>NW_026623142.1:5851257-8776886 GCF_028827395.1 Penicillium hordei
GTGCTCCAGAAGATTTGAACATCCAGTGCCCTCAAGATGGCGTTATGGGTGTGTTCTTTGCGAAGGTTGGTCCACTCGTGGACGGGCGTTGTGCTCAGTCATCCAGCTTATGTAACCACCACCGCAGCGTGACCTCGAGTTGTGGACCTCAGCCAGTGATTCTACTTTGTACATTTGTCGGTCTGTCCATATTTCCAATCTGTTCTATGTTAGCTTTGGGTGAACAGTTCTAATACTTAAATAAGCACTTCAAATCAGATTTTTCCTTTGACCTGGAACTTGTCGGAATGCCTCGGCCGACCGCTCGCCAAACGCCGATAGCCCCCGGGGATTGAAACGTCAACCTTACATTCTATCATTTCTTAGGCATGACTCCGGCAAGATCAACAAAAACAACCGGTCTAGCCTCACTGGCTTGTACCGAGTGCAGAAAACAGCATCTCAAATGTGACGCTAGTAAACCATCATGTTCACGATGTGTCCAAAATGGATTACTCTGTCAATATCTACCCTCCCGACGGGGCGGACGCAGGAAATCACGACTTGAGAGTCCATATCAACGTCACCCGCAAACCCATGTCAATGTCAGTTCTCCTTATTATTAATTATTATTTGTAGTTCTTTACTAAATCAATCCTAGACCCGATATCAATCTACGGTCCCTGTTCTGCCAATAGCCCCTGCACAGACCACACCAGAAAATCCTTCGACGCAGGCAGTCAGACAGACAGAACTCGATATTCCCACTGAGCCTGTCTCTTGGCCAGTGATACTTTCGGGAAATGCTCCTGTTCAGCAAACTGTGGAACCAGCAACCAAACTGTCGCTCCATGATGAGCGCCTGCCTCGATTGTACTATGAGAATTTCCACGTGGCCCATCCGATCTTGGTGCCCAGCTCCTTGTATCATGACCACAATTACCCTCACTTCTTACAGCTGGCTGTGCATTTTGTGGGCTCTCATTATATTGCGTCTATCCCGAGTCAGCCATACAAGGAACAAGTCGTTGCCGAGCTGAAGACAAACCCTGATCGGTCGGCTTCCATGGTCCAGGCTTGGCTACTATATTCCATTGCCCTGTATGCTCGCGATGAATGGACTGAGGCACAACATGCCCTCACCCGTAGCATTGATATCGCTTTGGAGCTTGGCATGAACCGTTGGTCATTCGCTTCATCCACGAACCCCGAAAGATCTCTTGAAGCCGAAAGCATGAGACGAACATGGTGGGAACTCTACGTCACCGATATCTTCATGGCAGTCCCGCTTAAAACCACCACATTTCGGTGTAGCACAGTATCGCCGGAGGTGGCCTTGCCCTGTGAAGAGTCAACGTATAACTGTGCGGGTGATATTCCAAAACCGCGTATGATGATCGAGTTCAAGCGGAGGATACTCGCGGCAGAGGATACTGTCTTTTCGTCACTGAGCTACCGCATCGAGGCCACAACAATATTATGCCGGGTGCTTGTCCTGAACCGACTACGCGACTGTCATCGCGATCACCTCCAAGCTGTCGAAAATGCACTAGTGAGCTGGATCAACCACCTACCGCCCAAAAAGCTCGACATTGTTGATTCATACGGCAACGTTGACGAAATGATGTTTCAAGCGCATTTGACAATAGCCTACGCCGCCATGCTCCTACACTTACCTCGAAGCGACCTTCCACCTGTGTTGTCCCAGTCCGAACCAGATGATCGCTTCTGGCCTGGTCTGACTAGCCAGCTCTCACCGACATTCACTCGTCTAGTTCACAGCATCAAAGCAACAGAGGCTTCGAGGCGAATCTCAGATTCCATATCTGTTTGTCCAAACATCTCGAAGCACACCCCCTTCATCATTCCCGCCCTTACCCTCTGTGGACTCATCCAGCTCGCCACATCCACCAGCCATTCCGAGGAGTGTTTCGACCATCACTGCAACCGTGTCACACTCATTCTAGGATGTCTCAAGAGCACCAAGCGGACATGGAAACTGGCCGAGTCCCTATACCATGCTATTCGGTCCTCTGCGGCGGAAGTCTTGTCGGATTCGATGGAGAAATGGAATGCAGAGCCACTACATCGATTCACCCCGGCAGCCACAACGCCTAGTGACCAAGAAGGACACAGCTCCAATGCCAATCCAGCCCTAATTATGCCAGACGGGCATGATTTCATGCCGCCGGAGTTCTCCCCGCAATTCATCGATCCAACTTGTTATAATGCTTCGTTTTTCAGCGCTATTCCCGACTTTGATATAAATTAGATCGGTTATACCCGGGAGCGATTGTAGTAATTCAATATATTTTGCAAAGAAAAAACAAAGAACTTATTACGCTTGATGTCATTTTTACCTAACGGTTTTTGGGGTAAACATCAGCTGGACTCGTCATGCAGCAAGCTATTTATTATTAGCTCTCAGGTCCCAATGAAGTAAATGTCAACGATATGTAACAATGATAGGGGTCCAAACATGCATTCTTAGAGGATATCGCAGATATGTCAAACGCCGATTGCGTATTTTCCTTTTTTGAGTCGCCGACGGTGCCGTCGATCCGACTTTTGATTGGCCCGTTGGGCTCTCCTGGTGTTTCATTCAGCCACGCATCGCACCAACATCTTGTGCTACAACGGGCATTTCTTGTGAAGATAAAGACAAGTTTGTCGAGGTAATATCGGTGTTGCAAATGGTATCAATTGAATGTATTGCATATTATGTCCAGTGTTACCGAAAGTCCGTGTTCGTTCTACAGTAAGAAGCCCGATAGTACGGAGTATAAATAATCCCATGCGAGTATAATCTGATGTACTTTTCACTCAAAACATACATTGGGAAATAAGGCTAGAATACTCACCGACTATTTCCTTCATTCTGTCTCGATCGAATGTCCGGCGATAACCGTGACAACCGTCTGTGTGTTTACATTCGCGGTTAATGACATAGGGATCTGCTTCATGCTTAATTTGCTCGCCGATGGGTTGATCTACAAACTCACACTAGTATAACTATACATCTGCTGGACTACTACAGTAGTACTAATAACTCTTACATCATGAATCACATGAGAGTCTACGGGTACTAAGTGGTTGAACCGCAGCTTCATTATTGCGTTTGGTGTTCTGGTTACGGCGTTAGATGTGTTGATTTTATCCTCTCGACGGTCTTTGAATCGGAATTTGAACACTGAGAGAGACTAAAGAGAACTAAAGAGATTATTCAAAAATCAGAAAAATGTGTCTAATAAAACGTGAAAGCTCTTTAGATTGTTTCAAGTTGTACTCAACTCATGTAGGGGAATACTAACGGTTGCAATGTGAATAGAGCCGGATTTTACAGATTCTAGCATTCTCAACACCTTCTCCCTTTTTTTGTTTAACATAAAATATGCATACGTTACTCGTCAATAAGTACATGTTCAGGCCTCTTAGTACTATCAGGCGAGACTCTAATCGGTCTGGGGCGCTGGAACACAAGGCATTGGATCAATCGGCGATTGAGCTCGCACGGGGGAGAATCCAGGGGAAACAGATACGAATTGATTCCCGAGATATAACACGTCTGGGGATCCTCTTTTGAAGCTCTTATTGCCTTTCAAGAATAATATCTCCTTTCAACATCCCCCAAACTTCCATTTGCCACAATGCCCGCTGTCGTTCCCTTACTCCCACTAGGCACCAGCCGATCACTAGGCAACAAGCACTACAACCTCCAGTACAGCCTAGATGATCTCATACAAGACATCAAGAGCTACCTAGGCGATAGCGGTGGTATTTCATCGGCAGACGTGGACAATGAATACCTGATCTCGCTGGCACAGAAATACATCTCTGATCCGAACGACTGGGCCCGCTTTTTCTACAACGACACCAGTAAGAACTACACCCGCAATGCTATCGAAAACATTAACCAAAAAGCAAATATCGTGAGTTTTCATTCCAATCCAAGCTAGATTCTGCCAACGTTAGAGCTTGAGATTAACCCATCCCAGCTCCTCCTTGTATGGAACCCCGGGAAAGGCTCCCCCGTCCACGACCACGCCAATGCACACTGCATCATGAAGGTCTTAGCTGGCACGCTACAAGAGACTATCTACAACGTCCCCGATCAGGACTCTGATCTTCATGGTCCGTTGAAAATCAAATCTGATACGCGCCATACCATGAATGACGTCGCCTATATCTCGGATGGTATCGGGCTACATCGCGTTCATAACCCGAGTAGTGATCAGGTTGCTGTCTCTCTTCACTGTAAGTGCTGGATACATGATCGAAATGGGATTTCAATACTGATAACTTTTAGTATATACCCCGCCTAATGCTGCCGACTATGGGTATAATATTTACAATGAAACGACAGGCAAGGCGAGCTTTGTACAACAAGCTCAAACCGTTCCTCAGAAGGAATGACGGTTTCAGGGATGAGACAATGTGGTGACCTAGTCTTACTTGCTATCATCTTTTTGCTTTATTTTGCATGCGCCGTTAGCCCGTCAGATATCATGATATTCCACTTCGCTCGGCGCTGGCGCTGAGGAGGCCGTTTTGCTCAAGATTATGAAGTTGTTTGACATAATCCAAAACAAATTGACACAAGTCCCAATATATAGCCAGGTTAATGCGACTTGATTTGGATTGATGGGGTTGTTTCATCCTTTTAGACTGAAGACCATTATGTAGCCCGAACTTCGCACCAGGTTCCGGAAACGGTCGAATTTTAGTATATTCTAGAGTATTCAATTGTGGATCATATGAAGATCGCAGATCCACGGGATGAATCATAAATTGTCTCATGTTGAGGTCGGCGCTCATGCTCCGTGACTCACGGTTTTTGCGGGCTTTGGACGGAACCCGGGGTGCGGCTCGGGTTTCGGGCACGGGTTGGAAAATAAGACTATTATATCAACCTACTTAATGTAGTCCTGATGCAGTAATTCAAAAATTTTGTTTTTAACATTCTCACCATGTTCACCATGTTCAGAACTCGTCTCCCCCAGTCCATTACAGCAAAATCGGCCACAGCGGTCACTTTACTAGGCGTTGGAGCTTATTGTGTCCAATCACGTCTTATATCAACTGCCAATGCAGAGTCAAATGAGGCTCCCAAAGTCTTCTCAGGATTCGGATTTACCACCTTGCGTCTACAAAGCACGCAGGATGTAAACCACAACACGAAACGTCTCGTCTTCGAGTTTCCAGACCAAAACGCCACGAGCGGATTATCATTAACTTGTATGGACTCGAATTATAAACCAACTTCCTGTTAGAGAGTATATACTAACCCACTGCAGCGGCACTCCTCACCATATCCCGTCCTGAAGGGCGCTGGTTCCCCGTACTACGTCCATATACACCCATCAGCGATCTAAGTACGAACAATAACCCCAAGTCCCGGCATAACGATAGCCTAACAAAAGAACCACAGATCAACAAGGTCAGATCGAACTCATGATCAAGAAATACCCAAATGGAAAAGCGAGTAGCCACATCCACTCCCTTGCCCCAGGAGATACCCTCACATTCGCTGCGGCACTCAACGGGCACGCCTGGACCCCGAACCAATCCCCGCAGATCTACCTCATAGCAGGCGGGGCCGGTATTACACCAATCTACCAGTTAGCACAGGGTATTCTCAATAATCCAGCCGACAAAACTAAAATCAACCTCGTCTTCGGCGTCAATACCGAGAAGGACCTGCTTCTACGGGAAGAGCTGGAGAGCTTTAAGACGCGCTTCCCTGGTCGCTTTGACTATGTTTACACAGTTAGTCACCCGGAGGGACAGTGTGATGGCTTCAGGAAGGGATACGTTACCGAGGAGCTGTTGCGGGATGTTGTGAAGGCCGATGGCGATACGAAGGTTTTTGTTTGTGGGCCTCCTGCTATGGAGGACTCGTTGGTTGGATCGCGTTCTAGAGCAGGTATTTTGAGTCAACTGGGGTTTGCAAAGGGTCAGATTGTGAAGTTTTAGTTTGTGACTTTTCGTGTTCCATGTGTCCAATGTATTATACTTCATATTCAGGATCTGGGGTTTCTTGCTTTGCTCTTGAAAGCTAATATATCCAATAAACTAATGGAAAAGCACAGAATAGAACAAAATAAATGTATCTACCAGATATTAATCATTCCCTTTAAACAACTGGTTATCCAGGGAGAGTGACTGTCGGAGATATATGGATACAAGAGAATGGTGCCCAGTTCTATTTACTCTTTTACTTCGTAGAGAAGATATTTAATTTGATATCTAGTCCTGACTCGACTATTCTAGCATATATGCCTACGAATTAAACCCAACGCCACATCCATTCGTTCTGTCTCTACCCTGGTGCAAATAATGACGTGGCCTCCTGATTTAGGAACATTCGTCAGCCTCATGCCGCGCCATATGCCGCGCCATTTTTATCGACTCTGTTCTTGACTTAGTCGTATGCGCAGGGGTACTCTGTATGAGCCTATCTAATTGTTTTCATTATATGCTCCACTACTATGTTTCCCGTTTGCCCGGAGGGGAAAAGGTCGCAAATGAGTGACGATTATGTACTAGCTGTGTGGAGAGTGGATAAAGAACGGGGTTTCAGGATGAGTTGTGATATTACACTAGACAAAAAGAAAAATGTACAGATGTCAGCCCAAGTCCCCAATGAAAAGCAGTATTCAAAGAACCCAGAGATATACAGAAACGTCACTCGAGCGCAGCCGAAGATATATGTGACAGGAACGGAATGAAAATAACGCCAGATTGGGGGTATGATATGCATGAAACAATCATAGCCAGAATGGTATATACCAAATGGCCTCAGCTAATCCTCTCTTTTTTTGTGTGTTCGTTTCGCGGTCCTTGGGGTGCGAATTTGCAAGACTTGTTTGGTAATGTTCGCGGATAAATATTTGAAACAATGCAAATGCGAAACGATGGAAGACGTAGTGCTAACCATGCAAGATTGAAAAGCGACAAAAAAGGGCCACAACATTCAAGGCCGTTGGTTGGAAGCGAGAGGTATTTGTTCCACGGGGAGACCCTCCTCAGAGGGGACGTGCTGGTAGCGGCCGCTACGGCGGCCGCTGATGTGCCACCAGAGGGCGAATCCAGCTCCGCCCAAAGTGCTACCTATAAGGATGAAGATAAGGAGACCACCAATTGCGCGGATGACCTCGTAGGCCTTGTAGACGGCCTTGGCGACCTCCTTCGCGTTAGCGTATTGGGCAGCTGAGCGGTCGCCAGAGCCAATGGAGGCACCGTTGTTGACTAATCCGGCCGCTTTATCGCCGGTGCTGTCAGCAGAAGGTGTTGAATCTGTGTTATCGTTGGCAGCGGCGATTATTGAAGGGTCATCAGGAGTAGGGCCGGAGTCAACACCGGTCCAGCCGGCTGCTTTCCAGTTGGGTGGGATACCAGTGCGCTTGATTGCAGAAGTGTGCATGACATTTCCCTCGGCATCGATGGCCTCTGCGGAAACGAAGTCCATATAGCCATCGGCGATGAACATGGTCTCGAAGTCGGTTTTATTAGTAGTACCAATGAGCACGGGCTGGCTGCGGTCGTAGGCCTGCGCGTAGAACTTCCACTGGACGACGTCAGTCGCGCCGTTCCAGCTGACATGAATGATGGTCGTCATGTCCTCGGCGTGGGTACCGTAGACGGATGCGACCAGGTCGGGGGGCGCAGTGGGGCGACCAGTGAACTCGCCCTTGTAAGAGCGGTAGGTTGAGTACCGGTCTGATGCAAACTGGGCGGTCATTAGAAGGTCGCCGTTTGATGCGTGCTCGCTCGAGTAACCACGTTCGCTCCATCCGATAAAGACGTTGCCGTTAGGAAGGGGGCGAGCGCTACCACGGAGTCGGGTGAGACCACTATCGGGGCGATTGATTCGTTTGATCACCTTGGCAGTCATGGGGGTAACACTTGTGTCTAGCTCGACGAACAAAACGGAGGAGATCTTCTCATCGTAGCCACGTTCGTCAGAGGCATTGTTCAGGAACGAGATGACGTGACGAGTGCCGTCTGACGAGACAAACTTGACATCGTGCTGCTTGGAGAAGGTGAAGTCCTGCTCGAAGTCGCTTTCCAGTCCACCCAAGCGCCACACGATGTTTCCATCCTTGCCAGAAATCAAGTAAATGGTATCGGTGAACCGCAATGAGATCAGGTAGTCACCGGCCTTATTCTTGTCGACTGCGTTAATATGTACGTAGTCCCAACCAGGCGATCCTCCAGCTGGGTTATCCCAGGCATGGAACATGTTCGACTCGTGCAGAGCAATGTGGTCGAATGAATCCCACTGGACTAGAACTTCGCTGGTTTCGACATCCACCTCAACAAACCCACCAACCGTGACCCAACTTTTTTCCGTTGGGCGTCCAAAATCAGTCAGGTCGATGACCTGGGGACGATATGTGCAAGCCAGGGCAGTCTTTCCCCCGTCCATGATGTTGAATTCATGCATATTAAAATCATGGACGTCGCTGAGAGCCTGGACCTCTTTTTCCACCTCGTAATGGCTGCTCACAATCGCGCCGTGGCCCTTTTTGGAATTGTCGTATTCCCATCCCACAATAAAGGACAGATGAGGATCGTCGTCGATGTTGTGCACCGGCTTGAAGTCGAAGACATTCTGATTGTCGTATAAGGGTGCTCCAGCCCAGATAAGGACCTGTTACGCCAGAAGCGAGTCAGCTGGTTCTTTTTGACCGGGTTTCGGGACCAAGACATACGCCACTGTCGTCGTAAATGTAGGGTCCGACTTGGTATTGCTGATATTTCAAGGAGGGTTGTTCTGGGGAGATCTTCCCGTACGGTGCGACGAACCAGTATCCGGGGGCCAACCGCTCGCGGTCGTAGTATTCAACCTCCCATTTTAAAGCTCGGACCTCAGGGAGCTGGATTTTGACTATTAGAACAGCCCAATTCCAACAATATTAAAGTTCAACCCACCGTCACAAAAGACATCAAATCCGAGTCATGACGCTCTGCAACGGCATTACCTGAGAACAGGAGTAACGCAGCCCAAAACATCATGATTAACTTAAAGAATGGCTAGGAAGATTAGATCTTCCAGAATGGAATAAAAAGAAGGCAAAAAAGAAACGAAGGGCAAAGAATATCGCTACATAAGAGCCGATGCTACAGTCGTCGTCAGTGAAATCAGTAAAGAGCGGGGGGGAAACGACAGCACTAGGCAATTAAGAGGATATAAAAGCCATTTAATTAAAATTAAGATAAAAGAAACTGCCGAGAGAAGCTCAAAGAGACGCCAAAGAGAGAGAAGCCCAGGAGGGCCGCGCCGAGCAACGTAATGAAAGTCTTGGCACTTGTTGCGAGTGGAGAACAGAAGTGCCGTTTGCCCTATAAAAGTCCCCTACAGGGCTAAATGGTCGTTCCCACAGCGGAGTACTTCTCCTCTCGTATATTTCCCCCGAATTCGTATATCCATTCGTTCAGTATCTGTTCACTAGAAATTCGGTATGATGGCGTGGCCTGCATGTCGGAGTCGGTCTGCTTCACCTCAAACATCACCGGGGGTTTCTCCGGCCATTTCTTTACCAATTTCAGTGACAGGAGATCGTTCGGGGGAGAGTCTTGGCATTCTACCTGAATCCGAACCTGGTCAAGCATGGAATCGTCAGGGGTTTCTCCTATTTCCGCTGCTCCATCAGACTTGATGATCGGCAGAGGAAGATCGTTATGAATCCCGGAGATTTTATCCATGTGTTTACTTTACACTCTTTCCACTTCGCCTCCGACTTTAAGCCATGAAATGTACCTTCACCCCACGAACCAATTTTGAAGTAATTGCTGTACTTTGTACTTTGTTCTTTACATTCTATGTTAGCTCCAAATACGTGTACTACTTGATCAGAGGTTCAGCCAGGGCATGAGAAAAGTAAACTAACACTTCCGCACCCCAAGCCTTTAGTTACAAACAGATCTTTCGGCTAACTATAAGGCTGGCGGTAGTGCCTGCTGACACACTAAGATCGAGCCATGACAGATCTGCGGGCCCATAATGTGCGATTGCCTCAATGGCTAACACCCACGCAATAGCAGTTGTATAAAACGCCCTGATGAGTATAAACACTGCCAGCAGACTCCGCAGCGCACGACGACTGGAAGCGGAAATTACTGACGCGGACACCGCGCATGTCGCCCAATATAGCCGAGGCATTGGGCCAGCCCATGGGACTGGCCGATCTCATCGAAGGCACGTAGGTAGAATCGCCTCCGTCCGCGCGCAATACGTGGATAAAAATTGCTTTCCTGTCTTTGTTGGATATAAATCGCCAAACTCTGGCGCGGGTGGAGAAGCGAGCCCTCCACCGTGCCGTTGAAGTCTAGGCTGATGGCGCCAATGTATTTTACGACTGCTCGCCTCAACGGCCAGGACTTCAGTGTCCATCGGGGTCTAGATCGCCCTGTAATCAAGAATGCCAACATTTAGTAGTACCCCGACACCTTAGATGCTTTTATGCAGGGAAGGTCACGCCTTCCCTTTTCTCGTCACTTCCAAACTTAACACAATGGGTAACCGTCTGGCAGCCTGGCAGCACTACAGTTCTCCGAATTACGAGTTTCAGTCTCTTCTTACAACAAACAGAAGCCAAAAGAGTGACGCAAGAAAACGACCTTTGAACAAGTGGTCCGCCATAGCCACAACCTACTTTTACGTTAAAAGCCGACGCGCCATCTCGCTTGACGAATTAGGACCATATCTATTCTTAAGGCTTAGCAGCAAGTACTCGACATCTCCGTCTATGGGTACCGAGAGGGTTGTTCATGCTTATTCATATTTTCAGCCAGGCTAGATACCGTGTGCGAATGGGTTGTGTCTCGTCTCGGGATGGTGACTCCCACCCCTCCTTACACTACAATTGAATATCATCCACCCTAAAAACACTCGGTCAACCCCTTTTACACCGGGTTGGAGCTCACTGAAATTAGTGATAACTTGACTGATTCGAACGAAATACCACGGACGAAGTCAAAACAATCCAAGCTAGCAAAACGGGGGAGGAAAGAACATAATACCGGTGCGCAGCGATATAGGTGCCATGGGAGACAAAATCCCCTTCTCGGATATTATTGATGCCTAGATTCTTGATTATCCCTTTAGACCGCTTCTTATGTATAAAAAATATAACTACATACATATATATATATATATAAAGACATCTGAAAAGAACATCACGAGGATTTATAAGCTACCAACTTTTCTAATATATACATACCACCACTTTTAGGGAGTTTAGTAGCTCTCTAGATATAATCAACTGATAGAAACAAGGTAACTACCTTGTTTCAAGGTATTAGGGCCTCTATAATAATGATTTAAGTATCTTCATTTTTCTACTAGTCTTAACTTGGACATTAATAATACCCCAAAAGGGGGGTTTGTCGCATGGCACCTATACTGCTGCGTATGCCACCCCTACAAATAGGGCCTGGACGAACGAAGTCTGCCATGCATAATATCAAGTATGGCCCACTGGGAAGCATTATATTAAGTTGACTTAACAAGTCGACTTTCACCTTTCCAGATTCGGTTCTTGTCTTTAAAGCGATCGTGGCTGTTACCAACTACACATAGCTAGACAGTCTGAAGGGGAATCTTCTCCGTTGCAAATGACTTTCTGTCATTCTGTATAACAATGGCCAACAAAAAGGTCACTTGGTGCAAGAAAGAACACCGATATTTCCTATAGCGACAGACCCCAAGTCCCTTTCCAGAAAGTAGATTGAATAAAGAAAAGCAGCTTATAAAACCCCTCCGTTGCACTGTAGTGGTCGGTGCTCGAATAATGCTGTCCGTTGGGACCCGGTACTACAGTAAGCTTGAGCCGCCATGGATGGTTCTATAGTGGAAGAATGGATTCATTAGAATTCAGGTATATTTCACAATGGTGATATTTCCTATGTATGAACTACCTTTGCCGAGAAAAAAAAAGTCGCAACAAACCAAAGATTCTACCAATCCTCAACCCCGTGCCCTCAATCAAACCTTCTCAATATCAAACCTCATCTGTATGTAGGGGATATAACGACCTCCCCAAGTCACGACCCTCGCAATGCGTCTTGTTCCTCGTGGAAAAGCGCCTAGAACCAAATAAGCCACACCTTTAGCAAGCCTCGTACCCAGCAAAGCCTGATACTCAGCAGTATCCTCTTCCCAGACACGCAGCCTATCATCTGGCCAACCAAGACCATTCGCTGCGACATAGAGGCTCTTCTGTACAAATAGCATCGTCTCGGGGTTAATGATATTGCACTGGAAGACATACTTCAGGTCTTCCATAGGGTGCTCATCCTGGTAAACGGCCTGCACAATTTGCGCCCAATATGCCGAGTCAGGCCGGAAGCTATCCGTGGCGAAAATTACGCCTGGTCCCGTTTTTAACGTGTAGTCATGCACCCAGTTCTGTCCGCGCGATATTCCGGACTTCCATAGTACGATCTTGTGATAGAGCTTTTCCGCCGAAAACCCCAGTTCGACGGCTTCTTCGTAGATTTGGTCTGGTGGAAAGTGTCGTTTTTGATGCCGGACTCCCCATCCAGACTCTGTCATATTCTGCATCGTGAGCTGTGAGGGGCCAATTGGACAGTTTTGGGTGGGGTCCCTTATCCACGATGCTCTCAGGGCCCCTGCTTCTTGAAGGCTGTCATATTTTAATGGCGGGGGCTGTTCCTCCGGTGGTTGGGCAGTAATAGCGTCGGACATGACCAATTAATGGAGATTTTCTCGGAATAAGTGATTGAGAACTGCACTTCTAGGGGTTTGGAGCCGATATTTACCGCCGAGCGTGGGATGGGAAAGATGGAATCATGTACCTTCTCTTTTATATCCATAGCCAGGTCAGCCATAGGCAAACACCGCCATTTTACTAGAAGAAAGAGTGGATAGAACATTGTCACTAGGGGAGCTGAAAGGCACACAAAGAAGACGAGAAGACCTAGACAATATTGTCTTGGGGCACAAAGATATCTCGGAGACAACTGTGACGGCGATAACTTGCCAGGTCAAAGATGCGAACAAAGACATTGCTAACAAAGACTAGAAGGAATGTACCCTATTGGAGCATTTTATAGCCTATTGAGGATTGATTATAGACTTCTATCCGTCGTAAGACATTGTGAGGGCTCATTGTTATTCTCAGGACTGTAATCTATGAAGAAACCCTACGATCCCTACGTGCCGTGCGCCAACTCTGCCAGGTTTAATCTTTACGCGAACCATGTATTCCTAGTCAGTCAGATATGCTTTTGCTTTGCTATGTTACACTGTTCGGATGATGAACGATTCGGTGGCCATGTTGAAAGGTGTAGATGACCTACGACGTGTACAGATTACGGGATCAGTAAGGAGCAGTGAGTGCAATGACCTGGGGAACCATGATAGTGCAAAGCATTCCAAGGTTGTCTCTTTAATGTTGGACTTGCCTCAGGGTAGCTGACCACACCCTTTCGTTGGGCACTAGCTTGATCCTCGATCATTTCGACCTGCTGACGGGTCACTTTGTGCCGTAGGAGTCTAGCACAGACGAAAGATCCGCTATAGATACAGGAATCCTACCTTGCCCTCATGTGACCCGCCCCTTAACTGTAGACGAAGTTACCTTCGATGATATCGTTGCCTTCTTGTCCTATATATCCCCAACTGACATAATCATGATTTTGCTGAGACCTAAAGATGGCACGAAAAGCTATTAAGTTTATTCATCTATAGGTTGCCTCTTGCCTTTGCTTTACCTAGATAGGTACGATGTGATGCTTGCAACATAGATTATTGATGATGTCATGGTAATTTACTGGAACATCGCCAGCAAAGTCGGATTCTGGAGATCTGAAACAAGATGGAATGTTGATCATTTCGAAGCCTCGGAGGGTATTATCGTGATTAATAGTGGCAGATGGGGGGGGGGGGGGGGGGGGTACCGATAATCATATTCAACAATACGTGGTTGATGAGGCTCAAAGGGAGGACCCTGTTACCTGCTGTGACAGGGTGACAGGGGCAAAGTCTAGTTGGATCCATCAAAGTACTAGAGACACTATGCTTTTACAGTTCTAGTGTAAGATTATATAGGTCGAGTTAAAAAAAAAAGAGCTAAAAAGGAGAAGTATACAACAATTGTACGGGGTATCAAGAAATACGGTGCGACACCGAATATAATTCCTATATTAGGGTATTGAACTTAATAGCATGGATGTTTCAGGTTCCAGATTGCCAAGAAGATAAAAAGCGAAAATCAGCAAAAGAGATGTTTTCCAAGGGGGAAAAATCAAAGAAGAGAGGTTTAAATAGAAGATTTAGTTCCACATGTAACCGTTCCCCCCCTCTTAGCTGGGCCGACTACCACCGTTGCACTCAAGGGGGTCATTGAGTATGTATGGGTACATTGGGAATGCCAGTGCTCCGTATTATATATTTATTACATGTTTATTAAATGATGATTTGGAATAACTTATTCTATTTAGTATAAATATTTATTATACTCATCTATTAACACGATAATATTGTTTTGATTCTCCTATATAGACACATGTAACTCCACTCCACCTACTGTTACAGGTGTGGTATATATGGTAGATGGTAGATGGTATATGGTATGTTAAATTGTATATTAAATTGTATATGAATAGTATAATATAAAAAATGCCTTTTTTTTCAATGTGACTCTATAATACTATAAGAAGTAATACTCCGTAGATTAATCACCTGCACAACATAGAACCATAGAACAATAAATTACCGTTACATTACCATACCATGCGCATTGCGACACCGCAAGGGCGGCTTCTCCCAAACAGTTGCACTCACGGTGACACTGTCAACTCAAGAATGGGCCAATGTTGATCCATGCTTAGGGTCAACACCCTTCTTTTCCCTCTTCTCTTCTTTTCTTCTCTCTCCTTTCCACTTTCTTCGGGTGGGGATTATTGCTTCCACTCCCACCGATCCACTCAAGACACAACTCCAGTGGGAGTGTCACATCGGCTTGCCCCCCCCCAACCCTTACCTCCGAAGGTTATAACTTTAGATCTTTCTTCTTTTTTTTATCTTTGCTTCATGGTCCTCCATACTCTTATCATAGTGAACTTCGATTCCTCGCCCCCGGTTTGCGACCTCTCCTCTCCTCCATCTCCCTTTCCCGACTATGTCGGCACCACTGGTCAAGGTGCTACACAGATTACAAGAGTTGTTCCATAACGTGGTCGCCGTACTCGAAAACATGATTATATTCCCCTCATTCTTCCACGGCCTGTCGCGACGCCGCCGAAAGACGTTCCTAGGCGCCCATTGGAAACGCCGCAGCCTCGATGACTTCGCCGAAGAAGTGGAGACCTCGTGTTCGACGCCGCTGTCAACGCGCAATATGGTCGACATGTCCGAGAAGATTCGCGCACAGTTCCGGGAATGTTTACAGACTAGCCCATGCTGCATGCTTCCATCCTACGATACCGCACTTCCCGCTGGCTCGGAAAAGGGCACATATCTGGCATTGGACGTGGGCGGATCTACCTTTCGCGTAGCTTTGATTGAATTGAATGGCCGGGATGAGGAAGTGCGCATCTTGAAAGTGTCCTCTGTACACATTGACGAACAACTCAAGATGCTGGAGGGGACACAGTTTTTCGATTGGATGGCTGGGCAGATCGAAACCATCCTGAAGGAAGTTGAAACAGACTACGGGCGTGGCGATGTACCGCTGGGGATGGGTTTGTCCTGGTCTTTCCCCATTGAACAGACGTCGCACAGCAGCGGGTTGGTCATTCATATGGGTAAGGGATTCAAAGCCTCCAATGGCACGGTAGGCCAGGAACTGGGTGATCTCTTGATTAAGTCCTGTCGCAAGCGCAATTTGAACGTAGAGGTTGCCGCTATCGTGAATGACAGCTCGGCGGCTCTACTGTCGCGTGCCTACGTCGATCCCAAGACCCGCATGTCTCTCATTCTGGGTACCGGTACCAACATGGCGATTCACTTCCCCGTGCAGGAGATTGGAACGTCCAAATTTGGAGTCCGTCCGGAGGGCTGGTTCGACCACGCCAAGCATGTTCTCATCAACACCGAGATGAGTATGTTTGGTGGGGGCGTGCTGCCCATGACACGGTGGGATGACATACTGAACCGCACGCATCTGCGTCCCGACTACCAGCCGCTCGAGTACATGATCACAGGGCGGTACCTGGGCGAGATTGTACGTTTGATTATCGTCGAGGCAACGGAGACCGCCCACCTATTCGGCGGCGAGCTACCACACTCCATGCGTGAAGCATATTCCTTCGACACAAGCATCATCGCGTGCCTTGAGGATGACTCCTCTGCCTCCCTCTCCACCTCCGCCACCCTCCTGCAAAAGCAGCATACCTTCCACAACCAACCCTCCATCGAAGACCTGCGATTCCTGCGCCGCATCTCTCAGACAGTCTCCCACCGTGCCGCTGGATACCTGGCGACAGCCATCCACAGCATGTGGTGCCTCCGTAACGAGGTGGAATCCCCCGCACTTCCATCTACCGTCGATTCTCTCGATAAGGAATCACCTGAAATCACTGTCATCGAGAGCGGAGACTCGGATAAGAACCTTTCTATCGCCTGCGACGGTGCCGTCATCAACAAGTATCCTGGCTTCCGTGCTACCTGCCAGAACTACCTGGATCAGTTGACTGAGGAAACGTATCCTGGCGCCGGATGCTCCATCCGTCTCAACCCAGCGCCTGAAAGCGCCATTCTCGGCGCAGCAGTTG
This sequence comes from Penicillium hordei, assembly GCF_028827395.1. Taxonomy (NCBI): domain Eukaryota; kingdom Fungi; phylum Ascomycota; class Eurotiomycetes; order Eurotiales; family Aspergillaceae; genus Penicillium; species Penicillium hordei. Next base: position 5,867,980 of record NW_026623142.1, read on the forward strand.
CAGTGGCTGTCTCCGTTGCTGAGAAATCCACTTAGCCTTAAATCTGCTGGTTAATCGGGGTGATGCATGAACCCAACGCTGAGCATAGATCTCTAGCTGTCTCTTTCGTTGTGATTTTCTTTTTAACCGTGTTCATTGAATTCATTGAACCATCGGCGCATGATATGTGATGGGTTTCCGTGGCTTTTTTTTTCTCATCTGCATGGACATCCCCGGATGGGAGTTGGGAGAAAGCGTTTTCTTTTCAACAGTCGAATCGTTTAGCATCAACAAGGAGTTTCTGGTTGGAATCAACATGGCTTTCTCAATATGGCTTTTGTTGGGTTTTTAATCCTGGAGTTCGGTCTCGTTCATCTCATGTTAGTAACGGGTCCTACGTTTTCTCGATTTCAAGAGGGCACATTTGATTTCGTCCATTCTTTTCTATTCCCCGAGCTAGTCCATTTTCCTTTACTTGACCCCTATGTGGAATCAATCCTATATGTCTCTTAAAGTTCCCAATTGCATGAACTGGCTCTATTACGCTCCTGCCAATTGCCCTACAAAACCTACAGCCCATCTGGATAGGTAACATTTCAGACTATTACCACTGACAATTCTTTAGTTTTTGATTCTTTCCAGCTCGAGTTCCTGCTATCAAAAATAGCTTTACTTTTTAGCATCTATACGATATATCTATAATACACAATTTAACCATGCCCGCGTCTCAAATGAAGGCAATCTGCAGATACTCAGGACACATCATATAAAATATACGTAAGGTCTGACTGCTCGTATACTGCCCCACCACTCCAATGCTATCATCCTCTTACTCAGGACGAGTATAAGCCTGAGATTTGTTGAGGATAATCTCAGCTAAGGCCATCAAACTTCCACCAGACAGCAACTCCAGAACCTGCACATTCGCATTGGCCTCACGAGCAATCCAATTACGAATCTCAATAGCTACCAGCGAGTCAAGACCTAACGAAACTACTGTAATCGATGGATCCATATCCTCTAAGGAGAGAACAAGCACCTGTGCTAACTTCGCAGCCAGCGCCTGGTAGCACACTTTCAAAGCCTCCTCTCTAGATGAGGCAGCCGACAAAGTGACGTGTAGCGGCACCGACGGGCCGTCACTTTGTGAGCTGCTTCCCAGTGAGCCCCTAGCGGCCTCATATAGCACGCTGAACCTCGCATCCTGGACCCAGAAGTTGTTCTCGAGCGAATCCACTCGCAGTCCTGTAATACACTGCCCAGAACAGGACCGTTCAAGATCACCGGTCAGAGCAGCAGCTATCAATGCCAGGACTTCCGACTCATCGATGGTCTGGCCGCCGATATTCTTCATTACTTCCTGGCGTTGCTGGGCGTCGGTATTGGCTAGATAGCCAATGTCGCTGACTGCAGCTAGGTCGATTGACGTTCCTGGAAGGCCAAGGGATTTGCGGTATTCTATGAATCCATCCAGGAATGCATTTGCTGCAGAGTATGCTGCTTGTCCGCGATTGCCGATTATCCCGGCCACGGATGAGAGGGCAATGAAGAACTCTAGCGGGGAATTGATCAGCGTGTTATGCAGATTCCAAGCTCCTTCTACCTTGTTGCATGATACCGCTGTAAAGTCTTCAAAAGACATGTTTTCGAAGAGCATGTCCTAAATAGGGTCAGTGATTGAAAATAGATAATGTAAATAAGTCCTTATGGTAGAAACTTACACGAAGCACCATCGAACCGTGAATAACGCCACGTATAGGGGGGAGGTCTTTCATCTCTTCGTTGACCAGAGCCTCAACAGACTCCTGGCTGCTAACATCGCAAGCCTTGACGACAATCCGCACTCCCAGGGGAGTTAAGATATCAATTAGAGCTTGAACCTTGTCATTAATTGTGGCTCGACGAGACACAAGAACGATGTTCTTTGCGCCCTTTGAGGACATCCACTTGGCGATACTTCGGCCTAGACCACCAGTACCACCAATCAAGATATAGGATGCATCAGGTCGTAAGAGAGTGGAACTGGTCTTGGGAGCCACAGCCTGAAAGTGAACGATTAAACCTGAACATCTGTTTCCGGATAGTGTGTACTTGTTTACCTTAACCTGGTCACCTTCATGGGGAACCACCACAATCTTACCCATACTCTTACCGATCTGTAGTGTACGGAATGCCTTCTCGATATCGGAAATTTGATAGATCGAAAGCGGGAGGACGGGATGTACCGATCCCTCACTGATTAATCGACAAGTATCGTCCAGGAGGCGCTTCATCAGCTGCGGCTTGAACTTGCCGACCTTGGTGAGATCAACCGACGAAAATGTGACGTTGTGTTCAAAGGGCTGCATGTCAAGGCGGGTATTCTTCGTGATATCAGCCTTGCCAATCTCGATAAATCGTCCAAATGGAGCAAGACACTCCCAAGTCTCGCGCAAAAGATCGCCTGCTAGGGAGTTGACAATGACGTCCACGCCGACCTCACCGGTAGCTCTGCGGATGCCACGAGCAAAAGATGCATCTCGACTATAGAAAATGCGTTCTTCGGGAATACCGTATTGAGTCATTAAGAACTGTTTCTTCTCGATACTTCCGACTGTAGCAAATATGTCTGCACCGATCATCTGCGCTAGCATTATGGCGGCTTGACCAACACCACCAGCACCGGCGTGGATTAAAACCCGCTCGCCGGTTTGCAGCTGACCTAGGTCAAACAGAGAGTAGTATGCAGTACAGAATACAACTGGCACCGTGGCTGCAATCTCGAATGACATGTCGGCTGGGATTTCGGCAGCGCTGGTCGCAGAGCATCGTGCGTAGGTCGAGAAGCAGCCCCCTGGCATGGCCATGACTCTTTGACCAACCTTAAAATTCTTCACATTTGATCCTACACTGGAAACAACACCACTGCATTCAATTCCAATATAGGACTGTGCGAGCTGGCCCATCGAGACCACAATGTCTTTGAAGTTGAGGCCGCTTGCTTTGACTTGAAGTTCAATCTGATCTTCACCTAGTGGTAGAGGATTGTCGTCTACAAAGTAGAGAGAATCAAGAGCACCCGGATTGCCAATTTGGATTTTGAAGCATCGCCCGGGCTGACTGAATAGCTGGGTTGAGATTGTCATATCGTTGGTCTCATTGTGGACGAAACTATTAGCAACATCATCTTCGACTACGCGTTGGACAAAGAGCTCCGAGCCTTTGGACTTCAACTCAAGGTCCTTTGAGGGCTGAGTTCCATCGGTGGGCCATAGAGCACTAATGGCTGCCTGAATAGGCTTCTCGGGGTATTCGATGTCACCAGGAGCCAATCCAAGAGTAGCTATCCTAGCCAAGGTCTCCGAGCGCAAGGTGCGAGTCAAGCCGACTGTCATTTGAGCATCCGGAGAATCAGTCCAGTAGACCCAGAGCACAGCCTGAGCATTAAGCAGTGCGTTTTTGAGCTCCTCATACATATTTTCGGTGAGATATCGCAGAGAGCTAGCTCCAGTCTGAAGTATAACAAGATGCTTTTGAGACAAGTCCATTTCACCAAAGGTTCGGATGGAAATCTGCCACCCGGAGGGCTCTGACAGTGCAATGCTCAATTTATCACCAATACCATCGGCTTTTCCCAAGTGGGTGATGAATAGATCGTGGTTGGGTTTAATAGGATTCCCATTTGCGTGTGTGTTGCCTTGCTGCTCTATATTTCCATTCGTATTTGCGTCTCCGTGGATGCAAGTATGGTCATGGGATTCCATAAGGCCATTGCGATCTTGAATATTTCCAATGGCGTTTTCAACCTCAGTCAATGGGTGCCAATCAGCCTTATAGCACAGTTTGCGAGTTTCTTCGCGGTGAGTGTCTGGATTTCTGAGAGGAGTCATTACTAGACCATCTATTGTAATTACGGGCTCTGCAGTGCCCTCTTGCGTGGCAAAAAGGTCAAATTTGGTCGGCTCGGGAGAAGGCAAGCTGGGACTGCCACTACAGTAACCCTTGAGATATTCACCAGCGGTGGTTGGGACCTTGAGATTGACTGTCACACGCTTGATTATTGTCGGCATATAAAGTGTGTCCAGGGCCATTCGGCCCAATCCCTGGCCAAGGAGGGGCCAAGCAAAATGTAGAAGTCCGTCTAGGAATGAGGGATGGATAGTCAAGGGAGGTTCGAATGCCTTCGGCATGACATTGCGGGTATCTCTAATGTGCAGGTCGCCAAACGAGTGGTGAGGGCTGGAGTAGCAGTTGTCAATATCCTGGAAGACAGGACCATATTCGGCTCCTAGATCACTAAGCACCTGGTACATATGGGACGTATCGAGGTAATTAGTAGCTGATTTCTGAATTCGGGCAATCTGAGCTTTCGTGTAGGTGGTCTGAGTCTCGAATGGGCTCGAGATCGCAACCGCCTGCTGTTTCGGATCGGAGCAAACCCGCACCTGGCCAGTACAGTGCTCTGTCCATCCTCGTTTTAAATTCCATGAGCAGACACGGAACTCATCCCAAATATCAGATGGTCCACGAGTGCCTTCAGCGTAGGGGCGGAGAGTAATGGTGGTCTCTGCATCTGTGTCGTCACTGAGCACAAGCGCTGAGCCCACAATAACCTCCCTCAGTTCAAATTGGGAAATTTGGATATCAGCTTGCTCCGCGCGTCGTCTAGCAGCCTCAATGGCCATCACCAACTATTGGACAGTCAGTAAACATAATTTAAATAAGCTATTATTTCTTGAATTTACATAGCCTGCCATGGGGTAAACAACCACCCCCTGCATCTTGTGGTCCCGGAGATAGGGAACCTCATCTAAGCGGATGATGTTCCGCCATGTTGGCTCCAGATCATTTGAGTAATTTGCCAATACTCCCAAGACATCGTTCCTGGCACGATCTCTGCCTGTATGCTTCTGTGAAATACGAGCAACGTGCCAGTACCGAGTTCCATGTTGCCAAGGGTAACGAGGCAAGTTACTCAAAAACCAACGGTTTACCGCATTGGTCTTAGGGAAATTTATTCCTGTCATATTGAGTGTTACGCCTCGCACATAGGCCGCAGCAGCGGTATCTAAGACCGACTCAGCTGCATCCACTTGACGAAGAATGGTTGGTATATATGCAATCTTGGAGATGGTGGGACCCAAGCTCTTTAGAGTGTCCATAATGGGGCCCTTCAATGTAGAGTGTGGACCAATCTCCACAAGAAGGTTGGGCCGTGTTTCACCATCCGACACAATCTTACCGAGAGCATCAGAGAACAATACCGGTGATGTCAGGTTCGCAACCCAGTATTCTGGATCAAGCTCAGAAGGCTCTGCGGAGCGTCCAAATACAGAAGAAAAGAACGATGCCGTTGCCGATGGGAAGCGCTGGATAGTCTCAATCGCAGTCAAGTAAGCCTCAGCAACCTTCCTCATGTGGTCCGAGTGGTAGGCAACGTCAATCCTCAATTTTTGGTTGAAGAGTTTCTTATCTTCAAGAACCCTTTCGAGTTCATCAATTGCGGACGCATCTCCCGACACGGTCACACTGGAAGGACTGTTCACGCAAGCGACTGTGGCGTAACCGGATAGGGCCTTCAGCATGGGCTGAATAGCCTCGCGACTGGTGCCAACGGCAATCATGGTGCCCTTGAGGAATGGGAATGAGGATTTGAGTAAGGAGGTCATTTTACCACGCCAGTAAGCCAGAGCCATGGCTCCCTCCAAGTCATAAATACCCGCAGCATAGGCTGCACTAATTTCTCCAGAACTGTGGCCAACGACTGAAGCAGGACGGATCCCCCAAGATTCCAGAAGATTGACTAGTGCAATCTGAAGGGCTGTGCAGGCTGGTTGGCTCAGATAAGGGTAGTCAATTTCAGAAGCACTTGCATCCTTTTCGAACTCCTCGATAAGTGAGAACTTAGCACCTAGATCCCGTAGGTATTGATCGGCTCGTTTTATGGCCAACTTATAAACAGGGTACTCATGTATAAGAGGAACACCCATCTGTGCCCACTGGGCCCCTTGACCAGTGAAGACAAACGAGACTATCGGGGTGCCTAGAACCCTGGATGGGTTAATCTTCAGTTGAGCAAGACGGATTCCAAGTTCATCTAGCGAGGTAGCTGACACGCCAACACGGTATGAGAGTTGGGACATCTTGTTGCCTAGAGTATAAGCAAAGTTGCCGAATAGAGTCTTTTCAAAAACTTCGGGATGTTGTTCGAAGTAGATACCGAAGTCTTTAATTCTAGTGCGTAGAGACTCCTTGTCGTTGGCAGAGATCAAGAACAGCTTGCGTTTGGGGTCCACTTCAACATCCTCAACAGCTTCATATGGGGCTTTGGACGATAGTGGTGCCTTTTCAAGAACGGCATGTGCGTTGGTACCGCCAAACCCGTAGTTAGACACGCTAAGATATTTCTTGCGAGAAGGCCAGGGCCGCGTTGTCGTTAAAACTTTCATATTCCACTCGCTCATAGGAATATTAGGATTCGCTTTCTTGAACTCGGCGTTCGGAAGCATCAACTCTCTGTCAAGCATCATGGCTGCTTTGATTATGGCAATTATGCCACTGGCGCCTTCCAAGTGCCCAATGTTGGATTTGACCGATCCGATGTAAAGCGGGTTCCTCCGAGTGCGATTCCTTCCAAGTGACGCATGAACTGCTGTAGCTTCGATAGGATCGCCGGTCTTTGTTCCTGTTCCATGCATTTCTACAAACCCGCATTCGTCCGGGTTGAGATTAGCCTCTTTGTAGACCCGCCAAATTAGCTCTTCCTGGGCCTGGCTATTTGGCAGCGTAATTCCCTGTGTTCGCCCATCTTGATTGACTCCTGAATGTACAATCACAGCTCGGACGGGATCTTTATCACGCAATGCGGCGTCAAGGGGTTTCAGAATTATGACACCAGAGCCCTCGCCTCGCGCGAAACCGGATGTGGCTCTGTCGTCGAAGGAGAAGGTTTTACCCTCATCATTAAGCAACCTATATAATTTCATATAGTTAGATGTTATGGTTCCGAGCTTGGCTTGGAGAACACAAAAATCCTCACTGTGACATGGACATAGAAACCCAAATATCTGGTACAAGGTTAAGGTGACAACCAGCAACGAGGGCTTCCTTAGACTCCCCGCTTCGCAAGCTCTGTACTGCATAGTGGAGTGCAACAAGTGAAGAAGAACAAGCCGTGTCCACTGTGATACTGGGCCCCCGTAGATCGAAAAAGTATGAGATACGGTTGGATTGCAGTGAGGCGGTGCAGCCGGTGGCTTGGTGCATGGGGATAGTCTCGATATCGCGGATGTTATTGAGCTCATAATCAGAGAAACTACCGCCGGCAAAAACGCCCACGTTCCGGCGGGCAAGATTCTCTTTGGGAATGCCAGCACTCTCTAACGCTTCATATGCACACTCCAGCAGCAAGCGTTGTTGGGGGTCCATGGACGTAGCTTCTTGAACGGTGAGGTTGAAGAAGGGAGCATCAAAGTGTGCAACGTCTTCGTCGAGGAAATAGCCTCCCTTGGGGTTGAAGGAACCAACCTTGGACGGGTTAGGGTGGCGAAATGCTTCTATGGAGAAGCGGTTTTTGGGAATGGGTGACCAGCCACTTCGAGCTCGGGTGCATAGTTCCCACAGATCATTGGGAGATGTAACTTGTCCCGGCAGCCGGCAAGCATACCCGATGATGGCGATAGGTTGGGGTGTGCCCTGCTCGCTATGAGGAGCACCTTCAGAATCAGCACTGTTCATGTTTGTCATAGTGAATAGTGCAAAGGGGCAACTGTAACGCGATTCTAAAGGATTTCGAAGGGCCAAATAGACGACATCAAGAAAATCAGGGAAATAGGCTACCTAAGTGGCTATGATGCATTATATAGCTTTGCAAATATCCCACCCCAGCACTCCTGCTGTGGATCATTTTGGGGGTGCACAGCTCAATGAAGCTGTCTCTGCTCCGGGCCATCGATGCTCTGCTAGCATTGGGTGGTCGGTGGTTATTCCGGAATTGGTGACTTTGGCTGAAATGGTGTACCGTCCCACATTATTCGATAGAGCAATTGTTTGTGGGAAGTTGATTCTCGGCGGAAATCCCCTGCTTCTGTTTCATTTGCTTTACACCACTTGTACAGCCCGAGCGGCAATCTACATATTTCCTACTATGTACTTGTAGTATATCTTCAATGTTGGTTTCTATATTTGCTCGTTGCCTTCCCCGCTTTTTTTTCTCGAGTATACGGGATCAGATCATATTCCCCACATATATTGTTGCAGGTTGACACAAGATGAGGTTCTTATGTCTTCATGGTGCCATTGGCAACATCGATGTGGGTTATGGGAGACATGATGATGAACATCAATGCTAACCTCTCTACCGCAGAATATGAATATTCAGCTCAGTAATCATCATTTTAATTTGAGTATTGGAAATGAGGAATCACTGACAATATTGCAGATCCGCTTGTGAAGCAGATGGCCATGGACAGTTTCGCTTCGTTCCACTACATCAACGGTCCTGTTCCTGTATCTCCACCGGCAGGTACGACCCCCTCGAGCTCAAACACTGATTAAAGCTGACAATATAACTTACCTAGGGTTCACGGAATATTTCGGTATTGGGCCGCATTACAGGTGGTTGGAGGATGGAGGAGTAGCAGAGGACTCGATGATATCTCGTGTTCGAAAATCTCCCCATGGCTCGTGTCCTGAAGATGTGATGAGAGCGCTGGGCAAAGACTGGGACGGCCACTGGAACAATCACCGTCAAGTCATGGAGTACCTCTATGATACGCTGGAGAAGAACCCCGATATCGAAGGCATTGTCGGATATAGTGAGGGTGCTACGATGGCTGCGAGCCTAATCCTGGATGAGGATAGAAAGGCTCAGGAGACTGGCCGTCCTCGTCAAATCAAATGCGCGGTTTTCTTCACCGGCTGGCCTCCTCTCTCCCCCGAGGAGGACGTGGTCCTAGCAGATAAGAGCGACTATACTCTGGACATTCCGACACTTCATGTGGTTGGTGCAGATGGTAATGTTAATTATATATTGCCTATTTCAAACAGTATACTCACCATGTGTCTTTGGCACAGACCCCTATCGATACGGCGCGGTAGCCTTGTTCAACATTTGTGACCCTGATACTGCAGCAATGTTTGACACTGGACGGGGCCACACTATTCCTCGGTCCGGTCCAGTCATCACCGAGTTGGGAAATGCCTTGCGAGACTTAATCGATAGAGCGTATCAAGTTTAGTCGAAGGTGGTGGCTCATGGGAAGTACAAAGTCCTTCTGTGCGCGGTGTGACAGCACAAGGCCCGTTGAGGAATACACAAACTTAGGCCTGAGGTGTTCCAGATCCTCAAAGTCCATATTCTGCAAGATAGTTAGATTTTGAACCTTGATATACACAGTTATTCATCTAAATGTTAGTAGCGTTCCTCTTGCCTTCTTGGTGGAGTTATGCCCAACCCGAGTATCGCCAAATTGAGATAGCGCTACCCACCAGCCGTTATTGTAGCTTTTCTGGGCGATGACATTTTCTCCAAATCAGCTGAAGTCGCAATTGGTAACTTGCCTACTGCTATTTCACTCTCCCAAAGCACTGTTATATTTCGGTGGGCCTAAGGACCGGACCCAAAACCCAGCCCATTAGTGGGTTGGCGCGGGTAGGGCTTTGGGCTTCGTGGGCTTTGCGGAGGTCTAACACCCACATATAACAATATGTGCTTGTACTATGCCAATCAATCACCCAAAATGCTAAGCTCATTGTCATCTAGGGAACATTTCTTATGATGGATTCTCTGTGCGCAACCAGTGAGGTCGGATTTCTCTTCGTCGGCCCTCTTGCGTGATTCTACAACTCGACTAGTACATGATTTCGAACCACGTGTCAGAGAACACGGATCCGATAAAATACTAGTCATAGCTGCGATTGGATATAGCGATGAGGCATACATTCCTGGAATGCCGTGGAATGTGGGTAATTGCGCACTGGGTATCGGCGTGAGTACTACAAACTCCCCGGATTCAAGTGTTGAATTATGATCTAAAGCGAATGGATTAGATCCTTCCCCACTTTAACTCAGCCTTGTGTGGACCCTTTGGTAGCTCAATACACAGCTATTGTCATTACGGTGATGAGCAATGCTGCTTGCTATACCTACCAGACGGCAATACCGCACATCACCACTATACATGGAAGTACAATCAGGACGTCGTGGACTTCATCAAACACCGTCTAGCCACGGTTGAATAAGTAATTATGTCCGCCTTAAAGTGGAAACCGTGAATAATAGGAGGTGAAGATAAATACTTATTGATTGCAGGTGAGCTCGGCTGCTTCCCGAACTATAGAGATAGCAAAATATGTGATGAGCCCTAGAAATGTATCTCGGCGTATTTCTTGAGCCCGCCTAATTAGGTTGGCACTGCCGCTCGTCCGTAATCCAATCATAATTATATTTATAGTATACTACCGACACTATATAGGTTTGAGATATCTGAAATGGAGGGATACTACCCCGGAACCTAAAAAAAGGGTGGTACGTTGGAACTAGGTGGACAGTGCATTTTGCTCTGAGACATAGTACGACCTAGAACCAACCGTACCTAGGGTAACGTAGCAGATAGCCTCGAATTGTAAGTAGCGGCTTAGTGTTGTATGCAAAAGTTAAAGCTTTGGTGTTACATAGTCATGTACTATGTAAATACCTGGGACTAATGGATGATTTCAGGTCAACCCCTTGATTTGCTTCTGACCCAACCTAATTCACATTCACCTTGTTCCTCCTTGTACAACATGTAGGCTTTTATGTAGGGTTTTTGAATAGGGATTTGGCCTGCATCCAGTTCGCTTCCGAAGCTTCTTTGGTCTCATACATAATACCCATGTATCATTCTCGGACCCTAGTTTTACAATCCAACAAACAAATCATGATCCCTAGTCTTAAAATATTGACCTCGGTGTCCACTTAGCCTGGACCTCCCTATGAAAGGAGCTATTCCCGAAGGCCTGGAATCTATATTCAAAGCTTAGTAAAGCAGCCATTGCTCCTCAGATGCGTCCACAGCTGGCATTTAATAGATTGTTTACAAGTTCGAATATATATAACACGCGTGATTAACATGTCATATCTCCAGGGAAGCTTTTTAAGCATTTTTGGGTCCAATAATATTGTAAACGTAAAAGCGTGGATCTCATCTTGTTCTAGCAAGGTTATATATATATAAATACGAAGGAGACCACTGGTGAAGGATGGCGCCTGTGGCCGTACAAGACACGGTAGTTAACCTCGGAATCTTAATACTTAGTATAGATTTTTAGCATTTCTATTGGCCATGCATAGTTATGAAGTAGTTATTAATCTTACCAAATACCACTCGCCACTGAAGGTGAAGCCGAAGCCGTACACACATAAGTTGTACACAACCGCATCGAGGTATACAGACAGATCAGCAGCTAATCCTGTTTCGGCGATCTCTCCTTTTTTCTTTTTTCCCTCTTCAACAACCACAAGCCTCTCTCGTTCTCTATGTTCTCTCTAGCCCGTCAATTCTCCGGAGTCCGCTCCAAGCCTCTGCTCTTCACCAGTCAGAAATTCACCCGATCGACCCAGGTACCCCACCGCCTGTCCTCGAACTCTCCGAGATCTTCGCCGCCACGCGCACCCTCCGCCCCTCAATCCAGCCGCTCCAATTTCCCAATCATCCCAATCATCCTCATAACCGCCATCAGCTCCGGCGCCTACGTCTATCTTGTCAAGTCCCGCACCGGCATCAACACACGCCAAAACTAGCTTGAAGTAAGCACTGGCCTAGGGCCTGTACAAAAAGAAATAACCGCCCCAACTAACTTCCGTTTCAAGACAAGTGCTGCCCCTCCACACACCGACACCCCCCCACAAACAACAATCCTAAACCCCCTTTAACATCACCTCACCTCCCTCAACCTCCCAACCAAAACCACAACCAACCACCCACAATGTCCACTCCCCGCTTCTCCACAAACGACGTAACAGTCGTCTTCTTCCTCGGCGGCCCAGGCAGCGGAAAGGGCACTCAATCCGCGAACCTCGTCAAAGACTACGGTTTCGTGCATCTTTCCGCCGGCGATCTCCTGCGCGCCGAACAAATCCGCGAAGGCAGCCAGTACGGCGAGCTGATCCGCGAATACATCCGCGAAGGCAAGATCGTGCCTATGGAAGTGACCGTTGCGTTGCTGTCGAATGCCATGGCCGATTCACTGGCAACCTCGCCGCCTCCGGCTGGCACCAAGGCCCGTTTCTTGATCGACGGGTTCCCTCGCAAGCTTGACCAGGCTGTTTTCTTCGAGGAGACTGTTTGCCCCTCTGAGCTCGTGTTGTTCCTTGATTGCCCCGAGGATGTTATGGAAGCTAGATTGTTGAAGCGTGGTGAGACTAGTGGTCGTGATGATGATAATGCGGCTTCTATTCGCAAGCGTTTCCATACTTTTGTTGAGACCTCTATGCCTGTTGTTGATGACTTCAAGAAGAAGGATAAGGTCGTTTGGGTTAAGGCTGATAGTTCTATTGAGCAGGTCTATGAGGAGGTTAAGGCCGGCATTGAGGCTCGTGGTTTGCAGGCTCGCTAAGAAGTGTTTTTGTATCGATGTAAATAGAGTTGCGGTCAATTTAGGGGTTGAGAGCTGTGTGATTTCTTTGCTCAACTTGGAAATAGACCTTGGGAGTATAGATGAATTTAAGCATTTTTAAACTTGAGCTTCTTGTTTAGATGGATGCTTGGCCCCCCTGAAACCAATGAAGATGTTGACTACGGATATGAACCAAGACCAGTCTAAAGAAATATAATATTCTTTAAGCCAGAGTAAAAAAAAAATAGAACAAAAGAAAAGTTATCCCTCCGGAAAACATAAACAAGACTAAGATTGACATGACATGACTCGTGCGGTCCCAAACATCCAACGGGGGCAGTGAAAATCCAACCCTACAATTGGCCAGGGAAAAAAGAAATGCATGAGGAAAAGACAGCGAGATTTCCCCTCTATTAACTGAAAGATTTTTGTGTTCTGTGAACTTTTCCATTCATAAAAAAAAAGGACACATCTATTCGGCAGTAGCCTCAACCTCACGCGCCTGGGACTGCGCAGGCTGGATGCGTCGGCGGTCACCGTTACCGTTGCGGTTGGCGTTGGCTTCTTGATCAGCCGCGGCCTGAATGCCCTCGCGGGCGAAACGCTCACGCTCGGAGCGGATCACGCTCAGAACGTTCTCGAGGGAACGGCGCCAGACCATCAGGCGGCCTTGGACCTCGGACCACTGCTTCTCGCCGAAGACACGGTAAGTGGCGCGGTGCACAAGGAACTCGGACTTCAGCTGGGAGAGTCTGCCCTCGACGAGGCCGGCACGAATGGTGTCGATGACCCACATCTCGACATCGGAGGCGGGGACGCGCAGAGCAGAGGCGATGGTGGCGTAGGGGAGCGAGCGCGAAGGGGTGGAGGATGCCAGCGAAGTGAGAGTGAGGAGACGCATCTTGGCCTGCAGGGCATCGCCGGACTCGGCGAGCACACCGCCAGAGATGGAAGCGAGCGGGTTGGCAGCCACGAAGGTCTCGTAGGCGTCCAGGGTGTCCGAGGTGAAGATTTCGAGCAGCTCGAAGAGGGTACTGTCGCTGGAGCGCAGAGCCTGCACGGCGTCTGATGAGGTCAAGGGAGCGAAGTCAAAGACGGTGGAGCGACGCAGAGCGGTAGCGAGTGCGCGCACAGCCAACTCGCGGCTCTCGGGCTTGCTGACGTCGGCAGCGTCGATGGTCTCGAGCGCTTGGAAGATGTGAGTCTGGGCCAAATCCTCATCACCGGCAGCGGTGGAGGCCTCGGCAATGGCGATGTGCAACTTCCGGGTGTCATCGCTGTCCAACTCCCACGCGGAGAGCCATGTGGGGAGCTGCGAAGTGAGCTGGGGCTTGAGGGCTTCAAAGGCAATTCCAGATCCAGACTGGCGGATCACGGCCACAACAGCGAGGAGAACGTGGTACCGGCTTGAATCGTTGGAAGACAGGGTGTTGAAAATGGTGGTGAGAATAGAGATGGCGAGCGTGGGACCGAACTGAGGCGAGGTGGTGATGGGCTTAGCGAGATAGGTGCAGATGCGAGGAAGGAACACGTCGGCGTCAGAAGACTGGTGCACGAGGTGGACCAGGAGGTTGTAGGCGGAGGTGATCTCTGCATTTTTTTAAAAATCTATGTCAGTTTTTGTCTATTAAAGATTATGAAGTGTCGCCAGATTCCGACTATCTCCAGATCGTTCTTTGTCGACACTTTTCGGTTACTTACCCTTCTCAGGGGCACTGTTCAAAGCGGTAGCAGAGGACACAAGCTTCTTCAGGACTTCATCGCGCTGCTTAAGGTCGGCCTCGCCTTCAGACTGTTCCTGCTGGCGGAGAGGTTCGAGGAGCGGGGCGATCTCGGACTGGAGGCTACCCTCTTTGCGGAGGGCATCGATGTACTGGGCAAACTCATCGGCGAGCTCGGAGAAGGAACCCTCAATGAGGAGGGTATTGGTAGGGGCGGGCATGATGTTGGATGTGGAAAAAGGAGAGGAAGAGAGAACGTGAAGTTCTTGATGGTGGAGTCTATCGATAAGTTGAGAAATTTCAGTGTGTGCCAAAAAAGTCTTGGCGAGAGGAACACCACAGTTGAAACATCTCGACTGATCTACCTTTTACTCTTCTTTTGACTTGATTTTGAATCTTTTATCTATGTGAAATATTTAATATTTACGCTACAATCTCCACAATGGTTTTTTTTTTCTCTCTGGCCAATGGGTCAGCAATAATTGGTGATATTACTTTTAATCGAATAGTTCATGCGCAAAATGGGTCACCTGCGCAGACAAATAAGGAACTCCGAGCCAAAGCAAAACAAGAAAGGACAGGCGCCACGTTCATAAACATGTGGACAATCATAATGAGTCAAGAGTATTCAGAGGGGAATCGAATGTCTCGAGGAAAAAAAAGCAAATGGCATCGCGATGAGTTAAGGGAATACAAAGAGGACGCTATGCGACCCAACCGTCAAGGGGTGTTTTAGCTTCCCAGAGACCGAAGAATATCATTCCTTTACAGGACCATGCGCGCAGCAACGAACATGAGACCAGCCATCAGACCAGTGGAGTACTGAGTCAGGTCACCGAGAGCGACAGCGGCGTTAGTGGTAGTGCTGGCAGGAGCCACGGAGGAAGTTTCGGAGCTGGAAGACTCGGTCGCAGTGGCCAAGGCCAGAGTGGTCGAAGACATGGTGGAAGTAGAAGCGGTGGTGGTCACCGCACTTGCGTTCTTGGAGCCACAGTCGGCGGCCTTCTTGCAGGCACGCTGACCATCAGCATCGTTGGGGTGCGAGGCGATGCACTGGACATAGGTTTCCTGGCAGACGAAGAAAGGAACGGTCTGCGAGTAAGGGGTCACATCGGGGGTGGAACCATCGCTGCAGACACAGCTGAACTTCAGGGTGGTCTGTTCAAACCATTAATCTCCTGGTCATACAGACGCGACACATAGCAACGTACCGGGTCACACGAGTTGAGCTTGGTGCCTTGCTGGCAAATTTGGGGGCAAGTGTTGCGCTGGGCAGAGCAGTAGGAGTCTACTTCATTAGTATCCTGTTTTGAGAACTGTGAAGGTACATACTCAAGTTGGCACTGTCCACCAAACCAATGTTGAAGCCAGCGGGGAAGGTGTAAGTGTCAGTGGAATTATCAGCCATGACGGAAGTAGCCAGAGCCGAAAGGAAGATAATTGAGGAACGCATGATGAATGGAATTAGAGATGCTGTGTATGTGGATGAGAAGAGAAGAGAAGGGAGGAGAATTGAGGGGAGAGGGAGAGAGAGAGAGAGAGAGAGATAAGGAAGAAAAACAAAGAACGGGCAGGTACTTTGAATGCAAAAGGTCTAAGGTCCAAGGTCCAAGGTCCCAAGGGTCAAGGTTTTTGTGTTTTTGCAAACAAACTGGAAAGAACTCGCAGGGTAACCCCCTAATTGGTATAATTGGCATACCAAGTGGAGAGAGATATCACTAGCTACCTAGCTACCTAACTAATGAATTATTTCATGTGTTATTTCAATATGATTTCATATTATTTCATATTATTTCAGTTGCACAGGCCCTGTTTTACCTGTTTTGAATAATTTGGCTATACGCCTGACCTAAGAGAGTCGGCAAAAGGTTACCCACTCAAATTGGAGGGTCCTTGGCTGTGTAACTAACCCTAGTCAGGCCAAGTTACCCCTGCCGCTACAATCCGTACGAATCAGAAGCCTCTGCACGGGGATTGTTGAAATGCACTATAGTGCGCTACAGTGATACGGATTACTCCGTACAGGACCCTTCGATAAGTTTATGGTTCGTATGTTTACCCTCGCATTCTTGCCCGAATTCCCGAATTCCCAGATTCCCAGATTCCCAAATTCCCAAATTCCGTTCCCCCATCATCTCCCTTACGGTTAACTACCGGTTACATGCCGGGGGTGAGACAATGCATTGTCTGTGCGTGATAGCTGCATGATTGGTTCTTCAATTCAAGGCAGGGGAATATCTACTTCAAAGCTTCTGATATTCGCTCCACCGCAAATCAATTTTCCAAGGCTCGCACATCATTGGACCGTGCCAAATGATTTGACCCAATGTATCCACGTGACTGTTCATCATGCCCTGATCTGTTATAGCCGGAGCCGAGGTTAAATGATTGACCGTTGACACTGTTTCAAGGTTGGCTAATATATGTACTGAGTTACTGCTGAAACGGCTGAAACACCTTGCTACATCCTTTGTCTATACCCCGCTTATGACAATTGAACCAGATATAACCAAGACGAAACAACAGCAAGAAAAAAAAAATAAATAAATAAAAAAAGGAATGGCCGACCCAGCCCCCGCCATCGCGCATCTCCGCACCAACTCATGGGCAAACAATCTGATCTCCTCGGCCGACTACATACCAATCGAAACCGACTCTCGGCGCCTAAAGCCTACAACCGGTGAAGATGGCTACTTCGCGCAAACTCTCAACACATCCTCCACAATCCCTCACTGTCTGACCCTGCAACGGCGCAACCTCACACCCGCGCCTGATGAAGTCCCCACCTGGCTCCCCGCAACAAAACAAGATGCCGCATCCGCTGTAAAGCCCACCCCGGGGCTGAACCCTGCGGACATCATCATGATCTTTGATCTTAGCAGCCCCGGTCTGTCCGGCCACCCATCCACTGTGCACGGCGGCCTTGTCGCGACGCTAATTGACGAGGCCATGTCCCTCGCTGTCGCAGCGCATACCAATGCGCCCACTGCGCTCCGTGCGGCTGAGGATAACCCACGCGGGAAGATCTTTACCGCACAACTAGACGTCAGGTATAAAAAGCGGGTGGCTACACCCGCTTTGCTGGTTGTCAAGGCGCGAGTTATTGGGAGGGTCGGGAGGAAATTCTGGGTGCGGGCGCAGGCGTTGCAGGAGGATGAGGAGAGTGCAGGGGGTCATTTGGAGTGGGCTAAGAGGAAGGTTGTCAAGGCTGATGCTATGGCATTTTGGATTGAGACAGCTGACTCGAAGTTATGAGCGTCATTCTTTTCTTCTTTTCGGGCTCAAAAACTTGAAGCATAGACTTGGGGATTGACTTCCCCCGATGTACATTATGGGGATTTTGATCCCGTACATATAACACCCGGCCTTGCACATACAGTATTAACCAACTAAATCATATATAGAACAGAAACCGAGCCTGGATTGAACATACAAAATCTATTCTTTAAATGTATATGCATCTATGAGACAACTATCTACAACTTCTCCATCTTCCTAGTCCCAACATTCCGACTAGCGCTAACAACCAACCCAACCTGCGTACTCAACGCAACAACCTCCCCATCCTCATCAAGAACCGTAACCTCCAAATCCGTCCGCCCATCCCTAACAACCTTAGTCTCAATCCGACTATAAAGCCACTCCACCCCCTCAGCAGGAAGGTGCTTCTTCATATCGACATTGAGCGTAACAGTGGGATACCAAAACTTCGCCTTCTCTTCAACAAACGAAGTCCCATTCTCCTTCGCCGCAGCAGTAGCAGACATAGTATCAAATCCATCCAAGGCCATCGGAAACATATCAATAAGATACGCCACCGCAGCCTCCGTCCAGCGGCCATTCACATCACCCCCAGGCCGGAACCGAGCCCACTGATCGATCCCCATATTCCCAGAGCGTGCCTGCTGCGTCTCCCCAGAACCGGGACCAAACAGCTCGATCTGCGCCGCAGCCTTCCGGAACGACGTGAAAGGCGCCTCGAGCTTCCTCCAAGCCCCGTCAGTACCTGTCCGGCCCAGCGCTTCCAAATCAACGGACCCGTCTGCGCGCGAACCCGCCACCGGAGAAGGGTGAGGCTTCCATCCTGTGTTCGCGCTAATGCCGACCTCGGCGTCCGGCGGGCTGACAGTCACATAGCCAGCGACCATGATGTCCAGTTGGCCGGGTTTCTTTTCAGAGGGCTGCAGTAGTCTGATATGGATTATGCTTGTGCGCGCGCCGATCTTGACGTCTTCGACTTCGAAGGTTGCGGGGCCTGCGGCTGTGCGTCGCAGGAAAGAAAGTTGGATTGAGATTGGGGACGCGGCGCTTTTGTATTGCTTTGGGTGGGCGTGCGCGAAGTGCGTTAGAGTAAGTTGGTAGATTACGGCTGTTGTGTAGCCTCCGTGCGGGACTGACGGGGGTGTTAGCTTTGGGTCAATGGGAGGTGAGCTTTACATGGGCTTTGATATACCGGTTCCAATGCACCATTCTGGTTGGAGGAAGGCGCTATATTTGTTGGGGCCTTGTGGAGTGACCTTGATGGCCTCCTGGAATGATGGGTTGACGGTGGACATGACTGTAATATTTGATATGGGGTTTAGATGGAACGGTCTCAAGGTCTAAGCAAGATCATTTATATGGCTGATATGGAACCCTTTCCCCACATACCAAAGGTTCTCGCGGTGAACCTCGGCTTTTTCCCCAGACAGCCGAGAAGCTGAGTCAGCTCATTAGCCTCCAGGACTGGGCACGTGGGTTTTCATTTTTCGAAGGTTCTAAGGACCTTGAAGCGAGAATGTTGGAGTAGCAAATGTATCTAAATTTGTGATGTAAGAGGGTTGTGTGGATAGGAAAAGATCGAAGTTAGGAGGTCCGTATGATTTAGATCACACCTTGTGATAGGTCCGATCGCGAAACGATCAGAAGATGTTCATGGATTCCGCTACGCGACGTTCCTTGGTGGAGCTTGGCAGCTCGCGTAGAGGAGTCTGAGCTGGTCAAATCTCCATTTCATATCTAGAATACGCGAACGAGGTAAATTCCATTGGCGTGTTCGTTAATACTACCTACATATAAAACGTCTGGCCCCGTTCTGCAGCGAATTCGAGGGCAGAACAGATGGAGAACCATATCACAGGTATGGCACTTGAACGCAGCTTTTCAGGATATCATTTCAGATCACTAACAAAAAAAGAATAGAACGATCGTATGGTTATGTTGACCCCAACTTTCCAATCCCAGGCGGCGAAAGGGATACCCCCGTCATCATTTATGGCTACACGCCTTCCATCGCTCTAGCTGCCTTCGCAGCCGCGTGGTTTTTTCTTCACTTCGTCTACCACACGACACAAACTATAAAAGCCCGTAGCTGGTGGTGGATGACCTTCTCCGCTGGTCTGATTTTCGAGGTGATAGGGTATATTGCACGATCCCTCTCCGCTAAAAAGGATCCTTACCATCTCATCTACTTCATCCTCAACTACTTTTTCATCGTTGTGGCGCCTGTATTGCTTGCCGCTGGTATCTACACCATTCTATCGGCATTGATCCCACGAGTAGGGACCAAGTATTCATTCTTACCCCCCAAGATCATCCTAGCCTTCTTCATTACTTCGGATATCATCTCAACAATCGTCCAAGTCGCCGGCGCGTGTCTCATTGGCATTACAGAGTCGCGCCGGGAAGATCCCACGACGGCAAACAATATCCTCTTGGGTGGCCTTGCGTACCAGGTCTTCGCTATGACTATTTTCGTCATCGTGGCGGCGACTTTCCAGTTCCGAGCTCGACATGCTATCAGAGCAAATGATCTCGGGCTCTTCTGCTTGGCTTTTTCCATTTCGACCCTCATGGTTTATTTGAGAACTATCTTCCGTCTTGCGGAAACTGGTCAAGGTCTTATGGGAGAGCTGCAAACCAACGAGGTCTATTTCGCATGCCTTGAATTCGCGCCTATTGCGCTAGTGGCTCTTCTCTTTGCTGTCTGGTATCCTGGCCGCTGTGTAGGGGCAGCGGTGCGGGTTAATGAGAAACCATAGCATTTGACATTAGAGAAAATACAATGTACGTTTTTTTTTGTCTAGGCCCGAATGAGTCGCATATCCTTAACTTGTAATTCTCATAAGTGCCGAGATAGGAAAGCCCCGTGTTTTGGTACCCGCCTTATTCAGGTAGAACGACACCTTCCTAAAGGATATCAATGCAAGACAGAACTTTCCACTAAAATCCCATTTCCAATTTCATCCTTCTTCTCTCCCTCTTATCAACTTATGTCTATATCCTCTCAATAGGTTCTCAGCTAGGCGTTCCCTAACCGAGAGCCCTCAGCACCCAGTCAGCGACGCATCCTAGCCACCTGGCATCTCACCCCACTTGGCAGCGACAACAACTGCATCGGATCCGCCGCAGGAAACCCTTCATATTTTTGTTTTTGATCCGACAGATCGACAGCAACGAGACCCAACTGCTCCTCTTGGAACACAGCCCAAGTACCCGACGCTCGACGGAAGTAGTCTAGACGATGTCGTGGACAACACAAAGCTACGGTGTGACAAATTGGGCAACCACGTACTACACGTGGGCTGGCCCCAGTCATGAGAGCGGAAAGTAGGAAAAGCAATGCAGAACCGGCCTCGAAATTGAATTCTCAACCGCCTTGTGGCCGACCAATGAAAAATGGAGCCATCAATGAGTTGGAGGATACTCAATGTGCGCCTATTTTATTCTCCTTGTGTTGGAGTTGTAGTCATTGGACAGCAAAGGCGGCTTCGATCTACGACCCTAAAATACATCGGGAGCAAGAGAAAATGCTTTTAAATGCAACTTTCTCACTTCATATCCCATAGCTGGCCTTCCGGCAACGTTGACGGGGGTTTTGTGGCATTCATTCATGGTTCAATGAGCCTTGAGAAGGTCGCAACCACACATTCTCTGCCATCAGCTCGAGTTGTATATCTCTTCGATTTCCACACTGATGGGTTCGGGTCCTCGTATCCCCTTGCCAATACAAGACTCCATCGAAGTTTCATGCATCCCTAATGGCAGCAGTCAAAGTTCAGAATAGGGAAGAGGTGGAGTTGATTCTGGCTTGTCTGCTAAGTTACCCTATCCGACCCACCTGGGCTGCCATGCCCGAACAGGCATACCTCGTTTGATTGACATTTATAGTGCTTGTCATCAAACTCTTGACAAAATACAACATTGAAGGTCAATCATGCTTACTTATAACTTCTCTTATAGCAGCATCGGCCCTTAACCTATACCCGGAAAGTCATGTGATGCCTATGTTGCCCTCACGTCTCGAACCGCGAGTGGAAGGAGACGGGAGATAGATTTCATCATCCTTTCGACGTCGGCTACATGTCAGACATCACCCACCCTAAGACTTATACGCAATGTACTAAGCAACATAAGGTCTGCGATCCGCCAAATCAGGTTGTGGATGAGCTGAATGACACCGGAATTCATGAAGGACTACCGAAGTTACTAGGTCTTAGTAATTCACAAGGAGCCAACAGGAAAATTTCCCGTTGTTCTAGTCATATTGTTTTTTCTTTTCTAAACTTGAACCCGAAATTATTAGAAGATGCCGATGCAAATATGTCTTCCTGTAGAGCCTCCATGTATGTACCATGTCAACCTGATCAAAAATGCGCCGCAACAGATGTATGCCAGCACCCAATCATAGTTGCTAAAGAAAATGAAAACTCCGGTCCTTTTCGCTACCTTCGTGTATTAGTTTTCGCATGTTCAGAAATCTATGAAGTGAATCAAATTGGTCACTAGATCACTCTTGCAATGGCAATATATTTTGGCCCTGGTGTGCTGCCAATTGCTGCAGACAAGAAAGAACGCCTACAGGAAATTAGTCAACTGAAAAAAATATAGACTATCATCCCAAACTTACCAGTAACTCCTTGCGTCAGGGTAGCCTTCGCCTCCGTGCTACGCGAGCCTAATGTGACAGTCATAGCATAGTCGATAGCCTTTGCGCTGTGCAGCTTATTAGCCCACCGGAAGACCGGCTCATCCTCACGGTTATCGCCAATAACCAGCAAGAAATCAGGCTTGATGACATCTTCCTTTTTGTCGACATTTGCCATGAACCATTTCCAAACCAGTTCAGCCGCAGATGCCTTGTTGGTGTGAGTGGTCTCCACAATCAAGGCACCCTCAACGGGGATCGCATGCACGTCTAAGTTAGCACACGCATCGTTGATATTGCCCGCGCATTCAGCGGCAGATCGAGCGGCAGCTTGGCTGTCTTCGGTGGATCCGTGGTGGAAGACGAGCGAGCAATGCCGCTCCTCGATCCAGCTGCCTTCGACTCGAGCGTGGAAGTATTCTAGGATATTAGACACGGATGCCTTCCACGCTTTGATATGCAGCTTGTCTGCAAGATGGGTCCAGGTATCGGCGTTTGGCTCGCGCACGAAAGACCCATTCTCGGCAATCAGGCCCAGATTGTTGACTTGTCGGAACAGCCGTTCCATTTCCTCTGGCATGCGGGCGCTCATCACGTAGACAACGTTTGCGGGGTCTTCGGTCAATTCGTTTAGGGTTGTGATCGCGCGTTGCGGCGTGGTTAGAATGATGCTGCGCGGTGATCCCCAAGAGGCTAGCGTGCCTTCGTAATCGACGATCATGAGCCGTTGCTTGGATTGGCGGTATCGCTCGGTGAGTCGGGATACAGACAGTCGAGGCACGGCCATGATTTCTCGCGACGATTGCTCGTTCCAGACACGGCTGAGGGTTTCACTGAATGATTTCACCCAGTTGGCGGTCGAGTTCTTCAAGACTGCACGGAGGAGTTCCTCCCAAACCTGCTTCCGTTCCTTTTCGTCGCGAGTCAGTGCTGTGTAAATTGCTTCGGAACACTGGCGGTAATCCCAAGGGTTAACCAAAAGAGCATGGTTTCCAAACACAGATGCGCTGCCAGTGAACTCGCTAAGAATTAATGACCCGTAGGCTTTGTGGCCGCATCGACCATCCTGGCAATAGACAAACTCATGACTAGTCAGGTTCATTCCCTCGCGTAGGCTGGTGATCATCAGGGCATCTGCCACAGTGATGAGAGCAAGATACTGCGGGAAGGCTAAATCTTGTTTAAGGAATACCAAAGGCTGATGAGCGAGGGTTGAGTGTGTGGAGTTGATCCGCATGGCAATATCAGAAATAGTCGCTTCCAGCTCTGGTTGTTCCGTGGTGCTGGTTGCGACTTGAATCAATACAACCTTATCCGCCCATTCTGGGTAGGTGTTGAGGAAAAGCTCGAAGCTAAGAAGTTTTTGGCGAATACCGCGAACCGAATCGATTTTGTCGCGAGAAACGATGAGACGCTTTCCCTGGTAGCGCTCCGAAATTGTACCGACCCATCGCTCTACATCCGTTGCCTGGCGGCGCTTATCCCAAGAAGTTGGGTCGATGCCGATAGGGAATGTGCCGACGTTGACAAAACCGTCTTCCAACTGGATTCCTTCGGGTGTTGCTTCCACACACAAGATCCGACTGCATGTCTGAAGGAAGTGCCGGCAGTATTCATCCGTTTGGAAACCAATAAGGTTGGCACCGAGAATGCCCTGGAGGAGCTCCTTGCGTGGCGCCAAGCACTTGAAGACCTCCGATGAAGGGAAAGCAATATGCAGGAAAAACCCAATTTGTGCATCTGGCACCAACTTGCGAAGCATAGCTGGAACCAGTAACAGATGATAATCCTGGACCCAGATCGAATCACCCCGTTTCCAATGTTTAGCAATGTGCTCTGCAAAAGCCTGGTTCAATTTGACGTAGTAGATCCATGAGTGGTCCTCGTAGGCTTTGCTCTTCGGGTTATCTGGGATCTGGTAATGAAATACGGGCCAAAGAATGGTCTTGCAAAAATGCGTGTAGTGCCCGTCGAAGTCATCGTCATTTACAAACACCGTCAAAGACCCATACTCATCTTCCAATTTCTCCGCGATGTCCCGCCGGGTGTGTTTTGCCAAGGCGTCAGTGGGCATACCCAGGGTGCCCACCCACATCATGTTGTCCAAGCCCCCCGCGTCTGTTGCAGATCGCACTGCATTGCGCAGGCCACCATTGCCCTGCTCCGCAGTCTCGATGGTCCATTCGGCTTTTGAAAACGACAGTTTTCGGCTCGCTGTGCTGGCCTTTCTTAGTCGCGCATGGGAAGCAATGGTCTCGGCTGCAGGAGGCCGATGCGGGACAGCTTCCTTGGCGGGGCGAAGATCTTGGTGCTTGAGGATGGATGGAGATGGCGACAAGCCCGTCACTGGCTTTGGCTGATTAAGCGATGTTGTAGCGCCCCATATCGGTGGATGACCCTCACTCTCCGTGAGGAGCCGGTTATCCTGCTCGGCAAGTAAAGGGAACGGGTACCCATTCTTCTCTTGCTCTGTCTTGGCTTCTTGGGCAGCAAAGATGCGCTCGTGATCCGTTGTAGCCCCTGGTGTCAGACCCGAGGGTTTGCCTGGAATTTTCTTCTCAAACAGACTGGCCGCAGAATTGGGTGTGGGTGCGATCGCTTCGATGGTGGGATCTGTGGACGGAGGACTAAGAGGGGGAGAGCGAGCGCGCGAGTTGTTGATATGGAAATCGACAGTGTAGGGCAAGAATCTACATTATAAATTCATCAGTTAGCCATATGTAGTTGGGTGTCCAGTAATCGATAGCCACGTACAAAGATGCTATGAAGACCGTCATGGTGATTGAGCCCAACCTAAGCGGATAGGCAGAATATTAAAACACAATGTGTGAGAGAGAACCTGCAGCTTTTGACAATAGTGGTAGGAAGATATATGCGACGAACAAACTAGCGGCTGGAGACCTAACAATCGGAGGCAAGCTGAAAAAAAAAAGGTTAGTTACACGATGCGTTTCTCATGACTACGTCATGCGAAGGTGCCGAGTGGTGGAGAAACAAGTTTGCCTGTGGATTTCCAGGACAAATGAGAATAAACAGGCAGATCAAGCTGCTGCATTCAGAGATATGAATATAACTTGGAATGTTCTTGCAAACCAGAAAGATATTGTGGTAGCAAGGAAATCAACTTATCCATCGCCTGACATGAGCTTACTGCCCCCGTACCGGGTTTACCCCACTTGAGGGTCGGGAGGTTCTCCATACGGTATTTGAGCGTAATTATTCACCGAACTATGGTATATCGACTGTGATTGGTGGAATATCTGTGTGTCACCTGACATGTAATATTTCTCCCCGAATCCGTTGCATGTTGGAAAGTCACTCATGCCATGACCTTGCCATGACCTTGCGTCTCACCTCCGCTCCGGTATCAGGCATCAAAAAACGCAAAACCACTGCTCCCAAACCCCGCGCCTCGCCTTTTGCCGGTCATGCGCGCCGCAAACCTACATCTGGTGGCCTAAAACCGCCTGCAGATCTAGGTTCCGATGATCCGCTTCCAGATATAGGCGGATCTCATTTCATATCGAAGACTGCACCGGTACATAATGTGCTACAGGCCATTCAATATATCCGTGATGGCATATTCGAAGAACTCCCGACACGGGCGGGGATGAACAGCACGCGCATCGCAGAAGTTCTCAATCTACGCCGATCTTTGCCTCCGCTCGCCTCTGTGGCCCATGTCCATACCCTTTTAGAAGCACCGACACAGGTAGAAAGAGAAATCGTCGAACAGATTCAAACGGGTCGGATTCGGCGACTCATTATACCCGGTCGAGGCAATGATGCCGCAGGGCTGGGCGATTGTTTGGTGCTAGCAGAGGATTGGGACAAGCTGGTGCAGGAAAGTCCTGCATTGGAACAACCGGTCAAGGGTGAGTTCTTCGGCCAGGATAATTTGAGCGTCATAAGCTGACGGTTTTGCAGAGAAATTCCTTGATATTCTGAAACGTATGGGGACCTCCTCGGCGATATCACAGGGGGTCTTCACGACGGATGAGTACAGGGCCTTGCTCCGGGCTGGGTTTATTGTCTCCTCGTCTTCTTATACACAGGGCACATTAAGTATTGCATCACTTCCTAATTTACCTCAAATGGCGACTTCGTCAGCAAGTCGAAGCCAGTCTATCTCACACTCCGAGCGCCCCGTGCAGTCAGCTGCCCAGGCTCGTGCAGCAACTCTGTTCTTGTCTCTTCCTAATACGGGCACATATCTCCGCTTGTTAGGATCAGGTCGTGCACATCTGCTCGCTCTTCTCCGGCGGTCCGCTTCTGGCGAAGCCCCTCTGGGTTTGTTGAAAGATCGATGGGATGGAGCTGTCGAGACTGAGAAGAGTTTCCACGTAGCCAAGCGAGCCCGTGGCGAGTTCGCAGGGGTCCTGCCGGGTAAGACTAGGAAATGGAAAGAGCTATATGGGATGCACTTTCGATGGGTGCTTGAAGAAGCACTAGGCGCGGGACTTGTGGAGATGTTTGAGACTGGCAGCGTTGGACCTGGGATCCGCTGTCTATAGCCTCTATATCCTTTACCTAAATTCTTTGCCCGAGCGCTATGTTGATCAACAAGATCGATCATATACTTATTTGATAGATAAAATGATCAAGTCTACCGAGAAGATAGTTGTGCTCAAGTCGTCTAAAGAAGCAACCTTCAAATTCTCACATAATTTAGGTCTGTGCAAACAAATAAGATAGACAATAAGCTCATGGAGATTTGTTTTGATTTCTAACTTCTGGCCTTTTTCTTTTTAACCCGCCTCTCTCCATCTACACATCTACTTTCTTCGCCAAGCCTTCTTCCCTCCATCCATCATGCCCCTAATCCAACTAGAGCCACATCTATTCACCAGCCTCCCCCGGCACCCGGATCTTCAGGGGGATGCCAGCACCCCAGATCTGCGGGAATTCATCCAGGCCACCCTTCTTGAGGCTCAGCCTCTTCTAAACCAGTTCCCGTCAACATTGAAACCAGACTGCAAGCTACGCTCTTCTCCACCTTCAAAGGCAAAGGTGAAACTTTCACGGGGATGGCGAACACTCCAATCCCCCCAATCCCCCCAAGAGGGCCCAAGTCCCAATAAGGAGTACTGGGTATGTCGCCAAAGCGACCACCAAGACTCTGATCGTCTGCCTGGCACAGTTTCCCTATGGGAATTCCACGACGGGCTGCGATACAACCATGCCGAGCACGAAATGGAGTACACACCCAGTGTGACGAGCGTAAAGCAACTGCTGATGTGGAACGAACCGAGACAATGGGATCTCAACGAACCAATTACCGTTGGAAATATGAACTACAAACATTTCGAGGTCGAACGTATGTATAGAAATCCCCCGAACAAAGCTCACACACAAGGACAGCCCACTGAAACTCAAGTCCAGTCAATCTTATTGTCCACACCTTCCATCCGCAGGCACTAATCCGACCCCGGGCCTTCATATCCTGGACTATGTCGGCGACCTTCGCGAGTTTACACCCAGCAGTCCAATCCAGCCCAGGTCACGGCTTTATCACTGTACAGATTCCTTTCTATTTGACTAAACCGATCATCCCGGGATCCCAGTACGAGGGACTCTACGCACAGATCATGGACGCCGTCCCGCAGCGCGCAGTCTTCGCTTACTATGCCAGTCTCGAGCAGGTTGAGCGTGTGCTGTCTCCTACCCCACCAGCTCCGGGTCCGCCGGCTTCGACGGATATGAATACCCCTGCTACAAATCCTGAACGTTATCTTCGATGGACTATGTTGACGACTTCTGAAGCCGGTGGGAAGATTCCTAAGTGGGTTCAGCGGAGTTGGACGCTGGGTGGAGCGCCGCGGGCTGTTGTTTCTGATGTGGGATTATTTATTCGGTGGACCCTCAAGCGGAGGGAAGAGCGGAGGTTGGAACAGGATTCTCAAATGGGAGAGGGCTAACTTGTTGTTGGTCTGCTGAGTGTCTTTATTGACCTTCACTCTACTATGTCATCTCGGATAATTCCAGCGGCTGTGGATTACGATCAACATACAGAAACCTTAAAAGTCAAAAGCAGAGAAGTACAAAAGCAGGATCTACTATTTCTTTGTAAGACAGCCGAACTCATCGGATCACACCGTACATGTATCTTTCAAACATGTATTCTTCGCGATGATTTTACAGGCAAGCCTTGCCAATACCGAAAGCCTGCAACGCAGCAGATATAGCAAGGACAATGGCAGTATCATTGATACCATGCTTAGCATACCAGGCAGTGCTAGTCCAGAGCAGGATATTCACGATCCCGGCCATGGCTTTGTTCAGTGGCTCCTGGAGGAGACTGGGATCGCGCGACCATTGCCAGTGAAGAAGACCTGTCGATAATTATCGTTAGAACCTGACTAGGAGGAATGATACTATGAACGTACCAGTCAATAGAAAGAAACCACTGCCCTGTTAACACAAACGGAATAGGACAGTCAATATAAAGCAAAATAAGTGTGATATTGGGACAAGTCAAAGCTAAAGTTCAACGCACCTGGTACCACCCTAGAGTCCCACAAGTCCACGAATTCGTGCCTGCGATAGCTTTGAATCTTGGGTCGGCTGTCCATTGCCTGCCCTTGATCTACGCAACAATCAATATATTTCTTCAGGGACTTCTGGGGTTGGGGATACTACCGTGTGTCCAACGGAAAGCAACCCAAAGACTGCGGCCGACGCCTGCAGGAGTGTAGAAGACATTCTCAAAAATACAATGTGTGGAAGGATAGAATGTTCCGGGGGTTGTTGGCGAGATGTGTACCGGTCGCGGTGTGCATTTACTCAAGAGGTCTTTGAAGTTCCTCGGCTCAATTGTTAGGTGTGAAGATGCCCCTTATGAGGGGGTGGGGATATACACCGCCGAGGCTATTATATTTGTACTTTATCCTACTTCACTCAACTTTACTCTCGATCAAAGATAAATACTTGATATCTAGAATATAAAGCGACGGTGATATGCGAAGGTCAACTGAGGGGGACAATCTCGCGAGACTTCACCCATTCTCCTGGTGAGGGCAATGTAGAGGCCAAGGCCATTATGTAGTAAGGAAGGAGTCATAGCTAGGTACTGTCTAAGGTAATAGTCTAATCCAACCATGGATACATCTAGAATAACTTAAAGGGAGTCACTGAACTCGTCTTTTGATGGTCCTTTCAGGTGTCTTTTTCGATGTCTTCTCTGATGCCTTCTTTCATCTGCTAGAGTCGAGCGAATATAACAGACAGTATGGAAACCATAGAACTAGACTTTTTTAGCACTTTTCTTTACGTCTGGGGATGACGGTTAGAAGACATCCCCTGACACTTTTTCTGCGTATGAGGTGTGATATTTCATGTCTATAGATTTTATTTCTGTACATTTGCTGTTGGGCACCTTGGCAATGCAAGGGTAATATATATATATATATCCATCCACCATCACGTAGATTTAGAACAAGATCAAGTGCGTCTTACTGGGCCTAGCCAAAATCGTCTTTGGTGTTCCATAGCCCCTAGAGAGTTCTTGTGGACGTTATAGTACATTATTGAGTGTACTTACGTAGAACGCCCAGCCGCAATACGCACTTGGCCGACATGCCGACTGCCAGGAAAAAGACGTAGTACCTACTTGAACAATTTCACGACAAACAAAGAGAGGTTATGCCGACGGTTTCCAAACCAAAAACCAAACAATATCTCTACTCCGAGTCTACAGACGATCAAGCTGCTAAAGCTCAGCAGAAAAGAAAAAATCAAGAATGATTACAGTGCATATCGTAAGGATTGAAGAATATATTATCACTAAGTCGGGAATATCAGATTACGAATAAAAACTCCAAATCCAGCGTAATCCATGCACATATCCAAACACAATCATATGATTCCATCTTTCACATGGAATCGACAGGACACAGGGGTCCAGGTCGCGGTTTGGTGAGAAGCAATGTTCTCTATTCCATCGCGATGTCAGACCATTTTTGTTTGACACGCCAAACTCCTTCGGCTGTTCAAAAAAAGAAGAGAGGGGAAAAAAGGACACACTTTGCAGTGCACTCCAGGTATGAATAAAGTAGGCTAGAACGGAAAGGCTTCCCCAGGTGATATGACTCCGGGGGTAAATGGGGAAAAGAAACAAGGAAAAAGGGTAATGGGGCATAGAAAACACCGACGCCGGCGACTGTCGGTATGGTGATCATGAGGGCATCAAGGTTGACCCTCAAGGGAGGATGGGATAATCAAGAAGTATGGACAAAATGAAGAAGGAGGGGAGGGCATAACAGCCAGTTTATGTGGCTGACGGTGAGCCATATCGTACACACTAGAACCACACCTAGGAACGTATTACCGCGGTCCAGCGTTATTCAAGTTTACTTCCACCGGAGCCGGGGGCACCGAGTTGGACGACGCAACGTGCGCCCGCAAGGCGGCAACTTCAGTGCGCAAGCCTGTCAACTCGTCGTGCATTGTCCGCACGTACGCCCAAAGCTTATCGATTTGGCTGGCGTCACTGGAATTGGCATCCGGCCCATCGAAGCCCTTGAGATGAGATAAACTGTGCGTACTGGAGTGGCTGTGCGAAGGAGTGTGTTTGTTTGCAGCTTGCATGCCAAATCGAGCATCCGGGGAGGTCATACCCGGCGGTGGAGGCAGCTGGGGTGCACCTGGCTGTGGCAGGGGCAAGCCTAGTGTAGGTGGTGCGTGGTTCGAAGATTGATTCGCTCGTCCGAAAGAGGATTGCGGGTGTGGCAAGGACTGTCCTATACCGGGAGAGTGTGCGCGGTGTGGCGGTGCGCCATCATGTTGCAATGAGAGAGCGTTCGGGGACAGCGGTTTAGGGCTGTCACTAATATTGTTGGAAGGGAACATAGACGAGCTCGAGCTGAGTCCCGCAGGCGGGAAAGTCATGTGTGCAGACTGCGAAGCCGATGTTGACACGTTTGATCCACCATGGTTGGCCGGGGGTGGGAAAAGGTGGCTGGGACGACCGGCGGCAATTGGCGGGTAGGTGTTAGACTGGCGTGAGTGAATTGAATCAGACCGAGCAACTGTATCTGCCTCGTGCTTGCGGATGCTCGGCATGGTCATTCGTCGCTCGTCTTCTTCGTCCATGCGCTCAGGCTCTGCTGTGTACATCAAACCATCCATGTCGTCGTGCCCCCCGGGCGCACCGTCGCCATACTCATCATCTGCCGCAAAGCTGCCCATACTCGCGCGTCGACCCGCGCAGCCTCCCTGTCCTTTATTGTGCCGAGCAAGCGCATCACCTCGGGCGAAACGACGTCCACATTTAGGACAGATGTGTGGTCGCTCGCCGGTGTGCAGCTTTGTGTGACGCTTCAAATCGTGTAGTCTTCGGAAACGTGACTGGCAGGTTTGACAAACGAAAGGCTTTTCCTGACTGTGGGTGAGTAGATGGCTCTTGAGATTATGTTGCCGCGTAAATTCTGTCGCGCAGTATGGGCAGCGGTGTTTCTTCGCCGATGGAGAGCGAGGGCTGCCTCGGTTGTAGCCTGCGTTCGGTAGGCTCAGTCCGCGGCGCGGGTCGTTAATATTACCCGTGGGCATCGGATATGAGAATGCTTTGCCATCGTGGTCAATCTCGGAGTCATCGCGCGACCGTCGATCGCCATCCTGAGAAGTGGATTCCTCGATAGGACCAGGGCTGGCTACAGTCGAGGTATGCATTAGTGAGTTGTGGTGATGATCGTTTGATCCGTAAGGGTCCGACGGCGATTCGGTCGCGTGTGAGTCGATTTGCATATGCTCCGGGGATGCATGGACTGAAGGCTCATGAATCGGGGCACCTGGCGACTTTTCGCTTGCACCCAGAGCCTCCCGGGCCACTTGCGAACTGTTTCGTTCAGCGTCCTTTTCATGCTCCGGCCGATCCGCCGGTACTGACGTTGGACTTGTCATCGGAGGAAGTTGGTCTCTCGATCGCGAGACGTGTAAGCCGGCGCTGGCAATCGAGCTCAGGCTCTCGGGTTTGGAGGATTTAAACAAAGAGAGAGGTTCAGAGCTAGTGATAGAGTTTGCGGATAGTGAGTTGGAGACGGCGACGGGCTCGTTATTCGACATCAACGTCGCCATGGAGAAAGAAGGTTTCGCGCCAGCCTCAAAGGGTGGACAAGTAAAGGCGATAGCTACTTTAGATGTCATGTTAGGACAATGCAAGGAAGATTGGTGGGGGAAAAGGAACTTGACTAACTTTCATCCACCAGGATATATCAAAGATGTCAAGCAGACGAGGTTGGGGGGGAAAGAGAGCGAAGACCAGGGCGTGTGGGGCGTTTCTCACGAGTGTGGCGCAAGCTGACGAGTGGTTTCAGCTTCGAACTTGTCAAGATCCACCTGAATGATCCCAGGGGCTAAGGCCTTTAAAATAGCGATTGGGGAATGAGTGGATGAGATTCAATGGCCATCTGAAGTTTGGAACGGTTGGGCGCAGGAACAAAATAAGACAAAGAGATGGGGAATCTGAGTGGTGAAGACAAGGAAGTGTATGGTAATGAACTAGTCTCATACCACTTACACCTTACACCATTTACCGTATCAGATTTGAAGGCAAATAAAATAAAAAACACAAAGAGAATGAACGTGTGAACAGAAACCGGGCAGGGGATGATATGTTTGGTGGGGACTGGAGAGTCGAGGCTCTGGAGAAATGAACCCTGAGGCAGTGAAGTATTGAGTACTTGATGTTATATTATAAATACTATGTGTTAATAAGTATACAGTACCTCATTAGGATTGAGGCTGTGTAGACCGCTAACACTTTGTGGCTGGCTCGTGGGGCAGTTTCTGCGGCTGACCTCTCATTCAAGAGTACACGTCGCCTTACATTTCATTTACATTTCATCTAGGCACAGAAGCCTATTCTGTATGATATACACCTTCATGAGCCTTATAAGAAGCATAAGATCATGTCTCTACAAACCGGTGTTACCGTGGCCTTGGTATAAAGTGCATATCTAGGCTGCAAAGGACAATCGAAGTGATGTCACCCCGAAGACCCGCGCATAATATATCTCATACAATACATTCTAATTTCAATTTACTGGAACGCCTGGTCTGTTGGAAATCCTTGTATTGAGGGCTTTCTATGCGTATTCTTCGCCATCCGTTGTACTACTAGGTAGTACCTAGTAGGTAGTACATCCATGCAGACTTTATTCGTGGATGTAATAATATTCTGACTCATTGACTACAACGGACCACTTGGATCCTTTAAATACATTATTGGCATGTCTTATTGTCCAAGAATACCTTGGTAATACAAAGCACAATACATTTGCTGCGCCATGTTTCGGGCAATGTGCTTATAACGTCGTACTATTGTAGACGCCTCAGGTGGCTCGTTGGATCGACTTTCACGCAGAGCCCCATATAACAGTACCACGCTGATTCACGCTAAATACATGCTATTACGCAGTCCCAAAGATGTATAGATCTATGAACATCTAGAACATGCCATTTCTTCTTGCCTGCAATGGTTGAAAGGTAGAACATCCTATAACACATTACTTTCAGGAACCAAGGAACCCTGTGGAGTGTCCTGGGGCCCATCCGAGGTGGTTCAACCTCTACGGTTGCTTACTCCACTCCCAAAAATAGCCTGTGGCTGATACTTGTCTCTCTATATTGCCTGCATGAAATGCGACCCTTCATAACCAAGTCTCGCAGATCAGTTGGAATGTTTGTGTTACTCGACAGGATTGATATTCCATTCACGGTGGTGTCGAGACTCTCCATTAAGTATTCGTTATGCCACAATCTCACTCAGATATCTTCTATAATAGGTATAGTTGGCCATATTTTTCCGGTGTGTAAATTATTATCCTGAACGTTGTGGTCTCCTTGCGGAATAGATGTTCATCATGTAGTTGCCACCACCGAAAGACCCTACTTGATTCGCTGTACATTATGATCAACCCCATTGAACCAGTTCTGTATAAATGTTATGGCACTACATTTTCTCGTGATCTGATCAGTAACTTCTATATTCATTCATTCGTGCACACTAAAAACAAGTTGGGTAGACTTTATTTGGCAGGTCGCCAATAATTGCACACGGCGTATTTGCACTCGATGACTGCTTCGATCTTCAAAGCTCTGCTGGGAGCTGTATGACAGTCAATGTGTTCCAGACTTTCATATGACCATAATAGCAGGTGTCATTCTTTTCGCCGATTCTACTAGAACATCCATGGATGCGTTATGAACGGGATGGGGATGTAGGGCCTTGGAAAACATGGAGAATACTTCAGATCCTATAAAAGCTGCGCAGGTATTGACAATTAACATGGAACGACCTATGCGTATCAGAACATTGATGACACTCTTGTGATAATAACATGGCGGTATTTCTGTGCCTAGTCACGATATCAGAGGGGCTCGTTCAATTCTATTATAACATATTTTTGACCATGTCGTCTTTGAACCAACCAGTTATCATAGACACAATTCCCTCTTTGGTGATAATAGCGACTAAATAATGGAGCGATGAAGGAGACAACAGTAATTGCTTGCGAGCTTGGTGCTCTTTCTCGTCGGCAGTTAAACTGTGTATCGAAGATCCTATTCCATTGAGATATCCAATATATGGCGGTGATATGACTGATTGATTGATTGCAAAGCGATATCACTGGGCCTTTGTCGCCATAAAGCCGATAGAGCATTTGATTGACGGAGAGACACGAGAGATAATAAGAGAACAGAAGACAAAAGGGTACTGGTACCGAGGTATATCTCTCGACTGAAATGGCATGCTATGCATATTTGCAGGGTAGGTGGCGTTCCAGTCAGGGCGGCTACCCATCTCAATATTCCCGCATACAAAGATATATAAACGGTTGTACTAATTATATTCAACTTGACTGATTCTATATTAGAATTGAAATCTTGAACTATGAGATGAGAATATCATATGAGAAGGTAAGCATGGAGGACAATGCACTTTTCACTTTGCACACGGAATACTAGTCACTGAAAATAGACGGAATAGAGAGATCCTCTACGGACTCTACGGAGTAGAAAAGTGACGAATATGCGTGAGCTAGGCACTATCACCAGTGTGACTTGGTTTGCTTCACAGCAAAAATAGCCTGGTGCACAGACCTCCAGCTGGTTTCCCCTCTCCAACTTCTCAAACTCCGGATAACCCAAGGGTGCTTAATCGAGTTATATGACTGGGCCTCGAATTTGGGTTGACCAGATACTTTCATCCAGTCGTCCACATCTTCCTTGTTTCCCACGGACCGCTCATTCATCTCACACACTAAAGCGGTTCTGCATTCCGTGTGGTTGGACGATCGGCGGATTAGCGCCGGGCTGGGGGTGATGAAGGTGCATCGTGAGGAGCGAGTATGCCCACTACTCGATCTTACTGGCCCGTTACTCCACTGTGACAAGCTTGGCTGATCACTCCCGCCGGCCAGTCACACTCTCCTCCCAACGCCTCGAGGTACAGTGCACTTGCAGCCAGAGGGCTTGACAGACTTTGAATCTTCCAATCATGTCCCTGGTCCCTGCTGCAAATTCCCCCTCGGCGCTTACTCTGGCCCGACTCAAGTGACGAGAATCAAAAGCCTGCATTTTGGTCCCCCCGCCTCTCAGACCATGCCAGCACTCAAACATTATTGATATTCAAGGTGCCCAGGCCGGTTCCTGTCACTTTCTGATTATCATCATTTTTTTCGTTTTTGATCACCGTCTGCTGCTTAATAGCCGTGCACGCAGGCTTCGCACACGGTATCGGTGATTTATTGCAAACCTGATATAGTTCAGCCATTGTCCCACCACACTCGTGGCTTTTGGTGTACATTCGACTCGATTTCGGGTCGTTTGATTCCTAGCAGCTAGACCTGTGCCCGTCAAGTCAAGAGCTGGCTCTCTTGATCTAATTGTTTGATTTCTTTGCCTGCATTGGCCATCGACTCAATGGCGGTATCAGACGATAGCCGAGACAACTCTCCTGTGACCTACGAGCCCGTTGTTCCTACAGATCTTACCCGTGCATCTTATCACAGTGCAATGGGCCCTCCACCACAGCACACCACGCGAGAGACAAGCAGTGGTTCTGACACGAGCAATGCCTCGCTCAAGAGTCCGCGCACTGCTCGATTCGCCGAGGCCACATCAATTCACTCTCCCATCGACCGCACAGAAGCTGGACGATCACCTTTCGCCGACCCTCCCAAGACCCAGGCGAGGGGAGATGTTGGAGATGTGGGATTCGGTTACGTGGGAGCGAACAATGAGCATGCGGATGACCAGGTGCCAATGTCACCTTTCCGACCTGACCTGAAGGTGCCCCAGACAGCCAAGTCATTGAACCCTCTCAGTCCAACTTTCCGTGAGGAGTACTTGCTTGAGAAGCAGGAAAAGAAAGCCGAAGTGGAGAATGCCCGAGACTTGGTAAGAAAGCCGCCGAATTATGCCAATCAATGCAAGTTACTAATTGTCACTAGAGAATCAAACTCCGCGTCCGGATCGCCAAGGTCTTCTTGCGTTTCGTTAACTTCGGCTGCAGTCTGATTGTGTTGTCTCTGCTCGCCGTGACATTGACTGTCTTCAACGCAACCAAGCACCTGCCCACTCGTAACAGCCTTCCTGCCTGGGCAGAGGGCACTAACCCATGGGCCCAGTACCTCCTTCTAGGCATGGCTTGCGTTTCCTTATGCGCATGTCTAATTGTTTTCTGGGCCTACCGAAAGGGCGGCCACGGACGCGCTGAAAAGGCTGCCGTCTACTACACCGGCTTCTCGATCGCCTTCTTCGCTGTGAACCTCATTATGTGGATCGTCGGCGCAGCAGTGTATCAGCACTCCAAAGCCACAGGAAACAGCAAGGACATGTGGGGATGGTCCTGCGCGCAGAACACCCGCGAACAACTATACCACAACAGCGTCGACTATGCTCTCCTTTGCCGCCTACAAGACTGGGGCCTTGTTTGCGCCATCATCGAAGTCGTCATCGAAGTTCTGGTGATCCTGATCTACGTAGTAGTCTTCTACCGCGTCTGGAGCAAGCGCAAGCTGATGAAGTCCATGGACACCCGCGACAACGCCCGTTCAGATCTATATCTCGCCCAGCTGCGCCTGCAGTCAGCCCCGAATACCCCCGGCTTCGCAGGCTTCGCTTCCTACCCTCGAAAGTCCCCCTTCTACGCTGCCGGCCCAGTGGACCCTTACTCGGCCGCTGAGAAGGGTGTAGCTCAACCCCAGTCTACTCAGTATGCCTCACCGCGTTCGCCCACCCGCCCTACCCCATCCTTTCAGCTCCAGCCACCTCCTATCAAGGTTCAGCAGCCAACCCCGCAGACCGCCCAGGAGGAGTTTGCTCCTCCTTCTCATTACTCGCAGTCGCCGCCTCCTCACAGCCAGCGCCAGAGTCCGCCTATGAACAGGGGTAGTGCTCCCGGTGAGCGCACTTACGATTCTGTGCCGATTCCTGGGGCTTATCAGAGTCCCATGGTGCCGGCGTTCCCGGCCCCTGTACGCAAGTAAATTTGAATGACTGCAAGCTTGCTTTTTTGTTTCTTTTGAGTTGGGGTGTTTTGATTCAATTCCATTTTCCCTCGTGGGAAATGAAAGTGCTTAAAAACATAAAAATCTTTATAAAAAAAAAAGTGGAAAACCCGAAAACACTATTCAGGTCGTCAGGTTCGATCGATCTGGTTCAAAATCGAACACTTGTTCGACCTTCTTTTGTTTACTCTCTCCTTCTTATGGAGTTTAATCACCCTGGAGCAAGTGGAGTTTTGGTGTGAGATACAGATACCTATTTGACCTTTGGTACACTGTTGGTGTATTTACTTTCTTTCCATTTGGTTCATGTCCAATAAATGAATATATTGCAATGATACATATGAATGAACTCCTTACCGATTTTAATCCCAACACCGTAGGATAATTCTAGCAAGCGTTTGTGCCAGCACTCAACACCCAGGTGACGAACTGCTCCTACCTTAACTTAAGACTACTGGGCTATGGCACTAGGAATTATGTATGTGAAATCGTCTGAATTCATCCAACAAAAGAAGTAATCCGAAGAGACAAAAAGACCCAAGAGCGCCATTCACTGCGAACAGGAAAAAAGCAAAACCACAACGCCGCAAGGATCTACCAAGTCACACCGTCCTGTCCATCACTCGTGACCAACATGCATATCGTAGTGCTTCTACCCGTGTCAACTGTACATGCATCCAAAAACAAAAGCAAGGTTATCACATTCCTCCTCCCTCTTCGATGATGGCGTGCGCATCCCTAGTTACGAAGATCTCTTCTAGGGT
Source organism: Penicillium hordei (assembly GCF_028827395.1). NCBI lineage: Eukaryota > Fungi > Ascomycota > Eurotiomycetes > Eurotiales > Aspergillaceae > Penicillium > Penicillium hordei. The sequence continues at coordinate 5,906,435 of NW_026623142.1, forward strand.
AGCTGCATTAGCGCCCATCTTGCTTAGATCACTCTCGAGCACGAGACCCTGTTCGTTGGCAAGATGCAGAAGACAAATAAACCCGAATGATGTGCTGATATCGCGTAGGGTTTCAGCTGGGTAAACTGCCTTGAGGGAGTTCATGATTTGTGTGAACCGTAGCCGGCCAGTATCTTTGGTATCGACAGGCTGATCTGGGCTCTCGGCCTTGGGTGTGGGCGGGACAGGGGCATCCGATTCACTCTCGGGTTCGGTCGGAGCCTCACTGGAAACAGCCCCTGGCTGTGAAGCCGAGGCGAAGTCCACGGCATCAACTAAGCGCTCGCCCATGCCCTTCCACATCTCCGTTTTGAGGCGTCGAACGTCAACCTTCTTTGCCACACGTGCATATGCCACGTAGTCTGGTCGTGCACGACGGCCACCTTGTGTTACTAATTGTGAGCCGTAGCCGCCAGCTCCCGGTCGACCAGGCGTGGCGCCGACCATATTCAAGAGCGCGCTGAGTCCAGTTGCTCCACCTGCTTCTCCCGCTGATGTGCCTTGAGGCCCGTCTGTGGGCGGAGAAAGCATCTCTCGGGCATCTGCGAATGGCAGATTGTCGTCGTCATCGAGATCCATGCCGTTCGGGAAAGCAAGACCATCGTCATCAGCAAAGAAGTTGGCATCATAGGCACCGGCAGCACCTTCCTCGCCGGCGTTCTCTTCCGGCTTGCGATTTGCCCAGAACGCCTCGTCCATGTCTCCATTACCAGCTGTCAAATCCTGCCGACGGCGTTTGCCCAAAATCCTTTTTGAGCCCATCTTTGCCTTTGGCTTGAGGAACAATGTGAGTAGGTTGCGGGAGTTGAAATGCTTGTCGTCGGGAAGGAGGTTGCGACCCTTCGTCTTCCACTGCGTCTTGGGTAATGAGACGGCGGAATTGGAGCTGGCCGGAGTGTAGATCAATTCCGCGACAGCAGGATCCAGAGGGGCAGCAAAATTAATTTCAAAAGGCTCCTTCTCTTTGCGCTGCTTGGGTGCTGACGTAGCGGGTGTTGCATGCTCTTTGATTCTCCGAATCTTCCAGTGCTCCGGGCCAGCCCAGTTCTTTTGTAGCGCGTTGTCAAAGTAGCTCAGAATGTTTTCGTGGTCATGACTATTGGTTTGATGAGACATCGAGATGGCGTATGCGTCTTCATCGCCATCCTCGCCCTCACCATCATTCTCTCCATCGTGGGCAACCCGGTGAACATTTAACATTGGTTCCAAGGCAGCCTCCCGAGCCCATACCTCTCCTCCGTCACCAAACCCAGTGTCGCCGCTGAGATCAAATCCAGCTAGGGTAGCATCATCGTCGTCAAACCCGACAGCGTTGTCGTCGTCGAGCATTATACCAGATGGGTCGTCAGGTGCGCGTCCATCTTCGTCCATCTTATCTTGCCGCCATTCCTCTGGCGCTTTGAGGAGAGGGAGATCCAGCGACCCGCTGGGATCACCCAAGTCGAGGTTTTTGAGCGATGGACAAATATCTTGTTCGTCGAGCCGATCTAAATCTGGGAAAAACTGGCTGGCTAGCGTGGCAAGGTCGATCTCTGTGTTATCTTCAAAGGTGTCGCTTGCGGGTTTCGGGGTTGGTTTTGTTTGATCCTCGGTCTGCTGGTCTGGATCCGTAGACCCTTCACGGTCATCTTCAGCGGTTTTGGCGCTATCGTCCACAGCATCGTCGCTGCTATCGAACACGATTCTTCCATGACTATCGATAGCAAGGTGGTTTAGAAGCAAGCCCTTGGCGCCTCCTTCATCAAAGTCTGCCGATGCTTTCTTGAATAGCGGGTCCACAGCGAATTCTAGCTCAAACTTCTTCAGTTGCAACGAAGAGAATGATGGAGCGAGAGTGGCCTCATGGGAACGTGTCTAGATACCCTCTAGTTAGTCAAATCCTAGATCTCTGACACCATATAAACCATACCTTTTTCCGCGACTTGCGAGGCTGACCATCTTCGCCTTCCTCATCCTCATCGCCATCTTCTGCCTCCTCCTCTCCACGCCCTCTCTTGTCGCGGCTATCAGCCAGTCCACTCAGAAGCTTCCCCGTCTCCGTTGCGACACTGTCAACTCGGCTGGTGTAGATTTTAACACAACCGTCAAGGGTGCAACTGGCCTTTTGGAAGTTCACACCATCTCCTTCCTTCAGCAATGACATGTCGTGAAAGTAGTCGATCAGCGCAAAGTTCCAGGAGTTATTCGCATTGATTTTGTTATCGGTCGCCATCTTCATCCACTCTTCAAAATTGGCCAGGATAGGCACGCGCTTCATCGGCGTCACTGCGCGGCCATTGACATCGCTTGTGCGACTGCGATGACCGGAAGGTCGAGGTGTTGCGGGACTGTCGCTTCCTTCACGATCGTAGGTATATCGCCGGGGTGGCATAGGCGTCTTGACTGCGGCTTTAATCTGACTCATTTGGCGATCATGAAGCGCTTGACGAGCCTCCATACGCGCTGCCTTCTCGCCCTCATCGTCGTTGAGGGGAATCCTGATAAAATTAGCTGATTGTTATCACCAAGAGATATCCAGATACGTACTTGACCGGAGAGTTTTTGTGCGGGGTTGAGGTGCCGTTAGAACGGCGATGTACCTTATTTGCGACACGCGGCATGGTTGCAGTTGCCCCCGATAGGGGATGACGATGACAACGAGATGGAAAGTTCGATGAGGGAGGGGTTGATGTCGTCGAAGCAAAACAAATGGGGAAGTCAACAAACATACGGCGGTCGAGGCGCGCCAATGACGCACTGGCTGTCACGTAATCAGGATCATTGATGCCTGGGATATCAGGTTTCATTTCGCACCCTGGTCCATCCTTTTGAACCTTCAACAGCTAATCCTCCAATGTTGGATTGCAAGTTCTACCACCTTATCTAGTTTCACAGTTATCCTATCTGCGATCGATCCCCTCAGCCTGTTTCTTCAGTGCAACAACGATCGGCGAACTAAGCGCATTGGCCCACTCCCGAGGTCCGCCACAGCTCCTCCCAGCTGACATCACCGCACTCCCCACCGCACTCACCGCGCTCGCATATACAAACCAACATCCGTTGGACGTGTGGGGTATATATTGTACATGCATTGAGTCTTCAATGTTGATCCTTTTGGTATAAGTGGTCTGCAACATCTAAAGTCTCCGGCCCACGATGCCACAATACTTCTTGCCATGATGAACCAGCTGCCGTCCTTCCTGCGGCCTGCCGTCCGGAAGCCACGATATTCAATCCGACCATTTTACACCACGTTGTTGGTATTTACACTTATTGCAACAGCGAGTTGGTTTCTAACTGGTACTACACATGAAAATGACCAGTTTGCACATCCAGGTACAGGGCCACATATAGACCTGTTCAAACGAGAGGCCGAACTAGAGGTATCTTTCCCTTTCCCAATCCTTTCCTGTAAGATGGGGCCGAAGACTAAATGATGTACTGCCACACAATGATATAGTGTCGCTTGGTCCGCAATGTTAAAAACCAGTGTGCATACGTCCGCGCCAACTGCCCCGATCACGAGGATGGCCTAATCTCCTACCTTCAATTTTACTATTGCGGGCTGGCCGATGCAAAACCGGTAGCATTCACGATGTTGATACTCTGGCTGTCACTGCTCTTCAGTACCATTGGCATCGCAGCAAGCGATTTCCTGTGTATTGATCTTAGTACATTGGCTAGCATTCTAGGTTTGAGCGAGAGTCTCACAGGCGTGACATTCCTTGCATTTGGCAATGGAAGCCCTGACGTGTTTTCCACTTTCGCCGCCATGCGGTCGAATAGTGGGAGCCTAGCGATTGGTGAGTTGATTGGCGCGGCGACTTTTATCACCTCCGTTGTCGCGGGCTCCATGGCATTGGTTCGGCCATTCAAGGTCGCGCGAAGGAGCTTTGTCCGAGATGTGGGCTATTTCATAGTGGCCATCATTTTCAGCATGTTTATGCTGGCCGATGGGAAACTTCATGTATGGGAGTCAGCTGCGATGGTTGGCCTGTACGCCTTCTATGTCGTACTGGTGGTGACTTGGCACTGGTATCTGGTACGACGACGGCGAAAGAATGAAAGAGATGTCGCAGCGCGAGCTCACTTTAATATACCGGAGAACCAAGAACTGGAGATCGAAGAGGCCATTGAGGACGATGATCCTGGTGTAGCGTCAGAGTCACGAAGTCTTCTCCACGGAGCCTCAACTGAGGATTTTGATCTTTTGGAACGCGTCCAGCCTGTTCCTCTATGGAAAGAAGAGGACGACGAGGACGACGAAACACGCAACCGGTACTTGGCCGAGATTCGTGATAACATGCACGTCTATCGGCCCGTGCAATCGAGGCGTAATACGATGAACCCCATCCGACCTAGTCTTGTCGGTGCATTGGAGTTTCAATCTGTTCTTCACTCACTGCAGAAATCAAGAAACACCCGTCGCAATCCGACAATCAGCCTGAACAGCTACTCAGATGACGGCGAGACCGACTACGACACGCGCTCGGTGGCATCCCATCCTCGCGCTAGTCGACCATCTGCTAGTAACGACCGCCTGTCGCCGTCCAGCGCATCAGGTTCCTCTCGAGTTCGAGCTGTGTCGGCGAACGATGCCTTGGGGTTGAAATTTGACTCCAGTGTTTTGGAGCCTCGGCCAACACAAGGTCCACTGCTTACAGTCAGCAAACCTTCTTTCGAGGATACTTCGGGACAAGAAGCCATGCAGTCACGCCAGCTCCCTCGAATTGATACCGGGATGGCGCTGGATGTGTCTTCCGCGAATCAGTCGCCGAGTCTGAGTCCAGTTACCACAAGTCCCCAAACTCCTGACCGGCTCGCTCCATCGGACGCGTTTAACTCTCCCAATTACCACAACGGAGGGGTAGATGACCGGTCCCCAATGTCAGTATCTCCCAGGGGCACTACAGTCCGCCGTTATTCAGGCTTCGGGTTAGAAAGCCCCTCAGTGCCCTTCCCATCGTATACTGATTTACCCTCCATTGCACTCTCACGACCACCCAGCATTCGAATTCCAAGTTCAGCCAGCCCGTTAGAACGGCTACAAGTCCATGACGGGTATGATGATTTCGCTCATGTAGGCCTCCCTTTCCGAAAATACCTGAGGAATTGGTGGCCTGACTCGATCCCCCCTCCCCTGCAGATTGGTTGCACACTCTTCCCGACCTTGGCAGGCTGGAAATCTAAAACTGTCTGGGAACGATTGCTCGGTATTATCGCAGCTCCCAGTGTCCTGCTCCTTACCATAACCGTCCCAGTCGTTGAGCCTGAGACACCAGAGTATGTGGAACCGGACCCCATTCCTTCGGTGATCATTCAGGACGTCGACGATAGAGAAAATCCTTCCCCAAGGGTTAGACTGCCAGCCGATAGTCCAGTGCTCGTGGCTCAGGCACATGACTATGACGGGTCGGCTTCTAATGTGCCGCCAACGCACGCCCGTCGAAAGTCCTCGTACGAACACACCAGTCGCCCCCGATGGGACTCGGAACTCCCGGCAGTGCCAGTGCCGGGCTCACCTCCTGTGCGTCCTATGCCAACAAAGGACCGGAATCGCTGGCTGGTTTCCATCCAGCTTTTCACGGGTCCCTTCTTCGCCGTACTCATCGCTTGGACGACTGTGGACGAAGACCGTCAGCTGCGCAACCTCATTCTTCCTTCCCTTGTCTCCCTGTTATTCTCCTCTATTTGTCTCACAGCCCTAATAATAAGCACCCGTCGTCAACGAAGCCACCGACGTCCCAGTGCAGATCTTTCCATTCCGCTTCCCTACGAATCCCAGCCCCACCTCGACACCCTCCCATCGCAATGGCGGCCCTTCCTCTCCCTACTTGGCTTCTTAGTAGCCATATCCTGGATTGCCACGATTGCCACAGAAGTTGTCTCCCTCCTCAAGACCATCGGCGTTATCCTCAACATCTCTGATTCCCTACTCGGATTGACCATCTTCGCCGTCGGGAACTCGCTAGGCGATCTAGTTGCTGACATCACAGTTGCCCGACTGGGGTATCCGGTCATGGCGCTCAGCGCCTGCTTTGGCGGTCCTATGCTCAATATCCTCCTCGGTATCGGACTTGGTGGCCTGTATATGACCATTAATGGCGGGAACCAGAGACACAATGAGGTGCTGCAGGATGTCGCCCCTGTGCAAGTCCCCTATGAGATTGTCATTTCCAAGGTGCTTGTTATCAGCGGTGCGACGCTTTTAATTATCTTGGTTGGACTTTTGATTGTGGTTCCTATGAACAGATGGAGAATGGATCGCAGGATCGGGTGGGGTCTTATCGCTGTTTGGTGTGTGGGTACCTTGGGGAATGTGATTGCAGAAGTTGTCTTGTGAATTGTTGGAGGATGGACACACGAAGTACGGAATGACGACTATTCGTCCGGTTTCTTTCTTTTTTTTTTTTTTCTTTGGGCTCAGTTTGGTGTCGGTGTTAGGCACTATGGCGGTTTTGTTACTCTGCTTTCCAGTTTGCAATGTACAGCTAATCGTATGCCGATAGTACAGTCCTTTTGCATATAAAATAATTGTGGAAGGATTATGATATACGAAATGCATCCTCATTCAATACTGAGTCTCTGTTTCCTAAACCTGTTACATTTGCCAATGGCGTTACCACAATAGCTGCACACAGAGGTTACAGTAGAACAGTCAATGTTGTTTTTGCCTCTATGAGGCTCTCATAGCTTCGTGTGTACTTCTTAAATAATTCCATGACGTGTGATAGTCCATCCACGTTGGTTCCATAAGCAAGCGCCATCTACACCGCAGGCGCAACTGAGAATTGCTCTCCATATTTGGCTAGTAGTACTTCATACGCCGTCAGGCCAGCGAGAAACAACTCCGTAACAAAAATGATCTGGTCTTAGGCTTCACCTCGAATGCCACAGACTCTTTTAGCGATCCCCCCATTGGTGATAGGTGATGATGTTCACCATCTCTCGGGCCCGGACACGCTGCCCTAGATCCCAACTTGGAGGTAATAGTGGTGTCAGGGTGGGCAGGTTTTTTTCCAACTACTCTAGAATGGAAAATGATTGGGTACGAACAGTCTCGTTCCCGTCTTCCTTGATGATGAGGATCGGTACGGATTTGCTTGGATTCAGCGCTTGGATCTCAGGGCTTTCATGCTCGTGCACTCTCCACTAAATCAACCCCTCCGAGAAGTCCTCTGGTCCAAATATAAAATTATCGAAGTCAAAGTTAATATCCTGGAAGATATCATCGGAGGAAACTCCAGAAGACCCATCTACCATCAAATCACACCCACTGCCATCTAGACTGAGGTAAGGCTTGCCCATAATTCTGGCCGCGAGAGTCTCAAATGTCCACACACATTGCTGAACGTAGGGACTCAAGTGTTCATGAGCGCGGAGTGCCAGAAGCACGTTTTTCCAAGACTGGGAAACAGAATCTGTGAAAAGTTCTGATCGGAACATAGCTGCGAGGAAGTTGGCACCCGCAATGTGAAGGTAGTATATTCTGTACCACCATGGAAGCAGTCCGATCGGCTCATGTGGCTCGAGCGTCTCGTTAACTAGTGAGGCCATCTGCTGCGCGGCTTCGATACACATGCTGGCACTTTCACGTAGAAGCCGGTGGCTTAGGCTTGGTGATTTGAGCGATGGGTGGGTGTCTATTTTCATTGAATAGAAGCGGGCGAGCATAGGTCTGAATAGAAAGATCCGGTGGTGGAGGTAGCTACATAGAACAATAAAAATCTATTTTGGTGAGGTTAAGGGGTTCTTGGCTTACCGAAGATGAAGCAAGTATCGCTCAGCTCGGGACGACCTGTTAACAACCATTCTGAGGTTCTGCGACTGCCAATCGCTGGGAAGACTATTTTCCCAATCTTGAAGGCATGCATCTAGTTGCAATGCCGCACTATGGTACTCATCTTGTCGAGATAGGAGTGGAGGGCGAAATCTGGCTGCGAGACTAGTTCGCGTCTGTATCTGCGCCAACTGAATTTGATTCCCAATTTCGTGGAGTCCCAACCCCCAGGTATCATGCGTCGCTTTCTGGCCTAATTGTTGGGAGGTAGTTGTTGGCGGGGATGGTATCAGCACCAATGACGACGTTTTACCCAGCGACCAGGAGATGCATCTATATGAAGTAAGTTAGTGATGACATGGAAGAGAGATTCTTCCATAGCATACCGATCAAGGGCAACACAGCTTGCCCATACCTTCTGTTTCAGGACATTGTTATCACTAAAGCCCTGTGCCGAAGGCGCGTCGGCGAGATGGCAGCACATGGTCTGCGCAATTCGCATCGCTAACCCCGCTGTCATCCATGTCTTCTGTTGATTGTTGGTGCAGTGGAGGTATCGATTCATCAGCATCAGGCACTGTACAAGCTCGAGTGATGCAGGTCTCCATAGCATAGACTCTGCTGGAAGCAGGGCCCATGCGCGCTGGAAAAAGCAATTTCCCTCCTCATTTCTTTGGTGCAGTGGGCTGTGCTCTTGTATTTGAATTGCCAGGGCAAACACTACATTGAGAATACCAAGCCAGATGTCGTAGTCTGAGCAGAGTGGTGCTATGGGTGTTGAATATGCCTTTTCATAGTGGCCAAGGAAGTGCTGGCGATCTAGCACTGGTTCTATAGGGTCAATGTGTTGCCAATATATGTTAATCAATTGATCGGCATATGCCCGGGGAGGCAATTCGGTCGACGACGACAATAGACGGGATTGAGAAGGTAGGTCAAGATCTCCAAATAGCGGCGCATCTACTAGGGGGATCTGATGACAAGTTGCGGGGATGAACCCTGCCCTCACATCGATAGCAGCGGCGACCTGGCCTGCAAACCGCCCATGTGCGGTATAGTACACCTGGTTTTGCTCCAGGCCAGACTCTACCTCTCCATGCTCATCCACATGATGAGATTCAGGTATTGAATCAACTGTTGGAGGCTCTGTGGCTGCCGATGCTGGAGGAGTTTCGTGTGAAGGTCCCGAAGAAGGGGGAGGGACCAACATAGGAACAGAATTCTGAACTGATGATGCTTGTCCACGAGGTTTACGCGTTGTCTGTTTCTCAACGGCATTGACAAAATTGCCATAAACACATGTCTTACCTCCCGCCTGGCATCTCGTGCATGCTGTATGGTTTGTGTCAGCCTTGTGCACGAGCTATGGTAATAGAACAATGGAAATAAGAGATACCTGGGCGAGCGCCATCACATTTTATCTTCCTTAAGCGACATACTTGGCAGGCGTTCAGGACTCTCAGTCTCTGTCTGCGTAAAGGTTTTGATGGTGTGACCTGTTCAATCATCACTTCCAATACCTATTCTTTACTCCTGTATCTGACAGTTGGGACAGCCCGCGTCGATCAGGGCGATCTGCCTGTCGGCTTGATAATCAGAAGGTTAACCAATAAAATGACTTCCCGTGTTGAGTAACCCACTGCGGAAAGCTCTTTCATTCGCTAATAATATCCACCAGTTTCAAAAGGCAGCCAATGGGAACCTTGGAAGTGCATGCGTCTTCCATCAGTTGGCCAATGAAAGAGCAGTCCGTTTTTGATGCTATGCTTCGCCGTCTGCTGAACCGTTATATAGATCGAAAACTGCGACAAAAAATGCTCTCTCCATGGACAGCCGGGCGTTCAAATTTGCGCTCTCAATAATCTCCAAACATTTCAGAGAGAGAGCTAGCTCCGTCTCCCTTTCCGGTTTTTTTTCCCTGTCTTGGCGATAACCAATCCACTATATTAATCCATATATTTTCTCCCTTGAACCGCTAAGACAACCACATGTCTAATAACGAGTCAAAAGCACCTGCCGACGCAGGTGATATCGAAGACGATTACACCTACGATGGCTCGGGCACCGAAGATGACCCGTTCGTGGTAGAGTTCCAGAAGGACGACCCTAACAATCCGATGAACTGGGGCGAGTCCCGCAAATGGTTCATTACAGCCATTGCAACTTTCTCTGTCTTTGCCGTGACCTTTACCTCCTCCGCATACTCGGTGTCGGCAAATGAAGTATTGCAGGACTTTGATATCAGCACCGAGGTCTTCATTGTCGGACTTTCTCTCTTTGTGCTCGGATTTGCAATTGGCCCTGCCCTATGGGGTCCCTTGGTAAGTCATTAAACCGTCTTGTCACTTTGAGTGACCCTAGCTAACCATATTTTGTTTAACAGTAAGTCTCAATGATGGCATCCTATACACATATTGTACACAGAGTCCAATAGCTAACATTGGATCAAGATCGGAACTATATGGAAGACAAATTCTTTGGGTTGTCACTCATATCGCCATTGTTGCCTTTTTAGGGGGATCCGCAGGCAGCCAAAACGTGGCTACCCTCCTTATCCTGAGATTTTTTGCCGGCACATTTGGCGGCTCACCACTAGTCAACTCTGGCGGAACAATTGCCGATCTGTTCCCGCCTGCTCAGCGTGGCCTAGCATTGACTATCTACTGTGTTGCCCCCTTTCTCGGTCCCATTCTAGGGCCAATTGTGGGCGGGTTCGTGTCTGAGAACATCGGGTGGAGATGGGTCCAGGGTGTCTGCGTGATCTTCATTGGCGTAGTCGGCATACTGGGCATCGCCTTCATTCCTGAGACATACGGCCCGGTTCTGCTTCAACGACGGGCACGTCAGCTTTCCAAGGTCGACGGAAAGGTCTACATGAGTGTTTTAGAAAAGAACCAGGGGAAGAAGAAACCGTTGGAAATCTTCAAGCGTGCTTTATTCCGTCCCTGGATCTTCCTCTTCCTCGAGCCCATCGTCTTAGTAGCATCACTCTACATGGCTATTATCTACGGCACTGTCTACATGTTTATGGGCGCCATGCCAATTGTGTACAATGAAGACCGAGGTTGGAGCGAGGGCATCGGCGGACTGTCGTTCTTGGGAATCGCTGTTGGCATCATATTTGGGCTGATCTATGCTATATGGGACAACAACAGCCGCTACATGAAGCTGTTTGCGGCAAAATCTGCAACAGCTGAGTCTCGCTTGCCACCTGCGATTGTTGGAGGTATCGCCCTCCCCATCGGCATGTTCGCCTTTGGCTGGACCAACTACCCTAGCATCCACTGGTGTGTCAGTATCATCCTATCTGCACCGTTCGGATTTGGCTGTGTACTTGTCATTTTGCCCATCATGAACTACTTGATCGACACTTACACCATCTATGCAGCCTCTGTCCTGGCTGCAGCTGCCATCTTCCGGTCGGTCGTGGGTGCTGTGTTTCCCCTATTCACGACACAGATGTATCACAATCTGGGAATTCACTGGGCGTCCTCCATCCCCGCATTCATGACTCTCGTGTGCATGCCATTCCCGTTGATCATGTATCGTTATGGTGCAGTGGTCCGAATGAAGTGTAAATATTCATTTGAAGCAGCTGAGATGATGAAGAAGATGCAAATGCAGCAAACAGCTGCTAATGCAGAGAACGACAAGGATGGAGCGTAAAGCGGTCTTGATTTCAACAATCCTACGTTGTAAAGTGGGGCTCAGAGAGATATCTTCTGTCGGGGGGCGATTTGATGCGATATTGGACAGTGTCTCGCTAGAGCTGTCAAGGGTGTAAAGGTTGGAGGTATGGCTACTCCATTGCCAGAGCCTCAGATGTTTGTGTTTGGCTTGTTTTCATTTCTACCCTAGCATTTACTATGTGATATATATCTATATATACAGCTAATTCAATATAGAATTGCTAAACAATGTTGGATCTGACAGCTGATTTTCTATGGAAAAACCACGTCGATAACCACCAGAGCACAATGGAAGCCTGATAAATAAAGGACATCTGCAAGGAGCATGACTATACATCGTGCCCAACAACTAGGAAAAGAAACTCCAAAATAGCAGGTTAGACCACAGATTCATACTAAATAATGTCCTTCCGGGTGATATGATTGAGCTCACACATCTGGCGGAACACAACATTCTTATCGAACAATGCAAGTGGACTCTGGAAATCAATAACTCTGCCTTGATCTATCATGCAGATTCGGTCATAACGTATGATAGTTTGCAGTCGATGGGCAATGCATATTACTGTTCGGTCCTGGAATTCTTCTAGCAGTGTCTGCTGCACTGCTCGATCCGTGTCTTGGTCAACGGCAGAAGTAGCCTCGTCACAAACGAGGATGCGAGGATCTCGCACCAAAACACGTGCCAACGCCAGCAACTGTCGCTCACCCAGAGAAAAGTTCTTGCCATCTGGTAGAACTTCTCGGTCAAGGTGCACTTGCGGATAAAGGCTGGTTTTCCGAAGTGCATCGCAGAGAACATCATCTGGGTATTCTCCAGAGGGGTCTAAGTTTGTTCGAACCGTGCCCTGGAAAAGGGTTGGGTCTTGTGGGATGATAGCTAATTTGGATCTCAAGGAATGAAGATTCAAATCCGCAATGTTCATCTTGTCAATGACAACCGATCCATGCTCCAGGGGGAAAAGTCGAAACAGAACGGACACAATTGAGGATTTGCCTGCACCGGTGCGCCCAATGATACCGACCTTTTCTCCATCATTGATTGTGAGGCTGACATCTTGCAGTGCTCGAGGATGATCACTGTGATAGCGTAGGTTGACGTCCTTCATGGTTATCGTACCCGTTTCCGGCCAAGTTGAGGGTGGTACAGTAGCCGACTCAGGCATCTCTGTCGGAATTTCGTTTCCATAATATATCATTCTCTCGACCGTGATAAAAGAGTTTTCAATCTCAGCGGTTTGGGAAACAATGCCAGGGATTATTTGCACGACAGCGATGGCGTAAGTCATTAGCAACCCAGACATACTTGCTGGAATGGAGTTGTCAGACATGACAATCAAGGCGCCGACAAACAGAATGAGAACATTGCCCAGTGTATCCAGTCGGAGATTCAACCACTGCTGGCTTGCTGACATCAAATATGAAAAGTTACTTGCTTCATCGATGGCGACACCCAATCGACTTTGGAAAATAGGTTGGACGCCAAAGCTTCGGATGGTCTGACGGCCTGCAATGCACTCAACGGTATGCCCCGCAACAGTGGAGCGTGATACAGTCTCAAAGCGCTTCAACTCCTGCCTGGAAGCGCGATAATAGCTGGAAGTATAGTATACGACCAAGGAAATCACTGGCAGGGATAATACAAACTGCAAAGATCACATATTAGTTCAAGGACAATGTGATAGATAGCAACTGCAACTGCAACTGCTATATTCCACTTACGAGAGGAAACTGAACAGATATGAGTAGGAATGTAGAGAAAGCAATGCCGACTAGCATGAAGAATGCTTGGACTGAGCCACTAACACCATTGTCCAGCTGACTCACGTCACTGGAGAACAGGTTCATCAGCCGGCCGACTGGATTGGCAGTGTGAAATGACATGGGCGCATTCAAGACACGCTGGAGAGCTGCCTTGAACAGATTGTCACTAGCTCGCAAGCCGGTAATTGAAGCCCGACTAAGATACGCCCACGCGAGAACGCTCTGGACTACCCCGAAGATGACATAGCCGACTATATACGCACGGTTATCCCACCCTAAGGTGTTATCCACCCACCATGATAGCCAAACGCTAGTGAAGATTCCAGCTATTTGCGAGGCGACTAATAGAGAGAATAGAATAGGCCAATGGAAGATCGAGCCCGAAGCAGAAAGGTACGTTTTGTAAACAGACCTGTGCACACTACCCGACTGTTGAGTCTCAGTGTCGATCATTGTGTCTGTAAGAAGTCCGTTAGTCTTAATAGCAGGTCATTTTATCCACCATAACTCCTTACTATGATCTTGGTCGCTATGTACTGTTTCATAGACTTCATTGCTTAATCCACCGTACTCTGCGTTCTTCGAGTCCTTTCGTTGGTAATTCTCCTGGGTAGGTATCAGATGCGACAGCAATTCATCTCGAGACGATGAATCGGATAGACTTTCAGGAGCCTTAATATGGCCCTTTTCTAGCCACAGAATACGATCGCATTGGGTGATTATGTGCCTTTGGTGGGTCACCAGTATGCAGGTTTTCCCACGTAATAAGCCCAGAATAGCTTTGTTGAAGATGTGCTGGCCAACATCCGCATCCACAGCTGATAGAGGATCATCTAGAAGCAGCAGATCAGTGTCTGCGTATATTGTTCGCGCAAGACTGATACGTTGTTTCTGGCCGCCAGACAGTGTGATACCCTGCTCGCCGATGTAAGTACCGTCGCCATGCTCCCATGTCTTGAGATCCGGGTTCAAAGCGCACGCTTCCACCACCTCGTCATACCACGGCTGTAGTAGAGGTTTGCCAAACAAAATATTCTCCTGCACAGTTCCACTTTCAATCCATGGCACTTGGGAGCAGAAGGATCGCGTAGCGCCTAGTACGACACGGCCTCGAGTTTGGCTCATCTGACCGGCAAGAGCGAGAAGAAGGGCACTCTTGCCTGCGCCTACAGGCCCCGCGACTGCGATAAGCTCCCCTGGCTTGACCTGCAAGTCAACTTTACTTAGGGCTGAAGGCGAAGTCTTACTGCCTGGCATGCTGGACTCATCATGCATGCCCAGCAGACTAGTCTCCTCGTCAATTTTGGGAGAAGAGATACCACCATTGGCCGCATAATCCCAGGAAAAGTAGCCATTGGTTATTTCGACGACATTGACGGCGTCAAAATCCCACTGGATTGTCTTCTGCTGATCCTCCGCCTCCAGGAATGATTCAATGCGTTGTATGGATACCCATGCATCGATGAGCTGGTTAAGCACCATGGGCAATATATTGAGAGGCTTGCGGAGACAATTGAATAGCGCCAGGGAAGAAAATGCCTCTGCGGCAGTCAGTCGGCCATTGAATGTCATGAATATAATGAAAGATAACATGGCCGCATATGAAGGCAACGAGGAGGACAGGGACATGATCGTGCTTTGAAGGCTTAATAACTTGTGTTGCTGCTGGACCTCGGCCTCTCTGACATCAGAGATTCGGCGAAGGAAATATGGCTCCCAAGCATGGAACTTGACAAATTTCATATTGCGCAGTCCTTCAAGGAGGCGTAATATCCTGTGGTCTACCGCGGCATTTATTGCCACACGTCTTGACATCAGCCATCCCATGCTGAATTCCAGGCCTTTCGCACCCAAGCCAAGGAGCAAGAGACCACTCAGCACGCTCCAGGTAAGATTGTAGAACAGGATTGCCAATGCCACAACCACGGCCACTGGCTCACTCCAAATCATGTTGGCATATAGAAGAGCGCTCTCAATGCGCTGTGAATCGACTGTAATAAGGTTCGATATCTTCCCATCAGTCCAGTTATGGCTTTCACAGTTAGAGAGCTTCAAAGACTTTTCAAAGATCATCGCAGTAAGAGTAGCCTTAACCTGGCTACCGACCACTTGGCCCAGATAATGATAGTGTACCAGAGCGAAGCTCATCCCCATCTGGGTGGTAAAGAGCAAACCCACAAATATCAAGGAGCTGCTGTGGGATGACGACTCATCTGATAGACTGACTAGAAAGTACCTCAGTAACAAGGGTGCCATCACTTGCAGGAGGTTTGCAAACAACATGGCAATTCCCGCAAGCCAGAATTCAAATCTGAACGTGGTATGTAGGGCCCGGAGAAGGGGGAAACTTCTCTGATGAGAGAGACCACGCTGAAAGGATTCAAAGACAACATTTCGATGTACCGCAACCGCACGAGTTGGATTCTGATTCCGGGTATCATCTCTAGTTAGAGGTCGAATATATCCGATCTTAATGTAAAGACATGGTGAGCTTTGTTTGGCTTATATGTAGAGGAATGTGTCGGACAAGCCAAGGACTTACAGACAACAAAGGAAAGATCCATTGGAAGGTCAAGCGACTCAGTACCCCGACACGGTCCTCGTGAATAATTTTGGCGTGATTCAGTCCCTCCCCTGAAGCAGAGCGATGGAGCATCATTTTTTGCTCAGTTCCATTTGCATCAATGCAATGTGGATGTGAGTTCTGTTCTTCTTATGTGAGACAGGAGGCTGCGTAGTGGCTAGCTTGTTATCAAGGAAGCGGGTTGGAGGGTTGGGCCGGGATATGTTATGTGGTCACATATAAGATACCCACGCTGTATATAACTCTCAAATTTGTAGTAATTTTCCATGCTATACCAATATACTCACTCTAGAAATACAGTAAATTTCAAAGCAAGTGTTCGAAGATACCCCTATTTACGGAATATGTACGGAGCACCCACGGAGGAGGCTCGTAATCTATGTCAGACAGGGATTAGGCGTCGCAATGGCCAGGGGGCTCTAACGCAATCGCACATCTTCTCCATTAGTGCTGCCTACACCTTTTAGGCACTAGAAATATTGAATTGGATTGTATAGTCCCCCGTCAGAATCTACTAATACTGAGCCAATGTCAACAACCCTAAAAAGATAGCTCCCAAATAATGCTTCAACCTATCCAGGCGCTACCACTTTCCTATTGTGTTAGATGCTTAGTACAAGGCAGATAAGAAGATTCTAAACATCCAAATATATCTGCAGCCTGAAAGTGCACACCCTACAAGTCGGTTACCAATGTAGGTAGAGTATGATGATAATAAACAAAACCGATGAGTATTCCAAGAAAAGTACAAAAAACAGCTAACTACTCGCTAACTACTCTCCCATTATCCATAGACCTCGTCACCTTACTCTCCAATTACGTAAGTACGGGCATGTCTCTCCCCTCGTCTCTGCATCTGTACAGTATGTGCTCTCAAAACAAAAAAATAAAAAGACTCTCCAATTCCATATTCACAGCACGCGTCCAGCCGACGAGCTTGTGCTACGATCATTCACTTGAGTCTTCTTCAGGGTCATGCCTTGTTGGATGGACGCAAGGAGGGCGCCTCGGCCGCCAGAGCCACCGGCCGCGGCTGGGGGAGCAGGTGGAGGCGGGATGCCAGCTGGAGGGGGTGGTGGGGGAGCAGATGGAGCTCCTCCTGGGGGTGGGGGTGGCGGAGGAATAGAAGGAGCACCGGCTCCCGGGGGAGGTGGAGGTGGGGGAGGGGGAGGCACTGCAGATGGCGCAGGTGGTGGGGAGATGGCATCACTAGGGCTTGGTATAGCAGGGACAGGAGGCAGAGTTACTGGGGGTGGGGGCGGAGGTGCAATAGGGCTTTCTTGTACCGGGGTAGCGGATTTCGAGGCAGACTTGTCTTCATCCATGGCGCTCAGAGGACGTGGGGGCGCCATGGTACCGAAGAGGATGCTGGCAAGTTGTTTGGCGCTGCCGCCGGTTGGACGATCGTCATCATCATCGGACGAATCAGCCTCGGAGCCCGCAGCGGACCAGTCATCGTCTTCCTCGGGGCGGGCACGAGTCTTGCGTTCCAAGGGAGCTGCGCCGGTGAAGGTGGGCTTGATGGGCTCTTGCTGCGTCAAGCGGTGGAACGGATTTGTAGACTGAGATGTAGTAGGCGGCGAGGTCGCTTGGGTGGGGTCGGATGGCTGACCCATATTCTTGAAGTACGGGTTCTTGGACTCAGCATCGGGCGCGGCGGCAGGAACACCACGGCTGCTTTCGGGCGAGCTCACTTCGCTAGGCACGCTTTCGGGGGCAGGAGGTTCAGGAATAGCTATCGTGGGCACGGGGGGCGGGGTAGGGAGAATTTGGCTCTGGGTCGGGGTGCTGTACTGAGGCGTAATATCCGCAGGGCCTTCGTCATCAGACGATGACTCGTCAAGACCCTCGAGTTCAAGCTGCAGCTGTCGCTCGCGTTCTTTAGCCGCCTCCAGTTCAGCGCGTTGGGCTGCAAGAGTAGCTTCCTGTTCTTTGGACTGTCGGCTAGCCTCTTCCCTGCGGCGCTTCTCTTCCTGCTTCTTGATCTTGCCCTGGCGAACCTGTTCCTCAAGGGCACGAAGCCGAGCGGCCTGGGCATCTTTCTCCCGTTGTAATTCCAGCTCAGCTTGGCTTGCCTCGCTCCTAGAAATGTATTAGCCAACTCCACTAATTTGTCTCTATCGGGTGGACCACTCACTCTAGACGCTTGGTCTCTGCCTCCTGCACCTCTTGCTCTTCCTTGATAGCCTGCTCACGGGCAGCCTGGTCCGCTTTAGCGGATTCTTCTGCCCTCTTGGCATCGGCTTGGCCGGCACTATCCGTACGAGCCCTGCGGGTGGGTGGCGCTGGTGGTGGTTTCTTGCCCGCAGTCTTCGGAGCGGCATCACTGGGGACACCCCGTTCCTCAGCTAGGCGACGCTGTCTCTCCTCTTCCCGCTTAGCATCCTCTTCCTCGGCACGTTTGACACGGTCTTCGCGCTCCTTCTTCTCACGCTCCTGGCGTTGCGTAAGAGTCTCGCTAGCATCATTTGGCTTCAAGCCAGCAGCAGCCATGCGCTCAGCAATGCGCTTCTGTGCACGCTCTCGAGCAGCTGCCACGCGATCTTCATGTGTGTTACCAGGAAGAGAGCTTGACGAGTCCACGGACTGGGGCATTGAAGGACGGGCAGCAGTAGATTCGGCCGCTGGAGATGCTCGAGACTGCACCTCAGGGGAAGGTCTCCCTCGCCTATGAATTGTCAGCATTGAACACTTATCATAATTGACAAGAACAACATACTCTTCTTTGCGAACATTTGCAGTTCGCGCACTGCGGCTCAGGTCGTAGATGAAGTCGCGGATGACGTCCTCCACTCCCAAGGCATCTTCCCAACGACGCTTCTCATGCTCACGTGTGGAGTTTTGGCCTTCCTCCCGGAGACTATCCTCCAAGCTGCGAGCGAAATCACGCACACTTTCCTCGACATCACGAGTCATAGTGTCGTTGCGCTCACGCTCAGCCTTCACGTTAGTGGTCTCCGACTCCAGACGACGAGCCGCCTGGCCATCGTCCTCTTCCGTCGCGGGAGCGGGGCGACCAGAAAGCTCTGCAGCACGGGCTTGCATACGCGCACGCGCGCGGGCCTTGATTCGATCTGCCTCGGTCACAGTGCCGCCAGGGCCAGTGCCAATGATGTTAGAGGCGCCACCGGGGTGTGCCTTGGCGTCCTTGAGACGGAAGAGCTCAAGCTTCGCGTCCGCGATCTCACGCTCAAGGCGACGCACATCAGATGCAACCTGAGGAACTTGATCTTCAAAAGACTGCAGCTGGCGACGAAGAGCTCTGCGATCTGCCCCATTGTCCACTTGACGGAACGAAGCATTGGGGTGGGTATCGAGGTCGTCCTGTACACGACGGATACGGTCCATGAGACTCTCTGCCTCGCGGCGATCCTGGCGATCTAGAGCATCATCATCCTCAGCTCGGTTCTCGTCCTGGAAGTCGGCAGCGTCAATCATGACCTTGGCCTCGCGAATTTTCTTGTGCAACTGTTCCACAGAATATTCTTCGTCTGACGCGCCAGAGGCGGCAGGTGACGGGGTACGAGCCTGGTTACCAACGCGACGGCGTGCGCTAGAGCGGTACCCACCAGCGGAGTCATTGTTCTTGAACATTGTCGCATCCTTGCGGTTGGCTGCAGAAGCGCCTCCTGCACCACCACGGAAGGAGTGATCCTTAAGATAGCTGACACCAGTCTTCTGCGGCTGCAGGAACGCACCAGTAGCCTTGCGAGTTTCAGCATCCTGAGAGAGAAGAGACTTGACTGTACCGATAGAGTCATTCAGGTGTCTCGTGGACGGAGGAACAAGCTCGGGTGGTAGACGGTTTGGAACTGGGTATCCGTTCAGAGCACGGTAGATCATGTGCATAGCTACGGCGAACTCATCCATGTTGAGTCGGCCGCGGTTATGGGGATCAGCCAGGGTCCAGATCCGTTCCAGGTCTTTTCTATTCAAGCCACTTTGGCCCATGATCTCGATGGCAGTCTCACCACTGATGAAGCCCTTGCGGAAACCATCCCATGCGCGGAAAAGATCATCGTAAATCTTCTTCTCCTCCTTTGTAATTGCCCAGGCAACTGTAGCATTTCCTGAAAGGCCAACCGCACTGAAACCACCTTCACGCCCAGGCTGTGGCATAAGCTGTTGCTTCATAGCCTCAATGTTGGGCAAACCCTGCGCTGGTGTGTTGATGAATCCCCATTGACCTGGCATTCCCGTAGGTTGTGCCGTCAGGCCCGTAGGCTGCACACCCAGGCCTTGCATTCCACCGGTCTGGGCGGGGCTGAGGTTCGACCCGTAACCAGTAGGCATAGGCGGCATCGGAGGCCGAGGACCAGTATATCCAGTAGCCTGCGGGTTATTCATGAAACCGGTTTGTTGAGACTGGAGGAACTGAGACTGGTTCTGACCAGGGAAGCCCGTCGGGTTGGGCTGGATACCTGTCTGCTGAGGGAAGAACCCAGTAGGCTGTGCTGTCAGCTGTGACAGAAGCTGGGCGTTGTTCGGTTGCTGCGGGACGGGCTGTTGAACAATTGGGGGCGTCGACTTGTTCTCCATGAGAGGCGCATCAAAGTTGGGGACATTTGTTCGCTGTTGGGCCGGGGCCTGTGTGTCGGGGACATCGAACGAAATGATGTCAACCATACTAGAAACCTCGTTCTTGATCGTCTCGGGTAGGGAAGAAGGAAGCTCGCGACCGGTGATACGAATATTGCACAGGTACATGGCCAATGCAAACTCGGGGAAGAACAACTGTCCGGATTTGGTGGTATCAGACAAAACCCAGATCTTAGAAAGATCAGCGCCCGTCAACTTGGAGCGCAGCAAAAGATCTCTTGCTTTATCGCCTATTGCAAGCCATTAGTACTATTATACAAGCCATAGCATGTGATTCATTTGGTGCATGGAAACCCACCATCCATTGTCTTGCTATCGGCAACCGCAGACTTAAAGAGCTGCTCGAACCTCGCCTGATCCTGCGCCGTGATAAAAGACAGCCGAATATTCGGGATCTTTGACCCTGTCTTTGGCGGCACCTGAGGAGGTGCCCCAGAGCCAGCAGCATCTTGGAAAGAGTTCGCGATATCGCTTGAGGTCTTGAATCGAGTTGGTATCTGTGGTACCGGAGGCGGCTGCTGCGCCTGGTTCTGGGGAGGATACCCGGTGTATTGTGGTTGGAAGCTTTGCGCTTGCTGCTGCTGGGGTTGCTGGGGCGCGGCGCCGGGGAAGCCAGTGAATTGCGGCTGGATCTGTCCCGCGGGGAATCCGGTGGCTTGAGGTTGTAGCTGCGAGTTACCAAACGGGGAGGGCTGGCCGGCGAATCCGGTCGGCTGTGGAGCGAGACCAGTAGGCTGTGGGGCAAATCCAGTCGGTTGAGGTTGTTGGATTGATGGCGGCTGCTGGGCTTGGGAGAATTGCGAATAGGGGGGTTGCTGTTGCTGTTGCATGAATGGTGCCTGGCCGGGACGGCCACTGGCACCACCCCCGAGGAAATTATTCGACGAGGAGTACATCACAGAAACCACGCTCGCATGAGCAAATTAAATGCAAGAAGGCCAACAAGAAATTGACGGGAAAACGAATGCAAAATGGTAAGTGAGTTGACTCTCAGGAGGATGCGAATGACGCCGTTGCTGGACGCGGAGGAACCTGGGCTAGCCTCATCGGGCGCTTAGTCATATGCCGAAATATTTTTGGATCTACGACTAGAATACTTGATTGATCGATACAAGCGTTGATTTAAAGCTTTCAGCTTGTAGATTTGTGGGAATCAGCATGGTATAACCAAGTGTCTCAGAGACAGTAGAAAGCAAAAGAAAAAAAAAAAAAAAAAAAAAGGGGCCAGCGAGGAAAAGGGCCATCCATAAATCCCCAGATCGAAAACGAAAAAACCAAAACAAATGCAAGGCATCAAAGACCATAACTGCTCCATGCGCCGGATTTTCAAACCTAAGAAAAGAGCATAGATAATGATTGGGAGTCGCTCACAACCATTTACTCAGCAGTATTCTGCTGTTGCTGGTTGGCAGCGTTGGCAGCCTTGCGGAGCTCGTACTCCTTGGTGAATTCCCGAGACAAGATACCCAGGTCCTTAATCAGAGCCTCGGAGGCGTTAATAACAGCCTGGCGGGGGGTGACTTCACCGTCGGTCTGAATACGCAGTTGGAACTCGGGGGTCAGCGGGTGAGGGACCTAATAGATCGATATTAGTATCTTTCAAGAAAGAACACCATGTGTATATAGCAGGTTGCTTACGCGGTAGGCAGCAAAGATCACATGGGCAGTCTTCAGGAGACGGTGGCGCAGCATGTTGCCAAGGGTGTGATCTTCCTTGCGGAAGGTAAATATGGCGGCGGAAGGAAGACCTAGAGAGATACAGTCAGTAAAATTGGCCGATCTATATCGATTAAAATGACTTACGGGTGTCAATCTCGACATCAATCTTGCTCTCGCCAGGGGCGAGCAGGATGGCTTCATACCTATATTCACGACCTGGTCAGCTTATGGTTCCCACATACCAAAAACGAGACATGAAGAGGCAGCAAAAGGACAAAGGACAAGGGAACAAAAGCCCTGATTCGTAAGCTTATTCAACTGACACGTCAAGGGCATCATCAGGGAGCATAGGACGAGGATGGCGTGGATGGGGACCCTGGCCGCGGCGACCAGCACGCTCTCTGGCGATGGCCGCAGTGGCCGTGATAATAGCAGGGCTCTGAGGCATGACTCCACAAAACAGAGATGGTGAAACAAAGAATTGACGGTAAACAAGAGGATGACACGGGAAAGGTGTTGACAGTGGAGGAGAGGGGATAAATAGACGTGATGCAATGCTCGCCGGGGCAGGAGCAACAGTGCGAGGAAAGTGCCATCAACGCGGTCCGAGTGCTTCCTTCCTTCCCACATTGGCAAGATACAGAAAAAGGAGAATGCATAGTTGACCCAGAATCCGGGGAATATGCTCTGCGGTACACATGATATCCAACCGAAATCGAAGATCCAGTATTCAAGGCATAACCAACTTCACCGGAGCGGCTTAAATTGAATAAAACTCGAGGAATTTAAGAAATTCTGGCATGCACTTACCGATCTGGAGCGTTCATGGTGGCGAGAAAGCTTTTTTTTAAGAAAGAATCAGGAGGTTTGAGGGCGACCACCTGTATCGGTATCGATGATAAGATTTTATGTATGTATCCAAGAAATGGTTGCAAAAGTGAGAAATTGACAAGGGTCAAAGGCAGGACGTAGTTTCAAGGCCTATTTATAGGTGACCAGTTCTTTGGGACTTGTGAAGACAATGGCGATCAAATGCACGTGTCCTCGGAATACGATTTTGAGGATGCTTATTGATAGCAAATAAGTTCAAACAAAGGAACCCAGCGGGGAGGTACACTTTAAAGCGTTATTTGGGCCCTGGCTTCGCAACCGTCTCTTTGCTCGATGTCGATGTTGAGTGATGAAGATATCGTGATACATCTCGATATCGATATCGATATCGATCATGTGACCAATCCGAAGTATGTCATCACGTGATCATATATGAACTCCATACTTGCGATCAGTGACGGGTTACTTCATCTTCGTCTCACTTTAACTCACTTTGTTGGTATTGGTGCTTCCAAATCAATGTTTGTGGCATAATTTCCACATTACACGTTCTTTACCTTTGTTAATCGAATGCAGAGGGTATCTCTCAACATCTACGACTTAATGTATTGTATTGTTTTTGTTCACTAGAGTCGATCATCCAACTAATGCATTTATGTTTGCTAGAATTTCCTATCAATTGAGTTGCAATATGCCTTGGAAGTCCGAGACACTTGGCCTACTAAACCCACTCAAAGTCATCATTGCACGCAAATCATCGTCTTGATATTACATGTAACATATATTAATGGTAGTGTATGGGAAAGCCGGTCTCAACCCAGATATACGCTATGGTAAGGTATACACTCCCACTGAAGCAGAAAACATGAAAACCTAAACAAAAGAAAGAAAGAACCTTGGGAAGAGCCGATATAACGGCCACAAGGCCCGAAATATATTAAAAGAGTCGAGTAGAGGCAGAGCGCTCTGACGAGAAGACGATGCAAAATGAAAAGACACAATAACAGATGGAAAAAAAGAAACACAAAGATGGGAACCTATCGGATAAATAACGCCATGTCTCTTCTCGTGCCGATATCATAAGAAAGCAGGTTTAAAAAAAAAAAAAAAAAAAGAAAAAGACAGAACTCAAAGACCAAAGCTTGACTAAAAGCACAAGGAAAGCATATGTATTCATACTTGTAAATGTCGAATCCCTCCTGCCCAGACCGGAATGACCAGGACACGGTGACACTAGAAAAGGCGGCATAGGGAATGAGGAGTGACATACAAGATGTGAGATGAGGGCTAGGGATGCATTATCGAGCCGACATATCCAATTGGCACGGCAAGCCCTTCTCTGAGTTGATGGTATGTGCGTCATATGTCATGTCGTAGAGGGAGCGGGGGATATTAGGAAACGCAAGCGGAAATGGAAATGCAGAGAAGAAAAGGGCAGGCTATACAGAGTAACGCGGACATATTTCTTTTCAAATGCAATGCAATCACGCTTTCATGGTTGAGTTGAGGAAGGGCGAAAGAAGGAAAGGAGAGGAAGACAGAACCAGGGGCTTAGTGCACAGCGCTCAGTAGATCCCCGAACGAAGACGTCCCTCGCTTCATCTTCCAGTTGCTCTTCTTTTTCTCGCGTTTCTTCACCATGTCAGCCCAGGCCTCGTCGTCATCCTCTTCATCTTCGGGGGCGGGCTTTTTATTTTCAAGGTCATTGCTCCGTGAAACGGGTCGGACGGTCACAGTGGCGAGATGCGATTTCGGAATGTGAGACTGAGGCAACGGCATGGACGGGTTGTGGTTTTCGTCACCAAAAGGCTTGTTTGTTGAGGATGCCACTGCGTAATTCGATTCGGACGGCATGATGGACACTGGCCGGTAACGAGGCGCCATGCCGACATTGCTGCGCTCTGACGGAGCGATTGAAGCAGCATATCCGGTGCTGGGGCGGAATGGGGTGCCGGACAGATTCGGCATGGGCGAGCCAGTCCTACGAGTTGAAATGTTGGGGTCTAACATGCTCATCGTACGCTGATCGATGTTGGGCAGCGAGGGCGGCATATTGAGAACGGATGTTGCAGGCATGGACATCGGCCGCAAGTTCGGGTTGCCGGCTATGGACTGAGGTCCCGATATAGATGGGGGGCCCATGGGAGGCGTGTTCATTGCTCCACCAGGCATCATCATAGGAGGCATTGGCATGCCTTGCATCATGGGTTGACCCTGCCCACCTGGCATTTGCATCATTTGCTGCATCCACTGCATTTGCATCTGCATCATGGTGGCCATCTGCTGCGATAGCTGGATAGAAGCCTGTTCCCCAGCGGTAATATTTTGCTGCTGCGGCTGCTGTTGCTGCGGCATCATCGAGTATGGCCGAGGCAATCCTGCCATCTCGTGCATTGCTTGTGTGTTCGGACTTCCTCTGCGCATCGCGCGCGCCCGCTCCTCATTTGCTATAACACCGACGAGACCTCCAGGGGGAGGCGCTGGGGACGAAGATCCTCCATATACTGAACCACCTCCGAACGCCAACGATTCACGGTTGGCGTTGTTAACCAGACCTGCACCGAAATAAGGATCTCGCGGCAAGTTCCTGGCAAAAGGTGGCAGACTACCCCGGCTGCCGTTGGGGTCTACACCTGAAACAGAGCTGGAAGATGATATATACGGCGGTTGCATGGATGCACGGAGGTTGGGATTGGAGCTGACATTGTTCAGGCGGGTTGGTGGGCGGTTCTGACCGGGAAAACCGTGCGCGGCCAGGATACCGAGTGGCACATCGTCATCCTCTTCCTCGCTGCTCTTCCCACTGTTGGACTTTGCCCCTAGTACAGACAGGCGACTGGGGTTCAAGTTGGGCGTGCTGTTGCTAGCTCCACTCATGACCGGACGTAGCGATTGAACGGGGGCTTGTTGACCTGTGATTTTCATCATTTGCTGACGATAAACAGAGAGATGAGCCTCCTGCTTTCGTCGTTGACGTTCCGTCTCACGCTGCTTCTCCACCTCATCTTGTTCATCAGACTCCTCGTGATCAGACTCGTCATCACTCCTAGTCGCATCGCTGTTGGAACGTCGAAGTTCTTGTTGCTGGCGATAGTGCTCGAACTGAGATGGAGTCATCACCTTGTTGCCCGGAGAGGTTGACTTTGGAAGGCTATCCGTGTACTGCACAGCCAACCGCGCGTGATCCGCAATGGAGGGGTCCAATCTGTCGGCCGGAGCGGGCGAACGGCGGTATTGGAACATATTATCAGGTTCTGGGTTCACTTGACCAGAGTAATTGGGTGCTTTGCCTTTATCAATCAACGGGGTTCCACCAGAGGGGCTACCCTCAGCCCACGGCGAAGTGCTTTCTTTGCCGAATACGACAGATTGTCGGACCATTTTGGCATCTTCATCATCAAAAGTTGCGGATTCCCCCTTGGCCGAATATATCCCACTCCTCCGCAGTCCTCCTCTCTCCGTCCCGCGCGGGCGCTCCAAGGAACGATGTGAAGTAGTGGCCTCGGCAAACTGGTTGGGAGATGGCGAAAGCTTCCGGAATCCAACAACTGTATCGAGGGCGGAGTGGCTCTGGTTCAGCGGTGGAGAATGCGGGCCACGTAGCAAGCCCTCCTCGGACGGGCGACGATCCCAAGAGTAAGGGGGTGATTCGACCGCAGTCGATCGATCTGTATTAATCGCAGCGGGTGGGGCAGCTCTGCTGTTTTGGAACTCGGGAAGAACATGCGTCGGGGGAGACGAGGAGTACTGTGATACTGTCAGCACTGCATCCTTACCTGAACGATATTGTAGCTCTTACCTTGGCCGGGTGAGGGGATGCTCCCCGCATTGCTGAACCCTCTCGTGTACCCATATTATCAAACATCGTATTGAA
Organism: Penicillium hordei; assembly: GCF_028827395.1. Taxonomy (NCBI): domain Eukaryota; kingdom Fungi; phylum Ascomycota; class Eurotiomycetes; order Eurotiales; family Aspergillaceae; genus Penicillium; species Penicillium hordei. Next base: position 5,933,233 of record NW_026623142.1, read on the forward strand.
ATCGTCATGCGAGGTGAGAGCGAAGTCTGTATCGGGCAGCTTGGGTGGAGTGGCCGTGCTGTCGGTGCTGCCCGTCATCGGGCGATTCTTTGCGGCATCTGGTGTTTGCTGGCGAGGAACATGCGGTCCTGACTTGCTGAATCGACCACCGAACGAGAAGGTTCGTCCTGCGGCGCGCAGTGCACTCGTGAGTGGCGGAGCTGGAACATCATGGATTCTGGAATGCGGGGATTGGGTCTCGTCGGGCGGCGGGACTTCGGTCGACGAGGGGAGGGTGGATGACGAGCTCAGCCTGGTTGACGTAGAACTTTCGTAGTTACCACTATCGTGGTTCCCAGTCAGCCGTCTCCTGAGAGAATCCATGGTCGAGGGGCGATCGTACCGGCTCTTGTCCAGGGGTCGCTGCCTCTCCGCAAAGATGTTATCAGAATCCTCCATCGACGGTACTGTATGACCTTCACTCAGTGGCTTGGTCAGTACCGCTCCATCCGTCATGGATCGATGAGGCCCCGGGCGCTCGAAGACTCGAAAGGAGGATTGGTGAGGGGGTTCCACGTCTTCTTCTAGAACATTGCCGGACGATTTCCGCCTGGTAAAGCTCTTAGGCAGTTTCATTGGTATGGAAGCAGGTGGTTTAACAGATCAGACTGGTATTTGAATAACCGGCCAGTGCGTCTTTGCGAAATCAGCTCTCTCATTAAGGTTTGGACGATCTTTGGGGGGTGTGTGTCGCCTTCTGAGCGTGATGTGTCGAATGTAAGTGATGCCGAAAAAGCGATCGGTCTAAATAGACAGGTATGATGATTGATCGAGGATAAACAAAGCAATTTTGGAAAGCTTAGGGGTTAAGCTGAGAAAGAATTGAAGTCAGTCAGAAGCTTCCAGGGAGAGAAGAAGCACAACACGGGTTTATCTAGCGGCCGATCAAAGGCCCGGCAGGAATCCACAGAGTGGGTTGACTTGCGCCTGTCCGATCTGATGGCATTTCACAACAAATTGGATAATTATGCTCGAATTCCTTGCAGGGCCTTGACTATGTGCGCTTCTTTTTTTTCTGGGAAAGAATTGAACCCACCATAGGTGTCGGGTGAGACGCGGAAATGTCCGTTTCAGTTCTCAAAGAAAACACCAATAAAAACTGGAGACGTGGGGAGTGGAGAGACCCTGGAACTAGAAACTACCAAGGGAGTGTAGAATGAAAAAAAAGGAAAAGAGAGAAGAGAGAGAAGAGAGAGAGAGAAAGAATGTGTCAAAAGAGAGGCAAAAAAAGAGAAGACGCTACTGACAGTCTAGTCCCTTTGGTATCCGGAGTGGTCCAGATATGGTCTGAGGAAATATGACTATTATTGATATTATCCTGTTATATTATGATCCTATTATATTACGATCCTAATTATGATCCTAATTATAATCCTAATTATTCCGTGTGATTATGTGCTCTAAAAGTTGGGCTCTCCCAATGATCTCATGGCAGTTCAATGTGAAACCATTTACTATACATAGTAAGAACTCCCTTCGTACATAAACAGTGGGCTGTTTTACTTTTTTTTGCCGTCTAAAAATAAAACATAATTTATAAAAAAAGGCAAACTCAATTGGAATGTTGAAATGCGAGTTGGGTCTAGACATATGTAGGTAATGTACACTTATCATAGTTATTAATGAAAAAAAGAATCCATTTTAAAAAGTACCCAATATTGAATGTTGTATACTTGGCTAAGTATTGACGAAATCCCCTCCCCTCCAATGCGACGCGCACATGTCACCGATCATCGATCACGTGAAGTCGATCACGATCGACATTGGCACATTCTACTTGCATACATCTCCTATCTAACGTATCCGCTTATCCACATACATATCTTCATCTGCAATTGAAATTTACATTGGATGTATCGGAGACTAGCTTACACGGTCGGCTGATAATCCTGTACCACCAATAGTGCCACAAGGCTCGACTGAGAACTTCTGATGGACACGAAAGATGTATTACATCGGGATGGGAAAAAGAGAACTCAAATGACCGCACATACAGGCACATACATCCACGATGGTTCCAAATGACACCAAAGGTAGATATCACTACTCCATCATGTTTCCAATCGGACAAAAAAAAAACACCCTCTCCCCCCACCTTTTACCACGGATTATAAGTTATCTTACAAAAATTGCAAAGTCGCAATTTCAGTTGGGCCCATCGTCTCGAGATGCGTCTGTTCGCTCGGATTGGGCCAAGGGGCCACGAGCGAGTCTATTTGGCGAAGTGCAGGTCATAGTTCAACCACTTGCGCGCATTGACGCCCTCCACATCAAGGCCGGGGGTACCGTAGGTCAAGGGCGCATAGAAAACAAAGCCCCAGATGGTGGCAGCCAGAATAACAAGGGTGGCGATCCAGCCCGCGATGAGCGACTTGCAGCCCATGCGTTCCTTGGCCGTGATGAACCGGCGCAGACTGCTAAGCGACCGCGCCTTGGACTTGCCCGAGGGGTCATCCACAGGGGGGAGTGCAGTGCGGGGATCGAGCGGCTGCAGGTTGAAAATGAATTCAATCAGTGCACCACACACCATGGTAGAGGCCAGGTGTGAGGGCAAGTAGTGATGCAGGAAGCGCTGGCGACCCATCAGCCAGAAGGGGAAGTAGTGCGCAGCCCAGCACAGGAACAAGAACCCGGTGCTGTTGTACAGACGCGAGCGCGTACCGGGGCCCCAAACTGATGAACGTGGGTTAGATTACCGAAGCAAAAGAACGGAATAAGAGCAGGATGTTTGATTTTTCGACTTACTTTCTTCCAATGCATCAACACCGCGGCGCAGCGAGAGCTGATCAGCACCAACAATGCCGGCAAACACAGCCAGAATACTGCTGGCAATCCACCATCCAATGGGGTTACCCAAGAAGTAGATCTGCTCACGAGTATCGTTCTTGGTCCAGAAGCTCACACCCCGCAACAGGAAGGGCCACTGGAAGGGCTCGGTGGCATAGGGGTGGCTGCTGGTCAGAGCGTTGTTGTGGTGGAACATGGCACCCTGCAGCTCGAAGTACTTGCGCAGGAAAGGCAGCGTCTTGACCTTACGTTCCTCCTTAACAAGACGAGGACTATCCTCCTCCAAGTTCTCGATGTTCTCAACGTACCACGCGTTGCTGGACTGGAGGATATTCTTGTTACCGTTAATTTCAGCCTGCTTGTAACCCCACTCTGGCAGCGGGGTGGTGTGAGTCCACAAAGCGACCCTGGTTGGAACGTGGACCAACTTGAACAGGCTGGCAAGAGTACGGAACTCCTGGGCAGCCTTGCCGGACTCAATCTTGAGCTCGAACAGGGTGTCGTTGTGGCGCTCACCATCAGCCAGTTCTTGAGAGACTGTAGTGAACTCTTGGTTGGTGGGGAAGAAGGGAGACGCAACATCGTGAGTAAGGAGATAACTCTCGGTTCCAACATGGCGAAGCTGGATCACGTCGCCGTTGCGCACGCTCTTGGGCTGAGATGGATCAACCAGAGGCTCGGCCGGCAGGATCTGCCACTGGTTGTTGGTGTCGTTGTGGGGATAACCAGTGACCTGCTGGCCCTGGCTGGAAATACGACCATCGTCATAACGTAGGGGGTACTTATCCCAGTGGCTGTGGAGGAAGACCTTGGTGTCCTTGTGACGCATGGTAATGGTGTCGAAGTATTGAATGCCAACGGACTGAGCGGTCATCTGGTTATCACTAAGAGTCTCCTGGAATTCAGGAGTCATGAAGTCGTCGCCGGGGCCAGACCGATTGAGAATAGCGAAGTGGACCTGGAACCAGAACAGGTAGAACATGAAGGGGATCACGACCAACCCAACAGCGCGAGCAATGAAGTGCTTGCCCCAGTTGATCATGCTCAGCGCTCCCTGCTCACGGTTGATATCCAGGAGGTTCCACAAGTCGATGAGGACTGCCGCGCCGATAGTCACGAAAGTGAAGAAACCGACGTATTTGGTGGAGATGACACAGCTCATGCAGAAGCCGGTCAGGAGAAGCCACTTCCACCACTTCCGGCTAAATGGTTGGTGACGCAACTTGTAGAAACGGACGTAGCACAAAATACTGAGTGCCATTGACAGCACGAGGGTTGAGTCCAAAAGGATCAGACGGTCCTCACCCACATGGGCGTTGTCAAACACCATCAGACCGGCAGCCAGCACACAGGCTGGTAGAGAGTAGCCAGACTCCCACATAATAAGGAACACGACAGGAATTGTCAAGGCACCGAGAGTAGCTGGCATGGCACGGAGGGAGAGGTAGGGCACGTTGTTTTCGATGTAAGAATCGCCAATGTTCTCGAACAGAAATCTTCCATCAAATCCAATGAGCCAGCCCATGGCGGCAAACAACAGCTTTCCAAAAGGCGGGTGTACATCGAAGAAATAGGTACGTTGAAGGTAGTAAGAAGCGAACTAGCCAAGTATTATCAATGTTAGTAAAAGGGGCACCTTTGTCGTAGAGATTAAGCCGCCACAAGACGCATTGGATCTCATACCTTGCCGAAATGAACCTCATCGAAGACAACCTCGTTAGGGAAATCGAGTCGGTAGAACCGCGTTGCGAAAGCCAGAAGGGTGAGAATCACTATGGCCAGCCAATAGTCCCATTCCGACTTCTGTTTGACCGGCACCGACACGGGAGTCGAGTCATCCTCAGAGGGCAACGCGGTGGGAACATCCTTCTTTCCGCCTCTCTTCCGCAGAGAGGGCGAAGGGGACGACATGTTGAAAGTATGAAATGTAGAGAGCGACCGAGAAACTACCTATAGCCAAATAGACTTCCGAGGGTGTCAGTAAACATCAACAAAACAGAAAAAAAGACCGCAATAGAGAGTAAGAGGAAGCTTACTAGAATCACCAAATAAGCATGGCACCCAACAATTGAGGCCAAGAAATCTATGAGAAAGGAAAGGAGATGTGGAGGGGGTTGACAGTAGAGCGTTGCGTGTCTTCTTGGTTTCCGGGTAGGGCGGTGGCCCAGGCGGCTCTACGTATACAAATCCACAAAAAGGGTGATTCGCACGTACACTCCTTGTTTCCTTCAACTGTCGAGTCGACTATTCAAAGAAATTGAACCTTGGAAGTTCGAGTTTATTATTAATTTACACGTATGGTGTCCTATTAATCTTTTCATGCCGACTGATTCATGCAGGAACATGTGATCTCTCCTTTGACCAACTTTTCGTTGTCTTTTCTCACATCTAATTGGAGAGATATTCGTAACGGAAAGTTGTGGTATATTATCATTGAAATATTACTGGTCTGGAGCTTTACTAGTTAACAAAGAGTCTCTCTAACTAGTTGTCCCTTGTCACGGTCAGCCAATTTGGGTTTGGACAGTGCCGAAATGCAAGATGTAGTTCGACTGGACACATTCCTTCCCAACGTGCTGCGTACAGCAGTAGCCTAATGACTGAGGGCGCGACGTTCCCACGTGCGAGTATAAACCCCGCGTTCCTCTTCAGACATTCGTATTCTTGGTCAACTTCCACTGGTTGTTCGTAGCCAACTGTGTCTGCCCTTGACAAATGTTCAATGTGGCGAGGTATATCGCACTGGATCCGGAGTATGATCAAGCCAGATTAACGCCTTTCATCTATCTCAACCTCCCGAATGACAAGCCACAAGGCCTTCTTGAAAGGAGCTTCTTCCTGCTTGGCCTCTTGACTGTAAACATCGCCTTTCCTGTGCATGCCTCTACTCTCCCGGTCTCGGAAACCCATGCCTCTCCTCTCCTCGTCCCTCGGCTCATTATACTTCTTCAACGAGGCGTTGAGCCGCGTCAACTTAGACTTGGAAGACCAAGGCAACACCTCAAATTCAAGTTCAGCAATCCAGGGCTGTAAAGTCTTAATCCTCTGCTGCAAATCAATTTCCTGCTGCTGCCTTTCATTTGCGGCAGTGCTGGCCATGGACGCCTCGTACTGGAGTTGTAAAAACAGAGGCGCCTGCTGATTGATCTTGCCCTGAGAATCCAACATAGGGAACTGAGCGACATGTGCCAACGCATCCAGTTTTGCAATTTCAACTCTCAAGCCGCGTGGACCGAAGATGTCCCGATTAGCTTGCTTGATGGATGAGTCCGTACGGCTTTTGGACATGCCTTGGCTACTCAGATTTGCGAGTCCGCTGACAGCATTCCCAATCCAATGTAGTGGGAATAAGATTGGGACGGACTTCAAGATTCCGCCCGTGACATCTAGAACCTGGAGGGGTGGACTGGCGGCTATGTCTTTGTTCAGTTGGTCGAGGAAGGCAAGGAAGGATTCCTTGGGGAGTTGGTGGTTTTTTAGGATGGGTGGATATGCTCGAATGAATGGAGAATCAGAGGAGGAGGTGAGGGCTGGAATTGCGATTGGTTTGTGGCTTATTTGAAAAGGGGGTTCTTGAACTGGTAGTGATCTGCTTGGTTGTGTCGAGGGTCCTGCTGTGTATGCTGGGGTTTCTTGTATAGGTGGTGACCGGCTTGGTTGCGTAGAGGGCTCGGCAGTGTATGTGTATACTGGAGGGTGGTCTGCTACCTCCCCTTCATCAGTGTATCCCAAACGCTCGAACGGATTTTGTCTCTTTTCATCGGCCATTGTGTGAATGAAAGAAAATAGGCTGGTCTTCTCGTAAGCGTCTGGGGGCCAACATCCTTTTAAGTCTACAACATTGTAAAAGCGGGGTGGAGTGAGCTCAGCCTCAGATTATTCTAGTTGCTTGAATTGGTTAGAACGATACACAGATAATTAAAATAAGCCTTTTAACTTAGCCACAACTGGGCACCTGGGTAGCATCAACGGTGTCTCCAAGGTTGCCTACGTAGGTACTTTTGGGATGCGCTACGCCTCATCGGGTATCCTTTGCGAAATGGCGTCACCCGTGCAGGATTTCTTTCACAGCCTCAAATTATACGTTAGGATAGGGCACAAAGAAGGTGGTATGGGACATATGTATTGATTTATTGTGGTTTTATTGGTTATGTGTTTGACACAGAACAAGCTCAAATGCCCAAAGCAAACCATTCACTCCCAATAATGCTGCCAACATATGCAAACCGGATTGGCCAAATATGAACTCGCAATCTCAAGCAAATATTATGGTTCATGGGTATCACTCAAGTATCTTATGGCCTTAATCATCGTCCGTAATATTCAAAAGCTCCAATTCCGTCGAGACTAAAGCCTGGAACTCCGCCCGTGGCATTCCAGTGGCCTTTGCCAAGCGGAACAAGCTCTTGATGCTCGTACCGATATGTTGCTTCACTCCCACCTCGTAGGTGGACTGGCTCTCTGCCTCGTGCTCCAGTTTAGCGATAGCATCAGAGCTACCGGAAGATGCAGAGGCCGGCCGCGGGTGACTCAAATCTTGTGCGGCCTTATCACTGGGGATATGGTCTGGGGAATATCCATTGGTGCGGGGCTCGTCGTCTGTATTGACTGCGTTCACCTGTCGTCGCAAGAGATTGGCCAGCATATCTCCGTTGAGCGATGACGGTCCAACCTCCGGTTGCTCCTCCGTGGGATCATGATTATCCATAGCCGGCTGCACATCGCCGTACTGCGAGAAATATGACTGCTCAGATAAGCCAGATGGACCGGGCTTTGATGAACCAGCATGCGGTGCGGGGGTCTTAGCTCCGGGTGTGGAGTCGTACTGAGCCCAGTAATCATCGTCGTCGTCGTCGTCGTCGTCGTTCTCCATGCTGTTTTCCTGGGCTTTCTCCTCCTCGGCAGCCTTCAGTGTCTCAGCCAGGAGCTGATCCTTTGCCTGAACATTGGCCTCGCCGATGGAAGAAGCCCAGGTATCGTCATCCTCAGCAGGTCCGTCACGTGGCAAAAGTTCCGCGACTCGCCAGCCACGGCCACCTCCCTCCTCGTCTGTCGGGCACCACAAATAGACCACCATCAAACTGTATTCGGGGAGTGGAACTTGTGCTTTGAGAGTCTCATCGTCGACCCGTTTGTATGTCACCGGAAGTTCATCCGGAAGCTCGATTTCACCCGATACAGGGTGTGGTTCAAATGTGGCACCATCAATGACCCTCTGTAGCCGCTCTGCTTTCCCAGCATCCCAGCACAGTAGCTGCAGCCATGATTCAGTGGAAGATGTGGATAGCGAACTGAGAACCCCGACTCGTTGGCGCAGAATAGGGGAGAGAAGTGGTAACAGAGCTGGGGGTGCGCGGGGCGAGACGAAGGCTAGTGGGAGGCATGCGAGGAGGGGAGGGAGTAGTTCGCGAGTTTCCGGTGGGTTGATGAGTTCGACCATAATGGCTTTAGGTATGGAATGCGGAGAGAGGGAAAGTAGAAATCGTGAGGGGGAGGGGGGAGGTCAAAGGCAGTGTTTTGCAAGCTCCGGGCTCCATTCGACCGAACGTGGGGCAACAAATAGAGCAATCACCGGGCCGTAAAGCTTACTACGTCCATGGTTCAATCGGGCCTAAGGCTAAATCTTCTCCGTGCCTGGATATTTTGATAATTTCTATAGTGTCATGCTTGCATATGTATGTAATTAGTTCTATTTGCTTTTGTTTTCCTATTTTAACCCAGCCCTTGCGCTAACTGCAGAGGCTCTAATCTAAATATCCTTCTTCCTATTGGCTTCTTCGGATATTATCCAGCATCAACCTGAACGTGAACATCTCATAAAATAAATTCACCGGCTGTTATCCCAACTCTGGAAGTCCCGCATTCCACATTCCACATTCCAAGTATAATCTGTCAGCCCGAGACACGCTCGGAGTAGAATCAGTCACCGGCCAATTTGGAATCGTTCCAGTATTAGGCGTGTACGGAGTACTAAAAGTATGTGCATACAAAGCCGACTAGCATGGCTTCAGTCCCTTCAAAAAAAAAAAAAAGAAAAGTAAAGAAGTAAGACATCACAAGACCGGTTATAAACAAATGAATATGTATACTACATATACTTATGAGCAAGGTAGAAAAATTTAAAGCGGAAAAGGAGGATGGTTAAATGGAGCTACCGAGGGCTTATTAGTCTGAGAAGAGCAAGGCTTAGATAGGCAGGAGTTTAAGTACATGGTAGAATATGATTGGATTGGAGAAACGCGATCGACATCAAAATATACGGAGATAACGGATATCTCGACCACTTCTCCATCTGCAGTCACAATCCGAGTCGAAATCAATCCAAGACGCACAGTTGCCCAGATAGTCCTTTTCGAACACTAAGGCTATGTTATCTCAGTCACCCAGCCCTATAGGAACCATACTCCTTTTGGAACTCTAAAAACGCCCCCGCCTGCAAACCAGCTCGGCAACCGAAAAAGTGTCAAGTATTCGCGAAGAAACAATGAAACAGCAACACCATCCACCATGATTTGAAATCAGTAGTATGCCAGCTGAATCAGTCCATAGGTTTCGATCTAATTAGATGAGATCGTATAAATATCTCTGTATCCTCAACCTCGAGCAATATTCAGCATCCGCGTTTGTGATCTTCTCTTTCTTCCTGCTGTCAAAGTAAAACTACAGGATAATTACTTCCATTTATACTGTGTTGGAAATGCCGTCTTATGTTATCACTGGGGTCTCTAGGGGTATTGGGGTGAGTTTTATTCCCGAGCAACGGAATGAAGACTAACCTTTCTCAACCAAAACAGTGGGAGTTACTTCGACAGCTGTCCCGCGATTCGAGCAATACTATAATCGGGATTGTTCGCAACAAGTCTGCAACCCAGGCGAAGGCGAAGGAAGAGTTGCCGGAACGTACCAACATCCATATCGTGCAGGCCGATATCACCCATTATACTGCTTTAAAGGTTGGGACTTTCAAATACACAGAAGGATTCTATGTTGACAACTCCTTATAGGCTGCGGCGGCGGAGACTGCAACAATCACTGGCGGGGGGCTCGATTATCTCATCGCCAACGCTGGGCTGGTATCCACCTTTGATGCTTATGATCCGATCGGGATTCTGTGAGTCCACCTAGATTAAACCATTAAGTCGTGGAATATGGCAGTCATTGACCGTGTGACACGATCAAAAAGAGGCCAGCAGCCCGAAGCCCTAGAGGAGAACCTTATCAAGTGTTTCAAAATCAACACAGTCAGCAACATTCACTTGTTCAACTTGTTCATGCCCTTGATTATGAAGGGAGAAGTCAAGAAAGTTATTGCCATCTCTAGTGGCCATGCCTCCCTCGATGCCATCTCTAATTTAAGGATCGAGGTCGCCTCTCTCTATACCATCAGTAAGGCTGGCCTCAACGCTGCTGTGGCCAAGTTCAGCGCGCAGTATGCAAAGGATGGCGTCCTTTTCATGAGCATTTGTCCCGGGATGGTTGATACGGGCCACTTTGCTAACGGTATGTTTGAGTTTGTTCTCATTTTCTGTTGGACACGGCAATCTGATCTTCTTTTAGCAACCGAGGAGCAGCTGAAGGGCTTGGCAGGGATGTTAGGTGCATTCGCCCGGTATGCACCCAACTTCAAGGGTCCCAGCCCACCAGAGACTGCGGTGCAGGATCTGGTCTCAGTTATGGAAAAGGCAAGTGTTAAGGGTGGCGATGGCGGTTCCTTTGTGTCGCACTATGGCAACCAACAGTGGCTGTAGAGACTTTTCCAACTGCTCTTTCTTAGAGCTCATAGTTGAATCAATATCTGAAATGTTATCCTTGATAATTTTGGAGAAGGGAGTGAATTGTCATCTCATTTGGAGTACCGATTATATTGCCAATGAAATGATATTTAAGCGAGCAATGTGTCCTGTCCACTTCAATCGATTTGTATTAGTCTTAAGGGGGTAATATCCATGGTACACTTACGGTTAAGAATATCCAAAATAATTCGATAAGGACACTAGATGCCAGTTCTTAATTCACCAGTTAGAGAAATCGTATGTGCTGTAACCCATCTCAGCAAAGAAATATACAAAGTGTAACCTTTTTTTCGGTTAGACAAAAGTAGGCAGAATAGTGCAACAGCTCATAATGGCACTGAGCTTTTCAGTATAGCCAATCTCGTCGTGGGAAAGATCGTCTTGAACCCAGATGGCCTGAATCAGCTTCTTGGTAATAAACAGGGAGCGTGATGAATCCCGCTTCTCTGTCCTGGAAATTAAATCCAGGACTATACACCTTTCTGCATCGGTTCGCGCTTCGCAACCCAAGATAAACAGCGGATACTGACGTTCACATGAACTGAGCTCAGAGAAAATACTGAAGGCTCGTTCAACCCGTTGTTGAGTATCAGCGGCCGGCTCTAGGGTGTTTCCAAATGCTCGGTTAAGGTAGACGAGAGTGGCTAGTTGGAAGAGTTCCACAAGAGTCGCCATGCTAGGATTCTCGTCGATTCTCGTGTCCGAGATCGGAATGGACCGGACCCTCCATGCGAGGATTTTAAGGTAGCTTTTAAAGTTGTCGGCTTCTTCGGATGGAGATATATGAGTCAAGTTTATTGCCACTAGATTGCAGACCTCAGTCAAAGACTTCAGGATTTTGGTAAACGGGGATTGGGTTGAGTGTGTGATCTATCTCTGTTCAATTAGCAATTTGACTTATTTGGAACGCAAGAATACTATACCAACCTCCATACAGGGATCAGTATTCACCGGTAACGACATGATGTCTACCGGGTTGTCTAAATCTACGAGAGGCCTGTCGATGGTCGGCGGGTGCCAGTGTGTAAGACTGAAGCGGGATAATACATCATGGTAATATACCCAGTCAAGCAAAGTATTGAAGTCGCTATCCCCTTTAAATAGGTTGAGAGATGAGGCTTTGATGACACTTTTTACACCGATAATGTACGATCGCCATTGACCAGAGGTACATGACGCTTGGTAGATCTGGGTTGACGACCGCATTAATATAGGTCAAGTTTATCACTAAGGGGTAGAATCTAAAGGTACAAACCTCATATGAGCATAAGAGCATCCCCGCAGCAACATGCTGGACTGTTTCCATGGCGCTGATTTCGCGATTTGATGCAGCGCTTAGGGCCTTTAAAGCATCAATCTTGAGCTCGGCGGCCTGTGAGTGCAGCCCAGAACGGTGTAAAGAGGACAACGCGAGCAAAGAGCGCAGCACTGCAGCGGTGGATGGGGCATTATTGACGAGAGCCATGCGGACAAGCATGTTGCCCACATTGGCCGGGTCATGACCAAAGGTGGTTAAAGAACAGGATGCGGTGGATTGAACTGCAATAGTGGTCAGTTTCTTAGAAGATTCGATGGATTAATGGGTCGCGTTTCACACACAGTAATGAAATAAGAAGTTTTCTGTAACATCTAACTTGAATGGATTAAATGGCATCGGCGATCGTAGTGTCAGTCGGTGGTATTCTATAGCACATCAGTATTCCTGCTCCTTCGCTGATTATATAAACACCCCATGATGGTAAGCATTACCGCTCGATACTAGACCGAAGAGATAGCGGTGCATCTGGATGTCCCAGGTGGATATATTAACCAGGTGCGCATCAGAGAAACGAGGCCGCGTGCTCCTCTGCTGTAGGGATGAGCGTGCCACCATAGCACGTCGCTTATCATTGGCCTTTGGCCACGACAGCCGGAGGCCGTAGCCTTTGCAGGTGCGGTTCGATTGGGAACACTGAGAGCATGCTGGGACAGTCCGATCGCAGAGAATCCGCCGATCTGCGACCGAACGTCAGCAAGTTCAATCAAGTTCACATAGTGGAGCGTGAACTAGTGGTTACCCAAAAAGGAACATACCCTTGCATGTCCCACAGCTTCGACTCGCCATGTTAGTTCTGAGTAGCCTATCGAACTCTTCGCACTAGTCAGAGAAGTTCAGGCAAAGGGCAACTTTTGGCGGTCATTGGGGGATAAGAATGAGACTTAAGATAACGATGATCATCTGACTGCGATGGCTGTCTATGCGTGGGGGCTGATATTGTGCCAAGCACTACCCGTCGACCTTAGTGTTTCCTCATGAGCCAAGGATTAGAAGCGGAATTAACTCCGTAAGATCTATGATATCTCAAAAAGCAGTAGCCTCACATCAAGATGGATAATTAAATACCCCATAGTATTACTCAATATAACATCCTGCGTTTTTTCCGTGATAGTATTGTGCTCGATTGAGGTGGCGAAATCGGATGTTTTCTTCAAGAGAAATGTTGTATACACCATTGTGGGAGGGATCGTGCTATCTCGCAGGGCAAAATTTGGAATGTGCCCTGTCACATGCTCCTAGGAATTTCAAGCTGTTTACGCCTATTGTGTATGGATCTGAGGAATTGACCGGTGCATTGGCTTGCTCTCTCAGCCCTATAAACTTCAAAGAAAAATAAATTAAATAAATTAAAATAAGCTGAAAGACATAGATTGATAATCCGAGGTCCGGCGTGCGCGCTAAGGGACGCACCACTCGACCGGCTTCTATCACGTTCTTATCCTGGAAAATCTGCGAAAAAGAAAAGAAAGATTGCATCAGCAAGTCAACTTGTCACACATCTGATTTCAGAAATTGGGAATTGGCCTGATCGTTCAGACAGTCAAGATGGTCGACTCAGAGAAGGGCCAGTTCGTGTTCACGGCCCAGAAACCGCATACCCCGGAGCTGGTGGTAGAAGAGACCAATGCACAGTCCGACAGTCTGATGTTCGTCCAGGCTCCTCTGGAAGATGGCCGGAGCAATCTCAACCCGGAGCGGGGGGATGAGTGGGCCGATCTAGAGAAGCGGGTACGATGGAAAGTCGATCTCCGTCTCTGTAGCATCGGCGGGCTCTTATGCAGTCTCAATTTACTAGACTCGGGCATTTTGTCCTCGGCCTCAGTGACGACTATGCTCGATGATCTTGATTTAAACCAGGGGAATCGGTACTCCGTCTCCATCTTTATTTTCACAATCGCCAGTGTGGTCTTCCAACTGCCATGCACAGTGGCAGTTCGCTTTATCGGTCCACGCATCTGGTTTGCGACAACCACATTCACATTTGGGCTATTGACCCTGTGCACTGCCTTCGTTCGCACCTGGCAGCAGATGATTGTCCTACGTGTGCTGCTCGGTATCTCCATGTCCGGTATCTACCCTGGTCTGACTTACCTGGTTAGCGCCTGGTACCCGCGACGAGAGCAACAGCTCCGATTTGCATTCCTGCAGTCCGGGGAAGTTGTGATTCTGGCGACTGGCAATATCGTCAATTTCGGTCTCAATCATTTGAACGGCGTGGCCGGGTTGGCGGGTTGGCGCTGGATGTATATTGTCCAGGGTCTTATTACTTGTGTCCTGGGTATCGTCACGTACTGGTGGATGGTCGACTTCCCCGAGAACGCCCAGCGCAGCTTTTTCTTTCTTTCGGACCAGGAAGCGCGTGTCGCCACGCGCCGAATTCAAGATGATCGAGCCGATGTTATCCCCGAACCGTTTTCTTGGGGCACGCTTCTTGCTAATTTCAAGGATCCGAAGATCTACGGCTTTGCGGTCATGTTCTTCTTGCTCAATCTCATCTCGACAGCCTTGTCATATTTCTTACCCATCATCTTACAATCCGGCATGGGTTTCAGCTCAAATAAATCCATTCTGCTGTCCACACCGGTAAGTTTGACCCAGAGTATAAAATGACACATTTTCTAACTCCTTAGCTAGCCCTACTATTACGCCGTAATCCCGGTGATTCTCACCTCATTGATCGGAGATTTCTACCGCGTTCGTGGGCCGCTGATCATCTTCAATGCTCTTGTCCTCATAGCTGGGTTCCTGATGTTCGGCCTTCCCGCATCCACCTCGGTGACAGTTCGTTACATCGGAACCTTCCTGGCGACTGGCGCTTATATATCCAACTGGGCTGCTCTCAATGCTTTCCAGGCTAACAATATCGTGGGCCAGTGGAAACGAGTGGCCACTGCTGCGGCGGTCACTGCATGTAACGGACTTGGGGGTGTGGCAGGCAGCTTTATTGTCCGCCAACAAGAAGCCCCGCACTATCAGACCGCAGTTTGGGTGTCAGTCGGGTAAGTTTTAGAGACTATTGAACATTGGGCTCTGGCTGACAACATGCTAGTTCCCACATTCTTCTCATTGCGATCGTGGGTGCATTCGCATTTTACTTTTACACCGTCAATCGACAGCAAGGGCGGGGACTAAAGGTCCTTGAGGGTGTAGTGAGTACTTTCTATCAATACCCGGTGGATTGTGTGATTTTTGCTAATGAATGGAATCCAAAAGTCTGGCTTTAGATACACTTATTGACCAAGTGTAAATATGAAACTTGGGAAGGTTCTGTTCACGAATACAGACACCGCTTTAAAAGTCTTCAAATGTTGTGATATGAAGACTTACTTTCATTTATCACGTATATATTTCGGGGTTTTCTACACGCCATCTTTCATCCAAAAATTCATTGATTGGTTCCTACACATTGGGTCATTCCTAGTGAAATTTGCTTCGACAAGGGAGATTCCCATTTTCAGGATGTTGGCCACATTTCCTCTAAGATGTCCAGATCTGTGAGTACGACTGCTAACTCACATTGCTTCTGAAGTTCGTCTAGTAAACGCTTCTTGGTCTCATAGTCGTAGACTCGAGATTGATACAACTCTTCACTGAAATCCTCTGTACTCAGCCAATCACTCCATCCATGGAAGCCGATTGAGGTCACCCGAGGACGGTGGCGTAGGCCAATACACAGGCTTTGGTCACGAAGAATGATAGACCACCAAAGGCGTTTCTTGAGCGATATTGTCACATTTTCCACCAAGGATGGATGACTATCGATGAACATGGCATGCTCAATGGCCCTTGTGACCCATAAGCTTCCAGCCTCGGGGTCTTCCGTAGAGGTATAATGCGTAAGAAGAACGGCGCCTTGTGCATTTGCATGAGACCATCTTTCGGTTCTCAGTTCGAACAATAGCTGCACCCAGCGCAGTCAATACCCAACCACGGTAAATATGACACTGAATTTGGGGATGCCTACATTGGCTCTGTTGTACAACTGCTTTTGTGCATCCCTCATATCATCAAATCCACATCGACGCAATGTTTCTAAGGAAACAAACTGTCATAGTTTAGTCTAAGAGAGGGAGTAATTGCTGGGACATCATAGCACTGACTGGGCAACTTGCTAAAAGCAATGATTGCAACACAAAAAGAGATATTTTGGGACCGGTAGATTGGTCATTTCGATAAATGCGCCAGAACTCAGCCTCGTCCAAGACAGGTACCGATGGGTGAATATGCTTGAAGTACTCCCGAACAAACTCGTCAATTGAATTGGAGTTTGGCAAACTGAAGCAATCTTTCGATGTTAGAAGTGCTACATCTTCGGAAGGGAGCGACATCAATTGTTGCGACTCGACGAAGGCGTATTGGGTATACGGAGCAATGGGGGATTGGGGTTGACTTGTCCCACGGTCATCCAAACTGAGACCATGTGCGCGGAGTTGTGAGACAAGAGATGAATGATCATTTGACTGGCAGAGGTCATCGTAATACCGGCCAGTGGTCACCTTGTTCGACTCTGGACTCTGGTGCGAGGGAAGCACCGTGTTTGCCAACATTGGCGATCTGATAAAGTTCAGTAAATGCCTGCTCGATGCAAGCTTTTCTATTCTAGTCTCACTTCTTAGGGTTCTTGTCACGGAGGACACATTCTCTGCGACCGTCTTGTCGGCACCGGGTACACGGAGACCCAAGTCTGGTTGCATCGCAGCGGACTTTGCGATGGCGGCACCAGGAGCAAGCTGTTGGCGCTCTTCTTATACGTCGCAACATTTTGTTTATAATGTCCAGTTTCCTTTTTATATCGGTACTTGGAGGGGGTATGACTGAGTGGACATAACTTGAGCAGGGTTCAAGAGAAACTCGGGTCTTGGTAGGGGGTCTGGGGGTTGATCAACGGTCGAACCATCAACGTTTGGAAGAAGCCGACTCGGCGTCTTATCCCGGAGGCATCTGTCCAAATTCAACTGCAATGTGGGTAATAATGTCCTTAGGCTTTAGAACGCTGTCAGCTCTCGATGATCTCGATGGTTCCAAGCGTTCCAGCTGGTAGTTGATTCCTAACATATGCAAGCCTCTACCCACTGTGCCTAAGCTGTTCTTTGATTAGAGAGAATGGTTGAGTATACTAAGACTTGACCTGACATCGCGGTGACCAGCGGCCAAAATCCAACTACGAGTGTCTACCTAGGTACTGGTCCAAGAGTCTAGCTCCATTGGTTTTGGAGGCCCTGATATGAACAGCTTCAAGATATTCCATTGCACTACATAAGCTACAAAAGTGTCATAGGTTCTCCAATCTGATGACCTTCATCCATGAACAGGGTCTGCGGCACGTCCCTTACCCCGAACATATGCTTACCGCGGAACTCGGCTTCTCCGCATTTCCCCACTTTAGGTTCTTCTTGATGACCTTTGGACTTCAATGATTTCGGTAGCGCCAACTAGGTATACCCGTTGCTGGGAAAGATCCAACAGCAGGTATGCGGTATTGAGCCGATTCACAAACCAGTTTCAAGTAGAGACGAAGTTTCTTGGCCTGCTTCAACGTCACGAGGGGTGATGTTGAAATGCCACAACCCCTAACGCGTTAAAAAAATCCGAAGTCTTGGAAGGAGATGGTTGCATGTAAATCCCTGCGAAATAGGGAGATATCAAAGCAGGATAGTTTCTCACAGCTGAAAGAGAAGGTGGTTGTGCTCAAAAGGTAAATCACAATTCTGGTTTTATGATTGTCATTTCGCATGATATGTTCCGCCTGCCCCGTGTAAATGTTGGGATGGGCAGGCACTTGGCCAAGCGGTTGTCGTTGGCGACAATTGGCGCACTGCTTGTTTGGAACCCGCCCATCCTCAGCTCGAGTGCCGTTTGATCTCGAGCTGCCAGATCGCCTCCGGGCGAAGACTTTTTTTTTTTGCGCTTTTTTTCGTGCTATTCTGGCTGCCTCAAGAGCTTCCCAATTCTCCCAGTATATCTCTTTCATGACCATCCTCCGTTTTCTTTTACCAAGAAATCGTAACATCAAAATCCAACAAGAGACATCCTGAGATTACCTCGATCAAGGCTGGTTGTTTCTCCTAATCACAATCATATGCCGTGTTACCTGAAGAGCCACTTACCGGAATCTTTTACACTGCTAAGTTTATCCAAATCATTCATTGACACAAAAAAACTGATATTCCAAATGTCTTGCTACCGAGTTACTCAACCTATACATTGAGGTTAAAGCTTAGAATTCAGAAGGCCAGCTTCGATTTCTTTCTTAGCATCCTCACGCAATACCCTCTTCAATATCTTTCCACTTGGGTTCCGTGCAATCGCGCCGACAAATTTCACGCCACCTGTAAGTGCTTTGTATTTCGCAAGGCGGCTCAATATATACTCTTGGATGTCAGCTTCCGTTAGCTTGGACCCTGAATCGCCGGGTCGTCGAACCACATAGGCGCGTGGATACTCGATATCAGCACCAGGGAAGGTGATTCCAATCACGGCTGCGTCTACAATCTGCGGATGCGACAAGATTACTGCCTCGAGCTCCGGTGGAGCCACCTGGAAACCGCGGACTTTAATCAGTTCCTTCCTGCGGTCCACAATATACCATTTGCGAGTACGCTGGTCACAATAGGCTATATCACCCGTTTTGAACCAACCCTCAGAGTCAAAGGCTTCGACATTAGCCTCGGGGTTGTTAAAGTAC
The DNA here is from genome assembly GCF_028827395.1 of Penicillium hordei. NCBI lineage: Eukaryota > Fungi > Ascomycota > Eurotiomycetes > Eurotiales > Aspergillaceae > Penicillium > Penicillium hordei. The sequence continues at coordinate 5,951,855 of NW_026623142.1, forward strand.
CCAGGTGTCACTGTCGGACCTCGGACACACAACTCGCCACGGACGCCAAAGGCTGAGATATTCTTTCCTTCTTCGTCGATGAGTCTGAACAGAATCGATATTAGTCCCATATTTGACACGGTGCTACACATTTGGCGGGGGAATTTGATGAAACACACTTAGCTTCAAGGTTTGGGATAAGCCGGCCGACAGATCCCGTATCATCGTGTTCGGGATAGGGAAACATAGTAGCCACACAAGATGTTTCAGTCATTCCCCATACCTGAGTGAATGGGGCATTGTCGCCCATTAGTGAGCGGAACCTGGCTTGGATGTTCTTATCCAAAGGAGCTGCTCCACAGCCTGCCATTCGGGCCTTTCGCAGATATGGTCTCTTTTGAGAAAGAGGTGACATGAGGATTGCTATTACGATTGGTGGAACCATAGCAAGGTCGGTGACATTGTACTTCTCAACTGTAGTGAGGTATGTCTCGAGGTCGAACCGACGCATCATATATGCGACTGAGCCAGCTTTCAGCGTTGAAATATGTGACACTGGAGCTGCAGATGCATGGAATATGGGTACCGCAATGACCCGCGAAATCTATTCGAGCATGTTAGGTGTCAGTGAGACCATTGTACTCGTTTCTCAAAGCTCTCCTCCAAGCTGATACCGGGATGAACTGACAGGGTAAGAACGCGGTTTCACGCCGTGAACAAGCTCATGCTGTGCAATAAGGTTATGGTGTGTTATTGTGACAGCTTTGGGCAGACCAGTGGTACCACTACTAAACAGCCGCGCCGCTGTAGTCTGTTGGCAGGTTTCTAGATCGTTGAATCGCACCCAATCCTCCTCACCGACTTCTAATAACTGTTTCCATGATTGCATTCCATCCGGAATGACTTGTCCCAGATTGTCAAAAACCCAAACATTTTGCTTGGGTATGTTTGTCTCTCCAACCGCACCCATGAGAGAATTCAAGATCTCGGGCTCGGAGAAAAAGAACTTGCTTTCGGAGGCCCTGATATGGTGAGCAAGCTCATGTGGGGTGTAAGATGGATTCGAGCCCGTGAAACATCCCCCAGCTCCGATAATGGCCAGCACAAGAATGCTATAACTTATCTAAAAATAAGTCAGCCTCCCGCAGCTTCATCTAAATGCATAATGGAACGCACATACATCATTGAAGGAATGAATGAGAACACAATCGCCTTTTTGAAGGCCAGATGCCCACAGGCCAGCAATGAGCTGGCGAACGAGCTTTCGCGCCTGGTTACAGGATATCGACCTGGTAGGATTTTTGACATCGATGTAGATCTACCGAGGTCAATTCAGTGGCCGGATGATGATAACGTTGAGATATTGATTGTCACTCACTGGCTGGTCTTGATCATATAGTGGCTCGTCAAAGATATAGGACAATAGGTCCTTTGTTGGAAGCAAAACCCTCTCTGCAGGTTCAAAAATCATACTGTGTTGAGCTGTAGATGCCGGATATAAGATTACCAGGTTCTATAGCGTTATTATGAAATAGTTCAAGGCAGCAGAAAGTTTTGATCTCAATAGGTGATCTATTTGAGTCTCCGCGGCTTCGACTGAACCCCTCTTATGTTTAGCTCGGTACTCGGGTCGCTTGAGTGGAAGAGCATGATCAGCCATTTTCATTGGGACTCAAAGGTGTTAGGGGCTTCATTAGGAGATCAGATGCAATTGCCAACAGGATAAAACACGATTTATGCAGTTCAATGTCGATGGTACTACGTTGAATATGACAAGTCCAAAAAGTACTATTTTATGCATTTTCTCTTACCCCGCTCCCCGGGTTTACCGTGCGGAGAAAACGGGTTTGATGGAATTTATATCACCACGCTTCCCTAGCTTGCCCAAATTATAGATATAATCTAGCAGAACTCGCTCGTGAAAGCCTTTTCCACACATTCTACGCTCACAGAAGCTACCACAGCTGCCAATGGTATATTCGGAGAGAGGAAAACTGGAATAAAAGCGGAAAAAGGACATGATAAATTATAAATTATGAAATTTCTATATAACAAGGTATTCAAGATGTTCCTCCCACAAATGTTGTATCAAAATGCTTTTAGTACTTCCTGATTCCAAGAAGGTTGGCATGATTGGTCACTGAGATGATTGGATATCAGTTTCTGCAGCAAGAGCCGAAGCACATGTCGGCAGCTGAATAACGTTTCCCCATTAGCTGATGTTGCATATCATTGCATTGGTATTGGGGTACTTACCATTATAGTTCTTGGGGAGGTCACGCTTATTATATCTGGTTGGCTGTGTCTGTCTAGGATGAATTAGCATTGTGATACTCTCTATCATTATATGCGCTGTTGGGGTAGTCATACCGTGGGACTAGTGTAGTTTCGGATGTTGTATCACCCTTGATCTCAGGCTCTTGGCTAGAATGTCTGGAGAAAATAGCCTTGAAGTGATCGTATCGGCTCAATCCGCTGTTTTGAGGCATTTTGAGGCTATGGTATTTGATATTCCGGAAGTGGAGATGAGATTTGGTTTTAAGATAATTTAGCAATGCCTTTATGTGTGGCTGAATATAATTGTTTTAATTGATATACATATCTACAGCCCGCATATCCAGGCCCTTTATATCTGTTACTTTGAAGTAAAAATTTGCAAGAATTAGTTGTTGGCCGTTGAACGAATGCCGAAGTGGCCATTATACTGTGTTCGCCGGCTGGTTCGCCGAGACCGGCAGATGACGTCATTTTATGGTGTTCCCCCGAAGGCGGTTCACCCAGCGGCATCTTTCGCATCTTTTGGGCATTGTTTCGCTCTAGCTAGTGTCTGGTGTGGAATTTTTCTATCTGTGACTGCGGCCACTCATCTCGGCCAGTCGTCTCGGCCAATTATCTCGGCCGCCCACTGTTCTCCATTCGCCGAGCAATTTCTTCGCTGGAATGACCTGATAAATGCGCATTAGCCTACATTCCTTGCGTTCGCCGATCAGCTGAAACAAGTCATGTCTTCTCCCCTCTCTGCTCGGCCATATCGGTCAAAACGTCAGCGCCCATGTGATCAATGTCGTGCCCGCAAGCTGGGCTGTCAAACTGACGGCGGAGGCCCCTGTCAACGATGCCGATCGGCCAAACTGGAGTGTACCTTTGATAATCCTCCACCAAAAAGAGCCAGAGGCGCTGGAAATTTTTCGCCCTTTGTCGCCCGTAGTGTTGATGAGAACACACTTATCTCGCAACCATGCGACAACAATTTCACCCGCGAGTCCAGTTGGGCAGGGAGTGCAACACAAAGTGTCGAACCACAATTTCCACCCATCGGCCTCGATCCAAGTAATACTGGGGTATCTCCAGGTTCCGGTGTTCTAGGCCCCGGAAGACCCCCGACACAATTCGTGCAAAGCATTGATCAACTAGAACACGGTTATGCCCAACTTTTCGGCGCATCGGCGGAATCAGACCCTTGGCTGTTAAGGCATTGTTGCTTTGACGATTCTGGCATGAAATACTTCTACAAAGTGCACTTTCGCAACGCCGGGGGTGTCCCTACGGCACAGAGAATTCCAATACATTTCATGATTTCATCCGAAGAGCTTACTACCTCCATTAAGCATGAAACTAGGGCCGGCGTTGGCGAAGCGACACGGGAACGCCTGAACTATCTAGTACCCCCTGAGTATGGAAGAAGGCTGATAGCTTTGTGAGTATTACCCCTCAATATAAGACCGAAGCATCACTGAACTAAAAGAACATCAGATTTGTCAAGTATGTCTTCCCTGCCCTGCCAATCATTTCCCGTTCCCAACTAGGGTTGACTGCGGCGACATATCAGCTACCGGACCTGTCGGCATTAGAAAAGGTGCCCGTGCACCTTCTCGCGGCCGTCTACGCATCAGCATTTCCATTTGTCGCCCATGATGATTATCTCTGTGTGCTGAGCACATATAATGCGTCACCAGTTGACACCTTGTGGCGGATGGTCTATGAACTCGTGACCGAAGAGATCCATAGTCCCCGTTTGGCCGTGCTGCAAGCAGCGTTGTTATATATTCACCAACAGCCAAAAGATGAGACCCGCCTCACGACCGCCGATACCCCGTTTCTGTGGTCCTTCGTCGGCCAAATCGTTGGGTTGGCCTGTTCCCTCGGCCTTCACATCGAATGCCGAATGTGGGGCATTCCGGCATGGGAAAAGCGCCTCCGACGGCGGTTGTGGTGGGCTGTGTATGCCGAGGACAAATGGCGCAGTTTGCTGATGGGACGTCCACCATATATCCATCCTGCAGAGTGGGACGTGAGTGAATTGGATGAAGGGGACTTTCTGGTGGGCCCACGACAAGGATTCTCAACTAGTTCTTGTGATACCGAGATTCCGTTCCGATACCTCGTCAATCTCACACGAATCGGCGAAGAGATCCATGAAACATTCTAGTACGTGTTGACTCTCAGTAGAGCCCCTCAATCGTTCGTCAGCGAATATTCAGTCTTGCTAACCATAATATGTAGCACGCTCCGGGCCTCCCAATTCTTGAACGCAAATTTCGTCGCCTCGGCCGAGCTCGGCCGCGGGCTGCTTGAGAAGTTGAATTGCTGGTATTCTTCTCTCCCAGAGACTTTTCGACTTCCCAATTGGAGCAAATCCGTCAATGGCCTTGCTCCGTACCCCACCTCGATCCATTTTGCTTACCTGTTGCTCGTGGTCTATGTTTACCGTGCGATGCTCAGACCGATGGCGCGATCATCCGAACCGCCACTTATCTTTGACTTGGAAGATATGTCTGCCACGTCACCATTGGCCGTAGATGAGTCGATGTTAGACTTCATGGACCTCCCGGAAATAGAATCATTACCGGAAATATCTATCTCCGATGAGTTTGGTACTGGCGATGCCACTCTACAAGCGGCAGAGAAGTGTGCCTCCATATTGGTGAACTTTGCGAGACGATTAACGTCTAGTGATTTCACCGCATTCTGGTATTCATGTAAGCTTCTCACCTTGACTTCCACTATCTCATCTGACTAGGTGCTAACATCTAACATCATAGGGTCACGAATCGGCTTCGCTACAATTTCAAATTACCTCATGTTACTACTGGTACAGGCACCAAATGTGGCACATGCAATACGGGGAAAGCATTTAGTAGACTCGTGGCTACAGGTTCTGCGATGTCAAAGCCAAAGCTTCCCACTTGTGAAACTCGGGCTTGCAAGACTGGATGCCCTTCACTGGGCAGGACTAGGAAATACCTTTGTCCTCCCTGTGCATGTTCAAGCGGCTATAGTAAACCCGGATATACCAGAATCTTGAGCAGATGAAATCGCGGCACTTCTTCCTGGGTGCATATTCACTTACATCTATAGGATTCCTCATCTACCTTATCGTGGCCGGTTTTCTTCTAACCAATTGCCCGGAAAAAATGCAAAACGACGGAAATAAAAAATGGCCCAAAGAGATATACGAACCACATACAGTGGTATATATATTTGAATAAAAGTTGATTTTATGGTTTTCCCTCGCCAACGAGAAACAGTGAATGGAAGGGATTTATAACATCCAAAAAGACATCTCTGCCGGTGAAAAGCGAGAAACAGCAATGATCTGCAAGAAATACAAAGTCCCCCGCGTCATGTCTATCAAAATTCAACGGGTGACGGCTCATTGGCATCGACATGTGGGCTTCGGTGAGGCGAGGACCTCACGTTCCAACAAGTAAGCAAAACATAGTTAATTAGATCAGTCTGTCAATGCAACCTGCTTATCTATATCCCAAGAACTAGAGGAGTTAGAATATCCACAATCACCACCACTGTGCCAATATAAACTCCACATTTCCCCGCAAAGCCCTTACCCCCACGCCCCTGTACACTCAGGAATGTAACGCTGCCACTTGATACAGCCCCTTGCTTCGCATAAAATGGTCGGGTCACAGCGCAGCCAACATCACAATGTCCAGATATGAAGTGGATTGTCCTATCCCTCGCTGCAGTCGCGTCTGCGCTGCAGATCCTGCCCCCGGTGCACTTTGATAACACTAGTTCAAGCCATAACAAAGGCTTTTTATTAGCAACCACCGACCGGACAATCTACCTGGATACGGATTTCGCTAGCTGGAAGGATCAGAATGGATTGACGCTGCTTCCACCATCGGCATCCGACTTCGCCAACACTTTTCGCGGCGACTTACAGGAGCTGACGAACAGTTCTTGGGAGCTTCGCACGGTCAAGCAATTTCCCAAACACGCGTCGGGAATATTCCTCGGTCGCGTAAACAATCCGGAGAGGTTTACCTATGAAAATGGACGTGAGACCGAGGAGGGATATGAGTTGGAGATCGAAGATGGCAGTGTGTTTATTCGAGGCTCCGGCGCGCGAGGTATGTGGTGGGGGACGCGAACGCTCCTCCAGCAGCTCGTTTTGACACCCTCATCCCTACCACCCGGTCGCGTGGAAGATGCCCCTGCCTATGCAACTCGTGGATTTTTGCTAGATGCTGGTCGCAAATGGTATTCCCTGGAGTTCTTGAAGGATTTGTGCACCTATGGCTCGTTCTTTAAAATGTCCGAGTTCCAGTACCATGCCACCGATAACTATCCACTGAGTCGCGGTCAGAATGAGACATGGAATGAAGTCTACTCGCAGTTCTCTTTGCATCCTGAAAGCGAGGCTCTTCATCCTCTTGTTCAGCGTGCCAACGAAACGCTGTCCCGGGCTGAGTTTGATGACTTCCAGCACCACTGTGCTCAGCGAGGTGTTACAGTGATGCCGGAGATTGAAAGCCCCGGGCACTGTCTCACGGTTACGAAATGGAGGCCTGAGCTCGCATTGGACTCGAAGGACCTACTCAATCTCTCCCATCCGGACACTGTTCCTTTGATGAAGTCCATTTGGGCCGAGTTCCTTCCTTGGTTCCACACAAAGGAGGTGCACATCGGCGCCGATGAATACGATCCTAACTTTGCGGACGACTATGTTGAGTTCGTGAACGAGATGTCCCGCTTTGTGCAAGAAACATCTGGCAAAAGTGTCCGTATTTGGGGAACATACGAGCCATCAAACAATACCATTAATAAGAACGTGACAGTTCAACACTGGCAGTATGGACAATCAGACCCAGTTGGTCTAGCCCGCAATGGCTATCAGGTCATCAACTCAGAGGATTGGTGGGCCTATATGTCACTGAAAAGCAACCATGTGCCTATCAGCCCAGCCCCCTATCCGCAGTTCTTCGATAATGCCCGCGTTCTCAACTTCGCCGATCAGAACGGATGGCAATGGACACCGGAGCTCTTCAATCCGGTGAATACGACTGAACAACCGGATGCCAAAGCTGTACCAGGTGCTCTTTTGGCTGCCTGGAATGACAGCGGCCCGGACGCTACTACTCAACTGGAAGCCTACTATGCAATCCGTGATGGCATCCCGGTCGTGGCTTCAAGAGCGTGGTGTGGTGCGCGTGGACCTCACCTGCACGAACAAACCTTGGACAAATCTATTGCAAAATTATCTTCTCAAGCCGTGGGACAAAATCTTGACCGACGCCTCCCAGGGGAAGCGGGTCATGGATCAGGACTTTTGCTTTCTTGGACACGGCCAACAACAAAGTCAAACCAGGATGAACATAATTTAGGCTATGGCAGTAAGGGAATGGGTTATACCCTCCAACTAGACATCACGGGCCCTTTCTCTTTACAGTCCTCCGATGCTACACTTACATTGTCATCAGACGGTGCATTGACTTTTGTTTCCGATGGATGGCCTTACCCACTTCGGTCTGTTGCCGAGGCCGATGGCTTCGACCAAGACCAGCCCGGACGAATTTGGGCTAATCAGACCACCTCCAGCCACGAGGTTGTGACAATCCCCCGTAAATCACAGGTCACTATCTCCACAAACGAGATTTATGGAAGTCGTGTGTGGGTGGACGGAGCCTTTGTCGGCCGCTTTGAAGTCTTTATCTACGGTGGAAAGAATCAAGTTTTCTCATGGGGTCAGATGGCCTTTGTGGCGCCGTTGGATGTTTTGAAAGGCTCGGGTTTGCAAAATTTGACCATTTTTCAGGGTAGCAGGGATGGTTGATATTGAATAGCTATCGTCTACTGCAGCCTGTAGGCCTAGGTTTTCTCTAATCCCGTTCGATACACTGTTAAATTTTGTGAAACTAGCTAGAACACCTTGTCTTATATACTTTGTCACAAGGAAAAGAAATATCAGGTCCGTATTGCTAGCTATCTCTGTCTTCTCAACCGTATCATAAAGCCATTCTCAATCAAGCGATTGAGCGTGTAAAAGCACAACCACGCCCATCATAGGCAAAAGGTCCCTTTCAAATTAGCCATCTCAAAACATACTTTTCCTGGTTCGCCATAGTAGAATTCAATAGCGAGATCTCACGCTCCCATAGGAGACACCATTAAATTGTAGGTCAAACAACAGCGATGCAGAGGTTGGCGTTAAAACCAAATCGTAGCTGACGTGGTAAAATTGTTTCCCTCTGGAGTTCCTCTTCTTTTCAAAAAGCTCTTTCGGGATTCTGCTCAGATCTGCCTCCAGCACACACAGTTCTGCAACACCTGTTCATGTCAGTAAAGCGCTATATATATTGGCGAGACGGGGACATACTGGAATCCATCTCTTCGGGGGGTGTGGCTATCTGGCAAAACCAAAAGTTTGACAGAAATACAAAAGATTGGCCAGGGCCGACTGTACGGTAGAAGTTCATCCTTATTGGCTCACTCTCGGCCACGGGGTTTCCCTGAAAGTCCCTCAGGTAAGCACACAAAGCCCCCCAAGGAATGTTCAGGACCACTGAAGGTTACTCACTTTAATGATATACCATTTCATACGATTGTCCATCTTCCATTCCTCTTCATAAGGACACCATATGAGGTTTTCATCTGCGCGATGCTTTGTAGAATTAAACGGGGTTCTCGCATTAACGCCATAGCTGCATCTGGCAATGCGACTTTCTACTTGGTTGCCTTCCTGGCCACGGATAACGGCGCCCCTAAGCCTGTTAGGTACAAAGCAAGTGTTAAGAACGATTTGAATGCGCACCTAGCAACAGCAGACCACCTATTATTATATCAGTATTGGGTTGAGTTACCAAGAGGTCGAGGACTTACGCGTTCGGGGGCTGCATGATTTGGATGCCGTCGGAAGCAGCCTGTAGGCGCTTAAAGAGATACTCCGAGGCTCCAAGGCCCCCCACTAGAATAATAGCCTAATTGAAATGAGTCAAGCTTCTTTGAAAAGTGCTTCGGACTTTTACCTTGGTTGAAAAACCTGCTTCCTTCACGCTCATTCTCTGCTCGGCGACCAGTTCCTCAATCTGCTCGATGATAGGATCGAAAATTCCTTTCACTTGGTCTCTATGTCTGGATTAGAGTGGCCCACGGTCGAGGCGATGAAGTAAAGCTATTTTCATACGTACTTGTCTAGATATAAGTGCCCCTCACTAAGCTCGACGTTAGAGATCCCCGAAACCCCAGGGACTGGGATCCAATATCCTGGCTCACAGATCTCATCGTCGTCGAGAGGACCTGTGTAACCAGGCTTGATGTAGTCTTGCCAGTACTTTCTTGCTGCCCTTACAGTAGACTGGGGGATCGGTTGATCTGACTGTTTCTCAATGATGTCTTTGATAAGTGCGTCAAATCTCTCATCCAACATCACTGAGCCACAAACAGCGCCTAGAATTTGTCAGGGAGAAGCAAGAGCAGAAGCGTATGCGCCTTTGATAAATACCAGTTCCATTTGTGGCCTCCTCAAACCTTAACAGGTTGGTTTCCTTGACGCGATAGGTAATGATGTCCTATATATCACTCAATTTTGTCCAATCGGTTTCATATAAGAAAGACTCACGACTGTTCCACCTCCAGCATCACAGACAACCAAGCAGTCTCCTTCCTACAATTTGTCAGCTCATTCAATTCCAAATCATAGTGGGATGAGCTCCAAACCGCGCATGTATTTGGTTGAATTGTCCGAATTGCACACACCGCAGCCGCCTCCGGTTCAGACAAGAGTCTCAAATTTCCAGGCGACATACCAGCTCGATGTGCCGCCTGCATAGTAAGATCTTTGGCTTTGTCAGACCACACAGCGGGAACAGTGAGGATATATTCCAAGTCCATGCTTTGCAGCGCCGTTCCAAAGCGACGTGTCAAGACCTCATGAGCGTGGGCGACTAATTTTCCCAAGTAGTCCCCAACCACCTCCATCGGCGTTTTACGCAGGTCTTTGATAATTTTCTGAGAGTCAGAAGCAGGTGCGTAGCGAAATTTCTGGCTTCCATCTAGCAACAGCTTAACTCCTTGGATGAGCCGCTGCTCCTTGCCCGGATGGATCGACTGTTCAGTCTGATAACCCCATTTCATGTGCTTGCCATCGTAGAAACATAGGGTTGGGACCTTCTGACTTGTGACTGTTGAATAGTTAGTTTTGATGAACTTGTCTGTTATCTTAGACTCACTGTTGCCACCACCTGGCCATGTCTGAATGAGCTCAATATCATCAGGGCAGTCTTCCAATCCCCAGGCAACGCTGTAAAAGTCAGCCTATTACTTCATAGTTACTATCAATACATCGTATCTATGGATACTCACCCGCTGAAGGTTGTTCCGAAATCAACACCAACTATGAGTTTTGGTCGCTCCTCTGTGGTTGCCATAATGAATTTGTACCACTTGTGTCTTTCTTAGAGAGTCTTGAAAGGTAGAGGAAGTGAAAGAGCTATATACGACAGGGAGAACTTGTGGATGATATTTGTTCAATCCAAAGTTTGCCGTTTCGCAAGTTTGATATCATTGACTGTTGCGCTTAGCCGCAATGAGCGTCGGCGTGAGGCATATTCCTACCACATCAGGTAATTGTGTTGTCATCAATTTGGGGAATGTGTCATGAGTTAAAATTAAAACTGTTCCATTTACTATTTCAAACTTCCCATCATTCAACTATCGGTACACAATGTGTCCTCAAGACCAACCTGAGCCTGAACAGGCGACTAAGAGTACTGAAACCTCCCCAGATTCATCCTCGAAATGGGGGCAAGTTACCGTTGGTTCGTTTTTCCCCCTCCATGGCCTATATGGAATTCACTAAATTCATTAGCTTGCGTGGATCATAAAGCCATGTGTGACGAAGTTGAACGGCTCCATCAGGTCTGGGATGAAAGTCCCCCCTATACTTGGTTTTATCTAACGAACAGACCAGCAAATCAAGATCGCAGAACAAAATGTAGGGTTCTTTCAGAGGGGGCGGATACTCGCAGAGGAGCAGGCCCGTCAACGAGGCGAACTACTCGAAAATGCTACTAAGGAAGCAAAAGTAGCCAGAAAAGAGAGCCGAATTCTCATGACCAAAATAGCAAGCCTACAAGCTGGGATTGAGACTTTCTCCGACGAAGAGGCTAAACGAGAGATGTGCCTACTCTATCATGATCTTGCACACTGGAGGTTTACTCATTTCGCGGCAAAGCCAACACGAATGAACGATCCCACCCATCCTACGCCAAGATCAGATATGCTTGATATCTCGACATTGGATATTATTCAGGCGGACATTGCCGCGTTAATTTATCGGTCGTTTTGGAATGGATTTATGGTTGGATCTGATCACCATTGGAGTAATTATCTCCGCAAGATCGACTCCGAAATAGATAAAAAATGTAAGCGCTCAGAGATCACTATTGTCACTGCTTTCTAACAACGGAAGTTTCTAATCACATCTCCCGGCATTGGAGATGTGCGATGAGCTCTGCCATCTTATCATTGGAAACCCCTAGTTTACAAGAACAGTGTAGCTGGATCATCGAGAAGGTAGAAGCCTGCTTCGGTCGCTACGCTGTCACCGACAGACTAAAACGCATGCAAAAGCTACATAACATCATTGCACGCTGCATCAAGTTCAAACATAAATTGGATTGTCAGGAAGACAGATACATCTTTTGGGGCAGTTACCAATACGGATTACCGTTCCGGGATGAGGAAATGCGTACGCTCACAGAGGAAGATACCTCGGATGGATTCGTCCAGGCTAGCTTGTGGCCTGGTCTATATAAGGTTATCCAAAAGAACGAATGGTCTATCGTTGAAAAGGAGATTGTGAAAAAGATTCCCCCAGTGACCTCTTCGGTTGAAATGAGCGATGAAATGGAATCCCACGAAGGTGACCAAGACTTGAATGAGATTTGAACCATGGCTTATACGAAGAAGTTGTATATTGCGACTGTTGCCTTCAATTTGAATATCTTGCTATAGAAACTCCGTTGCTTGTCCAATGCGAAAAAGAAAAAACATGCATATATCCATACTAGTTACCCCCTAGATACTAAACTCCCTCGGCAAACCCGTCATTTCCAGATTCCGTGTCAATCTTCATAGAATCCATTAAACCACAGACCTCGAAGATCGTTCGTGGTCCTAGACCGTCAGGTACACCGACTACTCCATCTGCCTTGAGGCGCTCCAAAGTGGCCTTGATGCCCATGTAAGCTGGGGTAATCGTGGCGAATGAAAAGATCATGATTCTGAAGCCCATTTCCTCAGCCTCCTTTGTAGTAATGAGAGGACTCGCTCCATTCTCAACCATGTTGAGAAGAAGAGGCCAAGGAGCCAGATCCTGGACTGCTTGACGGGCTTGCTCTTTTGAAGTAAAGCCCTCAAGTAGTCCAACATCAGCTCCAATATCCCTGGCAGCCTTCAGTCGGCGGATGCACTCCTCGTAGCCATGTTGCTGGAGTGCGTCGGTCCGTGCAATCAGAACAATATCCGAGTGCAAGCGATCCTTGGTCAGCTTGGCGGCACGAATGCGCATGAGGTATTCCTCCAGGCCAACGACTTTCTTGCCATTGAGGTGACCGCAACGCTTGTTTTGGATCTGATCTTCAATATGGAAGCCAGCCACGCCTGCCTGGATGTATTGCTGTACAGACTTTGACACCATCAAAGGGCCTTGAAGAAAGTTAGACTCCCTTCCAAACAAGCGATAATGGTCTATTATTTTCAGAGTACGGATCACTAACCTCCATAGCCAGTATCCATGTCTGCGATCAACGGAGGTCCGAATGGATCCAAGTTTGCGATCATTTCGGCGTTGGTCTTCATGTCATGAAGCTGGGCCAGGCCGAGATCAGCCATTCCCAGGCGTGATGCGGTAGTTCCAGCACCAGTCTGTGAGCTTGGTTAACATACAGTGTGGTGTTAGAGATCAGATTTCTTACCATGTACAGTCCCTTGAAACCAACCTCCATGGCAATGCGAGCAGAGAGGCCATCATACACACCAGGACACACGATGAGCTCTTTGGTGTCTTTCAGCATGCGGCGCAACTTGGAAGCTGCAGGAATCACATAGAGAGAGACGGTAGGCTCCTGCCGGGTCCCGTTGACCTCGTAGTATCCATCCTTCTCGACGGTGATTGTGATAGTCATGTTCGGAACTTTGGTAAAGGAGATGTCTTTTTGTTTGGACAGTTGGATTCTTGTGCTACAGTCGAAGGATAACGCTGCTCTTTATATTTTCCAGTTCTATACCCCGCAAGTGATTTTGCTACATGCAGAGACACCAGTCCCAGAGGAGACATGTCTGCCTGCTCGTAGGGGACAAAAGCATCTCACCAAAGGCAAAAGTCTTGGTTTCTTGGGGATGTAACATTCCACCATCTGCCAAGACGTTCAGATGGCTTATCTTCCTTCGCGTCGTACTGATCCTAGATGACCTCAGCTGAGTGAGTCCATGAAGAACTAATTGCGCAAGATTAACAGCGCTAGTTTCGGGGCCAGGTGTTCAGATTATTCCCATCAATCAAGAGCCACAATAGGGTTGCATACATATATCTCCGTACGGACAGCCAAGATCTAGATAATGCATGTTTACATTGGGCTTTCCAGGTTGATTGGGATAGGCTGGGGATGAAGAACTCGACCCACAATGTTGATCCTGAGGACTTACTTCTCAGAGAAATTTAATCAATCTGAGTACCTTGGCAAGATGACTGCATATTGTAAAGTGTCGCAATGCATTTGCGCTCTTTTCACGGGAGAGATCTTCGCCACGCCATCTTCAGAGGGGTTTCCGTCTCTTGGCTCAATGCACCGTTCCACAAAGACCCTCGTTCGCCAAGCTCTTCAGACCGGGAGATCATCACCCAAAAAATACAAAAGGTGCTATTGTACTGCTGTATAGCGAATCAACGCGTACTGTCGTGCAATGTGTACCTTGTGTACACGAAGTGCCAAGGTAGGTAAGTCAAGACTCTTCTAGCCTTGTTGGGCTATCGCCGTGGGGCTGAGTCAGCCATGTAATTTCCCCGGGCCGGAATTCCTCCTCTGGGACTCCGAACTGCATCGCCAATTTCTACCCCATCTTCACTATACCACTAACTCATTTCACCCCTGTTACTTGGAATACCCCCTTTTGAACTCACAAGGACGATCCCCTTTTTACTTTTATCAACTCAATTCGGCCTATCATGGCTCTCACACAACCAACCAATTCCGAGTTTCCTTACTCACTGTAAGCCCCTCCCCCACCCCAAACTAGCTCCAAAACAAAGGCAATCAATACTCACTTTTTGACTCAGCACAATATCCGTACCTCTCCCAACCAATCGCCTTGCATCATGCGCTCTACGCGCTTTGGAAGTTGACGCCGAACTATCCCCTTTCGTACGACGGACTCTCACCCTTGGGGCTCCGGCGGTCGAAGCACCATCCCAGCCGAAGGAAAAGAAACAAAAGCAGGACCCCGATGAGGCTAAAACCGTGTTGAAGATAACATACATCGCGACAACCAACCGGATGCTGCGCGTTTCTGTCAACGGATTTATGGAGAATCTAGGTGTGGTGCTTGGCGTCATGGCAGAATTGGATATTGACGTACTCAAGGCTGAGATGGAGGGCTGAATTTTTGGATCTGCCTTACAGCGATATGCGCTATTGTTCCCGTCCGTCTTGGCCTCATCGCTTTCGGGATCGCCCGCCGGGAGGATTTGTCTTGAAACTCTGAGACGCTTGGCTTGCCACAAGGATTGGGGATCATGCACAGCAGGTCGCACATCAACCCCTCCATGGGAACCCATAGTGACACGAGTCCTGTCTGTGAATGGGGTTTAGTAGAAGAAATTTGCCGCCAAGCAGCCGGCCGACGCGTATCCCACCGGGTCATCCTTGGCACTCTAGGCGTGCATCGGAGACTAAGTTGATATGCACTCGGCTTTGTCCCCGGGCCCATCCAACAGAAATACCAAGGGCGCTATGCACGACATGTGATAGTGGCTATCCTTATCTGGTCTCAATTCCTGCAGATTCCTTAGATGTCCGCGGAGTTTCGGAGTTTTTCACTGCACCTTGGCTCCGTCTTAGGGTGCATCAATTAGGTAGGATGATGATGCGATTGACCGGGGGATGGGAGGGGAAGGAAGCGTTGGCAGATTTCATAGTCTATTCACCTGTCCTTCAATCGCCGCGGAAAAGAAAAAAAAAATGCCTCTTTCGGTTGTGTTTAATTTTGATGGTTCCCTGCGTATCTTTGTGTTTCCATCATCCTCCCCATTTCTCTCTCATTGTAGTCAATAACATCGGAAATGGACCGTGAAAAGGGCGCATTCGGTGGACTTTCAACATCTCTAAAAGCTGAACTCGAGCCTCAGCATGCTGACCTCCTACTTTTTGCTTGTTGTTTGACATCGGGACTTGTAGATAGTACGATATACAGGGGTAGGAACAAGCCCCAAGTCCTGTCTACTCAACTGCGGCACATTTGACACTAACATCCATAGCCTACAACACTTTTGTCTCTATGCAAACAGGTAAGATCACAAGCTCACTCATCTACAATCCCACATCAGGGTCGAACAATCCCCATGGTTTGTAGGAAACACCATCTTCGTCGGACTGGGTGCATCGCACCAAAACCTCCGTCCATATGGCTGGGCACGCTCGCTCACATCCATCGGATGTTTCATCCTGGGATCCTTCGTCTTCGCACGATTACATCGCGTCCTAGGCACTCGGCGACGAGTGTCGTTGATGTTGTCTTTCCTGCTACAGGCCAGTATAATCCTGCTTACGGCTGGACTGGTTCAAGGAGGTGCCGTTTCTAGTACGCTAGCCGGCAAAGGTTCACAGACAGCACCCCCATGGGATCAGGAAGTCCCGATCATTCTCCTTAGTATCCAGTCTGCCGGTCAGATTGTAGCGAGTCGTGCCTTGGGATACAATGAGATCCCGACCGTGGTGATTACCAGTCTCCTCTGCGATCTAATGTCGGACCCCCAGCTGTTTCTTATTAGGAATGTGAAACGCGACCGGCGGATCATTGCGTTTGTGTTGACGCTTGTGGGCGCCATCGTCGGTGGATGGGTCACTAAAGTCACCGGGGGGGTTGCTCCCATTCTCTGGCTGGCAGCTGGTATCAAGGGCTTGCTCGTCCTAGCCTGGGCCTTTTGGAAAACTAAATAGAGGGCATCGTGAGTTCCTCCGTTCAGTGTTGGGGCTATCAAAGGCAGACTTGACACAACCGTCAAGGAATGTCAGTGTACAGTTCAACAGATTAACCGAATACGAATACAGGCCATACCTAGTCTTACGCCGTTTATCTCCTTCCACTGCGGTCGCAACTCCGTCGCCATCTTGAAAAGAGGCCGATACACAGGTTGGGTGTGGTCAGATTGGGGAATGATGATATGATGAACCCTTCGTTTCAATCAATAGTTGTACATGGGAGAATGATCTGCGCTCCAACCACATTTAGCTTTATGCCCTCCCCTGTTTGCAGACAACTAGAAGATAAAACACGAAAATTGCACACAAAAGGAGCGTGTTGGAGGCCGTCCATTCTTGTTTATATGTAATCTCTATCATCGATTTCAAGGATTTCAATCAAATTATCGCTCCAAACAATCCATTGTCCCCTCTTTTGACTGATTACTATACTACATACATACCTCGGGAATGGGAATTGTGGGTTTCCGCATGACAGTTCCGCGACGGAACGTTCCGAAGGGATCAGGTACAAATGTCATACATCTGCAGGAAAGCTATTGCGGATTTGACATCTCACTTCTTCCATAAAAATAAAAATGTCTTCGGGATTGACTGTAACAGGCATCCAAGGCCGCCAAATTACAAGTAAGTCCGTCTTAACTCTAGATGTGACCGTTGCTAACCCTCCTAGTTCCGACGGGACTTTTTATCCACAATGAATTTGTCCCCTCCGCTACCGGTCTCACTCTAGCAGTGGAGAACCCCTCAACTGGCATTCAACTTGGAACAATCTCCGCCGCAGGCCCGGAGGATATCAATAAGGCTGTAGAATCTGCCAAGTCAGCCTTCAAAACATGGAGAACAGTTCCTGGACCCGTCAAAGCCCAGCTATTGCTCAAACTTGCAGATCTGCTGGAGCGCGATGCAAAAGATATGGCATCACTAGAGGCCGTTGATGCAGGCGTTCTGTATACCGATTCGATCGGAATGAACATCCCCCAGGCGATCGGCTGTCTGCGATATTATGCAGGCTGGGCCGGGAAGATTGATGGCAAGACACTTGACATAGATGGTGGAATTGCCTACACCCATCGCGAGCCTTTAGGTGTCTGTGGCGCGATTGTGCCTTGGAATGCTCCGCTGTAAGCTTTTCCGTCCCACCTGTATTCACCCTGGAACCCTCAAAGACTTCTAACGCGTTCTCAGGATGATCACTATTTGGAAGCTGGCTCCTGCTCTGGTTACCGGTAACGTTTTGATCATCAAGTCTTCCGAGCTATCGCCATTATACGCCCAGAAGCTTGCCGAGCTAGTAAAGGAAGCCGGCATTCCTCCTGGGGTTGTCAATATCGTTACGGGCGAAGGCGCCAGCGCAGGCCAAGCTTTGTCGGAACATATGGACGTACGCAAGATTGCCTTCACTGGTAGTGACCTTTCAGGGCGCAAAATTTTGCAAGCAGCATCCCGAACCAACCTAAAGAAAGTCAGTCTTGAACTCGGCGGCAAAGGGCCGTCTATTGTCTTTGACGACTGCGATATTGAAAACGCACTTCTCTGGACTCGGATTGGAATCACGGCCAATAACGGGCAAATATGTGCGGCCGGATCGCGTATCTATGTTCAGGCCTCTATTTATGATAGATTCATCGAGGCTTACAAAAAGGCCGCCGCTGATGCTCCGACAGTCGCCGGTAATCCTTTGGATGCTTCTACTACAAAGGGGCCGGTGGTTAGTCGTGTGCAGCATGAGAAGATTCTTGACTTCATTCGTCAAGGAAAGCAATCTGGAGCCAAGCTTCTATTTGGTGGTAAGCGGATTGGTGACAAGGGATATTTCGTCGAAAACACCGCTTTTGCGGACGTGGGCGATGATACGACAATCATGCGCGAGGAGATCTTCGGTCCTGTTGCGGTAAGCAAGCTTCCATGCAAGCCTATTTCTTTAAATTTTGAATACTAATCCCGACACAAATTGCAGAGTATTGCCAAGTTTACCACGGAGGAGGAAGTCATCTTCAAAGCCAATGACTCTCATCACGGCCTCAGTGCGGCCATTTTTACCAATGATGTTAACCGCGCTCATCGCGTGATTAAGGAACTTGAGTCAGGTCAAGTGACTGTCAATGCCTGGGCGATGCTCAGTCCTAATGTTCCATTTGGGGGAGTAAAGCAAAGTGGATTTGGACGAGACATGGGTGAGGATGCTCTCGAGGGTTGGACTACTGTGAAGGCTGTGAAGTATAACATTCTTCCGCGGCTATGAGTGTCATGTATGGCTGAATAGGCGTATCATCCCTCAATTCGTTGCAATTTGTTCTCTTGATTCTCCTAGTTGTAAATATAACTGTACGTGCTTGCAATATAGACCCTTCTGTGCAGTCACACCAAAGGAAAACGGGAATTTCTCGGAGAACAAGTCCCGGAAACTATTTCAAGAAAAAGCCGGCCAGCAACCGCTTTTTTTATTCATTGAATCCTCGCTCATGCTATTTCTTTCCCGTTGGAATAGGCTGCATTTTGTGGAAAACGTTCTTTGGATCATACTTCGCCTTCACCTCCTGCAGTCTCTCGAGGTTTACACCGTAGATATTGCTTACCATAGAGTCACCAGCTAGGTATAATGTTAGTATCTATCGAGGTGCAAATATTTTTGGATGAAATGGACTCACGTTCTGCGTAGTTGATGTACTGAGGCACACTCAAATCTACACCCTGATCTTTGGTTCTGGCATCCGACTCAACTTTCCACTTGGACTGGACTTCTCGTGCCCAAGCGCGATGTTCTAGATCTTTGGAGGAGTCGGTCCATCTCAAAAAGATGATACCATTCTGAGTAGGGTTTCGGCTTGCCAGCGCGGTTGCAGTCAGCGGCACTTCGCAAATCTTGCGCATATCGGTAAACTCGAGAATGATGGCAGACGCCTTGAGATCTGGTTCACTCTCAATCTTGGCCATGAAATCATCGAAGATCACCCTGGCAAAGTGAGGATCCAATGGCGGCGCGTAGAAAATGCCCTTGAAAGACTTCCGATCACCGTAGGTCGCTACGGGGTTCTGTAATGTGTTCACCACAGAGTATGGGACCATATCAAGGGTATTTAGAACTGGCTCAAGGGCTGTGAAGCTGGAAAATTTCTTCTGGCCTTCTTCGCGTGGGCCGTTGTAGAAACCAATCACGATGATCAACGGCCCAGATCCATCAGGTGCCAACGCAAAAACGCACATCGCACCGAAGCGAGAGTCGGGATTTGCCAGGGATTCGTTTAATGCATGGATAATTCCTTCCAACTTGTCAGGAGCGAATCCAAGGAGGCCAGCGTACACTGGATCTTTCTGGTCATAGGCCTGGTAGGTGAAATCTATCACGACGCCAAAGTTGTACCCTGCACCTCGCAACCCCCAAAATAGATCGGCGTTCTCAGTGGCAGAGGCCGTGACGGTATGACCGTCGGCTAAAACGACGGTCGCGGACAGGAGATTGTCAATAGTGAGGCCATACGCTCCGCTCAGCCAGCCATAACCACCCCCTAGAGTGAGTCCTCCAACGCCAGTGTGGTTTACAGTACCCCCTACGGCTGCCAACCCGTGAGCTGCACCAGTATCATCGACTTCCTTCCAGGTTGCTCCGCCCTGGGCAGTGATAGTCTTCTGCTCGGTATCCACTGTCACTTCTTTCATGCGCGACAGATCAATGACCAGGCCACCATCGCTCGAGCTTGTGCCGGCACATGAATGACCTCCACCTTTCACGGCAAGGTCGATACTATGCTCTTGTGCCCACGATAGCGCGGCCGAGATATCCAACGCATCAATGGGTTGGACTACGACGCCCTGCAATTTATCAGTCGGTCGTCTCGTTTGTTATGTTTATGTTCCGTACCGCATATTTCATTCCAGTGTCCGACCACCGGACTATAACATCTTTGTAACTCTCTGATTCAGGTGTATAGATGGTCGCGGCCTTTAGGCGACTCCGCAGAGCCTGGAGTGCTGTAGAATTGATTTCGGGCATGGTTGGAGAGTGGGAAGAGTGGACACAAACATTCACCCCGCCGAGTTGTGGGTATTTCTGTATTGCCCTTGGGGTAACACCTGAAGTAACACTTGGCCAACAAAAGAACGAGGATAACCCTGAACTCGGTAAGAATTCATACAATGCCTTGAAAATTGTTCGTATTCTGTATTTTGCTTTCAACCCGCTCAGAAATTTATGTATGAGTTGGGGTTTGCACAGTCTCGGTCTCTGTTTTCCCTTTCTTCTTTGCTGAATATATATATATATATTCGAGCTGAGCGGCTTTTGCTTCAAGACTCCCTTGAAAATAGTACAGATAGAACTACGCTCTGAGTATTGGATGAATTGGATTCTTGCAAACGTTACACCGGGTGCCAGAAATAAATCCCCAACCCGTCCAATAGACTTCACTGCCGCCCTGTAGATCCCCCCTCTATTATTGAATTTGTAATGGAATCAGAAAGAAGAAGAATGCTAGAGTCTATCGACTGAAAGCAGCCTGAACTGAAATAGTCCCATACGATACAACACGATGCAATTGGTATACAGAGAGACGTAAACGATGTCAAACTGCATTGGCAATGTTGATCCTGCTTCTGTGGATAGTCTACATCCTTGGCAAGTTGAAATTCCGAGTTAGTAGCTGATTCCCTGTTAATTAGGACCAATTAACTAGGATTCATAATACTCCTTTCCTAGTCTATTTTAGGACCTGTTGGGAATACTTTGCATACAGCTCTGAATACCACCGCTGACCCACGTCCGGATGGCTTAGGATGCGATTTCTCAAATGAGCCTCGCCGAACTATGATTTGTTAGTCTCCTGCATAGGATAGTCAAACTAGAGCCACTCACGCAAGAATACAAAGGAGAAAGGAATTCACTCGGCACATCAACTGCCCGTTTCTTCTTATCGTCAGAGGCTGGAATTCGCTGCACGATGTGAGCAGCGGATTCCTTGAGCTGATCTAGCGTCAAGTCTAGTCTCACGCCCTGGAAGAACGGGATGCTATAACGTGTTTGAGAAGTAGGCGCCTAGGAGTAGCAATATGTTAGGAAGGCCCCACAGTGATGAATAGTACGGCAAACATACGATAACTCGGTGGGTCGTGGCTGCGCATATCCCTCCAGTGATGGCTTCGAATCCCTGTTGGATATTCACGACGAGACTCCCCTCAATGGGAGGCACGTTGATCCATTCTCCCTTCTTATTAAGGACCTGTAGTCCTCCTGTATTATCCTGGGACAGAAAGGTAAAAAGACCCGCCGAGTCCTTGTGAGGACCAACACCCTGGGAGTTTTGCGTGGCAGGTGGGTATTTGACAAATTTTAGCCGGCTCATGTTACCCTTGAAGCCATCAAATGTCTCCCGTGGGAGGGACAGGCATTCTGCGACAAGACGTATGAATGCTTGTGCTAGGCTATCAGTCTTCGCGATATATTCGTCAACCAGACCTTGAGCCCCTGGGTAATCTGGGTACTATGGAGAGTTAGTAGTCGGGACACGCGTCCAAAGTGGGTGACTTACCTGATTGGGCCCTTCAAGCCGTTGCCAAAACGGGTCCTGCTCTGTCCAGGGCTTCACTCCAGGGGTGCCAAAATCAAATTGCTAGAACAACCGGAAAATTAGTACCCGAGAAGGTTAGCAGATTCTAGCAGAAAATAATCTCACCTCGCGAAGATCTGTTTTTGTCGCAGTGGTCTCGGCACCGAGGCGAGTATAGCCGAGAAACGAAGGGGAGTTAATCATATTGCATTTCTCCTTGGCCTCTGACGACAGAGCAAAAAGTTTGGGTAGATTTTCATGGGTATGATGAATTAGGTTCTATCTCAATTGTGGATCAGCATCTCGGTCACCCACATGGTTTGTGATCCGCACCTCTAACCCTGTGTTGGTCAAATATAGGAACCCAACGACGAAGATGGCTTCACGTAAATTCGAGAGCTCCTCATCTTTCGTCACGGGGTCGTTCAGCCGAGCGAAGTCGACGATCGGCACGGATGAAAATGTCCCTGCCATTCCGCCTATTGTAATCAACTTGGAAGTGTCTTAGGATCGATCGTTCCCTTTCCCCGCAAATCCAGTACAGTTGGAACAGGGATTACTCAGCCACGAGATGACCTGGAGGAACTATCGGAAATATTCCGCAGAGTTTTAGGACCAGGTTGGATATGTAAAATGTGTCGAATACTCGGAGATCCGAAAATTGAGGTTGTCAAAAGACTTCATTAACTAACGCGATCACGTCATTTTACCCCGTACTATTGAGCCCTCCATTATCAACACATACAAAACATCATACAAAGCAAAGTTCCTATGATCATCAACTCTGACTTTGAAAAAGTGCGGGAATGAAGGCTTATGCTTCATAAAATTGGGCCATTGATGGAAATCGAACATCTCCCTTGACGCGTCTGAATGCCAAGATCGGGACTGTGAAACCCCGGAACACTTGGCAAGAACTCACTCCTGAGGTTTCAAATTATTTGCGGAGGTTCTTCCGGCAAATAAATCCCGAGAATAAATTAACAAGCAGCTCATCGGTGATGAATATTTATCCATCCATGAGGCTTCCATCCAGTAGTGTGTGCACGGGTGTAGTGTTCTTGGCCCGGAAGCTCCCAATCCCGTTCTAGACTCCGAGCTTCGACCAATTCATGCCAAGCATTATGTCCCAGAGGAAACATGATGTGATCTTGGCTGTCACAGGAGAACCCCCTGGAGCGTCAATCTGATACTTGACGCGTCGGAAATTTGCTGCCATCATATCCATCTCGGTAAATCTTCGGTTTGGCCGCACCGGAAGAGATTATCCAGCACGCAAATTCTCCAACAATCAGGACGATGGTGGATGTACGGAGTAGCTTGTTTCAGAAACTTATATAGAGCTCTTGAAATGTATATAATCCCCTTAGTCGACCGTGATATACTCTCAATATTCTGATATCACTCATTCACTCCGGCAAAGCATCCTGGCGATTCACTTTGCTCTTTCATTCCTTTAATATCTCTTTTTTTTTTTTTTTTCACAATGGCTCCTTTCAACTTGATGGCAGTTTCTCTGCTCGGCTGCTTGTCCAGCCTTGCACTGGGAGCTCCTACTGCAACAACCCATCTGGGAAAGCGCGCAAGCATCGAGGATGTGAGTATCAATGCGCGAGTCGTTCAATACACTTCTGAGCAACATCTTAACCTCGCTCTGAGTTAGGTTGCTACTGGTTATGCCAGTGAGAATGGAGGCACCAAAGGTGGTGCTGGTGGCACTACCACCACCGTCTCGTCGTATGCTGCCTTCACAGCCGCAGTCACGGGCGATGATGCCAAGGTTGTCGTTGTGGACGGCACCATCACCGAGGCCGCCAAGCAAGTTCGTGTTGGAAGCAACACTAGCATCGTCGGCAAGGATTCTAAGGCTATCCTGAGCGGTTTCGGCCTGTATGTTGTCATTCCAACCATCGATTCAACGTAATACTAAAACCAATATAGTCTGGTCAAGGAACAGAAGAACGTCATCATCCGCAACCTGGGTGTGCAGAAGGTTCTTGCCGAGAACGGTGACGCCATTGGTGTTCGTGAGTACATCATGCTAAAGGTCATCCACTGAGGACAGGAGAAATGCTGACTCGGCTTAGAAAAATCGACCAATGTGTGGATTGACCACTGCGACGTCTCATCTGACAGAGACCACGACAAGGACTACTACGACGGACTCATCGATGTAAGTTCAAATCACAAGATATTGAATTCGAATAAACGACAGATGCTAACGTGAACAAGATTACCCACGCTGCCGACTTCGTCACTGTCTCTAACACCTTCATCCACGACCACTGGAAGGCCTCCCTGATCGGACACTCTGACAGCAACGGCGACGAGGACACCGGTTACTTGCACGTCACCCAGAACAACAACTACTGGAACAACATCAACTCACGCGGTCCTTCCTTCCGTTTCGGTACTGGCCACGTCTACAACAGCTACTACGAGAACGTCTCCGACGGCATCAACACCCGCCAAGGCGCCCAGCTTCTGGTTGAGTCCAACACCTTTGTTGATAGCAAGAAGCCCCTCTACTCTACCGACTCTGGCTATGCTGTGGCCAATGACAACGACTTCGGTAGCGGAGAGAACACTGCTGAGGCTGGAACCCTGAAGTCGGTTCCCTACGACTACGACCTGCTTGGCTCGGCTAAGGTCAAGGCTGCTGTCGTTGGTACTGCTGGTCAGACCCTTACCTTCTAAGCAACTCTATAGGAGAAGTTTTGTAACAAGTAAGGAATTGCTGTCGGGGAAGGGCAGTTTGTGTCTATTTGGGTTGAACTTGTAGTTTAGTCTCTAGGAAAATCTATCTTTTTGCCGGCAATAATATCCTGTAAAAGTGTTAGCATATAATATTGTGGGATTAAAGAATTGCTATAGGATAGTAGAGCAGCTCATCAATCATATCTTTGAAGAAAGAAGTGAGATGGAGAAAAGAATAAAAAGATTGTGGAGTTCATGAGATCGGCAACTATACATATATATATTGAAGAGGGGAACGCTCAAGGCTGTATGCTCTACGGCATACGGGTCGATTCAGCACTCGTAGTTTAGCTTCACACCCGACTTTGCATACAAGGGAACCCGGGGGCACTGCCCTGGAAGTGGATTCAGTGAGGTGTAGGAGTGTGTATTCTCAATCTGTGTCTATCTGCTACTTGTAACCTCATAGTTAATCTCAATGCTTACATAACAGCATATGGAAAAAGAAGAAGAGGCAAGGGCAAATGCGTAGTGGGGAGCAGGGAGCCTATTTCCCAACTACAATGTATAAATCCACGCATCTGTTCGGCATTACTTTAATAATTCTACAACTGAATTAAGATGAAGAAATTAGGAGTTGAAAAAGAAATTTAAACTATTCTGGTAGGTTGGGATCGACGCAGGTAGTGTCTGTTCCGTTCCAAGGTTGAGTGGACGGCACCTAAACGTGACCGAGAACAAACCAAAAGTAGCATTGAGCAGATGAAAGTCCGAATAAATGAAAGACAAAATAATATTTTTGGGGAAACTTCCACAAGAATATCGATTTAGATATATTCTGGGAGCTAATTACCGGGTATCGATTAATTAAAATGATTCACACTCCAGTCCATGCAGGCCAACCCAAACTCCGCCACACTCCTTTAAAAATGTCATTTCCTCTTCATAGAGTCCGGTCTCTCAAAAATGAATCCAATGAAACCAGGTCTTCACTAGGCGCTGGTGTGGGGAGGGCCATCTTAGTTGCATCAAAGGCCCATGCGGCCTCACGTGCGTTTTCGTTGGTTTTGAGATGGAAAGCCATCATCCATTCCTTAATTTTGCCCTCTAAGAATCCCATCTCACGGTTTCGTTCCCACATACGACGGGATTGCTTAAATGCATGGTTGATTGTATCGCGACGAAGAGATTCGTATGTATCGAAAGCCTCGGTCAGAGGCTCCGAACGATAGCTTGCCAAAATTCGAGAGAACAAGATTGCGTCGTCTAATGCGTATGCAGCCGATTCATCACGCGGAGGCATCTGTATAGCTTGTTAGAAATGACCAAATAGGTGGTTTTTTATGGATGGGACATACCGCATGTGCTGCATCGCCCAGCAAAATAACTCGATTCAGGCACCAACGCCCTCCGGGGCGAACTTGATATACGGGGTAAAGCATCCAGTCCGCTTTACCCTCAATCAATTCTTTGATACAGGGAATGGCACACTTGCCAAAGCGAGCTTTTACCTCCTCGCGGAGGGCGCAGCGAATTTTGTGCTGGGTGGCCCAATCTTGACCGGGCTCCAGTCGATAGCTGCTCAGCGACTCACGACTAAATTGAACGATAGCAGCAGCGAAGATCTGTTCGCAATCACGGTCACAATAGCTAGCCAGCATTGAGCCATGTCGCGAGATATTGAGCGATGATGTGCGGAAGTGAGTGGGGGATGAAATTGTATCCGAGTCAACCGTGGCCTGCAAAAACGATAGGCCCGTGTACTCAGCCGGTCGGTCGACGTCAACAAACCGGGTCCGAACCGCCGAGTGGACGCCATCGCATCCGATGACTAAGTCTCCCACTGCCTTTGTGCCGTCCTGGAAATGCACGACGGCTCTATCCTCGAATTCCTCGCCACCAATCACTTTTTTGCCAAAGACAACCTCCACATTCCGAGCCCGCTCCGCCACTGTTAACATGGCTACGGACAAAGAAATCCGCATGACTCTTCGGCCCTTGTATCCACCAAATCCTTTTCCTCGGTTGTCTGTGAAGTTGATAGAGCCGATGGAGCGGCCCGAACGCATGGAGAAGAGTTCAATAGCATCGACATCGGCACCGCCCTCGGGACCCATCCGGTCCAACTCATCTAGCACACCCAGTTGGGCGAGATGCCTTTGTGCGACGGGAGTCAAATTGATAGCACCGCCGGATGTGGATAATATGTCATGTCGCTCGTAGACTGTAATTTTCAGGTTCGGCACAAAGGGAGAAAGTTCTCGGGATATAGACAATGCGCACGCGATACCCGCGATGCCAGCGCCGATGATGGCGATATTCTGTGGGGGGCTAATTGGTTCCATTGCATGTATTGAGTAGAGTGACGAGATTTCGGAGGGAGCGAAGGACCCTGAAGGAATTTATCTCGGCATGATCTTATACCGCAGAATTTTTCAACTGACGATTCCCACTATTGTCAAGGATTAATATTAGACTATGCACCTAAAAAAAACACTAACGGCCTAGAATCCTCTAAAATTCGGCCGGGGAAGGAAATGCTTCGGCCAGTGCATCCGTGGAATCCGAGGTGGAGTCTCTCAGTCACAACCATGGTTATCACAATTTTGAATGTATAACTAGCTCACATTTAGATACATATCTGAGTAAGTAACTCATTTGAAATATGGGGATTATCTAGGTAAGCATTTGCGAGTGGCGTGGGGTCTGGGGGAACTTCCGCAGATCCGTGGTAAGTTTATGCAAAGAAAATAGATGAAATTTGGAAAAAAAAATAGACCTCAGAATCAATTGCGGCAGGAGCTCGGGAGACTAGTCTAACGGAAAGAACCCGTCGGACCGGAGAAATTGACAGCAGCGTTTGTAGCTTTGTCTTACTTTGCCAATTTTGTCTCCTTTGGGACTGGAGCACTAAAAGATCGACCTATAAGACTGAAACACCACTTAAGAGTCCTTCTATCCACTTTGTTTGGACTTGGTTGGTTCCGGTGATGAAAGGATTTACAGGTCCAGTTCCACTTCCAACTTTCCCCCTACTTTCTAGTCTGGGGTGGTGTGCTTCGATTATATATTGCTACCTCGGGTAGGAGTTGCATGGCACCATTAACCTTCTATGCATATTCCAACGATATTCCAAAGTAATCGGCCCCCCTTTTGGTGCTTTTGTTTGCGCCAACGTTAAAAAAAAATCGGGCCTATCAAAAAAAGAGAAAAAAATTTTAACTTTCTTTTCGCCTCTGCCGTTTTCTTTGTTTTCCCGTTTTTTTAAGCGAGATAACCCCTGTCCAATCTCAAACACCGGTGGAATTTGGGCAATATCATACGCGGGACATTGGTTCTCTCATTTCGCAGTCTCTTCGCCCAACCGAGGCACGGACGATTTTAGATTTCGAAAGGCGGTCAAAGAACAAAGTCCGCACATCCCCGCTGGTCGCCGTTAGCGTTGAGAGATGAAGAAATCCAGACAGGGGCTTATACGGACCCAACACACAATTCATTCCATAGTATCCGATTTGTTCCGTACCATATCCCGAAAGTATCGGCCCAACAAACATTCCCATCGTCCAACTGATACTGGAGACTGATATTGCCCTCGAATACCCGCCATTCGGACCGAAGATTCCGGGGTTCCTTCCTTCGATCTCATCAACGGCTTCTGAAAAATCGTTATGATCCACTTCCCAACGTGACGTAAAAAAAATAAGAAAAAACTTACGAGTGGCTTCCATCATACCCACCCCATTGAGTAAGCATATCACAATCCCGATACTTGTGACAGCTATGCTGTATATGATCGAACCAATCCTCTCTTCACTGGCCCAGGGAAACCGTTCGTCCCCAGGAACACCGATCAGCCACATTAAAGGCACCAGAAGGGCAAAACCGATCGTGGTCGGGTATCTAGTCCCCACCCGATCTTTCAGCAAGCCGACAGGAACGCTAAAGAACACCGCAGGGCCCTGGAAAGCCGCAAACAATAATCCAGCGGGGAGGCTGCCCCAATGGAACGCATCGCGCACATGGAGAGGAAGGGTTGTGTCGAAGCTGGCGGTTAAAACGGCGAAGCAGAAATAACTAACCACACCACCAATGAAGCGACCGTTGCTACATAGACATAGATAGAATTGTATACCCGTTTTCTCTGATACAGCTTGACCGCTTGTCTGTTGATCTGGGTCAGTTGATGGTGGCAAAAGTGCCTCCCGCTCGGGATCTTGCCCGGCCCGCTCCGCGCGGACTGGTCCACTTGGGTCACACGACCGTTCTAGCATGAGAAATCGCAGGATCACATCAAACACAATAACGAAAAGCACACTGGACCAAGCCACCCAGTATCCACCTACATCAAACAGAACACCCGCCACAAGTGGTCCGCCCGATGTTCCTACACCAATGGCAATAGTCACGAACCCATACATTTTCCCCAGCTCACCGGGAGGGACATTGTCCGCCAGGGTAGCCAAGCCTACCACCCAGATACAAGTACTTGCAAGAGACTGTACAAGGCGCCCGGTAAAGAGAGTCCATACTGCACTGAAATTAATTATCTCGCTGGAAATGTCCATCCCCGGGTAGTCGGCCGTCACTTACATGAAGTCGCCATGGCGAGTACCAAAGAGCCCAACAATGCACCCGCAAGTCCAAATAACAGCCAGGCACGTTTCGCGCCCGAGCGATCGGCATGATACCCGACCAGGGGGTTTGCCACGACCATCACCAGCGCGGTCTGGGATATCAGCGCTGTGCTTATGCGTTGGGTGAGCGAGGGGTCAAGTCCCAGTCGATGCTCCAGCACGAATGGGAGAAGTGGAACGATAAATCCATACAGATACATATCTATGGGCTGGATTAATATATGTCCTTTTTTAGGCTATATGCCCGAAGAGCCTACCCGTAAGCAAAGCCACTGCCACTGTCGCGACAATGAAGTAAGTGGACGATCGCCATTGGAAACCCCATGGTTCTTGGTGGTCTGATACGGCTCCCATAGTGTCCCAGGTCGTTCCATGAACTGAATGATCGGGTCAGTGAAAAAAAAAAGGGGGAACATTCCTTGTGTTTTACCTAGACCAACTAGTTACTCTCTCTAAAGCTGATCCGCTTACATAATATCTTTATTGAAATCCATGCATTACCCCTGTTGAAGGATTTGACACATTCAGCTGCGTACGTGCATGATTCATCATGCAATTGTCTGACATGATTTGACTAATAACAAGCCGGACTGGGGTGGTAGATGGGCTATCCCTTGTCAAAATTTGCTGGTAGAGCAAGGAGGCTTGCATTATTGAATTGGTGCATTCAAAGAAACTGCGCCACAGCTGAATCAATTAAATAGATCGGCCCCAAAAGAAGAAATCATCAGATCAATCACAATTCAGTTTCAAAGACTGCCAATCAAAAAGCAATATTTTAAATATTGACTATTTTAAGTGTCGATCGCAATTGATATGCAGTACGGGGTACTCCGTACATAGAGATCATCGCATTAATTGGCTAATCAATCGCTGATTCGGCACGACAACACTTTGAAAGCCACTTAATCTACTAAAAACACAGTTCTTAACTTCAAATAACTTCAATCGTGCATCTGGCATTAAAAGATTCGTTGACTCGTGATACATTGCATCATATCACTTAAAACACAAATTCGCCGCTCGCCGAGATCACATTCCCCCAGTCCGCAAAAGGTATCGAAGAAACGGGGTGTATAAAAAAAAAAAAGAAAGATTAACACATATATAATCCATTTACATCAAAGTTTCTTGATGACAAGCCAACGTCCATTCTCCATCCGACCCTTGACTCCAAGTCGTCGAGCCCGAGGCAGTGTATTCTTTCTTTCCGCGCACAGCGCGGATCTTGTATGTGACGACGCCTGCCATCAGATCGACGATAATGACTCGTACCTCCTCAAACTGGTAGGCGTCGAATCGGTGAAAGGGTGGCCGGACGGCTTTCTTGAAAGCATCTTCGTCCTCGAGTGTGATGATGCGCATCTCAGGGAATAGGAAACAAGCTTCCGGGTTGCTGAGTTTCCAGATGGCGGGTGCTGGATCAGCGGATGTGAGGGCTGTCCAGAGTGCACGTTCTTTGTTGAGGAGGTCCTCGCGGATACGTTCGTGCATTGAAGGCATGGTGGGTGGTTATGGGTTGTGTATGACTTGGACTGGTGGGGTGTTAGAGGAAACACGCTGTTTAGACTATGCGATGCGAATGCGAATGCCAATGTGATGGTATAAGACAAACTAGAAGCCAGAGAGATGGAATGATTTTGAGTGTCCCTGGCCTTGATTTTATTGTTTTGCCATGCTGGTACCTTATATTAAAATGACGTCAGATGACGTTGAGAACCAAACAATTTAATCTCCGGGGATCAGCGTATGTGCCATTTGGTGTTTGCCATTTATGTTGTAGATTCGAAGGACTGTAAATAGCACTAGGGATATGCTTGACATGCGTCATGCCTCCACGTTTCAACGTCCGGCAGTCAGTGGCTTGAGATGCTATCACTGGGCTTCATGGGGCACCCACCTACACGCGTTCGTCCATGGAATGACATTTAGATTTTTTTACTAGATTGGTGCTCATCACCAATAAGATGAAATTCTTTTATTATTATTCAAGGCGACTCTTGCTGTGATACTTGGACGCTAACACGTTATACATGTACCTAGTATATGTACCGGATTTTCCCTGGCGGGTGGGGCTTTCCTATTTGATCTGCCGCCGCTTCTATGAGGGTACTCAGGCTCAAGCTCACTGAGTAGATGTCAGCACGGACTCAGATTAGTGATTATGCTCAGTTCAGTCACGTGTAGAACGATTGATGCTTAGTGAGCGCCCAGTGAGTCCATGGGTGCTCACGAGGACGAATATGGGCGACCCAATCCCAGCATTGAGGTATGTCAAATCTCAGTTGATAATATATACCGCCATATTACTGTTATATATGCAACAGGACTCTTCTTTCCAAGTCCAATAGGCTAACTTGAGATTCGGACGGTGCAGTGGTGCCCCTGCCCTTGGCTAAGGAAAGCGGAGGGGCCGCGAGGGATCGGATTGGTCAACCACAGATCCCGTAGGTATATTGTATGCTTGATATACCTCTGGTTGTACTAAAGGTAGTCGCACTAATCAGCCAGGTCTAGACCTCCGCAGAGCCCATAAAGCCCAAAGCCCAACCCAACCCAACCCGCAAATGGGTTGGGTTTTGGGCCTGGTCCTTTCCACCGATGGGCTATAGGCTTATACCTCGAGCCCACTATAGGTTAATAGGGGCCCAAATAAGCCCTAAACAATATAAACATGCCGAGAATTTAGATACTAAGATAAGTTGAACCCCCCTCTTAGGATTAATTAAATTACCTCTATTTTACGTCTATTTCTTACCCTAATCCCTAAGGTAATATTTTATTAAATCTAATGATTAAGAATTAGTTACTAGTATTCTCTCTATATCACGTAAAAAGATACGATAGTAGGCATTAATTAAGAAATTTTTCAAAACTATAGAGGTTTACTAAAAAGTAGTAGTACTTCCCTATAAAACCTAGATATATATCTAATATTAAAATATCAATATTCACCTTTTCGGTTATATCTCGACCCCTACCGATTGGTAGAAGGTTGTAATATAACGATTATAGAGTCCGCTTTATCATCGCCTACATGGGTTTTTATAGGGGCCCACAGCCCAACCTACGGTGGGCTGCGGGTTGGGTTGGGCATTAAAGGTTGAGCCCATAGCCTACCGTCGTGGGCCTAGGGTCCGGGCCCATTTATGGGATTTGCGAAGGTCTAGACCCATCCGTTAGGACTAAGGTCGACACTTGTCTTATGAGCCAGACTCCAACCAACGGCACCGAGCCTGGGATCCTCTATGAACCCGGGATAGGCCTCTGAAGGAATTTCCTCCTCCAAAACTCTAGAAAGTTCTGGATCTCCTGCAGCTCGTCCAATCATACCCTTCTGTGCCCAAATAACCGCTGTACGCTTCGCAAGGGGTCGTCCCCCATTTTCAAGTGGCGGAGCGTTGTACGCAGCAACAGCAGCAAACAGCGCTTGCAAGTGACGATTAGTGTTGTCTGTCATACTCCAGACTCCACTTTCATCTTGTTGGGAGATGACGTCGAACATTGCCAGGCCGAGGTCAGTTTTGACAGGAACATTCTCTGTGCAATGGGAGCACATGTTGACGAGCAAGAGGTCATCAACCGCGTATCCAGCAGCGTATAGTTGGCGGCATACCTTGTAAGAAAACCCATGGGACGGACAATTTCGAGAGTATTTGGGAGACAACCACAGAGGCAATTTGGTCAGCTTCTAGTAAACGTGATTGCTCTTCGGTCTCTTGGATGGCCAGGGTTCACTGGGCGCCGCCGTCTTCTTCATGTCCGTCCTCTGCGCTTTAAAGGTCCTTCTTGCGCCTAGGCATCGAGATATCAATCGCATAGAGATGTGCTTGAAATCAGTTTCACGACTTTTTCCCCTCTGATTCTTTCCCGAACTCTATCATGAAACACGCTAGTCCATCTTTAATTTAGCCCGTTGCAAGATCTCGAATTGTCTTGTAACAGGTAATCAAGTCATCTGTGGCTCCGTAATTTTTTGGAAATGAGAACATGATTAATACTCTATAGTTCATCTCGAGATTCTCCAGCACTCCAACGAGAGCGTTCCTTTCCACTGGAGGCTAATAATGATGAACTAAAACATGGAGCTAGATTTTCGCATTGACTTCTAATTATTGCAAGCAGACAAATATCCTGCCTCTCTAGGTGGATACGGAGTCTTTAGGTTATAACGATTGGTTCCCTGTGTAGCTCTGTTTCATGAACCACGTGACGGTGGGCATATTAGCAGTCTGGAGACCGAACCGTGGGCTGACTACCCTTTGCAAAAACAAACCGCCTGGCTGTAATCATGGCATCTCGTATATTATTTGACAGTCTGAACTCTGGATTCCAAATGGGCCAGAACTATGGTCATGTCACTGCTCTATTCCGTAAGTGGAGAAATGTAGGTAACTCCGATAAGACCCGGCTGATTGGTGCGACTACCTTTAGTACAACCAGAGGTATATCAAGCATACCTACGGGATCTGTGGTTGACCAATACTCACTATGACGTCAACGCTACCGACGAATATGGGATGACACCCCTCAGATGGGCCTCAGGGGGTGGCCACGAGGTGGTAGCGAGGCTTCTTATCGACAAAGGGGCAGACGTCAACGTTACCGACGAAGATGGAATGACACCACTCAGATGGGCCTCGGGGGATGGCCACGAGGCGGTAGTGAGGCTTCTTATCGACAAAGGGGCAGATGTCAACGCTACCGATAAACACGGAATGACACCCCTCAGATGGGCCTCAGGGGATGGCCACGAGGCGGTAGTGAGGCTCCTTATCGACAAAGGGGCAGACGTCAACGCTACCGATAAACATGGAATGACACCACTCAGATGGGCCTCGGGGGATGGCCACGAGGCGGTAGTGAGGCTTCTTATCGACAAAGGGGCAGACGTCAACGCTACCGACGAAGATGGAATGACACCACTCAGATGGGCCTCGGGGGATGGCCACGAGGCGGTAGTGAGGCTTCTTATCGACAAAGGGGCAGACGTCAACGCTACCGATAAACATGGAATGACACCACTCAGATGGGCCTCGGGGGATGGCCACGAGGCTGTAGTGAGGCTCCTTATCGAAAAGGGAGCGCGAGATAGACCCGGGCATTCAACCTATTAAACAAATGTCTGCCCGGTCACTATTATCTACCCTATCCTCAGAGCATGTGGTTGTTGCACCCTCAAGCCCCTGGCTCCTATGCTCTAACCACAAGTCTTGTTTACCTTAATGATGGCGGGGGACATTATTGGATGGCAGGCGAGATCTAGCACTGCCGAATAACTACATGTTCATGTGTATATCGTGCCAGAATGCTCCTGCACTACGCTACCTTGGTCGTTTGTGATGCGGTGAATTCCTGCTACGTATCATTTATACAATGATCTTGCGCGATTTTTATTTTTTAAGCCTATTGAGATCTTACTGGTGTGAGTTAGAATGTTTAACGTGGTGGGAAAGGATGGATTGATAACCTGATTGCGGTGTGTGACCGTAGTATTCTGGATTGGGAGTAAATTGTGAATCCTGGACAAAGTGGTCAGGCTCCCACGCTTGAGAATTATTACGACTGTAGGATGAGTCGTTTATCATCGTCCTCAGATTCTGATAAATTCATGATGGAAGGGAGTGGGAGGAAGGAGAAACTGAACTGATCTATAATCTCTGAAGGAACAAAAGCTATCTATCTATAGCTAGGGGAGCCATGGCAAACATGCATAGGGCACAAAGAACAGGCAGAACCATGTCAAACAATTCAAGATCAGCACACTTTGTTCCAGGAATGTCGCCGGATATCGAATGTCCAGGGTACGGAGGATAGCACCTTGGAAATCATGTCCGTATGCATCCCTAAAATGCCTAATTTTTCCCCCCAAAACTATAATAGAGGCAAAGAGAATTTGATCCATTCTGGTTCAGACCTATTATATTGAATAACGTTGTCCTTAGTGGACCAAGTATTAGTGGTGGAGATAGCGGCGGGATTAACAGACTCGGTGGTTCGCGGTTCTATAACAGACGGAGTTGACGGCGGAAAACATATTGATTGTTGGCTATTTAAACGTCAGTTTCGCACTCTTTTTACCATTATACTATCATAACAGACATTTTATTTGCTTTATCCCTCTTCGTCAACAGTCACATCGAGTGTTTGCCCAGCTTGAAGCCAAGAAATGGCAACCTTGAGTAAACTACCCTTGCGCCAGCTAGGTCGCAATGGACCCCTTGTCCCTCGACTGGGCTTGGGATTGATGAGTGCGAGCGGAATTTACAATGCGCCCCTATCGGAGGCTGATCATCTCGCTTTCATCGATGATGCCTATAACCGAGGAGAAACGTTCTGGGACACTGGTAGGTAGATTCATACAAAGAGAATGATTATAATGCTGATGGCCTCCCCTACAGCTGATAAATACGGCACATCAGAGGACGTGTTGGGCAAATGGTTCTCCGCCAACCCCAACAAGCGCGAAGACATCTTCTTGTCCAGCAAGTTCGGCATGATATTATCAACAGGGACATTCAAGATCGATTCCACCCCTGAGTACTGCCGGAAAGCTATTGAATCCTCCCTCCGCCGTCTCAATGTACCCTACCTCGATATTTACTACATCCACCGTCTGGACAAGGTCACCCCGGTCGAAAAGACCATGGAAGCCATGGTCGAGCTCAAGAACGCAGGAAAAATCAAACACATAGGCTTGAGCGAATGCAGCGCTGAGTCCCTCCGACGCGCACATGCAGTCCACCCCATCACGGCCGTCCAGGTCGAATACAGCCTTTTCTGTCGCGCCATCGAGTCGCCACAGTTTCGTCTTCTCGAGACTGCCCGTGAACTAGGCGTCGCCATTGTATGCTACAGCCCTCTTGGCAACGGCTTTCTCACCAATACCATTCGCACGAAGGGGGATGTCAAGCCGGGGGATGCCCGGGCGCGTCTTCCTTGGCTGACGGAGGAGAATTTGGAACATAATGTGGCTGTCGTCGACAAGATTGCGAAAATCGCTGCGTCCAAGGGTGTTTCATCCGCGCAGCTGGCTTTGGCATGGTTACTTGCCCAGGGAGATGACATCTTTCCAATTCCTGGAACAACCAAGACACACCGGCTGGTTGAGAATCTGGAGAGTATGCAGGTTTCCTTGTCGGCCGACGAGGAAAAGGAATTACGGGAGATAGCGGATGGAATTGTGGGTGCGCGATTCCAGGAAATGACTGGCTATGCTTTTGCAGACACCCCCGCGCTGTAATATGTATGTTCTGAGTGATTTGGGTCGCTGTAATCACAACGGTTCAACGTCTCGGTACGGCATTCTTGGGTATCATGCTAAGACACGTGCATAAATGCCTTGTTGGTCGGGCTTCCGCAGGCTATTTAGCTAGCCTCGGGTTGTTTGTAGAGAAAAACACATTCTTCTCATTCTCTTGTAAATCTCATATAGATCAATCAGATTTTGCGGCAGTGATTCTCACATTCCAAATTCGTGGTCGTAATTCGGGGGGATTGGAGACATTTCATGTGAGACATGGAACCTGCCAAAATACGGCAACGGAAAGCTCATCCTCTGATCTTCGATGATGGCCTGAGTGTCAATGTTCTCGGGGGTTTCGGGGGTTTCGGGGATTTCGGGCTCCAGCCATGTAAGATATTCGGCTCCGTGCGCTGCATACTCCTCCATGCGCACCAATGCAGATAGTATTTTCGCATAGGACTGGGTCGGGCTATCTTTATGGATGCCAGAAATCTCCTCCATAACATGAATCACATCATCGATGACTGCCAAGTCTCTAGGACGCTGGTGCTCTAACACATTTTCTGTCTTGAGGCGATGTCCATCTATGTGTATTAGAAGGAGACAAAATGCAGAAGAAAAAGCCTTCTCCATGAAGCCACGGTATGGAATCTGCTGGAGGGCGTTACGGAACATGCCAAAGTGAGCAAGGACTTCGCGACTTGCGCAGAGAACGGCCATTTTGCTGTACATGTGGTTGGGCGACGGACGGGCCACTATTTGACGATGAGCTGTTGATTCTAAGCGCATATGCTCTAGGAGATACGGCTGATGAAGGGAGACCACCAGATAGAACTGATGTATCTGTGTCAGGACCCGAGTAAACTGTTCCGGCGAGTTCACATCTAGCATAACATTGTCTAGCGGCGGTGAAACCCACCAACGCACAGGGGGTATGCGACTGGCTTTTTTGAGCTGAAGATCGATATCCTGTGTCTCTTGGTATTCATTGATGGGGTTTTCCTGTAACTCATGTTGGCGTCCATGGCGCTTCTGCATGCGGAGATTCCTAGCAATGATCCTGCCTGCAACCACAACATGAATGCGCTCCAACTGATCAGACCACTGGTCAGCCACAATCTGCCGTGTACGGGTGAGCTGGCAGTCCGCGTCGACAAAAGGAAGTCCCAACATAAGGGATAGAAAACGATCACTGTAGGCTAAACGGAACCATATGGATTCCGCACGGTTGTTAGCCTCATGCTTCCGACATGGGAGGCCTAGCAAGCTGGCGATGCCTAAGGCGCGACGGAAGAGAAGCCAGGCATTCCGGAGACTACCGACGTGAAGATGAAAGTGGGCCTCTAAGATAAGAGTCTCTAAGCCATCGAGAGAGTTGACGAGTAAGTCCTGGGAGGTGATATAGCGAGACGCGACGCCGATAAAATAATGTGCCATCTGCTGACTCGGCTGGTCAAACCGGAGGTCTAGCACATTCTGCGTCGGCTGTTGTAAACATAGGGCAAGTTGGATGATTCTCTGTGCAAGGTGCACTGGCTGATCGGAGTCCGATGGGGATCGGTGGTCAACTTGGGTAGATGTAGTTGAGGAGACTAACGAATAAAATGGTCGAACACGGAGCGGGCTGCGATCCAGAATTTGCTTAAGAATGACAGCAGATGGAAGTAAGGACTGAACATGGCTTAGGGAGCCTCTCTCGGGAGTGACATTGTTTGGTTTGTGAAAATGTATCGCACTGGAGTCTACGGTATCGATAAACAAATCTTTGTTCACCTGCTGGCTAACTGGTGGCGTTTGGGATGGTGAAAGGGCCCCTCGGTGCTGTACGAGCTTCGCCACTAGACTCTCAACGTGGTCAAGGCGCTGTTCGACGGCTTGATAGCCTATGCCTTGGGGGTTAGGGCACTCCTGGCTGATGCACCAGGTTCCCTTGCGCTGGCAAAATGCACATATTGTTGCTGATGACGTGGTGAACTGGCATCGGATCTTACGGTTCTTACATTCCCAGCAGCTGAAAGTGCCCTTCCGGATCTTTCGGCGCTTCTGTGCCGGTTCGAGAGAGGAGGATAGAGAGCTCATGATGGTATAGTTATCTCATATGTAAGGTTATTGAGAAAGCTGTCTGGGTACATATGGGTTTCTCGATGATAGGGGGCTAAAGAGGGAGGTGGAGGTGCCGCATCAATGGAAATGATTGGTTGATGTTGCCCAGATGTCCTTTGTCCTTTGACCGATTCTGACTAATTTGATCCAGTGCCCCGGTGTAATAAATGGTAAATAGTAAACAATGTTTTTTTTTAGATTTATACGAACACGTTGTACAAGAATTTTGCTATTTACAATCTTGGATACCTCCCCAATTTCATTTGGCAGGCCACAAGGGCTCAGAAAATGGGCCGAAAGTATTTGACCACATACACGCCACATCCGGACTAGGTCACTTTCAAAGGAAACATGTTGGAAAAATACGGCGTATTTTACCACTGGAACCCAAAAACTAAGATTCCTGTTTAGGGCCTAGGGCCATATCCCAGTCTGGCAAAACCGAAAAATAAAGCCCCAGATCTTCCACGTGTGCAGCGGAGATTCATACAAGGTACGAGTTTCTATTCTCTAGCCCGATTTGGCAAAAACATAACGGCTGCATGATTCGAATGCGCCCGCGATCGGATTTGATTTCTAATCAAGCGCCTTTGATCTCTCGACCAAACCGTAATTGATCTCTTTGGTTTCCAGATTTGCTATTATAAAGCATGTGACATGTCATATAGCAATTTTTGGGTTGGGGCTATAACATTGCTATCGATGTCAATCCGCATTGCATAGACTGTTTGCCATGGCGTGCTTCTTACTCTCCGTGGCGTTCTGAGAATCTCAAAGGTGAAGGGCGGGTAGAGACCTGAAAACGACCTGGTCAGTATCCCCAGCCATAGGCGCCATTGCGAAGTATAGTGTGCCTTGGACGGTGGTGGGGTGCATTGAGATGCGAATAAAGTGATATCAAGTGTCAAGCTGGATGGACGCGTAATTTATTTCCAGCTGTAAAAGATGCAACCTTTTGAGTACATGGTCCTCAGGGACATTGCTCCTTGGACGAGGCCCAGGGCAACTGTGCAAAACACCACTCGTTTCGCCTATTACTTGCTTTCTCTTCTGGTGAGGATTTGGTGTGGCTTCTTGCTGATCAGGGCAGAGTCAGAGGTCGAGTCCTTGGATCCGGTCAATCCCCCGAGCCAGTCCAACTATCACAGCCAGTCCAGGTACCAGATCCAGTCAAGATTCCACAACCAAGTCATACTGCTTTTGCTTAGACACAGAAGGGCGGGTTTCCCAACTCTCCCGCAGGCCTCCGGAAACCTTGGGGACCTTATCTTACGCTCTCCTTATCACGCAATACAGAGAATTCCTTCGACCAGGTGGATCCGGGATATGGCACAGATGTCTCGTTCGTTGAACACGATACTTCGAGTAGGATGACAATTGGCAGTGTTGACCTCAGCTCGTACAACGCGACCAAGTGTCTCCCCACAATTTCCAAGCAGGAAGTTCACCTGAAAGACCAAAGACCATCGAGCTGATTGTTCCCAACGTATTACCACACATATACCGGGAGTGGACCCCCCGGCAAGCTCCGATGCTTAAAAGCGACTGTGCGACTGTCATCAGAATCAATTATTGTGGAATCGGCACACCGATCGACCCACACTCAAAAGGCAAAGAGCCAGTAAGAAACCATATATCAATCTCCTGTGTTCTCCATAAATCTCGCACGAATAAAATTTCTTAAGGAATGCCGATAGGAGAATCTCCGGTGATTTTTGGCTGAGATACTCCAACTTGGTCCATATTCTGATGTTGATCTTGCCCTAATCAGGTACCGATACATCCACTGATCGGCGATGGTCCCTCCGTATCGTGGAAGACGCAAGGGCTACAAAATCTTCACAATTTTTTAAATAAAAGCCGCGGCGTATGCAGGAATGGATCTCCAATTGCAACTGCACCTTTCCTCACCATGCGCCTCCTTCAAACTTTGACGGCCTCGTTGTTGCTCACTGGCAGCTCACTATGCGCCGGAGCTACTGGGACTCCTCAGAAGGGTCACCATGGAGCAATTGCTCCCAAGGTGTTCATTGTGTCAATGGTATGCGCTTCCGCCGAAATAAAGTCAATCTCGCTAATATGTTATCGCAGTTCGCACCTGAAGCCGAAGCTTGGTGGAACATCCCCGAATTCGACTTGTTTGCCCACAATATCACCATTCCCGGTCTCTCGCCTCTGTTCCCGCACGTGTACTGCACCGAGGACTATGATGTCTGCCAGCTCGTGACTGGAGAAGGCGAGATCAATGCCGCTGCCACTGTCACCTCCGTTGCTTTCTCCCCTATCTTCGATCTCACGCAAACCTACTTCTTCGTCGCGGGCATTGCCGGCGTCAACCCCAAGAGAGCCACCACTGGATCCGCGACCTTTGCTCGGTATGCAATCCAGGTCGCGTTGCAGTACGAAATCGATCTTCGCGAGCTTCCCAGCAACTATACCACCGGATATATCGCGCAAGGCACCGAATTCCCGGGCCAGTACCCAACCAGCATCTATGGCACAGAGGTCTTCGAGGTGAACGCTGAGCTGCGCACAATTGCGGCCAATTTCGCGCGCAAGGCAAACCTCTCCGACTCCGCCACTGCCCAGGCCTACCGCGCCCACTACAAGACCCCCAGTGGGAAGTACAAGGCTGCCACTTTGCCTCCTAGTGTTGTCGAGTGTGACGTCGCAACCTCCGATGTGTACTTCAGCGGCAATATGCTTGGCTCGGCGTTCGAAAACACCACCAAGGTGTTGACTAATGGAACCGGCGACTATTGCTCAACCGCACAGGAGGATAACGCCACGTTCGAA
Source organism: Penicillium hordei (assembly GCF_028827395.1). Lineage (NCBI taxonomy): Eukaryota > Fungi > Ascomycota > Eurotiomycetes > Eurotiales > Aspergillaceae > Penicillium > Penicillium hordei. Next base: position 5,993,352 of record NW_026623142.1, read on the forward strand.
GTCTTGCTCCGATCCTCGATCCACAAGTTGACTGATTTCTCTCGCATTATCGTGATGCGCACTGCGTCGGACTTCGATCGCCCCTACCCCGGTGCTTCGGCGACCTACAATCTCTTCCAATCCTCAGAGCAGGGCGCATTCGAGCCCGCTATTAAGAATATCTATGTTGCTGGTATCAAGGTCGTCGAAGGTATTCTGGACGGGTGGGATGCCACCTTTGCTGCCGGTGTCAAGGCCAACAACTACATCGGTGATATCTTCGGTTCTCTGGGCGGTGTTCCAGACTTTGGTCCTGGACGCAAGCAGGCTCTTGTCGCTGGTGGCGCTTACAAAAAGCGCAGCCTTCAAAACAACTTCAAGCGTCGCATTTAAAAGATATGCTCTCTTTCTATCGGAAAGCTTGAAGTTTTAATCTGTTCGTGATATGAAAATTTATGTACTTATATTTGCATCTGTGAACAACCATTTTGGAATCATTTTTTTCTTTCATTGGTCTTCCAGAATAATCATCTGAATTCACTCGAATAGGTCGAGAGGAAAATAATCAGCCAATGCTTGATACCCCGCCACATTAGGATGAAGATGGTCTCCTGAATCATACTCTTCCAGCAACTGAGATGGCGCGTCCGGGTCCCTCAATACCCGGTCAAAGTCCAATACCGCATCAAATACGCCACTTTTTCGGATAAATTCATTAATTCGTTGACGAGTCCTCTCCCGCTCAGTACTTGAGTAAGGCTGCACATAGTCGGAGGTCGCCGACGAGCCGAATGGCGTGATAGTAGCTCCAAATACCGGAATACCCAAGGCATGCACCCGTGTCGCGATCTGTCTATATGCCGCCACAAGTTTCTTCTCAATTTCCGCCTGCGTGGCGGCATCGCCATCAGCAACGCCAATATCATTGACACCTTCGAAGATCATCGCATATTGCACTCCTGATTGTGCTAGGGCGTCTCGGTCAAGACGGCTGATCACATTTGGACCTAGGCCATCTTGTAGAATACGGTTTCCCCCGGCAGCCTGGTTAAGAATGGCGATATTCGACGTGGGTTTGTGCTTTTCCATTCTTGCTAGCAACAGATCCGGCCAACTACATTCATTAGCTATAAACCATGCACCGCAGGACGGCTCACTTACCGATCATTGCCATTTGTGGTGCTTCCTCGCCCATCGGTGATGCTGTCGCCAATGATAACGAAGCCACTAGACTCGGAAGGAAGCAAGGCCTCGACTCCACTGATAAAGTACCTAAGATAGGGGTCAGATGCAGATTCGCATTCGAGGGAATCAGAAGGTTTGTGGGAGAAATACGCACCAATGGTCCGTACTTTGAACAGACGAATCTGTGAGGTTCTCTGCGCCAGTCCAATCCCCAAAAGCGAGGTATGAAGTCGTTCTGCTTCCAGGGTGGCCAGTAATAGAGAAGCCTTGCTGCCCCTCTGCGAGATATATGTTGATCATGAGAGCCGATTGGGCCTTAACAGGGAACTTTATTGGGTCAGACACGACAAGGCCACCGTTTGGGATATCCACATCTGAGCCTCCATTGAAGAACACAGTTTTCAATGTCTCTGTATGTAGACCACTAACTCCCACCTGCTGGCTCGCTGGTAGGCTGATAGTCACATTGGTGATCTTGAGCTCGTTCAGCCCAAATGCATTAGAGAGTCGAATACGGATCTCTTGTGCTGCAAGTGAAACCTGAAGGGTTTGACGAATTGTAGCATTACTGAAGACAGCGGTGGATCCATTCTGTACCCCACAGTCAGTACCGAAGCATTGGTAGCCCCTGAGAATGGTATCCAACATACGAATGGAACCGGGGGTAGATTAGCGGGCTCGACCAACTGGGGCATAGTAGTCCATATATTCACCCAGTGCGAGTCTTCTGTGTTGCTGCCATGGTTTCTTCGGGCTAGCAAAGGGAAGGAAGATGCCAAGTGGACACACAGAGCGATTAGAAATATAGATCCGAGCTGAAACATAGTTACAGTTGTGGCAGGTAGTCGATCAACTGGTACAAGGGAAACAGGATCAATTTTCCCCTCATATTTCAAATCGAAATTCAATTTGCAATTTATAGCCCGTTATTTGAAGATTGTCCGGATAATGTGGATAAATTCTGTCGGAAAGTTAGCTACTCTATTTCCCCGCTGCATATCCTCTCCGCAAAGACAAATTGCGGGGGAATGGTTAAATAAGCTATGGACTCCTTTTGGCGGCATCCTGGATAATTGGGTAAATGTCAACCTGAAGAATAATAGTGGCAGATATAGAAAAAGGAAGTTGTGCTTGTGGTCTATGCTCTACCCAATGCCTCAGATCAATGCTATCTCCGCTCAAGCCGCGATAACATCCACGTGCACCCTGGGGCCTGCATGAAATCTTCAGGGGACTATTATTTTTCATTTAGAAACCGCATCAAATATTAGTGATAGGTTGATTGAGATTTACTCGGAGTTCTTGGTTTGAGTGTCGACGATCGGATGAGGATGTATAAACCTCAAGATTCTCAAGGTTGGGTACTGTTTAGCTTGAAGCATACTGGAATTGACAATTGTAAGATGATTGCGCTGCCTCATTGCAAGGATCATATTAATAGCTCTCAAAGGAAAGATATAGAAGTTCAAATAAAGTTCAAATCCCTGATGAAAAAAAGAATTATTCTAGGGAGTTACCCTGTCAAATCTATTGTTATATTCCAAGATGGTGGCTTCATATAGAGGAGTTAATAGGCTCAAATATGGTGAGGTCATGCGACGGATGTAACCCTACTTTGTACGCCGGAATGGGGATACACCCCTAATTTTACAGCTTCTAGATCTTCTAACTATGCATGAAAATATCCAGAAGAATTAAAACGAAAATAAACCGGTGAGACACAATCTGCATGGGATATCAAGGGAGAGAAAGGGGGCTTTATCTGTACAAGCATAGACCATCTGCGGTATAGGATTCAAACCAAGCTCGCGGGAAGTACTTACCTTTTTCCCCCGCAGATAAGCCTCTAAACAGCCCAAAAGACCGAATGCGGCCATCTCAGGGCGATCCTTGCCTGTTCAGCTAAATCTTTCCATGATGCGGAGAAACGTGGGGGTGATATTCATGCATGGGCGATGCAACATTCTCCTTATCTAGTAGAGAAAGGGATGTCACCTCGCTTTTGATAAGAGGAGGCTCGCAGCTGGAGCCTTAAAACTTCGAACTTTGACAGGTAGCGCACCGACTTGACCTTTCTATATTTCTTTGTCTATAACACCTCGGATACCAACATGTCGAGTTCAGCACGCGCATCGTCGCCTGATGGCACAGTGAAGAAAACGGACGCATTGGGCACTGCGGAAGAGCCCAACACGCTGAAAGGCTATGGCTCTGTCCCGGGTGTGATTGACGAGGTGACCCGAGTTGTCGACCACAAGGCTGAACGGCGTCTCTGTCGGAAGTTTGACTATCGCCTGCTCCCTATCCTAGCGGTTATGTGTAAGTTTGCTCGATTCTTGTCGGATATGCAGATAATTAACTAGCGATAGACCTATTCAATGCCCTAGACAAAGGAAATCTAGGAAATGCAGAAACTGATGGGATGAGCAAGGGTAGGTAAGATCCTCGATCCAAGTGGCAGATACTTGAAGACTAATTGAATTATTAGACCTAAATTTCAAGCCGAATGAGTACAATCTCCTGTTATCGATCTTCTTTGTTCCATTCGTGATCTTTGCACCGCCCTTCTCAATGCTTGGAAAGAAGTTCAGTCCAGCGCGCGTGCTTCCAATCCTGATGTTCTCATTTGGTTCGTTCACGATGCTCTCTTCGGCCGCCTACAATTTCAGTGGCATGTTCGCCTTGCGCTGGTTTCTGGGTATGTCTGAGGCTGCATTCTTCCCACTGGTCATCTACTACTTGACCACTTTCTACCGTCGCGGCGAGCTGGCTCGTCGCCTGGCTGTTTTCTACGCTGCATCCAACATCGCAAACGCTTTCTCTGGACTTATTGCGTTCGGAGTGTTCCAGATCAAGGGGTCTCATATCCCCAATTGGCGCTACCTATTCATTATCGAGGGCGGCGTCACTGTTCTCTTCGCTATATTTGCTTTCTTCTATCTTCCTCGGAGCGCTGCCGAGGCGAAGTTCCTGTCTGAGGAGGAGAAGGCGCTAGCTTTTCACCGAATTCAAGTCGACTCCAGTGCAGTGGTCAACGAGGAGTTTAGCTTCCGTGAGGCCCTTGGCATCTTCAAGCACCCCACTACTTACGTCTTCTTGTGCATTGAAATCTGTCTCGGTGTGCCTTTGCAGGGCGTCGCGCTCTTCTTGCCTCAAATCGTCGGGGGATTGGGTTATCCCACCGTCAAAACCAATCTATACACTGTTGCGCCAAATGTCACAGGAGCAGTGATGCTGCTGGTACTCGCCTTCTCCTCTGATTGGAGCAAACTGCGATCACCATTTATTGTTCTGGGCTTCCTCCTTACATTCTCCGGGTTCATGATCTATGCATCCATCGACGATGTGCAGGGTGACATCCAGGTAGCCTACTTCGCAACTTTCATGATGACTTGGGGAACGTCCGCGCCATCCGTTATGCTCAGCACCTGGTATAATAACAACATCGCCCACGAGGGTCGCCGTGTATTGTTGACAAGTATCGGCGTGCCATTGGCCAACTTGATGGGCTTGGTGAGCAGCAACTTGTTCCGGAAGCAAGATGCACCCAAGTATACGCCCGCGCTGATTAGCGTTGCTGCATTCGGTGCTACTGGTGCTTGCTTGACGGCTTCCCTAGCACTCTACATGTGGCTGGATAACAAGCGACGCGATCGTAGTGATGGAGTCAAGATTCGGGCACGGGATATTCCAACGGAGCGAATGAGAGATGGGCCGGCATCTGCTGAGTTCAGATGGTTTTTGTAAGAGGAAGGTCCAAATATCACGCCTGTATTTAATTAGTTGTGCGAAATGAATATTCGTCTGTCCATAAGCTTCGTGTGCCCTGATCTCGGTGGCATCTACAGCATGACTCATTTATGTTAGGGCCATTTACACAGGTACGTACCTAATCCCAAGATTAATTTCCAAAGACCATCATTGAATAGGCTAGGACCCCCGTCGTTTCAGAACGCCCTCTCTAGTATTTAAACTCGCTATTCTCCTCGAGTTCAATTAATCGCATCCAGCTGTTCGTTCACAGAACTCACCTATCACTCTCTACCATGGAACATTTCCGGCATACCGCTCATATCGGAACCCACTCCTTAAGTTACGCGTTGCGAGGCATTCCTCGGCATCCCGGTGCTCCGTTAGTGGTGGTACTCACCGGGATAACTAGCAGTTCTTTGGAATGGAGCGCAGTGTGTCGCCATCTCGAGCACGAGGCGTCCGTGCTTTTATATGAACGGACCGGCTACGGTCGAAGCGAGGCATGCTTAACAGCGGAGCCAGACTCCTTAACGATCGTCGACGAGCTATCTAGATTGCTGGTCGCTGCAGCACTTCCACCCCCGTACCTGGTGGTGGGCCATTCCTGGGGCGGGATTCTCGCACGGGAGTTCCTTGCTGCCCGCGGTCCTGAAGCTATCTGCGGGATGGTACTGGTGGATGCCGTTCAGGAACGTATGCTCTTCGAGACGTGGCCCGATCCCAGTATCGCCGCCGTCACGGCGGGACTTGACTACATGGAAGTTGTGGGATTGACCCGCGATCACCGACTAACTGAGTCCGAGTGGGCAGAGCTAATGGCTGAGGAGGCCAGTCCCCACCACGAGCGCCAGGCCGTCCGGGAGCTCCCCCATTTGCAGACCAGCCGCAGCGTCCTGGCCCAGAAGCAGCAACTTCGCCCTGGTCGGGACCTGCTGCACGGCAAGCCGCTGAGTGTGCTTCGCGGTAATTCTCTCCGTGACCAAGAGCGGATGTACCACCGGGGTGTGGCCCAGGGGTTGGGGACTGAGGCCCAGCGAGCGACATTTCGTGACTATCTAGCCCACTGGGACCACAGCGAGGAGGCTTTTCAGTGCGAACTACTGAATCTGTCGACCACAGCATGCTTCTCCACGACATCCCAGAGTGGTCATAATATTCAGCTCACCGAACCTGAACGAGTCGCTGACGAAATTCGGTGGGTCCTACAGCGGATTTCATCCGTCGCTGTCACCATCTGAGTGTTGATCTATATGTGCATGTATCTGTAACATGTCAGAAAATACACCAGTATTTGATACCATTCAATGGCAGCTCACTCCATGTTTTAAAAGTGAGGCAGTAGCTAGGACAGCCCATCGAGGATTCTTTGTCGACCAAATTTGTGGCCTAGTGTGCAAGGACGGCATAGAACAATCGAAGCTATATTGAACCAAAGAGTAACCGGTTGAGAATAATCATCTCAGTTAAAAATCCTTTTAATGCCTAACCCTGTACATATAAGTAAGGTGGTGTTGGCAGCCCTACCTGTGGATCTGGGTAGAGAAAGAATCCCGAAGCTACCTCGGGAAGGGAGGGCTTACATCTCCATCGATGTGGCTGAACATCCCTGCAACATTTATCTCTTGTAATTTTCACTTATGTGACCGATCTCACAATTATGAGCCATTGGGCCCGCAGTCTTCGCCCAAAGTAGCAACCGAATCGACAATCTTTCGATCAGATCTGATGTGTTGATTCCTTTCCAACACGCCCAACCCGAAGAAGAATAAGCGCAATCCATTATAATTCCCATCCAGCTCACCGCTGTTCGACCTGATATGCAACTGCCCCGCATCACGTGGATCAGGGTATATACATAAAACCATCTGGGCACGCTGTTTGTTGTACTCCCTACACTGATCTGATTTCAACATCTTCACTCCAACCCCATTTCGCATCCTATAAATAATGGCTTCAAATACCAGTCAAGTGTCACCTTTGCGGCCAGTCACACGACACATCACAGGTCACAATGAGAACGGGAAAGCAGTAATCCATTCCTCGACACCGGCTGAATGGGAATCACTCGAAGAAAGCAACATGGCATTCAACGTTGTTTATACGAACCAATTCCACCCTGATCTCAATAATGATGCAGACGTCAAGACCCACGAGACATTGAAAAAATCGGACCAGCTTGGCCTCGTGAACCCTGGTGGAAGCGTATGCCGCATTGTGGACTTCGCTCCCAACAACCTCGTTGTAGTTCACCGGACGCAAAGTCTCGACTACGGTGTGGTGCTCGAAGGGCAGGTGGAAATGATCTTAGAAGATAGTGAGCCAGTCATCATGAACCGAGGGGATGTTGCGGTACAGCGGGCTACGATGCATGGGTGGCGCAACACCAGCGAGACAGAATGGGCGCGTCTCCTGTTCGTGCTGCAGGATTGCAAGAAATTGACGGTGGGGGGGAAGGCACTGGGGGAAGATCTGGGAATTGCGGCTGGAGTACTGAAGCCGAGTGGAAATGATCAGAACTGAATGCTCTCACTTTTTGTTGGGATAATTTGACAATGAAATTCAATGATCTTCAGAGCTCCAACGCTCTATTGAACCTTGATGACTACCTTGCCAAAGTGGCTGCCGCTTTCCAGGAACTTGAATGCTTCTTTGGACTCGGCAAATGAAAAGACCCGGTTAACTACCGGGTGAACCTGATTTGTCTCATAGAAACGAATCATTTCCTCAAACCGATCTTTGGGACCGTTGATGATTCCTCTGAGTGTCACCGTTCGACGGAGAGTTAGCAGGTTGACATTCAGGCGGTCCTCATCGGCATCTATCTTGCCCGAGACATAACCAATGCAGTTGATCAATCCTCCGAAAGCGATGCAATCAAAACTCTTCCGCAAGGTTTTGGCACCGCCAACTTCCAAGACGATATCAACGCCGTGGTTCTCAGTGATCTTCATCACTTCGAGTTCCCAGTCGGGGTTGGTGCGGTAGTTGATCGTAAAATCAGCACCTAGCTCTTTAGCCTGGTCTAATTTGGTATCAGACGAGGAGGTGATAATAACTGTTTGTATGATCAGCGTTTTCGTCATATCAATGGTAATGAGTCTCATCCCATGACCCACCCTTTGCACCAGCAGCCTTTGCAATCTGCAGTCCGGCGATAGCCACACCACCAGTTCCCTGGAGCAAGACGTATTCGTCCTTTCCGCCGCTCTGCCCTATCGGTCGCATGCCATTGATAGACATCCACGCCGTAACTGAAGCGATGGGAAGCGTAGCCGCCTCCTCATCTGACATGAATCTAGGCGCTTTTACCAGGCCATAGTCAGGGAACACACGGTGAGTTGCAAGGACACCATCCTGCGGCAGTCCCAGGCTCTTGGCAAGTTCCTTCTCGGTCACCTGGCCGGTTTGATGATCGGGCAGGAAAGTTGAAAGCACCCGGTCGCCGACTGTCCACGTCGTCACTCCAGATCCAATTTGCGTCACTACCCCGCACATGTCCGAGCACGGCACGATGGTAGCGTCCTGTTCGGCGGTTTTGTGATGTTTATACTCGCCATTGGTCACTTTCAAAGACTCGGTCAGCATGCATCCTGCACGTATGTTTTCAGGTGATTTACCTTCCACGTCACGGTAGTTCAGAGATACAGCATGGATCTCTACCAATACTTCGTTCGGCCCTGGTGTGGGCATTGGAGCTTCGATCTGGCTAAGACGATCAATGCCCTTCAAGGGCGAGATCCATTGTTTAACGGCCATTTTTTCACGACTTTGGTTGAAGAACAGGCCCAATGGAAAAAGAACGCAATAAGTCAAAGACTGAAGCTGGTTATAAATCACGTTGGAGAAATTTGGAGATATGGATCCATCCTGATGGCCTTGGTGCTGAGTAATCGAGGTATTCGACCTCCAGATTCTCTTCAGGGCACCAGGGCTGCTCTCTCTCAGTCGATGATGAAGTGGATATCTCTAAATGCTGATCCTGACCATTTGGTCTTGTCGCACATAAGAGAACCGAAAGTCCGACATGCACAGTCCATGATATATTATGTAGCGGGCCTTATCTCCGCCAAACTCCGATGCCCAGATGGCCCTGTTTAATCATGCAATCTCCATTTTTCACTCCTTCACTTCTCCAACACTCACAACTCCTTTGAAAAATGAGCGACACAACACCTATAGTCCCGGAAGAGCATTCACATAAAACCCCAGGTCCGTAACTCTCCTATATATAGGTATTATCAAGCTAACTCATTCCCCGCAAGCTCACGTCCTCCACTCACCAGTTGCCCACGCCTCCCCACGTTTACCTCAAGCCATCGCCCACCGAGGATTCAAAGGCCAATATCCCGAGAACACTTTACTGTCAATCGATGGCGCAATTCGGGCCGGAGCTCACGCCCTCGAGCTTGACCTCCATATCTCCCGCGATGGGGTCGTAGTGTTATCCCATGTAGGTGCTTCTCCTACCATGCGATCTAGAACCATACTCATCCATCCAAGGACGCAAGCCTCATGCGCTGTTTCGGTATCAAGAAAAAGGTCACCGACTGCGACTGGGAGTATTTGAAAACTTTACGAACTCTCCAAGCCCCCCACGAACCGATGCCCCGGCTAGTCGATGTGTTGGAATACCTTAGACAACCGGGTCGGGAGAATCTCTGGATCTTACTAGACATAAAGGTAGCGAAGCTATTCTCCCCACCTGGCTCGTTGTCTCTTCCACCAGACTAACATCCAACCCTATTTCCCAGCTCACTAATGAACCCTTCGCTATTATGGACCGAATTGCCAAAGTCATCGAGTCGGTCCCTATGCCTGCGAGTGGCCCCGACTGGCACCACCGCGTCGTTCTCGGCTGCTGGTCTGCACGATACCTACCCGCGCGAGCAAAGCACTTGCCACAGTATCCATTGACGCTGATCTGTGTCGATTTGAGCTATGCGCGCCAATTCCTCCAAGTACCGCTTCTATCCTTCAACGTCAACCAGATGATCCTGATGGGTCCGCTCGGGCGAGGGTTTTTGGACGAAGCGCGCGCAGCCCGACGTAAAGTCTACGTTTGGACGGTGAATGCGCCGAATCTAATGCGCTGGTGTATCCGACACGAGGTCGACGGGGTCATCTCCGACGAGCCCGGTCGGTTCCGGCAGGTCTGTGAGGGGTGGGAGAAGGAACATACGGGTGTATTGGGGGTCCCGAATCCCAATTTAGATCGGATCCCGTTGAGACAACGGGTTGAAATCATTGCGGTGGCGCTTTATGTTATTTGCTTTGGATGGATCTTGAAGCGGATGTATCTTACTCCTGTTGAGCGACTCGAGTTCGAGGAGCACAAGTCGAAATAGTTGCATAGCATCGAACTGAAGGGGCGATGGCATATTAAAGGTTAATGATATATAATGAGGCATGATGTTTTCGGTTATTGATAAAAACTTGAAAAAATGACATTATGTCCATTAAACTTGTAAATCCTGCACAAGAGACAACCCACCAACCAAACACCGAGCCGATAGAGAGTATGTACATTAGAAACATTTCGGCATGAAGAAATCAACAAAATACACCCCGAATGATGACCCAAAAATCACAAGACCTGCCAATGGGGCGTTTTCAATGGATACAGATGAAGGATAGCCCGATGCAAGGGAAAAACAGACGATCAACGCCATTGCCAGCGAAAATCAAATGGGTGAGATAGCACAAAGGGTATATCGCGATATATAAAGGAATGAAGAAAGTGGGGAATGAAATCCGCGGGAGAGCGGAAAAGGGGAATGTGCAACTCAGGACTTTCCAAGGTTAACAGGAAAGAAGAGTTGAGGAAGACGATTTGTTCAAATCATCATAAGCTTAGTCGTCCGTCGTTCGGGGAACCGTCCTCCTCCACCAGGGGGGAATCGGGGACCGGGGTGGAGTCCAGGCCCGGGTCCAGGCCCAGGTCTTCCGCCATGTGGAGGGTACGGGCCCGGAGGAAATTGGCCGGACTTGGCCAGGGGAGACGAGGGTAGTGTGGGGCGGCGACGACCAGGAGGACCAGAAGGACCAGGAGGTGGTGGGTGGTAGGCAGCAGCGGCTCGACGAGCATCTCTTTCGCAGAAGACTTCGCCATTCCACTCGAAGTAGTCACCCTTGAGAAGGACGTGGCATGTACGACACTGCAAACATTGGGTATGGAATCGACGGCGATCTGGGCGTGCAGGGTTCCGCTCGACGGTCTCCAAGTAATGGCCCTCAATACCGGTGTGACAGCCGGCGCAAAGGGACCCGTTGCGCTCGTGGTAATGTTGCGCGCAGAAGGGTCTATTGTTGAGGACGTAGAAATCGGCTGTTTGGAAGGGAGAGTGGCACTCGAAACAAACGAAACAGCCACGGTGGTATCGACCTGTTAGACGGCCGTCCGAGGATGAGATCGATTTTCCTGTGATCGTCTCATTGCAACCCTTACACTTCCCCTTGGAACGTGTAGCGGACCGGGTTGGTGTTGTCGGTGTTTGTTGTTGTGGTAGGGGTGCTGTGAATGAGCGTTGTGGTGGCGGCTTTCGGGGGATAGATTGTTTTGGTTGTGCTGGGATCGGAGTCGGGGGTACTTCTTTCCTCTCTGCAATCAATGACACGCCACCTTGATTGATTGAAGGGTCGGTAGGTGAATCCGGGCTGAAGAAAGCAGCCGGGATGGGAGGGACATCCTCCATTGTGCTCCGTATACGGCCGGGTACTTCTACGATCGTCTGTCGGGTCCGGGCAGGCAGTTCTTCAACCAAGGGGCTTAGATTGAGCGGATCGGTGGGTTTGTGTCGGCTCAAGCTAGCATCAGAGGGAAGACTGGACATGGAACTACCACTGCGGGCATCGGAAGGCGATGAATCAGAACCAGAGCTTTCAGAGTTATTCATCTGGTCATCCAGACCGAGAGCCCGTGCAAAGCTAGTGACAGAAAATGCACTTGTCGTACTTGCGTTAGAGTCTTTCCTTGGCGCATCGCTGCCTGGCTCTGTTGCCGCTGTCGCAGGGTGGAGGTTCGCAGGGTTGTAAGCGGTGTATTTGGTATGATCCTGGAATTGAGCCGAAGAAGAATCCTCCGGGAGATCTTGTAGTCCAGTAGTCGGGCTTTGGCCTCCGGGAATACCGAAGTCAAATCCACTGGCTTCTTCCTTGCTAATGCGTGATGACACCACCGAGACGTTGGAATCACGGGGGAAAGAAGTATTATGGTTGGGTGTGCGAAGAGGTGCCAATGGCACTGGTGGTATGTCGTCCATAAATGACCGGAAACCCCGCGAAAGGCTGTTGGTCGACGACCTCGTTGTGGAACCGCCGTAGCGACTGCTGGCGAAAGACGTCCGGTAGCTGCTGTTGCTCACCGCTGATTCCCCCCTGTGATGATTCGTATCTGGGGACTTAGGTGGCAATGGGCTAGGTGGAAGGCGTATATTCTCTGGCATCACACCCTGCCCTTGTCCCGGCGACGAGACTGATGTTCGTGGTTTAAACGCAGTCCGATCTGTCATCATTGGACTTGGTGTCCTCACTTCAGTCGGTGATCTGTTACCAGGCATGGGGAATGAGAAGACCATATCATCGGTCAGACTGTGCGAAGACGGGCGCACCGTAGATGGAGGTGCCGGACTGGTAGGGAAAGGTGATAGATGGACACTGTTAGCTGGTGTCGGCATATTTGGCTGCAAGAATGCTCGATCTGTATATAGAGTTAGTCGCGGATCCCTTCAACTCCCCACATGGCGATTTGAGACATACTTGCAGCGGAGGGGTCTATGGCCGGGGGAGGGCCCCGGCCAACCTTTGCCTCTGTGAATCGGTCCGAATCGAATCCTGCCGACGGAGGCGGTGATGGAATAGGTGCTGGGGCTATAGAGTCAGCACGTAGACCTGGGGTGATTGAATAATTGAATCCTACCAAAATCATTCCGAATGCAAGTGTGATCTCCCATAGAAGAGATCTCGACATTGCACCCACAATTGGAGCATTTTATGGTGGGCAGGAAGCCCATATTCATTGAAGCCATCAAGGATTGTGAACATCGAATTCAGTCGGCCATATCCCCTTGAGATATGAGACTATTGAATCCAAAGGAAAGTTGAGAGAATTGTATGTTCAGTTGTGCCAGTGTCCCCGTGCTTTGTGCCACGGGAAAAACACACGCTAGTCTGGTTAGCGTCTCCAGTGTGGAAAGGGGGTGCGTAACTGTGTTCAGGGGTAGTTATCTACATTTATTATAGGTACGCATTAATATAATAGATATTATCTTTATATCATATTAACGACTATAAACTATTCTATATGATACACAGCACAGAGTACGTAGATAAATAGTTCTTCAGTCCTCGGTTGTCTCTATTATCTCTTCAATTCATCTCTCCTGACTCAGTGGATCCCCAAATATTCGGTGCACAGGGAAACTGCACATCAGAAAAAGAGATTCAGCTTGCAATGCGACTGGTCCGTACCTAGTGTCTGATCCTCCACCACCACCAATCACATTGCCCAAATGATGTTGTGAGGCTTGCAACCTTTGGAATCGTTCGATCAGTGGAGATCAAGGGGGTATCTCTCGATTTGGATTTTTGAATGGATTCTGACCCTACAAAAAAGCTTTCCTGACATACAACCCCTGATGAGCTCATGTGGCGATAAGTTCCCAAGGTTGTTATATTCTTGGAACACAGAAAAACAATCAACTCTGTTACTTTTCGCCCGTGCTGGCGATCCGCGGGGCCATATTCCCCTCCCCCTCCGAACCCGCTCCTATTACTGGCTACTGTCCTCCACTCAATGCCACAAGTCCTGCAAGACCCTGGAACTTGGTTGAAAGCAGAAGTACATCCTCCGTACGGAGTACGGAGTCCATTGTAGATACTTTTCTACCTTTTGGGTAGTTGCAAGAACTAACCCGCGAAGCCCGGGTGTTTTGAATCCTCACTGTTTGAAAATTCGTGAAACGGGTATAGTGACAATATCGGAATGAGACGAGATGGCACCCTGTACTCCGTATGGGGTTTCTGCTTGCGTGTGGGAAAGGGACGGGACGATCATCTGTCGCACCTGTGCCTCCACTGTAGACGCGGCCCAGGTTAGAGACATGCGAGACATGTTCTCCTCCTTTTTCTCGCTCTCCTACTTGCTTTGTTACTACACATAGTAACAGCTTCAACGCATGCCCCACGTCTCCCGAAGCTGTCGCTGGAGCGCATGGGTTGGCCAGCCGTGGAGTGTATCGGTTTGGATAAGCACTTGGATCAAATGGTCCTGTTCATGTGGGTCCGTGAAGCGATCGCCGCCTGTGACCCTGGTTAGCCTCATATTACTTGGAACATATTGACAATTTCTGCTGCTTACAGAGATGGATGGCCATACACCCGACAACCATGGCTGGGGGCACAGAGGCATTGGATAATGAAGCGCCACATACTTTCCAAACCCCCCTGCGGATATGGTCCTGAACCCGTTAGTCTTAGCCTGAGTACCTAATATAGATTGGAAAGTTGCTCAGACACTTACATCAGCCTCCTGGATCAAACGCCTGCGCAGAGGTCCAACCGTAGGCAAAGTTGGGTCATGCACAGAAAGCAGAATTTGGGCAAGATCGATATATTGATTACCGATTGCTATAGTCCCAAGCGATTAGCCTCGGTTCATATCCTAAACTGCAGGATACGTTTCCTGAAACATCACCCGATACGTACCATGCCAGGGACACCCGTAACGAATGTCGGTGAATTTAGTTCCCACCTCCCCGTCTCCACCCACAAAATATGGATCGAAAGAGTCCGGCCGAGTCTCACTCCATTGCTGGTTATATGCCTTAAGCTCTGCATGCGCAGCCGGTGAGCGAGGTCCTTCCCCGAAACAAAACACCAAAACGTGTGCGCAATGAGTGATTGCATGATTCGCCCACGCGCAATCACCTGCATCAGGGCCCAGCGAGTTGGAGTGGGAATTCCAGTCCAAGGACCTCAGCTCAATGTCTGGGGCTTGGTGGAGGCTAAGGGCATTGTAAATCTCCTGGCGTAGGCCACTCCAATAGACAGCCTGCCGTAAACTTGGGGTTGTTGTCATCAATGATGGAGACCGTATGAAAGCCTTTGTCCCGAAGGAGTGGCCTCGAATATCGGACCCGGCAAGTGGAACTATGATCATTGTCAGCAGGGTTCTTGACACATGTGGGAATGGATCTTATGCTAACCATCAAATTCTTCCAGCAAGCGTAGAATTACAGTAGCAGCCAACAAATCATCATCCATTGTAACACCGTGGTCATTCAACGCGGGGATCAACTTCTCCAGACATGCTTGGTAATAGCGGTCCGACACAAAAGGGTCAAAAGCTGTTGTGCGATTCAAATGACGAGCCGACATGGCCAATATTGCATTGAATAATGTCTCGCAGTGGCGTGCTCTGTAAGGGATATGGATAGCAAAATGTTGCTGGCGATCCGTGCAATCGAACTTGATATCGTACAATCAGACTACCGTTCGTCTTTCGAGAAAAAAAAAGGATCTGCACTTACGAAGCGTGCAACATTGTCTACAAAATGCTGCAATAAACGCGCCTCCTGGGGATCTCTCAGGGGCCATGGCCGCTGACTTGATCGTTCGGGTGTGCCCAATACCTGGGACGTTGGTGAAACAACACTACTTCTCGTTTGTAACTGGTAGTTTGGGAATCCATATTGCGGCAAAGGCGCGGCATGTGAGGACCCGGGAGACAGCCTTTCCGGCATAGGAATGGAGTCGGCAGGACTATGCAAACTCCCAGCAGGCGAGAGCACATTGGTTGCCGCCTCAGTCGAGCTATCCACTTGATCACTTCCGCTTTCGAGTACAAAGTCAACTAGCCAACAGTCTGATGTCAGATTAGATCTCAGCGGAATCGGGTAAAGAATCCAACCTCTAGGTGGTGGTTGAAGCCAAACTTGGTTGCTAGGAAACTTGGTGCGCGTCGTCCGACCCTTTGCCTGTCGAAACTTGGTTTCTTTTTTACCTCGAGTACATTCTCGACCAGTGCGAACGCATCGGCTGCATTGTGGCAAGATTCCGTCACCTATCGACAGTTAACGGAGAGCTGTTTCTAGGGGTTAAGCGGTATTACATTTATGGTGAAGGACACGGCATGGATCACTGAAATTAGTCAGATGTCAAGCCTTAGAAAAATCAAGGATCATTCAGGCCGTTGCTTACCAGCATTGGGGGTTCTTCGCACCGGGCATGGCGGAGATGTTGATTTTCTTCACCACTTGCGTCGGGGAAGTTCCCCACTGCGGGGGATTTAATCCGGTGCCACAATATCGATGGTGGCGATGATATAGTTACTTTGGAGATTATCTGATAACTAGCTGTTCTAAAAAATTTAAAAAAATTGTGTAGATACGCATATGTACGGGATAATATTTCTGCATGATAGGTATAAGCGTCATACAGCTACTTCCCCAACCCTTTCCTTGTTTCCAGATACCAGGAAGACTACTTCGAGAATTTTCGTGTATACTATGTTGTAGTAGCAGCAGTAGCTCTTGCGGTAGATTTATTCCAGAAGCAGGCCCATCTAAAGACAACATATAACTAACCAACTAGAACCTGAAAAACAATATATAACTAACTAGAACATGAAGAACAATACACTCCAGCCCACTCAAGAAATCCTAGGCCTTGTATTCCCAATAACTGTAGCAAAATCCCGCGACATTATTCGTAAACGCGTGACAATCTAAACTTCTTCTCTTGTCAAAGGCAACTCTTTATTTGCCGAGCGCGACCTTCCCGAAGAACGTGACCTTCTCGAAGAACGCGGTGGCTTCGTTGGTTGAGAAAGAACCTTCGATGGATGGAAAATACTCATCGCAATCATAGTAAAGAACATCAACGTTGAATCAAAGACATATAGGAACGCCTCGTGGCTGATGAGGTATCCACTGTTGCCCTGGGCGTATTCGATGAGTCGGAAAATCGACCGAATGAGAATCAGAATGCTGGCCACGTATAGCCCGGTCATGACAATTTCCCAAGTAGGCATTTGCAGTACTCCAGATGAGCGCCGTGGGGTGAAGCACTTCTCGGTGGGATTTTTGCGAATCCGGTAGTGAAAGATTGTTGAAGCTATGATGAAAACGCTGAAGAACACCAATTGCACGGCGAGACCGCCAATTGTGATATGTTCGCCGGTGGTCATTGCCGAAAGAGTTCCACTTGCCATGATACCTCCGCCTTATTCCTGGTTAGCTTTCATTGACCAGGACAGTTGTGTGGATGGAGTGGATTGGTTACCTGCTGCTTGCATCAAAAATGCAATCACGTCCCCCGAGACGAAAATTATGGTGAGCCATTTCACCGGCACCAGACTCAAGTTCTCAGCGTTTAAATGCACAATGAGGCGACCGAGAGTCATGTATATGGAGGCGGCATAGAGAGGAGGGGCAAGAAGGATCATAATAGTGCCAACCGAGTAAATCGGGATATTCTCTTTGTTGTCATGGGCTAGCGCGCGGCAAATGTAACCTATGATTTGAACTGTGAGGCATGTAAGTAACGCTGTGGACTCCCGTAGAGATCATGAGGGAACTGGTAAGCTCCGGCAATGAGACTAGGGCCAACTTACAGGCTCCACCGATGACGAAGACTATAAAGTACCAGGCTCGTGTACGAACGACCTGGTAAAGGTGATAGCAAGTTGCGAGCACAAACAGAACCGTGAAAATGATTGCAGCCACGAGAGAGGGCGTATAACGGTATAGTTTGAAGTCCACCCCTCCACCCGTGTTGGAAGCCATGATGAATGAGTGTAACCGAATACAACCAACTGTTAGGGTGATAGAGTATACTATGACAGAGAAACAATTCAAATGATTAAGGAGATTGTTCGAAATTGGTTGCCTTGAATGAGCGACTGTAGGAGTTAAGTAATTATCTGTTTCTGAGCCAGCTAGTACAGTATATATACTTAGCTTTGCCAGATCTTTTTAAGCGTCGTAACCGTATTCGGGGCAAAACAGAGACTGTTTTTTTTCCCTTTGTATCCATGGTACTAGATGCCAGTACCATGCAGCTTAATCGGTATTAAAATGCGACAAGGCCGTAATGGACCCACCCGTATTCGCATTGTTAGTTTAGCCAAGTTGCCATTCAGTTGGAGCGGGTCTTCTAATGTCCGTCTATGCAATCAGCCTCGCAATGTAAGTAGTTGCCTAAGGGTCTAAGCTCAACAACCATGGAAATGTTTTGAAGGGTTCGTTTTGCCGCTGACCCTCCCGTACTCGCTTCCATGTCGCGATATTCAGATAGATATCCGTCTAATACGAATCCATACGAATCCACCTAAATACTATTTTTATATTTAGTCTCAACTCCTGGTTTTTCTAGAAGTAGTATATAAGTCATGTCTACCAAAAATCTCCCCAAAGGTCCAGTGAAGCTAGAGCTTATGCACTCGGACTTAACATAGGCTCGATACTTTCCAAATTCTCTTGATCGCAACAATTATCAGGCCAATCATTTCGGAATGGAAGATAACATGGTTTCGATCCGTTCCGACGAAGCTGTTGCCTTCGCGTTTTATCGCTATGACCCCAGCATGGGCGGTGCTGTCCTTTTTACAATTCTTTTCATTGGCACAACCTTCTACCACATCTTCCAGATGTTCAAAACCAAGTCTTGGTTTTTTGTTCCCTTCGTGATAGGTGGTCTCTGTACGTGCAAGCTTGTTTTATATGCTTTTTATACTCATGCTAACAGAAGTAGTTGAGATTATCGGATATATAGGGCGTGCCATGTCAAGCAAACAAAGTCCGGATTGGACGCTAGGACCCTACATAGTGCAGACACTCTGTCTGCTTCTCGCCCCGGCTCTCTTAGCAGCCTCAATCTACATGTTGCTCGGTCGGATTATTCTGGTTCTGCAGGCAGAATCACATTCCATTTTGAAAAAGAAGTGGCTTACCAAGATCTTCGTGACCGGCGACGTGATGTCGTTTCTTCTACAAGGCGCTGGTATGTGTCCTCAAGATAAATGAAAGACGAAATTGGACTGTCTGACTGTATATCCAGGTGGTGGCATCCAGAGTAGTGGCTCCCTCGATGGCATGAAGACTGGCGAGCGCATTATCATCGTTGGTCTTTTTGTCCAAATCATATTCTTTGGCTTCTTCATTATTGTCGCTGGCCTATTTGACTGGAAGCTGCGCAAATATCCCATCCCACGCTGTTTCGATCAGGAGATCCCCTGGCGAAAATATCTCAACATTCTCTATGCGACTAGTGTGTTGATCCTGGTGCGCTCACTTTTTCGACTTGTGGAATACATCCAGGGCAACGACGGCTATATTTTGCGCCATGAAGTCTACTTGTATGTTTTTGACTCGCTGCTCATCTTCATTGCCATGGTTATCTTCAATATTGCCCATCCGTCTGCAATCACTCGATTTTTGACTGTGGTGCCGAATTACGAGTTGACTGGTACACCGAATGGGCGGACTATGAAGCCCGATGGAGTCTATCGTGGCGTGTGATCATCTTGTTCATTCTTCCTTTTTTTTTTGTAAAATATTTTGTGAAATACTTGTATATTATATGTCCATTTAATTCATGGGATCCAATTATTGAGATAGACGAGAAACAAGACGAGCTGCCGGTGTTGATATTATATTTACATATAGGTACTCCGTACTCCGTAGATGCATTTGAATAAGAATACGAGTGGGTCTACAAGATCTACCAAAAACTAAAAAATTTAAGCGCCTCTTGGACCATAGACACCCCTGGAGTTTATAATTCGAGTTCGAACTAGTTCTAGTCTAGTGTATACACTAAAAGCTAACATTCTAACTCCTTTATCCAATTGAAACAATTTGGTTATGCGTTATTGAAAAATCAATAGGGAACTGAATATCAGTGTCAAGGACTCCCATACTTATGTTTTGATCTGTAGAAGAATAACGTTTGAACATTTGAAGTTTTGTGGTTGACCGGAATGGGAAAAAAAGGTTTCTGTTGTCAATGCTTGAGAAAGTCTGCTTCGCCACTCCCATGCTACTTAGCCTAACAGAGAGGTAACTAGGCGCCAGTATTACATAAATCCTGCAAATCATGGATAACTAATTATTCGCCCCCTCAGAATTTTATATTACTCGAAGAATGTATGATCCGGCGTTTTCCGACACCTCCGCGCAGAACCCACGTGTTCTGAGAAGACATCGCATCCGCCACACCAAATCTCGTAATGGATGCTATCCTTGCAAACTTCGAAGAGTCAAGGTACAAATTGAGCCCTACCCCCCCCCCCCCCCCCCCGGGGTTATTCTTGTGAATCGGAAGCTGACCTCTTAAGTGTGATGAACTACAACCTGCCTGTAGCACATGCGCTTCCAGAGGTGAACCTTGCTCTTACCCCCCACCGCACGCCCCTTCGAAAAAACCCCCCAGATCTGGAAAGGCGACAGGGAACGAAGATGGCGGTCCCTTATCTGCTACATTCGTTCCATCAGCTGGAGCTCGTCCGCTCGACGTGACTTTTCCAGCAATTTTCTCGAGCCATAATAGCCACGCGCGTATGGACTTGCCAATGAATGATTTGAAGCTCCTTCAGTTTTTCAATTCCTACACTGCGAAACAAATGTCGCCGCATCCGAGGAGGGGTATGGTCTGGCAGCGGATCATCCCGGAAATTGCATGCAAAAATCGGTATTTGATGCACCTGCTCCTAGCACTAGGAGGCATCCACATGATTACGCAGCATGAGGCCAACTTGACTAGTGGCCTCGAAGAATTGGATACAGTGGACTTAGCAATAGTCATGGAACATCATCAAAGAGGACTGGAAGGTTTTAGGGAAGAAGTGTCCTGCATTTCTCCCTCTAACGCCGAGGAACTTTTTACTGGTTCTGTGCTTCTCGTTGCGTTTGCTTTTGCATCTCTCATGGTTCGGGAGCTCAATCCGCTTAGTGGGACACCCGAAGAGATGAATAGTACTACAGGAAATTCCTCTTCCGCAAATGACGTTTTACGTCTCAACTGGTTATACCTTAACAGAGGGGTAACTAGTATTCTATCTGATCAATGGAACGTGTTAAAAGGCTGTCGGCTCCGGCAGATGATGGTGTTCTCACAGCGCGACGGGCATTGGGAGGATTTACCATTTGCTCTACCATCGTCTCGACTTTCTCGTTGCTCACTCCGCCTAGTTAAATTTGCCGAAGGTGCCAGCCAAGCAGTCGCAAACATCAAGGCTTCTTTGCATACGCTTGAACCCGCCAGGGATTACTTATCCAGCTGCTCGGGTACGCCGACATCTTACGTTTCAGAGTCGCCTAAGACTCTAGACTCCGTTATGGATGCGCACTCTGAGACCGTAGACCTCCTGGATACGGTATATTCGCGCATTCTCTCCATATTACGGTGTGAGGCAACTGAAGATCCTGCTGACGTGGAAATCCAGTTGGATTTTGAAGAGGCGGCGGTTTTTGCCTGGCCGATCCGGCTTCCAAGTCCATTCTTGGCATCGCTTGAGACAGGCGAACCTAATTACCTTCGTGGACTCTCACTCGTCATTTTGGCTCATTTTTATTTGGCAAATACTCTATTTGATACCTGGTTTCTGAAGGGCGCCTTTGAAAGAGAGGTACTCAA
Source organism: Penicillium hordei (assembly GCF_028827395.1). Lineage (NCBI taxonomy): Eukaryota > Fungi > Ascomycota > Eurotiomycetes > Eurotiales > Aspergillaceae > Penicillium > Penicillium hordei. The sequence continues at coordinate 6,014,901 of NW_026623142.1, forward strand.
AATCAGCACGCTTATCGGTTCCCTGAATGAGAGCCAATTGTCAACATTTATGCTATGGCCCAACGAGGTCGTGACTTCGACCTTGAGAGAAGTCACGACCTCGGGATGTACTCCTTGAACAATATGCCCGAGGCCAGTGAAGTATCTAATTTTATCGACAACCCTATCTTCTAGAAACACTATACACAAGCATAGCATAGATCGCGTGCCTCGTCAACCCTTGGTCCCAGTACCTGAAATCACAGGGACAACCCTGAGCCACATGGCGAACTACTGGTAGACACTGTTCGTAATTCTTCATTAGATCTTTTGCTAGATCACTTGCTTGATTAGTTGATTCGTAGCTCTGGCATATATATGCTTCCACTCCATCATTTACAGAAAAAATGCAACTTACATTGAGACACAGGTGTTAATACAAAACATCTCTGCCCCTCTATATGTATGCAGCTTGTGTGTTATGCTGACATTGATTTGTACCGGGGTTCAATAAACCTGTACCCCTTGCTGATATCTGTCATAGCTCGTCTTTATCTGAAACCCAAAATATCTTTGCTGATCGACACCTTGCTAAACTCGTACAACAATCTTGTGAGTCCGAGCCCGAGATTGGAATGCAATAAAACAACAAATATGCAAGGATCGGATTCAACTGACACACTTGCAGGGTTTCTGATTAATTTCAAAATGCTACCAAAGTTCTCCAACCTAATATCAAACTATCCTAGCACAACTTTATTCCAAACCCTCCATACACGCTATATGACACGTTTTCTTGGCCTCCGGGGCAGTCGCCTCAACCATGTAGCACTTATTGGCGTGGTTATGCCTGCAATAATGTCAATGGGTTATAACCAAGGATTACTAGGGGGAGTTCTCACTCTGCCCTGGTTCGAGGCCCAATTTCCTGAAATCGACGTGAGAAACGCCCAACCGTCAGAAAAGCATTACAGATCTACTTTGCAGGGTACTGTCGTAGCCTTGTATGCAGTAGGTGGTTTCTTGGGAGCCATCGCCTGCATTGCGCTGGGTGATTTGCTCGGACGTCGACGGGCTCTCATTCTCGCTTCAGTGATGGAAATGATCGGAGCTTTCCTCATGGCTAGTTCTTTTTCTTTTTCTCAGCTTGTGGTGTCACGAGTTATTCTAGGTCTGGGTACCGGCGCCCAACTAGCCACTGCGCCTATGTGGCAATCCGAGATATCACCAGCTACCAAGCGTGGTGCGCATGTTGCGAACGTAGGCATTTTCGCCGCCATGGGTCTTACGCTGGGGTTACTCGTCGATCTCGGGATGTCGTATGTCTCCAACAGTGCAAGCTGGCGTGTTCCAGTTGGTTTACCTATCATATTTGGCATAATTGTGATTGTGTTTACTTGTCAAATGCCTGAGTCACCCCGTTGGCTGGTCCGGCAGGGTCGGGTCTCTGCTGCGCGTGAGGTATTGGCAGCCCTAAGGGACACTGAAATCGACAGTGAAGTGGTCAATAAGGAGATCCTGGATGTAGAGTGTTCGCTGGCTATTGCTGGTAAAGGCACTCTGGGCCAAATCTTCCAAATGGGACATCAAAGAATCTTTCATCGCGCGTCTCTTGCGACAGGAGGATTGATGTTGTTACAATTGACAGGTGTCAACTCTATCACGTTCTACAGTACGTACACTGACTGATCTTTCAATTGCATCCAATGTCCCTCGCTTATAGATCCACCAGGTACGACGATTTTCCAAACCAACCTCCACCTTGACTCGACAACGTCAAGGATTCTGGCTGTGATCTATCAGTTTTGCGGTGTGCTTGGTGGCATTGTCTGCGTGTATACGATAGAGGGGTTTGGTCGTCGTCTCTTATGGTTGTCCAGTGCGACGGCCAACACAATTGCCATGTTCCTCGTGGCTGCGCTCAGTTCTCGGTCGACAAACACCACTGCCATGCACGCAGCTGTGGTATTCATTTTCATCTTCCACGTCAGTATGATTGTTGGGTTTGGTGGGATACCATTTCTCTATGCATCTGAAGTGGCACCACTCAGTCTGCGTACTACTATCAACGGTATCGGCTCTAGCCTATATTGGGCTCTGAGTGTACTGGTCGCGGAGGTCACACCAATCGCCTTCAATGCCATTGGATGGAAATACTTTCTCATCTTTGCCTGTCTAAACTTTGCGATGATACCGGTTATCTATTTGTTCTATCCGGAAACTGCAGGGCGGTCGCTGGAGGATATAGATGAGATATTTATTATGTCCACGGGTTGGTTAGACGCTGTTCGTGTGGCCAACCAGTTGCCTCGGAAATTAGATGGTGGCCAGCCCGAGGGAGATTGTCCGTTGGAGGACAAAGACAATGGATCGAAGGTTTGAGAGTATTTGTTTGTGAGAATAGAACTGTAGGTGGGGTTTGTAGGAATACTTGGTCAACAAAATTGGGGAATACTATGGAGGTCTCCATGAATTGCAGATATGATTTATTTTAATAGAAGACTGCACTATATTTTCGCAAATGAACAGCAATTAAAATGCCCATTGAACAACGACAGGGGCATAACGCAGCGCCTACAAGGACTAATTCTCTGATATTGCCTCGACGTCTTTCAGGGTTGGAACCTTGGAAATTGTGTCAAGTTTAACCCTAGAGGTTATGGGTACCAAGGTCCTGAGCTCCCAAAATTGACATGTGTTGTTTACTTTGTACTTTTGTAAGATTCATTTTTGTGTAAGCGAATAATAAGCGAATAATAGCTAACAACAGCTAATAAATCGGAATCTAAAGCAAAATCCCTGCCAAGCGTCGAGTGGGCTGACCGCCATTCTGCCCCGCGGATACCCCTCTGATGTGCAGCACGGTCCAACCAAGGGCTCGTGGCCTGATGTATATCAGGGTATGCTGTGAGTTCAATTGCACTTGCAATTGCAATTGCTTCATGTGGAAATAATTTAGATATCACAAATGCAGAATCTCCGAAATAGGTCACCGGTTCGTGTTCGAAAATGAATCTAGAGCCAGGCACCAGGGAAACAGAACCTAGTGGAAGCCGGAAGCGGAGCCCCAGAGGGTATTCGGCACCAAAAAAAAAAGAAATGGAGATTTATGAATTGGGGTGTGCTAAACTGCTGATCATAATGCATTAGCTGTGTACCTGAGAAGGTTAGCACAGATTACTATATGGAGTACTGTACAAAGGAGTGTGCTTATACTTTAGATGCAGGAACACCGAAAGATGGACTGTAACTGCGGTATCGGCTACATCAGAATAGACGGTGAGGTATTACAAAATTATAACCAATAATAAGATTAATGCCAACAAATAATTCGAAGCTAAAAGGAGGAAAAAAAAAAAAGAAGAAAAAGAAAAGGGGAAGTTCGGGGGACTGGAGACCGGTGGACCAAGCCCCCGGAGATAGGCGGAGTGACATAAAGTCGCCCTCCTGCCACTTCCTCTTCCTCTTCCTCTCCTTCTTCTTATCCTCAATCCTTATTACTCCTTGTCCGTTTATTTAGGTTCGTATAAACCTTGTCAGCAGGTCAGATCACTTCTCGTCGAGACAGTGGTCACATACAACCGCCACAATTTTCGCGACAAGTCTTAACTCGTGAGTTTCCCCATTACCGATAGATCGAGACATGATCATACAGAAGTGCAATTGCTAACTGTTCCCCAGGCGGCACCACCCGTTCAACGGCCGACGCTCATCCAACCGTGGAGGAGCATCGGACTGCGCACCCTTTATCCGTTAAAGCTACGCGATCACACACACTATCATCAATTCGCCTATTCATCCCGCTGTGAACGCAATGGCTCCTCACGCTAGCTCGGATGCTGCCAATGGCGCGCTGAACGGGTCGGTTCGCCAAGAATCTTCCCTCTTTACTGTCCAGTCCCCCAATGTCGTCTATACCGATGACGAAATCAAGTCGAAGTACGCCTATCAGACTACTGAGATCACCCGCACCGCGGACAACAAATTGGTTGCCACTCCCAAGGCCACCAACTACAACTTCAAGGTCAACCGCAAGGTTGGCAAGGTCGGCATGATGCTGGTCGGTTGGGGTGGAAACAACGGTTCCACCGTGACCGCTGGTATCTTGGCCAACCGTCGTAACCTCTCCTGGGAGACCCGCGATGGCAAGCAGACCTCCAACTACTACGGTTCTATTGTCATGAGCTCCACTGTCAAGTTGGGCTCGGATGCTAAGACCGGAGAGGATATCAACATCCCCTTCCACGATCTGCTCCCCATGGTCCACCCTAACGATCTGGCCATTGGCGGTTGGGATATCAGCAGCTTGAACCTCGCCGAGTCCATGGACCGTGCTCAGGTGCTGGAGCCCACCCTCAAGAACCAAGTCCGCAAGGAGATGGTCGAGATGAAGCCGCTGCCTAGTATCTACTACCCCGACTTCATCGCTGCCAACCAGGAGGACCGTGCCGACAACGTCATCGAGGGTGACAAGGCTTGCTGGGCTCATGTTGAGCAGATCCAGAAGGATATTCGCGACTTCAAGGCCCAGAACGGCTTGGATAAGGTGATTATCATGTGGACTGCCAACACCGAGCGGTACGCCGACATCATCCCCGGTGTCAACGACACTGCCGACAACCTGATCAACTCGATCAAGGCCGGTCACCTTGAGGTTGCTCCTTCCACCGTGTTCGCTGTGGCTGCCATCCTCGAGGACACTCCGTTCATCAATGGCTCCCCCCAGAACACCTTTGTCCCCGGTGCCCTTCAGTTGGCCGAGCAGCGTCGTGCTTTCATTGGCGGTGACGACTTCAAGTCTGGCCAGACCAAGATGAAGTCGGCCCTCGTTGACTTCCTGATCAACGCTGGTATCAAGCTCACCTCCATTGCCAGTTACAACCACTTGGGTAACAACGACGGCAAGAACCTGAGCTCCCAGAAGCAGTTCCGCTCCAAGGAGATCTCCAAGTCCAACGTTGTGGACGACATGGTCGCGGCCAACCACATTCTCTACGAGAAGGATGAGCACCCCGACCACACTGTCGTCATCAAGTACATGCCTGCTGTCGGTGACAACAAGCGTGCTCTGGATGAGTACTACGCCGAGATCTTCATGGGTGGCCACCAGACCATCAGCTTGTTCAACATCTGTGAGGATTCGCTTCTGGCCTCGCCCCTGATCATTGATCTGATTGTGCTCGCCGAGATGATGACCCGTATCAGCTGGCAGTCTGACAGCGAGGGTGAAGACTACAGGGGCTTCCACAGCGTCCTGAGCATTCTCAGCTACATGCTCAAGGCTCCCCTGACCCCTCCTGGTACCCCGGTCGTCAACGCCCTGGGCAAGCAGCGTTCCGCTCTTATCAACATCTTCCGTGCTTGTGTTGGTCTCCAGCCCGAGTCGGAGATGACCCTGGAGCACAAGCTGTTCTAAAGGACGTTGTCCATGCTTCCCTAGTTTGATCATCTTTACACGCTAACTACAGTCACTCGTTTAACAATACAAACCTAAATTGCTACAACCATACACCCTATTCATAATGCCGTAGATAACATGTAAGTGTCTTCTCATTCTCTAAATACATGCATGTCTCTATTCATTTCTCTATTCGTTGGTCCGACCAAGCTCGGAGTAAGCATTCAAAGCCAACTGTCCACCGAGGTGCGCATACAAGATATTCCCACCCTTGATCTCCCCACGACGGATCATATCCATCATACCCGCAAAGCTCTTCCCCTCATAGACGGGGTCCGTGATAAACGCCTCCATCTTCGCCGCATATTCAATCGCATCCCAAGTCTGACGATCAGGAACACCATAAATACCAGCATGGTACCGCTCATCAAGAATAACATCCTCCTCGGTAATATCATCCTCACCAAGCCCAATCTTCGCAGCGGTATTCTTCGCAATGCGCAAAACCTGCGCCTTCGTCGCCTCAACAGTCGCAGAAGCATCAATCCCAATAACCTTCCTCTTCGCATCCTCGGGATACAACTTCTCCAGCAACTTAAACCCAGCAATCATCCCCGCAAAAGTCGACCCAGTAACAGCACAAACGAGAACCGTATCAAAGAAAACCCCCATCTCCGCCTCCTGCTGCCGAACCTCAAACGCCCACCGCGCAAACCCAAGTCCACCCAGCGGATGATCCGACGCACCAGCAGGAATATAGTATGGCTTTTCACCGTCCACCTTAGCCTGCTCAACAACGGCGGCCGCGGTATTCTTATGCTCGATCCCGAATCCAGACGGGTCGAGCCGCACATCCGCGCCCATCAGTCGCGACAGCTGGATATTGCCCGTGCTCTCGTAGCCGGGGTCGGTCCAGTCGACCCAGTGCTCCTGCACCAGACGGGCTTTCAGTCCGGAGCGCGCGGCGACGGCCGCGACTTGGCGCGTGTGGTTGCTTTGCACGCCGCCGATGGAGACGAGGGTCGTGCAGCCCTGCGCTTGGGCGTCGGCGAGCAGGTACTCGAGTTTGCGGGTTTTGTTGCCGCCATAGGCGTAGGCGGAGTTTAGGTCGTCGCGTTTGGCGTAGATGGTTACGTGTGGGTGGGGGTTGTTTTTGGCGAGATCGGCGGTTATGCGGGGGAGGGGGTGGATTGGTGAGGGGCCTAGCAGGAGGGGGGTTCGGGGGATTGTGGAGAAGGGGGCTGGTAGGGGGACCGGGTTTAGGTCTGTTGGCTTTGGGGATGTCATGGTGGGTTGGAGAGTATGGAGTGTCGGGATGGTATAGTTGTGGTTTGGTGGGGAGATTGGCTCTGAGGTATAGAACAAGTAGAAGTGATAGATTGGATGTAGAGAAGATTTGGAACAAGTTGATTCAATACACCATATCGTGAACTATATACCCCCTCCTAGATGTCGCCGCGGGCATCGCCGCGGCGAACGGAGTTGGAGTATGATAACAGAAAGATGCCCCTCCTAGACCCATCGGCACCTTAATCATGCTACATGTAGGAAATATACCACCTATCATAGGCCGCCAGCGACATTATTCCGAAGTAGAACCGAGATTTCCGTCTTTATCAATAGCTCGTTGGTGCGGACATGGTGGGGGGTTCTCGGACACTCGCCGGCAGAGTATACACTGCGCGGTATCTTTGATTCTGTTCCGCAGCGACTGATATGATTGAAGAGATTATATTTGGTGTTTAGTCCTTGAGATCTACTCATATAGAGAAGAAGGGAGAAAGTATTATCAGGCATCAACATTCGCGAGGTTTAGAGCGAAAGACTCTAATGCTATGATTATGTGATTTGAATCACCTATCAATTGATCTACGACACCGCCGTGTTCATATAACATCATCCTAAGATTCGCATTGGTTCGACAGCTTTAAGCATATCACTGCCGTTGACAACCTATTGAGCTGATATCATTGTTTACATATCTCCAGAGGTCACCCGCAAGGTGGCGCGGGGGTTGAGGACCTTGAAGACAGCCTTAGCCTTACAAAGGAGCGTGGCCATCGCACGAATTCTACTGTTATATAGAAAATATTTGAATCCAAGAAATAATTAAAGTCATACTTCACATCAGTTATTTTTTATCGGCAAAATATTGCATCTATTGCATGTCGACGACGCAACGGACACAGTCACCCTCCTTCATCTGATCGAAGGCGGTGTTGATACCGTCCAGCGACTGGCGGTGAGTGATGAACTCGTCCACCTTGAGCTCGCCGTTGAGGTAGTCGTCGACGAGACCAGGCAGTTGTGTGCGACCCTTGATACCACCAAAGGCACATCCCTTCCAGACACGACCAGTGACGAGTTGGAATGCTGTGACATGTATTAGACAAGGAGAATATACAATAGGAAGTGAGGAACGATGGGGCTAACTTACGGCGAGTGGCGATCTCCTGACCAGCAGCAGCGACACCGATGACAATGCTCTCACCCCAGCCCTTGTGGCAGGCCTCGAGGGCAGCGCGCATAACACCCACGTTGCCAGTGCAGTCGAAGGTGTAGTCACAGCCGCCATCAGTCATCTCAATCAGGTGCTCCTGGATGGTCTTTCCGGAGAGCTTGGTGGGGTTAACGAAGTGGGTAGCGCCGAACTTGCGAGCCCAGGCCTCTTTACCGTCGTTGACATCGACGGCAATGATCATACCAGCCTTGTTCTTGACCGCACCCTGCACAACGGACAGACCAACACAGCCGACACCGAAGACGGCGACGTTGGAGCCCTCCTCGACCTTGGCAGTCACGACAGCAGCACCGTAACCGGTGGTGATACCGCAACCGAGCAGACAGGATCGATCGGTGGGGATCTTAGGGGTGACAGCGACGACCGAGATATCGGCAACGACGGTGTACTGTGAGAAGGTGGAAGTACCCATGAAGTGCAGGAGGTCCTTGCCGCGGGCCTTGAAGCGGGAGGTACCATCGGGCATAACACCCTTACCCTGGGTAGCACGGATCTTACCACAGAGGTTGGTCTTGCCAGACTTGCAGAACTTGCATTCACGGCATTCGGGAGTGCTACAATTGTCAGTGGATTGTGATGCCGAGATCGGAGCCGAAAACGTACTAAAGAGCGACGACGTAGTCGCCAACCTTAACGGAGGTCACGCCCTCGCCGATGGACTCGACAATACCGGCACCCTCGTGACCGAGGACAACGGGGAAAGCACCCTCGGGATCCTTGCCGGAAAGAGTGTAGGCATCTGAGACATGTCAATAATTGTTGCGATAGGTCAGGTTTTCCTCGGTATTGCGTTTGTTTTTCCGTGCAGATGGCGGGGCAGATGGCGGGGCTTACCGGTATGGCAGACACCGGTGTGGTGGATTTTAATGCGCACCTCACCAGCCTTGGGGGGAGCAACCTCGATGTCCTCAATAGACAGAGGCGCGCCGGCCTCCCAGGCGATGGCAGCCTGTCAATTGTTCAGCACTGTTTCATGACTCACAAATGCGAGCTGTGCCGGTCGACGTCATTTGTGCGGGGTGGTCGGATCGAGCTTACCTTGCAAGTGATTGTCTGTAGATTTCCGAAGTCAGCAAAGTTAGTCTTAAAAAAAAGAGAGAATAGTAATTTACCTGTCCTACTGTGCTGGCCATTGTGTATGTTGATCTTTAAACTAGAACACTGTTAGCAAGTCTAGAAATGCCAAGGGAAAAAAATAACTCACAAGAATATGGTGGAAGAAGAAGAGAAGGGGAAATGACGAGGCTTTTGAAGGGTGGGGGGTGGACCCGGGTATGAGGGGGGAAAGATAAAGGCATCTTCAGAGTTGGAGATCCGGACAGCTTCTAACTCCCCTCATATGATTGCCAAATTCTCCCCACTTGGAGAAATTCAGTAAGATAAGCCATTTCCCGTTCAAATAGAAATATACGTGATCGGGAGTGCTTCCGAGCTCCGCGGGGAAAATCTTATAGGGGTATACATACCCTATATGCTCACCTGGGTAGCACTATGTTGTACAGATATACAAGGTAAGCACTATCTATAGCCCCAGAGGTATAATCAACTAGGCGAAGTGCTTGATGTTTCTTTTTTTTTCATGATTTGATCTCAAGACTAATAATGTCAGGGCAAACACAGCATGAAAACAGCATATCGCCGAATTCGGAAATCTTCATTAGTCGCAGAACACTCGTTATATCCACCATATCCGACAGCTCCCAGCACCGATAATGGGAGGTATATTGTTAAATCGAGAGCAGACCGAATGGACTCATAACGGTAGCAAATATCAGACAGACCTCAACTCCGAGTTTGTATGCCAAACCCTCCCCCCGGCTCAAAAAGGAAAACGAATGCGCGCCCTCCGGGTTCACGATCGCAAAGTTTCAAGTTTCTTGAGGATGGCAAGCGATAGATATCGAGCTAAGGAGAGAAAGATAACCCAAGTTAAGCTCTATTTTGCAAACCTGTTCAACGTACATGGTCACATCTTCCTTGATTTGGTTAAGTCTTTTTTGTATTTTGAGCCCCGGGAGAGGAGAGGTAGATATCTCCCGTGCTAGTCACTATGGTACACGGAAAGGAGCCGATCCTGCCTGCTTCCTCGCCAATAGGTCATCGACCACGCTGTCATCCATCTAAACCTCCATGTAAAGCCACTGTCGGGCCGGAGACAACCGGGTCGATGGAGCCGCCTCGCCAATCACCCAATTCATCGAATGCATGCCAAAACAGAAAATAGTCATCGACAATATGTTTCTTATTATCAAAATAGACCTTTAGTTGCCTCCCATAGAGCCACTCTGCATCATTGCAGCGTTCTGCTCCTGGAAGCGCTCGTTCAACCGGGCGGAGCTCTTGAGGTTCTTGTCAACACAGCGCATGATGCAAGTCTCCTCGCGGTTAATGAGGGACTTGGTGGTGAAGTCGTTGACACAGTCATCGAAGCAGCGCTGGACCATCTTGGAGTACATCTGAAAGAAAGAACGTTAGATCTTGATCATGGCAGAAGACAGGTGGTTGATGGTAAACATGGAATCACGGGCAAGGGGATAGGCGCAAAGTTGAGTCATCGACGAGGAAGTTAGGAGGTACATACAGTCATGAATTCCTTCATCTGCTTCCGCTCCATGCGGGAAGCGAACTCGCGCTGTTCCGATGCGTTAAGTCTGTGACTTCAGTATTAGCGGTTTGCTCAGTGAATGATCCAGAGGAACAATGGGATAGAAAACACGACAGAAAAGTGAAGAGTGTCCAAAGGATGTACTTACCCTTCCATTGTGATAGATGAATGATACCAAGATGTTTTGATAGTAAGATGCTTTCCACAAGTCTCCTGCCAGCTGCCAGCTCCGCTGGTTCTGAGCTTCTCGGGTGCCGGAGAAATATTAGCCCACGCGACTCAAAATATTGTGCCTTAGGTACCAGGCCACCACGTAATCAACATCGTGTGTCTATTAGTTGTATAGCCCATATGACCTTTGATTTAATATTCTTTTAGTTTATATAACATCTTGGACAGTGAGGAATCAAACTTTATAGTAATAAGAGTATCAGATAGGTGAGTGTATTGTACTGATGCTTTATTAGCTCTACCTACTCTAGGACAGGAGGGTTTATCCGATCGGAGAAACATACTTATAATCGGAGAAATATGCCAAAGTCAGAAGAGCTTGTCCACGTGATATCTCAACGTCGCAAATATTTCCTCAACCTCACTTCATGACGCTATGAACAGCTAATCCCACCTCACTGACCTTTTACACGTAGTTAAACGGGTTTGTGCCCGTGGGTAGACAGTTACAGCCGGGGCCTAAAAAATCTTCTTTCTTTTAACTATGTTATTTACACTTTTGACTAATACAGATGGCGTGTAAGATGTCAAAACCTACATGTAGAACATGCGTCCCAAAATGGGCTCTAAAAAGGATCGAAATAATGCCAAAGACTCAAAAGTCAGTAGGAGATCTTCACGTCTTTCGAGAGACGATCTACTCTGTACCCGAGACATATTTTCCCGCAATGGACCAAGTGGCAATGTATATCCTCTAACTGAACAGATAACCTTGGAATCAGTATACTTCGTCCACTTCATTGGTCATGGGGTTAACCCAAATCCAAGTGATTTGAAGAACCAGAAAAAATTAACATCGGTACCTGGTCCGGAAGATATGAAACCCGATATAAGCGACTGATCTCCAAAAAAATGCCCCTAAAAGGGTCCAGACACGTTCCAGACAACCCAGGACCCGTTGGTTCCAGACTATCATAGTACTCTAGTACTCCAAGGTGGGGGCAGTTCTTCACATTTTGTTCAAATTCTAGAAATTCCAAAAATTGGGCTAGTAGGAGATCTATATTGTGCTCCGTGTAGGTAGTTCCATGTAGCAAATGAGAGATCCCAATCCAAAATCACCCCTGTAGCATTGTGTACCTGTACGTACTCCGTACATTGATCCAATTTAATCTATATGACAGGCGGCCCTGACCCATCTTTAACTTGTCCCGGGAACCTTGGGTCTCTAAATTGAGCTATTCATAGTCTCATGTTCTCAGAAAGAAACTTCCCCTTAACAGATAATAATCTCTGTCATATGTGTTCGGCTCTTGGCTCGTGCCCCCTCCCCCAACTCATTGACCCTTTCGAAACTCTGACCTTTTCGCCCTTTCGCATCCCTTCATCCATCAGACTCACACACTCACATCACCCTCCTTTTCTTCCCATCCTCTTTGTTCTCGGTTTCTTGGTCTCGAATCTTATCTCTGCTCTTGCTTTGCCTCGGAAACGTGCCTGTGCTATTTTGGGCCCAGCCCCAGGATTTCCCACACGAGGGCGGTGACGCAGGGCCCCTTCAACTTTCCCGAATCCCTCGATCGACACACCCACTTCTCTGCGCCTCTCCGCTTCTTAGTACCTTTGATTCCATCTCGAGTCGCCCTCCGGACTCGCCATGGTGACGGTCGGCAAGTCGCACCCGGGCGCTGACCCCGTTCACACTCTCCCCACCTCACCCGATCCGGTCGGCTCCAACTCCCCGCCATCGAAGCGAGATTTAGCTTCATGGTGGAAGCAGTTCAAACGAAGCACCAGAAAAGACGAATTGAAAGGTAAGCCATATTTGGTAAATGCGACATGAAAACACGGGCGATCGCGTAAATGTTTCCTGGGGCACTCCGGCTCGCGGCGGTTCGCAACATCCCCTGAGCCTTGGGGTATACTTTCCTTGTCGCACAGGAGATGATTGCTGCAGTTCACCATGTCGGAGCCGGGGACTTTGCTCGCTCTTCAATTGATTTGTTTGGTTTCCTCGTTTTCTCGAACTGGTATGCTAACCCGTTTGTCGCAGAGGAGGCACCCCGCGGCATCTTCGGGATTCCGCTCAATGTCAGCATCAAGTATGCTAATGTGGCAATCTCCTTAACCAACGATCATGGCGAGAGCTTCATTTATGGATACGTGCCTATTGTTGTTGCAAAGTGTGGAGTTTTCCTAAAAGAAAAGGGTTAGCATTCACCTTACTATACTCGATGAGTTGTCGCTGACCTTTTTTTTGGAACAGCAACGGATGTGGAGGGCATATTTCGTCTTAACGGGTCAGCCAAACGTATTAAAGACCTGCAGGAGGTCTTCGATTCCCCCGAGCGATATGGCAAAGGACTCGACTGGTCCGGCTACACCGTCCACGATGCAGCAAACGTACTTCGCCGATACCTAAACCAGCTTCCCGAACCCATCGTGCCATTGGAGTTTTATGAGCGCTTCCGTGAACCTCTGCGTATCTACCAGCGACAAGTCCTAGAAGGAAAGGACACAAACGATGCCGATAAGTTCGACCATGCAAAGGCTGTCGAGACATACCAGAACCTCATCATCGAGCTGCCCCCATTGAACAAGCAGCTGCTCCTCTATATCCTCGATCTTCTCGCGGTTTTCGCCTCAAAGTCCGATCAGAATCGCATGCCGTCGGCCAATCTGTCTGCGATCTTTCAACCGGGCATGCTGTCTCACCCCCAGCATGATATGTCACCGGAGGAATACAAATTGAGTCAGGATGTGTTGATCTTCTTGATCGAGAATCAGGATCACTTCCTGTTCGGAATGAGCGGCACGGCTGCCGATGAGCAGACCATGAAAGAGGTCGAGGCAGGGATTCCACGACCCGCAACTCACCCGACCGTTCGACGATCGGTATCCAACGCCAGTGCGAACACGGAAAGCCATCGCAAGTTGGACAGTATCCGACGAAATGTTTCCGTTTCATCGCGCAACTCCCGCCATTCTAACAACGCTCAAAGCCCTGTAACTCCCACCTCAACCACCGGCGGCGGCGGTGGTGGTGTCCACCGAAGCAACACTCTGCCCTCAAAGATGGGTCCAGTCTTGACCTCTGCCCGTTATGCACGAGCCAACGACGCTGGATCGAACAATCCTTCCGGCCTATCTGTTTCTCATCAGAGTTCTCGATCGACTAGTCGAACGCCGTCAGTGCGCGAAGAGCCCGAGCAGCCCCCGCCGATCCCTGAGTCGATTTCTCATCCGGCCCCTCAACCAGTCCCTGAACCGACTTCCGAGCAACGTCCTGAGCAGCGGACCCCTGGTCAATCGACGGCCTCGTTGACTCCAGGCAACATCTATGTGCACACGTCAACCCATGGCCCATTGCCTCCGGCCACTGCTGAGCGTCTTAGCCTCAGCGAAATTGCCAGGCCGCAAGAAAATATCAACACCGCGGTCGCCTCACCCCCGGTCGCCCCACCCCCACATGTTGTCACCCCGAGCCGTGAGCGCAAACTTTCAAATTTCTTCACGAAGTCACCACCCACTGATAGTGAACTGAGAGAACCCCGTCAGCCGAATCGCTTGAAGAAGAAGCGCATTCCTGGTAGTGCAAGCATAAGCGCACAAAGCTCGGCTAATTCACTCCATGCCTTGAGTGTAGATCCTAGTGCGGATCTCGAACCTAAGCACGAAACCCGATCTGCGGAAGCTGTTGTTGGTGACACCACTCCCAGACCACCAAACGCTGCCACACTCGGCAACCGAGAGAACCCTTTCGACTCGAACTCGGCTCTCGTAGAGGGTACTTCGCAACCTCACACTGACCACACTTTGCGACCTCACAAGTCGCGCACGCCCTCCATGAACTCGCGTTCATCATTCACTGATCACTCTGATATGGATCAGCCTGAAGATGTCGCTCGCAGCGAAAATCGTCGTAGTTGGCGGTTCCATCGGTCCTCCAAACGCACCGGTGAACAACTCGGACTAGGTTTCGCGTCTCCACCCCTAGTAGCGACGAATCCCCGAGCTGAGCAAAGCACCAGTTCATTCGGTAGCGGTCACTATCAAAGCACGGACCTCTCTAATCACCCACTGAGCTTGGATGCTGGCATTCAAGGCACCACTTCCTCCATAGGATCAGAGCCCGAGAAGAAGAGTTTGTTCGGAAAGTTCAAGGCCAAGGTCGCTCAAGTTCGGGATGGAGTTAAGGATGATCGTGAGCGCACAATGAGCCCCACCCGGTCAGAGCATGACCCTTCCCCCACCAACCAGCCTCTTGCTCCCATTACTACGGAGCCGACAAATGGCAATCCTGTCTCAGTCGAAGTCCCACGTGAACAGCCCAAGGAAGAGCATATGCGTTCGCCTGTGTCTCCCTTGCCTGGCGCTGGTTTTCCTCCATCTATTCCCGAAGAGCCGCATAGCCCCGAGGCGACTGTGGCTGTGCCTGTCGAACAGAAGGAGTCTGCTCAGCTGCCCGCAACCGAGTCCATGTTGGCACCAGAGCCAACAGTGTCCCAAGAAACCCCGAAAGAGACCGCAGGACCGCCCACCTCGGCTGCTTGATCTCCTTCAAACTGTTCTCACAAAGTGTTTCCATTCTTCCGCTTCTATTATTATCACGATTGCTCTTCCGTCGATTACACCTTTATCTTCTATCCAGTTGTGCAGGATTCGTTTGACCGTTCGGGAGGGTATGGCTTATTCACGGAGCATTGGCGTCACCTGGGGCGTTGGATGATGTTGTTTCTCTCATCTTATTTTCGTTCGTGATGAATGGGCTTTGCCCTCGTATTCGTGCTCTTGTTGCTCTCTCGTCCCTTTGCTGTCCATTGGATGGTGTGTTTCCCCTTCGAGTTGCCTTTGAATGACCCCCATGTATTCTTTATCCCGTTGCTCTCACCCACCCCCGTCTTCTCGCAATGGTCCTAAGCTTTCTTCATATTATTATTATTAGCCCGTTTGCGGATTCTCAGTTGATCACGTTGCCATGTGGAATGAATGTACGCCTGTCTCTGCGATTGCAGCCGGTCTGTCTTGATCTTTCTTTCGTGTTTTTCCACCGATCTCGTCCTATTCTTAGGTTCAGCTTGCGATATCCGTCTGGCGTTATTGTTATAAACCCGGTCACAGGAATAGGGATGCTTTTTCAAGATTTCTTTCGCTTTTCCTTCTGTATAAGTGTAGGGTGTGTGTCCGTGGCCGAAATGCCGCGCCGGGGAAATCCTGGGGAAATCGTTAATTCACGTCGTAAAAATGGTATTTAACGGTTCGAAATTGACCGAGAAAAAAGCAATCGCTTATCTCGTCCATCTTTAAAGGTGAAGGTAATGTTGTCACATGAAAGACAGGAGGATGTTGTGGAGTTCCGAGTTCACCCACTAGTCAGCGAAGCACCATCTGGGCCATTCCTACGACTAAGCAGGAATATCACAACTGTGGAATAGCCAGTGATACTTGCGCTGGTAAGGATAATTACTTTTAACTACATAATACTGAACTTCGTCATATAGGTGTATTACTGCTTGCTGTGATGCTTTAGATAACCGAATGCATTTAGGGCACTCCAGTCACCTACATGTACAAATACATGCAAGATGCATTCAGGTAAACAAAGAGATAAATTTTAAGGTGCTTTAGGGACTGTCATGGCAATGCAGTTTCGAATGGCCGGAAACCTAGAAGGAAATATATAGTGCGTACCTACATACATATATTTGACCAGATCTTGCTAGGGATTGATTGTTATCCTTATTATAAGTCACTTCTCATTCATTTAAGATTTGGATAGTCCACGATAAATAGTATGAATGTTTATTAAGTATGAATTATAAATTGAAGGTCTGTGACTTCTCTTCCTCCGTCATGTAAGGACTGTGCTTCTGCACCAACACATATAACCCTCCTACACTAGTGCTTAAGCACATGATGATATCACTCCGTCAATTCTATCACCAAGTGTATCGGAAGTTCGGCTGCTCCCGATCTGTCAAATCCATCAAATCAGTCTCTAAGATATGATGTTGGTTACCCTCATCTGCGACAACCGTTGCTTCGCTACGTCTATCACGACGTCGATTCTCGTTTAGGTAATACATCCTGCGAAAATTAGAACCCGACAGCCTCTATATTTGGGCTGGACACTTACATCAAAGCGGCTTGAATGACAATCATCATCGATGCGCTGACGAAATATGCACGGAATCCAGTGGGATATGTGGGTGCTTCGGAAGAGATGAAGAACTGCGGCGTAATGATTTGGCCAACACAATAACCAACAAAGATCATGACCTAAATAGCATAACCAATAAGCGTCGCTTCATGTAGGATAGGACGGTGTAGGTGGGCTTACACTTGCTGTCATCTTCTTCGTGAATCCAGCGACGTTTGATGAGATCATTGACATGCACATGATGTATGAGACAGTACATGTGAGGAGCGAGTAAACGGCGCCCAGACGCGACATCTTTCTTTCGACGGGAAGAGCTGCAATTGTTAATATTATTAGAGGAAAATGAGGATTGTGGTTACTCACTGTAGAGCAGGACACTCCCAACTAGCACGCAAATATTGCTCAAAATCATTGCGATGCATCGTCCTTTGCCAATATAGGAACAGATTCCGCCACTAATTTGTTAGAAAGAGAACGATGTGAAGGTAAAGCTGGAAAAAAAAACATACGCGAGTAGCACTGAGACAAGCTGAATCGCATGCTCGGGCATGGCAACTACAGTCGATTCAACGCTTGAGTAGCCAAGGCCCGTGAGAATGATTTTGTTGAACTAAAGCAAAAGTCAGTTACCAAAATCGTGCACCAACGTTGAATTGTTCACTTACAGCAGTCAATCCGCCACCTGGGATACATTGAAGGAACACAATGGCAAAGAGCATCAACACCTGGGGGTCGCGGAAGCATTCGATGACTTGGTATTTCTTATACTGCCGGTTCTTCATTCCGGTATGATTTTGCAAGACCTAACGGATACATCAGCCACACCCAAATTCTGTGTGAAAATGGAACTTACCCTGACAACCGCGATCTGCCTTTCCCGTGGGGTCAAAAACCACGCAGTCATTGGAGAGGAAGGCATGGCGAAAAAGAGGAATATTCCCCAGGCCATGGTGATGGGACCAAATATCAGGTACAGATATTGCCATCTGCCCAACGCGCCATGGAAATGGCCAATTCCGTTCGACACACCGTCACCGATAAATGCTGCAATCGGACCACCAGCCCACCATAAACACGCCCTCAATGCATGTTCCTGTGTGGTATAGTACTGGCTAACTAGGAGGGTAAACACAGGGTTGTTGGATGCCTCAAAGACGCCCAGGAAGAACCGGGCGACGGCCAGCGTAGCAAAATTGGTGACTCCCGCTGTAGCTGCGACACACACTCCCCAGAGAAATACCATGCTTCCTATCCAGCGGCCGATGGGTAGTCGCTGCATAAAGATAGAGTTGGGGTACTGCCAGATCAAGAATCTGTGTTACATTAGAACCGGGAATAGATGGAAATGAGATTGAGTAACATACCCGAAGTAGAATATCGAGTTGGACCAGGAGTACTGTTGACCTTCAAGGCGCTGGAACAGTTAGTTTGAGGACAACCATAACCCTTTGAATGGATATGCCCTTACTAGGTCAGTTCGGAGTCCATAAACTGCGGCAGTCGACAAGATTCCTTTGTCGACAAAAGAGAGTAGATAACTTATGAGCATCTATACGCTTAGTATTAAGTATGCGTATTGACAATAGGGGATTGAAGATTGATTCTTACCATAGGGACGAGCGATAGATCAAGTTTCCAGCGGACGATGCTCTCTTCTCTTTCGCTATACTCCAACACCAGGTCCCCGTTGAACATCTCTGCGGCATCGTCGCATCCCTTGTGACGCATAGTTTTCTCCCCTTGGGGAACGGCAGTCGCCTGTATCTCGTGTTCTCCCATTTTTGCAATCTGTGGAGTTTTTTGGGGACACTCCGCAGAGACTTTCTGTTTGTAGGTAAAGGGGCATATGGTTCTGGCGACCGAAGGGGAATAAGTACTCCACGGTTTCCATTGCAGCCACTTGGACCTAGCCATATTCCCCGCAGTACTTTTTTATTCTCTTATCAATGCCGCTCCTTCACCTGACCTGGGGTAATAATAGTCATGATACTAGAGATATGACACGGGTTCATAGCCAGGAGTTAAGCGTCGGCTACGCCGAAATATCGGCTACTACCGATGTCGCGGCAGCAACCGATATCTCCGAGATAGCCTTACCCTAACCATTTGCAACATCGGGACACTGCCGAAAGTAATAGTTCATAAAGAACGCCAATCTGCTGGATAAGCTTCTTCGATAGCCAATTGACTCTCTGGCAGACCTGCACGAAGGAGACTCTAATTCCATCGAGGAGATGTCCTTACATCCGTTTTATCAGCATGTGGTAGTCAAGGGGTTGCCCTATGACCGTGGATTCTCCTATGGTGAGCAAACCAAGGAGAAGATCCAGCTCAATGTCACGTACTATAAGCAGCCAGGCAAACTAGGACCATGGTAGGTCACTCGGATCCCATAAATGTGCTGAAGGATGCTAATTTCCAGGTCTTCGGTTTCGAGAGTCATTCAAAACTGCTATATTCCGGGGCTGCAGCGCTACTGGCCATCAGGATGGGAAGAGATGCGTGGTGTTGCCGCTGGTGCTGGTGTTACAGTCGAAGACATCGTCATGTTGAATGCACGATATGACCTCTCGCATGTAAAGTTCGAGGCTGTTCCCGAAACACCGGCCGCAGAAGAGCCCAAGACGGTGGAAGTCGTTCCTGAAATTCCTCAGGAGACGCCTGCTGTCGAAGTCGCTGTCGAAAATCCCAAGACAGCCGAGGTTGCTGAACCCACCGAGAAAAAGGCCGTCGGTGAAGAACAGCAGGTCGAAGTTGCAGAAGAATGCACCTCCGCAATCATTCTCTCCCCTGCGACAAAGAACCGGGAAGTCTTCACTGCGCAGAACTGGGATATGTCTCACCGACTTGTCACTGAAGACGCCATTATCTACCTTGAGATTCATCCTGATCCCTCCGAAAACGTCCCGTCAATGTTCCTTGTCACTGAGGCGGGTCAGCTGGGCCGCTCAGGGTGCAACAGCGCTGGGCTAGGTCTCACAGCAAACTCCCTGCAGAGTAACATGGATCTAGCTCCCGATTTATCAATCCCTATCCCCCCCTCTGGGGTATTGAGACGGCTTTTCCTTGAGCAGTCCAACTACTCAGCCGGACTGAAGAGCATCGCCCGGACCCCACGCCACGTCGCGTTTAATGTGATGGTCTCATCTGCCGACGATATTGGCATGTGTCTGGAAGTGACACCGCAGACGATCTTTAGGTCCGTCATTTCATCGGGCTCGGAAAAGCCGTACCTTGTGCACAGTAACCACTTCCAGACTGGCCCCTTCCTGTCACAGACGCAAATTGCCGACACATACCTCGGTGGGAGCTCATGGTATCGGGGTGATCGACTCGAAGCGGGTCTGTGCAAACAGGCACAAAAGGAAAATTTGATCGAACAGGATATTGTGTCGGCATTCCAGGACCATGCAGGTTATCCGCACAGTCTATGTGAGCATGTTGTTGAAGCAACAGGTTCTAAAGAGGAGAACTCTGGGCCGTATTCTGGGCCTACGTCGACCGTTTGCTGTGTCGTTTATAATCTGTCTAAGCGCACGGTGCGAGTGTGTAAAGGTTGCCCATGTGAGGGGACATTTCAAGATTTCGAGTTGCGATGAAAGAATATAATTTAACCCATCATTTCCTCAAGCCTAAACTGATCGCGAATGTAATCATCTTCCACCAAATCATCAAAAATCGACCAGAAGCCCTCGCCCCCGAACGCGTTCGTATCGACTGGAAACAATCCGTTCCAATCTGGAGGTTGGCTGCGTTTCAGAATATCCATCATCTCCCGCGCGAGGATTTCAAAAATGTCCCGAAACCGTTTTGTCGACGGCCATTGCTCTGAAATGGCAAACAGAACACTCGAACAGGCTCGGATATCTTCCAAGGCGATGAGGTCGGGCCTGTCCTTCCTAGTCCAGCTGGAGTATAGGAGGGTTAAACCGGCCGTGAAGATGGAATGTAGCGCCAGAAGATTCCAACCCAGCGGGCTTCGCTGATGAAGCACTTTGTAATGTTGGCAGATGTCCCCAGATGCTCGAGCACTCAGTGCGATATACTCCGCTGTCTTTGAAACCTCTCCTTCTGCTTCGTTCTTTGCTGTAGTGATACGTCTCTGAAGGAGCATGCGCAGTGCCTTGCTGTATTGAATGTCGAAGAATTCCCTTGTATCGTACAGCGAGTAGCCGGGGAGAACGAAGGAGGCTTCTATCGGGACTGGGACAGCGAGTCGCCAAGCATCGAGCTCATACCGGAAACAGTCGATCTTTTCGTCGGAAGCTTCATGCACATCGGCTCCAAATATTTCACGGTGTATGCGGCTTTCTAGCCGTCGTAAATGACACATATGGGTGAATGATTGGTATTTTGGTGAGTCATGTACCTGTTCGTTGATAAGTATTCAGCGGCATCATATTCATTCGAAATCAAATGGAAAATTTACCGGAACGTCAATCTCATGTTCTGCTAGGGCGAATGGTCTACCAAGGGTCAATGAGACTGCTCGATCCAGAATGTACGCACTCCAAAAGACACGATTACGCAAGTTCAGGTCGTCTTTATTCAATTGTCGCGACCGAGAATCACGAAGATTTCGGTGAAGGCCCATCTCGACCGCATGTCTGATGGCAAGTCCAATAATGTGCCAACTTCCAAGATTTGACACATTACTGGGGGTTCGTAGAAGATAGAGGGCAATTAATAGGAGGGCTTGGACCCGTTGCAGGCTCTGGCTCGCTAGAGCAGAGTCGATATGGCGAAGGGCGCGTGTAAAGTATGTCTGAATGGGGTTCAGGATTGAATATCTTTCTTGAGATCCTGTGATGTAACATACCTCTGGTCTTCTGCATGGACGCATCTCAGGGTGCAGCTGAATGATCCTCGCAGCAATAGCGTAAACCATATACAGTAAGAAGAGATTGGGGGAATTGTGATCTTCGTCTCGGGTTGTCTGATGGAATAAATCCTGAAGAGAAACCTCGTCAAGAAATGGATATCGAGGATGCACTCGTTTGAAAAACGTATCAACCAACACATCCTCTTGGTCCGTTCCCACGGACTGCTCTCCCATTGGTGTCTGATCAGACACAGTAGTGTCATCGCCTCTAACTCTTTCGGTTAACATATACTCAGACAAGATTCCCTCCACGAGCCTAGAAAGCGAGAAGCCCGACGTTGCGCCGATAAATGATGGCTCGGCTGCGGCGTTCATACTCAAAAGCACAACATCCGTCGATAGCTCGCCATGGTAGTCGACCGGCGAGATAGATTGTGCGGCAACTTCATGAGTGCAGCTTTCATTCCTCTGGGACTGGAGACGGTTCTGTAGCTCGGCGACTTGTCTTTCTAGTCTGCTAGCATGTTGTACCAGTTGTGAGTGCTCTGTGGTTTGGAGGGCTTCAAGACCAGGCAAAGTTGGCCATGTGCAATCTGCGTTTCTTAGAATCTCCACAATGATTCTCATTTTATAGATTTCCAAAGCATACTGGATCCTGACCGCTCACAGGCCGAACATACGGGGAGCTCGCCATTACACTATGTTGTTGTCAGTAATTGTCGCAGCCTAAAAGCATCATCATGTATTTGCCTTTGTCTTACGGCGCTTGCAGCGCTCACAGGCAATAGGTGCCCGGGTTCTCCGATGTGGTGGCATCAACAAGATGAGAGGTGATCTAGCGGGGAGGTTGAAGGTGAGAACGCTCCGTGGGTAGGCTAACCTATATAGGCAGCTAGATGTAGATTGACAATAACCTTGACCCTGATAACCGAGGGTAAAAGATAGCGACACAGCTAGAAAATCTTATTTTCACAAAAGAGCCTGAAGAAAAATATCATATTGCCACGATCATTTTGGAGAAATATGAAAAGACATGCCAAAAACCCCCAAAAAAGACAGCATTTGAAACAATTCATCTACTTCATTAAGAGCTACAATTTTATGGACCATCCATCGATGTATTCATGTAGATAAACATTGATGATGTGAGTAACAACCTTGGAAGTGACGCGATAGTGATGTGGTGACCTGAAGGGTAAGGCAATGAACCTTCTGCCTGAGAGATCGGGAGACACGGCACCAAGGCCACATCCAATCACTGTCGAGCTGTCATCTCCATTGAAGACCCTCCCATTTCCACCCCGAATTAGCCGGGAGCTGCTCAGGGTTTGTCTTCCGCAGAAAGTTGCCAGTTGAACTCTGCAATGGCCCCAGATACCTCTTCTGCATCAGGGGCTTCACCCTTGACACCCCCGGCCCCCGACGACAAACCATCCGCCCCTCCCGTCAACATCCTCCCCTCGCTGATAGCCCGGATCTACTCAATTGCGCACCCAGCACTCCTTTTGGCATTGGGCGCTACTCGTTTTGAAGCAGTGGTTGCTGATCCCACCAAGGAGCTTCTTTCCACCTTACCATGGCTCACCCTTGTACAAATTTTCTACGTGATTGTTTGTCTTCCACCCGCCGGGTCGACACCGTCAACAGAGACGAGCGCGTCCGCCCCGGCTGATGGCAGGTCAAGTCCTCGGTCATCTGGGCCTGGTGGTGCTGTGCGTCATGGAAAACATGGAAAGCGGAAGCAGCACGCCAACAGCTGGGCGTGCATTTGGTCCCGGTTACTGGTACGCGATCTCCAAATTGAGTGCAAACTGCGAGTCAATTGATACTGACACGATTTTCTAGCCTGCCCTCCTCTCGCTCTCTCTGACTTTCGCCTTGGCCACGCCAGTCCTGACAATTCTTCTGGTTCTATTTGGCGCCCCGCTCACAACGCACAACTCCGAGACCGTCTTGTGTGCGGCCCACATGGCGGTTCTATCCGCAACGGCCCTGACTTACGCCCATGGGTTGGACCGCGCCGTATGGAACGAGGTTTGGGGCATTGCCCGTCCTGCCGATGCGGTCTGGGGAAGTGCGCTCGGCACAGGCTTGGGGGCGTGGTTTGGCGCTATTCCTATTCCTCTTGACTGGTTAGTTATACGTTCACACTGAACTTCAAATGCCAAATAGCCGACTAACTCGATACATGAAGGGACCGACCTTGGCAGGCATTCCCAATCACGATTCTCGTTGGAGCCTACATCGGACATGCGGTTGGCTCTTTGCTTGCTCGCACTCCATTGGTTTACGGCAAGCGTGTCAAATTCACTGTGGAGGAGGTGAGCGAGACCGAAAAGAAGACTAATTAGGGACTTTGTCATTGATTCCCTCTATATTCGCGCAATACGGCATATTTCCGAAGATACATGTCTGACTTGTATTAGCATAAAAAGCTCTTACAAGTCTGCCGCCACCAGTTATAATTGGTTTTAGATATCCAAAGAATTAATTTGATAATGTAAATTTCTTTAATGAAAGCGTCTTGCTATTCACAGCTTGCCATGATCCTTGAAGCTGCCATGTCGCTCTGAGCCTTTGCTATATATGCACTGTAGTCGCAAGACTGGCGATCTGTGTTGAGCTGTCTTGCTATATTAATAGCTTCCTTTAATGATTTCTAGAAACCAACCGAGTGGCTACTTCAATGGTCAGCGCTTCCTGGGCGCCCACAGGCTGACCGGACAATATCATATCCAAGACACGACCAAGCCCGACAATGATCTGCAGCCGGACGGTTCCTCCATTAATCACAGGCACACCTCAGCGTCGACAAAAGACACCAAGGACTTTCTTTGTCTTCTTCAATCACGCGCATATCAGTGAGTAGGCTCAGCCTTAGTCCTCCTGCAACGGTGTATCCGGAGGTAGCACATATGACTGGCTTTGTTAAAATGAGTCTGGAGGGACCCGTCCATTGATAGGTTGGAGGTTGTCGCGGGGTGTGTCGTCGTTTGCCTGTGCAACACTCTGGAGGTCGGCTCCTGCGCAAAAGCTACCACCAGCACCTGTCAGGACACACGCTTTTTGTTTCGAGCCATCCTCAAAGACAAGAATGGCTTCGTAGAGCGCCTTCGCAGTCATGTGGTCGACGGCATTCTTCCTATCAGGGCGATTAATTGCAATCACCGAGATGGCAGAATACGAGGAAGTATCTGTAGTCACTTCAACTCACTTGACCATGTTCCGCCATATCCAAAACTAAGGAAAGTATCATCGAAGAAAGCGAAATGTTGCTGGTTGAGCATTTTATAGACTTCCCATACCTCGGTTAAACCCCACTCTCTCGACCTCCTCCAACCATCTCCGTCACTCGGATCTACGCTGTCGGGGCATAGCACCATGTCTTCAGCATGTATAATCTGTCATAAAAGAAAGGTGTCGCATTGATCATCCATTGGCGCGTTCTCGAGTAATCGCTAATGGTTATAGGTGAGGTGCGACTATGCGACGCAAGACCCCTGCACCAACTGCAAAAAGTCAGATGTGGAGTGCAGGTAAGTACACCCGCAGAGAACTCGAATAATTGAAAACTAACTCCGTTCAGACCATATACAAGGAAGCGCAAGAGGTTTACCAACAGCCTATCGCCAGGGCGGAATGTGTCAATCTCTGTTCCCTTGAGTCAGACACCGCGGAGCTCACAGGTTCCTCCCGAGTCACCAGAGGCGCAAGTAGCTTCACAGCGGAATTCTTTAAGCGAGTCTCATGGAGTGGTTCCAATTGAACCCAATGCAGTTGCGGTGGCCAATCATGGCGAACCGTTCATTAAAGAAGAAAGCTATCGCGGCCGCAGTGAATATCTCGGTGGCAGCGTTCCGTTTGATGAAAATATGGTCAAACCCGGTCGCGAAACTACATACACCAACCCCAAAGCATCAGCAACTGACTTGCAAATGCTCCGCGACCAAGGTGCTTTTGAGTTACCTCCGGTATCAGTTCAGAAAGAGTTAATGGCCAGTTTTAACATGCACTGTGCACCTTGGACACCCGTTGTGGACCCGAAATGGCTAGACGAGAGTGCGCCACGATCGATGCTGCTCCTTCAGGCTATTTTTCTCGCTGGAAGTAGAGTTTCTAAAGCTCACCTGGACTATGGGTCTAGCGAAGTGTTCTATCGACGAGCGAAACTACTTTTCTTTTTTGGTGGTTGTGACAACCCTTTAATTTCTATTGTGGCCGCCTGTCTGCTGCATTGGTATAATCCAGTTGGGCCCGAGGATGTCTCTACTGATACCAGTGGGTTTTGGATTCGGACAGCTGGAGCAATGGCCTTTCAGATTGGGCTACATAAGGAACCCTCGCCGAATTCTCGAGATCGGGGGTTCCGGAGAAGGCTGTGGTGGTCTCTCGTGGTATGGATCTACCTGAATACGGAATACACAAATTGCCGTGCGCTAACATACTTAGGTGCGAGACAATATAATTTCTGTTGGCGTCGGCCGACCACGAACTATCAATCTACGCGACAGTGATGTGCTTCCGCCATCACTTAATGATTTCCCCGTGAACAACTTTAAGTCTCAATTATTCCTAGCCTACTGCACGATATCCCGGCTACTGGGAGACACAGTTGAGTCCCATCTACGAAAGGAAATCTCTCGCCAAAGACGGGTTGATCTTGAGAACGCCGTCTACCGATGGGCAAAACAAGTCATTCCAAGATTACGATCGTCTGTCGCAGATCAAGACGATGCGGTTATTTGTAACCTTGAAGTACAACAGCTGCTGGTAATGTATTTCGTGGTGCTCACTATCCTCCATCGCTCGCCTACGCCAGGTAGCGTACCACCCGCAGCATCGTTAGTCGCATCTTCGTTCATTGCCGGTATTTACGAGGAATTCTTACTTCGCGATGAGCTTCGATACTTGGGTCCTGTCTTTGCATTCTATCCACTATGCGCTGGACTGTCACTCCTTTCTAGCTGCCGCTATGCCAACCTGCAGAGTACCGCCGAACATGAATTAACAGTCATGAAACTCTGCCTCCAAAAACTATCCGAACGGTGGCTCTCGGCGGTCGGACCGTTGCGTGCGCTGAACAAATTGACCGAGAAAATCCGAGAGCTGGGCCCCTTCGAGGGTTCATCGCCTACGCTCGACCCGGACGCTGCCTCGTTCTTTGAGGGGTTTGAAACAAAGCTTTGCAAACAATGGCAAGCCATTGGACATTCCTCGGATCCCACAAGCTGGAACACAGGGATTTCGCCTACTTGCAATATGGCCGACATTCAAGAACCGGATACCCTTCGGCCCCTTGATGCTCCACCGGGACAACAGGCGGATACTTACGACTTTGCCTCTCTTGATGTTAGTTTGGACCCATTCAGCAATAATTGGGAAGGCGCTGGATTTGACTGGAGTGGCTCCTGGCTACTTAATATATGAAAACAACAAAGCTTGATAATCGGCGTTACAGAAAAAGTGGTCTTGGTTTATGTCTTGTTTTCCTATGTACAAAAGTTCCTCTCCCATTTTTCTTTCAAAATACCACCCACAGTTTGTTGCACCGGCTAGACTGCATGTCGTCTATAGCTTACCTCTATTATTCTTTTGTACCTCAAGTTCATAATACTGCCTGAAGTGATCCAGAGACCCAGGATTCGCAACGGTGCTGCTAATAATCTTGGGTAGCTGGCCAGACGAAATAACCTGTTTGACCAATGTCTCGACCTTTTTACCGTTCACCGTCATAGGAACTTCTTTGACCCCAATCATGAAGCGAGGAACATGTTTACTGCTCAAGCCTTTGCGAATTGCATCCTTGAGCTCGACAGCAAGTTGGCCCGTGAACGGTTTTCCAGGTTGCATGATGACGAACAGAAATACAACTTCATCAGAGTCATGAGGTCGTCGACGCCCCACACAGAAAGTAGTTGATATAGCCGAGTTGAAAGGAGCTGATTCGGTGATCGAGTATATGTCTGCCGACCCGAAACGAATACCCTGCGGATTCAGGACACCATCGCTGTCGGTTTTCCAGTCAGTACGCAGTTCCTTCACAAGACATACTTACAGGGAAATGTAACTTGCCTCCTTCCATGAATCTGCCAACCTTTCGTTTGTGGGTTATAGCTCGCCCAATCGTGTTGAGCCCAACAATTTTCGAATTTCTCGAAATATGCGCTCTTGTACTTCGATCCATCTTCATCGCCCCAGAAAAAGACCGGCATTGAGGGGAAGGGCTTGCGACAGACAAACTCACCATGTCTTCCAGTGGTCTTAATAGAATCTCCCGTGGCAGGATCGGCGATGTCCAAGTCGTGTCCAAGCATGGGAAGCTGAATCTCTCCAGGGTACAGTGGGCCCGCAGGATCAGTCCCAATCCAAGACGTTGCCAAGTCCGTTGCACCTGTTACACTGGTGAGATGAACGCTCGAGGGGAATGTGCGGTAGAACCAGTGATACTGGTCTTCACCTAGATGAGAGCCACCCGTTTGCACCATTCTGAGGGACGATAGGTCGAACTCGTTCTTTGGGATGCAGCCGGTCATCTCGAGCTCCTGCAGATAGCGAGGAGAGCAGCCCCAGTATGAGACTTTATGGTATTCGGCAATTTTTGCCAGTCCTTTGGCACTGGGCCACAACGGAGATCCGTCGTATAGAATCAGAGTCGGACCCACGGACAGGTGACCGACCATGACATTCCACAAGACCCATGAGGTACTGCTGTACTGGAAAACAACATCCTCGGATGTCAAAGAGTTGTGCAGTACGGATGTCTTCTTGTGCTGCAAAATAACACTGTGGCTGTGCACTAGACACTTGGGCTGACCGGTGGTGCCGCTGGTGTACAAGATGTAGAGTGGGTGAGAGAAGGACACTCTTTTAAACTCTAGCTTGTCCTCCCGTCGTGAAGTTGACAGAAAGTGATCGAGACTGGGGAACACCGGCTCATGGCCCCCCGTTATGGGAATCAAAAACACTTGTGGTTTTGAGCCCAATGCCTTCACGATGCTTTGGATCTTAGCAACGTTCGATCGCATTTTCCCCTTGTACGTGGACTCGGCATCTGCAAAGAGAAGTCGAGGAGTGACTTGTTGCAACCGTGAAACACAGCCCTGGTATTTCAAATCAGTCTCCTTTCTCCAGCGATTCTCATTCCTTCGTAACATACCTCGTCACCCAAATCCGGTGCAATACTAGTCCAAATCGCGCCGATACTGGCAGTCGCTAGGAACAGACCGATCGACCAGACGCTGTTCGAGATGATAGCAGCAACTCGATCTCCTTCCTTAATACCTGCCTGGAGCAAAGCACTCCTTGCCTTTCTGACATTCTCCCTCAATAATCCCCATGTCCACACCTCCCCACTCAGATCCTGGCCCTCTCGAACTCCAACAAGAGCTGTCTTGTTCATGTCCCGGTTAGACACAACATTCTCTGCATAGTTGACAGTTACTCCAGGGAAGAATTTGGGAACCTTCTCCATGGGCGTGCTAGGATCGAATGCGGATGGTACTGTCGGAGGCAAGGACGGAATAATTCCCGTATAGCCATGGAGGTCTGTCCAGAAATCCTGCAGATTCTCAATGGACCATTGATGCAGATCATGGGAGGAGCAAAGCTGTTGATTGAACTTCTTGTTGATATGCGCACGATAGATGTTCATGGGTATTTGGTCTTGGGGCATGGTAGGCTCCCAGATGGGCCGAGGCCGGAGAGCGTCGCTCTTCGTAGGGTTTGCCATTTTTTGTTTATTTCCCTGGTGTTAATTCTGTGGTGTAGAATCTGAATTGATTAAGTACAGAGTGATTTACAGTGACAAACAAAAGACACAAAGTTACTCTCAATAAGCACATTAATAGCCCGTCGTCGGCATTCGGCACCCGGCCATTGAATACCGGCATGGATAATCTAATTCGGGTAAATCTGACGCATTCCTAGGAACACCCATGATACTGTAGGCTCTTTCGGTAATCGTCGGTGGAAATCGGTCAGAGCCGGTGATACATGATGTATTTTATAGGGCTGATGCTGCTACTCGGCCGATGATGCAACGCCCAACCCCCGCACGAAACTGAAGGAATGTAAGACTTGGGAAGCTTCATTTCGTGGGGTAAATAATTACATGCTGCGAACTTTTTTCTTCCTATATTGTTACAGCCAATATATGTTGTAGGCGTCTAACCTCAAACTCTCGAGATCTCTTTCGTTTCAACCATGCAATCTGAGCTTAGGTTGTTAAATGGTATCTCTTTCACTAATAGCCCAAAGCTTTTTTGTATAGCTCAATGTTGGAATGCGAAGTGTTAGTCAAATGTCCAAATATGTACAATTACCCGAGAACAGCTATATCAATACACGAACGTGAAGATTACATGCTATATATGGCATCAATCTTCATGGCTTTTCAAAGCTTCGAGCTCGCCTTTTGCAAGGATCGGTGACCAGATGCACGGTTCGCCGGCAGATCGACTCCCCAGGCAATGCGGCAGTCCCATTGCACATGTTCCTCTCGTCCAGAAGTAGCGCTCGCGGTGCCACGGACTGTAATAATATCATGGAACACATGCTCTCCCACGCCACCCTCAGCACTCAAGATCCAGCGCCGAGCGATCTCTGTCGTCACAGGGTCATTATCACGTTCAGCATCAAGCGCCAGAAGAGTACCAGATAGAATCCAGGCTAGAGTAAACATAAATCGACGGCCATCCGCAACAGTTGAAGCGGGGCCCTGAATCGTGAAACGAACACGCAAAGCTGACCATGCAGCAGTCAAGGCATTCCGCAGTTCAGTGCTCTGAATCAGGGTCAAGGTACGGTCAAGCCATGTTCCAAATATCTTCAGGTTGTCGTTCTTGATAAGGAACCGGACGAACTCGCTGGCTAGCACGTTGGTAGTACCCTCCCAGATAGAATTAACTGCGTTATTGCGCAAAATTCGAGAGATATTGAATTCGGGCTCGTCAGCCTCATCCATATACCCGACTCCACCCATAGATTCCTGACATTCTTGAACTCCCGTAGTGGCCATCTTACTGATGACAGCCTTGGCAATGGCAGTCAAGGTACGGAAAACCACCTCGGCTTCCTTACCAGGTTGAGGTAGATGCGCGAGATTATTAGACGACGGTGTTTGATCCTCAACTACCCCAAACAAAGCAACGGTAAACCATGCAAGATTCATTGCTCCCCGATGCTTTACCTCCAAGTCTGCGAGGAGTCGCAAATGCATTGGGATTAACCAGAGCGGTTCGCCAACAGTAGTCCTTGCTTTTGCAAAGCTTTTCGTAATGCTGATGGCTCGACGCCAACCAGCAAGCGAGCCAACGAAGGTATGAAGTCGGGTGACGTTGAGAAGAGGCGCAATAGTTACGATACCCTGGTCTAGTTCCCCAAGCAGGTGCGCACGCATGTCCTTCAATTCCAATTCGGCAGTTGGCAATTCTTTGGTACCGAGCTTGTTTTTCAGTCGGTGGATCCTGACGCCATTAGATACAATTTTGGAGACGCCGTCGGCGCCCACCACGGTCCGTCGCAGTGGCGCGAGGAACGTGCTTAGCTTCCCGGATGGTGTTTTCGCGAGCAAAAGAGCAAGATTCGCATCCGTTGCCGAGGAAAAGAATTTGAATCCGCTAATCAGGTAGTCGCCATCACCCAGGGGGTCGGAGCCAGAGTCGGTAGCTAAAGGCGAGTATGTAGCCCATGTTTCGGTGTTTTGGACGTCGCTTCCACCAGCTCTCTCAGTCATCCACTGGCCCGAGGTCCAGTGATCATCCTTTTCGGAGACCAGCCCCTGGAACGCAGTATGGAAAGGGTGTGTAGATGGCAGCTTGTTGATTCTTGATGAGAGAATAAAAGCAGCACCATCGGTCATACTAATCGGACAGGAGTATAGTCCAGAAGAAGGAGAGTACAAATAGGTCCTGGAATCATGGCATGAGTGATAGCGTAGAAAGATCGACAATAAAATACTTACAGCGCATACTGGACCGTTCTCCGATCGACCCCTAATCCCCTGTCATAGCCCGCCGAGACGATCCTAATCGGATGGCGTTAGATCATGCAAGTCAGCTTAAAGGCGTTTTGTAGAGGATACCTATTCCGAGCACCCCATTTGCCCAACTGCTTCCAGCCTTCGGTGGTCACTAATCGATCGTAATCATATCGCTTACCCCAAACGTTGTGGCTCTTCACATATGGCACATTGCGCTCTGCATCGGCGCTCCATTCACGAACCTGCTCTGAAATAGCCTCGGCACCGAACTGCGTGAGGTGCGGTTGTACAGATTGTAATGTAGTAGATGGTAGGTACCCTGAATAATGTTTAGAGATTATTGTAATTACATCTGAATATAAGAAACTCACATGCCAGTGTCCGTTGGAGGCTAGGATCCGACGTGTAGGTATTCTCCAACGGACCGGGATCGGTGATATAGCCACTATCTGCTGTCGCGGGCCGTGGGGAAGACATGGTGTGATTGTTAGAAGCGAAGGCGATTGAAAATCACAAACATAGCGCTCAGAATAATGTTGCTAAAAGCCGTTGAAGATGCGGGGGGAGATGGACCTCGGCCGTCGGTTGTCCAAAGTCTCATTTTTGCCCGCGAAAGCGCCGATTACCTGTCCACGCCACCTTATTGAACCTACAACATGTGATCTTATATGTTTTACCGTTTCTAGTTACTGAATATTCTGATTATAGCCTAGACGGCAAGCCAATACCCAAGAAATGATTGTTAAAATATCATGACAGGCGACCATATTAGCTATAACAGTCCTTCCCAAGATATCATCGAAGGAAGAAGATCTGATTTTTTTATTTAATGTTGCTTTTGCTAACAACTGAATGCCCTCACATATCGTGCAGCGTGTTGTATCCAGTTTCAACCAAGCTGCGCGGTCCTCGGGCATCAGAGCAGACATGCCAGTAGAACAAACCACCCAGTTTCGACGAAGTCACAAATTCCGCCTTCTGTTTTACTGTTTCTGGGGTATCGTATGTGACAAAACCGCCATCAGCACCAACACAGAATGATGCAGCAATGTTCTTATCATGGTACTCCTGTGTTCCCGGTCGGGGCAGATCGCGATAGTCAAAGACACCGTCCTCGCCACCGTTTCCAGTATACCTCTGACCAGGGCCATTGCTACCTAAGAAGGATCGCCCGTAAACTGGGACACCCAAAATGATCTTTCTAGGGGACACCCCTTGCCCTACGACGTAAGAAACTGCCGAATCACCAGATACACCTGAGCCATAAAGCTGCGCCTGGTGTCCCGTTTCAGATTCCCATGGTCCAGCAAAATCGTAGGTCATAAGGTTGATCATGTCAAGATGCTTTTGTGCCGCAGCAAGGTCAATGTTCCGTAATGCCCACTGACCAGCGGGGAGGGCAGTAGTAAGTACGTATCGTGGAGCCGGGAGCACTTCGCGCAGACGTGCGAGGAGACGGACATAATCCTTTCCTTGCTTGGAATCAGAGGGGTGCTCCCAGTCGACTGTACAGCAAATAGAATAAGTCATGTGTTCGAACTTAAGTCGGAATCAAAAAGACAACGCGGCCTTACTGTCAATGCCATCAATTCCAAATTGATCCACCAGTCCCCGCGCGGTGCGAACGAAAGTGTCCACCTTTGAGCGGCTGCTGGCTACGGCAGCGAAGTTCTCGCTACCTTTTCCACCACCACCAACAGAGAGGATGACCCTCATCTTAGAGTACTGTTGTTTTAATTGGACAAAAGCTCTAAGGCAACCTTCTGCGCCGTCAACGGGCATCTGGGTATCAGCCCACTCATCACTCAGCTATGACGTAGGGTCAGTAAATATTCCTACATTGAAGGACGTGGATGCTTAAAATTAAACTTACATAGATAGTGCCATCATCTTTGACCCTGCGAGAAACCAAATTGAGATTAGCGCATCAGCCATCTACTCGAATTCGGGCCCTTGAACGGCGATGATTGGCTGTGTTTACCAGGCAAATGCGTAGAACACGTGAGAGATAAATCCCAAGCGCAAAGATGAAGGAGGTTCCTTTCGATAGATTCTCCAATTCGGATAGTAGGCCGCATTTGTGTACAATGGAACTTCGTACGAGACGTGGGACTCGGCGGGGTCACGGTCCGCGCCCCGTCGGCGGAAGAGCCTGGAAGCTGAAAACATGGTCAAGACGTCAAGGTCAGGAATGTACAAGCTCGCTCATTGAAAGGAACCACAGAAAGGACTGAGGTTGAACAGAATTCGGAGGCAAAAAAAAAGGGACCAAGGGGAAAAGGAAGAAAGAGTTGAATTGAAAGGAAAGTACCTAAAGCAATGCTGTGTGTTTCCTTTTTTGGAATACGTCACGTGTAACTTCGCCTCGACCCTTTTACCACTTGGACACTTGGACTAATTGGGGGTGAGTATGGCCAGACAGTTTGCAGATGCAAATCTGAGGTAACTTCACTAGGCTTCCTGGCGTAGATGGTCAAATCAGCAATTGGATACAGCGAGATGCGGGGAATGCAAGCTAAGCATATGCGCAGCATTGCCTTTCTTTTTTTTTTTTTTTTTTTTTTCTCCCTTTCTTTTCAAAAGTACGTTGTACGTTGTACGCAATGGCTTGATGTCTGCATAGCCAAATGCGGGGTCAAGGATGATTGCTTACAATCTACGTAAACTGTCTCACAGTTCAGTAACTGTCCTTGATCCAAGACATACCGGATCTTCTCCGGTCATTTTCGTATCACCGATCGGATCTAACCAGCGGATGTAGTAAGAAAATCCCATCAGGGAGACTTTTCAAACTAAGGTACGAGTGTGGATCATCATGCATGACCAATGTACCCCGTGTTCGAACAGATTTTTCAATACAGCGCCAGATCGTCCAACAATATTATCATGGAGAATCATGTCGTGATAATTCGGCTATAGCGTCAAGCTCGTATTGGGCACCCCGGTGAGGAATATATTCTTGGTGCGAATCTAATGACCAAATACAGAGAGGGGCGATGGTGATTTGACATTTTGCCGATGTTTGCTTTTTTCGATTTGATGATGGAAGCATTTACAGGTATCTGATTCGCGGGGGGGGAGGGTCTAGAAGATGAGGCTGGAGGACTATAGGCAGCGATGCATGTTGCCTCCGGCTTTATGCTTTCCCGCGGTGATCGAGTTCGGAATGCTTCTTGCCTTTCACAGAGATACCGTTTGAATACCTATATCACACGAGAAAAGCCTGCTCAGATCACCTTGAAGTATGGAGAGCACCATTACGAGATAATAAAATAAAAAAAAGTGGTCTTGTCAATGGCCAAATGCCCTCATTGCGATAAACAGTCCCAAAATGGCCAACTACACAAATTTACGAATGTCGAGGTCTAACAAACTCCCCCTATCTAAACCTTTCAAAGCCTCCTGAGGTTGTTAGTCGCAACTTCGGCTTTGTGCAGATAACCTTACTTTGGTTACTTTCTCGACAAAAGGGTGTGATTGCGGATCATAGAGCGCTTCTGAAGATGAACGTAGGAGTTTAGTGTCAACCTTGGATCCCAATATCTGTATTACCCCCCGTTCTGTTTACAATATCGGGGGTACCTTGAGGAAAGTATCGCCTGCCAAGGCAAGCAAGAGTCAATAGACTTGAGCCATCCGAAATGTTTACAGAGTATAGTCAACGAACTCTTAGATTCCTAGACGTCCAAAATACGCATAATGTGATAGATAACTTCGAAGTATGTAGACTGTAAAATGACTATTCCCAATCTATGCTCGGTATCTTCGTCCAACACTAGAGCTTAACAGCTCTGTTCAGTTCGGCCCATTTCTTCTCTTCCTCAGATCCAGGCTGTGGCGGCACCAGACCATTGATCTTCCACAAGTCTCTCGACGATTCTATAATGAAATACTCCCATTCCATTCCCTTCGGCTCAAAAAATGGATTGAGAATCTCATCAACGGCAGCCAAGAATCTCTGTTTGGCTTCGTCGGTGAAGAAGGCACGGGCAACGTGATATATTTCCAAAGCTGCAGATTTGGGGTGAGGTTCGCCGCCAACAAACGAAGAACCGGGAATGTTCTCAATGAAATGGACTTGGACGTAAAATGCTGGTAGGCCATAGGAGACGTACAACTTAGTGATTGACTTGGCGAGTTGTTCTTTCTCAGGAGCCGTAATGGTGTCTGGACTATGTCTGATGTGCCAGGAAGGCATTTTGAAGGAAGTCACTTTCAAGTGAGAATAATAACTTGTTGGGATTTTTTTTCAGTTGAATCCTAAATGGAGATGTGTTGATATATTTTTCGCATGTTGGATCCTGTCCATTCTTATATACCAAATAGACCCCGCAGATTACTGATATTAAATATCGTCGCGCCATTATATGTATAATCACCTCAGTCTCACGTAGTGTTGATGTCTCGGGGCGATAGCGTAATATAAAAGTGTCGATTTTTTGATCATTTCATCAGCCTCCGCCCCTGAGTTGATTACTACATCGTACAAATTTTCGAGCTTTACAATAGTAACACCGACGATTACTCGGGTTGTATATTAGATCAGTCAGGTTGCACGCTCGATCAATCGGGCTTACATTCAAGATATGATGACATCGAGCATGTCGGCGTCGCATGGAATTGAGGCTCTCTTTAGAACCAGACCGGGGATACGGTGGATTGCATCATTTTACTTATCCCAGCTTATCAACCATATCTAAATAAAGATTTTGGCAAACTAGATTCGCCGGCAGATTACAAATTCAAACGACGGATATAAAAGACAGCTGAGCGCAGTATATAATATTTCTGTTTTCTCCCCATCAGCACTCGAATAATCAAAAAAGATGTCTAGTGAATTAATCTTTATCACCGGAGCCAGTGGCTTTATTGGGAGTGCCACTGCAGTGGCTGCTCTGGAAGCGGGGTATCGACTGCGAATTTGTCTTCGCAAGCCATCTGAGCAATTGGAAACGCTGCTGTCAGAGTATAGTGCCCAAGTTGAATTTATTATCATTCCAGACCTCACTGATGAGACGGCATTCGACGACAAGTTGAACGGCGTGGACTATGTCCTTCATCTTGCATCCCCTCTTCCTCATGGGACCGACAAGCAGGCATACTTTCCCCCGGCTGTGAAAGGGACCACTGCCGTGCTGAAAGCAGCAGCTAAGGTGCCAACCATCAAAAAAGTCGTGGTTACCTCGTCCGTCGCGGCCTTGATTCCATTGGCTGGCGTTCCTACTGGTGGAGTGGTGAAAGGTACCTTATATCTTGCTTTTAATCTCGGAGTAAGAATTGCATTGACAGATCTCCTAGAGGACAACGATTGGGACTTTTCGGTTGATGAGAATGCCAATTTCGAGGACCCTGAAACCCCGGCTATAACACCAATGCGACTGTATCACGCCTCCAAACTCCTTGCAGACAACGCAACTCGGGAGTTCCGGGCAACGGCCAAACCACAGTATGCCTTGGTGACATTGCATCCTGCATTTGTGTACGGGCGCAATCTTGTTCAGAGTTCTGCCGACGGCGTCCACGCGGGGTCTAACGGTGGTCTGTGGAATATCATTATGAAGGCCGATCCCACTAGAAGTATAGTAGGAGTACATATTCAAGATGTGGCCGAAGCGCACATCAAGGCACTCGATCCGAAGATCGTGGACGGCTCGAGATATCTCTTGGTCGGGCCGAAGACGACAGGCCCTGAGATTGCACGCATTGTGCACAGACTCTATCCGGATTCTGGGGCATTGATCTCTGAGGATTTCCAAGGTGTCTCGTTCCCAGTTGATGTGACTAAAGCGGAGACAGAACTTGGGATTCAATGGCGCTCATTCGAGTCCATGGTGCGGGATTTGATGGACCAGCAGCTCGGGTTTGTGTAAATATGCTCTGTCGAAGCACAATTTTAATAGATCAATGACAGTACTTCAAGATATCAATTATATTCTCGATTACAAATAAATAGCAATTAGACTGGATGTTGGAATTTAGTTTTCTATCGTCCTGGTTGCTTCTTGTTTTCCATGTCCACCAATTTATATATCTCGTCTCCCTTTCAGCTTATGGCCACATATATTTCAAGAGAGGAATAGTATGACACTCAGGGGTATTAATTTATCAATCAGAATTTTGCTTCCAATGTAAGTTGTAAAGATGTAGTGTGGCTTGTCCATGGGTTAAAATTGAATACCGAAATGCAAACGAGCCAAACACCAGTGTTGCCACCTGATTTCTAAGGCGACAACTGGAGAACAACCTGGACAGCTCCGCAACCTTCAACTAAGACTCCTTCTTTGAATATCCTTCTCCATGCCAATTTGAGCTAAAATACACCGAGAATCTGATTGCAACTCTTTCTCTCCCTGCAGCCCTTGAAATTTCATTCACAAGGAGGCGGGTATAGTCAGTCGAATACACGCACCTGACTCGCGACGACCACCGATCCTCTCTTCACCCTCCACACTTCACCTATCGCTTCAGCTTCATTGAGTCATGGCTGCCGACACCGAAAGCGCAGCCGCGCACATCTTATCCGCCGAACCGAAGCGCGATCCTAGCTACAATGAATTTTCTTTCACACCGTTTCTGCGCAAGAGCTTTGGCTTCGGACTTGCCAGCGATGTACCTGTCTGCAAAGCTTATAGTGAAGGACACTGCCCATTAGGACCTGCTTGTCCAGATCGCCATCCCACTCCGTCTCGTGTGACGACCTCGACTACCACAGCATCCGGAATGGCGCCATCTACAACACACGGATCGCTGGTTTGCAAACATTTCCTCAAGGGACTATGCAAAAAAGGTCTGAAATGCGAATACCTTCACGAATATAACCTGAGAAGAATGCCAGAATGCCAGTCATTTTCGCGATCCGGATATTGCACCAATGGTGACGATTGCCTTTACCAGCATGTCCGCGAGGAAGCACGCCTGCCGCCTTGCGAGCACTACGACCGTGGATATTGCGAATTGGGACCACTATGTGCAAAGCGACATGTCCGCCGACGTCTATGTACCTTCTACCTGGCCGGATTCTGCCCCGATGGAAAAGCGTGTGCCGATGCTCACCCTCGCTGGCCGGAGAACCTACCACGGCCTACAATGCGCACTGAAAAGACGGAGGAAGAACTTGAGCACGAACGCGTTCTTATCCGTGAAGAACAAGAACGGGAAAAAGAACGGGAACGAGAATGGCGAAATGAACGTGGTCGGGGTGGTGGATTTGGGCGTGGTCGCTTCCGCGGGCGTGGAAGGGGTTAGGCGGATTTTTATCGCAAGGGGTTATTTTTTGGTGACATTGCATGGCACGGAGTGAGGTGTGACTTCAGCAAGGGGTCCATGGGCTTGGTTTCTTTTCATTTATGGTTCTTGCGCTAGTCCCGCGATACCCCCAATTGGATTTGAGAATTTGACGCAAAAATATTCATCTTTTTTTTTTTTTTCTTTTTTTTCCCTTCACTTGAGCTCAATGGCATAATTGGTGTTACAACGGAGGCATCCTTGTTCCACCCTTGCTGTATTATGCCTGCCGTCTGCTATACTGGCTTTGCCTGGGAATAATAGACTGTGTCGTGAAACCAAATTCCTCTTCGTGTTAATAGTCAGCCACCGGAGCTAAGTACGCCGGTGTCAGCTTACCCCAATCTAACTCAAAGATGAAATCAGAGCTTTGTGTGATGATAAACACAGTGAAGAAATCGTGAGGGACTTTATGACATCATGACATGATAAGCACTGTAGAGATGTATATCCTAGCGCTGGAGGTCTTAATTCTGTTGACAAAGCAATATCCTTCTGGTAACTAGAATCTTTGCGATTTACAATTTTTTACTAAGGATTTTGTAACTCAGGTAGCGTCCACCTTAGCGGCGTCCACTCTTAGCGCGTAAAATTTCCCGAAGTCATTTGTCAGTGTTCAGTAAGAATCACCAAAGCCAAAGCTATATCCGGGTGGAACCTTTTTGGCCAATCATATTCCATCTTCAGGTGCTATGTCATCGGTGACTGATGCTTAGTTGCGCAGCTAATCATAGAGGTACTTGGGACCACATACTAATTAATATGTTAGGTAAGGTACCTAACAAATTCTCCCCGGCGGGGTGTGAACCCTTTATAATTAGCTCCCCTCCCCGCTCTCTATCTCTGATTCCCTCTACATTCACTCTACAATCCCCAAACCGTCATCATGGCTCCCAAGGTTGCAATTGTCTATGTATGTATTCCAATGGCAACAT
The DNA here is from genome assembly GCF_028827395.1 of Penicillium hordei. NCBI lineage: Eukaryota > Fungi > Ascomycota > Eurotiomycetes > Eurotiales > Aspergillaceae > Penicillium > Penicillium hordei. The sequence continues at coordinate 6,054,755 of NW_026623142.1, forward strand.
ATTCCTCTACCATCTCACTAATTGTCTGAATAGTACTCCATGTACGGCCACATCCAGGCCTTGGCCGAGGCCGAGAAGAAGGGCATTGAGTCCGCTGGTGGCCAAGCCGAGATCTTCCAGTCAGTCACACCCTTGCTATGCCCTTTATATCATTTGATTAACATTTATATCTTTAGGATCGCCGAGACCCTCAGCGAGGAAGTTTTGGGCAAGATGTACGCTCCTGCCAAGGCCAGCTACCCCATTGTTCAGCCTGCCGATCTCCTCGCCTTCGACGCTGTTCTGTTCGGTATCCCCACCCGTTACGGTAACTTCCCTGCTCAGTGGAAGACCTTCTGGGACAAGACCGGTGGCATCTGGGCTACTGGTGGCTTCTGGGGCAAGTACGCCGGTCTCTTCGTCTCCACCGGTACTCAGGGTGGTGGTCAGGAGTCCACTGCTCTTGCCTCAATGAGCACTCTCGCTCACCACGGCTTCATCTATGTTCCCCTGGGCTACAAGACCGTCTTCCCCCAGCTGAGCAACTTGGACGAGGTTCACGGTGGTAGCGCCTGGGGTGCTGGTACCTTCGCTGTAAGTTAACACGACAGACACACTTCGATATGTTTCTCTTGCTGACCATCACGTCCACAGGGTGCCGACGGTTCCCGCAAGCCCTCTGCCCTTGAGCTCGAGATTGCCACCGCTCAGGGCAAGGCCTTCTACGAGACCGTTTCCAAGGTTCAGTGACTGCATGATAGTACCGAGTCGAAGCCGGAAAGCTCGACTCCTGTTGCTCAGGAGGGCGCTCAAAAGACCGAGCAGCCTCCTAAAGAGCAACGGGGTACTCAGGAGCCAGCCAAGAAGGAGAAGAGCAATGAGGGGCCATGCGGTTTGCCTAAGAAATGTACCATTCTTTAATTAGGCCCATGTCTCTCTTCTTGCGTTCTCTAGTTTTCGGCTGTTCTACCTGGGCGTTCTCTCGGCGTTTCGACTTCTTATGACGATACGGGTATACTATTTTCATTTTTCAACAGCCAATTATCTCTAGCCCAATGGAAGAAATCTTTGGAAGAGTTATCAGTTACTTTTATAAAACCCCATAGTAACTCGTACATGTTCAATTTTCTATATCCACCCATGTTGTATGGATGATTCACTTTCCATAATTATGTGTCCATGTCCCCATTTTCCCAAACAAAACATGCAGAACTTCGCCGCAGGTGAGAATGCTCATTACTAGCACTAACTAGCGCTTTCACTTCCATAGTTATAGTTACCTATCCAACCTTACATAGTTGACTCTTGGATCGCATCCGCATAGCAGCTTTAGCTGCAAGACAACTGCTCTTTGATGCTCGTCTTCCTCTCAATGGGCCAGCAAAAGGATTAGAGGGCGGAACTCGCTGCTTAGGTTTTTGGCGCTAGTGCTCGTTCCTATTTTATTGCCAAATACGGCAAGGCCATCAGAGAGGAGTGGCCCATGGATCTTGAACGCAGAAAGACTTAAACCCAAGTCATCGAAGGCTAGGACCCACTACAGTTAATGCTAACTAGTTATGGAGGTTTAGCAACAAACTAATATCTCTACATGCTCACTATCCTAATACCTCCACGAACAGTATATAAAACCTGATCTATAAATAATGAAATACAATATAGACAGTGAGACTTCACTCGGTATGACTGCAGAGTCTCTATGGAAAAGTAGGAATCCAATATGCTTATTTTATAATTCAGCTAAGAGGGTAAGCACAATCACCTTGGTTATCTGTCTATAGCTGTCAAATATGTAAATATGTCACTCACACGTGTGAGCATAAATTGACCAATATGTGTTTGTTCTTGTCACTCTGCTTAAACCCCCGAGAATCACTTTCGGTTCATACAAATGCAAGCGCAAGGCCGGCGAGTCCACAGGTATCGATAACGATTAGTTGGCGGCCCCCCAAGATCGGTTATTTCTAGTACTAAGTGAGGACACCTAAATCTACAAGTTATAAACGAAGTAGACATAAGCCGTTAATTAAATAGATAAAACAAAAGTAAAAAAACGTGCCATGTAGTATAACAAACTGGCAAATCTTCCTTTACATTTTAGGATACTTTCCAAGGTTGCTCGCGCAAATGATGATTAACCATACACTGAATCAATACGGAAGTATCAAATACTAACAGCTAAAGGTTACCTTTGTACAAATAATTCATTTTACGGGCTTGTAGTTGTATACATACATAGTTTTACTAATGTACATACCCATAAAGCTCTGTATCCGTAACAACTTTACAGACGACTCACCCAAAACTCCACAGCCGACCGCGGGGTGTTTTGTCAGCCAGGTACCATACCGCCCGCCAGCTGTGACGTGACCAGTGAAGCTTCGAGTCGAGCTTCTTTCTTTCACTTGCATATATCTTCTCCGTCTTCTTATTCTTGTGTACCGCGGAAGGTGAAGCTAATAAGCTACTACCTCTCCATCTTTCTCTTCAACAGTGCTCTAGTTTTATCAGAGCCAGGATGACCTCCATTCTCCTGCGATTCGAGAGTCGAAACGGCCAATTTCGACTTACGGTCAGCCCGGAGGAACTCTTCCCATCACTCCAAAGAAAGGTATTTTTCCACACTTGGTCAGAAGAGAGTGATGGCTGGATTAGAGCCAAATGCTAATCTGGCAACCGCTATTAGATTCTAGAACACCTCCCGTCAAATGCCGAACCTTCGTCTATTACCCTCTCAAATAAACCGATCGGCACAGGTGGTGAGGAGAGACTACTGCAAGGCCTACAAGGGGTTTCGCTTCAGCAGGTTGGCCTGAAGTAAGTGTTGAATGTTATATTGTCCTCTAGAGATTGAATTACTCACACGCCGCTGACTTGAAGGCATGGAGATAAGCTCTTTATTGGGTACCAAGAACAGACACAACAGAATGGACCCTCAAACGGCACCACATCTACCACCACAGAACACCGACTGAATGGAACATCGGTTCCCAAGCAACAGACAGTCCCAATCCGTCCACAGCCAAGTTCTTCCGCTACAACCAAAAACCCGTGGGAGCTAGTGCAGCAGTCACCGCTGGACAATCTCCTAGACAAGAAAGATGGAAAGATCAAGCGTGGCATGGACCACAAAATGTGCAGGCACGGCCCCCGAGGCATGTGCGATTACTGCATGCCACTTGAGCCTTACGATGCGAACAACATGGCAGAGAAGAAGATCAAGCACCTTTCTTTCCACTCATACCTGCGGAAAATCAATGCCGCGACCAACAAGCCCGAAATGGGAACCTCGTTCATGCCTCCGCTCAACGAACCATATTACCGGGTGCGAAGCGACTGCCCATCGGGACATTCCCCTTGGCCGGAGGGCATTTGCACCAAATGTCAACCAAGCGCAATCAGTCTGCAACCCCAGGAATTCCGCATGGTAGACCATGTGGAGTTCTCATCCCCTGATTTAATCAATTCCCTCCTTGATTTCTGGCGAAAGTCAGGTGCTCAACGACTGGGTTTCTTGTATGGGACATATGAGGAATACACCGAGGTACCCCTAGGTGTCAAGGCTGTGGTGGAAGCAATCTATGAGCCCCCGCAAACGGGCGAAGTCGATGGCGTAACACTCCATGACTGGCACAACGAAAAGGAAGTGGACGAGATAGCCCGTCTTTGCGGATTGCAGAAGGTTGGTGTCATCTTTACTGACTTGATTGATGGCGGCCGTGGGGATGGTTCAGTGGTTTGCAAGCGGCACATCGACTCATACTTCTTGTCTTCACTCGAAATCGCCTTCGCTGCACGACTCCAGGCACAAAACCCCAAATCAACGAAATGGAGCCGAACAGGACAGTTCGGCTCTGATTTCGTGACGTGTGTGCTCAGCGGAGACGAGACAGGTGCGATTGCTATCAGCTCATACCAAGCATCCGTGTCTGCAGTTGAGATGGTTCGAGGAGATATAGTCGAGCCCTCAGCGGACCCGACCGTCATGCTGGTGCAATCAGAGCATGACGAAGATCTTGGAAACAGGACACGATACATCCCCGAAGTCTTTTACCGGCGAATTAATGAGTACGGTGCAAGCGTACAAGAGAGCGCTGAGCCGAGTTTCCCAGTCGATTTCCTACTAGTCACCCTCACCCACGGATTCCCAACAGAGTCATCCCCGTTATTCACCAACAGTCGCTTCCCTATCGCGAACCGTGCAGTCATCGGCGAGAGCCAAGAGCTCCGACACGTTGCCCAGAAACTCATGTCCCATGGTGATCCCGATAAAGCTATCCAAGGCGTTTCCGACTTCCACCTCCTGTGCTTCTTGCATGGAGTGGGCACATTTAGCAAGGTCAGTGTTATGTTGTGCATCTTCTAATCTAGTGTATGTGAGGCTAACTCGCATTCTCGAACAGGATGAGGAATCGCTGCTCTGTCGCGTCGCCAGAACAAAATCCCCTGTCGATGGCATACAGCTCGTGAATACCCCAGGATGGGCCACGTTGATGACAATTCTTCAAGAGAGTGGTGAGCGCCCCCCTAAGCGCCCCTGGCCCACACCGGCCGAGCCTTCTCGCTCGGATTCCCAAACCCGGAAACGGCGCAACCCCCCACCCTCTACCCTACCCCGGTCCATATCTCCCAGTCCCGAGAGTGACCAGCTTGCTAAGAGGTTTAAGGGAGCTAGTTTAGAGTGACGGGTTTCGTCTTTTTACCGCTCGGTTTTCATCGCACTTCCCCTAGACCCTTCGATTCAGCTCTCCCCACCGTGTTGCCCATCAAAAGTTACGAGCGAGGGTACCTTTCGTCGCCTTTTCCCCCGAGATATTGTCGATTATTCCCGGACCCGGGATAGAGATTTGATGGTACGGAAAATGGAAGTCAGAAGGCCCGTCGGCTAGTTATAACAGGCTAAAGATCTGCCCGATATCATTACATTTCCGACGAATATACCACTCGAAATCCAGATTGCCTCTTATGCGTCTTACAGCCATGGAGTGTGCTGCAATTAGGTAATTCACTGATGCTCTCGTCTCAGGGCCTTCCTTAATGGGATCTACGCTTTTTTCAGGTAATATACGTATGTCGACATGGGGTAGAATTCTGTGATTGTATAATGTGTCCAGATTGATGCGAAGTAATGAGCCTATACACCTATGCGCATATAAGTGATATTTATGTAGCGCGTGACGTTAGACAAGGAACTACTACACACCGTGAACCATAGCATCAACCTCAGGAATGTATTTCATGGCACACAATTACGACAAATTCCCTGGCCCCTCCAACATTACACTGCCCATAAACGCCCGAATAAAGATGTAAAACTCCCAGATAATACAAGTTACCGGCAACCCTCATAGCTCATGCGCCTGACTCTCTTGGACAAGCTCCTTCAAACGTCTTTCCAATACCTCCCGTCCCTGCCCAGTACTCCATACTTCATGGGGTGCATCATAAGCAATATCCCAAGACAAAAGGTTGTCTGTAAGATGAGAAAGATCCTCCTGTCGCTCCGCCCACTGAGAATTCTTTCGAACTTCTTGACCAGAGCTCACAATGACTACAGGAGCATGACCCATCTGGATATGGCGAGAAGAATGTATCTCAGCAGCAGTCATAGTGACAGCCACGAGGCTTTCCTGCAGCTTTGCTTTGATGTATTTTCCAGACTGGTAAGCCGAACGTCCAATGACGCGGTCCTGGCGAGAACGGCCGCGTAAAATGGCGCCCGCGAGGCGATCCAATCCCAGTGGAGAAATTACACCACGAAGCCAGAGCAAAAATCCACGACCGGGTCGCCCAATGTCTCCCAGGTATGCCTCATGGAGGGGATCGATCATGAAGATGCCGCGAACTTCGAGAAGATTGCGACTGGCAAAAAGTCTCGAATAAAGACTGCCAACTCCAGCGGAAACAACTATCCATGGACCAGTCTCGCCTGCAAGAGCCAGGGCCTCTGAAAGCACGTCCGTTGACATGCCCGCGGAATGGGGCGAGGGTGCGTTGTCAGACCATCCGAATCCTGGTCGGTCCCAGTAACAGTATCTGTTGATACCGCCACGACCGTATACATCGTCGATGAATGGTTGTAGTGTATGTTCGACGGGTCCATTATCACCCTCCAGAAGGATCGTCGGCGCCTTGTCATCTGCAGTTTTGTTCCCAACACAAGCGAGATGAACTTGATAGGTATCCCCATGCACCAAGTAACGCTTACCTGGAGCCTCAAGTCCAGCGTCAAAAGAACGCAAGATCAGAGTCGCTGTGAACAAGACGGCCGCGATCGCCATGGCAGCCAGTAAAATGGTCTCAGCGAGAACAGCAATCCACTCCAGCAGGGAGCGTCGAGTCTCTTCTCGACCAGTAAGGCGCTCTTCCTCCTCACGCTTACCCCAAGTAACCGCTCGGTTTTGAATCGCCTGGTAGATAGAGACTAGAGCTACCCAAACGACAGAAGCGATCCCCACCCAGCCCTCTTCAAGACGGATTCGCGGCACAGCGAGGATAATACACATGTCCACCAGAAGCAGAACGGCAAGCGTAATGGCCCATATAGTCATGGGCATGGATGGCACTGCGAAGAACAACAGTCCAAGGACGAGGTATCCTGTCGCCAAGGTAGTATATGAAAAGGCAAAGAAGCCCGATCCCCGCGGGTGTATCATCGGTGGACTGGCGAATATGGAGACTAGCAAGAATGTCCACCATATGAAGCTTAGTGCCAGTGCGAGGACTGACACGCCGCGTACCGCGCGCACGCTCCATATATTGTAGGGCGATACCTGGTTCTCGTGTTAGCTATACCTTGTCTTCGACGTGCTACTTAGTGTGGTTTTGTTTATTGGACTAACTGCAGGGTCATCTGGGCTTAGAAGCCCCTCATTCCTATCTGCGGGGAGCAACCTTGAGCGCTCAGTAGGTTCTTCGAGTCTTTGCTCCGGCGCATGTCGACCTTCTTCCCCATTTTGGGTATGGGGTGGGCCCGTGGACTTGTGGTCGTTTTTGCGACCCCAGAGTGGCATGGTAAAGATTAGTGTCGATGTTTGACTCAGCAAGTTTCATGTAAATTAATCAATTTGAAGGGGATGCATGTTTGAAGAAATCGACCAAGACCAAACTTGGTAGCATCCAGGTTGATGGGTATGACATCATACATCTCCCTTACAGGTTATTCCCGGGTACCGCAGATCTATATGTTGGAATACTCAAGTAGCACAGTCAGCACAGTCATTGAATACTCGTATGGACTTTTGCGTATTTATTTGCTAGAAAATACGAAAAATATCGAAGTATTCCCCGAAAAAAATTATACTATAAAAGAGGCTAAAGTGAGATGCGAGTAGGTAGAGGAAGATATGTCTACCTTTAACTTATATATGATTACCTTTTAAGTATTCTGCTAATCACATATATTAGCTAGTAGGTACTCACTAATGTTCATGCTGATTCAGTCGAGGATTTGAGCAACAGAGTCCGGAGAAATTATCAACATGACTCTATTCAACCATATCTAACATTGCCGGAGCCATCTCCAAACCAGTCATCTGCAGCCAAGGACTCATCAGGAGAAGCATAGTTTATGATTGTGCTTTTCGATGTTGTGTAGGCATTGTAAGCCTCAACTCCGTTCTCGCTTCCTACTCCACTCGCAGACTTCGCACCTCCCCATGGACTGCTGGGGTCATTTCGATGATGGGTATTCACCCAAGTAATTCCTGCATCAATCTGTTCCGAGACTCGGAAAGCTTGGGGAAGGTCGAGCGTCCATACACCGGCTCCTAATCCAAACTCGCTGTCATTTGCCAACGCGATTGCTTCTTCCTCGGTATCGAAACCAGCAACGACAATAACAGGGCCGAACGCCTCCTCGCGCCATATAGATGTCTCCACAATGCTGTTGTTTCCTTTGCTGGATGCAAGTAGCGTTGGTTCGTAGAAGTATCCCTTCTCGAAGTTGAATCCGTCAAGCGGGCTTTGAGAAACCATCCGCTTTCCACCAATAAGAGAGACCGCATTTCCTCCATCTAGAGCGCTATTGACTAGGCGTTCCACATTTCGCAACTGCTTCTCAGAGATAAGTGGCCCCATGGTTGATTCCGGGTTACTCGGAGCCCCAATTCGGCGTGTAATGCTCTCGATCTTAGCCTTGAGCTTAAGCAGCAACTCTTCCATGATCGAGCTTTGCGCTATAATCCGGGTGCTGGCTACACACGTCTGTCCACTTGCGATGAAGCTCCCAAAGACGATTCCGTTGATCGCCGTATCGATGTTGGCCTTCTCAAATACGACCAAGGGTGCCTTTCCACCCAACTCCGCGGTGTATTTTGCCAGGTTTCCACCAACAATCTTCCCAATTGCTCTGCCAGCCTCGGTTCCACCGGTCACATCCACTTTTTTCACCAAGGGATGCTCAACCAGTGCTTTACCGGTGATAGATCCATAACCAGGTAAGACACCCAACACGCCATCTGGAATTCCGGCCTCGTGAAGGATTTTGCCCAACAAAAGAGTTGTCAATGGAGTCAGCTCGCTAGGCTTAATGATGACACTGTTTCCAGCGGCAAGGGCTGGAGCAAGCTTTTTCACGGCGATTAATAACGGGTGATTAAACGGGGTGATCTGAACGACCACCCCAAGAGGTACTCGATCGACAAAGTTATGCAGTTTACCCATAGTCGGCAGAACAGATCGCTCCTCGACTCTTAGAAGGGAGGCATAATATTTGAACCATCTTGTCAAAGATGGGACCTGGGCCTTCATTTCTCGAATTACGCGACCGGTCTGCTTTGATTCTGTTGAGATGAGCTGCGGGAGCGCATCGGAGAGAAGTACTGCACATTTGTCCAACACGTCGGCACGATGATGGCGACTCGCACGCGACCATACGCCGGACTTGTACGCTGCGTGCGCGGCGGAGATGGCGGTCTCGACATCTTCTAGTGAGGCTGCATGGCATCTGTCAATGGTTAGGCTGGGATCAGACGTCTCCCGAAGTCGACGAATCAGCTTACTGCGCGAAGATCTCTCCGGTTGCTGGGTCTTCAATGGGAATGCTGTATAATTGTCAGTGCTCGTTCGAGTGTCAAGGTAGCCGTTACCCACAGGTCTGCATTCCCATCCTGCTCTTTACCGGCCAACCACAAACGATATTCCATGATAGAAAATATTCAGGTACATCAAACGCTTAGAAACCCTTCAAAAATCGGGGCGATGCTTTATAAATTGCGCTTATCTGGCTTATCTCCTTAGAAGGGGGGTAAATGCCCAGGTGAGGGGTCAAGCTTGGAGTAAAATTTAAATTCGACCTTCCGACATTCCGTTTATAGAGAATTTCCTCTTGAGGGCCCTGTCCTGACCTGGCTTGTCCAGGAATAGATTGCATTGACCATGATCACAAGACTGACGTATCGGGGAAAGTGGTGATGTCGATCCCTTCTCCAATCAAATTGAAATATCGCAACTTGCACTTGCACTGTTTTCATCTTCAAACCCCCTCACCATGTATACTGACTATAATACTCCGGTAAACAAGACTGTGAAACCACTTTCCCATCCTGTCGGAATCAGACCAGAACATATTGCGGAGGAAGAAACTCTCCTCTACCTGAAACCTAAATATGACCACCGTTCGCCCAATGAATATACCATCAAGAGATATTGGGACGACTCAACAATCTTCACAGTCACTGGCCACAAATATGGTGACACTCCAGCTCGCGAATTTCGCGATTCCTCGGGGCTCCCAATGTTCCAGTCTCGGGCAGCGGTCCTAGCATGGAAAAGACCACTGCGGGTGCGACTGCCTGGCAACGAAGACGAAGAGCTTGTAGATTTCAGGGTCGACATGAAACAAGTCTACAGACTCACGTTTCGGAACTCGATGGAGCCAAACTCAAAAAGCGATAGGGATAGAATGGCGACGGTCGAAGTCCGAGAAACGAGCTCTTATGCGTGGCAGGGGTTTTCGGCTAGTGTTGGGGGCCAGAAAGTGGTTGATATTCGTGAGAGCATGACGATGAACAAGACACTACCCAAATGTACCTCTCAAGGGGATGTGTCCTTGATGCCACGACAAGTGCTTGAGATTCTTGTAGCTGAGGGGTTTGACTTGTCGCTCGTGAGTATATCTCGTTTTGGTTGGTACGCAATCACTAACTGTTTTGTTCAGGCTGCACTCATTGCCGTCTACATGGCAGATACGAGGTTCAGTACTGCACCTCCTCATCGATGCTAAGATAATACAAGGGCTTTTGGATATTACAGCTGAACTGGTCTTATTCTACGCCTTTTTATGCAATGTTGTGGAACACTTCTTGAGCGTGTTTGTTGTATCAGCCTGTTTATTCTTTATGTCAATTCTCAAAGGGCTAATAAACCCCTTTACCCACTTGTATTTGGTTTTTATTCTTCTTTTGCAGTTTTTATCTCTCCTTTCCACCTAGGATGACAGTTATTTTGGAATTGGGAAAAGGCTATCTATTCAAAGCCACCACCGCATTTTTCTGATACTCCATAGGAAGGGAACTATCCTCACAATTCACAGATATAACTAAGTATCCTCTTCTTGTTTTAGGTCGGTTTGCGACTGTTTACGATCAGTCGTCTGCACCACCTTGGTCATCAGCTAGCTGGCTAGGTTTCGTCACGGTTCCTTGAAGTACTATTATCCCTTCAAAAGCCTTTGGTCTATAATTTTCTCAGCATAGTACCATTGCATACAGGGTGTTTACCGTATCTCGCTGCCTACAACAAGCCCTTGCAGATTGTTCCGGTGCTCATTCTGACCATATAATCCCTCACAAGTAGGAATCCGATCACCATATGGCATGACCAATGGCTTCTATTCCAAATCCACTCCTCTTCCTATACACTAATAAATGGCTATACTGCGTTATTGTTCAATTTGGTCCACCTAATGATGTATACAGTGAGTAGGCTTAGCCGAATGAACAGGTTATAAGCATGAAGTTTGCAACCTTGGAAGTATACTCGACGCCGAGCCTTTTTCACGGCTGCGATCCCTGTTCATAAGTTGCGCTGCCTGGATAAATATGTGTTCACTCGTGTCGTTTACTTATTTACTTCGCTCCCTCGAAGACGTTTTTATCTATCTCATTGAAACTGAATACCAAAAAACATAATTGTCGTCTACTACTATCCTCTTTATCATCCTGATCACCATCGAATGTCACTATCCCTACCATCAACCTTTGGGAACGAAGCCCGCAATGTCGACTGATGATCCAAAGCTCGTCCCAACTGACGAGCAGGGGGAGCTCTTCTGCCAGCTCCTAGAAAGAGTGCACACAGAAGAAGTCTTGAAAAAACAACACTACACCCCCATTTCAGCTCGTGGGTATGGCGCTCGTTGCGCCGCGGGTGGGGTCGTCCAATACAGGGAATTTATCGAGAGCCCAATGCCAAATGAAAACACAGCCAGACGACAGGCGCTCGTCCTAGATTGCGAGATGGTCGGGGTCTCAGAAGGCCACAAAGAGCTAGCCTTTCTGGTGGTCGTGGACTTTCTCACCGGTGATATTCTCATCAACAATTTCGTTCATCCAACCAATATCGTCCGAAACTGGTTAACCCGATCGAGCGGCATAACGTGTGCCAGTATGAAGGCTGCGGTGAAGGATAACCTCGCCCTTCGAGGATGGAAAGCAGCGCGCGAAATGCTTTTTGAACATATGGATAGTACCACTATCCTGGTCGGCCACGCCCTCCATAACGACCTAAACGTCCTGGGGGTTGTACACCCCACAATCATCGACACGGAAATCCTCACCGCTGATTCGGTGTATAGACCGCTGGCGAGACGCTTCCGGAGGACTTGGAGCCTCAAAGCCTTGGCCAATGACTTGCTTGGTCTGAAAATCCAAGTGGATAAGCGTGGACATAGTGCGCTGGAAGATGCGATGGCCACAAGGCAGGTGCTACTTCATTGCATCAAAAGCCCCCTCGACCTGGAGGCTTGGGCTGATGAAGCACGAAGCAAGGAGCCTCCCAAACCCGAAGAACCGGTCAAGGAGGAACCGGAGAGAGATCCTTGGTTTGATTAAGTTGATGAGCAAGTCGCTGATGTTTTCGTGTGGTTAGCCTAACCTGTGTTCTAGACCCGATGCAACATGTCAAATTGATCTGTTTCAGCTTTCATCAGACAAGAATAGTAAGCTAAATATCCTAGGAATATCACACCCCAAGTCCTGGATACCGTTCTTTTCATGGCGGATACGGTGTTCGGACCCCTTCAAAGGCCCATGCAGCTAATATGGAGCCTCAAACTGTTGGCTGGAGATATACTCAACAAGAGCATTCAAGAGGGAGGAGGGCCACAACAACCTCAAAGATGTAATAGCGACACAGAGCGTAATAACCTATTGCGTCAAAAGCCAAGTTGAGTACTGAACCTCCTTCCCGGTGGTAAATTTATACAAGGACTTTTGAACATTACAATTGGATTAGTGTCATTTCACACCTCTTTAGTGAAACATTTGGGCGTATTTGTATAGATGGGCCCTACCCCTTATATCTGGTCACTATTCTTGTTTCCCACTTCCAACTGAGATTTCAGTTATCTTGGAATGCGAAAAGCTATATACATATCAAAGTCACCGCATATCTCTGGGATCCCATATAGAGCTATCTGTCCCCACAATTCACAGACATCAATGAGTGTCCCTTTTTTGTCTCATGGCTTGCTATACACCTAGACAGATGATAATTTCACTTAGGTCACCGCTATCTACGTATCATCGCAGTTCCTCGTAGTATCGTCATTCGCTACAAATTCGCTCGTCTTGGACAAGCAAAAATATATAGGTATTACACCAAGACAAGCCAAAATGACTATTGTAAGTTATTATTCAATGTTGCCTGCATATGGATGTATACAGGCGATAAGCAAAAGTTTACAACCTTGGAAGTATATACCACATGCCCTTTGTCATGGCTCAGATACCTATCTTCATCTGATTTATGAACTGTGTTAGGCGTATAATTGTGCGTTTGGCTCGAATCTCTCATTTTGTTTCCTATTTGTTTCATTTACTCCCTTGAATACTTCTTCCTTTCTATACTCATCTCATCGAACCTCAACTTCATCTTCTATCTATGATTCCCAATATCGTAAAATGGATCATGTCTGTATTCCCTTCAATTCTCTTGGTTCTTTATTATATCTAGGTAGACTACTCTACTTTCACAGGCATGTTGGCTCAACACTACTACATGGGCTAAAGTTGTAGATCTGCGTAGGTATTCTAGTGATATATATATATTTATTGCCCGAAATTTCGACGGCATAGGTTTATGTAGAACTACTATGTATCTATGACCGAGCAGATATATGTTATTTGATAATTGATATAATCATTGTGCTTCGTGTGTTTATTCTCCTTTGTCGGTAGAATTCCGGTAGAATTCTATTGTCCTCGTAAGTTGAGACGATTGCTTACATCTATTTCTCTTCCATCGGCAAATTTAGGCTGAGCCACAAAGGGGACTATCTAGGTACACAGATACCATATCCAAGGCCTAATATATGAATACCAATGCTAAGTTCCTAGACAAAGGAAATTGCCAACTTCTATAGCGTTGTCATAAACATCTCAGTCAGGGCTGGGAGGCTAGCAATGGTATTAGTCAGCCGTAACCGACGACACAGCAGTCACCCGATGTGAATGGACTCGATTATTTCTAGCAAAAGCCATAGTTAAGCAATTTCACTTTCGCAAATTATTTGCTGTGCGTGGAAAAGAACACATGTTTGACAGCTCTCATTCATGCACCCCTCCTTTTGATCGACATAGCCGTGGTATCCACTTGAGATGAGTGACCTTCAGAAATCATTTGCCAAGTCAAAACTGGCCAAATTTCCACCCGAAGCACCAATGCCTGAATCAACGAGTTACTCAGAGGATGCATGGGAGGATGGCTCTTCGGCTTCCTCGCTGTCGTCGACTGGGACGATGGTCCCGTCACCCACGCGGCATCTATTCGCCCGAACGGGCCGACGGTTTGTTTACTTCTCCAATTTCCATGAGCTCAAATTGGGATCAATTGGTTATTTGGACCAGGCAATTTTCTGACACAAGGCTAACATGCGACCACAGACAATCATCCCAAACCTCGTTGACATGGACAGACTTCTTTGACCAGGAGCTCTTTCTTCCAGAGGATGTGGATAGTCTCCATATTGTACACCATGTCTATTTAACACCTCCGACTGAATCAGGCCCACTTTTTGTCATGCACCATGGTGCCGGTTCATCTGGACTTTCCTTCGCGACGTGTGCAGAAGAGATCCGGAAGATCCTCCCAAAGGCGGGGATCTTGTCCCTGGATGCTCGAAGCCATGGGCGCACTGCTGTGACTACATTGGACAGCAAGACGGGCGATGACGCTCCTTCGACGGCAGCGGCAGCCCGGTCTGAATCATCGGGGCAGGTTGAGCTCGACCTCAGTCTTGAGACTCTGAGCCGGGATCTAGTCCATGTGATCTACCAGACACAAACCAGGATGGGTTGGGAGAAGCTCCCTGATATAATTCTGGTTGGACACAGTCTCGGTGGTGCGGTGATTACCGATGTCGCGAAGAAAGGAGAGCTGGGCCCGAAACTGTTGGCATACGCGGTGTTTGACGTAGTTGAAGGTATGCTCGCCTTTTTGGTTTATGTCTATCAGATACTGATATCTCTTCTTGAAAGGGTCTGCAATGGATGCCCTCCAGAGCATGGAGAAATATCTTTCGACTCGTCCGACCCGATTTCCATCCCTACTATCTGGAATTGAATGGCAGTATGTCTCCATCCCGACTGTCCGTTCTCCCCATCGTGACTAACAAACACCACAAGCACCCGCTCCCGGACAATCCGTAACACCACTTCCGCTCGCGCCTCGGTTCCGTCCCTTTTATACGAAGAAAGCGAGCCCAGCGACCCGTCCCGTCCTTGGGTGTGGCGCACCAACCTCTCCGCAACTAAACCTTTCTGGGAAAACTGGTTTGTTGGCTTGAGTAGGAAGTTCCTCGATGCACGAGGTGGCAAGCTACTACTACTTGCTGGGACCGACAGATTGGATAAAGAGTTGATGATCGGGCAGATGCAAGGTATGCGATTCGAAAATCTTTCTGCCAGCTGTCTATAATCATTCGTCATCATGCTCACTTCAGTGTCACAGGCAAATATCAACTCCAGGTCTTTCCTGAAGCAGGTCACTTTGTACATGAGGACCAGCCTGCAAAGACTGCGCAGATCCTGGCAGACTTTTACCGACGCAACGACCGGAGCGCATTGGTACTTCCACCCAAGGTCGCGGATATGCAGGCATCAGCCGCGATGAAGAAGGGAACTGGTGCTCCTAGTGGCTCAACGGGGCACCTGAGGTAGTACCTTGTGATTTGTTTCAGTGTTTGAAATGAGATATGATATCCAATGAAAGGCCATTCATAGATGTCAACACATGCTTCTCAAGCAAATAGGGTATCTACAAGGCTCTTTCTCCAATGCGCCTACGTCTACAATTGATGGGAATCAGCTACTCTCATGTACGGAAACAAAATTATATGAGCAGAAAAAGTCTCATTTTCGAACGGGCTGAGAAGATCCTTGGGCCTAGGTCAACTCGGCCACACAGGGTAGCCGGGAGTCCAGCCTCCAGTCCGAAGCTTCATACCACCCCGCTACGATAAACACTGGAGGAAAGAAACAGAGAGAAAAAAAATCTGCCGGGCACGGTAAAACGTTCGTGCCTCCATCGATAAACACCGAGAATCAAGTTTTCGAGATTCCGAACGCCACCGGGATTCCATCAAACGGAATCATCATGCGCGGATCGTGAAAAGGGATGTGATAATACAAAGAGGAGTAAGGGTATTCTGAGAGAGAAAGAAATAGCGTATGACGCCAAGAAAAACGGACCCAAATGCCATTTTAAGGCAAATAGGCACCACCAGCGACCACCAAATTCATATTGGTGAACTTGACCTTGTAGACAGGAGACTTCTTAGTCGGGAAAGCGCTGATTTGGTCTGCCGTGACAACGACGTCCTTCCCCTTCTTTTTCTTGGTCTGGCTTGTCGATGGGTTTGCGGCTGCATCAAGTCTGGTTCCAGTGCCCGTTTCGCCGATGATACGACCACCCTGAGTGGTTTCCTGGGAACCAGCAACATCCCAAACTCGCACGGTACCATCAGCTCCACCAGAGACCAGCACTGTGGACTCCACGCTCCAGCTGACAGACCAGATTCCACCCTTGCCGTGGCCACGCATGCGCTTCAGCAGTCTACCAGGAGCCAGATCCCACAAAATGATGCAGCCCTGGTCGTCAGCGGATGCTAGGAGCTTTCCATCGCGGCTGCACTCCATCGCAGTGATGCTTCCAGTGTGACCAGTGAACATACGGACAGCATTACCAGTTGAAACAGCCCACATGCGAACAGTGTGATCAGAGCTGGCGGTGAAAATGTATGCCGAGTTGGGATGGAAGCAGACGACATCAACATCATGGTCATGGCCGACGAAAATACGCTGCTGGCGGATTTGGTCACTCACCCACAAACGGGCGGTCCGGTCAGATCCACCGGAGACAAAGTAGTGACTAAAGGGTCCCCAGCTTAGGTCCCAGACAGGGCGGTCATGGCCCTTGTATACGACCATACATTGCCAGCTATCAAGAGACCAAAGGCGAACAGTCTTGTCCATGGATGATGAAAGCAGCCAGCGTGCATTGGTGGCGACCTTTTCATCCCCCGAAAGTCCTTCGCGAGCAGATGCGCAGGGCTGGAACGCAACAGCGGTGACGGGACCAGAATGGCCGATAAGGCGGCGCGAACTCGCAGGTGGCGAGTTATCAAGGTCAGGATCAGCAGCTTGAATGTTTGTGCCATCAAGGCTCCAAATTCGAATATACGACTGCTGGAATCCGACGGCAACAAGCTGGCTGTCATCTGAAAAGTCCATGCAAGTAACTCTGTGTGTTTGTTAGTAAAGCTGTGTTGAGAAGACTGTTCACATGAACATACCCATCATAAGTGTTGTGGAATGTGAACATGCACACACTAAGCCCAGGACCGACACCACCTGTGCGAGCCTTGATCTCGAACCGGTCGCGATGTTCCATAACCTTCTTCACCTCAATTTGAACGTCACGAGCAGTGGACTGAGGGAAAGGAAGATCTGCACGATTAGGTGCTTCGTCCTCATCTTCATTTTTAATCATTTGGTCGAACTCCTGAATGAGCGTGTTACGGCCAGCGGCAGGAGGTTGTTTCGCATCTTCCTCGGCTAGTTCAGCCCGCACATCATCCTCTAGCAGTTGTTCCATGGGGAGCCTTCCGAGCTTCAGGCGGGGAAGTGTGCCGGCCATGGCCGGGTTGTCACCGGTATAAGCTGAGCCGGGGTGGTGTCCTGGAATGCCTTCATCCTCAGCCGGGAAGGTCTGGTCCGCGCTGATCTGGTTCAACATGGCAGCGAAGCTGAATCGGTCATCTGCCGCTCGGTCCAAAGTTTTCACCGAGCAAAAGCTGCTGAGAATGGCGTTCATGACAGAACCTCCCTCTTTATCCTTGCTCTCCAGGAACTGGAGAAGATTGGTGTAAGCGGGGTTGCTTAAAACAACGCGGTATTTGTTGTTACGGTAAAGCTTAGCAACGGAGTTGTCCTGCAGGTGCTCTGGCAAGCTGATAGGCTCAAAATGGCGGACGTCGTCGGTGTGCTCAGGGAGGAACATGTTCTTGTTGGTTTCAAAGAATGACTTCGCATCCTGAGGATAGAAGGAAGTGACCATATTGAAAAAGGAATAGACAAACAGCGGCCATAGAACACGCCGAAGTTCAGGCTGTGAGAGAATTAGCATCGGGTGGTCAAGTCGCTTCTTGTTTGTCACACCTTGTACAGATCAAGATTTTCCTCAACCCAATTCTTCAGTAAATCTAGAAATTTATTAGTTGGTATGTTGAATCACCTGGTGGAATACTCAACTCACCGAAGCCTTGTCGAGTTTTAGGACGAGAATCCTCCCCAAGCTGAGGGAGCGGACGCCCATCAATCTCCTGGTTGGCAGACTCCATGCGCAACATTGCCTCTGTACGGCTGTAGCCCTTCTTGGCCAAATAATCAATAACCTAGAAAATATCAAAAGTCAGCGTACAATTCAAGCTAAACTTATTTGAGCAAACAAAAAAATTTTCGCAAGACAAGGACGACGTGGGGGAGTCTAAGTGAGCAAACAGACAGCCTGTTGACGTTCGCGTGTCTCCTCAAAGGTGAGGGCTTGCAAAGGCTTCGCGATAGGTGGATGCGACGCAGATTGTACTGGAGTCACATCAGCCGTAGGCACATCAGCCACAACTGGGTTTTGTCCCTTCTTGGTCTTCTTGGTTGGAGAGGCCGGATATGGGCGCCGAGCTGCGCGCCGGCGAGAAGGCTGCCAATCCTCGTCTTGAGTTGGCATAGCCACAGCGGTTCTGGTGGTATTTTGCGAAGGTGGTGTGTGTTATGTAAAGATGAAAGAAAAGTATGGGTTGACAGGTAAATGATGATCGTGAAAGTGTGAAGAATGGTTGTTGGTGAGAACCGCGTGAAGAAAGTTGTGGATGACTCTGAGTTGTGAGGCCTCGGGTGCTCAGTCACAGACCTTGAACGCGCGTTAGGCAATAAAAGCTAGATAGCAATGCTCTTCAAGGTCTGTGAAATGAACCATATTGTCGAAATTGCAGAGAAACCCGCGCGGTCCGCCGTCATGGACTTCCGTCACCATCCACAGGTAGCAATGACCAATGGACGAGTCCTGGCCTTGTCACATCAACAAAACCACCGAAGTTGTCGTGCCCTATCTTAGGGTATCAATCATGGACCTCGATCATCATCCAAGAGCTGCAATAACTAATGAACGGGGTGCTCCAGGGCTCGTGACATCTTCAATATCGTCGGTGTTGAGGAAAAATTTCTTAGAGTCCCCTGTCTTGAATCCGCCATAATGTTCTGGGGGAATCCAGTGAAAACGTTGCCATATACCAAGCTTCTCAAACTCGGCTGATTCCGAAACACATAGGACATAGGACGGACATAACGTGCAAGGAGCTCGCAAAAGGACAACAAAGGGGGATGAAGAAAATTTCTCGAACGCAGAAATAAATCACAACGGTACCTACAATTTGGTTCAAATTCTGTTGTGACATAGCACCACTTGGTGGTGCACTGGGTCCTGGAGTTGGTGCAGAATGAACGGGAGTTCCAGACAATGGTTGCTGGGAAGGCATCGCCATCCCATTGCCATTTACACCTGGTCCCATACTGCCACTGCGAGGTCCAGGGCTTGGGGCCCCGCCTGGTGCCGACATAATCGACAACAAATCGACGACAACTTCGAGACAGATCCTCAAATTGCGGCGGTGGATGGCAACAGAGCAGGGTTGCGTACAATCGTCGGCGATTTATATGATGGACTTAGATGGTCAGCTAACAGTGTTTTGTCTAATGTATATAGCGCCCAAAGGTATATGGGACTTTGAGCGTTCAACGATAGAATAGTGGATTTGATATCTTGAATTTGATATCCCGACGAGCTGGCCTACCTCACCGCTTATTAAGATCTCCCCCAGTTTACAGCACGTGACCTCAACTAACAAGCATCCCAATCTCCACGGCGATCTCGATCTCTCGTTCTACAATCGAAAAGCCGGTAGAAATTGATTCCTACAGAGCAGTCTAAAAAGATTACCTTCGTACAACCCCCAGCCAGTCAACATGAGCGAAGACGCACCGCCGCAAGAGCTACCTAGCTTTACCTCCGCCGATCGCATTCGACAGCTGAATGATATGGACAAGGTACTACGGTCATATAAACTATGATGAACCATTTACTGATTCTTATTTGTTAGGATATTACCAAACTTCTTCAATCTGCTGGTCTCGCGATCCAAGCCTTGACCAATGCCAAACCGGACCCCTCTTCCGTTGCACCAGATGGATCACTCGACTCGCACAAAACGCGGTTCAAAGAAGCAAGCGCAAAATACTTCGCTCTTCTCTCCTCAGCCGACGTCTTCCTCCGCCGCCAGATCTACTCCCTAGAGGAATCCTCTCTCGTAGGACCTGAGAGGGCCTCACGCGCAGGGGATACAAAAGCTGGAGCCAGAAACGAAGGAGTTGCTGGTTCTAAATCGCGAGCTCCAAACTCACTGGATATCAGTCGGCTCAATAGCCGAAAGGATACAGTTGGAAAAGATAAGGAGGCTGAATTGTGGGCGGCTGCTCGTCAATTCGTTGAGCAGATGCAGAAGCCTTCCGAGACAAGCAAGGATTCTCGGCCAGCGAATGAACCGGAGGACATGCAGGTGGATTGAATGAGGTGCTATCTGTTCATTCGGCGCGATTGGTTGATTTTGCTTCATGCGTTTATGATACCCCAGGCTATATCCTGCCACGGGCATGGAAACTACGAATACAATGAGTATATTTACAGAGTGCCAAGTATAATGTAACCAATCCTAGGCGAAAAGTGTGTATGGATCGGTGTTCGAGTATATTCACAGAACTACGCTATACAAAACGAAAACGCAACGACAGGTATAGTTCATCAGCCTAGCCGAGCAGGATGTTTGTCGGAACAGTAAATATGGCTACTTCTGCATGGACATGATCATTTCCCGCTGGGTTTCCCGGTCTCTGTTCGCATCAGACAATGGACCCAAGCCTAGGTTCATGTTAGCATATTGCAATGGCATGGATATTATATGCATCCACTTACTTCGGAGCTCGCCAACGACATCCTTTGCTTTGCCGAAGTAAACCTCCTCTGTGATATGAAAGCCTAGGTCAGCATAAACCCCTCAAGCCATTAAATGGCGATGAGAGAAAGAAACATACGTAGCAAGTTTCGCATCTTCAACTCCATATCCTCCACCAGCCTGCCCACATTGGCGACATGGCTAGCATCCGACTCCACAGGCAGATCCACTTCCACCTGGCGAGTCATGTTCCCGCTGAGGTCCATATCACCAAGAGCCTCAGTTTTGTTGGACAGGTGCAAGATAACGGTACTAGTGAGTTTGTAGTGGGACATGCGAGCGCGGTCGGTGGCTTCGAAAACGTGAATGCTGTCCCATTCGCCGGAGCTCTGGGAACCCGGGGTGACACCTAATCAAAAAAACAGTCAATCGCAATCTAAAGCGTAGAAAGTAATCTGTGGTCATTCAATAACGCACCCTTCTTCAATAGAATCACGCCGGCAAATCCATCGTCCAGATCCCAGAAATACACACTCCCCACTCCTCCCTCATAGTACAGCTCGCGGTAAACATCGAATGACTCGTTGGCGGCAATCTCGAGCTTGCGCACTCGCTCACTTGGTACGGTACCATCCTCAAGCGGAGGATCAAATTCATTGCTCCATGGTGACCGGTAGCTATCACCGTCGCGGTTGTAGTCACAGAGTAGATAGTCGCGGTTGCTCTGCGGGCAACGGCGAATCTCCAGGGGCTGGTCAACGGAGGAGAGGAGGTCTTCGGTGAGCTCGGGGACAATTGACGTGATGGCTTGCAAGTTGGTCTTAGTATCCCGTGGGTTCAGGCGCCGAAGGAGGTCGCTGCAGAAGGGGTGGTTAGTTCACTTGTCCCCGACTGCATTGGGCGGGGTTGCCTCGGGGTCTGAGATTGTCAAGGCGGGTGTCATGGTTGGGAGGTAAAGGGCTCTGTAGTGCCATATTAATTGTGAGATGGGTTACTCACAGCGCGCTGTCAAATTGTGCATCAGCCATGGTTGCGAAGGTTGGTTGTATACCTGTTGCTTGATGAATGGCGGTGTTGATCTTGGGCGGATGAGGTGCGTGCATATTTCGGGCTACTTGCGTGGCAGTACGTGATATCTATAACAAGCGCAGTATATCACCTTCGACAGCATCTATAAACAGACGAGAAAAGACCACACAAACATATAGCTACAGATATGTGTATCGAAACATTTTTTTTGAGTATCTTTCATTATCTTTGATTCTGAATTGATTCTGAATTTACCGTATGAAATACGCCCACTTTACAAGATTTTAATAGGAAAGACAGACCATTGTCGGATTATTGGATCTTCAGAGTTTTTGCAAGTAATGGAGAAAATAAATTTCCATGGATATATGTAAATGGAATTTTCTGTCTCTCAGGGAGAACCAGAAGCGAGACTTATCTCCTCCTGCCACCATCCTGCAAAGACATTCAACCTCTCCGTCCGTACCCTAGCCATCGCCCTCCCCGTGGCAGTCTTCATCATCCCCTCTAGCTTAACTAACTTGTCCCCAAAATGCTCAATGGAATTATCCATCTCCCATTTCCCATCGACGCAGTACTTCTTCCCTACAGCTCCAAGGAAGGTAAAACACCTGCCAATTCCAACAGCTCCAATGGCATCAAGTCGATCAGCGTCCTGGACAACGCCAAGCTCGACAAACCCATCCTCCTCAACCATCCTTCGGATCAACGTCGGATCTTTGCATTCAGTCGTATAAGAAACATGTGACACGATCGTCTGCACCCTGGATGCGAGTTCTGGCGTCGCACCCCGCGCAAGGAGCGCATGCTGCACCATCGTCGTTGGGTCGAGTTGTTCGCTTCCAGGAGCTGCATTCATCTTGGAAAGGTACTTTCTGTCACCAATGTCATGCAACAGTGCTGCAAGTTTGACAACTGCCCCGTTGTATTGTGTTGTCGGGTGCAGTGCCCGTTCTGCTTCCAGGATCTTGTTGGCGAGCGCCCCCACTCTGTGTACATGTGCTGGGTTATGAGATGGGTCGTGTCCTGACATGCAGTCTGTCACGAAAGCAGACATCTCGCTGAAGAGCGCTTGGAATTCCTCGCTGGTATCATCCATTGTGGGCGCTTTCAATCCGGTTGTTGGGGAATTGGGGGATTTTTCGGTCCGATGGTACGAATTGAATGGTACCCAGGACTTAAGCCAAACAGGGCAAGTTGAACTTTTATAGGAAGGTAACTATTCGTTGCTATGTCCCTAGCCAACAGCACCGTATTTTGAAGAAAAACACGGAATTTCCCCCGCAGTAAACAAATTTGGCGGTGAATGATACTCGACTCGTTTTTTTTTTTTCGCGTCAACCCATAAGAAGGCATTGTGGTTAGGACCAATAGACTGTCGAGAGATTACTTTACAAGGTTTTGGTTGAATGTGAGTACACCAGTTGAAAATTATTATCACTCGATTCAAAAAGAAAAAAAGGCTCCATATCACACAGAAGAAAGTAAAATCATGTTACATGGCCAACAGGACCCTCATATATCCAGATCAAGTACAGTCCCGTATGACCATGCCGAATTACAAGGCAGTATACCGAAGACCTAATCCATCTTGCTCACAGAGCAAAGGCAGCAACAACCAGGCCCAAGAGGCCAGCAGCGGAGGCGCCGAGCTTGGTATTAGCAGCACCGTTAGCGGTCTGCTGCGAGAATCCAGAGGAGCTGGTAGCAGTGCCCGAGGAGGAAGAGTCATCGTTGTCGTTGTTCTCATTGCTATCATTGTTGCCCGAAGCTGAATGTTGATGTTAGCAGAGTTACGTATTAACAACTATGAATATATACATACTCTTGGAATCAGTGCTCGACGAGTCGGAGCTAGTCTGTGTGGCAGTGCTGCCGGTGCCAGTGGAGGTTGTGGAAGAGTGGGTAGCAGTTGCACTACTGCCATTGCCACCCCAGAAGTGCGAGTTATAGCAGGACTGCTCACACTCGGCGTACTTCTGGATGTCGGCCGGAGAGCCAGTGCCCTTGGGACAGGCAGAAACACAGTCGTTGGTGTCATTTACCTGGTTCTCGCTGGGACAGGGCACATGGTAGCACTTGGCTGTGCAGCAGATATCCGTGGCTTCGCCTAGAGTTGAGCTGGATTAGTATCAAACTAAAGGCGAGAGTGAGAAAGGATAGCTTACAGCTCTTTGCGCACTCAGCTCACGGTGGTAGTGTCTGCGGCAGCAGCGAAAGCCAGCAAGGCCGAGAGAGCAAGGATGCTGAACTTCATGTTGGGTGAAAGTGTATCAAGAAATGATTAAATCAACTAAGAGAAAAATTGATGGGAAGTAGTGACGGTTTATTGAAGAAAAGAGTGGCAGAGATATGGGGTGGGAGGAGGGCAGACAGAGAAGTATTAAATATTATTGATAACAAGCCTACAAGGCAAACGGACGCCCTTGGATCTGTCATGGACTTTGCCTCAAAACAAACCCCAGAGACAAAAAAAAAAAAAAGAGGGTATGCCACAAATTCCCATTCGTGATGTCTCAGATGTAATCTGAGGATGTTAGAGTTGGCGCTTTGGCTTCGACGGACAAGTCCATCCAGGTGATGCACGATGATCTTACTTTCCCGGACAAGGATATCGTGTAGGATAATCTCCCCCTTTCCCCCTTAGGAAGGGGGTTTTTATTTTGTCGCAAATTGAGGCCTTGGGGGACAGCAAAACTGTCAAATTGGACAATATTGATTGACTCCAGGCATTAGCGTGTGAGCAAGGGACCAATTTCTTTTTCACTGTAGTATATTGTCAACTCCTATTGGCTCTAAGGGCTTGGCAGGAGAACCTTGAAAGTCACAAAGAGCAGAAAAGACAACCTTGGGGTTGTAAGCAGTACAGAGCACATTGTACACAATAATAGGGCTCCTGTTTGTCATGTGGAATATCGAAACGGAACATAAGGGGCGATGGGGTTAGGCACATGTTCAATATGATAAACAAGTGTGCGATTTAAATTTCTCAAACCGATTTAGGTAGCATATACCCCCGTAGTTCATCTAGGCTTGGCCATTTGAGAGATGAAGTGCATTCAAAGATTGGCGCTTAACTGGGCAATACATAGTAGGGTCAAGTGCAAACCATACAAACATAACCCGTCACCTGACTACGCGACGCAACGCGAGACCGTTGCACATATGTAGTGCAATGGGAATGCCTTTCAATTATCCACGCGATGTCGACAGATTCCGAGTCGGATTACTTCGACGATGACGACTTCGTAGTCCCTGGAACCCCCGATGGCCCCTCCCGTCCCGCAAAACGCCGCCGTATTCGAAATCGCGGGGAAGAGCGCGAAGGTCAGGATGACGGTTCTTCGATCGACACATTCTCTGATATGGAGGATGATGATTTGCCCTCGCGGAGCCAAGAATCATCTCATGGCTTCGAAGAATACCAGGATCGCCCCAGAAATAAGAGCTGTGTACTGAAGCAGGCTAGTGTCCAAAATGACATGTTCGTCACGCAACTCACCCAACCCTCCTCAAGCCCGGAACGAATACGAGGTCCACGATGGCAGAAGCCCGTTAAAAAACCTTCTCCGCCAAAATTTGAAACCAGGTTACAAGATGGTGGTGGCGATGGTGGACAGGACAGGAATTATACCCATGATGATGAGGAGTTGATGGCCGCTATCGCAGCTTCCTTAGATTCATTTGAGGAGGAGAAAACAACCAGAGCGGTATTAAGCCCCCAAAGTTTATCAAACAATACTGCTCTCAAAAAGCTTGCCCCGGCGGAAAAGACAAACACGTCGGCGAATGTTCCGCTTGAGCTAGAGGACATACCTGAAGGTGCATTTGATTCTTCGCCATCATTGTCACCAGTAGCACGACCAGTCCATCCTGCATCCACGCAATTCAGTCAACCCCGAGGCCCAATTCGACAACCACATCTCAGACAGAGCACATTATTCGGCATGGTTGCTCCAAACCCTGAGGTCTTGGTACCGCGTCAACAAGACCGTGGCCCGTCAGAGAGGACCGAACCACCGACGCAACACAAACTTGCCAAAGATGCTTTGGATACATGGGTCTACCCCACGAACTTGGGTAAAACCAGAGATTACCAGTTCAACATCACTCAGGCAGGACTGTTTCATAATCTACTCGTGGCCTTGCCAACGGGTTTGGGAAAGACATTCATAGCAGCTACAATTATGCTAAATTGGTTTCGCTGGACGAAAGATTCACAAATTATTTTTGTAGCACCAACGAAACCCTTGGTTTCGCAGCAGGTATCGGCCTGCTTGGATATTGCCGGAATCCCACGTTCGGAGTCGTCCATGCTCACAGGAGGGGCATCGCCGGGAATTCGCGCCGAAGAGTGGAAATCAAAGCGAGTGTTTTTCATGACACCCCAAACACTGATCAACGACCTAAAAACCGGAATCGCCGATCCCAAGCGAATCGTGTTATTGGTCGTTGATGAAGCTCATCGCGCGACGGGTGCGTATGCATATGTGGAGGTTGTCAAATTCCTTCGGCGCTTCAACAACAGTTTCCGCGTCCTCGCACTTACAGCAACACCGGGCTCAACAGTCGAATCGGTACAGGCGGTTATTGATGGCCTAGACATAGCACGTGTCGAAATCCGTACGGAAAACTCGATCGACATTCGCGAGTACGTTCACGCTCGCAATATCGAAATCGAAACATTTGAGAATTCAGACGAAATGATTTTCTGTATGGATCTCATGTCTGCTGCCTTGCAGCCCTTGCTTGACCAACTCCGGACTCTCAACGCCTACTGGGGACGTGACCCTATGGGACTGACTGCGTACGGTCTCACAGTGGCGAGGCAGCAATGGATGCAGTCCGACGCTGGTCGGAATGCTAATTTCGGCTTGAAAGGCAAAGTCAATTCCATTTTTACTGTTCTTGCTAGCTTGGCCCACGCCATTGACCTCCTCAAATACCATGGCATTGTGCCATTCTATCGCCATGTCATTCATTTCAAATCAACCTCCGAGGGACAGAAAGGCGGAGGTGGCAAATACCAAAAGCAAGTTGTACAAGATGATAGTTTCAAGAAACTACTCAGCCATCTTGAACCATGGAGTAAGAATTCAGAGTTCATTGGCCATCCGAAATTGGAATATCTCAAGTCCGTTATTTTAAATCACTTTATGGACAGGGGTGAAGGGAAAGAGTTGCTTGACGGCACTGGTCACCCTGCCACTCGTGTCATGATCTTTGTGCATTTCCGTGACAGTGCCGAAGAAGTCACGAGAGTTCTCAAAAGATACGAGCCCATGATTCGGCCTCATGTTTTCGTGGGTCAGTCAAGTGCCAAAGGCTCTGAAGGCATGGACCAGAAGACACAGCTCAGAATCATTGAGGATTTCAAGAAAGGCACATACAACACGATCGTTGCTACCTCCATTGGCGAGGAAGGATTGGATATTGGAGAGGTCGATCTAATCGTGTGCTATGACTCGTCAGCATCGCCCATTCGCATGCTGCAGCGCATGGGTCGAACTGGCCGTAAGCGGGCTGGTAACATCACTCTACTATTGATGAAAGGCAAAGAAGAAGACTCGTACATCAAAGCCAAAGATAATTACGAAAAGATGCAGCAAATGATTGCCAGTGGCGCTCGGTTCACGTTTCACGACGATCGTTCTGCGCGCATCTTGCCCGCGGGCGTCCATCCAGTGCCTGATAAACGAAATATCGATATACCTCCGGAGAACTCGCAGCGAGAACTCCCCGAGCCGAAACGCAAAGGACGAGCACCGAGGCGACCTGCCAAGGTTTTCCACATGCCAGATGATGTAGAGACAGGGTTTACTCGAGCCTCGACTTTGGGTAGTGACAAATCCCAAAAAAAGAAAGCCAGTGCACCCAAGAAAGCAGCCATCCCTAAAAAGAGACCCCGAACCCCCACACCCGAGCCTGTGGATGTTCCATCGGTGGAGGATGTTGTTCTTAGCACGGGCGAGCAAAATGACCTTGAACACCATTATCAGAACATCGGTGCCACTTCTCCGCAGTTCATCCGATTCCCTCGCAACGACGCCTTTCCACGTTTGCAACTCACCGAAAGACCCACAAAGAACGTCAAGCATGGATCTCTCACGCAACGCATGGTAAAAGCATTACAGAAGATGCACGAGACCGGTCCTGACTGTGACCATCGATTCAAAGAGATTTTGGCCCGCGAACCCCGCGAACCCCCCTCGCCAGATGGCTCCAGTCAAACGGTCCAGGGTGATTCAACTAAGAAGCCTCGGCGCAACCCGAAGCCCTTGAAAACACCGTCCAAAAGTACTGCTCGACGAGCTTTCACCAAGGCCACTACAACCCCCGCTAGCGGGGAGGTTGTTTCTGTGTTATCTCCCGATCGTGAACCACAGCAGAAGAATGATCCCTTTGCCTTCATAGATGATGATGACTTTGGTGATTCTGGCTCCGATTTTGAGCTGATGGATGCTAGCCTTTTGTTTAGTAGCGGGTCGAAACTTAAAGGTCCGAAACCGAACAGACCAATTATTGAAGATAGTGATGAGTGATGAAATAGAGACAGGCGTTGGATGCTATTTGGATATGGGAAGATTCTTGCCGCATTCGAACATAGGAATGGCATTGCATACAGTTGATAAGTTTTATGAAATCGTTCAATTTTAAAAAAATCCGTACTAGATTATTTATCCTGTAGTGTCTATAATAACGAAACGTGTATGGCTTTAATCCGCTTGCCACGATTACTATAAGGTACATAGTCTAAGAGGTACATCCCTAGGTCCTATTCATAAGTGAGTATTGTCGCTCTCCTAGATGTGAATTCTGTAGTAGCCAATCTTAAGGATAAACATGGCTGTACGGCTTTTTATCACACAGTTCGAAATCAGTATGAATGTATGAATCGGTAAGCTGATCTCACCTGCCTAGTCCCAAATGGCTGACTGCCGCTATAAACCACTCGTATTGCCACCTTGATATCTCAAGTTAATCTAGCTTGCCTACCCTACACACCTTTTCCTTTCCTATATTCTCATATTTCGTCCTTAGCATATTGTTTAAAACTTTATCTATGATACTGTACTTGTAATAATGACTTATGCGGCGTCCGTTCTTGGCGACGTAAGACTGCAATAATCTGATTTAGTTGGACCAAAAATGGCATTAGAGATGTTATATGTGAGTACCCTCCAATGTGCTTTTGGATTTTTTTTTTTTTTTTCTTTTTTCTTTCAATTGTCCTTTTTGATGTGTTCTCAAATGTATACCAAGATGGCAAAAGCCTGAATTGTCCAGACGACTTTTATATGTACGACCTTTGGTTGAGAATAATGCGTGTAGTTCAAGGTCAAGAACTTCTACTGCTATGTCTGCAACGTATAGATGAAACGGGTACGAATGTACGATTAACTATATACCTTTGCAAATGAGCCAAAAAAGCGAACTTCTTTCAAAATGCTTATGACGTTGCATAGAACTAGGTGGTCAAGAGCCACGGCTATATATAGTAAAAGTTGGTCACTGTTATTGTAAGATCGTGTTATATAATGATGGAATACATTTAATGCTATCTATCTCTTCCCTGATATCTCTTCCCTGATACCACTTCTACGTGATATGTATATATGGAATACATTGTTTTTTTTTGGTGTTTTGCAGCTATCTGTTTCTTGGTGATTGTATTCCATTCTAGCTTGGGGCTTGTTGAAAGGGTGCATATCAATCCCATTGCTGTAAAAGAAAAAAAGAGACAAACCTGGCTGTAAATCATCGCCGAGCCTCCCATCTATCAGAACATAAAACTCCAAGAACGTTCGGGGCTGGATCTGGGTATTTGGGTATTTGTGTGTTTGTGAACGATATCAAACGTGTAAGGTCAATTCGAGAGAAAAGAAATCAGAAAGCCGAAAACAACCCACCTCGAGAGAAAGATAGATAGTATGGGTTTATGCAAGTGTTTAGTATGTAGAAAGCCAAGGCAAGATAAAATCGAAAGGACGGGGGAGAGAAGGAAGAAACACCAGACTCCGATTGCGATCGGCGACGCCGCGCGAGCACAACTTCTAAATCAATGCAAAGAGTGTAGAGTAAAAAATAAGACAGAAAAGAGGGAATATCGAGTCAATCAGACTCGGTCCCGAGCAAAGTCAAGCACCTCGCAATCGTCCTCAAAGAAACCGTCGTCGGTTTTCAGTGGAGTAGAGTGTCTCTTCTTGCGGCGGGTGGTAATAACAACTTCCTCCACATTGCCAGTGCTGTTTCCAAGAGTGATGAGGTTTTCTATATCACCACCAGCCCCAAGCGAATGTCCATGAATGACGGCGTTCTCATCCTCATCATCGCCATGGTCATCGCTGGAGCTGTTGAATGACCTCAAATGCACTTTGGTCAGCGGGATATCATTTCCAAACACCCACTGTCCACTCGGCTCACTTGCATCGCTGCTAGAGGAGAAGACGCTCAAACCAACTCGCTGGTCCGTGTGGAATGGCTGATATGGGGTATTGGTCTCAATCTCAGCCTGCGAGAGAGGCTGGCAAAACGATCTTGCAGCACTAGATGGCTGAGAACTGACCGAAGGGAGAACAAGAGAGGCGCGGACAGCTAGTTCCGGATCAAAGGTAGACAAAGGGGCCGGCCCACAAGGACCCTGGAGATTGTCAGGCAGTTTGATCTGAGACTCCTTACCGCCGACAACAGAGTGAGGCTGTCGATTCTTGTGGCCGGGTATAGTAGCACGCTTGAGGCGGTACATTTTGAAGTACCCGCCATCCACAACACCCAAGAATATGACGCCCTTGCTGCAAGTCCACGTCACCCGGGAAGGCGCAGGGTCTCGAGCTAGCCCTGGCAAGTGTAAACGGTTCTCTCCGACATGACGCAAAGTATTCACAGTACCCGTTGCGGCGCCCATTGACTTGCTCAGGCCTGCAGCGACAACTTTCCCGCTTTTTACGCTGGCAGCAGAAGGTAACGCAAATCCACTCATATTGGGAAATGCAGCGCCCGTAGACGGGACACGACCCCGAACAGCGGAGAAGAATGGCTGCGTTTTACCGCCAACCAACTTCATAGCCGCCGACAACGGGTTGCCACCGGCAGTTTGACCAGTGACCTCATCTGCTATGGGGTCAGTAGCTGGGGGCTTCTTTGCAGTAGGCTTTGCGCGGCGGAATGGGGGCCATTGAAATGCGCTTCGTGGTAGGTCGAAAACGTGGACGGTGCCTTTACGTGTAATTACGGCCAATCTATCACCCACCGGCGCCGTCCAAATCACATCAACGATACTAGATGTAGTCAACCGCGCGTATCTAGCAATCTGGCGCACATTCGGGTTCTGTCCCATCTGGTCATCAGCCATAAAAGCCATAGACCGACAGTGCTTGAACTGCATGAGATCCCACACGTATTGCACATCGCCCTTCTTGCTCGCTGTGAACAACATCAAGCCGTTCGGAGAAAGAGACAAGAAGCTGCAACCATTAGGGACCTGGAACGTCGAGACTGGGTGGATAAACACATTCCGTATATCTGTGCCGTCTTCAAATCGTCTCAAGTCGATGATGGATACTGTGTCAGGTTCTGTGGCTGATGTTTGTGTATCCTGTGCATGAGTTGGAGGGAATAATCCATATCCCTGTGTCTGGGGGTCTGGTCCCTGAGGTGGCCGGCGTGGAGAGGTGCCGGATGTTTGTTGGGTGTTCCAATAATTGTTCCAGGCCTGCATTCCCTGATCACCCATCCAACGCGCACCTCTGACAAGTTCTTGGGCAACGCCTCTTGCCATTTTGTCGAAGAAACTTTCCCCTTCGCCTACGTCTGTGGCACACGACACTGACGGGACAGCTGGAGGACTGCGAGTTTCAATACCCGGTACCTTGCCGAGGATCAAACTCGAAGGCACAGTACCCTGGATCGATCCCCTGTAGGCCGAAGATGGGGGAGCGAATGCAAGCCACCTCCCTTGCACAGCTAAGATGGGTCTCTCCAGGGCAGAAGAACCCCGAGGAGAGTCGGTTCGAGTCCCCTCTGGATCGGTTGTAGAACTCGAAGAAGCAGAATAACGCCGGGTTTCTTTGGACTGAACCCCAGTCCATGTCTTACCCAGACACTGGTATGCAGGTGTATCCGGGGATAGAACGTGTCTATAAACATAGACTTCCCCACTGACCCCGGATGCTAAGATAATGTAAGCACCGGTTGTGAAGAGCTTTAACTTTCCGACGGGCGAGGGTGCAAAGGATGGGAGGCCAGGAAATTTTTCCAGGCATGGCACAGGTTTGCTTGCAAACAACGTGGAGACATGTTCGCCGGTCCGGAAAGAGTAAACTTCAACTCTGGTTTGGTAGAACTGAATGTCATCTGGTTTTGGGCGCTTGTCGTTAAAGTGACCGCGAATCGTCGAAGGAGGGATTTCATTTGCGTCCGATGTTGCAGACGAGACTCGACCTTCCTCTTCGTGTGGTGGCAACGGTCCATGGACAATGACAGCCACATGTGGCCGGGACGATGCAAATGGGTCGCTGGAGGGATTGCCAGACAAGAGTTGGGCCTCGATTACACGGCCATTTAATCCAGTGATTTGCCCCACGAGCCGAGTTCGACGATCTTCGATGGCGAGGATCTCCACGGTGCCATCTGTCCCAACCAGCAAGACGTTTATTCCTGTCCGCGAACCTTTAGATGATAAGCTAGGCAGCGTATCAAAACTACAGAATGAATAACTTCCGTCGGTGGGTGATCGATTCTGAGTTGGAAGGATATCCATGCCTGGTGCTCCGAAGAAATGTGCTTGAGGAAGATGAGGGGGAGGCGCGTGATTGCTCATTGGGCTCCCGTAAGAGTGACTCTTTCTTCTGTCCATAGACTGTTGCCTCGAGTTCAGACTACTTCGGTAGCCATTACCATAACTAGATGGTAAAGTTCGAGTCTGGGGAGATGCCGAGGAAGGATGACCGAAGCCACCCCTTTCTTGAATTGTTGGAAAGTTCAAGGGCGATGCACTAGGCAGTGATGCACTAGGCAGTGATGCACTAGGCAGTGATGCACTTGGTATGTCCCCATCCATAAGATCGGTGGGAGGGCTCTTTCCGTAAGGCACCGACTGCGCCCATGTATCGGTGCGGCTAGTGAGATCGTCGCCTGCTGGCTCATCGAAGGAATCGAGGACGTCCAGAACAGGCGACGTGATAGATGGATTTACATGATGCTCAATAAGGGGTTCGGGGTCTGGGTAGGAGAGAGGCTCCTCTGGTGGTGGGGCAGATGGTTGGAGGCTATCCATGCAATCTGGCGTTAATGGCACGCATTCATCAGAAACCAAGCAGTCACCGGTGAATACATACATATCATCCGGCGGGGTTTCAGTTACAGCTCTGGCCACCTTGTTCTTCTTGCCCTTCTTCTTTTTGCCTTTCGCACTTGGTTCATGCTCTGGTACGGTCCGGTTCTGGTCCGGGGCGACGGAACTATCGTCTTCGGGCAAACGGCTGTGCTGGCGGATGAGATCGTCAGATGCGGCCGGGAGCATTCAAAAAGATGATGCCTCGGTGAGAGGCGATAGAGAGGTAACAGAATAAAGCCGCTCTCAGGACCCTATTTGTGGTCTGAGAACGGATATGTAGGATCGTTCTGTTTGAGATCCTAACTAGGCACCGAGACCGCGGGAAGTGTCACTAAAGAGGAGGGTAGCTTTATGGAATTAGTCAAATAATCGAACATCACAACAGCTGGAAGGAACTGGGAGTGTATACCTGTATTCACGGTATTCTTTAAAAAAAGGGGGTTGTGGTGACTGCAGACACCACGAAAGGCGTATCCAGAGCGGAGATCACTCTAGACGCGCGGGGAAGCTTTGATAGATAAGCACAACACAGCAACAGCTTGAGATAATTCAAGCCGGTGCAGAAAAATGTAATCCAAAATGACTTGCATACACAAGTTCCAAGGTTGAAGTCCGAAGATGAGTCAAGAAGGAAGAAGGATGATGTTATGGTTCGCGATAAGAGAAGAGGGGGAGGGGAGCTGACCCCAGGTCACCAGTCAGGTACGGGGCTATTAGGGTGTAATAGGATGTAATAGGATGTAATAAAGGGGGGCCTGAGTCAGAGCACGGAATAACCCTCTGACAGTGTCATTCCTAATGAAAGCATGATCTGATTCTCGGCCTTTACTCCTTTGTCTATCTTCGTTTTTCTATTCACCAATCCCGACTCTACAATGTACCTTGTGGCCGACATGAACAATGCGCATATGAGGGGAAACTTGTCAAACTATGCAAACACCGATAAGGCTGTCTTAGTCATACCTTCTTAGTCATATCTTGCGGTCTGTCCAGACTGGGCTCCTCGTCATTACTTGCTGCTAATATCGCCTCCTTACCGCTTTTGACATGGTACTGTATGGTTGAAGCCAACAGCCGAGTCCACCCGTGTTCTTCCTAGCCACCGGAATGGACATTCCTGGTTTGTTTTGTTGTTGAAGGAGTGGCTGGCGTCATCGTTGGCTCCAGCCGAGGTCACAGGACATATTCAGCATGGGCAAAGATGACGACTTGTCTAGGCTTTGATGGCAAATGACATTTGAGCCGGGAAATTCAGGCTCTTTTGTTTGGGCTACGTGTTTGGTCCATATAATTTCACATATATGGCCGCTGTATCCTCCACTATTCTTCCGGGTGTCCAAAGCATATCCGGCGTGAAAGTGTTAGTAAGGCACTCAATATAACAAAATTAATTAACTTGAAATGTATTTTGATAGCCACTGAGCTTCGGAATGGTTGATGGTACAGAGTGCTGTCACAGAGAGTTACGCTCTCTTCTGGTATAATGTCCACTGTCGCTTAGGTCTTCTTCTTAGCCGCGGCCTTGGCCTTGGCTGCCTTCTTCTTGTTGCTGTTGATCATGACGATTCCAATGAAGGTGCCTACCACGGCAGAAGCCAAGAGTGTGAGGATGACGGGGATGCGGATGGCCCAAACACGGGGTGGGAAGATGTCGTGGAGAGGGTGGCCGGGGTCGACGAAGGGCTGTAGACAAACATTAGCATGAAAACCCAAACATTATTATCAATTAACATACCATCAACAGGGTCCACGCAGTGTAGTAGAGAAAGATCGCAGTCGCGACCAAAAGCATGACGGATCCCACGAGTTGGCCCAGCTAAAGCATAGTCAGTGGGGGGTATGTCCATTGATTGGGACTAGATAATTTACCATTCTGATAAGGAGCGGTAAGTTTAAAAAAGAAAAGAAATATGAAGCAACGTCGATGAATCCTGGGCTGGACAGAACTACCGGGAATCTCAGGAGCTCCCGTTGTTCCTAGTTGGCCTCTGGTCACGTGCATCCCGCTAGAGCTTTCTCCTGTTGCGTCCTTGAATCATCTTGCAACCTCAGTCCGGCTGAGATTTGCAGCCACCGTCCCTCCGGTGTAAATCCAACCTTCTCTCTATCCCGGAGGCCTCTCTACCCATTGAAAATGTCCGATTCGGATGTTCTCCAGTCTGCAGTGCGCGTGCCCACGCCTCCCCCGGGCGCGTCGTATTCGCCAGCCGCAGCCTCTCGAAAACGCTCACCTCCGTCTCGTTCTCCCTCTCCAAATCGTCGCCGATCGCCTCCCGGTGACTCCCTTCGAGAAGGTCCCGATGTTCCCAACGTCGACGCGGAACGTGTCGACGACAGAGAACGGCAACTCGCTGAACGTGTTCGCGAACATGAGAAGCGCGAAGCGGCGCGCAAGCCGATGACCGAGGAACAAAAGCAGGCTTCAGCGAAAGCAGAATACGAAAAACTGCTCAACATGCGATCCGGTGGCACTTACATCCCTCCGGCCCGACTCCGTGCGTTACAGGCGCAAATCACGGATAAGACGAGCAAGGAATACCAGCGCATGGCGTGGGAAGCTTTGAAGAAGTCGATAAATGGTCTTATCAATAAAGTTAATGTTTCCAACATCAAGTTCATTGTCCCGGAACTATTCGCGGAGAACCTAGTGAGAGGCCGAGGATTATTCTGTCGGTCGATTATGAAGGCGCAGGCGGCCAGTTTACCCTTCACACCAATTTACGCAGCGATGGCGTCTATCGTCAACACCAAGCTTCCGCAGGTTGGTGATCTGTTGCTTACCAGGTTGATTGTCCAATTCCGCAAGGCCTTCAAGCGAAACGACAAGGCAGTCTGCATTTCCTCTACAACTTTCATTGCACACCTCTGCAATCAACAAGTCGCCCACGAGATGTTGGCAGCTCAGATCCTGTTACTTCTTTTGCACAAGCCAACGGACGATAGCGTGGAGATTGCTGTGGGCCTCACTCGAGAAGTTGGTCAGCATCTGGAGGAGATGAACGCTCCTATCGCACTCGCCGTATTCGACCAATTCCGAAACATTCTACACGAGGCCGATATTGATAAGCGTGTGCAATACATGATCGAAGTGCTCTTCCAGGTGCGCAAGGATCGGTACAAGGACAACCCAGCAATCAAGGAGGAGTTGGACCTAGTGGAAGAGGAAGATCAGATCACACACCGTGCTGGCTTGGATGACGAGCTCGAAACTCAAGACACTCTCAATATCTTCAAGTTTGACACGGAGTGGGAGGAGCATGAGGAGGCCTATAAGAAGTTGAAGGCCGAGATCCTGGGCGAGGAGAGTGACGAGGAAGATGAGGACCGGTCAGATGAAAGCGAAGAGGAAGAATCGGACACAGAAGAAGTACAAATGGATATCAAGGATCAAAGCAATACTGATCTGGTCAACCTTCGTCGAACAATCTACCTCACAATCATGTCCAGCATTGATTTCGAAGAATGTTGCCACAAGCTGATGAAGATCAACCTGCCGGCCGGGTTGGAGCATGAACTTCCATCCATGATCATTGAATGTTGCTCTCAGGAACGGACATACTCCAAATTTTACGGCCTAATCGGAGAGCGATTCGCCAAGATCAACCGACTCTGGTCGGACCTGTTTGAGGCTGCCTTTGCCAAGTACTACGATACCATCCATCGTTACGAAACAAATAAACTGCGCAATATTGCTCAGTTCTTCGGCCATCTCATCAGTAACGATGCCATTGGTTGGCACGTCTTGTCTGTGGTTCATCTCAATGAGGAAGAGACCACATCCAGCAGCCGTATCTTCATCAAAATCCTGTTCCAAAACCTCGCGGAGAATCTCGGTCTGCCTGGACTGCAGGCCCGCTTTAGGGATGATATACTGCGACCGAGCTTCGAGGGTCTCTTCCCCACGGAGAACCCACGCCACACTAGGTTCTCTGTCAACTACTTCACCAGTATCGGTATGGGTGTATTGACAGAAGACATGCGTGAAAACCTCAAAAATCTTCCCCGTCCTACAGTGCCTGCTTTGGCTGCACGAGCCGCCTCTCGATCCCCCTCGCGCACCCCATCTGATCGATCCCGTTCAATGTGCTCAACATGCACTGGGTCTCCTCATTCCCGCCGTTCCCGGTCACCTTCGTACTCCCGCTCTCCCTCTAGAGATCGCGGCCGTTCCTACTCTCGCTCTATCACTCCCTCTTCCAGAAGCCGAAGCTACACACCTTCACGCTCTCGGTCCCCAGTCCGTCGCCGTCGTGACACATTAGACAGTCGGTCCCGGACCCCCGCGGGACGATCCCGATCCCGATCCGTCTCCCGCACACCGGCCAAGCGCAGTCGAGCACGTTCCCGCTCCTACGACTCGCGAAGCCCAAGCCGCAGTCCCTATCGATCTCGCCGCTCGGTTACTCGGTCTATCACACCGCCGCGCCGAGGCCAAAGCCCTCCTACCCGGAGAAACCGCAGCTACTCCAGATCGGTTTCCCGGTCTGTCACACCTCCGCCCCGTCGTGAGCCGGTGTCAAGAGGTGCGAAACGCTATTCGTCCGAATCCGTCTCCCCCCCTCCCCGCCGACGACGTGAGGCTACAGACTCTGTCTCTCGCTCTCGGTCGCCTGCGCCCAGGCGTCGGGCAGAATCACGGGGTCGAACCTATTCGCGGACACCACCTCGGCGTAGATAAATCGGGAGCCTCTAATGCTTTAATCCCGACTTCTTTGCGATTGGTCGGACGGTCCGAATGTTACTGTTGATAATGAAATAGTGCGTATTTGGAGCGAAAATACGACAGCTGTACTTCTTTTATTCGGTCTGGTGCCAGGAATTTGAAACTTAGGGGGATTCATTAGGAGCAAATCGATTATTCATGGTGGACAAACGCTTTTTCAGGATTCCATTTCCTCAAATGTTCAAATAAACATGTCCAAATAGACCACTTTGTATCCCTCAAGTAATAGATGCTTGAATTCTAGGAGCCATTGGTTGGCAATATTCTCATTTAATGCAGTCAAAAAGGGTATCTCATCATGATCTATCAAGGCGACCCATACACCAACCCATAAATACAAACCTACTCAACCTCCCCAGCCTCCCAAACACACCTATCACACAAACAAGTCCCGCCCAAAGCCCCAGAAGCCCACTCCCTCCTCTTCTGAACCGGCAACCCAATATCACAATAATGATTCAAGATCTCCGAATCCTTAGCAATACCCCCAGGCCTAAGCTCCTTCATCTCAAGCCCACGCGACCAAACAGCCGTCTCATCATCTCTCCGCGCGCGGAAATTGATCTCGCTACTCCATTCCCAGGTCACATTAGGATCACACGAATGGTTCGCAAGACACCACAGTGGATGAACAGCGCACAGCTCCGGGCCTCCATCCCAAGTAGATAGTCGGCCTGACGCCGTACCACGGAACTTAGCAAAGAGCGTGTTCAGAACCCATGTATCGTAACGGTAGAGCACAGTGTATGGATCCAGACCCATTTCATCGAGGAAACGCTCCGGCTGCAGGACATTGAGCTGGAACGAGAAGGGCAGAGTGGCGGTATCGTCTGTGGTAGGCGTTGTCTCTGCTTCTGCGGAGACAGACTCAATATCGAAATCGTGGAAATCACCCCAGATGTATTTCACTTCGGGTAGCTCGAGAGCGTGCTTATCCTGCGTGGCGGACATCGCGAGCGCTCTGCCAAGCAGAAGAAGGTATAGGTAGTCGGCCTTATCCTTGGGATCGGGGACATCCTTCCCGATAGAGTCGAGACCATCCTCGAGACCGCAGATCGCGCTGTGGTACACCTCCTGCGCTGTGTCGTGGCATGCTTGGCTGCAGAAGATGATGTCTACGCAGCCACCCTCGCAGGCGACGGGGGGTTCGGCGGCGGACAGTTCTGGGAGTGGTGCATTGCATGCGTCGCAGAGGTCGTCGTGGAGACGGTTTGTTGCTGTGAGCAGTGAAGACTCACGGAGGATGATCTCGTCTGGGGCGATATCTTCTTTTGCGAAGAGGCCGAGCTGCACGGAGACGTCCATGTTGGAGTCGGAGTCGTCCGCCGAGGCATGCAGTACTGGCAAGGCCACTGCGCGGACCTCACACTTCGGCGCAATGACTGCCAGTCGTTCATTGAGCAAGTTGAGGGTCTCTGGTGAACGGCGGTCTGGCTCGTGCTCGTTCCAGGGATAGAGGACGCGGCGGGCGAAGCCCTGTGCAGGGAGGACACTGGGGTTGATTGAGTCCAGGTCAATGTTTTCAGTTTCAGAGCCAGAGCGAGATTTGTAAATTTGCTTCACGCGATCCATCTGCACGTTCAAAGCAGCTACTGAAGCCGTTGCAGATCTCTTTTCGAGTAGGGCTAATCCGCGCACGCCAAACTCGAATGCATCGCGGTAGCAGCCGCAGCGGACGAGACTGCGTACTAGAAGGACGTACACCTCATCGATGATGGCATCGTATTCCTCTTGGGTGATGGGCACAGTGTTATTGTCTTCGTCTTCATCTTCATCGTCTGATTCATTCGCAGCTTTCTCAGGAGCCTGCTGGGAAGGGTCTACCTTCCGCTTGGCGTGGAACTCGCACTCATCTGGGTCAACCACTGACTCTAGCAGTGCTAGGGCACGGTATGCATCTGCAGAAGCGAGATCGGGGAAGCCCAGCTTTTCATACTGAAGACCTCGTTCAAGGTGCAGGTGAGGGTTGTGAGGGTCTGCATAGAGCCTGGTGGTTGTCTCATTGCGAGCTTGGAGTACTTGTGATGCAGACATACTGTGATGGTGTGTTTACTCTTGTTCCAAAAATGTAAGAACTTTTATACAGTCTTTGGTTTTTGACAGCCAAGAATGTAGTATAAAATTGATATCAAACTGTGAGATCGGGTGTAGAGAGTTGGGTTGGTAGACAGATAGTAGGCTGTAGACTTCAAAAGTTCAGCCTATATCATTGACACAATATCAATTGATATTTGACTTTATAAATGAAGATTGTGGTCTGCCCCTCTGTAGATCGACGATATTAGTGCGGGCAAGTTCTTTTTATCTTAAAAAAATTCATCGATAAGGACGGTCACGTGAATATATACTTCTCTCCAATTGGGGTTGTCCATAGGACCAGTAACCTTGATAAAAGATGAAAATTCTATCGATTATGTCTAAAAGCAACAGACTTGAGAAGCAAATTACACTTTATATGGTATAATTGACGTCCTAGTGCGAGAAATCCATTAGATAACACAGCGGAGTCTCGGCTATAGGCCAAGAGGATTCTCTCGGTTCTTAGACCAAATAGAAGCGTAAAAGGCCAAAATCGCAGTTCAACCGATTGAACGCAACCAGTCTGCAACGAACGCGAGAATTTCTCGTGTTTTGTAGATAGAAGATTTCCTACCATGAGGTATATTGGAAAAAGAGGACATCTGGCTTCAGTAGCGCCGAGAGGGGATGTCTGCAATGTTTATAAAAGAGAACGGTGGGGATTTGTAGTTGTGTGGGTGATGGTAGGTCTTAAGCCTTGTTTGAGTTTGTAAGGAAAGGTAGATACCTAGCAAATGTAGAGGAAGGGCAGGTGCAACCTTGAACTAATGAATGAATCAAAAGAACGCCTTCTTGCATTGGAGACTATAATGCAATGCTATAGCAATAAATGTATGAGTTTATGGGAGACTGATGATCTTTTTTTCACACTGTGCAATGCAGACACCCTGCCTGTTCAAATCCATTACATCACCTATTGAATGATTAGTATCATTTCCACAAAACCAACAAGAACTCCAAACATACCGAGCAATTATCATCGATGACAACTGTCCGATGTTCACCATCACCTGTAATATCATCAATTTCAACCCCAAGGCCCCCTTCACCCGTTAGGTTAGCAGCTAGGCGCTCGAGCATACTCCGCTTTATGTACAAGTCAGCAAAGAGGTCTAGACAAAGATAATGGGCACGTAATTTACAGTGATATGTGCGTCGCTGATGCCACCACGACGCTCAACATCGTTTTGGCTCATGATGCGGTAGCTTTCATGGACTCGCTTCCGGCTCTCGAGGCCACCGATCCTGGAGGCGTTTTGTCCAACCTTGTTGGCTGGGTTGTCGGGGTCGAGGATGTTCACACCATTACGAGCATCATCTTGAGCGTGCTGGTCTGGTGAAAAGACTTTGATGGTGTTATCGATTCCTGAAGCGGCGATCATTGGTTCATAGGGGTGACCTAATTCACAATGTTAATTTTTGTCTTCCTAGTCAGGGAAGAAAATTACCTTGAACAACATTGACAACTTCACTATCACCTTCTAGGATGTTGACCAGGTTGGACGTCTTGCGGTCCCAGATGAATATATGACCAGAATCACAGCCACTGACCACGAATTCATCATCCAGTCCAAAATAGTTGACGTCTTTGACGGTCTTGACGTTGCAATGGCCGCGATAACTTCGCATATAAGGTACGCGTGGAGCATGATTTTCGATATCACGTCGCGCCTTTCGAATGGCATATCTATGGGCCATAGTGCCACCGGAACCAAGCCCTTCGCTATCTTCATCCGAAGATGAATCCGTGGGCCAGCCATCCAGATCTTCGTCGTCAGTTGACTCCTCTGCCTGGCTGCCATCGCTCCCATCTTCGCCTGTATGAATATCGCTATTGTCCGAAGAATTTGCATCGCCTTGGGAGCTTTCAGGTCGAGGATCATTCTGCCTGGAAACGGAATCACTAGCCCTGATGGGTTCAATGTGTTGGGCTCGTTCTTCCTCCACATCGGGATTGATATCATCCTGGACTCTCTCTTCATCTGATTCACTCTCGGACTCGTCCGTTATGGTGTGAAGTCCACCGAAAGCATTGTTGACAAATCTGTAATTTACTTCGCTGCCTGTCTCCATCAAGATTCCTCTGCCTACTCGCAAAATCCAGAACCTCTTCGCAGAGGCACGGTCAAGCGAGCGGATTTGCGAGACAGGATTAGAGACACGGCGCCTGTCGAACCGAGCAGCTGAGTCCCCAAGATCTTCCAAAGGCAATCTGACAGCATTTCCGAATGCTGTCACGGCAGCTCGTTGGGTTGGGAACAGAATTCGCGTACTGTCATGCTCAAATCTGGAAGCATCCACATTCACGATCGGAGTATCACGCGCAAATTCCATAATGTAAGGCACTAGTATTGTTTCGATGGCATCCTCTTCGGATTCATCTGGGATTGGGAATCGGCTATGTAATCGTCGAGGGGCATTGCGGCGTTGAAATCCCTCCAAGAGACGCTGCCTGCCGCCCTGCAGCCAGAGAAGAATTGCTCGGAGGAATTCGTAGCCAAACTGAGCTGCTGGGTCAATGGGGTCATCTTCGCCCGGCGCAGGCTTGATCATCAGGAAGCTTGATCTTGATTCTTCCGGAACTTGTGTTTGATCTGCCAACTCATGGGCAAGTGCGCCAGCAGCTTGGACAAATCTCCATGACGACTGGCGATTGCGACGAAGCGATTGTTGGAAATTGACAGTCTCCTGTGATGGGTTCATGGGATAGCTCCATTCGCGCATGACATCGCCCATTTGTGGGAGAAACGTAGATGCAATTTGTAGGGCGGACGAAAAACATCTCGAGTACGATTCGGGTCCCACCTCGTCAGACCCTGCGGCTTCCCGAACTGCAGTTTCTGAAAACAGGGCCTTTCGAAGTTTCACTAACCCTTTTGCGATCTGCATGCTCAATCGCTGGGCATCATTCAGCACAGAATATCGAGCCTGCTCGAGCAAAGGCTCGGGGCCGGTGTTTAGGACATTATCCGAGAATGGGAGGAATGGAACATTTTCTGCTTCGCCATTCCCATATTGAATCCTAAGAGTATCTGGTTCTGCTGAGCGACGATGGGACTGATGTCGGCCACCACTTTCCTGCGATGAAGGTGTTGCGGGTTTCTTGCGCTTCCGGCTCCGTGAACTGCGGCGAGGCTGTCCGTCCTTGCCCTTGAGAGTCGATTTATTGCTCGTCTGTGTCTCTCGGGCATCTGGGCTGCGGATTAAATCGAAACTGTAGATGTGATCGCCAGACCAGCTAACAACCATCTCATTGGGGTTCGCATCACTGATTTTACAAGCAGTTATGTGTCCATCATCAGCATACTTCCCATGGTGCTTGCCGCCCGGTGCGAATCTTCGCACGCATCGTGTCGCCTTACTCATTTCCTCGTCATCGTTAAGGCTAGCAGCGCTTGATGTAGCCCTGCCCCTTGCAACAGAAGTGTCCTGGCCAAGCATTCGCCTGTCATGCAAAAAGCAGTGGAGGTGCGCACCACCCAAGGCAATATAATGCGGCTGACTTGGTGAGCAGGAGATGGTATTGAGATCCAGACGGTATGGCCGGTATGAGATTAGAGGCGGTGGAACATTGGGGTCATCATTTTCCAATCCTTGTCGGTATGCCATGAAGCCATGGCCACCCCGTGGCGGAGGGTATGCACTAGATGGTAGCCGCAGATCCCACTGGCGGACGTCACCATCCTCAGAGCAAGTGAGGAAGAGAAACGGGGAAGATTCGGTGACTATGCGCTTCACGCTATCGACGTGGCTTCGATACAATCTAGCGTTGGTATTGCCATCACTCAGATACCGCGTGCCACTGAAGAACTCATTGAAGCGCCGGCTGCGAGTGGAGGCTGCAAATGCGGAGGTGGCAGCATAATTTCTACTGCCACTTGAGTATTCGATATCAAAGACGCGAACCTGTGAGTCGCCGGCACATGTAACCAGAGTCCCATCGTTCGAGTGTGGCATAAACTTGACGGAGAAGATGTTGGCCTTATGGCCGGTGAAGACGGTGGTATTGAGCGAGAATGGGGCATCGGAGGAGTCGGGTTGGTAGGAGTAGATATTGAGGTGCTTATCATCAGAGCCTGACGCCAAAAGACGCCCTGACCTCGACCAACTGCGAGACCGTTAGTATGATAAGCATCAGAAATAGCGGAAGTGTTGGCCAGTCGATGAAACTAAGTGCTTCGGCCTAGGTAAAAGCTATAAACATACCTGAGGGCATTGACACATCCAGTATGCCCACCGAGTTCATTCACAATGTCGAGATCATTGACCCATTCCATGGATCCGTAAATTCCCCGAAGCCCAGCATACCGCACCTGTTCCCCGCAT
Organism: Penicillium hordei; assembly: GCF_028827395.1. Taxonomy (NCBI): domain Eukaryota; kingdom Fungi; phylum Ascomycota; class Eurotiomycetes; order Eurotiales; family Aspergillaceae; genus Penicillium; species Penicillium hordei. Next base: position 6,098,948 of record NW_026623142.1, read on the forward strand.
TCCCGGCGCCAAAGGCGATCGTAGAGCGAGGTTTTCATGGTCACTGGATCAGATAGGCGAGAAAGCTGAAATTCTTCGCTAGGTACGATCGGCGATCATCTCGAAAGGTACTGAGCAAGTGGGTACCGTCTCTTTGCGGGTGACTTTAGCTGTCAAAACGGAAGCTGCCGTGGATGACGTCAAGAAGATAACTGAGAGATAACTTTTGCAAGGTTACATCACCCCTTTTAAGATAGATCATCAGATATCTGTATGGTGTGGAAAGTGACAACGGAGTGAGAAAGACATGAATAAAGCAAGTATGAGGGGAAAATGAGCGGGTTCGCGATACTGCAAGATCTAGATCACCCCAGGTTGAGCCCTGGAGATAACACTGGCTGACTCATCGAGTTACCACAGATAAGGTACCGCGCAAGCTATGGCTGGCTGCAAGGTACATGAGACGAAGTACTATCAGTCATAACCCTCATATCCATTCACGCTGCTGGTATTATTGTTTCGTTTCTTTTTCATTTCTGCATAATATGCATATTTCTATACAGGTGGTTGAAAACTAGCTATGGGTATTCGTGGGCTCAAACAAAGAGATATAAACCGAAAACTAGCTTCTCCATGCCCCGACCCGGGGAGCTCTTGTTTCCCTTTCAGAGCCTGCCAGCTTGGTCGCGAGAAGGCCAACAAAATCTCTTTCTGAACGCACCATTTCTGTTTCCAGTGTTTGCATGGCACGGATCTCCTGTGTCATGAGTAGTATCAATTCAGTCAGATTCTTGGCCACTCTGGCAAGAGCAGACTGTTCTAGACGCTCCACTTCCCCGAAGCCCAGGATGTCAAGGACTTGCAATTGGCGTACACATAGTTCGAGCCTCACATTTAAAGTACGTAATGATTCTTTCCAGCTTCGCGCCAGGGGGTCAATAAAGGCGCCGACATCAACGCACCCTGGTCCGCGGCTATGACGAATAAGCTCCGCTTGGTTAAGCCAGTCTTCGAATGTCTTCACAGCCTGAGAGTACTGTGCACCCCGGCTACCAGCAATCATGTCCGAGACATCTTGTAGAACCTGTGACAAAATTTGAATCTGTTCAGAGAAGTCATGTGGACCGCGATGTTCACGACAATTGGAAAGCCAAAGCCCTATGGCCTGCGCATTCAGGCGACACTGCCGCTGCGTTTCATCTGCCAGTACCAAGCGGTATTGGCTAGCGACACTGTCGTACTTTTTGCGCAGACGTGTCTCGGAATCAGACTTCCATTCAGCATGGCTTTGCAGTGAGTTGGAATGGAAAAGACTGAGCTGAAGAAGTTCTGTTTGTAGTGCTGCAATATCCGGCCATGATGAAGAGATCAGAATATTCCCAGGCTGAGTTTCGGCTCCAGGGGTAGGCGTTGGGGGTTTGGAAATTTTCTTAGGAGACGACTGCCGTTGGTAGTTTGAGAGTGTTCGTGCACGTTGGCCAATTGGTGGGGTTGTCTCGACTTGTTTTGTATTCTGTACCAATTGACTCCTATGCCGCATGTGGATTTTGGCTGCCACAGGCGGTCCCTTGCTGGCACTGACAGGTTGCCTTAAAGAGAGCGACCGTGTGGGGCGTGGTGGGGGTAGCATCTCTGTTTTCTTGGGCGAAGGGGGCCTTCTGATCGTAGAAGATTGGACCGGGGATCGTCTTCCTGGCGGTTTGTGGGGTGAGGGTGGCACGAATGATGGCGCTGAGCTCTTTGACGAAGGGATTGTAATCTTCGCTGAAGGAATCCTCAACCCACCAGGTCGCATGATACTTTGACGACGGCTGGGTACCACCCCGGTCTTCCCTGCTGTAGAGTCCGACTGTGTTTGCTTTTTAGCCGGCGATATCTCTCGCTGTCTAGTTGGTGACGGGTCCGCGCGTGGTTTCAGCTTGCTGCTCGGTGGCTGAATGCGCCCGTATCCCGTTGCACGACCATTGTCTTGGGCAATATTGCTGCGCTGGGGAAGTAGGGTCCTTCCTCGGGCAGTGACTCCATTTTCTTTCAGAGGCACACCCTCGACCGGCGAGGAATTTGATGGCGAGCGGGTCTTGTCATTCGTTTCTCGGGTAGAGTCCTTGTTCAGGCTGGCCGTGGTAAGTAGTGCAGGGGAGGGTTTCGTGGCAGGTTGTGCTATATTTGAAGTCTGTAGTAATTAGCATGGTGCCATATGTCGTTGTTGGCATGGCAATGGTGGCACAGTCAGGGATGCGATAGCTGTGGGGAGCTTGACGGATAAACAAACGGGGGACTGACTTGTTTACGGGGGTCGCGTAGCGAAGCCGAACGTGTTGGGATGGGCATCGTACAAGGTCATCAGATGAGAATGGGCATGATGCATTCCAAGGTTGGGTTCAAGAAATTCAAGAAATTCAAGAAATGGGCGCTTTGTGGTTAATGGAGAATCGGAAAGCTACCCATGTAGGTGTGTGATCTTCCTGGTTACCCACACTTCTATTCTTATAGCTTTGTTTTTCGATCCTTTAGAGTACTTCATAGGCAGTACAAATGCATGCAAAATTAATTAAATTGTTTAAAAAGATTATCCAATACGTATATAGGTATATATTAAAAAAATGAAAAGAAAAATGATTCATTTCAAAAATCACATAACCCACTACACCACAGAGGTTCAGAGTTCAGACCATTTCGGGTTAATTATTACTTTGCACCATATGGGAAATTGCTTGAGGAAAAGAAAACGTTCATATTATATAGATATTGTTTGGACGTTTTGAAAATCCAAACTGAACAAATCCCATATTTCCCCGTCGACGAGTATGCCCCTCATAGGCAGCCTCTGTCGACGTTGAGCTAACCGTCACTTTCCCATCAAATCTCGCCCTGATCACTCTCACTATCTCATTATCTCACTATCATGTGTGATTTTTTTTTTTTTTTTTTTTCAGAGACTACTAACTACAGCTAAAATTCATGTTTCACGAAGAAATCAATTCCTATCTTAAAGGGAACTACCAGCCGCTCTCCCGTTCCAGTGCCTCCAATCGAGCGATCAATCCTTCGGCAAATGCAAAGGACCAGGAGTTCCTAATATAACACAGGAGGTGTTAGTACAGATCAAAACAGCGGAAATCATGGCGGCCGTGTCAGTAGCTGCCTGGCCAGACCTCATTTCCACAGAACGCATAGTACTTACACAGTATCGGGGGCCACAGAACTCACAGTGGAGTTGAAGTCCTCACCCCACTCCGCAGCCTCCAAGATAGCCGAGGAATCAGAAATCCCAATTCCAGCTCCAAGCCCCGAGTTGGTGTACACAGTATCCATGGACTGGAAGTCACACTTCCATCTTCGGATTCTGAGGTGGACATGGCAAGCAAGGGAACAGAAGCCTCAGGTCCCCAGCTTGACTTGGTGGTGTACGCGGTATCCAGGGGACTGGAAGTCGCACTTCCAAGTTTAAACTCTGGGAAGGACTCAATTGAATTGATGGATCGATATCCTGAATGAGTGTGTTCCGACCAGGAGTTCATTCTCCGACTGTACAAGCCAATGCGTCCATTATCCACGTTTGGATTAAAGGTCCCAATACTTCCCATGCTGCTCATGCTGGGCTCAATGTCAGAATAGGCATAGCACATGATTCTGCTGTACATGGTAAAATCGACGAGGTCCATGTTGACTGGAAGGATGTTGGTATCGGGCCACAAGTTAATGAGATCGATAGTTGGTCTCATTCCGATCACTTTCTTGTAGCGAGCATGAGCACCGCCGTCACCGGACCACATATTAATCAAGTCCGTGGAGGAACTCGTTTCAAAGCCATTTGCGTTGTTGTCCGGGGTAGGGGAATCGTTCTTCGAGTTCACGTCGATGGAGTTGACGTCAGTTGCCAGATCGGCGGCCGCTTTGTCTTTGTCCGAAGAAATTTCGATAAAGTCAACGTCAGTACAGTCAGCCCCATTATCAGAAGAGAATTCGATGAGGTCGATGCTATCAGCAACACGATGGAAAGGGGGATCCCATAGGTCGTCGGGATTGATTATCGGACCACGAGTGACCTTGTTCAAATCGATAAAATCGACATTCTCGGCGGAATCAAATGCGCCAGTATCTAACTTCAAGTCGACGAAGTCAATGGCTACCAGTATAGCGTTGGTGCCATTGTTTGAATTGAAGTTAAAGCGGTTAGGGTTGGTCGAACGCGCGGGCTCACGGTCCGGTCTCATAGTCCTCGGACGGACGCTTCGCACAACGCGATTCTCCATACTGCTGTATTGTGTTAATAATGAAAAATGTTTTTGGGGATATAATACTTCTCAATGAAGCTTTCAAAACAGCAAAATTGATGGAAGGTGGGTGGTGCCGATGGAGCGTTGGTGGTGATAGTGAAGTTCGGATGATGGACTGAGTCTCGATTCAAATGGCGCGCGTTGAGTCCAACGCTAAAACATTTGTTCTTTTTAGTTTCGAGGGTTGAAGACTTGGACTCATTCAATGCCTAGATGTTTGCTTTGGCTTTTACATGGTGCCAGTGAATTTGATATGTACTATCCTGTTTGATACAAAGATTTACTTAGTAAATATGCTGCATGAACATCGAGTATAGAATGACCATAGCAAGCTGCTCTACAGGGCCTCACGGTGTCAGTGGTACAGTGATTCTTTGACCAAGGAGATCTGCTAGTACATCACGATATGCATGAAGAGTTGGATTCCCAGGAATCATTATATTCAACTTCTAGGCCGGGAACACTCTTAAGAAGTTTATTGAATGGTTGCTTCGCTCCGCCGTTATCAGGAGGAAGTTATTTGTTCTAATGAATGTTTACTCTAACTACCTAACTGTATGGAACCAAACTTGATACCGGGCTAGGATTTGTTAAGAGCAGAGATGCCTGATGTCGGTAAATGGATCGCTCACATACGGCGAGCCGGTCCGCAAGATATGTGTTCATAGATCCCAGTAATCATATTAATAAGGTGGTCTGCATTTATCGTCGTTGTCTGTCGTGCTTGCAAACCTTAGCCCCCTCCAACATTATACGTGGAACGTTTTGATGACATCAAAACCGATGTCTCTCTTTAGTATAGTGTATGTCGTCTAGGTGGAAGTGGCCCCATATGGCTGGTGCGGGTATTGTTATGAGTCAACTAGGTAATTGCGGTAAGAACAGAAGCCGGCCGCCTATTCTAATATACTATGAATTGAATATAGGCTCCGCTAATAACGAATTTAGAATGAGTTGGGTCCTGATATGATGACCAAATTGCCAAATTGAGCTGGCTTCATTGAGTAAAAACTTGGGCTAGCAAGGTACAATAAATCTTCATTGAACTTGGCTTTGGTTGTGGATGGAGGATTTTATAACGGCCGTTCAGAAGCGGCAACACACTGCCTGGACTAACCCAGATTTCACCAAAGAGACAGCCCTAACATTCTCATATGTGGATCCTGTAACGCTAAGGCGACCTCTGTACTCCCTCAGTAGATAGTGACGACTTATTTGCACTATATCTCATGTTAGCCATTTGCTATCATGTTTGACCATGTCTGTTTCCAGAAGAAGAGTAACGACCGACTTACCACACCTCCACTACACCTTCCTTGTCCGGGGCAGCACAGGAATGTGCCACCGTTGCAGTATTGTCCCTTCTGGGAGCACCCAGCTCTCGCTTCGAGGTTTGGACCAGCTTCGGCCATTGCGTAGGCAGCTAGTGCAAACAAGACGATAAACAGCTTCATGTTTGAGGAATTGATTTATAAATATTGTTCTTATAAAGATTGTTCGAAATCGTTTGTGGGGTCTAAAGAGATAATGTTGAAGACTGCTGAGGAATGAGTTTCTATAATCCGCGCGAACGCTGGGCTTTATATAGAGCCGGTGCCATCTTTATTATTTCCCTCATAGAAACAATAGATTGCAGATCCTTAGGACTAGACGCGCTCAATATGCCAAACTATGCCTGACTGGTTCGCCTTTTAGGGGTTACATTGCAGGATCAGATCAGTTGACACTACAATACCTTGAAGCTGAGAAGAATCAGCCCACCCAACTTGCAGGTCTTTTCTCAAACGGCAGAGTCTTCATGTAGATCGATCTTGGCATTCTTGGAATACGAGTGAGCATTCGTGAGGGTTATCCCCACCTGATGGAGATGATGCACATAAGCGTGCACGAGTCGTGGGGGCGGGGCCTCACAATAGCGAAGGGGGATGGATTGAAAAACTGATATCAGATGGTATGTAGTTGAAGAGATGCTATAAAAGGTAGGCACTTTACCTTCGATGTAGCTTAAGAAACAATCATTACTCTATCAATTCGTCGAACTCCAATTCCCACCAGAAACCCAACTACATATCCCACAAACACCTTCAAAATGCGTTTCACTATTCTAGCGCTTGCAACTGTCATTGGTCTGGCACTTGCCTCACCCATTGAAGCCGACGCAGGGCCGGCGCTTTCTTCGCGGTCCAATAATTGCTTCACTCTCTGCAAGATTGATGGTGGAGTAAGTTAATTTATCTTTTATTGCTTTATTCTAGCTAATATGATCAATTATAATAGAGTGACCAGGGTTGCCTGGAGAAATGCAAGAACAGCTAGGAGCAGTACGATGACACAGAGAAAACCAGACAATACAACGTTGACAGCCAAAACGGCCACGGGGGTCCACGGGTCTCAGCCTGATTATGTATTGACCAATTGAGCTTTCTTTGTGGACACGTATGGGGCCGGGAGACTATGATTGGTTGTGTTGTTTTATGTTCGTTGGTTATTTGACCGGCGTCGGGTCGTTTGTTGTACCTAGCGGTCAAATGATGAGCGTCATGAGTCTAGACAGTCTGAAATTCTATATGTCCAATTCACAATTCTCATTTTTGCTTCCGTCTAAAAACTCCAGTTTACATTCATGGTTGCCTAAGCTATCAAGGAGGCCATCAAGTTGAGCTGGTATGTACATAAGGAAAATCCGGGGTTGCATGGGTCGGATAGAAACGGGAGATCGACGCTGAGCTGCGTGGATGAGCCTGAAATATGTAGGGGGAAAGCGACAGCTCATACCTAAACCTGAGTCCTTGACATGTACATTCACTGTTTTGGTACTTCCGTATTTATCTATAGGGCAGAATAGAGACTTTAAAATAGTTTGATAAGGATTGGGTATATATATATGTCATCAATGATTTGTCTCCAGGTTTTAGCTTATGCTCTCTTGCTACCTAGATAAGGCAATATACAGCAATCTATAGTATACTAACTACTTAGGAGAATTTAGCCTTCGAAGATATTATATCCGCTCACTGTCCACATAGTTATAAGGTTCTGGACAATGTAGGCTCTCAGAAAGTACGTGGCAGACCCGAAACCGGACCTCCGAGATACGGACCGTGGACGGACCGTGAACCGATATCGAAAGACTGCTACCCCCTCTTGTTGGTCGACCTTATCTTAATAATTACTTGGCATTCCGGCTATTTCACCGCATTTCTGTCCAATCGATCAAAATTAACAGTCTGAATCCAGGGCATTAGAACTCCATGTGATCGGCTCAATCGGAACCCCCGCCCGATACATACGGACCGTCTATTGGAATCACAATGACTCTCGTTCCATAGATAAATACCTAGGGTAGCCTTGGGATTATTAGAGAGATAATAAAACAAGTTACAATTTCAAAATGACCTCAAACAACCCCTCGTACCTTATCATTGGCGCGGGTGTCTTTGGTGTATCGACCGCCTACCATCTCATCCAGAAGTATCCCAATGCAACGATAACTCTGGTCGATCGAGATGCATATGATGCCGAGTCGCGCGTGGCAGCATCATGGGATTGGAACAAGGTTGTCCGCGCAGATTACGATGACAAGGTCTACTGTAGACTTGCTCTTGAAGCTCAAGAGATTTTCAAAAACGACCCTCTTTGGCAGCCACACTTTCACCAGACTGGCGTTTACTGGACGTGTCGCAGTGACTACGCGCAAAATGTCATCACAAATCACAAGGAACTTGGTCGAAATGATGATATCATTGCTCTCCCTGTTGCTGAAGCCAGAAAGCTTTATGGAGGAATCTTTGATAATGCCGACTACACCGGTGTTAAGGAGGTTCTCGTGAACAGGGCTAGTGGCTGGGCTGCTGCCGGAGACGCTCTTCGAGCAGTGACAAAACGGTGCCTGGAATTGGGCGTCTCATACGTCACTGCATCCGTTACTAACCTTGAATTCGATGGTCGTGGCTCTTGCACCGGTGTCAAGACACGATCTGGAGAGATATTGTCCGCCACGCATGTGGTCGTCGCTGCGGGTGCTTTCACACCGACATTGCTAGAGTGGAGTGCTGCGAAAAGCGGCAATCCTGGGCTACGAGCCGGAGAGCGAATTCTCGCGGCTGGTATCACCACTGGAATGGCACAACTCAATGAGAAGCAATACGAAAAGTTCAAAGACATGCCTGTTGGCTTCCAGGGTTACACGCCTGATGAAGGTACGCTTTTCCCGGTATATTTTGCATATGCATGAATGGCCACTAATAATTACCCAGGGAAACCCTTCATTGGCACCCTTCCCCCAACTAAAGACCGCGAGCTCAAGTGGTGGGGATCTAAGATTTTCACAAACACCCGAGAAGTACTCCCTGGACAGTACATCTCTTCTCCTCCACCCACACATGACTACAACCAGTGGAAGGTTCCAGGACCTCTCAAGCAGGATATTGTAGAGGCCAGGAATCTGTGGTATGGGCCCGAAAGTGCAACATGGGAGATGACGAAACACCGTATTTGCTGGTTAGTGCTTCCCCTGACAACGCAATTGGTTACTTTTTTTTTAACACTCGAAAAGGGACGCTTTCACTACTACCTCCGACTTTATAATTTCGCCTCACTCTGCCTCCAGAGGACTATACATCGCCACTTGTGGTTCGTTCCATGGATACAAGTTCTTCCCTGTACTTGGAAAGTACATCACACAGATGCTTGAGGGAGAATTGGCACCGGAATTGATCGAGAAGTGGGCATGGGATCGACAACGACCTGACTCGTCCGAGAACGTTGAGTACCCGAACTCCGAGATGAAGCATTTATTGGAACCTGCAGCGAAGTTGTAAAGGAAACATTTTGATACGCTTGATATGATAGATATAATGTGGTTTGAATTGACGTTCCAAATAATTTTTTTATATGGTAATGCTGTTTGGCATTATATATACCCCAAGTTAGAGCCGATGCTTCTTTATTCCCTTTTGAATTCCTTATCCTTGATGTATAGTCTTCTATCTGTTCCCGGGGGGAGCGGAGAGGAGAGAGTGTAAGTGGATTATATAGCACAAGTGCGGCTGCCGGCTTCGACATCTCCCATTCCCTGGAACGCTATCGATGTCCCACAGAGTTGTCGGTTGGTTATGCATGTGGTCTCTAGACTTGTTTGGGGCGATTGTTTGTACTATTCCAACTCGAAAGATCTAAAAGAACACCAGGAGGAACACTTTTAATGACAAACAATAGGAATTTTCAAGGTTGAAACGTAGTTTCACTAGAGCTTGCCTGCTTTGCGCAGATGGATAAAAATGATGAAACAAATATGAATTCTATATTAGGTTTGGTCAACCTGTCCTAACAACAGACCAAAGTAGAACATCACTTTTCAACGCAGCCAGTGCATCCAATGCCACACAAGGCAGTTGCAAACTAGGAAAGGAAGCCATCCCCACATCCATACATCTCAAATCCCATCTAGCAAACCTCACACCTCAAAGACTCCCACGACGAGGGAATGAAACACCATCCACTGCGGGGTGATCGGTGAACCAGGTCACCTTATCACCAGCACCCTGGTTAACCAGAGCCGAAGGAAGACTGGAGCCCTCCTCAAGATCAAAGATCTGCTTAAGGATTTCCTTCTTGCCGGCGCCCGTCGCGACAAAGGCAATGTTGGAAGCATGGGTAACAACAGGCAGGGTAAGGGTGATGCGCTTAGGGGGAGGTTTGGGGGAGTTGGTCTCAGCAGCAACCCAAGCATCCTTCTCGCGAAGCAAGGCGTGGCCAGGGAAGAGCGAGCAGGTGTGGCCATCGGGTCCGCAGCCGAGGAGGATAAGATCAAAAGCGGGCAATTTGACACTGTCCTTAGCAGCAAACTCGCGCATCAGATCCTCTTGGTAGAGATCAGCGAGTTCCTGGGGATCGTCATCCTCAATGTGGTTCTTGTCGATGGGGTGGATGACCGGTGAGCCGAGCTCGGCGGGGATCTTGGAAACGAGCTCGTCGTTCAGCAGACGGTAGTTGCTATCCTCGTGGTCGAGCGGTACGGCGCGCTCGTCGGCGAAGAAGATGTGCCACTTGGAGAATTGGGGGGTATCTTCCGGGGAGCCATTGCCAGTGGCGAGGAGGGCTTTGGCTAGAACAGCAGGTAGGGAGCCGCCGGAGACGGCGAGACGGAAAGTGCCGTGTCGGGCAAGAGCAGAGGTCTGGCTGCGGAGGACATAGCCTCGCAATTGGGCGGCTAGCTCATCGGAGCTGGCAAAGCTGTGCAGGTTGGGGTGTCCGGTGGCCATGGTGATATGTGGGTGGGACAAGAATGAGGGGCAGGAGATATTTCGTTTTTTTGGCGGGGTAAGGGCCGAGATCTAAACGCTTTTTTGGGGGGGCTTGGCCTAGGCTTAGGGATGGACTAGATGGCAACGTAGCAAGTTCAGAAAGAGAAGAGGAAAGGGAATATGACGTCGCTGGCGAATCTAATGTCCACGGGTCAACGTGGGATGGATTTCGCCGAAGTGGGATGGGATTTCCAAGGATCGTCCAATAAGTTCATCCGGATATCTTTCCTTCCTACCACCTGGGCAAACCTCCGGGCAGGTTTGCCACACCTTATTCGACTTTCTCTTCATGGCCTAAACTTGCATGATTCGGTTCTGACCTTGGAAAATCCTTGGAAAATCCTAAGTATTCCAACATTCAGCCCTGACCCCGGGAGATAAGAAAATGACGGGATCTTCGTCATTAATTTGCATAATCTAACCCCAAACATAAATATGTAAATATGTAAAATTCCAAGATATCACCAGCATTTAACGATAAATGAAAAATGCATAATATCTCAATGGGTCGACGCGAAGCCCCAGACGCCCACCTACGTAAATGTACATTAGTGACTCTCAAAATAGGTATTCCCCTTTCTGACTTAGTTTTGTTTTAGATCAAGTATCAAGTGGGGAGAATTAATTTGGTGTTCAATGTATTGCCTCCTATATCCTCATTTTGCGGGTCAATGATCCAGCATGTACTGGAAAATGTCGACATTCCCTTCAGATAGAGAGGGGGGGAAAGGCCAAGGTTATGGTGATGTCCGATGGGTTTAGGTAGCAACGTTATTGGAATGAGCGCATAAAACCTTGGAAGCAGCCCATATGTAAGCCCATGTGTATCCTGCATAGATGATCGGCAAGAGAAGGGGGGGAAATACGGATTACTCCGTAGGATAGGGAGGAATAGAATAATTTTTTTTTTAAAAAAAAGCCTTGAATATTTTCCCTGTTTCATATTCTGTATCCCTTTTTTCCTGATTATCGAGTCAAATCATCATCACTTGGGAAAAAAAACTGGGGTAAACCCAGAAATCACGGGGCTCAGCCGCCTAACCGGGTTCAACTCAAAAACATGCGATTCCCCCCCTCCTCTCTTCCTCCCTTCAAAACTTCGAAATCCAAAAATGAGCTCTCCAGTACAAATCACTCCTCAACCTCGGACGGGCGGCGTTGCTCGTCCATCTGAGGCTACTTCTCCACAAACTCTCGACATCGTCCGATGTTCCCGCTGCCAACAATCTCTCAGCCTAGGCCAATCAGGCCGCAGCGTCGTTCAATTCGGTATGAACTCCTACTACTGCAGCCGTTGCGCAACCAAAGTCGGCTTCGGAGGGTGAATCAAAAACAATATACGAATCACGATAAACAATAAACCAAAACCAAAACCAAAACCACAATAAACCGGAGGATCTGGGGAGTCTAGCGAGTGGTTGACCGGATCAACATCACAAAAACCGTCTTTCAAACCAACAAAAAATCGTCCCCCTTCCCCGTCGCAAGGGTAGATGCGACTTCCTTTTCAAGGGATACCACTCTATCCCGTCTCTTCGATACTTTCATTCGTTTCCGACTTCGCCTTGGACCCCGGTTCGAGAGTTCCTGTGAGATTCTGTAGGCTGTGCTGGCACGGCCTGCTTTTCATTGATCGGATTTATTAAAGAATACCGAGGTTTATGGAGGATTATACAAGTTGGCTTCGGTCAACTGGATATTCTTGGGTGTCTGCGACCCCTAGGATGGCAGTTCTGGAGGTCAGTGGCTCTCGGTGCAAGAACCATGAAACCTTGGACCAAGGTGCGCTTGGGAAGTCATCACAATTGGCTCATTCCACTCGGTCGGCATCGATCATATACAACATACGGAGTACATTATATGTTGCATGCTGGATTCTTGCGTCTTGATTTGCCGACCCGGATTCTCTTGCAAGTTCAACTACTCTCTTAAGCAGCAGTGCTGTTTACATTTTGCATCCTTGTTATTTTGCTCTTCAGCGATCGCCCACTGGGTTCCTATCTCATTATCTCTTTCAAGCCTGTCTAACATCACATTTTCATATATTGAATTAGAATATTTCATTTCATCGTTTGAAATAAACATATAAACATGATCCTTTGCCTACATCTAGAGTTACTAGTTATATATGTAGTACACCTGCGACTCTGCCACATGAATAAACCCAAACATCCGCATTTGGCACCCGGGGATTTCAAAATCCCCGGTGGATGAGAAGGTAATTTTATGATTGACGTGAGAACCAAACATTATTCAAAACAGACTTTCCGCTCCAATTCGCCAGTAAAAGAGGTAGATTTGCAGATTGGCCCTGTGATCTCCCCTGGAGCCCAGTGTTTTGGTCGCGTATCGTCATACAGCGTCGTCTCACCCCATGCAAATCCCACATGCTTGGAATGTGAGTAGCTCCCTGTGTGGTCATTTGCCTTGTCTTAATATACTTTCAACAGTCGTACATGCCCTGTGACAGGTTTGTTGTAGTTATTGGTCCCCCCTTGAGACCGGCCCTGATTAAAGAAAAGGAACACAGAAGATCTATTTTGAAGATCTGTAAGACACTTGGGTTTTGCATATTCCAAGGGCACGGAGTACGCCGTGTAGACCTGTGCGGTAGAGGTAGTATTCCACATACCTGATTCTGACTTGCTGGGACCTGCAGTGTGACTATCGATACATGCCTGCGCACATAAGAATTTCGATGGATTTGAGCTGGAGTTCCAAGATTACCCTTCTTTGCTTCGATAATAATCCTATCTTCATATTTTTTCCAAATGTATCTGCAGGTACTTGGGAATCAAAATACGCATGGAAATCAATAGTCGATTCAATCGATCCAAAAAAGAAAAAATGTCAATAACTGCAAGATATGACTGCTCATGATCCGACCCGCTCTGATCGAAGATCCTTTTAAAAATATATATTTATTATATTTATTTTCCTTCCTTTCTTTTCTGTCCATTCTTTTACTTTTTTTGCTTTTTTTCCCAAGGGTTCCGATCTGACAATAGACACAAAAACCAATGTGATGAATACAGGTCCACTTTGCATGTACTCTGCATGTCCGATCCGGATCTAGCGGTGTAACACATACTATTAAGTCAGGTAAGCCAGGCTTTCCCAAGCGATTTGCCTCTGTGCACGGGTATACCCGGCACTTAATGTAGAATATCCTTAAATATTAATAGCAAAGAGGACGGGGGGGAAAGAGGACATATTACAGATCAGAACGATACAATGTCCTTAAGTGGAACTATACCCGGGAGTGGTGGGACGGCAGAACCACTCTATTGTATTCTAATATTTGGCAGAGCTGAGCTCATGATAAAAATGACATATCTCAGCCTGAAGGAGAAAGGGAACTGCTTATTCTCTGATATGACTGGCTACTGCTCATCGTCCGCCGTCGCCATTCGTCCAGATTGTGCAGTATTCTGGGTCCCCGTGATTTCTACTTGCACGCCATGAACAAGACTATATTATTGCTAGACTTAAGGAATTAATTTACTATATCATATATCATCAGAACTATTCTTGTGAAACCTCGACGCATCCTCTCTTTTTTTTTGCTTCCAACGCCTTATAATCCGCTCGACCTTCAGCTCGTGGAGGGGTTTATCTCTTTTCTCAGCAGTTTGTCGGTCAGACCAATTCGTTGACTTGCATTTATCCGATAGGGAAAAACAAAGGTATGCGTGTGCGATTTCGTTTCCCAAGAATTACACCTTGATTGCACCTTGATGCTCGGTGATATCGTTGTAGTCGTCCCGACCTAAGAAGAGTGGGAATGCAAAGGTATCCCCATTATTTATATACCCTAGGCTAACCTAGACCTCTGACAGAGAGTAAAATTGTCCTAAGTTCTGGATTTCAACTGAACACCTGGTCGGACAAGTCGAGACCCGACTATTTCGCAACGTTGACACACCGGGATACGTGCAAGCATCAACATTCTATTACATTTAAATCCATACGTTTTGAGCTAGTGCGCTTTCGGCACTGAAGCAGCGGAGTATATCAGTTTGAGATACCTGCAACCATGCCTCCTCCCGGTCGTGATAAAGGTCGTCCCAGACCACGCAGATCGGATGATGAGTTCGTCGTATTCCTTCAGGGCGTGAGTTTGAAACGGAGCATTTCAGATAAATTCATGGACTAACAAGTCATCCAGATCCCACCTCATTGCCGCTGGCAGGAACTCAAAGATCTCGTGCGCCAAACCGCACTGCATATTCGCCAAGCAGTAGTATACGATGATAGCCATGGATTCCCCACCGGACTCGGCCAAATCATCGTCAAGAATGAAGACGAGGCCTGGCGAACGTACCGTATGTATTCATATACCAGCAATCCTCAATGTCCCATTCTAACATGGCCATAGATCGACTTTCCACCAGCGGATGGGACGGCCAGAGTCTGGTCGTCACACTCTCACGGACCAGTACACCAACCAAGCCCATTGCCGGTCCTACCAGAAGTCCAGCGATGATTCCAGCAGGCTACATCTCTGGCCACACCACGCCTCCATTAGTACCTGGAAATATGGCAATGCCCCCATCACCGGTCTCGCCAGAGTCAGTTTGCCACCTTCCCAAGTATAAAATATCAAACAAGCTAATCTCCCTCACCCAGATCTTCCAATCCCCCCACTCCACCATATCCATACCCAGAGTACGGCGTTATGATGGTACCCATACCAATGCCACACCAAGGGTTCATGCCTATGATGCCAGATCCACACGCACCACCAATGCAATGCTACCCCCCATCCCCAGTAATGAACGGCACAATGTACGAGCCGCATTGGAACATGATCCCAGGCTACCAGATGTCCCCACCACAGAACTACCAACACTACCACCCCAACTCTCCCTCTTTCTACCCAGATCGACGATCCATCACAATCGAGAACTTGAACGCGACTACTACATGCGCCGATCTAGAAACCCTTCTGCGGACAGCCGGCACTGTCCAGAAATGCAGCATAGTCACCACGGACTCGGTCGATGGCAATGGCCAGCTCCGCGGGTTGATCGAAATGCAAACAGCAGACGAGGCCCAGTGTGCTGTGACCATGTTCAATAATCTGAGTTTCATGGGCTCGCAGATTATAGTGAAGGTTGATCATGGCTCGCATCTTGCAAGGGCTGTTAGCTTTGATGGGGGTTGTGCTGCCTCAGACACCGCAGGATCGGTGCCGGGTGGTGGGGATACGTCTCAGTCGTGGGCGGATGAGATGACTGCGGAGGCTAATGCTGTTGATTCTTGTAAGCCGTTGGTGATAGATGGGTCTGGGTTGAATAGGTCGGGGGAGGGTTTGTCGACGTCTGCGCCGACGTGATAGAATGTTCATGTATTATTCGAGGTTGGTGACGGTCGATATTCAAAATATCCATACTTTCTACTCGTGCTTTGCTTATTCATTGGCTTTTGATAGTGGTTTTTCTTGATCGTGTTCGTTGTAACTGACTCTGCTTCCTAGGCGTTTAGATTCTTTTAGATATGAATCCTCCAGCAAAGGGTTGTCTCTTCATTATAATGTCTATTCTTGGATTGCATAGACAGCTCTATGAGTGTTCAACCTCTCAGACCCCCCTTTGCTTCACTTACACCTAAAGATATACTTGTATTCCAAATAACTTTTCTAGATATCTCTATTCATTCTTCTCTACTCCATAGACCGCACTAGATACAAATCCGTATAGGCATTCCTATGTGGACACAACCTCTTCCCAGACGTAAGGTGCTCCAGCACACTCGTATCCTCACAATCCAAATTCCAAGGCTTTGCTTGCTCCTTGTCCTCTAAAACCGCCAACAAAGAACCAACCAAAACCCCAATCATCCTTGGTCCAAAAGTCGGCTTGGCAGGACACTCAAAGGGCGGACACCCAAAAGGCATAAACGCGTCTCCCTGCGCCGGCGTAAGAATAGACCAGCGATTCGGGTTGAATATCTCTGCATCAGAACCCCAGATATCAGACCTCAGATGGCAGCCCTCGATATCAGCGGATTTTATCTCATGAGATGTCCCCATAGCCTGGTCCCACTGATACGCTCGATGCACGTGTCTCGTAGGCACGTATAGTCGGAGCGATTCGAGGACAATTTGTTTGGCACTAGGTGAAATCTGAACACATTGCGTATCACTTATTCTAGGCTCATTGCTGGACGGGGACACGGCGCCTGCCTCGAATTGGAGTTTGGTAGGGTTCTCAGCGAACGCAACCATTGTATCTCGCCATTCACGTACTTCTTTCCCAGTTGCGAACCTGACCTCCAGGAAGGCTCGAAGGACAATTCGCCACATTGTCTCAAAGGAAGGGAGGATGAGGTTTAGTGGGTTATCCTCCGGGAGATCATGTTTCCCGAAGATATTGGCCAGAGAAGTCTGAAGCAATACATCGTCTTCGAATCTGGGAATATCGTTCTCAGCAGACTTTAGCTTGGAGGATATCCAGACTCGATTTATAGACTGTGCTAGGCTCAGTAGATTCTCATCACATGCCTGGTCTTGAGGCCTTTGCTTGAAAAAAAGACACAGCACAACTTTCAATGAAAGTATCTGTGCTAAACTCGCAATGTTTATTCTATTGCGGTCGACTCTGATCATATTGCTGTCGTGATTTCCTTCATGGCAGCTGCTGCCGCCGCTACGGTCCACTCCTGAAAAACCATGCTCGATCCAGTGGTTGGTCATGACTCTGGCGAACTCGGATACGCCCTGCCACTGCTTCGCTGATAGATTGATCAAAGGTTTGACTTTCTGGACGAACATGCTGGCATGGATGCTGTCTGTTTGGGTGAAAGAATTGTCGATTCCGAAGGCGATGGGAAGATGTCTATTGGCCATTGCTTTCGCTTGGTGTGGTGAGAGGATATTCGGTTGATCTTCGTGTTTCAATACGCCGGCAATTATTTGGCGACATAATGCTGGGTCATTTGATGTGTATTTGGTTTTCTGTCTCTGGCTCAATATCACAATGAGAAGGAGTGATATGGCGAGGACGATGAATGTTGCTAGAGCCGACGACATATTTCTCCGAATGAGCAATGATGGATTGGAGAATTAGTGGTCAAGTACAGGGCCCTATTTATAATGCAGACGATAAAAGAGGTCTAAGTCATGCAGGTTGCATGGATGAAGATGTCTTATTTGCTTTGTCTTGATAATTGGGAAACGACAAATAACTTTGGAAATAGTGTACAAATTGATGCTTTGTTCCGCGTGAAGATATGCCCTATGAGGCAGACAAAACAAGAATTGTTTTGTCTCAGAAGAACAGAGGAAAAGTAGGGCTTCTCCCTTTAACAAACGAGAAGGGAAGCTGCATGTTCCACAAGAGCAAAGAATCGGATTTCTAAAAGGGGGAATAATATCTCAACTCAAGTGCATTCTCAGAACGACTAGCCAATATTTGTGTATCATCAATTCATTCAAACAAGCGTGTTATCTTAGGTGTTCGTCAATGTAAGTCTCATATCCCATCCAGTCACCATACCCAATCGTTGTGATCAATCATATCAAAAACGCCATGAAACCCCGGTACTATGACATTTATCTCTCTTTTAGTAGGAGCTTCTCAGTGAGCTCAAACCATGTTTATTTTGCATGGCTAATCATCTCTGCATAAAGGTCCTCAGGGATCTTACGGACGAGGAGAACGGTCAAAGCAATGATCTCCTTTGCATCGAGGGGAGGGAATGAGCGTAGAATTTTATTTGGGCTATAGTCAAGTTAGTTGTTGTTGAATAAAAATCCAAAGGACGCTCTGGGACTTACCTCGGACTCTCAAAAATTAAATCTCGCATACGGATTAGCTGGGCGACAATGCATAGAATGTTCAGGTGTGGCCCATATGCAAATAAGAAATCCCACAGATGCAACACCTCTGGCAATGGAGGCGTGCAAGCGCAGAGGGTCAATACCGACGGGAATGCGTACAGCTCGGCGTGCATACCCTTGGAGAACAGATATGCTGCAAGCTTAGGCTCCACTATCTCAAGGCATCGGTCGACTAAACGAAGACCCTTGTGGACTCCGTCCATAGCACCACGGATATACCCTGGACATTCGCGTGTGACAAAGTAATGGAATAGAGCGAACGCTTCCACCTCGCTACGGGCAGCATAGAGGAACGGCGCACATAAGACATTCATGCCTTGGACGTACATCGCCGTATCACTTGTAGTGGTATTCGTGACCTTCTCCAGCTCCCCACCAAAGGGGGATTCCTCTGCAATGCTTGGTGGTGCGTTTACTAGAAGCTCCATCTCACGGCGCCGAGATGACGTCGGTCGAGACCGGGGTTTCGGTCTGGAATCGTGCAGTTTCCACGCCACCGCGTTGAGGAGTCGAATCAAGCTTGCCTCTGTGACTCGGCGTTTGAAGAGAGGATCTGTGGCTAGTGTGCGGAAGGTATCATTGCGAATTTTGGCGTAAGCGGGAGAACGGCCGCGGTGGATAAGAGCAAGGTAGTCATCGGTGGGCATAGGAGGAATGTCGAGGAGGACCAACCAAAGGTAGATTCGGTATGGCGACTATCATTTCGAAGTGTTAGACATTAATCTTGCAAAACAGACTGGGTACCCCTCACCATGCCATCTCCGTCAGCATCTACTCGGCTGGATAAGACGAGGTATTTGAGCTCTCGAAGCCCCTCGTTGGGATTTGAACTCTGCGGTCCGTCGCGCAAGAAGTTCTCCAAAAGCGATCGCTTTACCCCAATTCCTGACCCTGTTTTCCGCGCGGGTCGTCTCTGAGTCGCGGGTGGTGTTGCAGCAGCTTCACGAGAAGCCGCGTCGCTATTTGATCGAGCACGGCGATGTGCACGCGCTCGGGTTGCAGCACCAGGAGTTGCTGATGATCCGGGGTCAGCTTCGTTGGAGCCAGCTTGGCGAGAGGCCTGGGTCTGAGCAATGAGCGCGCTAGAGGTTGATAGCACTTGGTGGGATTGGATCTTTCGGAGAGTTCTCATGGTTCGCGGCGATGCGGGTGTGTCGGGGCCCGGGACCCCGAGAGCCCAGGAGGGCTGAGGTTTGGCCATTTTTCTTTTGCAATCAAGTCTGTATTGGAGGGCCACGATCAGACATCTTTAGGAAACGGGGTAAGATGAGTACAGTTGACGGGTGGAGGTGTATCAGATCGCGGTGGCTGGAGCTTTTCTGCCGATGAAATGCGGAAGGCGTTGGCTCCGACATATAGTTCCACTTCCACTTTTACTATTTACGTAGTGCACTATTTTTACCAAAAATTTCCATTGAGAATTGAATAACTAATAGTACATGATCATTCATGACAAGCTTTGTATAGTCTGACCTTTGCTTCTACAGACTTGGAATCTGTCAACTGCCAAAATGTTATAAGACGCAACCCCCCAACGCCAACTCAATTGAAACCCATATCTGTGGTAGCAGTTCATACATGTGTTGGATCTGCTTCGCGCTTTGCATTATTTCCATTATCCCCACCCATAACGCTGCGTACGAAGTCATGATACTGGAAAACCTCACCCCTCTTACCCATCCCGCCTGACTTCGCTCCTCGGCCAATAAATGCTGGGCGCCCTATAAACCCACTGAAGACTTCATCGATCTGTCTTTCGGTCAATCGTTCCTCTCCATCTTCTGGGAAGGTATGTAGTAGAGCATCACGTAATTCGGCGGCATCGATTTGCCCGTTGTCATCGTCATCAAACGCGGCAAGAGCATTGAGAAGCTCCTGCGAAGGTGACATCGATGCCATCAGTGCAGAAAGTGTATTCAGGAAGGTTGGGAAGTTCATAGTCTGGCCTGACCCCGGTGGGAAAAAGCGCGAGAGCGTAGAGGAGGACGAGTCTTGGCCTGTTCAAACACTTGGATTAGTTCCTCATGCCAATCTCAAAGGAAAATAATTGGGGGTTCTTCCTACCCAAAGTTGTCAGCACATCAATCACATCATCTTTGTCCACGAGCCCGTCGTTATCCCGATCGAGAACCTGGAAAGCTTCTCTAATCTCCCTCACTTGTTGCGCTGATAGCTTCCCAGCCGCATCACCAGCTGGGGCGGTAAAGCCACCCGTCCTTGTCCCAATAATCGGGGATAAGCCCCCTGGCGACCGCGCTCCTTTCGTCGGAGAAGGAGAGAGCTCTCTGCCAAAGTTCGGCTGGGGAATGGGCCGCTCGCTCTTCGGAGAACGCGATTCACCATCCTCCACAGTATATGATTGATTGAGCTTGCTGGGCGACACCATAGGTGTATATGCCCGACTGGGGGAGCTCCCTGGGGTGCCTCCTGTGCGACTAGCTGAGGGCGGGGAGTTTGGAGTGGACGGGCGCCGGAACGGGGATGCCCTCGGCGAACCAAAGGATAAGGGCGACGGTTTGAATGTGGGATTGTTGGCCTAGGTAATTGTCGATTAGTTAAATAGGTATCTCATTTTTAAAATCCTCACTCACCATAGTGAAAATCGCGTGTGAGGTGAATTATGAATTACAGACAGCCTATGACGAAGGCTTGCTTATCGATGTAAACAAACCCGGCACAACAACATAATTCTGCCACCGTCTTTCCCACCGCCATGTGCTATCCACATAAACATACACCAATTTATCCTCAGTTGCATACATATTATATTGTATGGTCCTTGCTTAGGTTTAATATATATAATTTGACCTTGCTACTCCATACATAGGTTTATACTGTTTGTTTATGGCATCCAAGTAAAATAGTCCCTTGCTGACTAGGTGCTGCATAAATTCGCATGCAGTGTTCATACATAGATCTAAAAGGAAGCATACTCGTCACATTAACCTTCCATTGGCTTCCAAGGATCCAACTATGAAGGATGATACTCGTGCACGCTAGGTCATATATTCAGCCTTTCTCCAGGCATGTTATACCTATAGAGCAGTCAAGTATTCTACCACCAATGTTGCCTCTTGCTATGCTTAAGTGGCGAATATTGCTTTTTGGTAGATGTTCTAGAAGTGTAACAATCGAATGTGTCAATTACGTGGCAATTCCTAGGTATAAATAGAAAGATCTGCAATGTGCTGTCGAAAAGAAGGGAAATTGCATTCTGATCGGCCTCCGTGTTCAACCCTGGAATTGTTATATGGATCTTATCGCCTTATCGTCTCTCCACTGTGGAGAAATCGCCCTTTTTCTTAACCCCTCTTAACCCCTGAACAGTTAATTCGAGACAATTAATTCAACTATTATTATCATTGGCCCTTGATAGTGTGCTTTTTGTGCCCCCGGTATGCCACTCGATTTATAGCTTGGCCCGGAGCAATCCTCTATCCGCAACAGCCCTAGAAGATGGCAACAACACTACCGTATCGACCGTCGAACGACTCCCTCTCCGCCTCGGATAACCGTCAAACAAGTGGTCTTCCTCGACTTTCGCCTGCGGCCTCCTTTATCGGACGCTCGCCCAGCAGCTCACACGGCTCTTTTCGAAGAACATCTACGGACCATGCGACCTCAGGCTTCAGGCCACGCCGCTGCAAAGCACAGTACCCGCTCGATTCGCCGGAGCGCCATGTGGAGTACATCCTGGTCGCGTCCTTCCATATTGATCGGGGCCCAATCATGGAACACCAGTATCCTGCTGCAATCAGTGGGGACGAGAGCATGCTTGCAGAGCTGATGCTGCCGGATCAGACGCATGTGCGGAGTCAGGACTGGACCATGTTCTTCTTGCACAAAGACACCAGCGGCGACGAAGAAACAGATTCGGCGGGCGGAAAGAATAAAAGAAAGCGGAAATCACAATACCATGGAAACCAGGAGGGTGCCGATATCCAGGACGAGATCTTCGACGAGACCTCCGATGACCCCGACAGTAGCGACGACGAGGGTGGTGAAGGGCCACCCTTGATGTATGTGCTGAATCTTGTCAACACAAAGCAGGATAACACTGTCCGGAGGTAGGTCGTACTTTCTTGTCTGAATGTACGAGTGCTAACAGCGAACAGAGGCGCAGTAGTCAAGGCAATGGCAATCTGTACGCGACATTCATTCCTCCACATTTACAAAGTAAGCTACTATGCTACTCCTAGGCCTAGCATACAGGCAATTCTGACTATCATACAGCCTTTACTCCTCCTAGCGCTGGAAGACTACTTCAAATCTCCATTCCCCGAAACTCTGGCATCCCTCTATGACGCCGTTAACGCCATGGACCTTTCATTAATGCCAAAAATGTCGATACTTGAGCGCCATATCTTGCAATCTAGCAACACAAAGGATATGTTTCTGGAGAAATTCGAGCAGATGATCCGCCAGCGAGAAGAAGAAGAACTCCAAGATGGGGAATGTCCGCCATCACCAAAGAAACTAAGCCGATACGCCCTACCGCGGGATACACATGAGTACGAGTCGAAGGTGGTCTACAACGATATCCCCATACCGGTGAAAATCCCGACAGTGATTTGGCCGGAGACCGTTGGAGACTTCTCCCTCATCAAGCTCATTCAGACGTTCGCCGTTCCGCATGCCACATCCCCCCCAGGCTTTCCCAGGGCATCCCCATTTGACAACCAGCGGTCCATTCACACACCCCGTTATTGTTCTTGTCAACGCTATCCTCACTCAGAAGCGGGTTGTATTTCTAGGACACAACCGGCCATCGGGAGAAGTTGCAGAGGCGGTCCTGGCGGCCTGCGCTCTTGCATCCGGTGGCATTCTGCGTGGATTCACTCGACACGCATTCCCTTATACTGATCTGTCCAAGATCGATGATCTCCTCAAGGTACCTGGGTTTATTGCAGGAGTCACAAACCCTACATTTGCCAACCATCCTGAATGGTGGGACGTTATGTGCGATCTCCCGACAGGTCGCATCAAGATCTCAAGTCACGTTGAAACTGCACCGGTAACAGAAGGGCTTCTATTCTTCCAACAGCAAAATTCCCTTTTACCCAACAGTGCGTCCAACACGACCCACGACCCAACAGGCGACACCCTATTCATGGAAGACATCCTCCGCAGCATCAGCCAACGCCACGGCGAGAATGCCGTCCGCGCAAAATGGCGAGCCTACATAACAAAATTCGTCCGCGTCGCCGCAGCCTTCGAAGAAGCAGTATACGGCGCCTCAAACCTCTATATCATTGGTCCAGGCGAAGAACTCTCTCCAGACAGCCCGACAGGCCACCAAACTGACGCCTCGGACCCAAAAACTCTCCGCGGCCACGGATACGTATGGACAGACGAAACAGCCAAACAACGCGAGCTCTCAGCATCCGTCTCCCGAATCGAAGGCTGGCGCAACACTCGCTCCTACTACTCCTACATCCAAGATATCGCAGCAATGTACTTCCCCGCGCGTCCAATCCAACGTCCAGACATCCACCACCACCACGACCGTCTCCGCGCCTTAAAACTCTCCCACTCCGAAGCCGCCTCCATCTACCTCGCCCTCTCCCACTCCGTCAAGGACTACGCCGGCATTTGCCAGCTCCTAACCGTCGCACCGGAGAACCAGGCCGGTCTCTTCTATATCAGCATGGGCCTATTCCATCCGGACCAGGTCGTCCGCGAAGCGACAGCCGATCTTCTCGATCGCATCGCTATACACCCAGCCGGCCGCCATTTCTGGACGCATGTTGGCCGCTTCGCGAAGTTGGGGTATATCCGTGTTAAGCGGGAACGAGACGCCGCTGCACAGAGTCCGATTTCCGGTAGCGGGTCGCCAGTTCCTACGAGTCCTGGGGCTAGCTTTGGAGGTGAGCCGCAGAGTCTTGTTGGTGTTGCTATGGGAGGAGGGTCGAAGAGGAGGAGCTGATGAGGGTTTGCGGTCCTGCGGTCCTCTTTGTTTTTTTAAATAACATTTCTTTTTGTCAGTGAGCGTTTTTGCCGTGTTATTTTTTTGCTGTCTTTGCCAGATTCTTCATGCGTGACGAACTATGCGTACTCGAACCATGATTTCAGATGTGATTTCTTTGTCTTGTTTATATTGGGTCTATTTATAGGTGTGGGTATGCTTGTGAATACTCATATACTGTCTGACGTCTGAGGAATATATTATTGACCTGGTCATTTTTGGCATTAGCGAATCTTGGGACTCAAACAAAGACAATATAAACGAATCAAGTCAAACCCGATCGGATACGAGAGGAAGTGAGTAAGAAAATAACAGAGTGAATAACTGCTACAGTGCGAAATATGGACAATATCACTAGAAATTACATACAGATCAAAACGATCAGACCAGAAAGAAAGCCAAAAACACCCTCGCTGACATCAACCATGGCCATACCCAGCCGGGCAGACGGACTCAAAAGGATAAACAAGAAAAGAGAGCGTGTATGAAAAAGAACAGACAAAATTATCCAGATCAAAACAAGCCTGTCAGCGTGACACCAAGAACCAAAGCCATGACAGTAATAACTCCAAGCTTGGGCAAGGGAACAGCAAGACCGGCGTCAGCCCTGACATCCGCCGAGCCAACAGTGATATTAGTCAACGCAAAGCCATCCCCACAATGCGCATTAACAATCTTCGCCGAGGGAAGATAAGTCGAATCAAGAGACTGACCATCCCGTATCGCCCACTCGGAAAACAAATCCATAGTCGCCTTCAAACATTTATTACAAGTCGGCGCATCCCCGCTAGTAAGCGGGGTACCCAGCGGCATGAGATAGACGCTGTAGTCATCGGGTACTGTTGAATTCGACACCGCATCGACGAAGCAGTAGTCTTCAGTCGAAGGGTTCGTGAGGCAAGTGGCGCGGTACATTGGTTCGTAAGCGACGAGATCGCGATACGTGCCCTTGACGACGGAGTTACCGTTTTCATAGTCGTCGCCGCAGTTATCTGGTTTGAGGAGATCGGTTGCGAGAGCGGTCATGATCGATGCGCACTGTGAAACATCTGCGGAACAGGATGTATCTAGGATGCGGGAGGTGGCGGGTGCTGAACTCAGCGAGTGGAAGAAATCGTTTGAGTTCTCGATTAGGAGGGAGATGGCGTTGCAGTTTGAGATTGTTGTGTTTGCGCGCCATTTTGCGAAGAAGTCGATACAGGTGCTTGAGTTCGCGAAGTTGTACGAGAGTGTATCGAAGGGCTTGGGTATTCCAGTTGTTGTGGGGGTTGATGCTGTGACGATTGTTCGTCGGCGTATTGTTGATGTTTCTTGTGTGGGTGTTCGTAGGGATTGTCGATCTATGGTCTTGATCTCTCCACTTGCATGCCAGGCCGATCGTGGCACGGTCAGGTCTGTGGGTTCCACTGATTCGGCCCGTGTGGGTGATAGACAGAGAATAGTAATTAGGATTAGGAGGTTGTAGATATGGTAAAGACGGGACATTTTGGCGTTATGTCATCGACTTGAGATCAAGTCAAGGACATCAACGGTCAAGTATGGAGTATTATGAGCAAGGACAGTCTTTGTATGTTAAACGAGTGACAGAGCTGTTGGTCGGCGAATTCGGAAACAAAGAAGTGCTTTATTCCAGCATTGTGAGTGTGATGAATTAGGAAAGAACGATAAATCAGTACTTCATTGAAAGGAGTGGCTGAGGAGATGGATTCCCTCGGAGAACATGAAGTTGAGGATGAAGTCGAAGTTGAGAAGCGTACCAAGGCAAGACCCGTTAACCCTGGAAGGTTGCAAAAAAGGCTAAAATGGGACGTTTTTAGTTCCAAGACATTCGCATTGGCCAAGGCCGAGAACGTGTTGCCAATGCGCTAAAGGGCTCCGAGGTACACTAGCACGAACTAGACCGTTCGATGGACTTTCGGGTTCAGGGGTGTTCTGCTGAGATATATCCCTTGGTGCGCTATTTTGGAGTATACTGCGTACCCCGTATTCCGTTATAGAGTAGATCTATTACCTAGTAGGTACTGCGTGGATCGGCCGAGACCATTGGAAAAGATATTGATATCATTTCCCGTTTCTGTTTTTCTTCTGCCCTTCCCCGTCTGACTGGTCTAGATATCATTCTCATCCGGAAACTGGATCATTCTGAAACTAAAAATATGGAATATGAGTATGACAACCCTGGAAAGGAGAATGAAATTTAGTCCGGTCAAGTAAGGCACATTTTGTAACACGTTAGGTCCACGGGTTGGACATCATTCTGGGTTTGGACCTCGGGACTTAATAACCTTGGGATTGCAGCACTTGATTGAGTCTAGAGTCTTATATTTACATATCACTATAACTGTGTACCCATATTAAATACTATCAAACACTATTGAATTATTTCTTTCTCTCTTCTCTCTGATAACGGACTCGGTTCTCGGAGCCAATTAGGTAAGAAGGATTTCGGTAAATCATCCCCCCGGACCCCCACACAGAGTCATACCAACATCCATATGAGATACTTGATAGACTCTTTATATTCAACTGACTTAACTTGAACTTATCATGGATTCATTAGTACCTGAGACCAGAGTTCTGGCTGTTGCCAGTCATGTAAGTGAAATTGCCTACTCCTTCAGATCATGAGCTGACATTTCCACTAGGTAGTCTACGGGTATGTGACAAGACTGATATCGCCGTTTATCATGTTTAAAAGACACCACTGGAGTCAATGAACTAACATTTTCTCTCCAGCCATGTCGGAAACACAATGGCAACCTTCGTAATGCAATCCCTGGGCTGCGAAGTCGCTGCCTTGAACACCGTCCATTTTAGTACGTTGCAACCCGGACTTGATAACCCCAGCCCTGACTCACATGCAATTGCAGGTAACCACACAGGCTACCGCCAATTCAAGGGAACTCGTGCCACCGCGCAGGAAATTTCAGACCTCTACCAAGGCCTGTGTCAGAGTAACCTCACAGACTTTGATGTCATGCTATCGGGCTACGCCCCAAGTGCAGCAGCCGTGGAATCAGTAGGCACCATCGGCATTGATCTGCAAGATAAAGCAGAGAAGAAGCCTGGGTCATTTTTCTGGGGTAAGCAACACCCCCGCTATTCCTCCAAAGTACAGACACTA
The DNA here is from genome assembly GCF_028827395.1 of Penicillium hordei. Lineage (NCBI taxonomy): Eukaryota > Fungi > Ascomycota > Eurotiomycetes > Eurotiales > Aspergillaceae > Penicillium > Penicillium hordei. The sequence continues at coordinate 6,126,444 of NW_026623142.1, forward strand.
ATATAATATCAGTCCTGGACCCAGTCATGGGCGACCAAGGCCGACTATATGTCAACGACGACGTCGTCCCCGCATACAAGAAAATCATCCCCTTTGCGGATCTTATTTTACCTAACCAGTTCGAAGCGGAGTAAGTCGACCAAACTTTAACTTCAGCTTCATACCCAGACATGGCGACTAATATAAAATTATACAGAACCCTCTCAGGAATCAAAATAACCTCCCTAGAAACCCTCGCTGCAGCAGTGACAGCCATCCACAAGATTTACTCAGTGCCGCACGTAATAATCACCTCAGTGCAACTCTTCAAGCTCTCCCATTCAGGCTCAACCCCACCCCCACCAGAGAACTTCCTAACAGTAATTGGTTCAACCACGCGCTCCGACGGATCACCGCGACTATTCCGCGTCGACATCCCAGCGCTGGACTGCTTCTTCAGCGGAACGGGCGATATGTTCGCCGCGCTGACTGTCGCACGTCTAAGCGAAGCCGTTTCCGCAGTTGATGGTCTGCGCACGACCAAATCCTGGCTTTCGCCCGATGATGTCGCGGCTACGGATCTACCACTGGCTAGCGCCACTGTCAAAGTTCTGTCCAGTATGCATCATATTCTGGAGCGGACGCTGGAGAGTCGGGATGCAGAGCTGGCGGTTGCTGTGCCTGCGTTGGAGGGAGAGGCTTCGGCGGAGGAATTGCAGAAGAGAGATTATTTGCGCAGAACTAAGGCTGCGGAGGTTAGGCTTGTGAGGAATACGCGGGTTTTGCGGGATCCGAAGATTTTGTTTGAGGTGCAGGATTGGAAGAAGGAGGATCTTCCTAAGGATTTGCGGTAGGGTTTGGGGTAGGGTTTATATCTTTTGCATGAGGCATGGTTAGATGATAGAAAGGTTTCGGGAGGGCATTAGATGAAGCCGGGTCGGTGGCCATCTCTATATCAAAAACCGGTTCGGTCTGCACATAGATTTGATTATTGTACCGAGCATGGAATCTCTTTTCCAAATTTTTTTTTTCTTTCATTCAGTCACACATAATCTCGAATGCATGTAATCATAACTAGGCTTATTTTAAACCCAGAACTCATCTAATTTTCGTCTGTCCTCCCAACTTTATACCGAGGTATGGCCTTAAATGCCAGTGCTACCGAATCCACCGGCACCACGGACACTCTCCTCCAGCTCCTCGACAACGCTCACTTCAGGGGTGTAGATCTAGGACAAGTCAGTCACATCCACATAACAAACAGTATTGATAGCTGGAACTCACCCGCTCCAGAACCAGCTGGGCAACACGATCACCCGCCTTGATCGGGAAGTCGACGTCAGAGTGGTTGAACAGAAGCACCTTGACCTCACCGCGGTAGTCAGCATCAATGACACCAGCACCGGTGTCAATGAAGTGCTTAGCAGCAAGGCCGCTACGGGGAGCAATGCGGCCGTCTATATTCCTCATTAGTATTGCATTCACTCTTAACCCAGCTCAGCCTCAACAAGCAGAGAGCTTCGCTAAAGTTCTCAATTGATCAATCCCAATCACAGGTATAGTCACGTACAAGTTCCCTCGGGTACAGCAATAGCAATACCGGTGTCAACAGCGCTCTTGCCCTTAGCGGGGATGACAGTCTCCTTCGCAGCGTAGATATCGTACCCAGCAGCAAAAGCCGATCCGCGAGTCGGAGCCTGGGCAGACTCAACAAGCTTCTTAACAAGCAGCGGGGGCAGCGGCTGCTGGATCGAGGTAACGGGGGCGGAAGTCATTGTGTCAGGCTTTGATCGTTTCGGCAGCGGGGAGGCAGGCAGGGAAGGCGGATTGTGCGCGGGGAGGGATTTCTCTTGGGGTGGCGGGGTCGTCTCTTTGGTCATGATAAAACACAGAAATGGTTGGAAGGATCGAAGATCGAGAATCGAAAGTGGATAGAGGGTCAGAAATAATAGGGTCCCACAGTAGAGTGAATTGGCTAACGCAAGTTAAAAAGTCCCCCTAGCTTTACAAAAATTGCGGTGAGCTCCACGCTCGACTGCGCGTTTCACCGCTGGGACGCGTCGAGTGTTTGTTCTGTTTGTTCTGTCCTCCCCGCTCGAGGGAGAGCGGTGACGCCGAGGAGTTGCTGGGGCCGAGGTCCCCCGGTCACGCCGAGGAGGTGGTATTGGGGACATTTATTGCATTCCTTGTACATATTAATTTGAAACCGTCGTCACTTTACAAAATACATACGCCTTTTTAAACTGTCTTTTCCTTAATCACATCGTCATCATGGCGGGAGAAGTGCGCCAGCCTATAGATATCCCCTCGTTGGAGAAGTACATTGATCAGAATGTGCCCGAGGTCAAGACTCCACTTGATGTGAAGCAGGCAAGTCTGGCCCTGTCAATTAACAAATCAGCAATCTCAAACAGACCAACTAATATCCAGTCACTGTAGTTCGGCTTCGGTCAATCAAACCCTACCTACCTTCTTACTGCCGCTGATGGCAAACAGGTCGTTCTGCGCAAGAAGCCCCCTGGCAAGCTACTTTCGAAGACAGCTCATAAAGTCGAGCGCGAGTACAAGATTATACGGGCATTGGGGGATACCGATGTACCAGTTCCCAAGGCATACTGTCTCTGCGAGGATGACAGCGTGATTGGAACAGCATTCTACATCATGGAGTTCCTAGACGGGCGGCATTTCACCGATCCAGCGATGCCAGGCGTGAGCGGAGAGGAGAGGAAAGCACTGTACGTCACGCGACTGAGGCTCCAACACCCCCCAGCCGGTGACTCCACATTACTAACGAGCTCCCCCAGCTGGAAGAATGCAGTACAAACGCTCGCAAAGTTCCACAGCGTAGACCCCCAAAAGCGTCGGACTCGAAACATTCGGCAAACCGACAGGCTTCTTCGACCGCCAAATCGCCACTTTCAAGACAATCTCCAAAGCCCAAGCCGCCGTCGTCGACGCCGACACCAAAGAACCCGTCGGCGAACTCCCCTACTTCGACGACATGGTCACATTCTTCTCACACAAGAACACGCAACCACTGGACCGGGGCACACTCGTGCACGGGGACTACAAAATCGACAACATGATCTTCCACAAGACTGAGCCGCGCGTGATTGGAATCCTAGATTGGGAAATGGCGACCGTAGGACACCCGCTCTCGGACTTTTGCAATCTCACGAGCCCGTACATAATGGACGGTGGGGACAGCCAAGTGTCGCAGTTCGCGCCGGGGGTCGTTCCTGGGCTGCCGCGGCGCGAGGAGTGCATTGGTTGGTACGCCGAGACCTCTGGGTACGAGACGAGCTCCGACGTGGCGTGGGGAGATGCGTTCTTTGCGTTCCGGGGCTCCGTGATCATGCAGGGCATTGCGGCCCGGTTCGCTGGGAGGCAGGCTAGTAGTGCTCGGGCTAGTGATTATGCAAAGAGGGCGAAGCCGTTTGCTAAGGGGGCTTGGGAGAGGGTTAGGGCTGTTAAGAGGGCTGGTGAGGGGAAGTTGTAGCCTATTACACTCTGTAGAAGGTTTACCTATGTAGGTAATTAATTGACTTTCGTGGATTGTTAGCAGTACTTCCGGGGAGATTTTCAGGGTTCCAGGCTTGTTACATTGTATATAATAAGAATCTAGGCCTGGACTTTTTCACTTGTATTCTAGCGCCCGTCTATATGTAGATGGATGCATGTATAATGTAGCTTGACATGGCCCGAGCTAAATCTAAATCGGGCTCTTCAGGTTAGTCTGTAGGGCTAGGCCAGAACCAACTCTCCACTATGAAACAAACCCCACTTCTATGGTTATGTAGCCTAGAACAGCTAGATTGAAGTACTTTTGGCGCCTGACGTGTAGGTGTAAGCACTTATCCCGATATAGACAAACGTTCGAGAATGTATGGTATAATATCCTGCGAGCATATCACGTTTTATGTACGCCATTTTATCCGATCACTATTAGGCGGAAGTGAGCATTTAGGGATATATAAGGAGGCAATGAGTTATGTTTAAAAATATAAAAATATAAAAATATAAGCATATAAGAATTATAAAGAGCACATAGATAGGATATGGAGAGTAGGATAGATGATTGGATTCATGGCAGATATGAGTGGCAATGGTGATAAAGTGAAAATAACGGAAAGGTGGAAAGGTGGAAAGGTGGAATACCGCATTGTGTAATGTCCGTTGAGCCCGGCAGACAGTAGAAAAGCAGTCAGTGGATTATGATTGGCTGTAAAAGAGGGGAAAAGGGTGAGGCTTTTTTTCGACCTGCGGCTCTACGCGTAAGTGAGGCTGAGGGGGGGGGGGGGTTGAAGAACCCACTTGTTTTTTGCTCTTTCCAAGAATATAGATTTCAATAGCAAGTTTTGGATAGGGTTAATTATTCAGATAGGCAGTTTCAAATTAACTAATTTCATTCTCCATTATCCACTATCCACTAGTGTGAGGGGATTGAGGGGGATGCGGCTGGGGATAAGGGAACAGGAATTAGGGGTTTCGGATTGTGGCCGAATGGGTTGAACAGCACATCTATGCAGGTAGTATAGGGTAGTATAGCGTAGTATTATAGTTATTATAGGGTATTATTTATATTATGTATACAATGTAATAGAATAATAGAACTATAGTATACTTTTGTACTAGAGGCCTCTTAACGAGGCTCTGAAACAACGTGGGCCGGACAATCAATCTCCTTACCGCAGACAGCGCGTTGACAACCAAACCGGGAAAGCCTGAAGATCCCTCGGGTTGACGGCTCGAGGCTCGCTGTTAGTGTGCCAGCGCAGACTTTTGTGTCTGACGTTGCAAAGGAGGCGAAAAAAAGGACCAAAAGGCGGGACAAAAAGAGGGAAATGGGAGAAAAGTGAACAGACCGTGTGGGCCCTTTCTTCGTGCAGGTTCCCTAGCCGGGTATAACACTGACTGGGGGAGTGGAGAGAGAGAGAGGGGAAACGACTCACAGAGAGTTGCACCCCGGTTGTTGTCTCCGAGTTTAATGGTGGAGCCTGAATAACAGAGAGTAGCGGTGGAGACATTTTTTTCCCTTTTTTTCTTTTTTTCTTTCCTGGGATTTGTCCCTGCCGTTTATGTGCAACCAAGTTCAAATGCTCCGAGTAGAGGGGGGAAATAAGGTAAGTCAGGGGGGATGGTCAGCAGAGAAGTTGAAAAGTGAAGGGAGTATAGTTGAAATAACAAAAAATAGAACGCCAAATAAATAAATATAAAAATAAAAAAATGCAAAAACAAAAATACAATTAAAATTATAAAACCCCCGAACAATAATAGAACGTTACTCGTTACCTAGGTACAAGTCACGGTAAACTATGTAATCTATTATGTGGAGCCCCCCGAGTTAAGAGAGCCGCATGTCTTTCTTCTCTCCCACACCCACCCCCCTCGAATATTCCTTTTGAACGTTTATTCTCCTTTTCTCTGTGTTATTCTCTTCTTTCTTTCTTTCTTCCTTTTTCTCTCTTGCATCTGATACTGGCATTATACTGGTAGATATTGCTGGGCCCTAACTTGCACGTGTAGAACGTGATATTATCTCACCCTTAGATACCTTTTTTTTTTTTTTTTCCCGGAGCCTGCAACTTCTCCTTTAGTTTTCCTTTCTTTTCTATCCTTGAAACAAGACTGTACAGTTTTCCTACCTGCACACTTCCGGGTGATATCATTCATCTGCAGATGGCGCAGTGACAATCGGAGCTTTTGAGCCTCATCCCGGGACCCATTCACTACCCGCGTCCACCTTTCCGCTTGGGTAAGTGCACTTTCTGCAGACTTCGAAACTGAGTAGTCTAGAGCCTTGTGTTTCAAATTTTTTTTTTTCTCTCTTTTTCTTTCTTTTACTTTGCTTTCTTCTTTCCTTGATCTTTCCTTCTTGTGCTCTCGGACCTGTTTGGTTTTCATTTTATTCTCTCCGGGTCATCCTGACCTGACAACCCCTCATCTCCCCGTCTCGACGCTTTGCAGACGGGCAGTCGCATTGTGTCGGAATCGCTTGCTTTTCTACTTTTCTATTCTTTCCACCTAGATTGTTGTCTTTTTTTTTTTATTCGTCCGATCATCGGAAAAGTCACATTTACAATAACCCCATCTCTAACCATATCTTACAGGCTACTATCATCGGTTCTGATGTGTGATTGTCAATTCAATCTGTCAGAACAACAAGTATAAGGCGAGGTGCCCGATGCACCTGCTAATTTATTCATCCCGTCCGCTATGTATGACTCGGATGACGGTTTTAATAAGTCGCCTCCTATGGAGGCGATCAAACCCAACTATGGAGAGAACGAAACACCACCACCGTTTGTTTCGACTAGCGAAAAAGATGATGCGGGTTCCCGTAAGCCCAACCAGCCGAAACCTCAGAACTCAACCCGTGAGGGCGACCGAGTACTGATGGGGTTTCTAGCTCCGAACCACCCAGAGATTGCCGCAACGGCAAGGATTGCTCCATTGGAACCCTTACCTGGGAATCTCAAAAACTATAAGCAACCGCCTGACTTCGATCCCAGAGGGAGGTCAAATCCATTTTTAAGGGACGATCCTCCACGAAAGGCATCATTGGGACTCTTAACCTCAGGCTCAGGCTCATGCTCGGCTTCACATAAAGACACCGAGAACAAAGCCCCCCAGAAGAGATTGTTCCCAGCCCCATTACAGCCTAAAGAGCCAGATGTTGAGATTAAAAATGAGATTCAAAGAGAGCGAGTACCATCAATCAGTGGCCTGAGCCAACGATCTCCACAAGGGTTGCCATATCTCAAAACGTCTTCGGAAATCAAGTCTGAATTTCCCCTCCCATTACTAAAGTTGAGCCAATCAGCTTCTGGATCATCTTTCACAAAATCTCCAGATAGCAGCAATAAACAAACGCTGCCGTCTATTCACAAAGCTATCAGCGAATTATCAGACTTCGGCCCACCAGTCAACATGATCCCATCTCCCTACCCCTTTTCCTCCTGTTCCGGATCAACTACATCGGGGAATGATTCTCCATTCGACCGCGCTTTTCCGGGAAAATTTTCCATCCCTGCGAGTCCCTTCTCTCACTTTTCGCCGGTGAGCCTCAAGGACTCATCTACCAACCCTTCTCCGGCCTCGCACTCAACCTTCTGGCGCGGGACACCCCAGTCTGAGATGCTGTCCGTCCAGACCCCGTATGAGGCCTCCCCTATGACCGCAAAAAGCCCAGCGAATAGTTATCCTACGCCCACGGAACAGGTTGGCGTTGGTATGGGTGATCAACATCCGCTCGCTGCATCCACTCCCCAGCCCAATGGGGGCCCCGTGGGCAGTTACAAGTGTACACATCCTGGATGCACTGCTGCACCCTTCCAAACTCAGTATCTCCTCAAGTAAGACCAAAAAGACGACTCGAGTGAAAACCCCACCTAACGAAATAGTAGCTCTCACGCAAACGTGCACTCACAAGATCGCCCACACTTCTGCCCAGTAGAGGGCTGTCCACGCGCACTAGGCGGGAAAGGGTTCAAGCGTAAGAATGAAATGATGCGCCATGGACTCGTACACAACTCCCCAGGTTACGTCTGTCCGTTCTGTCCAGACCAGCAACACAAATACCCGCGACCCGACAATCTTCAACGGTTCGTGCTACATCCGAGCTTCATTTAATCTGGCATCAGCTGAAATTATACACTCACACAGACATGTTCGTGTACATCACGTCGACAAAAACAAAGACGACCCCATTCTCCGACAGGTTCTCGCGCAAAGGCCGCTTGGTAGTGCCCGCGGGAGAAAACGAAGGATGAACAATACATGAAACATTTTAGCATCTCGTTTTATTTTATTTTTTCATCCTTATCTCTGTTTACACCTTTGCATTTCTAACTTTCTTTCTTGCCCATGTTCTTTTTATCCCACGCGTTCCGACCGGCGTGTACCCTCTTCACCCCCCCCCCCCCCCCCCCACCCTCTCTTCCACATTCAAACCTGTGTTTCCCGGGTGTTCCAGATTTCCAGATTAGCGCCTCAGTACGACCATGCTAATCCCCCTTCGAGGCAACTTCGCAACTTTACGCGTGACGAATCTCTCAGCTGTGATACCTTTCTGCTGTTTTTTATTTTGTTACCCTTGGGTACTTTTTGTTTTGGTGCTTCTGCAAGATACCACCTGTCCATTGTTAGAAATTCATGATGCTACATGGGCCATTCGTTTAATAGGAGTGTTGTGAGTCTTTACTATTTTACCTTTTCTCCATGTTGTCTGATCAATTCGATTGGGGTACTACAACCCCTCATGATATTGAAAATTTACTCGGAACATGTCAAAAAGCACACTCGGATAGAAGTCTTTTTTCCTTGATGTGCCATAACTTGAAGTAGTCTCGTCGGCTTCGCTTTAAATGTGCGTATGATGAATCCGATCCTATACTTCGAGAATCAACCTTTTGGCCCTTCTATCAGCTGGTGGAAATTCAAATCATGTCCAGATGCCGGACTATAATTCCTTCCCTCGGTTCCACGCCCTTTTCTACCAATTTCATGGCCTCCCTACGTAGATTAAAGTTTCCTAGCTTCCGAGTGGTGCATTCTTAGGGTGTCAGGATCTTTCTTCCGTTTACCACTTGCGGCTCAATTGAGTCAGCCTCCCTCCGCCAGTGTACTAGGTAATAGTAAATACAACACATATTATGTGATTTAGTAGCTTGCTAGTCGCTGTACACTCGCCGATTGTATGTGTAAAAAGACCGATTGATATCGGTCCCATTCCTAGAACTTGGAAGGTGAGAAGTCGCGACAGCGAACTTGTGGTAAAAGAAGCACTAGTAATTAAACCCGAAGATACGCGCACAGTGGTTGCAGGTTCTCACCAATGAAACGATAATCATCGAATTGTCGAGTATGAGAGCTCAATTATCCCTGCTATCTCGTAGCCAAGCGGAGAGAAGCCTGAACCTATTGTCCTAGGACCCTCACGGCCTAGAATCCTAATTTTGCCCATAATATCCTAGCAGCGTTGCTCTAGACAGGCCCAATTATGCACTGATTGCTGATTCAACCATTTACATTGGTGATATAGAGCTTGTGCGCCTGATCCTGCGGGGCTACCACGAAAGTTCCGGCCCGATATCTTCTCGTGGAAACGCGTGTTCACAGCCATCTTAATCGGGATGTTTCTGTGTCACCTATAACGCTTTTATTACGGGCGTATAATGGACAGTAATAAGACATGTGGTTTAGTTAAGACACTGTGTAATGCAGTAGGGTCCGTCGGCTCCGGACAGGGGTACCTACGTATGTTTTCAAGAAGAGGGCGGTTAACAGGCAGGATTAAGAGTTTGAAATTCCCCTGCCACTCACCGGCTCGTTCCTGGTACTGCCTCTTTTGTTGACTCTATCCCCCTATTTTATCATCGATCTTTATCCTATTCGTATATTTGACCAAGGTCACATATAGTTCGCCACTATGAAGCTATCGCTATTCAGGAAGACGAAATCTGGTGTTCCAGAACACATTCTGTAAGATTGTATGACAGCGAAATAATTTACCGGGCTAATTATGCTGAGGTACCCTACAGAAGGTGCAATTGGGATGAAGGTGCTATCTGATCCTTCGAATGCTGACCTGGAGTGAGTTCATCTTCTACTATAAGGAATCTCCAAAGTGGATAACCGAAGAATTCAAATAAGATACACGAACTAACATACATGAACTAGCATTGTTTTCGTCCATGGACTCACCGGCAACCGAGAGAAAACATGGACTCACGAAGACGGAACCTTATGGCCCCGAGACCTTCTTTCCAAGGACTTGCCCACGGCACGCATTATGACCTTCGGCTATGACGTCGACATATTCAGCTTTACCTCAATCACATTCTCAGACCGACTTTACGACCATAGCCAATCCCTAGCCTTCGCAATCGTCAGCCAACGAATCAACTGCTCGAGCAGACCCATGGTATTCATCGCACACAGTCTAGGCGGCTTGATCTGCCAACGAGCCTTGATCCTCAGCAACTCCATAGACGGACTATGGGGGATATCCTCAAGCGCCATCGGGATAATCTTCATGGGCACACCGCAATATGGATCTTCGCTCGCCTCCTACAGAGAAAAGCTCGCCAAAGGGATGAATATAGTCCACACTGCAAACAGGGATATGGTTGGGACCTTTCATCTGGGCTCAAACAATGTGCAACTAGCTGGGAATGAGTTCCAGTCCATGCTTCGTCGTGGAGACCTGTCACTCAAGGTCTTTTGTTTCTACGAAGCGAAGAATATGAACGATATAGTGGGGAAAATTGTTGAAGAATACTCGGCTGTTCTGCAGGGCTATGACAACTGCAGCATCAATGCTGATCATTACAACATGACGAAGTTCAGTGGTCATGCAGATGCTGGTTATGGACTTGTTCGGTCGATCATTACGGGGTGGCTCCATGAGTCTCGTAGTGGTAATGATGCTACAAACAACACTACTATGTCTGCTTCTGTTTCTGGAAATCCGCCTTGGTTGGGGTCTTGGACTCCAGGGAACTTTTACTTTAATGGGAGTGCGAATTCGCAGAGTGGCGAAGGACGTTACGCACATGGCGAGACCTTTGCCTTCGACTGATGGGATATCTGCACGAAATATGGATGTGTCCTTTTTCAATTCCTTGGCTTCAAAATTTGTTTTGCAAGCCTTATATCTCTCAAAGTCAGTGACTACAGACAGAGTTTATGATACAATGCCTTTTGTTCCTGTACGTTTCACATAGAGTTAAGAGTTAAACTTTGACCAACCTTGCAGCACGTGCGAAGCTGAAACCTTGGGTTTCCCAAAGTTTCAAATATCTGACAGGTGATATTTCTTTGACTTGAATAACACGTCCTTGGAATACCAACTGTATCATTCATTTCCCTGGTTAAATAGTATAACAACTGGTAGCATCTCTTAGTCGACCAGCAAGCTTGCGGCTGCTCAAGGTATCGATTAGTGTTACGGAATAAGCCAGGTGGTGGTAAAGATGATCATATTGCTATGGTATAGCTACGTAAGATAACTACCCTACTTAATAATAGCCTTAGTCATACCCAGGCCCTCACAACTGCCCCCGTCAAGAGCCTGCTGCCGCCCTCGGTAGCACGGGGAGAGAGGCTAGATCAGAAATCCGCAACGAGCTACTTATATTGCTAGGGGAGCGGAGTCTATGGCGGGGGCCGCATTGACGTAGCGATTGCTTCAACTTCTGTCCTAATTGTATCGTCCTTTATTGTCTTAATATATCGATCAACGAGTAGAAGGCCCTTAGTAAAAGCTATAGTATCCTAGATAGCATTAAGAGAAGCACCGAGCCCTTTACGTATAGCGCGTATAATACGTAGGTCTCCTTTAACGAAACGGGCACGAAAGTCAATCAAACCGGCGTGGTTAAGGGAGGTAATACGAGCGAGGCTAGTACTAGCGCCGACGTATTACTATAACGCCTCTATAGCTAGTAATAGAGATACTATAGGGCCGATAAGGTCGGGGGCTCTATCGATTTAGCTAATATAGAAGCGAAGGTCTATATTTTATAGTAGCCTAGAATAGGGTTTTGCAATTACTACTCGACCCTAGGAAGGGGTATAAGTATTAGAAGTGATATTATACTAGCGCTCTCTTTCGCGACGGGCGCGTTATCGTCGACAAGCGGCGATATTACCGAAAGAATTAAGGATATTATATATAACCGCCTATAGGATAAGTTAGAGCTTAGTTACGTCTTACGTAGGGGTATCTTAGTTCGGGAATAGCTTTCTATATATAAAAGTATCTCTATCGAAGGCCGAATTTAGGATAGTTTACTAGGTTAGTTTATACGGTTTATCTTTAGGGAAAGACGCGGAGGGGAAATCGTTAGTTATATTATAGACGCGCTCGTAGAAACCTTCGAGATCCTATAGGCGGGTATAGGCGAGATCCTCTTTCGCTTTTATTTAGTAGACTAATACGTACGTTATAAGGTTATCGTTTATAATAAAATAGTAAGAGACCTTATTCTAGCTATAGCTTATCGTAGCTATATAGATTAGGTCAACTAGGCTATTCGTACGGTCGGGTATCGGGTAAGTAATAGAGTTAAAGGTACGTAGCGTTAGTTAGGTTAAGGAATCCTTTATACTTACTTAGACTACCTCTAGCGGAGCTAAGGTAGTACTAATATAGAACTTAGAGATACTTAAGCGATACTTCCTACCGATAAGGTAGGACGCGGGGTTCTAGCTTCTATAAAGGATATAGAAAGCTTTATAGATAGGGAACTAGGGTAGACCGTTAGCCTAAATAATTATTAGGGGGTCTAAGGGAATACGCGAAGTCCGAATATCTCTATATTAGTTAAAGTCTATTTAGAACCGCAAGCTTCGTTAGTACGGTATTATAGTATAAAGATAATAGAAAATTCCTTAGTCCATTAGTCGGACGTAAGATAAGGTAAGACAGGCTTCTTATTTTATATTATCCTAGGAATTATAAATAAAAAAGTAAAAGACTATCTATATCGAAACTATTCCTATATCGATTTTCCCGCCGGACGATAGGCCCGGTCTCTTTCTATTTCGCTAACCGTTAATCGGGTAAGATATCTTCGCTTTATCCTAGCGTAAGGCGTATAGGGTAGATTCGTCGTAAAAATAATAGATTACGAGCGTAAAGGATCGTTCGGTATAGATTACGAATTAGGTTATATTTATCTTAGGTAGTCCGGGTAGCTTAGGTTTCGGGTTAGTAGTAGTCTAGCTACTATTAGGTAGGCTAAGTACTATAGTAAGTAGACCTAGGTTATTATCGTCGGCTATATCGTCTATAAGCGAACCGGTATAGTCTTCGACTACTAGTAAGGAGTTATTACCCGTATCGGTCGTCGCGTCTCCGTTAGAATCTATAGTAAGAATACTATAGGCTCGTCCGCGTCCTCGCGTCTAACGTACGCGACCTCGATAGGATCCCCTTATAGAACTTAGGGGAGTTTAAGCTAAGATTAGCTTTTACGGTATTTTAGGAGGTATAGAAGGCTAGTTATTAGGCTAGTTAGCTATATTAAGGGTAGATTTTAATAAAAAAGTAATAAAAAGCTAGTAGTTCTAATAGAGAACTAAGAGATAAGTTAGGGAAATAGGGTAGTAAAAAAAGAGTAGAAGATAATATAAAAGCAAATATATAAGGTATAGGTATCGAGCAAAGGGTATATAATATATAAATATTAATATAAATAAGCCTATATTAATTATAAGATTAATTAGTAGAATCCTATATATAACGTAGGATATCTTAGAGATACTCTAAGATCTTTTCTTCTACTCCGATAAGGTTATCTTTATCTAGCTATTCTAGGTACTTATTTCCGAGCCCGGACTATCGGACTAGGTATTACTTTCGGCGGTCTTTTCTATAGCCGCGGTATCGTATATCGAGAACGGCGTCTACGTCGGTATAGTCTATATCTTTAAAGAAGTATAGGTTAAATATAGAGGGAGGCTTAACTACTATTATATCGCCCTCCTAAAGCGCACGCTCTAGGTATTATAAGGAGATAACTAGATAGGCTCCGGCGAGCTCTAGCGGTAGCTATAGGCGATATATAAGGCGTCCTACGCGTTCGAGGACGCGATATTTAACGTAGCGCTATATAAGCTTCTTCGTAACCTAGCGGGAGGGGAGTATATAACTAGGTTCTACTCCTTATATAAGGCGTAAATAGATTAGGTCGCCTTTCTAAAAGAAAATTAGTTTATAGTATTTATCGTATTACTATTTTATAACTATAGTAGCGTACTTTATATATTCGTCGGCGTCTTACTAGGTAGCTTAAGGAGATCTAACGAAGGCCTAACGAAGGAGGTTCTATAGTATATATAGGTCTATACCGAATATAAGTTTATATAGCGAGTTACCGGTAGAGGTATTAGTCGAAGTATTAAGTAAAGCTTATATCGGAGTAAGTCCTTCGTCCTAGTTAACGTCCTAATAGAGGTTTTACTAGTAGCGGAGCTAGATCTCGCCTATTTAATTCGAGCGTTCCGACTAGCCGTCTACTTATAAGTTATATATAGCCGTATAGAGAAGCTTAGTACGTAGGGCTATAAAAAGGCCCTTCTAGAACCCTTAGACGAAGCGTTTATTGTAGTTAGAGATCTATACGATAGGGATACCCTAGTCGCCTTTCTAAAGGTTATAGAGGATTATAGTCGCCTATTTATATCCGGTCTAGGTCTTTTTCCTAGGTATAGAACCGATACGCTTTATTAACTTATAAGTATAGATTACTACCGCGTCGAAACCCTTCTTCGTATATAGTAAGCCGGTAACGAAGTCGATTATTAAAGTATAGAACGGGATTAGCGGCGTAAGGATTAGTTAGAGTAAACTATATAGCTTATAACGATATATAGCGTTCTTCTTATACTTATCGTATTAGTCGATATACGCTCGGAGTTTCTTTACTCCCTTATATATAATAAAGCCTCGTATCTTCTACTAGGCGCGATAGAAGCCGAGGTAGCCTTCGCTATATACTATTTCGAAGATCTCGTCCTTAATTATATTAGATATATATAGCTAATAGTCGCCGTTAGCCTATATCGAATATAGTAAACTATCGTTAGTTTTATAAGGCAAACGTGGTTTAACTAGGTCGGGGTCCTATACTACTCGCTAGAGCTTATTAAGTACGAAGCTCTATTTAGGATCCTCTTAGTAAGCTACTCGTATACGCTTCTTAAAGTCGTCGGAGAGTTATACGTAGGATATAAGGAAAGCGTAGGCTTTATCGGGAACGTCCTATATAGGTTCCGTATCGGGTAGGACTAGGTTAGCTATAACGCTAATAGATCTATCTAGGTTAGATATAGAGTCGGCGTATAGCGCTTCTAGGTCGTTATCGTCGCGAGGTTATATTTTATTAATAGCCGATAGGCGAGAAAGAGTATTAGCGATATAATTTAACTTACCCGCCTTATAGTAGACGAGTAGACGGAACTACTATAGGTATTATAAAGCGCGTACTAAACGTAGGTTTATTCGGTCTAGTAATATAGATAATAGTAACGTAGCGAGGTTAATTATTACGATATAGTCGGTATATATAACGGGTATTAAGTCCTTAGGCGCTACTTTAATTATATAACGGATTTTCCGGACGACCTATACTATATAGGAGACCTCTAACTCGGTAGCCTAGTAATATTTCTCCGTAGGGGTTAATAGGCGGCTTAGAAATATAATAAGCTTAACGACCGTTAATAAAGGAGTAGCCTTTAAGTTTATATAAACGTAGTTATACTTAATATAAAAGACTATTACGCCGTAACCCCTTTCTTATAATATATTAATATCGAAGTATAGGCGGCGGGTACGATCCTAGTACGCTAGCTATTAGGGGTCTTAAAAGATTGCCTATATAGCGTCGAATAACGCTAATTCGCGGCCTATCGGACGTACGTACTATATATAAGCTAACTAGTCCCGACGTAGGCGGCCTTTAACTAGACTTCCGTATAAGAGCTCTATCTTACGGATTTATAATAGCTCCGACTTATTAGTATAGAGCGGGACGTATTAACGTAATACGCCGGTTATACCTAGGTATATCTCTAGCTAACGTAATATATAGGGGAATTATAGTCTAGCGATAGCCTTAATTTTGTCCTTAGGTATAGTTATACCTAGGGTATCTATATACTAGCCGAGGAGAGAGATTTTAGGGAACGTAACGTATACTTTCTTAGGTTCTAGAGATACTAAGTGCTTCTTAAGGACGTTTAAGATAAGAGTTAGGTACTTAATATAAAGCTTAAAAGTATTAGATACGACGATAATATCGTTAAGGTAAGTACGATAGAACTCGATAAACTCTTTTAATAGTAGGTCTATCTAGCGTTAGATATAGGGGACGTTATTATAAAAACCTATAATCGCGACGTAAAACATTTCCTAGCCTCGATACGTAACGACGTATATACGGCTACGATAGTTACGTCTAACGCGCTACTAATAGAAAAACTTAGCTATATCTAATACTAAGATATACCGCTTACCCTAGGTAAGAATAATAATATCGTCTATTATAGGAATTAGGTAAATATTACGCTAGACGACTTTATTTAGCGGGCGAAGGTCTACGATAATACGGCCCTTACGTTCGGGTTCGCGTCCTAGTTATTATACCGTCCGTTAAACAACGAAAATAGGGAAGCTTATAGTAGAATACTTAGTAGTATAGCTTATTTTTCCTTAGTTATATAACGGCTAGAAAGTCTTATCGATAACCGTACGATCCTTTAGGCCGAATAGATAGATTTTAGATTTTAGGAGTTTAGACTCCTATCCGGGTACTAGGGGGATAGTTATCTATCTATCCTCGGGGATATCGACGACTATAGGCTTATCGCCCTAGACGTCGTATAATAGTAGTAGATTCGTTAGTTACTAGACTTAGGATAGCTATAGGCCGGCCTAGAGGGTAATACCGTTCGTAAGCTATATACCGTTATCCTATATATAATATAAGCCTTTATTAGGCGGATTAGTATTAGGATTTATATTTACGTAAATAAGGGAACGGCCGAGTTCCGCGGCTTCTAGTTTAACTATATAAGCTATAGGTATATTAGCCTTATAGAGGGTTCTAATATAGTCTCGTCGGCGAATAGCGATCGAGTCGCCGGTATCGTTTATAGCTTATACCTAGGCAAAGTTCGCGTTAATAAGATATAAGTAGAAAGAGACTTAGGAATATCGTCCCTTAAATATATAGTCGCGGTTATTAGGGAGCGCCGTCTAAACCTATATAGGGATATATATAATAAAGCGTAGCGAAATAACAACGTATTTAGCTATATAAACCGTACGCTAGATAGCGTAGTAGGGTTTAGTATATATAGAAATCGGGATCTCTAAGCCTATATATAATAGGATCCTAATAGTCTTTATATCGAAGTCTAGACGGAAACCTTTATAGCCGATTACGTCTATTCCGATAAGGAGTTTCGCCTTTAGGTTTTCTACTAGATACGCCTTAATATAGATATATACTACGTTATCCGCTCCGTAAAAGAAGACGTCGAATAAAATAAATATAGATAATAAATATCGTAAGCCGATTCTAGTAACTAGTACCGGAGTATATTTCTAGAGCGGTAGGCCTAGTAACTTAGCGAGGTCTACGTCGATAATAGTTATAATATATCCGGTATCGAGGTATACGACTAATAGCTTACGCTAATTAGTAAGGCCGACGACTATTAATACGTAGCGCTATATCTTATATACTATACCCGGCTAGGCTACCTATATATAGTTAGACTTAATAATAGGTAACTCTATAGGTATAGCGTCCGGGTCACTACTCTTATATTAGGAAACGTAATACGTAACGGTTAAATCGTTAATTATAGCTGCGGTATACCTCGATATATAGTCCTTTAGATATATATATAACTTATTATTAGATAGGAATAATATCGAGTAGTATAAGTAGGTTACTATAGGGGTTATATCCTCTATTACCGAGTAATAGGGTTAGTCGTCCTTATTATCCTAAAAAGGAGACTCTTACTAATAAGCCTAGGGATCCTCTTTAAGGGGGTATTCTATATAGCTTATATAGTCGTCGTCTACGTAATACGTATCTACTTATAGGTCGTATATATAATAGCTGTTATAAAATACTAGATTTACTTAATTTACTTCTAGAGGGAAATTAGTAATATTAGCTTTATAAGGTATAGTTGGTTTAGTAGGTAGAGGGGCGACTTCCTATAGATCCGCCTAATATACGGCTATTAGGCGAGAGTCTATATATAGTTAGCGTACGGTATAACCCGTACTAGAGTAGCCTACTTAATTCTAGGGCTTATTAGAGAGTAAGAGTTAACCTACTTAGTTTATATAGGCTTAGTCGCGCGATAACTATTACTAGTATTACGAGCGCGGTCGGTATAATCCTTAGAAAGGGTAAGCTTGTTATTATAGTAGTACGTACGACGTACGCTAGCCCTATACTTACGGTATATTTAGCGGTAGTATATATATATTTCTTTAGGTTTATTATTACCGCTAAGTATTAGGATTCTATATAAGCTAGGGAGTATTAGTTCCTATATTACGGGTACGGAAAGGTAGTTAGTATATATTAGGACCGCTATAGCTATAAGTATAACGGGGAGCGCTATACTAGGGGTTATACTAGGGGTAGCGCTAACCTTAGTAGCGCGTAGGTTAGGGCTACGTCGGATATTATTATAGTCGGATACGTCTTAATATTTTATACCACTATCTATATCGTAAATCTAGATCTACTATAAACTACGAGATAATTATCGCTACTATCGGCTCTCGGACGTTACGTTAAAGTACTAGCTCTAGGCGAGTCTAGACTAGGCGGAGTATAGTTATCGTACCTATTATCTTAGCTACTTAGGCGTCCCGGAGTATATTCTACGCCTATTCGGTAACGCTACGTCCGGCGCGTATATCGCGCTAAGAATAGATAGATACTAGGTCTATAACTTTAACGATTGCTTCTATCGCTTAAGGCTTAAACCGTTTTTTAAGAGTAGCGTACTAACCGAGCTATAACGAACGAATACTTAAGTCCTATCTCTCTTTATCTAATAATTCTATACTATACTATTAGGTTACCGCTTTACGTAGGTATAACGGTAGATTCGCGCGGATAACTTCCTCGGACTTTAGTAGAACTAAAGCCTTAAGTTAGTTAAGAAAGGCGTAAACGTTTATATAGTATATTACTCCCCTAATTATACGGATATATATATCTAACGTAGGGTCTAGTATAAAATAGCTAACGTCGTCTATTTTCTAGTATCCGGTACTCTAATAGGTATCTTAGCCGTCTCGACCTACTAGCCCTCGGATTTCGTCGCGACGATTTATAATAACGTCGTTAACTATTACTCGAACTTCCTTAGCCTCGCGAGAATACGTATAGGTAATAGCTTCGTTAAGGAGATTACGTAGCTCTATTCTTAATATCGTAATCTATAACGCGCCTTACGCTATTAGCGGTAGGGGGTTTAATAGCCCTATATATAATAGGCCTACTATTAGGACCGGACTAAATTCTAGTAGGGTATACTTAGAGCTAGCGAGTAGCTACTTACTTAGGAGGTTAGTTAGGCCCTCGAAGCTAACCGGTATTAGTATTACTAGACTAGCTTAGGGTAGGCTCTAGGGTTATAGTAGGTCCCTCTAAATCTATTTCCTACTAGAAGAGAGAGTTTTAGGTTCTTCCTAAGGAGGTTTTCCCTATATCTAGGTCGGACGAGCTTCTAGAATTTACCGGACGTACTTTTAAAATTCCCTAATTAACCTTACGAGGTCCTTCTATAGTAGCTAGTTAGGTAGGAAAGGGTTCTCCTTTAGTAGCGGGGGAGTACTATAAGTATATATAATATAGAGGATATCGTTAGTAAGCTCTTTAGTTTAGAGGTCCTTATTTAGGTTCTCCTTATCGTTAAAGTACGTAAGTAGTTAGTATCTAAGAAGGATATAGTATTATAGCTACCTATTAATAAGCGGTATTAGACGTTACCTTAATACGATAACCGTATATTAGATAGAGATCGGTTTAGAAGCGTAAACCGTACGACTAAATAAGGCTTATAGAAAAATATTGACTTTACTAAACTAGTACTACTCCTTAGTATAGGGGTCCTATAGAAAACAGTAGTATCTAGTAGCTAGAGCTTACTCGTTGTCTTTCTTAAGTCGATTATAGGTTAAGGAAAGAACGAATTCCCTAGTCAGGTGATCGGACCCGCGATACCTCGTACGCAGCTAGAAATAACTACGTATAGGGTGATAGGTACGCGAGGAGTATAGTGGTATATAATCCTAAGTGCTTATCGGAGCGGTACTACGTTTAACGTATATAGCGTAAGGAAGGACGAACGATAGAAACGGGATAAGATAATAAAGGTAATGATCGATCAGAACGCTTTCCCTTCTACCGCTAGTAACCTAGGGGCGTAAGAGACACCGGAGAATTCGATAATAGGGTGGTAAGCCCAACCAGAAGGGCCTCTGGCTTTAAAAGGACATGCTACCAGTGTGTTACGGAATAAGCCAGGTGGTGGTAAAGATGATCATATTGCTATGGTATAGCTACGTAAGATAACTACCCTGCTTAATAATAGCCTTAGTCATACCCAGGCCCTCACAATTAGTGTAGTATTTGGCTGACCGTTCGTGTAGCCATCATTGGGTTGGCACTTGCCTGGGCGTCGGTGCAATACACTGGGCTGGGGTTGGTCCCATGGTGCCCGGAACGATACTGATAACCTCCGCTGCATCATACCCATCACCCAGGTGAGGGTGTGTTGCCGGGGCTTGACTGTGATCTGTTTCACTGCGAAGGCGTTCGTCTGGTAGAATCGAGTTACGTTGTTCAAGTTGTATGGTTGGCATTGATACCGATCTGGAGATGATGAGGATGCCATAGGACTGGTAATTTACTCCGCAGATGGTAGCTCATATGTAGCAACTAGGTATAGAGGCCGGTTTGATAGGGCTCTGAGTCGGCAAAGCATGCCCCGTCGCATCAGTCTGGTTCTAGCTTAGAAAATCGATGGTTTGGACCATTCCCTGGCTCCATAGAATTATAGCCTCCCAGGAACTCGTTACCTGGATACCCTGGGTAGAAATGGCAACCGGGCAATTCCTGCATTCATTTATGTTTTTGACTCTACACCTGCTCTCCGTCACTGTACATAGCCTCAATTGGGTAGTAGTAGACTCCTATGATAATGAGCGGTTAGAAATTGCGCAATACTATTTTGATAGAAATCTATGAGTATCTTGGACTATTATTAGAATCCAGACCTATGGGGGATTCTTGTTTCATCTGGTCTATTTCTGCGTCAACGTCTTGGATACATAGAAGATCACGGGTAGTTGATTACACGGGCCTTTTTGCAATAAGTCCTATTATCAGACTCAGGATGATGTTAGTCTGGCCTAGGGCTTGTTTAGCGTTAAAATTAGAATCAAGCTCTTTAGTCGCTTCTTAGGGCAGTATATTACTCGGCAGTGCTTGAGTTTAATTCTAGATTTACATCTCTACATCATGGTGTATAGTTCTACCATTTCTCAAACAGTTGCAGCCATTTATCTTTGTATGATTCTATGTGTTGAATTTTGATAGAACCGAAATGTAAATCCTCGCTAAATAACAGAACCGTTCATTGTCTAAATTCGCCTTGCCTTTTTCCGCTTTGCCTATCAATGTTATACATAAACGAACCAACCAAAAATCACGAAATATAGGAAAGACAATAAAAGATGTCCAAGACACAACCGCTAGTACCATAATCGTCATCGTAGCAATCTGACCGACAGCTAAGCCTTTCCAGCCTCCCCTTTCCGATGAATCCTCCTCACATGGTCTTTCATATTGTCGACACGACTAAACACCTTCCCACAGCCCTCCCACTCACAAAAGACACCAGGATTGTGCTTCGCCTCATGGCGAGCACGGTCCTTCTTGCTGCTAAAGCCATTCGTCGCCGATTGGGGACATCCCTCATAGCGACAGAATAGGTGCTTTCGGTGACGGTTGAAGTGCTTCCTCAAATCACAGCCTCGGTGAAAGACAGCCTGCGAGGAACAGCCCGGGTGGGCGCAGCGCCAGTTACCGTCGCTTGTTGGGATGCCGTAGTTGCTTAGGTCACCGGAGTTGGAGCCGGAACCGGAGCCGGAGGCTGAGCCTGGTGCAGGTGGTGGAGAATCTGGGTCGGAGTGGGAGTGTGGTGGCGAGGAGGCGGTTGAGGTTGTAGCGGTGGATTGGTAGGGATAGGGTGTTGGAGCTGGGACTGACCGAGGAGCCGAGACGGATCGGGGGATTGAGAAGAAAGCTTCTGGGATAGTATCAGAGGAATGCGGTGGACAGGAGAGCCACTGCTCGTTCGCAGTGTTGAGTTGAGGGTTGAATGTTGGGTAGGGCTCTGGTTGCACTTCTATTGATGGCGGAAAGCGCATAGAACCTATGTTTGCGAAAGGTTGTGAATGGTAGAAGTCTTGGGCTGGTTCGCTCTCAATGCACCATTTGTCGATTTGCTGGGGAGTATAGCCCGACACGCCCGGGCCGCCCATAACGAGGGGTAGAGATCCTGGGGGATAATAGCCTTGAATGAAGGGCGATGTGGTCGGGCCGACGGGGGTCTCAAAGGAGCGCATATGAGGAGAGTTTGAGAGGATGTCTGCGTTAGACGCAGCGGACCATGCGTATTGAGAGCCAATTGTATCAGTGTCGGTCGATCCTCTTCTCCCAGTGGAATAGTGCCCCGGGGATAGGAAAGATCGAGGGTCTGGTTGGACCTCTATAAAGTCCATCTGTTGAAGAGCGGACATGTGAGTGTGAGAGCTGGATGGAGCGCTGGTGGGGATATCGGTCAGGACTCCCAGATGTTGAGGATCTAAGGACTGGGAGTAACCAGCGCTATCCGGCACAGTGCCGTAGGTACTTTTAGACTTCTGGCGACTAGGATACATGTTGGAGACGTTGGGGGTGTCCGAGATGTAGATGATATTGTGGAACGATAGTTCTGATGATGATGGAAAAGAGAACTCCCAGTCGATACACTCAAAGCTGCCTTTTGGGGGAAACTGCTTTGGCATAACAATAGGTGCTTAGTATAATTTTGCCGTTGATGTATGAACGAGTGTCCAAGCGCTTGAATCTTGTTGCCCGAGATGACCGAGAAGCCAATGTGTTATAGGGTTTTGGCAGATTTAGAGCTGAACTTGTCTTTCGGACTAAGACCTAACGGGCAGTGGAATATTTATGACCATCTCAAGTCGAGGAGGCAGTGCTGTAATCTTGAATATCTAGGCGTTCCGCAGAAGAAATCGAAACGTTGATAATACTGCCATGCTTGATATAGAATTGTTAATTATACCGGGTAGGTATTATTGGTAATCAAATGAGCAGTCCGCGGATTAATACCGTTCCTCGGCTTTGGGGGTTGAGTCAAGTTGAGTCAAGGGTGATTCAAAATAGGTGGACTGAGGCCGGGGTCTACTGGCTTCCCGATGAGAGATGATCTTCCAGTCATGGCATGCCGGTATTGGTTTGTCATTTGGATAATTATGGGGGCATTTTCAAAGTAGGGCTGAAAGATGACGACGTGGGCCTGTACATTGGCTAGATCGACATCGGCAGATTATGGCCAGAGGTTAGGGTTTCATGAATTAACTATGATATTTCTTAGGTATGAATCGTGCGCTCGTATTATTGGCCAGTAAAAAGCCACGAGACGCCCAGGACGCCAGGGATGACCAGGACCGGTGTTGCGGTATTCTGTAAGATCCTTTTTGTCTTTTGTACATGTTCGCTATACACACGTGGAACTGGTTCATGATATCTAGATATCGAAAGCCTCGCCGTGGCAACATTACACAAGACATGCCTGGAGTTATACACATAATCCCCGATTGCGTACCATAGTAGATAATTTCCGATTCTCTACCTCCAATTACTTTTTTTTTTACCAGTTTCTTAAGGTTGAGTCAGCTTGGGGGTAACGTTAAATCCAAAGGTAGTATCTCTCCCATGGCGGAGGTATCTTACTGGTCGGGAGCTAGGATTGATATCTTGCAGATATTTTTCACCCCCCAGGTCTATTCTGTATAGTCGATCATTACGCAAAGTAGGAATTGCGGACACGAAGAAATTGAGTTCATGTTGAATCTGGGATCTGGAATTCATATTCAGCTATAGTGCCAAAGGTCCGTTGGTAAGACACCGACGGCTAGCACCGTTTGTGCATTGTGGATAGACCATATCCTGTTTTATGATTGGTCAGATGATGACAAATGTGTGCTTATCCCATTGTTCGACCACTCATATCGTTCAGCGGGGACCAAATATGGGGGGCCGTTCAAAACGAGGAGCGGTGTCCTCCAGTATGATCGGCGATGAGCCTCACTGTGGCTTCGGGCTTATTATGCAGTCAGTGTGTGGATTGTAACTATTGCGTTGTGTGACAGGTTATCTGGAAAGGTTCCTAGGAATAGCAAATGCTGGCCTGAATGCCTCCAGAATGGCACGTTGTACGTTGTAAGCTGGTTGTGAGACCGGATGTCTTCGGTCTAAGAATAATATTCGATGGTAGTGTGTCTCAGATATGAAAAACATAGCATCGCATTTCTAATAGGACGGTCTATCATGCATCTAAATCGTGGCTTATGCCGAACCCCCCAAAACCAAGAGATCGCCAAGTCTCCCCAGGGCTGAAATGTTTGGTGGTCCGAATTTCCCGCCCCCACAATGTCTCAAATATCCAAGCTCAGACTGCACTGCTTCTACAAAAATAGAGACATATCTCCAATGTCTCAAATTTGGCCCCAAGATCACTGGGTTCATCTCATGTATCTTTGTGTGTCTTGGATCATACCCGATCCGGCACAGCATCATCTTGTCCAACCAAGAGGGGCGTTTGCTCGCCCGGACCAGGTGCTCCCTTCAGATCAGGGGTATCTCGGTATAAGACGTAGTGTTGGATGCAGAAGATGGCATCGAAAAAGATTGTAACGTTGCCTAGCAGTAGCTTGACCGGGTTGCCGGTGATACCGCTCCAGTCACTTTGAACGCTGGAGTCAAGCACCAGTTGAAGCATTGAAAGGACACCGCCAGCCAAATCCAGAAGAATGGTTCCAATGTTCCAGCCTTCTGTAGATTGGCGCTTGTAGTTCAACACCACCTGAGGCATATATTTCACAATGGTGATCAGGAGTTTGACGTACGAAAACGAGTAGATCTGGGGGGATTTTAGCTCTGTTTTCTAGTTTCTAGATGGTTTAGAAGCCTATTCAACAAGAACGGCTTATTTTCACCTACCACGTCAATCCACGCCCAAGTAGAAGGATCATACCCTCCATCCGGACTTTGCGCCAATACAACCGCCATAACCACCAGAGGAGTCAGGATAGACGCCCAAAATATCCCTGCCATGGTCCAACTGACCCTTTGGAAGCGGGAAACGTGGAACCCCCAGATGAAAGGCCAGAACTGTGTGTACAGCATGATAGTCAATACCACCGCGTGGGCCGCAAATGCAAAATCGTTGAATCGGACGGTGGGATCAATCGAGGCCGGGTGGCGAGCCGCATACTGTGAACGAATGACGGGCGAGAAGAGAAAGGCGGAGGTATATATCGCATAGCAGACAAATCCCAGAGGGTTGATAGTGGATAAATCGATAGATAAGCCGACTGTAGACTTGCGTTTCCAGTTGGTGATGGGCTGCGGATAAAAAGACCCTGACCAACAGAGCATGCTGCGTGCGAGTTAGCCATCAATTTAAGTAATACATGAGATATAACATCGGAATCAACACGTAGACTTACTATGCCCATCCTAAACACCTGGAATAAATTGGTCAGTCATGTTCATAATGCCCGGGGTGCAAATAGGAGTTCACAAACCGGGACAGAGCGTTAATAAATATCTCTATTTGAGGAGTCATGTTGGATTGAGGACACTCATTACAAATGGTCAAGCGGGGAAAGAAGAGAAGGTGTTGATGTAACGATTCGAGCTCCCTTTAGGACAGCACGCAATCTTGTGATAAGATCAGCTGAGGATAAGACGGATAAGACGGATAAGATAAAAGAGTCAACAACCTAGCTAATTTGGGAAGGCGGTCATGATGTAGATCCTGAGTCAGCGGCTGGTTGGCCCGGTAATGTGTTGTAGGAAAACAGATGACTGGGGAAATTGCTCAGCCTCTTGTTGTGATTCCTCCCTGCCCGAGGTTCCTGTGCGACGTACATTTTTCTATTTTATCTTGATTGCGTTGTCGGACGCTTTTTCATTCATATCCTAACCTCACATTCCGAATTTGTACGACTTTATTCCGTTCCTCTCCTTGCGCTCCGCATCGACTTCTACTCTACGGCCCTCTCGAACCATACTTAGATCTCGTCACACGATCCCTTTCGTGCCATAAACTGGTCAATATAGAGTCAATTGGGCCACCTGACATTGGGCATTCCATTTGAAATTTAGATCCCGTTATCACATGGTGCATTCCCCGGATCGGGAGATCTCGAAAGATCTCCTTCGGTAAATCCGACATTCCAGACTGAAGATCGCGTCGTCGTTCGAGAATTATCCGCAAAATGTCGAACTCAGATCTCGCCGCAGCGGGGAGCAGCACATATGCATCCAATACCCTTCATGTTGGGGATGGCACCTGGGACTCTGGGCGAGATACCTTCCTGCTGCCCAATTTGATGGGTGTCAACTTTGAGACGATGCGATACAATGGTTAGTCTGGGCATCAACAATCTACGCTTTATGGTTATGACTGACATTTTACAGGCATGGGGAACCGTTTCAAAGATATGGCAGGGTACCATTCCATAATCATCGCGCACGGCGTCATTGCAACAATCGTTTTCTTGGGCATTGTCCCAACCTCAATTTTCCTAATCCGATACTACTCCCGATGGAATCCGTACTGGGCATTTAAATTGCATGCTTGGTGTCAGGTACTCACCTTGCTCCTGACCACGGTCGTGTTTGTGCTTGGGTGGTTCGCCGTTGGGCCGAAAAGAAGCCTAACCAACCCCCATCATGGAATTGGCCTGGCAATCTATGTTTTAGTCATTTTCCAGGTGCTGTGGGGCTGGTTCTTGCACAAGAAGGAAAGTAAGAGACAGCGTATTCACGTTCCTCTGAAACTCGTGGTAAGTGACGCCCCTGGAAGGGGTATATGGGCTTTCCTTAACATATTCTAGTTACACCGATGGCTGGGTCGTGCTCTTTTACTTCTCGGCATTGCACAAATTCCACTAGGACTCACGCTTTACGGTTCGCCAAAGGTCCTGTTCATCCTATTCGCAATAACAGCCTTCGGTTACTTAGTACTTTACTTTATACTTTCCTACCGATATGATGTCGAAGGATATCACATGGGGAGTGAGCATGGTGGTGGCCACAGTCATTATACAGGGCCTTCAGAAATTTCAGAGCACCATGGCAATCACACGGGAGCAGCTCTCGCGGCTGGCGCTGCAGGTGCTGGCTTGGCTTCTATGTTTCGACGACGTACAAGCAGTCGCCACCCAAGCCATGCTTATGAAGGCTCTCGCACATCTATTTCTGATGAGAAATATTCCGATGAATCTTCTCGCCATCATGGTGGTGGTGGTGGTTTCGGCAAGAAACTCCTCGAGATTGGCGCACTGGCCGGGGCTGCACTCATGGCCAAGAAGTTCTGGGACCGTCGAAAGAAGCGAGAAGACGATGCCGAATCAGGTCGGTATAGGCCTGCCCATTCGCGCAGTACTAGCCACACAGATGAATCTCTCAGCAGGTTGGAAGATGGTCGACCCGAGCCGACGCATAGCACACCACTTAATCGACCACCAAGTCGTGCACCAAGTAGGGCCCAAAGCCCGGGCTCTTCCTACTACTACAACAGCACATATTTCACCGAGCCGCCAAAGCGAAACGCTTCTCATGGGATTAGAGACGCTGTTCTGGGTGCCGGTGCTTTCGCTGCTGTGAAGCGGTTGTTCAGCCGCGGTAAAAAGGACGATGAAGAGAAACGGCGGCTGGAGGATATCAAGCGCCGAGAAGATGAAGACGAGGCGTTGCAGAGAGCAAACAGCAGGCGACGACCACAGGCGGGAGAAAGTTTCTACCCACGAAGAAGGGCCAGTTCATACAGTGAAACTGATCTCACTGAAACCGATCTATCCCGTCCTCCACCTCGACACACATCACATGGAGAATCTCTTCTTACCGCAGAGCCTCTCGCCTCCGGCGCTATTCATAGCGCTGTATCAGAAATGCCACCTATGCCCCCGAGTCACCAGCAGTTCTCTGGTGACTTGAGGCCTGAAGCTCCTCCCTCACGTCACTCACTCGCTCATGATGGAGCAGAATTTGCATCCGGTGCAGCCGCTGGTGCAGCACTAGATGCAGCCTCCCGCCGCAATCGGAGCAGCAGCCGGCGCCGAGGGGACGACGTTGCTTCCCCGCCGGTATCTGTGAAAGTGAAAATGCATAATGACGGACGACATGTGACACTCCGTCGGCTGACTGAAGAGGAAGCAGCCGCGAGTCGCGAGGCCCGTCGTAGAGAGCGAAGAAGCTCTCGACGTCGCAACAGCAGTGCGGGCTCCTTGTCCGGCAACGAAGACGCCGGCTACGACCGCTGGCGTCGCGTCGAAGAACTCGAACGTCAACAAGACGAACAAATGCGACGTGAACAGGCTGCTGCTTCTGCTGCTCAGCTTGCCCCTCCACAGGCATCTATGGCCCCTTCGGGGAGCATGCCTGCATCCTCATGGGCCGCACCGCCCTCCCAAGTCAGCCAAATGCCGCCTCCACCCCCCATTCCTGCACCTTCCACCATCCCGTATGGAGCAAACAGTGTCACTTCGCCCACATATACCGGTACTGAGATGAGTGGCTCGTACGCGAACAATCGTCGCCGCAGACGGGCTGAACGAGCCCGGACCCGACAAGAGAGGCAGCAGCAGCATGGTGTGGAATTCACTTGATCGCTTTCTTGGTACCGTTTATTTTTTCCTTTCTCTTGTGTCTACTACAGACCCAGCTTACGACATGTACAAAACGATTTATGTGCCTCAGAGCCGTGCTGATGTAAATGATCCCCCTTGTCACGGTGCTATGTCCTCCTTTCGAGATGTTTTCTTTTCTTGAATGTGCTTTTCGAGGCGACGAAATGATTATTTTAGCTAGATTTTCCTTTCTCATCTCTTTTTTTGTAATGCCAGCGATTTAACAGATCTTTTATTGGGTTTTGGTTGGCTTTTTTGCTAGTCTTGTCTTCACCTTTGTGTATTGATTATTTGCCCTCTTCTTTTGGGGGTTATCCGGAGGCTGTCGCTTGGAATTTTTGCAGAAATAAACTTAAAATACGCTGAAAGTCGATTAATCTTCAACAATATTCTGCGCCAGTAAACCTCCGTACATTAAACCTTACGTATAGCTGGTAATGAACTCAGATAATCTTCGTGGAGCTACTACATGCCAAGTTAGGGCAAGCTTCCCCGCTCACCAAAGCCCACTCAACTATATTAAGAAGTATTTCCTTAGAAGCTATGTCTCATAGTAAGATAACATGACTCATACACAGTGGGAGTCGTCGTCGACAATAGCCCCAGAGACTCGATCGAGAGATTGGTTATCGAGTATCAAAGTGATTGATCTTATGGCTACTAGAATCATAAGGCCTATTATATCAGCCGCCAGAGCAATTTTAAAGCTAAGCATGTGCATGCATGCAATGGTGGTGGCTTGCCCTAGAAGTGCTCGGACTAGGCGGACCGCTTGAATGTTATCTACTGTGAGAGGGTACTGGGTCTTAACGATCCACACCACGAGTTTTGACGAATTAATAACATATAGTCCTGAAAATAGATATAGAGGTATTAATGAATGGTCTGAACTCATCGAAAGCAACCTCTAAGTACAAGATAGGAATGCCTTTCGCGTCCAATGTAGTCCACTCCTACTCGGGACAAATCTCCTCTCACTGTCTACAAATCCACCACGCAGCATTCGCCCATAGTCAACCCCTAGCTTTAGATCTGTGGACTTCTCATCGTGTTCGGGGTCCCAGACTCTCCATCCATTCTCAGGAGGGATTTTTCAAGCGCGTCACTACAGGCAGAGCAGGAGGTGTATCAGGCGTAATAGCTTGTTCCTCTAGCGGCTTCGGTTTCGACCAACATGGTGGCTTTCGTTCCAACGAGAGGAATATTTCATGTTCTTTTAAGAAACAGTGCCAGTACAACAGATTCGGATTCGAAGATAACGTTGAAGGGAGGAAATAGACATCAAAAAATAACATTGAATTGTGTCCGCGTTATGGAAACTCGGCTAAAGCACAATTTCTGTGGTCTAGAAAGCTACGGAAAACAGTCTAAAGATATCAATCCTCAGATCATTCAGCGGCACCTCCCTGCAGCTTTGGAATACTCCTGCTATTATTGGGTACATCATCTAGAGCAGAGCCATGGTGGTATCTCTAATTTTGAAATCCTCTCTTTTCTTCAAAAGCTGTTCCTTCACTGGTTAGAGGCACTAGCTTTGGTAGGAAAGATATCCGAGGCAGTAGGAATAAAGACATTAGAGTCCGGCATATAGGTACAATATGCTTATATGGCTGGCATTGCTCCACTACAACTCTGATGTTCTGGGCTAGCGTTTACACCGACACAAAGCACCATCAAGGGGACATTTATTAGCGAAATATCAAAGATACAGCCACTACTAGCTATGACGAATTCTTAGAGCACAAATCTACAGACGCTAGAAGGCCATTCAGTTCGGGTTAATTCAGTGGCCTTCTCTCGCGATGGGCTCACCCTGGCATCGGGCTCGGCCGACAGGACCATCAAGCTCTAGAATACGGCGACGGGCACGCAGTTGCGGACAATAATGGACCATTCGAGTGCCGTTACTTCAACGGCCTTCTCTCACGATGGGGTCACGCTAACTCTCGGAAAAGCTCCTGGCAATTTCTAGATATCAGTATCAAGTAACTGGGCTATTATGGCCCATTTTGGCATACTGGGCCCGACGGCTAGGTATTTACAGAGACTTCAGGTCTGTTCAACTACTTAACAGAATTATCACAAGGTACATAAGGTGAGATACCGGCGGCTTTGATGAGACGCAATAAATTAGTGTGTGGGAAGAGGTGCTACTACGCTCGCACGTTAGCACCCTCCAGCTCGGACAGGCCAGTCATTGACAGTCCTTTCCAATGTCTCTCTCAGGTATAGTCATGAAATCGGCAAAGCCTTGTGCGTACGGAACGTTGAAAGATTGATATCGATATTGAAAGATAGAAACATGTTGTGCAACCAGACTCACATGTTTAATAGGAAAAAGTATCGTAACGTACTTTTACCTCAATCATGATGATCTATGCAGCGGCTATGAAAGAGTCTTTTTGAACCCTTCGAGGGAGTTAACCGCGCGCTGTAGCTCTGTTCAAACCTGCTTAGGTTTTGCCTGTATCACAAGCATATCCATTTCGGTCTGTTTGGTAACCCAATTACCGGTTACGTGCCAATCCTTCTCTGGTGAGGCAAGCTCAGAAGTGAAGTGACGGTAGAACTCGGTTATGAATTTGTAAATCTGCATCATAGCGATATTCTTCCCTATACACATCCGAGGGCCGGCGCCAAACTTCCATAAACATTAGCTGGACGAAACAGGATCGTTGGTGATCTGGGGCTTACCGAAAACAAGTTTCTTTTCATTTCCTGAATGCTGTCTTCAGGTCCATCCAGCCATCGTTCTGGTCGGAAGGACTCTACATCTTCTCCGAAGATCTCGGTATTACGATGGATTACCCATGGGTTTATTCCCACGATGGTTCCGCCGGGTATGTGGTATCTATCAATACGGGCACCCTCTGGCGGTGTGACACGCTCGTTGATGAGACCTAAATTTCCATGGATGCGCAAGGATTCGTTGATGACGGCTCCTCTAAACAAAAAGGATCAGTGCTTGGACGAGTTTCAGAACCTGGGAACCTACAGATAAGGCAGCTTCGATGTCTCTGTGTAGGGTAATGCATCCGTCGACCGATAGCGCGTTGTTATGGTGGCGAGCTCAGCACGGAGCTTGTCCTCGACTCGAGGAGACCGAGCAACGTAGTACAAGATCGCTCGGAGAGTAACAGCAAGTACATCGTGACCGGCCATACTAATTCAGTTGTTGTCAACAGTTTCCTTTACCAATGATGGCCCAAGAGACCTACAAGTTGATGTAGATTGATCCAGTGATATCTCGAATAGAAAGCCTGTCCGGTTGAGCCTGCCGGAGCTCTAGAAAACTGTTTAACATATCCGGAGTCTGAGTAGGCTTTTCGAGACGTTGCCGAATCACGGTGGTGGTGTACTACAAGGGAGTGAATATGTCAACATGACTGCACAATCCCTTCGATGAGGAGGCTTCTAACCTTTAGCACCGGATTGAGCTTCTCCGCTCCCCAACTGGTGTCCATTAATCTTCGGATCACTTGGAGGAAGGGTGCTTGGCCGAGCTATGGAGCTGAATCAGTATTTTACCATAACAGCAGTATTTTTCAGAGTAGTTTACCAATCCAGTTTTGATCAGAACTTTGTCAGAGCCCTCAATAAATCCATTGAAATCTCTGCCGGTATCCAGAAATCCGAATTTCTTGGATACATTCAGCTCCCCGAGGCAATCAAACGCGAAGAGATGCACCCATAGGGACATATCCACATTGGTTGGACCATCATTCCGAGTCCGATTTCGCAATTGATTTGTGAATATTTCCACACAAGTATCAATTTTAGATTCTAGGTCAAGAACCGCAGCTTTCGTGTATAGACCACCAACTACCTTTTTAAGCGACGAGTGGTAGTTGACATCTCGCACTGAAAATAGATTCAGCAGTGGGCTGCCTTCGAACGGGGCTGCTGCTGGCTTATAAAAGTCGGACTGTGCTTGGCCTCAGTCCATCAAGCTATAACATAGGTACTTGAGCCTCAAGGTGCAAGATTTTCTCACTTTGGGATATGCCTGTCTCGATCCATGTATAATATGGAGTGCCTCGGGGCTTGAGAATGAGACGTGCTTTGGACCAATTCGGACAACTGGTCCATACTTTTTGTGCACAGATATGTTACGCCGTGGCATGTCATTGTTGTAGACAGCCAAGATCTTCCAGAGATTGCAAAAGCTTGCAGAGAACGGTCCGGGGATAGCATTGAGACCTCCGTGATAGCGAGTTCGCAGGGATTGAAAGGCTAAGCAGAGCGCACAAAGTGCAAACAATGTCAAATACTCGTCCATTTTTAGTTCTCAGTAGCTAAGAATGTCATTTAGGACGGATTAAGTTGAAGGGGCAAAAGCTGTGGCAGCAGAATCGCCTGGAATACACTACTTGCTTACATGAGAGCTTTGGTCTCTGCTTCAATTGTTTTGGGCCAATACCTAAGCGGAAATCTACAGGTGATACCTGATAACATGATTGTAATTCACATACGGAATCTTTCACTGGTGCTGTTCTGCCGTACTGGTGGTAAAGGGTTTGTCACAGCCTAATGCAGCCGAGCGTCATACACATCCGAAATTGGCCGATGCTGCGAGACGAATGCCCTGTTTTATATCTGCATGTCAAACGGGAATACGGCCTCCCACTATGTCATCTCATAGCCAACTCTGGGGTTGCCGTTTTCATCTACCAACCGAAAGAATGAGTTCAAAGTATATGGTAGGGAGAAGGGGTTTTTTTGGTCCATTCATATACCACATACCGTTCCAATTGGCCGTATTGGTCAAACAGTCGAGCTACTAGGATCGCAAATTGCACGTGGAATCGATTTTGTTCATAATCCGCTTCAGATATCGCTCGCAATGAAAGTCCGTGGGTAAGCAAAGTGCTCTATACGTCTACCAGATTGCGAATACCGGTAAATACGTGGGTGCCCTGTTGCGTTGCTACGAATCCCACGTTTTCACATTTACGCCAAATTTACCAGCCAGATGATAGGCAATCCGCTCGACAACAATTCACTAGCGACGGTATCAATGTAGTACCGACTATTCACGGCCCTCATTCCACAAAATAGTTGATTTCTTTTTTTTTTATAAATGTGGTGATACTTTGTCGGAATTTTCTTCAAACAGAAGGTCTCGTCCTGGACACCTAAGGCCTTTCTTCCAGGAAACAGGAGACACGTCAGCATCCAACAATTTGTTCTGCACGAAGGAATCATCGGAATCATCATGATTGGTGGAGAAAGCAAGCAATATAAAATTAGCCAAATTGAATGTATTTTCAGCCTCAGCGCTGATCGGCGGTTCGACTTCGAGTATGAGATAGCTGGTCCAAAAGATTTCCCATAACTTATGCGAATGAAATTTCAGTCCTAAGTTGTAATTTATGACCCGTAAGAATGGTGTTTCGAGATTTATCACTCGCTTGCATTTACCAGCCTTAGGGGCCGCTTACCACCCACGTTACCTGTCCGAGATATTATAGGATCACTTGTATACTCGACTTGTACCAATGGCTCAGCCTTTACTTGATGGAGGCCCCGAATTTCAATTCGGGCGTTATCAATTCGCCTTGAATAGCCTTTCCACATCATCTACGGACCTTGAACGTCGAGAACATGCCACAAGAATCACTCGCTACCATTATTACCCGGTTGAGCTTTCGATTTGGCAACGAGTGAACTCAGAGCTCGACAGCTTTGAGAGTGGATCAAGTAGATCTTAGAGCTATCAATGAAAACAAAAAGGCTATATAATCGACGAATTTTCCCCCCTATCTGCGATGATTTAAGTCTAGCCTTTGCTGTAGTCCGTGATTGTAGGGAGGTAGCAATACCGAGCGCCATACGCCGTGCTGCCATAATAATCTATAAAATCTTTCTAACTGTGTCTAATTGATAGGAGGGCACTCGACTAAGAATCTTCTCGTATGCCTTATCTACTAATTGAGGTATTAACTGGATTAACTCCTCAGTAGGGCGAAGGCTATCTTCGAATGTGGACTAAATGTCGTCAATAGCTAAGTGTAGCTAGAGATACGTACGGTGGTCTATTTGTAGAAGCTGCTGCTCGAGTTACTACTCTGTGTCCCGTGACAACGCTACTCTTTCAGCGAGCTCTTTGACTCGCATCTTTACAACGAGATTAATTTCTTAGTGGATTTGATCATTTTCTTCCTCTCCTTTTAGATGTAGATATAGAAGACGGTCTATCATTCTTCTAATCCTATTCTAGATATAGTTATAGGGGCAACTAGTAACTAGGAATTTCAACCAGCTGTCCTATATTAGAGGATATTGTAAGCGGTGAAACGACTAGAGCTTTTCAATTAGTCGAGTTTGATCAATCTTACGGCATTCGTCAAGCTCGTCGAATAGGCAAATTGTCTTACATGCTTTGTTAGATAGCATAGCCGTTATCAAAATTCGCCAAAGTTCGTCGACCTCTTCTCTTAGCTTCTCTGTATTTTGTTTCTAGGACGGGATGGCATAATGTAATAGATAAGGCCGTTGGCTAAAAGGCTGGTGGAGTATCGAGCACAATACTACAGAAAGATAATTTTGTTCGTCGTTGTCCTTGAAGAAAAAGTAATAGACCGTCACTTCTAGATATAGAGCTTTTAAAAAGTCATCGATTATTGATCGGGATAGTATAGACTTCCCGTAGCCTGGGTCGGCAGATACCTAGAGAAGATCGTTGTAGCTGCTCTCTGATTAACGGGTGAATTCAGGGCTTTGTAGTGCCTATAGACAGTTCCTTCCACTTTCCTAGGATTAATGTTCTTTTGCTCCTCGTAAGGTGATGTCTTGAATATTTGGTGACAGCGGTCACGATGATGTTGTTCTCGCTGGCTGTTCGCTTGATCTCGCTGTCTGTTTGCTTGGTCTAGACGTTGATTTGTGCCTTCGATTTCGACTTTCAATCGATCTACATAGAGGCCTAAGCAATTGATCGTTGATTCAGGAATAACCTAGGACTGATTTCACTTACTGTTATGCATTTACTACCAAGTTCTCCTGTGATAATTGGCCAACAGGAACATACTCCAGCAGCTCTTTAGTGTATGCTGCTGCTGCTAAGGCAGCATACCCCAGCCATTCCTTGTTCTTGTGCGAGTCGGCATAATCACAAATACCGCGGATGACAACACACGGAAAGTCCAACATCAGACCAGCTGCCTCCATTTCAAAGCACAATGCTCCAGTCTCTGAACGAATCTGCTCTCTTGTCCGCCCGTCTTTGATGACTTTATTACCAGAAGCAATAATACCGTAGTGGGGCTGTGGATCACTATCCTCGCGGTCACCTCTTATCTCTTCCCACTCCGCTAGACATCTATTACAGTTGCTCTTATAAGCAGGATGGTTATATTTCGTCGTAAAGAGTCGATCAGACTGTACAATAGGACGGCCGAAATTCTTCCGAGTTCGAGCGGTCCTTCCGATAGCGCTTTAGAGATATTCTAGGTAGCGTAGGTCATCCGTTAGGCTGGCAGTTCTTATCGTGCCAATTGCGGTCAATAGTGCTCTCGGGGGGTTGTTCAGCGAGCTAGTTCGTTCAAATTCACCACCTGCAGTAACCTTCCCTAAATCATATTGAATCACCCC
The DNA here is from genome assembly GCF_028827395.1 of Penicillium hordei. Classification (NCBI taxonomy): domain Eukaryota; kingdom Fungi; phylum Ascomycota; class Eurotiomycetes; order Eurotiales; family Aspergillaceae; genus Penicillium; species Penicillium hordei. The sequence continues at coordinate 6,162,562 of NW_026623142.1, forward strand.
ACCACAGGTACCTTGTGGATAACTAATGACGATATCGCCAAGCCGGATATCATGAGCAGAAGGAACTCCACCCCTGATACCGACCATCAGCCCGATTCGAAGTGACTTGGAGAAGGTACGAAGCATGTTGTTTGCGACCGTAGTAGCCGAGGTAGTTCCGTACTGGCCTCCAGGGAGGCAGGCGATCACGACGTGGTGTTTGCCGATTCGGCCCAGTGTGTAACTATTCGAGTCTGCTGCATCTTGCTCCTCGAGAATCCCAAATTTCGCATCTAGCATTTGGGTAGCAGCGGCAGCCTCGGTCGGAAGGGCGCAGATCCAGCCGATTTGGAAGGCATCTCGTGGAGGACAAGCCATTTGAAAGGTCTAGCGTGGTATGCGACGTGAATAGTTTATTCAGTAACAATCAATCTTAGTGAAAGTTGGGAATAAAAATAGAGGTTGATGAATCGTCTCCTGGAGACCCAGAAGAGAAGCGCCAATGACGTGGCAGATAGGAGCAGCCCCGCTGCCAGCAGTCGAATAGCTCAGCTTGGATAGCAGCATCGCGCGGCAACTGGGCAGATGTGATTGGAGAAACCCGCAGCCCGCACCTATGGCTCATTTCGCGTGACAGTACGGCCCGTGACCGACTAAAAACACTGGCCCCTACCCGCCAATGGGCTTGTGCGGGTCTATAGATAAGCATTGACTGGAGACGGCTAGATTTATAACCGGGCGGTGGGTTTAGGCTCAACGTTTCCGAATGCCAAGCTGGCCAAGTGTGGGTGGTATGTATAATACAGAGTGGGCGATTAGCAAGTGGTGAAATATGACAATACAGAACTGGAAGATTAATAAAGAGGCGCCGTGTGGACAATACAATAAGCTAGCGCCTAATTCGGCCAAGTGCATAATTATCTTTTTTTAATTTATGTGAGAATGGAATAAGGCTAGAACTTCAGTTGTATATATAATTGGAGTAAACTAACTCATGTCCAGTATTCTTGATAACAACACGGACATTGTGTTTCTATACGAACCACAGTGCTCGTGAAACATCGTCGGCAGAACTTACGTTGACCGCATAATCGACGTAGTTGCCTAGAGTACATGCCTTGGACGGAGATGTGAATGGGTCACGGTGACATGATCTCAGATGGGTGGGGATATCTGGTCTAGGGTTCGGTGGCCTCAATTCCAATCTTGAGACGTTGAACAGTCACCACTGTATGATAATCACGTACTGAGTTTGAGGCAGCGACCACACTTCTGTTAGAGTATTGCATGCTTCCTCGTCATAATGTGGCTCGTGGCACACTGATGCGAGGGGAGTTGTTTTAATTAGACTTTCGTGTATGGTGTGATTTAGTTGGGACCATGCTTTGAGGTCTGGCCAACATTTATCTCCTGGGATGCAAAGACAAGTGGACGTTGAATTCCATCAACACCCTTCTCGGTGCGAAGGTCTCTGTTTCTGCCACAACCGGTAAAACCAAGCATTTCCAGACTCTCTTTGACCTTTGTGCCACTGCTAAAGGAAACCGGAGCAGCGAATATGCGAACAGGAGAGAGCCCCTGATGGACGAAAACATTCTGCAGTTGCTGGAATGCAACAAAAGATACACAGGCGATAAAATAAAGTAGTTAGAACACAATGATAATGGCACTTTCATGTACAATCGACCTCCCTATTAATACTCTACTTCTGTTCCAGACCTCCCTTCTCGGGTCTTTTCTATGGTCCCAGAATCAAGAGCATTTGTAGAACCGAGCGCAAGCATTGTAGCTCCCAAATAGAAGCTGAATTTAGAAGATTTTTAAGAGGAATATAGAATAGTGGAGGATGTCTAGGCTTACTTTATGAGAGCTATGAGGCTGGGTTCAGTACCTTACATTCAGGTACACGAGATCGAAGCACTTGGTACCCTTACCCAGGTGGCAATGTCTGTTATCGCTGATTGGACAGATACCTATTATTAGACATAATGAGGAACTCGCTGCCTCCATCTTTTGGCCCGGACCTGCAGGTGCCTCATGCCCACGCGGCCTCCAAATCGTTGGCCCCTGCATGTGAGACTTCTCTCGGGGTCCATAGCACTCAAGTGCTCACTGGAAAGTCTAGGTAGGTATGGGGTGGCTGATTACGAAGAGCGCTCTATTTCTCTTAATGTATCAAAATCTGTAATTGCTTATTGCTTTTCATGTTACTTTTTGATTAATTTTAATTTCTGATTATTCAATAGAAATATACATTAGACGATAAGAAAAGAATACGCTTCTGACACTCCCAACATATGTATTTTCTACCCCCTCCCCCCCCCCCAAACGGACTCTCTGCCCCAACGAAACTCTCTCTGCACCACACATTCAAATGTTACAGCTAGGCTATACACACAATCACATGTGTAGTTACGTACAGACTTAACCTCCGTCAGCAATTCCGAGCTTGAGGTTGCTCGCCTTTCCCCGTGTGATTGTGAGATTTCACCATTGTAAAGGGAAATAGGAACAAAGAAATTCGAAGTCAGGTGACAGAATTAGCTTCTTTCACCTGGGCAAGTACTTTCTATTACAAATAGTACCTTATTAAAGGAGATTCTCCTCATTTCTTGGATCCGGAGCCTTTCCTTCTCCAAGGTTTCTTTACAAGACTTGAACATCACTCTCATCCCATTGCACCCTAACCAATCATTCCACTACCCACAGAACCCATCTGCCATGTCTTCCAACCTTCTTATCACCGGTGCTACCGGCTTTATTGGCTTTAAAGTTCTCCTCGGAGCCCTCCAGGCCGGGTACACGGTCCGAGCAGCTATTCGGTCCTCCGAGAAAGCCAAAGCACTTGCCTCCCACCCGAAGATAACTGCTTCTGGGAAGGCAGACAAGCTCTCATTCGTCGAGGTTCCTGACATCACTAGTGACGGCGCTTACGATGAGGCTATCAAAGATGTTACCTATGTCATTCACCTCGCTTCACCTCTCCCTTCGCCGTTCCTGGACCCACAGACCGGCATCTACGAGCCAAACATCAAGAGTGTGAGCACCCTACTTGCATCCGCAATCAAGGAGCCATCGGTGAAGAAGGTTGTCATCACATCTTCGGTCTTCGCAAACATGCCCTTCCCTCCAGACCCAAGCCAGGAAATCACGGCTGAGACCAGATTGCCTGACCTGCCGGGGCCTTTTGACTCCATGCTCCCCGCATACAGTGCCGGCAAGGTTGCAGCGCTGAACTTCACCGAGAAGTTCATCAAGGAGAAGGTGCCTTCTTTCGCTGTTGTCAAAGTCTTCCCCGGTTTCGTCTTCGGTCGGGATGACAGAGCTCTAGAGGTCAAGGACCTCTATGCGGGAACTAATCGCATCCTTCTAGCAGCCATCACTGGGCAGACTGCCAAGGGCCCTATGCCAGCAGGCGCCACCCATGTGGATGATGCCGCCAAGGTACATCTAGCAGGATTGAAAGAAGGCATAGCTGGGAACTTCGGTGTCACGAAGGTCCACGACTTCAACGATGCTTGGAAAGCCGTTGAGAAGCACTTTCCCGAGGCTGTTGCGGACGGCACATTCACGCAGGGAAATCAGCCAACTGTGCCCGTCAATTGGAATGCTCATCAGACCGAGATTGATCTCGAGTTTAATTTCAAGACGTATGAGGACATGGTTGTTGACGTTGCCGGCCAGTACCTTGAGCTGTCTGGCAAGAAGGAGACTTGAATCTTAGTTTCTCCCATTTGTTTAAGCTAAAGCCACTCCATTATATTTCTTCTAGTTATAGTCCAAGTCAATAGAACGAACATAGATAGTAGATTAGCCAAACTTTTCCTCGAGATTGATGTCCTTCGTCAAATGTGACAAACAGATCTAATGTGTCTTTTCTTTAAACATCTACGCATGAACTTTAGTTGCATACGCTATGGTTAGGCCCAATTCTAACCAGCGGGCCATAATTTTCATGAAGTTGAGTATTAACATACGGCATTTTCTCTAGGCGGACTATTTTACTATGTCCCATTTCCAGAGGCTAGTGATACTGGCCAGGAAAGGGCCAGGAATCTTGTTGAGCCCATTGAAATAACGAGTGCGAATCAAATAAACGAGGAACAAAGTTAGGGCTGTCACAATAAGTCACGATGAGGGAACGGCCAATGTGGAAGAGAGCTTGTATCTCAAGCATGTTTGACATGGTGAAGCAGTAGGTTGAGACTCGTAGTTTCTTGGTAAGTTCAAGGATTGGAGAAAGATCAACCCAGAGTAGACCGCTGTTAGATACAGTACTTCCGGAAACCGGTGTCACCACTCACACTCTTCGATGCGCCGTAATGCGGAAAAAAATAAAAATATAAAAAACAAAAGGAAAAGAAGGGAAAAAACCCCCGCAAGATGCTTCGATAAATACACCAGTCAAATCTGACATGCAGCAAACTTTCAGTATGTTATACAAGTATGCAAACAACATAATTTGGCGGTATCTGTAAAAGACTGTAATAGTAATTGTCAGTTTGTAGGAAGTCCGCGTACGCTTGTACTGAGGGGACCAATTGGCATGATTGCTTAACTATCTTAGAGACTGCTGTTGAAGTGTCTCTAGACCTTAAGGGCTAAGGTTTTTCTGAAACGTGAGTATTTCCCCAGTTGATCCGGTATACCACACAAAATCAGTGCGGAATTGGGACACCATTTCACAAGTATCATAGTAGGAGGCGAGATGGCCTTTTACACCGAGTTCATGGACCATCCTTGGTTGTTGCGGTACCACAAGACTGCCTATGAACAAAATACCAAGGTCCTTACCCGGAAGTCCACTGTCTCTACATAAACTACGATGGGGCTATTACTGGCGAAGATACCAATGTTTTTCGGATAGCGACACTTCCTATCGAAACGCTCTCGTGACTGGTAAGAAACTCATCTGAGTCGCTGAAAGCAAAGCTAATATGCAAGTATTTAGTTTTTCTGGAGGAACTGAAGTACTTTAGCGGCATTGTTTTCCTCACCACCAATCGTATCAAGTCTTTTGACAAAGCCATGAAGTCTCCCTCATACTCGAATATACCCCACCAGGCCTTGAGACCAGAGAAAAACTCTGGGTGCAAACGTTGAAGCTTATACCAACCGAGGAGACTTTTTGTGGGCCTTGATGAGGCCATTAAGGCCTTCGTGCTGGTGAAGATAACTGGAATCGAGATAGTCTCGGCTGTTTGTTTGAATATCATGAAAGAGAAGGTGGTATTTGACATATATCAATGGATAATCCTCCGAGTTGATACCGTAGTAGCGAAGGGAAAGCATCACATCTGCGAGATATGACACTTGGTCAAGAGGGCCGGCTATATGCGGCCCAGGTAGTGGCGGAAATGAAAACATGGTGAGGTAGCTTAATGAGACCAATAGTTCGAGATTGATCTGAGGCTGTTTAGCAGCGCCCGAATTGGATATCCTAAGCATTTGCTGTTATTCGCAGCTTTACTATTACTAGATTAACAAATGGAAAAAAAAGCATGATACTAGGCAATAACTTCATTTCTCTATCATCAACAACCAAAATCATAACTTACAATTCCTTACCTTGGTAATGATGGACCCCCCACCGATCACTCGAACACCAAATATCATTCTCATCATGAAACTTCGCCGCCAGTGTATGCAGATCCATCATCTGCAACGCGACAATCGGGTAAAACTCTTGTAAGAGAGTCTCCACAGCCACATTAAGATACCCATTAAATCCAGCCCCGGCCATATCCTCATCACCCAACCCCGGCATAGGTAGAAGAGGCTGGGCACTCGCTCGGGACAGCGAAACAACAAAGGGAACTTTTTGGCGCTCGCGGCGTGGCGCAGAAGAAGGGAGTGGAGAGGTAAGGACAGACTCAATTGAAGCTGGTGTTACTATAAGACAAGCGGAAGTGGAGAGTCCCCGTGGAAGGCCCTTTGCGGTTTCATTAAAGCGTCTTATAATATATCAGTCCAATGAAGACAAGAAAAGAATAAACAAAATACCACATACCTAGCTACCTCCGCCGCATCTATACCCTCTAACTCGGGATATTCTACCCACTGAAACTCCAGCAACTGAATCGCCCGATCTACCTTCTCTAGCCCCCGATGCGGGGCTAACTCGTCCTCGATAATCGCATCCCACCGGCTTCGAAATTCCGCCCACTGTGTCTCATGCTCAACTCCGTAGGGACTCGTACGAAACACCACGAATCCCCATTTCCCCCAATCCTCGGTCTCTAGGCTTCGGAAGACGGAGCTTAGGGTCTGAATAAAGGGCGCGTGGAGCTCTCGCTCTTGATGCTTTGTTTCCTCTGACTTGGCGCCCTCGACTCGGGCCCGGTAACGACGACTCATTTCCTGCATGATTTCACGGAAACCCTCTTCGCCGTGAGTTGCTTTGAGGCCGACAAAGAGGTCGGTGCGTTGGGTTTCTGAGAGTGTCATTAGGTCGTTCCCGCTGGCGTTGAGGAGCCGGTCATGGGTCCAGCCTGGAGGGTAGAAGGACATGGTTAGCTCTTGTTGAGGTGAGATGAGGTATGCCCATTCTCTGGGAGGACAGCGGCGGTCACATGTGGACTTTCTAGCTTAGCGCTTAAAGCCGATGACGTTAGGTATGTATGTATGCATTGATGTATACATTAAATACTTTCGTCGTTTTTTTTCGTGTCTTCCTTTATTTTGCAAAATCCAGAAGTTTTTCTACTGCAAAATTGACAAATACTTTGTATTTGCGCATACTCGCCGAATTCGACCATTTAGTAGCCTGTTGGTAGCGACTATACCACCTATCTAGCCATAGAGAGTCCCTATAAGTTAATTCAAATTTACTGTGTTTCATTTACTGAGAATCTCTCCATTAAAGACGGCATGTGGCAGGTATAAATGGTTCCATTACTAAAACTGGTTTAATTGATACTCATGACTCGGCTTTCAGCCACAAAAAGGTATGGAGAGCAAGACTAAACTCATCCGCGCGACACAAGAAGATACCCGTAGAATATGCAGCATACAAACTGTCTTTGGAGAAAGTAGAGTGGAATTCACTGGTCTGCATGTCGCGTCGATCTTGTCCAACCTCAATTGCTTACCACACTAAGGGTGTGGCTACTCAATCCGAATGAGCGGTGTCCGGATTCCACTGACAGCCGCAAGACACTCCGCATTTGGACAACACAATAATGGTGATGTTCATCAGTAGATACAGTAGAGCTCTAGCAAGGTAGAGCATTACAGCGCCGGCCCGGGTGTTGGCCAATGGGTGTGTTGCAGCGAAGATCACACTGAGAGGTAGCAGTACAACTAGTGCAGGAATGATGAAGCAAGTGTGGAGTAGCAAGTCATCAATGGTTGGATGGCAAGTGATGTGTTCGAATTCGAGAGGGAAATGCGGAGAAGGTTGTTGAGGGAGGTCAGTTCGAGTCATTCGAAATCTGAAAGCGTACTTTGGTGCTTTCTCAGTGGATGAACTAGGCGCAGGTCGTGTTCTGTAGAGTGAAAACGAAACAGCAAGAAATGCAGGGAGGTTCTGCTCGGTGTTATTCGCAATGTTCGAGTTATCCGCAACAGGAGTGTCGCCCACATTGCCGGCTCCCACTTCTCGAGCACCACTACTCAAGCCAACACGAGCGAGGAACGATGTTTGGCGTGTTTCACGATATGGCAAGCTGGAAAGGGACGAGCCACGCAGATCATGGTTCTTTGGGATTCGGGTTGCCAAAAACTGCGTTCTTTTTGTAGGCATTTTGCTTGGTGAGCTTTTTCGAGAGTTCGCGTGACCAGTGACCTTCCATTTCTGGTATTGTTTCCTCTGTCGATGCAAAGCAACATAATCTTGCCTTCTTTCAATCGAAGGTTGGGGACGGCGTATCGCACGAGAAGGCGGAGACAAAGAGGCCGGGGGAGAAAACCGAACGCATCGCAGCAGTGAATCTGGATCGCCATGTTTGTTGAAGGTACCGGCATTTACGCCTGGCTGATGATTCGACAGGGCCGCAGCAGGAGGTTTGATCCACTGCCGGCGGTCAACGGAAAGGCATCGCAACTTTGAGGGTTTGGGGGATTCGCTTTCATCGTCTTGATGAACAAAGCTTGCCTCTGGCGAATCTTGGAAGCAATCGAAATTGAATTCCTCCGTCTGAGGGGCAAGACTCGTCCGTAGGTTCTCCATTTTATAGCAATGAAGGGATTCAGTGGATTCCTCCGCGCTCCCTCGTTCGCTATTTGATGCGGGTGTGTTTTGGGGATTCAATGGCTCAGCGAGACCATCAAGAGTGTGGTACTTATCCACAGCGACATCCAACTCAAGTCGAGGACACTTTCGGCTGGAACCGAACCCACGGAATGACTCGCGAAGTTCGAGGATTCGGTGAGCTTGCTTTGGGCTTGCTTCGGTCTGGTCGCCTGGCTGTCTTTCGTCAGATACATCAAACCTGGTGAATGGTGCAACGAGAGGTGAAAAGAAGCGATCCGTAGGTGAGTCCGTCATCGTCAGTCGAGTATCCACGATGCCGAGAGGGTCTGACTTAAGTGATTTGGCGAATGCCATATCTGCACGGTTAGCTGAAGCTAAAAGTTGATGGTCGTTGGACTGAGATGGGGAAGTCAGGTGCTCAAATTCCAAGCGTGGAAGGTGCGCTCCCACCTCTACCGCATAAAATGAAGACAGAAGAAACGATATAGTAAACAAGTATAATTAGAGGGAAAGGGAGAATTGCTATAATTCTACAGGTTCATGGTTGGGGCGATAATGGTTATGTACATCAAGTCTATTTGACGTGAGCCTGGAGGGTCTCGAGAACCTATTCAAGAAAAAAAAGTCAGTATTTAATTAGACCACAATAGTCCCGGCGGGTTCATACCTCAAGCTCAATCTTGGCCTCAGCGATATCCTGCTCGCTGCCGCTGCCGCTGGCAATCTTCTGGGCCTCGGCGATCTGGGCGCGGATGGACTAGCAAGGAAGTTCTGGTTAGCTTGAGTCACAATGTTGCGAAGAAAAATAACCTACATCGGCGCTGAAGTCCTCAAGGGCGAAACCCTCGACAGCGTTGATGCTGAGCTGGGAGTCGGGCTGGACAACGGCGAAACCGCCGGACACTATACAGTAACACCATTGTTAATTGATCGGTTCCAATTGGCAAGAGACCAGATTTGCGGGATGTCTCAGGGCGCGAGGATCGGACGTACGGAAGTACTGCTTGGTGGCACCGCTCTCCTCAAGGATCTCGACGAGACCGGGCTTGAGCTGCTCGATCGAGGGAACGTGGTTGGCGAGGACACCCATCTCACCGGAGGCGGCGGGAATGTTAACCTGGGTACTGTAATCGCGGAGGTTTGTCAGTATTTAGGAAAAGGGCGCAGGCACCGTCGACGCGGGCGTAATTGGAAGCATAACATACACGCCAGTCGAGCGGTAGATGGTCTGTCAAGCAATTATCAAGTCAGTACTTAGGCTATGATGTTGGGATGTCGGCCGGAGTTCGTTCACGCACCTGGTGAGGCAGAGTCAGGGACAGCTTGATCTTGTCGGCGACGGCCTCAGCGTAACCACGGCGCTGGACGGGAGCACCGAGGAAAGAAGGGCGAGCCCGGAGGGCGGAGCGAGCGAAGCGGAAGGAGCTCATTTTGCAGTGGTGGATGACGTGCAAAGGCTGGATTATCCCTCTTGAAGTTGCGTTGCAAAGGTCGAAGTCGGAATGCCGGTTGTTCCCTAGCGGCTGGTCACGTGGCACGGGAATTCAACGGCCGGACTATGGCCAGTATGAGCTGTGTTGACTACGGTTATTCTACGCATATTTTTATGAGAACACAAGGAGAAAACATATTGTTTCATTTAGTGCTCTATCTATTTCAGTATTTGTCTACTTTGGTGTCTATATTCTTGCCAGAAGTCTGATTCCAAAGGTGACATTTTGACGTCGAGAACCACTTAGTCGGGAAAGCCTCGCTAGTAATCAGACATAACGCATCGTAACCGTGCACTAGTCTTGCTACTTGTATGTTGCTTCCGAAATCAAGTGTTCTTCATCCACGTAGACAGCAGTACTTTCTAAGTGTTACTTGCCGATGGGGAAGTATACTAATCACGTGATGGTTATAGATTCAGGTCACGTGTAGGTTAATGGCAGAACCAAGTAAGGAAAAGTCGCAGACTGGAAAGCCGCAAAAAGCAGGCCAAAAAAGACCCAATTTTGAATTATCTAGATCAAATTTATAGAATACATAGGATACACTACCATATCAAAATATTATAACATTGTCTAGGACAATCTTGCATGTAAACAAGCCATCTAGTGACGCTCTATTATGTACACCGCCCGATAAGCGAGATCCCACAAACGGGACGAGCCCTAGCCGAGCCTCTAAGGCCTGACGTCCCTATTCCCACTCCTCTCCATCCATCACACCGTCAATCAGAGACAACATCCGACAAGATGGCCAGTACGTTTTCACCACGATCCTATGACCTTCGCTCAACTGCACGCTGCCGAAAGAGAGAAAAAAAATGGCGATGGCGCTGACATGATTTTCACCCACAGAGTCCAAGAACGCGTCCCAGCACCACCGCAGCCAGAAGGCTCACCGTAACGGGTACGTCTACCCTTGAAATTCCTCGATCACTCTACTTTTACACTTGTCCGATATTTCTCAAGTCGATTCAATGGACATGGTGGAAGAAGTGCTAGTGTGCGAATGATTTTATCCGGGGTGATAATTTCGAGATCACGACTTGAATATTCGCTCGGGCAATCTTTTCGAACTACTACATTCGACCACCATCCGTCACACCGTTTCAATCAGAACCGAATCACTGATATATATCTCCTCGAATAGTATCAAGAAGCCCAAGACCAACCGTTACCCTTCCCTCAACGGTGTCGACCCCAAGTTCCGCCGCAACCACCGTCACGCTCTCCACGGCACCATGAAGGCCCTTGTACGTTGACCACAACCCGAACCCAACATCCAGTACTCACCACTTATGATACGGAATACTGACCCATTGAACAGAAGGAGCGCAAGGAGGGCAAGCGTGAGGTCGCATAGATTATGAACTCAGTCTTAAAAAAATGGGAAACATGAAATGCAACTCGAGCGTGCAAGAGGTCCAGAGAACATAACGTGTGCAATGATCAAGGACGGTCCGCTGTGTCGAATAGGCCTGGTTTTTGCTTATTCCTTGTGCGACGAACCTCGAGTTGTTTGATATCGAGAAATCAACAGGCTTAATTCGATGTGCACAGCGGTGCCATTTTCCCAAGCGGAATCTCTTCTGCGATATCCTTTTCTTTTTCCTTCCAGACTTGAGGGCTCGACTTCGTCTGTGTTGCGGCCCTTGAGCTTAGTCTCTTCCCCCATTTTTCCCCCAAACCTCTCGTCCGGCATATGTGTGTACAGCTGCGTGCTTTTCTCATGCGCGATTGCTGAAGGATTTTTTCTTAACGTGCCAAGAATAACTCTCAAGTCCCCGATTGCTATATATCCTGTCTTGATTCTTCTCGATCGTGACAGGGTTCATGGTCAGGGGGACTACATCCCGTAAAACAGTAACAGTCATCTTTATACTTAGCCATGTTCAATCAATTCATTTACATCTCTATTTTCGTTTTTACATCCATGATATTCAAATTGTCGTATCATCTCTAGGCACGCCACAGATATCGAATATAGTTAAGAAACGTCATACCTTCCAAACAACCAACTTTTTATCGAACCCACCACTGATAACCCATTCCTCCCAGACCGGGTCACCCTCTGTCTGGGGTACAGCAACATACCCCGACCAAACACTTCTCACCTTAAAGCCCGGTTCATGTCCACCTTTCAACGTAGCAATGACCTTCCCTGTCTTCGTCTCGATGCCGCGAACAACACCATCATCTCCATTGACCCAGACTCCAGACCCATTCGGCCGCCACGCCACCTGCGGTGTGGAGTAATCAGTTTGCGGGGCAAAAGTGTTCGCCTGCACGAGGATAGCAGCATCCTCGCGGTTCTGCAGTTCCAGTGTTGCCAGTGCCTGAGACGCCTGTGTCACCGGGTCCTCTGAAGCAGGCGCCGTCTTCACTGCAGGGAATAGCAGACGCACGATGATCACTTTCATGTTGGGCAATGTCGACGTCGCTACGGCCAGAAGGCCCGGGTCGTGTGGACTGAGCACCATATGGGCCGGTGAGAACGCAACCCAGGCATTGGAATGGGGAGCCAGGTTCTGCTGTCCAAGAAGGCGAGCTTCTCGCGAGGACTTCTCAGCAGCGGCTCCATCGTTTTCACGAGTATCGGTTTCTCCCAATGCTGCTTCTACCTGGTAGTAGTAGATATAAGTCGAGTCTCTGCGAGAGACGAGGAGGAGTAGCTCATTGGTATCCACATGTGGGACAAACAGCAGGGATTCCGGGTTTGAAATGAGTTTAATGCGTGTAACGGGCTCACCGATCTTGAGAGCTGGTGCGTTTGCTTCGTCGGGGATGTTGAGGTAATATAAGAAAACACACTCGTCCCACCCGGCCGTAGCAACCCACCACTTGGAAGGATCAGCCTTGTCTTCGAAGGCTACAACATTCACCGCGTACTTTGCATGGTCCTTTCTGCTGTCCAGCGTTTGAGGTCCATGCTGGAGGAGCAGCTGTCCGGACATGTTGGTCATGAGGATGTATCGGCCCTGGAGGATGGAGGTAAATGATAGAACGGGTGAATTAGAGAGGCTCGAGAATGATCTGATAGCCGGGTTGCCTCCTGCTGTATCGAGTAAATGGACTTTTTTGTCTGCACCCGTGGAAACGATGTAAGGCTGCGCTAATGCAGCGTCTGCGGCGGCTTCATCGGCATCGCCGCGGGGGTTCTGCCATTGCTCTACCGACGCAGCAAGGACATTTGATGATGTCGGTGTCTGGATGACAGAAGGTCTTGACGGTGCTAGGGGTCTGTCAGATAAAAGAACAAAAGCAATCGCAGATAAAGCTAGATATGTACAGCCGAGTACCAGTGACTTCTGACTGCCATCCCAGAATAAAACTCACCTGGCTCGCTCCATAAAGTCGACTGCTGATGATCCTTGCCATATCTTTCAAAATTCACGGTTTGGTCATAAATGTTTTTCTCTTCGAGCAAGCTTTGGATGGACCAGTTGTTGGTGTCGTCTCCCGAGCTCTGCCCCACGTCGGGAGCAAGGTCAGCCTCGCGGAGAAAAGCCTTCAATGTCTCGGAATAGTCATGGCTGCGCAGGAACCGAGCAACTATGGCATTTGATAGTGCATCCACTGTTTGGGGGGGAGCCATGCTTGTATTTGATCTCTCGGGGATATTTTGGTTGGGGAAAGATTACTCGTTGCGCATGGCATGTGCTTGTATATATATCTGCAACCGCGACTCCTAGATGAATGTGGTTTGGTCTACATATTATATTTATTATCACTCGGAGATTATAGAAGAATATAGGTATTCATCCAGCAGAGCAGAGTATGTGTCATTATGAAATTTCTATCAGACAATCGATTTCCCCATCTTATTCACGAAACGCCGGATATCCATCATGCTCCCGTGAAGCCTACTAACAATCAAGGAAATACACAATTATTCACATGTCGCTTAGTTTATTCAGCTGAACATATCCTCAGCCCGACGCCGACGACCGCCGCGCCCCTCTAGTGTGTCGGAAAACAATTCCTTGCCAGCGTTGGCGCCAACATTGGTGTTATTGTTTGTGTCATTGTCGAACTTGGAAGGGAACAGCTCACGCACCGACGCACCCCTGCCCTTAATTGACATGCCGCCAGATGCGCCGCCCCGGATGGCAAATCCTTGATCCTCGGTTTTTGTGGCTGCTCCACGAATGCGGGTGCCATTGTTGGTGGAATCAGGGAAGAGCTCAATATTGCTGTGACGTCTGTGTTCAGAGGTGCCTGGGATAGAAGAAGCGTCGAATGCATCTGACCGGCGATGGTGACTAGCCTTGCTAGGCAGCAACTCCTTCTTGATGTAGCTGGATGTAGGCTTGTTCGGGAAAAGTTCGCGGTTTCCTGACTCGCTCTCGCTCGCGCTTGGGAAAAGCTCTCTATCCTTGTTCTTACGAACGTGTATGGGCGACCTCTCACGGAACCGCCTGCTATTATCACGACCACCTCGCTCGACCAGGAGTTCTTCCTCTAGCGTGTCCCGTCCCGGAGACGCACTGCGGTTCCGTAGGCGTCCACTTGACCGGCCCTCGTCCTCTGGGAACAGGTCCCTCTGACCACGACCTCTGGGCTTTGCCCGAGTGCGCCCGGGTTCAGAGCTAACATTATCATCGTACATGTCAACATTGAAGTGGTCGTCCTCGTCGCGGTCTCGACGGCGTCGGTGCTCCCGATCGTCGAATCTGCGCCGCCTGTAATCTCCTTCGCCTGCATCGTCGCTACGTCTCCTGTCCGCGAACTCTTGTCGCAAGCGTTCTCGGGGATCGTGCTCGGGGTGCATGAGGTAGAAACGACTCTTCTCATGAGCGCGTGCTTGCTTGCGGTCCGACTTAACAGCCGATCGCACTTGGAGGACGGAATCAGGGTGGGAGGAGAGGAGCTTCGCCGAACGGAGACGCAGAGATGGCAAGGTAGACGCGTCATCTTCCTCGGCGACTTGAGTGAGAGCTGTGAGAGCTTGGAGGCCAATTTCGGCGGAGGAGAAGATGATGTTGGCGGATGTGTCGTCGATCCATTCAACGCGAACTGGTTCCTGTCCAGAGCAATCGCGAGCAAATTGTTTGATATTGTCTGTGGTCAATTCATCAACGCCGCGAATATGCACTTTTTCGTAGACCGCTTCATCGGTGAGGGGGTCGACGGTGGTTTCTAATTTCGAGGTTGTTTCCTAGCATTCAACATATGTTAGTCAAAAGTCTATTACTACTCTACTCTGGATAGAAAAGAACACACTCACCACCTGAATTGGCTCGGGCTCTAGCTCGGGCTCTGGACCTAGGTCAAGGTCCATGTCGATGTCGATGTCCGCGGTAGGAGCTGAGGCGGCCCCGCTGAATGCCATGATTTCGGCTTCGCTGGATAAATCGAAGGTAATCGGAAGTTCAAATCAGATCTCAGTTAACAGATCGAATGGAATTGACAATTGAGGGGATAGAACTGAGCAATGCACGGTGAAAATCGTGCCCGCTGGTAGCTTGACTGTCTGTCCTGATAAGGAATAGCGTCCTTTTTATGGGGAACATCAGTCATCGGCAATATCAACTAACAACCTCCCGTGGACGTCTAAACGGCTATTATTGTTGAACGCCGAGCCTGACGATAAATTGCGAAGAACCTAACGGTTGTTTTCTTTGATATTCAACGGGTATTTAAACAAAAAAGAAACATTGAAAGGTCAAGAATGGTAATATGGTCTCAGACATGTTTCCTAAACACGGAAGTGCTGTCTGGACCTACAACAGGCACTAGAAAAGCCCAATTGAGGAGGAAACGGGAGTTGAATTTTGACTATAGCAATACCTTAAACAAATATATCAGCGTAAAAATGTGGGAACCATCTTCCAACAAAGCTGATAGACCATCCATGATTCGCATGATAGCTATAATCTCCCAGTGGATACGATCTTCGCTTAGATCCTGTCTTGTATGTGTTGTTTTTATCAAGCAATTGTGAGCTGGCGTCAGTGCTGGAATGAGGCCATGGATCTAGATCTAGTTAGAGCATGGCAGTAGATTTCTAGAATCGAAATTGTTGGAAAAGTATGGTAACAACTTGCTGTGACAGATGTAGCTTGTTTCACTACCCGAGGAAGTCCTAAAGAATATTTAATCTTCTCTATGACACTGTGTGGGCTCTTTTTCAAGGAATTCTCTTTGTGGGACACTAGGAGTCTCTTTAATATCCTAAAACTTAGATAAAGAAGGTATTAAATCTGAGATTTAGTAGTTAATAATGGCCACGACATGCCCACAAAGATGGAATATGTTAAGTACATAGCAAGAGATCTTTCGAAGAATAATAACACACCACAGTAACTCCACATAGCTATCAGATACTCATGTTCTGTCGTATGTGTTCTATCGTACTATACTAACCTAGCCGCTCGGCTAGTTCTAGTAGAGCTCGGCTAGTTTAGCTGTATATGCACCCAGCTCGCTCACCCCAAAATTGCGGTCATTGGTAACAGGTTGGTAGGGGTGAAATGACTCCATGTGGATCGGCTGGGCCAGAAGAGATGCGCGCTTTCTCTTTCTCCTTTCCCAAAGAGTTAGTATCATTCGCCACCGCAGCAGAAGTATCGTTGGACCCCTTCGCCAAGTTCGATAGAGCCGCAACACCAGGGATGGCAGTATCCCCAGGCCAACAAGTAGTCGTGAATGACTTAGGAATCTACTGCGAACTCTTGAGTATGGAGAATCCTCTTTGGAACCACAAGTCATCGTGCTTTACCCTCAGGGCCTCAGTAACTTCTATTCTATTGAGATAATAGCTGTTTCAAATTGCGGACCGAGAATATGGCAAACATTGACTGCAAAGGTTCTGGTCTGGTGGAGGTTCCGCTTTGGGCGTACAACTTCATGTATGTTGTTCCGGTGTATCTTTATCAACCTGCTCCAGATCCTGGTCTGTTACTAGCATTGGGGATGGATAATAGGAGTTCTTGATCGTTCAGTCGTCTTTTCATCAGAGGCAGCATAGTTGGAGACATACTAATTGCGAGCCAAGGAAAGCCCGAAATTCCGAAGCATCCGCTGATAAGATGAATACTTAGCCGGTTTCCCGAAGGCGTATGCCCACACAGACATCAGCATCGCACATCTTGCTGTATTCGGACGCTTTTTTTATTAGGCTTGATTTGCGACGACCTTGTTTTTTGGCACATAGACTTTTTGACAGATTTAGATCGATTGGAATGGGTGGGAGGTGCGGAAGCCTTGTTAAGAGATGCCTTAAAGCGCTACTATTGGGAATGGCCGAAGAAAATCAGGGCACTAAATAGATTAAGTAGCTCTCAGGTATTCTTAAAAGCTTCGAATGGTACAGTATTAGAGCGTTGAAAACTAGTGTCGCATTCCAGAAACCGTGGTCTTCAGAGTTCATGGCCTACGAAGACCTGAAACTGTCCCTGGTGAGTTTATTGATACGGCCATATTGATACCTGCCGCACCAAAAAACGGTTGGCTTCTCCAAAGATCGAGGAGCGGGTCAACAATATCCTAGTAACGCATCAAGCTGAGGTCTAGTTATACTAGAATTCGTTCTTGACAGCGAACCGATGTGTAAACATTGGATGAATCGGTCAACTGCATGTGTGATAAGAGCGACGTTGTTTCTATTCTAGAGAAATAAATTCTTTTTGTGAATATTTCTTGTTCCTCTCTGGATTTCCTCGCCCTGGCACTGGGCATTTCACTCTAATCGGCTGGAGGCTTACGTGTCGGTCGGACAGTTTCCTTCGACGTTACTATCCCTAGGATACCATGACTCTAACGTCTCATTCATTGTAATGAACCGCCATGTCCAAGAGTTCGCGTGGGATAAACTGAGCCTCGACCTTCTTCAAAACCTGGGAATTATCTCTATAGATGGGGATGCTCTCGTCTTTGATACGAACTAAGAGGAAGACCTCATACACGCCACGGGAGCGTAACGACAGCTCGATGACAAGAAACCGGTCATTCTGATTAAGGTTATCGGTCCATTCCATGTCATGCCACACACGTGGGATGATAGCTGATCGTGGTTCGTACTACAAGCTATGCGGCAAAGAGGCTGGTCGATCGCGAGGGAGGATGCGTGCAGAAAAGCGAGAGCAGGCTGGTAGGGTGTGCAGGAGCGCTAATTGATCTCGTTTAGGCAGATATATTAGGGCATTCCTCTTTAAGCACCGTGACTGAAGTGATTCACAGTTTATCTCGTTCCAATTGACCTAGAGGCGGAGGCAACGTGGGTGGTATTACTCTCGGCCCGTACGCACCCAATCGAGAAAAGCGATTGGAACAGACATATCCGTCGGCCCTGTAGCCAGATGCCATCCGAGCAAGGTTGAAAGGGAATCTATTGACTAGTTAAAGTTGTCTTGAGTTTTTCGGGGAGCTAGAAATGGCCCTTTTGAAGACTTGGATAGAAAGAGACCATGTCTTGGGCACTCGAGCGGCTCAGAGTCTTTTCTCACGGGCCCTCACATACGCGAAAGCTTCCTACAAACTGTTCGCGCCACTGGTGTCTATTTTATCCTGGATAGGTGTCATACATGACAGGGATCGCGGGGAATTAATTCATCTATTTAAATTATATACATACACTCTTCCTTGTTCAAGTTTTCTAGAGAATGGCACTAGATGAAAGATGTCTATGAGCAAGAACGTATGTGCATGCACCATCAAAAGAGCAAAGGGACGAAAAGAGGAGGAGGAAGGAGAAGAGGAAAGAGAGGAGAGAGCTATCCAACATGGTTGTAGCTCAAAACGTCACACAAGTTCGTGGCGAATCGTAGTAGAACCCGGTGCCTCCTGAATATCCATACCTGACCGCAGGTCACTTGGATGATGTGTATACAACTCGTTCACTTGAAGTGGCGTCTCCTTTTCAGCTGGATTCAGTGCAATGCTATATTCATCCATGGTCTTAGGTTGCGAATTTGTTGTTCGCTTTCGACGAGAGATGATTGCCCAAGCAATGATCCCAATCAACACCAAGCCACCAATAGCACATCCAATACCAATGCCAACCTTTGCCCCAGTTGAGATACCGGAGTTGGAGCTGCCAATACCAGTTGACCCAGTTGAGAGACTCGAGTTGGACTTCTTCGACGAAAGAGGTACCCAATACCCGTCCCAGCTGTCTTCCCATGAATTGGCTGAAGCCTGGATTGAGGTATCCCTAATCCCAATGCTCTGCTGAACACCTGATCCGATTGCCGGCCCAGGTGCTTGTGCTAAAAACCAGTAACCGCTCCCAATACCCTCTTGCCAGTTTGTGCCAATGAAGGCTGCTTGAAGGAAAGCTCTGCCGAAGACGAAGGAGTCGGAGGGATAGCATGGGAAGTAAGTTGTGTTGTGTTCCACTAGTGGCTCTTGAAGGGTAAGCTTTAGAAGTTGGAAAGGAACTTTTATGGTGATATTTTGAGTGTTTGTCGCATTCTTCTCAAATGTGAAGGACATATATGCCGGGGAGGATATTATTTTCTCGTAGCTTTCGTCGTGTGTGTTCCAGAAATATAGACCCAGATCTTCGTTAAATGTAACCGGGAGCTCCGCTGCCATTGTATCACAGGCCTGTTTAGGAAGGTAGAGGTAGGGAAGTGTAGGATCGATCTCCACTGTTTTCGCCCTGCTGGTGATGCTATCTCCCCATTTGAACAGTCCGGATCTATTCTCAAAGCCAAATGGTGACCCCCCCGTGGCAACTCCTATCCCGATGTCTTTGAGATAAATCATAAGATTGCCGAGATGGTTCGTAGCATCAACCTGTTGAGAGCTTACTTGATCCAACACTCGGCTTTGATCATACCCGCCAAGCATCAGTGAGCCTGGAATATCAGGTTCCACAGACCCAATGTGCATCCCCCATGAGTATCAGGGGATACGATCAGAGGAAGAATCGTTCCAGTGCTCCCAAGCAGATAACAAATATAAGTTAGGTAGCTCCATACTTCTATATCTGAAATAGCTAACTTGAGTCTATACAAATTGATTTATGTAAGAAGGTTGTTATACCAGCAACGGTTAAGTGTCTATGCCATACTGTATCCCGGAATCTATTTATACTGATCCAAGCTTCTGTACTCCGCGATGGTAGTTGGTTCAACACGACAGAACCTTTTAGTTTTTTCTATATAATACTATTGTACGAACCAAGATGATGGTGAATTGAATTTCTTTCTTTTGGAAGACACGGCGTTGTGTCCTTTCTCTATCCGGAACATCGATTTTAGGCTAAACGCGCGACGGATGCTACCTATGATTTCAAGGCGTTTAAAGGTATGCATCTCCACCTCACCCCCGAGACCTCCGAGAAGTTCTCTGGGACAAATGAGTGTTGTTACTGGTACTTCATGCAGTGGATCTGCAGCAATTATCATTAGAAATAGCCATGACACAGCATCAGGACTGCATGGTGAGGGGTACCATGTCATTCCCTCAGTACTTAATGCCCGGCTGTTTGAACTAGATTGCTCATTTGTTCAGCACAAATCACCTCTTGTTTTCATCAGAAAACAGCCGATTAACCACCGCTAACAATCTTGTGTACCAAAATGCTCTACGCCGAAGACGACAAGCTCGTCTTCCGTTTCGATGACCACATCCTCTGGGTGCAGCCATGGGGCGAGAATGCCTTCCGCGTGCGTGCAACGAGACAGGCATCAATTCCAGCGGAAGATTGGGCCCTCTCCTCCAAGCCATCCAGCCCAAGCCCAAGCATCGAGATATCCGCTGACCAAGAAGCGACTATCACCAATGGCAACATCAAAGCAACCGTGACACGCAGGGGAAAGATCGTCATCTATGATTCAAAGGGAAACAAACTCCTTGAGGAGTATGCCCGCCACCGCCAGGACCCAATGGATCCCAAGTGCAGCGCGTTGACTGTCGAAGCTCGCGAGCTGCGTCCAATACTAGGCGGCGACTACCACCTCACTATGCGATTCGAGTCTCTCGATCATAAAGAGAAGATCTTCGGTATGGGGCAGTATCAGCAGCCCTACCTGAACCTGAAAGGCTCAGACCTTGAGCTGGCACACCGTAACTCGCAGGCCAGTGTTCCTTTTGCGATTTCGTCGCTCGGCTACGGCTTCCTCTGGAATAACCCCGGCATCGGACGGGCGGTTCTGGGAACAAATATTATGAGTTTCGAAGCGTACTCGACCAAGGCATTGGATTATTGGGTTGTGGCGGGTGATACCCCGGCGGAAATTGAAGAAGCATATGCTAAAGTGACAGGTTATGTTCCTATGATGCCAGAGTATGGTCTTGGTTTCTGGCAGTGCAAACTCCGCTACACGAACCAGGAGCAGTTGCTCAATATTGCTCGCGAGTACCGGCGTCGTGAGGTTCCTTTGGATTTGATTGTCATTGACTTCTTCCATTGGAAGCATCAAGGGGAATGGAGCTTTGATCCGGAGTTCTGGCCAGATCCAGGTAAATTATGGTTCTTTTTCATAACATTTCGATAGCATGATCCACTAATAGAGAACGTCCGATTCCAGAGGCCATGGTCAAGGAGCTTAAAGGGCTTAAAGTCGAGCTCATGGTTTCCATCTGGCCTACCGTTGAAAACGCATCCGAGAACTTCCCAGAGATGCTCGAACAAGGACTTCTCATCCGCCACGACCGCGGTATGCGCGTAGCGATGCAATGCGACGGCGACATCACACACTTCGACGCAACGAACCCAGCGGCCCGAAAATACATCTGGAGCAAAGCTAAGCAAAACTACTACGATATAGGAATCAAAACATTTTGGCTCGACGAAGCCGAGCCCGAGTATTCAATCTACGACTTCGACATCTACCGCTACCACGCTGGCAGCAACCTGCAGATCGGAAACACCTACCCGAAAGAGTACGCACGGGGGTTCTACGAAGGCATGGCTGCAGAGGGTCAAACGAACATAGTCAACCTCCTACGGTGCGCATGGGCAGGCAGCCAGAAGTACGGAGCGCTCGTGTGGAGCGGCGACATCGCGTCGTCGTGGAGCTCATTCCGCAACCAACTCGCAGCAGGCCTGAACATGGGACTAGCTGGGATCCCATGGTGGACGACAGATATCGGTGGCTTCCACGGCGGTAACCCGGACGACCCTGTGTTCCGCGAGCTGTTTACGAGATGGTTCCAGTGGGGGGCATTCTGCCCGGTTATGCGGCTGCATGGTGACCGTGAGCCGAAGCCGGAGGGACAGCCGACAGCTACCGGGGCGGATAATGAGATCTGGTCATATGGAGATGAGGTTTATGAAATCTGTAAACGGTATATTGGGATTCGTGAGCAGCTTCGTGGGTACACGCGAGGGCTGATGCGGGAGGCTCATAAAAGGGGGACTCCTGTGATGAGGACTTTGTTCTATGAATTCCCGTCGGATGAGCGGGCTTGGGAGATTGAGACTCAGTATATGTTTGGGTCGAAGTACTTGGTGGTGCCTGTGTTGGAGCCAGGTCAGCGTAAGATCAAGGCGTATCTGCCGGCTGGGGCATCGTGGAAGCTCTGGGATGAGAAAGATACGGTGTTTCAGGGCGGTCGCGATGTCGAGATCGAATGTCCGATTGAAAGTATGCCTGTCTTTGTTCGCCAGTAGATGGTGGACTTGGGATGAAAGACTTAGCAAGCTGTTCTTCGGTCATACAATTCTGTTCCCCCTGCTTTGTTGGCTCCAAAAGTACTGGGCCATGATGATCTAGCCCCCTCCTTTTCTATTTTCTCTCCTATTTAGGTATGATAGCAGCAATGCTCCACACATAGTGGCTAAAGTACAGTGTCTCCTTCCAAGTTTGTACTAGATATCAAACATCTAACATTCCTTCGAGTCGGGCCGCCGTTGCCAAGTGTGATCCCAGCAGATTATATACCCAATCAAGGCAACCTTGGATATTGAATCCCCCAACTGCATTAGGAAGGACCACGTCAGTTATACCGATTTGCCACAGCATAAAGCCCCTGAGCTTGCAAGTTTTCCGAATACAAGCGCGTACAGAGCACTAGATATCAAACATCCTATATTCCTTCCAGTCAAGCTGTTGTAGCCAACAGTTTAGCTTAGCAGACTATCTACGGAGTATCCAGTCAAGACAAATAAGACAAATCAAAGTCCTGATCCATACTGGGAAGGACTACGTCAATTATACCAATTTATCGCGACAAAACATCCCCTGAAGTTGCAGGTTGCATATACGCGCAACGATAGATGCCCAAGGCAGCAATCGTTCATAAAACAAAAACTCCACTTATGCATAGAAGCCCATCGAAACTCAAAATCCGATTGGAAATAATCACGCAACCGTTAGAAACCTTCTACTCCGTACAGTACCCAGAAATAAAGAAACACCCAAGAAAGAAAGAGTATCCCGAACAAGAGACTCCAAAAACAAGCCTGTAATTTGGAACCCTGCCAAACCAGCCGCCACAGCTCCTAATCAGCAACACCGCCACCATCGGAGCCACTTACCCAGAAAGGAAAACGAAGTCAATCCGTGGTTAGGGGGTTTAGTAGCGCTGGAAATGTGAGGCTTTAGTTTCGGGAAAGTCCCGAAGAGCGGGGATTTGCAAAGCTCTCACCTTGGCCGCGGGTATGGGCAGAAGCGCAAAAAAAAAAAGAAAAAAGAAAAAAAGGGCTCACGCGGCTAGGCAGCTATCGTGTGTACCGACAGGCGGGTACCTTTTGGCGCTAGAGCTGTCTTAGAGTTAGTGTTAGATTGCACCGAGATTCTCCGTGGCCAATCAAGGGACGGTATTATATAAGGCGGTTATTGCGGTGTCGGTTGGCTTTTGTGTACGGAGTAGATTAAAACTCTATTGTATACGGAGATGCCATCAGCATTGATAGACGTGCGATATATATAGAGAGATTGATAGTTGTTTAATTTTAGAATGCAATATAATATGTAATTTATTAATATCCATGTCCAGGTGAATGATAGTAGAAAGAGATTGTACAGACGCAATACCCAGTAACATCCAAAGTCGATGACTGCTGATAGTTTTGCCGAGGCCCGAATCTCAATCTCGATCGCTCTTACACACATGAATGGATCCCAAAATTGAGCCCGGCAAGACTGCTCTATAGGGCGATATTGGCCGTCGATCACCAAGAACCGGCATCTTGGAACTCAACGGTAGGAGAATGAATCCATGGATCGAGTCCCAACGTGCGCATGTCAAACCATGGAAGGAACAGTCAAAATTATAAGTGTGTATTTGGTATTACTACTTGGTATATTGCGGTATACCCCTGACCCTTCCCTTCTCCTCCCATGGTAGGTGCTGTATTTGATATCCACACCAGCGGAGCGAAACTCCAACGGCTCGTTTCAGCTAAGAAAACCGATCCGATCTGGCCTTGGCGCCGTTTTCCATTTTTGTTATCGTGTGCAGGTGCCGAGTGGTGGTCAGGGCAGTGTTAGCGGCAGCCATTGAACTTTCTTTGCCCTATGCCTTGGAAGGAATTAGAGTTTCACGGTATTTCTTTTTACTGGGACTCGGGTTTCTTTGTAAGAGTAAGATAAAATACTACCATCCGTATCCCTACCAGGAGAATATCAAGAAAAGATGAAAACGGTAAATCGTAACCATAACAGCAAATTTTCTCCCGTGTGAGTTCCATGGTCCGCATCCCGTTTGGATCCACACAATGCAGGTAAACACAAGTATGGATATATAGATGTCGGTACGGTATGCAATCAGAACGGGAATTAAGCTAAAAGATTCAAAATACATACAACAACTGGGAACTCGCAGATCGTCTACAATGTCAATGTTAACGTACCGTGATTACCTTGTACCTACAAAATAATATCACATGTAATTATATCCTGATTTACCGAACTATTGTTGCCCTATCACACTGAAAGGCAATCTACCCAATCTGATTCGATAGATCTCAGTCGGCGAATGGTACACAATACCCGATCACTTCGATAGTCTCGAGCTGAGCAGAGCGCATGGTGTGTGGAAGTGATAGCTGGCTGGCTAGCATCATTTTCACCATAATACTGTGGAGCTGGAAATGACACTCCAGGTGTGCCAGTCTTCGATGTTGTCTTGAAATAATTCGGTATAATAGACGATCATAATCATCCTATAGTGGGAGGGCTGCCAAAAAGGGAAACAGACTCGAAACAGAGACAAAACCCGAAATAAAAACCAGATTAACCAAAACAAAATAAAATAAAATGATAAAACCATCCTGAAACAGCACAAACTCGGTTATTACATGTACCATAACCCCCCAACCCCCCAAACAAGAGAAAAAATATATATAAAAAAAATTACCAACTTTCAACGGCCAAAGCCCAACACCACCAATAAGCCGCCTCACGGGGGAAACGGAAAGCCCAACCCGACAAAAGAGAGAAAAGACGACTTGCATACATGCACAAGCTCCACGATCCATGCAAGACCAACCAAATCCCCACCTGAGAGCCCCGCCGTTCATCCCGTCAGAAGGTGACCAATCCGTCCTTATGCGTCGCGACCCCTCCCACTGATTGGTCACGGACTCATCCCAACGCTCATTCCGTCCTGGGCGATCCGAGCGAAAAACAACCCGCATTAACTGGCTACTGTCGTAGCCAGTAGCATAGTAGTTTTCATACAGAGCCCAATGGGGCGGATAGGCGGGAAAATCAAGGACCTGCACTCGGTGAAAAGTAGACTCTAGGTAATAATGTCTACCCTGGTCGTGTGGCGTACGCAATCCTAGCTCCCCATACTTACTACTAGATATGCCTCTTCCCGCTTATTCCTCTCGCTCGCTCTCGTTCTCGTTAGATAGGATTTAGGTATTGTATACTGTACTTAGTGTATTGTATTAGACTGTCTTTGGACTCGTCCACACCATATCTTCCATTATTCCTTGGCTGTGAGTGGACGTGGGATTCCCATGTCAATCATATTCCAGATCGGGACGGGAGGGGGACAGCGCCAGACCGTTTGATTTTCCATTTTCTCCTGCAGACGCGGACGAACCTCTCGAATAGACTTCTCGTTTCTTTTTTATCTTTTTTTGTTTTTCAACTTTCTGTGAGAGGTGTGGGAGTGTGTGTCATGTCTCTGATGTCTGGGTTCAGGGTCTAGGCCTGGTTCTGATTCTTGTCTGTCACTGTGCAGGGTGAGTTCATGGGTTATGCATTATGTACATGTATGCATTACATTACGTCTTCTGGTCGTGATCCTGGGTCTTGATGCAGGCAACATACATGCGCATTAATCAACATAACTAGCACCAGCACCAGCTCAGTAGTTTTCCTTTGGACTAAATAGTAACTACCTACATCGTGTACGCCCGGCCCTCCCCTAGCTGAAGTCTAGTATACATGTGCATAGACTATGTCACTATGTAGTCATCTGCAACAGTCCCACCTACATCTGTTCCAATCTACATACTATCACCACGCACGTTCCAATGTGTTCTCCGAATCTCCCAACCTTGCCTTGTCAGACAAACGGGTGGGTCCTTACTTCCGTGCTTAGGCCCTGACCAGAACCAGGCCTCATGCTCTCGCATCCCTTGCGTCCGTCCTCGTGAGCACAGCGTGTGCCCGGTGGCGCATTCCTCATGGGGACCCGTGCAAAGGGGATAGTGAAACGGTTGGAAGCTGCGAATCTGCATTCCCTGTCGATACCTGCAATATTAGATGAGAGGCTGGCTGGAACGGGGGACGTGTGGGAGTACGAAAGTCTTTTTTGGCTCTTGCATTGGTATATGTACGACTTGTGTTGTATATAACGTAGCAATGAGTGTTTAGGTAAGAAATAAAATGTTTGTATGTAATGTGGTAGAATTGTTAAATATTATTAGTATTCAAATTAGATCAGTACTATGAACAGGGTATTATGCCATCCAAGCAAAAATGGAGAGTCCAATCTCTCCAAATTGCGTGCCTAATTAAACAGAGTGTGAAAAAAAATATATAAAAAGAAAAGAATAATCATTCAACGTAGAACCGAGCCTCAAAAGGGCCAAAAGAACAGTTTCAAGATCCGAACCATAGTAATACACATTAAGAGTATACAAAAGAAAATCGTAATAACTCCCTATTAGAGAACATAGACACAAAGAAAATCGAGCTTTTGAAATATACAAGAAGGGTTCCATCGATGGACCCGAGCGCGAAGGGGAATCAGGAGTATAGAACAAAAGGAAAACAGTTGAGAAATGAGACTCGTAAAAATCATGATGGATGCATGTTTTTTTTTTAATGATTTTTTGTTTTTTTTTCAGTTGAGCAAGTTATTCACTCCCATGCGAGTGTCACGAGCAGGCTCAGATCTGGAGATCCAAGGCTTGGGCAAATCCGTAGGCTGGTGCCATGAAGCCAGAGTAGGCTGGTGGCCCATCCAGCGTTGTGTGGAGGCGATCTCTGACAAAGACTCCAGAGCGCGAGCCGGATAACTGGGCGAGTCCTCGAGAACATGAACACTGGACCTCCGGATCTCGTACTGCGAGCGCAGGTCGACAGGCAAAGGCAGGAGTTGCGGGGAGGGGAAAGTGCGGGGTGAAGAAGAGCAGACGGAATTGTGATCTGAGACCATAGAAGGCGGCTCGCAGGAGGTAGCGTGTGAAGCCTCTGAGAAAGCGGGCGAGGTGAGGGGAGTGTCGATTGGTCGGTTGATGGAGGGGAGGGTATAGATAGGGGAGAGCTGGCGGGCGGAAGAAGCCAGTGATTCTCTGCGGGAGTGGGAGTATTGTTCAGAGATGGCGGTCTCGATGGACTCTGTCCATGAGGGGCGAGAAGAAGCAGAAGAGCTGGAGAAGCGGGAGCGAGCTGGGCTCATTGCTGAGGCGCGGGTGTAAGGAGCCTCGATGCGGCCTGTATAAGTGCGGGAGGTGGTGGGGGTGGACAGGCCGCGCTTCTTGCGGTTCATGCTTCCATTCCACCAGTTCTTGACTGCGTTGTCGCTGCGGTTTCCGAGACGTCGGGCGATCTCAGCCCAGCGCTTTCCCATTTCGTTGACCATGCGCTCGATCATCAGGCCTTCGTCGGCGGAGATGGGCTCTCTGTTTAGCGAGGGCTTGAGATTTTGGTGGAAACGCTCACGACATTGCTTGGGTGAGCGGTAGTGCATGTGTTGAGAGATGCGAACCCAGTTGTTTGGGCCCTGTTCGCGGACTAGTTGGGTGAGGAGTTGGTCTTCCTCTGGGACCCAAGGACCACGACGGTGTGAAGCAGGCATTATGAGAGTAGACAGTTGAGTAGATAGTAGAGGATAGAGGGGATGGAGAGGATGGAGAGAGAGGATGTTGATAGTTAGAGGAAGTATGAAAAAAGTATGAAGTAGAGGAAGAGGTTATTATAGTATACCCGGACAGTGTCAAGTCTTAAGTACCAGGGGGATGGGTCCAAAAGAAAAAAAACACAGGTCCCGCTATGGAAGATCACGATCCAAGATCTCGGAGCTGACAGTTCGGAATAATACAGGTTAAAGGGTAATATAATTAAATAAAAATACTAAAATAAAATAATATTAAAATACTTAATACAGACTATTGTAATCTATAGATCGTGGGGAGTGGAAAAATGCTCCGTTGGGATCTTCAATACCACCCGGGAATTTGGGCTGAGGAAAGACGCGTAAAACAGAAAAAGATCGGAGTGATCGACCCTGAGCCCCGTTGCTGGAATTCCAAATCATCCATGGCGCTAACTGTTTTCCTTTTTGGGATTTATTGTTTTATTTATTTCATATATCTTATTTCTATTTCTTTTATATATATGCTCTTTGTTTGATTCCCATGGCCATGGTAATATAGAAAGAAAAAAAAGCAACTTTCCTTCAGTTCTAGATATAGTAAGTGTATTCCGTAGTTTCAAGGACCTACCTTCTATAACCCAAAAATTAATTATAGGTACATTCATATACAATATCAATATGAATAAAAAAAAAAAAAAAAAAAAAAAAAAAAAAAAACTCATAATATAAGTAAAACAACTATCAGAAAGGGGTCAAAAAATCAAAAACAGCCAGGGGCAGATCTAGCTTCCGAGTGACAAGCGGTTAGACGTCCCAGATTCCACTCAGCCAGCCATGCACAACACTTTTTTCTCGATTTATACCAGATCCATATTCAATCGGTCAAGTCCGACATTCCATTGGTTCGACCAGGGTTCCTTCTCGACCTCGCGAGGATCTATGAGTGGAGCGATGGAGCGGTGGACCGAGTTTGAATTGACAAATCGCTCTCGTTCGGGCGCCGTCCGTGAAGATACTACCTTGGAATTTTGATTTTATCCCCTTTTTTGGATTCAATAGTATGGGGAAATCGGTGTCTCCGTGCGATGACAGGAAAAGCTTCAGCCTCCCCGAACAACACCGAGATATCCCTGAAGACCCAGATCGGAGTTCATTTTTTGTTCATATATATATTTTATATATTTTACATGGATTATTCTATTCCCATATCCTGGTGTTGATACTATTGGCTTGGGAATTTGTATATCTGGTATGCCTTGCAGCCTGTCTTCCATATGGCTTAAACCCCCATCACAAACGTGACAGACTTGCTTTCCTGGTTTTCAAGATCAAGATCGAAGTTTGCTTAATCCAGTTTAAAATAGTCACTAATTTATATTGTAAAATCCATTTCGAAAAGAAAAATCCATAACTGAAAAAGAAATAAACGTGCATGGGCCACCTGCCACCTGTCACTGACAGTTGACCGTGGATCCCCTCCATGACGCCTAGAGGGAAGTGAAATAAAACCGAAATAGGTTTCGTTAACCCCGACGCCAAGGGAGAGAAAAGGTACTATACAATTGCAAAGACACAAGATGTGACGTGATCCATTCCGATCTGGATTCTGAATATCTTTGATCATTCCCGCTAGACCGTAAGGGCAGAAGTATTTGGTCAATCTATTTTTTTCCCATCCTTTTCCACAGTCCACAGACTATTTCCAGTCTAAGGACTGGTGTACCAGAAAGAAACGATGGATGCATCAGAAGGCGAGATCGAGGATCGAAAAGAAAGATCGACGAGTGCGAAGTTTCCAGACTACCCGGTTAGGCATGTCGCAGCTGAGATCTTCACCGGTGGAAACTGGAAACCGTTGAAACGCAAGCCACACCTTTTTTTTGCTTTTTTCTTACCAGATGGTATCCTTCGAACCCTGGGTGAGAACAGCCACTGTGAGAATAGATAAAATGCATACATACCATACAATATGTACCGAATTAGTGTACATATTGTAATTTAAATTCTCCAGGGGTAGACCTTACATGCATCCATATGGATGCCCTAGGATGTTGATTGGTCCCCAAGGTATTTGTCATTGTTAATGGGACTGCCAGTTCGGTTAAGGATAGGCGGATATGGGCGTCTCCTCCTAAATCTTTAATCTATTTGATCATTTTAATCTATTCCACACGCCAGATTGGAACAAAAAAATAAATTTATACATCGTGTCTTTATAGATTAACCATTAATTAATGCTTGGAGCATTCCAACAAGGCTATCTATAGATTCAAAAATAAATAAAAAGTGTGGAGAAAAAGACATTAATTGATTTCCCCCCCCCCCCCCCCCCCCCTTTTTTTTGGATTCTACTTCCAAGGTTGTATTCTGGGGTGTGAAACATGGTTCTAGAAAGTGAGAAAGGAAACATCCATGGATGACCTTCTTGTGTAGCCATGTGGACAAGTCCTCGTGTGGACAGCCAGATCGGATTTCCGTACTCCTGGGAAAAACCGTTTCTGAAAGGATGAACCCGTCGTCCTGGAATGCAACATCGACTAGGGTGTACCCGAGATTGGACCTGTCAGTTTTTGATTTTTAATTTATTTTTTGTTTTGTTTTACCGTTTACTCAAGGTAAACTATTGTTCCCCCCCTGTCTGTTCGCCAATCAGAGATACGGCAAGTATTTGAGATAAATCCCTGTCGGCGTGCAGGGATCACCGCTGATCACGTAGCCCCGTGCACTCGAGCTTAGATCGGGTATTTGAGCGTTGGTATGGAGGGGGGAGAAGTAGTGTATCAAGTGTAAAGGAAGATAGTAAGTATACCTGATATCGCAACAACCATAAAATATTAGAATATCTCTAAATCAATATAGTAAAAAGACCTTTAAGTCTGACATTGAAGTTCAATGGGGTACCCGTCACAAAGAAGTCTAAATGTGGAGCGAACGGTCTCGCAGCTGTTTCCTGACTGTCGGGCCTTCCGCATGGCGTTGCAGCTCAGAGAGGGTCCAAGCACGGTGTTCCAGTGGCCCCCTTTTCACCGTTTAGGTCACGTGGAGACAATATATTGTAACCAGATTTGGGTGTATTATGCGAAATTGGTTTCGCATTTGCTTATGGCGTTAAAAGCTATGGGGAAACTATAGCTACACGGAGCACGGGCTACCGAGTACCAAGTACATACATCATTCATTGTTTTAGATTCTCATCTATTATTGTAACTATTGGCAGTGTTCAGGGATTAAGACTACCCTAGTCGGTTTCATTCCCTTTTAGGTAATGGGTTGTACTTTTGTGATATGTTCATCAACACGACACGAGGTGGATCATCAGAGTACTGTACTGGTACAATCCACGCGTTATGGAAAATGGAGGCGTAAGGAACATCGAACCAACCCGTGGTCTCCGGAATTACGGAGTACAATACAGGCAAGTATTATGTAGTACCCTGTAATCGGCAAGTGATGCAACTTGCTTAAACGACGGGAAAGATGTACAAACTATATGAATTTGAATTTAGGTTGTGAAATTAAAATTGGATTTGATTTTTGACTTTAAGTTAAATTCGAATCTGCATTAGAATAACTTGAATTTGAATTTGCTCTAAGGCCATGATACCGCAGCCTGGTCTGTGATTGGTGGCCCACCTTCTCGGGCTTTAGATATCGGGGACCACTCTCATGGTGCCCGATCTGTGGGAAACCGTTTGGGCCTACGCTGTCATACTCCACCTCGTACTCTGTATAATTATTTTGCTTAGTAAGTTTTGAAAACGGCAGATCCCACCTCTTGTATACTATAGTAACACGGATGAATTTGAATATATTATCTACCTTGTGCAACATATACTAATACGAGTCTCTCTGTGTATACCCTTGAACCTACATACGTTGTAAAAACGATATACGAAATCAGTACAGATCACAAATAGTCCGAAGTTGACAACCTTGGAAAAGCTTGCGACTACGTCGGAAAACGGAAATGGAGAACGGACCAGATGAAGGCCCCGCACGATCTGTAAAGATCCTGATGCGAACCGGTTTGGGAAATCCTGTTCCTGTTCCTAAGTTTGAAGCTCCCTAACATGCGGAAATATTCAACATTAATGAGAACAAATATTATATATAATGTATCCAAGCAAAGTATGATAATATTATAGCCTACGGAGTACAATATACAAAGTCCGACTACTGCAAAATCCGAATAACCATATCTATCCGGCCCAAACTCAATCGTTCCCGCGAAAGGTACAAAGGCACAAAGACAAAGAGCCCAGTCATTCGGGCTTAAATATGATTGTTCATATCTTGGGGAAATGAATAAACCCCCGAGAATCCCTTAGAATCCTACCACCATTATTTTAAAGCTTTGGGGCCAACCCGTCATCCTACTCATAGCAGTTTTTTGCCTGGAAGACGAAGAGGGGCCGCGAGTGTCAGAGTGGAACCAGAACGGAGCTGTTCCTGCCCGCCCACGGCAAATACCATAGCAAAAAATTCCCATCTCTCCACCAGACTCTCCCAGGCCTCTCCCAGGCCCGAACATTTTCCGGAGCGTATCGAGGCAAACGAAATGGGGCGCAATCTATATAGTGTCCTGAGCCAATGGTTCTACTCCCTCCCCCCTTTTCCGCTTTGAGTCTCGTTTCAGGGAAAGGTGAGACTAGGGCTTGTGGGCTTGTGGGCTTGCAGGGAGGGCTGTCAAAGGTAGAGGGCGCGTGATGCAACGGCAACCCCGTTGTTTGGGGCTTGACCTTAGCTTCCCGTTATCGTTTAGTCTCGATTAAGTGAACTCCGGTCTTGGTCTCGGTCTCGCTGATCGTCATTATCAATGATGCAATCTTTTGTACGGACGCAAATTGGATGGGATTTCTTAGACATGTGATCGGCATGTAGTTTGAGTTATGTGTACATCCGTGATGTTGGTATAACCAACAAAGTACAGCAAAATATGAGCATCAAGTGCTCAACATTCTCAACTGTAAATCTATATAGCATTTGTTCTCATTTAATTGAACAAAAACTAACCTAATTCCAATTCAAGCAAGACTTAGCCGCGAAACACTTACCCAGTTAGGCCACTTAAAAGTCCCGGAGTACTATAACTCCGTACTCCGTACTTTATACATAGCAACAATCAATATCTTACAGTCTAATATACAACCCCCAACCCCACCCTAAAACTAATAACCAAAAACCAAAAACAACCAAAAACAACCAAAAACAACCAAAAACAAGCTACCATCCGCGTTCAATAATTCCAAGTCCCCAATTTTGCGGCTAATCGACCGGTCCAGCGCCCCAAATCTCCGTGGCTTGATCCCCACCCGCGCCACACCACTCACAACGCACCATAACCGGCTCAGCCATGTCTGTACCCTCTATATATGCCTAAGTACGCCAGAGACCAAACGGGGTAATTCAGCTAGGGCTGGGAGATATGATACCGCACATGGGGCAGGTGGATTCTAGATTCCCGGCTTCGGCTAGCATGGTTTGTCGCTCTCGTGGGAGTTGTGAAGCGAACGGGCTTACTTAGTTGAGACGGGAATTGACTATGGATATTTGATAACGAAGGCGTGGCGATGTAAGGGATTCTTAGGGCTAGGGGTTGTTGTTTGGATTTTGATGTAGGGATGCGAGGGTGAGGGGATCCTTGGAGGGTTAGGTAGAATAATACTGTTGCCACAGTGGTTTAAACTTCCTTGGCACCTATTGTTCTACCTGTTTATCTTTAAGATAAATTAAAATAAGGAAAGTGTCATTTATAACGGTATCACCATAGTAAAAACAATAACCTTCGAACTACCCTAGCCACATAGTACTTGCATGTTCTGCTCTATAATCGACCCTATATGCATAATTTTGCCAAGATTTTCCTTTTTCGGATGGATAAATTGATGACTCGCCTTTACTAATTTGGGCAATACATGATCTGAGTGTTGCAAGTAAGAAACCATCCCCATGAAATTTGATATAAGTTCCTTCTACATGAATTCTGAGCATTGAAAACTGTAGGTCCTCCTAGACTGAGTAAACTCCAGGCTCATGGTGATTGATTCTGGTCGGAGTAGTATGTGGGGTGGAAATTATATACTTTGATCGAGTTACTATACCACCATCTCGCCAGTCTTCTTTCAGCTAGAGAACGTGACGGATACAAAGTCTTGGATGTTTGCATAAATATGACGGTTAATCTTTTAAGGAAATGCGAATCAAACGGAAATCGGTCATATAATGTGAATGGGTCATTCTCTATGCGAATAATGCTGCACCAGACAAATAACAATGGCTATGATATTCTTTTGATAATATTGAAGATAAACCGCTGGCGTTAACACAGCCATTTCCCTTGGAGTTCAGGTTTGATGCTCGGTGTCTGCTAGTGACAAGAGCAGAGCCTGTGCTAAGGCAAACAATTTCACAACCCCCATGATATGATATCTTCCTAGAGGTTTGAGTTTCAGCAAGATTGCTCGATAACGGAAGCAGCCGGCTCAGATTTAGGAAAAAAGCTTTGTGCTAAGCAAGCCTTGAAGCCCGCCCGACCTTAAGGGGCTGGAAGCTGTAGCTTATACAAAGTTGGTGAAATTAACCGATAGCCCTGCCCAAGGTGGATCCTATATTTCAGCGGCCAACACGCTGCATGTTTTTATAGATTAGCGCTATATTTGGCAACGGAGCCCTATTAACCAACTACCAGGCTAAGATTTAGGAGTGTTGGGTGCTTTCGTATCTAGACCGGGGTTTTTTTGCCGAACCTTGTAATATTCGGCGCTCACCAACCCGGCTACCAGGATGTTCCCACTAGAATTGGAGATATAGAAAGAAATAAGAAAATATAATGAACCTGTGGATGGGCGAGACAAAAAAAAATGAAGTGGGTGGGAAAACCATATAAGCAGGATAAAAAGCCCTAACTTAAAATTTGTATTCTAAGGGATTTCACAAAGTGTGAGGTATATACTCTCTCTATCACCCTCATATAATTCTTTCAATGTCCCCTCAAATCTACAGCTCTTATAGCAAAACAAATAATGCAAAGCAAAGCAAACTATACCAAGTACTATGTAGGAACTTTGCGACTTCCGGCACCATGGCTATTTTCCCCCAAAAACATAGACAATTAGCCCTATCTACGGAGTAGATCAGGTGATTCATTAGAGGAATAAAATGGAGCGTTATTATAGGGTCGGTTATAGAGCAGATCATGAAAGGAGTACTATGTGGCTGGGGTGGTTCAAAGGCTGTGTTTTCTACTATGGTGATACCATAATAAATGGCACTTAGGCAGGAAAATAGGTTAGACCGCTGCGCCAATAGTGAAATCGCTGAGCCAACAATATTATACTTTTTACAATAAAAAAGTTCTATCTGGCTATTCCGTTATTTTATGGTTGTAAGTATCAAACGGGCGGATTTAGGTTCATCGTTGATCTTCAGTACATCCGTAAATTGTTACATTTTTATCTTCGGCTATTTATACGACCTATCAAGTGCCAAATCCACAATCCTCGAAACACACGAACACAACCACGTGGGAATCTTACCTGGAAACCTGCATCCAAAAGCCGGATAAGCGCATATCGTACTTTAACCCCAGTCCGATGGTTCCGCGAACATGTGATAGAAATGCCAGAATGCCATGCCGCATCTACCGGGGTATGTACATGACATGTGTGGAGTAGGGATGGGTGGGATATCGATATGGACTATGGGCTTAACGCCGACCCTTCTACGGAGCAAGTACCCCGTACTAGCCGGTCAGGGGTGTGCATGTATTGTGCAATGCGTAATGTAATGTACAACAGAGCCGAAGGCGTGGCGTATACTTTTGCTTATATGCAGATGCAGATATCCTAGTTCAGCCTCCGTCACGCGCTGGTGGATTGGGTCTGGACCTGGATTTAGACCTGGGCAAGGGTTCAATAGGATTCTGGGATTTGAGGGTATTTAATATGTTATCTCCTCTACGCGAGACGTGAGAGGGATTGAATGAGTGCGTGCTCAAGAAATCGACCTCAAATCATACCCATTAGAGGCGAGATAAAGATGTTTGATGGTGTGATACTGTGATTGGCTCATCCGGGGAGAACAAGATAACACTAGGTCTTATGTCCAGACCGTCAAACTCAATGCCAACATCAAGGTACTGGTTGGTCTTGGCTGTCTCAGTGCATGGATGAATGTCTTGGATTGCGACTGAGGGCTGGAACGGGCGTTGACTTTATTGGTTTCTTGGGGGCAAGATACCAATAGTAAACAGGGATATTCCGGGGCTGAAAACTGAGGGCTTGCATGTGGCTTGGTTTCTTGCATATCGCAATTAGGGGCTGAGTTTCCCGACGAGTAGCGGGTATATTCCGTTCAAATTATGTCCTAGATGAGTGGATGTGATCGTACTGCTTCTAGACATACAGATATAAGGGTAGAGCGTACCATAGTAATGTGTCCCGTACGATGTCATCCAGGTTGAAATGCGTTTGGAAATCATTAGCAGAGAGGAAACGGGAGACCGATTGTACTGGACAAAGGTTGTGGTAGACCTATTCTGCTGTTCAGTTTTATCCAAAAGGCCGAGGTCACAAAGACTAGTCATGCATATCCAAAACCAATAATATAACTGTGGACATAAACGCCCGCCCAAAACCAATCCGACAGGCCCTCATCTTTCATGAACGTTCCCAGTATACGTGTACATCACAAAAAACCACATGCAAAAAGCAAATTCATTACAGAAATGATCCAGCCCAAAACCCAGGGCAGGATACAGTAAAAAGGTAGATGAGACCCATATGCAAAAGAGTAGAATGAGAATGAAACCAAGACGGAAAAAGGTAAAAAGGAAAAGGAAAAATCGCTCAAGGGGTATATTCGCAGTGCACGTCATAACCAGATATCACCTTCTTCGCCGTTAACCCACTGCGCCCAGACGGCCTCATAAGCATTCTCCAGATCGTGCACCCAGCGCGCCGTATCGAAGAGTTTATTTTTGTAGCGGTCCCGGAACAGTATCTGTCGTATATCCGCCAGTCGGCCGCGGGCGTAGCCCTCGTGACCAGAGTACTGTAGATCGAGACATAGGCGAATAGCCTTATTCTCGTAGTCTTCATCCGACGAAGCGATGAGATCTTCCCGGGCGCGCTGGCCAACCTCGGAGTTGGGGAGTGCGCTACTGAGAATACTGCTCGCCATGCGAGAGCACATTTTGTACTTGTAGCGCGGGAGAGTAAGTAGCGGGGTGCCGCTCCAGAGGACGTCTGTAGCTGTGGTATGGGCGTTGCATTCTGGCGTGTCAAGAAACAAGTCTAAGATCTTCGCTCGCGCGATGTGTGTGTTCTTTGGGGCTACGTCCGTGAAGATGATCCGCGATGCTGTCTCTTCGCCGGCCCAGGCTTTAGCGATGTCTCGCAGATTTTGTTCGCCTGTGTCTGGGAAGCGGAGGAGCCAGAGAACAGCGTTGGGGATTCGGGCTAGTATGCGCAGCCATGTTCGGAACGTCGTGGGTTCAACCTGCAAGAGGGTTAGTCATGTGGCTTGGGATCAGCGAGCGTGGCAAATAGACCGACCTTGTACAACTGGTTGAAATTACCTAAGATGATAGTATCGTCGCTCAACTTGGGGAATAATTCTTTGCGCATTCTCCAGCGCCGGGCTTGTTCTTCTTCCCATGATACGTGCTTTTCGCCAGCATCTGGGGCACTCTGTCGGTGATCACAGCAGAAAAAGGTATCACGGGTGAAAACAATCTTCTCTCCGTAAACCCAATCCTCGAGTTCCTCGCCATTGTCGTCTTCCAAAAGACGATCTTCGATCCGTGTTTTGCGCCGTCCGGGACTCAATGTCTCCGGTGGAATGGAAAGCTGATCAGCGAGGATGTAGTCGCACCATTCAGCACCGAGGGTGCCAGCGAAGCCCATGAATGACATGTGGATAGGCGCTGGCCGTGCAGCAAAGACTTCGTTCCGAGCTCCTCGCGTGTAGCCGTTCAGGTTGACCAGGATGTGAATTCCATCTGCAACAATCTGCTGGACTAGTCGATCGACCGGCCATCCACTCGCATCGTAAAAAACAGGAGCCTCTTTCTCAATCTGCTGGCGATGCACCGATTTGTCACTGGGGGTCGTAGCGTAGCAGTATGACTTGACGCGGGAGGGGTCATGCAACCCAAACACAGACTGCATCAGATGTGCGAGGGGGTGGTTGTTGAAGTCTGATGACACGTAACCAACTCGAAGGTACGGACTAGGCGGAGATGGTGGAGGGAAGACGGTAGGTGGCAGCCACGGAAGTCTCAGGGTCGACGTTGAAATCCGCAGTCCATTACGCTGGGAGATCTGACGGATTTGCTTCGCCGACAGGGGACATGTGAAGGTATGGAAAGGCAGGACGGTGGGTGCATTCGGGGCAGAAAGACCTCCAGGGAGTTGAGGTCGACGATACTTGGATAGAGGATAATCTTTGCCGAAGACATAGCGATCTTGATACCACTGCCAGGTGAGAGACCGGATAGCGCGCTCGACAAGTCGTACAAGTCGAGACCCTTCCCATTTCTGTCCAGCCCAGGACTGGAAAAGCTTTGTCAGAGACATGCGATGACTGGAAGCAAAGCGAGTAGACTCCAAAGCGGGAGCCAGTTGCAGGCATAATTGCTCTGCCGTGCTCGCAGTCAACATCCCACGCCCCCAATATTCGCCTTCTTTGAGTTGTCGGTCGACAATGTCCACTACCCGCTTGATCCAGCCAGAGCCACCCGTGTCGGAGTTGAGTGAATCCCGAAGCATCCCTTTCTCATCAACATGCCATCGATCTCGGAAGCCACGGGCGTTAACGACGCCACCCCGACCTACCCAGTTGCAGACAGAATTCAAGGCATTTGCTAATCCGCAAACCGCCTCAGCAAACTCGGGGTTCACCTTGACGGCGCGCTTGTAGTATACAATGGCGTCGTTAACCTTACCGCTATCCTTGACAGCATTGGCCAGATTTGCCAAAGCAATATCGAAGTTTCCATCGCACTGAACTGCTTGCTCGTACATCTTGATGGCGGCGTGAAGCTGCCCGATATCCTTGAGCAAGCTACCAAGGTTGGTATACAGATGGGCATGTCGCGAGTCGAGATGCAAGCCATAGTTGTAGTATGCCAAGGCTAGGGATATTCCACTTCCAGGGACGACTCCAGGGATCTCAAGGTGATGCTGAGTCTCACCATTCGAACGCGCCAAACCCCTCGCTGGCGGATTGTTTTGAATGCCAGCCAGCAAGATGCCAACATTGTTTGCAGTGGATGGGCTAGGTTGCAGGGAAAGAGAAAGATAATAGAGAGCCAAAATATCCCGGACACCAGGGGAAGACCTAGTTGCTCCTGAGGAACCCACGCTGGACATGCCATCCTGGTAAATTTTCGCCAATGAAAGGAGAGAATTGCTGGTGGTGGAAGTGGCTGCATTGCGAGCAATACCTTCGGCAACGTATTGGAGGCCCGGCGGCATTCCGCCTGCTGGGAAAACAAGTTTGGCGGTTTTCAGTGCTGTATCGGGATAGAGCAGAATGCTCTCTTGGGACTCATGCTCGGATTTAGGGTACCCATTACTCGAACTTCCAGAAAAGGCAGCAAAAATCTGTTTGATGATGCTTCGGATACCATGTCGCCTTCGGCCAGCAGCGATGAGAACGGCATCCTCGAATGCAGCTGCAGCACCCGCATTATCACCAAGAGCATAGAGCATATTACCTTTGGCATGAACCAAAGCTAGCATTCTTCCGTTCTCCGCGCCTGAAATTGCATATCCGCTACTCGCAAAACCAAGGGGTTTAGCATCTGGTGAGCCAGGTTCCATTCCCTGCGGTCGTCCCATGTCGTCATCATACTCGAAAGACGCTTTGTCGTACATGCACACATCAGACACGTTGCTCTCGGCATCACTCTCGGGTTCGCTAGCGTGTTCATCTGTCTTGAAGCAATCGCCGTCTTTGGGATGACGAAGGGAAGTCTGAACAAAATCAATGATGTTGACGGCTTCCCTGCCTCTGTGACTATTGCATAGTAAACCAATCAGATGTTCAACGGCTTCAAAGAAGCTCGGCCGTAATTGCACGGCGCGCAGCCAATTCTGCGAAGCCTCCTCTCGGCGATCGAGTGCTAACATGGTAGCAGCAAGGTTGGAGATAGCTTCCACGTGTCTGGTACTTGTTAAAATCAATTATTAGGCAGCAAGAAGAATTCACTTACGTCGAGTCACGAGCTATGATCCTGGAGTACCATCGCACGGCTTTGTGATAATCACCCAAGCCATAGGCTAAACAACCCCCGAGAAGCATTCCGTCGATCCATTCCCAACGGCTTTCCGCACACAAGTCAGACAGCATTGACAAAGCAGATGCAGCATTGGACATAGGCGAGCCCTCATTGAAAAGAGAACCACGAGCCCTGGTGAAATTCGACACTCCCGGAGGACAGCCCGTGTCGCGTAGTCCGAGCATATGGGTATCTGATCCTCTGCTATGTGTGAACTGATTCAAGGACGGGCGCCGAGTCTGCACGCGAGGAACAGATGCAGGGTCGTTCGACCTATGGCTGCCGGCGTTAAATTTCTGACGTTGCAAATCATATTGACTAGCTGGGTAACTGTTATGACGT
This sequence comes from Penicillium hordei, assembly GCF_028827395.1. Taxonomy (NCBI): domain Eukaryota; kingdom Fungi; phylum Ascomycota; class Eurotiomycetes; order Eurotiales; family Aspergillaceae; genus Penicillium; species Penicillium hordei. Next base: position 6,203,027 of record NW_026623142.1, read on the forward strand.
GTGAGGTCGGGCGGAGGGGCTTGTGAAAAGTCGAGACCTGGTTGCCGTGGGGGTTTAGGGTAGATGCTTGGCTTCAAAAATCGGGGGTAACCGTCAACGGCAGCGTTGTTAATACTGTTGCGGCGGGCCTGGTGGATAGTTGCGAGGAGGTCGACATAGACACCATGAGCCTCAGACAGGACTTTCTCCTTGAAATCCGTGTTCCCTACTACTGCAGGACCTGGGGGTTGGAATCCATGTAGTGGGCGACTCGACCAATTCGTGGGCTCATTGTTCAGTGTCTGTGGCTGTGGAAGACCAGACAGAGGACGGTTGGCTCGGGCGTGGAAAGGTAATTGCTCAGAGTGACGTGGTGGGAAAAGAGGTTTCATCAAAGAGTCCTGAGTTGGCAAACCAGGCGTGGAGTGCCCCCATGCGAGCCCCGAATCTGCGTGGCTGTCCAGCGGAACCTGAGCTTGGTTAAAAGGTGGCTGATTAAGGTCGTAAAAAGACTGGCTCATCTGCTTTGTAAAGGGCGTCGGTGATTCAAAACGCGCATCGCGAAATGCTGCGGGACGATATGGGATGTATACACCATCAGGCCAATATGGACCGAATGGCCCAGTACCTGCCGAAGCAGTTGGTCCGAGACACGATTGCAGGGTTGCTGGTAGGACTGTGGGCACATATTGCCCATTTTGTAATAGATATCGATGAGATGGCTGCAGGGGCAAAGTTTGGTTCAACATAGAGTCAACGCCCGGAGGATAGTTGACGGGACGAACCCAGCTCGTCCCATTCACATCTTGAACGACTTCTTGAACGGTATTGCCTTGGTCATTTTTGAAGACGGGCGGGAAATTCATTTGTTTTGTGGCTGACTGGTCCAACATGAGCTGCCAATTTTCGGACTGCATCCCTTGAGGGGAAATGAACTGGCCCTGTTCCATCGGCGAAACCAAGATATGCTTGGGTGCTGGTGGCTGAACAGTATCACCAAGGGTCCCATCATACCCCGCAGCTAGAGTTCCGTTTGGGGTTTTCCTCCTCAGGGTGTGTTCGCCCACATTTGTGCTGGAGCTATAGCCGGAGCCATCGCGGGAATCGAGACGTTGAACGGGATGGGGGAGTTGGATGCGCGATCGGGGTATTGTATTAAAGGAAGGGTTGGAGGGGTCGTTGCGGACGGGGAGTGAGTCGTTCGCATCGTACGTGTGCTGGTTGAGGGTGTCGGTATGGTAGTGTATTCGGTGGTGCGGTTGAACCGGGGGAAACGGTGCGACGGTCGGATACATCTTTGCTTTCTTTCTTTCCTTGATCCAAGGGGATCGGAATACCTTGAGGCCGACCAGCGACAAGGGTATCACCGAAGACTCAACACGTCAATGGAGTCAACATTCAACAATCATCCTTATACCTTTTCCGACACCTCATTATGTGAAATCAGTCCAGCCAGTTTGAAGCAGTTCAGCCGGTTGTGGCTTTTTGGATTGCGCGAAGGATTTCAGAATATCGTCATCGACTGAAGAAAATGTAGAAGTTTGGATAGAGAAGTATGTGTGATAAGATGAGGGAAGAGAAAATAATAATAAAAAAATTAAAGAGGATCAGAGACGCAAGGGAGAGAGAATGTCCAGCTCACGATGCTGGTGTCCGAGACGGCCAATAAAAGGTAATCTTGGCAGGTGCGAGGGGTAGATCATTAATGGTATTGGAGATATCAGATATACGCCCGAGAGGGGGGGGGGGGAACAGGGTCAAAGGAGAGTGAAGAGGTAAATGAAGATGTAAAGAGGTCGAGAGAGTAAAGATGAGAAAGATGTAAAGTCAAAAGTCCACCAGTCCACCAGTCCCAAAAGAACAAGGTTGAAGAGAAAGCGAAGGGAGTGGACACGGTGGATTCAGGTGGGGGAAATAGAAAATACATATTAAATTCATCTCTACCTATATATAAATATTATATGTGTAAGTATTATGTATTATCTATATCCTATATCCTATATATCTTAGGTATATATCTTATGCTGTCTATATAATATAAAACCTCTCTACCCTCTCCCTCTCTCTAAATATACATATCACATATCAAAAACACCTAATATCCACTTGATCCAACGGCTCTCCATAAAGCCAATACTTGTGGATCATTGGTTCCATCACGGCGACTAGTGATGGATCGGTGACGCCCCCGCCGGTGATCGAGTCGAGCCAGTTCTCGGTTTCTGTGGGCTACGAGACTTGGCTGAACTTTACGAAATTGACTTCGCTTGACGCTTGACGCTTGACTCTGCACTTAAAAATGTCTGTCTCTTGCACTGGACTGAATACCTGGATAGCCGCTCGTGTCTTTCTTTATTTTATTTCAATTTTTATTTCGGTTTTTTTGGTCTCTTCTTTTCCCCTTTCCCATCCTTTTCTGACAGGCGCAGCCCCTGTTTGTTGGCTTGCCCTCCGATCCTTTCCTATCCGGGATTATTCTGGGGTTGCTCGCATTTCCACCACGATCCCTGCGGTCATTTCTTCCTTAGCCTCTTAGCTTGAACTATTTTGGTTTTTTACTTCAAGCCCTGATTCGTACACACATATCGCATACAACACTACGTATATCCCATACCTGGAGGCTCGACAACCCTCTATAAACGGCCACACTCGCACTGGAGAGTATTCGAAACCTTCCTCCAGTTTCCCATAAAGTTAACGTGTCACAGGTAGAGATCGACAAACTGCCCCCACTGTATGTCGTATCCTTTCTTGGCCTGCGCAACGTTCCTGTACAGCGGTATGCGGGTCGGGTGATACAGGCACTGACTGATTCAATATTCATATTTGGGGGGGAGGCAAAGATACTATTTCTACTTTTCAGAAAGGAAAAAATAATATGAAATAAAATAAAATATTAAAATATTAAAACAAGAAAGAAGATATATATCCACTTGATATTCCCCGACTCCATTCGACCCAAATATATCCTCTTTTCAAACCAAACACACATCAAAATGGATCAGCCCCGTGGATGAGCACGCACATCGCCTTATCAGGGCTGATGAGGATCCTCGGTGGAGTGCGCGCTAACAGGACATTAATTTGCTTACATTCCTCATTTTAGTATTAATCTTAGGATCGGTGAGCCATTAACATTTTACACTTTACTATTCTTAAATCCAGGACCCAACATACTGTTTGGTCCGCAGCCTATAACATTTGAATACGATGTACTGACTAAATTTTCTATGAATTTTCATTGGTGCGTCACGCTCGGATACTTGTTGGCTCGAGAGTCAGCTTTGTTTGGTGTACTCCGTGGCGGCCGTTGCGGTGTTTCAGACTCAGAATAGAATTCAAATGATGCCAGACAGGGCTGGCGATTTACAGTGTTGGTGTGACGTCTACTTTCTGTACATGGACCCATACTAAATGCATATCTGTACAGCGAGGTATTCATGCAGATTGTACACTGTACATTTTATACGACGTAGAGAACGTTGTTGTGGGGTGGGGGGCCGTTTCATTGGGAATATATATATCACATATTTCTGAAGCAACGAAATTGAACTTCTCGGCCTGTTATTTTTAGAAACCAGTACTGCCTCAAATAGAGTCATGTTATATCAATATCACAAGCATGGAGTCATTGAGTGTCAATAACATCGCGTCGCATATGTACATGCATGGTGGCAGCCCGCAGACAGGGGAGCCTGGTTCTGTGTTGTACGTGGAGTACTTTGGCACACCGCCACCGAAGGGTCCGAGTGTGATAATTAATAATTGGTACGAGATGTGGAAAAAAACAATAATCGGAAATTTCAAGATCGATTGAAGCTAGCTAGACTACAGCCTACGAGAGCAGAGCAAAATAATTTCTCATCTGCAAGAGATGTAGACCCGAAATATGGACCACTGCACCCACGAAGACAAGTCTCCAAGGATACCGCGATGAGTAATGGGACTGATTTTCTCTTCCCCACTTAAAATAAGCCTATACCACGTTTTGATATGATCAAACCCCGTAGGGAATGAACAGTAAGGGCCAGAGTGTTGTGGGGGTTCCATCCGAAGGACGGACTGTCGGCTGCGCCGCGCATAGCCTTGCATTATTCTCTTCGCCATAGGAGAAGGCGGGAGGATGATGAGAGGAATTGGGAGAGAAAGGAGAAAAGGATACAACCGGAAAGGAACGAGAAAAAAAGAACAAGCAGCGAGCTGGTCAATTTGTTCCAACTGGACACTCGCAAATTAGGAAAAGGTATCATAGGTCATGACTCATGAATATTTTGTTGGTTTGAGAAACCATTCGTATTCTGCAACTAGCCATCTCATCATTAAGAGAAGCACGCCTTAGAAATCAGATAGGCCTCCTCTTTTTTTGATCATTCAAGAGAGAATAATTTATTCCTCGGGAACTGAAGAAACTGTTAGCAATAGATTCAATCACTGATGAATCAGTAAAACTCACTGTCAATCTCGCCAGACTTAACGTCATCGGAGACATCCTTGGGGCTGCGGCCATCGACCTGGCAGCCGACGGAGAAGGCAGTTCCGAGAATCTCAAGAACACCACCACGGAGCTCCTTGGCCATCGAGCGAGTGCGCATGATGCGGGCAATCTCGATGATCTCATCCATGGGGATGGACTTGGAGTGCTTGATGTTCTTCTCCTTCTTGCGGTCACGGGGAGGCTCCTTGAGGGCCTTGATGACAAGGGAAGAGGCGGAGGGAACAACGGAGACGGCGGCCTGACGGTTCTGGATGGTCAGGCGGACGGTGACGCGGAGACCCTTCCAGTCGCCAGTGTTCTTGGCGATATCTTCACCAATCTTCTTGGGAGACAGACCGAGGGGACCGATCTTGGGGGCCAGAGCGGACTGAGCGCCGACCTCACCACCAGTCACACGGAGGTGGCTAAGACAATAATGATTAGTTTCTTGTTGGCTGGGTATAGCTGGACAGAGCCAGAGGAGCTGTGGGAACAATTCACTTACATGATCTTAACCTCATTGGGATCGAACTTGGGAGCTGATCACAAGGAAGTGTTAGTTAGGAGCCATCTTGCCATATGCCAAGTAGATGATACTTACGCATGGCGAGTGCGAAAGGTAGTCAATCGTCCTTGGTTGTCGAAGAAGGTGGTTACAGAAGAGAAGAAGGAAAGGAGTAAAAAAATCAAACTTGAAGGAGACTCGCTGCTAGCGTGGCCCACACTTGCTCATCTAAGCGAATGACCGAATTGGGATATAGGGCACGCACATTCAATCACGTGATACAAGAAAACCCTTATCGAGCTGCTTGCCTCTTTGGGTATTTTATTTTGTGCTTGACACCTTAGGGCACTTGAGGCCTACTTTAGTAACAAATATTGCAAGAACTCTTAAAAGGAATCCTCCTGTAATGGTATCAATCCATTCAATCTACTACTATATCGCGTCAAAGGAGATAAATCACCGCTAAAGATACACAAGACCCGAGGGTCGACGACAGACCGCCCTTGCTCTCATGGCCATTGTCTCATAACACCTAGCTGGTTCCAGATACAGCAAGTCTAGAATAAATTTAGTATGAAAGGTTCCGAGTCAAAACCGGGGGAAAACTCACTTCATCAGGTGGTCCATGAATGTCTGGAGCGACACGTCGTCAGTGAAGATGGTCTGCGATGAGGTACCGCCACCGTAGCCACCTGTGGTGTGGGTGGTCGATGGGTTCAGCTTGGACAGCAAGAAACGGGCCTGAGAACCACCGGCATCACAGACGATGAAACGGGGCAGAGGGAAACGGTCGGAAATAAGGTCCTATATGGCATGAGTTAGTTAATTCGGTAATCATATGACAAGGGAGGGGAAAACGAACCCTAGCATCCTCCTTAGGCTGCTCAAGGAGCAATTTGAGGTTCTCATAACCCTCTTGTTCATGGTACCCGGCTTTCCTCCACTCGGCAATAGTCTCACCGTTGAAGATGAGGATGTGGAAGAAGGTATCAAGGAGGAGAATGTGGGCGGGTTGGATAGAAGCGGAATCCAGCAGCACTGGTTGAGCACCCTCTTGCTCCAGAGAGTACGAATCAAGAGTGGGCTGGATCATCACAAGAGAGTCGCCAGTATCCTCGTGGTTCAAGACGTGGCGGTAGAAAGCAGTCTCATCGGGCGAGTTGTTGAAAACCTGCAGGAACTGACTTCGGCGAAGATGGAACATGAACTGAGGGTACAAAGTGAAGTTCTTTTCCAATCGGAATGATGTCGGGTCATCCTTCCGGTAGTCAGCGAATCGGGAGCAGAGTCTGATGAGCATGCGATCAACCCAGCGCAGGACGTCTGGACCGTCATCAACCTCCGCCTTGAACACGGCAATACGGGCCATGAGGACGGCGGCAGCCTCTTGGTCGAAGGACTGTGCCAGGGTGGGGTCACCCGCAGGTCCGCTCAGGGGGCGGGCAGTGGTGGTTACTCGCAGGTGGTAATGCCCAGAGGAATGCTGGTAGTATGTCAAAAACTGGATCACACCCCGTTGAGGACCAGGCTGAACAGCAGCTGGGCCGCCCTGGTTGGCAATCTCAAAGTAAATACCGTAGCTGGAGGATGGGTCCATTCCACACATCTTCCATGCACAGGTATTACCGATACCGCATTCTGTCTCGCCGACAGAGCTTGACTTCTTGTTCAGCGAGATAGCGTGACCAATCAGACCAGTAACCTTGAGCTCCTTGGTTGTAAGCACCTCAAGGGATGCATTGAAGCCCATCAAGAGGTTGTCGTTGGCGTCCTTGTCGAACACACGCACGAACGATTGCTTGAACTGTGAGGATGTGAAGCTATCTGTGAGAAGCATGTGACCTCCAGTGAAATTGGAGAGGTTCTTCATTTCCAGCAAACCGACTTGATCAAGACAGCCGGCGAAAATATCGACAATATGACCATTGTTGGCAGCGCGCTTAGCGAGGGCATCATAGAACTAGGGTTAAATTAGTAGAATTCGAATATACCTATGCGCTGAGAACCGACCTTGACAGCCTTCTTGTAGTACTTGATGTTGTCCCGGTCAATATCGTGGTGCGAACGAATAGGCTCCTTCAGTTCGGGGGAAACAACGTGACCAGGGCCTTCAGTGGCTGCACCACTGGTGAAGGTCATAATGCGGCCTCCGGCGTTCTGGAAGGAAGTCTCAAGCAGACCAACGGCAACGCTCAGGGCAACACCGGTGCAGCGCAGGGGACGCTTGTCATTGGCCACCGGCCAGGGATCGCGCTGCAGTTGTTCGAGGACATTGGTGATCTGGAACTCAGCCTGCTGAACGGGCATGAGGAAGCGTGCAGCCGGGCCAAGGGGAGGACGGGTAGGCTGTTGCTGGGGAACACCGGGGCGTACACCGCCGGCCAGGCCTAGCATCTCTTGAACCTGCTTGGCGTTGTATTCCTTGTTGCCTCTGAACACATATGACTTTGCGCATTCGGTGTAGCCGAGCTCGTGAACTTGGGCCTATAGATATCAAGGTCAATAATATGTCACCCGCCTTGCGAAGATCATCCTTCCTTACCATTGTACCGAAGGTAATCAGACCAACCAGCGCATTGGGCGGCAGAAGAGATAAGCTCATAATGAGGGAATCCTTGACAGCCTGCAGACTATCATCCTCCTGGCAAGTATCGACGACAAAGACGAAGATCGGGGGAGCGGGGGCGGGTCGTGCCAATTGGTACTCGATCGTCGTGCTCTGGGGGTGGAGTTCTGGGGGTATCGTGTTCTCCGTGATATCCTTGTAATGCGGAGGGAGGGGGTTGCGCGACAGACAGAAGGGGCAGATCCAGCATCGTGCGCGGACATCAACAGTACTGTCCAAACGTCAGTTCATCTACTCATTGAAGTATATCAGTCCAACACGTCACGTACGCATATGGGTTGAGAACAGCGCGGCAGGGCTGCTTGCAAGTAACGGGCTCATATTGTAGCAAAGGGGCCTCTGGCTTTTCCTTCAATGGGGTGTAGACAGCAGCGATGGGAACGACCAAGCGGGACGCTTCCTATATCGAGTATCAGCGGATGATGCGGTGAAGGTCAGAGAGGATCACTGTCACGAACCATGCGAGTGCTCGGGAAAGTGTTCCAACTGAGTCTGATGCCATCGCGGTCCTCCACATCACTCCATTGATCCTTCAGCGCTTCGTAATCCATCTTGTCGGTAGATGTTCCGGGACTCGGTCCTTTGTTGACAAAGGGAGGGGGTATATGCGGATATCGAGAAGTCGCGAGGAAAGAGAACCTCGGATTTTAGGGTCTACTCCAAGAAATTAAAGCAAGTGAGTCACCCGGAGCATAATCCAGTCCCAAAAGAAATCAGAGTCCCTGTTAATAGCTAGGGATTGAATGAACGAGATGGAGGAGTATGTTGTGTGGAGGTCCGGTCCGTGAGTAAGGCCAGGTTGCAGCACAGTTGGTCACTCCCGCGTCCCGGACCAAAACATCATTAAAACTCGGTTCGTCCGCAGTTTCTTCCGCTCTTTTCTTTTTCTTCTTCAATTTCACGCCAGCCTACAATGTGTGTAAACATGTTATTATCGACAACTTCCGTCATTCCATGGCAAAGTTGTCCACTCGTTGAGCGGAGAATGACTTGACCCGTTGCTGGGCACCTGGATTTGAGAGGTCATTCTGATCCTTTCCGATTCTCTGGGAATCAGCTGTGGTCACACTCCCATTGTATATACCATAATTGTTAGAATAAATATTATCTTGCTTCAATTGAACCTGCTTCAGATGTGCTCGTACAAGCTTATGCTCCCTCTTAACGCCGACTATGGAAGAACACGTGAAAACTAAAACACAGCCCGACATTACATCATGAAAATTTGACATGTGAAAAGACACCCTAAGCGTCCTTCGGGGCCTTTGCCATCTGCTTCAACAGGTAGCTGCGCTTGAAGTAGGTGTTCGGGTGAACAATCGTGTCAAGGTCAGTCTGACTCCACGATCCATCCTCCTTGACCTTCTTGATCTCGTTCTTGTGCGTCGCTTCGAACACTCTGTTGCAAGCGATATGGTACCGCATCTTGCCAACATCCTCACGCACACCCCGCAGAACCTCCTTGTCATTGACGCCAGTGGCCTGGAGGAAGCCCACCAGGTTATCAACGGAGTAATGGCGATAGGGACAGCCGTGAGTTTGGCCAATGCCCGGATTTGAGTCGCCGAGGATCTTCTGGCATGAGTAGGGAGTATAGCCCTTTCCGCGACGGTTCACATCTCCACCGACCTCGCCATAAGAGTGACGAATATTGTACTTGTATTGAGAGTTGAACTCATCATCAGTCTTGCCCTTGAATCCCTGACGCCAGAACAAAATACATTCCTCCAAGGACAAGCCAATGCCCTTCAGGAAGAGCGTGTACTGTAGCCGGCCGAAGTGCTTCAAGTGGTTGTTCTTGCGCAAGTTCACATGCAAGCTCTTCATGCACAACGGGAAATGCTGCTGGGCCAATTGGTCGATGGAGCTGGCCGTAATCGGAGATCCGTCCACATATCCTTCGCCTTCCGAGTACACCGACTCGGCGCTGCCAAAGTTCTTCGAAAGATGGTTCAGAATAGGTGTTAGACGATCATCCTCGTCCAGTCGGGGGAGGGCACGGCTCGTGAGCTAGAATCTAATCAGCCACGACATTTCAACCATCAAGCCATCACTGTAGACATACCTCGAGTGCGCGCTCCAAGCGAGCAGTAAACTCAGCCATGATCATGCTCAGCTGCTCTCGACCAGGAACATAAGCCTTTCCTTTCTTCAGAAAAACCGAGCGCCGTTCGACCAACTCGGGGACCTTCTCCCAGTCGACTTTATACCAGGTCTCATCATCCAGCCGACGCAGCCCAGGCGTGGAGCTGAGGAGATTATCTGCAATCTCCGTCTTCTCAAAGTCACCTACAGGTTCCCAATCGAGATTCAAGCTATCAATGAATGCGCGCTTCTCCCTCGAGTCGTCCTGCTGGAAACGAAATTTGAACAGCATGGTCTCGGCGCGGGCGAAGCGTCGACGGAGGTCCTCTGTGGCCGAGAAAGCCAACCGGAGGATGAAATGCGAGTAGTGGTCCTTTTGACGCTCATTTTTCAAGCGTGGGTCTGCAGCACCGGAGGGAGAGGAGGTATTAGAGGAAAGAGGGAGGAACTTCTGCAGAAGAGGTGTAATGTAGGTCGCCGTCTCGGCGGGGGATTTGTTTCGATAAGAGCATGCTTCGATCTCGGCCAAGACTGTTTTGGTATTAGTAGGTAGGAAGATAATATGAGTGTGTAAGTATACATACTCTTCAGTCTGTCAATGGCCCATTGCTCGAATTGTTCGAGGGTGATTTCCGCAGTAGGAGGTATTTCATAAATGTTCAGACGGTGCGCATAGTCCTGCTGCTTGTATGTTGGAGTAGCGAATTGTCTTTTTTTGGGGTCAATAACAGCCCGTCGTTTGGGATCAATGCGATGAGCGTCTTGTCGAATCATGGCGTAAATATTGTGTTCAGTTGTCAAGAAACGAATGTATGAGATCTCCGCCCTAAATTGGTCAACGCGAACGCGTCCCACGCGCAGAATCACGTGAAATAAAATCATTTGGCGTGACTTACGTAATTATATACCCCGGGCTCCAGGGACCACCCCTGGAGTGGGTGCTTGAGCACGGGTGATGCTTTCCCCGAAGCGTTTTCGAAGATCATGTGCTGAGACATGTGAAAACACTTAAACCGAGTCAATATACGTAGATATATAAGTACTTGATATTCTTTCAAGGTAAATATCATAATTACTTAGACTTGAGTGCTGCCATATACTTTGGAGGTACTATCAAGTTTCCCTCGGAGTCTTCACCGACAACCGAAAGGATCAACCTCCCCCACAGAATCAACATTCTCAACAGTCCTAGCCCTGGAGATACGCGACTGCTTATCCTCTAACCCCGAGCTTCAACTATTTCCTTCAATCCATTATGCTGTCGTGATCTTGTCCACAATTATTTCCCGTGGTTACTCCCACATCCCCAATATCTGAACCGTTGAGTTCATCAGGACCAGCAACCTTAAACCCTCTACGGGCTCTCAACACTGCCATCGCACATAATGTCGCATGTGACAAAGCAGCTCCGTAAGGCTGCGCGGATCATCTTGATTGGCGCACCGGGGGTAGGAAAAGGGACACAGTCCGAGCGACTGTTAGCCCGATTCCCCCAACTGGCTTCCATCAGCTCCGGTGATCTGCTGAGAGAGAACGTGCGCCGACGCACACCCCTCGGTGAGTAGAGCCAGCATCGGTGCAATGATTAATTGCGCAAGGAACCTGTATTTCTAACCCTAGCAATAGGCCTGGAAGCCGAAGCCGCAATGCAGTCCGGCAACCTTGTTCCCGACTCAATGATCCTGAACCTGATCTCCGATGATATGAAATCTAAGGGCTGGCTGCTCCCACCATCTGCATCCTCAGAACAATCCGCAACATCCTCGTCATCTTCTTCTCCAGCCGATACTTCCTCCTCGGTTCATTCAATCGATTCCTCTGCTTCTTTCATCCTCGACGGGTTTCCCCGTACAGCAACCCAGGCAACAACATTGGACAGCCTAGTACCGGTCAACTTCGTCGTGCACCTTATCACTCCGCCATCAGTGATCCTCGCCCGCATCGCATCACGCTGGGTCCACGAGCCCTCTGGGCGTGTGTATAACACAGACTTCCACCCGCCAAAGGTGGCAGGCAAAGACGATGTCACGGGCGAGCCGCTGACGCAGCGAGAGGACGATTCTCTCGATACATGGAAGCAGCGTCTACGGAAGTTCGAGGAGACGAGCAAGTCCCTTTTGGAGCACTACGACCGACAACGGTGTCTATTCCGTGCGGAGGGTAATTCCTCCGACGAAATTAGCCCAAAGCTGTTTGCCGAGATTGAGCGGCGGTTCTGCTAAGGAAATAACAGCCTGTATACTGACTTCTTTTGTGTTCTTCCAACCCCTGGAAGATTACTCGACTCTTAATGCCCATTTAGCAATTGGGGCCTGATTTGGGGGTAACACCGGCCCCCGTGCATGTATAGCTTAACACAACCTGGTGTATCATATTCAACATCCAAAGTGCGATCGGTTCATGATCATCGCATACCAGCCACACATGTACAACGCTGTATAGTGAAATTGTAGTCGTGCCATCTCGTCGTATGCAAATGTAAATGCCAGAACATAAGAAAAAAAAACAACACAATTGCTCATAGCCATGATCGCAAGCCCAGCTTACTACGACTCATTCATTTATTTTTTTCCCAGTCTTCCATTTCCATTCCCCTTCTCAATCGGAGCAGGATCTCCCATACCCATCCGATTCTTGTACTCCCTCGGACTCTCCCAACCAGACCCGACACGACGATAATCCTTCCAAAGCCCCTTGGCTCGCTTCTTAGCCCACCACTCGGCCTTGCGGTATTTCTTTTCCATCTTATCACCGCCGAATTCCGAGCCAACCTTCGCTTCGTAGACAGTCGCCAAACCACGCTTCAGCATTTCGTAGGAAACATCCCTTCGACGGAATGGCGGGAAGTCAAATGCGCGTCGGACGAAGACACTCGCTACCACACGCGAATATTGGTCCTGTCGGTAAACGAGGGCTCGGATTCGTCGGCTGGTGAGGTAGGATGTTAGCCAGGTGTGGGCGTCGCGTGCGAAAGGTTGTTCGGGGCGGCCGAAGTGGGCTAATTCTGGAGCGTCGATGCCAGCGAGGCGGATGTGGATCTGGGATTTGGTAAATATGTTAGCTAGATATAGATGTAAAGAATGAGGTTGTGGCATATGATATGCCGAGACACAATTATGCCTGTTCTGGACTGGAAGCGCCGAGGGTGGGAGAATAAGTAGATGAGTGACGAACAGTCTTATCCTTCAGATCCTTCTTCAGGGTAGGAACCTTTTTCCACGGTAGCCAGCCCCATCCAGCCATGCGGCCACCCGGTGTATGGAAAATCCTGAAATTGTCTCCATCGCCGACGCTGGTGACTTGGCCGAAGATGCTCCGCCGTCGAAGATACGAGGACGAGATGCTAGGCGCGTCGGGGATGCGGCGTAGGTAGCGGCGGTGTAAGCGTACTGCGACGAGAATACCACTTGTTAGGACGAGGGTTGGGAGAATGGTTCTGGCTTCTGTGAACGCTGTCCAGTCGAGGATGGAGCTCGGATTGTTTGCCGCGGAGGAGAGCCAGGAGCTGGGTGTTTGTTTTTGTTCGTCATTGGTCGACTCGGAGCTCCATGGCGGCCATCGCATCACGACCCATGCCACTTATGTGACAAGTTTATGTGGTATGAAAACGAGTGGTTGGTGAGGGTGATTGTTGGGGTAAAAAATGGCCAAGCGAAGATCGTCTGCACGGGTAAAGCTACAACCACCAATTCCTCCTGGTAAACAGTCAACACACTTCCCATGCGTCCTTTATCCACAACCTTAAGAGTGGACTTAGGATTAGTTGTCAAATGACGCTCTCCTCCCAATTTCTCCGATTTTTCGCTCTACATAGATGCCCAGCAGCCATTGTTATCTAAAATACTATCTGGGGTTTCTCTACGATGACAGGAACATTGAGACATTCCAAGTTGTGCTAGATTCGCTTCCTTCAAGATCTCACCCTGAAACGCTTCAGATAAATTCCAGATGCTTCCAGTCCATGCATGACCTGTTACGTTTTAGTAATGGAGCTCATGAAAGCACGAGTACTTAGTTATACGTCCTTTGCCGTTTAATGAGGGCACTCAGAGAGTGCTCACCGATCACTTAGAGTTTGATTGTGAAGGTGAAGTTCTTCAATGTCCTAGGTTGTGTTATAGACGGAGGAAGGTTGTTGAAATCCGATTCATTTGATTATATGCCTTTTGAAAGATAAATGGCAGTCTAGTAAGGTTACTGGTTGTGTTATGTATTGAAATTGCCACCGAGAGGTTGCACTATTAAGGAGCGTTCTGAGCCCTATTTCCCATACCCCGACTGTTTATGGTATAGTTAGCTACATAATATATCAATAGACAACCTTGGGAGTGCTGCGTTGGGACTAAAACAAGCAAGCATGACATGACCATGTACAGATCAATAATGATATTGAAAAGCTAGAAACACAGGGTTATATCATATCAAGTGTCTCCAGCAAGAAAATGCTAGGAAATGTCTAGACTATTCAAAATCCACCAGAATTGCCAATAGCACACCAACGCGCCAGTTAGGTAAACACAATTTGGAATCGAAGGGAAAACCAAAAGCCCCTCCGTCTAAGTATAAGACAACTATTTCAGGGTAGCAGGCATGCTGGTCTTGGCCTTTTCCGCTGCCAAATCCACTGCCTTGCGCAGTTTATCCTTTTTGATGTTCTTGAGGTAGGCGAACAGAATGATGAAAAGAAGCTCCATCCTTTGCAAAAGTTAGTACAGGCAGATATTAATTTAGAAACACAAAACATACCTCTCCTTGGTCATCATCAGCAGACCCTGGACCAAAAGACCCTTCAGGATCTGAGGTCCAATGCCCTTGAAGAGGGAAAAGAGACCCTCATTATCAACAATGTGCTTCATGACCTCACCGAAGGTCTTAAAGGGCTTGCCATTTCGGCTGGGTGGTGGGCGAGACTGCAGTCCAACCTTGGCAACAATCAGAGGCTGGGTTGCGATCGTGGCCAAAGCCTTGGACATGGCACCAAGCACTAAAATAATAATTAGCAAGGCATTGTTTTAACCCCGAGAGTTGCCATTACTCACAGAATGCCTCCCAGGGCTTGAGGTTGTTCTTCCCCGGGAAGAGAACCTCCCTGAGGCGCTGGTATGCACCGTAGGTGATGGCCGGGTTAACGACCAGGATCAAGCTGGCCTTCAGGCCGCGCCACAGGCCGGTCCAGCCGTCCTCGCTCTCGACCACCTCTCGACCCGTCTCGATTAACCCCTTCTTATCGCCCTTTGGCTGTGTCTGTTGCCGGGTTGTGATAACGGCCACTGGGATGGTGAAGATCTGAGCCACGGCACCGGAGACGGCGCCTAGGGTGAGCTCAATGGCTGTGCCGGGGGCCTGTGTCGACTTCGCCGAGGCCATGTAGAGCGTTCTTACGACGCTGTACCAATAAAAGTATGCAAAGTTTGTCGAGGCGACACCTAGAAGGGCTCCAGCCATCCCGGAGTACAGACCGCTATAGCCCTCCTTCTCTGCGATTTTGGTAATAGCATCCATAGTCGATTCATAATGTTCGAGACCGTCGGGTTTCACGGGTCCATTCTTCTCCTTGACTTGTACTTGTAGTTTTGTCTTGACTCTACAGATTGGGAGAGATACGGTCAGCGGGATTTGATCTGATAATTCGAGGACTGCGGGACCTCACAAGTCAAGTGGGTACACCATCGCGTTTGCAAGGACGGCTCCTGTCGCGCCTGCCACGGCGCTGCCCCATGGCGACAGAACGGGTTTGGATTGACCGGCCATTATGTCGGTTAAGGGTATTCAAAATCAAGAGAACGCAATAAATAAGGATATGATATAGGAAGAGGGCGCGCTTCTCTTAGCGGCCGGGCGACAGGAGAAATATTGAGCGGGGCTCTACACTGCTTGGCTCCGAACAACGGAGAGAGTGGAATGAAATAGAGAGCACAATGGGGAAATGTATAGAGATGATGGCCAGACCGAAGTCACCCGAACAAAAAAAAAAAAGAAAAAAGACCGAGCCCATGAGCCGGAATTCACAAATGCACCTCGGCGTTTATCACCTTAAATCGAGCCGAGGTCCACTTCGGCGCTGTTGAGGCTTATGTCATGATCATTACATCATGTGTTTATTTTCACTTCTATGCTAGTTTCTACTTTCTAGTTTCTAGTACTTTGTATAACTTATTATTATATTGTGTACAATCATTTTCAATATAATAACTGTTAATAAAGAAATTAATCTCTACAAATGCAAGTCCCGGAATCTTCACCGGAATTAATAATGTAGGGGGTGGTCCTCTCTCGGCTCAGCCGAATCCGGTAATTTACTTGCTGTTCGATCTGATTACACCCTACTCCACGACTACCGGTCAACGAGATGTCTAGACCTGCACCCACACAATCCTATATATCTCAAGCATTGGTATTTTTATTTTTCATCTACAGTTGAAAGAAAAAAAAAGCTGATGACTCGATAGAGCGCTGAAGAGGCGGTAGCCACAGCCACCTCCCAGAAAGCGGCATTGGAGGCAGCCATCAATGCCGCGGAGCATTACATGAAAGCGCTGCGCCTGGCGCCCGCCGACGATAAAAAACACCTCGACACAAAATGCAAACAATTGCTGTCCAAAGCCGAGAAGATCAAGGCTGCTGCTGACTGGAAGTCGGTTGCTCGTGCGGGGCCCCAGAAAGCCTTCCCTAGCTTACGGCCACCCGCATCCACGCGGAAGCTCACTACCCGTGAAGAAATCATCCTCCTCGAAGGCGCCAAACTTAACGGTTATATCTTTCCACCATGGAGTCGCGCACCGCCTCAGGATGAATTTGAATATAAAGGGCAGCCTTTTACGTATGTGGAAAATATCACCCAATCCTGATTTTGTTCTAACCCCGTATAGGGACGCGCCTGATTTGCACCTCTCTGAATGCCAGAGAGAAATTTTCGCAGGCTGGAAACGACCGCTTGATTTGTTACGGACAAAGAATGCGGCTAATCAGACACACGATGAAATTGATCCAGCTATGTCGACTTCAAAAGAAACAGATCTCGTGCAGGACGTCTTAACAGACTGTTCAGTGGTCGCAAGCCTCTGCGCCACAACATCTCGATCGGAACGAGGTTTAGGACAGGTATGGACTAATTTGATTCTACATCGAGGAGTCCTCGAAGCTAATTCGAACAGCATGCATCGCCGACACTGTACCCATGCAGTGAGGATAAGAACCCGATACTTTCGCATTCTGGGAAGTACATATTTCGCTTCTACTTTAACGGATCTTTCCGAAAGGTAGTGATAGATGATAAATTGCCGTCATCGAATACTACACGCTCACTCCATGTGATCGATCGCAATAACTCGAACTTTTTGTGGCCTGCTCTTGTAGAGAAGGCCTACTTGAAGGTCCGCGGAGGCTATGATTTCCCAGGAAGTAACTCAGGGACCGACCTTTGGGTACTTACTGGTTGGATTCCAGAGCAAGTCTTTTTACACCACGACGATTCGACCTCTGATGAGATCTGGGGACGTTTATACAGTGCCTTCTGGCATGGCGATGTGGTTTTGACTATCGGCACTGGGAAATTGACTGAACGGGAACAACAAGGTCTGGGGCTAGTGGGAGAGCACGATTATGCTATTCTGGACTTGAAGGAAGTCCAGGGTCGTCGCCAGTTTCTTTTGAAGAACCCGTGGGCTGGTGCGGAACCCAACATACAAAGCAATCTTGCGGCTGATCTCCGCTCACTCGGCGTGAATGATAAACCCCCCCTCTCTCCAGGGACGTTTTGGATGGATTGTGAACAAGTTCTCTTAAATTTCGAGAATCTTTACCTTAACTGGAATCCCGGTTTGTTCAAATACCGCGAGGACATCCATTTCACTTGGGATTTGTCGCATGGCCGAGTTATCGCCGGCTGCTTCGTGAAGAATCCCCAATTCTCCATCTCCAGTGATTCGGGAGGAACGGTCTGGCTGCTTCTCGGAAAGCATTTTAAGACAGACCATCAAGAATTCAGTTCTGGGGATTCGGAAAATGAAATAGGCTTTATTAGCATCTACATTTTTCAAGCGAATGGCCGAAGAGTGTCTCTCAGCGACGGTGCGCTGCATCGCGGACCGTACGTGGACTCTCCCAACACGCTTATGAGGCTGGAAATGCCTCCCAAGTCGACCTACACCGCAGTGGTCTCGGAGCAATCACTCCCATCATCCACCCAGAATTTTACTCTCTCTGCATTTTCAACCGGACCTGTGGCCGTGGCACCCTCGCTAGATAAATATCTATGCTTGACTAAGGCAAGTGGTTCCTGGACAGCAATGACAGCGGGCGGGAATGCCGAATCGCCTCGGTACCACTCCAATCCACAATTCAGTATACGAATTTCCGAACCGACAGATGTCTCGATCTTGCTCGAGACCACTGAAGCGGAGCTAGCGACCCACGTAAAAATCTTCTGGTCAAACGGGCAGCGTGTATCGCGCGTGCGAAGCCGAGACATCATTGCAGATAGTGGCGATTATCGCCGCGGATGCGCGCTGGCCGAGACCAGATCCCTGGACAGAGGCACCTACACCATAGTCTGCTCCACCTTTGCACCTGACCAGCTTGGCCGCTTCACGCTATGGATTTCATCCACGATCCCGTGTGTAGTTCAGCCCTTGGTTTCCGAGTCTGCTGGGCGGCGCGCCGTCCTATCCGAAGTGGGTGTTTTGTCTCCGGGTAAGGACCGGATGATAGCCTCGCTGCGGGTCTCTCGTTTGACACGGATCCGACTTATTGCGCGAAATAAGCGGTCCACAATCGGCGCTCGTGTTGTTGCTCCGTCTCCTGTGCTGATGACCGTGGAGCTGGGACAGGGGCCATACAAGGAGATATTGGCCACGTCAGAGGATGGAACTCATAGTGACGCTGCGTCTGGGGTACGAGTTGAAGATTTCGATTTGCTACCCAATGCTGAATCACGCTATGTATGGATTGTTATTGAGCGCATTGGAGGTCCGGGAGGGCAGGTGGAGGATCATTTTGAAGTGGAAGCATTGGCGGAGGAGAGAGTGGAGATTGGAAAGTGGGCAATTGAAGATGAATGATACCAGGTACAGTCGGAAATACCTACATAGTACATATCATGAATTAGTTTGTAGTTTCATAGATCTCCAACTCGTTGAAGACCGGTCTGTTAGATAAGAACCGATAGCTCGGCCCCCGCACTCGGGCGGTGGGAACTCCGCGAGCTCCAAACGTCATTTGTTCACCACATGCATCTTCTCCTTAACACTACAAACATCCTGAACCATGACGAGTAACATACCGGCTGGACTTCGATCGGCAGATATCGGTCGATTTGCAATCAGGGCAGCTCAGATCGAAAAGGCCAAACCTGTGGTTGCCTACTGGTGTAAGTCGTAAGACCCCGCGTAGAGCACATTTGAGCTGATTGAACCCTAATTACATAGGCAATTTCCATATTGTGAACCAGATTATTGAAAGGGGTCTGCACAGTGCCGATGATGAGATCAAACTCTACACGACAAACCTCGTGGATAAGCTGGAGCAGGTGAGTCAGGCTCCCTACCCTCCTTCCCTTCCTAAGAGTCTATATTCCGCACTGTGCCCTTGAAGTCTAGCAACTGATGATATTGGGCTGAAATAGTTCAAAGTAGAAAATCCAGAGAATGATACAGTGACAGACACTGTTGCGGCGAGTGCCTATGTCGAACAATTCGGATTGGAGGTCTTCAGCCGTGCGGAGGCCGCTATGAACGCCAACAAAGTCACAAAGTGAGCTCTCCAAGTGGCTCTTTAAGCTACAATGGCTAATTATCTGAAAAGGCAAACGGGAGATACTTTCCTAGCAGCGGCCACGTTCCTTGAACTTTGTTCGATCTGGGGGCCCCTTGACCCAGAACTTGCTGGGCGGATCAAATTCGCCAAATTCCACGCGGTCCGGATTGTTAAGGCTCTCAAAGCCGGCGAAGATCCCAACGCGACAAATCCCGTGCCAAAGCAGGAAGAAGTCGTCGACGACCCGGACGTCCAGGCATTTGATGAGTCGGTAGCGGAGCAGGCTTCTCGGCCAAGACAAGCCTCTATCGAAGAGATCCCAGACGAGTCCGACCGACTTGGACGAGAGCTAGCTCGGAAATCGACTCTTGATGAATCCCTTCATCCATCACGCACATCGTCAATGCCTCGTGGCCCGCCCGAGATCCCTTCTGTCCCTCGCAACGCACCTGGTTCTCCTCTGCAACCGATGGATGTTGATGAGACCAATACAGGCGGCTTAGATCTCCCATCAACTCCAGCAACCATTGGCGGTTCGTCCTCAGTACCTAGGCTTCCAGATACCCCGACTGCATTCCAGTCTTTCCCTCCACCGTCCGAGGAACCATCCGTCTCCACGCCAGATCCAGCTTCGTTCTACGATACCCCAGGTCCCAGTGCTCCCATCCCGCCCCCGGTTGCTCCGGCATTTGTTCCGTCCCCAGCTGCCAACGTCCAGGCTGCACCGGCTCCCTATATCCCGTCGCAACCATCACATGGTTTAGATGATGACACTGTGCAGTTGGCGCAGAAGCATGCTCGCTGGGCGGTCTCTGCTTTGAATTTTGACGATGTTGATACCGCTATTAAGGAGCTTAGGAACTCGCTGAAGTATCTAGGCGCATCATGATTCTATAGGCTTGTATGATTTTCACCTTTGCTTACTCTTGCGGTTGTTAGAGCACTATGAATATACCTTGCTTTGGCTATTATGAAATGTATTGGATTTGACCAGTGTAACTCTATTGTGCTCGATTTGATCTGTCTCATGTTTGCTTATCGCGAGTTTCCATCTGAGGTTCCACTGGGAGGTGGACGTAGGTGGGTTGACCGGTGGTTTCCTCGAATCCGTTCAGAGACTCGCTTCCATTAGAAAATTAATTCCATCACATGGTTGAAAGGGGTACGCAAGATCGGGTCCACTATCCGACTCCACCGTTCCAAGATTCGGAGAGGTCTGAATGTGGGATTGGCCCCGTGCTTAGATTACCAAGAAAAGTCCGAAATATAACCTAAAGTGTCGGTGGATCTGGATGTTGTCTCTTGGATTGATACACGAGTTGTATGGATGTATCAAAAGGTCGAAAGGTCTTATAGAAATTACCCTACACTCGCTTATATTATAGCTGGTCTAAGTTGTGGATATGGTCTGTGCTTTGGTGCATTTCTTGGGAAAATTGTCTCACTGTATACCTTAATCTCAACTTGATTGCAGAAGAGATAACTGTATTTACCAACCAGTGTTAGCTACACAATCATTTGAATACCACTAGAGATCTCTTATACCTGTTAACATATATATGCAACCGTGCACCCTCGCTTTTTACACCTTTGGTTTTGATCGATACCAGCTTGGTCATGAAATTGAGTTTTGTATTAAAGTTTAGATTCTCTAAATAGCCAAATATATATTCCAAAGTTATTATTTCACCAACTACTTGAACTCGTTCTACAGACCACGAGATCTACCCATTGGTATCTTGTATAAGGACCCCCAGCGTGTGGTATGACCAGAAAAGGCATAGACTGTGCCACAGCGCTCTAAAATCTGGTTTTAAAAGAAAATTTGCTGACATCTACCTGGAATTGCGATATTCCTCTAATTTTAAACTACCTTTTGTTCCATATGTCCATTTAGCGGCCCTTGAGAGAGGCTCCTAATCCTATAGAGTTGGACGTGGGCAAGCAAGAGCCGCTCACCCTCTTCTCTTAGTTTCCTCGCTGTTCGATTCTGTGCCGTGTTCGCAAGATCGCGCCCCGCCCCATCAACAAGGTGCCCCGCCCTGGTCCTTTTGTCCCCTCCCCGATTGTATGCAGTGCCCGAAGACCCCTGCTCGTGGAGTTTCAACCCCAACTATTAGAATAGTTCGTCTTAAAGAGCAGTATGTACGACTGCAATTTTAAATGGGAGTAATATCCCAAAATTGCTCTTGGTGACTCCATGTAACACCTGTACACATATTGAATGGCTCAACTCGCAACACTCTAGTTATTTATTTAAGCCCAAGATCATGCCTAGCAGTTATTCTATGGAAAATTACTAGTATTGCAATAACAAAAACAAATTTAACTTAGATGGATATCGAGTCTAATTAAGCATAGAAAAGGCTTATCATCGCATCTATGGTTCGGGTGATCGGAAACCCAGTACCATGGGACCAACAGACTGATGTATTTGGGACTATACAAAGTATACACAAAGAAGACATTGAGAAGACATTGAGAAGACATTGAGAAGACATTGATTTGGTGTCACATAGTACAACATACATGTGTAAAATGGGCCTTCAAGTAAAATGAGTGGAATCCTAACCTTGCACTAATCTCACTAACACCCACTATCTCCCCTCCGACGTCACAGGTATATGCTGGTGTTTCCACTGTACTCCGTAACCCACTCGCTATCAACGTGGATTAACCGGCTTGGCAGGGGACATAATAATTTTGTTTTTTTCCCTTCTTTTTTTTTACTTTTCATTTTTTCAATCTAATAATAATTCTTCGGATTCTTTTTCTGAGTTTCTGTTTCCTCTTAGTCCCCTTTGCCCGTTTAGTCCGCCCCCTCCTTTCTCCCGTCCGTCGCCTTTCCCCCTTTCATTCTCCAGAACCTGCGGGGAGACCTTTTCTCTTCCATATTTAAGATGGCTGACGCCAAAAAACCCGCCGTTCTGATTGTCGGAGGCCTCGGTATGTCTTTCCTTGTCTTAATACTATTCCCTTCCGAACTGACATTCCTCGTCTTCAGGCTTCATCGGTCGACACCTCGCGCTATACATCCACGAGAACAACCTAGCCTCGGAAGTCCGCCTGGTAGACAAAGTCCTTCCACAATTGGCCTGGTTAGCCCCGGAATTCGAAGAAGCATGTTCAAAGGACAAGTTCGTCCAGGCAGATGCCAGCCGTGAACGTGAGTGACCCGACCCCAACCCCCCCCCCCAATCCAAAAACCAAATTCTTACATAAACCCCGATCCGCCCCCACAGAACATTTCCCGCGCATCTTCGACCGAGCCAATGGCGAACAATTCGACTATGTGATTAACTGCGGCGGCGAAACACGTCACTCCCAACCAGACGATGTCTACGAAGTGCGCAGCTACGCCCTCTCCCTCGCGCTCGGAAAGGAAATCGCCCGACGCGGTATCCCCGCCTTCATCGAGACCTCCACCGCGCACGTCTACAAGGGTGGCTCGACACCACGAAAGGAGACAGACAAGCTCGTCCCGTGGCACAAGCTGGCCGCGTGGAAACTCAAGGCCGCGGAGGAACTGCTTAAAATCCCGAACTTGAATTACTGCACCTTACGTCTGCCCCACGTCTACGGCGCTTATGACCCGGGCTACTTCGCCACGGGTATTTGTCTGTCTGCCGTCCACGTAGATCTCAAGCAGGAATTGCAATTCCTGCACACTAAAGACTTGAAAATTAATACCCTGCACGTTAAGGATGCTGCGAGCGCGTTGTTCGAGGCTGCTAAGTGGCGCGCCGCGAAAGGCTTCATCGATCCCAAGGATGGGGTTGTTGCTTTCAACGTTGTTGATCACAATGACACGAAACAGGAACATGTTGCTAATGGCTTGACGGAGGTGTTTGGCCTCAAGGTTGGGTTTGTCGGGTCGCTTGCTTCACAGCTCGCTAAGATGAATCTCGACGATCTCCTGGATGATATGAATGAGGTCGGTTTGCAGACTTGGGCTGAACTCATCGAGAGGGCAAATATCACGCGGCCTGGACCGATCAGTCCGTTCTTGGAGCGTGATATTCTCCGGGGTGAAGATATGTCCATTGACGGGTCGAAGTTCGAGAATGAGGTTGGCTGGAAGCCATTATATCCGACCTTCGGGGCTGATAGCATCCGTGAAATCGTGGATAGCTACAAGCGCATGGGCTGGTGGCCATGAGAGAGGATTCCATCGGGTTTCTGATCTTTCGTCTCTTCCCTTTTCTTGTTTCTTTTTTTTTTTTTTTTTTTTTTTTTCTTGAAGATATCCCGTCCGTCGGTTATTTTACTCTTTTCTATCTTTCTGTCTTTGTCTTTTTCCCCCATGATTCATTAACGGTCTTTCCCTACCTGATGAGGAAAATCGGTCACATTGCATTGTGTCTGAAAAATGATGCATTGAATCCCCCTACGACACGACCATCTCATGATCTGCATCTCCACACACTCTCCTGTCCACATCTCCTCCCCTCTCTCATCCCTCTTCAAGCTATGTATCCAGACAGACCTGCCTAGCATCGCTAGATGTGAATTGACCTTGTACTGTAATTGATAATCGCTGTTATATTGGGGGGTTTCTCTTATTGCTTTCTGCATATATGTTTCTCTACCGGTTTCTTCTCTTCTTACTTTTTGCATGGCCCTGCATTGGTAGCATATTGAGCCCTTCTCTCGTTTTGATATACTATTTCCATCTCAATGTTTTCTTATGTAGGTTTGGACTAGAAATTTGGCGCTAGGCCTATTCTTGTGCATCATCATGCATAGACCCTGCAGATATGTTGTGCAGGTTCCACAGAGGATATATCCACAACCTCGGCCTAAGAGCTACCTAGGTATATTGGCCTATATGTCACCGCGCAATAAGTACTAGGTTGGACTGCGAGTGGGAGAGAATGGCCTATGACAAATTTTGAATAGAAACAATTGAATGAATTAATTCGAAACTTCTAACCCTGTGACCGAAATGACGAAGAGCAGCGGAACAGAAACTGTGCAAGATGTCCGACTGCTATGCATGAGTGTGTGTGCATTGAACGAGCCACCCAGCCAACCGAATCGATGGGTCTTTTGTGATGTGATTTTTTTTTTGTTTTTTGTTTTTTTTTCCCCCTCGTGTATACTTGTGTATACCGATCATATCGTACCCACGGCCGCCACTAATGCAGGCTCGCAATCTGAGCCAAGCCACCACAACGAAAATCATGAAAAATGCCATTGTCATCGTCAATTCTTTCTCAAGCACGCAAATGCAACCAGGGATTCGAATAGATCAATGGGTAGATTGGAAAGAATCATTTGACAAACAAAAGAAAGCCACCTCGTCTTGCCAAGGCAGACTGGGGGAAACCGAAAATATAGACGAAGAAAGTAATGTGCGCAAAAGACAAGGAAGGCAAGCGAGTAACCAAGGGGATGGGTGGTAAGTTAAAATTCCCAGTCCTCCTCAACAGACTTGATGGCCCACTCGAACTTCTCACGCAGCGCCTTAGAGAAGAACTTTTCAATGGGGACATCGTACTTCTTGCTGAAGACAACAGTGAGCCGTGGATCAATGTAGTTCTAATGAGTGAGAATAATTAGCTGGTGACATTGTAGGAATGAGACGGGGAAAAGAAAAACTCACAATCTTCGAGGTACCTAGGGCAACCTCTTTGTTGTCTTCCTTGTCCTGAGCCTGGACGGACATCGTTTCGACTCGCTGATCGATCTTAGCGATGGAACCCTCGAGCTTTTCAACCGTTGCGCCTCTGGCCTCGACCTCGACCTTTCCGGTTTTGTTCTCCTTCTTGAACTTCTTCTCCATCTCCTTCACGACCTGCAGACGCTCCTCGAGCTCGGAAACCTTCATTTCCTTCTCGCCGTCAGCAACGCGCTTTTCGTTGTCCTTCTCGAACTTCTTGGAGATTTTGGTTCTTTGCTCCTCCATCAAAAAGGCCTGGTGTTCTTCGATCCATTCTTTGTCAAGATCCTCATCGATTTCGAAGAATGCCGCACCCTTCTTCTTCTTTAGAGTTGGGTCCAAGTCAAGCATTTGCTGCTTCAACCGCCACTTCTGGTATCGGAGGCCCTTGATCTGCATAGTCAAACATACATTAGCACGGTGCCTCGCGCCATGAGGGCGGAATAGAGAAAACCCACCCGTTCACCCATCTTTTCCATTGCATTGGCGTGGCCAGCAGTGACAGTACGCTTGTGGTTACACAAGATGGCAACCTTGCGGTTGGCATCGTTATATGCTTTCACCTTTTCGGCGATGGTACCACCGCTGGCATTCATCTCGTTGAGAACGCAACCCATGGTGTAAGACGCGTTGTAGGTACGGAAAACCTTGGCGGTTAGACCTTGCATGTAGTTGGCAAGATGCTTATTGAGGGCAGAAGTCTTTTATTTGTCAGTGAGAATCAATATTGGAAGGAAAAAAGGAGCACATACCGTAAGGCGGTCGAAAATTTCATCACCGTTCTTCTTGGGTGCCTTTTTGAAGATCTTCAGGTTCTTGAAGACTTGCAGATCGACCTGCACCTCATCGTAGAACCGAATACTATCTTTACCCAAGAAATCGAAGACGACAGTATTGGGGGGTTTTAGTGTAACATTCTCATACTTCAGAGAACAGCAACCGACGGTTTCAGCCTCGTCTTCACCTTTCTCATTTCCGGCACGCAGGGCGAACTGATCAATGAGATAGACTGCCGTGGCCTTCTGCCGTTCCACCATCATGTCATGTTTGAGGTTCTTCTGATAATCCTTGCGGATTTTCTCAATGTGCTTCTTGAGTTCACGGGCTTTCTCGAATTTCTTGAAATCGCTTTGTCCCTTGACATCGGAGTTGGCGGCTAGCATGACGTACTTGTAATTGCCATTGATATTTTCCTGCCACATGGCAAGCCAGGTGCCTTCCTGGTCGTGCTTCACTTCCTTCCACTTGTGGCCGGGAGGTGGCGGTGGGACCTTCGCATCTTTTCCGATGTTGATCGTGATTTGTTCAGGTTGCACACGGGTTTTCACACGTCCGGTCTTTGGGTGCTCACCGCGGCCACGGAACAGAGAAGGCGGCTCCACACGGAAGTTGCCCACCTTCTGCTTGCGACCATCCCACACACAGAACTGGTAGGGAGCTTCCTGTTCATCCTTCAAGGCCTTAGCAGCCTTCTTCTCGGCTGGTGGCAGGTGCCTCTTTTCTTCGCGCTGAGCATCGTAGAAATCAAAGATAGGCTTGAAGTCGCATTTTGCGAACTCCTTGATGTCTACCTTATTGCCCTTAGAATCCTTCGCTCCGCCGCTCTTCTTGATGGCCTCCTTGAAGTCGCCGAAGAAGTTCTTTTGGAACACAGGATTTTCGACGTTGTGCGTTGAGTTAAGCATGGTACCGAAGAAGCTAGCAACCTCTTCGGCTTCGGGTTCAAGAGAGACCGGAACACCGTCATATTTCATCTTGACATTCTTAGGCAGCAGTTCGTATTCGGGAGGGAACACCACGCCATTATGTTCGAGAGTGGTCCACTTGATGGTTCCATCGCCCTTGCTATGGTCTTCCCACCAGCGGTACTCTTCCTCATCCTCCTCTTCCTTTTCTTCGGCGTCCTGGCTTTCTGCCTTCACCTTGGCTTTGCCATTTTTCGCCGAGGCAGGTTCAGCCTTCACCTTCTTGGGAGCAGCTTTGCTGGTGGCCGGCTCTTTCTTGACGCCGTTTGCCTGTTTCTTGGCCGCTGCCGGCTTAGCCTCTTTTTTTGGCGCAGCAGGTTTGCGCGCAGGTTTAGCCTCCTTCTCCGCCGTTTGTTCAATCTTCTTCTTTTGTGCGGCAAGCTTCCGTTCAATAGGAACGTCGGAATCAGACTCGTCCCCGATGGATGTTTCGGCGGCCTTGGGAAGTTTGCGCCCGTTGCGTGCCAAGGGCACATCGTCATCGGTCTCGGGATCTTCATGTTTCACAGATGTACGCCGGCGTTTGCTCTGTCGAATGGTCAGACGCTTCAACCGAAAGCGACAGTATGGTCGCACTGGGAGTAACAAGGGTCATCCCGCGATGGGGGTAGGCGTACCAAAGGCTCATCTTCTTCGCTGCTTTCTGCTTCTGCATAGGACTTCTTTTCGCCTATACTGGTCCGAGATTTGCGCTTAGCGGCACCCAGCGCGTCTTCTCCATCTTCCATCTTCACATCCTTGTCTTCCACAGGACCGAATCGAATGGATATTCCAGGATCAACATGGCCGTTTGTGGCGGGGCTAGAGTCCGCCATTTTGACGACGTCGGGAGACTTTGGGGAAACTAGAAGTGTGGAAGAGCTATGTTAGATTGTCGTTCGAGTTAATGTTGGAGGTGTGAGGGAAGTGACGTCGAAGTGCAAGATATAAGACCGAGCAATGATAGGAAAAGTACAATTGTGTAGAGATTAGAGGAGACATAGAAATGAGAAGATCAAGTGCAAGGAAAGCGAAGGTTCGCGACAAATTGTAGAGGGATGTAATGACAGCCGAATCACCCGAGGAACGCACCTTTACCACGTCCATTGGCGCGCATGAGGGGTGCGTCATCCTCGGAGGAGCTCATGATGGTAGTCCTTGGACTAGTAAAAGGGAGACGAGGGTAAAATGAGAGAAATCGTTGTTTTGATAAGGGGAGGCGTCCTCGTGCGCCGAGTCGGGCAAATTGAGCGGCCTGGTAGAAGGAGGAAAGCAAAGAAATTCTGACCAATGAAGAGTAAGAATATGGTTATAAGATATGCTGCATTAATGATACATGCATAGAGGTGATGTTGCGGGTAGATCCGGAGGAACAGAGACGAGAGAAGAGAAAAAGAACGTGAGGAAAGAGAGAAAGAGGCTGGGGAGACTTGGAATGGAGGAATGCAATGGGAAAAGAGGCCCTGAGGGACTACAACGTATGCCTGAGGCGTCAAGTGATGTTATGTAAATACTTGTATGCCTGAGGCATCACTGCGGTGGAAGTCGGAATGGCGCACCGTAGATGCTTGCCCCTTTTGGTTTAGCGGCAGCACGGAGACAGAACCTCCCTGGTTCTCAACTTCCTTCCCGACCAGCGAGGCATCCCCGTCTAACCTTCGTCACTCCCCTCCTCTCCGCAGTCACTATCTGCTCGTTCAATTTCTTCTTTAAATCTCTCGCATAATGTTCTCCCGTGCCGTCCGCCCGGCCCTGCGGGTTGGTGGTGCCGCCGTCGCTCGGTAAGTCTTCATCCGATACCTCGTGCCAAAGTCCTTCCACCCGACGTACTCCAACGCAACCACCTCGAAACCATTGAAACTGGAAAATATGCTGGATGTTAGAGGAGGCGAGAACGACAATTGCTGACTGCGAAATCAAGCCCTGCCCCCGCCAATGCCGCCACCTTCGCGACTCTGCGTGAGATCGAAGGTCGTCTCAAGTCCATTAAGAACATTGAGAAGATCACCAACACCATGAAGATTGTTGCGTCCACTCGTCTTACTCGTGCCCAGAAGGCCATGGACGAATCCCGCGTCTATGGTAAGACCTCCAACACCGTTTTCGAGCAGGCCGAGACCAAGCCTCTGGAGGACAAGAAGGTTCTTCTGGTTGTTGCCAGCTCCGACAAGGGTCTTTGCGGTGGTATCCACTCCGGTCTGAGCAAGGCCACCCGCCGTATTTTGGCCGAGAACCCCAACGCCGACGTTGCTATTCTCGGTGAGAAGGCCAAGGCTTCGCTCTCCCGTGTCGCCCCCGAGAACATCGTCCTGAGCTTCGCCAATGTCTGCAAGGACATCCCCACCTTCGCCGATGCCCAGGCCATTGCCGACCAGATCGCTCTCCTGCCCGAGGATTACGCCAGCGTTCGCATCATCTACAACTCTTTCGTCAACGCTCAGAGCTACGAGCCCGTTACCATTGAGGCCTACTCCGAGGAGGCTATCACCCAGTCCGGTGAGATTTTGTTATGCCCAAGCAATTCATTGAGTTTCAACTAACATACAACGTAGCCAACATCTCCTCTTACGAGGTTGACGATGAGGTCCTGACCAGCCTCCGCGAGTACGCTCTTGCCAACAACCTCTTCTGGGCTATGGCTGAGGGCCACGCCTGCGAGATCTCCGCTCGTCGCAACGCTATGGAGAACGCTTCCAAGAACGCTGGTGAGATGATCAACAAGTATGTTTTACCTCCAATGTTTTCAAGATTCGTCTCTAACAGCCCTCTAGGTTCCAGATCTTGTACAACCGTCAGCGCCAGGCCACCATTACCGGCGAGCTGGTTGAGATTATCACCGGTGCCACCGCCAGTGCGGATATGTAGAAGCTTTCTTCTACGGGACCAAGTCGGCTTTAGTGTAGACTTGTTCATATTTAGATCGACCTTAAGCTTGTGTAAAATCAGAGTCAATCCATTTCCATTTCATATGTACAGACTTCTCCCTTGAGTATAGCTCCGATCTAGGTCGACAAACAAATCGGATGAGTTCTACTATTCAATGGGTCCCTGAGACTATCTAATTCATAGCCTGTACTTGAATGGGATCACCTGTATAACCCTAACCTTGGAGGCGACTAGTACCTTAAGGGTCATCTTCTTTGTTTGACTTCTGCCATCCCATGTAATCATTGGATGACCATTGGACTATGCCTTTTATAGCTTATTTCTCGTCAATGGGAGCTGGTTCTTTGTTCAATGGGATTCGGTTTACAATAGCATTATCTACAATAGGATTTCCTCATCGCCATCATACTTATACCCAGTTCTTCTCTTCCTCTCTCTCTTCCTCTCTCTCTTCCTCTCTCTCTTCCTTCTCCATAATCTCTTTCTTGCTCCTGCTGTTCTTAAATCTCATACTGAAGCTCCTACGTCTTTGTTCTTTATTTCACTCTTCATCTTCCTCTGGTGCTCATACTCTTGTTTTTTTCCTATCCTGATTCTCCTCTCCAATCTCATACTCCAGTCCTGTCCCCCTTTCTCGGGCCTGTACAATTGCTGGTCTTGCCAACTTAATTTTCTACGCTTGTGCGGTAAGTTTTGATATCGTCGCCATCCCAACGGTTTTTTCGGGGATGTTTCCCACTCCTTCCTCACCGGCGGATATGTCCTGATTACCTACATGCCTTCATATTGATCTCACATTACTCTCTCTGTCTCTCTCGTTCCATCTGCCTATTCAAAGACCGGCAACGAATAATTATTTTCAAGCCAACACCCACATATAACAGAACACTGACATCTATTTTCAAGACTTGTGTGACGGCAAACATGTCGACCGCCAATGTGACGATTGATGCCTACACGATTCTAGGCGTTGAGCGAGATGCCAAACTCCCTGACATCAACATTGCCTACAAACGCCTTGCCTTGAAGTTCCATCCAGACAAGGCTGGAGATTCCCCGGCCACCATTGACCGATTCAGAAAAGTACGTCTACAATACCAGGAATATGGAGTTGCTGAAAATCACTGACAAGCCATTTAAAACAGATTCAAGATGCTGTTGAGGTTCTCCGTGACCAAGACCGTCGGCACTTGCTTGACGAAGCCCTGAAAAAGAAAGCCAAGAGACATCTAGACCCCGAGGATGACACATCAGCTTGGGCCTACAAGCGCAACCACACTCGTCCCTCAAAGCGAGAACGCCATAGATATGATTTCTTCTATTGGCCGGGCCTATTTCCAGAGTCAGCATCCAGACATAGCCCAAGACATCAACGCCAGCACACCTTTAGCTACTACTACAGTTATGGAACAAGTGTGCACATGGACCCAGAGTCCGCCGAATCCAGGGCCAAACGAGCCCAATTCCAAGCGGAGAATATCCAGTGGGAGAATGAGTGGGCTGGTGTTGATCCGGAAATGCAGAAGGCACGAGCAGGGCTCCGCAAGGAAAACATGCGAGCTCGAATGAAGCGTGACCGAGAAGACTTGGCGAATGACCAAGACGAAGATACCAAATATGCCGATATAGTTGACCCGGTTGTCGAAGGAGTTTTCGACGAACTTGACTTCGCTTGTGGTCATAAGTTGCATGATTTTGTGCATGTCCTGCCTGAAGAGGATATGAAGACATGCAACCCAGCTGATACATTTGACGAATTTTCCTATGAATACGTCAAAAAGTTCCGTTCCGATTCCGAGGGTCCCGTTCACTCGGATTGCGCTTCAACTCCTCCGTCTACCGCTAGCGACAGTTCGTCCTTTGACTTCTCAGCAAGTAGCAACTTTACCGACTACACCCATTCAGCCAACAATCACTCGAATTTCAAGTCCGCCACCGTTGAGGATGACGAATCTACCAGTGACTATTCCAAATCTGATGTTGACAAACTCATCAACTCCTACATGGTGGGTCATGATTCATTGCTCCCTCTAGTTTCATTCCTCAGGCAGAAGCTCGCCGATCCCAATGGACGCTACACCCTCAATGACCTCGGCGGTGAGCTCAATGGCCTTATTCTGGAGACCTATTGTGGCTGGTTGGAAGAAGTTCGTCTTTCAGTCCCGAATGCCTCGCCATTTACAGTTCGAAATGATCCTAAGCTTTGCTCCCACCTTGGGCTATGGTACAAGGATTTCTGCCGTCTCGTGTGCAATGTTTGCAACTTGTGGATGCCCTCTTTCACCCTCACCTGTCCTGGCTGTGGTATGAAGGCCTGTGTCAGGTGTAAGTTCGATGACGGTTATGATTCTCTCTCGGCGTCTGTTATGCAGGAGCAATGATTGATCCCAAGTTGGATCACATGTGTTTTCTGTTCTGCTTTTGTTTCTCTTTTTTTTTGTTCGGTCTGGATTCTCCAATGTGGTTGGGAAAATGGCGACAGATACCTCGGGGGCCTTTTCGATCCTTTTTTTTATTTTTATTTTTTTTATTGAACTTCCGAAGAAAAAAACATCGCTTCCAACTGCACCAATCATTCTATTGAATTTAATGAATCTGGGCCAAGAGACCACTTCCTTCTCATGCACAGATACTATCCTTTGCTGGATATATATCTGATACGCTAGTACATTCCCCTCGAGTTCACTTCTAATTCTACCCTACGTTCTCCTTCTACGAGACGAGTTTTCCTCTTTGTGTTTGATTCGACCGAAACAAACAATAGAAATTACTTCTCAGCCACTTCATAGTCGAATAAAGTTGATGATTTTATTGTCTTCCGGGTGCCGCTGCGGCTAGTTTATACGATTTGTTGCGAGCATCAAAAAACGGAGACGGACACACATCTGCCAACAAACTATCATGGAGATGCCCTCCTCGCCCACGAACAGGGCTTTGCTGGAACCCCCAACGGTGCCTCAGACCGGAAGTTGACGGACCCCTGGGAGATTGAACCCCCATGTGTACTGACCCTATGCGGGCTTGTTGCGTCCCCCGCCCTTCCTGGGCCTCCATCTTCTCCATCTTCTCCAGCTTAACTGTGAGCTCGTTGAGCTCACGACGAAGGTTCTGTATCTGGTTTTGAGTGAAGTGTTGTCATCCACTTTTACTGGCCTGGCGCTCGGTCTTTCCTTTCTGTCACCGGTCTGAGACACCGTAAAGCTTCTCTCAGTTGGAGGGAAGCGAAGCGAATCGTACATATACGTCATGTTCCAAGGAAATTGCCCCGATATGCTCGTTTGACTAGTCGAAGTGCTCCATGAACTCGAAGAGGTAGATACAGTCTGAGATGGCCGTGACTGTGGCCTAGTTGAGTCTCATGGGTCCGCTTTTGGACGACCTTAAGCTTGTCTAGATAGGTATCCAGATAGGTATCCAGGTAGGTGTCAGGTAGGTGTCCAGGTGGGTACCATGTTCAATCTCGACCCCGCGTACATGTGTGTCCACTCAAGCTCAAGATTCACATTTTGCTTGAGAAAAAAACGAAGATGGGTAGCCACGTGGGGAGAACTTTTCTCGACAAGGGGGATGTGACGAGGTGAGATGGAGTTTTGTGATGAGATGAAGAGAATTCAAAGGAAGAAAAGACGGGGTGATGGGTCGGTTTTGTGTGTTCTGAGGGAAGGTATGAGTACCTGCGGCTCCTACCTACGTTTAGGTGACAATTCAATTTTTGACAGGGGTCAATAGCCTCATCTCATTACCTGGCTATGAGGTGATATAACGCTTATTCTTTATAAAATCCTTTTAATGTTACTGTGTCTCTTAATATCGAACGCACTTTAACTCCGAAGTGAATGCTATCTGAGGGATGAAAACCTTACAACGCCTTCTCCAGTCAATTGAATCGTCACTTCTGGACTGTATATAATTGCCAAGGGAGGTCTACGTTGAGGTGCATGGTGAATGTAAGATTGATTGATTATTAAAGAAATTAGGCTACAGAGACTAAGAAATCCAATCCCACAAGTAGTTATAGAAAACTAATTACGAGACTAAGGAATTGACAATAACGCCACACATGGACCATCAATGAGTGATCTACCAGGAGGCGCCTAGAGATTCTAGTCAATGGAGCGGAAGCACTATCAAATGACAGAATGAATACGAAATGTAGCTTCTTATCATCTGTTCAAGGGCAGCGAGAATCAACTTACCAGAGTGGCACTTCGGAATTACTAGAGGGTTGCCACAGAAATCTGATCAGATATAAGATATGGCCGAACGGCGTAGTAAAGATCGTAGGAATTCAATTCCCCTTCCCCTTTTCCTTGAAGGATCTTTGTATGACATATACCAAACATTTAGCCCTGCTGCAATGAAAGGCATGACATTTTTGTATTGTTGGTCTTTGAGATAGGAGAGGTTGCGAGACTGCAAGTCCTTGAATGATTGAGGTGCATTGTCTTCAAAACACAAGCGGGGAATCGTTGTAAGCAAGTGCTCTGTATCATCTTCGTCAAGTCGTGGGCGGAGAGAATCGGGAAACCAGGCATGAGTCTTTCACAAGGGGTCCTCTTTAGTAAGGCAAGGGCCCAGATTGACCCATCTTGTCATGATGAGAGCAATGTTGGAGTCGAATTCACCAATTTCAATTTGGGTATCTGTGTTGCACATGTAACAGGTATAAGCCAAAGCAGCCTTCTCTCCATCGTGTAAGGATTCCACAACTGGGGTGGTAAGAGGAAGAAGATCGAGATGTGCACATATTTCCAAAGTGTACAAAGGATCCAAAGTCGATCTACGTCCTGAACGGAAAATCAATTCGTCCTGTGTTCCGACGAGAACTATGTCCTGCATCCTGATACAAAGACAAAGATGCTTAGAACATATTTGTGCTTCCGTTGAGAATAGTGAGATCATGCCTGGGCGAACTGACTGTGTAGGGTATTGGCGGACTTGTGTATAGGATAGAGAATCAATACTGATCCCCGACCTTGGACCATAGTAAAACCTCCTCATAGCAAGCTTAAGCTGGAGGAAAGAAAGATGGTTTGGTGAATGATCATGATCAACATGGGTTCTTAGAATTGAGGACCAGGCAAACCAGTGCAGGTCAAACCACTCCTCCTTCCGAACACATGGGAGTCGGCAAGTTCTTTCATGAACTAGTCCACTGAGCCCAAAACTTTCAGATCCATCATACCGATGAAGACGGTTGCAAAAATCGCAAGCGAAGTATTCTGGAAGATCTCGTTCCAATCGGTTTAAGATTGAGAGCTTATCGTCTTTTGTGCGAGGAGACAGTCAGTTTATTTGTCTCTGAGACAGTTTAAGGAGTCGATGATTGCAAAGAGAAAAGCAGATCAGATCAACAAGTGGAAGAAAGTCGGATATTGACAATAATAGCTCTGGGGGCAGTCCGGCGAGTGTAGTCATGCATGGGATCTTACAAAGACTGATCACCTGTGGGCGTCCAGGGGAAGATTTGATACGAGCTGTTAGAGAGTTCATAGTCAAAGCCAGGTGTTTTAAGTCAAACAAGAGGACCAAAGAAAGTATACAGAGTAAGGAGACCGGGACGCTGGATGTATGAATTAGAAAGAAGCTTCCAGCTTTCCAAGGTCGGTTCATCTATACTTAGTCCGATTCCCTTTTTGTGGTCCCGACCCGGACTGGGCCTCACCTCGTTCTAGTTGATCGTATCGCCTAAACAGGATATCTAAAAAAATAATACCTAAAATAATATTAGAGTGTTCTTACATATAACCTGATAGCCTTTGACTTAACCTATAATGTCACACATGGCCCATCAATGAGCGATTTACTAGGCCCCTATGAAGCGGACTATAGAATGACAGTACGAATATGGAATGTAGTCTCTTATTCTCTGTCTAACTGAAGGACATCTAGCTTCAATTCATTTATCAAACCGGTAAATCACTAGCTCTCGATTACAATTCTCGCCCACCAGATATCTCTCACAACCAGCGAGCTTCCCCCTGCCGACAAAATCCCAATTATCACAAGTGACGTTTGAGCGAGGTGTCTGGATGGTCAAATAGACAATCTGATCCTGGATCCACGTCCACGGATCGAAGTGAAGACAAAAGCCAAGATCAGGCTCGTGTACAGTCACTTGGGAAATGACACCAAACCAAGGATCTGTCATGATGAGCCCATCAGACCTCATACTCTCTGCCTGCATACTGCAGTTCCCACGGTAAGGCGGTAGAATCCCCTCGAAGTCCCGACGCCAATGAGGTCCATGTCCGACTAGAGGAATGCTCGTAGTGATAGGTCGAGGAAATCCGAATGGCTCAGGTGGTTGGTCTTCCGGTCGAATGCAAACGTTTTCTGTAATTTCGACTGCTTCGGCATCATCCGTAATTTCCAATCGTTGAATGCTGGGACAGCCTCGTTGTCGGACGTCAAAGAACTCTAGGTCCCGGAATCCGAATCGTGCCACGATTGACGGAGAGTTATCAGGGGAGTCATCTCTCAGTCGTCCTGTGGGATCCAATGAAGGTCGGTATGAGGATGGTTTCGATATGTCCCAGACAAACAAAGACTCAATGGGTGCATCTTCGTCGGCAGTGTACAAGCTGCGATTTGGCTGCCATATATAAATCACATAGTGAGTGTTGCTATGAGAGGAGAAGAATCGATCTCGCTCGCTCAGCGGATGTCCCAAAAACATAATCTTCCACTCATTGCGCGGGACAACGTTCCAGCCCTGATCCTCACTCCGCGTCACATCAAACGAAGACGCAAAGTGACGATGAACACCATCGCTATCATTCAACCAGTGAAAGGCCTTGGGTTCAGCCCACTCAATGACGAGCAAGCTTTTCTGTAGACGTACGCGACGAACGACCTTGCCACGAATAACAAATGGCACCATGAACTGTCGGTCCGTTTCCAAATCCATGAGCACAAGAAACTGATGATCGGCGCTGGGGTAGACCAGCAAACCATCCTCGAAAGTCCATAAAGCTTCAGAGAACTGTCGGTCAATAAAGCGCCTCATATGGCTGGCGTGTGACTCCCATGGCTGTACCTGATACCATTCCCGGTCTCCAGCGCTGCCAAAGTCATCGCAGAGGCGGTACTTCTGGATAGAGCGGGGTTTGCCTCGTTTTAGGTGATCGTATCGTGAAGCAACCTGGTCGAAAAGACGACAGCCCTGGTCTTGGTCTTCAGGCGACGTCTCTAAGCCTAAGCTTTTGACTTCTTCTGTCCATGGGAAATGTTTCTTTAGGAGTGGGA
The DNA here is from genome assembly GCF_028827395.1 of Penicillium hordei. Taxonomy (NCBI): domain Eukaryota; kingdom Fungi; phylum Ascomycota; class Eurotiomycetes; order Eurotiales; family Aspergillaceae; genus Penicillium; species Penicillium hordei. Next base: position 6,239,969 of record NW_026623142.1, read on the forward strand.
GTAGGATGGCCGGGTTGCTAAAGGCTTCGTTCCAGGCACGCGAGACACGGCGACATCGGACTAATTCATTTGGTTCTAAGTAGGCTAGGATCATCCAGAAGAGTTCACCAGGTAGGAGTACCACATCATGGCTCTCTTTTGATCTGGACATTGCTAGGTTGTGTGTATCAAAGAGAAAAGGTTCGGAATCTTTGGAGACGGACAAGTTCATAGGATGTTGATAGAAGGAATTATTTGGATAGTGTTCAAGAACTAGATATTTTGATATACTAACAATTATCATACTAATTCAAGACATATAATATGCTTGAAATATTTGATGCTCTAATATATTCACTACATAGTACCTCAAAACAGTATAGTCGTACCATCCGCACGCCAAGAGCTTCAGGACACCTTGCGTAATGTTTCGGACCATCTGTCTTTTCTTTATTCCGCTTTGGCTTCTTTGCTGAATCTCATCTCTGCCTTGAAATCACCAATTAGCCATGCTGCACAGCGCTAGCCTTTTGCTTGTGTCGCTCCTTGCGGCACTGCCTGTTAACGCCGATGGACTATACACCAAGAATTCACCGGTGATCCAGTTGAATCCCAAAACCTACAACTCGCTCATTGCGAATTCGAATCATACCTCGGTGAGTATCCATCATCTTTTTAAATGCGCAAAATTGTCTAATGGTTGGCTACTCCAATAGATCGTCGAGTAAGCTGTCCCGCACCATAGCTATCTAGCTATCTAGCTATCGAGCTCTCTGCCCCTCCCCTCCGACCTTCACTCACTCACACTTGTCACTTAGATTCTACGCGCCCTGGTGCGGCCATTGCAAGAACCTCAAGCCCGCCTTCGAAAAAGCCGCAAAGAACCTCGACGGACTCGCGAAAGTCGCCGCGATCAACTGCGACGATGACGCAAACAAACCCTTCTGCGGACAGATGGGTGTGCAGGGCTTCCCAACCCTGAAAATTGTGACACCTTCCAAAAAGCCCGGAAAACCCCGCGTCGAGGACTACCAAGGCGCGCGCAGCGCCAAAGGCATTGTCGACGCAGTCGTCGACCGCATCCCCAACCACGTGAAGCGTGCAACAGACAAGGACCTGGACAAATGGCTCGGACAAAACGAGGACCGGCCCAAGGCCATCCTCTTCACGGAGAAGGGCACAACCGGCGCGCTGATCCGCGCCCTGGCAATTGACTTCCTCGGCGCAATTGACATTGCCCAAGTACGAAACAAAGAAACCGTCTCCGTGAAGAAGTACGGCGTGACCGAGTTGCCGGCCCTTGTCCTCATCCCCGGCACCGACGCCGAGCCGAAAATCTACGCCGGCGAGCTGAAGAAGAAGCCCATAACCGAGTTCCTGAGCCAAGCGGCGACACCAAACCCAGACGTGTCACCCCGTTCCGCCTCCAACTCCAAGCCCAAGTCGAAACCAAAGTCCAAGCCCGCTTCTAAGCCTACCGTTGTCGACGACGCCGAAGACCTCAAACCCACCGCCTCCCAGGACCAGGACGAAACAGACCCCTCCGCTAAGCCCGTTCAGGTCCCCATCCCCGCTCCCCCAATCCCGACCCTCTCCACCCCCGAATCTCTCGAGTCAGCCTGTCTCGCACCGAAGTCCGGCACCTGTGTGCTAGTCATCCTCCCCGAGGCGAGTGAGCCCGACGCCGCGCTTCCAGCGCCCGTTACCGAGGCACTCGCAAGTGTCGCTGAGATCGGTCACAAGCACGCCCACCGTGGAACGCACCTCTTCCCGCTGTATGCTGTCCCTGCTATCAACACTGGGTCCAAGACTCTGCGCGAGGCATTGTCGTTGGATGGCCAGACGGTTGAGATTATCGCGTTGAATGCGCGTCGCGGTTGGTGGCGTCGGTTCAGTGGTGCTGATGCGGACTTCGGGGCTGTTGCTGTTGAGTCTTGGGTTGATGCGATTCGGTTGGGTGAGGGTGCTAAGGAGAAGTTGCCTGAGGGCATTGTTGCCGGTGTTGAGGCTGAGGCTGAGCCCGAGGTTGAGATTACGCCTGAGGCGGAAGCTGAGGTTGAACCTGAAGCTGAGACGGCCGAGGCTGAGACTGAGACCAAGGCTGAGGCCGAGGAACAGGTCGTTGAGCATGACGAGCTGTGATCATTTCACAGTCCATGGAAGAGGTCGATGCTAGTTGATGCTAGTTTGGTGACCTTTATCTAGTCTTCATTTTTTTCTTCTAGTTTTGAAAGCGAATCGCATAAGCTTATGTACCCAATGCATCAAGCCGTTAGGGAATAACTTATAACCGATCTATACGGATCGATCTGTTGTAGGCATAATAAACACATGATTCATATCTATGTACAAGAGACAGATATCCTGTGGAAACATGAACCTTGAAGAATACAGACAAATACTAGACACAAGCAAGTCTTTCTAGACCCAAGAAACCGAACACCGTACATTAATGCAGAAAGAAAACTGTCCAGACCCTAAATCATTCAGCGCTTTTTGCGGCCCTCGGTGCCCTTCTTGATCATCTTTTGTCTCTTCGAGTCAATCTCCTTGTCGTAGATGTCGCGCGCGGTCTCGACCTTCTTGCGCTTGGAAGACTTAGAGTTGTCAGGTCCATCACTGTGGGCTGGAAATCAGTTATTGTTGTTTCGATGGACAGGAAACGTGATTAAAACTTACGGGTTAGATGCGGCCAGAGCACGCTGCTTGGCGAGCATCTCCTCATCGATCTGCTTGCCTCCTTCGCGGAGCTCATCCTCTAGGCTGATAGGCAGGGGCTGGAGGTTGACTTCGGGCTCGTCATCGTGAGCGGCAGAGGTCTCGATACGGACCTTCTGTGCGGGTAGAGATTGCTCAATGTCGCTCTCGATGAGATTGCGGAAGTGGGTGGAGATCTTGCGGACAATCTTGAGGAACATGGCGAGGAGCTGGGAGGATGGGAGGTTCAGCTCCTTCTCGAGGTCGTCGAGGTTCTTGTGCTGCAAGCCGATGGCGAGGAGGATGGATTGTTGCACGCCGGAGAGGCTGATCTTGCCATCGAGACGGTTGGAAAAGTAGTAGTCGGAGAGAGCGGGGACCAGATCCAGGATGACGTGGTAATCCAAGAGGTTGTTGGCGTAGCTGTCCAGACGCTTGAGATCGAAGGGCGAGAAAGCGACATCAAGGTCGGACTTCTGCAGCAGGCGCGGCTTGAACTTCGGGTCCTTCTTGGCACCGGAGTTGGCAGACTCGCAGATGCTGAGGGAGAGGACGGACGGGAACTGTCCGAATTGGTAGGACATCAGCGCGAGGAATCGCTTGTGGAAATCGCGCGCATAGGCGCTCAGCCAGGCGTCGTCCGTCTCTCCGGTGGAGAGGGTGCGAACCATCACGCAGGAGTGCTCTCCGGTTAGTTCGTTGGGGGTCTGACGCAGATACACGGGGACGAAAGAACCGCGCTTCCAGAACTTGTGGAGGGATGGGGTAAGACCGTAGCTGACACCGATGTAGTCGAGGACATCAGGGCGACGTTCAGTCAGCTTGCCGAACAGCGGAGGCATGGAGCGAATGTCTCGGACGTGGACGTTATCATCCAAGAGGCTAGAACCGGCGAGCTCTTCGTCCGTAACACGGACCATTTGCTCTTCGGCGGCAGTGTTCTCCTCCTCCAGGTTGGTGAACTTGCCCTCGAAGAAGTCGACCAGGAGCTCCATAGCCCGGGAACCGTATCCCATACCCACATATTCGGGGTTGGTTGCGATACGGACAACACGAGCACCGGAGAGACTGGCGAAGTTCTCATCCTGGAACTGCTGGCTGACCAACCAAGGGATGAGATCACCTCCTGCGCGCTGGCCACGGCTCAAACTGTTAAGCACACTCTGGCGACTGATGCGACCTTCAAGAGCGACCTGAATGACGCACAGTGGCTCGGGCAGCTTAGTAGCCCCCTCATCGATAGGCGGGACGAGGACATAGAGTTGATGAGCGGGAGCATCACTCATAAGTTGAAGGTCGTTGGGTGTGTTCTTGTAGTGACTAGCAACGTAAAGCGCCATCATCTGCTGCAAGAACTTCTCGGAAACAGGGTGGAAGGAGAACAGGGTATCGCGGTTGACCTGAAGAAGCTGGCATTGCGAGGGGTGAGGGCAGCCCTGTGTGTTCATGTGCGACTTGGGAAGAGTTGCATCGAGGCAAAGGACCTTGTTCAGCCACTTCTCAACAGAATCACCCGGGGCATATCGAATGGGCTCTGCGAGAGTGATCTCTCTCAAGGTTCGACCGGTGAGGTTCTTGTCGGCACCCTTGGCTGACTTGCCTGTGCTGCGGTCGGCGACGTCGGTATCGTCTGTCTTGACTCCACTTCGGGATTGTTCCCGCAGCTGCTGAATCAACTTCAGAGACAGGGACCGGCCCGTGCCTTCGTATCCATTAATAGTGGAGGACATGAACACCAGGTAAGGCCCCATCAGCTTGCGCACCAATGGTAGAGGGATAGCTGCAGCCTCATCGATAACGAGAAGCTCTGCCTGTCCCAAGACTTGCGCATCCTGGGGCTGGATGTACTGGATGGTTTGGCGGTGGTTGCGGTGAATGTTCACGCGCACAACGGCCTTATTGAAGTCGGGGTTGGTCGACTGCAAGATGGTGTAGTCAACGTGATCGAGATATCCAAGTGCATCGAAGCCCTTGAAAATGAACTCGAAGAGTGTCTTCAAGTTTTCTGGGCTGGGAGAAGTGATGAAGATGTTGCTGTAGCCGTGAGCGACAGCCGCGGCAATGGCGACACCGAGAGCGGCGGACTTTCCTCGTCCACGACCGGCAGTCAGTGTAACAGTGCTCTTCAACGTCTTTTCAGCGATAGCATCAACAAAGGTCAGGAGCGCCTTCGCTTGATCCACGGTGCGAGCCAAGTTGAGCAGAGGGCCCACGGGCTTAGAGTCGGCTAAACTCTCCTTAATTTCCTTCAATTCCTTTTTCGTGCCGAAAGCTGACTCGTCGGTTGTCTCAGGAGCGGGAAGGGGCTTCACGGTCTTGCCGCCGGAGATGGGCAACACGTTCAGCTCGTCGTCGACCACCAGACACGAATCGCAGCTTCCGAGGGACAGGATGAATCGCTCGTTGAAACGAGCTACAACATCATCGTGGGCCTCTGTTCGGTATCGCGAGTGAATATCCATGGACATGGTGTAAAGCTGCTTCAGACTGGTCATGCTCTTCAAAAGCAGGATCACCAAACCTCCACCCTCCACGGTCTCGACGGTTCGTGCAAGCAAATTGGGAGTCATGGCCTCGAAGTCCTGCAACACACACATGCCGTAGGTGTTACCCAAAATCTTCTCGGTTTCCTTGTAGTAGACATAGCGGATCTGATTGAGGGTGATGAAAAGTTCGAATGGGTCTTCCTGGTTCGGTTCGCGAATGCCACGCTTGACCTCCTTCTTGATCTTCATTTCGCGCTTCTTCCGGTGACTGGTAAAGCCGAGAAGGTCCTTCTTATAAGCCCATAGTACCGACTTGTTTTGCTTCACGTCCACGCTGGACATAATATAGTGAAGGTGCACGATCACATCCTTGGCGTGGTCGCCAACAACCACGAAGAAGCTGCGCTTCTTCTCCTGCACACCATTTCGAATAAGAGCGGGAATCCGCGAGTCAATCGCCTTGCGAGGCATGGCGATTCCGGAGTAGTGTTGATTGGCAAAAAACACTTAGCTTCGTCTTGCGACCAAAAAAACTTCCCAGCGGTTAGAAAAAAATGATACTGCTGTCTGACACCGCCTGAGGCAATACACCGCCCGGTGCCTTTTATCCAAATTACCTAAGTATATTTATCACGTGGCTTCGAACTGCCAGAGTCGCCCTAAATAAGTAGGCGGTATATATCTGGGCCAAAACGGCCTTATAATGATGAGTTCTATAGATTAGGCGTTTGTCCTTTGGATCATATGGCCAACTAGAAACATACGTAGAAGATTAGTATAATCTTCGAGCTGAGGATGACAAAATTAATCAAAGAGACCCCTTTATTTTTCCTCTTTCAACGTCTTTTGTTGAGGGTATACGCATATGGGTCTCTTCACTATATCTGATTGGTCTTACACCTTTCTAAAGTCACGTGGGACGCTCTATATTGAGGTCGAAGGCTCAAAATGGACTAGCCGCGGTTGCATTTTATTGGTAGATAGTCGTACGGCCTGGACCCTTATCGAATCACATGACTGTGGCTGACGTGGACGGACCAAATTAGGAAATCCACGAGCTGCTTTAGGTTTAGCCTAATCTAATTGAGTTTTAGCGCTAACCGTGGATCGCTCGGACCGTCTTTATTTCACGACATGCAGCCGAATGGAGCCGATAGGATATAACAGAGTCGTAGCTGATATGACGCGTGTACTGGGTCTTGACTGCGTGTGAACCTTCTTTATCTACATGCCGTTTACAGGGTCTGATTAGAAGGCTGGACATGATGTATGAAGTATATATGTATGCTCATTGGAAGGGTCCACTAGCGACAGGACGCTCAGGACTAAAGTGGGTCGTGAAATTAACCAAGGCTTGATTCTGGCCACTGATCGGCTCAGCATTTCTTGCTGATGAGCTTGTGCAATATAAAATCTCCAGGGCAAAATCTGCTTACAAGTAGGAACTAGCAGATTTGGGCGTGGTGGCAGGAGATTTTCCACCATTCTCATTCGCAAGATATCAGAAATACAAGCCATGCAAGCCACGGCCCGTGGTTATGTGCGCAGCAAAAACCCCATGAAATCATCATATCCCGCCCGTTGACGCAACTATAATGGATCAGCACTCCATATTGCCTCTGATTAGTCGCCAGTGGATCGAAGGGCCCTCTGTGCCCTGCTTTCTTCCATGTTTCGAACACTGTCAATCTCCTGAAGATCCACAGGAGGTTAATCTTTTGTCTTCTGTCTTGTTACTCTTTCAACAATTCTATTCATTGTTAAAATTACAGCGATGGCTCGGGACGCTATAGAGCGATAATAGAACGATTGGTGCAATATGGTCCAAATATCTTCTGACCTTAGGCTGAAGCTCTGTGTGGGGTGAGTATCTGGCAAGCTGTCTCACATTATTGAAAATTCAAACTCACGATCGCACTCTATGAGCAGGATATTTCTTTTAAGCTCACTATTCCTTACTACCTCCTACAATACCACATTCGCTTTTGGTGAGTCGTCGCCGTGGATATCAATATTGTTCTGCAACTTGAACTGACTGTTGCGCCGATACAGATCGCCCCATCAGTACATCTATCCTAGTATGCTTCCTTACGGGGTTGACTCTTTTGGTATTGAGTCGGTTGGTTTCATTGGGATCGACACCGACATCGCCGACAAGTAAACGGCCAGTGATCCCTCTCGCGGAGCAATTTGAGCTTCCTTCCCGCGCATCGACGTCATCTTTCGCACTGGGCGATGTTGAGACTCGCCCTCGGCTACGGTTTAAATCATGGTGGATTAAGCTCGGTCTTATATTGGGGTTGTGTGGTTTACGGATCGAATCATTTCGCCAAGTAACTCGGAATACTGAATGCGCGCCCGCTGGATACGCTGTAAGTGGCTGAATGTCTCCGTTATCGTTTAATTTTTCCATGTGACTAACACGGCGTCATGGACAGTACGCTATTCCTTTCGTTATTTCGATCTATGACTACTGGCGCAACCAGCGATCACGACAAGTGGACAGATATGTCCCTACCCAACGATTCGAAACGCTGCCGCTACAGGTGGTTTACTCTGTTTCCCGTCGGTGCTTCTATTATGTTACGCAAAGTCGCTTCAGAGGGTTAATTGCAGCCGCATTTTTGTCGGTTGGTGGGCTCTTGGCTTCATCTTTCTCGGCTGGAACTCGGTCGACCTATATTTGTCCTATCGTGTTACATGGCGCCTCGCGCCTACGATCATACAGGCTGTTCAACCTGTTTGCTGATTCTGTTATACTTACCGGTATTACCGAGCTATGTCGGATTGGCACTCAATTTGATGATGTGCGCAGAAAACGAACTTTGACGTTCCTTGGAGCTGGTCTCTTGGTAAGCGGACAACTACGATCGTGCTGGGAATGTTTGTTCTGATGATCTTTTTAGGGTCTTTCGTTCGTCTGGAGTATTATATCCTACTGGGTACCAGATAGCTCTCCTGAACTTGCCGGTCAACCCATGTTGGATCTAGAGTACTCACGCGGCGCTTTCAGCCAGTCTGTGTTGGTTCTTATACTGGTCTTGTCGGCCTGGCATATGGTGAGCCTTCCCAGCTCTCAAAACTTATTTCTCCATTAGTACTAATTCTCCTAGTTACCGCATTTCGACATCCTTGGATTGTCAATTATAGGCGGTTTCATGATCGTCTACTTCTCCTCTTTATCGGCCCTTACCGAACAATCACCCTTCCCATTTATCTCTCTAACTCATGCTGTTCTTCCGTTGGCTGCATCTTTGACGGGTGCTGCCCTATTTCTTCTTGCGCGGGTGATTCATGACGAAGAACCGAAATTGTGCCGCACTAACGTTGCCATACAAATATTGTTCGCCGTGATGTGTGGGATTAGTCTCGTTTTTGCAGTGAGCAAGCATCGTCTTGCTGATGTACACCCGATTGAGTTCCTCATCAACGACGGCAAATTTCAACATCACAACTATCTCGCTCAGGCGTCTAGGAGCAAGTCTCTTGGGGGTGCTGTTACCGAATACCGGAGGCGATATAACCAGCATCCACCACCGTATGTTTTGAATACCTATGTTTGTCGCATAATTCAACTAATCTTTATATAGGGGCTTTGACGAATGGTATCGATATGCCACTAACCGGTCGTCAGCTGTCATCGATGATTTCGATCAGATATACCACGACCTACTTCCATTCCGAGCTCTGGCTCCGGAGCACATCCGCGCAATGACTCACGAACTAGCCACAAACCCTTTCAACGATCTCGGTGGGATCAGAATTCGCAACGGCACGGCCATGGTGCAAGAAGGCATCAAACCAACCCATGCATGGATGGTGGCGGGTGCCGCGGATATGATGAAGAATTTCACTAAATATCTCCCAGATATGGACTTGGTGTTCAATCTGAATGATGAGCCACGAGTTGCAGTTCCCTGGGAGAAAATATCAATGTTGAACCGGCAGACTGAGATGCAAGAAATGATCCCTAAAGAGCGCATGGTGCATGCTTGGTCAACCGACCGAGATGATGGTTGGGGCCCGATTGAACCCGCCGATCAAACCAACATCACTGTATTCACTGACGGAGCGTGGAGAGGTGTATTTGACCCTTATGTGAGCGCTGTCTGCCCACCTTCATCGAAGGCGCGCTCTCAGCGAATCTGGAATCGTCGTGAGACATGTCTCTCATGCGTGGCTCCTCATTCCATGGGTCAATTTCCTCTAGATTTCAACATCGCCTCCGAAATCTGCCACCAACCCGACCTTGCCTTCCTCCACGGTCTCCTAATCTCCCCAGCCTCATTCAAGGTGTCACAGGAACTCATCCCGGTATTCAGCCAGAGCGCTCTCACTGGATTCAACGACATCCTCTTCCCAAGCCCATGGAACTACATCGACAAGGCAAAATACGAACCCACAGATGAACACCCAGATCCAGAATACAGTCACAAAGAGAACTCCCTCTACTGGCTCGGCAGCACCTCAGAAGGCGTCAGCCTCTTCGGTGAATGGAAAGGCATGCCACGGCAGCGCTTCGCCCACCTAATAAACAACAACACCAACAACCAAGTCTCCGTCCTCCTCCCGACAGACTCCAACGAACACTCCTTCCGTTACGAGATAATGGACGGCAACGCCCCAATCTCAGACCTCGGTCTCCAAACCGCCGTTCACATCGCCGACCCAATCGTCCGCTGCGGCGACTGCGGCGAACAAGCCTCAGAATTTGGCACCGCGGGCTGGGCAGACTTCCAAGCGCACTGGTCGCACCGCTTCCTCTTTGACCTCGACGGCGCAGGCTTCAGCGGCCGATTCCTCCCCTTCCTACACAGCCGCAGCCTGCCCCTCAAAACAGGTCTGTTCCGCCAATGGTTCGACTCCCGCGTTACCTCGTGGCTGCATTTTGTCCCTGTTGATATCCGTCTCCATGGGCTGTGGAGTACGCTCGCGTACTTTGCCGGCGTACCTGCTGCCGTATCCGAGGAGAGTGGTCCTGATGCCCCGCAGATGCGCATGAAGGCGCATGATCAGCAGGGGAAGTGGATTGCGGAGGAAGGGAGGAAGTGGGCGAATACAGCGTTGAGGAAGGAAGATATGGAGATCTACTTCTTTCGGTTGCTTTTGGAATGGGGTCGGCTTACGGATGATCAGCGTGATGTTCTTGGGTTTGGGAGTTGAGGTTAATGTTAATGTTAATACGAATGTCAATTGGTACATAGATTCAAGTATATATTCTTGACTTGTCTTATTGATTTCATGGAGCATCTTAAAAAAGACATCACCTAGGCGGGTTAGAGTAACTTACATCTTTTGCGACATCTTTAATATAAGAAGAAGGGTTGAGGATATGTATCACAATATATACAAAGCTGAACTCTACGAGCCACTACAACATAATATCCATGGTCATACGTATTGTTTGTCTTCATTGTCCATATTTCATTTCACCATCGAAATGGAAAGGGTATTCACAATCATCATAAAGCATAAAAAGCGTATCAAACGCGGTCGCCCCTCCACAGCCGTGGACTAGCACAGGCTAGCGGAGTCCAGACGAGCAAAGAAACCGTAAAACAGATGGGAATCAAGAAGCAGGTCGAGAAAGAAATAAATCACAATCGAAATGTAAGACAGATTGGACCCATATCGCTTTCAACACAGAAAACAATCCATCCATCACTATCGCCCTCTAAGCATGACCATGTCCACTCCCATGTCCATGACGATAATGCTGTCGACGATGCTTCATAGAAGTCTTCTGCGGAGGGCGCTCAAACAACCCCGTAGGATTCCAAGCCACACCGGCCTCCACTTCCACACCCTCAGCACCCACCTCCACACCCCCAGCACCAGCAACAGAACTAGTCAATTGCTGATAAACCTTAAGCGAGCGCACACGCCAATAAGTCTCCTGGAAAGCCGTCGGGTTATTCTGCACGTAGTCGACGCACGATCCAGCACGACTAGCACAGCTCGACGAACCCCAAACCGAGCCAGCCCAGTCTCCACAGAAGGTGATATCGAACACGATCTGCAGATCATTGAAATGAGAGTCGATGTTGCAGCTACCGGCAAAGCGTGCCGTGGGCGCACCCCAGCCCGCCGGGTTGGGGTTTCCAGATGAGATATCGCCCGGCACGGCGGAGGAGGGGAAGAACCAGACTGAGATGGCGGAGCCGGTCCATTCTGTGGCGTAGACGCCGCCGCCGGCGTTGTTGAAGCCTGTGCCGTAGGACTGCGTGCTGCGGCTTCGGATTGAACAACCGCTGTTTGCGGATTGGCCGGGGGCTTGGACGTAGCAGTTTGCTGTGTCGAGGGTTCCTGTGAAACCGGTGTTGTTGACTGTACAGCCGTTGCTGGTATGGAGGGCCATTTGGTTTTGGGTTTGCTCGTTTACGCCTTCGATGATGTCGATTTCGCCGTTGTTGGGCCAGTTGGAGCCGAGCATCCAGCTGTAAATGTTAGTCTCCTTTCTTTCTTTCTTTTTTTTTTTGTGAACGAGAAAGACGATTTGGGGATCTGGGGCTCTTACAAGGCAGGCCAGCTGCCGCATGTACTGCTGGGCATGTGGGCCAGATCGAGAATAACAAGTCCATGCTTGTAGGTGGCGGTACTCTCCAGGCGGATGCTCTGGCGACCAGGTGTGGTGGCGGTGTTGGCATGGTCGACGCCGATGTAGACGCCGTTGCCCGTGTTGATGAGACCGTTGCTTGAGGCGGTGTTACGGTCGACGTAGCTCACAAAGCCATTGGTGGGATCGGTGTCCTATATATCGGATGAGTATTGAAGACAGGACAGAAAGATGGGACCAATACTAAGGGACATACTGTGTAGAATTTGAACTTGTCAAAAAACGAGTCGGAGGTACCGTAGTCGTCGCGCAGGGTGTATGCGGCGGAAGATACATGGGCTAACAAGCCCAGTGCAGGCAGAATAGTTGAGAGAACGTGCATTGTGCTTAAACGCTTGGATCTTTGCAGGATAGTTGCAGGATAGTTGCAAGGAGAACAGAGGGATTGGAGAGAGGGAGTCTGTCAAAGACTTGAAAAGATCCAGTATACCAGATACTGACCGAAATAGGAAAAGACAATAGGTAAGGAATGAATATAGATGAATAGGGAGGGACAGTAGGCAATAAACATGCACAATGGACAAACTAGACTAATTCCTCACAAACGGGGGAGGCGGGATCATTTTTATACTTGAGATGTCTCCACTCCCCAAGAAAAAAGCACAAACGGAAAAATAATATAATATAATTTAAAAAAAAGAAAAAGAAAAAGAAGGGAATAGCGTGATACACCCACCAGACGACGATCCAATTGAAGATATGCGGCAAAAGAGGGGCATGTTGAAACATCATGGAATATCAGAGTCTGACATCTCCGAGCCCTGAATCAGTGCCAGTGAATCATTTAAATTTTGTCGATTGAACCAGCCTAGTCTGGAATGTATTCATATTGGTATTGAGAGTAGAATCAACAACATGACTATGTATCAAATGTATCAAATGTATCATATCAATGTATCAATGTAGTAGTTTAATCACATTTAACCATATTGGATCCATGGATATCTCAAGCGCCCACACTAACCTTAAATTGTTTCGGATTTGACGCTAAAAACAAGAAACGAAAAAGGGATTTCATATTTATGACCAATCAGGGTGCTTACCGCCAACATCGAAGGTTTTGTATAATAGTCAAGGGAAAAGAACGCAGATGATAGGTCAACGGCTGTTTGAACACTTTCGGCTATCAAGCCTTTTTGGGCTTTTTTCATTTCCGTTTAGTACTTTTTCCCTTTGTTCCTGGTATGGGTTATCAGGCCGTTCTTCACCGAGTCAACAGTCAAATCGAAAATCTGAGAAGTAGAAATTTGAAGTGGCGTAGTTTAGTGGAAGCGGCTTCCGATCACCAGGTCTCTCTACCCTTCGCTTAAGCGACTTAGACAGAAGTACCCACCCTACAGAGACATACTCGTGACAGTACTTAATACTATGTACCTCTGTACATGACCAGTTCTTACGGAGATCCTACCTAAAACTGATATCGAAGGCACTGAAATGACAGTGTCATCTCAAGAGTTACTCCAACCCCATACCCCAGCTTTTGTAGATCAGTACGTAAACCAAGGAACACCAGACCCTCTTGACCAAAATACCATGATCACACAGTCCAGAACCCACCTGGGCATGGTCATAGAAGACGAATCCTGGAACGAGACCGAATGATAATCCGGAGTAAGAATCCCCATGCGATCACATTGGGAGTACAAGTCGAAGCGTGCGTCTTGGAGAATGAGCTGAGTAGCTGAAGCGGAGAACCTCACGATTCACGTCACCTGTTCCCACAGAATCTTGGAAGACAGAAAAGACTAATAAAGATGTACTATAACAGGGATAGGCCTGGATTTAATATCACATTACATTACAGTAGTTGAGGGTTTAAAAAAAAGGGAAAAAAAAGAAAATGGCTATATGCAAGACGATCGTGTGTCTTATCTGGGATCCCCCCGAAGAGCACCTACAGTAGGAAAAAGCAAAGAGATAGAAAAAAAGTAACAAAAGAATATCCCTGGACAAAAAGGAAATAATCATCATCGCTGTCAACTAAAATCTATGTACAAACCGGACAGAACAGCTCGGCTCCTGACCAGTCGGCCAAATGATCGCGCCGAAACGCGGTTTGAGCGGGTCGGGCCCCCGCGCTGACGGCATTCAGCACGCAGCGTCGGTGGTAGAGGTGTCGACAGGCGAAAACAACAACGGGTTCTGGGGCGCTCTCTGTGACTGGATTTGGAGTGCTAGGCCCAGCTCCAGTCTTAGCGTGGTCGTCGTCATGGTCAGCATGCGCATCGGACATACCACCATGGGTGCCATGCTCCCGGAGAACGTGGGCATGCGCGTGCGCACCGCCCGCATCTAGACGATACGAATGACCGACTCCGACATCAGCAGCCTTGCCCTTCCCGCGCTCGGACGGGTTATAGCTATCCTCATTGCGTTTCGCGATGCGACGGGCATAGGCATCGGCGCGTCGACCTTCCCATGCGGACCAATGCGCGTCACCAACGCTGGGGCCCCAGATGCGGCGGCGGCAGATCTCGCACACGTGGCCGCGGGGCCGCCAGCCGTGCTGGCGTAGACGGGAGACTTCATCGACGTGGACGAAGAGGTCACGGTCCAGCATGCCGTTTGCGAGGGTCAGGAGAGATTTCTCGTAGGAGTAGGCGGAGAAGATGGAGGCTAGCACGGCGCGCAGCTCGAGGAGGGAGGGGGACCAGGTTGCGGCGCGGGTGAGGAATGCGCGCAGGATGCGTAGGAAGGACATGTCTGTTCTTTCGGTCGTGGCGGGGCTGCTTTTTACTGTGCTTGCTAGGAGAGCTGTGAAGACTTGCTGGACAAGGGTGCGGAAGGAGGTTGTGAGGCGGCCGCTTTCGCCGGCGAGGGATGTTGTTGGTTGAGTAGGGAGGGTTATTTGGGCGTTGTTTCCTTGTATGAAGGCGAAGACGTTGCTTGCGATGCGGACCACAGCTTCGATGTGGTCGAGCCAGAGGAGTTCATCGAAGGCTAGAGGCTGGTCGAGGGTTGGTGCGTTGCGCTTGCCGTTGGAGCTGCCTGTGCGCGACTGCTTGACTGTCTTACTTTGGCCCTGGCAGAGCCACGTTCCGACACCGGCATACTTGTTCAGAGACTCGATCAGGTCGTCAATTGCCTCGGCGGTAGTCGCTGAGTCGGGGCTCTCGCGCACACTCTGGAGAATGCCTACCAGACCGGATTCGAGTGTGCTCAGATGTGCGACAAGACGGTCCAGGGCCTGGCGGACTTGACCCTGTCGGGCGAGGAGGATGACGGCAGCATCGATGGCTCCGCTTTCCTCTATGAATGGGAGCAGTTCGTCCAGGTGGATGTCACCAACTCGCAATCCGTCGACGAAGTCCGCAACATGAGTGGGGTTGTATTTGCACAAGAGCTGCACATAACGCTCGATCATCCAGTTCTCAATACTGGGCGAAGATTGGGTGTCCGCAGTTTGAGCCTGCGGCTCAACCAACACCAGCAAGTACTGGTACTGTTTCTGGGGATCATCTTCCAGAACCCGCAAAAACGTAGAGTGTGTTTCAGGGGCCAGGTCTTGCATAGTCTGTGCAGCGCGCGTCACGTCAATGGCAGCTATCTCCCGCGCATGCTCCTTGACTACATCCACTATATCGCGTCTTTGTTTCTTGCCAAGCCCAGAGCCTGGACGGAGGCAGTCATGCAGACAGGTGAAGATAGCTTCGCGGTCATTAGGATCCTCTAGGTAAGTCATCACCAACAGAGGATATTGTTTCTCTAAACGGTACGTCGACTTGAGAATCCGGAAAAAGCGTGCCTCTTTGAATAGAGGAATCATGTTCTGGATGTCCGGCGGGTGGTAGAAGGACAGCAGATACTCTGCACTCAATTCGCAATCGTCTGCCATTTCCTGCTCGGGATACTGGCATACACGGACCAAAACCTGATGGAGGGTTGTGCCAGAAAGGAGAATATACTGAGGATATTTGGGAAGATTGCGAGCAACAAACATATCGAGGTAGATGGTATCAAAAGACGTGAAGAAATCGCCGGTCATGACTTGCAACAAAATACTGACAAGGTACTGACGATTAATCGACATGCCTGACACGGAGACATCCTCGCTCTCGGGCTCATTTAGGAAGCTGTCCTCAAATGCCTCGTTGAGCATGCTCATGAAGCTGGAAGCATCGAACTTGAGCATGGCTCGAAGGTGGGAGAAGGAGTCTGCCCCATTGGTATCTCCAGATACCGTACTGAACCCACGGCCTGAGAAAAGGAATTGGTACAAGTCTGTCTTGGCTCGCGCGGCTTCAGCCTCATCCATGTCGTCTCCGGTGGGATAGATGCGACCCGTCAAGATAAATGACAGATATGGGAACATTTTCATTGCGTTGTTCTGCTTTCTCATTTCAATCACGTAGTCACCGTTGACCAAGGGCTCGGTTTGGGAGGGAATAAGACCTAGTAGCTCTTCCAGTGGTCCCACATAATCCATCAAACAGCGGTTCCATACATATATAAAGGCGTCGTAAAGGTTATGCTGCTTACATAGCGTTGTGACTTGATCGATGTCCATTGTGGTTGTATCAAGCAAACAGATGATCTCCTCCAACCGACCGGCGGAGTGAGTTCCAATGAAATGGTTGATCAAGGCCTTGACCGCGGTCGGGGGTAGTGATCGCAAAGTTCCATCAACGATGCGTGGTTCGAGGGCATCCAGGAAAATTCCCGCCGAACTTTGCTCCTCATACCAGTTGAAGACTTCCTCCCAAAGGAACTCCTCATCGGTCATGTAGATACAAGCCGCGATAGAAACTTCTGCTAGCTCCTCCAGCTGGTGGTTCTCAAGTCGGTCGTTGCTTGCTTCAGAATTTCGACCAAAAGCATACTTGAGGGATGCGGAGATCATTTCCAAAAGCTTTTCTTGCACAATGGGCTGTCTCAAAGCATCCTCTTCTGGAAGCCCAACCGTCAGCTTTTCCGACTCTCCCGTGTAGTAAGAGGTTGCTAGTCGAATGGCCCCAATGAAGTCACCCGTCTCCATAAGCGCCAGCAAGCGATCAGCCCAATTTGAGAGATTGCCTACCAAGGCTTCGTTGTAACCAAGCAAGAACAAGCGCCCTTTATAAGAACGAAAACTCATATGGAATGCATCTGCTACTACTCCGTGCATCGACTCATCCTCTTCGTCAAGCTGTTCAACTAGCGAATGGAGCTGCGAGGAGAACAGATCAGTGTGATATATGTGCCTGTTGGCGAGATCGACCGAGTCGGTCACATGCATCGAATAATCCTCGATTATCAACAGTCGCTGCGTTATTGTGAATACCGCGAGCACTGAACGACTGAGCCACTGAACAGCTACAATGGCCTCATCTGCTCTCCATCTGCTGCGCGCTCTGAAGACAAGGCTGGGAGGCTTGTCTTTGTCTGTATGTTCGTCAGGTTCAGCCTCTGAGACTTCCAGTACGGTTAAAACATTTGACCAGCAGTAGACAAGCTTTGTGTTTGAAGTTTGGGTGTCTTTGCCCTTCAGTCGAATGGCTGGAAACCATGCTAAGGCACCGGTCATGGCACTGTGAGCGGGGACTTCTTTGGGTCTCGGTGCTTTATGTTGGGTTTGTGCCACTGGTGTGGTAGACACAATAACAAGAAGATAGGGCGTCAGCATGGCAACGAGGCCCAAAGAATCAGTGGATTGCTCTACATTGCCGAGTGGCAGAGGAGAGAAAGCAAGAACAGAGCTAGGCTTCCGCCGTTTGATCTCTGCTGTTGCCTGAGGATATCGACCCAGGATTCGAATCGTCTTGACTGTTCGCCCCATTGCACCCATTCCTCTTGTTGCCAAGTGGGAGAAAGACATGCCCCGTGTGTCAGCCGAGACCAGCGCTGTTCGTCTGGTGCCAAGGAACCCGATGTGAATGACCGCGGATCCGGAAAGATGGCCATCAGATATTCGAGTCTCGACTTGATTGGCCGGGATTGGTGGGATATGAAGGAAAGGCTTTGCTGAGCGCGAAATCTCCCAGGTGAAGATATCACCCGAGTCATGGCCCCCTGCAACGGTAGTATGGTCCGCGGAAAGAGCTAGAGATGTAACAGCACCACATCCAACAGCTAGTTGATCATCAGTATAATGGGTCAAAGGGTGTAGACTTGTTTTGACAAACCTGGTGTGCCCGTTCCAATAATAGTCTTCAGGCTTTGCTGATAGTCGAACACGAGAATTATACCCTTGGATGTACCTATCACAATAGACGTGGAGACTGCAAGGCAAGTTGGCCGTCCGAAATTGCGCTTCCCGATTTCTGAAAACGCCTGCCCAGTGATCTTCCGCAGCTTTGTCCATCGCACCACATCCCAAGGTCCCTGGAGCGGTTCGGGTTCTGTTTCTGGAGTCGGGGAAACCTGGCTGGTTATTGAAGATTGCCGGGAGTGAAGATGCGCTAGAAATGGCGAGCCGGCTCTAGACACACTTTGCGGCGATGAAGATAACCGGGACTGGAATCGAAGGTCAAAGGGGCGACGGGCCGGGCTCGGGCTGACTCGCGGAGTTCCGCGGAGCGCAAGAGCACTGCTACTTAGGGAAGACGGAATGGAACCCTTCCATCAATCAGCTAGCTATCCGGGTTATGCGCTAAGTGTACCACTCACATGTAGCGATGGGGAATCGTCGGGGTTTGACCCTGTTCCATCCACGCTCTCTGTCATGTTCCAGCCCGCGTGTCGCGGCCGAGGGGTTTCTGGAAAGTTGAAGTCCTTCTGTTCCGCTGTCTTCTCGGAATCATGGTCCTCCGCATCGTCTATCGTGTCCAATTGCTCTTCCGCTGGTTCCTGCGGGGAAGGTAATGTTTGATCGAGGGCGCCATGGTCAGGTTGTTGGGTATCGTCTTCCTGGCCTAGGTCAAGCTCGTCTTCGCGCGACCAACCCTCACTGCCCTCAGCCATCGAGCTCATGAGCGAGATCTCCGAGTGACCATTGCTCCCCGTGATGTAGTTTGGAGACGCGGCCGAATCTGCGATGGCGTGCTGGGAGAGGACGATTGTGGAATTGAGCAGGAAGTTCTTTCGGAGAACAGGAAGGGAATTAGGAGGTAGTGTAATATAGAACGGAGGCGTGGAGTGTCGAACTTGAGGGGCATGAACACAGTGGAGAATGAGAGTTCAGAGCTCCGTTGCCTGGGTCGGGGCCGTTTTAGGGGCCGAACACCAGCCACAAGTGGCTGCCAGGTACACTTTCACGCTTTCACAACTATACGGACGGCGATACTTCAAAAATATCTACATATGGACTGATTGAGTTAAATCTATCCTTCCTCAATTTTATACCTTGGACGATCGAATAATAGTTGAGTAGTGAGGTGATTACACATTTTCATAAGCTCCGAAGGGCTGTCCAAACAACCTCGCATTGAACAGGAAGATATCAAGACTTTTTAAATGTAAAAGCTACAGGTGTTTTCTCGTATTTCAGGATAGCTAGTTGGGTCTTCGAGCAAGAATTCCGCTTTGTTGGCTCCCTGGAACCCATATGGAACGAACGTCATGCCATACTGGTATTCTCTTGATTCTCTGTTCTATACACGAAAGCAGGTACGAGGTATGGACGAGCTTGCTAACCTCTTATACATATATGTTACAAAGTCCCCAACACAGATGTACTTATCTCATGTTGATGAACAGTACATAAAGAAGTCACCCATATAAGTTTTCTTTAGAGTGTATATTCATCGGAACCCGAAAACCCCAAAACCCAAAACCTGGCCTTATATCGTAGGACATGGTTTATCAAAACGTAACTGCTAAGCTAACAAAAGATACTAGGTCGTTTGGATTAGATTTTGTTGGATGTGGAGACTGTACTAGGAGCAGAAGCCCACTGGAAGAGGGGATCGCTCGATAGACACTCCATCGCCGCCCGTTCCAAAATCCATCGCAATCTCCAGCATGAATAAGACGATGCAGCATCAGATGGAAGATTAGGCATTATCCAGCAAAAGCCAGGAACTGTATCGAAAACCAAGTCAAGCAACTGAAGGTCTCCAAATGGCCTATACCTCACATAAGGCGATGCTGACTTGGTATTAGATACAAGAAAATTGACCCCCACCCTGGTCGGAATGAACTCCAATCACGCTCGCGGGACATTTTCGCGACCATACCTTGCGCATGCTGCTTGTTCAAGTGTCCGGATGCTTCATGAAGGGTCTGGGCAACATTGCAGATCCGCCAGATATCTTCCGGCCCAACCAGACTGAGAGACTCTGGCACATGAATATTTCTCGAGGCCTCAGGCGGAGGAGGTATAGAGCCATCACATTTGCTCTGGGTGCCCACTATAGTGTTTCCCATATATCCCCGGCGTAAATCGAGTGCCTTTCGAATATTTTCCACGATGAACGTCTCAGACGAGAATTCCGGCTCATCGGGGAAAGCCCTCAAGCGGGCACGACTGCTACATATTCCCACTAGCGCGCTGACGACCAGACTAGATGGAAGGGACATATCGGGAAGATCTTTCCTATATTTCCCAGGAAAAGTCTGTAAAGCCAAATTGCAAGCTCCACGCAGCGTTTTGATTTTTCGGCCATCGAGTACATAAGGAGAACTGATAGGCATTCGATTATAATCTGTGGATATCTCGTTTTCGCTTGCTGGGGCAGGAAAAGTCGTCCATCGAAGATCCTGCGGTGTGGCTGTCGAGGCAACCTCTTTGATATGCTGCCTTGTTTCTTGCGCATGTGCAGTTGTGAATGGTACCGGGGCATTTAGATCCCTACAGAACGCGGCGAAAGTAGCAGCCAGTCTAAAAAAGCCTGACCCGTCCATTACTCGGTGATCAAAGCAACAGACTAGGTACAGCTTGTTTTCCAACAGATTAGCTTTTAACCGTAGCACAGGAGAAAGGTTACGTGGTGGGTAGACGATTGGGAACGGCATCAAGGCAGTGTTGAGTTTCCCATCCACGGCAACAGCGGTAGACTCTGTAGGATGTTGAGTGACCAGAATAGGGCACTCTTCAATCTCGGTAGCAGTGACAGGCCGCACCTGAAGTGCGTTGCTTCTACCATTTGGCTGGGTAAATGGTACCACCATCCCGGCCAGGAAGGGAAATTCGGAGACCACACGAGCCATCGCATCCTCCATTCGCTGAAGGACATGCACACGATCCTTGTCAATTAAACCAAACGGGAGAGACATACTAAAATGACCTGGAGGCGAAAAGTGGTCTAACGTAGGGTTGGAACATGTTTGGGGGATTCGAATTTCTTAGCCCTCCTTGCTTGAATAAAATGGCGAGGCGGGAAAAGAAGGAGGAAATAGAGGGTTTGGAAGACAACATTGAAGCCGAATGGCTCGAAGGTTGGGATTGTTGCAAGTTGACTCCCCAGTTGAATGGCGGAATTCTGCGCAGAGCAAACGGAGACAGAACAGATAGAGTGGTGGGACTGAGAAATGCCCAGTTCCTGTATAATGAAGGTGATCGTAGACGAACCTCTCCCCATGCTGAACGGGTCGTTAAATATATTTCAACGCCTCGAAATTTGAACTGATCGGTTGAAATAACTGGCAACATACGTACTTGGGCGATGCTCTGCAGTCCGTACTACACTTCTACTGCAGGGTATCTACGAGTAAATGATAATCCACGTTTCGTGTAACCCTAGAGCTGGTAATCATGATACTATTTATTGAGGAGTTAATATCTTAATTCTTGATATTGTAGTATTCATATCAAATAGCGTTTTGAAGACATGTTGGTTTCTAATGGTCTTGGTTGTCGATACTGTTCCGGTACATTTTGGCTTTCCTGTATAGACAAGAGATGATTCTGCATGATAAGATTGCTGGTATGATAATTGATGTCGATCAGTACTCCGTGCAGAGTACTGAATGTAGACAATCACTGATTTTTTGTGGCATTGCTTCGATCAGCGATTACCAACAAGCAGTGCCAATGCAGAGTAACACAATACTAATCGCCCAAAAAGACACACAGCATAAGGCTATGTAACTTTGAAAAGGGAGGACTTGATTTTGTCTGCCAATGAGAAATTTGAAGCTCCGAAAAGCGATGTGGCACCTGTCATACCCTGATAGCCTTGAATCCGATCTCGGGAGGCAACTAATGTAGGTCTTTACAGAAAAAAGATGCAAGAGGCGTAGTAAATATGAAGTAGAGAAAAGGGAGAAATTTAATAACATAAAAGCTATACTGAGGTTAACGGGCCTATGAATGAAAAAAGCAATTTTGTATGTGACGGGGTAGGTGTACTAGGTATAATGTAGGATATTCGCTCATCCCACTAAATAGACCATCGATTACTAGCGCATGTTTAATGATCATCAATATTTGTATGATATTTATATATTTAGGTGGTATCGACTATGCAACGAGTCTAGTCTCGTTCAAGCAGCGATAATCCATATCCATGACTACAACTGACTGTGTGTAGTCCATCAAAACCTGAATGGTTTGGAACTGAACAGGATGAACCTTTCCATGATGCCCCATGACAGAATAAAGCCTATAATACTAGAAAATAACAGATCACCCACGTTTACTTTTGGCAAAAGGTTTTCTTGCTCTGCCGAACCGACTGAACCCGACCCTTACCCGTACAGGAGGCCCGTACTAGCAAGATTTAATGCAACATCGAAGCTTCCCTATCTCAAATCACTTGAATTTAAAGAGAAGTCTTTCAAAAGTCAGACTATTTGGGGCCAGCCAAGAATGACCGGGGTGACCATGAATGAGGCCTGCTATTGGTGCATGGCTGTGGTCACGAGGAGACTAGGATATTCATGATCATGTCCTATCACTGGGGGTATTTCTCACACTCGACCTTATTATGGTCAGTTTCAGTTTTCTTTCCCCCTCCCTTTATTTTGAAGTTCTCATTTGGTCATCGATCGACATGTGGAATGTACGTGGGAATCAGCATGAGCTTATTTACCCTTCGCAGGGGCAGCTGATATCACTCTTGTGTGGGCAGCTGTCGCTCCTGCGTGACCGGGGACAGCAGATATTATCACGGTATCCGCAACAAGGAAGTCGAGCATAAAACGGGAAACATCGCCTCTTTGCGCCTTCCCGTTCAGAACCAAGTATAACCTAAAGCGACCCCGAAAACCATGGCGCAAATCTACCAGGAAATGACACGTGCAATGCTGAGTGCTCTCCTACTTCTCCAGCCTGTAATCGCAGTACCAGGGACAGGAACACTGGCACTGCGAGCATCTCAGTCCTCGGCGCATATATCCTCGACCACCCCGTCGATGTCAACCTTAGCCCCGACAACCTGCAACGGTCGCTCAGAGTACTGCACCCGGTCCTATTCAAATATCACATTTGTGGGTTCCCATGACTCCGCATTTGTCGGGCCTTTGCCCCAGCAAAACCAAAACATCGATATAAAAGCCCAACTCGACATGGGAATCCGGTACCTGCAAGTACAAACACACCATTCCATCGTTGATAAGAATGTGTTAGAACTGTGCCATACATCATGCTTGCTCGAAGATGCAGGGCCGCTCAAATCGTACTTGGAGACTATCAAGAGCTGGCTGGATGCAAACCCGAACGAAGTCGTCAGTCTCCTCTTGACAAATGGAGACTCGGTAGCCATCACCGAGTTTGGAGACACTTTCTCCAGCAGCGGAATTACCAACTATGTCTATGTTCCCTCCGTAAATCCGCTAGCAATCACGGATTGGCCCACACTGGGTGATATGATATCTAGCGGAAAGAGATTGGTCGTATTCCTGGGTAAAAAGCAGCAACCACAAAGACCTGTATATACATTGAAACTGACAATCCCTAGACTACGGTGCCGACACTACAAAAGTGAACTACATCCAAGACGAGTTCGCCTACTACTTTGAGACAGCCTACGACGTCACAGACCCCTCTTTCTCAAACTGCAGCATCGACCGGCCCTCCGGCGCCGCCGCTACAGGCCGTATGGGCATTGTCAACCACTTCCTTGATGTAGATATTTTCGGCGTAAAGATCCCAGCTCGCCAGAGGGTAGGTACTACTAATGCTGCGTCGGGGCAGGGTAGTATTGGCGCCCAGGCGGCGCTATGCGCTGGGCTGTATGGGCGTGCGCCGAATGTGGTGCTGGCGGACTTTGTGGATAAGGGGGATGTTATTACGGCGCAGAAGAATCTAAATGGGTTCTAGATCGGGGTTTGGAGTTATGTCATGAGATAGTCCATAAGCATACGTATATAGTGGACAATTTGTGTACATTGAAGCATTTTCTCTTCCCTTTTAGTGTACATTATGATCATGTCGAGTAGTAGCTTGGCGGCTGGTGGACTGATTTACATCAACAACGGGGTGAGCACCTCGTGACTTGCAGACATCCGTAGCGGTCGAATTTATCGTTTTCTTCGCTCCTATTGGCAATCTGAATTGAGATGAGAACATGCTAACATGATTGAATGCCAGAGCACATGCGCTTGTGGATTTGTATGTGATACAAGCTGTTCGAGTACAATTTCGCCGCCTGTGCTCCGTCATATTATCTGGATACCTCTTGGCATCAACTTCGTTAAGATGAATCTGACCATTCTCCTCGCTTATGAACCTAACAAGGTTTATCGAATTGGGAGACATTTTATCAAAGGGTTTTAGTTTGGGACAAGACGATAGACAGAAATAAGATTAGAAGAAGTCCTACGTAAAAGTAGATATAAGTACGAAGTTTTATGGCTTATTATAATCCGAGTGAGATCGATATAAGATCTCCACAACTAGGCGTGAGACAACTTCAGTCTATGAGTTAGGCATGAACTAACCATCCTTTGAGAGAACTCAGTTACTAAATCGACAGGGGTTCACACGGCACGAAGAGTGATCGCAACTGGCGGTATCAATGCGAATCACACTATCACACGGATGATTTTCGATGTATCTCTCGGCCCAATTTCGCGCCTTCGTTCGTCCTGCATTATTTGGGCCGGGATAGGCCGGGTGTGAGACATCAGACTCAAGCTAATTTGCCTTTTTGCGATACGTATTGCGGTCCTTGGTTCATTCATGATCTCTTATCTCATACGTCAGAGTTCACGGATCGAGCCTTGGATAAAATGATAGACGAACTAGATTAGCCCGCTAGAAGCCCAGAGTGAACGATGATATAATGTTGTATTCTCAGGTACTACTTGTCTAGCCCGAGAACTCAAAGAAACAAATATCCGAAATTACTGCAGGAAGGTAGGTGGAAGATCCGGGCCTAGGCTCAAATTAGTCTCCATAAGACAGTACCGTCGGATACTAAGACCTACCCCAAACATGCAAACTGTCGGGCGACGCAAGGGATCGATTGATGGGATGTTGATCATCAACCAAGTCACCATCAACATAATGTTCGATGATGAAACGAGAAGGGTCAAACCTTGAGTTTCACACATACATGGTTAGGAGCTACTTCCAAGATAATGGTGCTGTCAAATAAAACATACCAATAATCAAAGATCTGACTTCCCATAATATGACGTCCTACACCCCAACAGTTTTCATACCCCTTGCTGCGCAGCCAGTCGTGACCCAAAACCTGCGTGTCGAAATCATGTGTTTCAAATGAGGAATGATGTACGTGCGGCTTGGGACCTTCGAAGAAGAAAAAGCAATGGTGATCAACTAGTTCAGAACCGCGATCTAAATGGAGGAATGTAGTTATATCTTTTCCGGTGGGGTCATGGACCAGCTTTGATGGTTAAAACATAGCTCGCCAGTCAGACAGAAACCGAGTCTAAGGGGGTTAAGAGTACTTACATCACTCGGCTTGAAGTTGAATCGACTGGTATAGAAACCAAACGCCCTGTTGAAATCGGTGACGCACATTCCAAAATGACCTAATTTGTGCACCGGAGCAGGACCTTGTTTCGGTATACCTTAGGACGAGGAATAAGTGTGTAGAGTTGCTTCACCCACTTACCCTTTTGGAATCGCTGCGTCTTATTACCTGGCCTGTGTTTCTCCGTCGGCTGAGAGAAAGTCAGAACAACATCAGATAGAAACATAGGCACATTCGTAATTAACGAATAACTCACAAAATTAAAATCCAGCTGCGGGAACGCTTTCTCATCGGCATATGGTGCTTGCCCATAAACAATGTGAAAAGGGAAAGCATCGACAGGGTCGTGGAAAGTAACACAGCGACCACCGCCAGGCGCATCACTCAGGTCATATATCTCCGTAGCTCCAGGTAGCTTTTGGGCAGCGGCGAGATCAGCTTCGGATTCCACGACGAAAGCGGCGCCTCCAAACGCATCTTCTTCGCCATGTTGCGCACAGTACGCAAATGGTTGGGAACTAGTACCGCGGTAATAGATATCCTTGCCCACACGTTTGACTTCCTGGAAGCCGAAGTCCAATAGAAATTCATGGGCTTTGTTGATGTCTTTATGAGTGTAAAAGACATGTGCGATGCGAACGAGGTTGATCCTAGGTATATAGTTTGAGCCTGTCATTTTGGGCAGTTTTGGGATGTGCTCGATAATGGGCAGAGGTTTTGTTGATCAAATGTACGGATTATCCTCCGTTGGTCGGTTCCCCTCTCCAAAACCAGTCCAAATGTACATTTCGCTGAATAAGGCTGGTTTAATTAACTTTCTATGCGTATTTACAGTCGAATTGGGGGCACGAACCTTGGCAAAATTACTCCGTGAGACCTCTCTTCAGTCAGTCTTGTGGAAAAAAAAACAAAAGAATGTCTTTTTTTTTTGACCGCAAATATTTTGTGGTCTCAACTGGCTCCGAATGCACCCTTTTCGGGTTGCTGCTTAGGAGGGCCTGTGGCTGCAAAACCAACCAGTTGACGCAGTCTTTCCAACAAGACAAGCCATGAGATACATGTAGATCTACACCACACTTGCATTTTGCATCGAACCACAAGACAATGAAGTTAGTATGTGGTCCACTCAGCGAGCAAATCCTGTACACCGATTCCACTACTTTTACCCAAATGGGGAGGAGCCCACATCGCAGATTCAAATAACTAGTTACATAGTCAATATTATGAATAACAAGATCCATTTCTTTTGGGAAAAGAAACATGAAAATCAAAAGCGTCAGATGTAGGGGTAGAGAGTGGTTTATTAGTTCGTCATTTCGCTAACATCCCGCTGGCAACATTTAAAAACATATCAGATTGGCAAAACAATCTTAGTCCCACTGACACCGGCCTTCAACTTATCCAGTGCGGCATTGACACCGTCTAGACCGCCATCCTCAATCTGGAGAGCCGGGCTGGGAACGACTGAACCGGACTTCAGACCGTCTTCCAGCCATCCATGGAAGCACTGGTACATGTGCTTACTTCTCTCAGCTGGGCCCATCGATGGGAAATTGAACGTAATCTCCGTGTTCTCAAGTGTTGGATGGTCTGGGGGTAGCATAGGCGAATGGGCAACTTTAGCGGCTGCATCGCCCTTTGTTTCTTTAAGAACGTCCAGCGTTGGTTGTAGGCCTCCATCAACGACGCAGTGTGCGGTATGCAGATTAACACCATCCTTCTTCACAGCTTGAACGATCTGTGAGACAACATCACTCATTTTATAGTCGAAAACTGCATGCGCTCCTAGCTTCTTAAGATAACCATGGTGTTTAGGACTAGCGGTAGCGTAGACAGTGAAGCCGAGTGACTTGGCCGATTGAACCGACAAAGTGCCCACACTACTAGCTCCACCCCAAATCAGTACCGCCTGCTTATCCTGCGGGGTGTACTTGGTGTCGAGTGAAATGCCGATTGTGGTCCAGGCAGTCAGGCCGGTCAAGACAGCCAAGGGAAGTACAGCACCCTCCTCAAACGAGAGGTTGTCTGGAAGCGCGATGACGCCTTCTGACTGTGCCAAGGCATATTTTTGGAAGGCACCGTGGTCTGGGGAGCCATGCTGATAGAATGATGAGGCAAATGCAATAACTCGGCTTCCTGGTGCGGGAACCGTGGTGACATTGGAGCCTACCTTTACGACGAGACCTGAAGTATCGGACCCGATCACAGCCGGGTAGATGGGCACATGAGGCATGCCGAAGTTACGCTGGTAATAGTCGACAGGGTTCAAGGCGACAGCCTTGACTTCAATAAGAACCTCATTTGGACCCGGCTCGGGTGTGGCGCGCTCCACAACGGACAAGGGACCACCCCTCTGTGGGAGGATGGCGGCGCGATGAGTTCCAGTCATGGTGGATACCTGGCAGATCGCTGTGGATGTTCCTTTGTTGAAGAGGTTGCAGCCGGAATATATGGAGTGTGGTGCGATTGGAAGGTCTGCAAATTCTAGGGCTTATATCCAAGCATGTATGTAGTTGCTTGTCACATACGTGGATATCCGGACTTTACCTTAACTCCGATACCCTGAGTAACCGTCTTCTACGTCTGGTCCTGCTGAGGGATATTCAATTGCTGTGGTGCCATTGAGATGGTGCGAGTCAAGCCGAAAATCGCCGAATCGACATTGTTTCGGCCTTAAGGAGAGGCACTTTGCCGTAAATCCGAAGGCCGTGGTCATTAGCGCTGATGCTCGGTACGGGCCGTTGTTAGCGCTGGACATACGAACGGAGATAAGCTGTGTTGTTGAGAAGAGAACATTGGTACGTTAATACATAGAAACCCTTTCGAAATATGGATGGAAGCAAAAGGCAGCGCCAGCAAGCCTTATTAGGGGATTTCTTGCCTACTTTAATTGAAGGATAATGCCTACATAATTGTCTATTCTTGACATTACTAAGAGAAAGTGTGGATTTGTTTTAAAACTCGTTCAATTCCCGACTTATGCGTGTAAGAGAAGAACATCAAATCACCAAGGTGAAAATACACAAGAAAACCGTTAGGCAACAACCTGTTAAGATTCAAGGGGGAAAAAAGCTTGTACCTGCACATTACATGCAAATGAAAGAGCATCAAAAATCAGATATCGAAAGATCCGGGTGAGACGGGCGAAAGATCATAGAGATCAATGAACCCCGGGACAATGTACATATGGCAATGTACACTCCGCATAACACGCAAATCCTTGTCAAACCTCAAGCACAACCCACCTAATCAAGCTCAGACTCCTCGTGAGGGTGAGTGGAATCGGGCTCGGAGTAGTGAGCGTACAGGTGAGTCATCAGAACATCGGCATCATCTTCGCTCGCAGTGCTCATGAAACAATGGGTCCTACGGACCTCCTCAGAGACGTTGGCGTAGATAAGGGCGATTGCACAATCGCGCATCCGCTGGTACCACAGATACAAGTTGTGACCAGGAGACAGTGGCTGAAGCTCCGAAGTCACAATAGGCCACACCGAGTGCTGGCGGAAGAGCAAACGCATGGCGACCAACCAGGGATCCCAGTTATCATTTCCAGTGAGAGGGGGCACTTCGATGGGAACGAAGTGCTTGTCGTGGGTAGTGTTCATGAAGAACCTCACATACTTCGCGGTCCTTGCTTGCTCGGCTATGTTTTCGACCAGCGAGGGCAGGGAGGACATATCATCGTCGCTGTCGGGGGCGCCGTATGGGAAGACGAAGCGGTCTAGATCGGCGGCAGAGAATGTAGTCGAGACGGGGTTGCTTGGTTGCTGAACCCTCGGATTGGCCTCGGGGATATCCTCCATCTTGACCTTGGGAGGGGAAGACTCTGTATCCGTGTTAGAGGGGAGAAAGATCCATTCCCAACGGCCGTTTTGAGAAGAGAAGGTGGGACTGTTGGCGGGATTGAGACCACGGTTTGGACAAGGAAACAAGGTGATGTCGGCCGCAGTGCAGGGAAATTGGTTCGGGAAAAGACTGAGACCTGTGGTAAACTCACTCTTTATGTTCTTGGCGTTTCCGTTGGTTGTCTCATTGGCAGGGGTAGCGGAAGACTCTATGTTGTTGTTAGAGGCAAGGTAATACCAGTCCCAGCGTCCATTTCGGGAAACAAAGATAGGGTAGCCGGTGGGATCGGCAGTGGGAGCGTGACATAGGGTAAGATCATCCTCGGTACATGGGAATGGGCTTGAGGTTGGGCCTGGGACAGGAGTCAAGTCAAAACTGTACTCACTCTCATTCGCACCATTGGCGACAGAAGCAGGAGTGGGGGATGGCATCTCAATTTTGATCTCTGCACCAAAGGCATAGTGGTTAGAACCTGTCTGTTGTGTAACGTCATCAAAGAAAACCCGTTGAAGGTCTGTAAGCTGATTCCAGTACTCACTTGGGGATTGGGTTCCGGCAGAGGACTCCGTCTTGAGGACTCCTGGCAGGGAACTGCTGTTAGCTCTCTCTAAGATGGCTTGTTTTGTACCTTTCTGTTTCTTTCTGATGGGAGATAATGATGGATGAGGAGACAAAGTATGGGACATACCCTTCTTGACGCCCTTACGGGAGGAAGGTTTGGGAGGCATGATGGTTATTGACTGGGAAAGAAGATTGATGAAGGGAGATGGTAGATAGATGGCAGAGAAGACAAAATCTGGGGAGAAGGGGTTGGAAGAGTGATGCGTTTGATAGGTAATGCGTTTGCTGGAAAACGTTTGTAGGCGACTGGGAACTTTATATCTTCGCTGTTGGTAACCCGCCAGGTTCTATGAGACACCCGCCATACCACACAAAGCACATAAAAAAGGGTTTGAAATTGTGATGGTTCCATTGTTCATGTATAGAAGTTGAACACAGCATAGAAACCGTAAAGGAAATATTTACGAAACACAATCTTGAAAACAAACCATCTGAGACATGACAGGCAGAAGACCCCGACTTGCAGTAAACGCGACCTAAAACTGAGGACTATAATCTACAACAGGAATTGTCGTGTCATCCAAACTGACAGAGCCCAGGGTGTCAATGCCAGCGTAGTGGTTGAGCCATCCCAAGACCTGTTGATGCCAGACAAGACTGTTTTCCTTGTTGACGACCCTATTCAATGCCATTGAGTTAGCTCTATGATTCTTGGATAATGTATCCCCATTCAAAGGGATTCATTATACGTACCAATGGTTTTCATCAGGGAAGCTGAGCAGCCTGCTTGGTACACCTCGCTCTTGCAAGACATTGAAAAGTGCCAGGCCTTCGGAGATGGGAAGCCGATAATCCAAATCACTGTGGATAATGAGCTGTGGAGTAGAGAACTGTTTAATGTGCTCTGGAGCCGATGGATCCCATCGATGATAGTTGTCTCGGTTGTCCCAGAACGTGCCGTTGAACTTTGGAAGAGTTAATATAGAAGCAGGGCAAATACCATGAATAAGATACACACCTCATGCTCCATGAACCACAGTTCCTCGGTCGAGACCTTTGCATCAGCCACAAATGTGCCATCGTGGCTGGCCAGCGCCTTGAACTCGCGGCCTAGAGGATTACCCTGGATCCAGTTGATCATGAAGCCACCGTAGCTAGCGCCGGCTGCCACGCCACGATCAGTATCAATAAAGTCAAAGTGATCCCGGACATGCTCCCAACATTTAACCAAGTCGTCGTAAGGGTAGCTTCCTATTGATAATTAGATGGTAATAATGAGAATGAATGGTGAGAATCACATACCCCAATTGTTCGCGATCTTATCGGTGAGTTTATCACCAAACCCAGTGCTACCAGTTGGGTTGGGTGCGACAACAACATATCCTTGGTCAGCGAAGACCTTGTAGTTCCACCGAGTGCTCCAGGAATCAGCCCAGGAGCCTTGAGGACCACCGTGAATATAGAACAGGAGCGGGTATGACTTTGACTTATCAAAGTTTGAGGGGTAAATGATCCAGGAATGAATCTATAACGTCAATATCCCTTCAGTTTCATGAGAAAACGGCAGACTTACATCCGTCCAGTTGCCCTTATAGTAGAACTCATTCACGTCTGATGGACCAAGGCTCTTTAGGGCAGGGTCAACTTCGTTGGCATAGAAGATAACCCCTGTGACACCCCTTCCAGGCTTTGCGGTGTAAACTGTGCGGCTCGTATAGATGGCGGAACCAGAAACCAAGTAGTCTCCGTTAGGTAGACCGTAGTACGCAGCCACCGCACCACCGTCAGTGAAGTTCTTAGGCTTGAAATCATTACCAGCATCGGCGGGCAACAGGAAAAGTCGAGAGCGTGCAGAATCTTCGGTGTTCAGAACCAAGCTTTTTCCGTCAGCAGTCCACTTGATTGCCTCAGGTGACCGGTCCCAGTTCTTGGCCAGTGTGCGAATAGCATCCTTGGAGTCAACAGTGTAAACATAAACCGTGCGACGGTCCGACTCGTAGGAGATATCTTCCATTTGGAGATATGCAAGGTGAAGGCCATCTGGGGAAAACACAGGACTGCTCGAATCACCCTTGATGCCTTTCGGTGTGCCAGGACTATCTGGGCCATTGATGGCCACAGCATTCTTTGATCCATCATGAGGCACAAGATAGATATATGAAGCGGTGTTGTTTGCACGTGGTAACTCAGGCGCCTTGCTCTTAAATGCAACCAACTTTCCGTTCGGGGAGATGGCATAGTCAGACGAATCGCCGAACGGCGGGTAAGGTGACTCGAGGTTCTTGACTCCTGCGACGAGATTCTTGAGAGATCCACTAGAGGTATAGGTGGATGCCGCTCCTTGCCCAGCTCTCTTCTTCTTCAGAGTCCCTGAAAAGATAGCATTGAATCTCGTCGTAAGCCAGGTATCCCAGTGGCGGACGTAAATACTATCGTAGATACGTGCCGAGCTTAGTGGCTTAGCGGCGAGCTCTTCATTGTACGCCGTTCCATTAGGCCAGGACTCTCCGTACACCAAAAAGTTAATATCTCCAGATTTGGTGATGGCTGTCTTGAGGCCAGAAAGCGGCGCCGGCAGTGAAGCTGCCTTGTAGGCACTGCGCAGAAGTTAGGAACGTTTTATCCAAATAAATACGCATGTAACCTTACGAGGTGGCAAAATTAGAAGTATCTGACACCCAAATCTCGGTACCTCCAGGAATCTCGGCATTAGTGCCGTTGATATACAGCAGACCCGAGTCAGTAGACCCTAGCCAGGTCAATTCGGAGACATTGCTGTCGTTGGTAAGTTGAGTCACTTTTCCAGTCTCCAGATCCAGTAGACTCCACCATGTCGATGTAACATGGGTCTCGAAGGAGTACTCAGAGGTGGAAAAAAGCGCGACTTCCTATGTCAGGTCAATAACATTGTCGATATCTACATACAATAGTGTAACTCACCCCCGATGGATTGGGAATAGCCTCACCCCGCCTCGGGGCCGTAATAAGCTCTCTACAAAGAAGATAAGCAAACAGCCAAGAAGTACAATTAGTCAATCGCGTGGGAAGATCAGAACTGACTCGGGAGTAAGGGCTGCCGCAGAAACAATGATTGACCCGAGGGCCGTCGTCAATTGGAACACACGCATATCGACAATCAAGTACACACCCACACAGCTCAGGAGAAACGTGCAGAGAACCAGACGGGCTGCATTCCGGACCGACACCGAAATATAAGAGTCGGGACTCCACACGTGCAGTGGGCTAGCAGCCATGGCGGAGAGGGTACTGTGCCGTCGAAGGGGGGCATGTTACATCCCTCGGTGCCAAGACAGATATGCATGATATTATCTTGTGCTATAGGCCGCTTCCAAGGCCTTAGGAAGACGTGCTATGAACCAAGAAAGGCGGATGCAGGGCCAATATAGGGCCCGAGCAAGATTTAGCTGCTTGGCTTGCAGCGCCAAGCACCGCGGAGTCCGCCGCTGATAGCCGGAATTATAGAATAACCTTAGTCATGATATTGGATGCCGACCAACAGGAGCTTTGTTTTAGAAAAGGACTGTTATATTAAAAGTAAATGGATGGATTGGTGCCCACGAGTTGTGATTGTCCCGGGATCAGAAAGAAGCACAATCAGGCTAGAGATGACACCACGGTAAGCCCCAATGACCCCAACTGAGCAATGGTGCCATTCTAGAAAATGCATTCGAGTGAGAGCCCGTAATATCAGTATCCAATGAATTCAATTACACTCGCTATAGTGCGTCTAACAAAATCGCTTCAATACTCAAAGTCATCATCCACGCCTCCCTTGCTCGTAGTCTCCTTGGTGACTGCTTCTTGCTTCCGATACATCTCTGCCACAGCACGAGTGGTAGTAGCCTCGTCTGGCTTCTTATCATCGCGAGATTTAATATACCGCGGGAAACGTAGAGACACGCCCTTTCCACCGTCGGTTGTTCCTTGGAACTCATCGGCAGCGGCTTGGTAGCGGGGGCTGAGGGTCAAATCGGCTGTTTTCACTTCCCACACCAGTCTTGGCTCAAACCAAACATCCGGTTGGTCCTTGGGGACGGCCGAGTGAGTGTAAAATGGCTTTGGGCGGTCAATTACCAAGGGAACTAGCGTCTGATGTAGCTCTTCAAGTAGCACCTCAGAGAAGCCAGTACCGATGTTACATATGGTCTCATATGTGTCACTGCTGGGGTTGTAGGCAGCGAGTAGGAAGGCACCGTAAACTGAAGTACGTTTTCCTCGACCATAATAGGCCCCGAGTACGACAAGATCGAGAGAGTCACCAACACCGGCGAGGTAATCTTTTTTGACCTGTATAAAAGTTAGCGACGGTTGAAACAATCAACAACAGAGGCACCATACCTTCAGCCAGTTGCGACTCCGCTTGCTTGGCTCATAGCCACTCTCTGCTGTGTCCAGCATCTTCACCATAAGGCCCTCACAAGAAGCTTTAACACTGGCCTCGAGCAATTCTTGGATCTCGTCGAGGACATTAGAATTGCCATATTGGGCAAACTGGAACTCTCCCTCAATCGGTTGGAAGCATTCATGCATAAGCTCTCGCCTTTCCCGTAGAGACTTTTTCACGCAGGGCTGTTGAAGGTTAGCGAGAACAACTAGGTATGGTTCAAAGCGACTCTGCGTGCCTCTTTCTTCTCTCGCCATCCCCGCCGTAATGGTAAAGAACACCGAATCGCGAGGAAAGAGAGGAGAAAAGAGATACAGCGAATTCCTCTACCACAGACATTAAACAGATGATCTTACCTCTCCATTGAAGAAAAGAAGATCAAAGGCATACACGCAGACCTTGACCTTGACATCTTCCGCTTTGACATCCTTGCGCTTGCGAGTCATCAGTTGCTGGAATGGAAGAACCTTTTTGGCCTCCATATCCCATGCGACAGTCTCGCAATCAAGAACAAAGCTCTTAACGTCAGGTTTGACCCACGTGTCAAGCTTGCCTAGAACATCGGGATACTTCTTTGAAAGATCTTCCGAGTTGCGGGAGAAGATCGAGGAGAGTCCCTTGCTGTCCTTTTGTAATGTGTCCAAGGCACCGGGATATTGGTGGATAGAATCCGGAGACACAAAATGGATCTGGGCTCTTTCTCCATCGTACTTATATTCGCAAGTGAATTCCTTCCCTTCGAACCGGTCAAGGACTTCGGTGATTGACTTGGTCGGTTTGGCAAGCATAGGCTTGATAGGAATTCCGGGAGAAAGTTTGCACACTTCAGGCAGCTTTAACAGACCATGCTCAAGGACGGCAGGAATGATTACTTCGTATGCAGGAAGCTCGCTATAGACAGTCTTGAAGACGTTTTCACCTTCGACCATTTGCTCCGCGGACGGGATCTTATTGCCGGCTGATTCAGCCTCATGGGTCTGGATTGCCCGAGAAACAGCCACAAGAACTGTCTTCTCTGCGAGTCCCAGTCTCAGCTTACCTTCCAGAAAGCGAACGATAAATTTGGCTTCGCTGGGGCCGCCTTTATTTTCGGTGATATCTACCCCTTTACCTGCCTTGCCAGCAGTCTCGGCATCGGCTGCAGCCAGCAATTTCTTGATACCTGAAATTTTTTTGTCCTGAGATCCATGACCTTGGACCTTCGCGATTCCAAGAAGGCCTTCATGCACACCTCGAACAGTCAAAGGCTTGGGCTTGAACATGGTAGGCTGGTTTGACCGACTTTTGGCAGCGACCAGTCCTAGGTCTCCGATCTCTCGCTGATCAGCTTTGATGATGGCAAGGCTGCGGCCGGTACATTCGCCAATGGCTTTCATAATCAGTGACTCTCCGATACCCAGTTCAATTCCGGCATAATCGGCAGCCAGTTTATTGATCATCAGCTGGACAGTGGGCAGGAAATCGGCAGGGGTCAGGCGAAGAACCTGGCGAAGGAAGAGAGAACAGTGGTCCGTGATTTCCAAGCGCTTTCTAGTCATCTCTACCAGAGAAAAGGTGGTACATAACGCAGCATAAGGAACAGGAGTGCCTGCTTTCCAGTCTGGGTATGGATCTTTACCACTGCCTTTCAATTTGGCTTGGAATTTCTCGATTGATTTCTTCGTGAGCTCCGGTTTGAGGTCATCTTCATCTTCGCTTTCCAATGGGTCCTCTTCCTCTTCTACTGATGGTGACTTCTCTTCGGGAGTAACATCGGATGGCTTTGTAGTGGCTGGTTTTGGTGATGGCGATTCGATCTTTGGCTTTGTAGGCTCGGGCTTCTTCGGGGATGCGGATTTCTTCTTGGCAGCTGGAGAGGTCTTTGCCGAGGCCTTTCGTCGCCTCTTAGAAACAGGTTGGATATCGGAACCATCGCTTTCTTCAGCCTCGGCGCTATTTTCCCGCTTCACACCCTTCGCTGGCTCTGTTTCATTGATGGCCGCAGTTGGTGTTGGGTCGGTGGCGTCTTCCACTTTAACTCCGTTGGTGTTATCTTTGGTATCTGCATCGGCGGCATCACTGCTTGCTGCTTGCCTCGTTCCACCAAAAGCTAAGGTGGTTTGCTTCTTCGGCGGTTGGTTGGCACCGGAGCCGAAAAACCTCCTGCAAAACGAATAGGATAAATTAGCGGAGTGAACCAAAACAAGAGCTGTGAGGGTCAGCATGAAAGGGCGCATGCGCCATCGAATACTGTCGACGCACCCAATCGTCTGCTGTCTATCCCGTACATACCCCAGGGTAGCCTGTTTTCTGCTCTTGTCATCGGCCATGCTTCGCGATGGTGAAAATGTTTTCAAATTATAATTGTGCTGAGCTGCAATACTGGCAGATAACAAGCCCGTAGATAGCTTCGAGATTGGTGTGGTGAAAAAGTTGTGTTGTGCAGATCGTATGCAGAAGCTAGGTCTCGAGCGCGAGAGCGATAAAAGCGCAAGCCCTGGAAGTCGCAAAACCCGCATAGATGTTTCTATCGGAGTTAAATGGACGCGGAATATGGCCCAATATATATTCCGAGCAGGCTAGAGCCGCAATTGAAATAGTCAAGGCAACACTGGGTGTCACTCTGTGTCGCAGGCAGCTGTCGGGTTTCCCACGCGTTGAGACGCGCTAATATATCACGTGCAGTGTTATCTTGCCCGTTTGGGATAGATTAGACTCACCGCTTGATTGTGCCGGCAGATTATGACAGAGCGGTGCAGTTCTGGGATGCAGTCCCGCTGTATTCGATCGCGATGGGCCTGCTAGATGGTGTTTACAATGTGGCTCTTGATGTTTGACTGATTCATACTACTCAATACACAGCTTACTATCTTTTGGCTCTAACGCTGCCCGGTGTTGTTTGGGTGCAATGGACAACCTCCGGCAGGAATCTTTCAAGCAGGTATGATATGATTCATTCAACTTTTAGGAGGAACAGTGCTGATCTCTGAATAGCTCCGAGCGCCGTGCGTTGAACTCAGCGCTGTGGGCCTCCGTTTCCGAGGAAATCAAGCTTCCGCTGCCGATGTATCCCGAGTCCTCGAGCCAGTGCACAACTGTTTGAAGGAACTTGCGGGGAACAATACCCTCGACGAGAAGCTAGCAGAATATGCATTCTTTCCATTGTCGCATATTTTCAATGAAACGCAAAGATTACCCGCCAGATGTTTGGAATCCGCCGTCTGCTGTTTGCGGATACTGGTTGCCAATGGATGGCGGCAACGACTATCTCCTGCAATGGGCAAGCAACTCATAATCTTGTTGACATTGATCGTGGGGGGTTCTCCAAACAAGGCGGAAGAGAAGCAACTACCGAAGCCTAAGGTTTCGGAAGAACTGTGCATTGCTGGGTTTGACTGTCTCAGTGCTATATTCATGGTCTTGGAAGGAGCAGTTCCAGAACGGACAATCTATCACGAGATCGGCACCGCCACGGTTGTCGATCAAACAGTATACATCCTGCTAGAGGGAATTGTCGATGATAGATCAGATGAGCTCTGCCTGGCAGCCGCCAAGGCTTTGCAAGCACTTTATGCTCGAGTTACAGATCGCGTGGTACTTGCCAGCATCATGCCGCGAACTGTGTCGGCATTGGCTAAGGTTCTAAGGCCGTCAACGCAGACTCGAAGGTCCTACAAGCTCCTCCAGACTTCCTTGCAGATTCTCACGCAGCTTCTAAGAGCTGTTCTCAATGACCGTGTAGCCTCGGAAGTCTCCCCGCCTGAACTGGGAAGCGATAAAATAGCTCTGGATGAATCCTGGTTGACGGCTACCACAACGCAGATCAAGCTTGCGCTGGCCAATGTTATCCAGGTTCGCCGTCATCAACGACCAGAGGTACAGTCTGCCGTCCTAGAGCTCTCCCTGATGGTAATCGAAGAGTGCCAGACCACACTTGCAGAGTCTCTCCCTATGATGGTTGAAACAGTTGTTGTTCTGGCAGATAAAGAGGATGAGGGAGTGAATGAAGCTTACCGGAATGTAACTCATCTTGCCACTACATACCCCACAGTGTTGGATTCTTTGAAAGAATCGCTGCATACCTGGCTCACTTCTTTCCCTCGAATCATGCAAGGCAACGATGAAACTGCTAAGCAATGGGGGCTTCGTCAGATTTCTACCGTCTTCCAGGTTCTGTCACAAGTTCAATCTGGGTCAGATTTGCTTACCAGCGGTTTGGCATCTGGCCTATGTGATAGCGTCGGTGCCGTTGTCAAACAAAACACCAATGCTCTCCAGCCGTTAGCCTCAATGGATGCCAGATTCAACTGGGAGGTGCTCAGCGCCGATGCTGAATCCAATGTGTTTGCACCCATTATTTTGGAACACCAAAGTCAGCAACAAACTCTCAAAGATCTACGATCAATGATTACTAGATTGAACTTGTCTGAGTCTGGAAATGATATCACTCGATCCATTGTCAACCGTATGCACGCGACATCAAGTGATTCCGCCATTGCACCTTTCTGGTTGGCCATGACTTTCTTGCGCGACAGCACTACGGCAACAGCCGACTTTGACGATTTCGTCTCTCTTGATCATGTTGACGGATCTGTCTCGTCAACTGGTCGTGGCGGAATGATTGAAGAGTTGTATTATATCTCATTAAATATACTTAACGAATTGTCAGTTGATGGAACAGGCGACTGGCGTACATCAGCCCTCGCTCTGGAGTCTGTGGCCCTCCAGGCTCAACAACTCGGCGAGGCCTTCCGACCTGAACTTATGGACGCGCTCTACCCAATCTTACAGCTATTGGCATCACAGAACCCTAACCTTCAACGCCACGCCATGACATGTCTGAATATCTTGACCAATGCCTGCAACTACCCAGACACGAGTTCTATGATCATTGAAAACGTGGACTATTTGGTGAACTCGGTCGCGTTGAAACTTAATACCTTCGACGTATCACCCTATCCGCCACAGGTCCTGTTTATGATGGTCAAGCTTTGTGGTTCCCGGTTGATACCTTATCTGGATGACCTGGTTGATTCGATATTTGGTATCCTGGATCTATACCACGGCTATCCCAAACTCGTTGAGATGATGTTCAAGACGCTAGCTGCGGTCGTCGAGGAAGGCGCAAAGAAACCGTCTTTGCTCACAATCGATGAGGGCAAAGAGAGTGGCTCCCGTGATACTCGCAAGTCCCAATACCAAAATATCTCAATCTCAAGCATCGCCGCGAATATTGCCAACCGCAAAGCCAAACGGCATGCCGAGGATGAACTAGCAGATGTTGATGGCAAAATCCCCCATCCCAAAAAGCCATGGTCAGAAACATATGACAAACCTCTTCCAGAGCCGTCCATCGAAGAGCTTCTGAACCAAGCCGAATCGGACGAGCCGCCACTCCCACCCCCAAAAGAACCAGAAGACGCCGAGAAGCCGCTGAGCAAAACCCATGCCCTCCTCCTCCACATCGTCAAATCTATCCCATCCCACTTAACCTCACCATCCCCCTACCTTCGACGCTCCCTCCTCTCAATCCTCATCGATGTCCTACCCGCCCTATCCCAAAACGAAACCAGCTTCCTTCCTCTAATCAACGAGCTCTGGCCCACAGTAGCAAGCCGGATAATCTTCCCCTCATCACAAGAAAACGAAAAATCCAAATCCCTCATTTCAACCCCATCCACAGAACCAACCCGCAACCCCGAAACCCCAGACCACCAAGAAGAAACCTTCGTTACTGTAACCGCCTGCGAGGCCATGGAAGTAATGTTCAAAGGCGCAGGCGATTTCATGGCCACGCGCGTCGAAACCGAATTCTCCCGCTGGGATCGGCTGTACCGTCGCGTGTGGGAGAAAGTGCGCGCTGACGCCGAGGCCGCGAATGAGCGCCGTGCCAGGTCCCAGGCTACCACTGTGACTGTGACTTCCGCAAAATCGGGAGATCAGGCGTCTACTCTACACTTAGCTCTCTCTTCCTCCCTTTCGCTCTCGCCGTCAACGCCGGGGTCGAGATTCTTCACGCCGCACCACCGTCTGTGGCGTGCTTTGGTCTCCCTCTTTATCACGGTTCTCTCGCATGTCCGGTTACCGTTGGAAGTGGGAGATAGGATTTGCGAGATTCTTGGAGACTGGATTGCGCTGTTTGTCGGGCATAAGTATTATTTCAGTTCTTCGAGGTCTTCTACGTCTG
The DNA here is from genome assembly GCF_028827395.1 of Penicillium hordei. Classification (NCBI taxonomy): domain Eukaryota; kingdom Fungi; phylum Ascomycota; class Eurotiomycetes; order Eurotiales; family Aspergillaceae; genus Penicillium; species Penicillium hordei. The sequence goes on from NW_026623142.1 coordinate 6,280,467, forward strand.
TGAATGATGCTACGTTTGGTGAAGGCATGGCTTCTGTTCAGGATGCGATTCGGGCGATGGAGGCTTGGAATGTGGATTTGACGTGGTTTGTCTTTATGCAGCATCGCTTGAGAGCAGATGTGATCACTACAGGCAATGCTGGTGCTGGGAACTATGGTGGCACTACTAATCTCCCTGTCGGTAGCGAAGGAGAACAGGTTAGACTTGCTGAGGTGTCGTTCTAGTTCTTGCTCTTGCATTTCATTGTTGATAGCATTGCATAGCATCAGATATGACTATATTCTATTTTACTCTACTTCACTTGTACATGTACCTAAATGCTACTAATGCGAATGAAAGTTGGATAATTGATACCATATTGATATTCATTGTAAAGGAGTGGCGATAGTGAGCTAAACCAAAAGTGATCAGTCCCAGTGAAATGGGCAGGTCAGACAGAGGTCCAAAAATGTGTGTTCAATCTAAGAATGGACGCAGATAGCAAATAACGGAGGATACGTAATAGCGGAGGCGACGTTTACCGTCTACTCGCTGTCTTCTTCACTCTCCTCGTCGCTCTCGGCATTCTCGAGCCACTCAATGAAGGGCTTAGCAGCCTTGTGGATCTTCTTGCTAGTCGAAATGTCGACATATTTCTTGCTGGTCTTGGCACCCCACGCCTTGAGAGTTTCCTCAGACACAAGGTCGTTCTGGTAGTAGCCCAGCAGGATGGCAGGGATCTGGGCGACCAGTTCCGGGTGATCCTGGCCAACGAAGCGCTCGGTACCACCGAGGAAAGCCTTTTCATGACGATCGGAGGTGATCAGCTTCTTGAGCAAACCAGCGCGGCCTTCAATCTGCTTGGCAACCTTCTCGTCGAAGATGCTCTGTGCCAGAACGGCGCAAGTCTTGTGCTTAGTCTCAATGCCGAACTCCTTGGCCTTCATGTAGATCTCAACATCAGTCACCTTGGTGACACCGCCCTTCTCAGCAGCGGTGTCAACGATCCAGCTTCCCAGCTGCTCGTAGGACGAGGGTCCATCAGCTCCCTCATCGTCACCATCCTCAATGACAAGGGCACGCTTGAGGTCCGAGGGGAGATCCTTGGCACGAGCCTTCACGGCCTCCTCGGAAACGTCAACAGCCCACTCATCATCCTTGATCTCGGCTTCGGCCTCGATGGCCTGGGCCTGGCGGGTCACTTCATCATCGCTGTTAGCCTCGAGAGCATAATCTCCATCCTCGCCATTCTCGGAATTGTTGCTGTCGCCGGGGCTGGCATCCTCGCCATTGGCAGCCTTCTCCTTCTCTCGCTCGCGGCGGGACTTCTTCTTCTCCTTCTTGCCACCCTTGGGGTTGTTGCGAACAATGAAGGTGCTCAGCTTGAGGCGAGGGTCGACATCGGAGCGCTGACCACAAGCCTTGCAGTCCAGGGTAATCTTCTCGTCCTTGATAATGACATCGGTCTCGGGGTTCTTGCATTTCTTGCACAGCACAAACTTGGAGATGAAGCCATCGAGGTAATCCTGAAGCTTAGGGGCGTCGTGAGAGCCGTTGATGATCCAACGGTCGTCGGAGGGCTTAGCGTTGGCCTGGGCACCAAGTTCAAATCCGAAGTACTTGATGAGATAGGCAGGAGGCCGACTGAGGGACTGGGCAACTGAGTTCAGGTTGACGACAACGGTCTTAATACCGTTGCCCTTGCCCTCGACCTTAGCCTGGAGCTTCTCCATCTTGTAGCGATAGAAGGGATCGGTGATATCCCGGCGGATGTTGACGGTGGCCATGGTGACGGTTGAATTGAGCGATTGGTTCACGAAAATGGAACAGTGGGCTTGCTTAAGGGGAAGCTGGAAGGATTCTGAATGAAAATTTTGTTGACGAGACAAGACATGCGTGTCAAGTTTCTTTTTTTAGGGTATAGGAAGTGATTTCTTAGGAAAAAGTCACGAGAAATCGAGAAAAGATCCGGGTTATTCAGCCACAGGATCGAAGGTGTATGCTGCAAGGTTTCGGCGCGCGAAACGTTTGCAGCTTGAGCGGCAGGTGATGTTCGAAATTTTGGACGGAGGACGAATACATAGACAAGTTCGCGGGAAACTTCTCAACGTGTTGCTTTCTGGGAACGATCGAAGTTCTTTGGGGAATCCGAGTCAGAGGTCGGGAACCTTTTGGCGGACGGTGAAAATTGATGGTGGCGAAGCCGAACTAACCAGTGATGAAAATCGAATAGCGTAGAACTGAAATTCCACGCGTTAGGTAGATAAAGGCTTCGAAAATAACCGATGCCTGAAAGTGTTTGTGTGTTGTTGGGGGAAAGGAAGAAGAAGAAAAGGAAAAGCAGAATTTGACAAATCACGGTTATGTCAGCCCGCACGTGCCGGAGTTAACTCGGAGTATAAGACCAGTTGAATATAACATCATGGGAGATCCTAGATATTCCTGTTATTTTTGCAGAGGCTTTTCTAAAGTTTAAGTCTAATTGTGTTTCAAAATAAACCCTTGACAATATTGAAGCATATATATGTGAGATAAGTGGATTTTTCAAGATTTTCCAGGATTTTTTATACATCCGGACGAGTACAGGCCGAACTTTCCAGGAACCCCACCACGGCCACACAACCGTAAACGGCAATCTCCTTCAGTCACTTAAGTCCGGTGTTTTGTGTTGTACGAGTATAGCCTGCTGACCCGGTCAATACGCTATTCATTTCGATCTCTTTCTCTTTCTCAAAACGACCCCGGATCCATTACTCCGATACTCCCCACATTTATCCGGCCCAGTGCCCAGACACCATGCCCGTAGATCTGTCGCTCTATCTGGTCACGGATTCGACCCCGGCCATTCTCAAGGGGCGAGATTTATGTACAGTAGTAGAAAGTGCTTTGCAGGGAGGTGAGTGGCACTCTAGTCTTCCTGTCAATTATCAAACTAACCCCCACTGCAGGCGTGACGGTGGTGCAATACCGGGACAAAATCAACGACACTGGTCTCCTGGTGGAAACTGCCCGGAAACTACACCAGGTAACTAAGAAATACAATGTGCCTCTTCTGATCAATGACCGGGTCGATGTGGCTCTTGCTATTGGTGCTGAGGGAGTGCATCTAGGTCAAGATGATATGAGTTCGTTCCTACGATTCTACAAATATACATGCAGGTACTAATGTCGGATATAGACTTCACGGAAGCAAAGAAGCTTCTTCCCGAGAATGCCATTATTGGTATCAGTACATCCTCGGTCGAGGAGGCTAAAAAGGCTGCCGCAGATGGCGCCGACTATATCGGAATTGGTACCATGTTTGCCACCCCCACGTAAGCCCACATGTGTAGTATCCCGCCATCCAGCAACTGGCGCTGACGATTCATAGAAAAACCAATACCAAGTCAGTCATCGGGACGGCAGGTACTCAAGTTATCCTAGATGCCATCAAGGATTCCGCCATCGGCACTGTTTCCATCGGCGGCATCAACCACTCCAACGTGCAACGAGTGCTCTATCAGTCTCAGTCACCAAAGAAAGCACTGGATGGCGTAGCCATTGTCAGCGCCATCGTGGCAGCCGATGACCCCAAAGCATCTGCCGAGCAATTCGTCGAGCTCATCCGAACCCCTCCTCGGTTTGCGCAGGCTTCCAGTCCTCCTCGTGCTAACGAGGCCGAGGTCTTGTTGAATGAGGTCCCCCAAATCATCCGTAAGATGGTAGAGGTGCACCCCCTCGTACACAACATGATCAATTTCGTCGTGTCGAACTTTGTGGCCAACGTTGCCCTTTCTATGTCAGTATCTTGTACCTAGCCGAGCCATTTTGCATACTAACTATTTTACAGTGGCGCATCTCCCATCATGTCTCCGTATGGCGATGAAGCCACGGACTTGTGCAAGTTTGATGGCGCCCTTCTGATCAACATGGGTACATTGACTAGCGAGAGTGTCCCAAACTACCTAAAAGCGATCAAGGCATACAATGAGCGGGGCAACCCAGTGGTCTACGACCCAGTCGGTGCGGCCGCGACACACATTCGCCGCAACGCAGTGACTGAGCTCATGGCCGGGGGTTACTTTGATCTGATTAAGGGTAACGAGGGCGAGATTCGTCAAGCTTGGGGTAATAGTGCTGTTCAGCAGCGCGGTGTCGACAGTGGACCGAGTACCCTTGACGGCAATCAAAAGGCCACCTTGGCTCGGGACCTAGCTCGTAGAGAGCGTAAGTAACCCTAGAGTCTCTAGCCGTGGTTCCCTTGTTCTAATTATATATAGGAAACGTCGTGCTATTGACTGGAGCAACAGACTACCTCAGCGATGGTGAGCGCGTCATTGCCGTTGAGAACGGCCACCCATACCTAGGCCAAGTGACTGGAGTATGCAGCCTCTCCAACCCCCGATTTATAATAGTATATAGCTAACATAAATTTACAGACCGGCTGTGCCATCGGCACAATCTCAGGCTGTTTCTTGGCTGCTCACCGCTCCGACAGACTCCTCGCGGTTCTATCTGGAATTCTCATGTACGAGATCGCAGCGGAGAACGCAGCGGGCAAAGAATATGTTCGCGGCCCAGGCAGCTTCGTCCCAGCGTTTGTCGACGAGCTTTACGCCATCCGCACAGCGGCTGCAAAAGGTGATGACAGCTGGTTTGCCGGCCGGGCCAAGGTGCATGAGGTGAAGCTATAGATACCTGGATTAGTAGATGACCGACGTGTATATATCAGTGCAAAAATTTTGAAAATTGAGAAGGCTATAATAAAAGATCAAGACATAAGCAGATGAAGTATACCGGACCAGTTTCCCTCGGCTGCTTCCCCGCATCTCCGACTTCTCTGATTCCCCGCGTTCCCCCGCCAATTTTTCCTTTCTTCAACTTCTTCTATATCTACATCCTACCAGAATCCTCAAATCCTCACATACAAACTACATAACTGTCGAAATCATGGCTACTCCCACGCGCGCATCTCGAATCCGTAAGAACACCCCCGAATCTCACAATACAAGCCACTAACATCAAACCAGGTAGCCCCGCACTCTTGTATGCAGAACACTCAGTATCGAAGGAGCAAAGATACCCTAAAGACCAGAACTGACAACCCATCTCTACGACAGCATCTGCGACATCCAAGACAAATTCCGCACTGGAATCTACGAGTTCCCCAAACTGTACGAATCCCATATCCCCAAACCAATAGAAACCAAAAAGCCAACCAACCAAACAGCATCTCAACAACAGAAAAAATGCTCCGCGCAGCCTCAAGCCTCCAAATCCCCGTGTTCGTGACAACCCAAAACCGCGCCAAACTCGGCAACACCGTACCAGAACTCCAACAACACCTCAACGGCGCACACATTCGAGCCGACGTAGACAAAACCCTCTTCTCAATGATAACCCCGGAAATTGAGAAGCTGCTCCCAGCTTCAGGCTCGACGCCCCTCGACGTGATAATCGTCGGACTCGAGACGCACATCTGCGTGACACAGACCACGCTCGATCTCCTCGAGCGCGGTCACCGCGTTTACATCCTCGTTGATGGCGTTAGTAGTATCAACCCCGAGGAGAGGGGGATTGCGCTTGCTAGATTGAGGGATGCTGGAGCTGTTGTTACAAGTAGTGAGAGTGTGCTTTTTGAGATTCTTGGTGATGCTTCGCATGACGCGTTCCGGGCTGTTAGTGGTCTTGTCAAGGAGACGAAGGAGAGTACGAAGGGGGCTTTGGGGGTTTTTTCGAAGATTTAATTTGATGGGACTCACTTTATTTTACATACTAGAAGTCCTAGCAGAAAATGCATTGTGATATATGGCTACATATATCCACCACTTTGTTTAATACATATATAGACTGTTTGGTCTAACTGATTTTCAGTAACTCGAAAACATCGGCTTTCTTAAAATCCGGAGGATCCCGGTCTCCCAGCCACACATTCAGCTTTACATCCGCGGATTGAGCTTCACGCGCGAGCGAAGAAGGGAGGGTCCAGAGTCCCACTGGCAAAAACTCATCTGTTTCGGGATCGAAGATTGCTTCATATGAGTGGATGTTCACCGTGTGCAGATATGGAAGATGCGCCCTCTTGTGCTGGATCAAATCAAGAACAGAAGTATCGTATGGCGAATCATCACTCTCCCATATGAACTTAGTGAGGTCTGTATCGTCGTAAAATATCTCCAACACCTCCAGACTGCGAGGTAAGCCTTTCCAGACCCCACGCGGATCATCCCATCCGCAGAGGAAGACATGGTAAATTCGTAGGGTTTTAAGGGAAGTGAACTCGCTCAGATCAATGCGAGGTCCATCCCCCAGCCCTTCATGTACAAGCGATGGGCGTGTCATTGTCAGTTCTGTCAAAGTTGTCTTTTGCGATTGCAACGCGCGCACAAAAGCAGCACATGTCCAACTCTTAGCTAGCTCGTCCCCGAGATGGCCCTCCCACTCGCCTTGGTCGGCGTCGTAGTGAAGCGTCTTCAAAGCTGCCGGCCAGCTTAATACAGCGGCTAGAGCCTCTTCGTGCGCCCCGCAATCAATCAGCTTTAGAGATTCGACGGGCGAAGTGCCAATATGTGAGTTGTTTTCAAATTCCAATGGCTCCCAATCGCTGAATTTGTGAATGGCAAGGGCTTGTATGTTGGAGAGCCAAAAGAATTGATGAATATCATGAATCGAGTAATCACACGGAATGGTCGCCGAGATGATATGTTCCTCGAGACTTGGGTCATTCTCAAGACTGCTGTTTAGCTGCTGCAGCGGAACCGGCTCGCCGTAACGATAATATCTGCGGACAAATATATTACGATAGAACAGCGGCCGTAGAAGAAGACCATTTAAGCGATAGGTGGCAAGCAGGAAAGAATGAAGGTCTTTGACGATTGGTGAAGGACCCTGCTCGATCGCGTAGCGGTAGGCATCCCCAAGTTCATGGAATAGCAGTGGTACCTGCTTCGTACCCGTTTGTAGGTAGTCAACGATGGCGAGAATCACTTCAGCTGGAAGATCCAACAGACGTGCCATGATTCTTTGCTCTTTCTGGATCTGGATTAATTCCAACAAATTTGATAGTGAAATTGAAACGAAGGCAGAGGAAGAAGACGACGACGGTAATTTTGCTAGAAGACGTTAACATAACTTTTTTTTTTACAACAACATTTGCACTCCAGGCTCCAGCCCTCGAGGGAGGCTCCAGGGCTCCAGGAAGGGCTCCGGCTCGCTCGATTGATTACTAATGTGGACCCGGATGGTAAAATGGAATCCTAGTTGATAGTTGATATTGGCATTGGCCATGGAAATTTATTGTTAATCATAACATTGTTTTTTTATTTTTTTAGTTTTACTTAGTAGGTCCTGTCCGTTGCCATCAAATTCCGACAATACTACAAGCTAAAGAAGAAAAAGTGGTCTTCTCTGTCGGCAGCTTTGGAACCCAGCGCCTCATCCCATTCTCACTTTTTTCTGATTCCTGAGGAATCACAACCCTTCCGTACCATGCCGTAAAAACCGAGATCATTTCAGATCCGGATGTAATCAAACATAAAAGCCAAGCCCTAGTTTGTTTCATCTAGGTCGAGGTGTTGTGGTGGGGAGGGTTAAGCCACCCAAACGCCGATGCACCACCCACAGGATTCAGCGTACCATGCTGAGCAGATGTAAGCGGAAGAGACGACTTGTCCGCCTGTTCAGTGGTAGCACTGTCAGGAGCTGAGGCCGAAGTTGTGGGGTTCGCATGACTCGCAGATTTTCCGGTGCGGAAGACTTTCATCTCGCGTTTATCGGCCGGTTTTTTGGTAGTGCTGGTGGATTTCTTAGCATCGCGGCGCCATGGGCCGCCCCAAGGCATATCTTCGGTTTTAGTAGGCTCAGAAGTTGCTGGGTTGACAATGGATGGACGGGATTCAGCTGAAATGTGAGCATGAGCCTGGAGGTTCTGTAGATTGGACTTGTGATGATCGCTGTCCTCGCTGCCAGGCAGACGAGTCGATGGGGGCGCAGAGGCCGGCTGTTGCTGAACACTGGCAGGCTGGCCAATGATACCAACGGATGGATTCCCGTGAGTAAGAGGCCCTAGTATGTCTCCAGAATTGGGAGTACCAGGAGAAGTGCAAAGAGATTTAAAGACGGAGTCCTTCTCGGGACGCACAAGGGGGACAGATACACGGTTGTGGTCGTCGTCCACCATGATCAGTTTATCTTGCGAGAATAAAATATCAGCATTGTGTGCACGCATCACATCACTTCCGACGATTATTTGAATCGAATTATCGCTGACTTCTGTCTCGCGAACCACAAAGCGGATGGTCACAGCAGGAACTTGGTGAGTAGGGGTTTCGGGACGCGACGAAGATGGATGAATCAGTGCTTCAGGAAGATAGAGCGGGAGCTTGATGTACTGTACATCACAATCGCGGACGATCATGTTCTCCATCCCAAGATTGCGAACCATAGAGAGACCCAGAGTTGAGATGTAAGAGCCGGAGCAAATGGCTGCGTAGAGGAGAGATCCATTAGTGAAATCATCAGTCAGCCAGCACCGAATGATGGACGGGACCGGTCCCAGCAAGAAGAGTCCAGGAGGGGGAACCAAAGGGGATTCGATAGGTGTAGTACCAAGCAGCCGAGTGGTGTTCAGGCGGAGGCTATTAGTCCGAGCGGAATGGAGCGAGTGACCAGATGAGCTCAATCGTCCATCGGATTGGTGAGAAAAGGTGCGCTCAAGAAGCGGGTGGGTACTCAAACTGCTGCCAGTCCGCAGAGGAAGGTCGTTGGTGGAACGGCTAGCCTGGGCGTTTCCGTGGATAGCACTTTCATCAAAACGGACGCTGTTGGCGCGCGACGTACCCCGTCTAGGCTCGTCCTCGCCGTCAAACCCCACCGCAGAACTAGTCATTGCAGAATGGTGGCCTTGATCGAATCCTTTGAAAGCATCCGGGGGGGATTGGAAAGTGGGGTCTGGAAGGGATGTCTTGGTAAGTGGCGAACTGATGCTGGACTGCAGAGGTGGACTACCTGGAGCGATTGCCCCAACTGAATGCGGAAATGGCGAGACAGGACACCAAGGACTTCTCAGCCGCGCATCGTCGTCTCGGCGACGCTCCAGTTGCGCGAGTCGTTCTCCTTGCTCGTACTGGGCAATGTGGAGCTCCTTCAACTCGTCAAAGACACGCCAAATATCGTCACGGGAAGCAAAGGGATACTGTGCATCCATTTCCAGTCTAGTTGTTTGAATTCAAGGGAGAAAAAAAGAAAGTAAAGAAATCGACGCGGGGTAGTTGGAATAGTCCGCCCTAAGAGCAGGGGCACTTGAATTCGACACCTTTTCTCCAATATCCCCTTCCGCCTTCAATCTGCGAGACGGCCCACCGGCCGTCCACCCTGTCTTCGAAGGTCAAGTATCCGGAGACCTTACTGAACATCCAGCAGTGAGTTTAGGGAAAATAGACTGTGGTATTGGCACAGATGAAGGAAATGCCCGGGCGTTTCAGTATGGGCTTCTTGTTTGATTTTAGGTGATTCGCAGACAACTCCAAGTTCACAGAAAGACGCGACGAAGTTTTCAGTCACGTAGAGTATGTGATGTGCCACGCATAAGTTGCGTTACGGGTGATTTTGTTGTCGAAGTGCAGGCGAAGTCAAGCAAAATCGAGAGCAGAGTAACACAATATTGCTGTTATGGAGGCCTTGGATGGATGGTAAGGCCACGAAGGGGAAAGCCTTTAGGTAGCAAATCTAGCACCGGGATAAAAGGATTGTTATTATTGTGATTGAGCCGCGTAGTCTGGACCGAAGCCATTGTCACTGTGCTAGGCGGTGACGCACGGTAGGATAGGGCGGAGAGTAAAAGGCGGAGAGTACAAGGCGGAGAGAATGGTGGAGGTCGATCATAGGCCCTACGTCAGTAGGGCTAGACCTTGCTTCCACCAACTCCACTACTCCATAACAGTCTATACCTGTAATTCCTACCTCTATACACTAGCATGTATATGACTGGCTGCGCCGATGTCATCTGACTTGCACCTCTGTTACCATTCACACACTACCATGCTGTCTCAGTTCATGTTACGCCAGTACCCTCCTGTATTGCTGAAATAGGGATCTACAGAGTGTACGGCCTCCATCCGATTTGAATACATAAGGATACCAATGCAAAGATCCGTGCCGTTACACCGAGAAAAGATTCATACCCTGCTATCTCCCATTTCCTGACTGAATGGCACCCTTTTTTTGTGTGACGCAGCCTGCAGAGCCTTAGGCTCATCTATGAGTCAATCCTCAATAGTATCGTATCCATTTGGCAACCATATTCAGTATTGCAGGTTATATATATAACGTTACCTGATAGATTAGTAGGCCTTTGTATACTTAAAAATGCGGCTATAGATGCTCGGCGTATAGACGAGCTGTACCTTCGATCAGATCGTTCTAAGCTATGCTGCACTGCATCAACGCTTAGAAAATGCATCCCGTGTGCCATTAACTTGTCTTAAATACTTCGAAGCGAAGCTGTCTCTATGACTTACCACTAGCGACACACTTGCATTCCCTCGCCTAACATCTTTGGTTGGGTACGTCAATCTGATTGAGAAAATCTACTTGAAGTTGACTATATTCCCGTGAAAAATCTAGGCGGAAAGTCTCTAGGTCAGCAGGTAGCCACTGCCTAGCAGAAAGAGAAGGTCATAGCAGTTGACCCTATTTGTCGAGATTGAGAAGTACCTAGGTAATAGGATCACTTTCTCCAGGGGGGTATTATGAACGTTCAAGGTCTCGCAGATAAATTAACATTCCGGGTATGAAAGAGGCCGTTCGGTCCATTCTCTTCCTTGCTCGAGGGCTTACAGGTTATTCTATTCCCTGTGTATAATGTGGCCGGTGGCCGAGTTCTATAACAACTCAATAAGCTAGCTGCGAATGAATTGCGGCTAACTATGTTTCGTGAGAAGGGCCGTGGATGTCTTGCCATCTATGTCATCTAGGGTAGAAAGTTTCAAAGACTTTCTTGGCTTTTGGGCCTCAAAGCTCTTTTCTAGATATGCAGACACTTCCATATCTACTACTGATTCACATAGCTTGAGCAGGTCTTCAACTTGGAAGACGAGGAATGGGAGGCATAGAAGAGCAAAATGTGGAAAGATGACGGCTGGCTTGTTGGAACTTGTCCAGCGGATTAGGGAAGAGCCAGTCGCGATGTGACTGCCCTGGAGCGCCATGTGGGAGCTATATAATATTCACTTCGGGTAATGTCGGCTTCTCTCCGCATCTACCCGCATTTCCCTGCCCCACAATTATTCTTATCAACATGGATCCTGATTCGGATTATCCTCCTTCCGATTTATCCTCATCATCGTCTGAAGACAATAAAAAGAAAGCTCAAACCATGGATTCGCGTCCAACTGCCAAGGAGTTGCTTGGTACGTGCTAAATTTGGGCCACTTCAGCTTCAAGTTTCCTCCATTCCATTTGACTAACGATGTATTGCGGTAGATCGCGTCGACTATGATATCTCGCAGCTGTTGCAGCGGTTCGAGAACATCGTCGCCATTGCTGCCAATAAGTTTGACGGCACCAGTCACGTTGATGCTGCTGTAGAATCTTTCCAAATTGATGTCGAATCCACTGCCTTGGTATGCTGATATCCGCCGCCCCAGTCTAACACGGCTACTTCTACCCTTCCCAAGAAGGATGCAATTGAGCTTCCAAATCCACATCAAAGCCGAGACTGACATTATGCTGCCTTAGATACGTGCTGCAGAGGACCTGCTCGCTCTGCACCGCCTTATGAAAGAGCTTTGGCTCTTCGGCAAGCTCGATACCCTCGGCGAAGACGAGCGTGATGTCAAGCGTCGTGAGAAGCTCGAGGAGGATGTGGAGGCCATCCAGAAGGCGCTTGATGGAGGATTGCTGATGCCATCGTCGGATGAGCCTGGGAGCTCTGAGAAGTCAGAGGACTCTCAGAAATTGAAGGACACTGAGCAATCCTAGAAGTAACGGTGATTTCCCAAGGATATCCACTGAGACATCTTGTTCGTTGGTCATTGGAGCTGTTTCGCGTGTGATACCCACTTGTTTCCTTAAGTCTGGCGTTCGACCGGTGTTACGGCGTATTCAGTTTACCTGTGATATTGAATTCAAACCCATTGTTTACGATTACTTTGCTGCTTCACTCACTCAATTAGACTAGAGCAATAGCATAACGTCCTCCTTATTGACATTGGATCAAGCATAGCACGAATATCCTCTTAAAGAAAATTGACACATGTCAAGCCCACCTGTACCTGTGTGATAGTGCGGGGCGATAAGCAGAAATCGTTATCGGAATTGTGCACCCCTCGCGACGCGAATCTCAACTCCACCATTCAGCATCCTCCCTCACAACCCAAACATCACACCCCAATCACCTCGAATTGCAAAGTGCAATCACCTCGCAAACCAAAATGCCACCTCACAATCCTCACCCCCTTCCCTCCCTCACTCTAATCGTGGCAACAACCCCAATCCGCACCGCGTCGACAACCACAAAAGACGAAATCACGCGCCTAGGCATCGGCCTAAACGGCACCCTCCCATGGCCCCGCATAAAGACAGACATGTCATTCTTCGCTCGCGTGACATCTCGCCCACCAAGCCCAGGCACGACAAACGCAATCATCATGGGCCGCAAGACGTACGACTCCGTGCCGGCCTCGCTGCGCCCGCTCGCGAAACGAATTAATGTTGTGATCACGCGTGACACGTCCGGGTCTGTTCGCGAGAGCGTAGCTACAGAATTGGGGAATATGAAAAGAAAGATTGCGGCGAAGGCTGCTCAGGCACAGGCTACAAGTGCGGAAAAGGAGGCTTTGAACCCGTCCAAGGAAGCTGTTCCGGCTTCGCCGGTCGACCCGATGACCGATGCGATTGTTACGCCGAGCCTGGGTTCGGCGTTGGAACAGTTGGACTCTGTGTATGGGGCGCAGGGGACGCTTGGCAAGATTTTTGTTATTGGTGGCGCGGAGATTTATAATGCTACGTTGAATATGGGCGCTGAGGAGTTGGGCAATCGGCGTGTTAGGGTTGTTATGACGAATGTTGTGCGGAAGGGGGCTGTGGATGCACCTGCTTCGTTTGAGTGTGATACGTTTTTCCCGTTGGATGGGCTTCATGAGAAGAATGGGTGGCGGGCTGTTAGCCCTGGTGAGGTTTCTGAGTGGGTTGGGGAGGAGGTTATTGGGGAGTGGAAGGGGGACGGGGATGTTGAGGTTCAGATGGTTGGATTTGAAAAATCAACTTAGACGATATGGTCCTCTCTATAGATAATTGACTAGTCAAATATGTTCAATGATTCGTAGTTCGCGCGTGTCTACCCAGATCAAACCGAAATATAATAAAAAAGATGTACAATAAACCTATACACAGTGCCAATGTTGGTTGAGTGAGCCGACAGAATAGACATGAAATGAGAGGATATGCAAGGCTATGCAAACAATTGAATCAGAATGCCTCGGCAACGCCGGAAAAAATGCAAATGAAAAAAGAGTGAAATGGTCGACCAATGCTTACGGCCTAGTCGCTATTCTCCTTCATGAATTTCACGAAGGCTTTCTTGTGTACCAGGCCGGCATATTTCCCGTCTTGAGTAACGCAGAGGTAACGAAGACCGAGCTTAGCGAAACATTGGTAGACCAAATCGATAGGGGAATGGATATCAAGAGCAATCGGGGCCTATGAATAAACACATTAGTATGGGCCAAGATATTGATGACGTTAACCAAGCTTACAGGGTCAATAAATTGATTGAAATCCACCTGGATCGTATCCTCATCCTCGTTATCGCTGTCATAGACAGCTCTGGAAGTATCCATAGCCATCAGACATACCGTATTCTCTTCCTCATCGCCCAGAGTATCCAGTGCATACTCGAGATCTGGTGCTGGGATCAGGCCGGCTAAAACACCGTTTCGTAGAATGGGAAGTCCGCTGTCCAGCTCGCCTGCCATGAGCAGGTGTTCCAGTTTCAAGCGAAGGTCCGTGGCTAAAACGAGTGGCGACGCAGAGATATCGATAATGCGATTTTTCCGCACTGGTCGAACTATGTCTCCCAGCTCGGCATCAGTGGTGGGTTGCAGTTTGCTATCAAGGAAGGGGTAGGAATTCATGTCGGTCAAGAGGTCCTGATTTCAATTAGTATAACGTCATGTTAGATTGCCAAACGGAGGGCAAGACTTACATAAATACTGCGAGGTTCAATGGCATCCGCAGTCCACTTGGCGCAGAGCACCGACAGGGAAAACGGAAGCACGTGGTTGAGACTTCCTGTCAATTCGAACAATATCACAGGCAAAGTAACTGACAGTCGTGTTACGCCACACATGGTCGCTCCGGCAGCAATCAATGCGTAGACTCCTGGAGTCACGCACGACTCAATCCCAGCAACGGCAGGGCAAGAGTCGAATAAGAAAAAGGTGGGATGTCTGAGAGCCCAGTACTGGATCAAATGTCCAACAATCCGCCCCATCAAGCCGCCAACAACCATGGACGGCACATAAATGCCTGCAGGTACTTTGATACCGAACGTAATAATGGTGAGGAAACTCTTGATCACAAACGCCACCATAAGGTACTGGACTATTTCAAGAATACCGTCTGTGCGAGGACAGAGGCCCGTACTTTCCACATCTGATTCACAAGGAGAAGCTAGCTCAAACAAAAGTTCGGTGACAGGAAGTTTCGTGTACCGATTCCAGAAGCTGATAATGCCCGTGACCAGCGCAACAAGGAAAACTTCAAGCATTGGCCAACGCTTGATAGCTGGAATGCGACGGAATGATCGTGCCCACAGGCTCGAGGCCTTGATGAAGAGTGCACCAGCGGCACCTCCCATAATACCGAGAAGAATGAAAATGAAAATCTCGAAGATCTGCCAGTCGGAAAGGTACCGGACTTCAAATAGGACGATCTTACCTGTTCCATAGGGGTTTAGGAATTTGAGGGACAATGTGGCTGCAATGCAACAAAAGAACGTCCGGAAAAGGGTCTTGGGTGGGAAATAATAGCTGACTTCTTCCAAGCTGAACAGGACACCGCCAATCGGAGCACCAAAGGCAACAGCAACACCACTAGCGGCACTAGCACTCAAAACCTCTCGTCGCTTTCCGTCATTTTGGTTATATTTGGCGAACAGTCGACAGCAGATATTGCCTACGCAGGTGGCGATATGAACATAGGGGCCTTCTTTGCCCAGGCTCAAACCAGACGAAACACTAAAGATCAAACCAATAGTTTTAATGACCAGCGTCTTCAGTCCCATGTATCCATGGAGAACAAAACCACTATTAATGACTTTGACTTCTGCCACTCCACTGCCAGCAGCAGAGTAGTAGATCATAGCTGGACGAGACGGAAGATTAGGCAAAGTTCCATGCACTGGGCTCGTCTCTGGCTCCGAAAGAGGAGACGCTGAGGCACCGAGCCCATTTCCAGATTTTGTACCACGAGAGTCGGCTCCCAGGTTTTCATCAAGCGTGGCAAGAGAAATGGACGAAGGAACGACAGTTTTTGTGAGTAGAGTCAATGCACACGATATGAGGGCCAATGCCACAACCCAAAAGACAAACATGACGAAGTCAACCCACTGGCTTTCTGTATTCGATGGCGAGAAGATTCTGGACCAGGGCTGCCATGCATCACAACCAGCCACCCCTTCACAGCAGGTCCGTCGATTGCGGAAAGCCCGAGTCGTGCAAAAGCCTTCTTTCAGATCAAAGACCGATCCCTCGGTGACATCGACAAAGTAAGCTATGGAGGCCGTGATGCATCCAATAAGCGCGACCAAGATCCATCCTTGTGCACCGTCGAAGGCCGCCAGCAATCGGCCACGCACATCCTTCCGCTGGCGAAGTAGGCGAAGTCGTGCTCCATCGGCTATGCTGTCATGCACCCAATCGGTAGAAGTAAATTGATCATACCAAGTCCGTTCATCCAAAAATGAAGAGGCGGTAAGATTGTCTTTCGTGGACGGAGGAAGGCTAGCTGGTCTGCTATTGCCGTCTATACTCCCCCGCCGACTGAATCGCCTTGCCGTAGAGTTGGCACGGCTATGATTTCGCGTTCGGCGCAGGCTGCCGGCCGCCAGAAGGTGTCTCAGTGATTCCGGACCGGTACCCGACACACCGGAAGTGCTGGTGTAAGATCGTCGCGGAGCTCCTCGCCGGATGTCTTGACTGGGCCCGAGGAGGCTGGTTGTTTCTGTGATTTCCAACGGCGCATCGAGGGACTGGTATTCAGTATGCGTTTCGGAGAGGTAGCTTTGGGATCGTCTGTAGGCACTCGGTGAAGGGGGAGCAGTTTGGGCACTGCGCGTGTTTTCGGTGTCTTCTTGCTCGCGCAAGGCAGGTGTGGGCTTTGGAAGGGACCGAGGCATGTCGCTGAGAAGTCTTTATGCTTCAATTATACGCAGTGAGGCTGGCAAATGTCAGTATTGGCAGCATTTGGAGATATGCAAGGTAAACACGGTGAAACAAAGCTCACACAAGCAGAGAGATCAAGGAACTTGACTTACTGGGTAACATATCTCTCTTCCCAGAGCTACGTTCTTCGGAAAGATGAAAACAAAAACAAAAAACACAAAGAAACAGAGATGACGGTGAGAAAAGAGGGTCCGAGTCTTAAGATGAGGTGACCATCACAGATGATCGACTTAAACGGTGGGGACGCGTCAGGTGAAAGTCCAGTGCTGACCCACCAGCCACTGGAGTCATTTTGTCTATCTTTAATATATTTTACTTGAACGTTCAATGCCCAGTATTTCATGCTGGTGATTTGATGGTTTATCTCCAATGTGGCATTCCCCTCTGATCGTCCCCGCGTTTTTCCGACGATCAACACCCCGAAACAAAGCGTCCCGGAGTCTACATGATTCAACGATGTGTGGAATGTACATTCGCGATTCGACATGATGCAGCCACTTTATCGCAGAAACCTTATTTATCCTGATCATCCTGCGCTCAGGTCAAAATTTCCATCCTTGATAGTATAAGGGGGCATACTCTTCTGTCTATATTGTAGGGCAGGAGATAAGTATACCAGTGTACCCCGTACTCGTGACACCGACAGCACCAAAGAGCGTCTGTGTTATAGCTCTGGAACCATCTCCTTGGGTTAACAAACTAAGTTAGAATGTTTAACATTCTTGACATTTCCATTTTGGGCGTGCATCGCCCCGACTGAAGGGATTTTTGTGCCGGACGCTGTCCAATCCGATCACCATGCGACGCTGATCTCTTGGCATGGTTTATGATGCCGACGCCACCGTGTGAGGGGCCAGGTGTGTGACTCGAACAAAGATGTCATGTTAGGATAAACGGCGTAAGCCTCTTTCGAATGTCTGACATTCTTGATATATAAATATCCCCTCTAGCACGGGGCTAACTTGAGCTCCAATCCCGAGGTGGAGTTGTAATCACCTGGCTAGGACGGTCTTACAATTGTGGAATTTATTTATGGAGTGAATTTACGCCAGGCCAGCGTATTGACTTATTATTTGCCTCGGTGCTTTGTTGATTCAAGCTGGTTGATTCAAAGTGGGGTTTCGTAGCGAACTTCCTTTAGATGGTCTTAGGTAGCAAGGCGTCCAAGTGTCTTAAGATTTTCCTGGCGTATTCTTCTCGAGTAAAAATTACTATAAAATAGGGAAGTCCCCAAGCATGTTTTATGGGTCGAGGTCGCGATATAACTCTATATACAAAGTGTATATTTAAGTACAACAACACGCCCATGTGCTGCTCAAAGTCACAGAAGAACACTAGAGCCTTGTAGCCCCGGAGCTATTCCCACATACGGAGGAAGTATGCTGAAAAGTGGAGCAAAGCTTAGCATCAAAAGGCTTTCTAGACAGCGGTGCTATGTTGCTTCTATACTTGCACATTAGCATAATCTCGATTATTTTTAACCTACAGCTCTTGGCTTCTACATCTATCCACGCATTTATATGATTCGATATCTCCGTCTACCATATCTCCTGATTTTCTGGCTCTAGTAACTTTGCTTAATGAGCGAAGTAGATCAGAAATTGCGACACGGAACATTATTTACCTCGAATTAGGTATTGAGCTAGATATGTGGGAAATGCTACGCCAGCTTTTTTTTTAGAGTCATATGTATATGTATATGTAACTAAAGCAAATACGAGTCTCGCGGAATACCTACACGCGCTTGACCGAAAGGTGCGAGATTGACCCCTGCCACTTTTAAGCGCCGGTGGAAAACTAATCACTCTTCCTCTTCTTAAGCTTTCTCTCTCTCCCTCTTAATCCTAAACTTTATATCACCACAGAAGAACTTTAACTATATCATTTCGAGTATCCGAGACCTCCCACAAAGGCCATTTCGCCCCGTGGTTCCTTTCTATCTTAAGACTACTACTTCTACCTGACTTCGCCTTCTTCCGGGCCCTCTTCGACCACCCATTGATATCGATTATCTCTCCGTGATTGTCTCCGAAGGGCTGAAAGCCAGTATCTCACAACTTTGGGAGAAAGAACTGTGTGAAATCACCGAGCCTTTGTTTAAGCCAAAAACCTTGGACGTTGCAAATTTCTTCAGAAAAGATGCTTGCAATGATGTTGTAGGGCTGAGCATTTTGGAGTTGCCAGAGTGAGAGCCCCTGCCTACTATCTATACACAATATCTGGTTTAATAAAGAGGTGGTTAGGCGAAATCTAAGCTAGATGCCAAGTTACTAAGGGTATTTATTCCTGACCTGTGTAGTGTAGTGCGGGGTTCAAACCTCCCAATTCAATGAAATGATTAGTGGATAAATTTCTTTGAGATTCGATAGATTTAGATAAGCAATAATATACTCCGTTATTCTTATGATCTAGCCTTAATATATTCATTCCATAGATAGTTGACAAGCGAAGCTCCACCAATTTCCCTTTAGTCCGCGGACTTCCCCCACTTCCTTTCTGTCCGCGTCGCTTACTGTTATAAGCCCCCCGATCCCCATAACTTCAATTTCAAACCCCCAAGTAATTTAATCTTATAATTATATTCTTGCCTCACCATGGCCACCATAGAGACCCAGGGAAATGAGGATGCATTCAAGCCCTATGACCAGTTTCTTCTCTTCGGAGACTCCATCACACAGATGGCTTGCAACCAAGAGCTAGGTTTCGCATTTCATGCTGCACTCCAAGAATGTGAGCCATTCTTCTGATAACCCCAGAGATTTGCATGGCCAGTAAGCTAATGAGAAAAAAACAACCAGCCTACAGTCGCAGGTTGGATGTCATCAACCGTGGGCTGGCGTAAGATCATCCAAGGCTATGGTATACTAGACTGAGATATGCTAATAAGCAACAGTGGATATTCAACAGCCCATGCTGTCAAGGTCTTTGACAAGTTCTTCCCTTCGCCGCAGACGGCCAATGTGCGGTTCATGGTAAGCCCACAATGGCAGAGCCATTTGCAATCTCGGATATATCTCAAGGACCAATTGACTAACATCGGATAGACTATCTTTTTCGGTGCCAATGATGCATGCGTTCCAACCCACAGCCAGCATGTGCCCCTGGACCAATATAAAGAGAACCTGAAGACAATCATTCAGCACCCAGCGACACGCGCACAGAACCCGCGACTCATTCTGATCAGCCCACCTCCCGTGAACGAATATCAACTGGAGGACTTTGATGCTGCAAAGGACACCCCATTCCCAAGCAGAACCGCCAGTTTCACCAAATCTTATGCAGTGGCTGCATGCGAAGTCGGTGCATCGCTCAATATCCCAGTAGTGGATTTGTGGTCCGCCTTCATGAAGCCCACTGGCTGGAAGGAGGGAGAACCTCTGATTGGGGCTCGCGATGTGCCGAGTAATGACATACTAGCTAGTTTTCTCACTGATGGTGCGTGGAAATGTCCATATTCCACTTTCTTTTCTCTTGTACTCACTCGTTATACAGGTCTGCATCTGACTCCCGCTGGTAACCGCATCGTCTACGATGAACTTATGAAGGTAATCCAGGCCAATTGGCCGGATCAGACCCCGGAGCTTCTTCCAATGGTGTTCCCCTCATGGGTTGACGCACCGAAATGAGCTGCTTAGGTCACAGATCGGGTTGTTGGGGTCGGTATAAGAAGAAACTTGGTTTAGGTTTTCTATTTATAAGATAACAGTGAGCAATTATATAAAGCATCCTGGAACATAAATGTGCAACTATTCGTACCGAGCTTTCCCTAGCGGGAGGAAATCGGCTGATGAGTCTCCGTACGATGTTTGATCCTCCAGTGCTATCCAACTCATTAACAGTGCCGTTTTCCCCAAGAAAGGCATCCATGCTGGGAATTTAAGACATGGATCGCAGTCATGTGATAGGAATGATATAAAAAAATACTTAAAATCGCGTTGTTGGCCCCCAATTTATCTCCATGCAATTTGGAATTTTAGTATAGTATTTCCGGTAGTGATGCGTTCTCTACCACGAATCCTCAGCAATCCCATCCGCCTTCATGCCCATTAAATAACGCGCAAGGTGTCAATTATAGGCCCATCATCGGAAGATTACCCCTTTGAAGGGGTCCGTATGTCGCGCTCTGACATCTATCTCAAGAAGCCCAATCTCCCATGGGGGTTCTCCATCTATGAATGCACTTACAAGGACGACAGAGCGTGGAATGAAATACTCCAGCGAATTCGGGAAAACGTCCAACAAACTATCGAATTGGAGTTTCGAGGTGAAGAAACCGACCTGCTAGAGAGTCATCAGCTCATGATCCATGATGATCCGGAGAAGTTAGTTCGATGGCGCGACCTCGCATGAGATGCGCGATCACTTCAATATCTGGTAGCGGAGCAGTTACCGCAGGTGGTTAACACGCCTGAAACTCTGCAGAGCCTGGTAAAGTAGTGCGAGGATAAGCCCATTCCCGGTCTAGAATGCACTTTCGGGGCACGATTTAACTTTGCCCTTTTCGTGGACGACATCTGCTTGGAGTCATTAGATCATATGCATGACCCGGCTGTTAAAATATTGTACAAGCAATGGGGGAATTTGACTCCTGAAGAGAGGAAGTACAACATTCATCCTGAATGGCATGATGGGGAGACGGATGATGGAGAAGATATTGTAGGATGGATGTACATGTCTATATTTCAGTATGCGGAGACGTATAACCGGTTTGAGTGGGCTCATCTAAATCTCTGGCATGACTTCTATCTTCGGCCACCTCTGATGCTTGACATTTATTGGGATAAGGAGAGCCAGCCAGGGTTCTGGCGACCTAAGAAATAGATGTCGAGCTGCCTATGCAACTGTGTGGCCGGGAGCTTTTTTATATACATTTGTCATCTCAAACACCCAAATTATCACTTTGTAAATTACACGGTCCCCCTTACCTACTCCGTATTCCCCTTCAACTTAGACCCTCGATCCTGACAACAGGGCTAATGCAGGCTAATGCACATATGGGATACCCGCTTCTTACCTGAGCTGCCCTAACTGGCACATACACAGTACTCTTAAACCCATACTCCGTACATGGAGTACCGTTTGGAAGAGTGCACCCTCGCAGAGTGCATACTACTTTACAATACAGCCCAACTCCACAGGGCAAATCTAGCCAATGTTATCGTAGAAGATATAAGGTCGAAACTAGTGTTGTGGGTATTTTTTTATAGGGAGCATTGCTTTGTGGTAAAATCATTGATAGTTTATAATGCTCTTTTTGATACGACGTTAAAAAATAACATAAGATAATACCCATTCGCTAAGCTGAAATACCTCTTGAACATGCCGTTACTCAAGTCTCTAAGAAAATTCTAACGCACATATTTGCCCTGAAATCCTGGTCAGTGAATGTATAAGAATAATAGCAAATACAGGTACATACCATGAAGCGCTTGTGGAAATCGGAACGAAGAAGATCCTGAAAATGAATTAGTTTGTGGTCTTAAGAATCAGTGAATGGAAATTAAACATACGTTGACGAATTCCTTGCCGTCTCTGTTCTCCGTTCCGCGAGCCTGGTTCTTGAATACAACGTCGTCATCCCAGCGCCGTTTCATGTTGAAATCCTGGGAATTGAGTAGAGGATTACCGCGCGCGATATCAACCTCTCGCTGCTCTTCTTCCTCGGCTGCACGTTCACGCTCCTGTTATGAATTAGCCACCATTATCGAGTCTAGGGTGCGAGAAAGCGAGATACCTCTTTCTCCTTTTGCTCCAATCGCTCTTTTTTGATCTTCTCAAGCTCACGCATTAACTCAGCTGCTTCATCTTCGTCATCACTGCGGTTTGTCAGTTTATTCGTCCTAGGTATGGGATCCAGGGTTCGACCCACCTATCCTCGTCACTGCTATCTTCTTCTGACGCGTCTGAGTCGGCATCTATGTCGCGCGTCTCCTCCAATATGCGCCGGCGTTTGGCCTCTGGGTCTTCTTCCTGGATGTCGCCATCTCCTCCATCTTCGGGCGCAGCTTCAAGTTGTCGCTTGGGGACTGAGGATTCAGCAATAGCTTGCTGGTCGACTGGAACGCCATTCTTCTTGGCGAAGTGTGCGGCTTCAGCCTGGAGAAGCTCTGCGCGAAGGTCACGGGACGATGGGTTGGCATCGGCTTCGCCGCCTTGTCCGGGTTGGCTAGAATAAGGTCAGTGATCGGTGCGGTCTGATCAAGTATAGTTCTACATACCGAACTTTCAGGTGTTTATGCGCAGGGAGGAGTCGCTGGTGGTAGGCCGGGCCACGGAGGGCTTCTTTGCCTTGCGCCTGTTGAAATCAGTCAGTGTCCATGAAGAGTTGTGGTGAGAAAAGTTGTCGTACTGGGTCAAAAGTAGGTCTGTGGGCTAAGAAAATGTTAGTTATGACCATTCAAACCCCCATATTTTGTTGCTAGTGGCATACCTGTAGTCATTTTGTGGTGTGGTTGCTAAGTTAAAGTTGGAAGTGCCGAGACGTTGATGGCTTCCAGCTTTCAATGTAAGTTGTCGCCTCAGGCACAAAATTCTCCTCACATCCCCCTCACCGCCCTACGGAAATCCCACTACTATTGGCGCAACCCTCGGAATAACCATAATCCGAACCGCTACAATGCGGTCTGCACGGGCAAAATGGCCCAAAAAAGAAAGCATCTCTGATCCCCGCGCCGGGGCTGTTAGACCTCCCTCAACGATGTCGAAAGAAGCGCAACTCTCAATCGCAGAGCGCGAATTTATTCTCGAGGCGCTCCGTGAGAATGTGCGCCTCGATGGTCGCCAGCCTGACGACTATCGTCCTCTGAATATCTCCTTTGGTGAAGAATATGGTCATGTCAAGCTGCAGCTTGGGAAGACGAAGTGAGCTCCAGATCCTTTGTTCGTCTACCGCAAATGACAATCACTGACTGACTGGTTCTCTAGCATTATTGTTCGCATCTCCGCTGAGGTCACCAAGCCGCGTGAAGATCGTCCCTTTGATGGTCTTTTCAACATCAACCTGGAGCTAAGTGCAATGGGCTCACCGGCCTGGGAAAACGGAAGGTATATACCACCTAGCGATTTCATTATACACTAAATTGTTCTGACAATTCACTCTACAGAACCAACGACATCGAGGCATATGCCACCAACACTCTTGACCGCATCATCCGCCATTCCAACGCCCTTGACACTGAATCTTTGTGCATTCTGAAGGGCGTGAGCTGCTGGTCAATCCGAGCCGATGTTCACATTATCGACCACGATGGCAACATTACGGATGCGGCCTGCATTGCGATCATGGCTGGACTGCAACACTTCCGCCGGCCGGATGCTGTGGTGAGAGACGGACGTGTCATAGTCTATGGTGTGGAGCAGCGTGTGCCTGTCGCACTCAACATCACACACAAACCTCTCTCGGTCACATTCCACACCTTCAATGACAGCAAACATGTCATTGTTGACGCCACCCTCAAGGAGGAGCAAGCTGCTGAGGGAGATATTGTCATTGGCATTAATAGCGCAGGCGATGTCTGTTACCTCTCGAAGTACGCAGGTTCACCCGCAGATGCCATGGCTATTGTGAACAAGACAAATGTGGCATGGGAAAAGGTTAAGGAGATCAATGCTGCTGTTGAGAAAGTCCTCCAGGCCGACCTGGCCAAGCGGGCGAAGATTGGCATGGCCGATGAGTCTCGGGCAGAGAATGACCGGCCTGTTCAAATCGAATAAACAGCATGTACTACCATTACTTTCATGATTGGGGGACTGGAGTTTCGCATGGCGTTTACATCAATGATACTTGACTGCCACATGATGGGCGACATATGAGTGCGAACTAGTAGATGAATGAACTAAACCACTCTTCCTAAATTGTAAATGTAAACTGGGCGCCTAAGATTTGGGAAATCAAAACGTTCAAATGCCTATGTCTATTTCCCCCCCTTCTTCTCCAGGCAACGTCCAACGTATCTTTATCTTTAAAACTTTAAAGTGGAACCAATGTTAGAACATTGTATATGCCCTGTAGGCTGCCGCCGCTTTAATGCTGGTGTAGTCATGTGATCTCTCAGTCACTGCTTACTCACCAGCTCTCATTGTCCAGTCAGCGAGCTGTACCTCAGCCAATCTAACTGACCAAAAGTGAATAGGGAAAGCGGTGAGGAGTAACTCTAAGCATGGCTCCCGCCCCACCCAACTTTCTTTCAACCAATCGCACTCATTCATCGAACTAATCGTACTCATCTATCATCAATCCCCTTCTCAACTGTCACAGCTGATCCGGCCGCCTTGCTTTTATTTGAGCTTCCATACCCTCCAGACTGGCCCCAAGTGCACCCCAATCTGGGTAATCGGCAGAATGGCATCATCATCAGAGACGGCGAGTCCCTCTGTGTCTTCTAGTCTTTTCGATACTCATAATCAAGCCAGAAGCTGGATCGAAAGCTGAATAGTTACACACCACTTAAACCCACGGATAAAACCAAGGACTTCCTCCGTGACTTCTTCAAGGTTCTTCCTCCTGATGGAAAAGAAAATCTGGCGGGCGACGTTTCGGGGTGTGCAAACGATGAGAAGCTTCGGCAACTGATCCAAAGCATCAGAAGTGGTTTATTGATTCCTATGAAAGCACAGGGTGGCAAAACACCCACTGAAATCACTCCGTCTCCGCGTTCTGGCGTTGAAGATTCAATCGAGAATCTCAAGAGCCTAAACATCGAGCCTATCAGTAGAAGCTCTCCATCGCAACTCCGGCACCGCTGTTTAGAAAGAGATGGCAACAAATGTCTTGCAACGGGGCAGTACAGTCACAGCCACGCCCATCCACGGAACGCAATAACGACCCATCTTGAAGCGGCCCATATTATTCCGTTTGCACTTGGATCCTTTCAGGCCAATGACGGCGAGGCAGTGGACAGACATGCAAAGATTTGGGTCAACCTAAGGCGCTACTTTCCAGTTCTTCGGAATATGTCCTTCACCTCAGAACAGATCAATTCGGAAAAGAACGTGCTGATGCTAGACGCCCCACTTCACATGGAATTCGGTCAATTCAGACTCATTTTTGAAGAAACCGGAGTTGCCCACCAATATCGAATCAAGACCTTTCCAGATACCGCCACAGGGCCAATACGAAATTTACCTAAAAGTCGGCTTGTCAAATTCAGAGTTCACAAAGGAAGAAGGGAACTTCCAGATCCTAAACTTCTCGGAATCCACGCTTGTATTGGAAACTTTCTACATATGAGTGGCCAGGCGGAGATAATCGACAAGGTCCTGGAAGATTTTGAAGAGTGTGGTGGGCTTGCCCCGAGTGGAAGCACCAACATCGAAGAACTTCTTGCAGTGAGCGGTCTCTCACTACTATCTTCGACTGCCCACGAAACGTCCGATTCCCAAAAGTCTACAGAGAAGTAACGTCCGACGGAGAGATCCAGTGTTATTGCTTCGGCTGTCCTCTTTTTCCGTAACGGTCCCATGTCCTTTAGAATAGTCATGATCAGCTTTGGCTTTCCGTATCTTATTTGTTATTGGAATCAAATATCACTATACTCTCATGTTAAATTGGTTCAACTTTTCAGTCACAGTCCACTTCTTCATTATGTGCTCCCAATGCCGTCTCCCACCGATTCCACTTAGTTTGAACTATAGATGGACCCATCTCTCCGTTGTCGTTTGAGTAACTCAGGGCCTCTCAGTAAGCAGCTTAAGATCGCTCGGTTGGCTGCTCAGGGCGGCAGGTTGACTGACTCAGACTGTGTGTGAAGTAAAGTGTGGATGCAGCCTTGTCCCATGGCCAGAGCTAGAGGATCCCTTTGACTATGATGGAACCCCCACATTTTCATGAGTATCTCAAACCTTTCCCCTCGCCTTCTTGGGGTTGAGTTCTGCATGGCTACCGTTTGAGGGCATATTGCCACGATCAGGCTGCAAGTGGGACTTATACTTTAAGGCTCCTCCAGGCCCTTCGTCTGAATCTCTCTAGGATTCAGTTCAATACAAGATATATTAACTCACCACTGTTTCGTTTCCGTTATGTTACCCCTTGTTTACCAGATTTTCCACCTGATTAACTAGCATCATTCTACCGGACAGCCTTTACCCTTACAGTCAATCACAGAGTGAGCTCCCCTACTTGCAGGATAGGGTGCCTTAAGGATGAACTGTGGATTGTAAAGGTGGTATCCAAGTAACAATGTGCAATTGAAGAACTAAATACATGTGTACTAATGAGTGTCCTTATATATGCAGTCCTCCATGGTGTGGCCTACAGCTAGGGTGTGGTATACTAGACTGTCCTTTCGAGTAGTCCCTCTGATATGTTGGTCGATGCCGTAATGGCAAAATAGGGGATCTAATCAATGGGGTTCAACTCTCTGTATTTCTGTATCGGCTCCCCTAACAAGTTATAATGTATTTCACTACCGAGCTGCTCACCCCAACCAAAACGCGTCTATGAACTAACACTTAGGCAATTCAACCACCTACTATGCCACCAATTCGCACCCAAAACTCTAGGAATTTGATAGAGCAAGAGGGTAGGATCTTACTAGCTATCTAGGCTTTAATATTTAAGAAATTACCACAATTCGCGAAGTATCGCGCCATTTCAATATACTACGTAGGCCGCGCCAAAACCTGTATACGGGTTAAGATCTATAACCCGAGCCCAACCCGCAAAACCCGCAAAACCCGCAAGTTCACTGGAAATTTATGCAGTTATACAATTTTGCAGGTCAAAAAACAGTCGGCAAAACCCACCTAAGCTCCACTTTCGCGTTTTTTTTGCGGGGTATGGCGCAGACTACTACTAGCCTACTATGACCTACTAGAAGCAACTGGTAAATTACCACCTAAAACTCTGACAACCTGACGATTCCCCCATTCGGAAATGTCCCCGCATTTGGCTTGGAAGATCATCGGGATCGGCGCAAATGTTGATATCATGCCCGATTTCGTTTTCGTTATATCACTCAACTCGTGCTAATGATACCCCGAGATCCTAGAATGAGTGGATCTAGGTAAACGAAGACCTCCGGGTGAACAAAGACCACTATGCGCAGCTAAATACTTAATCGGACGCTCAGCCTTTGAAGTGGTTTACCAAACTCGTTCAACATGAGGTCGATTCTTCCCCTTTTCTTCGCACTAACTTGTCTCGCTGTACCCTACGCCGAATACATCTACGCCCCGCCCTCGAGAACATTGATTCCACCAGTGGTAGTCGGCATAAACGGCTCCGTCACAAACCCAGCGTCTCTGACCAATGCTAGTGACACCCACCCAGCTATCTTCGATGGTCTGTCGTCGGTGACATTTGACTTCCAGAAGAATATTGCCGGGATAGTGTCCATCGATGTCGCTTCGGCTTCTTCGGACGCCTTCATTGGTGTAACATTTTCCGAGTCAAGCTTATACGTCAGCGAGCAGGCGTGCGATGCCACAGCGGACGCAGGATTTGACAGTCCTATCTGGTTCTCCTTTGCAGATGGGCCTGGTCTCTACACAGCAGCAAAGAAGCACAACAGAGGCGGGTTCCGGTACATGACTTTGGTCAGCAATACCACGGCGACAGTATCTCTGAATCGCGTGACGGTCAACTTCACAGCCGCACCAGCACAAGACCTACGCGCATACACGGGTTACTTCCACTCGGATGACGAAATACTCAATCGGATTTGGTATGCCGGTGCATATACGAACCAGCTGTCGACCATTGACCCAGCCTCGGGCAACGCTCTCCCCTGGTATCGCATAATCAACAGTACGGAGACCATTGCGCTCCCAGATACCGTTCCGTGGTGGAGCAACTACACCATTTCCAATGGCAGTAGTGTTCTTACCGATGGCGCTAAAAGAGATCGGCTGATTTGGCCCGGCGATATGTCTATCTCGCTGGAATCGATCGGCGTGAGCACGTATGATCTCTATAGTGTAAGGGTGGCTCTGGAGCTGCTACTTTCTTTGCAGAAAGAGGACGGCCGTCTGCCGTATGCCAGTCCGCCCTTTGGTGATACCATCAGCTTTACATATCACTGCCACAGTCTCCACGGTGTTGCTCTGTACTATCTCTATTCTGGCGATAGGGACTGGTTGTCTCGGTACTGGGACCAGTTCAAACTAGGCATTGACTATGCGCTGTCGAGTGTCGATACCACCGGCCTAGCTAACATTACTGCCCCATCGGACTGGCTGCGTTTCGGCATGGGCGGTCATGTACGTTTCCATTCATCTCCTTCCCATGTCACGGGGAAATATGACACGGAGCGACATAAAGGACAAGCTGACAAAACTAGAATATCCAAGCCAACTCCCTCCTCTACTATGTCCTCAACCAAGGCCTGACCTTGGCAGCAGTCCTGAACGACACCTCGGTCCAGCACACCTGGACCACCAAAGGACGAAAGGTAAAGACTGCGGCAAACCAGCTCCTCTGGGACCCCAGCAGCGGCCTTTTCCGTGACAATGAGACCACGACCCTCTACCCTCAGGATGGAAACGTCTGGGCCGTGAAGTCCAACCTGACCCAGTCACTGTCGCAGATCCGACAAATCTCAAAGTCCCTGCGCAACCGCTGGGGCAAATACGGTGCGCCCGCACCTGAGGCCGGACGCACTGTGTCACCCTTCATTAGTGGGTTCGAGCTTCAAGCGCACTTCATTGCCGGAAACCCCAACTCCGCGTTGGACTTACTCCGTCTGGAATGGGGTTTCATGATGGATGACCCACGCATGACCAACTCAACCTTCATTGAAGGCTATTCAACCGACGGTTCGCTGCATTACGAGCCGTACACTAACGACCCCCGCGTATCGCACGCGCACGGCTGGTCTACCGGCCCAACATCCGTTCTCACGAACTACGCCGCGGGTCTCAAGTTGACTTCCGCGGCAGGAGCGACCTGGTCCATTGCTCCACAGCCTGGTAATCTGACATCTGTCGATGCGGGTTTTACCACGAAGCTTGGCGCTTTTGCGGTTACTTTTGAGATGCGCAATGGTACATACAAGCGTCTGCGCTTCAGTACTCCAGTCGGAACAACAGGGCGTGTTGTTCTGGCAGGGGCGAACGGAAGTTTAGTCAGCGTCAATGGGACTAGGGTTGTACTCGGTGCTGATGGTGTGGTTAGTGGGCTGGCCGGCGGGAATTGGACTCTTGCTCTTGCAAGCTCAACCAGAACAGGGAGAATGAACCGGTAGGATTGGTTTGATTTAGTCATTCAACAGATACCGTTGATATAAAGTTTGTAGCTGCTACCAGGCCTTGTTATATTCTCTGTTCCAGAAGGGATATGGATGGTATTTTCATGTATTTTGACCCGTTGCTAAGTTGAACCCCTGAATTGAGGACCAGCCGTATATTGCATAGGCTTGAACCGCTTAAAATATGTAGGGGGTGAGTTATAGAATCTCCTACTCCATCCTGCTTTCACAACTTAAATCCGAACCACCTTTGGCTTTCTTTGATATCAAATGCAATTTCTCGGGGGTTTCATGGTGTGCCATCTTACTGATGTTAACTATGTCAGAACTACTCCCTACGATTGGGACCCACCCTCGAGGCTTTTTCGATTAGCTGAACTGATTACGAACTCTGACAAGGAAACGAATTGTTTTCAGTTGAAGTGGAGACTTTGTGCGTTTTATGCATTTTGTGGCTGTGTTGACCAGGAGCCCGGAGATTGTCCGAAGAGAATCTTTTGGCAGAACGACCCAGCATTGGTATCATCCATTTTCCTTGGTTTTGTCACATTAAAATACCGATTATGTTTTGCTTCTTCAGCCTCTAATCATCTATCGAATTATCTGCTCCCATGCCCTCCGTAACAGAGAGACCCTTACTATGCATGTCAATCAAGTAAGTGATCCGTTCTGCCAGGCGAGCGCCTGCATCTTTCTCAAACGTCCAAAGGAGCTCTTCCCAAGTTGCCTGTTGAACCTTGGCAGCGCGGGGAAACAGGCCCTTCTCATAGACGCTAGACGCGAGGTCGAGATTCTCAGGAGTCGCGATAATAGTTTGTGCGAGCTTGTAGGCATCGAACATGGCAGTATTGACCCCTTCTCCTGCGAACGGTGTCATGGCATGGGCTGCATCCCCCAAAAGCGTGAAGTGCTCCTTGTGTGGCCAGCGAATTCCAACAGGAAACATATATAGCGGACGAGGGATGATTTCACCATCACAGTTCAAAATCATTCGCAAAAGCTCCGGACTCCAGGTTCGGAATTCATCCAAGAGGAATCGTTTGACGGCGTGGCGGTTGGTGAAGTCTAGATCACCAGTCTTCATCCAACTTTCGGGCCTGCGAACGAAGGCATACACGCGGACCGAGCGGTCTCCCTGGCGCTGAGCCATCAGTACCCGATCATCCCCTCCGTAGACAAAGTAAGAACCATTGCCTAGCATAGAATCCATGTCGACATCGATTGCAGCTGGGTTGGTAATCCAGAGCTCAAACCCTGTGGTACCAGAATAAAACGGTGCAATATGGCTGACGACCGGGCGAACCTTGGACCAGACGCCATCTGCGCCCACGATCAGATCATAGCCACGTTCTTTTCCATGGGTAAAATGCAAGGTTCCATCCTCATCCACATGCTTGAGGTGATGATTCCACCGGATGCGCTCTGGCGGGATGGAGAACAAAAGCAAGTCGCGCAATGCTGGCCGGTCAATCTCAGGCCGTCCCTTGGTTTGGCCTCGGCTGTCAAGCAAAAGTTCATTGTTTCGATCTGCAATGATGAGATCCTCTGCCTCATAGGAGACATGCTTTTCGTATTCTTCCCAAAGGCCTGCCTCTTGGATGACCCGTTGTCCCGTCGATTTGTGGAGATCAAGAATCCCGCCAGTGACTCTGCGAGCGTCTTCTGACTTGTCCGATTCAAAGATCGTGAAGGGTATCTTAGCGAGATGGAGAAATCGAGCCAAAGTGAGCCCACCAGGGCCAGCACCAATAATGGCGACTTTTGGTTGTTTTTGTTGGATCATAATGGAGGGTATAAGGAACCAATATCAGAAGAAGTGGTTCAAAGTAGAATCGAAATAAAATCAAGTGACGTTACTGTGTTCGTTGACAGATGAGACAGGTCCTACCATTCATGAAATGTAGTCCATGTCCTTTAGACGGTGATATAAATCAGATTATCTCCGAAATATCGGGTTCGGTGATGAAAAAAGCCGATGCGAATCCACGACATCTCCCGATTTTGCCTGAAGATAGACTTTAGGTTCTACAGGAACTACCCGAGCCTTCTTATGTATATATTTATCTACCAAAAGACAAAGTCTCCTTGATTGCTGCTCGCGAGAGTCGCTCCATTAAGATGATTCTTCTCTTCGTATTGGTAATGGATCACGACATAGAAAGTTCATACGCCGAAGGTTCAACGGAAGTCGGCTTTAGCAGAAGAAGTGGAACAGCTAGTTGCGGCTTTTGCGGATGTTGTCAAAAGCCAGGGAATCCCAACAAGTTCCAGGAATCGGAATTGATGAAGTCGATCACCATCTAGATTATTTGTGCGTATCACCGGTTCACTGGGTCGAAATTACGGGTTCCCATGTCAGGATGATCTTCCGTACTTTTACAAAGTCATGACCATGAGCGACAAGCGGCATTCTGCTGCAGGCATTCCCATGTCGGCCCTTCGGTCTTTTCAAGGCCGATTTAACTAGTTCAATAATTTGAAATCTTGTGGTCGTAGTCTGGTTGCCTTTCTTCAATGACTTCCTAGGATACCGAAGCTTTTAAATCAGATCCCGGGTTCCGTTCACAACTCCATAACTTCAATAGACACATATTGAGTAATTTCCATTCCATTCAAGCATGTCCAAGATATTTGTTGTCTTCGGTGCAACAGGCAACCAAGGAGGTTCGGTCATCGATTCGATCCTGTCCGACCCGGAACTTTCGCGGGATTTCAGGATTCGAGGTGTCACGCGCAATCCAGATAGTGCGAGAGCTACGAACTTGAAGGGCAAGGGCGTCGAAATGGTTGCGGTACGAGCAACCCTAGATGATGTATACCAAAGATATTGACAAAGAGAACAGGCAGATCTATCAAACCCTACCTCTCTGGCCCGCGCGTTAGAAAAGGCCCATACCGTCTTTCTCGTCACCAACTTCTGGGAATATCTTGATCGTGATGTGGAGACCACCCAAGGCAAGAATGTTGCAAACGCATGTTCGTCCACCGGCGTGCAGCATCTCATTTGTTCAACCGCGGTCAACGTGACGGAAGCGAGCCAGGGTCGACTGACCCACGTCAAGCACTTCGACAGCAAGGCCGATATTGAACAGTACGTGCGCGAAAAACAACTTCCAGCGACGTTTGTACATACGGGTTTCTACATGTCGAATGCCTTTACCCAGTCGATCATCCGGAAACAACCTGCCAACACGTATGTGTTGGCAATTCCTGTCGGCAATGAGGCAGTCTTGCCGATGTTTGATGCCGCTGCGGATACCGGTACCTTCCTTTCTCTTATGGTCTCATTTGGCGAGGAACGTAGTTCAACTGACTCCACAATTAGGGAAATTTGTCAAGGTAGCCATTAAAAACCGCCCTGCTATGCTCGGCAGACAGATCTTCGCATGCGCCGGTTATTATCGTCCTTCGCAACTCGCACAGGAGTTTGCAGAGGTTATGGGTAAACATACTGAGTTAGTGCGGTTGACTGAAGAAGAGTACAAAGCCTATGTTATACCTTCCAGTTTCGGTCAAGAAGCCTATGAAACATATCTCCTTATGGTGGATCCTGGCTACTATGTTGGCAAGGGACTGGGGGAGAGCCTCGAGTTATTAGATGAGAAGCCTACATCCTGGAAAGAGTTTGTGCATAAGAACAAACACAAATTCGCATAGCATCCTCGGTTATACCTGGACCCGGCAAATGGGTCATGTTGAAACAGGGAAGATGTTAAACAACTACCACAGGTAGTTTCACAGATAATAGATCTGGAACGACCGATTGCATGCTCTTGATATATGGAAGAATATCGTTGTTCTCTCTTAATTTTATAATGATAATGAGTAAACAGAAGTAGGATTTAGCTTTCAACGACTAAAGCACATTGATGAGGTGGACTACGCTTTTTATCCAGTATGTGATATGACCCAGGCACCGAATGAATAGACTGAATGTGAGGTTCTTCATCTTGAGACAAATCTAGATAATCAGATAATCAGATAGGTATTTGTATAAACAATATATCTACGTTTCAACGAGGATGCAAGATTGTAGGGTTGCCATCTAATATTCCGGATGCCCTTCATAACTCAGGCCTAACTCATCACATAACTAGCATTCGTACATTTGTGCAATGAGCTCACTCATTTGTTTGTGCCACTGGCTTTTCTTCCACCCATTCAACCTTTCCGGGTACAGTGGCATCCCTCTTTCCAATGTGGCGTCATGGGCCAACGCCACAAACACCCTTCCATCTGCCTCCAGTTCTCTTACCAAGTCCATTGTGTTAATGGCGGTCTGTGGGTCTTTGTGGAAGCTCTTTGTTCCGTTAGGTCCTACCGTAACGCTCACAGGCCTCTTCCCCGAGAGGAGGTCACGGTGATGACAGCAGTCTCCTCCCATAAAGACCCACTCTTGCGGCCCAGTCTGCGCAAGGCCACTTAAGTGACCCGGCATATGGCCGGGCGTATCGAGTATATAGAAGCTTCCATCACCAAAGTAGTCGTAGGCGCGGGGGAATGGACCGATCGGTACCCATTTCTCTGACTCAAGACTGAGTTCTAGGAATCCAGGATGCTCAAGGACCGAACCAAGAAACGGGGATCTCGGGTCACTGGGAAACCCTGGCGTTGTGGCGGCCCGACTTCCTGGACCAACAATGACAGAAGCGTGAGGAAATTTGTTGCAGTCCCCTATGTGATCGAAGTGCAGATGTGAGAGCACAATAGCAGAGATACTATCCGCGGAATGGGGGCCGGAATTGAGGATATCGGCTGCATCCATGGGTATATCCGGGCTGATGTATGGATACTCATCGACAATAATCGGGGGGTAGTTTTCAAGATCCTAGAGACGGTCAACCTTCATCTCCATGTTTCATGCCTGCTACGTGACAGACCTTTCGCATGCCTAGATCGAAAAGAACATTCTTTCCGGACGGGTGCCGAATGAGGAAACTGTAGTCGGGAGAGTGTTGACGTGCTGCACGTATGTCCTCGTCACCATCTTCGAACAGCCAGCGATCGGGAAGATAAAGCTTTCCTGTTAAGAGAGCAAAGACCTCAATGGAGGTGGAAGACTCAGGGAGATGTGCCATACTAGCTGACGGATCTTCCAAGCGTGAAACGTAGAGAATCACAAAGCATAATTTTTCTCACATCTTAAGAGTGATCACGTGTAGGTCTATGCTGTGATATGAGAGGGCCGGTCGTTCGGTCTTTGAAGGGTTTTGTCGGATTCTGTCGTGTTATGGGAAATACCGAGAATTACAAAACCGGCACGGAGTGGAAGGTCCCCACTCTATTGTAAACGGTAATAGTGGGTTGGTTGAGTTGACGGAATCCAGGTTCACTTGTTCACACGAAGCGACTTCCCCTAAGGTACAATTGTGTTTGAACTCTCAGGTATCACATGTTCCTATAGTAGTAGACTAAATATCTCCTTCCTCCTACATCTATCTGTACAACATACCATTATTCACAATACCCTACACTGTGTGTGCCTTTCATGATCTCATCTACCTAGCAGGCTCTAACGAATTGGCATACAGATGAAACAATACGATCTGGCACAGATGCTGTTTTAATCATGCTGTATGTCACGATGCCAAGCATGAAAACTGTTATTATGCATTCCCTTGTTCACATAGGTGAATCATTATATTCCAGAAACAGCTCCGTCTCTGGCATACTGAACATCTCAGAATAGTTCTCTGCTCCAGTCAGCATCAACTGGTTGACAGCACAATTATCTGCGTTCCAGAAGACTGGGAATGGGTTGTCCATGACAACGAACTGTATGACCCAGAATCCGTATAAGTTCCCTGCATGGCCCTCCTTTCATCATCGAAAAAATCCTGCGAAAGCCTTAAAAACCTCTGAAAGAGCGTCTGCAATCGGACAAGGGGATAGCTAACTCCACTTTGAGCTAGGCAATCAACTATAGCCTTCATGAGGTTGAAATCGCCGATATCAGATGTAGCAACAACATTGCAGAATAGAACAAGGTATGCTGTCACAGGGTAGAGCAGGACAGTCCTACAGTACGATTAGAATGTACCTCTTATAATCAGGCTAGCAGTATTAGATACATACCGATTCAGAAAATTGACTGCCGTTTGTTTCTCAGAAGATTGGCACATAGATACTAACATAGAGAGTTCTTGACGAGCAGACTGCAGATAACTCTCCGTTGTCCCGGGTGTTTGAATGTGTCCCTTCTGAAGAAGATATAATATTGCGGTCATGACCGACTGGTAGGCGTACTTCAGTGTAGAGATTTCCGCCTGGGAGTCAAGTCCCTTCCAATGAGAAGAGAACGAAAAGATCTAAACGCCGAGTTAGTAGATCATTACAGAGAAACGGAAGACCCAATATAGAGCCTATGCTTACCTGGATCATTCTTCCTTGAATAGATTGCATCTTCTGTAATATGTATTTTTCTGGATGATGGAGTAATAATTCATGTTCGTTGGTCAATTGACGGCTCAATGAACGACCCAATGACCAGGATATGATTGTATCTTGTACATGGGCAAGATCGAGATAAATGAGTAGGAGTTCAGATATCGGAGGGTAAGTAGGGTATAAGTCACAGAGATTGAATGGTACTTCAACGTGGAGAGGGCACCACGCTTTCCGTGATTTGAACGCATAGTTTCTGTTTAATGTGTAACACCGAATAAAACAGAAAACTTCTTCCTCCGTTGCGTTTCCATGGAGAACCGTGTTCTCGAGATCCAAATCGATGCAAATTTTATAAGCGGATTCGATAAGGTCGCTGGCCAAATCAACGTCGCCACACGTTTGGTAAAGACCTAGACGTAGGTTAATTCTAAGGAATCGTCTTATTACTACGGTAATAGGAAGCTTACCCCACAGATAAGAGCTTGTAGAAGTCCAAGGGATGGTGTTGTTCGAAGCGGTATCTGCTTGAATGCAGCCTGGGCGGCAGATCTATACTCTGTGGCACTCTTCCTTAGCTCAAGGGTAAGTTCAGAATCATCTTCAAGGTTCATCACAGTTGTGAGAAACCTATAAGCAAAAGCATTGACGCAGGCAGTATTGATTTGACACTCGGACGGCGGTGCTCTGTTGTGAAGGAGTGAAAGGCCCATTCGTTTCAACGTTGGTTTTGATATATGTCGGAAGTAATCCGCGATAAACGACCCAAATCTATCACTTTCGACATCTACGTAGTATTAGCTTTCTCTCGATTGCACATTTTGGTCTGCCAACAGTGGAGTACCTTTCAACATCCAGGCGAGGAATTCGGTAGAAGGAATACGAGATAGTACTCCGCCCTGCTCAATCCTCTGGTTGCCTTCTATAAGTTCTCTCGAATTGTGAGATAATATCTCGATGACAGACAAGGCCGATTCGAGAACCATGCGTCTATCCATAGTGAGACCTTGTAAATGTTGCAGTTGATGCTGGACTGTCATCTGCGCATCATAAGCTGGATCATACGAGAGTCTCGTTCCTGGCTTAAAGAAATCGTCTAGGTAGTGACTTGGGATGGAGCACTCTGGCATGACCTCAGTTGAGGTGTTATTGCTTATGTCTGCAACCTTCGCATCGAACCGATAATCAGGTATCATTTGAGTTTGGGGTTTGGAGGGGTTGCGGTTATTCCGATAACCCTGGCGGCGAATACGTTTACTTCTTCGCTTCGTATCTCGCCGACGATAACATGAAATTCCCGCATCCTGGCAGTTGCCACATGGATTGTGCCTATCGCAGCGAACCTGCGTATTTTGTAAGCATGTTTGGTTATGAATTCAATTTGTTTACTATACCTTGCGAGAATGGCATAGGTCACACTGCCGTGATACGATTAGTACGAGCAACATTTCGTTATCTTAGGTAGAATTCGCACCACTGATTGAGTTCGCGATCTGTGTTCAAGTAAAATATCGGTTGGCATGTTGAGAATCAATTCCAATTGCTCTTCAAAATGATAGTGGACGGGAAATGTCCGATACAAAAGCTTTTAAAGACAACATGGGGAAAATATCGAACCTGGAGCCAGGTGCTAAATATAAGATTCATGACAACCCAGAAAATTTCCAGCATTCGCCAAGCAATTTGGTAGGCAGTGTTCATCAACTTGGCGATTACTAGGATCCATTGATTTCTTGGTATAGTTCCTACAATTAGCTCCAGAAAATTTTCATTTTTTATCCTATTGGGGAGTCGCTCGTTGAAGGTTTAGTACAGTGAAGCAATCATACCGGTTAGCCGTACAATGGTACATATACTGATAGGGACGTATATTATAGTGCCATGCTCGATTTATTTCTGAAATCACATCTCGTTTGGTCAAAGAGTCTCTCCAATCCAATCTCGCTCCGGTGTTTTATACCTTCATTTAATCGCATTAATACCATTGGATTGCATTATGCAATATTTGAAAAGGTAGATGATACACTATCGCTATTTCCTATTCTTATATGGTAGACTACATGTGGGACAAAGTATCAACGAAGAAGAAAAACAAAAGATGCCAAGCGGGATTGCATCAGCCGAGAAAGAGATCGGCATGTATAGAGCCGAGTCACCGACTCCCTCTTACAACAGAATCGCATAGCAAAGGAAGCGATCGGACATTTAAAGCC
Source organism: Penicillium hordei (assembly GCF_028827395.1). Taxonomy (NCBI): domain Eukaryota; kingdom Fungi; phylum Ascomycota; class Eurotiomycetes; order Eurotiales; family Aspergillaceae; genus Penicillium; species Penicillium hordei. The sequence continues at coordinate 6,318,648 of NW_026623142.1, forward strand.
CCGAACTGCCGACTCCTGCTGTATTCTATCCTAAGACGACTGCTAATCCGGCGTATAAATACATTTCGCCCAACTGGTAGTGTTGTACTATATTGGGCCGCCCCAATAATATCCACACACCACTCAAGAAAACCATGGAAGCTTCGCCCAGGATTGTCCAGATAGACCCCAAACGAATACGAAGTCCGAATTATATGTTAGAAACCGGGTATTATACCCAGAAAATCTTGTGACATAGGGTACCGGGCATACCGACACCGTCGATGTCCGTACAGCTTATTGAAATAGCGGGTTTCGTCATTTTTAGTTAGAGTTGTCAACATTGGTCATACATTGTTCGTACACCAGCTTTCTGTCAGTTGCTTCTAGTAGGTCAGTAGGAGGTTAGTAGTAGTCTACGCCATAACCGGTCCAAAGGTCATGGACCACCCGGAGGGTCACTGCTAGGTCTAATTATAATACTATATTATAATACTATAGGAGTACTATAGGAGTACGATTCGATACTAGATAAAGTAGGAGGTCAACGAGGGTCGAGTCAAAATAGACTAGGTTCTAACTACGGCGATACCGGTAGATAGCCTTACAAAAGCGCTTCCTAAATAAAAGTAGCATCTCTTTAGAGAGCTAATCAGTGTGGGAGAGATCAGTCATCTAATATACTAAATAGAGGCTGTTTAGAAAAGAGTGCAGAAATGAAAGAATTGACAGCTCTCAAAGCCCAGAAGATATAGGCTTTAAGAGCTAGAGGTATATCGAATACTAAGTCGAGTACAGGGTGGGAGCAGGTATTTTACGCGGAAAAATCGTGTGGCATTTGGTACCGGGATATTATACAAAAGTGCATATTACACTTAGTCTATTCATGTGGAGTAGTCTATCCATGTGGAGTAGTCTATCCATGTGGAGTAGTCTATCCATGTGGAGTAGTCTATCCATGTGGAGCTTCTAACTAGGTGAGCACCTTAGATTTCGGCTTCCGCGTTACGCACTTGTCCGAAGTCCGAAAAACCCTCACTCGCCATTTGTTAGCATCTAGATTGTTGAATTTCTGCGCCCTAGTCGCTAGTTTTCTAAGACCTTTCTGACGATAAGGTGGTTTGTGATTATATGCACGTAAATACTTGCTTTCAGAAGACGTCAGTTGGAAGTGTAGTGAATTGATAGCCCGAAAGACCGACTTGACTTAAAGATCGTCTACCGATCGCTTCCAAATATGGGATGGATTCTGCAGGTAAACTAGAGTAACGTGATAGAAGAAATTATTTGGACTTCTTTGTAAGTATTAAAAAAGCGAGCACGGTGGTGCCTAGTTTCCCTCCCCCAACTGAAAAGTGACCATACACAACATGACCTGTCATGATTGCCAAGTTGATTCGGCCTGTGCGAGTCAGCAGCCTCTAAAAGAAAAGGTCGCTATCATCAGCGGTTCCCACGGAGGAATTGGTGCCCAGATCGCGCGAGAACTCTCGGCTAGCGGTGCTAAGATTGTCATAAACTATCCTTCCGCTTCTCGTCAACAACGCGCAGAGGCAGTTGCGGCCAGTTTGCATACCCCTAGCATCGCAGTGGAAGCCGATATCTCTACCCCTGAGGGGCCACGGGATCTCATCAAGGCGGCAGTTGCAGCCTTCGGGACAATCGACATCCTAGTTAATAATGCCGGAAAAGCAGTGGACCTGCCATTTGAGGAGCAGACACTCGAGCACTGGGAGAACTTGGTGAACCTCAACGGTCGAGGAACGTTCCTTCTCACCCAAGCGGCCCTTCCCCACCTCGCTCCTCGAGGATCGCGAATCATCAACATCTCCAGCATATCGGCGAAGGAAGGACTGGCTTTACAAACAATCTTATCCGGAAGTAAAGCTATGGTTGAAAGCTTTACCAAGGTGTGGGCGAAAGAACTACCTCCAAAATACAACTGCACCGTCAACTGTGTATCACCTGGGCCCACGCGTACTGAAGCATATAATGCGGCCAGTGCCAATTTCATGGAAGTTATCAAGCCCCTGGTTGAAAGCACTCCAGTTGCCAGCAGAGCCGCTGAGACAAGCGAGATAGCGTACGCTGTGTTGATGCTGTGTCATCCACGTGCGACGTGGTTGAATGGGGTCAACTTGGTGGTGAGTGGGGGATTAACTGTCTGAATTGGAAAGGATTATTTGTACAACTTATTCTCTCTTTTGAATCCCATGGGCATGTTAGAAAATGAATACATATGATCTCTCTGATGAGACTACGTGTCTCCAGCTATGTGTTCTGCACCTATATTCGCTTGGACCATCATGTTTATAGAAGAGGAGTCCTGGAGCAGGAGCTTATTGAGCTACCTACAAAGATCACAGTTAGTGGTAGGTGTTCGATTTAGAATTTGGTGCCGACGACTCATTCTATATTTTGGATGAGAGCTTCGTCTATTTGAGCTATAAGAAACTGTATTCGCGTGATTAGATGCTGACAAGCTACGCTCTCGCCAAAATGCACTGTATGTAGCGTTCTAGCGTTAATATGGATTGTGATTTTTCTATTCACTAGCATTAGCCTTATAAAATTATAGCGACTCAATCCACTTGAATCAACTAGAGCGATGCCATTTCACTATGATACAGGTATGACTCAAAAGAATGGGTTCTCCGCCGTAATGATCGCTCCGGAGCCCGGAACCAAGACAGCGCGAAGTCCGGGAGTACCCCATCAAGAATCTAAGGGAAGTTTGTTTAAAAACCGGGCGACAAATACATCATTCTGTTCCCGGGCTTCGGGCTTCCTCAGTTCCGAAATTGCGGTACGCCTGCGTGAGTGAAGATAAAAGGATATCATCTGTACACCAACGATGATATACTCTCAGAACTCATCGTAAAAGCAAATTATCTCACCAAAGTACGTTCACATTCTTATTTATGAAGTAATATTCTCTAACAATTTACCTCAGGTTACCATCCATACAATTTTCTCATAAAATGGCGCCTATCCACAAACCCCTCGATCGCTCCACCTCCTTCGAGGCCATGCTATCTGTCACCCCTGCCGTGGGGCCTGTCGTTCTTCTCAATGTCATTTCGCTTCCCCCCGGGGCCGATAAGGCGTCATTTCTGAAGACTTGGAGCCGTAGCGCTGAGGTCCTCAAGAAAGCGCCTGGTTACATCTCCACTCAACTGCACAGCGCTATTGGAGATGGCAACTTTATCGTCAACTACGCCGTTTGGGAGAACAATGAAGACCTAAAGAACGGCTTGGCTTTGCCTGAATTCAGGAAGGTCTGCGAGGACTTCCCGGAAGGTACTGAGTTCCGCGCATCCGTCCTACAGAAAGCCTCCATTCCTGGAGTTTGCGTTGGACTGTGAATCATCCCAACCAACAGCAAAGCAGGCCAGGGGCCAAGGATCAGCGGCTGAAATGGGACGGCATGTATGCAAAAATATAGGCTGGCCCTCTGGGTTTTTGTCATCTGTACCGCTTTTTTCATTGATCAATTCTGTTTTCCATTCAAGTCGCAGCACAGAGTGTTTAATTGGATTTTTCTAGTCCTCCTGTCTCTCCTTTTCATAGTGTCGGACGGATGCGCGCAACGCGCGTGTCATCTGATGAATATTGCATCCTGGGATGCATCCCCATAGAGACAAGTAGACCCTGGCCCTAGATCGAATAGTGCAGACGATAACACATATCTCGAAATCACTGTCCAATTTCATATGAATGATTCCAGAAAAGATTGTTAGTTTTACAGGTCCTTTTGGCGAGTCATGGCTGTCGCAAAACGTACTGCTTCGCATCATTGCGAGGATGAGCTTAACATTAGCAAATAAACATTCTCAACTCTGTCGGTATCCCACTAATACTGGAAGTATGAATGATAGCCCCAGTCGTATTGACGATGCATGTAATTAAAAACATTAATAGGATCGATATACGCCCTTTTTTTGTTCCCTGTATCCTTCTTTGTTTTCACGCGAAAGCTTAAATTTAACCCTCTGAATTCCGAAAGAATCCTTAGATGTGCCGGTCGAATTTCACTAGAAACTATTCTTACATCTTTCTAAGCTTTAGAGTTCTACGCCGTGTGATCCTCGAAGTAAAGAACTAATGGCCTCTTTTTTATGCAGCTCACCAAGTGAATGGAACGAACGCTACACGGAAATAGAAAAATTGAAGATGTTAGGACGAGGATTTATTGTGCTTTTAAGTATTAAGACGTTATATAGGACACTTCGTCGCCCGTCTTGCCTGTCCCGAGACCAAGTTAGGTACCGAAGCCGCAGAACGGTAAAAAAAACAAAAGAATCTCTTACGTGACGCAGTACTGCGGTGAAAACGGCAATCCTCTATATCACAATATCGACGACAGATGAGGTATTCCAGCAGAAACGGACATAAGGCAAGACCGATTATGTACCTAGATAGTATAAAATGAGTGGTCTGTTATGTAAAGTAGGGTTATAAGGGGCTCGTACATAACAATATATTCGGGAACAAAGAACCCAATTCTTTTCAAAAAGCGCTCCAGCAATGGCATTTCTTTGGGTGGAAACTAGGTTTTCTAGGGCCCTAGTCACTCACTAGGTCTAGGTTAGACCTAGGTTGGGTTCTAGATCAAGACCTTCAACCGAAATGGGTCGTGTGGGAGTCTAAGTAGTTATAGATAAATTATTAACTCTAACTAGAATGTCAAAACCCGCTTTTTCAGCAATCTATACGGATATCGATCACTAACTGTATTATGCACTTTTATATGGTATACTTGGTGCTAAGTGTCATATGATTTTCTAGGTAAAATACCCTGTCTCGGCCCTGTACTCGACTTAGTATTCCACAGGTTATAATACGTTGCGAAACTGGTGCGACCACCTACACTCTTGGGCATATTCTCCAGCTCCAATGCCAAAATTTTCTTTAACGGTAAACCTCCAAATCAAAATTGCTTTATCACACGTTTTTTTGCTTCCTTTGCATCAAGCGGAAATGCGTATAGTTGGCTGGTTTTCAGCATTCGATAGTTTACTTCTGTTTTCGACTCAATCATTCCATCATTACCATATAACAGTGCGTATGGGGAGCAACCGATCAAATCGGCAGAGCAGTTACTTTTGTGAGACTTCTGGGCATTCAAAAGAAACCTAAAACGTGATCAGACAAGGAACCAGTGTGCGAAAAATATAGGTTCTCTGGCAGGTCACCAGCGGAGGTGTTTATGCCCGAGACTAACCCCGGATCTTCGACTGAACCAAACGCCGAAAGATCCGGGGGATTCCACGCGGGCCAGGAATAATGCATGCGTGATGAATGCTCCGGAGAGCAAGAAGGCGTTTCAGTGCATGTTGATAGCGGTTGTCGTACATCATTGCCATCGTTCAAATGCTGTGATTCCACTACAGGAAACGAACGGCAGTACTGACGTGCAAGCGTTGATGCAGGGATACGGAAGTTGACCAGCTGTCGCCTCCTGGCCTGGATAGCTCGCTCCTTGAGCTGGGAGACAATTGACCAAATGTCCTTCTGGGCGCATGCGTCTTGCGACTCCCACAGAGAGAAGGCATGATCAATTGCGCGCCAGGCACGGTCCACATCATTTCCCATGGGATGGAGACAGAGCTCCACCAGGACAAAAGAAAGCGCACGCCACTGATTGTTATTTTTGAAAATCCAAGTCCAATTGCCAAGGTTTTTCTGGCTGGTCTCCAGGATGGCTGAGAGCTCGATTACATCGATTGATGTCGCAAAGAGAAACTCACGAATGCTCGCGTTGAGCTCCATGTTCCACATATCTCCGGACATCAACGTGTCATAGACAGAAACTCGCAGTTTAGCGAGCACTAACCAAGAAATAGTAGCGCAGAGCCAATGCACAGTGGCGGATGTGGTAGAATGTCGCAGATATTTTTCGCGCAAACGACGCTCCAGGCCAATTACGTGCTGCTGGCGACTCGCCAACAAATCCTCGGCAGAGATATCGGGTTGTCTGAATGAAGAATATTTCAGGAGACGATAAGTAGCCGTAATCTCGAACCGGATCAGGGAAAAGGTCATATTTGTATAACCCGAGCGTTCACATGGAAAATCTTTGTCTCCGAGAACCAGGTCTTCATCGTTGATGTTTAATGGAAATTTGGTGTCAAACTGCCCATCATGGATTAGAGGCTCAGTACGATGATCCTCAGCAGATTGCACATCTAGCACCAAGATATGCCACCAAAGTCGGCGCGACATCTCAGCATCCATGGGAGAGGTGACGGACAGAGCGCTTTCGCGATGAAACTCCAACTTTTGCGCGAGTCGCAATACGACCGCTGTCATAGTCCATACAAGATGTCCCTTATCATGTCGTCGAATAGAAATAAGGTATAATACGGCAGATTGAAGCAAGGTAAAGTCATGAGAATTGAACAAATCAGCCTCAGTGAGCGCTTGCTCAACAGCCAAACGATACCAAGCGATTGCCGACTCTTGCTGTTCGCCAAGTTTGTCGAAGCACTGGGCGGGTGTCATGCTTATGATCGCAGATAAGTATACGGCAAAAACCAGGGCCTTATCTGCTTTTTCAAGAGTGTCTTCAGACTCATTCACTTGTGCCAAAAGCTTCTCCAGACTTGGCCGATGTACGACGGTCACGAGCGGAGCCACATTCTCCAGGTAGCTTTGCCAGATTGCCTGCCGCTGCAGGGGGTTCGGGCAGATAGATGGCAAGTTATGCGCTACGAGCTTACGGCCAAAAGGTAGCATGCTGTTAATTCCGTGCATTTCTATTTCGATGGCGTTGGCTTGTCCTTGCGAGGAGGCATCGGTGGGATCCCCCGGAGTCCCTGTGGCGTTTGTGTCGGTTGATCCTTCTAGCACAGGATGCGAGTATGAACCTGCCAGCGAGGCAGGTGTTTCATCACGCGGTTTTATATTTTCACTGATATCGAAGATTGCTTGCTCTAGCCGGCGCATTCTCGCTGTCAACTCCGACATCTGACAGTGTCTTTTCTTTTGTGCATTTCGCGCAGGACTTGGAAAAGTGCACTCGACATTGGCTTTGGTGCAGTTCAAACACGGGTCTTGCCGGTTACAACGAATTTTTTTCTGTCGACAGTAGACGCAGCTCAGCGATTTCAGCCTTACAGCTCGCAATGGCGACTCTCGTTGGTGCGCATGGGCACCTCCAGAGACATGGGCCTGCATTCCAAGAGGTCAAGTTGGACAGTCGAGCTTGGCATAAACTGGGAAATACTGATGTGTGGTTGAAACGTCACGATGTACAATCTTTGATATGTTGAACATCAGTGTAGAACGGCCAGAGCCGGGTCACTCTGAGTTCTGAAGAGCGGCGAATGGGTAACACGTGACTACTCCGCGATCTCGAAGGCTTGGCAGTGTATAAATGTTGGTTGATTTATCAAATACTGAGTCGAGTACATAGTGGGAACAGGGTATTTTATGGGGGTGTCAGTCCTAATTCATGGACGCGTTTGGGGTCAGGTGGCCCACTGGCTTACATAGCCCATTCGCTTACCGGTTACGTTGGTCAGATGATGCGTAGTCACCTTGTGTATGTGTTCAGGGGCGTGCTCAATTTCACTTTGAGATCAAAAAGCGGCAAGAGGTGGGCACTAAAATGGAAGGGGAAAGGTCTTGAGTGCTAGACATTACCTGGGATATATGTACTCCATACTCCAAACAAAGCGATTAATATATTTCCGGCTGCCAAGAGCCCCCTATTCCTAGCTCAATTCGTTGTAGACTGGAGGCAGCCAATGATTAGAAGTGAATTTTGACTATAGTATAGAGATTAAGATGTTTTAAAACTATGTTGTATATACTCACTCTATGAATAATAAATTAGAGTATCATTCCGAAGATTCGATTTCTTTGATTGTTGTGAAGTGCTTTACCGCCTACCCGTGCATCAAATCAACATAGCTTAATTGCTGCCTTCGCCCGCTAAGCCACCCTTGGACTTCATTCTCACCTTATTCCCACATTTTTCCAGTCCAAGTCCCCTCAAATCTGTCATTTGTTCGCCATACCTCGTTTCCCATCGTCTCTGCTCGCGACAGATATAGCAGTGCCCTTTTTGTCGACGTGGCCTTGCGATTAATGCCTCAGGGGCATTGTTACTGTGCTACAACACTGAGGCTGTCAGCTTCCCCGCGGCATCATGGCCAGCGGTAGGCCTCCTGGGTCGCATCCAGCCGCTGGCCGCGATGACGACCTGCTGCTGGATTCCGGACCTACGTATAGCACCGGCCAAGGACCCCCCGTGAACGACGAACACCTACTGGAACGCTACAACATTGACGACTCTGAACACCCGTACGCCCAAACACAGCCGCGCCCTTCTGTCTCCTACGATAACTTTGTCGGATCTGGCGCACAGCAGGGCGCAACACAGCATAATGCTCCTTCTGGACCGGCGCATCCGCCTGTCAACCCCGGTCTCCATTCAAATGACCCCTACTCCAACGGCACGCGAGATCGAAGCTACTCCCAGACCTCCGGACTGGACAATTATCGGCGGTACTCTTTAGATGACTTCGACGATGGGCATTCCGGTTATTATGATCTCGACGCGGACGAGGACCGAATTGCTAGTTCACACCACGTCCGCAAGGCAAATGAGCGCAATAGCGTGCTCGGACTCGGGGGTGGATTGATGGGCAAGGCGAAATACATGTTTGGCATGGGGTCATCGCAATATTCGGAAATGGATCTCCCGTTGACGGAATCAGGCGCAAGAAGGGCGACAGTCGGTAGCGATGCTTCTCCGGCGCCGCCAACGAAGCAACGCAAGAAGTTCCACGCGTCCGACCTTAATATCTTTGCACGCAAGGTCGATCCCGCGACACTGGGCCCGCGCATGATCCAACTCAACAACCCACCCGCCAATGCCACCCACAGGTTCGTCAGCAACTTCGTATCGACGGCCAAGTACAACATCTTTACCTTTATCCCCAAATTCCTCTTCGAGCAATTCTCTAAATACGCCAACCTGTTCTTCTTGTTTACCGCTGTCCTACAACAAATCCCAAATGTGTCACCAACGAATAAGTTCACAACTATCGTTCCGCTGGCTATCGTCTTGGCTGTGTCGGCGATCAAAGAGTTGGTGGAGGACTATAAACGGAGAATGTCGGACAGAGGACTGAATTACTCCAAAACCCAAGTTCTCAAGGGATCTTCGTTCCACGATGCAAAATGGGTGGATGTTGTAGTCGGGGATATAGTTCGGGTTGAGTCCGAGCAGCCTTTTCCAGCCGACTTGGTACTGCTGGCGTCATCTGAGCCTGAAGGTCTATGCTACATTGAGACGGCAAACTTGGACGGCGAGACCAATCTCAAAATCAAGCAAGCCATTCCAGAGACTGCACATCTGGTCAGCCCCAGTGATTTGAGTCGTCTGAGTGGACGCGTTCGATCAGAACAGCCAAATAGCAGTCTGTATACTTACGAAGCCACCTTGACTATGAATGCTGGAGGTGGCGAGAAAGAGTTGCCTTTGGCTCCTGATCAACTCCTACTTCGTGGTGCAACGCTGCGCAACACTCCCTGGATTCATGGCATTGTGGTTTTTAGTGGCCACGAGACAAAACTGATGCGAAATGCTACAGCAACCCCAATCAAGCGAACAGCGGTGGAACGAACTGTCAACATTCAGATTTTGATGCTTGTCAGCATTCTCATCATTCTGAGTGTCATCAGTTCTGTCGGTGATCTCGCTATTCGGAAAACCAAATCTTCACAGCTTGCTTACCTCGACTATGGGTCGGTCAAAATGGTAAAGCAGTTCTTTATGGACATCTTCACATACTGGGTGCTCTATTCGAATTTGGTTCCGATCTCCCTCTTCGTCACCATTGAAATCGTCAAATACTTCCAGGCCTTCCTCATCAACTCCGACCTCGACATTTACTACGATAAAACGGATACCCCGGCTATTTGCCGCACATCCTCTCTTGTCGAGGAACTTGGTCAAATTGAGTACATCTTCTCGGACAAAACGGGTACCCTCACCTGCAACATGATGGAGTTTAAACAAGTTAGCATTGCGGGTATCCAATATGGAGATGAAGTTCCCGAAGATCGACGTGCCACCGTGGAGGATGGCGCTGAAGTTGGTATTCATGACTTCAAAACACTCCGGGGGAACCTTCAGTCGCACCCAAGCCAGAACGCTATACGCGAATTTCTCACTCTCCTTGCCACCTGTCACACTGTTATTCCCGAGCGAAACGCCGATGACCCAAATGTGATCAAGTACCAAGCAGCATCGCCGGACGAGGGAGCCTTGGTGGACGGGGCCGCATCGCTGGGTTTCCGATTCACCAACCGAAAACCGAGATCGGTGATCTTTGAGAGTGGAGGGCAGGAGCTTGAATACGAACTGCTAGCAGTATGCGAGTTCAACTCTACTAGAAAAAGAATGTCCACTATCTTCCGGTGCCCTGATGGGAAGGTCCGCGTCTACTGTAAGGGTGCTGACACGGTCATTCTTGAGCGGTTGCATCCCGATAACCCTACCGTGGAACCAACTCTTCAGCACCTGGAGGAGTATGCATCGGATGGTCTACGGACATTGTGTCTGGCTATGCGGGAAGTCCCAGAAAGCGAGTTCCAGCAATGGCACCAGATCTATGAAAAGGCTTCTACCACTGTTGACGGCAATCGTGCGGATGAACTGGACAAAGCGGCCGAGCTGATCGAAAAGGATTTCTATCTTCTTGGCGCCACGGCTATTGAGGATCGCTTGCAGGATGGTGTTCCGGATACTATCCATACTCTCCAGACTGCAGGCATCAAAATTTGGGTCTTGACTGGTGATCGGCAGGAGACTGCAATCAACATCGGCATGTCCTGTAAACTCATCTCGGAAGACATGACGCTTCTCATCATCAACGAGGAGTCGTCAGAAGCCACCCGTGATAGCTTGCAAAAGAAAATGGACGCTGTGCAGAGCCAGATTGTCTCTGGGGACACTGAACCTTTGGCTTTGGTAATTGATGGGCGATCATTGACTTTTGCTTTGGAGAAAGATATGGAGAAGCTCTTCTTGGATCTGGCTGTCATGTGCAAAGCCGTTGTTTGCTGGTAAGTGCCATTGAATTATGGATGCTCTTATTTCCATTCTAACACGTTCTTTAGTCGGGTCTCTCCCCTTCAAAAAGCTTTGGTCGTCAAGCTTGTCAAGCGCCACAAGAAGGCTCTTCTCTTGGCTATTGGCGACGGTGCCAATGATGTGTCTATGATTCAAGCTGCTCATGTCGGAGTCGGCATCAGCGGTGTCGAAGGTCTTCAAGCCGCACGATCTGCTGATGTCGCAATTGGCCAGTTCCGGTTCCTTCGGAAGTTGCTTTTGGTTCACGGGGCGTGGAGCTATTCTCGTATCAGTCGAGTCATTCTTTACTCCTACTATAAGAATATCACGCTCTATATGACTCAATTCTGGGTAAGTTCGACCCTGATGGATTATTTGGAGTGGTATCTGACTTGTTACAGTATTCTTTCCAAAACGCATTCTCTGGAGAGGTTATCTACGAATCTTGGACGCTCTCCTTCTACAACGTGCTCTTCACTGTCCTACCTCCATTCGCCATGGGAATCTTTGACCAGTACATCTCCGCCCGATTGCTGGACCGCTACCCACAGATGTATCAGCTGGGCCAGAAGGGCGTCTTCTTCAAGAAGCACAGCTTCTGGGCCTGGATTCTGAATGGATTTTTCCACTCTCTCATCCTCTACATTGTCTCTCAGTTGCTCTACTACTGGGACCTTCCCATGGCAGACGGCCATGTCGCCGGCCACTGGGTCTGGGGTGAAGCTCTGTACACCGCCGTGCTGGGTACCGTCCTCGGAAAAGCCGCTCTGATCACCAACATCTGGACTAAATACACCTTCATTGCCATCCCAGGCTCAATGGCCTTGTGGCTGATCTTCCTCCCGGCATATGGTTACGCCGCCCCGGCTTTGGGCTTCTCGCAAGAATACTACGGCACCATCCCCGTGCTCTTCAAGTCCCCCATCTTCTACCTCATGGCCATCGTCCTACCCTGTATATGTCTTCTACGTGATTATGCCTGGAAGTACGCCAAACGTATGTACTACCCACAACAATACCACCATGTCCAGGAAATCCAGAAATACAACGTCCAGGACTACCGTCCACGCATGGAGCAGTTCCAAAAAGCCATCCGGAAGGTCCGCCAGGTCCAGCGCATGCGCAAGCAGCGCGGTTACGCCTTCTCCCAGGCCGACGATGGCGGCCAGATGCGTGTTCTCAATGCTTACGACACTACCCGGAGTCGTGGACGGTATGGTGAGATGGCTAGCTCTAGGCCCATGGCGTGATGATTGATTCGCTGTGGGTTGATTATGCATTGTGCATTTGCAAGTGGCGGTTTGTTGTGTTCTTTCTTTTTCTTCGTATGGATCCATACCAAAGGTTGATGGATTTGTATCTTTGTGTACCTTATGCTCTTTTCATTTTCTCCAGGTCGTCCTTATAGCCAGTCGATTGGTGTGGAGGCTGTGACATATTACGTCTTTTTTTTTTCCCCTGTTTGCCTGATGTGGCTGTAGCTGAGTCTTGCGAAACTTAAACATGACATGATTCAGTGACTTCCGTTTCTTATTTGTAACCATAAATCACATAGCAGCTAATCTGGTGGTACTTTCGTATACAACCTCTACCCGGTTGGGTGACTTGAAGTTTCATGCGTCACTTAGTGTTTGTTATAAATATATCAGTACACGTCCCTAATATATGTGTGTTTGTACATCCGATGCTTTTTGTGGCAACCCATATATCCAGCTTTGAAGGATATATATTTTTCCCAAGACCCTGACCAGTATCTATCTTGAGCACCGTTCCTCTGGTGGTCTCCAACCTACCCCCAATCCCTCCATCACAAGTTTCTCCCTCTCCTCCCAGGTCTGCCCATCGTGTTCCAGGTCAACCTGCCTTCCAGTGTTTCGGTCTCGTACACCACTCGAATCAAACTTCAACGATCGTGCCTTCTTCGCATGCCGCCGTAAATCTCTTTGAAAAGTCAAGTCACCAGACCATCCAAGCACCGCACAACCAACCGTTCGCCAAGGCGATATGATAATATCAACACGACGATGAATATTCGGATTCTTCCCCTTATGCCCATTATCCCCCGTAGTCGCATCAAAATGTGGATCTTGCCAGACAACCAGCGCCTTATCCAAAGTATCAAATTTGGTCGTATCATCACCATCAAACGGCAAAGTCTGCTGCTCACGCAGCGAAGAAGTCAAATGCAAAGACAGCGTATGAGTGATATACCGTTCTGCCTCAAGACTCGCAACAACATCGACAACCAGATTCCGAGTCACGGAGTCATCACGATGAGACAGTACAATATCAACGTCGCCACTGAGTTCCTTTCCACGACGATATCCGCCAACGATCACACACTCAATACCATCTCCACCTCCATCTTCCGGCCGGACACGGCTAGCATGATCACGGATTACAGTAGCAATACCCTCGCTCTCGGCACGGGGGACACCTTCCTGGAACTCCTCGTAGAATTTCACTCCAATCTGCTGTACGCGTGACAGCGTGTTCCATCCATGCTCGACGATATCATCGAGATCGCGCCAGCCGCGCTGGTAGAACTCGCGCGCGGTCTTCGCTCCAACGCCCCAGATTTGATAGAACGAGTTCAGAACACGGAGCATGGGATCCGTCTCTAGTGCATCGGCAGCGGCGACGTTCCCGTCGTCATCGGTGTGGTCGCAGTCACCGTGCTGCTGGAACTGCGCGAACAAGTCTGCGATTTTGGCGTTGCATCCTGGTAAAGCGAGGATTTCGTTCGGTCGCTGGATGGGGTGGGGATACGCTGCTAATGCGGCGATGGAGGTACTATAAGCACGCACGCCGATCTCGTCGAGGGTGAGTTCGCGGATTTTTCTTATTTTCACGAGTTGTGAGATGAAGTCTTCGTTTGGGGGGTGTAAGGGTGCCGAGCGTAGGCATGCGAATATGACGTGGTCCCGGACCCAGTCTGGTTGTTGGAGTGGGTTGGCTTCCTCTTTTTCGTGTTCGGAGGTCGTTTGGCGATATAGCGTTGGTCGGGGGCGCTGGGAAGGTCCCTCGGGAGGTTCTTTTGAGCGTGGTGCGTGGATGTGTTCTGGAGGGGGAGTTCGTGTTGATAAACTAGCATCCTGTTTTGCACGCTCGATGATTTGATTTGATTTTTGTGCAAATAGGTCTTGCTTATTTTCTGCCTTTGTCGTGGGAGGAGAGGGGATCTTTCGCCCACGGTAGACAACGAATGGGTCTTGGGATACACATTGGCCGGATGCGATAGAGGTATAAAGCCACTCGAGCTTCAGGACAGTGATTGAATCTTCAATTGCCTCTACCTTTTTCTCTGGAACCAGATGCTTTGAAGTGTCATGTCGAATCGCAAATCCATCCTCGCCCTCAGAATCAGTACTAAGATCAACAATCTCAACGGGGGCATCCTTGGTCCCATCATACTGATCTGTGCGCCTGCGCTTGATGGGGGGCTCCGCGCCACCGCTAGTCAATTTCGAAGCTGAGCTAGGTATGAGCTCCTCTGTCCAAACACCGCGGGTGCGCAGTTCCAGCGCTGCACGCTTCGCGCGCCCGACTTTCCCCAGAACGAGGCCAGCTTCGGCGATATCGTAGGTCAATCTCCCACCATAATCTATCAGTCGGCCTTCAACCTCGTCCAGTTCATTCAGGGAGAGATGCATTGGCAAAATGAAGATGGGTGGTTGGGATGAGAAGATGGAAACATGTTCTGTCTTGTTCCCTAAAGAGGAGGTCAAATCGGCGACCATGCTCGTTAATAGATCCAGAAAAATGGGCTTTTGATAGATCTATGGTGTGAAATCATCATATACGCGAGAAGGGTCTTACAAGGGAGGGTGCTCATTCTTCTGCTGGCGTTGATGCTTTACGATAAACATTGGTTTCAAGGCGAGCAAGTGAGATAGACACCTCAAATATTCAATCTTGTACAGGCAGGTTCATCACATCTCATTTTGACTTTGGCTGAAGCTGTGTTAAAAGGACATCTCGGGAGATTGGATTGACGTCACAGGCGTGACACCTAAGGCACCGATTTATATAAAAATGCGGAAGCTCCAAAGTTAAAATACGACCTCGGGAGACCTCATAGTTAGTACCCTACTATATGGAGACAAAAGTTGATATTGGAGTTGAAGAAAAGCCGGTACTGATCAATTACTTGGAAGACTAACTTGTTACATGAAATTAAACAATGGCCATGAAAGTTCCTTACTGATCTGCGTTCTATGAATTGTCCTGTGAGAACAGAATGCTATGGAGGTATGAGACATGGGATGATTTGTTTTTCCTTTTTCTGTGAACACACCTCCAGGAGCTTGGAACAATGCAAAAGGAATCCTCAAATGTAGGAAATGAAGTAGCCCTCACGTCCAACCTTGCTGCGCAGATATTGAATCCTGGAAAGCCCAATTTTGTGTGCGTCCTGTAATACCAGTCAAGCCTGAGGTAGATGTGTGGAAGATTTAGCTTGTAGTTTTTTGGCTGTAGAGTTTGATCCTGCGGTGGCCTGAGTTGATGGGTTGGATTTTGGCTGCGAGAATGAGCCTGTATGAGCTCCGTCGTTGGGCTTTGGAATAGGTAATGACGTTTTGGCTTGAGCTTCTTGTTGTTGGAGTCGTGTAGGGACCGATATTGGTATTGATGTCTTGATTTCTATTCTCGTTGAGAGTGGAAGGAGCAGGCGACGGCATGGATGGTTGTTGGGATGGGATATGCGGTAGACACTAGTAAGAAGAAGTTCAATCAAGAAGATTGATAATACCGTTTTGTTGTAGGTTTGGGCGCAAGAATTGACGTGAGGGCTGGTGGAGAGCATGGCAGCTGAAGTGAAGTGGTGATTGAAAGGAGGGGGAACATGAGGGGCAAAAGGATGTGCAGTTGGCGAGAAGCCGTTGACGTCCGAGTCGCTTTTCGAGGCCACACCCGGTTGTTGGTTTGCCTGGAGGCAACTCATAGTGGGTGGTATTCAAACTACCGGCCGGAGCGCTTTCACTGCAAGCCTGTCGACCGGAACGGTCTCCGGTTGCTGGATGGTCATTGGTTTCATCGAAATGGATGGTTGATTGAACTTGGTGGTTGATGGAGATGGATGGTTGACTGAACTGAACTTGATGGTGGACTGAATTGGATGGTTGATTGAAGTGGATGATTGACCAGTCTGCCGATTGTCCTGAAGCCGAAGCCCGCCACGGTCAGACTGGTGGATATTATTGATCGAAGTGGGTGGTTGATTGAAGTGGGTGGTTGACTAGTCTGCCGATTGTCCTGAAGCCGAAGCCCGCCACGGTCAGACTAGTGGATGTTGTTGATCGAAGTGGGTGGTTGACCAGTCTGCCGATTGTCCTGAAGCCGAAGCCCGCCACGGTCAGACTAGTGGGTGGTTGATCGAAGTGGATGGTTGATTGAAGTGGATGGTTGATCGAAGTGGGTGGTTGACCAGTCTGCCGATTGTCCTGAAGCCGAAGCCCGCCACGGTCAGACTAGTGGATGTTGTTGATCGAAGTGGATGGTTGATCGAAGTGGATGGTTGATTGAAGTGGATGGTTGATTGAAGTGGGTGGTTGATTGAAGTGGATGGGGAGGGTATGAACATTACTAAAAACTAGTCAGCGAGATTCGTCTTTTGGGAGGAATAAAGGGGCGTTACAAGGAATGCATGTAGTTCAAAGTGACCATGTGGATGGTGACCATGATTGAAGGTGACCATGGAGGAAGGTGACCAAGGTGGAAGGTCCATGGTGGATGGGGTCAAGGTGGATGGTGACCATGATTGAAGGTGACCATGGTGGATGGGGTCATGATGGAAGGTGACCGTGATGGAAGGTGACCAAGGTGGAAGGTCCATGGTGGAAGGTGACCATGACGGAAGGTGCAAGGTGAAACCTTGAAAAGTGGAAGTGGAGACCCAGAGAAAAGAAGAGATGTGAAGGAAGAAAAGAAAAGAGAGAGAAACGGGGGGGGGGAGGGGGTATTTATACCTTTTCAATGGCTGGCTCAAGGCTCGCGGGAAACTGCGGTGGGAGACAAGTTGACCCAAAGGGAAGGAGCTAAGGTAAACGGGCAGAGACTCACGCACCTTCCCACCTTGGAAGGTTTATCTTCAGGCAGTACATGCAAATTCCCCTGCTTCGGAAGGTGCTTACTTGGGTACCTACACCTGTAGAGTCTACATCACGAGGGATAGATAGATATTAAGAACACTTGCATTTCAAGGGTATCACTAGATTATACTAGCTAGGATATAGCAACACCTACACGATGTGGTCTTCAAGTCTCGGCTCACCAGTCTCCTTGATAGCAATGCGAGATGAACCCCCCTTCCCAGAAACCCCAGTAGCTGTACCATCATCCTGAGTACGACCGGTCGTCTCAGTCACAATGAAACCAGCATCAGGAGCGTCATCAGGAGAATCATCATCATCTCTATACCCCTCCACATCATTGACGACATTCTTTCCATGTCGCAGATCCATCCACCTGCGCCATGGCTTGTAGACTACAACGCTCAGCAGACCGAAGACAATAAAGCAACCACAGATACCGCCGCCAATAGCATCGTAGTAGTCACCAGCGACCTGGACACCGTCCCAGAACTTGCCTTTGGCATCTGTGACATTCAGAATAAGACTAAGCAGCTGTATCACGCCAATCACAATCGCCACGATGACAGTTAGCGTGGTCAGCACGATTGAGTAGTACAGGAATGCAACTGGGTCACGGTGGTTGTTGTGCGATTGTGGGAGCTCATCTGGATCGGTGGCCGTTGACGAGGTGTCTGAGATGGTGCTTCTTGGCTTTTGCGGCATGAAGTTGGCCGCTGGTTGGATGTAGAGGGAAAACATCAAGGCTCCGTCAATTGTGTCGAGGAGACACATACCGGCTGGGGGGTGTCAGAGCTGGAGGGAATTGATGGGCTTGTATAAGATACGCACCTGTGAATAGAGCCGGGAGAATGAGAATCACCCAGAAGGATGTTCCCTTTGCTGCTTCGATGGATGAGATTCCAAGTAGAGCGATCTCGGAGGAGGTGTCGAAGCCAAGACCGAACAGAATTCCGAGGGGATACATCTTCCACGGACTAAACAATAGATATCTTTGTCAACATGCAGCACATCAATACCTCGACCAAAGAACATACCGGTCAATCAGCTTGAACATCTTCTTCAAGACCGAGAAAAGGATTCCTCCACCCTCGATCTTCCACGCTTCATCCTCATGGCCCTCGGGGAGACTGAAGACCTTTTGCATCTGCTTGACGAGTTTATACAAGATGTACGCATTCATCAGACCAAGCAGGATCAGGAAGGCAGCGCTGACGGAGGTACCAATGATTCCACCGACGGTGCTGAAGCTGTCGAAGCGATCAGAGACTGCCGCTGCTGTGGCTGCGACAACAATAGATGTGATGATCACGATTCTGGACAAGGTTAGATTTCATTTGACATAGAATGAGGTAAAATGTGCTCACGTTGAGTGACCAAGCGAGAAGAACGTGCCCACGGTAACGGGCTTTTGTCCCGTTGCCAGGAGTCTTCTGGTCATTAGGTCGATAGCCTACAGACAGCATTGTTAATAATTTGGTCTGTTTCCAGACTAGATTCGACATACAGAAATATGATCTGCATCGAATGCATGTCTCAATCCAAGAGAATAGGCTAGGGCAGCTGTAGAGACCAGCGAACTGTTTTTCTTGGAATTTAGTACATGACATACATGAACGTCGAAATATAAGATATCCAACAATGAAGACTCACGGATGGTAACTCTATATAAGCATTAGCGAATCAATCCAATGTCACACAACCTACATCGAAACATACCAGCACAATAGCCGCCGCCACCCAAACTATAATATTCAACAAAGCAATAAACGCAATAATTCCAATGGCGCGGAGAGGAATTTTCCTAATACCCGGCATCTTGCTATGCGAGCGCTCCGCACTGCGAAGAAGAGGCTGCAGACTCCATTTGCGGTCGCTGTCTAGACTATGCGAATCTATATCTGCAGGCTCATTGAATGTCGACATAATGGATATCGTCAGACCAAATTTCTGTAACAATATCTAAATTTCTCTTGGAGATATAAAGAGATGAGCTTTAAAAGACTGTAGAAAAAAGCACAGAAGAGGGGTTCCTATACGCTTGCTGATCTTAAACTTTTAGATAACCCCGCCAAGCCCCGACTCTGCCAAGCCTACATACATCCAGGTATATTCAAGCCTGGGATGTCCTTTCGGGCAACCCTTCCCTTCCCGTGTGTGCACATGGAGGATCCTGCATGATTTAGCCGAATCCCGGAGTGTTCGAGAGGTCATGAATATCCACATCCCATCCAAAGTCCCATGGCGTTGTGCTATGTAGAGTAGCGGCGAGTTCCGATGCTGATAGGAAACCTCCAAGGATTATTCACAGCTTGGATTCTCATATGCTAATAGCTTCAATACTTTAATTTTTAAATGTTCGATACCCACTATAAATCATTTCCCGTGTCTGTGATTGGATGCGTAGCTGGCTCAGTTCGCCGGTCGCCGAGTTTAAGCGGGGCCGGCCATATTGCTGCTCGGCAAACTAGAATGCCGCTTCATCTCAACAGCATCCAAGGTTTATATAGGGCTGTGGATAATTTGATTGTTTTCGGGTTGGTTGACTGGGTGTGATTATCCATGGATACTTGACATTTGGATGTTTTTTAATTGGTTCATTAAAATTTTGTATGAATTTCTTCAAAGTGGACTATATACACCCTGAATTGAATCTCGCAATATTTGGAATTTCCTGCCAAGATCCATCCATGATTAGAAGCTTTTGAAATCATTATCATATCATCATTAAGATGCCAAGGAGTGCTTGGTGCCAGTCCAGAGACCGGGTTCTTTCTTGCACCCGGTATGTCAAGGTCAATCTGTCCCTGACCAAAATGGCCTATGAAGGTCCAACATTGATGGAATCAGATACGGGGAAGACATGGAGATAATCTAGCAACACGGGCTAGGTGTAGTTCTCGTCTGTGCCTTTATCGTCTAGCTCAACCAAACTCAACAAGTTTGGGGATGGAATGTGAGCCGTAAGCGAGACCCAGTCCTTCTGATAAAGATTGGCGGTTTGTTATAGATATAACAGTGAATTGTTTTGTACGTCAACCAACCCAAAAAAAAGTTCAAGCCACGGCCAACACAGTCGGTGACGGAACCCACTTGGTAACCTTAGGCTGCACACGAATATCCTGGCTGACAAGAATATTCCACTCATTCCGCGTGATTGGAGTAACATCCGATGCCGAAAGAGGCGTCTTGGGCCCACGTTTATTCTGGCCTCGCATCTTCGACGGTGGAGGCTGTCTCCGACCACGGACAGTCTGGATGGGCGATCTCTTCACTTCACGAGGGCGTTCGGCCTTCACCCGGATAGGGATGGGATCAGCCTTTGGCTTCAAAATGACTCTCTCGGCAGCTTTCGGTTGGACCTTTGCTTGGGCCTTTGCCTGGACTTTGGCCGGTACCTTTGCTGCAACTTTGACTGGAACAACGGCTTCGACTTTGGCCGGAACTGGTGATGGTGCTGGCGCTGGAACTGGAACTGGAGCTGGAGCTAGAGCTTTTGCCAAGACGGGAAGAATGATAGCGTCCTCGTTGTGGGCATTCTTGTACGCAACTGCGACGGCAGTGAGTTGCTCATCCGGAACATCGAGCTGTTCATAGACCCGGTGGAAGAAAGCTTTGCTGAAGGGGCGACCGGAGAAATCCTTCACGATGCGGTGGAGTAGGCGGACACAGGATGACATTGACTGTTCGTCGTCGCGCGAGAAGGGGCGGGTGGAGAGGATACACATGCGACGCTTGAAGGTATAGATACGGTCCATGTTCAGAAGAGTTAGACCCTCCTGGCTGAAGATGACTTCGTTTTGGAGGATGGATTGCTTGACGAGGTGATCGTTTGCCTGGCGCTCATACTGGCTGCGGCTGATGGCGTCGGTCCAGCTGGGGCCGAGTGAGAACTTCCTCGAGCCTTTGAAAATGGCCCGTTCAAGTACTCGCCATGCTTGCGGCTCGATTGGGTGGATGGGGATAATCATTAGGTCGGAGGGTTGGCCGGTCGGGTAGGGCTTTCCACGGCCGATGAGGAGGGTGACGTGCATCATTCTTTGCTGGAGTTTGGAGGAGATGTATTCCAGAGCTGGGAGGAGAGAGGGTGTGACGGTCTCAGAATCGAAGCTGAATTCTGGAGAGAGTGGTGGAGAGATCATTTCGTTGGTGAGGGTTCTTGGTGAATTGGGGACATAGATGCCCGTTGGGCGGGGGAGACGCATAACACCCATGATATTGGTGAATTGATTTGAGATATACAAATTAGGGGAAACCCCTTTTTTTGGTTGAAGGGTTGGAAGTTGAATGATTCTAGATGTTCGACTGCCACCAGACCCCTGAGATATAGGGGACGACAGGAGGATTAACCATCAATTCCCCCGCATCTCTTCAGGTCTTAACATGGAAAACAGTCAAATTAACTACTATTTCATATTTCTAATGATAGTAAATTCCACCTTCATTGCACGAATCACAATCCTCCGATCAGCGCGATAAAAATATAAAAAATACTTGTAACCGCTGCGGCGTTCACCACCCAATAAACGGCCTCCATTGATCGCTGCCCTAACGCACTTATGCACGCCACAGCACATTTTCAAAACATTGGATTTGTAGACCAAATAGCCCCCACCGAAGCACCTCAATCACATTTCCACCATCCAGGGTGTTGGTAACGTTGACTTTCATCGACAGGTTGAGAATGTCTCCCAGCTGCTAGCTTCGGACGTTTTTACAGGAACCTGCTCTGATAACGGTAGCTTGCACTAGCTGCACTAGCTTCGAAGCAACAGCGGATATTATGAGATGTTGACTGGCTTGTCTTTCCTCGGTCACTGCCTACACAATGTTATCTACTCCATAGCATGAACTGTCCTCTGTCGAATGTCGAATGACAGGGGTCGGCATTGTGCATGTCCTCTCGGTGGTGCCGCCTAGTTAAGTAAATACGAGCCATCCCCCCTCTATCCAATCCCCCTAACTACACCATCATAGACCCACCTCCACTATTTCACCCCCTAAACCCGACCCGGGATATGCGTCGCTCCCACGAGGCTGAACACAGCGGCTGATTCTCACATGTGAGAGGCAGAACCCAGCCAAACCCTTTGTTCTCTCAAGCCAACTGCGCTAGACCTGCATACAGTGACTACGCACCCCCTCAAATATGAGTCCTTATGAGGTAACATGAATTCGCTTTTCCAAAGCTAAATTGCTAGCCATGGATCGAAGCGCTGCGGGTCGCAACCTGCATCTGTGATTCTTGATTGTGGGCGAATGAATAACCGATCTAACCGGAGATTCGATTCTTCGGGCATATTCATGAGGCTGAATCCTGCCCGATTCCCACGAGCCTCCTTCTCTGTATCGGTGTGACCCCAACTAAAGCCTGATTGGCTTGTAAATGTATTGCTGGCTAGGGGCTATCATCCTCCACGTCACCTATGCATGCTCTAGATCATATCGCCATCACTTAAATTGAGCTTAATTTGCTCGATTATCCTGAATGAACACCCACCAAGCGCGATTTTCTGTTTCCTACAATCTTTAGCGTTATCTGAATATCGGGGTCGGCCCCGACTTGATCAAGGTTCATGCGCGTCTGTCGATGGTCTTTACTGTATATTTGTTATACCCTTTTTACGTTGTAATAATTTTTGTGGTTGGGGAGAGGGTGTCCGGATAATGTTGGAAATCGAGGAATACCGTATTCCGAGTACTCTATAGTAGCCAATTGGATGGAAACAACACTGGATTGTTAAAAGAATCAAACACAGTCAATTTGTAACTAGTTATGGCAGTGTGGTTATATAAGTAATCATGTGCTTTTCAAAGGACTTTCTTCAATTCCGACAGTAAATATCATCGCATGAGCCAACGGCCCCCTTAAAATCCGTCGAATTGAACCTTCATATTGGTAGGGAAGGGCGTCCACTCCGACCAATCCTCATTCATATATACTTGGAATGCCCCGTTGATGGTTGTAGCCTTCAGTTGTCCGGCCGGCCCTGGAGCGCGACGTAAGTTCTTCAGTCTGGCAAAGGCACCCAATTGCACCGCCATAGAGATCATGACGATAGGTCGACCGAGACAAGTGTGTCCACCATATCCTTGGTGAATGTAAGAGCTATCGGGGCGGTCAAGTTTGATCTCCAGCGGGTCTGGGAAGGCTTTTGGGTCTACATTGGCGGTGACGAAGTCGGCAAAAATAGTATCGCCCCTTTTCACTGGAATTTGCCTCTCCCCATCGACGACAGTGGCTTTCTCGATGCTCACGTCTCGAAGGACCCCGAATGCGGGTGTCGCTAGGCGCAATCCTTCTAGTGCGTACTTACGCAGCTTCTCGAATGCCTCCGGGGTATCCTGGTAGGCAATCCTTTGAATCTCTGCCCAATGGCCTTTGTTCTCAGACAGATAAAAGTCCAGGAGGCGCGCGAACTGTTTTGGTTTATCTGTCAGAAGTCTGTGAGATGCGCAAGTGAATAGAACATTCGTTGTTCGAACCGAGAGACTGGACAAAACAGACTTACCGCTTGGCCTTGAACTGGACTTGCGGCAGATGCCGTTGGAACAATCGTCCAGATCACCTCGTCGACGCTCTTGCCGCCCTCGAATAACCGTTGGACCAAGTGCGTTCCATAGTCGGGTAGTGTCGATTCGTCCGCACTAATCCCCATTATCTCTTTCAGCGTGTGGAACCGTTCGGCTTTCACAGCCTCAACTGCCGGTGTGATGAGCTTTTGTAAAATCGTGGTTGCTCTTTTGGCAACAGCCCTGTGTTGTTCAGTTTTTGCCGGATCGATATCGAGGAAAGTATATGCAAAGACCGCCGCCATTGCGTCATAAAGTTGTCTGGCCGTCACGGTGCCCACGCCGCCATTTTCTTTAATTGGGATATTGAAGATCCGTGCGACAACGATGGAGTGCGACAGATTTCCCACATCACGGACAGCATCAAGTTGGTAGACATCGCGCATCTTGTTGCTCTTTTCCCGGATAAGCTTTTCAGTCACAATTCTGTAATAGTCACGAATCTGGTCGAGCCCTTTGGAGGGTCCGGAAAGGGCACGCTGGCAATAGCTCTTCTGCTCCGCATTCCATGGTTTGTCTCCGCTGAGCATCTGGAGAGGAATCAAATTAGTTCAAGAGTGAAAATATCGGACCGGCTGTGTCCTACCCAATCGTGATGGATCAGTTCGTAAACGTGGGGTCCCCCTTTGTGTGTTTAGCGATGATAAAGACAGTCATAGGGGTTTCCAAACATACAAGGGACCTTATAGTTCACCTGATCATTAAGGATATCAATTACGCCTTGCCAAGTCGTTACGGGTATTGGTTGAGGCGCAAAGCTGGGCGGATCGTAGGTGTAGTCATTCTTCTTACCCAGATCCTCCGCAATCATCCGGTTTTCACTGGGGATAGTTAATGGGAACAGGGTATACACAGAATCACCGCGGTACCATCCTGGGTACGCATGCATGAAAAGTTTGTGAATAACCGTCCCAGCACCAACATCGAGATCGGAAGCAATCAGGGCCGATCCAAATGCGGTGAGGTTCGCCGGACTGTTGTCTACCGAATAGAATCTGTGATACTATTAGCGATTGCCATGACATTTAGGCATCCTGAACTCGCCTATCTCCCCGAACCAAGGCAACAGCATCCGAAAGGATGGCCTTGGCAATGGTCAAGCCGCTGCAAAGCCCAGATCCCGGTACCAGTGGAGGCTTGGTGTCCTCTACTGAAACCCCAGGATACAGCTCAACGTTGTCTGGATGCGAATAAAGTGCTTCTAATGAAGCGGCCACATCGGGGTCCGGATTGATCTCCAAGAACGTTTCGTGGGGCTTGAGGTTGAAAAATTTCCGTACTTCATTCAGGCTTGCTGCTCCCCAGGCCCGGCCTTGGTTAATTCCAAGCACGTCGATGGCCTTCATAATGGCAGGAATCTGAAAATAAATCAGCTAAGAGAATACCTAGTTGATTCCAGGGTGTTTAACTTGCATTTCGGGCGCCGAATGCGCCGGCGACATCCTCGGTCTCCTCCGTCAATAGCTCGACGAGACTACCGTCATCAAAGGCCCCAGTAGCTGTACGCTTCAACTCCCCGAATGTCCATTTACCTGGGTCAGGATCAATACCATGGCCCCAAGCTCTTAAGCCATTCATGAACTCCGCCTGCGTTATCGTCTCCGGGTCGATGTCTGGGAATACTTTATCGAAGAAGCCTTCAAGCCATTTCGCGTTTTTATCGCTGACTGTAGCATGCCATCGATATATCAGGTTGAACTCAATGCTGACCTGATTACCAATACCCTTCGGCGTGCCTGCGGGGTCAAAAATATTGACCGAGTCGACACGAGGATCAAGGTTCCACTGAGTATTTGATCTGTTCAAAACATTAAAAGTCAGTACAGTTTCTACCAACGACGGTGCCTCGCCTTATCAACCAACCTGTTGAGATTGAGAATGACTCTCACGTAATCTTGGAGAATTATATTGACGTAGAGTCCACAAGTAACACTATAAAATTGGTATCAGCATTGTTCGTTTAGAAGAATAGCTCTAAAGAGAATGATAACCTACAGCCTTCCCGTTTGGAAAAGATCGTTATCACGTTTTGCCAGGCCCTTCTCATACGCGGCTTTATTCTGAGGGTCAACGGTTACCGGAACACTAAACCTACCAGCTTCGTTTATCAACGCTAGTTGCTGGACTACATAGTTGTGGAATCGATTGAAGGACACGATGAGAGCACAAACCCCTGGAGGCTGTCCCAAAAGTCGAGGCTCTGCGAATGCATCTGGCTTGATCTTGCCATCCTGAAATGTACGGATGGACTTTTGTTGCTCAGCATTGTGACCGTAAAGGGGGCCGAGGTCCAAATAAGCCGAGGAAGCATGCTTGCTAGGGTCGACATCATCCGTGCGGAAGATATCATGTATGATAATCGTCGCTAGCGCAATTGCCAAACTTGAGAACTTGGCTGGGTGTTCACGAGCAGGTCCTTTCCGAGCGAATAGAGCTGGGAAAGTCTTAGCACTTGTATAGCCGTAACTAAACAGACTATTCAAGCTTCTTACCATCAAAGATGGAGGCTGGATCGGGAAGGGCAGCTGGGGGAGCATGCTGCGGCACGACGCTTCGGGCATATGCCGATCCTGCCTTGCCCAAGTCTGGGTATAGAATGTTCTAGAGGGAGATGGTGATGAGATACATAGCTACCAAAATGGGAGGCTTCTGGAAATAGACCTACATTGTTTGATCCATCGGCAGTACGATACTTCCAGTCAGCACCCATATACGAAAGAGGCGGATGCTTTAGATTAGTCCAGAGAATATCAAGTAATTCTCCTGTCAGTTTCTTCTCGCCCGGGGATCCGTGCGGCAACGAGCAGGCGAGCTGGATAATCTTTTCGAGCTGCGTGGCGATAATATCAGCCGGTGATGGAGACATGAACGGCGAGGACACATACTAAATATCTATCCAAGAACGTCAGAATTTGTAACACGCATTGTCGAATTCTGGGCTCAACAGTAGCATTTACTTTCGGTCATCGACCGTCCCATCGGTCAAAGCAGCCCCTACGAGGCCGTTCAGCACGCTGAGATCCTCAGGGATGCGGCCTAGTTGACTCCTGATATCTTTAAACCAGCCTTGGATTGTCTGTTGAGCGGTAATCTCATCGCTCTCATCGTTAGATTTGAGAGACATAATAATGACTTGTATTGTATTGCTGCACGGTATACCAATATAAAGTAAAAGAGTACCAAAGTTCTCTTTGTCTGAGAGAATATAATTCTCTTTTGCTCACATTTCCGCATCAACAATCCACATACTTATATTCGGTCACAGAGCCCAACCGTGTCGTTCATTTAAGAGCCACTCAGACTCGTGTGAAGATCCAGTTTCAATACTAAAAATTGTATTTGTTAATCATGACGTAAATTATTTCATTGTCCTCGGGACACGAGATAACAACCAGTCGGTGGTCTAAGTAATTTCTAAAGGACAACGTTTTACATGTCCGCATGCGGAGCTGTTACCTGATCTGAGGCGAAAGGGCGGGGAAAACTGAGGAAAGGTGGAGCTGGCCGATTTATACTCCGCCTTGGGTCAACATGAATCAAAATGAAGTGTTTAGGTTGTAATCTCGGATGATCGACATGCCATGTGGCGTTCCCCGGATTTGGACTGCAAAGGGCTAGGCACTTGCGTGACAACGAGCCCGCCAAAACCCCAAATTTGTTGCCACACCAAATAGTTCGATGAGGGTCTCGAACAACTATTTAGCTAATTGAACTAAACCTGGGACTTGGTGCTGTGTTAACTATTCGATACATTGAAACATGCTGGTTAAAATGCCTAAAAATAAAAATAAAACAGTTAGAACAGCTAAAAATGTTTAATCTCTGCGAGTAGCACATTGGAATGAATGGACCAATGAGTGGGGGGCAGTTAGCAGATCTGTCGGGCTAGGCTCCGTATCAAAGAAAGGTAGTCGTCCGGGCGTAGAGTACTTATCAGACGTACGGTTGTTTGAAATAGCTATAATCATCATATCCTTCCATACATTAACCAACGCTAGTATTGGTCCGCGAAATTCGTGAGATAGCTCTTGGTATTCCCAGACAGAACTCAAAGCGTTCAAGATTTGTATATAGATTCGAGGTTACCTGATAATAGTTCTGTGATGTACCTCCTTCTCTATAAGCCTAAATATACCTGCTTTTTCAGCTGCTAATATCTAGCCCTAATGTGTAAACTAGATACTAAAAAATACGGCCAAAATCTACGTAAAACATACAGATTTATGTACTTGTCAAGTTTGAGGGCCCACAGATCACCCACGGGTCGTGCCGGTGTCTAAGATTTCGGAACAGGTAATGTACGGTAAGTCTAACAGAAAACTGTAATGTTGACGTCACTTCTAACATTCACCTGACGGTAGTAGAGAGATATAATCACGATTCTTTTCCCGTTTAATCAACACACGGCTGTGGAATAACCCGTCATATGATGCCAATAGACAATAACACAGCTTTGGATATTATTGGATGTATAGCCAAAAATTTAACGGAGAAACCGGCACCGAGGCCCTGGTTGAGGCAGAGTATACGCCGTTTTCATCCTTACATCACGTCCTTCCCAATTTTGGCACCTTGGAAGTACCCTAGCAACATATTAGATCTCGCCTGGTCTACTAGAACTATCTGTTGTTCAAGGTCTTCAAACCAAAAACTAGACAGTATAGCTTTAGTAGGGTACTGTTTGCGGTTTAAATGCTGTATATTTTCTTGGTTTCCATTATTCAAACGTTAGTGATATATTAAGACTCTCCTAAATGTTTGCTTGCCAAAAGGATTTCCTTTGTACAAATGACAACAACAATATAGAGTTACCCTCCTGGTTCCCACAGTGTGTTAGGATCTGATACAATAAACTTGTGCTGCCTTTGAACCTTTTTTAGTAAAGGAAATACTAGTGAGATTTTGAGCCAAAAGTCCGCGTTAAATACGTAATACACTATCTGTATGAACAACACACGAGTATTACGTTGTCAAGTGTTCCCATCTGACACCTTGGTGGCTGTTGAACCCCTCTTAAGCCAGCGTCCAATGCTAAATGGTGAGCTCACATCAATAGATCCTCGAGAGACCTATGCCCAATTTTGCTCGAAATATAAACCTACCCTCAAGGCGAATAGTCATGCCTTAGTTCATATTAGCCAGCTAGTATGTGCGCTTTGGTGGGAAAAATGTTACTCTTCTTGACGGACACTAGGTCTGATTGTCCATGTAAAATGCCTGAAGCAGCGTTGTCTTGGAGACGGGGCTAGAACCCTAGGTAGATCTATGGAGATAAGGCAGTAGTGGCTCTCCTATAACTAGACTTGTATATCGATGACTTGATACTATAATATACAAAGGTTACTCAATAAATGATCTGGGTTAAAGCCTGAGTGGTGGGACTAGGAAAGAGTTACTCACAGTGCATTGGTCAAGCCGATTTCGAGAACGACTGTAGGTCTTTATGTGGAGTCCACTATGTTAGGATCTACAATCTAGTAGGTAAGATCATAAAGGCACAATGTTATATTATTGTGAGTAATGATAGTTGTTCTAGAGGAAATGGAAGAACTGAACTACTACAATGTAGGAACAGATCATGCGACCAACGAGAGATCTTAACCCCCCTAGGAACAAGCGCAAGATAAGCACTGTGACAATTTGTCGACACATGCAGAGTTTAAAAATCGAAGAAGCCAAAAGGATCAACATCTTCGGCAAAATTATGGGGTATTTATGGAATATACTTTGTAGGCACGGAGGACGAGGTAGAGATCGAGGAAAATCCGCGGCCTGACGCCTCGTATTTACCTTATGTTGTGCAGCCTTTGACCAAAGCCACCGGGGTAACCCTACCAAGTCCTCGCCACAACCCAACAACCTTCCAGAAAAATATTCCGCGTCAACCCCTGCTAGCCAAAATTTCCTCTATAGATTAAACTTGATACGAACAGGCCATGCTGAGCATCCGGGCACCCGCCAAGAGAGATAAGGATTGGCTGCACCATACGCGAATGGTCTTGGCACAGATGCCCAGCCTCAAAAACGTGCATCTCTCCCGAGTTGAGTTTAGTGTTCACGGGCCAAGGTGAAATTCCGTCTTGGCAATGGATGGCTACACATACCGTTTAGGGTTGGGCTTGATAAGGGCTTTTATTGCGAATGGGGCTATCAGTCGGGTGGCTGAGTCAAAGATATGTGGTTTTGTTTGCTTTTTGTGTCTTTTTGGATCGACATCAGCTCTGTAAAACAAGTAAACATTGTAATTCCAACATCCATATCAAATGTGCATGACTAAAAAGCTTCATATCAACGAAAATCTGGGGGAATGGGGCAACCTAAAATTCTCCGGCGAATGCCGATGAAAAGCGCTCCCCGCAGAGGCCCATAGTGTCCGATCTTGGCGCCAATGTCTCCGCTTTACTCTATGTTCCCTTGGAGTAGTATCTGTTACATTTCAAGCTTTGATAATTAGACGTATCTGATACAGGGGAGAGTACATCTGTATACAGTGTACATCCCTGTATTCGAGAGATCTAGAGCCTCATTGAAATTCAGAAACACAGCCCTATTTCATGAATACGGCCTTGTTGTACCAGTACTCCCCGAAAACCCCAAACAGCCAACCCCTTTCAGGAAGATCTCTAAGCTAGGTGAACTATGTATGTGTGGTCTGAGGTGTTTTAAATTATTTTACCCCATAAAAAAAAAGCCTTGGCTAAGCTAGTCCCGAGGTCTTCCCAAGGTCACGTATCTTATTTTGATTGTATTTCCCTCAAGCCTCCAGTCATCTTGTTTTCCCTGCTGCTTATCTCTCTCCAGGGCTGTGTATTTTCCGCTCTTGGCTTCCCATTTAATCCCTCCTCGCCCCCCATTTTCCTGGTCTTACATCTGGGATTACTTTTATCTCTTCACTGGGCTTTTTTCCTCGTCAGCGCAAACCTCTGCGCGTCGAACACACAATGGAGAAGTTTACCAAGACCGAGGAATACCCGGACCACGCTGTCACAAGGGAGTTCAGTGAGGATGGCAAGATTGAACAAGGGGCTCAGAGTGGGCTGAATGACCCCAACCATGTTGAGCTGCAGCGTGCGCTCAAGGCGAGACATATTACTATGATTGGTAGGTGAAGTTGTTGGTTAGAAACAAGCACGTGCTGACAGTGCACAGCCATCGGTGGTGCTATTGGTACTGGTTTGATTATTGGAACGGGAGAAGCTCTTGCAAAGTGAGTGATCTTTAGTTGCTCTAGACATTTTTATCGAAAGATTCAAGGCTAACAAATTTTCATTTAGGGCTGGCGTGAGTATTTGCACCGAATTTAAAACCTGAATATCGTTACTAATTTGAATAGCCTGGTGCCATTCTCATTTCTTATGCTTGGGTTGGTTTCATCGTTTTCCTAGTTATGTGTGCTCTTGGAGAGATGGCGGCTTGGTTGCCATTGCCCTCTGGTTTCACTGGTTACGCCGTCCGATTTGTTGACCCTGCACTCGGCTTTACACTCGGTTGGACGTACGTACTATCCATCCCCCTCGACATGATCTCGCTCACACGAATCCAGATACTGGTTCAAATATATCATTCTATCACCGAATCAAATGACTGCTGGTGCACTGGTCATATCATATTGGGTACCCCCAGAGAAGGTAAACGCTGGAGTATGGATTACCATCTTCCTCGTACTTGTCGTCGCCATCAATTACTTCGGTGTGAAGTTCTTTGGTGAATTCGAATTCTGGCTGTCCTCCTTCAAAGTCGTTGTCATCCTCGGCATCATCCTCCTATCCTTCATTCTCATGCTTGGTGGTGGACCAGACCATGACCGTAAGGGTTTCCGCTACTGGAAGAGCCCAGGTGCTTTCAACCATTACAAGATGGAGGGAGCACCCGGTCGATTCTTGGCTTTCTGGTCCACAATGGTGTCCGCTACCTTCGCCTACCTGGGCACTGAGCTGGTCGGAGTGACAGTCGGCGAGGCACAAAACCCTCGCAAGACGATCCCCCGCGCCATCAAATTGACCTTCTACCGAATCCTGGTCTTCTACGTCACGAGTGTGCTTCTAGTTGGCACACTTGTTCCATACAATTCCCCAAGTCTTCTCTTCGCTCTTTCGGACGATAACTCGAAGAAGGGCTCAGCCGCAGCCTCGCCATTCGTCGTCGCGGTCGAGCTCGCCGCCATCCCAGTCCTATCCCACATCCTGAACGCCTGTATCCTGCTCTTCGTCTTCTCAGCAGCAAACTCCGATCTGTACATCGCCACCCGTACAATCTACGGCCTGGCCCGCGAAGGCAAAGCCCCCAAGATATTCGCCCGCACCGACCGTCGCGGCGTTCCCGTCCCCGCACTGGCTATCTCAGCCGTGATTGCCTTGCTAGGCTACATGAACGTTAGTAGTGACTCCAAGACCGTGTTCAAGTACTTCGTGAACCTTGTTACCATCTTCGGTCTCCTCACCTGGATCTCCATCTTGGTCACTCACATCTACTTCGTGCGCGCGCGCAAAGCCCAGGGCATTCCCGAGGAAAGCCTGGCCTACAAGGCTCCCCTCGGTATCGCGGGCTCATACTTCGCTTTGGCATTCTGTATCCTCATCGCTTTCACTAAGAACTTCGACGTCTTCATCCACAACCCCAAAACATACGGAAACTTTGACTACAAGAACTTCATTACCGCTTACCTTGGTATCCCTCTGTACCTCATCATGATCTTTGGGTATAAGTTCGCGACCGGCTGCAAGGGTGTTGATCCCATGACAGCTGATCTCTTCACTGGAAAGGATGAGATTGATCGCGAGGAGGCGTTGTATCTCGCCAGAAAGGAGGCTGAGGCGGAGAAGAATAACGATGCAGGCTGGTTCTACCAGAAATTCGTCTCGTGGCTTTTCTGATGTGGGCTCTATACCTCGATCTTGTTGGTGTGGAAATTGAGCGCTGTTCGGGCCGTTGTGCTCTACATCGACGGGCCGTTAATATCTTCATTTGCCCTTAGATATTTCAATTACGAGAAATGATTTTTGGTTTATGATTATTGTACCCTTGGCTCTGACAGAGAAAGCCCATGAATGTAGGTTTGGACAGTTGTACAATATAGGGAAATTGTATGCTATGACATCCAGGCAGAAAATGAGTCCCAAGGACCAGGATTCTGTTATTCCACAGCGGTTTAACGTTTGATACCTATTCTGTGGGGTAAGATGGTAAGACGGTAACAGGGACAATTGTTTATTTTTGAAAGCTCCCGTGAGATCCCTACTTCAGCTTCCTGAAGATCAGATATATATAATATGTCTTCTCGGTACCCGCCCCGAGAGATTTACAATAGACCTAGTCTCTTACTCTTTAAACAAAGTGCCTACAAGTACACTAGAAGACGTTCTGAATTACATTCTTTACATACTTAGGCTCAAACAGCCATACTGTACAAGGACCCTGCAACACCAAAAGTACCATAATTAAAGGATATTCGCTCGTAAACTCAACATGCAATCATCAAAAAAAGACAAAGCTTACAGACTCTCGGCTAGAGGTATCTGATCGCTCATCAAGTCCTCGAAGCTGATGTCCAATGCCTCCTCGCCCCAGACAAACTTGCCGAATGTCAACAGAGCATGAACAATCTCCTTGCCCGTAGGAACAATGTGCTCCGAGGGCAAAAGGAATCCGTAACTACCGCGGTCGCGGAGTTTGATCTGGTACGAGAACTTCACGTGCAGCTTATGGTAGAACCAATCCAACGCGCTGCCGCCCGAGGTAATCCCGTTAGTGAGAATCCCTTCGCACGCCGAGGTAACGTCATATGATTCATGGGAGGTCTTACGGATTGCCTTGGCTAGACCCAACGCTAGCTCCTCGAGACTCTCGAGGGTGGGAGGCACAGAAGAGCAGGAGTATGCGTAAGGGTATAGGATCTGTTGGGAGTAGGAGTGCAAGTCGATGAAGCCTACGATCTCAGCACGACCATGCACTGTCTCGTTTTGGGCCCATTGCGCCAGGCGCTGCGATTCAATTGCTTCGAAGGGCTCTGCGCCAGCGTAGTTCTCTGAACACGGGTTCGAGTGAGTCGACTCGCCGTCCCATTCGTAGTCCCACGTGCGGTCTAGATCAACACCCGGGCACAGTGGAAGACCCGTTGGCTGGCGGTTCTTGCGCCACAGACGGTCTGATTCCCATGAGTAGACGTATCCGTCGGGATTGAGGGTTGGGATTAAGACCCAGTCGTACTCGTGAAGCAACCGTGTTACTGCGGGTGAATAGCCATAGTGGGTGATGAGACTGTATGCGACATATGTTACCGTAGAGGTACTGATCCATTCTCTGGCATGAGTACCGCCGACGATGACGATTGTCTTGCGGCGGCCCGATGTGTGTTCTGACGCGCCGAGTCGCAATGCGGGGATATCGCGACCCTCGTAGCTGACTCCCACACTGGTCATCTGTACGTGCGAGGAGAACATTGATGCCATCAAGCGCATCCATTGTGTGATGACGGAGAGTGGCTGGTATTCTTGGAAGAATAGGTCGCCGTTCGATATCGTCTTCGGTTCACCTGGTGCATTCCCTGATCTGAAGTCCGAGTCGGTGCGATGGCGGGAGGGGTAAGACGCGTATATCTCATCGGCGAGGTTGTCGATGAGGGGAGTGTAGGAGGTGCGGAGTGTTAAAGGTAGTAGATCCAACAGGGAAGGGATCTAACGATATGATTAGTGAAATGATCGCAAAGCGTTCAAAAGAAAAGCGCACCATCTCATCTGCAAGTCTAATATCTACGAACTTCGAGGTTATGGCCCAAATGTCCAAAAACAGCACCTGCGAGGCGGAAGCCAATGCTTCTCCCTCGTCCGGCTGGCGCAAATGAAAGCGGAGGACGACATCACTGCCATATCGATCATGAATATTTGACGGTGGTGAATGTTTTGAAGAGCAGCGGTTGTGATCAACATCCCATATTGAGCCAATCACCCAGTCGCGGAGTCGAGCCCATGGGCGTGGGTTAGAATGAGTGAAGTGGGAAGGCAGCAGAGGTGGCGGCGGGGTGATGCTTGAACCAGCGGGGACGGCGGAGATAAGAGGGAGCAAGGTCGATGCGACCAATATGGGAGAAAAAAGACGCATGCCGAGTCACGATCACCGGCTTTGAAGGGAGAGTTGGTGTTCTCTAGCCAGACCTGAGGTCCACAGGGATATCTGCGAATGCGGAGAAGAGAAAAAAGGGCGGGGACAAAGCGTTCGGGGGAGATAAGGCAGATATAATTTACGAGTATGTATCAAAGTCAGTATTAAGTTAGATGTGACGCTAATAAATTGGAGTAGAATGTTAAAGCAAGAAATTATATCCATCGATATCCGGATAAAAAGAAGATGACATGCAGTCTTTATTTTGTTCTACGTCAGTGGCCAGTACTTTATGTACTCGATATACTCCAACGGTATAGGAATATAATGATTGGATTATATTTAAAGATCTATTAATCTATCTGATCTGTACAATTTAAATAGAAACTACCTTTAATTCTTTAATATACATTCAATATCCTTTTAATCTCTATACATAAACCCGGTCAATTACCCGACGCTCAGACCTAGATTCCAACTCGTCTGCCTTGCCCCTCTAGCTTTTGTCGATTTCTTCGATTTCTTCTATCTTTCTTATTTCTATCTATTTTGGTGTGCTAAATAATAAAAAAGAAAAAGAAAAAGAAAAATACGCGCGGCGGCAGAAACAAGAAATCTAGAACGATTCCCTTTCCGGCGTTCCCCTTTTTGCGAGGGCTGACCTCCAGATCCCACCGCGCCTCGATCCACCTGGGCAATGTCCTCTTCTATTTCAATTCACATCTAACCGTGTTACATTCCATGGATCATTAGCTTGGGTTTGTCCTAACGCTCTGTCCTTCACCATGCATTGGAAAGGACTGCGTCTCGTGGCCGATGGCAAGAGGCAGAGCACCATGGAGCCTCATGGCCAATCCCGTCGCAGTGAACACCTTCCTCGTCCCTACGCCCCCGCCGAACCTAGACTATCCGAGTCAATTCCTCGCTCATCCGGCTTGTCAGAAGAGGAAAATGCAGGGCTTCAGCCACCAGACGACGACGAGTCAAACCATGCGGGAGCTCAGCCGGACTTCGCAGGACCATCCTCGGTCGACCGTCCCAGCTTACGCCACAAGCGATTCAGCTTCATGAGACTACGACATGCATCTGACCCCCAATTATCCAAGTCCTACGTCAGGGCGGGCCAGGATACTCCCCCGGTCCCTTCCTTACCTCGTAAGTGAAACACTGACAACCCCCATTGTTTATTAGGATGGATTGGTTAACTGTATCTGCCGGATTAAGCTCCCAAAATTATTACTACCGCCCCAACCAGTCACGAGCTCGATCAACCCGTGAAACAGAGACCCAAGCTCAGCTTTCGGCCATCGTCACGAAAACAGTCGATAGAGGAAATGTCTCGGAAATCAATGGAACAACCCGCGAAGCCTCGTAGAAAGGGCCAAGGATCAACCGACTCCCAGATTACCGACTCAACCCTTGCCATGTCCCAGAGCATTACCGAAGAACCCGGACGCTTGTCAACCAACTCACTTCGAAGCGGGAACCCGCACCCCAACGACTCTCAGCGCTCGTCAGTCATTGATCCCCGGTTTTCCGAATCCTCTCGATCAGACCAGAGCTATGGTGACCAGACAATCACCCGAAGCGTTTCCCCTCGTGATGGTCAAAATGCCACTACCGCAAAACGATTCCGTATGCCACGCTTGAAACGAACCCGGAGCCCTCTCTTTCCTTTACCCCCCAAAGTCTCGCAGCCGCCAGGAGGTGTGGATAATCGACCGAAGTCCCCCCCGGTAGATACTCCAAAATCCGAGGCCTCAGACGGTCATGACCAAGTTTCACCACTACCCTCGCCATCTCGTTCCACCGTGGGACTCGCTGCCTCGAGTGTACCACCACTATTTCGAAATGATTCGACCAATTCCGCTCGCTCAGTTCGATCAAATCCCTCATTCAAGAACAGAGGACGTTCGTCTACCATGGGATCGCTGGCCGAGAACCAAGACGACTTGTCTATACCCCCGTATCTAGCATCTTCGGCGCGCACCTCCACTTCGGCCAGTGGCCGCAAGAGTTTCGGTGATATGTTCAATATCACCCAGCGATTGCGGCAAAATTCATCCCCACCTTCTCCACGTCACGGTTCGCCCACGATAGGTGGCACCTCCACCCCCGTCTCAAAGCAAGAGCTACCAGCAATCCCAAGTCGGGAAGAAAACGACACACCCGCTTCATATCTGACCCGTTTGGAAGAATCTCTTCCCCGTGGCATGATTGCAGGTGCTCTCGCTCAATCAGACGAGGAATTCTACAAGATTTGTCTACGAAAATACATGAGGACCTTCTCATACTTTGGGGACCCACTCGACATGGCAATCCGCAAGCTTTTGATGGAAGTCGAGCTACCGAAAGAAACACAGCAGATTGATCGTTTCGTGCAAGCATTTGCTGACCGTTATCACGAATGCAACCCAGGCATCTTCACGGCCCCGGATAACGCATACTTTATTGCATTTTCGCTTTTGATACTTCATACCGACGTCTTCAATAAGAACAACAAACGGAAGATGCAGAAGGCGGACTATGTCAAGATAAGTCGCAGTGAGGGAATCTCGGAGGACATTCTTGAGTGTTTCTATGAGAACATCCTATACACTCCGTTCATTCGTGTCGAAGACGCCAATCTGCCAGACCGTCACTTGGCGAAACCACGCCGCACTCTATTCAAAAGCAGTAGCTCCGAAAATTTGGCCCGGATTGCACGGGAGCCTGTCGATCCCTATTCCCTTATTCTGGAAGGCAAATTAGGATCCCTGCGCCCCAGCCTGAA
The DNA here is from genome assembly GCF_028827395.1 of Penicillium hordei. NCBI lineage: Eukaryota > Fungi > Ascomycota > Eurotiomycetes > Eurotiales > Aspergillaceae > Penicillium > Penicillium hordei. The sequence goes on from NW_026623142.1 coordinate 6,356,251, forward strand.
GGATGTCATGGATCTGGATGATACATACAATCATTTTGGGACTGCTGGGTCACCAGATATGGACGCTCTTCACCAGGCCTTCACCAAGTCTGGAATCTTGCAAATCATCTCTCTGCGCTCTCGTCCTGATGCATTCATGCCGGCTAGCCTGGATAGTCCACAAGCCTCGAATCCCGGCCTGGTAGATATCAAAGTTGCCAAGGTTGGCTTCCTTTGGCGGAAAGACCCGAAGAAGAAGAAGGCCAGGTCGCCCTGGCAGGAATGGGGTGCGATTCTCACATTCTCTCAGCTCTACTTCTTCCGCAATGTGAACTGGGTGCGCTCACTCATGGCACAGCATGAGGTATATGTCAAGAATGGCCGTCGGGGGACTCTTGTTTTCAATCCACCCCTTGCTGAATTCAAGCCGGACAACATCGTGTCTACTGGTGAGACAGTTGCCCTCCTAGACTCAAGTTATAAAAAGCATAAGCACGCCTTTATCTTTGTTCGACACAACGCGTTGGAGGAGACATTCCTTGCTAGCTCCGAGTCTGAGATGAATGACTGGCTTGCACACCTCAACTATGCTGCAGCCTTCAGAACCACTGGTGTGCGCACCAAGGGCATGATTGCCACGAATTATGAGGGACAACGATACCGCAAGAGTCAGCGATTAGGCTCGATATCTTCACAAAGATCTCACCAGTCGACGGACATAGAGCCCCCTTCTCCCAGCATCGATACCGATATTGTTGCCGAGTTTGTTGCCGCGCGGCGACAATTGATGAGCCACAGGATTCGAGAGCGAAATGAAAAGCTCGCCGTGGCGCAAAAGCAACTGGATGATCTTCTACAAAATGCTCGACACTTGCAAGTGCTCACTCCTCTTCACGCTCGGGCCCGCGAGAGCGTCATCATGGCTGCAGGCCGTCTATCTGCCAAGATCAAATGGGTGAGACAGGATATCTGGCGCAGCAAATGTTACCGCCAGGTTCTCCTGCGAGACCTCGGAGAGGATGAAGAGGCAGTGGAAAGCAGGGTCGGGTCGGTTGCTGAACCGACGCTATCCCAGTCGGACGGAACACGTCTAGCCTCTCTTTCCGGACCTTCCGTGACGTCAGAGCCTAGCGTGGAAGGAGCCGGTAGTATTGTGCATACCGTCTCTAGCGCTGATACCGTTGAGCCTAATGTGGCCCAACTCGAGCGGCCCTCGGAGGCTGGATTGCTGGCTCAACCTTCGAACGATGAACTGCGTCGTCCTAGTATCCCAGGATCTGTGACTTCCGCTGACATTGCTCGTGTCGGTCGTCGACGCTCCGCTGTGACCATTCCCGAACGTGCCAAGTCATACTCTCCCGATCCTACGACCATCGGACTCGAGCGTGAAGCCTCGGTCCTCAGCCATGCCAGCCGGTGGGATGGGGCTAGTCTAGCATCTCGTACATCAAAACTGACATCGCCTGTGAGCTTCGATGATGGCGAGGAGCGCGTTCTAAGGGAAGCTGGTCTACTGGAGCTGCCAGCGTCCCCGTCGACATACAAAGATGAAGGCATCGCCCCCGACGCACTCCCCGGTAAAGACACCGAAGGTGAAACAAATGCAAACGATAAGGGCGATAGACCTAGTCGCGTCCGTCGCAGCCTTCATCGTACCCTCCGTGATTCGCATTCTCATAGAAACCACTCTCATTCGAAGAAGAAACGGGGCTCAGTGTCTAGCACTGGGCAAGAGGAGGACGATCAGCTCTCTGGCGATGGAGAAGTCCTTCCTCGCAAAGCCCCCAGTTTCACTGTGCATGGCAAGAAAGCATCCGTCGTCACATTCGGGTCTGAATGGCAGAACATGCCCCCGGAAGAGCGCCTCAAGCTCCGCAAGCCCACTCCTCATGAAGAGCCACGCGCGTCGGATCCTGCTATATTGGACAGCGGCGAGTCGATTATGACCGACCGCAGCCCAGAACGTCCTCGCTCGGCGCGCAGAACAAGCACCACCACTGGCCTAAGTGTGCGCACCAGCGACGATCTGGCGGAGTTCCAGGATGCGCAGGAAGAGCAACTGGAAGAGGACATCGGGTGCCCGGCTTCTCCAGTGATCACCTCACGCCCGACTCTGGGTGCAGATCCCCTAGGCACCGAACATACTCCTCGCTCCCCTTCATCCACAATATACGGTCATCTTTCCGCACCAAGGCACGACGGCTCTCCCTCTCCCTCCTCTACATCTATTAACGAGCGAATCGTTTCTACGCCGTCCAGCGAAAACCTACACGAGCAGGCCGTAGGCGCTTGATTCTATGCCCATTTTCTTTCCTTTACTTTCTTCTGTACATCCTAACCATTCTCATCTTGATCTTCTGCTTGACGATTATTATACCCCCTTTTCTTCAAACTCATGCATTTCACTTTGTCTTTTCCTGGTTAAATTTCCTTGCTGCCCTTGCATTAACATCTGGTGAATCTCGGTTTCGTGGCGGGTTTTCGGTTCGGTCTGGGTTTTTGAGCATCTGTCTGCGTCCGTGTCTGCGTTTATGCGTCTAGGGGCTCTATTCGTTTACTTTCAGATCGTTGAATCAGATATGTATGACCGGCTGCATTCATGGGCGTGCTTTGATACCTTTGATATCTTATGCCTCGGCCATTTCATTTCGATCATGCTTCTTTTCGAGTGTGAGGCTGTGGAATCACTGATAGACAAAAGCGAATTATGATTGACAATGATTGATTTGATACTTTTATTGCTTCTCACGGTGTCTACAAGTATAGAGGTAAACAACTACACCTAAAGACTATTTATTGGAGTCAATGCTTGTCCACAATCCCTTCGAAGACCCGACGATAGGGCTGATAAAAGCGGTGAGTGAAGCGGTAAACCAACACACCAATCCCAAGTCCCGCCATCCATCCGCGTCGCCAAACCCCCGACCAAAAACCCATTACGACATCTGAGAAACTACAAAAAGCCACCTTCATTCCCCATCACTTCCCACCCTAACCACACCCAATATGGCGCATTCAAAGCGCAACACCTCCCTCCCACACTTCACCTCCTACGAACGCGGTCTTCTACGATCAACCTGGGGCACAAAACGCAGCGCAATCGGCCGCGACAGCTTCCTAACCTTCGGCTCCTGCCGTCTATGTCTACAACCCGCGCGAGCGCCTGTAGTCGCATGCGCCAGCAACGGTGACCTCTTCTGCCGCGAATGCGCAATCAGTGACCTCCTCTCTCAACGACAGGAGATCAAACGGCTTGAGAAAGAGCGCGATGAGGCGCGGAAACGCATTGCGGAGGATGAAGAGCGATCGCTGGCGGAGATGAAGGAGAGGGATCTTAAGGATTTCGAGCTTGTTTCTATGGGGTTGGAGAATAAGGGTGGTGTTTCTGGGGTGAATGGGAAAAAGCGGAAGGCGGAGGAGGAGGAGGCTGTGGAGAAGTTTAAGGCTAGGGAGGTTGAAATTGATGGGAAGAGGAAGAGGGTTTTTGAGCTCGGGGAGGAGGAGATGGCTCGTGTTGCTGGGGAGGAGAGGGAGAGGTTGAGGAGAGAGTTGAAGATCGAGAAGGTTTGTGGTTGTTCCTCGGGCTGGACTCCAGCTTGGAGCTTCGGTCTTCAATTTGGAGTGTGCGCTAAACTAACAAATTGGCTCTAGTCTAATGGCAAATCTGCTCTCCCGTCCTTCTGGGTCCCGAGTTTAACGCCCAACACGGATGCGAATGAAATCGCCGCCAACAAGACCGTCAAGTTGACGCCTATTTGTCCTGGCTCGACAGATGAGAGTCGGCATAGCTACTCGCTCAAGTCGCTTGTTGAGGTTCATTTTACGGAGGAAAAGGCTTCCGATGGGACTGTGTCCCGAGTGTGTCCGAGTTGCAAGAAGAATTTGAGTAATGGGCTCAAGGCGATGCGTATGTGGAATGGAAGTCGGTACTGCCATGTAATCTTGCTAATTATCGCTTACAGTCACAAAGCCCTGCGGGCATGTCATTTGCTCTCCATGCGTAACGAAATTCATGACGCCCCACGAACATCACGTCCCCGATCCACATGCGTCGAAGGAGGAGCAGGAGAAGACTGCTGCTCTCCATGGCCAGGTTCTCTGTTTCGTCTGTGAGACAGATCTTACGGCAAAGTCAAAACCAGACGACAATGGCAAGAAGTCTAAGAAAAAGGATAAGGATGCTATTCAGCCTGGTATGGTGGAGATCTCCTCCGAGGGCACTGGGTTTGCTAGCAAAGGTGGGAATATGGGGAAGAAGACCGGAGTTGCGTTCCAGTGCTGAGCAACTGTGTAATAACAAACGAGAAAGAAACATGAAACACCACCGGTTTCGATTATGTGTACGATAAAAAAAATATCCTGGTATTGCCGCCCGGAGCGGTTATTAACGCCCGAACCATGCAAATACAATGTTTCTAGATATACAGTGAAGTCACGCGAGAAGTCAATAGGCGAACCTAAGTCTCTCTCCTCTCCCATCCACAGTCTCAAGTTCAAGACCGCTTCTTGGCGTTGTTGAACTCGCGCACAGTGATGGAGCAAGCCACCTCCTGACACAAGCGACGACGACGACTAAGATCCAACTTTGAGCCGAACTCCAAGCCAGAAGCACGCTCAACAGCCTCAAGAGGAACCTCGAAATCAGTCAGACGCTTGTCATTCGCAATGCGAGCATTGGGCAGAACAAAAGCACCGAGGGCAACCTTGCTGGTAGGCGAGTTAGTACCATCCTCAGCATAGATAACCTTATAGAAGTGAGTTGGCACAGCGACGTTAGGCGGGTTGCCAATAACCTCATAGTTAACGCGCCACTTTCCATCGGGGTCCCGGTGAGGCAGGTACAGGGGTCCCGTAACGATGCGAACGGAGGGATAACGCTTGGCGAGATCACGACAGAAAGTCTCGAAGTGCGCCCAGTAGTCACGGTTGAAGCCCTCGCCGACCTGCGGACACATGTTGCTCAGCGCGAAGGTGCCGTCCATCGCATCCTGTGACCACTTCGCGTCTGCGGCCGGCACCTGGTGCCCGCGGTCATAGCCCGAGCGGAAATAGTCGGACAGTTTGGCGCGGAACATGGCCGGGATGGTCGTGTCCTCGTAGAAGGTGCTCTTCTTTCGGTCGGCGTTGTTAATGGCTAGGGATTCAGGGGTGATGTGTTCGGCGACCCAGGATGGGTTGCGGGTGCGTCGGTCGTAGGCGCCGTGCAGCGGGAGAGAGTTGAGCTCGTCGGCGATTGGACCCGGGAAGCCATATTGGAGGATTCCGGCTGCGTCAACAGGACCGGTGGATAGCTTGGATGCTAGGGCTGGGGCTGGGATTGTTGAGGGCACCTTAGGGCCTGGGGTTGTTGGTGTCGGGGTGAGGGTTTCTTGTTGTTGGGGCTTGGAGGATTTGCCCGAGAAAAGCAACGCGGTGACACCAGCGCCGGTGGCTGCGCTGGCGGCAGCGATGACGGCCAGAGTTGCTTTGGACATGGCAAAGTGTCCCTTGGATTGACCTAGGTAGGGCTGAGGGTTGAGTCGAAAGAGCCAGGAACCAAAATGCAAAGAGACAACAAAAACCGATGGGGAGTCACGGGCCAATCACATCACATGCAAACCGCCGAACTATTGCTGTTGCAAGGTTGTTCTGCATGAGGGCTGTCTTGTTTATATACTCGCTTGATTCTCTTAATTAGCATGATTCTCGTGATCTCTTGAGACCAATGAGTCTAAAATGATTCAAAGTCACCAGATACTGTCAGTTGCATACATAACCCCCCTTGCATGTGTGCACCCTTCATATGAGAAAGCGTCCAGTATCACCCGATCGGTTGCAATGAGACAGTATTTTTGAACCTCCAGGGATTGGAAGCTTTTCTCTATATCCCATAGTCTCAGGGGATCTCAACTAGATGTTCACGATGCCAGACCATCTATTCCACATCCCAGATGCCAATCATGAGGGGCACGAGGTGCAAAAGTGCAGTGAGAACCTTGGGGGTGAATGCACTATCCTCAGACAATGCAGTTGATTCACTTATAAATTCCCATCCATGGACATTTTCATATCGTCATTTCTTGTATAGAGGGAAAGAGAGGCAAAGTGTTGACCGCCAACCCGCTGATTGCCAGTTACATCACCGTTTCCGTTTTCTTCAACTCCCCACGCTATGTCTGCCAACGACCTCCGGGGGTGGGTGATGAGCGCCGTCTCAGGTGTCGGTGCGTGTTGCCTAGAATCTTCGAAAACTTCAACTAATTATATTCAGCATGCGTCCTTGGTTCTTCCATCATCTGCGTCGATGTGTTGGTGCGGGTGCTTTCCCGCCGCAAGAGCTTCCAGATAGCCAACAGTGGTAACTTCCTGTCGGCATCATTATGTCTCAGTGCTGGAGTTATGGTGAGCAATCATTCTAGAGTTGGAATCAATGAATTATACTAATTCAAAGCAGCTCTTCACCTCCCTCTATAGCATGCTGCCCACCTCAAAGCAATACCTCACCCGCGCCGGCTTCTCCCCCGCTGCAGCTGCATATATTTTGATCAGTCTGTTCATAACTGGAGTTGCAGGCATCCAAATAGTATCCGGATTTGCACACCGATATATCCCATCTCATGTCGTCGATTGTGCCCATACCCATGGCGAGTCGGAACCTGATCCCGAGCACGGCGAGCAGCCCGCACACGAGGACCATGTCCACGATCATACAAACGAACATGATGAACGAACACCGCTATTGCGGCCTAATAAGCCATCTTCGTTCAAGTCAATGCCAGCGGTGGTACAACGAAGCCAACATACTGAGCCGGCACCCAGACGTCGTGAGACCATGCGGGCAATGCTAGCGCGTCACATTACGTCGCTCATGGGTGGCGTAAAATCTAACTGCGATAAAGACGGGCCTTGTTTTGGGATTTCTCAAACCTGCGGTCAAGAATGCACCAAAGTGCTTCACCCATCCAATGACAGTGAAACCGCGCGACCAGCCCCGTTGCATAGTGAAAGCATATCCGTGCCACTAGAACCGGAAATTCAGCACGCTGAAACTGACCTTAGCGATGAACATACACCTACTGCACAGGAAGGGGGATATTTTGACCACATCTCCGCACAGCACCACATGCGACCATGTGCTTCTTCGTCCGCTTCATCTCAGATCATAAAACCACATCCAAGTCATTCATCCCATTCGCATTCGGAGCATCATCCGCATTCGGAGCATAATGGTCACCTCGAGGAAATTGATTCTGAGCATCTCAAATCTGCCGGTGGCAACCCCCACCACCATCACGTCCCTAAAAATGCATTCCTCTCCATTGGACTCCAAACCTCACTCGCCATTGCTCTGCATAAGCTTCCCGAGGGGTTCATTACTTACGCCACCAACCACGCCAGCCCAACCCTCGGTATGACAGTATTCCTAGCTCTGTTTATCCATAACATCGTGGAAGGCTTCGCCATGGCACTTCCGCTCTACCTAGCCCTCGGTTCCCGCTGGAAGGCAATGTTTTGGTCCAGTCTTCTGGGAGGCATTAGTCAACCAGCCGGTGCTGGCATAGCTGCATTTTGGATTTGGAGCACCGGGCAACACAGTAGCGACGATGCTACAGGTCCCTCGTGGGGTATCTATGGAGGTATGTTCGCCGTCACCGCCGGAGTCATGACTTCAGTTGCATTGCAACTTTTCAGCGAGGGACTCGCTCTCACCCATCACCGCGGAATGGGAATCGGGTTCGCTGTTGCGGGTATGGGTTTGATGGGCCTCAGCTTTGCATTGACCGCTTGACCAGGGTTCGGTCCTGGTGATCATTTTCATACGCCTGGCGTTTGATCTTTTGTGATCCTCACGGCTGGCATGCATAAGCGCACATATTGGGTTTTTGCTTTTCACTACATTCATTCAACATGGCCACGGTGTGGCCCTGCACAAACGGGCAAGGGTAGGTGCATACTTCGACGATACATATATTTCTTATCAACAAAACCTGCTACGGGCGTCGAATCACCGATGTGGTGGAAGCACAATTGCCTAGTACTATTGGGTACTCTATGTACATTCCTTATGCAGATAATGATAACTTTTCTCCAATCTATAAAGTAGCTCAGTTCCTTGTGTGATGAGCTCATGTAAATGTTCTTGTGGATCATTGAAGTCTTAGTCGTCCAGGATAGACCCCGTACAGGTGGCTATTTGCACATAGTTTCCAATACATCGTGACATTAAACTGGTATGGACAAGGTATACAATTTGGTCCTGTAAATATTTCAAAGCATCTGAAATCGCCAGCATAAACTCAATAAATCCAAATATTAGATATACCTTCCAAATTCCGGTATATACTCAGAGAGCCTGTACCGAGATACGTCTCTGAGTACCACCACCCAATCCAGCACCACTAATCTCACGTAGATGATTACGGTGCTTCTGACTCTCCTCCTCCATATCCTCAACATCGATACTAAACCGTCTAGGCTTAGACCAAACACCAAATTTCTCACCACCATTAGCCTCCCCAACATTCTTAATCTGCTCAGACTGCACACCAAAGCGATCCGCGACCGACTGGAACAGCTCCGCATGCGCAGAAGCCCGACTCGAAGTCTGGCCTGCTCCCAGACGAGCCTGGGAACGACGCAGCAACTCCATATGCTGCGACGCGGTATCAGCCGCACGGGCATGGCCCTGCGCTCCGGAGTCATTGAGCAGGTCGTACAGGATTCCCTCGTGCAGAGTCGCTGCGGACTGGTAGTTCTCTGAGGCTGTGAACAGCCCCGAGAGAAGCTTCGTCATGTCCAATGTGACTGGGTCACAGCTGCCCCATACCTGGCGCAGGTTGTAGCAGATGGCGCGGCAGAGCTGGATGGCGGAATCGACGTTGCCACGGCAGAAGCGGGTTTCTACTAGTCGTCGGCCGATCCAGACAACTACGTCTGGTGTCCAGGTGCGCTGGACGATTCGGGAGGTCCAGAGTTGGGTGAGGATGGCTTCGAGCTCGTCGAACATCTCGTACTGGCCCAGAAGGGTGATGACGTCGTTGAGATGGTTGAAGGGTAGGTCGACCATCTCGATACCCATAGATTTCGAGGCTGCCATGATATCTTCCAGGAGAAGCTTGGACTTGATTGACATGTCTTTGTAGGTCTTTTCGTCAGTGCACTTGGTTGCCTTGTGGCCGCTCAGGTACAGGCAGATCTGGGTGGCGGTGTTGATGCTCTCCTGGTTGTTCAGACCGTCGGTCAGATGCAGGAAAGAGTGCAAAACGCCTGTCAGGATGGTGGCTTCCTGGAAGCGGGAGGAATTGCACAAGTCACGGACGAGATTGGTGGTCGTTGTGAGGATCTTGATGTTGTAGTTTTCTCCGTGAACCTCACGCAGACAGATCTGGTAGAACTGCTGCACAACTTCCTTGTCGGCGACCTTAGTAGCGGACAGGTTAGAGCAGAAGTACTCATATAGCTTGTCCTTGGTGTCATTAGCAGGGCGAACTCGCTTCTGATTAATCTGGAGATTGTATAGCTGGTGGCCAGCAATCAGAGTGGGAACGAAGTCGTGGCCAGAGAGGCTCTTGGAGAAGGCCCGAGAATTCCTCATCTCACGACTCATCTCGTTCATGATCTGGTCGTAGCTGGCTCGTCTACCGAAGACCTCCTCGAAGGCAGCGACAAACACGGCGTCGTGACGATCGCGAAGATTCGCGGGGGAAGCTTCGGAACTGTACACCACGCGTTGGCGGAGTTCATCAAGGAGGTTGTTTCCGCCTTCGATGAAACCGCACTCAAGGTAGATACTTGCGATCCGACGGGCCCAGTCGGCCATTGTGTCATTGTCACTGTCAGCATGCAGCACATCGGTAGAGTAGGCATGGAGAATGGCGTTGCCCTGCTGAACAGAAGAAGAAGTTCCCTGTCGTGAATGGGCGAGGGCAAGTTCACGGAGCCACGAGAGAGTTGTGGTGGAGAAGTAGCCCTGGTTCTTCTTGGCCAGCTGGAACTCTTCGGTATAGAGAGAACGGGCTTCAACAGTTGAATCATGCTTGCGCACGAACAGCTGTGCCAACTTGTGCTTGAGAGTGATAGGCAGTGGTGTAGTCATCTGGTCGAGGCCCTTCGATGACTGAGAAGGAGCCACCCATTCCCTGGTTTCCAGAGGTAACTTGTACAGTGAGATAGCCTGGTCAACGTGTGCATCGTTGGACTCACACAGCTCGGCAAAGAGCAAGGTAGCATTGAGTGTCTTCTCGCTTGTTGCACCGTGCACGTGGCGACAGGTCATGACATACTCAGAGGCAACCCGGTACCGCTCGGAGAAGTCGGAGCTCTTGTGGGTAGTCAAAATTGACATGTAGCCCAGGTAAGTCTTCTCCAGCATCTTGTCCACCAGCTCATGATCATAGGCCTCCACCTTGTTATCTTCAACAACCAGGGTCGGCCAGAGATACCGGTAAACATTCAAAGCAGAATCCCACTGTCTCTCCTTCTCGTAGAGCTTGATGAGAGCGATTGCAGCGTCCATGCCCTCTGGGGTGATTGCGTTCGTGCGGGAAGTAGCATTGAAGATGCGCTGGTAGATGCTCTTGGCCTCAGCGTTCATCTCCAGGCGAGTTGCCAAAGCAGCCTCAAGATACATGTTCTCGATGGTGTGCTCGTGGGTCTCTCCGAGACGGGCAGTCAAGAAGTTGCTCATGGTATGGAGCAAATCCAGTGCCTTAGTGAACTGGTAGGTCGTCTCGTGGAACTCGACGACGGCCTTGGCAACGGCCATCACCGACGGCACAGGGGCTTTGTCAGAGGCGATCAAAGAACCAAAGGCGTTCTCATAAACAGTTGTAGCCTGTTCCAGATGCAGCCTGCGGAAGTGGCAGTAAGCCAACACCAAAGCCAGGTCTGCCGCGGGAGGTGCCAGCTCGTGCGAGAACTTCTGGTGAGATTTGGCCTGTTCGACAGTGGGCCAGATATGCTGCAGAACCGCCATCGAGCATTCACTGGCTTGGATCCACTCTCCCTCACGCACATAAATACTAGCAAGGTTGTGGCACAAGATCAGGGTGGTGACAGTCATGTTATCAGGACTGGCCGCGATAACGTCCAGCAGCTCAATCAGCAGCTTGCGGTCCCGAGAAGAGAGAGAGGATGCGTCCTGAATAGAGACTGCATTAGCCATGCTCTGGGCAATTGAGAGTGCCAGAGCGGTTGACTCCTCCGAGTACTCTTGGTGAGTCTCCTTGTAGTAGCGCCACATGAGGATTGACAAGGAGCGATCGAGATTGTACATAAGCATCTCGCGAGTCTCGGCGCGGAGAAGGTACACGCGCTGCATCATCTCCTCAGAGTGAATACCAGTAACCTCGAGATCTGCAACCAGTTCACGGATGATGACTTCAGATTCATCATTTCGGTCCTGGCGGCGGAGGAACTGGTAGTACACAAGGGCGACATTGGACTTCTTGTCCATCATATCAACCGAGTCAATATCGCGCGAGTTAAGACCAGCCCACAGGCTTGACAGGACGGCCTGGGCATGAGCCGAATCACCCTGGTCCTCGTACATCTTAGCCATGTACAGAGTGTAGGAGATTCGGCGCTCGTCGGTGACCTCCATGGTGCGCACCATATTGTCATACTTAGTTCTGGCAATATCGCGGCTCATCTCGTCGCTTCCAGTTGTGGAGAAGTGAGTGGTCAAGAAGTCGGCAGTCTCGGATGACTGGCGCGAATTGGTACCGTATTTCTGAAGAATCTGCTGGTAGAAGTGCTTCGAGATAAACAACGCGGATTGATTGTCGTTGCGAGACTTGTACATGCTGACGATCATTCCAAGGTACTTGAGGCGTTGGTTGAATTCCACTCCGGTGATCTCGGAGTCGGTCAAGATCAAGTACTTCATGATGTCTTCCTGCTGAGAGGTGATCTTGCCTCGGTCGGAGAATGACTCTATCATCATCTCGGAGCATGTCAGGGTAATCGGGTGCGACTGGCCGAGAAGCTCCTGGCTGAGCTTCCACGCTTCGTGGCACGTCTCATCGGCGTGGCCGGCATGAGCCAACTTGGACACGCGTGCGCTGAGGACCAAGCTTTCTAACAGAGCCATAGACTTCTCGCCGAGGACCAATCGGCGAATGTCACTCGCAAGTCTATAGAGCTCCACGACACTAGACCGAGTGAACTGGGACTCGCGGCAAGTCAATTCGAGCCGCGCGAAGAGAACGGTGGCAGGCATGAGCTTCTCGAAGCTTGAATTGAATTGGAACTCTTCTTCATCAGTGACCAGGGGCGAAGAGAGGAGGTGCGACAACCAGTAGCGTGCGGTGTACTCCAAGACGACATACTTGTCGAACAGGTGGTTGCGCTCCTCGATACCAAGCTTGTCCATCGAAACATCAACCTCCTCACGCACACTTAATTGCACGCAGGAAAGACACCTGGTGAGCAAGTCGTAGTGTGCATCCTTGAGACTGAGCTGAGACTGTCCACCGGATGATTTGGCCTGTTTGATGATGTGGTCGCGAATGCAGGTATGAGCGAAGGAGACCACGCCATCACGGGTCATTAACAGCGGGCTCAGGGCATTCAAGGCGTCGTAGCTACTACTCGGCTTATTAGATGAGTAGCTGGGGCCCTTGGGGTCCACATTCAGCAAATGTTCAATCTCCTCGACCAGCAGTGGTCTCTCCGCTGCTGCGAGCCAGGAAACAATTTCGAAAGTACCCTGCTGGCTGAAATCGAGGGTATTGGAGTGGAAGTCAATAAGTTCTGGCATTGACTGAGGCAAAGCCTGAACGGACGCAACAGCCTGACTCAAAGTCTTCTGCTGTTTAGCATATGCAACTGCCATTTCAGCCCAACTGAAAGAGCCCTGAGAGCGGGCCACAATGGCAGACACAGCGGCTTGAAGCTGGTTGCCCTTGTGGGTGTCAAAGTTGGCGGTAGATGCAAGCATCTTGTTGACATACGCCCCAAGGTCGGTCTTGGTCTGGGTGGTCTGTAGGGTAAACTGCTGAACGCCTTTGGAGTTGGTCTTCAGGCTCAGGGGACGGGTGAAAGCGATCATCTTAGATCCAACATTCTGCTCGGAGAGAATCTCACAGAAGCGATCAAGACAGGCAATGGCATTGGTATGGCCGCCCCTGATCTGGTCGATGCCGTCAACCACAAACATGTACTGGATGTTAGTAGCAAGGCCAGCACGAATACCTCTCCAAAGGCTTGCTTCAACTGCGTCGTCCCCAGCGCCGTCGATCGCTCCTTGGGCAGCTCTGGCGACTTCAACCAGGATAGCCTCCTGGGTCTGCTTGTCACTGACAGAGTGGTCCAACATCTGGTGAAGGACGCCCTTCAAAATGCGGAGAGGCAAAGTAGCGACAGGAATATCAGCACCTTTACTGGGTTAGCTCGCAATTCAACAAAATATAAAAATAGGCAAACTCACGAATGGTATACGGGATAACATTCCAGTTATCGTGTTCAGACGACTCTTGTAGTCTTTCAACTGTCCATTGAGCCAGTGCACTCTTTCCCGAGCCAGGGCCACCAGAAATCAGCATCACAGGGGAGCTCGCGAGACTGAAATCATAGAGCGTGTTGTTGAACCACTCAAACGATCCCTCAGCAAGCGAATGAGCGCGAGAGTCGAGGATAAATTGGAGAGGGCGGTCCTGCACTCCCAGGAATTGACGCAAACTACCCAGCTCAGGCGAGGAGTAAATCAGGGCGCTGTCCTGAACAAGCTTCGCAGTGTGAGCATCGACAACACAATTCCAGTGGGTAGAAAAGCGCTTGGCATAAGTCACAAAAGCGGCATCAACATTGCGTCCGATAACTTGATCAGACTCTTTGCTCTTGAATCCCTCGATACAGCTGATGGCCGTGCTGCTGACCATCTCAAGCAAATCTGCGAAGACAGCGGCAACATATGGCTGGAGTTCAGCAGAGGATTTGTACGCGGTCTCATACTGGAGAAGCAAGTAAATACCGACGGCGACCCGGCCATATCGGCCAAAGACGCTCTCGAAGACATCCGTGTTGTCCATATCAGACTATACAACTAGTTAGTATTCATATCCAAAAAGGCTCACCAGCCACCTTAACTCACCTCCAAAAGGAGGATAGAGAATCCCCAGATGAGCGTTGCCGCCTCATTGGCAGCTGGCGCGAAGACTCCAACGGACTCCTGAAGGGCGTCGACTGCATACGCCAGTCTAGACGCCCACCTGAGGCTGCAGTCAAGTCTGCTACCATCATGAGGCATCCAGCGGAGACGTTCAGCTGCAACAGCATCAAAGAAAGCATCAACGTTAGGGCTGCGCTTGCTGATCTGACTGGAAGACAGGCCCAGCTGAGCCTTGCACTTTTGGGACACGGCCAGAACCTTCTCCTGAAGGACAGTGACCTTGTATCCACTGCTAAGCTGTCTGACAAGGCGCTTCGAGGTCACCTCATTTCCGGCGCTGCTCTTGGTGCCGGACCTAGCATTGGTGGTTCCATTGTTGAAGCTGTCAGAGGTACCATAGCCACCAGCTTGTCTAGTTCCTGCTCCACCAACAATGCCTTGGCTGACTCCGCTGTTGTCATTGCCGGATAGTCCATAGCTATTGTCTTGGTGAAGTCCCAGAACACCTTTGCCGGCGATGCCTGCCTGGTTCGATCCAGTGCCGCCGGTATTGAACAAGGCGCTATTTGTCTGGCCAGTGGTGGTAGAACGCAGGCCACTTGTTTGGTTGGATCCACCGGTGGTAGAATACTCCGTGTTTGTCGGGGTCTTAGGATTGAAGCCTCGATCGGACACCGCACGAGCATAAGTAACACCTCCCCTGTTCGGCTGGTTTGAGGCGGCCAATCCTTGTCCACTTCCATAGCCATGTTCTCCTGCGGTGGGAGCAACCTGGTCGTTCGATCTTGTGAAAGTAAGATCATGGGCCTTGGCTGCGTTGTTCCCAGAGACGGAATGTGCCTTGCTCCGTTTTCTGGTGTTAGAGGTCTGGTTGGTGGCTCCTTTACTCGTACCATAGCCAGTGGCGGCAGCGGCGGCGGCAGCAGCTTCACCTGTCCCCGCTTTCTGGGAAGGCTGGGAGCCCTGCTTGTCAAGTTGTTTTCTGTCGATATGGTATTTTCCAACGTCTTGATCGGCAGATTTCTGGGAGAGGTTCTTGCCAGTGGCCCCATCGTTAGAGACTTCCGGGCTGATGTTCTCATGGTCGTGGATCTCTTTTTCAAGGGCTTCCTCGCTATAATCACCTCCTGTGGCGACTTTTCCAGTCTTTCCTTGGTTTGAGCTGGCCGTGTTGCCGCTTCCTCCCCCCGCGAAGGCAACCTGAGGAGCATTGTTGGTTCCTTGGCTGGGTATTCCTTTGCTGCTGGTCCCTCTCTGAACAAGAGTTTCTTGGCCGGTCGAATTGTGGTAGTTCTTTTCTTGGAAAGTGCCCGGCATAGTGATGGGGCCCTTGCGGATATCGTAATTGGGTTCAAGCTCTCCAGCTAACACGCTGCCTTTGCGGTCATACTGTTTAAAGTCCGTGTCTTGGTTTGCTTTAGTGCTGTATTGCTGTTTCTGGCTGGCTTCTGGCTGCTCGCTGGCCATCCCTCGTTGCTCCACCTTCGTTTCGCTAGTAGGGTTGCCGATGTTGTCTTGGCCAATGCCTCTGCTGGTTTTCTTTCCAGTCTGCTGAACATTCTCCTTGTTGAGGTCTTCTTTGTTCATTCCAGCAATACTGCTCGATGCTCCGCCGCCAAATCCTCCGGCAGCTCCTCCGGCAACTCCTCCGGCAACTCCTTGGCCAGTCGATGCTTTAGTGGGTTGACCTTGGGTGCCAACTTCTTTTGCGCCATTGAAATTGCCTTTGCTGACTTCATCGCGGGCGGATGAGCCTTTATCGGGGATCTCATTGGCCTTGTCTCCCTGTTTGCTGACTTCATCACGGGCGGATGAGCCTTTATCGAGGGCCTCATTGGCCTTGCCTCCCTGGCCGGTCGATTGTTGGGTGTTTTGGCCTTTAGTCACGATGTCTTTTGCGCCGTTGTAATTGCCATGGCTGACCTCATCGCGGATGGATGAGCTCTTCTCGAGGATCCCCTTGGCCTTGGCGAACATGTTGATGGGTGGTAAATTGGCAGGTGAAAATATTAACAATAGATGTATTAACAGTAGGTGGATCGTACAGATAAAAAATTAATCAAAGAATGTCATTCAGTCGTGTGTGTTCAGCTTTCAAAAGTAGAAGATGGAATACAAAAAAGGAAACCGATTCAGAATTGGGGCCCCGGGGGTACCTAAATAATATTAGGAACTATCTTTCTCCTCATTGCATCATGAAGTAATTTCGGTGGTATCTGAACTGGAGCAAGCACAAGTGAGTGCATAGAGTAATGCTCGGTACGCAGCTGAGCCATCCCATGCCTTTGCTTGAATTCCAAGGCCCGCTGCCCGACGATCCAAGAAAAGCAATGGGGAGCTCGATGTCATGGTACAGCATAACATCAGAAGTCGATGATGCTCAACCAGAGATAGGGAGTGGGATAAGTGGATCTCCCAGCAGTTGATGTCTAATCCAGGTCTTCACGCTTTATATCTGTTCTTTTATTCTCCAGTTAACGTGACGGAGTATGGTAGCCTGCAACTTTTGATTCTTTTGCATCTTCTGGTCCAACTAACACGTATACCCTTCATTGGATTGTGCCCTGCAGTATCGCAATATGTAAAATCAATTCCAAACGGTCAAGAACCCGGAACTGAGTTCAATCGATGTCATTGCAATGTGTAGGGTAGAGACGAGTTTGGGATCATGGGGTACGATTGAACTCAATCACCCCTAGGCGATACATTTCTCCACTGTCTGACGATTAGACATGTCTGGATATCTGCTCGTTGGGTCCCATCTTTAGCTCAAGTGGATGTGGAGGCCAGGATTGAAGTTGGCTACTGGCCAATATCCCTTAGTCATCTCGTGCTCCCCCCCGATAACCTTAAATTAAGCCGTCGATCCGTGGGCGTCTCGGCTTTGGAACATCAATCATGTTTGCCAAACATGTTCGCAAAGTCATGATTTCCGGATGACCCGGCATTGAGTTGGTGAGGTCATGCCTCCTTGTTTTTCAGATCATTATCCCACACGACGCAGGAACATCCGTCATTTATGTCATGACGTCGAGCTCCGAGCCATGCGAAATTATCTCTTACTTCTCACTCTAAATGAGCCTGTCCCTGTCATTAGGTGATAGGTACAATATGAACACGTCACGTGGGAGGTTATCGGAAGATTTGCGTGGATGCGTGTCTTCCAGAAGATGGACATTATGTAAGCATATTCTTCTAGTTACTATTATGGAGTAATTAACTAGCCACTACTTTTATATTGTCCGGGGATGGATCGAAAAGGGCCTCGCATCTCCATCCTTCTGACGATAAGATGGGAAGGAGGAAAGACACTAAGAAGACATTGTAGTAGTATCCCCGTAAATATAACGACCCTAACATCATCTTGAGCCAAATAGATCAAGGTATTGAAATCCCCGTCGTCAAAGTAAGAGGCCGACTATTCTTGTAGGTACTATAAAAGAGACAAAGGCTCCACGTTCTCTTGAACCAAGCTAAAGCGAAAAGACTCGCCAATCTCTATCCCCCGCACTTTTCATGGCGCGGTGCCCCATGATGCGACACAAAGGTAGGGAAGATGAGGACTTGGGCTATATACTGGTGAGCTCTGACAGGTATGGGTGGGGCAAGCGGTTTGGAGTACACTCCGATGTACAGTCACTTCAGGAATTGTACTCCATTATTGTCGTTGGGAGGCCAACAGAACAAACCGCGTAACAAACCGCATAGGGCTGAGTCCCACCATGGAAGAGGCATTCTACAACTCCAGTATCAGCCCTGCAGAGGCATACAACTGAATAAAAAGAGCAAGCTCTATAGCTCTAGGCACTTTCTCAAGTAAAGATAACCCGAAAAGCATGGGAAAAGAGGCAGAGTCCATCTCTGGATCGGAAATGCAATTCATGAAACAGCCTATTAAATGAGTCGAAAAGTGACTCTGAAGTCTAGCCTGCGAGAACTGCCCGTAGACAGCTCACATCCAGCCACAGCTTTCCATCCTCAGACCGCCATGGGTATTCATCCATTTCCGCGAATCAACCTCCAAAAAAAACCCATTGCCAGCAAAAAAAAAATTCAAGTGAAGACGAAGAAGCGTGATATCATCCGTACAAGTACCAGCCGTATCTGGTGTGCTTTCGTTCGTTTGGGCCGTGGTCGTGCCGTGGTCATGCGAAGATTTTCATCGTAGAACTCGACTAGCCGATCGCGGCTCAGGTGGTTGTTTTAACGACTTGAATAATCTATTGGCCGGGGTTGGGGTTCATCTGCATTTCGCGACTAGTCAGCCTTTCTGTCCTTCACTCTCGAAGTTCGTGGTGTGTGGTCGTGGATATTTCGCGAAATGTGCGTTGTGTTTGGTTGTGCGTGGTGGGTGTGAGTCATTCGATATGTACCTTGCGCTTGCCACCGGTCATGGTAACGTTGACGAAACGGCGAGTGTAAAGAATACGCTTGTAGGCGCGACCCTTGGGGTTCTTCTTCTTCTCCTGGGGCTCGACCTGGATGCAAAATTGTCGTTAAAAAGACCGGTCGGATGGATGGCCACTGCGAATCGTGTATCGAGTGGCGTTGGCTGGAAATCGAAGAGAACTCACCTTAGGAGTGGCAGCCTTGACCTTACCGGCACGGGCGAGAGAGCCGTGAACCTTACCCATGTTGGATGATTGACGTTGATGAACGGGAGATGGAAGTGGTTTGGTGATGAAGCGATTCTTGAATCTCGATTGGGAGTGCAAAATTGGGAGTGCGACCTGTGTGGGGCGGCTTAGCGAGTGCTTTCGGTCCGGATTAACTCAGCCCGTGTGGGGTCATGTGATGTGAGATAAGCCGGTGAGGTAAGCCGGGGTTAAGGGGTCTTGGCAATAGTTTCTCCGAAGTGTATGGCAATAACCCTGGAGCACTTACTGAGTGTTACGGAAGTAGGAATTGGGTAAATAGAAAGGGACAAAAATGGGGAGGGTGCAAGCAGATGGTTGTTACATATTTATATTCCCTACCGGACTTTACGGACTTTACGCAGCTTGGGACCTTCTACGTAAGATCCGTCCATAGCAAATAGCCTTATGACTCAAAGTCGGGGTCTCTTTTTGGTATCACGAGTAATGTACATGTTTTTCCCCAGCGCTATGCAAGATGAGGCATTCCAAAATTCCATGGATGCAATAGATCCAATCCGCCTTTTGGTATACATTTAGGCCCCCTTCGATTTCTCCTTGGCAGCAGCCTCTTCTCGTTCTTTCTTTCTTGCCAGATACCGCTCTTTGGCGCTGGACACATCTTTCTCGGTCTTGCGACTGCGACTCTTTTCGGCAATCTCCTTTTGCTTTGCAGCCTCAGCCTCCTCTTCTTGTCGTGCACGCTCCTCGTATTGGCTTGCGACCATGTCGGTCTGTCGCGCCCGTTGAGCACCACGGGCACCCTGGTAACCAGCACCGGTACCTGGTCGTCCGGTAGTAGGCCGTGAAGCTCCTGCTTTCGCCGTAGATGATTGAGTTTTCGGTTTCGGTGCCACATTCAGTCCTGCAGACAACAACTGGCGCTTGTCGACAACTTGGCCCTCGTCATTCACAACGACCCGAGCTCCATGAGCATTGAGATCCTCCGCCTTCTGAGCATCCGTCTTATCCTCTTTATTCTCCATCTCCTCGATGATCTCACCTGCTTTGATACGGCGGGCAGTCTCTTCTGCAGCCTTCACGACCTCCTCGTGCTGTGCTTCTCCTCGCGACAGAACGTCCCGGTAGAATCCAATCATGCCGGAGCCGCCACTCTTTTTGCGCCGTTCTTCTTCTTCCTTTTCACGGCGTGCTTCCTCTTCCTCTGCCTTGCGCAGTTCCACTTGCTGCGCCTTGTAGGCAGAGGTGACAAATTTCTCTTTGTCCTCAAACTCATCACCTTCAGCTTCACGCTCCCTGGCTAGCTGTCGATCCTTAGCCCGCAGTTGATCCCGTTTCCGGATCTCCGCACTCTGTAGCAAGTTCTGCATATACTTGGGTGTTTCACTCTTAGTTTCCACTGATGCCTTGGCGGGTTTGGCATGCAGGCTGTCGTATACTTCATCGTATGAGTAGATCAATGGGTCGAGCTCTTCGGCTGCCTTTGCTTGCATGTTGCTGCTATGCATTGACGCGAGATTGGTGTATTTCTGAGCAGGGGCGGCTGGCTTGTTCGATTTCGCCTGGTTCAATCCAAGTTTTATTGCGCCTTGTTGCTCTTTTTCCCTTTCTTCATCCTCATCCTCATCATCTGCAAATAGCGAGTTCTTGCTGAGTGGTTTGGCTGTTGGTTTCGGACCGCTCCCAAATTGGATTTTGCGTTTCGGCGGTGGCCCTGCGCTTGGCGGGGGTTTCTTTTTCGTAGCTGGCTCCTCTAGCCCTCCAATCGTTGAGATTTCGATTGCACCATTGCCAGTTTGTTGGTCTTCATCTTCGGAGCCGTCGTCGAATATGTTCTTTCTTTTCTGCCCGCTCCCTGGTTTCTTTGCCGCCAGACTTTTGTTCGGAAGGTTCAATCCGTAGGGGAGATTTGCTGCCATATTAGACCTTAGGTGTTCCAATCCGTTCCAGGGCTTTATGTGCTCAGATTAATAGCAACGACGTTGGTATATTTGGCAGGAGGTGCTTGTCGAGGTCAAAAGTTGCGATAGCGATCGACTGCGATAAAGTCGTGGCTTGTTATCAGTAGGTCACGTGTTTGTGACTTTTGCGGGGAGATCGGAGCATTTATAGTATACGGAGTACCAAACACATAGTGAAGTTGGTTTGGGCATTCAGAGGTATTGATTATATTTTGATACTATGTGTATATTTTGGACTTGTTGTGTTACGAGCTCAAATATATCTTCAATACAGTTAGCAGATTCAGTTCTAGGTTACAGATACAAAGATATATATAATAGCTGAGAACCAGTTTTGGACAAGATGTCACTCCCAAATTTCCTTTGAAGACAGCATGAAGGCCAACATGAACTAGTTCAAAAGTCTAGAAAGCCACGCTTTGATAAAATAATTTTCAACCTTCAAATGTATCAAAAGTGTATACATCATCTTCATGGAAGCTCATTTCTTACCAGCCACGTGATGGCGGCCGCTAGTAAAGCCACAATCCCCGGCTCCTCGACGGTCTTCGGCTCCATCTCAACCCTGAATAATCCAAATCTACTCAAAATGTCCTACTACTTCACCATTCTATCACCCACTGACACACCTTTGTTCAACATTGCCTTTGGCACATCGAAGGGGGGTGGTGATGGCATTGCCCGCTTCCGCTTCCCGGAGACAGCGCAGTACATGAACCAGTTCATCATCCACTCGAGTCTGGACATACTGGAAGAAGCGCAATGGACTAATGGCGGAATGTAAGTTCAACAAGCTATTCAAACCTCAAATTGCTCCTGCAAACCGGCTCGAATTCCTGAGCTTGAATCCCTGAGTGCCACATAAACACAGCGAACCTCAGGCCCAAATAAGCGCTTTATGCCCCACATCAAACATCCAATTCCAAAGCTAACATTGTCGCAAAAGGTACCTGAAGCATATCGACACCTACCCACCGGCGGCAGCCTACATCACGGCCTTCCTCACCCCGAGTGGCGCGCGCTTCCTCCTCCTCCATCAACCCCCGCATCTCCCCTCTTCAACCAGCACAAGCAGCGGTCTTGGTTCCTCCTCCCTGCTAGGCACAGCAGGATCTACCACACGCGCCTCGTCCAGCTCTATCGCCGCAAATCCGACCTCGCCGCAGACCGAAGAGGCCGTGCGCCAGTTCATGAACGAGGTATATGAGAGCTATGTCAAGACGGCGATGAGCCCGTTCTATAAGCAGGGAATGGAGATCAAGAGTCCTGTTTTCAGAACACGGGTTACTGCTGCAGGGAAAAAATGGCTGTAATCTTGCTGTCCCTTGGTAGTTTTAGTTCATGAGCGTGGCGTTACTAGGGCATGTATTCTTTTGGGGGTTGATTCTTTCTCTGTATCTATTGCATTGTTTTGACTTGCTTTGCAGCATAGATAAACAAGGTCACAAGTCAACGATGGGGTCGATAATTTAGTGTGGTGTAATACAAACAAAAGTGTGCTTCTTATTCTTGATTCAAAACAACCAATTGAACTAGAAGTGCAAATGACTATTGTTCTCCACCTAAATTGATTGGCAAAAAATGACACTAGTTGGGATCAATGAAGTCCCTGGCTCGCTAAAACCTAACAAAAGAAGAGGTTCGAAAAAGAAAAGCAACGAGTATGCGTACTGCAGTATCTCAACAGAAAAGAGATAACTCCAGTCCCAAACGCCGGGAATTTCCTTCCAATCCCAGCGTCCAAAGCCAACCCGCTAAAACAAATAGTACATACTTAGACGGTCATCTGAGGAGCCAGCTTCTTCATGGTGACGGTTTTGAAATTATCGACAGCGTGAATGACGTCTTCCAACTTGGCAACAGTTCCAAAGATTCCGCCTTCCATTTGAATCGATTGAATAGTGCCAACATGTAGCGAGGGCTCGGCGGCTGCAGTGCCGTCATCTAAGATAACACAGTCAAAGCCACGGTCATTAGCTTCGCGCATGGTCGTCGAAACGCAGACGTCGGTGGTCACACCCGCAATAACGAGGTTTTTCACTCCCTTGTTGCGAAGGAGGAGCTCAAAATCGGTGTGTGCAAAGGCACCTCGGCCGGGCTTGTCGATGACCGGCTCACCGGGGAGAGGATACAGTTCGTCAACAGTGTCGTGGCCCGGTTCGCCACGGATAAGCAGACGGCCCATGGGACCGGGGGAACCAATCCCCAAGCCGGATGCGTTATTACGAGACCGATATGCCTCACGGCTTGAGAGAGTAGACAGATCGGGTCGGTGTCCTGATGTGAGTTAGTAAAAGGATATTGAGAGCTCAAGACACTAAGTACCCTCGCGAGTGTGGTAGACCGAGAATCCGCCAGAGCGGAAAGCATGGAGCAATCTTTGTAGACGGGGAATCAAAGCCTGCGCGCCAGAAATATCATAGCCCTGATATCCCATGTATCCTTCAGGCAAACAGACTAGGATAAAATCAGCCAGATGATCCTCTGATAGTGGCAATAGTCCGAAATACTTACAGTCTTTTTGCATGTCAATTATCACAAGTGCAGTGGTGTATGGGGTAAATGAGGCATCGTGGGGCCAATCATAAGGGATAGCTGGCAGCTGGCCCTTGCGGACCTTGTGGTGAGGTACCTGTCGCGGCTTCTCGATGATAGGGCCATGATTGTGTGTCGCATTTAGCACCGTCAGGGTCCAGATACCCGGAGAGCCAGCTGCGACTAGCATAAAAGGACAATCCATCAACCGCGAGGTTCTGCGACGCTTGCGCGTTTCCTCAGTCAGACCATTCCGTGGTCGATAATGGCCGCCACGATCACAACGCAGCCACACCTTGGCGGTGCGGCCAGGTTTCTTCTCCGTGGGTGTGCTTGACGATTTAACAACCACATTGTAGCCATGTTCCTTGCCATGGTCCTGGACTGCGGCGAGAAGAGTTGCTCTGTAGACATAAGTCGTTGATATTGGCCCTATCAAGCAAGGGGCAATGGGATGAGAACTTACTTGTCAGGGTATGTCCCCTCCGGAGGGGGCACCAATTGCATTGCCAGTTCTGGAATGTCTTGAAGGTCGCTGGGCGCATCGTCCAAGTTGAGATCGGTTGAGTCTGCCATGGTGATAGATCGGGTTGGGCCTTAGCCTCACTGGAGGGGATCTATCTAAGGGACAGGAACTGTAAGTTTAGATGTCATACCATCCTCCCACGTTTAACCGATGCACCTCAGCACTGAGGTAGACAGATGGAGCTTGCAAATAATCGGGGGTAAACAAGTGCGTGGAAGCAAACAGGATGATCAGCGATCTTAAGAACCGCGTGCGTGGGCATAGCGTCCAGGGTAGTGTCTAGAGGTAACAAACACATGTTCTTAGAGCTTGGAGGCTCGCAAAGGGTTCTAAAGCAAATGTTGAAAGGCAGATAAAGCTACTTACCTCTCCGACTTGATTGCTCCAGAGACCTAAAGACTGGAGACTGGGGACTGCTGAGTCCAGATCACGGGCTGAGGTCGATCAGGATCACTTTCAGCTCCAATGAGGCTTAGCTCCACACTGATGCCTTACAGCGCCTTTTGATGCCTGGGGCAGAACATGTCTGCCTCAAACGCGCCAAAAGAGCGGTGGGTGGCTGATCCCAGATCTGCCAAATGAGGACTAGCGCATCTACTGGCCCCCCCTGACGACCGAAACAACAACATCGGTTTCTCCCAGCCCGATCTAATCTAACCCGCTTTTCGACACGAGGCGGGTCGAAGGTAACCCAGCTTTGCCCATCTTAGCTCGCCACATCCCTCGATCTTCTCTTCCTCTCTGTGGACGGACACATTACCAGGCACCGCAACCAATCCCTTGCGTCACCGCCTCCGCGAGGGGCTCTTATCAAAACGCACGGTTGTTGACATCGGGCCACCACACAGCATATGAGTCTTTGAGAGGGGCTGGAGCGATCTGTAGGGCAAGACAGCCTGACGTACAGTTTCCGCTGACTTTCGCCAATTTTGGACGACGGGTGTCGTCCAGACATCTTCTTTGCGACCGGTCCTCTGGGTGCCCAACGCGAGAAGATGCCGGCCGTCGAGGAGTCACCTTCCGAACGGAAGCATACGAGTAGCTCTTACAGAGATGAACTGGCTCATTACAAATCCCAGTATGAGCAACTTGAGGCGGAGCTTGCGGACTTTCAGTCCTCCAGCCGGGAGCTGGAGACTGAGATGGAGAAGGACATTGAAGCTTCAGAAAAGCGGGAACGGCAACTGAAGGAAAAGCTCGACACGATGCGATATGAAGTTGACGAGTGGAAGGTAAGGGATGATGCTCATTGTTCACCATTTTTCCGGGGCTAACATTGCGTTGGCAGACCAAATACAAGCAGTCGAAAACCGAAGGCAACTCTGTACAGAACAACCTGCAGAAAGAAATCACCACGCTGCGAGACGCGAATCGCACTTTGCAGCTCAAGCTTCGAGACATTGAAGTTGCCAACGATGACTACGAGCGCCAAGCCCGGAACACCACCTCGTCCCTGGAGGACATGGAGTCCAAATACAACATCGGCATTGAGCGCGGGGTCTTGCTAGAGGAGGAAATCAGAAATGGAGAGCAGGAGCGGGAGCAGCTGCGCATTGACAATCAACGCCTCCGAGACGAGCTGTCGGATCTGAAGATTGAGGCTGAGATCATCCAAGAGAAGCTTCGAAATACCGAAGGACATGGGATGCGCCGCCGCAAGCCTACTCCATTGTACCATCGCAGCCCGGCAACTCCACAAAGTTTGGAGATCTTTGACCGTTCGCCTGGCACCGTTACATCTTCCCCAGTATTCGCCACGCCCCCCGCTAAATCATCCCTTGCGTCGTCTACCGCTACCCCACCGTCACCCCCTATCTCCGAGTCGTCTGTGAACATGCGCAAGTCAATCAACCCCCATGCAAACTCCACGCCTACATTCCCTCGACAGAGAGCCGCTGGTGCAGATCCAGTGAACTCTAGAACCCTTCACGCTCGGACTCAACCGCGCACCACTCATTCACGAGCCACATCTCTCGCTTACAGCAATAGCGCATATAGCACCGGAAATAGCAATGGCAATGGCAATGGTCGGTCCACTCCCTCTATGTCGATCTCGTCTCGCAATAGTTTGACGAGAATGAACACCTCGCGGCCGCCAGGGCTTCCCAAGTCTGGATCACTATTCCAGATCCGTGGCCTGATTGGTAAGATGCAGAAGCTCGAAGAGCGCGTCCAATCAGCCAAATCTCGACTTCCTGCCCCATCCGACACCTCCTCTCGCGGATCCCCTCGTTCTGGATCTGTTATCAGCGACACTCCGATCGTCCCCTCGTCGATCACTGTTCGCAGTTCTCGCAAGCGACTGAGTAATAGTAGCCTCGGTTCCTCCGCGCGGGATAGCGAAAGCACTCCATCTTACCCCCCGCAGGGTCGCCAGTCATTTGGACGGACCGCCGAGAGTCGCCCGAGCAGCCGAACTAGTTTCTCTAGCCGCAGCTCCTTCAGCCAGAGCGTGCACTCGGGTGTTCCTGTCAATGCCCGGCCCGAAAGTCGTTCGAGTCGTCCCGGAGCCAAAACGCCACTGGGTCACTACTCGACAAACCCTCTGACAGAGAGCCGTCGGCCACGGTCATCTCTCAGCAATCACGCCGGCCAACTCCCTAACATCGCTGGCATGTCCCTCATCGATGAGGACCAAGACATTGTTACGCCAACCACCTCCCGCATCTCCCAGGAGATTCAACCGCCTCAACGGCCACCCGTGACTACCACCCCCACCCCTGTAGTGAAGAAACGAACCATCAGCGGCATCCCGGCACCCCGAAGCTTCAAGACTAGCATTGGACCTGGTGCCATGCCGCCGCCCAATAGGAAGACCCAAGTCAGTGACCTGGGAGAGACCTTTTAGTTCGTCTTTTTTTCGCGTTTACTATTTATTCAATTTGCATGGAGGGGTTTAGTGAACGGGTGGTTTGTGTGCTAGGGTTATCTTTCCACGTTTGTTTTACATACTTCCAAGATTGACTTTGATCGACTGCATTTTACAAGAGGAGTGGGGGTCCTTCCCGGCAGACCGCCTTGGTCATATCCCTTCCTGTTCAGTTTTGCATGTTGACTCGTCTCGGGCCAGCCAGGCCTGGTTCCTCTGTGTGCGGTGTGGCCCCCGGTGGATTCTGGGGACGTTCTAAGCTGTGTCTCAGCGATTGTCTTTTCATTCAAGATTCAATAATACCCATGTTGTTATTTATGCTCCACAAAATAACATTGTATGATGTACAATACCTACATGAGGTAGGTATAAATTGAGGTTTCGTTTCGATTGTGACGTAGATCCATACTTTTGGGAATAGGTTGAGTTGGGGATATGGCGATCATGAATATGATTGGTCTACGATCATTTTTCTGTTGTACAAAGTACGCAATTTACACCACGGCTGATGTTGAATGATGCACGTCGGCCGAATTGGGATAGCGTTGGTGCCATTCTCAAATTAGAAGTGGCGTAGACCTCCCGAGGTCGGGAGCATATCTTGATTACAGATTCTAGATCGCATTGAAGATATTTACTTTGTATATATACCTAGGGCGTATGGAATATAATATGCCAAATAAATAATTTACCCTTGGAATCTCCAAGTATTAACAACACTGCATCTTGAATTGCATGTGAGAGAGAGAAGAAGATCGCTCTCCGAAGACGCTGACCGAATCGGGTGCCGAATGCACGGGTGCGTACGGTGCCGGGACCCGTGGGGAAGCATCCAGAATACGGAGTACGGAGCATACCAGGTAGGTAGTATAGATGAGATATTCCTCCGTAATAGTACGGAGTATTCCCTAGAGGCTGGTTTGGTTTTTATCTAATTCTTTATTTTCAAGAAATTAATTAAAACAGAAAAGAATAAAATCAAATCAATAAAAAAAAAAGACCAAAAAAAAAAACAAATCACCGAAGTGAAGTGGTGGGCAACAAATTGTAGTGGAACCTGGCCCAACAAAGCCAGGGAGTTGGGGGAGCTCGTTCCTGGGCAAGTACCTTTCCATAGTATTAATTATGTAAAGATACATGCGTTTTCGGTCACTTAGGGGAATCCATCATAGCCAGTTGGGATCAACTCCACTTGGGGTGGGACCTCTAGAAAATCATCTTCTCAGCAATTTTCTCCCCTGGGACTTTATTATTATTGGACTTGGGTTCTGAATCTCTTCAATTTCTATATTCCAATCTTAGAAAATTTCTATTCGGGTTTTGGTGGTTCCCGGTAAGTCTGACTGCATTCGCTACTAGGTCTTACTTCGTACTTTCACTTCCGTTTGCGAACCCTGCAGACCGATTCCGCATTTGACACTATCTTTCTTCGAGCCCCAAGTTCTCGACTTTGCTCGTGCTGACCTGGCCTTTCTTCCCCTCCAGATCTCATCCCTGACGTTTATCCTTCTTTCCTCTCCCTCTCTACCTCGCCTTTTTCTGCCCACAGCCACCACTCAGGCTCTTTCCGCCACTTCCAGCATTGTACATTACCGACTTTTTAATCAGCGCTGTTGGATACCGCGCGAAAACGTTACTTCAATTCCTTATAAGGGAGTCTGACCTGTGATCATTAACATCATGAGCATCACAAATGGCAACGGCGAGCCTGTCGCCAAACAGGACATCCCCTCACATTTCATCGGTGGTAATGCCCTCGAATCAGCACCCCCTAGCGCTGTGAAGGACTTCGTGGCTGCTCACGATGGTCACTCCGTCATCACATCGGTAAGTAGGAAATCGAAAGAAAACTCATGATCACGGAAAAGAAGATGGGCAAATCGGACATGGGACTAACTGGTTCCTAGGTGCTTATTGCCAACAACGGTATCGCTGCTGTCAAAGAGATTCGCTCAGTGCGGAAATGGGCTTACGAGACCTTCGGCAACGAGCGGGCTATCCAATTTACCGTGATGGCCACGCCCGAAGATTTGACTGCCAACGCCGACTATATTCGCATGGCCGACCAATATGTCGAGGTTCCCGGTGGAACCAATAATAATAATTATGCCAACGTCGAGTTGATTGTCGATATTGCGGAGCGGATGGATGTTCACGCCGTGTGGGCAGGATGGTAAGTGGTTTGGAGATATCGGGAAGGAGGGAAAAGAACCAAAAGAACGAAGTGCTAATGCCCATTTTGTAGGGGTCACGCCTCCGAAAACCCTCGGTTACCCGAATCTCTCGCTGCGTCGCCTAAGAAGATCATCTTCATTGGACCCCCAGCTTCAGCCATGCGCTCACTGGGTGACAAGATTTCCTCGACCATTGTTGCACAGCATGCCGGTGTGCCTTGTATTCCCTGGTCTGGAACCGGCGTTGACGCCGTGAAGCTCGATGAAAACGGTATCGTGACAGTCGAGGACGAGGTCTATAACAAGGGCTGCACCTTTTCCCCGGAAGAGGGGTTGGCGAAGGCCAAGCAAATCGGTTTCCCTGTCATGGTCAAGGCCTCCGAAGGTGGTGGTGGTAAAGGTATCCGAAAGGTCGAGAACGAGGCAGAGTTCCACGCCTTGTACAACGCCGCCGCCAACGAGATTCCGGGATCGCCTATCTTCATCATGAAGTTAGCTGGTAACGCTCGCCATCTAGAGGTGCAGTTGCTGGCTGATCAGTACGGTAACAACATTTCCCTCTTCGGTCGTGATTGCTCTGTCCAGCGTCGTCACCAGAAGATTATCGAGGAGGCTCCTGTGACTATTGCAAAACAACCCACTTTCCAGGCCATGGAGCGCGCTGCTGTGAGTCTCGGTCGGTTGGTCGGATACGTGTCCGCCGGTACCGTCGAGTACCTCTACTCGCACTCCGATGACAAGTTCTACTTTCTCGAGTTGAACCCTCGTCTGCAGGTTGAGCATCCCACCACTGAGATGGTCTCGGGAGTCAACTTGCCCGCTGCCCAGCTCCAGATTGCTATGGGTATCCCCCTGCACCGCGTTCGTGACATTCGTCTCCTTTACGGTGTCGACCCCAACACCTCCGCCGACATTGACTTCGACTTCTCCAAGGAAGAGAGCTTCCAGACCCAGCGCCGTCCTCAGCCCAAGGGCCACACCACTGCTTGCCGTATCACCTCTGAAGATCCCGGCGAGGGGTTCAAGCCTTCCAGTGGTACCATGCACGAGCTGAACTTCCGCAGTTCATCAAACGTCTGGGGTTACTTCTCTGTCGGTACTGCTGGTGGTATCCACAGTTTCTCGGATAGTCAATTCGGTCACATTTTCGCCTACGGCGAGAACAGATCCGCTTCGCGCAAGCACATGGTTGTTGCTTTGAAGGAATTGAGTATTCGTGGTGATTTCCGAACCACTGTCGAATACCTGATCAAGCTTCTCGAAACCCCTGCTTTCGAGGACAACACTATCACCACTGGATGGCTCGACCAGCTTATCACCAACAAGCTGACGGCTGAGCGTCCCGATCAGAACGTTGCCATCATTTGTGGTGCCGTCACCAAGGCCCACCTTGCTAGCGAGGCCGGTATTGAGGAGTACCGCAATGGTCTCGGAAAGGGTCAGGTCCCGTCCAAGGAGATCCTGAAGACTGTTTTCCCCGTCGACTTCATCTACGAAGGCGAGCGTTACAAGTTCACTGCTACTCGTGCCAGCTTGGACAGCTACCACCTTTTCATCAACGGCTCCAAGTGCTCAGTCGGTGTTCGCGCCCTGGCTGATGGTGGTTTGCTGGTTCTTCTCAGCGGCCGTAGTCACAACGTTTACTGGAAGGAGGAGGCCGCTGCCACTCGTCTCAGTGTTGACGGCAAGACCTGCCTCTTGGAGCAAGAGAACGATCCTACTCAGCTCCGTTCTCCCTCCCCCGGTAAGCTTGTCAAGTTCACCGTTGAGAATGGAGAGCACATCCGCTCTGGTCAGTCTTACGCTGAAGTCGAGGTCATGAAGATGTACATGCCCCTCATCGCAAAGGAGGATGGTATCGTGCAGCTCATCAAGCAGCCCGGTGCCACTCTGGAGGCTGGTGACATCCTCGGTATCCTCGCCCTGGATGACCCTTCCCGCGTCAAGCACGCTCAGCCTTTCACTGGTCAGCTGCCCGAGCTTGGCTCCCCTACCGTTCTCGGTAACAAGCCCTCCCAGCGCTTCTTCCTGCTTCATAGCATTTTGGAGAACATCCTTCGCGGTTTCGACAACCAGGTCATCATGAGTACCACCCTGCAGGATCTTGTTGAGGTGTTGCGCAACCCCGATCTTCCCTACGGCGAGTGGAATGCGCAGTCCTCTGCGTTGCACTCTCGTATTCCTCAGAAACTGGATGCTCAGCTGCAGAACGTGGTTGACCGTGCCAAGGCCCGCAAGGCCGAGTTCCCTGCCAAGCAGCTCCAGAAGGCCATCGTTCGCTTCATCGAGGAGAACATCGGCCCTGCCGATGCTGAGATTCTCAAGGCCACCCTCTTGCCTCTCGTTCAGGTCATCAACAAGTACTTGGATGGTTTGAAGTCCAACGAGTACAATGTCTTCATTGGCTTGCTTGAACAGTACTACGACGTTGAGAAGCTGTTTTCCACCCATAACCTCCGCGACGAGGATGTTATTCTCAAGCTCCGCGAGGAGAACAAGGACGACATCACCAGCATTGTCCACACTGTCCTCTCTCATAGCCGCATTGGTTCTAAGAACAACCTGGTCCTGGCTATTTTGGACATGTACCGCCCCAACCAGCCCCTTGTCGAGAACGTTGGCACGCACTTCAAGCCCATTCTCAAGAAGTTGACCGAACTCGAGTCTCGTTCTTCCGCTAAGGTTACCCTCAAGGCCCGTGAGGTTCTTATTCAGTGCGCTATGCCATCTCTGGATGAGCGCTTGTCCCAGATGGAGCACATTCTGCGGTCTTCCGTTGTCGAGTCTCGCTACGGTGAGACCGGATGGGAGCACCGTGAGCCTTCCTTGGAGGTCCTGAAGGAGGTTGTCGACTCGAAGTACACCGTCTTCGATGTTCTTCCTCGCTTCTTCGTCCACGCTGACCCTTGGGTTACCCTCGCCTCCCTGGAAGTTTATGTTCGCCGTGCCTACCGTGCATACACTCTCAAAGGTATCGAATACAACGCCTCCACTGAGCAGCCCTTCCTGTCTTGGGACTTCACCCTTGGCAAGCTCGGCCAGCGTGAGTTCGGTGTTCTCAACTCCACCCAGCCCTCCGCCCCGGGCACTCCAATTGCGGAGACCAACCCCTTTAAGCGGATCAACTCCATCGGCGACATGTCCCTCTTCGTGAGCGACGCCTCCAGTGACCCCGTCCGCAAGGGTGTTATCATCCCCGTGCAGTACTTGGAGGATGCTGAGGAGTTCCTCTCCAAGGCTCTTGAGGTCTTCCCTCTCGGTGGCTCCAACGCCAAGCGTCCCAGCGAGCAGGGTCTCATTGCTAGCCTCGAAGGCAAGCGTCGCCCCGCCCCTAAGCCCGTGAGTGACAGCGAGCTCACTGGAGTCTGCAACATTGCCATTCGCGATATTGAGGACATGGAAGATTCCGAGCTTGTTGAACAGATGAAACAGCTGCTCGCTGACAACAAGGATGAGCTCCTCGCTCGTCGTATTCGTCGTGTTACCTTCATCTGCGGCAAGCAGGGTGTCTATCCTGGTTACTTCACTTTCCGTGGCCCCAACTACGAGGAGGATCTGAGTATCCGTCACAGCGAGCCCGCTCTTGCCTTCCAGCTGGAGCTTGGCCGTCTTTCCAAGTTCAACATCAAGCCCGTCTTCACCGAGAACCGCAACATTCACGTTTACGAAGCTATCGGCAAGGGTCCCGAGAACGACAAGGCTATTGACAAGCGCTACTTCATTCGTGCCGTGGTTCGTCCCGGCCGTTTGCGTGATGATATCCCCACCGCTGAGTACCTGATCTCGGAGGCTGACCGTCTCATGAACGACATCCTGGACGCCTTGGAGATCATTGGCAACAACAACTCTGATCTGAACCACATCTTCATTAACTTCTCTCCCGTCTTCAACCTCCAGCCCGTCGATGTCGAGCAAGCCCTGGCCGGTTTCCTCGATCGCTTCGGCCGCCGCCTGTGGCGCCTCCGGGTTACTGGCGCAGAGATCCGTATTCTTTGCACCGACCCCGCTACCGGTATGCCCTACCCTCTGCGTGTGATTATCAGCAACACCTACGGTTTCATCATCAACGTCGAGCTGTACATCGAGCGCAAGTCCGAGAAGGGCGAGTGGATCTTCCAGAGCATTGGTGGTACCGCCAAGCTGGGCTCGATGCATCTGCGCCCTGTCGCCACCCCTTACCCTACTAAGGAATGGCTGCAGCCCAAGCGTTACAAGGCTCACTTGATGGGAACTCAGTACGTGTACGATTTCCCCGAGCTTTTCCGCCAGGCCTTCCAGAACAGCTGGTCCAAGGTTGCCGAGAAGATTCCTTCCTTGTACGAGAAGCGCCCTCCTGTTGGAGAGTGCATTGACTACAGCGAGTTGGTTTTGGATGACACCGACAACCTTGTTGAGGTGTCTCGCGAGCCTGGTACCAACACTCACGGTATGGTTGGTTGGATCATCACTGCCCGTACTCCCGAGTACCCCCGCGGCAGACGTTTCATCATCATCGCCAACGACATCACCTTCCAGATTGGTTCCTTCGGTCCTCAGGAAGACAAGTTCTTCCACAAGTGTACCGAGCTTGCCCGCAAGTTGGGTATTCCTCGTATCTACTTGTCTGCCAACTCGGGTGCCCGCATCGGTGTTGCCGATGAGATTATCCCCTTCTTCTCGGTTGCCTGGAACAACCCGGAGAAGCCCGAGGCCGGTTTCAAGTACCTTTACCTCACTCCCGAGGTTAAGAAGCGCTTTGATGCCAGCAAGAAGAAGGAGGTCATCACCGAGCTCATCAACGATGAGGGTGAGGAACGCCACAAGATCACTACCGTCATCGGTGCCAAGGACGGTCTTGGTGTCGAGTGTCTGAAGGGTTCCGGTCTCATTGCCGGTGCCACCTCCAAGGCTTACGAGGACATCTTCACCATCACTCTCGTTACCTGCCGCTCTGTCGGTATCGGTGCTTACCTTGTGCGTCTCGGCCAGCGTGCCATTCAGGTTGAGGGCCAGCCCATCATCCTCACTGGTGCCCCTGCCATTAACAAGCTGCTCGGTCGCGAGGTTTACACCTCCAACCTTCAGCTTGGTGGTACCCAGATCATGTACAAGAATGGTGTTTCTCACATGACTGCCACCGATGACTTCGAGGGTGTTGAGAAGATTGTTGAGTGGATGTCCTTCGTCCCCGACAAGAAGAATGCTCCTATCCCCATTCGCCCCTGGTCGGATAGCTGGGACCGTGACGTTGCCTACTTCCCTCCCCCCAAGCAGCCTTACGATGTCAGATGGCTCATCAGCGGTAAGGAGGACGTTGACGGCTTCCTCCCTGGTCTGTTCGACAAGGACTCCTTCGAGGAGGCCCTTGGTGGCTGGGCTCGCACCGTCGTTGTCGGTCGTGCCCGCCTTGGTGGTATCCCGATGGGTGTGATCGGCGTCGAGACTCGCTCGGTGGAGAATGTCACCCCTGCCGATCCCGCCAACCCCGACTCTATGGAGATGATCTCCACCGAGGCTGGTGGTGTCTGGTACCCCAACTCGGCCTACAAGACCGCCCAGGCTCTGCGCGACTTCAACAACGGCGAGCAGCTGCCCGTCATGATCCTGGCTAACTGGAGAGGATTCTCCGGTGGCCAGCGTGATATGTACAACGAGGTCCTCAAGTACGGTTCGTACATCGTCGACGCTCTCGTCAACTACGAGCAGCCCATCTTCGTGTACATTCCTCCCCACGGTGAGCTCCGTGGTGGATCATGGGTCGTCGTCGACCCCACCATCAACCCCGATCAGATGGAGATGTACGCCGACGAAGAATCCCGTGGTGGTGTCCTCGAGCCCGAGGGTATGGTGAACATCAAGTACCGCCGCGAGAAGCAGCTGGACACCATGGCCCGTCTGGACGCGACCTACGGCGAGCTCCGCCGCTCCCTGGCCGACACCTCCCTTACCAACGAACAACTCAGCGAAGTCAAGGCGAAGATGGCCGCCCGCGAGGAGCAGCTCCTGCCCGTGTACATGCAGATTGCGCTTCAATTCGCCGACCTGCACGACCGCGCCGGCCGCATGCAAGCCAAGGACACCATCCGCAAGCCTCTGCAGTGGATCAACTCCCGTCGCTTCTTCTACTGGCGTCTGCGCCGCCGTCTCAGCGAAGAGACGATCGTCAAGCGCATGGTCGCCGCCTCGGCGCCCCTTGCCCCCGGCGTCGATGCTTTCGGCGAGTCCCCTCGTGCTGCGCACCTGCGCACCCTGCACGCCTGGACTGGTCTGCTGGACGAGGAACTCGAGCACGATGACCACAAGGTTGCTACTTGGTACGAGGAGAACAAGAAGGTTGTTCAGAGCAAGGTTGAGTCGCTGCGCACTGATGGCGTTGCGTCTGAAGTTGCTCAGTTGCTTATTGGCAACAAGGAGGGTGGTCTCCGCGGTGTGCAACAGGTGCTTTCTATGTTGCCTGTTGAGGAACGTGAGAATGTGCTTAAGTACCTTAGTTCCGCTTAGATGGGTTCGCATCTGTTTTGCACACGCAATCTATTATGACTTGATGGTTCAATGTTTTTTTTTGCTCGGTTTTTCGTTTTCTATTTTGTGGCAGATTGCATGGTGTTTTTGTTTTTGTTTTTGTTTTGGTTTGGATGATTTTATATACTCGTGTTGGTATTCAATCTTAATATTCAATATATTATTCAATAAGATTAGTTCTCTCCATGAATAATGAAAATAAGAAGTAAATAGTAAATAATAAATTGTAAAACTATACAATTAATATGCGAACACCCTCAACAAACCCCCGCAAACCCTCCCCTATTATAAAATTTCTTCCATCCACCCTTCTGCCCCGTCCACTCTCGTCGCAGATCGCGTTCTCGTTCTCGAACCCTTTTGCTATGTGATCGGCTGTGCGACTTGCCTCTATGTTTAGGCTCTTCGGCTGGTTTTGAGGGCTCTGAGGGCTCTGATTTGGCGAAAAGGCTTTTGAGCCAGGCAAGCATTTTTATGGCTGAATCTGGTCTGATAACCTGATAGCAAAACGTCATGTTAGTTTTTGGTTTATAGCCCAGGGCAGTTGGGGTAAGTAGAGCTAGTTATAGGTCGAATGTGGAGATAAGGTAGAATTTGGGTCGCAGGGGGGATTTAGGTTTACCTTGGGATGATTCATGCGATGCGCATACGGAGTAGTAGTACAGAGTAGAGGTGATGTTGAATGTTGGTGTTGGCGTTGAGGCGGGGACTTGGGTATTCATCGGGGGCCATAAGGTGGAGCTACTATGATGGCTAACTAGTTATTAGTTAACAAGAAACTAACAAGAAACTAACAACAAAGGTCTTGGCATGGGGATGTATCCATCTATGGGATATCAATAAGGCTGATTCCGAACTCTGCTGCCTTTTAAGAACATAGCAAGTTAACCATGCAACTTCTTCAAACGAACATCCTTCCATGCCCCAACAATAACAATCCCCAATATCATCATGAACAAAGCAATCAAGATAAAGGTCTTGGAAACCATGCCACATGCTTTCTGAGAACTCTCCCTTCTCTCTCTGCGCTCCCGTTGCCTGTCACATTCTGCACAGTGAATGTGTGGAACCGGCTCATCGGCCACGGTCACGATAGGGGCAGGGACGGGGACGGGGACGTCATGGAGATGGTGACCCTGTTCCACGTCGTGGTGTTCATCGGTGGTGTCTGTTTGACCGACCATCGTATACTGTATGTTATATATTCATTTAGATTAGTATGTTAATGGGACTGGACCATCCCTTCGGGAATTTGCTTACGCCATTCCGTGAGCTTGAACCGCGCTCGTGGAATAGGTCCTCGTAGGCGGGAGCTGGTTCTATAGGTGTTGAATTGCCCATTGTAGGTGTATTTTGTATTTTTGGATGTTGATTGAAGGAGAGTACGTCGAAGTTGTATGACATGTCGAAGTATCAGGTGGGGGCTAGGCAACAGGCTAAGTCCGTCTCCAATTCGTCTTGGCCCCTATTTACGCCATTTACCTGATTAGCCATTCAGCTTATCTGCGTTTTATTAAATGCGTAGTTGTGGACATTTAATATAAGTTATTAGAATATAGGCAGGTCAGTACTTACTTGGTGAAGGGAAGAAGTGTAGGAGTTGTTTTGTCCATTTCTCTGAGGCTGAGGCTGAGGCTGACAATGGATATTGTCGACTACGCCCCTTTAAGAGAACGAACAAAATCCCCAATTTCTGTCCGAGAAACACTCGTCATTTATTTTAAATAAATAGACGAGGAGTTACTCAGTTATAGAAGCTGCCAAGGTGCAGGAAACGACATTTTGATACTCCGTACTTCGCAGATGTCCCAACACGGATAGGAGTGCGAGCACTAGGAATTTTTACTACCATCCTTCGAATAGGAAACCTTGAAATCATCCCCCACT
Source organism: Penicillium hordei (assembly GCF_028827395.1). NCBI lineage: Eukaryota > Fungi > Ascomycota > Eurotiomycetes > Eurotiales > Aspergillaceae > Penicillium > Penicillium hordei. The sequence continues at coordinate 6,393,367 of NW_026623142.1, forward strand.
AAGCTTTGAAATGACTGCCAATCGTAATACTTATCTCTATAGGCATTTATGAAGATATCGCAGAGCTATCTCAATATGGAGTGCTCCAAAGGCTGTGGCCTGGGCTTAGACTGTCCGCTAAACCCGAGTTGGGTCAAATATTGGTCTTCTCCTACTTCGAAGAGTCGGGTAGAGTATGGTATAAAGATGGCTCACTCTCCCCAGGCTTTGCCTCGAAATCAATCACCCTTGCTCATTTGAATATACCATCGAAATCATGATTCTGATCTACAAGAAAATCAAGAAACGAAACGAGCGGAAACGCCTGGATTCTGCAGTGCCAAATACACCAGAGAATGCAATCGAATTAAACACACCACTTGATTTCCCACAGCCTGATGAGGGAAAGAAAAAGGAGATCCGCACCCCGGAAGAAGTTGCGGAGACGAAACGAAAGAATGTCTACCGTTGGAAGATCATCCTGGGACTATTCAGTCCATACTGTTTACAAGCCCTAGATACAACGATCGTGGCCTCGGCTCTACCATTCATCGCGGAGGATTTCAGTACGTGTCACACACGACAACAATCCTCAATACCAATCCCTACCCTCAACTAACCACGAACCCCCCCACAGACTCAATCAACCAGCTAAACTGGATCATCTCCGTCTTCAACCTCACATCAGCCGCCTTCCTCTTCTTCTGGGCCCAACTAACCGACCTCTTCGGCCGTCACATCGTTCTCCAATCCGCAATCTTCATAATGATGATCGGCTCCGCAGTCTGCACAGGAGCCCCAACATCGGCATTCAGCGTCCTCCTTCTCGGTCGCGCACTGCAAGGCGTCGGCGCCGCAGGCGTCAACATCTCAATCCGAACTATCCTTGCCGACCGCGTCTCCCTCGCCGAGTACGCAGTCAACTGGACGATATTCGCCCTCGTCTCTGGTATCGGATTTAGCATCGGTCCCGTCATCGGCGGGTATATGACTCAGGCGTCGTGGCGGTGGTGCTTCGCGATTAATCTGCCCATCGCGGTTGTAGCAATGGTTGTTGTGGTTCTTGTTCTGAGGACTGAGTTACAGGGTCCGCTGCCTATTCCTGACGTGGAGGAGAGAGGTATCTCGACTAGTTCTGGACGGTTCTTCGCGAGAATCTCAACTATTGACTACGGTGGCCAGATGCTCTTCCTCTGGGGGTTTGGTCTTCTTATTCTTGCGTTGACATGGGCGGGTGGTACCTACTCCTGGAAATCCGTCGCCGTCCTAGCACCGCTAGTGATCGGTGGGATTCTGACGATTGCTTGGGTCGTCTATGAGCGCTGTATGGTGCCTGGATCGTCGATGGCACGGGTGTTCCCGCGTCAAACGGCAATGGTACCGTGGGAATTACTCAGACAGCGAGATATTGGCTTATTGTTCCTGATCAATTTCTCAATCGGGATAGCCATGTTTGCTGTTATGTATTTCATGGATATATATTTTACGCTGGTGGAGGGGAGGAGTTCTAGCGATGCCGGTATCGCACTGCTATATTTCCTTCCTGGTTTAGCTGGTATGCATATCTCTACCTATTTACTATACATGAAACATGAAACGACTCTGACTGACCCGGATAGCCGGACTGTACATGGCAATGTTTTCCTCGAACGTCTGGCCCCGACAGACCTTCCCGGCACTTTTCCTCGGCAGCATAACATCGGCCGTAGGAATGACCGTGTTGGCCTGGGGCGTGAACGCAGGCAAAACAAGTGTCATCTACGGCATGATGGCGCTAGTTGGACACGGAGTCGGGATGCGAATGAATCCGGCGTCGATGCACGGACTGGCGTATTTCCCCGCCATGACGGCGCAGATCTCGTGTCTTGCTTCGTTTGCGGTTCCGTTTGGAGGTCTGCTGGGGTTGACTATCATGTCGACGGTGTTTACGAATAAGAGTGGGGTTGGACAGCGGGATGCTAAGGGCGGTGTTATGTGGGCTTTTATTGCTATGATGCCGGTTATGTGGTTGTCTGTTTTGCTTACTACTTTCCTTGGGAATGTGTGGATTTTGAAGGAGGGGGGTCATGAGGTTGCTAATAGGTATTATCTTTGGGGGTTGATATTTGGGAAGGAAATTGTGAGGGAGAGGAGGGATCGCGGGGAGGTGGGGGATGGCGAGGTGACTGTTTAGAGAAACCATATATACCCGTAGACAGGACTTGTGACTTTACTTCCCGACTGATATAGGAAAATTGGCAAACCCTAGAATATAAAGTGATGAAGAGACTCAAATATTTCTAACATCTTGGAGTTAGGCATGATGCAATACCTAATACAAAAGGCTGCTAAAGTACTCATCAACCAATTAAGTTGCATTCAACTGTATTAATAAAACCAAAAGCATCGAAATTCACTTATGAAAGAACATCGCATAACAGAAATCACCCTCATCGACCCATAATTAATTCGTACGGACCATATCTGCTCCCTCCCTAATACCCAACTAATGTCCTGGAACCCAAATAGCAGCCCATTTCCCCTTCATCTTTGGGTCATTCCACTTTTGGCCCTGGACCCTCCTCACATCCTCCAAACTGCCCCAACCGTACTCAAGCAAACCCTGAGGACTCCGCGGAATGTTCTTCACCGCGGTATTTCCTTCTTGAGACTTAGATACAAAGACCGAGTACTCGCCGATCTTGTGCATAGCCTGCTGGACCATGGCATGCAAGATAACACTGCTGGTAATCCGTCCGGACTGGTGGTAGCCTTGATAATGCACGTATGTCGTTATGACGGTTGTGGAGGTGTTGGACTATCGTACCGCATCATGCTTAGTATGATCTAGCCGTACAACTCTTCCGATTGTAGCTAGTATTTGAAAATTGGGGGATATGCTTTTTTTACCTTCCTCGGGGTGTTCTCTTGCACTTGGAGGTTGATCCATCCGATCTGGTAAGGGCTAGAGTTGAAGTATCCCTGATAGTCGATGCGGAAATCGTCGTTTTTCAGGAGGGTTGCGCCTCCATTCTTGGTGGCTGGTACGATTAAGACGCCTTCTTTTTGCTCTAACGCCAAGAGCCAGTCTATTAATTCTGTCTTCTTGCCTGAAGAGTAGTCGGCTCCGTTGCGTTTGATGAGAGTGGAGGTATCCCGGACGTTGCTTTGGCTAGCCATTATGGAATGGAGTTGGGATGATAAAATATTGGGATTAGCAAGTATTGTTTAACTTGGATGAGAAGACTTAGAGGGGTGAAAAGGCTGGTATTTATACAAATATCAACCGAATTAGTGTCATATCATAGTATAATACGAGCTATGAGCTGACGGCTCTGCCCAGGTGAGGCTGATTATTCAGTTACTTTCGCCCAACGGCCTAAGCCCCGGGCATTAGGCCTCACGCGGGGTTCAGTTGAGAACGCGGAGACCCGCACGCCCGTGCAAAACCACTTGACTTGCCTAATTAGGAAGATATCCATTTCATTTCATCTTTACGGGGCTATGTTCTTTATTAGGACCCTATTAGAATTAGTGAATTTAGCCACTCTAGTCTCTATTTGATGGTGGCGTTTTGCGATCAGATGCTAAGCCTCACGGGTCAATGCAAAACTTCATCTATCATTTTAAACATCGTATTTAGCACCCGTCTTAGCTTCCGCGCTTTTATCTCCCGTATTATATAAAAGAGTAGGAAGCCGCTATCTTAGCCGCCAGTACCCCTCTATTAGCCACGTTCTAGTCCGATTATAAGGGGAGATTTCGAAGCCCCTTCTTTACGAATTAGGCTAAATAAGTAAAGATCTATCTTACTTCGCTCTATACGCCTGTAACTAGCGCGGTAAGATCGAACGAGTTATACGTATGTAAAAGCGAGCACGAGTAATTCTTTAAAATACTAAGCTTCCCAAACGCATATAGCTAGAGGTTATAATATTCAAATAGTAAACTCAAGTCGATTTCCAGCAAAATCCCGAGCGAAGAACCGCGTGGGATATTCTTTCCCTTGAGCGCCTATCGGGATAATCAGCAAATTGTCATACGCAGCATATATCCAAGGAATCTCTTACCAGAGTTTACATCGCCGGGCTTATCAGCCGCCATTGGGGCTGCGGCACCACCACGCACATGGTGGTCATAGATGCTTGCTTTAATCTCCTCCAGTTCCTCACGCGAAGACAGCTTGAAGCATGGGTGCCGGTTAGCTTGGGGATCAGTCGCGCCGAAGCTAATATGCACTTGTTGTCCGCTGGAGCCGATATCGAACCTGTTAACAATATTAGATATATTTTTCTTTTCTTTTCTTTTCTTTTTTTTGAGAAATAGTTCGCTTTAATACCATAGAATTGTTCCCTTCTGGAGCCCCGGTACCGGCGCTGAGGTGAGTCCGAGGGTGGTCCCGTAGAACTCCTCGGCTTGGTCTAATGTACCCCGAGGGATTGGGAGGTTGATGTGGGCGATTCCGGAAATCATGACGTATGGTAGAGGATATGTATGTGTGATTATGTTTGATTGAGAGAGACGAGTTGGTATATATTCAGGCCACGCGGGAATCAGTTTCCGTGTCGGATGAGAGATGAGTCAAGGAACAAATAGTATGACGACGGTTACTACACAATGTGGAGGTTGGGTTTGTTAGCTTAGTGAATGATATCGATATCCACTAAATGTCTGGAAAATTATCCGATTAAAGTTAATTCCATGTCGCAATTGTTCGGACTAAATATGCTCCTCATAAGAGAGGAGAGATAACGTCGGCTCTAGCCGAAGGTCGGGGAGTTCTGCTTTCATTCCCCGATCTCTTTATTTAAGGCATGATCCTAGCCATCCGAGTATTTGTGTTTGTTGTTGAAGAAATCCCCCAGGCCATCCTCGTCTAGTGGACAGCGCCAAGGTCGCTTGTGTGCGCAGTCTATGTTTCACAGACGTGGGTGACGATGGAGTATGAAGCAGTCCGGTAGAACCGGATGCTTTCCAGTTGGTCTGAGACGATATTTCCGAAACTCGAGATGTGTGTAACTATAACAACTTGAAAAATATGAATGGGTGGACATGCTGTTGTGACAGTTGTCTTTCTTAGAGTGTGAGTGCCGGACAAGATATTGGCACGGCCATTTGGATAAAATATTATCATTGAATGCAAGCTTCATGAGATTCATAGCGGACCATTTCGAGCGAAAAAGTCATCAATGATCATATCCGCTGCTTTTTCGGCAATCGCATACACAGTGGCTTGGATGTGTGCTCCAACCTGCAATGGCATGATGCTAGCATCTACAACTCGCAGAGAATGCACTCCATGCACCTGTAGCATATCATTCACAACTCCAGCATTGATCCCATCTGCTTCACCCATAGCACAGGTTCCAACTGCTATATGTATATTCAGTGATTTGTTGAAGCCATGGATTTGAGAGGGGGAACATACGATGCCAGTCGGTGACAGTATAATTCGAAACAAAATCCTCGTATACTTCGTCCTCGGTCATTACCCCATTTGCAGGAGGAGGAAAGACTCGACCGCGAATGAGTTTGGCCAAAGGCTCGGTTTGACAGATTCGATCTCCAAATCTGAGTGCTTTGGCCATGACCTTCTTATCAATCTCCCCAGGTCCCAGAAAGTATCGCGGATCAATCGTGGGCTTCTCATCAATTGTGGCCTTTTCATAATTGGTTTCGCTCATAGGGGGTATATGGATAGATCCGCGCGAGAAAGGGTACTGCAGCATTTGCAGCATTGTGGCGTATTTCTTTCCTGGCTCAGAGACAAAATATGGGCTCCAGTTACCCAGATCGAAGAGATACTCGACTTGACCGCGAGCTTGACCGGACTCAAATTGACTGGCTAGAAGAGCGTCATGTGTACGTCCTGTGTCCCGTGCGACTTTTTTAGCCTGGGTGTGTAGTTCATCGCATTCCTCGGGCGATAGGATCTTCGAAAGCGGACAGTATGCCACCGAACAGGGCATCACAGTCCAAGGCCCGGTCTGAGAAGCATAATAGGCGCGGTCTGCAGCTTCACGCTGAATTGGGTCTTTGAGAATGTCGTCACGGGTGGGGATCGTGGAGGGTATTTCGAAGATGGTGGCAGTCACTTCTAAACATCAGTCAAGATCATGAGGAGCATTGTTTATATTTCATACTCATATGCTCCTGTAGATTCTCTCCTACGTTGGGACTGTGGAATTTTGTCTCAATTCCAGCAGCTTCCAACACGTCCTGATTGCCAATGCCGGATAGTTCCAGAAGTTGCGGTGATTGCACGCTACCGGCACAGATGATTACCTCTTCGTACGCTTTGATATTTGCTTCTAGTCCGTTCCAGCGTACTCGAGCCCCTGTTGCGTACCACTCATCATATTCGGATTCAAAGAGGATCTCCATGGCAGTTGCTTCGGTCAGTATATGCAAGTTCGGGCGTTTCGCAATGGGATGATAGTATGCAGAGGCAGAGTAGCTGCGCTCTTGACTATCTGGATCAATTGTGCAGACCATATTCCAGACGCCTGTATTATCGCCTGCCAGACTATCCTGCGTAGATGAAACCCCGAGGCTATTGAGCGTCTCATGCCAATATTGGTGTGTGGGGCCATACTGCTTGGTGTGGGTTGTATGTAGAGGGCCCTTCATTCCATTTGCCTGGGGATCATAGGAAGACTGGTAATATTTCTGATGAGCGGCACTTGGTGGGTGGAAATTCTCGCTGCGGCGGAAAAAGGGCCTGCAAGGGAATTCAGTATCTCACAGATCAGCAGGTGGGGTTCAAAATAGAACCCGAATTTTAGCAAACTGGTCAACTCATACAGGAGATCTTCCCATCCCCACCCCTCATTCCCCAGTTCCACCCAAGCATCATAATCTTTGCGATGACCGCGATTCCAAGCCATAAGATTGAGCGCACTTGTGCCGCCTAATATACGACCTCGTGGCCATGGTAGTGATCTTCCTCCCAAGCCCGGCTGTGGGGTAGTTTTGAATTTCCAGTCGTACTTTGAGCCGATGGTTTCACCATAACGACCAGGAACGTTGATCGCACCATTATCATCCGTATTTAAGACCGATGGGCCGGCTTCGATGACTCCCACACGGAATTCAGGGTCCTCAGTGAGTCGTGCAGCAACAGCTAGACCTGCGGTACCTCCGCCTATAATTAAGTAATCGAGATCGAGGGTGGCGAACTGTTGGAGGGTCTCGTTACCCATGATTGATGAGGGGTATGGGGAGGGAATGAAATAAATTCTCGTAACTGGACTGCTTTGCGCTCAGCCTCGTTGGATTGCCAAGCGACGGGACATTTGGTGAATCTATGCAGGGTTGTCGCTTGTACTTGCTTGTACCTGCGGGGTACAGCAAAACCCACCTTTGGTCAACCTCCCATATTACCTGATCATTATACAACAATGGTTAATTTTGGAGAGGGGATATACTATCTTGTTATGTAGTCAACGCCACAGCGTAGTCGGTGGCTGCTGATGCCTGCACAGCCCGATTATTCGAGAGTTCCAGACCGAGGCGAGAAATCCGTTTCCCATATCACTGCCCCGATTGGTATTTAGCAGTTAAAAGGACAAAAGGTTGAGACACCTTTTATCAAGGATAGCCCCAATCCCCAGTCTTTTGATCCTCAGTGTTTGCTTACAACATATGTCGTGATTTGGATGGTTGTACTGTTGTCTTTCCTCTCCATATCGACAACATGCGGACTTGTACTCCAAACAAGAGCAGAACCGGGTTCAGGCCCAACACCAGTTATTCATGCCGAACAAAGCTACACCACTGACCCTCCAGCTTCAGATAACACGGTGTCTATACCATCGACCGACAGGACAAGCTCCTCATCCGATGCGGCTCCCTCACCTGGCACGCAACATTATGACAGCGGAATCCCACTTTATCTAGATGTCACATCTGAACCATCTGATGTCCTTGGTATTGGAAATGTGAGCGGGTTCTATGGATCAGGAAGTTGGGCAGGATGGCTTCTCTCAATCATGGCATCATGGTGGAGGGTCGTTCGAGCTTCAGAAGAGAGATTTGATCCAAATACATGGCTGTTTTTGCTTGGCACCAACTGGGCGGCGGTTGGTCTTTTTCGTGGAATCCGCATGGCTCGACGTGTCCCAAGCGACTCCTTGACCTACGCTGCAGATCTAGGCAGCTTGAAAGGTTCTATTGGGGCGGCGTTCAATGTCACTTTTTGGGGAATGTTCCATGGCGCCATGCAGTATCTCCTTGCAATGGTGTTACTGGAAAATCCAGTGACTCAACGTTATCGGTTATGGACACTCTTCCTTGGAATGATATTGCCCTCCCTTGCGCTCATGCACTCAGTTGCTCTTATTAGGACTATGGACGTGCCTGTGCTATATTGGTACGGAATGCACAGCGGTGCTTATGACCTTAATTTGGTTGTTGCTGCTGGCACTCCCTATTATATTATGCCGTTCTCTGTATGGCTGCTCAGCTATTTCGACATATCATTTTTACCCAGCGTATTCACTGGACTGCTGAGACAAGCATGGAATAGACTGTTGAGACGCGTGTTTAGAAAAGTAATCGCATCAAGAATTGTGGTCAAGGTGGCGCGACTTTTGGCCTGTGTGTCATTCTTTATGGTGTCAATCTCGATTATCATGATCGATGTCACAGAAGATTCAAGATGGTTCATTGGGCTCTTACCACTAGCACCGTTTTGCCTTGGGTTACTACTGGTTGCAGTTCCATTGTTTTGGCTTATCACGGTTGGATGTGCGAGTGGTTGGTATGCTTTTGTGGCTTATGTGACTCGCAGTGTCAAAGCATCACATTCATGTTTCTTCATGCCATGTGCCCCCCAGTCAATTAACGAAGAAGATCAATTGTTTGCTTTGTTTGCTAGTCTGCTGCTCTTTGTTGGATGGGAGGTTATTCCGATTCTTGTGAACGAATTTAGAAAACGCTATAGAGACCCGCGGGAGTTTGTTCGGGACATGGAAGAGCGAATGAGGGACCTTGAGATGAGGCAGGCATTGCAGCGGAGGTTCGGCTGGGAAGGATCTAATACTTGGAGGACCTGAGCGCGAGCGGAGTGAGACCTGGGCATGTCAAATAAATTAAGCTTAAATTTAGGGCATGACTTCCCCTGGAGACTATTTGCTGTGCCTACGGATTTAAGAATGGCTACGTCATCGAATATAGTGGAGAACGACAAAATATTGCGAACCCCCACCTCATCTAATTTGCTTTCTGCAACAACCTTGCGTTGCTTTATCTTTGAGAATATGACCGCCAATACATTTGTGGCGGACCCCCTGACCGTTCTGCCTCCAGAGATTGTCCTGCAAATCTTGCACTTCACACCCGTCTCCGGCCTCGCGTCCCTGACCGCCACCTCAAAGGCTTGGCATCAGTTTATTGATGTCACCCACCAAGAAGCTATTTACACATCCGAAGCCAAAACCGCCCAGCCACTTGGAGGAAGCCGGGACTTCTCCTTCCTCTCCGATGCCCACAGCTTTGCCAAAGTTTTCGAGGGCACAGAATCATGGAAAGACCTGTGCAAACGCCAAACACTGCTGGCCCGCAATTGGGCCAAGACAGATCCAGTCAGCCAGGAATCGGTGCTACAAATCGGCAATGATCCTGTTTGGCGATTCCGTGCCGACTTCAAGCGCCGCTTTTTCGTTTCCACCTCCCATGCTGGCGGGTTGAACGTCACTGATATGGACACGGGCCGTATCCTCTGGCAACTCCCTCCGGCGCAGGACACCGACGGAGATGGAGTTCGCCAACACGCACACTTGGAGTATCAGGATGGAATGGCCGTGTTTGATAGTGAAGGAGATTCGCTCGAGGTTTGGCAGACGGATCAAGAAGGTGCAAAGCGTGGAGAATTCCGGCGCATCGCTATCTTGAACCATGACTGTCAGACGAGAGGATTCCAATTGTCCTACTGGACTCTCTGTGTTGTCTCTAACGAGGGTCAGGGCTTTGTGTATGATATGACACAGCGACCCCCGACGTTGACCACACATTTGAAGATCGAGAGAGGTGGAATTGGTCATCTGGACCAAAGCGAAGATATTGTGATCTATTCGATGGGAGCAAAAGGCTATTTTGCCTACAATAAGGAGTCTGGTGCATTTTTAGGCACGTTGAAGCCGTCAAAGTTGACAGAAAAGTATCACATTCTTCCTCCCCAAGCCGCCTCTGCTTCTATGAGTGCAGCACTAGCAGGCGCTGCACGACTTGGCCCAAGACCTCAACCCCTCCCACCCGGGGCTTTCCGAAAAGATTGTTTGGTGCCAATTGAGGTTGCCAAAGGCCCACTGTCACCACCAGATGACCCAAATCACGTCTGGTACAGGGAGGATGAATGGGGAGCGGGAATGTTGCACGGCAATCTCTTCGTGGGCTTCTCTCGCGCTGGTCGTGTTTTCATATGCCCTGATTTCCGCAAGGCTCTCCGTGACGAAGCTAGTCTCGCAGCAAATAGCTCAATCTTGGAATGTGAATCAGACGGGGCGGGCTTTGACCTTGGTGGCTGGTTATCAATCCGCAACCACCGTGTGATGTTCGAAATTCAAGATCGGATCTATGTCGTCGCCCTTGATGACAATGACAGGGTTCAAAATTTGGAGAACCCTGCTCGTGCTTCGTATTCATTGCTCACCAGCTCTGCGCCGCAGCTTGCTGTGCCGATCAGTTACATGGCGTTGGCTGATGATGCTATTATGACTACTTACACCGTGAGCTCTTTTTTAGATCTATGAACATGAAAAGAAGAAATTTCAAGCAGAAAAACTAACGTCAGAAATTGCAGACCCTTGGCTGGCGTGAATCCAACGTTCCAGGTGGAGCACCTCCACCACGAGGCAGAGATCTTCCTCGCGTCTTTCCCACAAAAGTTATCCGCATACTTAGCCTGGCCCCTAACCTCCATAATAACCCTTCCTCTGCCTCCGGCGGTACGGATGAGTTTTCAATGGCGGATAACGGGGTTTTTGGTGGCCCCGGCCCAAATTTGCCATCTGAGGACCCCTCGCGCACACATGCAGGGTTGTTACAACTGCTTAGCATGCTTGGCGACGCGGATTTCGAACAGAGCGACAGTGAAGATGAATGGGAGAGCATGGAAGAGGGTGAGGACGAGGATGAAGAGGAGAATTAGTACGAGCAGCTACATATTCCCAATTAGGCCTAGATTTGCTATTGGTTAGTCCTGACGCAAGAGACCTTGCTGGTGTGGAGGTTATGTGTCCTAGTGCGTTGTTATTTCTGACACCAACCATCACGCACTCCCCACAACTAATCTGCTGCGGTCCATTATGTCAGTGACTGCTGTTCCTCTCAGGGTGCATACATTGTCGCACCCTCAAACTTGGAAGTGTTGAATTGATGGAAGACTTGGTCCAATGTGATCCCATGAAACAGGCTATAGACAACCAAAAGCCGCTTCAATTTCGATACAACTACCTGAAAACAACATTTTTGGGGGAATGCTATCTTAATTAGGAGACCAACAGGCCGTGAAAAGTACAGGAAAACAAAATGGTAGAGCATAGTCGAAAAGATCTGGAAGCCCTGATGATCACCAAATGTGAGCATTGACAAAGTAGAACCACTCATTCGTCTTCACCAAAGCAATTATTCACTAGACAAGACTAATGTGATACATATATGTTCAAAGGTCTTTGGGATTAAGGTTGTGTCAAGTGGGTCACGCCAAGTGGGTCCATCAGAACAAGGTGTGGCTGTTGTGTATTAGCCCTAGGTACTACTCAGGGAAATTGTGAATGGTATACACCCGGATTTTAGGGAAATTAGAAGCTTCATATAAAAAAAGTTCGTCACAGCATTAGATTTGGCAGCCACATGTATTTTGCTTCATATATTGGACTACTAAGAGTTGTCAAAAAGAACTGCTTAAAGATCGACGCTGGCCCGAAACGGCTACCTTTCTACCAGCTGCCCCTTGACCGCCTAATACCCTACCCTACAGTAAACCCCCGTTATAATGATCGAAATACGGTGCTTGAATTAATCCGCCGTACGAAGATCGTTAACAGTTCCAAAACCCACCTAGACTAGAAGCTGTGGACGTCCGTCCAATATAAATCTTCGTCCCCAGCCGTCAGTACTTGGCCTTAAGTCGACTGTTCTCATCACGGAGCCTAAAATCAAGGCCTTGTGGCTACAGCTTCCCAACCATGGACCCACATCTCCAGGCTTCGGACCTGTCTGGACATGATTCTACGTATCTATTACATGGTTAGCTTTGTGGCACTCACTATGTGAGATGCTTTTTCTAGATCTATAGGGGCCTCAAAGGATATAATCCTATTACTCGAAATGTTTAGCCGGAGAATTCCATGAGCCTAACCTATGCATCTACTGAGACGCGAAGTTCTAAAAAAAGGAAATTCCAATCGGTTGCATTCAGCAGATATTTGACCAGAGACTAAATTATAACTCTTCAGTGCGAGTAATTTGATATAAGTTGCGTTCCAGTCTTCCTATTTTCAAATTATCACAGAGCCATCCTCCACATTCTCCCATTGAAAAGACACGAGGGAAAGTAGCAAAGAAACAAAAAAGAAACAAAAAAGAAACAGACAAGAAACAGAAACGAAATAGAAAAGAAACGAAAAAGAAGGGCGGGGGGGTAAAAGGCTAAGTTTACTATCGTCCCTTTGAGACAGACGGCTGCCGGGCAAACTGGCGTTTCCACTGTGCAAGCTGTTCTTCTTGCCGCTTAAGTTCACTCGAACCTTCATGGAAAGCCGGGCAATCACTGAAGACTGCACTTCCCGCGACAACCTTTGGTTTCTCGTTGACGGGTTTGAACGTAATGCGCGGAAATAAGCACCAAGCTTGCACTTCGTCACGTCCTTGCTCGGTGCTGCCCTCCACATAATCAAGCTCGGGACATGGCTCTGAGAGCCAGCCTGAACTACCCAATTTGGGGGGGTCGGTATCAAATTCAACGATGCAACTATCCCTCTTTGCTTTGTTCCAAAAGCGCACACATTCTGAGAGAAGACGCCCTAGATCACGCCCAAACTCCTTTAGTTTCTGCTGGGGAATAAGGACCCCAAGAAGCTCAGAAAGACGCTTAGTTTCCTGAAGTACGAGCTGATTATCAGCGGCGCTATCCCTGGTAGACGGAAGAGAAGCGACATCAAGGCCTTGGTAGGTGAGATACCGCCACACGTTTTCCTTTTTGCGATCCCGGCGAGCAAGTGCCTCCGAAATGTGAACGAAAGCGGAAATTTGATCTGGAGATAGGGGCAATTTCGATCCGCTAAAATGCTGCCAAAGAGAATGACATATAGCCTTTGTGATGACCGTCTGTGCTGCCCGGGCTCGAAGGTACTTAGATGTAACCGAAGCAGTTAGAGGGACAAATTCGAATATTGGGTCACTGGCACGGAGATGACGTTGGGACTGGTCGATATCCTGTTAAATGTAAGATATAGGTTAAATATACCGGTGGGCGTCAAACTTACAGAATCGTCTAACGGAAGGTCTCCGAAATAGGCATGTGCGATTGCTTTGAGGGCTTTGGATATCTTGGATAAGTCCTCCTCACTAAGAGCAGAGTCAGTAATTCTCAATCAACGAAGCGTATAAGAGTTTGCTTACAACTCTGACAACGGGGAATCTTGAGTCTTGAACCTGGCCTCAAGATCCTTTTTCTGGTCCTCTAGCTGCTTCGTATGGGCCTTGAATAGCGTGAGGGTTCTTTCTGTGTCTTCTTTGGTCTCCGTTTGAGCTGAGACTTGGCCCTGCAGTTCTCGAATTGTCCGTTCAGCCTGTTCAAATTTCGCAGCCGTGGCCTTCTCATTCTGCTTTATTAGCGTCTGCAACTCATCCTCTAGTTTCTTTCTCTCTGTTGCTATGGCTTTCTCATATTTAGCAAGTGCGTCAGCCTTGAGGCGCTGCTTCTCTCCTTCCAAATTTTTGCTTTCTTGATCTAGCGTTTGGCGAGACTTTTGAAGAGATGCCTTCTCCTCGTTAAGCTTGTTTTGCAGCTCCATCAACCGACGTTCTTCTTCCTCAACCACACGGGACTCTTCATTCTTGGAGTGCTCTAACTCCTTGACTTTGGCGGAAAGGCGTTGTATTTTCTCGTCTTTCTGCGGCAGCTCTCCTAGAGCGGACTCGATCTGTTCCACCTCCTTATTGTAGGACTCCAGGAACTTGATCAATGTGATTAGGCGCTCAACAGGCTCTCGGGGAACTCTGTGGTTTGCGCCTTTGAGGCTAGCCTCGTCACTACTCTCCTCAGTCATGTCGATATTACTGGGTCGTGCTTGGCGTCGTCTCTGTCGACGTAATTGCCGTGTGTTTTGCTTTATTCCCCATATATAGTTAGGAGCTAATTTGTTCTCAAAGGTTGAGTGCACCTGACTTACTTGCACATCCCTCGATGACTCGGAATGACCGTTCATAGCGATAAGTGACTTCGTCAGACGCGCCAAAGGAGAATGTCTTTTGTGCGGAACCATGAAGTGGATATGAATGAATCCACGAGGCGACTTCTACAAACTAGTTTACATGAAAGAGCTACGGCTTTATATGTTCTTTAATTACTAGAGAATCAAATAATTTCTTTGCGTTGTCAGTTCCGTCTCGGTCACTTCAAGGGACCTGATACGCCTGATATTCTCGCCTTGATGGGGCTTTCCTTTACTGCCTAGGTCCATACATGTGAACCAATCACACATTTAAAACATCCATGCTTTGGATAAGTTGACTACAATTCAAATGTGCCAATTGCACTAAATGAAAAAAAAATTGGCCTTTGCATGAACGGGTTTCTGACCAGATCTTTTAGGGCGCCACAGCGGGGAAAAAGACAGATCATGGTGAACTGTGGAGCAACGTGGTAATCGGTATCCATTATTATGCAGAAATCAAGCCCCTTGTCAGGCGAATAGGTCTCGATCGGCGCCTTTTAAAAATTGAACTGTGCTTACTTACAGACACGCAAGCAATGCATAAGGGGGCAGAAGGGTGGAAGCTAGCGCTTTCTCCGCCAATAGCTATCCTTGCCTGGATTACCTAGTGTTATTCTCCCTCTCGGAATGCACCGTGGCACAGTCAACCTACATCAGGACCCTTGCCAAAAGAAAATATTTCGGAAAGCGCGGGAACATTATCAAGGCCGATGAGGCATATATTGATTTTCCAGGCTAAAGATGTTCTTAGGCCTGGCGGAGTATGCCAGAACCGAGAGCGCGAACTATGAGGAAGAAAATGAAGCTAGCTACACTTAAGTAACCTGCGATGAACGACGGTATGATTTCCAATTTTTGAAGTACCTGGGCCGAGGGATCAAGCTTAGACAGAGTGAGGTAGCGTATCTGCCAAGAGTCCTAGAATGAGGGGAACTGCCCCGAGTGTACCAAGCAGCGCCATGCTAATCCGAGAGCGTGGAAAACTATATGGACACCTTGACGCTTGCGATGGCTATAATTCTGGGATGATGTTGATGTGGTGTTGGCTAGGCAAACTATACTGAGCCGCACGAGGCAGACTAACAAACACCTTCCAAGGAACCACAGCCCTACTTTCAGCACAAGGCTCCGGCGTCTCCCTGTCACTTCCTATTGTCTGACGTGGTACGTAGGATCTGGTATATGCGGATAGTTAGCCTTGTTTCTCAACTGCGTGGATAGAGGCGAAGCGGGGTATTAATCAGTCGTCAATCGCCGGACCCCGGCGTAGGGAATAATGTGGCTTGCTTTCGATTTGGTTGAGAGGCCCAACGTGATGACTTTGGCACCCATGCTGTGGGTTCATCCTTTTCCTATAGGAAGAAACTACAGGCTGTTGTATTGGGACATTGCAGGACTATCCTTGTGATTAATAAACATTCTCATAGGCACAAATGCCAACTTACATTTATCTCCCCTGTTCTGGTCCATTTTTGACGCGAGATAGCTGTTTACGTCGCCGCAGTGGCAGTGCCACTTATTCTCCTTGAGTTTCCCAGCCTCATTTCGAGAGGCTTGAAACTTGCTCTGAACCATTTGAGTGTTCTGTCTTATCAAGTCGATGGTGAATGAGAGATGGTCTAAAGTTACGTTAAGAGGATAAAGCGATGACACGCGGGTACAGTCGGCGCCCAGTGCATTCGAATAAGACGCACCCCGCTCTGACTCGTATCGCAGATGACCAAGTCAGAAAATCGCATGGCACAAATGATTGAGCCTCGATTCTTGAACACAGCCATCCGCTGTCTGTTAGAATCCTTAGCTTGGTACGGGTATGGCAGCTAGTCTCAATGGCGTCATTAGTTGGACAAATCCAGCGATTGTATCTGTGTGTATGGGCATGGTACAATGCAAGCTGAGGAGCTAAGCATGCAGACATGTCGTGGATTAATTGAATCAGCTATCTCGCAAGCGCAGATACAGGTTACAGAGCCTCAGCCCCACAAGCTACCAAAGACAATCGAAAGTGGGGTTGTAAGGGCACTCCTGTTATGAATCAACTAGTCGGGTGAGGCTAGATTAGACAATCGATTCCTAGGAGGTCTTGGCTCTAGGATAAATTAGCCATGGAGATTTATAACGTGTCTGACTATACTTTGCGGGAGGCTAGTGAAAACCTGGATTTTTTGTTTCTTGTAGCGACTCCAAGACCTCTGTGCATTTCACTAGAAGTAATGCCAGGGAGCGAAAATCTGAGTTGACAGAGTGCATATTAACGAGGTAATTTCTTCATTGGCTAAGATCGTGATCTTGCTGTAGAATATGCACCTACTCGGCCCTCATCTGCAATATCGTGGCTTTGCCTAATTGGATGCCTCGCAGTGCTAGTATTTTATGAATGCCGGCGCCCTCAGAGTCACATATCCTTCTCAAAGGTCACTTAAATGGACGGAGAGGACACCTGATCATTTTGATGAACAGTTGAAACTATGGAAGCCTTGGGTGGGGCAGCTTCGGTAATTGCTGTTTACAATCAGCTGGAAGCATGTATCTCCAGCCTTCGTCGACTCTACAGGAATTTCAAATTCGCGAAACAAGAAGTGCGTCAGCTGATAGACGAGGCAAGCGCTTGTCAAAGTCTCTCTGAAATTTTTGACGACATCTGTCGGCCCATCAAAAGCAAAGTGGTAGAGCTGGCCCGTCAAAAACGACTTGATGAAGCGTTGCAGTCTCAGGTCACTTCGGCTCACGAGCAAATTGACCACATGACGACTAAACTCAAGCCTCTGATGGAAAACGGTAGACCTGGCCAACTTGATCAAATTATAGCAAAGGTTCGGTGGCATTTTACGAAGCATGAGGGACAGACTTTACTGGTCACACTTGGCACTGTGAAACACAGTCTCACCCTACTGGCGTGTCTTTTGGCCCTCGACAACTCTCTCTCGAAATTGTCGCAATCTTCAGCAACAGCTCAAAACTACGATATGCTTCTCAATCAGATGTAAATATCCCTAGAAGACCTTAGACATTGTTCTTGGCTAAAAGATCCTTCAACTTGCAGAAATCGGCTGAACAAGATGGTAAAACGCCAAAACAAGGCTCTGACCAAATTGGTCGACGGAATGAATCATACGGCTCAGAACATTGATAAGATAAAATGGATTGCCAGCACAAGATCCATGGTCTTCATCGTTCAGCAGATCCAAAAAGAGCCTGTCGCTGAAGCACGGGCAGCCATAGCGCGTCAACGCCCGGATCCTTCACGTGCCCCGACCCAGACACGGAGGGTTCGGGAGTCCACAGTCATACGAAACTCAGCATTCAGAGGACTAGCCAATGAGAGATTGCTTTCCGAAAACGTTTCGGTTCACTCAATGGCATCCCGAGACCTTCCCGAGGCATCACGTCAGGCACATTCGAATGATTCCAGCGAGCGTCGGAGGCACCGCCGAAGGACCGTGCTAGAGGATTATGGCGACGGTAATAGAGAACGTTATGAACGAGATCGATCTTCGTCTCCGACGTACAATGGCTACGATAATCACACCCTATTCGTTCCCGTGCCCCCTTTCACTCTAGATGATTTGAATTCGAGGAGCCATAAAAGGGGTAGCCGGGGAGGGAACGATTGATCCCGCCCGTATAGGAGGTACATATACAGGATAGACAGGATATACAGGGTATTACTGTGTTCATAATCTTACCCTATTAGTTGTCCATTTACTACCTTCAGCTGAATCATCTATCTGAGACGTGGTTAGTGAGTGGCTTTGTATTATATCATGATCCATGTGTAGCTATGATGGGGGTAGGTCTCGGTGCCATTCGTGTTAAAAAGCGATAAAGCGAAGAATGAGGCTCTACATAAGGTCCAGATCTTGGCAAATCAGGATTAGTGGAGCACCCAATCAGCTTAGACCGTGTCCAAATGCCAGTCTATGACCGCTGACTCAGCGGTGGTTTTCGGGTGTAGCCTGTGCAAGCTAGGTCCGTGGTTCTCGAAGCTTTGGACCACATCTAAAAGATTGATCCGAAGGTGCCCCGGTGTTATGGTGTTATGGGGGTTTGGAGATAATTTTAGGATATATATAAGCTTGTATTTCTGGCCTTACTATTAGTATTGACTTATATACGTTATACAGTTCGTAAATTACTCGCGATATTTATATATACGCTAGCTACGTGGGTCTGTTTACACCTGCATAACCACATAGGTCTTCCCTTGATAGACAGCATGTCGGCTTAGTTAACTTGGATCAAGTTTAGCTTCGGCTCTTCATACTACATCAACCTCATATTAGATCCACAACACTGGATATTCGCTGTGCTTTTCGCACTCCCAGTATATATTGTCATTCCTCAGGTCATCGAGCAATGAAGGTTTCGATCTTTTGTAGGCTCAATGGGCTAAGGCTAAACAGACTCACACAGAGTCTTTGTCCTATCTATGTGTCGCACGTTACTATGAACGGCATAGGTGTGGCAAACTAGCTGACCGCTAGTTCGATCAGAGAATGTAACTCGGAACTGATCTATTGTTATTCGGGTATTCCGGAGTTGACCGGGTCCTACCTCGAGTTGCGATATCCAAGATTCCATGTCGGCAACAAGGAATCATTCCATTTCGTTCATAACCCACCTCCCATTTATGCAAAAGAAAAAGTGACGGCGCATAGCAAAGAATAATTATAAATAGGAGTCACATCCCCCAAATTAGGTTTTTATATCTCGTATCCAGCACGCCTCATATTCTCGACCTCAACAGATATGGCTACCGCCGACAAATTTAACAACATAGACATCAAGGAAAATGTGATTGTCGATGGAATCTTACGCTATCCACGAACTGGTCTGGATATTACCATTGTCGGTGCAGGCCAGGGGGGAGATGATGGCTGCTATCGAGTGCTGGAGAAAGGGGCATGAAGTCAAGATTATCGAGAAAGGATCCGACCTTTCAGAAGCCGGTATGTAACAACTGAAAACTGCATTCGTGTTCATTGGCATCATTGACTTATTTGCAGGTGATATTGTGGCCATCGGGCCCTCGGCCTGGTCTAACTTGCAAAAGTACCCAAGTATGCTCGAAGAGTGGCACAGAATCTCAATTGACCCTCATACAGCGTTTTTCTACCTCAATGGTGAGCTAGCTGTGAGGCCGTTTGAGTTCGAGTACAACAGACCAGGTGTTGCTCAGCATGTAGCGTATCCGTTGAGGGTTCGATCCGTTTTTGCCCGGTCTCACCTTGCCCGGATGTTGTACAATCAGTGCGAAAGGCTCAGTATCCCTATCACCTGGGATGTCGATATTGTTGCTTACCAGGAGGATGTTGCGTCTGGAGTTGGAATAACTGTTTCTGAAGATGGCCGCCGCTTCCAAGCCGACATCGTGGTAGCTGCAGATGGTATCGGGTCTAAATCGCATATCGCTGTCTTGGGAGAACCTGTCCGGCAATGAGCACAGGTTACACATGTTATCGAATGACTATCCCTGCGGAGAACTACGAACAGATCCCTTCTCTCCAAAAGGCCTTGGAGGGGCAGAAGCGACCAGAGTTGCGGATCTATAACGGGCACAACCTCCACGTCATTTTTGTTGTCTCAAAGACAGTAACTTCAGTGGTTCTGACACGAGAAGAGGCATGTACTCCAACTCGACGGTCACAGGGCCTGCAAAACGCTGACAAAATTTCTATCCAGGAAGACGCAGGCTCCGCTGTAGAGTCCTGGGCATCAACTGTACCACACGGGCGTGTCTTGGCTGGTATCCCTGATGCGGAAACCTGGGACACTCTACTCACTAATACCATCCGGGCGCCCCCCAAAACTCCATTGTACGCTGGAAGTTGTCTATGCGCAATCCCTAACGTAAATGGACATCGGCAGGTGGGCACATCATCCAAATTGGCGATAGTGCACACAGCTTTATCCCAACGTCAGCAAATGGAGCCTGTATGGCTCTGGAGGATGGTCCCTTCATTGGCTGAGTGCCTCCGCCGAGGAGGCGATGGGAAAGGTGCTGCAATTGGAGCTAAAGTACACGAGCTACTGAGGTAAGTGCATTGTCTATCACGTCTTCAAATTGCTGCGTATATGGAAACACCATGGCATTGGCCTCAAGGTATGATAAAGGTTACTAACAAGTCATAAATCCAGATACCAACGAGTTACACTCATCCAGCGTACAGGATTCGCTAACCGCCGTGAACTTCACAGCCCTACTGATGAGCTTCCGAAGGATCCTCAGGATCTGATGCGTCAAGGTAAATGGTTATGGACCCACAATTCCGAAGCCTATGCAGCAGAAAACTTCGACAAGGCGCGCGCGCACTTGGAGTCTGGCGCCCCCTTCCAGAACACGAACCTGCCGGTGGGGCACCAATTTGAAGACTGGACTTTGGAGGACGAAGTTGAGAAGGAAAAGCGTGGTATCGTGGTTCCAGACTTGAAGTTGAACGGAGATTGGAGTGTGGTGTAAGACAATTTGACAGGCTATGCAAGCTCTCTCTCTCTTTTTGTTTACTTAGAAGTTTTCGTGCAAGAGTTTTTCTTTTGAGAAGCTTGCCTGCCCTTTCTTTCATTATCCTTAGGGCGATATGGCCCCTTCTCATAGATGCCATAAATTATTCATCTCCCTTCTCGTCTCTTGAGCCTAATACAATTCCTTTATTTACAGAGAGACAATTCCCGATATCACGAGAGCCTTTTGTAGGCTTACTTAAAGTAAGTTAGGAGAGAGTGGATTTTACGTGATGACTTCCATTATTTGGACATGCCATTTATTGAGCACACAATGGATGAGCTAAGCAGTCCGCGTGGGAACAGAGCAACACTCCTTTGTAGCCAATACCTGCGTACAAAATCCAACCCTTCTGTGTGATCCACTCTTCACCTAGGGGACAGTCTATGTCAAAGCCATGGCCACAGGGCACTATGGTTCTTTGCTGGACTGAGTGTCCAACTCGGGATCTCCGTGGAAGGGCTGTAAATGATTTGATACCATTACTTACTTACAGCTTCGAACATTAGGAAACAATGGCAATCTGGTCGAAGTCACAAGCTTATAGATAGATGATTTCCTATTTTGGACAAAAACATGACCGCCTGATGGATCAATATAGAGGGGAAAGTCTTCTATCAGTATTACCCTGCTACAATGATCTATAGATGGCCAACAAATTACGAGGTCTGTAGAGCTTATATAGCAATGTAGGTCAATTTCATGAACATGGAGTCATATTGAGCTTACTTTCATCTCATTGACAGTCTACAACTCTTTCTTCTTCTTCTTTGTTCTTCATGAGGTATATTGAATAAGCCATAGTAACAGCTGTATGTAGTGCGTCGCAGTATTTTACCACTCTTTCCTCTCTGTATAGTCAGTTCACTGCTTCTATTACTCCGAAGACTAAGCCAAAATGCCGTGTGATATTCAATGGATTGTTCACTCTGAAAATGGTTAATGTTCGAGTCCTGGATTCATAACAGCCTTTATCAGAATAGAAGTTCTGACTTCGATACAATGGAGGGTTTGACATACCATGGCCTCTTACAAGGGCTACCGTCGAATCAAGAGTCTAGTTTCTGAGGCTGACAGTCAAGCTCCACATGCAACATTAGCAGTTCTGGTCCCTTTGTATTCCAGTAACCTCATCTAAAATAGACATATTTTGTGAGAGAATCAATACATACTCGCTGCAGTCTAGATTTTGTAGAAATTGCTTTGCCCTTCGTCAATTTCCAACTAACACGGGCTCAAATCAACACAGAGATATCCAGATTTAATCTAACAGAGGAGAAGCATTTGTGGATCGAAACAACAAGAGATTTGATGCGAAAGGTGGCCCCCGAATCCTCCAATATGACTCCTACCTGCGGGTATTGGAGGCCAGTGGAGTGATAGCTGAAATTATTATTGAATTATTGCCCAATATCGACTTTGAGATACGGGCTGTCCGTGCTATCAGATTGTGAATGTTCCTTTGCATCCTATATCGCCGACATCATGCGGATCACGACACACATTGTTTTCTTTCCGATCTACTTTTTGTCTGGGCTGAGGATGATGTTCTGGGGAAAGTTGCAGGAGGGACCATTGTCTCTGCCAGTGACTTTGTCTTTGTCGGTGACTCGGTTTGTCTTTAACATTCAGCTCTCATGAAGTATCATCAGTTCATGGATTTCAAGATTGGGAAATTAATTTCAAAAATCAAATCCTTGTTGTCTGTCTTATTGCCCTCTCCTTTTGCCAATTAATTTATAACATACTGTAGGGGAGATTAATTGTGATTGCATATAGTTAACCACGATCAGAAATACTGAAGGACTTGTATTCTCCAGGGAATTAGGTTTAGAAAGCTCATGTGCTCACTCACCAGTTGGGCATCCTGAGCTACTGTTAGACTATAATCCCATTCTCTCCTTATTTTTTTCGCTTCTTGTCTCTTGTCTGGTCCCTTACTTCTTACTTCTTGAAGGCTTGTGGGGTAGATATCTGCCTATCTAGACCTTACACCTTGACTATATGTTCGAAATACTGTCCTTGAAGGATCGCGTAGGTGCATATAGACGGGGCTTTCCTCACAAGTCAACTAAGCCTAAAATAAAGACATTCAAATCCGTAAAGACAGGTTTTCGTTGATGACCGACCAAGCTTAAACTCTGTCAGAGAACTCCATACAACGGTCATAGGCCAACATGACCACCCACTGCTATCTCTTGCTACTACGTTTCCTTTCCTCAACAAAATTAATATCCTAATAAAAAGGATTCCAAGCTTCAAGACTAGAGTCATCGGCCGCCTGAATAGGAAATGATTATCTTCGCCATCGAAGTGGTGAAAACCTACATGTGCATAAAGGATTCATTCGGCTTCTGGCGATGTCGTGGCATATTCTCTCAAGTGCTGGCAAACTAGGTGGACCATATTATGTACCACACCATCTGCTATCGTTCCGTGGCGAGTAGTATACGCCGCATGAGCCCCAAGTCCTTGCGTGTTCCATGCCGTATATATCAAGTCATAACTATTTACATATCGCAATTACTACCTGCCAAGTTTGATTCAGTACCGGTTTCTCTGACGATGCAAGATCGAATTTCAAATAACTAAATCGAGCTTTATGAAACTTTTGTAAACGCGTGGTAAACATTCTATTGAGTAGGAGTCACTTTCAAAAATAAGTACTGGGCCGGACTAACGTCAGCCTCGGGACGTGTGTTCTCCTTAGCTGCATCGTAAATGCTTTAGATCTAGTGTAACTTCTTTGGTGAATACTGCTCTTCAAATAGCTCACGTGAAATAATTCTTATAGAGGTAAACGAAAAGAGAACCAAAAGTCGCTCCATCATGGGTATCCCCAACGTCCATAAACATCAACACAATCATAAAACACAACATAATCATAAAGCACAACACAATCATGAAACAAAATAAATATACCCAGAACAATATGACATGGATCTCGAGTATTAATTCCGTATCCTAGATCTTCCAAAAATCAAGCAAGTTGTCGCTCGATGTTGCGGGGCCCAGCAAGAAGCGACGCCGGAATCGGAGGGACGGGGCCACTATACACGGGCCCACGGGCTTCTCGAGAGCCAGGAGGCGGAGGCGGAGGTGGAGGACGGCCGTAAGCCGGATGGTGGGGTTGAGGGCGAGGATAGTTATGGGGATAGGGTGGTACAGGCGGACCGGGGGAAGATCCAGCTCCAGCTCCAAAGCCTAGACGGCCAAAGTCCCCTGGAAGCCGCTGTGCCGGGTAGCGGTAATGAGCAGACTGTGGGGAGTTCGGGTCGACGTAACCCATGGATCGGCTCGGGTCGCCGGGAAGGGAGACGAGGGAGGCGCCGAGCGTGCGTGCGATGTCATCGAAGGTGACCTCCATAGGAGAAATGTAAGTTGTGTTGCTTTTTGCGGACCAGGCGAGAACGTGGCCGCACACACGGCCGGTGGGACGGTCGAAGACCCATGCGCCGGAGTCGCCAGGGGCTGTCGGATGAGGAGAGATTAGCTTGATGTAATGTTTACTCGATACGAGTTGATGTCTTAGGGTGGAATGGTGCTGTATGTTTACCAGCTAAGAAGGGCAACAAATGATGGGCGTGCATGACAAAAAAAAAAAAAGGGTATCTAATTAAGGATCATATAGACAAAAACATGGATCCGCTGAAATGCACCTCTTACCTCCGAAGTTCCCATTGACGCAAAAGCTCGTTGAGAATGAATGCCGTCCCTGAAGTTTGACCAATGTCATAGCCTTGGATATCTGCCCTGTTTGAAGGCCACTTGTGCGACCGCAGCAATGAACTTGCAAGCCACGTAGCTCCTCCATTCGGGCTACCTGGTTCAGAAATATGGGCTGTGGTGGGATAGGGCGTCCCGGACGAGCAATACTGGATCTGGTAGTATCGAGAATGATGTTGCGAGGGTCCATGCGGGCTTCATCGACTTTGATGAGCGCCCAGTCAATTTCATGTTTCAAACCCTTTCGGGTCCAGCGTCGTACCCCAGATGATGCGTGGACATAACCTAGGGAGTGGGAGGCTAGATGCTCGTCATCGCGATCTTCTGGAGATGGAAAAAAGTCCTCGTGTACGTCGTCAATGGCTGGTTGGGTGACAAGCAGTCGAGGTTCTTCGCCTGGTTCGATACCAGCAGTATCGCCGATGGACGCGGTATCATCGTCATAGTCATCAGGGCCGACGGAATCATCATCCGATGAATCTTCATCTGAAAGCCAGAATTCATCGTACCCAGACTCAAGGCCTTGCGATGGATCGTCTCCGTCCTCCAGATCGGAAATTTCGAAATCGAAGTTCGTGTCAGGCGAGTCATCCTCTGGATAGTCGTACATGAATCCAGGATGTGGATTATTTGATGTATCACGGGGCCAGTTCCCCGCCGACCTGGAAGGGACGTCTTGGTTGGAGTCTCCAAGGCCACTGCCTTGGCCCTCATCTTCGCTAGGAGCTTCCAACATATGATGAACCGTTAGGCCATACGGCAAGCCATCAACAAAGACGGCACCACCATATGAGACGGGGGGTAGGTGCTCTTCGTTCTGGAAGGCACCGATAGATGCTCCGCACAGGGGTCGCTGCTGGTGACATGGATTGAGCTCTCGCTGGCGAAAGGGTGTATCATTGGACGCATTTGGGCGAGTCTTGGCCGGCCTCCGACGTCTGTTCCGAGGAACCTTGGACCGTTCGATATCGCCACGGAGGACAATCAAATCCCAGTCATCCCGACCAAGAGCGAAGTGCTTCTTGAGGGCCATTCGAACCTTCTTCACGCTTGCGCAAGTAACACAAATCGTGGTTCTAGCACTTTCAGGCGATTCGCCAGTCATGATGAGGTTTACTCCACACGACTCAGAAGACTCCTTCAAGATCCTCTGAAGCAGGCGACTCACTCGAGGCATTATTTGGAAATTCCACTCTTGCAGGTGCTCGTCCGGTATTTCCAAGTGCGGAAGTCTCTTGACAGTCCGTTTCTTCTGTGGCTTTTCAACGGGTTTGTTTTCATTCACAACACCCCATGCGTCGGTAGGAATTGTGGGAAGCTTCTTGTCATAATTAGACATTTCGCGCTTCGATTGTTTGTATATTCTGACTTTTTCCTCAATGGTGACCGGCTCGGGGGTGGGGACAAGGGCAAGTGGGAGGCAGTCATCCAATTCTTCTGCCGAGGGTGCCGAGAAGATATCAATGCGGCAACACGACCACAGAATCTTGCAGATTGTGTACATGAAATTCATCGAAAAGGAGAAAGTGCCATCAGGGTCCGACAAGTCAAGTACCGGGTAGTGGTAAATTTGCGGAACACGAAGACCAAGGTCAGTCATCGGTTGTGTCGATAAATGGAAGTTGGGAGCATCGAGGCACAACTGGACGGCTTGAAGATACGCACCACCACACTTCGGGCCAAGTTTTTTGACGTAGAGCTCTTCTACTCGATGCTTGAACCATGAGCGATCGTACTTCATCTTCCAAAGTCGACCAACTGGTGCCCACAAGCCTATTTCTAATAGAATGAGGCCTAGCGAGTAAAGGTCATAGGCCCACGCGCCATCATCCTCAACAGATCTCTTGTCATCTGGGTGACGATACATTGCCGAAGATAATGGCTCAGGGGTTGGCCCATCCCCAGAAAACCGTGCCGGAGAAGTGAGATAAGGACGGCCAAGATCAGGTGCAAGGCCACTTTCATCATCACTCACATCACTTCGGCGCGGAAGGAAGATAACGTTGCTGCTGTTGATGTTTCCATGAACGGCATTTTGACTTCTTAAGTGGAGAGCGGACATTAAGAGATCGTAAGCCAATCGAAAGCGAGTGTCAAGGTTCGGAACTCGATTCTCCCGGTACTCCTCTGCTGAAGGGAGAAGAGCAACCAATGGCTTAGGTTTTAACTCCTTCAACAAGTCGCTCGGGTTCTGTAGAAATGGGAAGTAGTCGACCGGCATCTGATAAAGGAATGCATAGCGAGAATTCGAGTTATCAATGCAGTAGCCCAAAAACCGCATGAGCCCCAAGTGTGAGATCCTGGCGTTCTGTAGCAACTGCTCAAGAGACTGTTGAAGCTTTTCCAATCGAGCACTCTTATTATCCATATTTGACTCCGCCAGTATAGGCATAAACTCGACAAGCACGGAGACATGGGACTCTTTTGTGGAGGCGAGAAGAGGCGATGCCGATGACTTCAGGCGTCCAATGGCCCGCGAGTTGGAAGATGCCGCAACAGGTTCATATGGGGGAGGGTTATTATCGTGGGCCGCTCCGTATAGTTGTAGAGCTGAGCGATCAATGAGGAGATGGTTGGATGGTAGGAAAGGATTAGGGGAGTCCCGGTGCGCGGTGGTAGGCGAGTAAGTGAATGGATCGAACATTTGCTTCGGACTTTGTACTTTCTCTTTGGACTCGGAGAATGAGCCATGGGAGGAATCGTAAGGTGAGTTGAGGTTAGGTCGTGGGCGGCGCGCGCTGTTCCTGTTGGATGACATGCTGGAAGCCATTGTGCGCCGGGAGCGCGAAAGATCGTAAAGGGTATCAATACAGCCAGTGAGTTCATTTAAAATCGTGTTTGAGCGTGTTATATCTTCCTCTGTCCATTGGGTTTTAACGGGTCTGCTAGCAAGGGTATCCTTCGATGGTAGATCGACTTTCCGTTCCTTGGAAGGAAGCATAGGCGCATCCAAATGCTGGACCTGCTCAGCATCGTTAAGGAGTTGTTGGATCGATGACATGACACTCTCAACGACATCGCTGAATCCTGCAGCAGTCAACGATTCATCGATGTCGTTGGGCTGCGCAGCGCTTGCGTCACTCCAATCTAGACCCCATGCCAGCAAGCGATCCCTCTGTTTCTGGAAACTCCCGTGGAGCGCGACGAGCTCAGGATCGTCGAGGGCCCTTGAGGCCGTCGTAACACTCTCGCAGGAGGTTTTCGTATCGGTATATAGTTTCGTGAGGCGCCGCTGGAGGAAGCCGCCCCCTCCTCCGTGCCGGAGGACTGACATCTTGGCGATTGCGGAGGGGATCGATAAGAATGACAGATAGAATATCGAGCATTAGAGACAAGGCACTGTAGTGAGAATGTTCAAGAACACATAATGAGAGTCGCTGAGAGGCAAAGAATCCATCGGGTAAAAAGAAATCGACAAAGACTTGAAGAGCAAGTTTCAATGGATGCCTTGAGGATGGCGATGAAGACTGATAACCACACAACCGTACATGGGAATCCTGTTGCCTAACCAATGAACGATCATAAGAGAGAGGCAATAAGTGGGGTCACCACGGCAGGCAGCAGGTAATGAATGTTTAGATTACGGTAATTACCAGTACCATGTCCATTTATATACAGTCAGTAGACATGAGTTCTTCACCCCTTATATAGCCCCACCCAGCTCACCGCCAATATATTATCATACCGCCTACCTAAAACGCGTAGTACGCATGAATAGATTTACTATAAAATAGCAAGCAAGGCTGATTTTTCGCGAAAAAGATAGTGCAGTCTTCATTCCTAAACCACTAAGATGAATACTTTTACTATATGTTACTATTTGTAAAAATATTTATAGTACTTCTTTTTTTCGGCTGGCAGAATATTATATAATCATAGTGGGTGGGGTAGAAATTTATGTCCAGTCACTGTATCTCATGCCTCAGGCATGTGTCGAGCGATGCATCATGAAGGCCTTCATTACTTGATCACATGACTAGCAAATCACATGCATAACTTAGTTAGTTATATGGGAGAGCTTACGTATTCTATAACTACAAGAATAGTCGGCCTTGTCATGTCTTTTTGGTGATCGTTTTAGATGTCTTTTTGTAGATGCATATGAAGGCGATTTTAAAAAAACATACTTTGTGCAAAGGACTTTTCTATGTATAACCTTTAAATATTGTCTCTCTTACGCTAAGCTCCTCTTATATAGTGTTCGAGCCTCAATCCCAAAAGGGGTTTCATTACATGTGCAATTTAGGTGTTTTCCTAGGTAGTAAACCTTGGAAGACATCCACATTACCGCTATCATAATTGAAGCTCTACAAGAAGACAAGGGAACGCCCAGGTACTCACCAACCACACAATTGCCCTCCAGATTCTTTGAGTGAAGGTAGTAACACTTGGATTCTATTTATTCAAGCTAAATGTACATACAATAGAGCTTTTTAAAAAAAAAAGTAAGCTCGGAGAGACCATGCCATCGAGGCGAAAATTATCAAACACATCCATTTTCGTCATCCTGTCATGACCCGCGACACACCGACATCTAGTGCTCGCTTCTCGCTGAAATTATGCAGTCTCTCTCCAATGAGATACACTTCGTCGCGGATATTGGTGCGCCAGACCGCTACTCGTTTCAGCAGTAGATGCGCCATCCATACAGACAGCACAATCAACAGTGTAGTGGGATAGGCGTAACGATAAATATTAGGCTGCACTCCGATGTGGGAGTAGAAAAGTGTCCAGCGCACGATAAACCCAAATGACAAGGGCAAAGTGACCGCAACTGCGGTGAAGAGGATGATCGGAAGAACAAGGGCACGAGTAGCAAGGCCCGCGTTAGGCTTCAGCCAACCATCTTGGAAGACACTGTTGACCGCAGCTGCCAGCCAGGATTGGGGCTGCCAGAAAGTCAACTTGATGCCCATCTGAACATACAACACCCCAAGCGCCCAGTCCTGAACGACGTGGACAACATGCGATTCTCCATCACCAAAGAGGGTGTGCGCTGGAATGAGAACGTATAGTTCAGTGAGCAGCGCAAAGAGTGACGGTAGAAGGATAATCGCAACCTGGGCCATGTAGAGAAGCCGAGCAGCATGCATCACGAGGCCTAGACTGGTCTGGGCTGCTTGGCGAGGGGAGCGAAGGTATGCGCCAGAATGCTCTCGCATGAATTCAAGTGCGGTACTGGAGTGGTACGCCAGGTAGGCAAGCGCACCGACCACACAAAGACCACTTGAAAAGGCGTAGACGTCGTTCACCGGAGCCGGGGTAGAGTAGGATCCGATAATCTTCCGACCAATGACCAAGGGAATAATAGTGATGCCTACCCCGGTAGTGGCGGCAAACAGCCAGATTAGAAGGATAAAGGCAGCAATCCGAGTCCGGAAGGAGGGAGGGATGTAGACTTTGGTGAACATGTTGCTGGATCGGCCATGTAGCCCATCGGCAGGATCAGGCTTCCTATCGACGCGTTCATTGTCCTCGGTGACCTCAAGGAAAACGTGGTTGCCTTTAGGGATGCGGACCTGATCAGAGCCAGGGGCGCGCACGTATCGACCATCGCGCAGGAAGTACACGTCACGGTTTTCCCGCTCAGCTGCAGCCTGTTGATCCTCTCCAATTACTGGGTGTTCCCAGTCACCCTGGCTTCTAGAGAGAATACCCCGCCAGGTCTTCCGAACGTGGTAGCCTTCTTCCTCCAGGTGTCTTTCGGGGAAGAAAAAGTTGCTGAGACGCAAGAAATGAGCGCACTTGTGGAACCACCAGTCATATAAATCATGCAAACCATCTGAAGGTTTGAATGATTGAATGACTACAGGCAACACGAAGTTGTAGAATAGGAGATCAACCGGGAACTCGAGCATCGGGGCACTAGCAGACCAGTGAATTGGGAGAACGCCATCAAGGGTAAAGTGCAAGCCCCAGACGACACCTCCTAGACAAATGATCACTAGCGCACCGTATACAAGGGCACTGAAACCGATCTTACGGAGCTGGGTAGTGATGCTTCGTTCGAGAACATCACGTATTGGGTGGAAAGTTGGATCATCGGGGTCACGAATGAAGTCTAGGATGAAGCAGTTAGCAAACCAATCAAAGTCTATCAAATGGATAGCAGCACTTACAAAGCACACCGCTTCTCAAAATCTTTCGGCACATGGAAACAAACAAGGCAAAGTGGAACATGTAACAAGTGCCAACAAACCAGTGCACGAAAAGCGAAGTGAGCGGGGATGCAGCAGTAAAAGCGATACGAGAAGCCACTGTAGCGTCGGAGAAGAGCGGGAGTAAAGCAAGATCAAGAAGACTGCCACAATACAGAGGGAAGACAATCATCTCGATCCCGATGATGAGAATGACCTTCATAACCCCTCCGGCTTGTATCAGGACCTCAGCAAGCAGGCCTTCGATCCTCTGTCCCCGATTGGCACCAGAGATCAGCCCTGTGATTCGTAGATAGAGAAGCCCGATCATGAACGCAAGCAAATATCCCATGAAGATAGCGATAACACGATCCTTGGAATCCCATACCGCCAGGTCATAATCGACTGGCACTGTGGCAGAGGCAGCTTTTGCTGCACTTGCATTCATGAACCTTGTTCCAGGCATTGAGAAAAGTGATGATTTAGCGAAGGTGATGAGTTGTTGTTGGGCCTGACCAATAAAGTTCTTGACATAGGAAATGTCAAAGTCCAAAGAAATGGCACCGGGAACACCGAGGGTCACAAGCCGAAGTGGGAAGTCATGCAGGATAAACTTGACAGTGGCATAGACCGATTGGAACATAGCACCAATGCGAGCCTGGTGTAATTTAAGCGCCTGGTGCGAGAGGACTGAAAACATGGGAATATCAGACTCATGGAAGACTAGGAATGCTTTGATCACTTTGTTTAAGCGGTGACTGCTTGCATCGATTAGGGAAAGCGATGCACTTGTGACAGACTTATCCCTGGTGATCCACTCTCCAATGGGCAAAAGAGCACTGAAAGGGCTCAGTACAATTTTGAGAACAAGGCTGAACCAGTACATGAGATATCCCACAACACCAATAAGAGTATCAAGAGCGATGTCTGCGGCGACTTCAACCGCGGTGATGGGAACACCAATGACAAGTTCGAGAGGGTTGGCCAACAACACAAGAGCAATTTTACCCCATAGGTACGGGAGCCAGATACCGATGGCTACTGTGAACGCAATCAGAAGGGCACAGAACACGCCGTTCTGGAAAAGTCCGAAGATCGGGCCATGCATGCCAATGAGGTCCATGATCCCTTCAAAGTCGTCCCCTTCGATTGCATCGATATCATTAGGGTCCAGCCCAGCATCGGCGGCAGCGGCAGCATCGGCGGCAGCATCTGGTTGGATGTTTTCCATCCGATTCGGCAAGGGCACGAATGGGTCTTCCAAGGCCGGATCCTGAACAACATGCTCGTCATCTTCGGGGGCTGGTTCTTCTGTGCCGCGCTCTGCGGGTGTAATATCTCCCCAAAACCATTCGAACATCCGTTCAGTGATGCCGAGTGGAGGCCGATTATCCACTTGTACATTGGGGACTGGAATGGCATTGTCTCTAATCGGTGGCCCATGATCCGCGTTCTGGGCAGAAGGTCCGGCGTCCGCATCAGGCGAATGGTCACCGACACCTCCATCTTCAAGATTAACAGCATCGGCACCGTCGGAGATTTCTGGATTTTCGGAATCTTGAGGACGGGTAGAAGGCCCTGCTGATGAATCCCGGTTTATAGTCGCTCCGGTAATAGCATTCACAATCCAGTCCAAGTCATCCCCGTGAGCCTCTTCACGGAGAATGCGCAGCATTTCTTCATGGTTACCATGAGTCCGGGCCACTAGGTCTCGGAAAGCCAGAGCACGATCCGTAGGAAGGGGGCCTTCTGTTTCGTATTCCGGGTCGTTCACATTATAGTCCCGTAGTTCCGTTTCAACCCCGGGGAGACCATACTCAGAATCATTCGAGGACAGACCTGGGGAAGGAGGAGCAAAATGAGGAAGGATATAATTGTCCAACTCATGGGCTGCAGCGCGTTCATCATTGACCTCATTCTCCGGATGAGCGGGAATGGGTTCTGGTTGTCCAAGACCGCCTTCTTCATTGAATCGATCATTTACCCGATTGTTGGCATTTGCAATTAACTGGAGAGCAGCCTCTCGTTCCCCTTCTGCGATATTGACCATGGGTTGCTGTTGTACAACCCATTCCCGAATCAGGAAGAGTAAAATAAATGCAACGACCACAAGAAGGGTGATAAGCTGCCCTTCCAGTGTATCCATGATCATGTTGTTGATTGTTGGGTACGGTGTCAACGAGTTTAGGAACTTCACATCTGAAAGCCATGATGGATACCGAGGTTTGGTTGAGCTAGTCGTGACATTGTTTTGCCCGTTGCCTTGCCCGACAGTCGAGGTAAATGCGGGCATGAACAGAGTAGGGATAACCTTTTTGATGAGGGTGAGCATGAGCGGCTCACCAGCCGAGAAATTGAGAATTGAAGATCGTGCAGATGGTACAGCAGTAGTAGATGAGATAGCCGCATTAGAGATTGTGGAAGTAATCGAGTCAGTTATTGCAGCATTTACAGCAGTGCCGTTTGAGAACTGTTGCCCTAGACCTTGGGCGGTTTGGGCAGCCTGATTCTGACCATTCTCATTGGCAGACCACCGGCCATCAGCAAGCCAAAACAGTGCCCTCCAGATTGCGCGCATTGACCACGGTAGCCATCCCAACCAGACAAATGCAACGAGAACAAATCTCAGCCATGTTACTAAAGTCCGGAAGCATTGGATCAAGGCTTGCTTCGCAAACAGCGGGGCGGGAAGGCTCTGGGGCATGTTTGGGTCGTATAGTTTGGTAAATCGGAATGGCGTTTTGCAGAGCTCGCAGTGTTTCTTCTGTGAGTGTGACAACCATTCAACGAGACATATTTGGTGGACGAATTTAATACTACCGCTGCACTTGCACGGGTAAAACAGCGGTTCCTCCTCTGTTGCCTCGCCATGACAGATCCGACAGGTATCCAGGTCATCAAATCCCTTTTCCCTTTCGTCATAAGCCGGGTCGTTCATTAGATCGGGGAACGCGGTGTTATCCGCATTGTGGCGGAATTGGTTGTCCGCGAGCTCCATAATTCGTGAATCTCGCCGAGTTGACGGTGGTTGATCAAATGTTCACCATATTCCTAGTCAAGCGGGAATAGAAAAGATATGAACATGCGAAAGGCTTGTATTGGTGGGGCAATCCGAGTTGAGCTGAATATAATGATTAGTGAGGACAGGATTTACAAAACAGCTTATAGGAGTAACGTACCTCACAAGCGTAACTTGTAGATCATGCTTGATTGTAACAACGCAATTCAGCCCAGGTCACTAAGCTGGGATCCAATTCGCTGACTCAGCGGTGTGCGCTGGCAGTACATGAAATTACAGTATTACATGCTTGTTAATGCGATGGACAATGCGGTATTGTCATATCTGCAGTACGGGTAGCCACCGATGACCTCACTGAGCTCTAAAAACAAATCCTTGATTATTGTGTCATATGGGATCGCCTTGTCCCATTCATGTAGTTTGTAATAAAATTGCGCCTTTTCTTTTTCATCGGAATTAAAACATTTGAATTGATGCATTCGACCCTTTCTTCCTTAGAACCAACAATTTTTTTTTAAATTGACCCAGCCTAAGTATCTGACCACGGCCCGTGAAAGTGGCTAGCGCCAAGACCGACGCGAGCATTCCGCCTCCAGTAGCTAATTTGCTTTGATTCATTCAGTCTCGAGCTCCAATATCGGAAAGCCACATATCTAACCGGGCTGTGAGCTTCTCTCCGATGCAGCGATAATCTTCTACTCCGCCGACTCGATCTAAGTGTGTGGAAGGGAAGCCCTCTGCAAATTACGGCAGCCGACCTCGAATCTCGCAAGGAAATCGCGTGACCTCGATAGGGTCAACCTCATTTGCGATGGTAGTGAAAGAGAATGGCCAAGTGACAGATGTCAAGGCCAAAACAAAGGGCCGAACGGATCTTGAAAAGCCACGGAGGAAGGGCTTCGCGCGATGGACAGTCGGGCTTGTCGTGAGGTGAGTGATGGTATCGCCATGCTTGTACATAGTCAAGTTCATCTTTTAACATGTTCGCTTTTTAGGCTATGTATCTGGTATGCACTCGTCACACCGTTCCTCAGATGCCCATCCCGCCTTGCAGACCTCACAGAAACATCGCCTCGAGTCTGCAAGCCTTACCTGATTGCTCGTTCGCACGTGGAACCTTATGTGACCCCATATTATGATATTTATGCAGCGCCTTACGTTGATCAAGCCCGGCCATATGTTGATCAAGCCCGGCCATACGTGGAAATGTTTAATCAGCGAGTTTATACCCCGGTGTCGAAGGTTGCCAAATCAGGATATGAAATGTATGGAGCACCGACATTGAAGCAAGCTCAAGCGTATGGGATTGAGCAATGGCAAAATCAAGTCACACCAAGACTACAAACTTCTCAAAATAAGGTGCACCAGTTTTACTTGGCCGAGATTGATCCCTATGTCCAGCAAAGCGTTGCCGTTGTCTCTCCATACTATCAATGGACCAACACTGTTGTGCTCAATGTCTACCAGGGCCATCTACTACCTTTCTACGCGCGTTCCAAGCCTTTCATCGGGAAAGCTTACTCCACGGGCCAGGGTATTTTGACAACCCATGTCCTGCCCGGGGCGCAGTACACTTGGTCATCCGCGGTCTACTTTGCGAACAGCTCACTATGGCCTCATGTTACTGGTCTTTACTCGGAGCAAGTGGAGCCCCAGCTGGTCAAGATTGGCCAGCGGTTGGCAAGCTATAGGGAGGGCAAGCGACTTCGCGCTGTCATAGAGGACGTGGATAGGTACCTATAGCCCCTTGGTTTCTCTAGTCTATATCGTGTTAACCATATAATTAGCAACTCAACAGTAGAGCCTGTGACCTCCTCGACCTCTAAGTCACAGGAACAAATTCACACCACGACCACTGTGACTTCAACAACATCCACGCCCCAGCCTTCTGTCCAACCCACTCTAACTCCTACCGAGCAAGCGCAGCAAGTCCGGGAGAAGATAGATTCGGACCTTGAGCGATGGCAGGGAAAGTTTGCTTTGGCAGCCGATAAAGGTATTGAGGACCTTGAGGAACGTATTGGGGAGATCGTGTCCGCCCTGGTTGCAAGCAGCGCGAACAGCCACGGCCAGAGCCTTTCTACCGCGCTTCAGTTGGTTTCTGCTGAGCAGCTTTCCTCCATCAAGCAACGTATCAATGAACTCGCGGATTCCATGCCAGACGAGGATACCCCGGAGATCGAGGAGTCTACTAAAGACTTGCTGATTCAGGATATCCGAACTTCTGCTATCTCTGTGAGAGATCGCGCCCATGCACTCCGAGAATGGTCTATCTCGTTTGAGGACGAACTTGTTCGCCGAGTCACTGCTGCTGTCAATTCGACACTGGATGTGCTCGACAGCATTCGCAATCTAGGCTTACAAGAAATTGGCATGCGCTGGGCGTGGATGGATGGCGTCACATACAAGGATTGGGCGAAGTACCATGCCCTCAAAGCACAACTTGAAGAATGGCGCAACGACCTCCGAAATGTCGGCATGAATCACAAATCCGTATCTGACGCCAGAGCAGTGGCAAGTGACATCTTGGACCAGAGCATGCATGAAGCCGAACAAGCTGCCAGAGAACTTGTCCGGTTGAAGGATGTTGGGATCTGGAAGATCGCCGCTCGTGAAGTAAGCGACGATTTCGAAACTCGCACCGAAGCCCCGCCGGCGAGGCCCAAGCCTCAGGAGGAGACCGAGGAATCCGATGAAGAGACCACTGAGGTGGATTCGGATCACGATGAGTATTCTGAAGAGGTGATAGCGTCAACATCGGACGACGCTTACGAGGAAGCCCCGTCCACCGATGCGCCTTCCGCCGCTGTCGATGCCGAAGCAGATTTCGATAGCGCTGATGAGTCTGTTATGAATGATGATATTTTGGTAGAAGAGCAGCCCTCCGCAAGATCTGCCTTTGGTGTTGCGGCTGCCGATGCAAATTCGCATCAAGCGCCTATCCTAGATGACGAGAGTTACGGTGTCCTTGACAGTCTGGCGAGCAAGGCTGGCGATACTTACACCGAGGCGAGCAATACTGTCAGCGAAGCTATCCATGGCACTCCTCTGAGCTCCGGTGAGAAGATTTCCAGTGATGCCTCTGAAAAATATAGCGATGCAGTAGCCGCGTAAGTAGTATAGCATATCCAGCGTGTTTTAAATACAAAATCGAATTCTCGCTAATGCGAATTTCTGCGCCAGTGCATCGTCGGTCATCTACGGCACCCCAACACCGGTTGTCCAATCTTTGATGGGCGGAGCCAGCTCAGCATTTGCTGATTCCACAGATCAGGCTAAAGTACTCTATGAGATCGCGAAGTCTCAAGTTCTTGGCCAAATGGCTGAATCTAGTGCTCCTGCCCATGCCCAGCTCCTAGCTTCCATAGAGTCGGCCTATTCTGGGTCTCTAAAATATGCCACCGATGAGCTGGAGTCGAAGGTCCACGCTGTTCGTGCTACCCCGACGCCATCCGATGTCCGACCTCTGGCCCAGATCTCGTCTATCGCATCTTCCCGGCTAAACCAGGGACTGAGCTTAGCATCCGAACAATTAGCACAAGTGCAGTCACCAGCCACAACAGCCAGTCTTCCTCAAGGAGGTCTCGACCCATTTGTCCTTGATGCGCAGCGTCGCTACTACGAGGCAGTCGGGTTGGCCCACGACCACTACTCTGCTTTTGTTTCTACGGCATCTGGCGCGGTCTATGGTTCTCCGGCTCCCACCCCAGCCGAAAGCTCGAAGGGCATCATTGAGGAGGCCGGGTCTCAATACGAGCGCGCTTCCTTGTTAGCCTCTGCTAGCCTTGCCGCTGTCATCGCATCGGCGAGCTCGGTCGTCTCTTCTGCGGATGGTGGCAAAGCACAAAGCATCATTGATGATGCTTCATCCAGATACAATGCTGCCCTCTCTGCAGCTTCTTCCTCGCTCTCTGCGGCTTCCATTTCGGCCTCCTCGGTCATCTATGGGACTTCCACGGGCCCCGTGAAGTCCCTTTCTAGTCAGGCATCTGAAAACTGGGAACATCTCATTTCCAAAGCCAGCGAGCAGATCTACGGTGCACCAACACCGTATCTGCAGCAAGTGGTAAACAACGGGCACCCGCAGTTTGAGGCAGTCCAAGAGCTCGTCTCTGAACTAATTGTGGGCAAGCAGCCTTCATTCACCGAGAGTGTGCTGAGCAAGCTGCACGCCGCATACGAGACGCCTTACCCGGCTGCCGCTGTCTCCTCCGCCTCTAGCTATATCAACCAGGCCTATGGATCTGCGTCCTCGACCGCTGCTTCTATCGTTTCAGACGTCCCGAAAGTAGAGGAAATCGTGCAACACGCGAATGACCAACTTCATGCTGCTGTTGAAGCCGCCAGCATTGGGATCTACGGAACTCCCAAGGGTCCCTACGAAAAAGCCACTGAAGCCGCAGCCGATGCCTACTCAACGGCTTCCGCTCAGGTCAGTAGCGCGGTCTACGGCCAGGAATCTGGTTACATTGATGTCGCCAAGGATGCCATTGAGAATATTCAATCCACAGCCAGCGCTGCTATCTACGGCGAAGAACCCAACGCAATGGAAAGCGCAACCATCCGTCTTACTGGAGCCGTTGAAAGCGCCAAGTCTCAGCTCGCTGACCTAGCTGCCAACGCTGGCAGCGTTGTATCCGAGGCAGTTGAGACCGCTGCATCCCACGTTGAAGATACAACAAGCAGCATTAAGAGTGCTGCAGCTTCAATCAAAGATGAACTCTGAACGATTTTAATCCAGCCTGTATCATCTCTTTTCTTTCTTTTTTCTCTTTTGATTCAGACTCATTCGTTT
This sequence comes from Penicillium hordei, assembly GCF_028827395.1. Lineage (NCBI taxonomy): Eukaryota > Fungi > Ascomycota > Eurotiomycetes > Eurotiales > Aspergillaceae > Penicillium > Penicillium hordei. The sequence goes on from NW_026623142.1 coordinate 6,431,945, forward strand.
TGCTCCGAGCAAAAACTATGCCTTGGAAATACCATTCGCGGCTCACGACGCATTATTCCTCGTATAGTTTGTCACGACGGCCATATGCTCATGATCTGCAACATGCACAGTCTTGCTTTATTTTTTTTTTCCCGGCTTCTATATCCTCATTTTGCGTTTCTCTCTAGTCACTTTGTTATAATACGAGGCTTGTTTTGAAGTGATATATGTTCGGTACATAATGAATGAACGGACTTTTGAGCATTGTATGTGGTTTGTTGCTTGGGCTACCGGGCATCTATAGCTATCACCCACGGCATATAAAATGACACCTAGGTAGCCTACAAAACACGTAGGCAAATGAAATTTAGGCCAAGGGTAGTAGAAAAGTTCGCTGGTCCAATATGTATGGACATAGAAAGAAAAGGGTGCTTAAGATGGTAACTTATAAAGATAACAATAACTTTGGAGCTCCCATTCTACATCAACTCATTTTATACATGTCTTCCACACTCCAACAAAATCACCTATACTTCACAGTGGAGCCTCTCTTTTCTTTCTTCATCTGCGTCTTGCTCTTTGGGGTATCAGCCTCTTGACCGGTATCACCACCACCCATTCCAGCAAATCCTTTCTTTACCCCCATAATTGTGGTGTAGGCAGCGTACACGGAGTATAATGGGATCACAATCCACAGCCACCAGGCCCGGTCATTGAAGAGGCAGGCAGCGACGATGCATCCTTGGGTCCAGTAAAGCACATCCCACATATACTCTGTCAGGCCAGTTGCGTTAAGATCCTCGCCGGCGGAGCGCAGGGAACCATCTTCATGATAGCGGGGCCGACCCATTCGGTCCAAATAGTATTCAATGGCAAGGGTCGGGACAGCCAGGAAGAAGTATGGCTTCAGTGAACGTGGCCGCTGGAAGACAAAGTGCAGCAGAAGGAAGAGCAGGTGCAATGCAGCAGAGATGAGGTGAGTACGGCTGAGGACGGCGCCATTGCGGGTGGCCAGGGATTTGGCAGCTTTCTGTGATACAGTCAGAAAATTTGCCACAGAATGATCAAACTAATCTGAAGTTTAGTCGCAACAAGAAAGCGCCCTCTCCACATACCTGAGCCATGATTGAAAGCGATCACTAAGTGATCTACAATCTGATGTCAAGGATGATCCTTTCCAAATTCAAGATCACCCAAATCAAATGAATTGACCGAGCTTTTCCCCTTTCAAATGGCAAGCAAACGACCGGAATTCGAGGCTGAGCGGAGAGAGAAGACGAAGAGAGGGGACCTGCATATGACAGCTATAGCACATTGGGTGATTGTTGCCCTCCACTACCCTCACCGCCCTCCAAAAACGGCAGAAATGACAAAGGCCGCTTCAGACCAAAATAACAGAAAGAACGGCCGACGTTCATCATATCTTGAGCACATCTTGCAGTCCTCCGCTTCTTTGGAAATGTTCCTGGCACTCTGAGAGACTCATCCTGCGTCCGCAGATGACGTAACCAGAGGAATCCCTTTTCACTTCTTTCTATCCTTCATCCGCTTACCATTCCCGGATTGGGTTTACATTCCTCTTCCAAACCTACGTACCGAGAGCAGTCGATAGCTCCTGCATCTAGACAAATTCAACAAGACATCGGACTTGCTGTTGTCCATGTCTTCCAGTTGTTGATGGGACCATTCGCTCGCGCTGCAACAATCCACTCGATCGCGTCGTTGTTTCCTCCCCGCGTCTTGGAGAACATCATAAAGGCGCCGGACATTGATGTTACAGTAACGCTGGGGAACCGACTTTGCCAATCGCATTATTACCTCAACTTTCAATAATCACCACATAATCCCCGCCTTGCCTTGTGCTATCGCATACCGTGTTGCCGACCCTCACCATGGCCTTGTCCACCGGGCATGTTGCCAGTCAGCTAAGGCACCTCATCTATTACCAACTCGACAATAACCTAATCCGCAATGCGCTCTTCCTCGCTTCGCGCCTCCACGCCTATGAACCGCGGTCCTTCGAGGCCCAATATTTACTCGCCCTTTGCCATCTACACAACGGAGAAGTGAAGGCGGCATTCGAATGCAGCCAAGCTTCGGGCTCGCGCGGTCTGCATGCTGGATGTGCCTATGTCTTTGCTCAGACTTGCTTGGACTTGGGGAAATACTTGGATGGCGTTACGGCTCTGGAGCGCAGCAAACCCCTCTGGGCCTCCAAGAACCACTGGAGTAAGACACCGGCAAACTTTTCCTTCAACTTCGAGCTCAAGTGCTAATCGCATTACAGACAAACATAGTGAAACTCGGCGACAGCACCTGCCTGATGCTGCAGCTGTTTATTCTTTGCAGGGGAAACTCTGGCACGCACACAAAGATTTGACCAAAGCAGTTGACTGCTATGTGGAGGCACTAAAACTGAACCCCTTCATGTGGGATGCATTCCTGGGGCTTTGCGAAACAGGTATGTGCTGATTTCTTCTCTTGGGGCGGGATTTTTCTAATGCAATATCAGGTGTTAATATTCGAGTCTCGAATATCTTCCAGCTCAGCCCAGAACTTCTTGCAATTATATCTTCATCGCCAGAGGAAATAGCTACCGCACCAGACAGTGTGTTTTACGAAGAGGGAAACTTCCCCATGCAGCCTCCTGGTAACCCCGAATCTGACCCTTTTATGGTCTCTGCCTCCCGTGGCGAGGCTGACACCACATTTGGGAGTTCTGCTCTTTGGGAAAAGTTGAATGGGAGCTCTGTCAATTTTGCTGCTATGGCACAGCCAGTTTTCCATGATGGAATGGAGACCCCAGGCGCACAGAGCAGTGGCTCTGACGACTTCCGCATTGCGAACGGCGTCACTGATCCGGAAGCTGGATGGGAAGCACCCTTGGCCCCTGCTCGAAAGACGCGGACAATACAAACTATGAGCCTTGACCATACCGGGCAGCCTCCGCCGCGAATGCGACCAACAGGCATCAGACCTCGACACAAAACTCGAACCGAACCAGAGACTCAACCGACTGCCCCGGTAGAAAGAGATCCCTCTCTTGTATCGAGATTCGGCGACCGCAAGCGCACAGTCTCTGGACAAGTCGCCCACCCCATTCCTTCGTCACAACCGACTGAACCAGGTGCGCCCCAGCGCCGAAGCGTTCGCCTCTTTAACCAGATCAAACCTACAACCAGCAAGCTTTCAAATAGCACACTTACTGGTAGAGATGGCCGCGAGATGAAGAAATTGAGAGGAGGGCCTACAAAAGGACGGGTAGGAGGTGTGCCCACTGTTGGCCGTGTCGTGAGTGGCAACCGAAAACCCATGGAGACGCCCGACAATGATGGTAAAGATAATCGGACTGGCTTGTCACAATCCCATCCGGCCCCTCCATTGCCCAAAAATGCTGAAAAAACAAAAGAGCTCGAAGCCTTGGATTGGCTTTTGGGTCTCTTCAATAAACTTGCATCTGGATATTTCTCATTGAGCCGTTACAAGTGCGCAGATGCCATCAGCTCGTTCAATTCTCTCTCCCAGGGGCAGCGTGAAACCCCTTGGGTTTTGTCTCAACTTGGACGGACCTATTTCGAACAAGCAAGCTACACAGAATCTGCTAAGTACTTTTCCAGGGTTCAAAAATTAGCGCCCTCTCGTATCGAGGATATGGAGATCTACTCGACCGTCTTGTGGCATCTGAAAAGTGACGTAGAACTGGCCTACTTGGCCCATCAACTACTCGAAGCTGATCGCCTATCCCCTCAGGCATGGTGTGCTATTGGCAACTCTTTCTCTCACCAACGGGATCACGATCAAGCACTGAAGTGCTTCAAGCGTGCGACTATGATCGATCCTGAATTTGCATATGCTTTCACGCTACAGGGACATGAATATGTCGCCAACGAAGAATACGACAAGGCGTTGGAGGCCTATCGCCACGGCATCAATGCGGACAATCGACATTACAATGCTTGGTACGGGCTAGGAACGGTGTATGACAAGATGGGCAAACTTGACTTCGCTGAGCAGCATTTCCGCAATGCAGCCAGCATCAACCCGACAAACGCGGTGCTCATTTGCTGCATTGGTCTGGTATTGGAGAAGATGAACAATCCCCAAGATGCCCTGGTTCATTACGGTCGAGCCTCCTCACTAGCCCCCAACTCGGTATTAGCCAAGTTCCGCAAGGCGCGCGTATTGATGAAGCTGCGCGAATACAAGTTTGCTCTGGCGGAATTGAAGGTCCTGAAGGATATGGCGCCGGATGAGGCAAACGTGCACTACCTTCTTGGAAAGCTGTACAAAATGCTCCACGACAAGGCCAATGCTATCAAGCATTTCACGGCGGCCTTGAACTTGGACCCAAAGGTATGTCCTGGAATATATTTCTCCAAATATCCCTCCCCTTTCTAAGTTCTTTCTGACTGTGATCCCGCACAGGCTGCACAATACATCAAGGACGCAATGGAGTCGTTGGACGACGACGATATGGAGGATGAGGACATAGCGTAGGCCTGTGATGTCCCAGGTCTTTCTATTGGGTTTCCACGGGGGCCCTTTCTTATGAACTCGGCGTTTGAGGGCCTCTTTGCACCGCATCACTGTGGAGTTTTCTTTTCCAGGTTTAGACATCTGGCATATGATGGTGTTCTGTACATTAGTTGAACGATTTTCCCTGGGCATGCATCATAAAAATGGTGCATGCATAATTCCATTATTCTTTGAGGGAAGTGATTCTCATTATTGGCCGACTTCTTAAAATATACTTGATTCTACACTACGCATATCCCCCGCAAAGTGCCCTGGTGACATCGTCATATGCACCTGCCAGGCGGTAAGTCGGCATCGGGGCAGAAAAACGATTCAACGTTTCTACTCCGATTTGCCCTTCCCCACAAGCCATGCATGGCTCAGTCTTAAATTTGATCTTCTATTCCTCTTTTCTTCTCTGATTCCTTTGCCATATTGCAGTCGTGGGTTGGGTGTTACCCACATATCAGTGAACAGAGTACGTGTAGTCTCAAGAAACGTAATTTCCGTCTTCTGACCGCATTTACGCAGCTCTTCTTGACTCGCCCAACAACCGTCATCATGTCTTTCGGCTCTTATATTGTTTCAGGTGTTAGCTCCTTCGTGGTGGTAACCGTATCCCTCTTTGCAATCGGTCAAAAAGTGCCTCGCGCCGCTTTCGCTGCCCGTTGTCTCGCCTCATATGGCTGTCTCCTCGTTGGTGCCGCGTACGGCGTGCTTGTTTCCATCTGTCTGCGGGTAGTTGGATATGGCCGTGTGTCACAATGGGCAGCAGGCCGCAGCTTTAAGTGGCTTATGCGGTTCACAACCGGCGTCAGATTCGAGGTTATCGAAGGCGAAGAATATCTCTCCACACGTCCGGCCGTCTTCCTTGGTAACCACCAGACTGAGCTGGATGTGTTGATGTTGGGTAGTGTCTTCCCGCCGTACTGCAGTGTGACTGCCAAGAAGTCACTGCGGAATATTCCTTTCCTGGGCTGGTTCATGTCTCTGTCCCGGACTGTATTCATTGACCGTGCCAACCGGGAGACAGCCCTCAAGGCGTTCGATGGTGCCGCTGCTGAGATGCGCGATCACCGCCAGAGCGTTTTTATTTTCGCTGAGGGCACCCGGAGTTACTCCGACGAGCCTACCCTACTACCCTTCAAGAAGGGTGCTTTCCATCTCGCTGTCAAGGCCGGTGTTCCAATCGTACCGATTGTGACGGAGAACTATTCGCACGTTCTGTCGCCTCGTGCCTGGCGATTCAACGCTGGGACTATCAGAATCAAAGGTGGGTCATATTAGATCTTGCTAATAGATAGAGCATGGCTAACAATTTTGAAATAGTTTTGCCTCCTATCCCGACTCGGGATTTGACATCGGAGGATGTGGATAGCTTGACCCAGTCGACTCGGGATTCAATGCTCAAAACTCTTGCAGGAATGTCCCATGCGCAAAAGGACGAGGTCGATGCTGCTCGCACCAACGGCGTCTCCAGCGCCATTGAGATTTAAGTGCCAAATCAAAAGTGTGATTCGTCACATAGCTCCGCGCTTTGCACTTACTATATGGCTCTCTTGGTTTGGGTGCATTATCGATTCAAATTAAAAGTCATAACAGGAGAGAGCAAGCCCGAACCCTACAATTTTACCAAGAAATCCGCCCTTGGCACTCACTGCAGTATAATCCTGCCCAATTCTTTGGCTTTCCAGTTCATGACCCAAGAAACATACTTAGAGGGCCCCATACGTCGAACCTATCCGACACCATCCGTCACTGCTCAGGAGAACAACAATGATCTAGACATTCGCATTGCCTCTTGACACACTTTTCACTCTTGATTCACCTCTTCCCTCTTTGCAATTCAAAATGTATATAATCCTTAGCGCAAATGCATGACACGACCTAGCTACTGTTGGAAACTTGATTTTCTTACTTTTGTATATTTGGTTTATATTGGACCATAGAATAGAAATAGGCATGAGTTCTTCACCCGTGGTTTTCCACACAACTTGTACTTTATCTTCGAAGCTTGAGAAAAGCAACACCAAAATTGAATATTCATTGAGGGGCTTATAGGAGATGAGTATCTAATTGGGACTCACCTAGCGTTCCGGAAAAGAAATATACTTATCCCAGAAGGGATTACGCTTGGAACAAAACGACCTAATAATCAGAATAAAAGGGCGGATATGGAATGAAGGAAGTGATTTTGTTTTCGCTAATCATAACAAGGCAATGCATAAATATGTTCAAGGGGAATCATCACGCCGAAAAGCTCGCTCAGAAAGGAACATGAGATAAGGAGATACAACATGCAAGTACCTCGGGGGGATGATCACCTCGTTATATCCTAGACAGAGGGGTCTTAGAAACCTGGTACGTTCCCGGCATGCTCACAGCGGCCTTCAGCACAAGGCCGTATATCAATATCAATATCGACCTCCTGCATGGGCAACCAGGGGTCGCTGATTTCCGAATCCACGCACCAGGGGTTCGGGTCGCCGACTGTGCGAAGCGCCAGGGGGGCAATGCGGACGTTCTGAGGTTCCTTATCAGGATCAAGCGCTGTGATACACCCGGGCAGGTGGTGATCGCCGTTATTCACGACCACCTGCCGCGAAACGGCTCCGATATTCGGGCCCGAGGCGGCTGTAGCGACAATGTAGTCGGACTCGAAGCCGACAAGTTGGACGCGCACAGAATGGACGGCAATACCACGCAGGGATATCTTGACATCGGAGTAAGGCCGGCCCCAATTTTGGACTGAGGGCACAGTGGGAGGGCGACCAGTAGATCCGAGTTTCCGAACGGGTTCGGGGGGAATGACGTTTGTGAATTCCAAATCCTTTATCCAAGTGGCCAGAAGGCCGTCTCCGGTCATTTTCAAGTAAGCCTCCTTGAGAGCCCAGATAGAGTAGAACAGCCGAACGCCGTAGGCAGCGAGAACTTCTTCATTGTCTTTGCTCGGGTCACTTTTACGGAGACCAAGCTCACAAGCCAATTTAAGAGTCGTGTATGGGTTCTTGATGGCTGCAAGCTCACGGAATGAAAGAACATCACTGAAGACATTCACGAAAGTTGCCAAGTCGGCAAGTGTCTTCGGGGGGCGATTAGTGCGACGACGAGAGGGCTCATCAACACATGCAATGTCAATTCCTACGCGAGGCAAGCCTTGGGGTCCACTGGTTGAGTGAGCTGTTGCGGCACGTGTGCCCGCGAGTATAGTGAGACCAGCCTGGTGGCTGACGTTGAAATCAAGACTTGAGTCGTAGAATGGGCGATTTTCAGGTATAGGAGTACGCTGAATCTCAATCTTATTCCAGGGAGTGCCAGTGGCTTGGTGAACGTAGTGATATTTCAGCAGCTGGGAGGCCAGGGACAGACGCTGGTCCGAAGTTTGATAGTACTTCTTGACGGCGGACTGATCAGACTGAGTTAAGGTTTGGAGAAAAGGAAGATCAGAATATTTTTCATCCCAATATCTGACATCGATGTACCATCGGACCAACGTGGGCTGGTCCTTGGAGATGTCATTCTGTTTGATCTCATTGGGAGCCATTTTAGTCTGGAAGTAGTTAGTGCATGTATTCCTAGAGGTGCAGTTGCTACTCACAAGTTCAGACACGCCGAGTTCTACCATTGCATTGTTATCAATGTGTATATTCGCACCGAAGATGCTCCGCATCCCACCCCGAGGCCATATTGGCGCCTTATCGGAGTTATTATCTATCAACACGTGTCGATAAGGCAGTCTCGGAGCGGCGTAGGTATAGTTAGTGCGTGGAACTAATATACGCATCTCGAGAGGCATCCATGCCTCCACCAACAAGGGCGTGAATAGGCCGGCATACGAGGAAAACGGCTGCGTATAATGCCATCAATACGTTGTAACCAAGAGAGGTTACAATAGTAGACGCAATATGACTATAATTATACAAGATAAGCTGACCTTGTAAGAAGATATATATCTTGAAGGCGGCCTGATCACTCTTTCAGTATGTGAATCTGATTGTCTATACTATCATGGCTGGGGCTATCTAGTTGAGTTCTAGCATTATCCGTAGAGTAAAATGAGCACATGAACCTTCCAAAAGAGCATGCTAGGAGTAGCCTTGCATTAAGGCTCCTTGGGTGTTCTTGATATCGCGTGGAATTAAATGTTGTGATAAGAGGCTATCATGTGACGATAAGTTCCCCGCCGGAAAGTTTAAGTCACGTGTATCAAAAAGAGTCATCAATAACAAGAATAATCCGAACTCTGAGTCCTCAATTCCTATCTTTAGAGACAATGGCTATTACTGTCGGAGTTCTGGCCCTGCAAGGCGCATTCTTTGAACATGTGCAACTTTTGAAAAAGGCTGCCGAGCAAGCACCGTCGTCAGAATGGCAATTCATTGAAGTACGGACGCCACAAGAACTGGCAACATGCGATGGTCTGGTCCTGCCCGGAGGCGAGAGTACCACCATGTCTTTGGTCGCAGCAAGGTCAAATCTTCTCGAGCCACTGCGAGAATTTGTAAAGTAAGTGAATTCGGTCAGTCCATATCAATTCGATCTAATACGTTGGGTATGTAGAGTGGATCGCAAACCAACGTGGGGTACATGCGCCGGGCTGATTCTGCTCGCCGAGTCTGCCAACAAGACAAAGAAGGGTGGGCAAGAGCTGATCGGCGGTCTTGATGTGCGAGTGAACCGAAACCACTTTGGTCGACAGACAGAAAGCTTCCAAGGCCCGTTGGATCTGCCATTCTTGGGCCAAGACGCGCCTCCCTTCCCAGCAGTATTCATTCGAGCTCCTATCGTCGAAAAGATTCTTCCCCACCACAAGGGCATTCAAACCGAAGAGATTCAACAGGAAGATGTTGTCGTGGCACCATCCAGAGAAGTACGAGACTCAGTGGCACAAGCAGCAACAGCAGAGCAGGTCGAGGTACTAGCAAAATTAGTGGGACCGGCAGCTCAACGCGCAGCGGAGGGTCGAGACATCAATCCAGACCAGGAAGTTGGCGACATTGTCGCAGTGCGACAGGGCAATGTATTCGGCACCAGTTTCCACCCGGAGCTGACAGGCGACGCTAGAATCCACACTTGGTGGTTGCGCGAAGTTCAAGCAGCAGTGCTGAGACGAGATAAGTTAAAGCAATAACCACCAGCATTAGAAGGTGATGGGGGCAAAAAGAAGTTTGTAAATAGGGTATTCGGTGAATAGACATTTCCTGTTTCTGCTAATTGGATTCACCCTCCCATGAAGTAACGCCATTGCTTTGCCAAGCCAGTAGTTTTCCATTATGTCCTGACCTACCTTCCGGCGCCGTATTCATCCTCCTCGCGCTGGCGTTGCTCGTCATAGGCGCGGCCATATCCACCACGGCCCGGATCGTATTCTTCGCGGTATTCATCACGCACTTGACCGCCCGATTTTCCTCGTCTGCAGAGAAAGTCAGTCATTACTGGCCCGTAGCCGCAATTGGTGAAGAGGACATACCCGAACTGCCGTCCTTCCTCAAATCCAGGGTCAAGGTCTGTCCGAATGATGCGCTCGTCCAGCTTGGTCCCTCCAATATACTTCAAGCAATCCAGCGCATCCTGGTGGGTATAATACTCGACGAAGCAAAAGCCGCAGGGCGTTTTGTTGAATCGGTCGAGGCCCATTACAAGTCGCTTGATCTCACCGCACCTGGAATTCGAGGTTAATCATAATTCGAAGGGAACCGAAGGCGCATTCTCACTTGGCGAAGAGTTCGTGGATTTGTTCCTCTGTAGTATAAAAGGAACTTGAGTTGGTCAGTAACGGAAATTGAAGTCTAGGTTATTGCATGTTTGCGTACAGATTTCCCACGTAGAGGGTTGTCGCGTTTTTCAATTTCTCGTCAGGCTTCTCCTGTTGCTGCGATTCATCATCCTCACGGTCGTTGAATCTGCGCCGCTTGTTCTGTGTACAGTTGTTCAGCCTCTGGCCCATTCGGACTGGTTTCGACGCAGCTTAGTAAAGGGTAAGTCCTGGGCGAGTGCTCACCTTGCTAACATAGTATGCGCTCGGTCGATCCAGCCGGTCGACTGTATTTACAGCCAGCAAACTCATGGTGAATTGAGAGGAAGGTTGAACTTTGAAGTGTGTGGTTGACGGAAGGTAGTTGGGGAAGCAAAGCAGCTCGGAGCTCTTCGAAAGATCTTGGCACCCAAGAATTCCACTCCGCATCAACAACTTTGCTTTCGTCAACTTCGTTTTTTTTTTCCACCCGCGCCACTTGTCTGCTATTTCTGGCCGCCCCAGGATGATCTGAAACTCTTAACACATTCCGATTATACAATTCAACCTACGAACCATCCTTAATGCCAAAGGTCAACAGTTATGCGCCTGCCTGGCTGTGCCGGCCCTCGCCTGGCGCAAAGTTCCTGTCTAGCAGTTCAGCCCAAAGTCCAGCGGAGGACCTGCAAAATGGATCCAAGCCTACAAGCAATGGAGCTACGCGAACGATCGCTAAGAGGGGAAATGAAGTGTTCGCCGTTGTTGACAATGAGATTCGGTGGTCAAACCTTGCCCGACTCAAAGACCAATGGCAACAAGAGATTAAGCAGAAGAAGGGATCTGCTAGTCAAGATGAACAGCAAGCCGACCACACTCAGCTTCCTCCCTACAGGGTATTAACACCTATTACACCTAAGAGAACCAAATTCGGGTTGAATTGAATTGCGACTAACAGTTCTGCAGGTTTTAGCCGTGCCTGTGTACGGACTGATCAAACAAATCATCCCCTCCCCCAACGGCGCATTCCTTGCCATCGTCACTGAACACACCGTTCACATCTCCGTTCTTCCCGATTCCTCGCACCTTTCATCCTCCGACTCCGACTCTATCCGGCTGAAGACATATCAGTTAGGACCGACAACCCATGTTATTCCTGAGGCTCCGGTGGTCTCCGCGCTGTGGCATCCACTGGGATTGCACACCAATCTAGGGGGCTGTATTGTTACAATCACAGCTGACGCTGCGGTGCGTGTGTGGGAGTTGGACCGGAATAACCACTGGTCCTTTGACCAGCCGACCCTAGCAATAGATCTGAAGAAGCTCGTCGATGGGACTTCATCTGACCAGGACTTCACACCTTCTGGATTTGGCAAAAATAAGGGATTCTCTGCTGATGTCATTGACATGGAGGTTGCGTCGGCCTGTTTCGCTGGAAATGGAAACGAGAAAGAAGATGCATGGGCGCCTATGACCCTGTGGGTGGCTATGAGACCTGGCGATCTCTATGCGCTTTGTCCTCTCCTGCCTTCTAGGTGGCAAGCCCCTTCTACGACCATTCCTTCTCTTTCTGCGGCGATTATTCCGAAACTTGGTGCTCTGGAACAGGAACCCGAGGAATCGGAGGAGGAACTGATTGCCTGCCGGCAACAGTACGACTGGCTTTCAGAGCTTGATGAACAAGAGCCTCTGGATACACCCTCTGGACCAGGAACAATCCAAGGCGCAGATGTGTTCACTCGTCCGGCCAATCCTAGCGCCATTCCAAGATTACAAGGGCCTTTCCGCTTCGACAATGGCGAGGAGCTCGATGATTTGGATCTCTGTGATCTTCTTGTCATTGCTGCCAGTCTAAACGTCGAGGATCTCATGATGGGTGAGGAAGAAGAATTAGCCGTGGAAACCGGAGACCAAGATAAGCTTTCAGCAACGGTTCTCTCTCTTACTAGTGGGAATGGCCGAGTCCACATCTGTCTAGAGCTCGACGGTGTTGAAGGACAATGGCTGCCCAAAGCTAGAAAGAACGCGTTCCGGACTCCTCTTTCAGAGCCGACTGAATTGGTCTTAGTCGAATCACTGGATACAATCAAGAATGGAGAGGACGCAGCTACATGGCCTACTTTCACTAAGGATGTCCATTCTCGATACTCCTTCTTTGTCACAACTGCCACTAACGTGGTGTTTCTATCTCTATCCGATTGGGTACCGAGACTGGAGGCTGAATTGCAAGCAGAAGATACCGCAGGTTCCGCTTTCCGTCTCCAGGTTCTCTGCGACGGGAATGTGACCAACCGAGACAGAATTCTGCAGGTTTCAAATGCCGATATTACCGCGCAGAAAGACCATCTTGCCACGTCTCTTGTTTTCTATGACTTCGACCTCGGCTACTTGCTTCTCACCTACCATCCTTCTAACCCTTATGCAGCTGTAATGGATACGCCAGAAGATTCTCTGTCTGTGGCACTGGACAAATCGCTGTATGAGCCCAGCGCCCCGGCGCCAGGCTTGCCTGTTTTGCCCCCGAGTCGGGCCCCATATCAGGTTCCCGCCATTTTCTACGCCAACTCTCCACTAGATTCCTTTGTTGAGAAGCACGTCCCGCACCGGCAACGCCACACGCTCAAGGAGCAAGTGCGCCTGTCTCCTGCAACATTGGACCTTGTGGCCACTGCGCACCGCGTGCTATCTGCTCATACAAATGCTCTTGAGCGGGCAGCTTCGGATTTATTCCGCCGCTGTGAGCGGCTGCAGGGCGAGATGCAGGACCAACTGAAGCAGCTTTCGGATGTTGCAGAGCGCGTCAAGGGTGTCACTAGTGAGATTGGAGAAGACGGGCACCGCAAGGAAGGAGTTCGAAATGGAGAAGCGCTGGATAAGAGACTGCAAGCCGCCCAGGATAAGCAAACTGAACTGAACCGACGATATGAGGCACTGCGCACGAAGGTCTTGAATTCTGGAGGTCGCCCTCTGAGTGAAAAGGAGAAGGCTTGGATAACGGAGGTGAAGACATTGTCTGCATCCTTACAGCAGGATGAAGACCAGGAGAAGGATCAACCATTGATCTCACGGTTGGAGACTGTAAGTTTTGTCTTTCTCGCATTCATCTCAACTAGAATTCTCACATTATCTAGGTCAAGCGCCTTGCTTTGGACCTTATGGCCCAAACCAAGTCTGTCGCAGGCAAAATGCCTTCTCCAGAACTTGGAACTCCGTCCTCTCCTGGGGGCCAGCCTAAAGTGCCCCAACGACTGCAACGGGCCAAGGTTGCAGATGCGATGAGGATGGTCGAACGAGAGTGAGTGCCTTCTTTCATTTATCTATCAACGCATCGATAACTAACCTTCTTCCAGGTCCGCCGTTATTGACGCGATCACCTCACGTTTGGAACGACTGAACACGAGTTTGTAAACTATCTAGCTCTGCATGTTATCGGAGGATCTAGTTTTTCACGTGTATGTTATTACGCATCAATCCACGAGGCTTGTGAGATGAGCCACTTTTTGAATTTTGAACCTTAAGCCTCACGCTGTTCTACGCTAGATCTAGGCAAAAGGTAAAAGCCATCAATCGTTCTTACGTGTCAGTTTTGGTCTATATCTCCATTCCTCCTCTTAATTGGTTTGGATAGCCTCAACAGCTGCTCCTTTGCATGGGTCCAAACCTCTTCATCCTGTCAGTATCTATGCGATAATTTGATAATAATCTGACGCTAGTCCTGGAATGATCTAGAATAATAAAGAATTGCACCCAAATAAAAGACCTTTTAGGAAAATGAGGGGGTCTGTAACATACTCACACATTTAACGACATATTCCAGTCCACCTCTCATATCTCTCCTACTCTTCTGTTGGGTAGTACTCCTGTACTGAGCCATATAACCGCAACGATCTGTCCTCCAAGCTTTTGATCAGACCTTTGGGCCTAACAGTGGGACCCACAATGCTATAGTAGACATCATCTTCTTCATTCCCAGAACCGAAATCTTCCTCTTCGGGGGTTTCTTCATCGAGATACTCTTCACAAGAAACAAAAGAATCCGTACCATCCGACGAGTACTGGGACGCGGTCGTTTTGTGGCGTCTTGCTCGATAGTCCCTCCCCATCGACACAGGATCCACCGGGTCACAGGTCCTGGTCAAATCGAACTCGTTATCCTCAGACACGGGACACAATTCCGAATGTACCTCATAGTATAGTTGCGGGGTGGCGGGTCGCGAGTATGGAGATGGTGGCAGAAACTCTTCAGCTGAAAAATAGTCCTCGTCGTCGTCGGAACTATTGTCACCCCCCTCTGCGTCGCTTTCGCAATCAAATGTCGCCGTTTTGGATGCTTCTCCGTCTCTGTTAGCTTCGTCATATGTTTGTGGGTCGTAGACGCGCTTGTCCCCTCTCGCCCAACAGTCTGCGCATGTTGCTATGTGGGATTCGAGTGTTATCATTCTTGGACCCCAGCAGAGGCGCTTCTCTGGGCATTTTGATGGGTCCAGGTCCCATATACAGCCGCACAGTGTGTATTTGCAGGTCCAGTGGGTGCACATCTTGGGGGATGGGGAATCTCAGATTCCGTTGGGTTGGTACTTTAGTGGCTGATGGTGGCTAGTAAAGAGTACAGACGAAAGACCCTGCACCTTATAGCTTCACTCGCAAGATTTATCCAGAGCTATACATACTCATAAAAGAAAGCTTTAGTTGGCAAGTCAACACTAAAGACGGTTCCGAATTTGACAAAGACCATATGATCCTTTAGGCTTAGTTGCTCTCTCTGTCTTTCCCTTCCTGTGGCTTCTTTGTTTGGTTTTATTTGTCTGATTTCTTTGTCTAATTCCTTCTTCAGAAACAAACAATGACAAGGTAACTAGGTAGCTCTCTTTGTTCCCGTCCAGGGCTACTACTACTGTCGATATGTAGGGTTCAAATTCACACGTGACCATTAGCCAGACAAGCCAATGTTTTGTTTTCTTTCATTGGGTAATCAAATATCAGATCATTAGGTGTTTATGGTCTGAATAGCTTCTGATAGTAATTCCAAGTAATAGAAGTCTAGGAAACAAGTGTTGTGGACCGAAGTTCACTATGGTTTGTTTGGGTCAAACAAACTACTATTTTCATATAGCGCATTCGCCCTCAACTGTCACGATCGGTTGTAGATTACATATTTTGTAGTTTGTTGCATTTCAGAGGGTAATAGATCAAAAAATGATCAAAAAAAAAATCAAAACCAAAATTCCCGGTTCTTTCAACCTGATTCCCATCAGGCTGCTCCGTACCAGCGCCGAGCCCAGACCGTAAATCCCAAGTCACATTGTTGTCGTAATTGTTGTCATATCCATTGAACCATAATTGTAGAAAATAAAATCACAGATACTTGGAGTCAAGCTAAGTTGTCGAAGCCAGCCCCCGGGTGCTAATGTAGAATGAGTTGGCCAATTCTTGGGCATCCTCAACTCGATCGTTGATCATCAGGTAAACATCATCGATGATCTCCTCCCAGGTAGGAAGTATCAGGCCTTCAAGGCAACCCTCCCATTTCCACATATCATTAGCAAACTTGCCCTCCCACCAGACACGCCACTCGGTGTAGTCGTGGGAGTTATGGCTCATGAGACGGAAAGCCAAGTGCCCGATCTCCATGCGAAACTGGCGCCAGTTCTGGAAAGGACCAGACATAAAGCCGTCGATTTTGTTGGTGTAATCGCAGGTAAACTTTCCGTAGGAGATCGAGTCGACGCAGAACTGCAGGGTGTCGCGGGGGATTTTGGCAGCTGCTGCAAGGGTCGGGTCGGCGAAGTTCCAATCCTCTTTCCATTCGAGGAGACGACGCATGGAGGATTGGTGAAGCTGATAGACAATGGCGCCCATGTTCTTGGGGCAAAGCTCGAAGTAGCGGTGGTCGCGGGCGATCATGAGACTCTTCATGCCATAGACTGCTATCATGGCTTTGTACTGGAGGGTGAGCATGGCATTGCGCACCTCGGGGGGTGCCAAGATCCACTGGGGGATAACGAAGGCGTTTGGGTCGAAGTTGTACTCGAGAATTGAGCGACCCTGGTTAAGAAGACGCGTCATGGACCGCTTCTGACGGAGTTTAAGGGTGGCGCTGCTCATGGTGAGTGTATGGGAAGTGGGGGAAAGAAGTAGTAAAGAGAGGTTGTGGGGGGGAAGAAAGAATGAGAGAGGAAGGATAGTAGAAGAAGAGTAGAGGTCTGGGAGATGTCTCGTCTGTAAGAGCAGTGTTTTTCATACGCTCAATGCCCTTTGACATCTCTATTTTGACCTTGACGGCCACATATAATCTTGCGGCTTATTTTAGGTCTCCATTTACCTTTCCGTTGGAACCTTCCGTCAATCGAAACTACTAAGCCTAGAATGCGTTATTGTTAGCCTAAGACAGAGTCTATTAGAGTTGGGATTATGATATCAGGCACGTCCTCGAGTTCCATCATGTTTCTTGAATCAAAAGAGACTACAAGCTTCAAGGCCTGCTATGATACAAATCTTCTTTCAAAAAGATCTGAGAATTTTGAGACTTCATCAACAAAATTTATTAGCATCTTTCTATGGCAGGTGAAAGGCTGTCGCAGATTCCGCTACTCGATTGGTCCTGCCCGAGACAAGACACAAGACACTCTAAGCCAGAAGAAAACAAAGATGGCATTTAATTCATTGTAGTTTATTTCTTTTGAAGATCATTCCAAGATGTGAGACCAGCGTTTGCAAAGCATTGAGGCGATCAGATATTTTCGCTGCGGAATTGACCGAGACATGGGCAGGAGCATGCGATTATTGGACACTGGAGACCGCGATCTAAGATTAGCCATATGTAAATAGCTTCACTTCAGGGATAGAACTCACCGTTCAATGAGATGAACTCCGGACGCTGTCTCAATAATGCTGCTGACTTCGCCAGGCTGTAAACCAAAAGCGGCATCTTCGAACTCCTTCTGCATCTCGCCGCGGCCAAAGAAGCCCCTTCAAGGAGTTAGCGAATCATTTGGGATGTAGATTACTTAGAAAAACTCACAAATCGCCCTTCTTCCGGGCACTGCTGCAGTCGGACTCAGCGACTGCCAGGTCACCAAGAGTGATCTCTCCAGATTGAATGCGCTGTTCATGACCCTTGAGGATCTCAATAGCCTCCTCCTTTGTGCGAGTAATTTCAGCCTCTCTCCAGCTGCTAGGGCGGCGGCTATCACGATGCTTGACGAGCAAGTGGCTGCAGCGGATCTTGCCCTCGCCCTCGCCAGAGGCATCAGGGCGAGCAGCCGGGGTGTGGTTTTGCGCCATATAGACTTTCAGTTTATCGGTATCGGTTTCCGCAGGTGGCTCCCAGCGAGACTCTTTTGTGGAAGGATTGAAATAGTATGGGAGATTCTTAGAGTTGGAATGGCGAACTTCCCAACCGGTAGGAAGACCTGTGTCGGCCTAGGTCAATGGGTCAGCTATGCAAACTTTCAGAATTGGTTTGATCCCACCATTTTCCAATATTGGATCTAAAAGATTCTGATAATTTTCGAGTAAATAATAATGTACAGATCAATATCACTCAAACGGATCTTGCAAAGTAAACGATACAACGATCCAAGTCAGTGACAAGCCGGTTGTATGTGAACGGAAACTGCGGGGTGAGCAGTTGCAAACCACACAAACATGTCCAAGCTTTAGCTCTCCTTCAAGTTTAAACCATCACCATCTACTCCGTAGTTCTGACAACTATCTCCATGTACTGATTAGAATGTATGGCATATAGAGGGTCTCACAAAAAAGGTGAGATACAGTTCAGGTTCTAATACAGGTACGATTGGTATGTTACTTGCAGTGACTCCGCAAAGTGTTAACAGCCCTTCTACTACCGCCTTCTTAATTTATTATACTATCTTCTTTAAGTAGTATACCGCCTATTAGCTTTTAGCCTTTTATTGGTGGATATTTAACCGGCAGAACTTTGGTATTAACACTTTTGCGTAGTGACTATACCCTTCATGACTGTATGTGTGGAACGTGAATATATGTAACTATGTTAATACTGCATATATATTTTTTATCGGGTCAATAGACAGGTAGGATATAATTCTTACGTTAATAATTGAATCAAATACCTTTTGGAGGTTCAAAACGCGCGGGGGTCACATTCCAGAGGACACCTATATAAGGAATTCAAACCACCACCCATCCGCATACCCACGTGATTTCGGATCATCTCGGATCACCTCGGGTCATCGTTTTTCCGACAATCACTGCCTAGTATGGAGATCATTATGGATTTACCTCTTCAATCTCGAAGCCATTGTCTCCATCCCCACATTTGCCCGAGATCATCATCTGCATCTCGGTTCTCAATACACCACGTCCACCTCGGCCTTCGCTTTCAGCATGTCTGCTAGCCCTTCCTCCACGGCTGGTGGCGACACCAAGCCATCGGATCAAATTCACTTCAAGTTCTGCCGTGAATGGTAGGTTTCTGTCCGAGTTTCCCACCTGGGATTTATCCTTTCAGGGACATTGATGGCTCGAGGATATCTCGCTGACTGTTCCATAGCTCCAACCTGCTCTACCCCAAGGAGGATCGTGTCAATAACCAGTTAATGTTCACGTGCCGCACCTGCCATGTCGGCGAGCCTGCCTCGTCCCACTGTGTCTACCAGAACCACCTCCATAGCCAAGTCGGTGATACTGCTGGTGTTACTCAGGATGTGACGTCTGATCCTACGGTTTGTGGTCCTGCTCTTTGTACCCTATGCGGGGAGGTTATCTCTTGTCCTATTTGCGACCCCACCCCGATTGAGGATATCCCCGAGGATGCGCCGCCTGTGGGTGACAGCCTGGAGTCCTCTGAAGTCGAGCCCCGGGGGTCTACCCCAGCTCAGTAACTTCATGAGCATCCCTAGGCTAACCCCTATTCGCAGCTCCCACGAGCCAACAAGCTCTGTCCAAGCTGCGGCGAAACCGAAGCCGTCTTTTTCCAATCACAACAACGATCCGCCGAAACCGGCATGGTGAGAACTAATCCTCTGATGGATCCCCGATTCTCTAATATAGAAATCATGAATCATGTGCTGACTTGTGCTTCTATTTACTCAGAAACTCTACTACGTCTGTTGCGCGTGCGGTCAAGTCTACATGTGATTTCTTTCTGCGATGCGGTCTCCATTTTCCGATACCCTTGAATGTTTTTCTTTCGTGGTTTTTTTTTTTGCGACATCATCGGAGTTTGGCGAATATTTCGGAGCAGGAACGGAGAAGATGCGTGGAGATTTCGGAACGGGGTGAACTGATGCTACCTACTAAGAATACATATGGATTGAAACCCAATCAAAGAAACAAAAAAACGCTCTCCAACGAATGTAGAAACTTGAAATATTAAACATGGATCGGCGCCAATGACAAGATCTTCGACCACTTCTTGTTTCGTAGCTCTTGTCCCACCACACCTGTCGAGATATCAGCATCTAAAACGTGGGACGGCAGTTATCTTGGACTCCCCGATTGGCACTTACCGTTCATTCTTGTCCCGATGGGATCTCCGGACTTGTTGACCAATACACAAGCATTATCACCGAACCGGACAAGAGACCCATCAGGCCGTTGCAACTCCTTCTTCACACGAACAACAACGGCATGACGAATATCACCACGGCGGACCTTACTGGCGAGCGCAGCGGCGGTGGTGGCTTCGGAGCCTGCAGATCGCTGCTTCTGGACGACGACGACTATCCGGTCACCTAGATACCCAGTCACAATGTTAGCTTGGATTCCCAATTATCCTCTTGCTGTGCTATATGCTGGGTTCAAGTGCCGTGGAGACTGACCGATTGTCGCGGGCCGCTTCTTCTTCAAGACGTTCACGCACTCGACTATCGAGGCGCCGGAGTTGTCGATGCAACTTAATAGTGTCTGACGGAGCGAGGGTCAGTATTTTCCGAGCCGGTAACGGGCATCACTTGCGCACCTTTAATTGAATCATTGTGTTTTGGTGCTTGGTCTGGAGATAGCGTTTGTCCGCAATTTGTTCTCGCGGCCGGAGAGAGGTTTCCCCGGAGAGTAGGTTTATCCGGGCCTATGTGCCTCTATACAATATCGAAGTAAGACTTTAAGTTACATTCTCTAGGAATTGATTTCGTGCTATTGTTCAATTATTACAAATCTAGATTCAATTTAGTTTTTCGCTCAAAAAGAATCTCTTTTTTTTCCAATGTTAGGTCTCCAATTGACCATGTCAGTCATGGTACATCGCATGAGAACCGCCGGTTGATCATAATATACCCCGACCTGTTGTGTGTCTATTATTCTTACTTATATTGATCTAATAATTATAAAGAATGTTTATTCTAGTCGTTCGAGTAACATCCTAAATGGGATTTTACTGTCTCAATCCATGCCGCTGTCAACTGGATATATAGTTCAACAACATCCTAAATTCAGATCTATATAATCCTGGATTTTTCTTATTTTCTGACATAGATACATAGACTGGCTTTTATATAACCCCGAGATACATCGGGACAGGAATAAACTCGAAAAACCCATGAAAGCGAAGGTACTATGTTCATACTTAGATCCATCAGATTCTCCAGCAATTCATTGGCTGCGGATATTCAACAGCAAACATTGCGGGATGATATACTATATATTTTACGCATAAGACAGAAAAAGACCGATCACTTGATCTCAAAAATTGATCTTGATTGGGTGTAATTGCGGTGATACGACATGGAGGAAGGATTGGATGGCTTGACGCACGGTGCATATTGTTTGTATGCGAGCTGGGCGCGTAAAATCAAGTCAAAACAAACCTATACGGAGTAGAAAATGAAATGATAACAATAATAAATCCCCTCCTATCCAATATTTACTAGGAGAGAGAAGGACAACACGTCAAGTGGGAAAGGCGGAAGAGCAAAAGTAGAAGAGACGGCAAGGTCTCAGCTGGCACTCCCGAGTGTCCGTTCCGCCCCTAAAAACATCTGCGAAGGAGGCCCTTCTCCTTGGAACAGCCTCAATGGTGACAATCACCTCATAATGTTCCTCGTGTTGATTGTCAGTCACTCATTTTAATTCCCGTCTTGCGCCTCGAATCATTTTTCGACCCATCCCTCGGACCTCCGCCCTCCACTGTTTCTCGACTATCCTTTGCACCCACTCTGCAGTCTATGAGACCACATCTTCTCTCCCGCTTCGATCTCTAGCGGTCATCAGCTTCTTGTTATACTCACCATGCCTCCAAAGAGAGCGCGAAAGAACTCGCCCGTTGCCGAACGTCGCGAGCGCTTGACCCTGGCTAAACTTGCCAGCTATGACGATGTCGCAACCGATGCGCTAGTGGATCACGTATGCTCTTTGCCTGCAATTCAACACAGAGATATGTGCACTGACATTTCTTATTAACAGGCCTATTTTTGGACCACCACCCGCAAGAACCGCACCAAGTACAGCCCTGCCCGCGGAATCCACGATGATGATATTGGGCGCATTCTTCTTCACGATGTGATCGTCGACAAGGATATCCCCACGGCGGAACGCAAGCTGCTGGAGATACCAGGCTTAAAGAAATACATGACAAACCTCCGTAGCCCTCGAGAGAAGGAGTGGTTCCGCCGACACCTCCGCAAGTACATCCAGATGTATCTTCCAGACTGTCCTTTTGAGGTCACCACGACCAATCGATACATTATCACACAACACGAAGCTGCGATCTGCGCTCGCAGGTTTATTAAAAAGGGCGAGGAGATCAAACACCTGAGTGGAACGCTTGTGTCTATGACTCACGAAGAAGAGTTGGATCTCGGCTTGACCCGCAAAGACTTCAGCATCGTGATGTCAAGTCGCCGCAAGGCCCCGTCCTTCTTTCTGGGTCCTGCTCGCTTTGCCAATCATGACTGTGATGCCAATGGCAGCTTGACAACCAGGGGTAACGAGGGCATGTCTGTCGTAGCCATGCGCGACATCCACGAAGGGGAAGAGATCACGGTTTCCTACGGAGAGGATTACTTTGGCGTTGACAACTGCGAGTGTCTGTGTCATACTTGCGAGAGCGCTGTACGGAACGGCTGGTCTTCGAATATTGACACAGAGGCAAACAGCAAAGAGTCCAGCCCCATGTCCGAAGCTACACCGGCCGAAGATAGCAATGCGAGCAGGAAACGTAGACGCAGCTCGGACGCGGATGAACCTGAGAGCTCTTCTACTTTGACTTGTTCCACTCCGCGCAAACGTGCAAAGTTCCAACGACAAATTTCCAAGTTGCGAGAAGAGATCTCGGTTTCTGAACTTGCTGGGGAGTCGGGTCCAACTCGCGGATCAGACGGAACCCCTATGCCGGACACTGTACTGATTCCAACTGCTCTTCTGGCGGAAGCTGGACCCCGGGTGTCCAAGCTAGAGAAAGAGATCACAGAGCTAACCGCAGTGGCGTCGCCAATTGATTCACCAACCCCCCTGCCAGTTGCCACAGGGGCGGGACAACCAAGCGAGGCTGCCCAAGGCAACCCCAATGGGACAAATGGCAGTAATTCTACTATCCCTACTGACTGCGAATCTCCAAACTCCACCGCCGATGAATCCCACCGGTCGTCGACGTCAACGACCCCCACAACTGTGGATGACATGGGAACCAAAATTAAGACAGAAGAAACTATACTAGAACCGTCGGAGTCGAAAATACTCAACGGTGAGGATCATCCCGATGCCTCTCCTGAAGGTCAGCCCGCCACCGCCCATCCTATGGACATTGACCCCGAAGAAGGATTATCAGACTTATCAAATTCCACTCAATTAGACGACGCCGATGGTGCCGCTGTGGATAAGCCGAAAAAGCGAAAGCCTCGCACCAAGCGGCGATTCATCGTAGACTCCGTTGAGACCGAGTCACAAGTTGCCCGAGTCCCCGGAGACTATACCAAGACATCACGATTGCTTGCCCAGAAGTACGACCGCTGGGTGGAGTGCCAGACCTGTGATACATGGTTCCTCCAGTCAAATTCATACCTCACGCGACGTGAATGTCCGCGCTGCGAACGCCATTCCAAGCTGTATGGATACCAGTGGCCATCAACAGACAAAAGCCCGGATGGTGAAGAGCGAGTAATGGATCATCGCACCGTCCATCGGTTTTTGTCTCCCGACGCACAATCACGTATCTGTCGCCGGGATCGCGGTGTTAGTTTTGGGATCACCCCCACCCCCGAGCTATCCGACACAAATACCCCAGAAACGGAGACCAGCGATGCAACTGAGTCTCGCCGTGATGCTCGGGCAAGTCGGCGTCGCACTAGAGAACTTCGTATGACTATGTAAACAGTACAGCCCTGGAGCCATGTTTGATCTACGAGACAAGACGGTTGGGGCCGGAGTTTTGGTTTAGGGGGCATGGGGATTTGTGATAATACTTGTTTAAATTTGCATTATATTGCATTATATTGTATGGAAATTGGATCTGGAGTTTGAATTTCTTACAAGGGTGCATTTTCAGGGTTGGAATCTGGAGGGGACAATGTTTATCTGGGCTTTGTTCGCACAGGGACTCCCTTGACAGCTACTTTTTGGCACATTAATTGAGGTTGAATATAAATATAACTAGATGTCCTGGGGATTCTCCAGCTAACTATGGTTTGTTCTTACTATATGATCAACGATCTATCGGGGTGATCGAGTCCGAATTGACAACCACTGCACAAATCCCCGCATTTCGTTCCGGGCATCAACAATAACTGCACCAATAAGCTGCTCTCGTGCCAAAGCCCAAGAGTGTCTGATTGAAAATGACCAAATTGCTGGAGAGCCACACAGAGAAGCTCGGGGTTTCCTCTACCGAATGCGATTGCTCGTCATATGGGGCTGATACCTCATTGCGCACAGAAAGGCTATGGACGGCCTGGCTATATATGACATGGGACCCACCGGGTTGAATACAGCTATGAATGGAACAATAACACTTTGAACCAAAAGCCGCTGAAACCCCAAGATGAGGTTCTCAGACCTGATTGTCACCCTACTCCTCGGCTTCGGGGTCACAGCCAGCACTGTATGGGACAACCCTCTAGTTTCCCTCGACTACGGAACCCTCAAAGGCCAATATGACAGTACCTACAATATCTCATATTTTCGCAAGATCCCATTTGCTGCACCACCAATGGGGGAGAACCGCTTTCGCGCGCCTCAGCCACCACTAAAGATCACCGGAGGCCTCTATGACACAAACCAGGAATTCGACATGTGCCCCCAGCGCACAGTCAACGGCAGCGAAGATTGTCTCTATCTAGGTCTATTCTCACGCCCATGGGACATGCCCAAGGATACTAACAGACCAGTGTTGGTCGTATTCTACGGTGGGGCATTCATTCAAGGCAGCGCGGCGTTCACCATGCCGCCATCCTCATTCCCGATCCTCAATGTTAGCAATATTAACGACTACATTGTTATCTACTCAAACTACCGCGTCAATGCCTTCGGCTTCCTACCCGGCAAAGCAATCAAAGACTCGTCGACCTCAGATCTAAACCCGGGGCTATTAGACCAGCAATATGTCTTGAAATGGGTACAAAGTCACATCCGCCATTTCGGCGGCAACCCTCACAACGTAACAATATGGGGCCAATCAGCCGGTGCCGGCTCAGTAGTGGCGCAAGTCCTCGCAAACGGCCGCCATGGCCAACCGAAACTATTCTCCAAAGCCCTGGCCAGCTCGCCGTTCTGGCCCAAGACGTATAAATACAACGCACCCCAAGCAGAAGCAATCTACAGCCAGCTGGCGAACCTAACTGGTTGTGATAACTACAGTCACGCTGATCGGACACTCGCCTGTCTCAAATCCGTGGATGTCCAGAAGATTCGTGACGCAAGTTTGATCATCGGCGCAAGCAACACTTGGACGACGAGCTCTTACACCTGGGCGCCTGTGATAGACGGGACATTCCTTGTTGAGACACTCACAGACACTGTGAGCAGGGATTCTCTGAACACAGAGTTTGTCTGGGGAATGTACAACAGCCACGAAGGCCAAAATTTCATTCCGTCGGGACTTGACAGCGCGGTTTTGGCTAACGGATTTAATTCCTCTGTTGCGAGCTTCCAACAATGGCTTTCGGGTTTCGTACCTGGGTTGTCGACCAAGCAGATTGGCGAGGTGGAATCTCTTTATTATCCCGCTGAGGGGAGCACGGAAACGATCGACAGTTACAATACTTCTTATATTCGAGCTGGCTTGGTTTATCGGGATGTTGTGCTTGCTTGTCCGGCTTATTGGATTGCATCGGCTGCAACGGAGAAAGGGTATCTTGGGGAGTATACGATTTCCCCGGCGACACATGGGAGTGATACTATTTATGTTTGTTCTTCCCTTTTCGTTGTTGTTTTCTTGTTCTTTTTTTGGAGCTTTCTCTTTTTCTGGAGAATGTCCTGGTTTTGGTGGCATACGCTAACTTGAATGATACTAGTGGAACAGAATCAACGCTATTCAAGAGACTAACCCTGTTGTTTATGAAGGCTACGCGGGAGCTTTCGCGAGTTTCTTCCAGACGGGAGACCCGAATGCACACAAAGTAACGAATGTTTCGCAGCCAGGTGTGCCGGAACTACGTACGGATGAGGAATTTGTTGTTGTAGATGATGGGCTTGAAAATGTGAAGGTGGTCCAGTTGAAGAAGAGGTGTGACTTATGGCGAAAGCTGGGAAGGGAGATACCCGTCTGAAAGGTTAGAATGAAAATAGTCGTTTACAGTTCGTTCGATACAATTGGACTCAGATATTGTTATACAAGAGAAGAATTAAGTTCGTTATATATGATTGCATATCGTACATACTTCCAAAAGATCTAATGACTATAGCAGCGACAATGGGTATAGTCGTTTTCCAGGTCCCCAAAAAAATTCAAAACCTCAAACCAACGCCATGTATGTTACAAGATTTATACAGTGTGATAAATGCACGCACGCGCGGATCTGAATCTGGATCTAGATCAGAGCCTGGCCACGGAACATGCCCTCGCGAACCTCACGGACAACGTCCTTGCGGTCCTTCTTGCCAACCAGGACAACACCACGGCCACGCTTGCCCATACGACCGAGACGGCCCAGACGGTGGATGAAGTCAATGGTTGTGTGCGGCACGTGGTAGAGAACCACTGTCTTCACTGCCAGGGTATCAATACCACGGGAGGCGATATCGGTAGTGACAAGAACCTTAGTGTCAGGAAGACGGCGAATTGGCTCTTGGCGCTCAGGGAGCTCGAAGGGAATGCTGCCGGCAGCGCGGTTCTTCTTCTTATTAATCATGATCTCCTCCGCAGTCGGTGGGAGCTTAACCGCTGTGAACTCCGACAGGGTCTCTTGTTGCTTCCGGGAATCGGTGTCACGGGATAGCGAGACGGCGTCGATACCCTTGGATTGCAGGAAACCGGCGACCTCGTCAGCTTCCTCGCGCTCGTTGACGAACACAATAATCTTCTTAACCTTCGGCTCCATGTATGCGTTGAGGGGTCCCCATGTCTCGGTGTGCTCGTGTCTATCCCCTGCCTTGCCGATTGACCAGATGACATCAGCACAGGCAAGGTTTCGGTTTCCGCGGTATGGCTCCTTCTCAATATCCACGACACCTAGTTGCACGCGACGGGGAATGGCGTGCAGGTTCGGAGTCGTCAGGCGCTGCAGATCAGGGAAGCGCTTGCGCAGCTGGTTGTCAAGACTGCGGGGGATGGTGGCTGAGCAGAGAACCAATTTTTTGAGTGACGGAGCAACCTTAGCAATGATTTCAGACGTTGTTGGGATGAACGATCGGTCCATTAGGGAATCGGCTTCGTCAAGTACAAGGTGAGTGACTCGGCTGAGGATATTGGGGTTCGATCTCGCAACAGAGCCCAAAAGGTGAGGTGTTGAAACTAGAATATCGATCCCGGCGGGGTGGAAGAGGGTGTTCTTGATCCGGCGAGGAGTGAAGGTTGATGAGATTTCGCCCGAGCGGTACTTGACGGTGTGAGCCAACTCCTTGAGCTGGGATCCAACCTGAGATACCAATTCGGAAGTAGGAACGAGAATAATGGCCCGAGGACGACAGGCATTTGTCATTGGTGGCTCCTCAGGCTCCAGATCGAACGCCTTATTCTTCATTCTCTCTTCTCGCTCCCGTGCCTTTCGTTCCTCAAGGGCCTTCTCTTCCTCCATATCGATGACTTCAGCACGCTTGACAGCATCAACAATTGGTAGCAAATATGCGAGGGTCTTTCCCGAGCCGGTCTCTGCTGCCAGGAGGTACTGGTCAAAATCATATTCTTCTTCGTCTTCGTTCGCCTTCTTCACTTTCTTCTTCTTCTTAGATTCATCCAGCAACAGTTCGGGAATCGCGAGCCTTTGAATAGGCGTGGGGCTAACATCGGTGAGACCAGCCAGAGCCTGAGCGAAGACTGACTGTCGAACTGCGGGAAGGAGAGGGAAGTGGTCGAAGCTGGTGATGTCGGCAAGTCGGGCTTTGATAGCAGAACGCCGACCGTAAGGCACAGGTGTCAATGTTGTTTGCATCTTCAACGCTTTGTACAACGGGCTTTCCTTCTTCTCCGTCTTGCCCTCCTCCCCTGAACGCTTGAGGGCGGCCTGGGATCGTGCGCGGGGTGTGTCTCGAATCCGTGCCTGAGTCTGGTTCATCGAGGCAAAGGGCCCGGCCCGTTCCCGTCGTGGCTTGTTAGGAGATGGTAGAGACGGTTTGGCAACAGTAGGCGACAAGGCCATCCGAGCAGCCTTGCGGCGCAATCGAACGGTGGCCATGCCTCGCGTGGTCTGCCATGAGGTCGGAAGAATCGATGGTGCGATCAGGGTCGCCTTAGTTTGACATAGAAAACATATCGAGGATCGAATCGGCAGAGGCATTCTACCTAAATAAATGCGATAAGATGCGCGGAAGTGGAAAACACGGAATGATCGAAGAGAAGAGGCCAGAACAGGTTCAGATGTTTTTTTCCCGCGATTATAGGCGCCATTCCTTCCTCGGACTAGCGCAGATCATAAACTTTGACATAAAGGTCAGGTGATTGAACTTCTGACTCAGCGTATTTGGGATTTTGGAAGCCTCAGGCATTAGACCAACAATTGATGATCATATTGTCACCTCTCTAAAACTGTGGGAATATTTGGTTCAAGAGCTCAGAGATAAATATTTTCAAGGTATTTTGTCATGATATTTCCCCATTTGTGGTTTGATGGAACAAAAACTTTGTAGGTAATATATTTATAAGATAGTAGGTAGGTATATATATATATCTGAGATCCATCCAAATCCCCCACTGCATATAGGAACCAACAGAAGACTCACCCCAGCATTTGCCCATAGCCGAGCTTATATATTCAACGAACACGGGATACAAGAAACTTCGAAGGCACAATGGTCTAAAATACGAACGGAGTTTATAACGAAGTGGACTATCGTGACTTTTATTCTCCTCCAAATTCCTCTTTGCGAGAATCATGTTTTCGGACATAGATGTATGATATGTAGTAACTTGGCAACTGCCCACATGGGAGGTCTGCACTTTTGATCAATTTGTACAATGTAGGTGGAGTTTCTAGTCGGAACTTCTGCCTGGATGTTCGGCGTTTTTTCTGGAATGCACTTAAAGTGATAATTGGACTATTTAAAAGTATCCGAAACTAAGACTTGAGCTTTGCTACATACTTAATCACGTGCTATATTTAGGTATGCTTGACGAATTGAAGGTGGTAGGTGCATGCTGATATCGATAATGATCCACGAAGCTATTCCACTTGTAGGCTAGCGCCGATCCTAGGCATCTGACGCAATGTCACGGGATGCTGAAACACTTGAAGCCAGCCGTTGCCATGACAACTCCCGCAACAACAGTTTCTTGCTTGGGGTAACAATCCACTTGAATCCATGGGAGAGACATATCAAGTTTCGTTGTTTCTACTACTCTTCTTCACAACTTCTTTCTTTGTCTCTATTGCTCTTCCCTGCTAGCTCTGCCTGAGAGTTGGCATTAGTACCCCTTCGTTATCCCTTCCCTCTTTCTTTTTGCCTTGGTTTGACACCCAGACACCCAACTTGGGTTTGTTTTGGTACTTTGACTCTTTGCCGCAGCATTCCTGCCACGATCGACACGACTTTTACGCCTGCATCAGGACTCGCTGGCAAACATTTCCCACGCGACTCCTGGTTATTAAGAACGGTATGGTACCCAACCTCTATGCGATTTGTCTTGTGCCATTTGTCATCCGTCATAAACCCACCCACCGATCAGGATTCGATGAGAAAGCACTGACACATCACAGACACCCTGTCTTGGTCTTTTATTACGATTGCATACTTCGTATACTGAGTCACCAGCAAGCCCAACCTCAATATGGGTAACGGATCTGGTCAGCGGCCACTCTCCGAAGTGAGCCCCATGGCCCAGAGGCGCAATTCGCCCAGCTGGAATCAAGTTACCAAGGTACTGTCAACGCGATATGTCGCATGTGATGAAACATACTGACAAGACTAGCAGGTACCGCATGGCGAATCGCCTGCATACGATGTCTCGTCTCTGAATAACAATACCTCCCCACGCCTGTTTTGGAAAGGTCGCGACTCCCCATCGCCATTTGCCAAGGGAGCCGAGAATAAAGCGCCATATGATCCAGAGGGGTGTTATTTCCCCTCAAAGCGCCCGTCGCTCGAGAATTTGAAACGCGTTTCGAAGGTCAAAAATCACAGCATGTTCCTCGAAGGTGGTCAAGAGTATGACCCAGCTTCAGTAGTTTTTCCTCAGAGACCGTTGGCCTCGGAGAGGTCTCCACAACGGGACAGCCAAATGAATGTTGCAAAATCCCAATTCGACGAAGATACCACCCAGGTTTCTCGCCCGTCGTCCCCAAGCAAAGATCAAGCATCGCCAAGCAAGTCCTCGCTATCCAAAGGTAGCCGGTACGGCAAGGGATTTGACCCTCAGAATGATATTTGGTCTGAGTATGGCAGCGCTGGGCATCGGCATGCGAAGAGTGTCACATTTGACCACGCCCCTCCTCAAATCAATGAATATGAAATGACAACGCCGGATCTTTCCTCAGTTGCATCTGAGTCACGAGAAAACAGCTACGAGTCCGACGAAGAGGGGGATCTTAGTTTCGAGGCTGAGTCATCCATTGAGCGCGATGATAGCTTTGACGCCTCGCTGGAAGATATCGAGAAGACCCCTGTTGTGCTGCCCGAAGACTGGCGTTTCATGAGCCAGAGCACAAACAGCGATGGTGATCCGTTCATCGAGGACATCGAAGAAGACAGCACCGAGGAGCGACCTATCTCGCGTGAAGGAGGATCTTCTCAGCACACACGTGTTGAATCGCTGGACTCAAATGGCGAGCGACGTCCCCTCCCGCCTTTGCCATCGGTCAATCGCATGCCTGGTGCGCGTCCATCCTCGGCTGGTAAGCTTGCTGCTGCTTTTGAGCTTGGCAGCGCAGGCCAGCGTGTGCTGCCAGCACCTCCGGCTTCCGCCTCATATACAAAGTCTGATCTTCCCGGCGCTGTATCCATAGAGGAAAGACTCCGTCTCATGATGCTGCAGGAGGGAAGTGATGATGACGCACATGATGACCACGCGGAGAACATTGAGGAACCATTGGAGCTTCCTAGAGCAGATGAAGATCCGACACCAAAAGATGATACCCACACAGATGGGGAGGCCAAAGAGAACTTCTTTTCTCCGCCTCGCATTTCTCGCGACTCAATATTGCGAGGAATTCGCAAGGGGGACGATTATGAAGATGACAGCTTTGATGACTCTTCCCAGATTGCTTCTAGCCCCCAACGTTATGACCATTATGACCCCGATGTTCCCATTCCATCCATGGAAACCGACGACGATGACTCCTCCAGTGTAATTATTAAACAGGAAGAGCACGATGAAGACCTCTACTCTATCTCTGGTTATTATCAGCATATGTCCGACAACAGCCTGTCGTCCCGTGATCAGCGGGCCAAGTACGACGAGGATAGCAATTACTCGCTACGATCTGCTGCAGAAGCCGCCGAGCGCGAACACGCTGGACACCATAGTGACAGACAGGAATCCGACCAGACTACCCCTAATGCTGAAACCCAGACTGATGTCCAAAATCCTGTACAGCCAAACCAGGATGGCCAGGAATACAAAGAGCCGGACGCCCCTCAGGACCAATCCTTCGACATGGCGTCTATCCGTCAGTCTCTCGCGCGCCCTATCACCCCTGAGATGGAGCAAGACCAAGCTTCTGAGCCCTCTACACCAGACTCTGTCATTCGTCATCCGATTGAGGATGACGATGACGAAGACGAACGCGAAGAAGCAGAAGAAGAAGAAGCAGACGAGGAAGAGGAGCTGGAGCCGGAACTTGATGAGAGCTCATCCGACGAGTCTGTTCCGGAGCCCGTCGCAACAATTCGAGCTCCTGGTGCTGGTCTCAAGACCCGGCCCTCACTGACCCCTGCGGATATGCAGTCCATGGCTGCTACACGGCGTCAGATCAGTGGCCAGCATGTTCCACCCGTCCCTTCATTGCCAAAGCAGATCTCCAATGACTCGAATACGTCGGATGGTGAACAAAAGCAGATTGATTTGCCACCGAAGTTGGGGTTGCCTACGGATGTTGCCCAGCGACAAAGCAGTTGTTTGAAACTCGATATTCCCTTCAGTATCCAGGAAGAAAGTCTCGGTTTTGGACTGGACAAGGAGTTTGATCGTGTCATTGAATCCCAAAAGGTTGCGTTTCACCTTGCCCTTTCCCAAAGCCCTGGTTCTGTGCGGACTTCTCAAGCGAAAGCACCCAAGGATCCCTTAGCAAATACTGAACACCCCGCTGACTCTTGTGCCCCCAAACAGAGAGGATATCTCATGAGACAGAACACCAAAGTTATTGTTGCCAGCAGCCGTAACGAAGAAGAAGCAATGCCTTCCACTGAGCACACTGCCCAAGACCTGCGGGGTACACGCTCTGCTGGCTCTTCTCCACGCAAGCCTAGCCAGCAGACATGGACCACAGTCCCTTGGAATGGCTCACCGCGCCGCCCAAGTATTAAGGCTGCCACCGGTATCCCGAAGAAAAAGCCCGTCCCTGGTGCGGGCGGAGTCCCGCCTCTCCCTGGACAGCCAAGTAACGTTCAGGAAGCCCCCGCCACCATCGAAGAGAACGAGCCAGCCATGTCCGAATCGTTTGAAGATGGGGAAGAGCGAGGGCGTTTGTTTGTGAAGGTCGTAGGCCTCAAATATTGTGACCTTCCTCTCCCACGTGGTAAGGCCTTATCATCAATACCTATGCAATTCATGTTACTAATCGAAATTTAGGTGAACGGTCGTACTTTGCACTGACTTTGGATAACGGACTGCACTGTGTGACCACCTCGTGGTTAGAGATGGGCAAATCTGCTCCCATTGGACAGGAGTTTGAGCTCATTGTCCAGAATGACCTTGAATTCCAGTTGACCTTGCAAATGAAGATTGATGAGAGCAAGTTCCAAACACAAGAACCCGCATCATCCCCTTCACGTCAAAAGGCGTCGGCCCTCAGCCGTGTATTTGCATCCCCACGCCGGCGCAAGGAGCTTGACATTAAGCAACAAATGCAGTCTCAGCAACAGAAGACCAAGGACGTTAATGCCCCTGTATACGAACGGCTTCGGAACTTGGTTGCAAGAGATGGTAGCTTTGGCCGCGCGTATGTGGCTTTGAGTGACCACGAGCAGCAGGCCTTTGGCCGTCCCCACATTGTTGATGTTGCTTGCTTCAACGAATGGGCAGTTGAGGAACAAATGAGCAGTGTCAAGAGCAAGAAGAGTGCGACTAGCATCAATACCCAGCGCCGACCACCATACAAGATTGGAAAATTAGAAGTGCAACTGCTCTTTGTGCCTAAGCCCAAGGGTAGCAAGGATGAAGACATGCCAAAGAGCATGAACGCGTGCATTCGCGAAATGCGCGATGCGGAAAGTGTTGCAACACGCTCCTGGGAAGGGTTCCTTTCCCAGCAAGGTGGAGATTGTCCAGTAAGTGTCCATAACGTCTTCTGTTGCCGATTTAAAACTAATCAATCACAATAGTACTGGCGGCGTCGCTTCTTCAAGCTCCAGGGATCCAAGTTAACGGCCTTCCACGAAACAACACGCCAACCTCGTGCTACAATCAATCTCGCCAAGGCCTCCAAGCTCATTGACGATCGGTCCTCCCTACTTCAGAAGGAGACCAGCACGAAGGGTGGTTCCCGCCGCAAGTCTGCATTTGCCGAAGAAGAAGATGGCTATATGTTTGTTGAGGAGGGATTCCGCATCCGCTTTGGCAATGGTGAAGTGATTGACTTCTACGCGGATAGCCCCGCAGCTAAGGAGGGCTGGCTTCGAGTCATGTCTGAAGCTGTTGGGAAGGGCTCTACCTCCGGCAGTGGTGCACTCAAGCCCTGGGCTGATCTAGTGCTCAAGCGCGAGCGTAGCATGAAAGCCAGCAATGAAGCTGCTCCTCGTCGTCCACCCAGTGGGGCTCCCACAGCACCTGCCTCACTTCTATCTCCTACTCGGAGCCGAGTCAGTGCCATAATGGGACCTCCATCTTCTGCGGGATCTGGGACGCCGGCGTCTCAATCCCCCCGTCCTCGTCACAAACACACCTACTCTCAACCTGAGATAGGCAGTGCTGAAGCGCGTCGACAGAAAACCCGCTCTCTCATGTTCTAAGTACTACTCTGAATGAGTAGAGTTCCAAAGCACAGATCATCCTTCACTTCTTCTGTGCATGATGTCAGTTGTCACAATAACTCTTTTTATTTGTCTCTTGGAGGTCTCCCATTGCATTTCAATTTATTTTCAGTTTTTGTTCCCCGTTTTTTGCGTTTCGCGATGACAGTCACTTGGCTTTTTATTTTGTTCACTTTCTCTTCTGGTGCTGGTGTATGAGGCGACTCCTTTCCTGACTTTTCTTTTTCTCTGTCAATTATCTTTTCTTTATGAATTGTTGCGGAATGGCGAAGGCAAATATGGCAACTGTACGATTCAAGACCCCATAGCACGCACAAATGATTTCCTTTTGATAATTTTCTATGGTTTCCCTGTACCTTGATGATACATACACTTCTCCTTACTTTGTTCTCTTAAGAATCCATGATTCTCCTGCAAATTTCCTTTGTTGATGTTAAAGACTGTCAGGTTCTATGTTAAAATCAAGTTCCTGGAATGGTTAGAAAAACCCGAGAGTCCAAACGTCACCCAGCCGATTATTTGATTCTCCCAGTCCCCCATGGACCACAATACTGCCATCATCAATGCCATCTCCATCAAACCAACCCCGTGAATCAGGACGCTCGTCTCCCCGAGCCTCAATCTTCGTCCATAGCTTAGTCTCAACATCAAACACCCACACATCACCCAGCATCTTTCCCGCACCCTGGTGTCCCAATGAACTAGGATCCCGCTCGCCAAACAGGGTAACCAAGTACACACGACCAGAAACAGCAACAGGAAGCAAGGCCGCCACACTCCGCGGGGATGGCCCACTCACACCATCCGGAACAAATGAGTGCGAGCTCCACACATTGGCTTGAGGCTCATATACATCTACTCTACCGCCCTGCTCCTGCTCGCCATCAAACCCATTCATGCGGTACAGCCTCCCTTGGGCAAACGCAATAGAAGTCCCACCGCGCGGTGGATCCGGCGCCGGAGCAAGTTCCGTCCACTGCTTTTGGGATACACTGAACGCCCACAGATCCGATAGCCGGCCCTTCTCGGGACAGCCTGCGTGGATAAAGACGGTGTCTTTTCCGTCGTTGGCTGTGCAGTGGTAGCTGCGTGCTGCTGGGATCGAGGTCGAGTTTGGATTGGAGGGTGTTAGGAGGGACCATTTGTTTGCGCTGGGCTCGAATTCCCAGATTCCACCGCTTTCTTCTATCGGCGCCATTGCTGTGCCTCCTCTTCCGGAGAATAGGTAGATTTTGCCATTGAGGGTTGTTGATGCGGTTCCTACCCGTGGTGAGGGGGATTGGGCGGGGGCTGATTTGGTGGATAGGGTTGCGGCTATGGAATTGGTTAGTTGCATGTATGTGGTGGGATTGGTTTCGAGAGCTTTTGTCTCTTAAATATGTATGATATTGCCTGTGGACATATAGGGAAACTCACAATCTCTAAGCGAAACAGTGTGAACGTCATTGTCTCTAGGTTCTCGCGGCCGCAACTCTCCGCCAAATATGTAGACCTGTCTGTCAATGACGGAGACTATTTGGGAAGACCTCTGTAAGATCTCTGCCTCGATGACTTTGGTCCATCTTGCTTGAATAGCTGCCATGGTGGGGGGATTTGGGTTGATTGGAGTCTTTGGTGTTGGGGATTTTAGAAGACTTGATGTGAATGTCAGACTGCCGAGCCGAAAGCCGTTGCCGCTGCTTTTAACTTTGTTGAGGGGGACCTTGGTGGCCGAAGGCGTGCGATGTGTATCTTGGACAATAACCTCGTTCTACTTCGATTATATGAATTCAGATTTAATCATATCGTTGGTGTTTGATGATAACTTGGCTTAATGTTAAGCGAATGAGTTGATATAGGCGAAAATGAAAATGGCAAAAAAAAAGCTCAATTCTGTATCTGTATAGAACTATGAAAATGGCTCAATGACCATTTAGAAGCCCTCAAAACCAATCACAGATTTCCCTATGGTTATCCCATCCAGTGCCATTCCCGCATAAGTTGTGCCGTACAAAGCCCGAAATATGTAGGCTGGAAGGCTTCACAGTAGACGATTTACTCGACGCATTAGCTGTTAGCAACAAATATCTCCTCTTCAATCACTAGTTATATATTGAAAGGTCCTTTGTACCGTTTATACTTTTTACCGCTATCGTATCCATATAGAAGGACATAATAATTCCTAACTAAGCAATAAAATTAACTTATAGCTAGACCTCCACAGAGCCCAGAAAGCCCAAAGGCCCACCGATGATGGGCTATGGGCCTAGGACAGAAGCCCACTGGGCTTTTGTGGGGGCCCAATGGTCCCTAAACAATGCAAAATATGCCGAGAAATCGAGATGCCAAGTAAAGTTGAACCCTCTTTTATTTTTTTTAAATTACCCTATATTTAGCACCGTTTCTCACTATTATATCTAAGGTAACATTTTATTAATTTAAATTATTTAGAATCAGTTACTAGTTCTATTTCTATTTCACTTTTAAAAACGCGAAAAAAAAAACATTGATTTAGATAATCTAAAAATTATAGGTTCACGTAGAAAGTAGTAGTACATCTATATAAATCCCAAATATATATCATATATCTAGTGTTAAAATAACAACCTTTATATTTCCCGTAATATCTCGACTTCCGCCACTTAGATTTCGTTTAAAATTGAAAATCATACTTACATAGCTACTATGACTTGATATTCTAAGTTTGAACTTCATACGATTAGTGGAAGGTCGTAATATAGCAATTATAGAGGCCGATTTGTTAGCGCCAAGACGGGCTTTAATAGGAGCCTTATGGGCCCCTACTAAAGCACGGTGGGCTGGATTGGGCTTTGGACATTGGCCCATTTATGGGCTTTGCGGAGGTTTACTTATAACTATCGTTTCTCTTCTCTAAATGGCCACATGTAGCAACCATAGATTCTATAGTGTTTGATAAAAATATGAAGGAATAATAGGATAGTAATTAGGCTAAATTAGGTTATACAGTAATAATAGGTCTAGGCGTATACATAACGCTCTCCCTTTCCTTTCTTAGCGTTTAGGGTAGGAAAGAATAACCTCTATTCCTCCTAGAACGAGCATAAGAATAAGAGGTTACTAAGCCTCTTTTCTCTTTTAATTATCGAATCGATCGTTTTACTCCGTAACCAAAAGTCGCGTGACGTCGAATCCTGTTAGAATAATGTTACTGTTATAACTTTCCAAATTAGACCTCTCTTTACCACCACTATTGGACTGGAGTGGTCGCTTGTCAGACCAAGCAGAATTTGTTTGACGCCTACGGCCCGGACCGCAATGGAGGGAGGTAGGTTCTATGAGTTTCAAGGGAATATCTGTCAGAAGTAGATTCAATATACCAAAAAACAAAAAAAGAAACATATATACAACAGTGAGGATTCGCTGGTGGTCACCCACCCAACTACTAACTCACCGGCGTGTGGCTTAAGTACGGCTGAGCGGACGGGAAGCCCTGTTTTCCACACCCTATGGTCGTATATAGTATATACTAGATTCCCGTAGCTAATAACTTAACATTATAACTACTAAAAGAGCGTAAGGACTGAAGCATTGAAAGGTGAATGAATATTGCAGTGTAGCCAGAAGAAAAGGAAGGAATCGTCAACAATATAGGTCTACGATTGGAATGACAAAAAAGTCTCAAAGTCTGTAACATAGAAAGTACAGACTCCAATATAAGTGGCTCTCACTACTCTTATTATGGCCGGCCCTAGAATATTAGCCTCGTTTTCACCTGCGCACTTTTCATCAGAATTAGGTGCAATGAGGCGCGACATCATGTAGAAATCTTGCTCACTCTATCCAAGGATGCTCGACCTTGGCTAAAACTTGCCGAGAAGATATCTAGTCGGCATTCGGTGCCTCGGTATTCCGAAGACCAATCCCCACAACCGATTCCCACTCTACCTGTAACGACCGCATTTGAGATCTGAGCGTATATTGCTTGGAACAATGGAACAAAAACTGACGAGTTTTGCCGGAGTAACCGCTAGTGTTATGGAAGTCGACAACGCTAGCGCTGCGACGCAGACAGTTCGTGCTGTACGCTATGTAGTCAAAAATAGTAAAAGTTGAGACTAATTAAGACATTACTTGTTACTTGCAAGACTGGCTAGTATTGGGTATTGGTAACGTGGGAATATTAAAAAATGAGAATACGTTCCCCCAAACCCCATCTACTAAATCAGACCTACGGCTTAAATGTCACTAACGCTGATCAGCCCTGATATTCCCCATGGGGAAATATTGGGTGGGTCGTGGTGCTATGATTGACCGAGAGGAACGACACCGAATACCGATATAAGAACGGCCATACCTCCGTCCTAACTCCACGTTAGCCTTTTGTTCCATCGGGTTTAACCGGTATGATTGAAGATACTCGACTTTTGATTGAATAAGTAACTTCCATACTTCTCCACCTATGCAGGGTCCACGGGTGGCATAGTTTCAACATTAAACCTACAGTTGACCAATTATGAAGTAAAGCCAACCCCTCATATGTGGTAAGCAATGCTCCGATAGTAACGGCGTGGTCGCAGACCCTGAATCTTCCAAGATTCCCCAGGACTTGCTTACTTCCGTCTTTCACGGAAACTTGATAGAAGACCCTACAACATCGGGCTCGAAACCACGCTAGACCTTTCATGTCTAGCTGATACATCTAATCTAGCAGGCCCAGTATTGAAGCCTGGCTTCTAGCGCCTAGCAAATATAACAATGAACCCCATCCACCTTGCATGGCTGACTATCAATATTATTATCAAACTCGCGTTCAATTCATACTCAACCGTTTCGCCCCTACACTAGCACGTATGTAGGTGAAGAACCTCCGGGGCTAGGTTTCCGTCCCAGGAAAATTAGGCTGTCTATTTCATCGCATTATATCTACCTCAGGGGTTATAGTTAGGGACGGCCAGCCACCCCCTTTCCAGGGACCCGCTGGCAATATTATAGGCCGACCAAGCAAGTACGATCCATAGTAGTTAGGCAGTTTTACGTCTGTATTCATTCATGCTAGGTCTAGGTAATATAGCTTCCTACGCGCTCTGTTACTCTCTTTCCTTTCTGAGAATACCGAAGAGCGGTTTTAATCTCCATTACTTCATTTTCGGCCCATTTGTTAAGCTCGAAAGCCTCTGCTTCTCCGTGATTGGCCAGTTATGAACCGTAATCTTTTAGTGCTTACAAAATGCCCTTGTCTACTGTATAATATGGCTTTTGTTGGCATCGAAAACCTCAAACTGACATGAAAAGGACAATGATCTACAGTAATTATTCTACCCCACGTACCATCCAGTTCTCATCTTCCTGCCTTATTTGTGAGACCAGGTAAATAGAACTCAACATCCGACATCCGCTCCATTAATGTCTCTCTCACTACTCTGTAGTGGTTTCAAAGGCGCTAATATCAAATGATAACGTAACTTTCGCCGGTCTCATGGCTTCGGCCCTTGAATTGGATAATCTCTTCCCTATATAGAAAGGAATCTCTTCCGTATATAGAAAGGAATATATTCCGTGTACAGAAAAGGAATATTGACTATGCCTCGGGCTCTGTCGTTACTGCTGTTGCCACTATAAAGTCGGCACGACCTTCTCGCCATAATTGAAAATACTCATTACAGCTTTCACAGAACTCGAAACTTGCCATAACATCACAATCTATTCTTCCTTGCGCTCAAAATGAAGACCAGTGGTTTGTTCATCGCACTTGCTACTGCTGCATTCGCTCAACAGCACACGCTTTGTGACCAGTATGGTTATTATTCCACCGGCAACTACGATGTCAACAACAACCTCTGGGGCAAGGATGCAGGCACTGGCTCTCAGTGCACCTACGTTAAATCAATCTCGGACTCGGGTGTCTCCTGGTACACCACTTGGAACTGGTCCGGCGGCAAGGGTAACGTGAAGAGCTACGCCAACTCAGGTTATATTGGCAAAATGCAGAAGTACATCAGTGACATCAAAAGCATTCCCACTTCCGTTGAATGGAGCTATGACAACACCGACATCAATGCCGACGTCGCGTATGACCTTTTCACGGCGGCCAACGTTGACCACGATACCTCCAGTGGTGACTATGAGCTCATGATTTGGTATGTATGGCTGTACCTACTCGTTGTGGTTATTTGTTAATCGGGCTGAACGTTTAGGTTGGGCAAGTACGGGACCATTCAGCCCATCGGTACTCAGATCGCGACGGCCACTGTTGCAAACGAGAAGTGGGAACTGTGGTATGGTGTCAATGGTGCGCAGAAGACCTACAGCTTCGTTGCCTCCAGTCCGATCACATCTTGGTCCGGGGATATTCAGGAATTTTTCAACTACCTGACTAAGAATCAGAATTATCCGGGCAGTAGCCAATACCTTATTAGTATGTGATCCTAGGACAAATTCATCGAAATGTGGAACATACTAATGGAAATTACCTGTCTCAGCTATGCAATTCGGCACTGAGCCGTTCACTGGCGAGAAGACTACAATGACTGTTTCGAATTGGTCTGCGAGTGTTACTTTCTAGGGCTGATGGTCACTAGGGCAGGGTGTGCGGCCGGGTGGAGTGGTGTATTCGGCTTGACCTTGGATATGTCATGTATGGGAAGAGAACGTGGGACCCGTGTGTAGTTGGCCAATATCACCAATTGGATTTGGAAATATCATACAACGCTAAACATAAAGCTAAGACGCGGTGGATTCTTGCAGTATTTCTCTAGACTGACTGGGAATACAAAATAAAATATCGCGGTAGGCCAATCTGGGGATTATGAAATGATACGTTCACTACTAAGGTAGTATCATCTAGTGTACGTAAATACTGATATGTCGATCCGTAGTCCTTTTGCCTAAGTTTGGTATGCTTTGTTCTATGCTCTACTCGCTTTGCCGCCAGCATTTTCCTTTCATTAATTTCCCTTTGATCATAACCACGACGAGCCCATGTATAAAAATAAAATCGCAATTTTATTCCGCAATGGTCGTTAAAATTGGTTATCCTTTACAATATACATTTATTACCCCCTTACCTCATTCCTCTGTCAGATATGCTGGGATGATATCTACTTGAAAGGAGGCGCTACGAATTATGAAGATAAATATAAGCTTGATCGCGCCAAGCAGCGGTGAGAACGTCTTATATACACGCACTAGGTCACCTCCAGGCTGACCCGCACGGTAAACCAACAACGCCAAGATCAGTCGCTCGCTTACATTGCCGAAGCAAGATTATACAGAACACCCTTTTCAGTATTCATTCACTGTAATGAAATTCCAAGACAGATTTTACTCCGAAGGCCAAGGCTACTTTGGCCCGAGAGAGAACCCCTTGACCGAAGCTCATTGCAATGTCTGGGATTGGGATCGACTGTGTATGGTTAAGGTCAAAGGGACCGCCAAGCTATTTCCCCCAGACGAGGATGTAGAGGTCCCAATCCTGGCGCAATTCGCGGATTACCTGTCGCCAGAGGTTCGCGCAGTTACAGTTGACGACGATGGACTCCTTGCTGGAGTCTCGACCGATCCGGAAGAAGACGATACTCCATTTGTTGCATATATTCCCTTCTCCGTTGCTGAATCGCTCGCCGATTGCCGAACAATCCAGTACTCTAAACTTCATGAGCTCGATCGGCTTGGACCAGGTGTTGATCTCTCATCATACGAAGACGAATCCGGGATTCCGCAGAAGGTTGCCTTTAAATTCAACCCTTTGGACAAGCCTCAAAGACTAAAGATGGCCTGGGATGAACTCAACCTTCTCAAAGATCTGCCGCCACATCCCAATATAGTGCCGTTTGATCGTGTTGTTCTCGAAGACGTGGAATCTCGGGTGATTGGATTCACAACGAAATACATTCCGGGTGGAACTCTCGACAATACGAATGTGCCTTTTCGATTTGAGTGGTTGCAACAGCTTACCGAACTCGTGGACTTCCTAAACCTGGAACTGGGAATTATGCATCAAGACATTGCACCCCGCAATCTGCTTATCGATCGTGATACAAACAAGATCCTTTTATTTGACTTCGATTGGGCGGCATGCGGAAGAAACCGTTTGCTGGACGGTCGAGATGACGTAACTGGTGTTGTATTCACACTCTACGAGCTCATCACGAAAGATACACGATTTACGAGCATCCCTCACTGGAATCTAAACATCGATATGGTACAGAGTATCTCGGTGTGGACTCGTAATCGGGAGCTGGACTCTGACGTATC
The DNA here is from genome assembly GCF_028827395.1 of Penicillium hordei. NCBI lineage: Eukaryota > Fungi > Ascomycota > Eurotiomycetes > Eurotiales > Aspergillaceae > Penicillium > Penicillium hordei. The sequence goes on from NW_026623142.1 coordinate 6,474,078, forward strand.
GAAATTCCGCAACTTTTTGAATGACTGGCTAGCCACGCGGAAATCAGACGGGGGCTTGGAGCGATATCTCAATGCGCGCAACCAGCTTACCTGGCCCGACCTACCAACTGCGTCCGACTACAATATACCTTTCGAGCTGGGCAAAAATTCGGATGGAGAGCCAATTTGGACAACAGGCCCGCGGTTTAGACGCACTGCGATGGAGAAGGGACAGTACTGTTTTCACTGGGAAAGGCCACCACAGAGTAACTTATTGAATAAGGCTAAAAGTGGCATGCACTAGCCGATGTATGAAAGATAATTTTTCATCACACCGAATCATGATCAGATCTCGTCGGCTACATCTCGCATTGATCTTCTGGATGCCAATTCTCAAGCCAGAGACTCTGTGAGATACTGGAATTCTGTAATTTGTCTTACGTATATGCTGTAAGAATAATGCTTGTGCGTTAACAAATGAATCGGGACAGAAGTCAAACACCGTGAAAAATCCCTTCTATGGCTGCACAATATGTACATAACTCCATGACTTGGCACGTCCATATACCCCTTGGGAGGATACAGGGACACAGGCTTCGCTTGTGTTCCACCTAACGTCGAATACAACAACAGCATCAACCACAAGCCGCTACACCGCTGGAGTATACTGTATTAAAGGTCTTTCTGCCGACTTGCGAACTGAGAAGTATCATAGGCATAGTGCGACGTGATGTGTGAGGGCGTTTTACAAGGAAGAGTCACTGAATCAATCAAGCCAAGCCATATGTAAACAATTTCGGCTTCATGCTTTGCCCTGATTGATTTTATTGGTTGCTCAATATTGGGTAAAAACCAGGAGTAAATACAAACCAATGACAATCACGGGTTTATTTTGAATATCCCGCTTCGCATAAGCCCGAAGCCTCCTGACTTTGGAAAGCCCGAGGGCAATATCTGGACTCAGGCTCTACTTCTGTCAACCACCGGAAGTACAAGACACGAGTCATATTTCCCTCCCGTGTGTACGTAATGTTGGTTAACATTCTCATCCTCGGCTTCCTGAGGCTTCAGTGCTCCGGAAGATCATGACAGGGACTTTGGTTTCATCAGAAGTGACTGGTCGAAAGATGTCGACATATGCGTGAACCTCATCTCGTAAAGGGATCGGTGTGTCGCGGTCAACAAAGGAATCGACAAGCATCTGCTTCCGTCCCTTCCTCTTAGCATAACTTTCGGCAGAACAAACTGCCTTGGGTCGAATTTGACATCGAATGGTTTATACCTAGGGTGTGCCTCGACTGGCAAAGGTTTGACGAAATTGAGATCTGGGGGGAATAACCGAGACTTGGTCTTCTGCGTAGTAGTCATTGCGTATGATAAATGTTCTGTGGATTGATATGAGACATTTGGTGACTTTATAGAGGGTTTCCTTTTTATAGTGTATACCGACATCATAATCATTAAGCGGGCTGTTCCCATATTCACGGCTGGGGAATGCTTGGCCCGCGGATGACAAGATGTCCGCGGAGAAGAGCGCCCAGTGCCGCCACGAGTTTCGGCGATGTGTCCTTGGCCCGCCCGAGCTACGTACGACTCGTTTCTCACTCTCCATGGGTGAAAAGGACATGCCCATTGTGTTTGCATAATTCGTCAACTCCGTCAAATATGGACCGGCGAGCGGAGTTATGATGCGCCGTGATACGCTCCTATGGCCCGCAGTCTTGCGAATAGAGTTACTGGTTAACCCGACAATGAATGGCTAGTTCGGTCTTTTTTTTTTTTTGGTATCACGGATTGTTGAGACACCGAACACCGACTTCATAGTAAGTTAGCTTTTGAGGCATATGGACTTGCCGTGGGTTGAATAGATCCGGTAGTGCTCACAAATTGTTTTATCTTCCGTGTGGAATATCAGCAATAAAAACTACAACTCTCCCTTCGCAAATTCATCCTCAATACCTGCCTTCTACCATCCTTACTTCCACTATGTCGATAGCAATACATTCGACCGCCATCACAGGTCTCACCAACGTCTGTCTGTATGGCACATGCTGCCCACATCACCTCCATCACCAATGTCAGAGTGTTTGATGGGCACAAGATTCGCCCAGCCAGCACTGTCATCATAAATGGGGAATTTATTGGAAGCCTTGATATGATTTCCATACGCCCAAGGAGGCATTTTGCTGCCAGGGCTGATCGACTCTCATATTCATTTGACAGGGCCGGGAGACCTCAGTCAACTGGCTGAGTACGGCGTCACAACTGTATTTGATATGGCGACTTGGCCAATCGAGCTTCTTGACTCACTCCGGGAAGAGAAGGGTGTCACTGATATTCTCGGTTGCGGTCTTCCTGCAACTTCTCCTGGAAGCGCTCATAGCAAAATTCCGACAATGCTTCAGGAGGCAATAGTTGCCAACGCTTCCGAAGCCAAAAAGTTCGTTGGTAACTGGGTTGCAGAAGGGGCAGAGTATATCAAAGTCGTCGCCGATGTACCTGGGCCAGATTAAGAAACAATCAATGCTCTTGTTTCGAATGCCTATCTGAATCAGAAGCTTGTCGTCGTTCAAGCCATCAATCTCATCGTCACACAGATGGCTTAAATCGTTGGCGCAGACGTCATCACACATGCTCCCTTTGATGGGATTATGAGTGATGCAGAAGTCTACCAAATGGTGAAAGACAACCGCATCAGCATACTGATGTTGGTGATGATGAATGTCACGGCCCTATCAAAGTGTTTGGACTTTGAAAGTGCTTGTAAAACCGTGGTCGCACTTCACCGCGCAGGCGTGTCTATCCTGGCTGGGACAGATGCCAATAGTGTACCGGGTGTACCGGCGAAGGTATCATACGGCATCAGTCTTTATGAGGAGCTGGAGCTCCTTGTTCGCTGTGGGATGTCAACAACAGAAGCTCTTCGGCCTGCGACAAGTGTGGCAGCGAAATATTTTGGCGTATGTGACTGCGGATTTATCCAGCCTGGTTATCGAGCTGATCTAGTTTTGATTGGAGGCAACCCGGTTGAGAATATCACGGCAACAAAATCTATTCAAACGGTATGGATCGCTGGGCAGGAATTGAAGCATTCGCAGGCTTGAGGGTTGTGTATTGGAAAATCTTCAAACTGCTTTGTTGTATGACACACGTTTTGGGTGGGATTCATCATCGTTCCAGATGTGGACTCCGGAACTTTACTATCTATGAAAGCGAAGAGGATTCCTTGAGGTCCTCAAAAGCTTCACATATTTTCGGGAAACAGTGTATGTATCTACACATCCTTATATTTTTGTATAAAGTCTACGAATTTAGAAGATCTATGTCTCATCTTCAAGTACTCAGACTTTATACAATATTAATCACTTTTACTTCGGAAGTGATTTAGTGAGGCTATTCTATTTTTATATATATCGTAGTACCTTAAGATCTGTCGTTTTATTCAGGAATTGGCCCTTCATCAGGTCTATGATTTTCCGGATAGTGGAATAGTTGTCGGCGACGACATGCTCTAGATAGAGGTGGCCACCTCTGATGAGGCTACTACCGGGGAGAAAGCGGAGGAAGAAATCTTGATATTCAATCTATGGGAAAGCAGGGACTTTATGCCCTGAAATCTAGCAAACAAGCCTGTACAGTCATTCAACAGGTCCTTTCCAAACCAACTCGTGGGAACCATCCAGACACCGCGCGCCCATCTCAAAACACTCCAGACAGACAACGAAGTCGTTAGCCAGACAGATGGAACATTCGTGGTAGGCGCTCCCAATAGAAAGAAATCGAGTGCATATATCGCACCACGTGGTAGAACCACCTGTCACCATCGAGCTGGCCTCCACAGCCAAGTCACTCTCGCAGACTTTGATGCCTCTTATTTCAGTAAATTGAATGATGGCCTCAGTGACTTTAGTATTCCCGCTTTTTCTGGCCCACCAGAGCAAAGTGTGACCAAAGCCGTCTTCAAACTGCACGCAGGCGCCCTGAAGGGCGAGCAAACACATAACAGCCGTCTCATGCCCGTTTCTTACAGCCGCGAAAAGCGGAGTAGAACCATACTGGTCCTTTACATTGACCACAGCCCCGCAGGATAGAAGTTGTTGCACAACTTCCATATGACTTCTGGCAGAGGCAAAGAAAAGCGACGTCCGTCCACATGTATCTGAAGCTTCAACACGAGCTCCATGCTCGCACAGAAACTTGACAATTTCGAGATGGCCGGAATCCGAAGCCGCAGATAATGGAGTCCAGCCACTCTTTGTCGCCGTATGGATATCGGCATCTGCTCCATGATCGTATAGAAACTTGACAATTTCGAGATGGCCGGAATCCGAAGCCGCACATAATGGAGTCCAGCCATCCTCTGTGGCCGTATGAACGTCTGCTCCATGCTTGTACAAAAATTTGACAATTTCGAGATGGCCAGAATCCGAAGCCGCACATAATGGGGTCCAGCCACTCTTTGTCGCCGTATGGATATCGGCATCTGCTCCATGATCGTATAGAAACTGGACTACTTGGAGATAGCCGGAATTTGAAGCTGCAGATAATGGAGTCCGGCCACTCTCTGTCGCCGTATGAATGTCGGCATTTGCTCCATGCTCATATAGAAACTGGACTACTTGGAGATGACCGGACTTTGAAGCGGCAGATAATGGGGTCCAGCCACTCTCTGTCGCTGTATGGATATCGGCATCTGCTCCATGATCGTATAGAAACTTGACAATTTCGAGATGGCCGGAATCCGAAGCCGCACATAATGGAGTCCAGCCATCCTCTGTGGCCGTATGAACGTCTGCTCCATGCTCGTACAAAAATTTGACAATTTCGAGATAGCCAGAATCCGAAGTCGCACATAATGGGGTCCAGCCACTCTTTGTCGCCTTATGGATATCGGCATCTGCTCTATGATCGTATAGAAACTGGACTACTTGGAGATAGCCGGAATTTGAAGCTGCAGATAATGGAGTCCAGCCACTCTCTGTCGCCGTATGAATGTCGGCATCTGCTCCATGCTCATATAGAAACTGGACTATTTCGAGATAGCCGGAATTTGAAGCTGCAGATAATGGAGTCCAGCCACTCTCTGTCGCCGTATGAATGTCGGCATCTGCTCCATGCTCATATAGAAACTGGACTATTTCGAGATGGCCGGAATTTGAAGCTGCAGATAATGGAGTCCAGCCACTCTCTGTCGCCGTATGGATATCAGCATCTGCTCCATGATCGTATAGAAACTTGACTACTTGGAGATGGCCGGAATTTGAAGCCGCAGATAATGGGGTCCAGCCACTCTCTGTCGCCGTATGAATGTCGGCATCTGCTCCATGCTCATATAGAAACTGGACTATTTCGAGATAGCCGGAATTTGAAGCTGCAGATAATGGAGTCCAGCCACTCTTTGTCGCCTTATGGATATCGGCATCTGCTCTATGATCGTATAGAAACTGGACTACTTGGAGATAGCCGGAATTTGAAGCTGCAGATAATGGAGTCCAGCCACTCTTTGTCGCCGTATGGATATCAGTATCTGCTCCATGATCGTATAGAAACTTGACTACTTAGAGATGGCCGGAATTTGAAGCCGTAGATAATGGAGTCCAGCCGTCCTTCGTGGGCATATAAATGTCAGCTCCATGATCGTATAGAAACTGGACTACTTGGAGATGGCCGGAATTTGAAGCTGCAGATAATGGAGTCCAGCCACTCTTTGTCACCGTATGGATATCAGCATCTGCTCCATGATCGTATAGAAACTTGACTACTTCGAGATGGTCCGAATATGAAGCCGCAAATAATGGAGTACAGCCACTCTTTATCGCCGTATGGATATCAGCATCTGCTCCATGATCGTATAGAAACTTGACTATTTCGAGATGGCCGGAATTTGAAGCTATAGATAATGGAGTCCAGCCGTCATTCGTGGGCATATAAATGTCAGCTCCATGATCGTATAGAAACCGGACTACTTGGAGATGGCCGGAATTTGAAGCTGTAGATAATGGAGTCCAGCCGTCCTTCGTGGGCATATAAATGTCAGCTCCATGATCGTATAGAAACTTGACAATTTCGAGATGGCCGGAATCCGAAGCCGCACATAATGGAGTCCAGCCACTCTTTGTCGCCGTATGGATATCGGCATCTGCTCCATGATCGTATAGAAACTTGACTATTTCGAGATAGCCAGAATCCGAAGCCGCAGATAATGGAGTCCAGCCACTCTTTGTCGCCGTATGGATATCGGCATCTGCTCCATGCTCGTACAAAAATTTGACAATTTCGAGATGGCCAGAATCCGAAGCCGCACATAATGGGGTCCAGCCATCCTCTGTGGCCGTATGAACGTCCGCTCCATGCTTGTACAAAAACTCGACGACTTCAAGATGTCCATTGTGAGATGCTCTGTAAAGTGGTGTGCACCCATCACAGTTGGACTTTGTCGTCCTACTTCCCCACTGGTAGAGAAATATCACCATTTCAAGGGAGCCATGTTCTGCAGCCAAATGTAGTGGGGAATCACCTCTCTTGTTTTGGGCATTCACTAAAAATTCACTTCCTTTTTCTTCCACCGTCTTCAACCCCATCTTAACTACCTCACGCGTGCCCCCTCTGCCAACTCCTACCTTATCGAAGCCCATAGTCCTTTCCCTTGCCTCCTTCGAACTTTCGTCCGGCTTCCTCCATGATCCGGCTCCTTCCCTTGTGTTCGGGTGCAGTTTTCGAGTTCTGGCTGGCATCGTGTTGACCTTTACCTGCCCGCCTTTCCTCGCCATCTTCATTGTCGAGTCCTTTGCCGCCGACTTGGAAGTATCGCCCATTCTCAGCTTTCTGTCGCTTGAAATACCTGAAATCCTTTGCTCCTTTGTGCACAAAATCCTTTTCGCTAACTTTTGAAGGCCAAACTCAGCTGCGATATGCATCAAAGACGTCCCTTCGGTGGCGGTTTTGCTTGAGCTATTCTCCAAACTCTTGCATGCATTGATCCACACACCAAGTATGGTTTCCGTTGGCCATGCAATCTCTTCCCCTAGGTCCCCTCTGTCCGCTATAACAGCATGTGAGACCCAATATGTCGCTGCATAACCTAGAAATTGAAATCTTTCTCTTGACAAAATATCGCTCTCTTGGCAAGCAAGACAAATCTCCTCTGTTGACAAATATTGGAGACATGTGTTTGCCAGCCGCACACTAGCAATCTGCGTGAGGCTTTGAGGCTTATGCAGCCGTCCGTTCAGATAGCTTAGCCCTTTCCTCAGCATGAATTCTCTGATTGTGTCATGGTGAAAGCCAACAATGGCTTTGCCATTACCTAGCTTAGTACTTCCTATGTCGACAAGACCTCGGCTCAAGTGAATCATCCGCTTCCTCATCTTGGCTTCGTTTGGTATTAACTGAGGATTATCGCCGTCTTCATACTCTCTTAACGACCCTTTTGATCCACTCAAGTGTACTGTCATTGCAATTCTGAGTTCATCAAGGGATAGTGACCGGATCGCAAAACAAACCCATTGAAACAATGTGCAAGCTTCCAGTAACTCGTCGTCTTGGATATCTCCTAGGAGACCTTCGTACAGCCTATCTAGCTCTTGTGGGCATCCGAGGAGCTCCGATTTTATTCTTCTCAGACTCAGCCCCTTGCCACTCATATGGTGTATCTGTTGAATGATCAAGACAAGCCAGAGAAATAAGCCACCAGCTTTGCTCAGTAGAGTACGCTTTAGCTCTTCTATATCCGTCACCGATTCATCGGATAGGCGTAATTTCTGTTCCACGAAACTTTCAATATCATTCTGGTTCTCCTCTTCAAGTCGGACCTGAAAGTCTGCCTTGATTTGGCCATCCGGATATGGACGGCAGGTGACGCAAATCCCCGGTCTATTCAGTCTCGACTCAATTTGACCACGTAGACCATGAATGAAACTGATAAGACGATCCCGATCCTTGTCGCTGCACTCGTCAAGCGCGTCGACAAATATCAATATCTTTCGCCGGGCAGAACAGTCAACTACAAGCTTCTGGAAATGAGTTTCAAGCTCAACTTGTTGCCATTTTAACTGCAACCTTTCCCTTGGCTTGCAATATTTGCGGCAAAGTTTCATAAATTTCGGTCGTGAATACTCATCCTGGTCAAGCAATTGAAGCAGAAGAGATCGGAAGAAGCCCAATATGCTCCTCTGAAGTTCCGTGCCGCTGGTATAGAAGAAAAAGGATAACACGATAGAGCCTAAAGGGGCAGCAGCTTCCGTTTGTTGGCCTAGTACAAACTTCAGAAGTGTAGATTTCCCGCACCCAGGTTTGCCTCTGATTAGGAGTAAGCCATGTTCATCGACCCAGCGCAAGTACTCCGGTGATTTCATCAGCCATTCACAAGTACCTGCTGACTGTGTTTCTATGTCTCGTTCCCTGTCGTTTGATTCATCGAATTCAAGTGATTGGAGACATTCTTCTCCGCGTCAGATCATAGGTATCAAAGGGTAAAGCTCGAGCCACCTACCCTCCCAGTTTAGAATTTCACTCTGGCCAGAACCAGATATCCCATCGATCTTATCATGAACATGTATAGGAGACTCCGACATTGAGTCATTTTGTGCGGATGCTGTGTGGGTTTCATCCCTCTTGTCGGTTGCTGGGAAGGAAACAGGGCCGTAAAATATGTTGCCATTCATTTGGTGGGCCTTGGTCTTGAAGCTACCAGCGAAATTCTGTGCTCTTTCCATGCTTGGGACCTCGACGTGATTTCACGTCGTGGAAAATCGAACATATATGCTTCAAAGTTGGGAATTGTTACAGCTGGAAATTCAGTCTCTGATATAAGTTGCGTATAAGTTGCAAAGTGAGATCGTGATGGCAGGGAAGTTCAGCCGCATGCGGGGTAGTTGAGGCCCAACTGGGGGTTGGGTCGAGTAGTAAGATGAGCGTAAATGAAGATAACATACAGAAGGTGATTTCCATCATTCTAATTGACATTTCTATCTTTCAATCCCCCATTATACTCACTTCGCCAGTGCGATTTTTGTTTTCCTTTGCCACGATCATAAAACCATAGAATCGTGCGCCCTTTCGGACCAACACACTTAGCCATGTTGACTGATGAATACACCAGACCTCGGGATCTCCATGCTTTTGAGATTGCAATTTTTTGCGCTCTGCGCCTCGAGGCTGATGCGATGATCGCGATGTTCGATGATATTTGGGAACAGGAAGAACAGTATAAGAAGGGCCCCGGTGACACTAATAGTTATACTTTTGGTCGAATCCATCAACACCCTGTGGTGCTAGTCCACATGCCTCGTATGGGCAAGGCATCAGCGTCCAGCGTGGCGGCCAGTCTGCGGTCTAGTTTTCCATACATCCGAGTGGGATTCCTGGTTGGAATATGCGGTGGTGTGCCTTTCTCCGGGTGTGGCAAACAAGAGATCATCCTAGGAGATGTTATTATAAGCACACATATTGTCCCATATGATTTTGGCAGGCTATACCCGCACACCTATATTCGCAAGAACTTGCTGCTGGACAATCTCGGCAGACCAAGCCCGGAGATTAGTGGGTTCTTATCGAAACTCCAAGGGCAAGCTGCTCAGACCGGTGTCAAGAATTGTATGCGAGCGGACCTTACACTTTTAGAATATCCCGGTACTAGCAAAGACAAACTCTTTGAAGCGGGCTACAGCCATAAACATGCAGTCTCAACGACGTGTACAGTTTGTGCCCAATGCACACACCCCCAAGATGATGTCTGTGCTGAAGCCTTAAACTCATCCTGTGCCGACCTTGGGTGCGATTCAAGCAGAGTGGTACCTCGAGCTCGAATACAGACGATGAATATAAAAGGTTACAGCGCATCATCTTACTGTCCCGCAATACATTTTGGAGGACTAGCTTCAGGCGATCAGGTCATCAAATCTGCGTTCCACCGCGACCTTATTGCCAAACAGGAAGGTGTGATCGGCTTCGAAATGGAAGGGGCTGGACTATGGGACACGATACCGACTATTGTGGTTAAAGGGGTGTGCGACTATGCCGATAGCCATAAGGGCAAAGATTGGCAGATCTATGCTGCAGCTACAGCAGCAGCCTGTGCAAAGGGTATCCTAAAGATATGGAGGGGGTCACTAAGACGGACGGAGGATAGATCCGGCGAAGAACAATCTGGCCCGTCACCAACGCATCAAACTTTCAGTGGCACTTTCACAGCTGGGAAGAACATCTATAACGGTAGCACTTTCACTGCCGAATCGATTAACTTTTGACAGTGCAGTGTCTTGCGATTGTGTACTGCGATTGTGGGAATATTATATGCTAGAAATGATATCAAAACTATCTATTAGTATTAGCCACAGCTATTTAGTAAGTTAAGAGTTGCAGTACTTGTTGTCAATGTTGCCGTCTCTAGAAAGTTTGGAGAAATCAACTAAGGGTTCTAGTGACTGCTCAAATCATGTTCCTGTCATCAGCGAGCGTGTTAATGTGCGCGACTATTGAGAATGGCTCAGTGAGGTCTCGATCGTTATATCGAGGTATCTGCAAACCGACCAGTAAACTTGCAGTTGGCAGTTGGCACAATTCGCCCGAGGAAGAACTAGGCAGCGTTTCTCTGCGCCACCGTGGTATTCCATTATACCGACCAGGATGGGGTTTTAACGTTGAAAGGCCTTAAGGGCAAGTGGGATATTTGATGATAGTCCAAGGTTAATGTTGAGAGTAAATTATCCGGTTTGGTTCTTCTCTGTGTCCGCCGCCTACGTAGCCTTACAGCTATCAGGGCTCACAACCATTCTTCATCTTACATCTACATCCTGCATGTGTCTACTCATAAAGAAACACAATGGATTACAAGATGACAATCCCTCAGCTAAATATAGGAAAGTAATGTTGTTTTTCGTACATTTAACATAGAGTTGCGTCATCTCGATCGTCGAATGATCTTCCGGGGAATACGACACTACAAAATGGCATCTGCACGACATCGTCCATTAATAATGTGAATCCATCACATGTTGTACTTCTTCCTTACCAGTGGGCTTAATTCTTGTATTCGCCGGATATAACTGTGCATTTATCAGCATTTCTCTATGTCATGCCAATATTGCGTGCTGTATTCTGACAAATAAAACTCACCCCCGCAACAGCAGCGATACTATATAAAGGATCCTTCATTATCGCCAACTCTAACTATTATTTGGGAATAATATTTAACTAAGCATACAAATAACTCATCATGGCTTCTGCAGCTGTTCAACTTCCCGCCTCTCAAGGTCCTCTGATCTCAGAAAAGCCTGGAGTCCCGGTTTCCGAAAAGCCTCACCATGTTCGGACTACTCTGAACTTCTTTAAAGAGAACGAGGATGGCTCTCCCCCGGAACCAACATATACCAGCAAACCAGAAACCTACGATCGACCAGCCGCTCCTCTCGAGACCACCGTCCATGACATCAGCGGCCATGAGCTTGACTACAAGCTAGACAGCCATGGGTTCCAGCTCTACTACCACGAAAGCCAAGAGAAGGACTTTCTAGACGACGAGAAGATCAAGGCCGAATACTACCCAGAAACAGAACAACTGCTAAAAGACGCGTACGAAATCCCGAAACTTCAAAATCCTTTCGAATGAAACTAACAACGACCTTGACAGCACGGGTGCCTCCCGCATCTTCATCTTCGACCACACCATCCGCCGTGGCCAAACCGACGGACCCATCCGTACCCGGCTCCGTGGACCTGTCCAGCGCGTACACATCGATCAATCCTACACCGCGTCCAAGAGCAGAGTCTCCCACCATCTCCCAGACGAGGCACCCGAGCTTCTCAAGGGCCGATACCAGATTATCAATGTCTGGCGTCCGATCAAGACCATCCTGAAGGACCCATTGGCTGTGGCGGATGCACACTCAGTCCCAGATAGTGACCTTGTACCTATCGGGCTCATTTACCCGGACCGCCAGGGTGAGACATATGGCGTCAAGCCGGATCCTAATATCAAGTGGTATTACCGCTATGGCCAGACTCCGGACTTGGTGACTCTTATCAAATGCTTTGATTCTAAGGTTGATGGAAGAGCTCGTCGAGTGCCTCACACTGCCTTTGTTAACCCGGAAACGGAGAATGAAGCGGGACGAGAGAGTATTGAAGTGCGAGCATTGGTTTTCCACCCTGATGATCGTGACTAGGTTGCATCTCCAGAATGGAGTCGATGAATTGCTGTCTTTGTATACTCGTTTTACATTTTTTGGAAGAACCAGATTGATAGGTGCTGAGCTGAGTTGTTAACTTACGAATTTGATGAATTGGTATCTATGAATATCTTACCGGTTCCTTTTGTAAATTGAGTCTGGGTTGCGATTGAGAGAAAAACTGTAACGTAAGACCAAGTCATGTACCGATACAGCAGGTTCGATCGACACCCCGCAAATCCCTGGACTAGTGCCTCGGCTAACCTGGAGATTGGCCTTAGTCTGCAAACTGGCGAGTGATATCATGGAACTAATGAAATGGCTCTATATAATTATTAAAAATAGTCTAAGCTGTAGATAAAAATGCACACAATACAATATATCCCGTCCCCGCAGCACCTTATTTCTCCGCGATGGCCTGCTTCCAAGAGCTGGCAACTTTGCTCCAATACTGTTCAGGATGAAGTCTCATGTGTCCCACATGCGGCGAGCCTTCGAATATCTCAAGATCAACCGAGTAGCCCAAAGTCTTAGCATGAGCAACATTCTCCTCCAAGTCCTTGTAACCAATAATCTCATCTTCCTTGGAGTACAGGTAGACTCTCCTGGAATCGGTCGTGACACAGGACTTATCATTTATGATCCGGTCCGCCCACACACCCGAAGCCTCAGAGCCACTGAGGAGTTGCCACAGGTAACTCGCCCATAGGAACATATACCACATACCCTGTGTAATAACAAAGGGCCAAGGGAAGAACTTGGCGGTACCGACCGCCATGGCACGCGACCACCGGGTAACCTGAGAGGTGAAGACCAGACTTCCCGGTGTGGAATCCAACACCATGAGCTGGTGTGGGAATGGCTTGTCTGTGCCATGGCGTTGCTGGTACGCGACAATGGTGGCGGCAGCGAAGATGGCGCCTGTATTGGACATGGCATGCACAAGAAGGCGCTCCTTTTCGTTCCCGCTGCCGGTTGGCGTCGGGAAGACGGTGTCAACGACCGGCATCATGGCTGCGATTCTGGCTTCCTCGGATTGGTGGGTGGCCTGGAAGGTACGCGATAGGATAACGATGATCCGCGCGGATGGGTAGAGCTCATGGTAGCCGTCGGAGTATTTGGTAACGTGTTTCGGCATACCGTCGCCCCAGCCGGAAATTATGATTGTAGTTGGCTCGTCGGCTAGAGATTCTTTGGCTTTTTCATGGCCATTGCGAAGGTATACCCGATCAGATATCGGGGTGAAGCCTGGGAATGGAATAGGTTGTGGAGCCATTGTGAAGGTATAGGTTGCGGAGTTATTGAGACCTGCGCAAAGGGATAGCTTGATCTAGCTTATTCAAGAGTGTGGCAGGCTGTTGAAACGTTTTGTTGGCTTGGTCTTCTTGTTATATGCTATCGTTCTTAAAAAAAAAAGAAAAGAAAATCTCCTTCTGTGACATAGCGCCTAATATGGAAATTATCCTAATGTAGGAGATAAAACATTGGTCGAACAACAACGGTTGGGATCTGTCTGATCTCCAGCACCAATCTTTGCATGGCATGTGGAGTCGTTGGGAAGAATACTCAGAATACAAAGGTCTTGGCGAATGAGATCTTTGGATACCTCGGCAATTGCCTGATTGGGCGAATTCACATGATTTATGCCCGATGCATAAAATAATGAGAAAGAATAGGAGAGATTTGATTTAATCTTGAATACATACATGTTCGTAGAGATATCTTATTAGAGTCGACTTCAGGTTTATCAATACATACTGCCAGAGTAGTTAACTCTTACTGTAACTGATCTTTTCTTTTTTAAAAAAAGAATTTAGGTCCCATTTATGCATAACACTTGTCTCCACCCAGGAGAAGCCGAAGGACACAAATCCCCGAACCCACACCGAAATCTAAACAGCCAAGCCCAGCCCATTCAAACCGACTATGGCATGCGAACAAATTTGCCTCGGTCGTCCTTCCCACCATCCTCACCCGGACGCGGAAATTTGCCTAGCTTCGGAATGAGAGCACACAGAAATGTCAGACCAAACAGTGCAATTCTCATGATCCAACTTCTGTGCAGAACATCAAAATAGGAGCGTCGCGCACTAAGAAGCGCAGAGCCTGAGAAGGCATCTTCAAGCCCACTTGACCCGGCAGCGATGGTATCCTCGGGATTGCCAGCTAGCAAAACTGGCTGGGAGTAGCCGACCTTGGTGACAATGGCGGGCGATATGAAAGTTGCGATCGCTTTCTATTCATTAGCTCAAGTCCCACTAAATATAAGTGTATAGAGATCGGAACTGACATTTTGAGAAAACGGTAGGGATAATTTTGATCCCGCTTGTCATGGAAAAGTCTCTGCCGATGGCTGGGAAATCATTTGGAAGATTATAGATAATTTTGTCGGCTTTGATTGAGCCATCCTTCCTGGTAGGCGACCCATGCCCCCAATGTAAGTGTTTGTGTATATAACCACACTTCCAAGGCTTCATGAGGGTCTTGTACCCTTGTAGATACGACAGGCTTCATTAAATCAAAACATACCTGCAAGTGCTTAAGGATAGAGGACTTGCGGACGATGATTTCAAACCCGTCTGGTGTCATGGTAGCTATGCGGCTCTTTCGCCGCGCCTCTCGATCAATAAACAACAGGACAAATTGCTCTGCATCTAACGAAGTGGCTGATACATTTCCTTTCCTCTGTTTTTCCCACTGCAGAATCATTCTGCCTGGGTTGGAAATGTCGCTGTTTTTGTCTTTGATAATAAATCGGTAAGATTTAGCGGGACCTGTGCCTACGCTGGCTTGCCAGCTGCATTGTGTGTCACGGAAATAAATAGTTGACGTCGTCTCACCGCTATGGCACATTGCTGCCACAATATTCTTCTGTGAGGTGGCACCATCGCCATACCGCTCCGCATTGCAAAGGTCCTTCGGTGGCCCGGTCGAAGTGGTAATGTACGATTCATCGATAGTCACATAAATATCACCCGTCCTTAACTTGATTCTTTGATGAAAGTCACGACTCAATTTTGGCTTCCGAAATAGCGGTTGCCAGATTTCCAGTACTGGTACTGGTCGGTGATTTTGAGTGGCTTGCTGGATTTGAAGGAGCTTCTTCGGAGCAAGACGAAGCGAAAATTTTGGTGCAGGGCGAGCGATCTGAAAGGCTGTTTGGATTTTGGCTCTTGTGCGCTGAGACGGTCTAAAATATCGGTCAGACAATGTCAACGTTCAAGTCGGTGTGAGGCATGTACCGCTCTTCGCTTCTAACATCTTTTTCATAGACAACTGACTGCGAGCTCATGCTGGGCTTAGGTCATACGAAGATAATGATATTTTGGTGCGACCTCTCTTAGTGGGATAGAAACTTTCTTTTTCCTCATTCACCAACCCGTTGAATGCCTCGGGCAATTTTTATAAGTCTTTAGTTCGTGGCCCTCGGTGCACGAGCCATACCGGGGTACGGGTTTGGGGGTTTAACACGTCGGTTCTTAGGCAGTGACATTTTTCTCCTTTCTATTAATGCCATGAGCTCCAGATGTCTAGAACAAGTATAGCATGTTGTGATTGGCTCTTTGGTGTGATTGTGAGTTGGCCTGGCGAGACCAGATATACTTCCCAAAACGGTCAAGCGCCTTCTGGATGTACAGCCACTTAGCCTTTTTAGGAAGTATTCGAGCGCAGGTTCCTCCCAGAACGGCCAAGTGCCTCCTTAATTCATACACTAAGTATTAGCCCCATAAAAGGCTCCACTTCGGGAAAGTCGGACAGTGGTTCCAGCAGTTAAAATTTATCATTTGGGAAACCAATCATATAGTTTGTTACAAATCTCCTATACATTTTAGATTTTTTACCAATCGCTGCTGTTGATCCTCGTTAGTCAAACCAAAGAGGTTGCGTCTCCACCGGCAACGAACTAAATCAGGAAATAATTGAACGCACATATAGGGTCGGGTTTTAGTTAGCAAGTCATGACTCTAGCCATATCGTAGTACTTACCACTAGGTTGTTGCCTAAGTCTTGGTTTCCTAAAGCAGTATCTATTGAGCGCGCCTCAGAACAGGTGCGAGCTCGATTCTTGGAGAACGGTTCTCACACGCATGCCTATGTGTCCTTCGTGGAAGTATAAAGTAGCCGACAGCCCCAGAGATATGCCCTCATACGTAGTGCCTTCTCCCTTTCTAAGAGTCTGCAGCTTTCATCAATCGTCAGATTTCACACTCGAATCATGTACTTCCTTCAACTACTCTCCCTAGCGATTGCCGCTGCCGTGCTCCCAGTGAGAGCTTCAAGCTGTCCTCCATTCCCTTCTTCGATGATCGAATTCTCTTCTAAGGGTCACCAAGTCCGAACCAGAGTTTTTAAGCTATTATTAAACAGTTAGGTACTTTAATAATTTGAATCATGACAGAGGAGCTATGTGTACGACCAAGCGAAATCATTAGACGTGCTATCGGGCCTCTGGACAAGCGCAAAAACATAACGCCCTGTCAGCCTTGCGCGAACCGACGCGTGAAGGTTTGAGCAACAAGCACTTTGTTTCAATTAGATAAGTTAAGCTTACACGATAAACAGTGTGATGGGGGCCACCCCTGCGAAAAATGCGTCCGGACAAAGAAAATATGTACGTCACAGCGGCTAGAGCAGACACGAGTCAAATTCGTCCATGTTTCGGGACAAATGTTGTCTTCTACGATTCCCATGCAAGTGCGGAAGCATGATGATGCCATATACCTGGATCATTTCGCATCCTTCCTTCAGCGATGCAACTTTACCAAAGACTTCGCTGCCATAAATGCAGACATGGTCACTATCAATGGCAAACACCCTCTCCTTTTCTACATTGCTATCGCAATCGGAGCTTTGGATGCCGGTAGGAAAGGCTCTGTAAGATCATTTGGCGAGCTTGAGTCTCCTCAACAAATTGCATTCCGGGCTTGCGGTAGATCAATACAAGATCTGTATTCAGCAATCTCGACGGCAAACCCAGTCTTTAGAGATGACATGTTTTGGAGCACATTTCTCCATGGTCTTTTCGAAGTATGATTACATTCAAAAGATTGTGAATTCCCACTAATCATTCTCACAGCTGATGGCTGAAAATTCTGGCAACTCATTCGCAAATCACATGGTTGTCGGTACATCGAAAATGCTGCTCCTATTAGAACCTACAAACCCGCTTATGTTGCACACGAAGCGCTTGATCGATGCTTTTTGGATCCTTGCGGCCAACAGATCCATACTTTATGGCGACAATACTACCCTTCTTCCAGCCAAATGGCAGTGGAGCTTGACCCGAGAAAGTTGGCCAGATCCTATGAACAAAATTCTCATGCTCATGATACAGACTTCTACATTTGCTAAAAGGCAAGTCAAATTTACTAAACTTATTGGTGGATGCCGCTAAAACTTTTAGGCTTTTTGACAAAATTGAGAGCGTACCTCAAAAATCGAGATCCTTTGACCCCAGAATGGACGTTCTTGCCCTAGAAGGGCTCGTGATCAAAGAGAGACTTCTCAACTGGCCAGAAGAAAGCCATTTGGGAAGGTTGTCGGCAGATTCTTTTACCAAATTGGCTGTCATCGTTCACCAAGCTCTTCTTTTATACCATTGCAGCAATTTTACTTTTTATTCATGCTGGTCGGCACGGGCAATCCCTCAGCTAAACCAGAGTGAAGTCGACAAAAATATCGCCTCAATTTTGGATCTGTCTCAAATTCTTCTCTCGGATACATGTATTCCGGCAGTTCTCTTGTTATTTCCTCTCCGAATGGCCGGAATCCACGTTTTTGAGATTCATGTACAGGAGAAAGTATTAGGCACCATTCGCAAGATACGACAAAAAGGCTTCATCGTCTCAGATAGAATTGAAGTCGATTTGCAAGAGTTTTGGTACTACAAATTTGGGAAACTTGACTAAAGCGGATGAAATACTACAGAGAAAAAGGAAGAATGGGGGTGGGTGGGATTAGATCGAGCTAGATCGCCAGAAACCTTGACCGTATCTGGATTACTCTCTAGAGTATGCTCATTTTCATCTTTTGCGACATACTGCCTTCATGCCTTCATATTGTTTCTTTTATTTTCAGTAAAGCCCATTGACAAATGACACCGAATGCCTAGGCAAAGCCCACGCCGCAAATATTTAACGAGTTCCACGCTATGGCTACTCCTGGTGAATTGTGGCGGCTTTCTTTCTATCATCCTCGCCAAAGTGATAGATCCCAACGTAGCAAGGTGTTTCCCACGACGACCGATCTGATGCCAAGGGAGATCGAACAATATCTCCATTGATTCAAGACTTCTTCCTGCAGTTTCAGGAACGAAGAACCAAACACCCAGAGAAGGCCCACAACATAAACAGCAGTGCAAAATACAATCATGTAGCAGGTTGCGGTGGTAACCTGAAACTTGTGTGAAACCTCTTTTCCTTGAAACTCATGATATCCAAATGTGGTTATACAATGCCGTAGGCTCATATAAATGCCACACTTCACTGGAATTACTCTTCTTGTTTTCCGTGTGGGCTATTATTTAATTGTTGTCATCTAAGGTTGAAATATTTGTTCATTAGTATAGTTGATCAGTGGAACATTCGGCGGATCCAACTTTATGATGTCATTGCAGAAAGCTGGAGCGTGGAGTAAGGGAACGTGACATCATTTCTTGACCGAAGATAAAGACGTCCTTCGAAATACCTGATATCCTCATACTTTCGACTTCATTCTATAGGGGCGAAAACTTTGCCATGAAAGTCGCAATCCCCCGGCAACGGTCCACCGTCCTACCGCCATCCAACAAACGAGTCTCACGGGCATGCGAATCATGTCGCCAGCGAAAAATAAAATGCAACGGCAAGACTCCAAGTTGTAGGCTATGCGAAGCAACAAACACTCCATGCATTTATCCGCTGAAATCGCGGGAGAAAACCACAAAGTAAGACAACCCAAATACCTCATCTATCTTAATAACCAATATATCAGTACTGTTTTTTACATGCAATTAATTGAAACATGAGCTTAACCTACTACCAGGGAAATTCAAAGTCTTCATAGAAAACTACAGGATTACGAGGCTTTGTTGAAAGAGATAGGAAATGTGGTCGACGGCCAATCTGCCAAGCGCATTCAAGATCTACTTCAGAAGGTGAGGAGTTCATCATACCAAAGGTATGCCTTGGCTAATAATTTGACTAGTACAACTCCAACTCAAGCGATCTGTCAAATGGAACACCTGATACGTCTCATGATCCGACTGAATCGCCTAAGCGATCTAGTTCACCTTCTTCCATCGGATCATTGGAAGCGGTAGACCGAGTCGAGGAAGACATTAATTTAACAGAAAGGTCCCGGGCTACTGGGTATATGGGCAAGAGCTCAGAGATTACATGGATGGGCCGCGTGCAGGAAGAGGCAGAACAGCGAAACCACAGTCAACCACCAAAGGCCACATCCAAAGACCACACCGGGGATAAAGTTTCTCCATCCACGATCAGCTACCATGTTGATGATCTTGGTGTTGATGCACCCGGACCGGTACAAATGTATTGGGTGCCTCCTCGACAAGTGGCAGATCATTTGTTTGAAACTTACCTGCTCGCTGTTCACCCGCATTTCCCTATAATCAACAAGGGTCTGTTCTCCACCCAATACAGGGACTTCTTCGATGATATATCTTATGCGGGTGATAAGTGGATGGCAATATTGAACATGATCTTCGCCATTGCCACGGAATACTTATATACCAGCGATGCGGCACAGCGGAGGGATATCAAAGAACATCTCTTCTACTTAACACGAGCTAGAATGCTGAGTATGGGCGGCGATAGCCTATTTGAACATCCCGATCTTCAGCAAGTGCAAATAGAGGGATTGATTGCATTTCACATGCTATCTACAAACCAGATCAATAGGTGAGTTCATCCAGCCCATTTCCTTACTGAATGAATCTGATAAATGTAGGGCGTGGAGAATCTCGGCTCTAGCTATTCGGTCCGCTACTTCGCTTGGCATCAACCTGAAGAGCAGTTGCCAGAAAATGTCAGGCGTATCGAAAGAGATAATCTGCCGAATTTGGTGGTGTCTTTACACGGTCGAACACACACTATGCTCAATGACTGGTCGGGCAACCTCCATTTCGACCAATATGTATACCACACAATTGCCCCTTCCCTTCGACGAACATCATTTGTCCCAGCCACCAGCTACACTATTTCTTGAGAACTTCGATATCAGACAAAGACGTGTGGACATGGCCATGACTAGTCCGTATATTCGCTATCCCGACCGTCGGCAGACTGAAGATGCATTCGCTGGGCGCTCGTGGCTTCATAGCTTGCCAGTCACTCCCAGTCTTTATTTCTTGTACTACTGTGATCTCACAGTTGTGAACCAAGAAATCCTAGACCACATTTATTCAGCGGAGAGTGCGACGGTATCATGGGACAATATTAAGGGCGGCATCAGTCGGCTGAAGACAACCGTCGATGCATGGTTATCGACTCTTCCACCCGGGCTGGACTTCACTTCTATAAACGACGAAAATGAGAAAACCTACTGGGCGAAAACAAACTTGGCATTCCACTACCATAGCACACGCATCATCCTAGGTCGGCCGTGTCTCTGCCGACACACCCCACATCAGGCCGATAGACCACGGAGGAGCTTCGACGACCGGGGGTTTAGCCACGACATGGCTGTCATGACCCTGGAATCGGCTATTAACATGCTCGATTTGTTGCCCGACGAGCCTAATACTACCCATATATATCGGTTTTGTCCATGGTGGTGTTTCCTTCACTATCTCATGCAGACAGCAACAGTGATAATTTTGGAGCTCTCGTTTCATTGTGTGCACATGCCAGACCGAGGGAGCAGTCTGGTTCAGTCAGCGAAGAAATCTGTCCGGTGGCTTTACATGATGTCCACGCATTGCATCGCGTCACATCGTGCATGGCAACTTTGTGAAAGTGCAGTTCGTCGACTGGTGTCTAGCATGGGATATGACGACAGCGACATACCACAGCCAAGTAAGCAGAGTAATGAGCTGTCTGGTAATCCTATTGACCCTGCGCCACCTCCACAGCTTGCTGGAGGACTTGACGGTGCGCAAGGCTTGCCTTACAATGGTCTCTCTCATGAAAGTCATACTGCGGATCATTTTAGCAATGACGCGGACCGCACAGGTTCTTTGGCGTCTGTGATTTTACCCGCGACGAGTACCCAAGAGCACACTGAAGACTATGTAAATTTCCCTTATGACCCGATTACCGAGGAGTTTATTCGCTATTTCTTTCCTTCTATGGACGGAGTGGAAAATCCGATCAGCGAAAAACATAGATTCTGATTCAAGTGGATATATTTGCCAACAGACACTTGAACAGTGAGAATACCGGCAAGGGGACTCGGAATTAATTCATGGCCCGCTGCGACATCTCGTGCCATCAGTGCCAATGTGTTGCCAGGGAGAGATGAAGACCGGTGGCGAGCATGATTATGGTGAAGGAATTGTGAACAATGATGCTGACACCTCGCTTGGATACATGACTTGAGCGAAAATCTAATCAAGTAGGTAAATCATGATCTGCATTCACTTCTGTTAATCACTTTCTTACTTTGTAGAGGGTGACAAGAGTGCGTCCACTACCATCTATGAATTTTCTGCCTGCTTTGCGTAGCAAGCGTAAAACTGCGCAAAAAATACAATGCCATACAAGGCGGTATATATGTTCTATATGTGATCCTGGAGTTTATCCACACTGTGCCAAGTAATCAAAGAAATAAATGTACAAAGGCCAAATCATTACCCAGCCCCAACTTCAATCCCAGAAAGAGCAATCAGTATTCCTGCTGATCGTTCCAGTAAGTAGTTCCGACGGAGACTTCACCGGTGGGCTCAAGATTCCACCTGAGAATCAACTTAACCCACTGCAACAAGTGACTCGCAATCTTGACATGACCCACATCCGTCAGATGGTTCTTGGGGTTGATATCGTTATGTTGCAGCAAACCCTCGGTGGGGAAATAGTAGACGAAACCACGGTCCTTGAAATGCTCATTGACTTCCCGGGTCTCTTCCTGGTAGTAAGTGCTACCGACGTACTTCTTTCCTTCTTTGGTGAAACCTCCCCATTGGGACTGTTGAGAGTCAGTTAGAGCAATATTTACAGTCAAAGTCCTAAATAGAATAAGACATACCATGAGGAGGATAATCGCATTAGGCCAGTTAGAGTGGATATCCTCTACCAAGTCGACGTAGGCATGGTAGTAATCCCTGCCGGGGATTTCGTTGGGGTGACGGTGATCGTTACCGCCCATTTGGATGATCACAAGATCGGCCGGTTGCTCTGCTTTTACGTCCCACTTCTCGGGGTTGCGGTCATAGATCGAATGGGCGCGAGAGCCGGGGTCTGAGGCACGGTGCCAGTACCATCCCTAGTGGTGTTGTTAGTTGGTGGTGAGGTTCTGGTGGAGATACGGGACTGATGACATACTACGCCGCGAGAGCCGCCGTTGTAACATTGCTCATCGGCGAGACACACGCCAGGATAGGCCTGTGAGACTGTGTTAGTATAACTCGAATTCAGGAATAATCTGGGTTGGGAGAGCACTGACTGTGATGCCATATTCAACATTGCCCAAGCCGTTGGCGAAGAGGAAGGACCACGAGGAGAGTGTCTCATAGGTGGCGAATTGTCCAGATGCAAGCCTTGGGGACGATTAGTTGCAAGGAAGAGTAGGTGGCGGAAGGTGGGAAGACTCACGAGCCGCCGATGATCTCAACTCTCTTCTCGAAGGTTGGGGGCTTAGTGAGGACAGCGTCATTCGCGACAGCTACACCAGCGATTTGAACTGTGTGGACGGTAAGTAACGGACAGATTGAACGGCAGGGAGAGACTTATCCAATGCCCCAATTTGTCACTGCAGTGTAGTTAGTATATAGATCTTGCGACAGGTTTGATGGAACACATACCTCTCATCTCAAACGTATTTTTGCCGACGGGTTCATCGCCATCTTTGAGCTCTGACTCTGGACCAACAAATTGATACGTTGATGAGGCGGTGATATTAGAGAATTGCCAGTCAAGAGAACCGATCCTGCTAACGTTTAGGGCGATGAATACATAGAGGGGGAGATGATACATACCGGTAGGCTACCAGGACACCTGTGTTGGTGCTTGGGCCGAAGTGGACAGCAAGCTACAATGATGTTAATACGTAGACCCATTTTTACGGTTGATCGGAATGGACAAGATATACCTTTTCCCCAGAGAACTCGACTTTGATTCCCGGTGCACTAAGTTAATTAGTAAACCCGATAAAATAATAGAGAGAGTGATACATACGACCACCCTGAGTATCGATCCAAGGTTAGTATTAAGGTTAAACCCAGAATCCGGGGAAGAGGAGCGGGATATGGGGAAACATACAAGATATGTGCTGGCTATCCCAACGACCTTTGTAAGATATCTCCGGAGCATCCGCGGGATAGTTCCTCCACGAATCGTCCAGAGTCACCGGTTGTAACTGCCCTGGGTATGCATTCTCTCTCACTTGACCGTTCTCAAGAATGGTGGCCGAAACAACCAAGGCCCATGAAAGAAGGGTCGTAAATGTTTGTCCAAGCCGCATTTTGGAAGTGACGGAGTTGTTCCTACGCAGATTGCGGTTCTTCTCCTGTTACACTCCTAACCCTCATCAAGTTTCTCCTGACTAAGGGGTAAATTCAGACGGGTCTCAATGGATGTGTCGGGATGAAACCAAAATTGCGTGATCTTGGCCCGCCACCACCCGGCTTTGCCAAGTCTGATGTATTTTATGTATTGTTACTGCAATTACAATACCTTGGAGAACCAGATCCGATCATTTTCTCGACCCTTAAATCTTTTTAAATTGATAAAAGTGGGGATTGGTCCACACGAGGCGGTGTATAGAGATTCTAGAACGGTTTGGAGTGAAAGTGCACAGCTAAAAGGGTATCTCAACCCCGAATAATACGTATGAGGTATGAGGTATGCCAAACGTCAATACCTATCTCGGAGTCGGGGATATAGACGGCCACATAGGGAAAGCCATCACGTACACCCCCGCACACATATTATAATATATAATACCATGCAGGGGAACTTCTAACCTCGGACCACAAAGACGATCTTTTCTATATGAATCCTTCCAGGGCTGAAAGTCAAGTTTCGCATTTTGTCAAAATAAATGGGTCGCCAAGAACCGAGATAATTCCCATTCGATCAGACAAAGATGCACTGTACTGACAGGCGCGGGAAGAAGATCCCCATAGGGCTTGGATTTTTTCTTTTTTCTTTTTTTGTTTGCATCACGTTCGCTATATCCCCCCTAGCCCTATAGATGATATGCTGATTTGTGGTTCTAATAATAGACAAAATGGTAGATATGCGTACGCAAGTTGATTGGGACTTAAAATAGCCAGGTTCAGTCCACGTTGCTTGTGTATACTGTCATGTGGTCGAGAACCGAGGTTAATGGACTCCGTACGGAGTACAATAGTACATAAGACGCAGGTGACGATCAACTGTCATAGGGCAAATAAACAAATACTAAGTTGAATTAATTTCACGTTAAAATTCCAGAAGGACCCATTTTTTCAATAGTCTAGCGTGGCACCTGAATAAGTAATCCCACTTAGTAGGAGCCAAGAGTTTCCTTTGCATTATTGGATGAATTTGATATTATTCAGTTGCGATGTATGTTTCAAATCCCTTCGCTTCAAATCCATCAAGTCCAAGTGTCACATTCCAAAAACAAACAAGAATGTTGTGGTTTTTGTAGAGTTTCCTGCTCACCATTCCTGAAACTGAACGGTGTTCATGGGGGTATCGGGAAGTTCCCGAGGGCCCTGGCGATCTTCACGGAGTCCGAGTGTCAGATAATTTGTACAACCTTGGAATCTGCTCCTTACTCTACACAACACGGATACTTCATATGGAGTTTATACTCATATAGCATACAGAGTAGTACCCCATGAACATGCCCAGGGTCCTCGGTTTCGTATTTGGCGGAAATAGGGGGTTGACTTTCCCTTAAATTCCATCCCCTTTAGTGCCTAGGTAGAGGCCCAGCGTAACCGGATTACAAAGGAAATCAATTCGAAACCTAGATTCCGATTTGCCGCTGAGGATGACCCTGACGAATTAAAATGAAGACTGGGGCTACGTGCGAGAAATGCCAAGATCTGGCGTAATTTGAGGCGGCCTTTAGCCCATGGTTCATATGGGGAAAATAACAGCAGTTGATTGGTCGGTTACATACTAGTTCACGTTGATGCGCAAAGCGTCGTCAGCTTCTATATAATTTGGTAGCTTAATTCGTGAGAGGCTGGAGATAGCTTCAATCTGCTACTTGGGGTTCACCCCCTTACACTTGTTTGTATGGAATCCGAATACGGAGTATGCAGGACAATGCTCATCCCCGACGGCGTAACTACGTATTGATACATACAATATACATACACATGGTACATGTAGGTGTCTGCTCTGGACGCGTTCTCTCATCTACATCTACAATTACAGAGTAGAAGGCAACAGAATACGGTAAACGAGCGGGACTATAATTATGCATCTCATAAATAGTATGTATAATTTACATGTGTCGTCATATAATTGAAATGCCCTTGTAATTTATCCAAACGGCTCCACACTTCAAGCCCCACGCGATACAGTTGTATGTTGTAAATTCCCCAGCTCAAGTTCCTCATTCGCCTCGTACCGGTTTTCCGCCTGGCCAAGATCTTCGACTCGTGGGGATGAATTCGGATTTCTCTTACATATACCCCATTCTCCTATCTTGGTCCCTTTTCCTTCTGAACTTTTCTGCGATCTATGGGGAGATTTCGCATTTCTAGGCTCTCTTAACCTTACCGGTCCCTACCTCTCTTTATACCAGCATCTTGTTATTTTTTGGCATTTTTTAGAGCTTCAACGTTCAATGTTTATGGTCTCATTTGGCTTTCCATTCCGACCAACCCACTAGACACTCCGAGTCTCCTATCGGACTCATTCGGTCTCTCATTCACTCGTTACACTCATCATGGAGTACATACAACCCAACCATATCTACTCACGCATATTGGACAACATTCCCTGGAAGTCCGCAGATCCATCGGTGAAAGGTGATCCGCGGAAAAGTGTGAAGTGGATTGATGTGCGTTCGCATCTCAGCCTTATAGGGATAGGAACTGGTTACTGACCACAATCAATAGGGCCTCCGTGGAATCGCCTCATTCCTAGTTATCCTCACCCACCTTGCCCGAGCATGGGATTATGACCTCTTCGCGCCCCGCGACGATGTTGACACACCTCCCAGAATTCTGCAGTGGCCCGTCTTCCGTATCCCTTGGCAGGGCCGTTTGGGTGTCACCATCTTCGCCTTCTTGACTGGCTACGTTTGCGCTCTCAAGCCGCTCAAACAGTCCCGCAATGGCGATATCCTTGGATCCTTTACATCGGTTGGCAAGAGTGCCTTCCGCCGCCCACCTCGCCTCATCTTCCCTGCTACCATCGCCTTGCTCATTTCATGGGTCATGGCACAGTTTGGCGCCTTCATCGCTGCTAATCGCTCCGACTGTTGGTGGTGTCGTTACGCAGCCGTCGATTTGGCCCCTACCTTCTGGGAGGAGTTCGTCCGGCTGTTCAAGACCTTCCTTGAAGTTTGGACCACGGGCTATATGGCGTACGATGACCACCAGTGGGCTTTGCTTCCGCTGCTCCAGGCATCTATGTTGATTTACGTCCTTATCTGCGCAACAATGTTCTGCAAGTTCCGATTCCGCGTGGCCATCTACCTAGGAATGTACCTCTACTTCCACCAGAATGCAGCCAAAAACACAGGTAAGTTCTACTTGAAACCTCAATACCTACCCTGGTACTAACGAAGGAACAGAAACCTTCCAAATGCAAGCTGTCTACGGCATGTTCCTCAGCGATCTCTCGTATGAGAACGGTTTCAAAGAATTCGTCGAACGCCACAGCTGGGGTCGCAAGATCGTAGCAGGCCTCCTCCTCTGCCTCGGTCTCCTCATCTGCTCATACCCCGGCGAACACCCTGAATGGGCCACATGGTCGACCTACATGGAACAGGCCTCGCATTACCTCTTCCCCCCGAAGGTCAACGTCGGGAGACGCTACTCCGCCTTGGGTGTCGACCTGATAATCTTCGCCATCTATATCTCACCCTCCACCAAGGAATTCCTCTCCAGCCGTCTCCTACTCTGGCTAGGCAAGCAGAGTTTCGCCGTTTACCTCGTGCACGGCACTCTCCTCCGCACCGTTCTGTGCTGGATGCTTTACGGAATCACCGGTCAGCCATGGGACGGTGATATCGTCGACGAAAAGGGTAACCCGATCTACGGCGAGGACGGCGAACCTCTTCACCCGCACTGGATTCCCATTCGCGCCCCTTGGGTCGTGGCTATCAGTATCCCGGCTTGGATCGTGTTGGTATACTTCTGCGCCACTTTGTGGACTGGATATGTTGACCCCTTCTGTGCGCGCATGGCGCAAAAATTGGAGAAGTGGATGTTCGAGGAGAGTGAACAAGCTCCACCCCAACTGCCCATGACTAGCATTCCTATGCCGACAGCTTAATTTTGGAGCGTTGTGGTAAAGACGTGGAAATGATTTCTTAAGAAGCGATGCCCTGGCGGCCTGAGCTTCCTGTCAAGTGTCTATATGTCACTCTGTTACATTTACTTTCTCATATCTTGCATTGCATTTCCTTTCGATGATTCACCATTTGATTCTTTCCTTTTGGCCTATTTTTATCATACTTGTTTAGATCATGATTGGTGTTTTTTTTTTTTTTCCTACCCGTCTCTCTTTTCCGGGTTTTCTTCTCTACGAAATGGAGACAATCAAGCCGAGGATTATCGGTGACTGTGGATAATTTCGGATGTACATATGAACATAAAAATCAATACCCGAATGACTTATATAAATTCCAAATCCCAAAATCAACCCTTGCAAGTACCAACGTACCACGTCAGCCACACTGCTTGCCTAAAAGCCCAGACGCCCCCAGTCTCACGCATGACTCGTGCTGAACATTCAATACCTTAACCCAAAAGAAGAGAAAGGGGGCACGACAAAGTCTTAATTCCGAATAAGACCGCCAACGCCAGACCCCACTACAGTAATCAATCCAAATACGGTATTACCAAAAGCAAGCCACATCGACCATATCATTTCCCCTGAAAGCCGCCAAGCCATACGAACACCAGGAATAAGGCTGGATCGCCACTGCCAAGCAGCCCACCCTCATAAAGCAACGCCTTTCTAGGGTATCCGAGCGGCCCAATGCGCGCCAAGACCCTAACCGAGTATTCGCATTCGTACCAATTGCCGATATAACCATATACCACTCTATCTGGGCGCTTTCTGGAGAGGGATGTCTGTGAGCAATGGGACAAGTGTCCACATCCCTCCTCCGATTCTCCGTATATCTTCCTGTCATATCTGCCAATCCGAGAACCGTCTACCCCCTCGTGATTCCCACTGTGGGTTTCTGCGATACCATGTGGGTTATCATACGGAGGATGAGCCGTCTTGACGAAATCTTATTCCATATTTTCAAGGTTCAGGGTTGCTGAGCTGAGACGAGATCCGGTATATATCCGCTTTGAACATTGGGTGCGGGATCCAGTTTGCTCCGCGAGCGGACCGAGGGGGTCCGGTTCGGAGTGGACGGCTGGGCCTGCAATAAGGTACAACAACGTACATAGATTGATATAAAGTACGGTGTATGGAGCATGTAGTATTTCGGTGAGGCATCGCCCGCCGATCCAATACTGTGTCTTCTACGAGAAGGACGCGTGGTTTCGAGATGTCTTGGTCCGAATGCCCGAAGAGGCAGGATCATTGATGTTCACTACGTGTCTGGCGGAAAAGTCGGAAAGCAGAATTGGGCGCATGGATGATCATCTCGCCTTACAGGACTTGCATGGGGCTGTTTTATTTGAAACGGTCTCGGATGGATTATTCGGAACCGAGACCGAAGGTACAGGTCAATTTTTGTTCCGCGGCTTGATATTAGTTTGAGATAGCTGGGGGGTAGTTTTATTTCGATGGGTCTTTGGTTATTTCGTCGAATAATCTACCTCTATAAGATGAGGGGTACGTATGACTTTTTTGTGACGAGCACGGAATTTCGGTGGGGTATAACATCAGATCTGTGATCAGCCTTAGAGAATCCATGGTTACGCCAGCGCTAAGCTTCATGTTGTATCCGTGATCGCTAGAGTATCCCATGAAATTGACTGCATACGTATGTAGTACAATAACACCGAGTTGTGAGATACGAAAGTGGTTAGTCTACATCGAGGTATAATCTATACCATAGCCATGTATTTCTTTGTTTAGCGGCTATAAATATCATATGATGTCTTGGCATGGTTCGTCTGCTCTAAAACTTTATACTAGGCGACTACTTCTTACGTCTACAAAGCTCTGTTTGTTCAATTCTCACCTCCCGACATGGTTTTTGATACTAAGTGTCTCATCCGAGGCATTTCCAATTCAAGTTATGGCGAAAAAACAAAACGCAATCCTCCCTGTATGCTTCCCTTCATAGTGTGGTATTTCCTCCGACGTGATTTTCATACCACGTAGCATGACACACTGCAACCAATACGCCCATTGTTGGTACAGGTAATTCAACGTAGCACGAGCCTCCAACAGGCTGGGGGGAGTGGGAGGGATTTTTGGGTCGTCTCAAATATCATTGTCTACTTTGCCTATCCATAAAGCTGTGCTTGCTAAACCTGACTCTATTGAACCAATCACGATCCACGGGTTCCTTGATGTTGCTGTAAATGAATATACGGAATGGCAGCAGTCGCGGGTAACCAACGAGAAATTCAAGAATAACATCAACAAAGCACGCGATGTGACCCTTGAGAACTGTCTCGACCTCATGCAGATTTATGAGGACCAAGACCCAAGTTTCTTTGTTACGCATGGTGTGAAGATAGGCGCTGCCAGACGGTTCGTAGGTGACATCGGTCTCTGGGTGAAGAGTCCTGGAGAGATCACTTCCACGAGTAATTGTAATTAGAAGTTATGAATAGAGGATAGTACAATTTTCACACCAGCCCCGCTTACTAGTCCAATCCAAATCGAGTATCAGATATGGCTAAGGTTATGATTCAAATATAATCACGCACACAAATTATCGTGATTGCCCGTGTGGTACATAGTAGCTAAGTTGAAAATTGCACACTTATATCGTGGAATACGTACTGTAAGCGTAGAGGAATTGAAATACAAAATTCTGATCAAAATTGGCGACTGTGATCTTTTATCATATTCACCAGGGCTTATATAAAGGGTATTGGAGGTAAAATGAGGCGATGGGCGAATACACCATCGAATCAGGTGCATAGTTTGATTTCCACTCAATTTTTTCACCGCTCAGTGTAGCACCTCGGCAAGTGCCTCAATTCCATCCTGACGAGCGTTATCGGATCCGACCTGCGCATTCTCAAGATGGTATCTTGCTTTCTCGTTTCTTTCTCGGCTCCACGGATGCCGCTGTGTTCGAAGATTCCATCGATGAGCTTCTTCATCACTACGAAAGATGGCCGGAGCCGGTTTATTATAGTACTGGATAATGTATCATTTCATCACTCTGAGCCAATTACGGAGATGTATCCCAACGCGGGAGTCAAACTGGTTTATTTGGCTCCGTACTCCACGGACTAGAATCCTATTGAAGAGTCCTTTGCTACACCGAAGACCCTGTCCAAGATTTCGGTGCCTTT
Organism: Penicillium hordei; assembly: GCF_028827395.1. Lineage (NCBI taxonomy): Eukaryota > Fungi > Ascomycota > Eurotiomycetes > Eurotiales > Aspergillaceae > Penicillium > Penicillium hordei. Next base: position 6,504,999 of record NW_026623142.1, read on the forward strand.
CTAGAGATGTGTATTAATCAGGTTAGGGGAAAGGAAGACAGTGCTAAATGACATTTTCGACACGCAGGCCTGAGTATTGAAGGTCCAGATGGCTGACATTATCCTTCTGACAACACCATTACATACAATGGACGAGCGAAACAACATCCAGCCCATTCATGACCAACTCATCCATTTAACCATTCTCTCCTATGTTCCCAGTTCCCGTAGTCGTAGCTGGCAGTTTCACCAAGCGAAACTCCGTCTCAGATATTGCTATAAAGGAAGCTTCCAGGCCCATCATGTACTGTAATATGTAACAACCATATACCTTCCATTCATATGATGTTCGGCACGGATAATAGCTTAGTACCGTAGAAAGGCAATGCTCGTTCTAATAGTGCCCTAGGTCGGACATGAATGTTGTGATTGCGATACTGTAGTCATTCCATTCTGTAGGTAGCCGTCTGCAAAAGCTCTGATGCTAGTCAGTTTCAGATAGCTTACCGCGTGGAACAAATATTGAACACAGATAGCGTAAATGGCGAGCAAGGAAATTATAGACTTTGTTTTGTTTTCCATCTTCTGGAGCCGAGCTTGAAGGAGCGACAAGTGTGTGACTTTTGGGAGAAAAGGATTCGTCCTGAGCCTGTTCATACCACTCGGGTGGGTATTCTGGCATTGGAGGGGGGCACAGGTATCAAATCTCCTGATGATCTTTGAACTGATTTCTAATGTCCGTTTTGGCTTAGAGTAGGATGAGTTTCAATCCATAAGAAGCCGGACTTCTTCGCACATACAAAGGATACTTTTGAATGTTTCGCCAAGCACATAGGATTGACATTTTCTGCGCCATCTCTTGGGCTGATAGAGGATTGACCGATTCCAAGAGAAGGGAATTGAATATGCCGTCTTTTCCTTCAACAATCCACTGCACGGAAAACTCAAAAAGCCTTGGGTAGTAACCGGCGGATGCCCAGTCAACAAGGCAAAGAGATCCATCTTTTTGCTACAAGATATTTCGAGGCGCGATATCTAAATGACAGAGCACGAGGTTACAGCCCTGGAAAGACAACTTCGGGTTATCTGGCAACAGCCGGCTATTGAACCACTTCTCCATCTCGTCAAGATCATCGAATAGCAAATCTTCAGTTTCGGGAAAGAGAAGCCCACGACAAGGTCCTCCACATAGAGAGCCAGGATTAGTGTGCCGTAATGTTGCAAAATAATCAAGCACGTCGACAACCTTTTGAAGGGCGGCTGAATCCTCCAATGGATGAATGACTCTCCCCTCTATATACTCCATCACAATGTAGCCCCAGCCCCGCTTATCAGAAAAGAAATCATACACGCGTGGAACACGGACTATGCGACTATTCACAAGCCCATAGGCTATCCTTTGATTATCGGCTTCTTCTTTCGTTATATCCGGGCCCCACTTCACCACTTCGTGATCGGATATCTTGATAACACGCTTTCCATATTGGCTGACAATGTTGGCAGGTACCGGATTTGCACAAAGGGCGATCACCGAAGCTCGTTGGATGTCTTCGGGAAGCGCCATGCTTTTTCGCAATGTGGTGTGCCTATGTCGGGCAAGTCGTCGATTGTAAGGGTAGGGATTAAATAGAGGAAAACTCAAGAGGGTGATGAGTCGAGCCTGAGATCAGAAGACGCCACAGGAATGACGAAATGACCAGAAAGGGAAAGCCTCTTGAGGAAGGCGTGATATAACTTTCAGTGCGGAGCGGCGTAAGGGTGCCAAGGTGCAGAATAAGGGATAGACCTCTGCATAGCCCATTAATGGGGGCCCATCAAAGCCCATCAAAAGCCCATTTATGTGCACAAATACAGTCTTGGCATACATAAAGTAGATGATTAATAACTGTATTTTACGCAGGTACCAACCTATATCTTCAGTATTATTATATTATCATAGTAAGAAGTAGGAATTAAGTGGATTTATACTGATTTTAGCATTATAATGCCAGGTTTCATACAAAATTTCATACAAAATAACCCCAAAAAGATCCAATTTGACCATGAATTCGCACCTAGAAGGAATTACTAAGTATTAGTATGAAGAGATATATATTATCTATAGAGGATTGATACCACTTTCTATGGTTAATTGTAGTAATACTTATGGTACCTCTACTTACTATGTAAACCCCTACTAAAAATAAGTACCTCTTATGAAAAAGTAAAGCTTTATGAAAATCAATTTTGATTCTTATTTATATCTTCCAACCTACCTTTCTCTCTCTTAATATCTGCTTCTTCTCAACTGCGTATATTAGGGAGGAAGAGGATGCGAATTGAGGATGATATATATAAGTATTCTTAGTATGTAGTATATAAATATGCTTTTCGGCCTCCTAGTATTAGTTACTTAATATCTTATAGATAAAATCAAATCAATCAGTCCTATTAGTTAATTTATAAGTGATTTATGTACAGCTTCATGTACGGCTTGAACGGTAATTTCAATACCCCCAAAGAACAGGAAAAAAAATGCATTAATTATACAGCTGCGATAAATTGGCATGTTTGTATTGTTTGGGTAATAATGAGGGCCATAGCCGGCCGATGGGCTCGAAGGGTGGGCCCAAAGTCCAACCCATTAGTGGGTTGGGTTGGGTTGGGCTATGGGCTTTATGGGCTATGCAGAGGTCTACTTCCAGTAGGAAGTAGAGGCTGAGACCGTGAGGATATTGTGCTTGAATCGAAACACTTGCATCCAACGTACACTTCTTTTTTCTTGCCCCAGCGGGCGGAACGGTAGCGGGTCTGTGTAACAGCAGTCTGATATATCCCAGATTATGTATCAGCATGTTGTTCTGCCATTAAATGTATAGTAGACTTCTAACCAAGCCCTGGGTTGGATGTCCAGTTGCAATATCGTTGGTCCTGGAAAATCTAGTCAAATCCTCAAAAAGACGATGACAGTGGACGAGCTGTCGGACCAATGGCTTTAATCGGCTACTTCGCATCGCCGTATTCAATTAATTCGACCAGCAAATGACAGCTTTGTGGTCCATCTCCAGCACCCAAGTCATGTGGGATCGAAGGGCACAGAAATTGGCAGCGGCGTAAAGGATTAGTGATATGCCAGGGTCATCACTGCACGAGTTCGGTTTGACGTCTATTAGGAGATCTAACATGCGGACACTTTGGAACTATGGGGTGGTTCTGTGGGATAGCTGGGTATTGAAGACCAACTGGCTGGCTCCGCATGCAGCTTTCTTGGACAACACCTATTCCGGTTGACTTCAATGATGGAAACGCTCTGGGATAGAAATGACAGTGTGATCCACAAATGAGAGGCAGATTTGATCGGCAATGTAGGTTAAAATATGGGGACCATATAATGACGTCAGAATTATATATGCTCAATAAGATGCTCATCTCTGGGGTGAATTTTTCCTTCGCTATGTAAATGCATGTCTAGCCAGTGTGGTAAAATCATAGAAGGTATTTCACGACCATAATATTCGATAAGGCAGGGCACTGGGGCTCAAACTGACTTGGATCGAGATGATAACAATAAGAACCAAGCTCGCCAAGATAACCTGAAGGTAGGGGGTTGGTTAGAATTCAGAGCCCGAGCATCGTTCTAGGGAGAACTTACAATAAATAATAAAATTCCCACCGAGTTTAACTCCCACCCTCCAGCATATACTTTCCCGCGAGTAATAGCATTTTGTTGTCTCCAGAACCGGAACGCACCTATCAAAGCGACGACAACAGCCACAACGTGACAGGCAACCGAAAGAGGGATACCGACTTCGTGAAACGACAGGCGATCGACTGTTTGCGACGGCCGTTGTAGACGGAAAAGTTGCGCAACGAGTACCCCTTGCATAGCGATAACCGTGGACGTGCGGATGTACGCAAGGAATGTTCTTTCTAGGGCTTTGGTGATGTCAGTTAGAGTGCCAACAGCGTGTTCACAGTACAACTTGCCGAAGTGATCTCGATTGCTCTTCTGTGGCACGGTTATAATGACCTGTCGAGTCCAGAAGCGACAGATCTGGCCCCAAAGGCCATTGCGGGCTTCGCGTTTACGCCGGGAATCCGCTTGGGATGTAGTCCGATGTATAGACACACGATACTCGTCGCCAGACGAACCGGATGGGGTCGAGTAGTCCAAATCGTTGTCTTCTTGCGTTTGGATCGAATGGAGCTCTAATGCTTCGCGGTCATTATCGCGGGTGTCGGCTGTCGGGCGGGAGTCGGTCAGGATTGCGTTAGGCGGTTCCTCAGGAACAAGGGCTTTGCCAGGCTCGATCATGATGAGAGATGGACGTGGAATCTATGCGATAACATTGCTGGATGTCTTCAAGCTGAGGAGTTTGTCCTGAGAAAGAGTGAAAGTCCAAAAGCAGGGATTGTTTCTTGTTGGGTTCCCCGGCGATCGGCTCCAGCCGAACGTCAATTATTTTGCCCCGCATAGTATGGGGTTACATTGTTCTTTGAGGATATTATTTGGTATTAGAAAGGTTCATAGAATGTAGACAGAGAAGTAGACGATATATCTCATATCTGAAGCTATATACAACCCTTTGTATACTCTACGCCTCCATCGAAAAGACCCTTGCATCCATTTTCATATTGACCAATCAGAGGCCATAAAATGGCGATTGCATCATTTTCGTCCATTATGTTGGAATGTGCTGCCAATGACAATGCTTCACAACTAACAGTTTATTGCCCGATCGGCTATTTTCTTTACTACAAATAGCTAGCTCGAAACTAAATATATACAGATGTGTTAGATCCCGACCTAAAGCTCGGATACTGTTGCTTAAATCCAACGTGTTTGCTATTCAATCTCTTGTCTTGGAAGGCCCGTTGAGGAACCTAATAGTGACCTCGGGATAAGCTCGACTGTAAAGACTAGGGCCGTAGATGAGTTAGTCCGGAGGATCAGTACATAGTCGTCATAATTCCAGCCTGTTCTCACTCTTTTTTCCGTTGCCCTATAGACGTTGTGTTTTACACCGAAGCCGCTGTATCAACTGCCATGCAACATCGAAATAAATCCAAATAGTAGCTATCGGTTGAATGGTGAAATATATATGTCTCTGGACTCCGTCGCCTGTGAGGATTATACGGATATTTGATTTTCCACTCCGGCGTCTGTTGTCACCTGAAACACAGTATCAGTCCTCAAAACCAACCTTGAAAGGACAACCGCGGACTATATACCAGCTTTCTACGACGGGATAACTACTCAGTCTATAGAAATAAATATGAATAAAATCCAACTATAGTGAGAAAGCTATGACGCTTCCCCTCATACTAAAATTAGGACCCGTGACCCGAAAAGGAAATGTTATCCATTGTCAACCGAAAAAGCGCCACATCGAGCTGGTTCGCCAATCATCATTGACCTGATGAGCTTCATTATCTATATCAATGTGGGGCAGCCAATGTTATACCCCTCCATTCCGATTTCTGGTAAATGCCACCCGTGTTTGTTACTGGCATTTTCGGCTTTACATCGCCGGAACCCGTGCGGGGCGTAATATCTTTATCTTCAGCTTCAATATACACTACATAATTACCGCACACCGATGAGGGGTATGGGAACAAGTGTACGAGAGTGTCACACATTGTACAACTCATGAACTATGTGAATATACAAATAGAACGAGTGTCTGCCGCTTTCTACTGGATGTATCATATTAACAATCATATAGTAATGTCGCTTTCACAACGAGTTGTCATCATTGGGGCTGGTATCGTGGGTACCAACCTCGCCGACGAGCTGGTCTCTCGAGGATGGAGCGATATCACTGTTGTCGAGCAGGGTCCGTTGCACATGCCGGGCGGATCGACGTCACACGCCCCCGGACTCGTATTCCAGACAAGCCCCTCGAAGACAATGACACACCTCGCGCGATACACAGTCGAGAAGCTCCTATCGATAGAGAAGGACGGACACAAATGTTTCAATCAAGTAGGCGGTCTTGAAGTAGCAACCACCCCCGCACGACTGGAGGATTTGAAGCGGAAACATGGATATGCCTCATCATGGGGCATCGATGCCCGGCTAGTCAGCGCTGAGGAATGCTTCAAGATGTATCCTCATCTGAACAACGAGATGGTGCTGGGCGGTCTGCACATCCCCACTGATGGCCTCGCACTAGCAGCCCGAGCAACACAGCTGCTCATCGAACGAACAAGCGAGGCCGGTGTTCGCTATCTAGGCCATACTCCCGTAACGGGAATTGAGCGGGATGGCCGTCGTATTACCGGAGTCACTACTCCAAGTGGCACTATCCCAGCAGATATTGTTGTCTCTTGCGCTGGGTTCTGGGGTGTTGAATTGGGGGCCATGGTAGGCGTGGATATTCCTTTGCTCCCGCTAGCTCACCAGTATGCAAAGACTACGGCAGTACCCGCTCTCGCTGGGCGAGATATCAACAGCTTACCTAATGGAATGAATGCCTCACTCCCAATCCTGCGACACCAGGATAAGCGTCTTTACTACCGTGAACATGGCGGCCAGTACGGCATTGGATACTACGGACACCGTCCAATGCCCGTCGTCGCGTCATCGCTAGGGCTCACTCCCAAAGATGTTGATGAACAGAACATGCCCTCCCGCCTCGAGTTCACAACCGAGGACTTCGACCCAGCTTGGAAAGAATCTCAAACCCTCCTCCCCGCTCTTCAGGACACAGAGATCGCGGATGGCTTTAACGGCGTCTTCTCCTTTACACCTGACGGCGGCCCACTGCTCGGCCAACCATCCCACCTCGACGGCTTCTACGTAGCCGAAGCCGTATGGGTTACACACTCAGCAGGCGTCGCCCGAGCTCTCGCACAAATCCTCACAACCGGACGATCCGAGATCGACGTATCTGAATGCGAGCTATCCCGCTTCGAAGAAGTCCAACTCAACCGAGACTACGTAACCGAGACCGGACAGCAGAACTTTGTTGAAATATATGACATTATCCACCCACTTCAGCAACGGGCGTCGCCTCGCAATTTGCGTGTTAGTCCATTCTACGCCCGCCAGCGCGAGCTGGGTGCTGTCTTTTTCGAGACTGGAGGTTGGGAGCGGCCGTGGTGGTATGAGGAAAACAAAGATCTTGTTAAATCTCTCCCGCCATCATGGAAGCCTGTCGATCGGGATGCCTGGTCGGCACAGCTTCACTCGCCTATCTCTGCTGCCGAGGCGTGGAAGACGCGGAATGCCGCTGCTATGTTTGATATGACTGCTTTCCATCGGTTCGAAGTGTCAGGTCCTGGGGCAGTCGGTCTACTTCAGCGCTTGACTACGAGTGATATTACCACTAAGCCAGGGACTGTTACTTATACTCTCCTCCTGAATGACCATGGAAAAATTCGGGGTGACATCTTTGTATTACGACTTGAGGATGATGTGTTCCAGATTGGAGCGAACACCGCAACCGACCTGGCGTATCTTACCAGAGAAGCTCGAGTCCAGGAACAGAGGATCCCAGGGAAATGGATCCAAGTTCGCGATATTACAGGAAGCACATGCTGCATCGGACTCTGGGGTCCTAGAGCCCGGGATGTTATCGCTGGAATCAGCACGGTCGACGTTTCCAACAAGGGCCTACCATACTTCAGTCTGAAGAAAGCAGTTCTGGCGGGTATCCCAGTTACAATGATCCGAAAGTCCTATGTCGGCGAACTAGGCTGGGAAATCCAAACTAGCGCCGAGAATGGCCAACGCCTATGGGACACGATTTATCAAGCTGGAAAGCAGCACGGACTCATTGCTGGAGGCCGTAGTGCGTTCAACTCAATGCGCCTCGAGAAGGGATACCGGACCTACGGTGCGGATATGACGACAGAGCACAATCCGTTCGAAGCTGGTGTTTCCTATGCCGTGGACGCAAATAAGAAAGATGACTTTGTCGGCAAAGCCGCCCTTCAACGCCTTTCTAGCCAAGCACCTTTGCGGCGACTGCGGGCTTTGACGGTTGATGACGGCCGCTCGATGATTCTAGGCAAGGAGCCCGTTTTCTACAATGGCAAAGCGGCTGGTTATGTAACCACCGCTGCATTTGGGTACACGATTGGAAAACCGATCGCGTACGCCTGGCTTCCTGGGGGTGTGAGTGAAGGTGAGACTGTGGAGATTGAGTATTTCGGAAAGCGCATCAAGGCGACTGTTGAGACAGAGTCGCTTTATGACCCCGAGATGAATCGTCTCAGTCAGGATAGCTTGCCTTCGGCGATTGGACCTCAAGTTTCCTTCAGGTCACGACTTTGATAATGATATATGTTTTCAAACGAAGAGTAGATTTCTTCAATCTCTAGGCAATAATTATGGCGCAGTCTTGTTTCAGTAGCACAACTTCACTTTATAATCAATAGCGAAGAGTCTGGAGAAATAGTCATGAATGTTGACTAGCTAGCAGGAGTAAAGAATCCATCTAGGAGACCCGACGTTTTGTAGAGGATAATTTTGCTCGTGTATATATTTGATAATCTGCTTTACTGTGAATTGTTAGACGCATCCATGATACTTTCTTTCAATACTCATCTCTGGTAAGGTATTGGATTCAATTAGACCACTCCCGTGTATGCCAATAGCCAAACCACTCAGCCATATTTCACCCTTAGAGTGTTCACCTAACACGAGGCATTTATGACGCACTTAGAAATGCTGGGAGTTTATTGGTGTTTACTACATGGATTATTTACACCATAGCCGACCTCCGTACGCTAATACCCCGAAACAAGCAGTCTGAGCCAATGGGATTTGGACACATGGCCCGAAAGTGAGACCGGTTGAGAGAGGCTCTTCCCTTAGCGTAGTGAAGTAAAATATTGGTATAAGAACAGGGTGATGCCTTGTTCGGATGTTCTTGAAATCTTCAGTATATTGAGGCTATTCGATTTTTACAACTACCTCTCTTCATATCCATTCTGATTGATTGCATAAATGGCGTCAGAGTAAGTACTATTATTCGCAGGGTCAACCCACCCAACAAGAAGTAGATGAGAAGGGGATCAATGAAGAACAAAAGCGCAAGCCCATTCACCGATATTCACTAAAAGTCTTAGAAGTACTATTCATAGTGGACCTCAGGACATTGCTATCATACGGGCAACAGTGGACGACGTTCCGGCGGTCCTCCATCTCCTAGATACCGCAGTCAAGTGGCTGGTATCGCATGACAGAACTGGGCAGTGGGGAGCAGGACCGTTTTCAGAGAATCCACGACGTGCTGAACAACTCAAGGAATTTGCAACAACCGGTCATGGCCTTTGGCTCGCCGTCAAGGTTGCTGATGGCACGCCGATAGATCAAAGTCGACCGTCCAATATACTCCCCAGAACTGTGGACGGAGAAGCTCCAGGATCTATCATAGGAGCACTTGCTGTTGGAGAGAGGATGCCTTATGTGGCACCTGTCTCTGAGCCTGAGCTTTACGTGCGATTATTAGTCACAGACCGACAATGGGCTGGTAACGGGATTGGCAAACGTCTTTTGGAGCATGCGCGCAACCTCGCTAACGGGGCTGGAGCCTCTTTACTGCGGGTGGATTGCTATGCTGGTGGCGATGGGAAGTTGGTCCAATACTATGAGTCTCAGGGATTTAAGCGATTCGAGACCTTAAATATCGAAGGACAGTGGCCTTGTCAAGTGCTTGCTCAGCATTTACATGAGGTAAAGGGAGAATAGAGATATTGGTTCTTTTCTTTCCCAAGACCTGTTTTGTGGGCTTTCCTCGCGAAGATACTGAAAGATCATCAACCAAAGCTCCGGCGGGAAAATTGACAGAGGCGCCCTAGATGCAGAATTTGTGATCCAGAGAGTTCAATAGTAATCTGAATGTTTTGGTCAAACCTTGGAACATCTGCAGTCCACCAGTAGGCGCGTCGGGCCAAGATTGACCATGTGGCAGGGGCGGTGCGGGCAGCTGTCGGGTCTGTGATTACGTAATAAACCCAACCGGGCCCCAGAGCCCGAGGATGCCGAAGCACCCAGATCGCTCGCTCTAAGGGTTTACCCCATTTCCAAATATGATTACCCCTGTACTCCTGTAATATAGATCATGTTTCGGTTTGGAGCGAAAACGGACAGCTGAAATGCTATGTATTATTACTGACCCAAAAATACCAACACATGTCATATCGTCCCAACGGAACCTTCCGAACCCAAACAAGGATCAAACCGTAAACTGTTGCAAAACGGCGCGATACTTGAATCTCTAGCAGCATGAAATGGATGTACACATGATATACACAAAATACTATGTGAACTTGAAGACCAAGTGAATGCTACGCACGAGGGTAATCCCGATGATGATATGTAATATCTAGATCAAATTACTTTCTAGTCGATATTATACTACACACAAGAAAGGTCTTGAAATTAATATCGCAGCCAGAACGCGCGCTAGAAATTGGATTAAGTGGGCTAACTTTGATCGGCTAGCACTAACTCAGCTTTTTGCGGCTGATTAAAAGGGGCTCGACTACCCCGAACTTATCTCCTGAGATCGCCATCCATCTGCAAGCCCGCTGATCACATCCATACAAGGCAGCATGGCGGCCAGAATTTCCCGAAGCCTGCCACAGGTAAACCGCCGTGTTTTCGCGGGGTTATCTTCCCACGCGATACCGCGCATTGCGAACACCAGTGCCCGTACTGGCTTGGTGGCACATCGCAATACACGGAACCTCACGCCTCGGTCCGGCGCAACACTGGCCAAAATCTCGCGATACCTCCATACAGATTCTGACTCATCAGTCAAACCAAATGCTTCCATTCTCGACGTTACCACCTACGAAGGATCCAGCATCACGCAGAAACATTGGATGAACCAGGACTCACCAGTTGGTACGGTCCTACTAGTGCGCTGCTGTCACCTCGCTAACAACATCAGTGGATGCCTTGATTGAACCGCAAGCTGTCTTGCATTTTATTGAATTCATAACGTATGGTATTCTACCGAACGGGAAGAAGACCGACTTAGCTTTACTCAATGAAGATGAATTCCCATTGTTCATGGCTCCAAGTTCAGAGTGGGCGCCTGCGCCGTTCAACAAGGCCACTGTTTCAATTGTGGAGAAGGCGATGCAGCAGACCACAGACCGGGAGGATTTGAAAGGGCTGTGTCGAATTGGGCAGAATATACAATTTCTTAAAAGTCGCCTCTGGGGAGGTCTTGCCCCCGTGCCCGCATCGCGGTGGCACGAAAAAGATCTCAACAACCCGGACCATTTCACGATCGCCCATGAGTACTTGACCTCCGTCATTGCCGTCTTTGAGTACCTAAACATTCCTCAGATCCGCACTAACATGTGCGACACCTTCAACGGAATATCTGGTGACTTGGGAGAAATGCAGGAGGCCTTGAATACCCGGCGCAAGGCCCAAGGTGGCCTTTCTCCTGAGATTAACCTTACTGCTCTTTGGGAACAATTCATTCGCGCACAGTACGAAGTCATGACCAGCACCGCCCATTCCTGGGTCCTGGCCCGCGTTGCCGAACTACGTGAACAGGTATTGGACGGCTTCAGTACGATCCCGGGTGAAAATCCAGATGCCCCAGAAATGGCGGTTGTCTCACAGCGGTGGAGCGACCTAATTTCCGTCGTTACAATGGCAGATTTCAATATTTGGCTGTCCATGGATGGGTATAACGGCTACCATCCGCCCTCCGAGATCATCGCTGGGCTACACAATCCGGACCTGGAGAACCAAGGCAAGAACTACGGGTTTTCCAAGCTCATAGTTGACCGACTCACGGAATGTATCGAGGCTCAGAAGGAGGCTGCGACGGTTCAAGGTCCAAGCGCGAATCGAAGTGACGCAGCCCGCCGCGAGCGCATTTCTATCAGCACGGTAGTACAGGATGAACTGCGTGAAAAGATACGTGGCCGAACGCCGTCTCCGCAGCCACCTGTACAGCCCTGGATCCAGAAACTCCTTCGGGCGCACGAGGCGAGCTTGAGCCTACAGCCGTGGGAGAGACAGAACTATGGCTTCGGATTAGCAATCTACCGCGCAACGCACATGTTCTCCGATGAGCAGTGGGAAAGTCTAAAGCGGGACCTGGAAGCTCACTTGTCGGCATGGAGTGACGATGTCCAGGGCGCCGACGAGCTGAAACCACTGCTCAAACTGCATTGGTTCGACTGCAAGGAACTAGGCTTCGAGACATTTAACCCCGTAACATCGGCAAGGAGGTTCGATAACCCTTATCTTTCCCATCGCAATATTTGGGCAAAAGACTAACGCTGCACATAGACACTTCCAAGAAATCCGGTCCTCAGACGAGTGGACCCATAAAATAGCACCTTCTGTTTTCCTTCTCATCGATAACATGGGCATGGGCTCATATATCGACGAGAAATCACGCGCCTCTTTCACAAAGGACAAAGGCTTCCTTAAAGGGGACTTCCAAGGCCATGTCCTGGCTGTCGACGCAGACTTCGATGATAGCGCCACTGCAAACAAAATTGCAGACGACACGGCCAATGAAGACTCCCAGGGTGAAGTCTTCGAATATCCGGGTCGAATGCGCATTCTGGGTAACCTGGTCTGGAGCGAGCTCTATCCTATGCTAATGCTGCAGTCTGTGGTGCTTCAAAATTTCTGGCTACAGGCGCGGGAACATCCGACGAAGGTATATACAGGACCGACAGTGCCAAGTCAGGTTGAGCCATGGAAGGAGCGGAATACCATGAAGACCGTTATGATGGATAGCTTTGTGGAGTTCCTAAAACAGAAGGACCCCACTCTAGCAGGAAAAGTAAAAGGGTTGAGGAAGGATGGTGTTATTTAATTTATGAAATGACATCCATCTATAAAACATTGAAAGGAGCTATTATTACAGGTGTATACATATCATGTGATCAGGGGTTAAAAGAGCATATGTTTCTGATATGAAAGCCGATGTCGGGCCAATGTTGTATAACTAAACAGTTGTAAATACCACATTCGATCCGGAGATACGAGTAGAATAGGCAGTCATCCGATATAATATCCACTAGTGTAAAAGCACCCTGGAAGAGATATTATTCCAAGACACTAGGCAAGTCTAGAGCGAGATTCCTATCAAATAATAACCCTGAGCCACGGCTGAATGCGAAGTGGGGGCTCATCTAAGCCCTATGAGTGGTGTATTTCTTAGACAAACGCTCTTAGCGCGCCTCGGCACTTCCAACCTTGGAAGATTGGCCCATCAGATAAGATTGAGTGGGCGGTTTTATCTTAGACTTTTTCGGCTCTTGGCAATCATGTCTTCTTTCTTTTCCTGTTTTCCCCTATGCTCTTTTTCTTCTTCTCTAAATAGGTGATCTGTTAGTCGTGTGATTCTCATTCTGCACGATCATCATGTCGCTCATTCATGAGATGAACGTTGATCACTGCATCAGTGGAGACTCGAAGAATCCTCGCAACGAAGCCGTGCCGCTGGATGAGCCTGCCAATCTGCTGGGTCAAGGCAGTCCGGGTGTTCGTCGCATCGAAGTTATTACATCGTACTTCCGTTTTTCTGATCGGATCTGTCTGTTTTTTGCCATTTTCTTGATTGCTTATGTGTACGGCTTGGATGGAACTGTTCGTTACACATATCAGGTACGTATCTCGCATTTCTGACGGCAAGACATATCGGCGTGAATAACGTATACTGACATGGCATGTTTTGGATAGCCTTATGCTACTCAGGGTTACGGCAAACACAGTCTTCTTGCGACCATCAATGTTCTTCGAGCCGTCATCGCTGCTGCTGCGCAGGTAAGGAAACCCAGGGACCAACAATTCATCACACCAACTGACCTATTCCTTCCCAGCCTACTGCGGCGAAGGTTGCAGATGTGTTCGGCAGAGTAGAACTTATCCTTGTCTCGATAGTCTTCTATACCGTGGGTACTATCGTGGAGTCATGCGCAGCGAGTTTGGAGGGCTTTGCTGCGGGGGCTGTTATCTACCAGGTGAGATATGCGATATGCGCCCATAAACTCTCAGTTTTGTCTAATATTGTCTAGATCGGATACACCAGTATTATGCTTCTCGTCGAAGTTCTAATCGCCGATGTGACCTCCAGCCGATCTCGTCTCCTATTCTCCTACGTCCCGGCCATGCCCTTTATCGTGAGTTCCACATATACTCTATATACCAACCACAACATATTAACTCACTGAACCTACTTTAGATAAATACCTGGATTAGCGGCAACTTGACTACTGCGGTTCTCAAGGTCACCAACTGGCAATGGGGCATGGGCATGTTTGCTATTATCTATCCCGTGTGTGCTATCCCGCTTCTTACAGTCCTTTTCATCGTCCAGCGACGTGCGAAGAAGGATGGAGCTCTTGAATCCTACAAGAGCTCTATGCAGTTACTTGGAAAAAGGCAGCTGGCTGTAGAACTGTTCTGGCATCTGGACATTGTTGGTAACATTCTGTTGATTGGTATGATGGCGTGTATTCTTGTTCCATTCACCCTCGCTGGAGGTGTAACCTCACAGTGGAAGACGGCAAAGGTGATTGCGCCACTTGTCATTGGTGTTTTGCTGATCCCGGTCTGGGTTTTCTGGGAGAGAACCTGCCAATACCCGATGTTGCCATTCAAGGTAAGTCAAATATTCCAAGCCACGCTCATGGCTTTTATTGACTCGCTCCGGTTCTAGCTTCTCAAAGATCGTGCTGTTTGGGGCGCCCTTGGAATTCCTATTATGCTCAACACTGGTAGGTTCTTCAATATTACCATCCATGGCCGAGATTTAACATTATCTTAGCGTGGTACCTGCAAGGAGATTTCCTATACACGGTGCTCTACGTGAGCTTCAACGAATCAGTTCTCAGTGCCACTCGGATCGCATCTCTTTACAGTTTTGTTTCCGTTATCACAGGTATTATCCTTGGCCTCATCGTCATGAAGGTTCGCCAATTGAAGCCCTTCATCGTGGCCGGAACCCTTCTCTTCATGGTTGCGTTCGGAATCCTCATCTATTTCCGGGGTGGTGTTGCGAGCTCCAGTCATTCCGGTGTCATCGGTGCGCAAATTCTGCTCGGTATTGGTAAGTTATTGTCTAAGTTATCGTCTGCGCTCCAGGGTTTGTTGAACATATCTAACAAAATTCCCAGCTGGTGGAATGTTCCCTTACCCAGCTCAAGCTAGCATCCAGGTTGCGTCTAAACACGAAAGTTAGTGTTCCTTAATAGACTTTGTCCTATTAAACAACCAACTCAAGTGCTAACAATCCCATAGATCTCGCTGTGATCACTGGTCTCTACCTCGCCGCCTACAATGTCGGCAGCGCACTTGGAAACACAATCTCTGGTGCAATCTGGAACCAAGTCTTACCTTCTGAATTGAGTTATAGACTGGGCAATGAAACCCTCGCTGCGTATGTCTATGCGAAGCCTCTGGACTTTGCAGCGGCCAACCCTGTCGGTACGCCCGACCGAGACAACGTTATTCTCGCCTATCAAAAGACACAACGTCTGCTGTGTATCACGGGTATCTGCTTGACAGTCCCTTTGATTGCCTTCGCCCTGGTTATTCGTAACCCGACACTCACGAAGGAGCAGAGTCTTGCCAAGGCGGAGGAGGAGAGCGGTGATTCTGATTTTGCTCCTAGGTGAAACAGGGTTATGTTGTGTATACAATCTGGTTTCGCTTAACATATCTTGCCGAAGTATGTTTTACTTTATTAGTTTAGTGTCTCTGCGAAATAACCTTGGAAGTCAGGGACGCCAGGTGATTGGCGATTCATGTACTTCTATTCAGTCTCGACATATCGCTCTGCCTGTCCTCGGGTTGCTCTTCGTGACACGGCGTTATCAAGACCAGCCCCAATAATCATAAATACCTCCAATTTGCCAACTCTCGCTGCTCCACCCTTCGTACCTCGCCTTCATTTAACACGGTATAATAGTCTACTATATCTGTATCACAACCCGAAGCTGACACCACCACCTTGGTCATTGCCGCAAATCTACCCGTGGAGCATAGTTGCATAGAATGCCTTGTGTTTTTATATCAAGCCAAATATACTCTAGTTTCCACAAATTACCACGTTATCTCACCCCAAATTGGCCAATCGTTAGTGCGGGGGTTACGGGCTGCGTTGCTGGTTGCGTGTCGACCCAACCCCGCCTTCAAATGAGGCTGAGCTTTCTCCTGCATATCCAACAACCTAGTTTCGTCTCTGGGCTCCCCAAATTCCCCAACCCTTCTTATCTGGCCCTCTACGTTCTCGCTATTGATTGTCAAGATGAGCTTTGGGTTTGGTATCGGGGACTTCCTCGCGGTTATCCAACTCGCTAACAAGACTCGAAAAGCATTTGTCGATGCGCCTATTCAATTTAAGAGCATTTCTAATGAGTAAGTCCCTCCTAAATTCAATTTTACCTACCCCAATCCGCTATACCTGGTGTACTAACAAAAATTGTTAACAGAGTCAGAAGCCTCTCTCTCGTACTACAGGATGTAGAGATCGACATATCCGCAAAGGAGCTTAGCAGTCAGCAACAGGCTGAGCTACAAGAGATATCAACTGGTTGCAACGAGGCCCTTGCCGACATTTTGAAGAAAATTGAGGACTACACGGAGCTGTCGCCAACAAATGATGCAAAACGAAACATCACCAAGCGGGTGTGGAAACGCCTGAAATGGGAACCAAGCGACATCCAAGAACTCCGCCTTCGAATAAGCACCAATATCGCACTCCTGACTGCATTCAATGGACAAATAATAAAACGCAGCGTGGGAAAACTGGTGCAGCATCAAGACGAGGTAGAGCGCCAGAAAATCCTTGATTGGATTTCGCCGTCAAATTATGCCACTCAGCAAAGTGATTACATTGGTCGACGCGAGGAAGGTACTGGGCAGTGGTTTCTGGACTCATCTGAATTTGAAGATTGGATCTCCGGTTCAAAACAAACGCTTTTCTGTCCTGGTATTCCAGGTGCCGGGAAAACAATTCTAGCGTCGATCGTGATCGATGAGCTCTATGATCGATGCGGAAATGGAAGTGAGGACATTGCTATTGTATATCTCTACTGCAATTTTAAGCGGCACGATGAGCAAAGCGCTGTCGAAATGTTATCAAGCATTTTGAAACAATTGGCGCAGTCACAGTCGTCGTTGCCTAGTAGCATCCAAGAGATGTATGCTAAACATGTGACTAAAGGAATAAGACCTTCAATGGGTGAAATACGCAAGACCATACAACAACTATCACAGCAAAGCGACTTTGCAAAGGTTTACATTGTAATTGACGCTTTGGATGAGTGTCGGGTGGATGATGGATCGCGAACAAAACTCTTGCATGCGATCTTCGAACTTCAAGATGCTTGCAACATAAACTTTCTCGCTACTTCCCGGGTTATTCTTGAAATAACTGAAATGTTCAAAGAGAAGCCAACGATTGAGATCCGTGCTAGCACGGCAGATGTCATGCGATATCTTCAGGGAAATTTGGAAATTCTCCCAGCATTTGTTTCACGAAATCCGGAATTGCAAATGGAGATTTCAACGGAGATAACTAGAGCTGTAGATGGGATGTGAGTGAATCATTAGCGAGTGCTAAAAGAAAACTCCAAGAATATTTTGCAGTCCTCTAACATAAGAACCTAGGTTCCTCCTCGCCCAGCTTTACCTCAACTCTTTGGTCGGGAAAAGGTCACCAAAAGCAATCAGATCCGCGTTGAAAGACATATCTTCAAGTACAAATCAATACGATTCCGCCTATGGCGCTGCAATGAAACGAATCCAAGGACAGGTGTCTGATAAAACAGAATTGGCCATGCAAGTTCTCGCATGGGTTACTTGTGCTAAGAGACCGCTCACTACGGTGGAGCTGCAAATTGCACTAGCAGTCGAAATAAACGAACCAGACTTTGAGGAGGGCAATCTCTCCGATCTAATTGACATAGTCTCAGTCTGTGCCGGCTTAGTGACGATCGATGAACAAAGCGACGTCATTCGACTAGTGCATTATACAACCCAGGAATTCTTCCAGCGCAATCAATCAACTTGGTTCCCAAATGCAAGCTGTTATATTGGCGGCATCTGCGTGACATATTTGTCATATGGTATTTTCAAAACAGGACATTGCCACACAGAGGAAGATTTCATATCGCGCAGAGATGACTATCCCTTTGTACTTTATGCAGCTTCTTTCTGGGGTAGTCATATCCAAGAGTGCGAAGCGGACGGGAAAGCATCTATAGATGAGGAAGCAATTATTGCACTGCTGCTAGACGGACCGAAAGTCAGCTCCTGTGTGCAGTTCATGTGCTCCGCTGATCGCCGGCTCCCCCCATACGAGGCCAATATTAAGAATAATGGCTATCCACTAATCACCACGCAGCTTGCTACAGGTATGCATCTTGCAGCTTACTTTGAATTGCTTGATGTGACCCGAAAGTTGATTTCAGTTGGCGGTTCAGTGGACTGCGTGGATGCTGCTGGAATGACCCCTTTGTCATGGGCAGCACAACGGAACCACCCGGATGCCGTCACATTACTCCTAGAAAATGGCGCAAATCCGAACATCAAGGACAACCGAGGCACAACATCCCTGTTTTTTGCAGCCAGGTGCGGTCATGAACGAGTACTGCAGTTACTACTCGAAGCAAACGGTGATTTGCTGTATGACAATGTGGGTCGACCCCTACTTCATGCTTCAGCCATGAGTGGATCAGAGGAGGTTACCCGTTTTCTTTTGAAGCAAGGGCTTGCCGCACATGCAAAAGATAACAGAGGCCACACTCCGTTATTCCTAGCGGCTTTAGAAGGTCATTTGAATCTGGTGCAGCTTTTTATTGACTGGAATCGGGATATTGATACCCAAGATATTGAATTGGATGCGTCGATGACGGTGGCGGCGCGGAATGGCAATGAGGCAATAGTTCAATTTCTCTTGGACAGGGGTGCTGATCCCAATAATTTCCATTTTCGCAATATGACCCCACTCATGCACGCAACAGCATCAGCCAATGTGTCGGTAGTACAACTGTTGTTAGAGTTGGGTGTTGATTTGGAGATCAAAGACAACAAGGGTCTGACCGCACTGAGTCACGCAGCAAGGTGTAGGAATACAGAAGCAGTGATTCAGCTCCTCCTAGAGAAGGGCGCCGACACCAACACTAAGGACAATGATAGTCGTGGTGTGGTTTTCTACGCAGCCTCGGAGAACAGATATAACAACCTGACTGCTCTTTTTACTTCGACTAATATCAGGAACATTCACCAGCCCGATCTACATGGCCGAACACCTCTACATGTTGCTGCAACCCGCGGTCATTTACAATCAGTTCTTACACTTCTGAAAAGCGATGGTGTGGATTCTGAAGCTCAAGATAAGTTCGGTCGCACACCACTATCCGACGCTATTGTGCGAAAGAGATTTGATGTGGTGAAAGCCCTTGAGACATTTTCCGAGACAAGCTCTCAAGTGACAGTTGGGCCAGTAGTTGAAGCCACCTCTCAACCGGTGGTGCATGTACTTTGTGATATTTGTGGTGTTGATATATTGAAGGGCGAGGCTTTCTACTATTGTATCATTTGTAGTGGAGGGGACTTTGATATCTGCGAAGTGTGCTATTATCTCGGGGCACGATGCCTGGATTTCTCACATGAGATGGAGTTACGGCACGAAAGAGGATTTGCCCTATGGTAGCTTTAAGCGTGATGCAGACGAAACCTAGAGTAAAGAATTGTCATACAGGGGAGGAGAAAGAGGGGAGAAGCTATGGAAGACCCATGGGGATAAATGATCACCTATCCACCTCATATCAAGTAATCTGATGTTTCGGGGGTTGCTATAGCTTATCAACGTACTCCCAAGAAATCCCACGCTTTATTCCTCATGTTCTACACTAGCATCACACTATATCAGGAAACTAAAGGAATAAATGGAAGCCTTCCGAGCACTGAAGTAAAGATATCCCACGAATTGTGGCCTAGACCCGGGGGACTAGGTCTTTTGTTTAGCTGTAGAGAAGATGGAACTCATTCACCTCAGAAAAAGTGTAAACATAAACTCAGCAGAACAACAAGACGGTTGTCAAAATACTTAGGGTGATATCTGAGAGGTAGCTACAATCAGAAGAAACATGCACAGCAAACAGAGTAAACATCGCTCTCAGGGAACTTCAACATATTCACTTTGAATAGATACTTTGAATAGACGTGACAGTCCCAGCTCAGCTTATCAGAGTAATATTTTTGGTGACAATTTGAATATATCAGTCTGTCTGAGTCCCATCACGTAGTATTTACTCTGTGAAACTTGAGAGTGTGAACATCGTAAATCAATATATCGGACTTTACAATATCCCTTACCTAATGGAAGTTATCGAAGCCGAACGGACGCTCGCCTGATATGTTAGCAAAAAGGAAATACCAGGGAGGCAACAATCTTTCTTTCTTCCAACACCCTCAGTTCTGTGGCTTTCTCACACTCAATGCCTAGTGATGACGATACTACAACTCATAAATAGGGATAGTATCGAATACATATCCTCGATAGTCTGGTGTTTACATGTTTGCTTATGGGTTTGACCTGCAAGACTGGTTCTTAAAGGGCCGGGTGCTTCAAGCCCTTGAAATACAGCATATGTCCGGTGGAAATTTGTCCTTCATGTATGCAAAATAGTATTTATTGTCAACACTGCATGATAATACCCATCTCTCTGGTGTGCTGTCCTATTTCCCGTCTCCTAATCATAATCTCTGTTTGTCTGGGGACACTAAATCCTGTGTCACGCCACAAACCTATATACACCCTCTTTACATCATATTCCCAGAGCCAACTGGACGGCACCACGCATGCAAGTGCCTATTAGGATAATAAGCTGCAATGCACTCCCGCCACTGCATATCCTCCTCTGTCGTGCCGTCAATAGTCAAGTCAAAATTTCTGATCATAGTCGCGAAAGTGATATACATCTCCGCCCAGGCCAAGTTCATACCAAAGCACATACGCGGACCCCGACTGAATGGAACGAGCCAGTGATCCAATTCACTCTTCCCGTTCCGGGTATTTTCTTGCTCCGCACTCTCCAGCCACCGTTCAGGTCGGAACACAAGCGCATCCTTACCCCATATTTCCGCGCTTTGATGCACATGCAAAATCGCCATCCCGACCACTGTTCCGCCGGGGATATGCTCCCCTGATATCATGGCGCCTCCTGGTGGCACGACGCGTGTTAGTGACACACCGGACGGAATAAAGCGGAGGGATTCTTTGATAGTTGCCGTGAGGAGGGGTAGGGTCTCGAGATCTACTAGGGAAGGCTGCTTTTCCACGTCGGGCCAGACAGTCAATAGCTCGCTTCGCAGTTGGGTTAGCAAGTTCTGGTTCTGCATTGCGTGCCAGTGGCCCATTAGCAGCGTGTCGGCTACTGTGTTGGCGCCCGCGAAGATGAGAGTGAAGCCTTCGTCGTGTAGCTCTGTCATATTCAGGACCTCCTTGCTCCGGTATGATTCCGGGTCGAGCATACGGTGGAAGAGGGTCTCGTGCGGCACATTATCGAGGGTTGAAGGGCGGTTTAGGACGACTTCAAGTTGTTGCTGCACAAGATCCCGGACCTGGTACAGTCGCGGTGCTAATTTCTGGGCATTCGGAATGAGGCGCATAACCAGGGCCGGCGGCACAGCAAAGATGAGGTCTCGAATCATGGGGAAGTTCCTCATGAATGGCAGCATTCGAAGGCTTGCATCCATGGCTAGAATCAGAGGATCGCTGAATTCCGGTGCATCAAGGGCATTTATGCAGTTGCCGAATGTGAAACACATGATGGTGTCGAGAGTATAGGATCGGAATGCATAGAGTAGATCGATGGAAGTTTTTGATGCATTGATTTTGGCGATGGACGTTGCAAGGCGATTTGCCTGTTTAGTAACCGGTGATTTAGCGATCGTTCAGATATATAGTTTGGTAGCAAAAGGAAATAAAGCAATATACTACTCACGTTTCGCCACAAGAGATGCTCAAGATTATTAATGGCTTTCTTGGAGAAAATTGGAAGAATCACCTCCCGTCGTTCTTTCGCCTGAGCATACTTCAAGAATGTGAATGACCCGGATGAAACCCCGGGGGTTCGGTAAAGACCCGTATCCTTGTCCCACCTCTTGCTGCTATGGTAGATATCGTGGAACGCACCTGGGCTTCCAAAATGGAGCTGTGATAGGTGAGTGTTCAGATCTGTTTGAGCCCTATAACCCAGAGAGGGAAGTGTAGACTGTTGGGTTTAGGACAACTTACCTCGTTCGGGGTAACGCGGACAATATCACCTATTAGGAATGTTAAAGACAATGTCTCATAGCCCTAAACTCATCATACCGTATTTCTTATGGAGATGAAAGAGCTCATGAACGGCCGACTCTTGCTTGATAACTTCCTTATATGCCTTCCAACTAGATGTGGCCCCAGCCATCCAAGGTCCTGGGAAGTTTCGCAGTGGGTGGAAGAAGACATTGTATACAACTCGGCCTAATCCGTAAAGACCAGCGGCTGCCAATAAGAATAGGCAGAATTGTGTAGTCGCCATCGTGTTATACTAATATTTATTTTCCATGCTAGCAAAGCCAATGATGGGAAACCTGGGCATTGAATATATAATTCGAAAAGAAAACATAAGAAACTCCGAACTTGAGTGAATATGTACCCGGCTGACCATTTTGCCAAAAGCATCGTCATGACTCCAAGGATATCTAAATTGAGACGTAGGAATCTCATGTTTAGCCAAACCATGATAGATTGTTCCTTTACACCATAGAGATGGCAATATTCGGCGAGGGAAAGAGTTACTGCATATGTATCGTTATCCGAGAGCTACCTAGCTTGTCCTAGTTTATCTTCCAAAGTGTCAGCGACCCCTCCTTCTGCCCCGTCTATTTATTTATCTTAAGCCCCTCTTATTGGGTATATATACGGCACTGCAAGGTGCAACGAAGGGTTCTAACTGATAAATTTCCTCACTATCGTACGCGGAGAACAATCCAATCAGCCGTGTCCGTTGACTTGCACAAAAGTACGCCAGTGCAACCCAATGCTTGCCGATACAAACCCCAAAGATTTGGAATGGAAACGCACTGGATTTATCCACTAGACTCAGCTAGCACCAAGTTGTTTACGGGCATGCGTCACCTAACCTTTTCCGTATTCTAACAGTCTCCATACTTCGAACATGAGAAATTTCGTGATGGCCTCCGGTGAGTAATGGCCTGAAATATGTCAGTCACTGATCTAAACTATTTTTCGTCATGCAGGTTGTTCATTCAAAATTGAGAGGTCTCGCACAATCCAGTTCCATGACTGATACAATCCAAACTCATTTTATCGCGGAAATTCGTTCGAGGGAGGATCAACCAATGCGTATGGTGACTATTATCGATGTGATTAACATGATAGCATAGGTATTGTGTGAAATCATGACTGATTCAGGTTACATGGCATCTCAGTTAACCGAAATAAATGTCATTTCAAGGTTGTAAGGTGGTCGACGATCCAATTTCTGATGATGTTAGAGTTGGCTGCTATAGAACCTTTCTTGGGAGGCTTTATGTAGAAAGGAGCCCTAAAACGAAACTCTGTTTCATTCTTAGTATAAATTATAATGTATCTAATGATTTAGATCGTATAACAGGTTCCATCTGGACAAAAACAGAATATCTTCCGACTTTGCTTAGTTTCACCTTGATGGCCATTTTCAGTAAAGAAATACCCCAAGCGGAAGATAATATATATCCACATCATGTCTTGTCAACTACATCACCAGATCTTGAAAAATACCTTGCATAGTGATCCATATTATCCCGCCTTCCGGCAATATATTTCGGCTAGTGGGTTACATCGAACAGACCTATGTGTGAAGTTGCTACTCATACGCCGAGTATTTTCACGCCTGACACTCGGATATTTGGCAAAGGTACGTCTTTTAGTGTGGAATCCTCACTTTTTTTCGTACGTTATCTCTGCTAGGCCGACTTTGAATTGTCTCAAATTCAGAAAATGCCCGTGTACATCGGCATCATCGGCGCACTAATGCTAGTGTACATCTTGACCTTCGTATGTCGGCTGTTACACAACATCAACGCTGCAAGAAGTATTGGCTTGCCATTTCTGGTCTACCCGGTAAATCAAAACAACATCATCTGGTTATTGGCATCTGTCCCTTTGCGTCCATGGCTGCGACGTACTCTCCCCACGCGGATCTACAATCGTCTCACGCTAGTGATCTATGGCTGGGAATTCTATGAGAAGCATCGTCCGTTCGATGAATATGCAGCCCCGCAGGGCAACGACAGGTCATTCTTTCTTGCCACTTGTGGAATACTGGAACTTTGGACAGCAGATCCAGTCGTCGCTTCGGAGGTTCTGCAACGTACAGGTGATTTCAACATCCCAACCATCACTGGCCTACTTTTCGCCCAGTTTGGACATAATGTGTTCACGACAAATGGCGCCAGATGGGCGAAGCAGCGCAAGGTTGTTGCGAGTGTGATCAACGAGCGCATTTCTAAGACTATCTTCGATGCGACTGTATGTCAGGCTACGGGTATGCTGGATGAGCTTCTTCTCGCTGCTTTCGAGAAAAAGAAGAGGTTTGTGGAGTCGAATGACTTATTCGATATGATCAGGCGAGTCACAATCCATGTGCTAAGCGAGGCTGGTATGGGTGCAAAGGCTCCGTGGAGGAGTCAAGATGATGAGAAACTTGAGCCAGGGTTTGAAACAACATATGTTGAAGCCTCCAAGGCGGTCATGGGCGCTGTTACTGGGCCGATAGTTATCCCAACCAGTATTCTTTTGAACTGGCCATCCTGGTTGCCGGGGCATTAGAGTTTGAAGCAGCTAGGAATTAGCAAGCGCGAGTTCTCGATGCATACCAAAAGCTTACTTGATAAAGAGCGTCAACGTACTTGCAAGGACAAGACAGCTCTAAGAAGGAGCAACATAATGAGCCAACTGCTTCAAGCATCAGCTGAACAAGGAAATACGGACGATAGCCTCAGCGAAGAGTTAAATGGCAACCTCTTCCTCTTCACAGCAGCGGGCTTTGAAACAACAGCAAACATTATCTCCTACGCGATAATTCTGCTTGTCCGATATCCCAAATGGCAGGAGTGGCTCTTTGAAGAGGTCGACAACCTAATGCCCACAGACGTGCGAGAAGACATAGAGTATACTTCCGTTCTTCCTCGAGTGACGCGCATCATGGCGGTTATATTCGAAACACTGCGACTATACTCACCTATTATCCGCATGCTGAGGACAAATGACGCACCACAAGAGTTGAAGACATCCAAGGGCGTGATTTACCTCCCAGCCAACTCTGACGTGACTATTAACATTATTGCACTACATCTTGATCCAGAAGTGTGGCCCAATATCAACCGGTGTTCTGACCCATCATGGGTCGCGGACGATGATCAAGTACCCTCTGACGAATCCGCCTTCCGGCCTTCTCGCTGGGTCAATCCTGACACGACTCCGCGACGGCTATACCAACCGCTGAAAGGATATTTCCTTCCGTCGAGCTATGGCCCTCGCGTTTGTCCGGGGCGAAAGATGGCGCAGGTTGAGTTTGTGGCGGTCATACTCAAACTCTTACAGTATCACCGTATAGATGCCGTTCCACTTGCTGGGGAGCAACGGAAGGATGTTGAGCGGAGGCTGGATAAAGTGATGAGCAGTTGTATTCCTAAGATGACGTTAGTTATGGAGGGTATATATGATGCGGGAAAGACCGGAGGTGTGCCGGTGCGATTGACTAGGCGGAAATAAAAGTTAATGACTGCATTAGTGATAGTAATATGTAAATGACAGGAAGAAGTCCTAGCTATAATTTAGAAGTTGAATCCGAAGCCATCTACAATGATCAGCGTTTAGCCCGATACAAGGTATCTGTTCAGCATTGCTAAAAGCAAGGATATTTCTGTGGGAAAGACCCAGGGAATATTGTAATCGGAATTTGCTCTACACCGTAAGTTGACGAGTCTAGTCACGACGTAGCACATTGAGGAGAGTGACTGGAATGCAGGACGCAGGGGCTTGTACCTCACTCAAATGTAACCCCCTAAATCTTGAATCCAAGCAGGGAGGACATTTCCCAAGTTAGATAAATAGAAATCTCATTTTACAATCTTTTGTGCGAGATCTGACTTCATGTCAGTCTCCATACAAAATGTGGGACTACTACAATGACAAAACCATCTTCATCACGGGTGGAACTGGCTTCCTGGGGACTGCTGTTGTATATCGCTTGCTCACGCAAACATCTGTGAGTCATGTATATATTCTGTGCAGAGGAGGTATAGGGTCAGTTCATCCCCAAATCTTAGCCCATAAACCTTGGGAGAAATATAATTGACAGCTCGAACTATAGAAAACTTCGATCAAAATGGACAACATCACTATCATCGGCAATAGTAGAAAGGCTTCTTAGCACCAATCGCATCACAGTCATGGGCGGTGACATCCTCTTCCCCGACCTCGGACTTTCCCAGAACGAACTGAACACACTTCAACGGGAAGTCAATGTCATCATTCACTCGGCATCCTCTATAGATCTTTCAAAGTCCCTCGATAAACTATCGGAAGTGATCACCGGAGCCAGCGAAAGAATCACAGACATTGCTCTGACCTGCCCGAGTCTGGATCGCTTTGTTTATGTCTCGACTGCATATTCCAATGCCTACCTACCTCCCACTGGAGAAGGCATCGAAGTCGAGATCAAAGAAGACATCTATGATCCTAATCCCAACGATCATTTAGATGTCATTAAAGAATGGACACAGGTGCAAGAGACTGGCTCTAGCGATGCGTATAAAGCCCACGACTTCCCCTGGCCGTATGCATACGCAAAGAACCTGACAGAGCGGCTTCTTCTCTATCGCTTCGCTCAGAGCGGTGTCAAGGAAAAGCTACTTATTGTGCGCCCTTCTATCATCGGACCGGCACAGAATTTTCCAAATCCTGGGTACAACGTGCCCCTATCGAGCCCGTCGACATTAACCGCTGCTGTAATTGCACTGGCCCCTGGTGGCATGGCTACTGTTGCAACGAAAGCAGTTGGACAAACCTCTCGCCTGTTCGTTGACGAGGTTCCAGTCGATGTAGTTGTTGATCGTTTGCTCGCCCATTTGGCTGTGGGAACTAACGGTTGTGTTCATGCAGTCAGCGGGAAACAAGCACGGTATCAATTCATCAACTGGTGGGAGTCGGCAATTTCACTTCGGCGCGTGCCGAGGAATATTGATTTGAATTGGAAAGACATAGACTGGAAGTCCGATGAGCAACATCCGCTGGCTCGGTTCTATGTAATCTTTGGGTCTTCTTTCGAATTTTATGAGGATAGGACTATCGCTCTTAGCCGACATCCCTTGGTGGAAACCTGTAAAGAGCTGCAACTGTTCAATCAGCTCAATTTAGGAGAGCAGTTGCGAAGTCGAACGGAAGACATCTACTCGGTGATGAACCATATTGCCGAGAGGGATGAGAGGACACGACGAGTCATCGAACGATACTATCAGGATTCTATAAAGGCTAAAATCTAGTGTGCTTGTCGTTGTCAAAAAAAAAAAAGTAACAGTGTTCATTTTCTGTCTTGAGGATTGAGTAAAATGCAAATCTATGGCTATGCGCGATTTCAGTGATGTTGCAAGCCTCCAGGGCTTCACAGTCCGCCATAATTATTCGGCGCCAGCGCCAATGTTGGCTTTTTTTTATGGTTTCATTATACATCTTCAAATTCATCCTCATCCTCATCGGATTCCTCGGCCTCCTTCTTGACCTCGGGCTCAATTTTGGCATCAGGATCAGGTTTGATATCAGGTTCGACCTTGATTTTCTTTGCTGCAGGTCCATCGTCGGCAGGGGTAGACGGAGTCCCAACAGATGAGGTCGGGACACTGGAGGTCGGTTCGAGTTCACGTTTAATGCCAGCGACAGAAGATGTGGTAGGGGCACTTGTAACGCCGCCAGCCATGGCGGGCGTACTCGGTCCGCTTGGACCGGAGATTCCCTCAACGTCCTCAAAATCTTCCTCGTCTGAGTCATCCTCTGCGCTGCTGGCATCTGCCTGGGCTTGCAGCGCCTTTTCCCGCTCCATTTCAGCGTAGTAAGCGGCGACTTTGTCATCCAAGGCATCGACGCTGGGCTTTTGGTCCTCATCCGCAAGCTCGGGCTTCACCAAGGAACCCACCTCGGTCTTGATCTGAGCACTGCCAACCTGGGCGGCATTGACCGTAGAATGTGTGTGCCAAACTGGAAGTGCATTTTGCTTTTCGAGTGCTGCTTTGCGAGCGGCCTCATCGGCCTGCTCGGCGGCACTCTTCTCTTCACTCGAGGTGAGAGAGATCTCCAGTGCAGCGGCATCCGTCTTGGCATTGGGACGTGTGATGTCCTGGGCCTTGGGTGGAACAGCAATCGCGGCACGGACTGGGTGTGTGTTCTGATTCCGGATTACCTCCACCTTGTGATCCCACGCTGTTTCGAAGTCATTCGGCGGGATTTCCACCGAGTCAATCTGCTTGAGCAGTTTGAGCATGTTATCCAGCTGTGCCATAAGCTTACTGTTTTTCTCGTGGCCCGTACGGTCCATTCCTTCCGCGCCCTTGACATCCTCCGTCCGTTCCAGGATGGCGCCGCAATTTTGACATTCGAATCCTTCATCTCCGACCAGACTCAGTACGTCCAGTTCAGTCCACTCTGATTTGCATCGTACACAAATGTACTCCTTGCGCTCCTCACTCGGTGTGTACTGCGCCTTGATGATGGCTGTCAACTTGGAGACTTTGAATTTGATCGCATCGACCACCGGGTGTAGAGGGATGTAATAGTATTCGCGGTTGACTGGGCGAGTAGACCCATCACGTATCTCGGCGCGTGTGCTCCTATATTCAACAGAGAACTAGATCAGCTTTGTATTATCCACCGTTGGTCGTAGATCACATCAGGGAGAAGTGGCATACACTCCGATCAAACGATCCTCTCGAAGTTTGGCGCAAAGCTTGCGAAGATCTTTCTGTTGCATTCCCATCAGGAAGGCGAGATCCTCAGCATGAAGACTGTAGCTGGTCAGCAATGTGCCCATTCAACAGAGATCAACTCTCATCATACACTGAATGTAGGAATAGCGCATCGACAACCAAAATGTGGCGGGTCTCGTAAAAAGCACGCGCGACAGTTCGGATAAGCGTCTTTGAAAGATCCATGGTTGCAGAAGCTCTGGAGTAAAATATTGTCGTCGGGAAGAAGGCCGGGAGAGAATTTAACTGGAGCGCAAGGCGAGAAGTCGCAGTATTCAAATATTGGACAAAATAAGCATGCTTCGATCAAAGACAGCGAAATGAGTGAGGGGGTCCACGACGAAAGTGAGAGTTACGCTTGAGCGACAGGCAGCGCTGAGCTAGTGAGTGAACAATGAGCGATACATTTCCGGTTCAATGCCCAGAGCTTCACGTCACATGCAAAGTTGATTCCTCAGGCGAGAATGTGACCCGATATGGCTAGTCTGGGTTATCCACACACTAGGCTATTATAGGACTAGTGCCGAGATCATGGAAAAGATGAACCACGCGGAGTCGAAGGACAAATTTCCCCGAAACATTGATTTCATGCGTGCCTCGATCATTCACCAGCGGAACCTTTTTGGGATCGTAACAGCACCCAGGAGTTCAATTCTGATTCGATCACTCCCTCAAAACACCCAGAACCACGCTGTTAGTCGTCAATTTTACCGATCTTTCTGGCGCGACCCGTCTGCACCTTATACAAATTTATCAGAGGTCTTCCAGCGGATACAATGGCCGACAACAAAGGAACAGGAGGCAGAGGTGGTGAAAGGCGTAAGAACCGCGATATGGGGCGAGCGGAATGGAGGTACGGCGCATCAATTGTAACCTCCCATTCATCGCATTGTCAGCTAACTAATTAAGTCGCCAAGCGATAGACAAGCGTCAGCGTCATGAAGACAAAGCCGAAGCCAAGCGTCGCAAGATTGAGAACGGCGAAGAGGTCAACTTGCCAATCTACGCGACCCAATTCTCCAAGGAGGAGATCGACAGCGAAGAGCGCCGCCCCAAAAAGAAGGTTGCGCTTCTGATGGGATACTCGGGCACTGGATACTCCGGAATGCAGTTGTAAGTCTTTTCTTGCGCAGTGTATGGCCATTCATTGTGCTGACAAGGTATGGTATAGGAACGAGCAACAACGCACCATTGAAGGTGATCTATTCACGGCCCTCGTCAACGTCGGCGCGGTTTCCAAGGCGAATGCAGCGGATCCCAAAAAATCTTCTTTCGTCCGTTGTGCCCGCACAGATAAGGGTGTCCACGCAGCTGGAAATGTTGTGTCGCTGAAGATGATCGTCGAAGACGAGGATATCATCCAGAGAATCAACGCCGAGCTCAGCCCCCAAATCCGTGTTTGGGGCTACGAAATTACCAGCAAAAGTTTCAGCTGTTACCAGATGTGTGATTCCCGGGTTTACGAATATTTGATGCCAAGCCACTGTCTCCTCCCGCCTCACCCAAGCACCTATCTTGGGAAGAAAATCATCGAGCTTGCCGACAAGGCAGGCGAGTTGGATGCCGTCACAGCTCGGCAGGAAGAGGTCGCAAGCTATTGGGAAGACGTTGACCAGAAGTACATCAAGCCGATCTTAGAAGCCCTCCCGGAAAACATTCGCAGCATCGTCGAAAAGTCTCTCTACCAGGACGAGGGCCGCGATGCACTCCAACCCGCAGAAGAGAAGGAGGTAGTCATCTCTACGCCAGCCGAAGAGTCCGTGCAGCAGGAGACCAGCGAACAGCCCGTAGCTGAACAACCGGCCGATGGAGAGGCCCCAAAGCCTTTTGTCATGGACCCCCGCCAAAAGGCCATCAACGACGCCATCAAGTCCATCAAAGCAGCATACCTAACCGCAAAACGCGCCTACCGCGCGCCCGCTTCACGCATCGCGCGCCTGCAAGAATGTCTCGATCGCTACGAAGGTACGAAGAACTTCCACAACTACACGATCCAGAAGACGCACAACGACCCCTCGGCGAAACGACACATAAAGTCATTTAAGGTGAACACTACGCCGATTATCATCGATGGCACAGAATGGCTCAGTCTGAAGGTCCATGGACAGAGTTTCATGATGCACCAGATTCGCAAGATGGTCGCCATGGCTACGATGGTTGTTCGCTCGGGCTGCCATCCTGATCGGATCACTGAGACATATGGTCCTGAGCGCATTGCTATTCCTAAAGCGCCTGGTTTGGGTCTCTTGCTTGAGCGTCCTATTTTCGATGCTTACAATAACAAGGCACAGGGTCTTGACCGTCAGCCGATCAATTTCCAGAAGTTTGAGGCGGAGATGAATGAGTTCAAGCAGCGGGAGATCTATGATCGGATTTTCCGGGAGGAGGAGCAAAGTGCTGGGTATGATATCATTCCAATCAATACCCTCGTTTGATTTCGCAAGACAACAATACTGACTTTTGACTACAGCTTTGGTTCTTTCTTCAACCATATCGATCATTTCCCCGCCGGTTACTTCCTCTATGTTACTTCTGGGGGCATTCCCGCGGCTAAACTCGCAACTGCACCTACCGCTGCTGACCCCAGCAGCCCCAAAGCTGGTAACAGAGCTCGCGGCCCTCCACGGGCTCAGCAGGATGCACTTGCTGCCGTGGAGGTTGAATCAGAAGATGAGGCAGATGCCCCAGCTCGCGGAGAAGCCGAGGGTTAATCAAACAAAAGATATCTACGTATTACTCCATCATTGAACGGAATGAACAATAATGCGCTACGAACTTTGTTGAATGCAATCCACTCAAAGACTTAGGTCTCGAGACCCGAAACTCTTTCATTTCAATGCTCGGAAATGGGCTTGCGAAATGCATGTAGATGACCTATCCGTCCAATGTCACCCTTCATAGAAATAAATCCTACTCCGGCTCATCCCCGGCAGAAGAAAACGCCAATAACAACCACAATCATCGTAATGAAAAATAAAAACAACAGCAAGAATTCGTAAAATCCGTGAGTATGAGAATTTGCCTTTAGTCACATGCACACATCGTGCTCGCTGAATCCACTGACATCGCAAGAACGTATGGAAAAGAAACACAACAGAAAGCATATTCATTACAGCGGGAAATGTCATCGCTTAAGGAGATCCAGCGACTCCCATTTCGGAATCACTTGCGATCACCGAGTTTGCGTCCCATTCCTCGACTGAGGCTACGTCCGATTCTAGGGGGATCGAGTTAGATGATGTTCCAGGGCCATTCAGGAGGGATAGAGATTCGAGCATACCGGAAGGCAGGTCATCGGGGACTTCTTCGAGCGACATCGATTTAAGCAGGGAGAGGAGTTCTGAAAGTATTGGGTTAGTGGGGCTGTAAGAACCCTAAGTGTGTACACTCAAGCATACCATTGGCTTGTTGAACTTCTTGCTGGTCCGTCTCAGAGTCGTCATAGAAAGTAGCCAGACAATAGTTGATCACTGGGGTAATGTTCTCAAGCAATCTGGCGTCAATATGACTGATCTGATCGGCCAGGAATGCCGACTTGAGTCGCTCGAGACAGGCATTCGGCAGCCGACGACAAATGTTATGGCGTCGCTCTCGTGTGATGGTGGTCTGCGATTCGTCATTCTGTTCGGTGTCCTCTGTGTTGCCCTCCATATTATCATCGTTGAAGACCATCTCTTCGAGGATATTCTGCATATTGCGACGAACCGACTCGTCCTTATCAATGAGCAAGGTCGGGGCCCAGACCGGGATATGGTCGAGAACAAGCTCGGTAAAATCGGCAGAATCCATATTCAGCCGCTCGTTAGTGCCACGGCAAAGACACATGAAGAAGTCCATATGCTCCTGGCCGCCGCTGTTGTCAATGCTATCAATTCCCTTGGCAATGAAGTCGATCATGCCAATGACTAGCCCCTTATCCGGACAACGCTGGCAGAACGTTGTGGCTGCCTCCAAGAATGGTGTGCACTGGACGGCGGGTTCGAGTCTGACGCCATTTTCCAGTGTCGATTGAATGGAAGTGAGAAAACCCGCATCAGGCTCTCCGTCCAACAGAACTCCAATAATCGCGCGAGTAGTCTGGTGCCTCGCAAGAGTCTCATGCTTCAGCAGCTTCAACAAGATAGACAAGGACCCATCAGGTTCGGTGGGGTGGATGAGTTCCATTTCTCTAGTGCTGGTGGAGAATTTGCCATTCAAAAACCGCCGTTGTCCGCCAATGGGAGTTGGGCGGAGCGAAAGGTCAACGTGTTTGAAGAAGACCAAGCACAATGACAGCAGAATCAGGTGGTTAAACCGACGTCCTTTGCTCAAGAGGCGGACATAGTTGGGATACCGGATCCGCAATTTCTTACTATCGTCTTCATCGATCCAGAGAATCTCCATACAGGCAGCAAAATGGCCATGCTCGAGTAAGACGTGAATGATCTCCGGGCCATAGGTGCAAAGCTTCAATAAGAAGCCAAAGTAGTCATCCCAAACTCGAAAAGCAGATTGAACTTCGGTCCAGAGGCCAGCCATCATAGGCACAATTTGCTGAATGGCTTCATCAAATCGGTCACGCCATGAGATCCGTTCATCTTCATTGAGATCCTGGCTTGTCGACATCAAGTGGAGATGTTTTAGGGCATAATTGATCAGCAGAAGTCCCTTGTTTCGGAGTTCTGCGCTCTGTGGCTTCATCATGAGATTGTACATCGAGGTTGGCCGATTAATAACCCATTCAAGCACCGATTGAGCCGCATTGGGGCTTTTGTTGATCATGTCGACGAGTTCGCTGTAAACCTCCTGGTGTCCTTGTGAATACTTGGTACGCGTGACCAATTGCTCAATGGTGTCCATTCCGACATTGATGGCCAATGACTCTGCCCTAGTCTTGTTGACATTTTCCGTTCCCATGTCAGGCCACCGCTGAAGCAATCTGCCCACGAAGTATGCATATTGCGGGTCCAGGAGACAGTATATCCGAATGAGCATTTCATTGTCCATGGCAATGTAGTTCTGGGTCGAAATTGACACCGGCAGGTGTATAGGGATGTCGGGTCTCGCTGGCTTAAAGATTTCTTTCGACTTCTCGATCGTGGACACACGTTGGTAGAACAGCATGTATGCATTCCAGGGCTTGATTTTGGGGGCTCCATTCATGAACTGCATCGTGTCACTCGGGCCACCAAAGCATTGGCTTGCGATTGTGCTAGGGTCGAATTTGCTGACATCGGAGTCGTTGAACTCAACCCAATTTGCTTCACCGCCAGACGAAGGGCGTTCAAGTGTATATGAGTAGTAGTGGCCCGATTCGGCTGTACCAGTGTGCACAAGAACCCCAACCAATTCAAAGATATCCGGTGCAATAGTCTGCTCCTGATCAGAGAGATGCTCGACCGTGTAGGGGGTCATGTCAATGTGGTGAGGGAATTGGAACTCGTCATTAATCTTGCTTCTCAGCATATGCACCATGTCGAAGTCAAACCGTTTCAGGTGGAAGATCAAATTGTCAGGAACATCTTTCAGGCAAGCACTAATTAGGAGTTAGAAATCGGTTTGTATCACTATGTCATTGTCACTCACCGCTTCACGGCATCCACATGCCGGCCACAGGAGGTACAAGAATATTTGTTATCTGAAAGCTCGTTAGAATTCGAGCTCCGTTAGGGTCGTAGTATTATTAACTCACCTCCCTGCATCACCTCGCCCGCAACGTAGGCCCGCAAACTGTCTTCAAGAGTCGCCTTCCCCTTGATCTCGCACTGAATTGCAGAGAATGGTTCAAGTCTTTCCGAGATATGATCGCATTCCATTGACTTGATTTGCTGAACAAGCTGCCCTCCATAGAAAGACCGGAACTTCTTCTTCTTTTCAGAATCAAGAACCTGAGCCTCCCAGCGGTCAAACAGAAGGTTGTAGAACTCATCAACATCCATCTGGACAGTCACATCGATCTCCTCGTTGTCATAGGTGAGAATGCTTTTCACAAAGTCCGAGGGCTCAATGCTCTTGCTCCAGGTCTCCTGCATCCATGTAAACAGTCGCTGGGTTTCATAGAGAAGCTTTTGGGAGATCCGATCAGCAACGGGGAGATTCAGGATAAAGTCTCGGAACTCAATATTCATGAAAAGCTGCGTCACGAGAGAGTTGAGGTAACATGTATTCGAGAAATTCTTGAGGCCCGCATAGCCTTCCGGGGACCGGAGCATTAGCGATCTATTATAGCCATATTCCAGATAAGGGGAGTCTAGAGTTGCAATTAGTTTGATGTGAAGATAAAATGCAGTGGGCAAAAATCAGTGATCCGCACCTCGTGGAACGTTTGTGTTGAGGAGCTCCAGAACTTGACAATAAGTCTCATCGTTCTGTTTGCACAATGAGTTCACGACATTGTAAAGGCTCGAGCGAGTGTAGCTGTGCATGACGGGAACCTGAGGCACTGCATGTTCCACCGTGTCTGGAGAGAAATCTGGGAACAGGTATTGGTTGAATATGTCCTCGGCAATGTTCCTAGCCCCCAGTTAGAAATGCATGTAGACTTTATTAGACGGAGGAGAAATGAGACTTACAAAGTGTCCAAAGTGACGCCCGCGGTGGTGGCCAATTCCAGACACCATTCTAACAAAGCAGAAAGCCCGATGATCAAATTATCTGCCGGCTCACGCCCAACAAACTAAAAATCATTAGTAAACAGTGATTATCCGTATTTCGGGGATAAATATACCTCTTCTGTTTGGTGAGTGAGCATAACTGCACTCCATTGTTGAAGGTACTCGTTGAAGATCAAGTCCCGAGGTGACTTCTGTGCAACTACGCGGAACATCCATAGAGCAGCGTTGAAGAACTCCTCCGACTGGGGAACATGTTCAAGGGTCTTGGGTATCACTTGCAAAAATGAAGACCAAAGAGTAGCAAGCATATCAATCCGGTTGGGGTTCCCCCCGGCAGGAGACTCCGTATCAAGATTTTGCATTGACAGCTTAAACGGTTTCAGTGGGCCGCAGATTATCTTCAAGCGTTCCAGAATATCAGTCCGGATTGGCTTTCGCTTTTCTTCCAGGAGCAAAGATAGGATCAACCCATCAAACTGCGCGTGCTGTTTGACAGCGTTCCAGACATGAATGTCGCGCAATGAGCCCTCAACTAGGACCGCAAAGGAACTGCAAACCAAACTTTGGGCGCATGTACCAGCCGGTGGGTCAGTGGGACACGTGCGGCCAATTTCGAGCAGGTCAAGAACGCGTCGGACCAAAGTAATTGGATCGGCAATAAGAACGGACTCGTCATCAGTCGGGCGATAGACTAGGCCACAGTTAGTTAAGGCC
This sequence comes from Penicillium hordei, assembly GCF_028827395.1. Lineage (NCBI taxonomy): Eukaryota > Fungi > Ascomycota > Eurotiomycetes > Eurotiales > Aspergillaceae > Penicillium > Penicillium hordei. Next base: position 6,541,284 of record NW_026623142.1, read on the forward strand.
CATTAGCTAAACAATTTAATATTCGACATACCAGATATAGCCAGTAGAAGACATTCGATGGCTCTAGTAGCCAGCACAGTGGTAATCGAGTTACCAGAGAGAGAGCTGAACAGCTCTTCTGACGTCAGGAACGCGACCAAGACCCGATTGCTATGGGACACAAAAGATTGGTCTGGAGACATCTGTAACGATATTTAGTACGAGCATCATTCAAATCAAAGCGGCCAGCCAACCTACCTCTGCAGCCTCCTCGTGGAGACACATTGACAGTGTATTCAAGGAGTACAAGGCCTTGAAAGGTCTTTGCAACGGGAATATGTCTTTTTCGGTATTGCTGTTGGATCGAATAAGTTCGAGGGCCCGCGCTTGAGGCGGGAAGACAACCAGGAAGTCAATTATCTGCAAAGTGTCAGTGTCAGCATTCTGCTAAAATAAAGGGGTCAAAGGGATTATACCTGTCGAGCCAAGTCATCCTTAAGGTCAAGCATATCATACAGCTCGTCGAAGTGCTTCAGCACTTCGTTGTCCACTGCTGTGAGTGACTGCCTACTCCCAGCCCATGTGATTTCATGGGCATCAGGGGCCTTTCGAATGATGAGTAAACCCGAAGAGAGCTTCAAGTTCTTCACAAGTGCCTCTGGATCTTGCAGCAACTCGACCTTCTGTCCGCCGAGGATAGTAGTAAACTTAGAGAATCGACTCAGCTGCACGAGCATTTCCACAAGCTCGGCAGCTGTGGAGAGGCTACCAATGCGCTTTGAGCAGATCTTAGGTATGGCAGCGCCATTGAAACATTGATATCGAAATTCGATGGGCTCCCCTTTCAGAGGACGCTCCGGGAGAGTAGGCGGAGAGCCACGAGGGGAGCTGTATTGTGGCCGAGTTCGCAATCCATGGAGTAATTGACGAAGGAAATGTAGAGACCGGCTGAATATAAGTTCGTCAGTTCCGACAGCGCCATTGGAATTGTCTATATCCATAGAAACATCGCCATTGGTTGCTCCACTGCAAGATGGTTTCAACGCGATAGCGGCGGACTTTAGTTGGTCCACGCAGCGATTGACAAGAGCAATATGAGTAGCGGCGATAGCCGATCGGGGTGATCTGTGAACAATACCGTGGTCCAGGTAGCTATCGATGGCGAACTTAATGGCCTCGGCTTCGATCGATTGTGGAGGTGCCGTCAGTATGAAGTTCCAAATCCGATCCATTCCAGGAATAGATATGACTTCATTTTCCCCGACAATAGGAGGCGACTTGATTCGAATCTCATAGTGGACCGACTGTTGAGCGAACCATAATACCTCGCGCGAGTAGTCCTTGGGAAGCACATCTGGTAGATACTCGTGAATGCATAGTTCAAGAAATTGGTTCTCTTTGGCGGTACGTTTGGTGAGATCAACCATCATTTTCCAAATGGTTTGACGCTCCTCGGGAACCAAGTTCTCGGACATGAAAATCTCCTCCCAGAGTGTCTTCCCGAGATCAGGTGTGATGGTGTCAGGGGCCAGATCAATAAGACGCCGCAGGATTTCCACCCGCGAGGCAAAGTCGTGCTTGAAAGATGGATCCTTAAGCTTTGCGTGGTCTTCACTAACGAGATGGTGAAGTTCGATTATCACCAAGCGCGTCAAATCGAAATCGGTCGCAAGTTTCCAAAGCTCTCGTGCATCATCACGGGGTACTAGCGCATTCAGCACTTGGATGCTGCCTGCAGTGCATTCATTCATCTCTCCAATGTCTTGAATGCACCGCTCATATGTCTCCGCCATGTCGGCTTCGTTGAGTCCAGCCTTGATGAACTGTCCCAGCTGCTCGCTTCCAAACCCCTGCATAAGTTCCTTTTGTTCCAGAGGCAGGTCCTTTGCCCCCGAGCTCTCACGGATTAGGCGGATGCAGAGCTTCAGTGGAATAGAATCGACATGCTCCTCACCAGACATGTTGCGATAGTCCCGATCACGATCCTGTTGCCGTTCGCGCATACGAGGCACTAGCTGTTCACAGAAATCGATTATGCGACTGTCGAAGCGATCCAAGGGAAACTCGAGTAACTTTGAGCAGACATAGAGCAACGCTTTAGACCTCGACTGGTGCATGGCAAAGGTTCGTGCGAGCATGGATATGACCTCGCAGACAGTGCGATCATCTTGGCTCTCGGTGACGGTTTTCCAGATAACATCCGTGTCGTGGTCGGTGTATTTCGCCGTCACAATCAGAAATCCAAAGATGTTACTGCTGCGGCTGATCAACTGTGGGTGTGAGTCGATGCCGACAAGATAATCGAGGATCTTGATTTCCCGAAGATATTTAACCAAGTACTTCAAAAACGGCGACTCGATCCCATCGCGGTTCTGAGATACATTTTGACCCCAGATGCTGACCAGGTCTGATTGCATCATTTCCACTCCATGGACACGAAGCTCCATCCGACCTTCCATGATTTGCTTTTTCAAGGTGTCGAATTTCCATGTCCAAATAACACAGAAAGCGGCTTGCTCTGCATCTGCCTCCTCGGGTACTTGAATCGACAATTCCTGGGCAAGTTGGAGTAAAAATTCCGGGTAACCGAAGCAAAGGAAACGGTAGCTGCGGAAAATTGGGTTCAGAAGACTATCGCTCAATTCACTGGTAGCCAGTTGCGACTTCTTTTCAACAAATGTCCGGTATACTTTGTCAATTCTTCGAACCGTTTCGTAGAAAGGCTGAAGCCTAGTTGAATCAGCAAGTAGGTCAATGGGAGAATCAGAACCGCCATTTTTGTTCCTCTCTGTGTCGCATTCAAAAAGTGCGAGCATGTTGACCAAAGGCGCTGAAAGCATGGTGACGATCTGCGGACACTTCGGAAGCAATGCAAGCAGGTGCGAAGTGTATTGCATAAGTACGCCGGGTGCATCAAACGGAGGGGATGAGATCTGAGCTTTCAGTCGAGCAGAAAGATTGAGAGTTCCAGTGCGGGACTGGTTTTCCAGGACCCGGAAAAAGGGAATTTGATCGCCATGGAACATCCAAGGGAAGCTATGAAGATATCGTCGACAGGTGCTTGGAGGCATTTCGACGTCTTCGTCATCTTCGACAACAGCACTGAGAAGTGTGGTGTCCATTTGAACAAGATGAAGAACAATGCGGGCATAATCAAGAAGATATTGTTCGAAGAAGCTTGAGGGGTCTTCGATACCGTCTAGTTGCAGGTCATGTTGTCTGCGCAAAAGACGGTCCAGGACGGAGGGCAAATATTCCCAGAAATCTAGATCTGCGGCAAATTCCTCGATTGTGAGCCTATCAAGATCGCGCACGCACGTGTGAAGCCATTCTTTTATTGTAACAAGCGCCGTGCCTTCCCGTAGGTGTCCTACTCGCTGAATTAGTATGTGACCAAGTCTCGTTGAGCGGAGCCTTTTATTACCATTCTCAAGCATATCACCAAGCGCCTTGAAGTTCTCTCGGGGCGTCATCTCAATGTGTACTTTGGGGAAGGACTCGGAAAGAGGAGCCACGTCTTGGATCTCTATCACTTCGGGCTCATCTTGATCCCGCATCACTTGGCCCAGTGACTTCCAGTTCGAGGTGTTCGGGTCTTGATTGATATCTTCCGGTTCAGCAACTTCGATTTCAGGACTTCGGGGTGAGGAAGGTGAGGAAGAAACTGAAATGGGGTTGGGAGCTGTGTCGGTATTTGGTAGGAGCTCCAGATCGCTACCAGAGAGCTCAGGGTCGGAGGGAGGGAGGTTGGGAGCCATGGTAGATGGAGGGAATTTTGTGTTAATGGTGACTTTGTTAGCTGGATTTCCAGAATCCGAGGTCTCATCCATGTCTGAGGCAGGTGCGATGGAGGCAGTATGCGAGGTTCCATCTAACGACAAGGTCGGACTGACGCGACTTCCACTGTCGAGACGCGGACGTTTCCGGGTCGCCTGAGGATCAAGATCCTCCATGGAGTCGCTGATGAATGGAGATTCTTCGATCAAGGGAGTGTGAGGCGGGGTGTAAGAGCTATCTGGCGGGGGTACAGCCATGTCATTTTCCGCGCGTAGTAGATCCAGGGTAGTTGAAACGCGTGAAATGAAGGTAATACAAGAATGATGGTTGAAGAAAAGGAAATTTGTGAGTTCAAAAAAAGGATTGAGTGGGAGAGAAGTAGAGGTAAGTCCTCAGAAAATGATAAAGCGGTCGACAGCTTTTTTTGGGGACGCGCCAGGACCAGTGACGTTGTTCTGTGGAGAGAACGAACAGGACGATCTCTCTCTTAAAGACACAATCAAGCTTCCGGGGATTTACTATCGCATATTTGCATTGCACATTTTCTATTGCAGTTTACAAAGAAATAAAATAATAATATATATTACTATGATACTATGATGTTTGTAGCAAATGTGACTGCCTACCTACACTATTACTCCAGCTATATATCAAGCGAATATAAAGCGCCAAAAAGTGCACAGCCCCTTATGCGGCCTTATGCATCAAGTCTGGACTCTCTTGGCATTCATGGTTTATTGTCTAATCAGTTCTGTTCAATTTGTCAAAAGCATGAGAAGTTTTTAGAAGTTTTATTTATCAGTGTCTATATCGTTGTTTGGACCAGGCATGATGCATGACGTCCATGTAACATAAGACGCAATTTCATTGACCCTTTCAATATCTCATAGATATAACTTACTAGAAAGTTCTCTACCTCTCTAATATCTATCACTTAATGAATAACAGAGGGACAGTCATTCTTCCATTGCCGTTTCAATCCGACGAATGATTCTAGCTGGGTTCCCCGCAGCCACATGAAAGGCGGGCACATCCTGAAGCTAAAGTCAGCATGATTGTACAATTAAGCTATGAAAAGGTGCATCCATGGATACAACATACCGTGATAACTACACTCCCGGCTCCAATAGTCACCCCTCTGCCAATAGTGACCCCAGGAAGTACAGTCACATTCCCGCCTAACCAGCAGTCCTCCCCAATAACGATCGGCTTGCCAGTCTCAGGACCTTCAGTGCCATTGCGTATGGCAGGATCAAGCGGATGAGTCCCAGAGAACAGACTGACATTGGGGCCGAAAAGTGTACGAGCCCCGACTGTGATAGGACATGTGTCGATGAAGACACAGTTAAAGTTGACGAAGACGCCCGCTCCAAGCTTGACGTTAAATCCATAGTCTATACGGACAGGAGATTCGACCCAGGGATCCTGCTCAAAGAGAGCTTCATCAGCTGCGGGATCATCTAGCTTTGGTGGCAGAGGGGTCTTGTCATCAGTGATACTATATGATGGTTTAGTATAGTTAAATAGTATATTTCCAAGTTGAAGTAAGCCAAAGCCTCAGCTTGACCGCATCACTCACTCTCTCCACATTTCAACGAGACGCCGACGAGGCACCTCGTCCGACTTATTGAACCGATTACAGGCCCACTTGCAGCGCGAACGAGCAGCGATCAAGTCCGGCGTGAAGGCGCGGTAGAGCTCTCCGCGAAGCATCTTCTCTTTCTCAGTAGGCTTCGACATGGCTGTGACGGCCATAGTTATCGCATATAAAAACCGACAAGAGGAGAAACAGCAAAACTAGACACTAGTTAGTATTTAAGACAGGTAGATATCTGAGAGCCCTAAAGCCAAGGCCATAGTGGGCCCGGGGGATGTCCACGGGCGTCATGTCGGGGAAAAGGTCCGCGGGTGCCGATGCAAAACAATACAACCCACTTCGGATTGTTCTCAGACAATGAAAACCATCACCCACTTACCACAGCACACTATTTAAATCCCACCAATTCCCTCGAAATGTCCCGTCCTCGAACAAAATAAACACAAAAAAAAACAAGTCTCTTTCCTCCAACCCTTATTTCTTTGGCAATGTACCCCAACGCATCCGCAACAACCTCCGGCGCAGAGGCAAACAAAGCCTCGAACTTCACGCACATTTCCAGGCCAATCCACGATCGCACCAACAGCAACGCATCCTCCTCTTCCTCCGATGCCTCAACTGACGCGCTCGATGTCGATACCTCAATATATCCCGACGGCAAAATGTCGCTGGCGGGGATATCGCTGCGCGCAATGCTCCTCGGAACCAGTCTCGGATTGTCAGCAAGCCTGTCGTTGTTCCTAAGCACCGTATATCAAACCCCACTCTGGCGCGTGCCCTTCTTCGTCGCCTCGCTGAGCCTGTTCCACTTCTTGGAGTTCTACGTGACGGCGCAGTACAACACGCGGTATGCGACTGTCTCAGCGTTCCTGTTGTCATCGAACGGATGGGCGTATAATATTGCGCACGGGTCTGCCATGTTGGAGTGCCTTGTGTCACATGTTTTCTGGCCCGGGCAGACTGCTGCGGGGCGGTTGGTTACTGTGACGGAACCGTTTTTCGGAAGCTCGGTCTCGTTGCTGCTTGTCGCAGGCTTTGTGCTTTTGTTGATCGGGCAGCTTATTCGCACCCTTGCTATGGCGCAGGCTGCTAGTAACTTCAATCACCATGTGCAGAGTCAGCATCAGGAGGGTCATGTTTTGGTTAATACTGGTCTTTATCGCTATCTGCGGCATCCGAGTTATTTTGGATTCTTCTGGTGGGGTCTCGGTACACAGCTGGTGCTAGGGAATATGGTTTGCTTTGTCGGATATTCCCTAGTGTTGTGGCGGTTCTTCTCGAGCCGGATTAAGCGTAAGTTGTCTGTCCGTTTTGGTATATTGGATATCTTGCTGACTGGTTTACGCGGCTGCAGGCGAAGAAGCTTACTTGATCTCCTTCTTTGGTGACGAGTATGTTCAGTACAGAAAAGCTACCTCGGTTGGTATCCCGGGAATTTAGTTGCAAAACGTTACAGTATCGAAGATATTGAATCGAGTAAATACAAAGAAACCATTGATATCAGCGTCAGCATGTGTGGTAATGTATGGAGCTAGACTTGATCGATTAGAAGTCTGGTATATGGTATAAGTGATCACACCCGTAGGCGTAGTAGCTTCAATGTTGTAAGCTATTTACATTGGCATCATTATAGCTTACTTTCAGGCGCGACTCCTCCAACCGCGCCACTCATGTAAGGTCCACTCTCATCCGACTCGTCCTCGGTGGTCTCGGCGCCGAAAAGGACAAGCTCACGCCCACCTTCAGTGCTCCACCATGTAACACAGCAGTGCGATCGATCAACATCCATCTCACCGCCAGCTAGGGCTTCCCAGAAACGATCAATACAAGCATGTCGCATATTGCGGTCGGAAATTGTGTTGATCAATTGTGCTGCTAAGGGGAGCCATTCCTTCAGATCTTCGACTCGGAGGAACGAAAGGGAATCGAGAAGAGCAAGGGTTAGGACAGCCTGTTCGGAGACAGGTGGACTCTGGCTCATGTCTGGATTTGGACCCTGCGGGGGGAGCGGTGTAGAGGAAGCATTCAAAGCACGGTCGTGAACAACTTCCAGCAGGATGGAGGGGAGAAGGGGCTGAGTATTTGCTAGAGGAGAAGGAGGTGCTGTAATTTGGATGACAGTCTTGAAAGCCAGACGGAATTGGCGCGCGGAAAGGTTATTGGGGAAAACCTGCGGATGATTAGAACCTACTTTCGTATAATACCGGGGTTGGAACTCACAGCAAACAGGTTTTCGATATAGAAAGGCAGGTGTTTGGCAGCTAATTCCGAATTATGGGGAATAGCGAAGACAACAAGCACCAGGCTGTGAGCAGCTTCGAAAATTTCCAACAGAAGACTGTTAGCACCGGCTGCGAGATATGGGAAAGCAGCGGACAATAATAGTTCCTCGTTTGTCTCTGAGGATATGACAAGAGGGAAATGCTCTGCGACATTCAAGAAAAATAGATCCAGACATCGTTCAACTGGGTGAGCAGGAATTTGTCCGATATCGCTTGGCTTAATGCTTCGCAGGAAGTTCTCGGCGAGGACGGGGTATTGTGAAAGGATGTCTATGGCTGCCAACAGCACGAACGTCTGCTGAGATGAGGCATTCTGGCCAAGCCGAGAAGAGATGAAATACATGTTGCGAAGTATGTGGAGACATTGCATCGATAGGTATGGGGCGCCTGAAAGAAACATAGTTAGTACAGAGCAAACATCATGACTTGTTCGTAACTTACTACTGCTGGCAGCAAGAGCCGGGTCGTTGATAGTTCTCCCCAGCACAGCCCGAAGGGTAATAATCACCGAATATAAGCAATTTCGCAACATCTTCCAGAGGGCAGGAAGTGTGATTTCCCGGGATTCTGTGTCTAGGAATTCTGTTTCTTCCGCAACGTCAATCTCAGACAATTTGTTCTGACGCCATTGAACCATGAGCGTCCGAACGAAGCCCGCCAGGTAATCAACAGTCTGCGCAACAATTCTCGGATCCCGAACATTATCAACAGAATGTGCGATGAGACGAGACAGAGGTCCCAGAGTAGACACAAGCGGGCGAACAGCTACTGCCGAGACGACACCAAACGTGGGGGAGTTGGATGACCAGCGGAACTGCTTCCCGGGAGCTTCAACAACATCTTGATCAATAGATCCCAAGAAATAGCCACCTTCAAGGCCCTCCGAAGACAAGTACGCTGATTGAATCATCGCCGGGAGCAAGCGATCATAATCCAGCTTGCTTCTCTCGAGATCGGACAGAAGCTCAAAGGTGTAGTTCAAGACCATAGTGATGCACTGTCCGTCAACCCCAGTCTCAGGGCCAACCTCCTCCAGCGCTAATTGTGCCGCTCTCGCAAGTGCCGACTCGAGTTTCACTCGAATATGCCGTGGTAAGCCCCGTCGGTTCTGTCCCTCAAATCCCATCAAGATTCCGCCCAGCAGAAGCGTATGCCTCCACCGCGGGGACTTATCATCGGCGCCCTCAGCGACCGCTTTAACCCACGCCTCATACTCAATCTTCCTATTCCGCCCGTACGGTATCCGAGGTTCGTCGGTCGTATCGTTCTGCAAGACAGCGATGGCGGCGGTGTTGAAGACGCTGAGGATCTTGCGACATGATTCGAGGTCAACGGGGTGGCTCCAGAGCGAAGGCGCAGTGAGGAGTTGTGATGAAAGAAGTGTCAAATTCAGAGGATTTCCTAACATTGACAGAAAACTCGTAGCCGTGGGAAGAAGACTGAATCAGCCGGTTGTTAGCCTGCCATTGACCTCCCCAATCCCATTAGAGTATTTGGTACTTACGAAGCGGCATCTTGGAAGCTGGAAGTCGCCTGCAGCGACCGCAGCAGCGTAGCCAGAGATCGTTCCGTGGCCATTTCAAGACTGGGGGTAATAGGGATGCTCCCAGACAAGTGACTCTACATCGCCCAGGGAGTTGAGATGATCAACCGCGGAGAAGCCGAGGTCCGGCTCCAGAGCCAAATACGGGGACGCCCACGCAATATTGACCAATGACGCAGAGCCAAACAGTGCAAACAAGCATCGTCATCTCCAAGGGTCTCCAGACTTGCCTTTTTTTGTACGCGTGCAATACATTTATGGTCAAAGTGACTCTCCTTTATTCACGTGTCATGCTTCGATAATTGATTTCTGCAGCTGAACCGGCGCAGCTACCTCTCTATGGCCAACAATCGCGTCCCGATTAACTACGAAGTGCCTTCGTTTCCGTCGTTGTACGATCCCGTACCGGCGAATCACCAACAAGCATACTACCTATACTACACGAAGGACATCTGGCGCTTCACACTGTTCTGGACGCTGATATTTTACGGCGCGACACATCTCACTGTTGCCGGGTGTGCCGTGCTGACTCATTTCCGTAACTGGAATGTGATATGGATTGTGCCGTTGGTGTACAGTTTTATTGCAGCCCTGGAGTCGCTTTTAGCTGGCAGCATAATTGGAGTTGTGTAAGTTGGTTGCTTGACACTTGATTTACCCAGGATGATTAAGTAGCTGACGCTTCTACGGTGGATAGCCTCGGCGCGGTGTATGAAGCAGGCAATTTCAGGATGTCAACTTGGCTACCGATGATTTGGGGCGGTGTCAATGTTATGGTTCTTATTGTCACCAGCTTCCCAATGCAAGGTGGCCTTTGAATGGCGTCCCGGCTGCTACTACCTTTGATCATACTACGACATGTCTACGTGGACGGCAACTCCGATTGGGAATATGTCCAACCAACCTACGCAAAGTCTCATCGACAACATCCAGGAGACTTGGAAACACCTGAAAATTTCCTATGATACAAATGGGATTTGATATCTCAAATAACGCCGTCGCCACGCATCAAAGTAGCTATGCTATGTCCTTTGCGCCAATGCCAAGCCGATTCAACGTGCATTTCAAACCAGGTGTCCATTTTTCATCACTGTCTCCGGTTTCCATCGGGCATACTACCGCCTTGCAAACCAGGCAGGCCACCAAATCCACCAGGGAAGCCAGGGTTGCTGGCCAAAGCTTGGAGGTTGAGATTTTGTGGCATGGGGAAACCCTGGAGTTGCTTCTGCAATTGTGCGAGATCCATATTCATGGGCGGTGTTCCGGTCATACCCTGCCGCATGGGGAACCCATGCATTCCAGGTGTGGGAGTACTCGACTGCGATGGAGGATGACCTGACATGAGTGCAGCCAAACGGTCTGGATTCATCCCACCCATAGCGCCACCATCTACTCCTGGCTGCCGAGGCTGAGCACTGCCAATACCAGGTAGCAACCCTGGAACGTCGGGCTGAGGGCCGGCCGGCGGCGCACTTTGAATACCCGGCAGAGCAGGGCCGCCTGGTCGTCGTTGATCGACCAGGCTGTCGGCTTCGTCCTGCATTTCTTGCTCCTCGTCCTCGCGCATTTGTTTCCGGCCAAACCCGCGGTTCCATGTTCCTTGGGCTTCTGCAGCCTCTTCGCCAATGTGGAATCGGTCTTTCATATAGCTAGTCTCGCCAGGCCGAGTCCGCGACCAGAATCGAGTGAAGTTATCCTTAGATCCAGAAGCCAAGATATGGCCCAATGGGTGCCAGTCTAGTGACCAAATTGTAGCACCGTGTGCGTATTGTACCCGATGCGCCGGATAGATCACCTGCGGGGGAGTATTGGCTGGATCCGGGCTGTCATACGGTGCCACTGTGGGAATCTGGCCGGCCGGCAGGTGAGGCTCGTCAAGTAGATAATGATAGAGAGAACCATCCTCAGCACCAGTCGAGATAAGGTTACTGTGAATGGGGTGCCATGTCAAAGAAGAAACCGGCTTGTCATGGCCTCGCAGAATGCAAATATCGCGCATCATCCGCAAATCAAATACCCTGGCAGTCTGGTCTCGCGACGAAGTAGCAAGGAGGTTGCTGTTCACACGTGAGAATCGCGTCGATGTGACGGTGTTTTTGTGGCTGTGGAGGGTCGTCAAACAGCGACCAGTGCGCGGATCCCAGAACTTGACCTGGTGATCCTTCGATCCAGAAACAATCAGACCCTTGGTCGGGTGCCAGTCGCAAGACTTGACATCCCAGTTGTGTCCGGTCAGTGTTGCGTCGGCCGTTCGGGTTGCAAAGTCGAAAATTTTGAGAGTTGTGTCATCGGACGCTGAAAGGAATTTGGTATCACTGGGTGCCCAAGCTAGATCGCGGACTGCATCGTGGTGCGCATCATCGATCGTCTCGACGTTGTTGAAGTTGGGTCGCCAGTATTTGATATCACCTCTTTGTCCACCAGAGACCAGCCAGTCTTGGCTATGGGCCCATGCTAAGGACGTGACACCGGCTTGTATTTGATCGTAGTGTGCCTGCATCGAGAGGACATCTCAGATTAGCAAGAGCACAACCCACAGAACCTGTATATACGCACATCCATGACGGTCTCGAAATTAAACGCCGTTCCATTCCAAAGCATAAACTCTCCTGTATGACCGCCGGTCAACAGCCGCCTTCCCTCGGGGGTCCATCGCACGACGACGATGGGTTTTTTTGATTTTCCAATTGACTGGTGAAGGTGTCGGACAGGGATTGTATCGACAGCAGAATAGGGCCGCGCCATCGGGGGAAGAACCTGTCGCAAGTCAATATCTTTGTCCCACCAGCCCAGAGCAGTTCAAACGACACATACATCGACCGCGAAGCTGGGACTTGGTCGTTCCGTCTCCAATCGATATCCTCCTTTGTATCTCGGTTGCCGTGTTCGCATCCATTGTACCATTGAAGAGCCATAATCCGTGACGAGACCTGAGAGTAACGGTTGTCAGTCAGGCTTCAGGCTATGAACAAGCAGAAGCTCAGTCAAAGTAACTTCAAAGCAAGCAAACATACGTGGTCTGCGAGGCCCGACTGGACCGTCGAAATTCTTCCCAAATCGCCCTGAGCCGTCACCTCCATTGTCGTCGTAGTAGGCCATGGCGACCGGTTGAAAAGATGTACAGGATCAAGGCTGTCGGTTTGCAAACATTAGGATTGAAAGGAAATAGAAGTTTCAAATACTGATCGAATACTGGATCGGACCGGTCCAACAGAAGCACAAAATATGCGGAGAGAGTCGAAGCTCTTCGGAGCGCAGGATCCGTCCCTTGATCGCTTGTGACGCTGATTGGCCCCTGCGGGATTTATCTGCAAGCTTGCGCTATGATGTCTCTCCCCCCGCCATGTCCAGGTATTAAATGATCTTGTTTCGCGTGCTTTTGTCTTTTGTCTTCTTTTTCTCCTCTTCTCATTTCATCTGCCGTAATTGTGCGGCCTGGCTGTTGCTCTACTCTTCGTATTGCTCTCCGTCGGTGCTCCGGTTTAATCGGAGCTCGACCTAAGGACCCTTTGGTTCCTCACACTCCCGAGATTGCAGAGCTGTTAAAATGACTACTCAGACCGGAGCAATTACGAGGGCTCGCGAAGAATCGCAGGTCAATTCAACGAATGGGGCCATCTCAACTGTAACCGAGGTCTCTCCGCCATCAAGTTCAACTTCCAAGAAACGCAGTAAATATCGCCATGTAGCTGCATACCACTCGGAAGCTCGTCATTCCAGCCTCAGTCGAGAGGCTGATGTGCTTCCCAATTTCCTGGGGTTCCGAAATCTCATGGTATTGGTACTTGGTAAGGATCGCTACAGAGTTGTATACGCAACCGGCTAATGCTCCGACAGTGGCGATGAACCTGCGATTGATCATTGAAAACTTCATGAAAGTGAGTGATCCAAATATTCAATTACTGTTTCGAGGTTGTTAACTAACAAGCATATAGTATGGCGTGCTAATCTGTATTAAATGCCATGACTACCGCAGGCAAGACGTTGTTTTGGGGTCCATATTGTTTGCCTCGGTTCCATGTCATTTGCTCGTGGCATACATCATTGAGCTTTCAGCCGCTACTGCAGCCAAGCAGACAGTGGGTCGTCAGAAAAAGACAGAGAAAGAGAAAGAACACGACCAGAAGGTCTTCCAGTCCACATGGCCGTACACTGCTTTCCTGCACACACTCAATGCTACCCTATGCCTCGCAGTAACCAGCTTTGTGGTATATTTCTACATTCACCACCCAGGCATTGGGACAATATGCCAGCTACACGCGATTATTGTGTGGTTGAAGAACTGCTCTTATGCCTTCACAAATCGAGACCTTCGTCTCGCGCTCCTCAATCCCTCCGCAGACCCGGGCTTGCCTGAAATCTACTCCTCGTGCCCCTACCCAAGGAATATTACCATCAATAACCTAGCGTACTTCTGGCTGGCACCTACGTTGGTGTATCAGCCTGTTTATCCACGCACCGCATCTATCCGGTGGTCATTTGTTGCAAAGCGCCTTGCAGAGTTCGTGGGCCTGGCAGTGTTCATTTGGCTGCTGTCTGCGCAGTACGCTGCGCCGGTGCTGCGCAACTCGATTGATAAGATCGCAGTAATGGACATTGCCTCCATTTTGGAGCGGGTTATGAAGCTGTCCACTATTTCGTTGATTATTTGGCTTGCTGGCTTCTTTGCATTGTTTCAAGCGCTTCTGAACGCTTTGGCCGAGGTCATGCGGTTTGGAGACCGCGAATTCTACACTGACTGGTGGAACAGCTCGAGTCTTGGTATGTATTGGCGATCTTGGAACCGGCCTGTCTACCTCTTCATGAAGAGACATGTCTACTCGCCGCTTGTTGGTCGTGGATGGAGTCCTCTGGCTGCGAGTGGAATGGTTTTCACGCTCTCTGCGATTCTTCACGAAATGCTCGTGGGAATTCCCACACATAATTTCATTGGTATGTCTTGCCCCCCCTGATCACAGCTCAAAGGCTAATCAAGTCCAGGTGTCGCATTCTTTGGAATGATGTTCCAGCTGCCGTTGATTTCCCTCACCGCACCATTGGATAATATGCGCGGGCCTGAAGGTCGGGTTATTGGAAACTGCATCTTCTGGGTCAGCTTTTGTCTAGTCGGACAACCTCTTGGAGCACTCCTGTACTTCTTCGCTTGGCAGGCCAAGTACGGGAGTGTAAGTAGGATGGTGCCGCACGTGGGAGCATGAACTTTTCAATGAACATTTGGCTATTTTGTGTATCGCACATATGCTGGAACTTACGGCTCTCACTGAATATTTATTCGTCAAATGCTATCACTTGGATAACGTCATATTATTGTCATTAGTACTCCAGGGCTCTCAATCCCATGAGAAACTATCCTTCACGAAGGATCTAGAAAATTATTCGACCTAAAGTTCTCAAAAGGCCAGCTATATCACAACGTACGTGAGACACCTTGAAAGTGCCCGGATCGGCTAAACCGATTGTACCGACGGGAGCTCGGGGGCTGTGGAACCCGAAGCTCCAATTGTATAAAGGACCCCCAGAATCAGGCGAAATCACAACATAAAGTCCCCAACTCACATCATTTCCCCGGATTCTCTTCTCAACATGGTCGCATTCATTATTCCTAGCAACTACGGGTAAGCTATGCCTCTCCTAGCTCAACCTTTAAACTTCCCGTGAAATCTGACGCTAACATTATCCCCCAGTGCCGTCATTGGCGTCGCGCTTGGCGCCATCCCCGTCTTGGGCTTCGTTCACGGCTGTATCACTGGCAGCCTGCGCAAGGAGGCTAAGGTGCCCTACCCCCACAGCTATGCCTCCATGGAGCTATGCAAGGAAAATGTGCGTCTCATTCCCCGTCTATCACCCGGGCTTCGCAAGTCCCCCATACTCAATGGAAACATATATATATATATACTTCCTACTGAGTATCAAATAACATCTACTAAACCGATTATAGGCCAAAGCTGAGAAGTTCAACTGCGCCCAGCGCGCCCACACCAACTTCCTCGAGAATGCCTCCCAGACAATGCTCTTCACCCTGGTCGCCGGTCTGAAGTACCCGGAGTTGGCTGCTGGCCTGGGCGCTCTGTGGGTTTTCTTCCGCGCTCTGTTCCTCTACGGCTATGTGTACTCGAGCAAGCCGCAGGGTAAGGGCCGCATGATGGGTTCATCCTTTTGGTTGGTGCAGGGTGCTCTGTGGGGATTGAGTATCTATGGCGTTGGATGGCCACTACTTTCTTTCTAAGCGCTTGAAGCTTGAATCTTCTAAAATATCTTGAAATTGAAGATGTGCTATGTTTTTTTTTTATGTCGAATGCAACATGTTATGCGCCACAGTTCCAGCCTCGGAAGATTATCCAGTGGGGTCCACTGTGGCAGAAAAAGTTCCCCGATGGTCTTCGACTCAAACCTACCTCTCTATTCTTCTACTTTTGGACTTGAAAAGGCGATTCTATTTTAGAAGCATTTATCGTTTGCTCCATTTCATTGCTCTTAAAATCTCAAAATCACATACCAAATACGTAACAACCACCTCTTCACCCCGCCAACCCCGCCATGTCGTCCAAGTCGCAATTGACCTATAGCGCCCGCGCTCAATCGCACCCCAATCCTCTTGCGCGCAAGCTTTTCCAAGTTGCCGAAGAAAAGAAGAGCAATGTCACCGTCTCCGCTGACGTGACCACGACAAAGGAGCTCCTGGACCTCGCCGACCGTAAGTGAACCCAGCCCACCCCTCCAACGAAACAGCCCACTAACCCATGTACAGGCCTTGGCCCCTACATCGCCGTGATCAAAACCCACATCGACATCCTCTCCGACTTCAGCCAAGAAACAATCGACGGCCTGAACGCCCTAGCCCAAAAGCACAACTTCCTCATCTTCGAAGACCGCAAATTCATCGACATCGGCAACACAGTCCAGAAACAGTACCACAACGGCACTCTCCGCATCTCGGAATGGGCCCACATAATCAACTGCTCCGTCCTTCCCGGCGAGGGTATCGTCGAGGCCCTTGCGCAAACCGCCCAGGCCACTGACTTCCCTTACGGCTCCGAGCGCGGCCTCCTCATCCTCGCCGAGATGACCTCCAAGGGATCCCTCGCAACAGGCTCCTACACCTCCGCATCCGTTGACATCGCGCGCAAGTACCCCAGCTTTGTTCTGGGATTCGTTTCCACCCGCTCGCTGGGCGAGGTCGAGTCTACCGAGGCCCCCGCCCAAGACGAGGACTTCGTCGTCTTCACCACTGGCGTCAATCTCTCGTCTAAGGGTGATAAGCTCGGTCAGCAGTACCAGACGCCGCAGTCGGCTATTGGCCGCGGTGCCGACTTCATTATCTCTGGTCGTGGTATCTATGCCGCTGCGGACCCTGTTGAGGCTGCTAAGCAGTACCAGCAGCAGGGATGGGAGGCGTATTTGGCCCGTGTGGGTGCGCAATAGAGCATGCAGTACACGGTCTACTGTAGTTACATGAATGGTGATGCATAATGAAAATATATACATTTGATGGCGTGATATATAACGTTTTTGCAGCCTGGTTGTCTCTCATATCAGCGTTGTTCACGGGTCTTTCCAGTGTTATGTAAGGGATTTCCTGCATGTACACACGATGCAAGGGCAAGGTTAAGTCCGACATGCAAATGCTTAACAGTATGTAACAATGCGGCCGATAATGGCACTAGCCTTGCATACAAGACGAGTCACAGAAACTCCGATTGGGGCGTTGGTTTTCGACGCTAGTGCTGCAAGATCATGATCGTAGCTTTCTGGGTCTGCGCGCAGACCATTTTGAAGAGACAGGTTGTCTGAATGATAATTCACGCACCAGAGCATGTCGTCAATGACAAAGTGGCGGCCTATCATGTGGTCTATGTGTCGGTCGAGGATAAAGTGGGCCTATAGTGTGCAGCGGCATTCTTCTACTTCTAATGAGAAGAACCGTATAGTCGCTGGTATATTCGGTTTAGGATCATACCGCCTGTTGAATCCATTTAAGCATGCTAGAGAGTATGCCTACGCTAGTAACACGACCGCCTTGGTGATCGCGCCCGAATGATAGAGCGAAAAGACATATCATATAGCTGCCTACAAATCCCGCAAAACATTCTCCTACGATTGCGTTAGTTCGTGAAAAATAGGACTCTATATCTTGACTACCCGCTTATAGAGAATGGGACTCTACGTAAGTGAGTTAACGGCAGTTTGCAGAAAGAGATCTGCTCGAGAGGAGGCCATCGTATCACGACTAGTCCTTACAGCAGTAGCCAAGATGGCCCATTCTAACGGCGACAGGACTGGGCCCAACGATCCCAACGATTTATAATAGTTCCCCTATGGACGTATGGTAAGAGATGATGTGAACGATCGAAGAACTCATTTATTAGTTGGATGGTTTGCTTAGGGGATAGCAGTGGGATCGTTGACGACGGTCAAGAGGAACCGGCCAGCGTCAAACCATCTAGAGATTATTCGCCGTAGCCCAATACCCTATGATTAGTATCCGAGGAAAGCAGGACCAACTCCGGTAGGAAATCAAAAAGATGTAATAGGTATGGTTTGATTAAAGGCGGCAAGTTCCATCTCCAGAGCGCTGTTGGAGGTAGGAACCCCGTCATCCAATGGGGTCAGGGAGCCTGAAGCATAAACACATTCCATCTTCCAGCGACTGCATGCCGAACATGCGGGCTGGTTGCCCTATATCGCCAGAGTAAGCCTTGGCGCCAGGATTCTGCTGGTGGGGTAAATGGTATGGGGCTTGCATCGCAACGCTTCTTTCATCGACGACATACCTTGATGTAGGGTAATTGTTTAGCTCCAACTTTGGGGGAGGCAGATAGGGTATGAAAACATACTAAACGCGCCTGTTTCCGTGGCTTGGTTAGTTGATCGTGGTCTGTGGTGGGCTCCGACGCGGGGTGGGCATACGGACGTGAGACCATCGCGGCTGCTGAAAGAATAGATATCACCAATGAAATAGGTGTTTCTAGTGGGATTGAATACAGCAGAGATACATAGTATATAGGTAGGGACTAGAACATCAAGCGTAGTTGACTGTCAATGGTAGAATGTACTTTGTACATTGGTTGGGGAAAGATTCCATTACCTTTAATGAAGCCTCCACATCTCCGCACCCAATAACAGAGATTACGTATATACCCGTGCCAAGTAGATATACAACGGTTACATAGTACCACGAGTATGTTCCTAGCACCTACTGGAAGGGGGATGGCTTATGCTCCTTTTGGTTATAAAGATAAACTGCCGATCATTCCCCTCATCCCCCCTCCCCTGAACGCCCAATGAGACACATCAGAAACCACCAACTCCAGATAAAACAGCTTCTTATCGTATAGAGACCCACAACTTACTTGCCGAGCTGCATGTGTTGCGTTGGTTGATAGGAGGAAGTGTCCAAGAGATTCTCACGAGATAACCATGCAATGCAGCTAAGCCGGCTTTGTTTGGAGGTACAGGGTATCGGATACAGTAACCTACTTGGTCTTAAGTAAGATCGTCCTATGTAACTAGCTATCGGAAGTGCGGAGTTCTCGACCTTACTCTTTTTACGTTATTTAGCTGTGTCCGCCCGGCTGTGGTTTTCCTTTGATCTTTTTTATGCATTGCCTTGGTATTGCTTATAGTCGCACCACCGCTAACTTGGCGAGAGCTTAGTTTTGTCCTGTGTGACCTTGTCAGATATTAATTCCTCCACTGCCCACTCCTTTTACGTTCTACCTTATAAAACCGACACTATGGCCTCAGAGGAAAAAGCCATTGGCATTTCCTCTAGCGTGGACGCCGGTATCGACGCGGGCAAAATAAAACATGTTGACTCTACGATTGAGAAGCATGCACATGATGCCGATGAGGCTCTGAAGGCCATGGGTGATCTTCAGGGTGAAACCATTGAGTTAGACGAGGCCACGAATCGCCGCTTGTTAAGTATTATTGATTGGCATATGATGCCGATCATGTGCTTTATCTATGGCATGAACTATCTGGATAGTATGTATACCTTTCCTCAATCTTGTCCCTAAACGGAGCAAGTCAAGAGCGAGCTTGGTGTTATGCTTTGTTCTGTTGGCTGTTTAGTCCACTCGAGTGTTAATCCGAGCCCCGATGTATAGAAACCACCCTCTCCTACGCCAGTGTTATGGGCCTTAAAAAGGATCTGAATCTCGAGGGAGACCAGTATCAGTGGCTCGGGAGTTTGTTCTACTTCGGTATGTTACATCTCTACTTTTCTCTTAAATTGATTCTTCTCCGGGGACATTATACCTAATAGTTCTTCTGCATAGGGTACCTGGCCTGGGAATACCCGACCAACCGCCTCCTCCAGCGCCTCCCACTAGCAAAATACTCTGCAGCCTGCATCTTGATCTGGGGATTGATCCTCAGCTGTTTCGCCGCTGTCAATAACTACTCCGGTGCTATCGCTATCCGCTTTATGCTCGGTGTATTCGAAGCCGCTGTGACACCGGGCTTTGCACTATTAACTTCCCAAGTACAAAACTCATGACTATAAACAAGATACAATGGATCGAGCTAATGCCCAATCAGTGGTACACAAAACAAGAACAAGGCAGCCGCGTCAACATCTGGTTCAGCTTCAACGGCGTGGGCCAGATGTTTGGCGGAGTAGTGGCGTACGGCATCGCCGTCGGCACCGAGAAACACGGGTCCTCCATCGAGCCATGGAAGATAGTCTTCCTCGTCACTGGCCTCCTCACCATCTGCCTGGGACTGGTATTCCTTTGGATTGTGCCAGACAGCCAACTCAATGCGCGCTGGTTAAATGAGGAAGATCGCATCTTGGCTGTTGCGCGTGTGCGGGTCAACCAGCAAGGCATTGGAAATAAGCATTTCAAGCTCTATCAGGTCAAGGAGGCGCTTTTGGATCCGATGACCTGGGCTTTCTTCTTTTATGCCTTGATTGCCGATATTCCGAATGGGGGCATTTCCAATTTCTTTAGTCAGTTGGTATGTTGACGGTAGCCTGTAAATACTTGAAAGTTCCAAGCATGCTGACCAGTCTACCACAGATTACAAGTTTCGGATACAATGCGAAAGAGAGTCTGATCCTGGGTGTCCCCGGCGGCGCAGTGGAAATCGTTGCACTGTTACTTAACGGCTATGTCGGACATATCACCGGACAACGCATCCTTGCTAGTTTGGGTGGGCTGGTCGCTGCAATCATAGGAATGCTGCTTATTGTCGCTCTGCCGTTATCGAACAATGTCGGTCGTTTGATTGGCTATTACCTCACACAAGCCAGTCCGACACCTTTCGTGGCATTGTTGTCGCTGATTTCTTCGAATGTTGCGGGATATACTAAGAAGACGACTGTGGCGGCTTTGTATTTGATTGGATATTGTGCTGGAAATATTATCGGTGAGTCGAGAGAAAAGAAAGAGATAAGGGGTAAAAGAAATATGGAGACGCTAACACAACTTCCAGGCCCACAAACCTTCCGTCCACAGGATGCCCCCCGCTATGTCCCCGCCGAGGTGACCGTGATCGTCTGCTGGGGAGTGTGTTTGTTCCTGCTGGTCGGGGTCTGGATGTGGTATCGCCGCGAGAACAAGAAGAAGATTCTTTTCACTGCTCGGCCGGAGTATGTGAGACTAGAGAATCAAGAGTGAGTCATTTCTGATGTCGACATTGATTAGCTATTTTGCTAATTTTTACTAATTTTTGCAGGTTCCTTGATTTGACCGATCGGGAGAACCCTGAGTTCCTTTATTCTCTTTAAAGTTGAATAGTATGGACAAATACATTCGAAGTGTTCTGTTCTATTTCTGCGATATAACTCCGTACTTTGTAGATCGTTGAGACTAGAGCTTGGCGTCCCAACACACACAGGATGCAATGTCTATCATAGGTTAGCGTACACCCTAGTTTAGGGTATGTACTTAGTTTACTAAGGTTAACCCAGTTAGTCTGGCCTCTTAACTTATTTATCGAATTCTTGGATCGTCCAAACAGAGTTTCTACATTGACAATGTGACCATGTGAATGATTTGGTTGTAGCCTTATCTTTATTATTAGTATCATTGCACCAGAAATTACCATAGCATATTTACCCCATATATATGTTGTATGTTGTACTCTATTACACTAAAGCCCCTGCATTTGTAACTGCAAGTAACTGCAGGGTACGCGCCTTCATAGGACGATCATGGCTAGACACTCTAGACGCCCCCCCACTCTGCTAAAATAAATGAGGAGCGGTGTGCTCATATCCAAAATAATAAAAGGGAAAGAGATTTGCTTGAGGTTCTACTATTTTATTTTATTTTTCGTTTCATACCTATCTTCAAAGATGGAGTTGACCTCTCGTTTTAATACATTTTAGCCCTAATCTTATCTTACATGAACTGCGCTCCCTTGATATACATCTGATCAGGGCACCTGCCTGTCCTGCCTGTCCTACCTGTCCTGCCCGTCCACGGGTATTGGCCTATGATCAAAGTTACCCGCTGACGGGAAATGGCTACGGTCACATGTTTGGCCCTGAAGCCATCTTTGGCGATTTCCAAGTGCGAGCCCACTATTACAGAGCTCCAGGGATGCGAATCACCTATATCCCCTATATCCCCATCTGAGATGGCACCTAAGGTGAAAAGGATCAACCCACCGGGAAAAGAGCCTGGCCGTCGAGAATCACAAACATCGACATCTACTTCGATCAGTCACTCTCGCTCGGCATCCCGCAGCACCGTGCGATCGCGACCAAACAGCCGTCGCAGTTCTGTCCACTCGCCGCGCCGGGCTGTGCCCAACGCCGCTATCGTGCCTGTCACATCACCTCGCAGTTCCATGCAGGACAAGCGCGAGTCACTATTAGCTCTACACCGGGAGTCATGCCGTCTGTTCCAAGGCGATGGATCAAACAGATCCTCAACCGAGACAAGACCTTCTCTACACCGGACAGCATCAGCTACATATAGATCTCAGCGAGATAGGCATATATCAACAGAGAAAGGCAGCTCGGCACCCTCTTCACCAATCGCACCTTCATATTCCAGCTTCCGCTTTGAGCCAGAGTCTACTTCACCGGCCGCGCCGAGTGCGCCACACTTCGCCACATCAAGAAATCGATCAAACACCTTGCCCACCAACCACCACCACAGCCCCTCGTCCTCGTCCATCCATGTCCCGGCGACAGTAATGGAGTGGACCTCACCCGATACCCGGCGACGTGAGTACGAGAAGATCGACCGGGCAAGCAGTGGTGTCCGGGGTCTCTGGCGCCGCGTCGCACCTCGCTGCTTTCAGCCCCGCGAGACTCGCACCCCGTTCTTCGAGGAAGGCAAGACTGAGCGAGAAGGCAGCGTGCGTCGGTTCCGCATGGATATCCCCGAAGATGAAGAGCCAGAACCGGATTCTCATCAAGGAAAGTCGCAGACCCATCTCTTGGATTTCCTGGGCAAGACACCGACCTCAAACTCGAATTCAAATAAAGATTCCCCTGATGGCGCTCGAAAACATTGGACGTGTCTCCGTTCGAAGTCTTCTCTTTCCTAATACCATACCTAAATTCTGGATTCCGATTTGGATTCTCCAACATTTATCACTATCACCTTGTCACACAGAGCATAGCACAGGTGCTGCTCTCAAAACCACACTGCCCCCACTACTATTTCCTATGATACCATGATCCCCGAGTGATGATCTGCATTTGCATCCAGTGGTTCCTATCCCGCCGTCCAACATGTCCCTTGTCCGGGGGAAGCTCACTCTCTGGCCTATTCTTATCTCCAGTCCATTTTGCATTCGTTGCATTCCTGTCGTTTTTTGACTGAGATACCCTTATTGTTATTGGAACGCTGTACATAGCCCCATATGGTACATTTATAACGGATAATATCTGGCATCTGAACCCTTCCTTTTTCTGTTATACCTCTTGCCTCTTTTCGATCACTGAGTAAAATCTTGCACGACCTGAGTACCCTGACTTGATCACTGATCATGATATTTGGAAATCTTGGAACAAAATTCTTTGCTAAGCATCGCCTGATCATCACCTGAGCACCCCGATCCATTCACTGATTATCATATCTGAGGGCCCTGATTTGCTCACTAGACATGAACTAAGTTTCCACGGGCATACAGGGAGTGTTCTCAATGGGCTACAAGCAAGAGGAAACGTAACTTCCGCAAACAAGATTCAGATTTAGAGTTGCTTTCTTAGGAGAATATAAAACTAAATGAAGTTCATCTTGGGCGGCGTAAACCAATCAACAACATGCGTTGTGATCCAATAGCCAAATTTTGTATCTGGATCAACATCATGAGACTCGATGTCGCGCTATACCCGAGATTCGCCGTCCCGTGTGTCCCAGTTGCTTCTTTAAACATCGCACGGGTTTCTTTTGCCCGGTCCAGTTAGAGCTAGAATGCTGCGGCACAAGGAACGATCGTGAAGGCGCACCTTAGTCGAGTAAGGCACTGCGAAAGCGGTGTAGAGAGAGCCACTATATAACCTTTCACGTTAAATCAGTTCTGGCAGCTCCGGGGAATAGAAGCTGAGCTTCTCCAGTAGACAATGCAGTGAGCACTTGGAGGTATATAGCAGTTTACTATCTACGTTTCTAGAGAACATAGGTAGTATTCATATCCACATTGAGTTATCCAGAGAACCTTGGACATGAGATATAATTTCATGAAACATCAATACGCCAAACCTAAACAGGCCACAATGCACAAGCGCCGGGTATATCAGAACAAAAACCCAAAATGCTTTTTTTAACAGAGTCGATCACAGAAGATCAAAGTCATCCAGCTTCTCACGGTAACGCAAGATGTTGCGCTTGATCTTACTGGAATCAACCCAGGTGACGAAGTCCTCCATGTTGCGGGTAACCAAGAAAGCAGGATCATTGACAACCTCCGTACCAACACGGACATGGCCCTGCTCAATGAAAGTAGTAGCCTAGCAAAAAAAAAAAATAAAGTCAGCGTTCCATTACATACACTTAACCCCGAACCGGGTCTCCGCTCCGCAACTTACAGCCTTAATAGTCTCAACCATGCCAGAGCGCACCATGAAGACAGCCAATCGGCGACGGCACAGCGCAGAAACTGTGACCTCGCGCTCGACCCTAGACAGACCGGCGCCCTGCTCGCGGGACTGCTTTAGGATACCCATGCGCCACAGCTTCTCCAGCAGCTCGGATTCGAGCTTCTTGCGCAGCGGGTCCGCATCCGGGTCCAGTTGGGAGAGCTTGTGCGCGAGCTGGCGAAGAGAACCGCAGAGCGCATTGTACTTGCGGTAGTCCATGGGGTCTTGGAGGAGGTATCTTTGGCGGATTTCATGTTCGCGGTGGTTGCCGTCCGACTTGTAGTTGTGGAAGTCGACCTTCCGGAGAAGCCTGCAGGAGGATTATTGTTAGCAAGTGGTCGTTGTGGTATCGTGAAGCTTTGAAGGTATTGGATGGGATCCGGTTGAGATTTCTGCGGACGGGTTTATAGGTGCGGACGTACTTCTTCTCGTGGTGCTTGAGTTCACGGACCATTGTAGCGGTTGTTTCGGCTGGGTGAGATTAAACCGAAAAAAAAAGATCGTGAGTGACTGAGCAGAGCGAGGACGTTGCTTCTCGAGAAGACTCGCTGCGATAACAAAAAAATCAAGGCGGTCGATTTCTGCTGGGTATTTCTCGCACACCGCCCGCATTTCCCCAACCGTCAACATCTCCCCACGGCTCCTTCTTATCTACATTGGTTGATCTGAATTAGGAAAATGGAGAATACAGCTGATACGCCAAGTAAAATGTCAGGTCGCCCTCGGGTGGACATCGACCCGTACAAAGCCGAAATCATTGGCCTGTTCGAAAAGAAAATGAAGAGTGACGACATTTGCAAGCACCTGAAGAGGCAGCATGACATTCAGATCTCGGCGCGTACTCTGAGCAAACGCCTACAGGTATGGGGCGTCAAGAAAGTTAAGGAGAACAATTCCTCCAATCCAGCGCTGCACGCCCGCATCAAAAACCTTTTTTTCGACGTGGGTCTGACCGACCAAGAGATCGTCACCGTTCTACACGATGAGGGCTACGATGTCTCCAATCGTACACTCCGCAGACTCCGTCACCAGCTCGGCATCCGCCTCCGCCTTGACTCGCCTACACAACAACAAGCACAGGTTCAGGAGATACTCGACGCTCTGACCGAGGAAATGGACAAGGGGACCATTGAGGGATATGGAAAGGAACTACTACACAACCACTTCCGAAGCAAGGGGTACGTCTTTGCCCGAGATCGTCTCTACAGTGTCTACCGCATGCTGCGCCCGGATACGGTGGAACGCCGCACGAGCGATGTGCCCCGGCGTCCTCCTCCGCCAAAGATCCTAGCCGGCCCTAATCTGACCTGGCACGTGAATGGGTACTCAAAGTTAGCCAATTTCGGGTTCCGCATCCATGCTGAACTCGATGCGTATTCTCGATATGTCCTCTGGATTCATGTTGGCGTGGATGCTTACACGGCCGCGGGCGTTCTCAAAAACCACCTTGAGACTGTTGCTTCTAAAAATCGCCAGCCACGCACTCTTCGATCTGACCTTGAGTCCGAGGTTCCTCTTCTAGCCGATGCTCACTTTGCGCTACGTCGCGTCACTGAACCGGATGTTCATCGTGAGCAATGCTGTGCACCCGGACGAGCCACTGATACCCACCGGATTGAATCCTGGTGGGCCCAGCTTGCTAAATCAGTAGTAACCCTTTACCATGTTAGTCGACTTTCAATATCCACGGTTTCTCCTACATCCAATCACATAATACTGACCTCAGCCAGAACTATTTCCGCGACCTTCACAATGAAGGCCTCTTCTCATCAACAGTAATCCCCGAACAAGTCGCCCTCTTCGCAATCTACATGCCCACTCTTCGCTCCCACATCAAATCCTACGTTCAAACCTGGAACATGCACAACATCCGCAAACAAACAGACCACCCAGAGCGCACCCCCGGAAAACCCTATATGAACTACCACCACCCTCCCAAGGGCGTAGAGAATTTCGGTCTTCCAGCCGATGTCCCGACGCTGCAAGCCATGCAACAAAACCACGTCGACTACGACACAGAGCAATATCTACCGCCAGATACTCTGCATTGGTGTGAGTCGCAACTCCAGCAGCTGGGCTTCGATCCTCGTAAACCGCCTGGTCGGCTTCCTGGCGACCTCCAACCGTTCCGCTCAGTTTACTTGGCCCTGCGCGAGCGAGCGTGGCACCATGAGCGGTCGGGAGCTGAACCAAAGTTGGCGGTTTGTGCGGTTCCCAGTCAGGGCTTACGGGGTTATTTCCCCTCAGGGTCTGGACGGTAGTTGTTCCAAGGTTGATGAACATAACGAATAATGAATGCAAGGTCTAGGGTTTGGATGAGCTAAGTTTTAATGCAAGCACAGCATTTTGCCACTATTAATATGTCGGAATGGATGTTTTTCTCTGTCCAAAGCACGAGTCGGATGAATAAATTCAAAAAATCTCATGTATTAAGTCCTAAATCTTCTTGGATGGAAGGTATGTAGAAAACGTCCGTATGCATTCTGTTAATCACTGAATCTAGTCTCAAAGACGTTGGAAAAAGAGCCTAGAAAAATGCCCCTTGGAAAAAAAACATGCAGGCTAGTCATATCTCGTAACGGGGCGTCAGACGTGAGATCAATAAATCCTGACAATCCAGCACAAAGCAGTCTCAAACAAACCATGAGAAACTCGCTGGAAAGAGATAAAAAAGATCACTTAGGAAGATTAAGAAGAACTGAATCCTCCAGCAACCAAACGACTCCTGCCAACAATCTTCTCACTCAAAGCCTTAACATTCTTTGCTCCCATGATATCAAGCAAAGAAACCTCAGCCTTAAGCTCCTTAACAATCCACGCCCGGAACTCCATAGCAACAAGGGAATCAATCCCCCCAAAGCCAAAGCGCTGAGCATCGAGTTCCGAAGAAGGAATAGCAAGCAGCGAAGCAAGCCTCTCAACAATCCCATCAGACACAACAGCCACAGCATCGTCGGCACCCGAAGCCGCCGACAAAAGCGCAGCAATGCTAATAGTCTTCTGCTGAGATATCTCACTACTCTTCGTCGTTGCCGTGTTCCGGAAGTGCGTGAACATCGAGTAATCCAGGTACGTGGGCAGCGGCACGCCGTTCTGGCGACACATCTCCGCAGTCGGTAGACCGAGGACGAGCTGTGAGCGTGTCGATGTATTACCGCCGTTCTGCCGGTCGCGGATGAGGAAGTCGACTGTTGCGTGGACTTCTTCTTCGCGGAGAAGCTCGAATAATGTTGCTGTGTGCGTGCGCATCGAGCTTCGGTTCTCGGCAACCCAGCCCACGTTAGAAACACTGCCCAGGTTGATGCTGGCGGCCTGCATGCCTTTCGAGACGCGGTATGCGGCCAGTGCGTCTTGGAAAGTGTTGCCTGCAGCGTAGTTTGATTGTCCGCGGTTGCCGAAGATACCTGCAACTGAAGAGAGCATGATGAAAAAGTCCATGTTGTCTGGTAGGACTGTATGCAGGTTCCAGGAGCCTTGGACTTTGGGTTTGATGGCTGCTTGCCAGTCTTCGAAGGAGAGTCCGGCGAAGGCTCCGTCCTAGTAATGTGTTAGTTGGTGTATATCTATCTAGTAAACCAAGATGTGGTGACTTACTCGTAGTACCATGGATCCCTGAATGCATCCTTTGATAGGAGGTAGATTTGAAAAGTCATCTGCTGATAATTGCTGGAGGCTAGAGATATCGGCGATATCGCAAGCGAGGGAATGGACCTTGCATCCCATTTTGTCGAGATCGGCAATCAATTCCACCTTCTCTGGACTGGAAGCCGATGAGCGGGATAGGATAATCAGGCTCGTTGCACCCCGAAACGCCATCCATCGTGCTAAACTGCGCCCCAAGCCGCCATAGCCACCAGCAAGAACATATGAGGCACATGGGTCAAAGTGGCATGGCGAGAGTGGACGTGGAACCACAGGGACCATGTTGGACGGATTAGGCACAATCACAACTTTTGCTGCTTCTCTGCTCTGCGCAGCTCGAATGCCTTCTTTGATCTGAGTGAAGTCTATGACAGTTGTTGTTCGGAGTTGACCGATCTTGCCTTGGGAGTACAATCTCAATGCTTCGATGAGCAGAAGACGAACCAATTTTGGTCGATGCTGAGCCAGCAAAGGAATGTTAACGGTGTGGACACTCACATTGCGAGGCAAAGAGGCCAGCTCGACTGTGGTATCGGCTCGCAGATCTGGATGCGACACATCAATAAATGCCCCAAATGGGGCAAGGCAAGCAATTGACCCCCGGAGTGCCTCACCGCTCAGTGCGTTGAAGACGACGTCAACTCCAGTATTCTGCGTGCGCCGCATGATACCCTTGACGAAGCTCAGATCTCTTCTAGAGAAGATACGGTCTTGAGAAATACCATATTCAGAGACAAGCAAATCACGTTCTTCGACTGTTCCCACGGTAGCATAGATTGTAGCTCCAATCATCCGGGCATATTGAATGGCCGCTTGACTAATATCCGTTGCATTGGTATGGATTAGGATAGTATTTGTCGGTGCCAGATGAGCTATCTCCCCAAGTCCTTGGATTGCTGTTATGTATGCCCCAGCCAACCCGGCGGCAACTTCGAACGAGATCTCATCGGGGATCCTCACGAGCTGCAGTTGATCGACTCGACCATGAGTTCGGATGGTACTGCCCTTTTTTTCGCCCGAGATGTAGATGACCCTGTCACCCAGGGCCGGGCCTTCGACTTTTGATCCGAGCTTGCTCACAACACCAGCAATCTCATTCGCGATGCGGCCGGCGGAAATATCCGAAGAGAGACCAATTGCTCGGATCTCAATCTCGACCTCGATGTCTCTATGCGATCCTTCATTCTGCGCGTCAATGACCCAGTAGTGTTCCCCGGTGTTAACAGCAGCCTCCTGTAACTGAATGGGAGTATCATAATCACCGAGGCGTTGAAGCTGAGGAGCTTGCTGAGAAGACTGCGCAGCAAGGAACTGATCCGCAGCCTCCCACTCGTTCAAACGGCCAATGTGTATAACACCATTCTGCAACATGTACTCGGCGTGGCGATCATTCTCAGGCTTTTCCACGAATTGACGCTTGACAATCTTGCCGACGGCTGTTGCAAGACTCTCTGGCGAAGCGTTCTCCGACTCCGGCTCCGCCTCTGTCAAAATGACGATATTTGAGCCGTCGGTATCTCGCTCCCAGCGCACTGTTCGGAGAAGACCGAGGCTCATACTTGCATGTGGATCTGTGAGGGGATTGCAGGTCACCCACAGTAAATTTTGACACTCGCTGAGCAACTTCTTGAGTCTGCTGTATGCCACTTCGTTCGTATCAAACAGGTAAGGAATCTCCAAGTCAATCAATGAGATGTAAAGTGCATCCTGCAGGATAGAATTTTCCAATTCTTGAGGCTCTTTAACGAGAAAACTCGTGTATCCCAGCTCCGGCAGAATTCCTAGGAGGTTTTCAATGACCTCCCCTTTCAATGTACCGATTGTCAAGATAACTGCGGTATCCGATGAATTCTCCTTGGGTGTTTCGATGGCAGAAGAAACCAGAATACTCTGCCATGTCAAATCTGGATTGTTCGAACTGGGGTACTCGATATCAATGCCCGAGAATCCCGCTTTCAGCAGCAGAGGATTCCACTCAGTGGCCGGGATGTACGGACACCACTGACGACACGGCTCATCGCCCAGCCACCACCCGGGAAGCTGACCAAAAACAAGTGGATACCAGAGGAAATCCTGGCGGATTCCTTCCTGCATGATGAGCTGGCCACCCGGCTTCAATAGAGATCGTAGGTTCTGTAAAGCATTCTGAAGGTTTGCAGTGGCGTGGATGACATTGCCAGCGAATATCAGGTCATATGTCCCCAGATGGAGTCCCTGATCGGCTGGGCTTCGCTCGATATTGAGCGATCGGAAGTTCATGATGTCGGACCATGCTTGGAAACGCTGTTTTGCTTTTTCGAAGAAGCCGGATGAAATGTCCGTGAATGTGTAGCTGGCAATGTTTCCTTTGCTCTTCCCAAGGTCTGGCGAAAGAACAGCCAGAACTTCAGCAGTAAAACTGCCGGTGCCACCGCCGATCTCGAGGATGTTCAGCTCGGAATGCTGATGGCGGAGGAGAGCCAGGTGGCTCTGTAGATGCTGTGGCAGGTTATACAAGTGGAGGCCTTCCTTGTACACCTGTTCCATCACGGTGTCTTGACCGAACATGAGATCCAGCGGATCAGTTTCCTGGCACACAACCTGGACAATGTTGCGACCCATTTGGGCTGTGATGGCACCTTCGGCGCTGTGGGCCTCGATTTCCTTTCCAATGGCTTTCTTGAGAGCCTCATCCTGGAAAGCCTCCTGAAATTCGCTGTAGGACAGATGAATTATTTGATTACACTCGAGAAGCCCTCTCACATGCTCCATCCAGTCAAAAAATCTTCGCATGTGCAAATCGAGTTTCATAGTATCAATGTCCTTGAGCTCGTACAGTGCATCCATGACATAGAGCATCGTTGCAAGCTGAAGACGCTTCACCCAGTAGAGAGCCTCGTCGTCATCGGTAGTATCGAGAGAAGTCAGTGCACAGGCGGATTTAGAGTCGAGGAAATGGAGGTCGGGCTTGTATTCAATCGCGCTGCACAGCTTTCGCCCATTACTTTCAGCAAGACCAGACTCCAGTGGAGTGAGCTCGATACCGTCCATGCGGATACGATGTGTGTTTGTTCCCTCATCCAGCATCTGGATTTGGCCCTCAAATTTACCAGATCCCACCATAGACACGGTTGCATATCCCGTGAATTTGTGGGTTGGGGTTGAATTCAGGTCTGCTGAAACCCAGACATCGCGTATGAAAGTTGGCAACCTGATCTGATCCAGGGTGGACTTGTTGGTAAAGTCGAGGACAGCCGCGATCATCAAATGGATCATGCTATCCATTGTGGCAGGGTGGATGAGATGAGAATGTAGATATTGCTTTGGCATAGACTGTGCAATGGCTGGTACCGTCACTGACCCAACAACCCTACCGAGCCCACACCCACTTGCGCGAACGTCTGTAAGGTTCCGGAACAAAGGACCAAAATTGAGGCCGGATGTCTGGAGGTTGTTGTATGTAGATTTGAAGGCCATGGACTTTGCACATGTCTCATTTGCGCGGAAAAGTTCTGATCCCAAAGCTCGGCTTTCTTCTTCTGCTTCGCGACCATTGTCCACTGGGTCAGAAGTTGTTTCGTGGTCGACGGTGATGTGGCCAGTGCAGTGTTCTGTCCACTCGTCGCTCGATGCATTGTAGGAAGTTATTTGGAATCGGCGCCATGTTCGCGACGACGTCGATAAGTCTTCGACAGTTGCCATTGCCAAGGAGACTTCAATTCCTTCTTTGGTGTCGGGGACAATCAAGGCTCTTCGAATGTTGACTTTTCGTAGTTGGAAACCAGTGATCTTTGCCTCGCCGGCCAACTGCCTCAATGCTTCAATTGCCATGATCAGATAACCGACACCAGGGTAGACGTAGTTGCCAGTGACCTAAGCCATGTTAGTGGATGAAGTTATTTTGTAGGCAAGTTTAGATTTACCATATGATCCCTCAACCAGGGGTTCTCGTTCAATCGGACAAAATGTCTCCATCTGGGAGCAGTAGGATTCCAATCCGTGATTGGTGCGCCAAAGAGGTCATGACGAGGGAACTTTCGAGTTCGAAGATTCTTGCTCAGTCGACTCTCAAACAGAATCCTCTCGGTATGCTTGAAGCTGTAGGGTGGCAGGTCCACCAGCAGTCTGGGTTTCCTTTTTGCCTTAGAGCGAGGAGCTTGGTTCACAGCGTGGAAGTCTAGTTCACATCCACTTGAAGCTAGGAATCCGACCGTAGTTAGTAGAGTATTGAGGCTGTGATCTGTCCGTTTAAGAACGGCCAGGTACTTGAATTCCAACCTGGGGCTCTTCAAGGCCAGTGTCTCTTTGATGGCACTCTGCAGGGTTGAGTGAGGCCCTATTTCTACAATAAGGCACAAAGAATCCGTTGAATCGGTGGAGCCATGGCTGGAAATTGGTCTTGAGGTCATTGCAACCAAACCGCTTGTGAAAAGAACAGGAGAAACCATATTATCCACCCAGTATTGAGCGGGCAGATGTTCCTCTTTGACTTTCTGTCCTGTGACAGTGGAAAACATATGCACTTGGTGTGGAGCTGGGAGTCGCCTTCCATAAGGAAGCGTTCCCATCAGACGAAGGTAATCCTGAGCAATCGCATGCATGTGGGCCGAGTGATAAGCATTCTTGACGTTCAACTTTCGAGCAAAGATATTATCGGCATCGAGAAGATTCTTGAGGCAATCAATCATAGCATCATCTCCAGACACAGTGTTGTTCTTGGGACTGTTGCAGCAGGCAATGATAAGCTCCCCGGTGTTGTCCTTCTTCACAGAGTCCAGATAGGGCTGCAGTTGCGATACGTCCAGACCCACGGCCATCATCGCTCCATTTGCAGAAAGCTGCTTGGATGATACGTACCCACGGTAGTATGCAACTTTCCAGGCACCTTCGCGCGACAGTTTGCCGGAGCAATAAGCGGCAGCGATCTCACCGGACGAGTGACCCGTTACATGTTTTGGGAAGATTTCCCAACTGGCCAAGAGATCCACAAGGGCTATTTGCAAAACTGTACACAATG
The DNA here is from genome assembly GCF_028827395.1 of Penicillium hordei. Classification (NCBI taxonomy): domain Eukaryota; kingdom Fungi; phylum Ascomycota; class Eurotiomycetes; order Eurotiales; family Aspergillaceae; genus Penicillium; species Penicillium hordei. Next base: position 6,574,146 of record NW_026623142.1, read on the forward strand.
GATGAGCGATCTCGGGCAAGCTGACTCGGGGTGTCTGTCTTTCGGTTAAGAGTTCGTCTATCATATGTTAGTAGAGCACACTTGGACAACACGGGCAAATCAAATTATTACCAAGTAGCGACCACGGACTACCAAGCCGCCGGATATAATCCGATGCTTCCTCCACAGACTCTTGGAAAACGGGGTAGACCATGAGCTCTCGGCCCATGGCCTGGTATTGAGCTCCCTGGCCAGTGAAAACAAATTCAACCTCTGGCACTCTAGCAGTTCTGGTTGGCTTGGCAAAATTTGATTCCGACAGATTCCATGCGAGTTCTTTGACCGAGGACGCCATGACAAAACTCTTCCAGGGGAACTGGGATCGTTTCTTCGACAGTGTGAAGGAGAGATCATCAAGGAGATGGTCATGGGGAACCGACTGCGTCGTTCTCCGGTTCAAGTACTTGGTGAATTCAGCTGCGTTCCGCTTGACGCCATCTTCGTCAAAAGCCGATAGCAAGAACACCTTCGGTTTCTCAGCCAAGCTGGTGTATGTGGAGGACGTGAAGATAGGTGATGCACAAAAGCCATCGCTTGTAGGTGTGTCCACAAAGGTGTCTCCAGGCCCAGAGTGATCGCTGTCATCGAATGAATCCGTCACAATATCATTTGATTCATTTCCTAATCGGGACAGGGCCAAGAGTCGGCCCTTGATTTTCTGAGCCGTGGGAACAGTAGACGTGGTATGGTGGGCACCTGTAATACGGCGGTCATTGAGATAGTGGTAAGCGTCATCAAGAATGCAGTGAGCATTTGTGCCACCAATTCCAAATGAGTTGACTGAAACTCTTCGTAACCCTCGCGATGGCCATGGAAGGGCCTCGGTAGGGAATTCAATGTCCCATTCCGCTGCAGGAATGGAAGGATTTGTCTGCTTCATATCAAAGTTTGCCGGTATGATCCCAGTCTCAAGGGTTAGAATAGATTTGATGATGCTTGCCACACCCGAGGCACCTTCCAGATGCCCAACGGAAGACTTGATCGCACCGACATAGAGCGGGGACTCTCGGCGACATTTGAACGCTCTGGCAAGAGCCCCGGCTTCGATTGGGTCACCGGTGCTTGTTCCCGTGCCATGGGCTTCAACAAATCTTGTATGTTCAAGATCCAGGCCGGCTCTCCAGTAAACTTCACGAATCAATTTTTCTTGTGCATCTGCACTGGGAACTGTGATTCCAGGTGTGCGACCATCCTGGTTGACTCCGGTCTCCCGAATAACCGCGCGGATGGTATCTCCGTCTCTAATAGCAGCACTCAAAAGCTTTGCTATAACTGTGCCTACACCTTCACCTCGTGCATAGCCTTCGGCACGGGAGTCGAAGCTGAAAGACAGCCCTTGGGGTCCCAACAGACCATGATGGCTCATTCCGATAGTTTCCACGGGATTTTCAAGAATTCCCACACCGCTGACGACAGCCTTGACGATTATAAGTATATTAGCACAAGAATATCAATGTCAAAACAGATAGCATACCATGTTCGTCTCTCTGGCACGTAAGCTCTGTACAGCGAGGTGTAGCGCCACCAAGCTACTAGAACAAGCCGTATCAATGGTCATGCTAGGTCCTTTGAAGTCAAAGAACCAGCTGACACGGTTGGACAGAATGGCATTGGTGACACCCGTGGGCTTGTATTTTAAAGTGGTTTCTGGGTCTGAATTGAGGATACCCAGGTGGTCATGGTTGAATCCACTGACATAAACCGATGTGTTGGAGCCAACAGTGCTGGTCAATGGAATGCCTGCATTTTCCAGGGCGTGGTAGACATTCTCCAGTACCAGTCGCTGCTGCGGATCCAATGTCAAGAGCTCGTTCTTTGTAATGTTGAAGAAGGAGCCATCGAAGTAGGCGGGGTCTTCTGAGAGGTAGTGACCTCCTTGGACATGAAACTATAGATAGATATAAGTTAGCCGGGTATTTTCCATGATGATTCTGGTTGGCAGGGCTCGGATATTATTTACCGTTCCACCATGCTCAGGGTCTGGATGATAGAAGGCGCCTGAGTTGAAACGTTCTTTTGGTATCGACGACCACGTCGAGCGGGCCAGTAGGAGAAGCTCCCACAGACTCTCAGTGGTCGTTGCTTGTTGCGGAAAGCGAGTGGCTAGGCCAACGATAGCGATTGGTTCCAGGGAATCAGAAGGTATAGCTCTATTGTTGCTGGAGCCGCTTGGCAGAGAGAGGGGACGCATCTTCTAATGCTAAGGAGGAATGGGTCGTTGGTGTGTCAGAGTGACTGGATCTAGAAGAGATGGAAAATAGATGAAGGAGGTATGACGAGGAGGTATCGAAGGGTAAAGATTGAGATGGCTGAAGACAGAGTTTGAATATAAGACAATTGAGGATCGCGATGAGATGAGGATTTTGATAGCAGAGACCACTGCGTACCACCTACCCATATCAACAACGCGGGATCAGATTAGCAAAGGCATATGAGGCTAAGGGAAACGGGATTTGCGCGAAGCAGTCAAAAGCACCACTGGAAACCTAAGATTGGCAGTCTGGCCAGTAGGCACGAGTATATCTACTGATCTTCGCGAGTTTCCTCTTTTGATTGCGTTCATTAAAAAAGTGGATAGTAGGCTTTGTATATTTGGCATGTCTAGGACTTTCAGGGTTGTTGTCCCTGTATGTACTTTGTTTGTACTTTCAACGGTGAGCAGCAAATTTATATAATCCAGAAGCATAACTGACCTACACATGAACATATTTTTAGAAGGTATGATATATCCATGTAATAATCTTCCAAGTAGAGCTCTTGTCACACGAATATATTCCTAGTTGATCAAAAAAACAAGATTTCAAGATATAGGTTTTCAATGCCAATGATGGGTATCTATAGAAATTTCCACATGTAGATGGCTACATTTATAAACACACCAAATACATACCGAACCAACAGATCGGATGCAAGGTCACCAAATCCGAGACGCTGGGTCTGCGGAGAGATGCATTGCCGTTACTAACATGCAGCCTAACGTTTGTCGATCGCTGTCGAATTCGGCCTTCGGTTTTTTTTTTTTTTTTTTGTGTTATAGTGGTAGGATATGCACTGCTGATCGGCTATACTAATACCAGGGTTACATGTATACAAGCTTCCCATTCGTCCGTTTGCCCTAGAAACTTCCATGGGATATTTATTCCAACAACCGTCTGATTTCCCGGTATTTCTACAGATCGGCCCTAGGTTAATATGGGCTTATAAGCAAATGCAGAATCCATTATTAGATCGTAGCCCATTTATCTATTCAAAGCTGTGCAATTAGTTGTGAACAAAATAGCAAAATAGGGATAAGTTGATGAATCTATTTACTTTGACTTCAGCTATAACAACCCTACTAGTCAACATACCATTGAAAATCATAAAATATCAAAGTACCAAACAGTTAAAGCCTAAAACAGTAAATCAAATGTTGATATTCAATCATGAAATCCACCGCAATCCCACACCGCAACCCGCCATAGGCGGTCTATCTGGTTGGATCCCTTCAGCCCCGGGGCGTTACTAGTTAAGGGAAGAGATAACACCCAGCAGCGTGGCCAGAGAACATAGTCTTATGATCCAAGAACTCCACGATTGCAGGTGTGAAAGGAATTCACGTAATTTTCTTTGATGCACTATGTACACTACACGCCCCTGCACGTAAAGAGATGCTACAACATACATGAAACTATCAAACTTTTGAGATATGTCGAGGTGTTTGACCAATTTTTTTCCGGCGGCATGGTCATTAGTGCTTCCATATGCGCACGTTCGCAATTCCTATCGCACTATGGCACTATCGCCCCAGAAGGCAACCAGCAGCCTTCCGGCTTGGATTCCGGATCCGCGAGCTCTTTGCCCATCCCCAAAGTCTGTTTATAGCTGGATCTAGGCGCGATCTCCTCAACATGGATGGTATGTATTAGCTGCTTTTTCATTTGGTCTACATTGGTCTGTCATAGATAGGCTCACATAGTGGAGTTTTCTAAAATTATGGGCAGTGCATGGTGCACACGCATGTGACAATCGGCATATGGGGTACAGATGGACACGCCAAGGTAGAGGCTAGGACTGCAGCTTGGGATGCTATGCCGGCAAATCATTTTCTGGGAAGTTGGCCCCATTAGATGGTACGAGCTGTGCGTTTTAATCTAATCTAGTCTATATGTGAGGCTTGTGGATCGTCTAGTAGTTCGTGTAGTAGCTCTGCTTATCCTTGCCTATGTAAGTTGATGGGCTATCCGATAGGTTGAACCCCCGGGGTTTGTAGCTGATTTTTGGGAATATTTACTTCGTATAGTTCGGGATGGTGTTTGCGGAGAAATTTCCATCGTTTTAACTTTGACTTGACGGGTGAAACCTTGACACCAATTGATTGCATTTTATTCCCATCCGTGGCCCGTTTGGGATGTTTCTAGGGATTGTATCGGTGAGAGAACGTGTGTTTCTATTTTATGTTCTTACCTAGATATGGTACCTCGATGTCCACAAACCAACAATATAGGGGGTATAAAATGAATAAATAGTACATAAACCAAGTTAATTTCTTGGAATAAACAAATTCCAATTCCAATAAATAGGGACCGCTGCCTATCTCTACAAAATCCAAATAGAGCCCGTACCCGCGAAGTGGATGCTTCTAGACTGTTTGCACATGTATAGAGCACCTCCAGCCGAACCTTCAAACGAACATGAAATGACGGTCAAGGAAGTGGATTATGTGTGTACTTGAAGGCAAAACAAGCTTATTCGCCACAATATCCAACCCCTGTCCCAAACCCCCTGCCCTCGTCGGCCTATTCCAGTTAGACCATCGCCGTAAATCTATGCGCTCTACGCCCGGTCTTTGTTTACGTCTTGCGCTAAAAAACCTCCTTATCGGAGGTGTATGCATCACAACAAAACAGGGTTAGGTAGAATCAGAATCTGGAGTTTCATGCGTTGGGTATAGAACTCTGTCCTGGCCGGATACTCCAGATTCGTCGATCTGCATTCGGCATCAAGGCAGCATAAGCAGTATCCTGGTTGCCCCACGTGTGGCGTTAAGGCCACTTGAACAATTACGGAGAACTCCGTAGGAGAAAATTTGGCTTGATATTGAGTCATGTATGCCGACAAAGTTCAAGTGCAATTGCCGGACCAATGGGACTACCTCAGTTCTATACAACATCCCCTATTTGAGACAAGTAGACTATCTTGTAGGATTCAGTCTATTGTATACTATATCCAACATTTCAATACAAGCCAAGGGTCTAATCTAATCCATGGTCTTAAAATGCACGCAAATCAACAGATGCAATCAATATACAATGACCTTGAAAAAGCAAAAAAGGGAATCAAAAAAATAACAAAGCCTTGAAAAGTAATCATCACAACTCATCCTTATCCTCCGCCGGCGGAGACACAACAGGTCGCCCAGAATCCTTCGCCAAATCAACTCCAATCTTCTTGCGCCACTTCTCCCAGAGAGCATGGAAGTCCTTCTCCATCCCGCTTTCCATCTGATCCGGCAGGATAACAGTATACTCAACAAACAAATTTCCCACCTCATCATTCTCATCGTGGTGATCATGTAAATGACCCTCGGAGTAATGGGGCATGCCCTCCCCGACAATAGTCTCAACAGCCAACGGCTGCACAACCTCACCACGTCCACGTCCAAGACGAACAACATGTCCATCAAGATGTGTAAGATTGCGACTCCAACCACCCATCCACGCCTCGCGCAGCGAAAGACTCTCCTTCCAGAAAAGATCCTTCCCCTTCCGCCGGAAGAACGTCCCATCCGTCTTCTCCTCCTCTTCCACCCCAAGCTCAGGCTCCTTCTCATCCAAAACAACAATCAAATCCCCAGCAATCCAGTCAGGGCTCTCATCAGCCTCATTCTCAAAAACAAGCCTAGTCCCCTTGCCCATCCCGGGCTCAATACTAGCACTGGTCTCAACCTGATTCCGAACAACCCTATTTCCCTCACAAACAGGACAAGGATTCTTAATCTTCTTCCCCTGCCCATGACATTTATCACACTGCATCTGGACCTGCTGGAACATCCCAGGCGCTAGCATATGTTTCTGAATAACCATACCACGTCCAGCGCACCGATCACAAGTCACAACCTCTCGATCCTTGGATCCGGTACCCTCGCACGAATCACAGATCTGCTGCTTCTCAACGAGGAAGTTGATCTCGCGTCCATTGTAGAAATCCCGAAGCGGCAGCGCAGCCCGCACTTCCATATCCGGTCCGCGACGGTGTCCAGGCGCGTGCCCGGAGTGTCCGCCACCGCCGAAGAATCGCGAGAACAGGTCGAATGGGTCGTGGCCGCCGCCAGCTGATCCGCCTTTGCGGTGCTGCTCTACCCCGTCGTGTCCATATTGATCATACACTTTGCGCAGCGTGCTGGTCGAGAGTACGTCGTAGGCGTCTGCTATCTCGACGAATTTCTCGCGCGCCGTATCATCGTTGCTAACGAGGTTGGTTAGCAATTGCCTTGTGCGGGTGTAATGTGTACCATGCGCGGAGCCACAGTAGAGAAATAAAATCATGGAGAAATTGAAATAAGAGAATAGTAGCTGCACTCACGGGTTCTTGTCAGGGTGGTATTTCTTGCTTAGTGTTCTGTATGCGCGCTTGATGTCCCTCTCCGATGCGGACTTTGCGAGTCCAAGCACCTTGTAGTAATCCTCGGCGGCGATTACAACGACGGAGAATAGCACCACGGATACCGCGACTAGGAGTCGTAATAATTGCATTTCAGCGGTGCGGAGCTGCGCGAGCAGCTGCTCGTGCGCTCGGAGGTGATGTGGAGCTTTTGTGTTTGTGTAGACCGAGGTATGTAGGTGAAGCTTCGACGAGCTAGGGTTTGGGGTTTGGTGTAGTGTTTAATTATTCGACATGGAATGTGCAATTGGTAGAACAGGTGATCTTCTCCGCCGAGCTTTATGCCACAGGGTAAAGAAGTAAAGAATTAAAGATTGGAGGTGTTAGCTCCACGGCCTAGATCTACATTAGGTGGCCTAAAAGAGGAACAATGTTTAGCCGGGTCACGTGGCAGCAAGGCTACAGATCAGGATTAGGGTTACTTTGGAAATAGGCCATAAACAGTCAGTAATGTAGAGTAAAAAAAAAGTAGTACTCGAGTTAGAAGTAGTATTTACCATCGGGCAATATAATCAAAGAATTTTATTCATTTGTGGCGCAGCTTTGTGTGGCTACATCCTCTACGAGGTCGTTCAATTCTATAGATATAGCACAATTTCACTTAAGGCAGGATGGGATTTGAACGATCTCCGATCGAGGCAGATAGAGAACATTGTTAGAGACGAGCCAGAGAGAGCCGAGAGATGCTACAGAGTTGCCTAATATGCCATATTGCTATCCTTAACATCGGATTCGAAGCCATCTAAAAGAAACAGGTATAGAAGCCCAAAAATCGAATCTCGTGCTGGGCTTTTTACATTTCGCTCATCCCAATCGTTCTTGCCACTCCTAAGGTCATCCATGATAGAGCGGACATGCCTTCCAGATAAGACATCAACACAGAGGAGTTCGAGTGTTTCACAATGAAGATGGTAATCACTCGGCTGGTTTGATATGCGGCGAAAAAAATACCGAAAGCCGTCATTGATTCCTTTGTCGACCACATGGGAAAAAAGGTATCTCGTGTATGGGCAACTGGGCTGAGTCTTGACCGGAGGACCGTTGGAACCTGAGATATGAATCAAAATGGGCATTTTCGTCACATTGATGGCGTATTCGACGCCTCCAATTCGGATCTGAATGGTGGAACTCGCTCTCACTCGATCTCTTCGCTGTCTTCGCTGTATTGTGGCCTACCATATGATCAGCCCATAATCGTCAGATCGATAATTGATTTTTTAGTGTTATACTTCCATGTGGTCTGACGAGAAACTCTAATATAGTGGATATTGTGAATGTTGTTTTCTAAAGAGGGTCAGGCCGGAATTAGCGGGAGATGGGATAGCCTTAGATAGTTGGAGGATATTCGTTGCCAGGCAGCTATCTCTATATAGCTTCATGGGAACAAAGAACAAGCATCAGAATAAGGGGGAAAGAGGTCGGGTAGACACTGTCTGAGAAAACAGCAAAACATCGCTTAGTATGATCCGACAGGCTGGAGGTTTTACCGAAAGGATACCGAAGACAGTTTCGTTTCCTAAATAGCCTGAAAACAAGCATGTTATACCACCTACATCTACGGTGTTATTAGGTTCTATTAGGGCTTTTAATTTGTTAGATCATTCCATGATCAAAAGGAAGTAAAAGGTGAACACAAACGGAAAATCAAAGCCATCAAGCACGGTTGACTTCCGGAAAGTTCGGATTCATCATAAAATCATAAAAACGCTGTTAACTAAATAGAGTAACTCATCATAAACACACTGCTAGCTAAGTAGAGCATCCTTGGAACTCCCTGGACACTTAAATCAAATAAGAAATGCAATCAGTGTCGCCCAGCAACATTAAAGATATCATTATGCCAGGTATGGCCAAGCCCTTGGGTCTCATCTCCATCCTCAATAGCCTCCTGCGCACGTGTAGCCTCCTCATGCCAGGTCTTGACAATGCTACCGGGAGCATAAACACCCTTAAAGGCGCCCTTACTCAGCGGCTCAACACCAATCCTAGTCTCAACATCCGAGTCAGCGGGTTTAAGGCGGGCGAGAACAGCCCGCACAAAAGTCACCAGGTCCTGCGGGTTAGCGATGCGCGCAGCACGCAGCCGTTCACGGGCAAAGACTAGCTCGCGATTCAATGCGAACGTCGCTGCAACAATCTCCTCTGCGATCTTCTTCTCCAGCACGCGTCGGACAAGGTGCTTCAGGAATGGCTTGGTCAGCCATAGGAGGAATCGCCACTTGCTGCGCTTGACGGTGTAGTCGAGTTTGTGGATGCAGACGCGGACACCACGCAAAGAGAAGATCTGCTCTAAACTGCCGCGCCCGACTTCGATGTCTAGCGAGATGTCGATGCCGCGGCGGTCGAGGTAGAAGCTTGCTATGCCTTCGTCCTTCAGGTGGAAAAAGCCTGTGTGGGTGCGGAACCAGTAGCCAAAGTCTTCGGCGCTGATGTTTAGACCTTGGACAGTGGCTGTGAAGGCTGTTTTCATGAGTGTTTCTGTGCGCTTGGAGTGGGTTTTTACCACGTCGATGTCATTGCGCGTGAGGATATGCATGCGGTAGGGGAGGAAGGAAGAGAAGTTTACTGTATGGCCGGGTTCAAGAATTAGGTTCTCCAGGAGAAGGTCCATCTCTGGAGCGGATATCTCGAGGCGGGGGATGGGGATGTATTGGATTGTTCGGAGGAGGACTGGGAGGAAGACGTTCACCAAGTCTGCCGGGAGGTCGGCCTTCTTGTCGTTGCAGGCGCCCCAGGCGTCCTGGTAGACCTTCTTAGTGGCATTAATTAACTTGGAGACGGCGGGGTCTTCTGGCACAGTTCTAAGTGTGCGCTTGGTCTGTGCTAGGAAATCGTCCATGTCCTTTCGCAGGCTCGTCTCCGTGCCTACTTTGTCAGAGTGTTGTTTGAGTTCATCGAGCTTCTGTGGTGCCGAGTCGAAGAACTCGGGGTCGGTGAGCATTTCCTGCAATGAAGTTCCAACCTCTCCGAGTAGGTCATCAAACTCAGGATCTTTGTTTGCATGGCGCAAGACATTGTGGAACTTCTCCTGCAGTCGATCCCACTCTTCTGCGCTGCCGAATGACCGCAAGAGAACCCAGAATTCGTCGACCGCCCGTTTCAGGTCAGCATTAACTTCCAGGTCTTCTTGAGCGACTGAGACAGTATTTTCTGCTACATCCGCGTAGATCTTGGCATATCGTGCTACCAATTGAGCAAGTGTTGCAACCGAGTCAGAGTAGTCCGTCCTCTCCCGAAGATTTTGAACAGCCTGTTTCAACCGGAACAGCAGGGTATCTCTCTCTCGGCCGGAGAAGTGTCCCCTAGCGCTCTGCACGGCATTATGACTTGTCTGGGCGATCCCTTCCCCGGCCACATCCGCAACATGTGCAACTTTCTCGTTCACCTCGGCCTTCGATCGTGCATGCCCCTCATCTGCACCTGCACCCTGTAGCGCTTGCTCTTCCTCCTCGGACGGTTTGACGTGTTCGGCAACTCGCTTGGAAGATTCAGCGAGGGAGTCAGCGGTATCAGCGAAGATTTGGCGGCCAACGGTAACGATGTCATCGACGAAAAGACGAAAATCAGCGTTAGTCAGAAGTAGACCACCGACGGTGCGGAAGCTATCATATGCTACGTGCAGGGATTAGCGAACGGTCATCATCTTGTGATTTGCATGTGCCAAGCCCGAAAGCTGGGGAGTGGAAATGCGCGACCCACCAGCTTTAGTATCTGCCCGCGCCTTCACGTGGGCGGCCTGTCTGGAAACCCTCTCGCTATCCACCTCGACGCGTGAACGGGCCAGGCGCCACAGAAATTCCTGGAGCTGGTCTTGGCTGTTCTTCTGCTGCAGAAATTCGATGAAGACCTGGATCCACAGTCGACTGTCGCGCACCAGCTGGCGACCGACGCTGCCGATGTCCTGATTACGCAGGTTGAGAATATCGGAGGCTAGGAGGGTGCGGAGGTTGGCGATGGTTTGTTCAGTTGTTGGCATGTACCCCTCGGAGATGGCGCGGACCATCTGGTAGCTATGTAGCTTTTGGTGGAGTTGTCGCTGACGGGAGGTGTCATCCTCATAGCGAGGGAGGAGGGGTTCAGTCTCGGAGGGCATGTTGGAAAAGGCCCTAGACCGTGTGAGATAACAGATATGTTTGGAGATGAAGCTAAATGGAAGGTTGAGGTTCTAGGGGGACGAATAAGCTCGGGAACCTGTTTTGGGCACATGACGACACATCATTCGTACAGTGCAACGCAAATGTTTGCTCTTGCTATTTGCTATTTAGGTACATTAAAGATAGAATATTTCTTGGATATGATTATCATCAGTTAAGAAATTATTAACAGACATGAAGCTCTCAAGGAATTGAAGGTATTGTGAAGTTATTATGTAAATAATCGATGATCCGCGATCTGGGGAAAGCTATGGATTTAGCCGGGCCATTTACGTAGCCTTTTATGCAACAATGGCAATAGTTCCAATTAGATCGGGCTTATTTCGATGTTTACTATATTTACTTGATTTTGATCCTCGATCGATCCATTTTGCGCTTTTAAATTGGGTAATTATTGACCAGGAGACCCTGATCTGCGGTAGAAAGGAGACAAAAAGCAAAAATGTACATATATGCCTCATGCACTTAATCGAGAATGACATATCCAATGTCTGAGCTCATTCACATTCTATAATATACACGCGGAAAATGACCGAGGCCCAAGCCCCAAGCCCCAACGTTGGGAACTGCAGAGAAAGAAAAAAAAGGCTGGGTTCGGAGATATGTATACAATATATACGCAGTAGAGCAGAGCATGGAATTAAAATTATTAATAGAAGCTTTGCGCCTTACACAGAGCTCAGGTGGTTACCCGGACAAGGGATCCAATCGGTGACGGGATATGAAATCCCTAGATTCCGAATTGTTGCTTCCGACAAAGCTGAGTGGAGTGTGGTTCCAGACCCGATTGCAAAGAATAGAATTGAAAGGGGGAAAAAAAAAATAACGCAACCGTGCTGGAGAACATAAGTAATCAGCAGCCCCTGATGTCGGCGACCGAGAGCCATTCACAAGGCCGAATATCATCTCCAACACGGCGGACACGAAACAAAGCCCTAAAAGTCTCACCGGGGAGCTTCCGATCGGAAGACTTCTTTATATGATTCTCCTATCTATAGATGTCGTGTGTTGTAACATATGATATTCTACGGCAATCTCCGTCGACCGTCAGTTTACGATATACAATTAAGTTTGCGATCGCTTTGAAGCCTTTGAGTTTACAGTTCAAGTAAAAAAAAAAAATTTGAAAAAGAAGAAAAAGAAGGCAAAAATGGAAACACCGAATCGACATTAATTAGGGTATAGCTTCACTCCACTTCGGCACTATCTGCGGCTCTGGGAGCTCGTAGCTGTGGATTTGAGTGGATCCTATAATCCAAAGAGGGCTAGCGTTGACCCATGGCGTTTTCCTCCCCGGCTTTTGTAGCCAATCAGGTTACAGTCCTTCTTTATTCACAATTCTACTTGGTAGCTGTCATCACCAGTTCGAGCTCTACCGTGTAAATTGGAATTTTAGAATTTTCTAACTCCGAACACTCCAATCTCCAATTTTGATCCCCTCACATCCCAATATGATGATGTATGGTAGTGCACCTCCCTGCGTAATGCTGGAATGAGAAATAAATCGCGCACTGATCATCCATGTAATTTCCATGTAAATTATGTGTTTATGTGTCTCATTCAAGTCCCGAATGGATGATACTTTTTTTTTTTTTTTTTTTTTTTTTCAATTGTAATATTCAACACTGATTTGACTGTGTCTCCGCATTTGTCGGAGTCGGCGCCTCCCCGTCTCCACACGGTGATACACTCTCCTTGCTGGATCTACTTCCCGAATAAGAATAATAATAAAAATAATAATAATAATAGGGATCCAGATTCCAGAAGGGCTTTCATGCACAACGGTTCGCTGTCAACACCGAAACCGAATCCACATGGGTCATGACCCTCTCCGTCGTCCGACTCTTCCCGACTTCAAATCATGACTCTTTTCTTGCTATACCGTGTCGCCTTGACACGCGGTCCCGGTTAATTATCTGGTCATCCTCCTGTCGGAATGTATTTGATGTGCGCACGAACGTCCCAGGGCAAATTTAGCATGTTGTCTCGTGTACATAAAAACAGACTCGCATCTGCTCCCAAATATTTTTCTTCTTTCTATCATTCTACTTCTACTCCAAACTTGAAGTCCTCTCAGTCAATCACAATGGCTCGATACCCTTCACTGCCTACTCAACAAAGCCGGCCGGTGCACGCCACCGCGGCTCCTTTCGTGAACCACGCCTCCCCTGCGTCAGTCAATTCAGAGCTCACCTAGGGCGGTTTTGTGATGAAAAGCAGTCACTAATACCTCTTCTTTAGCGACGCCAACTATGATACCGCCAACCCTGCATACATCCGCAAGTACCTGCGCACATACGGCCTCACTCCTCCTCGCGCCGAGGGTTACGAAACACAAAAGACTCGATGCCTGGCACAGCTAGGTCTCAAGAACACTCCTATCGAAAAGTTCCTATACCTCAGCACTCTGCGCAAGAACAATGTGCACCTGTTCTATCGTCTAGTGACAGACCACCTCAGGGTATGTTGAGCACCGAGACATGTGATTGGGCCGGGGAAACTTGAAGAAACGAAAATTAACCATAATAATCCCTGCAGGAAATGACCCCCCTGATCTATACCCCAGTGGTGGGCGAGGCCTGCCAACGGTGGTCCGAGATCTACCAACAGCCCGAAGGTACGTACCATAACGGAGATCATCTTCTCCGCAATTGGCATTTTCTCCGCACACGAAATAGAACCGGGGACGCTAACGCTCATTTTTAGGTATGTACCTGAGCTGGGAGGATCGCGGAAATCTGGCTTCGGTCATCGCCAATTGGCCTGAGTCTAGCGTCGAAATCACATGTATCACCGATGGCTCCCGCATCCTCGGACTGGGTGACCTGGGCATCAACGGCATGGGTATTCCCATTGGAAAGTTGGCTCTTTACACCGCCTGTGCGGGTATTCGTCCCGAGGCCACCCTGCCTCTGACTCTTGATCTGGGTACTAATAACAAGGCCCTCCGGGAAGACCCGCTCTACATGGGTAGCCGTCGCGAGAAGATCTCACCCGAAGAGGAGCGGGAGTTCTTGGACGAGCTGATGGGTGCCCTTACCGAGCGCTGGCCTGGGTAAGTGACTCACTCTCACATGTCTTTCGGGATGATCTCCCTATAGCAACCGCGACTAATAACGCTTCTCTAGTATCGTCATCCAATTCGAGGATTTCAAGAACCCCTTCCCCGCTCTTGAGCGGTACCGTGACCTGTACACTTGCTTCAACGATGACATCCAGGGTACTGGCGCTGTCATCCTTGGCGGTGTCATCAACGCTGTCAAGCGCTCCGGTCTGCCCTGCAAGGACCACCGTGCGGTGTTCTTCGGCGCCGGCAGCGCCGGTGTCGGCGTTGCCCGCCAGATCGTCGAGTTCTTCATGCGCGAAGGCATGACCGAGGATGAAGCCCGCAACTGCTTCTATCTCGTCGACACCAAGGGTCTCGTCACCGCTGACCGTGGCGACAAGCTCGCCGACCACAAGGTCTACTTCGCCCGCCGTGACAACAACGGCGAGCAGTACAAGACTCTCGACGAGGTCGTCGACTACGTCAAGCCCTCCATTCTAATGGGTCTCTCCACCATGGGCGGCGTCTTCACCCCAGAGATCCTGCGCAAGATGGCTGACTGGAATACCGCCCCTCTCATCTTCCCCCTCTCCAACCCCTCTTCCAAGTCCGAGTGTGACTTCGAGAGCGCTGTCGTCAACACCGACGGTCGCTGTCTCTTCGCCTCCGGCTCCCCCTTCCCCAACTTCACCTTCACCAACTCCGCCGGCGAGACCCGCACTTACTACCCCGGCCAGGGAAACAACATGTACGTCTTCCCTGGCATCGGTCTCGGTAGCATCCTGTCCAAGGCCGTTCGCGTCACAGACAGCATGATCTACGCCTCCGGTGCTGCCCTCTCCACTGCCCTCACCAGCGAGGAGCTCGAGCGTGGTCTGCTCTACCCTGACATCACCCGCATCCGCGAGGTCAGTGTCGTTGTTACCCGCAAGGTGATGCGCGCTGCCCAGGAGGACAAGGTGGACCGCGAGATTGCGCTGCGCTCCATGAGCGACGTCGAGTTGGATAACTGGATCAAGGGCCACATGTATGACCCTCACACTGAGGTCCGCGCTCTTGAGCGTGAGGTCGGCCACCTTCTCTCCAGTCTGGGAACAATCTCGCCCCCCATCACAGCGAGTGGATCCCCCACTGAGGAGAAGAATGCCAAGTTATAAGATTTGATCTTTTTCTTTCTTGACCTTGGATTTGCATATTGCATTTGGCAACAAAAAAAGAGCATTTGTTCTAGTCTGTCAGCGCTTAGGATCTCTGCGTGATGGACTCGCATGTCACTTTTTGCTTTTCATATTTCCCCCTTCTGTTGGTTTCGAGCGCACTTCGGTTATTTTCATTTTTATTTCTCTTTGCCTATTTTCGGGTTGGACACGAACTTCTTTTTCCCTGATTGAATACCCAGCACTTATTTTGGTCTTTGCTTGCGATTTGAGGGTCTTTGCATCTTGGGGGTAGTTGGCATTTAGCTGGCATTTCCATATGAATAAACAAATTAAAATCACTTTATAACACTATTCCATTATCCTAGTAGCCTACATCTTATCTATACTTTACCTTGTCCTCGGGTTGATCTCGTCCGATTCTTCATGAACAAAAAGTTCAATATATTAAGAACTCGCAATATCTTCTCTTCTAAGTTAGCGATAGTGGCAATCCTCACTGATCGCCAGATACTAAACTCCCAAGCATCCGCAAAAATCCAAACGGATGAATTCAACTCCCCGACTTTCCCGGTTCACCCACATTTCTTCAACGTGGAGCCTCGGCACCGAAGACTCCACAATATCAAAACGGGACATCAATCTCTCCGCGACGAGATGACTAATTCTAGTTTCAGTGCCTTTGAAGGCGGATAGATTTATGTTCTTCAAAATTTTGATAAAGCTTTCTGTTCGTCCCTTGCAGTTCTCTCGTTCGCATTCTGTGGTATAGAGCTATTTCTGCCCTTTTAAGTTGTGAGGGGAATTGAGACTAACATCATTGACAGTGTGTTTTATAACTGTTCAACCATAATATCTACATCGCCAATTGCATTAGACTGTATATGAAACTGTATATACACCATGCCTTCTCCCCTCGCAGACCCGGTCAAGCTCCCATGTGGACTGGTTTTGCCGAATAGGCTCAGCAAGGTACATTATTCAAGCCTAGTGGCTATGCACGAATAGAACTAACATCCTTCCAGGCAGCAATGGCTGAGATGTTAGCCAAAACTAACCAGCCGACAGACCCCCTGGTTGATGCCTATGAGCAATGGTCAGCGGGTGGATGGGGGAGTATCCTTACAGGTAAGGTCTAATGCTGCCATGGGTTGAGACTTCTATGGCAAATGCAAAACCCAGAAGCCCTTACCACCCTAATCTCACCCTACACTATAAACATATTCCTAAAAAAACAACCCTAACACCTCACCAGGAAACGTCCAAGTCGACGTAAACCACATGGGCAGCCCCTTCGACCCAGCCCTACACAACGAATACAAAGACAGCGAAACCAACAGCGCTCTAGTCGCTCAATGGAAGAAATACGCCGACACCTGCCAAAACCACGGCACGCCAGCCATCGCCCAGATCTGCCATCCAGGTCGGCAGTCCTTCCGCGTTGCAGGCCACCGTGGTATCTTCGCGCCTACGCTCGCGCCCAGCCCTGTGCCCATCAAGGTTGGAAATAGCTACCTCGAGGGCTTGATCGGGTGTCTTGTTTGGTCTGAACCCAAGGAAATGACCACTCAGGATATTGAGAGGGTTATTCGTCAGTTTGTTGATACTGCGAGACTTATGGCCGATGCTGGGTTCTCGGGTGTTGAGTTGCATGGTGCACATGGGTATTTGATTGGTATGTTTTTCTTTCTTTCTTTCTTTCTTTCTTTCTTTCTTTCTTTCTCTTTTTTTTAATGATTTGCTTGATGATCCTTGTGCTAATGGTTTTCTCGGTTAGACCAATTCCTCAACAGCAAGGTATGACACTCTCGTTCCTCGATCACCCCAGCCTAACATCATCATGAACACCAACCAACACCGATACTAACTCTAACCCTAGACAAACCTCCGCACAGACACTTACGGCGGCACACCCGAAAAGCGCGCCCGCTTCGTCTTAGAAATCCTCTCCCAAACGCGCAAAGTCGTATCGCCAACTTTCGCAATCGGCATTAAACTAAACTCCGCCGACCACAGCTCAGCAACCTTCGAAGAAACAATGACGCAAATTGCCCTGCTCGCTGAAGCGGGAATCGACTTCATGGAAATCTCCGGCGGAAGCTACGAAGACCCAAAGATGATGGGTAGGAGTAAAGCCAATCCCGCTGCAGCACCGAAATCAGCACGCACCGCCGCGCGCGAGGCCTTCTTCCTCGAGTTCTCGAAGGAAGTACGAGAGCGTCATCCTGGTCTTGTGCTTATGTTGACTGGTGGGTTCCGCACGCGTGCTGGTGCTGAGGCGGCTATTAGGGATGGCGCTTGTGATCTTGTCGGGATTGGGCGGCCTGGAGCTATTGATCCGAGGTTCCCGCGGCTGTTGCTGGATGAGAGTGTCAGTGATGACGAGGCAAGAATGGTGTTGAATAATGTGGCTGTTCCTTGGTATATGCGGTTCTTGCCGTTGCATCTTGTTGGGGCTGGGGCTGAGAGTGTAAGTTCTTTCCTTTCTGTTTATAGGTTAAGTGGTTTGGGTGGTTTGCTGACTAGTTTTATAGACATACTATTCCGGGCAGATTCAGAGTCTGGGCAAGGGGATTGCTACTGTTGCACCTCCTTCGTAGATTTTTAATTTATTTTAATACTTATTTTGATATAATAATATTTTGGAATATGGAATGGAAATGCATAGTATCACCTTGAACCTCAGGCCATCTTAGATTTGGCGTTTGTATAAAAAGACCCCCTTATTCATGCGTTGCTCTTCCCTCTTCATCTCTCTCCTTGCTTTTGCTTTTTCTTTCCCTTCCTCTATATATTAAATGTAGACTACAAATCCACTTCCATCATACCCACGGATGCCCTAGAATTTGTAAAAAACCCATCCATGACTTGTGCGGGTGGATTTGATCCTGTGCCGGATATGTCTTCCCTTGACATTTTCCAGCTACTTTCTTGGTGCGTATCCTGATTATCATCACTGTGTCTTAGGCTAGCGTGTTACTGTTTTTAAAAGGCGGCTAATTTTCCCTACTGAACCGCCAGCCTGGGCGGCTTTGGTTCAGAGAGTTCGTTCTCCACAAACTCCCGCAAAAAGAAGACCGAAGCGATGAGTCGTAACTTAAGATATTACACGCCTGAAGAGTGCTTCTTGGACGCAGCAAAATCCCTCTTGGACAAATTTCGAAACCAAAGATGATAGATGCAAAATATCTCTTCGGTGACTAGATATGAATATGAAAGTAGGGGAGAGGGGCAGCCCCTTAGTCACCGCTATGCCATATTTCCAACTTCTCCAGCTCCAAATTGATACATCTCTCACTTCTTTCACTGCTAATACTCATATGTTGAATCTGCAATGCTGTCATAGTTCTTTGCTATCCCCAAAGTATCGTGTTGTGAGGTCGATATTTCGGTTCCGTGAGGTATTAACTGGTCAATATGCGTAGATAGAGTATTGTTGTTGTAAATTACATGCCGTCATAATGTTCTTCTAAATAAAAACATTGCTGGAGCTAGCAGCCCACCGTTTCGTCGTCATCAACAGGAAATAATCGCAACTGTTTCAACTTCTCTTGTTCCTTTAACTGCCCTAGTTGTTGATAAAGGGCATCATTGCCCTGCACCAATCTTTGGATCCACAATGCAGTCTCCTCGAGAACATATTTCCTTGTATATTCCTGTTTCTGAAGTCCTGGCACAATACGACAGAGTTCTTTATATCGGTCTCTAACAAACTCTCTTCTCTTCTTCTCCGATCGGCAATGGCACAATTTCTGTCCTGGCTTTTGTATACATTTTCTCTTCTTTTGCCCAGATCGGGTCCTGGCTTTGACGCAGCTTGCCCGTTGTGTGCATTCGGTATCATCCGGGGATAATATTTGGCCTTGGATCGACGAGGACGAAGATGGCGAGGATGGTGTTTCGGATAGTCTTTCATCTTGTGGGACCATCGAGGACTGGAACATGGGAAAGGTGAATCCATCCAGTTCCGATAGACCCAGTATACACCTTTGAGATGGCTCGTCTATGCTTTGGGGGACATCGAAGTTAATGTCCATGGTGGCACAGAAACTGGCCATGTTCCGCATCAAGTTCTGCACAAGCCGCTCTTCTGTCCAGGTGCCGATTGGGCTAGAATAGCCGTGATAGCAAAAGCTGGGATCTGAACCCCATTGAAGACCTTCTGTGGGCCACTGTTCTTGGGAGATTGGTTGAGGTGTGTCAACGTGCCATAGGCAGTCGTGTGGAAGGGTAGGATGCTCCATTTGAGGCGTCTGATTGTCGTTTTCCATTTGGGGTTGTGGGAGATATCAACTGGTGTTGGGCTTTTTCTTTGACTGAATATATTCAAATAGCAGGTGGTATGGGGCTGAAGTTGTACTTTGGATTTTAGATATTGGTGAATCTGGGTTTGATATTCTGATATCAGGCTTCAGTGTGGAACGACAACAACGATATGTACCAGTACTTGACTTCGGATCATGGATAAAAGGAGAAAGTGAAAGGAAATAGCTTTATCCTATTATTTTGAAAGAAGTCTCATTAATGAGGCAGGAGGGTTCGCTACGTCAATTCCGGAATGCACCCGGCATAGTGTACCTGCGGATCCGCAGTCGCACTGCATCCGCAATACGTCTGCAAATGAAATGATTGGGTAATTTGACTGCATTTATTTCTATACTCCTTGAACTGTGTAACTATAAATATAGCAATGTAATATATAGTTGGCCTTTTGTTAAGTATTCCTCTCTTGACGCCTGCGCCTGTATAGAAACACATATAGAAAAACAACGGGTGCATCCCGGGACCCCCACGTATGATGTCGATCCGACACATTGGACCCAGCCCAATTATAGCACTCAAGTGTTCACTAGTTTTGACCTTAAGACAAAGCAGGAATAATTTCAATAATCTCCTCCATTTCTCTATTTTATTTCGAGCTAATTCCGGGGGTTATTGATTGACACGTGACCATGTCTCCGGGTACATTCCGGACACAACAGTCCCGGGATTGTTCCACTCCTTTTCCCTTCCCCAAGGATTACAGTTCCTGCATACGACCTTGCTTTCGGTATTAATCCGGATCACCAATCAAACAGTGCAGAAGCAATACTGTGGGTTGCACATACCCTTAGCTGTGGCTTATAGGAGCGGCCACAGATGCCTCCCAAAGGTGGAATTGCCAAACGAGAGCCACCGCGACGTCGCAAGATTGCCTTGGCATGCGAGTCATGTCGAGATAAAAAGGTCAGGTGCGATGGTATAAAGCCAATTTGTGGCCCATGCGCTCGACGCTCGTATACCGTTGATCAATGCGTATACAAGCTGGACAACGCGAGGTCTGCCAGCAACGATGAATACTTGAAGATTCTCCATGATCGTATTCGAGAGCTTGAAGACATATGTGCAAAAGGCGGGGTTGCCGTCCCGCCTGGGCCTTCACAACATGGAGACTACAGGGCATCTGAAAGTCAAAGTCACATGGGTGAACATATGGATCTGGATGGTCTGGACGCAGAATCTAGGACATCTGTGGCTGCAGAAGGATTACTAGGACTGGGTTCCACCCCTATGCCATCTGGACAAAGCCATCTGTCTTCAACTCCTACTTTTCAACCACCAAGGTTTCCCGCGCAGAGGAATCGACCGGAAGCTGAGCGCTATAGATCTCCACATGCACCACATCTGTCTCCTGAATCATCCCACCCACGAACAGGCGGTATATACCCACCCCCATCTCTCGACTCCCACGGTAATGTGACCGCTATGGGTGCAATATCTGTCGCAGAAGACGACCCAAGCACAGACTCTCCACAGGAGCAGCAATACTACGGGAACTCTTCGGTGGCCTCTTTTATGCGTCTTGCAGGAGAGTCGATGCCATTGCAGTCATATATGTCAGCTTTGCGAGGCAGCAAGAGCGAATCGTCAAGATCCCAGGGTACCGATACGGGGATTTGGCGAGACCTAGGCCATCCATCGGTAGACCTTCGATTCGACGACTTCTCTTTGCCACCTCGATCTCTGGCAGACCACCTTCTAAAGTGTTACTGGGACAGAGTACATTGTCTATTCCCATTTCTCCATCGCCCCAGTTTCGAACAAGCGTATGAAAATCTCTGGGGGTCGGACAAGGCATCCAAGCCCGAGTTGCCACAGCTCAATATCGGACTCGGGGGCGCATTTGACTGCGGTGCTAATTCAATTGTCTTCCATTGCGCACTCAATGCCATCTTTGCCATAGGCTGCTATTTCTCTGATATTCCGCCTACGGACCGAGAGGCTGCGGTTTATTCGTTTTTCCTTCGCGCAAAGCGATTTGTGAACCTTGATCTTCTAGACGTAGGCACTATCGGCGTGGTTCAAACGCTTTTGATTATTTCACTCCTTCTTCAGAGCACCCCTTATCCGAATCGGTGCTGGAATGCAATTGGATTGGCGTGTCGAGCTGGTCAAGGGCTCGGGTTACACGAGACAACCACACACGCCTCGAACAAACCTCTGGAGACAGAGATACGACGGCGTACCTGGCATAGCTGCGTCATTATGGACATGTTGGTGCAATCACCCCCCCCCCCCCCCCCCCAAGCCTACCTTCCCCAAGACACAGCCAACTAATGAATATAGGATTGTGAGCATGACGCATGGAAGACCAAGCATGACTTCTCACATCTCACCATTGCCTTTGCCTGTAATGGGAACATACCCCCAAGAAGCTGATCCTTGTGAGCTTAGTGGGCAGCCCTGTGATCATAAGTTGGGATATATGACGTTCTACGTTTCGACTATTGAATTATACAAAATTCTCGAGTCTATTCTATCCGAGGTCTATAACGCTTGGCAGAGTCGGTCTAATAGCACTCGTACCAGTTTACCGCGAAGCTCCAAGCTTTGTAGCTTGGATGTGTTGATGGAGCTCGACGATAAACTTGCTGCTTACGAGATTAACGTCCCCCAGCCCTTGAATTGGACAGATGAACCATCTCTGCAACGCTCAAGCAGCGGCAATGCGTCGATCTTCAAGCGCCAGCGGAACGTGTTGCGTGCTAGGTAGCTTCTCTCTCTGGGCTTTTGAGTTACAAGTTCTAACCGAAGAGGGAAAAAATAGATTCATTCACCTTCGCCTCCTGTTATATCGCCCAATGTTTACTCAGCTCTGCTCCGATGAGCGAGCAGGGTCATCACGCCGATCTGATATCCAATCCGCCGAGAAAAACATGATATACTCATCGGTCTTCTCAAAATGTGCCGCCTCCTGCGTCATGGCAGCTATAGACCTGGTCTCGCTTGTTCATGAGACATATCGAACAACTGTAACTGATGCATGGTGGTACAATGGATTCTGTTCGTTATCAATTCAGTTCATTATTATTCATGCTCATCAACTAACATGTACTAGACACATCAACTGCAGGGTTCATCCTGATAATGTCATATTCCTGCCATTCTATCCGGGAGCAGGTTGATTCACAAATCGTGGATGATAGTTGGCGCAAGTGCGAAGAGATCTTGGCTTTTATGGCTATGTTCAGTTTGTCTGCCCGCAACTCGTTGCAGTTCCTGCAAGTAACACACCAACACATTATGCAAAACTACTCGGGTTCGTTGTTAATGGATCTTCACTGGGTATAGGCTAATTCTCGTATAGCTACTTGTCGGCCTGGTGATACTTCCTCGTCAGTTCCTACTCAGCTGCACCAAAGGGGCAATCAACAACCCAACCAACCCGATTTATCGTCACAGCCTACTGAGCCGATATCAGACGAACACAACCTCCGTCAAGAACCCAATAACATGGATATCAATCTTTTTACAACTTGGGATGAGATGGGCTTGGGTCAGGAAGAGTTTGGTTTCCTTGGGAGATTTGATTTACCGGATCTTGCAAGCTGGTTTACAGATATACCCCCTTGAACATATCATAAAGGTGGATTCTTCTTTAAGAATATACAATAACAACCATCATACCAGACTGATACTAGTCGACTACGTCACATGAACACCACCAGATCTGACATCCAAAGGGGTCAAGATAACACCAAGGAAGCATAGAACTAAGCTTGACAAGTCTATCGAATATACTTCCAGGCATACCCTATCTTGAAAACAACGGTTCTATTGCCTCATATAGAGGGCCTCGAATTTGGCCGACTCTTGCGATTTCTCCTTTAAAAGTCCCCAGAAACAATCATAGAACAGCTCCCCTGATGAAGAAAGGACGATCTATCATATTAATCACAATAAAAGGGCATCATCTTCATTTCTCACACGTATGCACAACCAACACATCAAAAATAAATCACAATGGATCAAAAAGTCTCGTATCACCCTGACTCCAAAAAGTCCCAGACAAACTCTCCAAAGTCTCAAAGTCCGGCACCCACAGCGGATCACTCTCATTCTGATCGATCCATGGCGCCAGCTGCAACGCCATCCTAACTGCATGCTCAGAATCATCATCCGGACAACCCTGCGGCTGGGACGTAGCACCCGCAGTATCAGGAGCCAGCCCCGTCGGGTTGACCGGAGGGAACTTATCACTACCATACATGCCGGGGGCAGTAGTGAAATCCCAATTAACGCCATACTGAGCCGTCATCAGCTCTGCCATTCCGGCATTGCGGGCAGTCTCATTGCCCTGCAGTTTCTCCATAGCGGCGTTGACTAGCAACTCGAAGGCGTCGCGGTATTTCTTGACCCATGCTGCGCGCTCGCCCATCACAGAGAGTACTGTTGAGCAAGCGCGGATGTCGTTGCTCATGCGGACGGACCAGACTTGGTCTGTGTGTGTCCATA
Source organism: Penicillium hordei (assembly GCF_028827395.1). Classification (NCBI taxonomy): domain Eukaryota; kingdom Fungi; phylum Ascomycota; class Eurotiomycetes; order Eurotiales; family Aspergillaceae; genus Penicillium; species Penicillium hordei. The sequence goes on from NW_026623142.1 coordinate 6,597,959, forward strand.
GCGCGTAGAGGAGGGTGATTCCGGCCATAAAGACTGTTTGCACGGCTAGGAAGGAGTGCCCGTATTCGAGGTTTTGGTGCAGGCGTTTGTGGGATTGGCATATGTTGCCTGCGGCCAGGATGCAGATTTGGTAGTATGGGTCTGTGATTGGGAGGAGGGGGAGGAATGGTTGGATTAGGAGTCGGACTGCTCGGTTGAAGTGCAGCATTGGGTAGTCGATATCTGGGCCGTTGAATCGCAATACGGCGGATTCTTTCCATTCTTCCAGTTCAAGATATAGAAGGTCCATTTTTGGTCGGAGAGAAGAGAGGGGCCGGTCGGCGCGGTAGATTTTATGTTGGATACGAGAGTCAATGCGTCGGAGTTTGAAGAGGTATATTGCGAATGTCAAGGTTGTGGTTTTGGTCGGATCTACGGGTGCTGTGAGTAGTGTGGGATCTTCGATGTCATCGTCCAGTTCTAGTGGGAGGTCGAGATCAATGTGACGATCAGCTATACTAAACGGGCGACCGAGGGACATTGATACCACTCGCTCCAAATAGTATACAGTCCAAAATAGTCTTCGTCGCATTTGAGCGGTAAATGGATCCATGTTGATCTCATTTGCCTTTCGGTGAAGGCCTAGATCGATAGCAGTACGCATAGCAAGTCCCATCATGTACCACATGCCATGACTAGATGCGGTTCGGAGATGATACACAACGAGAAGAACCATGGCCTCAATATTGTCGACGGATCGTGCTTCACACATTGTGGGAACATGCTGCAAGGCGGCAGTATAGAATCGCTAAAACTTGTAAGCGTCGGTCGATCCAACGTTTAGAGAATATAATTACCTCGGGACTTGTGTACGCATATTTCTCACTCAGCCGAAGCATTGTTGCGCCAATTGCATAGACCATGTTGAGTTTGAAGATAGCAAATCGATCAGACCGAGTAAGGTCCTCGCGCTTGATCTTCGCTAAGCGCCATCGATCTGCATGGATCTGCCATACCTGTTTCCGGTTAATGAATGGATATCGAGAATGAAGTCTGGTGAAATATGTATCGAGTATTCTTGCCCCCATCTCATCGGTTGGAGGTTCAACATTCGCCGGCAAGAGATCTTCCATCCTCGTTGGCCGGTCTAGAATTTGAGTGGCGCTAGGTTGCTCTGAAGGCCCATGTACTTGGCCCACCTTATTTTGAGGATTATTGGCAATGGTACTGGTTTTCTGCTGCATTCTTGAGATGGAGAATTGGTTCCATACACTCGTTTGGACCATCTCTCCCAGATCGGCAGCGAGAGAAAGGCCAGAACTGGATCCTACGTATGCAGGGGCCTCGGAACTCAGGGCAAGAAGTCCCACTATCTCTCCTACAGGATTATTATCAAATCCCGAGGTAGTTGTGTGCGGTATTGTGTGACCACCTGATGGGGAGAACAGCGAAGACAGAGTATTTGTGGCGGGAGCATTTTGGCTTGATGATCGATCAGACTCAACAAGTTTACGCTCAAGGAACATTACACGCTCCTCTAGGCCACGTGTATAACTAACCATCTACATTAGTGTTGTCCAGTTACTTTACGTATTTGGACCTTACTCATTCTGGCGGTCCTGGTCCTCTCGGACACTGGACTTGTCGCATGGGACCCCCGCCTTCAAGCAGTTGGAACAAGTCGGATATTCATTATCGCACTAAACTCCCGTTAGTCGAGATATTTGTAACTATTTTACTTACTGGGGCTCACCTTCTGCTTCCGTGTCTTGCAGCGAGTGCATGCGGTCCGCCCGCGTTTCCGAGGGTTATGATCTCGCGATGCAGGAGTTGTCTGTCTTGATGACTCGGGGCTATGCCCGGGCGCATACATATCGGATTTGGTGGAAAAGATGATTCTCAATTTGGAACATGAAGACGCTGGTGAAGTGCCATTACAAGATGAGGTCTGAAAGAGGTCGGAGATGCGGTTAGATCGGAATGCCAAGACAAGACATCGAACACTAACGCAGCCTAACTATAACTATCAAGTTTACAACGCATCTAGGATATATATTTAAATATTTTACTTTATTATTTCTTGTGATTCGGATACTTGTAATCAAAGAGATATTCCAAGGTCCGAGAAATCAGAACCTCATGGAGCTAGCCCTCCATAAAAGCAGAGCTTAGGAAAAGCTTCCAGTCAAGCAAATAACAATATTGGCGCACAATTTTCAATGAGAAGACTCGGTAACTCGGACAATCATAAGTGCCAAGTAAGTCTATATTAAATTAATCTATCTAGAACTGTATAAACTTTTTGGCATCACACGCCGCCAATGCAACAAAAGCAAAAATGCAGATTTAGCCAGGTCAAAAGTAAATTGAACGGCCCATCGCCGTTTTCAAGTCGCTACATGTTTCAGTGCTCGTCTTTCTCCGTATGTACCTCGGCATTGGGTTCTGCACGAGCAGGCGGTAACGATGATTCATTGAATGTCGACGCAGAATGACGCTTCTCGACCTGGTGGTATGTCTGATGATCGACAGACTCCTCGGGATATTCAGAAGCAGAAGTAGCCGCCTCGGTATCCCTCTCTTCTTGGGCTTTCCGCTTTTCCTCTTCAATCTCTTCCGGCTCCTTTGGTCGCTCCAGACCTCTATCACGCACGAACATACATGCCAGGAAACACACACCGATGATGGGGACCTGCACAACGAATACTGTGTGGGAAGCCTTGCTATAAGAAAGCAGGATTGAGGCCCACTCGGTTGCACTGAGATTCGCTCTTGAAGGAAGCGAGTATGAAGAGTCTGCCAGGTACGCGAACTTAGTTGGTAGATTAGAGCGAAGAGCAGCTTGCAGAACTGCCGCAGAGATAGCAAGGCCACATGAGCCACCAATGCAGCGGAAGAAGTTACGGTTTGCAATAACGACTGCTCTTTGGGACTTGGTGCAATGGGCTTGCAGGGCTATGAGAATGGGTTGGAATGTGAACCCAATTCCGGCGCCCATGACTGCCACAATGACTGCAATACTGGCTGGGTGGGTGTGGGGACCGAATATTAACATGAGGCCCGACCCCCTATGAGAATGATAGCATTAGTATAGGATGAAAATAGGAGGACCTGGGCATCAATCAAACTTACAAGGTCCACATGCCAAATCCAATCCAAATGATTTCGCCATAGCGCTTTACTCGTGAAATGTACAACCCAGATATGATTGAGAAGATTGACTGAAACACAACCATAGGACATGTCATGGCCGCAGAGGCAATTGGAGACCAGCCACGGGCATTCTGGTAGTACAATGGCAGGTAGTAAAGGCTTGACTGGTAAACTGCACCATACAGAAAGCTCTGCAAGAAGATTGCAGAGATGACCTTATTTTTGAAGAAGACGACTGGTTCATGTCAATTAAATATCCTTTTACGACTATGGTGGATCAGAACATACCTGGTAGCATCGGAAGTGTGGCCACTTTCCATTCAATGAGCAAAAATGCAATGAGTGAACAACCTCCGATAACAAGCATACTGATGACCATCGGTGAATCCCAAGGGAAATAGGATCCACCTCCCGAGATAGGAATCAAGAGGAAAATGATACCAATAGACGATGCAAGCAGTCCGAACCAGTCAATGCGGCCAATATTTTCCCGGAAGCTATCTTTGCGTGCATTGTTCGGAATGAGGAAGTATCCAACGACTGCAGAGCAAGCAGCCAATGGAGAAATCAACCAGAAGAAACCGCGCCACGCTGAACGCATGGTGAATGCAGCACCCAGAAATGGTCCAATGATATTACCAAGACCCAGAGATGCACCCAGAATACCCTGGTATTTGCCTCGCTTTTCCAAGGTCACGATATCAGAGACAATAATCATCGTCAAAGAGGTAACACCACCACCAGCGACACCAGCTAAGCCTCGGAAAACATAAAACATAGCCGGGTTCTGGGACAAGCCACAGAGCAGATCTGCAATACACAACAAGATCAACGCGGAGATGTACATGATTTTCCGGCCAAAGATATCTGACAATCGGCCGTACAGCACCGTGAACATGGTGTTTGCAATTAGCGATGAGGTTCCAGCCCAGGAGATGGTATTCTGAGCACCCAGTTCGCGTGAGATCGTTGGTAGTGTGACACTGATGCCATTCTGATCCACCATGCAAATCAGCAAGGAAATTGCCAGACCCGTGAAAACAACCATGAGCTGAGCGAAGGGAAGAATATTTGTTTGGTCATGAAGGGCCCTTTCGGCCTCTCGTTGTCGATTCATGGCTGCAGATGTGGCGGCACAAAGCTCGCTCAAAATGTAATTATTCCTAGGCTGTTCGAGATTGTTCGTAAAGGCCCATGTGTGCCTTGTGGCGTAAAAGATCTTGCAACACGAAGTATATTAAGTTTGGGAGGGAATTCTTGGCGTGATACTATTCGGAGCACAGTTGTATGGCATGTGGAGGGTCTCGATGTTATTTAAAGGAACAGCTATTATCCCACGGAAAATTTGTTCATGTAAGAGTCATTATTTAATTGATAAGAAAAGTTTTTCCTGGCAGGGTTTTAGTGCCTTTCGATCCATCGGCAACTGAACGCTGGATGTCAATTGGAGCTTGAACGCCGCTGGCAAGTGTCACATCGGGCCCGGGTCCGATGTAGGTAGAAACTCGTGTGCCTAGTTTACATTATAGCCCAACATCGCACCGATGGATGGCGATCAAGACACTGTCGGCTCAATTCCGTGTTATCATTTCAGTGCGGTTGGCAAAGAGCAGAGTCTGTTGTGGATCTGCAGTGTCGGATAGCCGATCGGACGTCCGATGGTTGATATAATTGTCGGTCCGGGATGCCGAATCGGGCAATTTTGGCCACTTATCTCCGGATACTTGTCCGAAGTACTATGTCTCCACCGTTGTTTCGCAGCTTGATCACTCGTCGTGCAGTCAATTTGGCCAATTGGGCTGCTACTATTTGAAGCCATATCTCCTAGACACAGGCAGATGCAATTTTTGAGTGCCGTCACACCGTCTATGCTAAACCCTTTGCGACTCGACAACGAAGGGCACTTGATATAGCTTCAATAGCCCCTTGGCTCTCACTTCCTCTATCATTATCGCCACAAATTTCTTTTAGAGGTTCAGTTCTACCAAGATCAACTTACCTAGTCGTTTTTACCAATAGGTGAAAGCAGGGTTGCGCGAGATCATCCAGCTCTGCATGAGGGAAGAAACCTGTTTTGAGGAACAACGTACTTCATCAAATACAAGGAGATGACAATATGCGGTAAGGGTGAGGCGATAGTCTCAGAACTAATTAGATAGGAATGGGCATTCCCAATCCCATCAACAAAAGTGGTATTAAAACATTATTAACCCGCGTAGCTCGTGGACTTCATAACGATATTAGCCCTAATCATACTCGGATGTAGAATGCGCCAAAACCACCCCGAACCCAAAACCCATTCCAACATTTCGGCCCATTCCCTACACTATTTTCCGAATTAGGAATTGCCAAGCTATATAATTAGCTTATATATAATACAATAGATATATCTCTTTTATTGAGAGAAATTACTATAATGAGTGGTAGGCTTACTTATAGTGACGCGATATTTGAATACTACACATATTTATTTATTAGTGCGACGTAATATATATTGTGTTGTAGAAGTATTTATTATAAAATTATATGGAGATAGTTAACTATATATTTGACTAAGTTGTAAGACCTCTACTAGCTTATATGCAGTAGGACCCGCAACCAATGAACATCATCTTATCTTCCCCCGAGCTATCAGCATAACAGTGCGCTATTTTTGACAGCGGAGTGAGAAGATCATACACCTCAGAGATAGTAGGAGCATAGTGAAGATTGAGGGACATCAAAAAGTAGTTGCAGGAGTAAATATTATTGTGGGGCAAAGTGCTTCTTTGCTTCTTTGGGTATGGTCTGAGTGCAGACTAGGTGCTTAATAGATGACTCTAAGCAGTCTCTTGAGTAATTAGTGAGCGATCAATGAGCCTGACTCTGAGCGCCCTCGTAAAACCGGCGGCAGCTAAGATAGGAAAGCCCCACCTGGCAGATGAAATCAAGTACGTATAGCTACCTATGTAGAGTTCTCGCGATCAAAATCAAAACAGGGAACCCAGAAAAGATTCATCGAACTAGCTCTCTTCAGACCTGAGTTAGATGTTGTCGTAATCTGGATTAGGCATCTCAAAATTATAAACTTGACGGCTCATAAAGCGCAGAGAAAGTCAGACACCAGGACGGTCAAGGCATCGAATACCATACATTGTCATGCGTAGTAAGGCAGAAAGCCAGCTAGTGCTCGTGTTGGCTGGGGTTGTAGTGTGCAAGCACAGATTAGCGCAGCCGCATATTCCGATATCAGTAACATGGTGGCCGACATAATCCTCTTTTGCATGATATGTTAGGTATGAGCCGGTCCGATTTGAACCCCTAGGCCACCACCAGGCCAGGCATTTTGGATGGTAGATGTGCTGGGGGCATTGATATCGTAAGCGGGGTTTTCACCGACTGCATTGCTACTGCTACCAACACCATTCTGAGAAGTAGGCCCGGTGTGTCTTGGAACATTGCCAGGATTCGGTATAGCATGGTGGGTCATATAGCTGGCACCGGTGACATTGCCTTGGTTCGGGAAAAAGCTCTGATTCAGTGACCCGCAGGTTGTGCAGGTGAATTCAATCTTAAAATTGGTAAGAACCATCTGAGGGACGGCATCGTGATCACTGCGCTCGGGGTAGTCTTTCGGAGGTCCAACCACTCCTACTGGTAAAGCAGCGGTCTGATATTCGACTCCTGATTGTGGTATATTCATTGGGAGTGGGTTGTGACTGAAAGAGGGTTGGTTTGATGTGGGAGCCAGTACGTGTTGCGCCTGGGGCGGAGGTGGCAGGGCTTGGGAACTAGGTGGTGGAGCAGGTACGTGGTTGTTTGAGGTCTCGTTTGGGGACATGTTCTCATCATCCATCAGGGATGATGGGACATGTTCTGGGACCCACCGATTCTCGGATATCTCCTCATACGCATGTGTCCCTTCTCCTGGCGACTCAGGGGATTCCTCGGGCGACTGCTGTTCATCTGCACTCACGTCGATATCTGGTCCATGTTCATCCTGGCCCTCGGCATGGCGCGGTTGAAGTTTGGTAAGCGCTCGCTGTGCCTGACGCATAGAGATGTCATACCCATGGTAGCGTTTCACGGCATCCACGACATCCTGGGCTCGTATTTTCGACTTCATATCGAAAAGCTTCGGTATCTCGCTCAGCAGAAACCGCACATGGGAAGCTTCAGAGCGAGCGGGTGTAGCCGCAGGGGAATTTGCACTCCGGCGGCAACTATGACTGTCTTGAAGACTAGTGATGTAAGTCGCATTTTTGTTTGAGCGACAGACCACACGAAAGAAGCAATTTGCCGATGATCGACATCCGATAACCACGCTCTTCTTGTTGCTACGAGCCACACGAAGCTCCCAGTGTTGTCTGACAGATATACTCCGCACCACTGTTTTGAACTCTTCCAGGGAGCAAAACCGCTGGCCCACATGGAGGCCGGAGTACATCTCCGTCATAGTGACGAGACTGAGGCAAGTATAGAGAACACAAAGAACCTAGCAGCTAGGACAGCAGTCACAGAGCCTCGATCGACAAAGTCCATCGGGCCTCAGATTGTGGCTTCACCTGGCCGTGCTTGCAAACAGCTTTGGATTGCGGAGTACAGCGTGATCGTTAGGTAGGCACCCGAGCGATTCTGTGTAGTTTTGAACTGGTCTCTAGCCAAAAAGCCTTGGAGGCTATGCTTAATTGCGTAAACGAAAGTTGATTACTCTCGTTAGGCAGCACAGCTGATTGTTGAAGACTGGCCATTGAGCCCTGGAGATCATATAAGGTTAAAGCGGAGTTCAAGTGCCAGACCGCTCGGCTTCACTTTTCATATTCCTCCCCACTTCGATCACCTTAAAGTCGCGACCACTTTCAATCTACCTCTGTGCTATTAGACTTTGGAATTGAATTCCATAATAAGATACACAAAATGGCTTCTTACGGGCTGCTAGGCCAGCCAGAAGAAGGTCGAGTCCACTCCAGCTCTGTCCTCCCAGGTCAACGTTAACACCCCAGCTCTTACAGATGCGCTCCACAAGTCGCGTCTCCTCAACGTCGAAGAAAAGCCATTCAAGCGAATTTCGAAACGACTATTGAACCCCGAATCCCTCATTGTCTCACAATCCTCGCTCCCTCTCACCCCTCCCCCCGAAGAAACCGACGCCAACTCCGATGCGACCGCAACAGAAGCCGAGAAACAGAAAAGGCTCGAAGAATGGCGCCACTTCCGCGAGGATGTCTCACTCGATTTTGCTGCATTCGAGGGCAGCATTGCGCGTGTCCAATTTCTCCTTACCAGCAACGAGCAAGAACGCCAGCGATATGCCACCGAGCGAGTTCAGATCCTGTCGACAATGCAGTCTGTACGGGAAAGCACGGCCGATCTACGCTGTCAACTTGAAGAGGCGCAGCGACTTCTCTCCTTGCGGAAGACCTACGATGAATTGACGGACAAAATCACGAGCAACCGTCTACTCAAGCCGCGCGAAGACCAGTCAGCGAACCTTCAGAAATTGCGACTGGAGATTGCAGATCTCGAGAAGGAAAGCAAAGATTACGCCATGACATGGGCTGAGCGACGCGAGCAGTTCGGTCGTATTGTGGATGAGGGGATGCAGCTTCGTCGTCTGATCCGCGATGAGAAAGAGGAAGTCGAGCGCCGGGAAGGCATGCAGGAGGGCGAAGACGGCGACGAGGGGGATGCCACATCGAAGGGCAAGACTAGCAATGGTAACACTCCTGGTCCTGAAAATGATGCCGCGACTCCCTCCCAGCATGGCCAAGATGAGGCCGGTCGCCTATCTGCTCTGCAAGTTGAGAAGGCCGGGGCTACTGGTGCCGCGTCGCCATTGCGGCAAGTCACAACTGCCCAGAGCGATGGGACACGAGAGGACACCAATATGCTTGATGAGGGTGAAGTATCTGGGGCTAGTGATGGCGAATTATCCGAACTCGAGGAAGGAGAGGAACTCCCTGATGACTTCAGCGGGAAGATGGATACTACCTAAAGATGCATTTCGGCGTGTATATTACTAGCACTAGCAGGGAGTTCTGGTTTATGGTCTGGTGTTGGGCATGGCTTCAATTTATTGAATGATATTATGGAATCTTCCACCTTGTGGGTATTTTTTTTTTAGCTTTGATGTAATAAACATCTCTTTCAGGAAATCTCGCGCTGTGCGGTCTTAGCTTGGGCAATGGCTTCTTTGGCAGCGGTAATGTGCTCGACATTGCTCTCCGATCCTTTCTTGCCCTCCTCAATCTATCAGAATTGGTTAATGGGGTCTAAGGATACAGATGGGGAGTAGAAAAGGGATGTTACACTCACAATCAGAGCTTCCAAGTTCGCAACGGTCTGCACAATCTTCTCCTTCAATGTAGGCAGGACCTTTTTGGTCTCTTCAAGTGACATGTGCTATCATTCATGTCAGCATTGGAGGTTTCAAAATATAGGCAAGATAATTTGGTAGAAGCAAAGTTTCCATACAAGGCACATACTTCTTGCTTCAGGGTATACTCGCGGTTCTCGTCATCACCAGCGGTATCAGCCTCCAGCTTCTTGACACGCTCAGTCTGCTGCTGAAGCTCCTTGTGATAGGAAGCCTCCTCCTTGACCAGGCGGATCACAGAGGAAGTGGCGATCTCTAGCTGCGAGCGGGGTGCCATTGTGGTTATCTGTGTGAGAGTTAGATGCGTGGGAAGTTTTGATTCCGAGTCTCAAACAGAATTGCCAGAAGAGGTGCCATAGGACGGGGGGGAATGTGTTCTAATTAACGCTATTGGATGTCTATATCCAGCACCCAGGATGCCCGAATCATAGTTATACGGCTAGCATTGCTGGCAAAATTGTTCAAGACACTGCGCACATAGACGGGCATCATGGCAGAATATTAAGATCGCAAAGTACATACCTCTCAATTTTGTATCTGACAACAGAATATAGTGATATGCTAAGCTGATTTTCGATTTCTCAAAAGTTCCTTGATATGCCCCTCGATGATGCTATCAAGATGATGTTTGCATTGTTTGCACTGTTTGCTGCTTATGCATCACGTGCTTCCAACTATAAGTTCCAAAGACGACAGAGAATGAATCCTAGACATTTCAAAAATGAATGCAAGAAGCCGTTGGAATATAAAGAGCTGCTTCAAAAATCAAAAGGGTTTATAGTCATTATCCAATGAGGTTCCAATACCTTTTTTTGGAGAAGTCGTATACGTGGATAAATGAAGAGTTCCTCCAGTTGGTATCCCAGAGCAGCTGGCATTACTTCCAAGATTGCTATGTATGTGCCGATTGCACATCCGATGGTTAATACTACCAATTTTCAGATTTACTAGAGATAGTGTCAACTCTCAGTCAAGCCCCCGTCGTTTTGCTAGATTCCCAACAATGATAAAATGAATTTTGAGATCCTCGAGTATATTGACAATAAAGGTCACCAGTCATCACTTGGGCAGATATATAATATGCAGATATCAGATCAGTAGCAGACTCTATAACTGTAGATATGAAACATTAGAACAAAGATACATCGAATAAAGCATTGAACCCATGAAGCGCTTTAGACGGCCAATCAGCGTCGACCTCGTGATCATCCACTTATTTAAAGCCGAGCCTACTACCGTCTACAACCACCAGAATAACATAGTATCTGGCATCTTTTGATCTGCGCTTTGTTCTTTCGAAAGGGAATTGCGCCTCACCTGCTTTGTTATCTCTTGTTTGCTTTCACCCCATGTCGCACATCTCATTGTACCCAATTCGGCTTGAACTATTGCCGTCATAAGCAAGATGCCGGCCCCATCATTACTTCACCTGGCCACAGCCACGGCTATCCGCTTCGTCAAAGGTACAGATGATATAAGCTCTCTCATTTTGGATCATTCCATGCTAACTATATGGTTTTCAGACCTAGATGATCTGGGCGCCATGCCATACTCACTTGCCCGTCCTATTTTGCTTAATATCCATAACCCCGAAAAGCTGGTATGTCTTCCTAAACCTCACTTCTATCACTTCACTTGCACTTCATTTTCTATTTTGATTTACTTACTAATACCATTCTTCTCTAAATTTGCAGCACGCCATGGAGCTCGCATCCCCCCACCTCGCTGAAGAAGATGAAGAAATGTGGCTTGAGCTCATTAAACGGGACATTCCCGAGTGGGAGAAGTACCAACTCCCGGAGTATACCAAAAACTGGTATGGAGTGTACTGTGACCTCCGCGACCAAGTACAACGTTCCCTTGACGCAGATGCGGAGAAATTGAAAATGGCGATTGACGGCATCAGTGCCAAGCGTGCACTCCTCACTCCCAAACTTATCCCTGAGAGCAAGGGTTTGCGTATGGCCGGATCCCGACCCTCTATGCGACAACGCCATACTACCTATGATCGCAGGACGGGCATGGTTGAAAAGAAGCCCAGCATTTTCCAACCGCAGAAGCGCAACACCGCGCTAACGATGCCTACCAAATCTCTCAACAACCGCGCGTCGCAAGTCAAGCGCGCACCGATCGGCTTGGTTGAAGAACATCGCCGCCCCGCCGAGCAGCCAGCACCACAGCCGGCATCAAAGGCGCAACCACTTCCCCCACGCATCAGCCGACGCCCCGGCATGCTCCCACCCTCGCTCCAGCACCCCATGCTGGCTAAGAATGAGGCGCGGCTACGTGCACTGACTTCCACTGCCTCCACCACTCCACCCCGTGGTGCATCCAGCAGCGATGCGCCTGGCGTAAAGAAGTCACCAGCTGTTGCTTCTGAGCCCAAGCTGAAGCGCCGGGCAACCTCCCCCCTCACGGTGCAGAGAAATCCTCTTCTTCTTCATCGTCCCTCCCCGACCCTCCCACCTCTTCTCTTCCCCCCCACCCGCCCGCCTTCCTCCGGGCCTCCTCTCCGCCCGGGCGTCATTCGTCGACGTCCGGCGCCGAGCATTTTCATGCCGGCAAAGCGGCGACATATGTCGTGATCTTCGGATCACCAAACCTTTTGTTATTTTCGGGGTCTCCTAAAGGAGGCCTTCTATATACATGTCTATATGGGAGGTAGGTAACATCCATGGTTTCGGTTGGAGTAAGGAGTTTGGGATCGTCTGATACCCGAGGTGGAATTCACCTCATTTCTGATTCATTTCGTGTTGCAATTTCATCACATTTCCAAAAACAAATGTTGTTATCTTCAACTCCATTTAATGTGGATTCGGGCTCTGTTTGTCCCATACTACAGGCTATACCCATTTCTTTCACAATGTGAAGGGCTTGGACGCACAAAAAAATTGGAAACCAATACCTATATGCTCCAACCTTCTCAAGCTCTGACTATTCCGGACAGTGCAACCAAGACTGCCGGTCAGGTCTTCAAGCTTGTGGCCTAAACTTTATCCAAGGTCGTCGCATGTATAGCGTTCGAAACTTAGTCAGCTAGGCTGGGTTAGTATGTTACAACCATCTCTCGGTGCTTCATCCCAAAATGCACTCAGCGGTACTCGCATTACATCCTGCGGGACTGCACGCTTAACTACATTAAAGTAGACATACGCAACATCCAAATCCCGGAAGTAGAGTCGGGAAAGGCATAGCAAAACCAAGCCAGTCCAAAGCAGCTCATGTCCTTGAGGGGAAAAAAAGGACCCAAATAAAATTCAGACGATTCAATCCAGAACACCCAGTATGCATATTGCCTCTCCATTTAATCTCAAATTCCATTGCTCTGCTGTCCTTGCAGCTCGAATCCACGAAATGGAATGAGGGGTGGGCAAACACTAGTGTTCCTCAACTGATTCACATTGCTGCAGAAATATGGTATCTAAAAATGACAAAAGGCGTTTACATCGACATCGCAGCGCATCCTCCACGCAGAGCAAGCACGAGATGGAGCGTGGCGCCACCTTCGAGGTTATATTCTGACGCTGTCTTGTCGTCCGCCCTGTTGGTGGAAAGTTATTATCTTAGATTTGTTTTTGATGATGTAAAGGTAACGGAAATAACCCAGGGAGTGGTTTCTTACATCTGCTTGCCGCCGAAGATCAGTCGTTGCTGGACAGGAGGAATTCCCTCCTTCTCCTCGACACGCTCCTTTATCCGAGAAACCTATAAGAACCGCCCATATTAGTATAAGTGCATTCAAAGAACGTGGATATAGCGTGGCTTGTGGATGTGGTTTCGGTCGAAGGGTAGAGTGATTCCGTGCGGGGAGGAGCCGGAAACGCATCAAGGCTGGCGGGTGGTTTACCTTATAGTCAGGCTCGATGTCGAGCTCGATCTCCTTTCCAGTGAGTGTTCGGACCCTGTTAGCACGCGGAATGTCAGCTTTCGGCTCTAGTGTGACCTTTTCCAGTTCTGGGCCATGTGATGATGCAATGGGGACGGGGTCATGTTGGAGCTGAGAAACGCACTTGATCAGCATATTGAAGCGACGGTGGCTTTTTCAGTGGTTTCAATAGTAGTAAGGAGCAATGTATGGGTCGGCTGAAATGTACTTGGAGGTACAGCTCTTGTCAATGAGTTGTTTGGAGAGAAGATGTGAGCCCGGCGGGGTTTTGGTGGGGGCCTGTGGCCTTATTGCCTGATCGCGTTGGAGCCTCACTTTCACTTGCGATGATGTACACAATGTAGTATGGGGAACAACATAATTAAGAGTTTAGAAGTAAGATGAGATATATTGCTGGGTTGTTGTTGTCTTAATTCAAGCAATAAGCCCCCGAAACACCATTTTTCAAAATGAGTTATCCTTTACGGTTCAGCAATATATAATGAACGACTTGCAGTATAGTTAATATTTTGGAACAATTGAGAAATGAAAAAAAGCTACTTTTTGACTAATGATTGATCTAATTACTATAATCATGTTTCTGTCTACTATTACTGCTTTATAGCTAGAAAGTAAATAGTATAAATCCTTTCTCACTTGCATGCATTTTTACCCCATCTACCCCGCTGGAACCCTTGACCCAAACTAGAATCACTAGTCAATTGGAGTCGGACCTCAAACAACATGGCAAATGAATCTGTGCATGTAACAGGTGAGAATCAGTTTCAGCAATTGATCACTCGTTCTGAAAATGACCCGGTAAGCTTGGGGCATTAATTGTGAACAACCAAAATGCTAAGAGTACCATGCAGCAACAATTGCAAATTGCCTATGAGGATCATAGAAGCAATAGAAATGCTCTTTTCAGAAACCAAATCTGCCAACCCGGATTTTGCAAATGGAAAGAAGATCAGATCCTGTCCAAAGTCCTCGAGGCAGAGAAGGGGTTGACAGACTTCGTCGACACGAGACATAATCTTGCCTTTTGGGCACGCCCGCCACAGCATATTCGGAACTTGGTCTACAAGATCCAGCAGGAGATTGGTCCCTTGATTGGTCCTGGTGTGTGCTATACTTATCTGTGGAGACTGCGGAGAGACTCTACTAACCGTGATTCTACAATATAGGTCTCTGGCTCGTACCCCCGCATCATCTGCACATGACCACGCTCGAGATCAGGTCATCACTAACAGGACCTGAAATCGATGAAATCACCTCTTCTCTTGAGATGACTGGATCCGTAGCAGAGCTGGCAAACTACACTCTCACCCACCGTGCCCGGCTGGTCAAGCCAGTAATCAGCTACGACACTTCTGCTATAGCCCTGAGCTTTGTTCCCGCGGCTGGCGAGGAAGGTTGCAGTGTGTACAGTGGAAAAGATGATCAGTTTACGTATCACCATCTGCGGAGTGATCTCTACAACATTGTGACTCAATCTGGCTGTCCAATCGCGGCTAGGTATACCGTTCCTTCTGCGCATATCACCATTGCGCGCTTTATTGCGTTTAGTGGCACCAAAGAAGGAGAGTCAGATTCCCCAAAGGAATTCGAAAAGAAAGCATTGGGTCTTATTGATAAGATCGAGGATCTCAATCATGAACTCCGCTCAAATGTGTGGTGGAGATTAGGGGACCCATCTCAAGGACAGTGGGTGATAGGTCATGAAAAAGGGTTGGAATTGATGAAAGGCCGGACATGGTATGGAGTAGGGGATAGTATTATACTTGGGGAAGGATTTATATAGCAGAATACAAGATATGGACTGAGAATCGACTCCAAATACTTCCAGAGATCAGTGATGTCAATAATGCCTCAGGCACAAAATTTATGAATGACTCAGCATCATCTTCTTGGCGACTCCTAAAAAGGTTAGCGCCCACCCGATAGGGCCTAAGCGAGTGAAATCCCACAACCCAACAATCGCACTTGCTCTCCTCCGACAAGCGACAATCCAACGACCACCACCCAGCTATCCGGCCAAGTCAGTCAAAATGGTAAGGATATCACCCTACGAGATATGTCAAAGTGTTCTGCAAGCCCCGGCCATTCGAAATTCCTCGAGTCGTGGAGAGATTGTGTGATGCCCACTGTGCGGCCGACCTCGAAATCGTTAAATCCGCCGACCGTCGCGAATCACCACAATATGAACCACCCAACCGTCTGTTTTTCACCGGATTCTCGCAGCGTGCAATATGAAAGTCGGCATTGAAGAGGGAATGAGTGGCGAAACCTGCAATACCAACACTTGGTGACGAAATCGAGGATTCGAAAAGCAGACCACAATGGATGCACCCCACGATCCTTGTGGATCGTGGATATTCAACCACAATTTCTGCCCCATGAAAACCACGAGCGGGACAACACGACCGATCTCTTTGCAACCGCACTAATTTCGAATCGGACTTCGGGGCACGAACCACATTGACATTGATCTTATTCGCACAATCAGACCAAAAAAACAAAAGCTCATGACATCTCTCCGCACAGGTCAACATTCCCAAAACCCGCCGGACGTACTGCAAGTCCAAGGAGTGCCACAAGCACCAACAGCACAAGGTCACCCAGTACAAGGCTGGCAAGGTTAGTGCCCTCGACACCGGGATGGTAGTCGTGAGCCATTGCTGATTATATTCTCCTTACGATTTAGGCCTCCCTCTTCGCCCAGGGTAAGCGCCGTTACGACCGGAAGCAGAGTGGTTACGGTGGTCAGACCAAGCCCGTCTTCCACAAGAAGGCCAAGACCACCAAGAAGGTCGTCCTGCGTCTCGAGTGCACTGCTTGCAAGGCCAAGAAGCAGCTCGCCCTGAAGCGCTGCAAGCACTTCGAGTTGGGGTATGTTGCATCTGCACATTGTTCTACTTGCTATGCAGTACTGACGTATCTCTTTTCTTTACAGTGGTGACAAGAAGACCAAGGGTGCTGCCCTTGTTTTCTAGATTGTTCAATTTCCTTGTTCGGCTTCTGGGTTTCCTGCATTGCACAAAGTGCTTCGCTGTTTTTGCGGAGCATATATGACATTGGCAATGGAAAAATGAAATAGGAATTCATCTATTCAAAAACACCATCTATGACTACCGGATTATGAGTTGTCGAATGATTATTCTTGCTTCACAGTAGAGCTGCTACTAGCTGTCTCATTATCGTAGTGACATGTTGATCTCACGTCTTGCTATCCATTGTGCTCTTGGGCTTTTCATTCATGTATGGGACATGTGCCTCAGGACTTGCCAAGATTTCCTACACATCCTCTAGATAGGTCCACTATTACCGGTGGAGTGTTTCGTCTGAGCTACCGACGTCTCATACCTCGCTTCATTTACCCCCGAGGCTGTCAACTTAGTGACGGCTCATCAAAAAAATATTTAGAAGCCGTCAGCCACAAATGGACTACATCATACTCTGGTCTAACTTTTGATACAATCATCGGGGTCTCTCCGAGTGCCCGACAAGGACCTCCCTAGAGACATATGATATTCTGCTCCTAGGTACTTTGTACACCCACCACATTTCAATCCACAGATATTTCAAAAAGAAGCAAATATATTATCAGGGCACAACAGGACCAAGGCGAGATGACGAGCGTGGGGGTGAAGTCAATGCCAAGACGTCCCCAAATGGTAACCCGGTTCTCAGCAGAATGAATTTCATTCATTATTGGTCCAAGTAAAACATGGAAAGGAGTCCTTATACCAAAACCGAAAGAACATGATATGAAGACGCGGATCCTTGCCGAATGACCTACCCAGGACACCGACCCCGCATTCCGGGGGACCATAGGAGAGCCTTGAACCAGCCATCTTCCTATCTTACGAGGCTAAACGGCTCATAAACATCCTAATGACCGCGTTGATTTCTTTTAGTGGAGACCTCTCGTATCTATGCCCTACCCCAGTTCCCCCGCTTCCCCAGGAATTGGTCTGTCGGCCCTCCTCCGACAATGGGCGCCTGTGTCGTCTATCCCTTGTCTCTCTGCTGTGTGACGCATCCTCGGCCCATCGGACGTTGCCCGGCTTGTTTCTGTGAGAGACTAGCTGATATAATAATATACCAGGGTAGCTCTTGTTTTTAGTTCTTGATCTGTGTTATTCTCTTTATTTCTTATTATCCCTATCAGATTCTGCAGAGAATCAAGAATCATCCAAGATGGCAATGTGGTATCCATTGAGTATAGCTTTCTTTGCTGCTATAGGCACATTCTTGTTTGTAGGTTGATTTCTTCTTCCGAGATCATTTGATCTTGGACCGTGTGCTATGCGAAGCTGGCTCTAACCATTGAATAGGGATTCGATACTGGCATTGCCACGACTAGTGAGTTCCAATTATCCACAAATTCCACATCCGTGATTCAACTTAACGATTGACTAGCAATTGCCCACCAAAGCTGGATTGATTATATGCAAAAGCCATCAAATGGCGTCACAGGAGCTGTATGTCCAGCCAACCCGCCATTTAACGGCCAGTCCGACAAACAAGACCCAGAAACTGACCATTCTAGGTTGTGGCCGTGTATATCGCCGGCGAAGCCGTCGGCGCCTTAACACAAACATTCATCGGCGACCGCCTCGGCCGCATCCGCTTCATGCAAATGATGTGCATAATCGTGACAATCGGCACCGTCATCCAAACCGCCTCCGTCAACATCGGCATGTTCCTCGCCGGCCGCGTGCTAGCTGGCTTCGCAGTAGGGTAAGCCATACTCTCCACCAAACTTACATACAAACCGGCTAAATAATTGAAGTGGAATGGTCGCAACAGTCCCAATCTACCTGAGCGAAATCTCGGACCCAAAATTCCGCGGTCTGATCGGTGGAATCTCCGGCTGTGGCATCTCATTCGGAACAATGATGTCGAACTGGGTCGGCTACGCTTGCAGCTACGCACCCTATGGCCCCATTCAATGGCGTCTGCCTTTGGGCATCCAGATTCCATGGGGAATTATCATGTTCATTGGCCTTGCGACTTTCATGCCTAATTCGCCGCGCCAGCTGATTCGTCATGGGAAGATTGACCTGGCGCGCAGCGAGTTTGCGCGTATTCGGCGTGGGCTTCCGCTCCAGGAGATGGAGGAGGAGTTTGGGCTTATGAAAGCGCAGATTGAGTATGAGATGGAGAGGGAAATGACTTCTTACCGGGAGATCTTTAAACTGTTTAGACATCGGGTGCTTGTGTGAGTTTCTTATTTTTTTCTTTCTTGTTGGGTTGTGTGTTTGGGAACTGACTTGGATGTTTAGGTCTATTGCTGTGCAGACGATGACGAGCTTGACGGGTGTCAATGTCATTCAGTATTATCAGAGTGAGTTTTGGCGAGTGCCGGGTTTGGAATTATTGGAATGCTAATACATCTCCCAGCTATTCTATACAAGGGCCTTGGAATCGGATCACACTCGATCCTTGCTTTGGCTGCAGTCTACGGTACCGTCGCCTTTTTGTCTAACTCGATCACTACAATGTACATGACCGATCAATGGGGACGTCGGAAGTAAGTAGATCCTCCGGGTTGCCATTTCATGCCTGCCGCTAACCCCCACAGGATGCTGATCACCGGATTGGCTGGTATTGTCCTGATCGAAATTTATGCCGCGGTGATGCAGAGGCAGTTCCAGCATACAGACAACCGTGTCGGAAAGGGTTTCGCGATTCTTGGAATCTACCTCTTTGTGGTTTGCTATTGTACGGATTCGGACTAGCGCTGCAAGAAATCATCGCTAACTCTGGGGGTCTTTTTAGATGGCATGCTCAACAGTACTACATGGCTGTATGGCGCTGAGGTTCTTCCTATTGCTCTCCGCAGCAAGGTGATGGGTCTTGCCGCCGCATCTCACTTCATCGTTAACGTTGGCAGTATGTTTACCATTCATTATTATGAAAGATAGTGCTTCCGTATCTGCGATTGCTAACCCCTTTACCCAAAACAGTCACCGAGGCTGGACCCAGTGCTTTTGCGAACATCCACGAGAACTACTACTACGTCTTTGTAGTATGCTCTGCATTCTTCTTGGTGATCGCTTACTTTTACTTCCCGTAAGTCGCTGGTCTATTTCCGTTTTATTTGTTTCATCGGAGATGAGACAGATATATAAAAAGAATCGAGCTAACCTTGTTTAGGGAAACTAAACAAAAGACCCTTGAAGAAGTGGCTGCTGCATTCGGTGACCGGGTCGTGGATCAGGATGAGGGAGCTAAACGTGCGGTTAGTGTGGTTGGTGACACGCAGCACATTGAATCGGCCCATGGAACAACAAATGCAGTTTGAACTTCCTACCTTGGCAGGGCTTTATGGGGATTAACTTAACCAAGTGCTTATACAAATGCAATTTCAACTTAATATTACATAGTAGAAGTGTACATGTATTCATACTTCACCGCGTTGTAGACTCCAAGGAACTGTGAGATTGCACACTATCCAACCCCCCTTCTTTTGACTAGAGGTTAAAATGGCTTTTTTTAATTTGCCCCAGAACTACCGAAGCCACGAACTAAAACAAGCGGTTGTTAAGCTGCATGAGTATTAGGCTGAAGCATTTAAATTAAAGCAGTATAGAAACCAGGGAACGCAGCTCGTGTTTTGCCCCCATTTCAGCCCTGGGTTCCCCACCAGACAAGCATGGGGAACTAGAACAGTCCAGATTAGACGTGTACGAAGTAATTCCCCGTTTGAGGCAATAGTAGAATATCGACTACTTCGTAGACTCTATCATCCTGCGATACTCCGTATACTCCATAGCTATCTAACCCTTCCTGGTCAGCATTTGCATATTGCCTTTGAAACTTTATCGCCACACGCCGGATGATCTCTACCGATGATCATCAAAGCTACCACAACCTGGGGGAGCGTGTTGATCCACGTGCGATTATTTGGAACAAGTCGTCTCCCCCCCTGGATTCTCCTGAAATTGGGAGACTATTTGCCACGTACTTTTGATACATAAATTTTTGGCCTCCCATTCTTGGATTTCTTTTTTTTTTTCATTCAAAATCTCTGGAAATTTTTTTTTTCAGCAGTTCCCTCGGGTTTACCTCGGAGCCATCCAGGCAGTTTTAACTAGTTCAACGTTAAAAACTCCCGGATTCCCGAGAGCCAGGAACACGAGCCCTGAAGGGTCCGAGCCCACAGAGACGATCGTTCACACGATGGAAATATGAATTGGGGAGCAGTGTCTCTATACTATTCTAGTATTTAGTATTTTCTTATTTCAGTATCTCATGATCTACGGTTTACCTTATATCAGTGGAATATTTTATATTGATAGATCTGATTATAATTAAATTCACAAATGTCCTAAGCGAACCGGGGTCTCCGTTCTATAGAAATTAAGAAAAATAAACAATTCCAAGCTCTGACATGGAACTGACATTGACATCTCCGGCTGAAAACTTAATCAGAATTTTCACGTTTATGGAGTCCAGGGTTATTTCTAAGTAGATCATCATCGACCAGGAGACAGGGGGAGGGATTCCAAGGTTTGTTGTCATGGCGCATGTGGCTGAGGGAAACCACGCTAATCAGTAATTGTCCTATTTGGGCAGTTCATTACGGAAAAGCTGAAGCAAGGGGGCAATGATCGGCAAACCTGTGTGGCTTAGCCACATCTAGTGTGGCAACCGGCAACTCGGCTTTTAACATCAAATTATCCCTATAGTCTACGTGTTGGTGTGGCACACTCTCTCCACTTACATCAGTAGGAAAAAAAAGAGAAAAAAAAAAAAAAGGCAAAACATACACACCGTAGTATATTCGCAGTTTCTTCGGTCCTAAAGGATGTTGGGTGTTCCCTAACGGGTCGAGATGGGGAGGCCCGAGCAACGATGAAAACCATGGATTCGAGGTGTATCAAAGCCCTAATAGGATTAAACAATTCCAGTGATCTGTTACAGTCTATACTATATTCTGTTTAGTAGCATCGGGGACGTTCATCTCCGCTAAACTTTTTGATCGCCCAGGATCCCGAGGACCCATTTCCACCCTTCTAGAAGCACTTTTCATGCATCGGGCTCCCCGTATCAAGAATGTTGTCACCTTCAGGGCTGTTAACCCCTAGACCATTTCAATAATTATGTTTTATGATTTTATTTCGGACCATCGTCAACACAGGGGCAAATAAGTATGCCGCTAATATTTTGCTCCGATTGACGCAACCCCATGTGCCAGAAATGAGGTTGCCTCCTATTATAAATTGAATCGGCCTGAACTATAGAAGACTTCGACAGTCCCCTCCTTATTTTAACTTTGAGAACGTCAATATCCCCGCTCATCCAATGTGGGTTCTCACTTCGATTTTTTTATAGGCCCATGATCCGACGACAAACCCATCCATACCCGAAACATACATCGAGTACCCCTTTTTGAAACCGGCCGTTCGATTTTCCCAAGAAGCATCTCCTCCCCACTCGACAATCCTCTCGCTACTTCTCCACCCCTCAGAACGAGGAGGTGAATGCGCCGCTCCAATTCAGTGCAACCTCGACCTCCATCCCATCTATGGCCTCATCCCGTTCAACAGGCAAGCGCCTCCCTATCAGCTGCCAGGCCTGTCGAACACGAAAGATCAGATGCTCGCGCGACGGACGGCCATGTCAAACATGCGTGCGCCGCGGTCTAGGTGCCGAAGACTGCATCTATCTCGGCCAACCGCGGCTTTCAGCTGAGCAATCCTCACCCGGCGACAGCGCAGTGCAAAACGAACTGCTAGCACGAATTCGGAACCTGGAAGGCTTGCTCCAGAAGCAAATGAGCTCGCATGCTGGCACACCCACTGGTGGCGCGGTCTCGCCACTAGGTGGGACCAGTGCAGCCGGTAGTTTCTCCGAACCTGAGACATGGGACTCCCTCGGCCCCATGTTGGATAATGTTGGCACTCTTCATACTTCTTCTTCGGGTCATGTGCGCTATGTGCCATTGGCTTCGCAGTGGGAGTCGTTAGTGGCGAAGAGTCCCGCTGCGGACTGTTTGCCGAATTCAGATTCCGATCTCGCGGAAGATGATGATGATTTGCAAATCCCGTTGGCTAGGAATGGGAGTATCTCGCGTGCTGAGCTGTTGTCAATTCTGCCGCCGGGCCGGTATTGTGATACTCTCAAGGATGTCTATTTTCAGGTCTTCTCCTCGGTATGTTATGTGGAAAGAAATAGGGGGACGCTAGCTGACAATAGGTTAGGTTTTTCATATTCTTCACGACCTGACGTTCGAAGCCGAGTATCAGCATTTCTGTCATGATCCCGGAAGTGTGTCGACATCATGGCTAGCTTTGCTATTCGCCATTCTAGCAATCGCTGTGAGCGCACTCGATGATGACCATCCCTTGCTGTCTGATCTGGGGCGAGAGAGGACGGTTAGCCGAAATATCAAAGTGCTGTCAGCACGGTATCGATCTGCCGCGTTACGGTGCCTCGCTGCCGATGGGGTGATGTCCCGACATTCGATCAACTCATTACAAGCTTTAGTTCTGATCAATTACGCCCGAGTTCACCGCGGTCTACCAATCTGGACATTACTAGGATTCACACATCATGTTGCAATATCAATGGGTTGCCATTTGGACCCAGAGCGGTTTGCTCTTGGGCCAATCGAGCGAGAAGAGCGACGACGAGTCTGGGCCGGATTGATGATGCTGTACACCATCCAAAACACAGCATTTGGGAGTCTCGACCAGCAGAGTCTAACGCTAGACGTGAAAATGCCCGCAGACATTGACGACGTTGACCTACTCACCAGCCCAAGCTTGAAAAGACCGGCTCCAACATTCCCTCGCCCAACACAGATGACCTACCTCCTTTTGAATTTCCGACTATACAAAATCTCCTCGAAGATTTGTGAAACAATATTTAGCTACCCAAGTACATCCCGATTCACCACCTCACACCTCGAAGCGGAAATCATATCCGTCCGTGAAATGGTCGAGGCCCGCTATGCTCTCGATACGAATAACCCCCTACTCATTCAACACCAAGCCAACCACCACATCCTCTACAGTCAGATCCATCAACTTCTTCTCCTTCTCCTCCGGCCAAGTCTCTGCCGCTACCTACAAGGCGAGATTACACCTGAAACTTGCTCTACAAGGGCAAAGTGCATCGCTTCCGCCAAGGCTTCACTTTCCATCTTTGAAACGCTCCTCGAAACACCATCGTTCAAACCCTACAAATGGTACACCAGCGGTCTAGGCAGTTTCCATGCGTTCCACGCCGCAGTCACATTAGCCGTCATTCTGCTCATCCCCGAGGGCCAGTCCGAGTACGAAGAGATCAAAGACATCCTCGATCGAGCACTAGACATGTTCGCCTCGCTCTCAGTCCGCAGTGTTTTCTGCAGCAAGGCCGTCCCCATAATTCGACAAATGATGTATGTTCAAGTTACACCCCACTCTTTACCTAGTTCCCCCCGTGGCTAACATACAAACCAGCGACGTTGCGTCAACAAAATACAACCCTCAATCACCCACCCACTCTCAATCCCACCTTCAAGCCCAAGCCCAGGTCCAGGCTCAAGTCCAGGCCCAAGTTCAGCACCAACAAAACCAAGCCAATATCCAATCCCAGTCCCACAATCACCTCCTACCAAGCATACAAATCCCACTCTCAATGTCAAACCTCTCCCCCGGGATGACAATGCAGGATAACTATGCCATCTCGCACTCGCAATCTGGATCGCCGGAGCCGACTATCACATCGACTTCCAGTGAACACACCATGCATTCTAGCTTCGGGCCGATGCATCCGCAGAATTGGATTGGGCCGACTTCTGTTCCGTGGGATTCGTTGGGGCCTACAAATGGGGGTTATGGGTTCGATTAGAGATGCGATATGACGGGATGATTTCTTTATGACCATTTGAATTCCAGGGATCAGGGTTTGGGGCTAGGAGCTAGGAGCTAGGAGCCAGGGTTTTGGCGTGGAGCATACATGAATTGGTAGTTTGGGAGACTTATTATCTACTTTCTTATAATGTTTGGTCATGAGTGATATGAGCAATGAACAGATGGAAACGAAAAGTGTGTCTTTTAAATCAATTATCTACCTCTATCCACAACAACAATTATATTGATGATGCGATGGTCTTTCTAAAATAACCCTTCTAAACCCCGTGGGTCATATCTAGGGCATTTCTCCAAACTCAGGAGCCCCCCAAGACTTCCGCTGCATAACAGCAAAGCCCACCGCATCCTTCCCATCAACCGGAGGATTACATAACATAAGCTTCATATCCATAACCTTCTCATAAAACGGCACCGACCGCTTCCAATCCCCAGTAAGAAGCAGCGATCTCCGCAGATAAGGCATCGTCTCGATAACCTCCTGTACGCAGGTTACAAGCCATGTTCCCAGACCGAGACCCTGAAGCGAGGACAGGACAAAGACGTCTGTCAGGAAGAGGAATGTTGTGTAGTCTGTTACGCAGCGGGCGAAACCGACGAATTCGAGTGTGGAGTTTGAGGTGTGGTTCTCTGGTGACTTGTCTGACTGGATTGGGTTGTGGTATAGCCCGAAGCAGAGGGAGTTTTGTATTGTTTCGCGCAATGCGAGCTCTGGCATTGGCTTTGCCCAGTAGAATTCTTCGCCCGCGTACCAGGTGTTTAGGGTTTGGATGGGGATTAGGGACGTGTCGGTTGAGACTAGGTATTCTCCCTTTGTCCAGGTCTTGGGTTGCTTTCGTATTTCTGATATTGGTGAGGACATTTTTGAATCCTGGGATAGATGTTAGTATGTTCGCGGGGAGAGTATGAGGGGTAATTGGTGTTAGGGCTCACTATTTAGCCACCTTTTTAGGCGGTCTTGATGTAAGGATGAGAAAATGGAAGGATACCTCGGTATATGCGAAGTTTGTATTGGAGATGAAGAGCCAACAAAAGAGAGGTCTCAAACATGAAGATTTAATATAGGGATGTTCCGTGACTCACAGATGGAGTTCGCAGACATAATCCTGCCAAGACCGGGTTAGTTGGTAATACGAGTATCTTTCCCAGATTCAACAGAGCTTTTACGTAGATTTCTAAGGTTAGTAGATTGACTTATCAAAAACGCCTTCTAATGACACACTGGGGGCCAAGAAGTGCGCAATATCGGAAAGATAAGTGGCTGTCGGCCGAGCCCCTCACATTGATGAACTCGGGACATGAATAGTGATAATATAGATGATATAAAAGGTAGAAACGTAAAAGACATGATATTATAAATTGAACACATCAATCATTGCAACATGAACCCCCCCCCCCCCCCCTTTTATCCTCATTCGTAAAAAACCAGACATCTAACTTCAATGCTCTGTCTCCCAGGCGACCCAGCAGGAGTCTGCGGATCAACAAAAGCAGTATGTCCCGATCCATGCGCAATATCCGTCTTCCCCTCAGTCATAGTGTGACTCCTCGAATCAAAACACTTGATGAACATGACCTCCTCGGGCGTCATATCCTTAGCGTAAAAGAAACGATGTCCCTCATTAGGAGCGATAGCATAAGTCTCCCCCTTGACCTCATATCCCTCCGTAGAGAGCATCGACTCGGAATCAGGCGCTACCTCTCCATTCTCCCGCCACTCCTTCGGATAAAGGAGATCAACCTTAACAAAATCCGAAGGAGCAATACTCCTCCAATCAATCAGCGCCAACGGGAAATCAGAAGCCGGATTCTCAATCGGACGCCAGACATTGATAATCTGGTATCGACCCTTCAACAGCTCCTCTACTTCATCCTCGGGCAGGTGGCGACGCACTCTCGCCTCAGCAGCTCGGGGCGTTTGGTCCACGTGTACCAGCTGCACGGGACTGCGCGCTGAGCCCGGTGTCCGTCGCCGGATGGTGTGGTCGAAGATGGCTACTTTTTTCACCCCGGGTAGCTTCTTGCGGAGTAGCTCTTCTACTTCCGCGTAGTACCCCGCTCGCACTTCGGCGTCGTCGGTGAATGCCGTCTCCTTCGCGGGTGAGTTGTATAAGGCGAAGCCGGAGTTGTCTGTTGTGTAATGAGACTCTTGGCCACGCAGGTCCTCGACTTTGCGTTCCAGTTCTGTGAGTTTGTAGGACCGGCCTGGTCCGTCGACTTTGCCCCAGGGCTTTTTGAATGGCTCTGTGGCGTTGGGGTCGTATGAAGCTCGGTCGATGTATCTGAATGCTGCTGTCGTCATTTTTGTAATGGTTTGATGTGTTGATGGTTTAGATTCAAGTGGTTTTTTTTTTGGGGGGGGGGACTTTTGAGCGTATGGATGAGTTGTGCTTTCCTCGCAACGAGGGAGTGGTGGGCTGTTGAACTCTTCAAATGAGAGGGTATGTGTTTCCACGGCACCAGTATGCTCTTATGTGACGGTTTAGAAACAAAAGACGTTTTTAACCTATATATATAAGGTACTAAGTATGGGAAGAGGTTAGATTGGAAATCCAGGAATGATTATTAATTGTTTTTGTGGCGGGGGCTAATGTCGGAGACATTTGAAGATGGCATCATCGACAGTTACCCCGATGCAAGAATAATTTGGGGATTTTTAAAATATTCAGGTTTGGACGGGTTTAGAAGATTGAGCGTACGCTTAAAAACGTATAGACGTTATCATTATCAATCTAGGGCATTTGTAATGGTGAAATTGCGGGCATAATCTGCAGGCATCAACTAAATACATTATTAAGGAATCAACACGTGATAAACCCACCTTCTTCTTTCGGAAGCATATTGTCCCTGCTTTATGCTTCTCTTTATTTTTGGATCTCTCTATTTTGAATCAGCAGCTAGCGAGAATAATCAACCCGTAATCTGTAGTCTGTAGTCTGTAGTCTGGATTTTATATATCTGTTAGATTATATTGCTATAGCTCGATAAAATGCCTGGCATTTGTACTTCACGTTGTAAATATATAATGAGTGATCCTTGGTGGGAAATATGCTAAAGGTCGACTTACCCCCGCATATTTACGGACTTGTATCCGCAACACTTGCATATTATCCGAATACTACATCGGACTCTACAAAATAACCTAATCCAGCTCACTACCTCAGGTTGTTGGTTGGTGCAAGGTTGATAGCCAATCACCGCCTTCGCTGCCTGCACGGCCGCTAGAGTGCATGATACTTGACTCAAGATGCATCAAATGTTATCAATCAGAATGATCGACACTTTATGTTGAGCGTTGTGGAAGTCGTACTTTATCCAGACAGTGCTAGCGTGGGAAACCCCATGGCAGTTGTCTTGTTGTGGTCCGGGGAATTCCACAGAGCACGAAGTGGACCGAATAGAATTGCGAACATACCAAACTTGGCGAGGCAACTCATGACCCCGTTTTCTAGGGTCATTCTTCGCGTTAGCACTTTCGCAGTCTGTGCGAATACTTGGCGTGGTAAGTGCTAGTCCGCCGGCCTCAAAAACGTGCAACACAACACTCTGTGCTGCTGGTACCTCTTTTACGTGATCAAGGTGCCTGCAAATTAATCCCAAGCAGCCAATCACATGTGGAACATGGAGACGATGCGACGATCGCCAATCGGCAATCAGGTGCATTTCATATTGGCGTTGTCCACCCCCGCCTTGTGAGAGTGTTAATTCATATGACCCCGCAGCTTGATCACTACCCTCTCTATTCCCATGCTTGTAGATAGAACTCCATCGAGCGGTGATTTCCAGAGCAACACGTGGAAGGGGATATTGGAAATTTGGATTGTTCTGAGGAATGCCAGGGATATTTGGTTAAATGCAACATATAAGACACTACATCCTTTGATTCAAATCTCACAAAAGAAAACACTCTACCCAGACCCTGGACCAGTCTGTCCCCTTGATTCATAATGAACCTCAGTGCCCTTCTTGGCCTGTTGACCTTTGCGGCAGCGGTCTCCGCTGATGCAAAGGCTCAACAATCCCCTCATTCTTCGGATTCTATCGCCAATCTGAAGAGCAAGATCAAAAATGTTGTTATCCTGGAAATGGAAAACCGCTCTGTGGACAACCTACTCGGCGGGCAGACTCTTAAGGGGCTAGAGAACCCTATCAACAATGGCCCTTTCTGCAACCCGTACAACTTGACTGATCCTTCAGCTGGCAATGTGTGCAGCTCTGCTAAGGACTTTGACTCTGTTCTGGATGATCCTGATCACTCGGTGACTGGAAACAATATCGAGTTCTATGGCACTTTCGCCCCAAGCAATGTTCACATTGCTGAGGGCAAGCTCACTCCCACTCAGCATGGCTTTGTACATGAGCAGCTGCGTAGCTATGGCGATGATGCCGATAAGGCTTATCTGGCCAAGCAGGTTATCAACTACTATGTCGAGGATGAGGTGCCAGTGATGACTGCATTGGTGCAGAACTACCTCACCTTCAACCACTGGCATTCGGACCACCCTGGTGTAAGTCCGAACGAATTTACATGCTCTATAACCGCCGCACATGAGTATGTCTAACATGTAAAATAGCCCACAAATCCCAACCGGGCTTTTGTACTCTCAGGCACATCGGCCGGTCACGGCACCAACGATGATACCTTCAACCCGGGCGTCCACGGTCTCACTCAACGTTCCATCTTCCAGCAGCTCTCAGAAACCAACCACACCTGGAAGAATTACTACACAAGCTCTAGTATGGTTGACGCCTACTTCTTCGACTGGACCTTCACAAGCGGAAATTCCGACAAAGCAGTCCCCCTGGATAACTTCTACGCTGATGCGGCAGCTGGCGCGCTCCCGGAATTCTCCTTCGTTGACCCGTCCTGTTGCGGTGTGGGCACAAACTCCATGCACCCAACTGGCCTCGTCTCCGAAGGCGAAACTCTCATCAAGAATGTCTACGACGCAGTCCGCTCCAGCCCACAGTGGGAAGAGACACTATTGATCCTCACCTTCGACGAGACTGGCGGTTTCCACGACCACGTCCCGCCCCCGCTGGCTACCCGCCCGGATGACCTGACGTACACCGAGATCGCGCCTTCCGGCGAGGAATATACGTTCTCCTTTGACCGTCTCGGTGGTCGCGTCCCGACTCTCTTGATATCACCATGGATTGCTAAGGGTCAGGTCGAGCAGAAGGGTACTAACTCGGATGGCGAGGTCGTGTCTTACTCTGCTTCTTCGATCCTGCGCACTCTCGGCTATCTCTGGGACTTTGAGCCTTTCACACCTCGTGTTGGATCCTCGCCTTCGTTTGAGCATCTTATTCAGGACACAGTGCGCACTGATACCCCTGTCAAGTTGCCTGTGCCTAAGGCATTTAGAAAGACGGAGATTTAGAATAGTACTGGGGTGTTGCGTCCTACGTTGATCGTGTACAAAGGCCCTTCAACAACCCAACAGGGACAATTGCAATTCTACTGCATCTACTGCATGACAATGACAGCTTTAATTCTGCCCGATACAGACTCTATCAATATTTCGACCTCGTGTATTGTGGTTTTGCTGTACAGTCGGTTTTTCTGGGTATCGGAAAGAAGGTCAGTAGGTCTGATTAAATGATCAAGATTGGAATGTACTGGGGCTTATTTCGATTTGTGGTCGAGGGATATCTTCATTGGGAAGCTGCACAGCAGGACTGCAACAATATCGCCAACACTAAGACGGAAATCCGGTTATACATAGATACATAAGTCTTTTGCACGGTTTATGCTTTTTGCCGCTTTCGTAAATCGTACCTGACACCATTTTGAGGCAGGTCGATCAGCTTATTAAATCCCTATGCTGATACCTAAGGACAGAGGCAGCATACGCGGCCGACTACTATGTATTCTTGGAAATTGGAAGGAAACATCGTCGTAACGACGAACCCTGAGGCCACCGACACAACATATGCAATACGAGTCCAGGATATGACAAAGTTCATATTAAGCACCAGGCGTCATCTTGGTATTGCCTTTTGCATTGAGTGACCTCCTGTCGTCATCTGTGCCTCGGAGTTTTGAAACCTAGATCTGACAGGCGCTGCCTCGGATTTAAATAGCCCGGGGGTGAATCTCGACAGTGTTGGTACTATTTAACTCAACATCTAACAGCAAGCTTTTAATGTGATACTGGCTCTGTATCAGGAAACACAGTGCAACTTGGCACTTGGGAGCAATTAGTATTACATATTCTTTATTCTTTATTCTGTTTTTCTTTTTTCTTTTTTTTTTCTGGCTCTTGTATATAACGAAAAGAGGCTCTGTTAAATTAAATTACTCCTTTTTTTTCCCTTTTATATCGTTATTAGTATCTACTTCACCGCATCTTCACCAATCTTTTGTTCAAGACCTGGGGGGCGAAGTAGTGGACTCAGCCTTAGTGCCTAGTGAGCCGAAAACGCCCCGCATGCGATTGACGTCATCCGCGGGGCTCCCACAAAGAAACCAAAAGACCAGGGCGCTTTGGATTCAACGCCTCTTATTGCCCCGGATGTGATACAACAATATCCACAGGGGTGGTCTTTGTACTATGATGTCAACTCCAGGGCGGCTAGTGGAATCTCCTACGCTACGATGTCATTTTTAAAACGGCAACCTAAAATTTAGATCAAGATTAATCTATTAATCTATAATAGAATATGTGGATTGTAGCTAATCTATTCGTGCCCTTATCAGCTGAAACTGCAGGAAACTGTTCTCATGACTGTTTGCATATAGCGCCAATCTATTCTTCTAGACTTGGATACACCTGTCAATACAGCCCTAGAGCAGATGACATTCGGAATGCAGGCGAGGCTGCATTGAAGTATTATGTTGTACAGTATGTGTACTGTATAGGTATGTATCAATATAAAAGTTAGGAACCATGGAATCAACCCGAGCCAGTCGATACAACGCCATGGATTGATAACGGGAAGAACCAAAGAACAGTGAGTAAACAAAATACTGTAATTCCACAAACACAAACAGCATTATTTGGATCTAAGCCACGATGTTTCGAGTGTTTCGAGTGTTTCGCCACAGCCCCCGGGCAAAACGAGTACCAACACTGAGGTTAAGAGAGAGAGCCTCACGTGGATGTCTTTTATCTTTGTCTCTCTGCCTCTCTGCCTCTCTGCCTCTTTCCTTTCCCTTTTCCATCCTCTCTTTCTCATCTCCCATCTTCGCTGCCTCATTGTTCGCTAAATTACCCCTTTGCCTTTCAACTCTCCACTCCGAGTCTTTCGAATCCGATACGGTGTTGCCTGCAGATCCTCTAGTCTGAGGCTGAGCCGGTTGGGCGTGTGCCGATACTCCGCTCCCTGCCCTACAGAACACCCGCGGACGGCTTTCATCATCCTGAATCATTATTCAAAACCCACTGGATTTTCTTGGCTTTGATTTGTTTGGCTGAGACAATCGTTACCAATCAGAATCAGCCCGGGAGACTTCTACTAGAATAATCTTCGACCATTTGTTGATCGCGCCCTCTCTGCACACCCCACTTCCCTGCCGCCCCCCTCAATTTCTTGCATTGTGCAACTTACTTTTTTCTTGCCCTTCAATTATTTATTTCTCCACTCATTCCTCAATCATTTCTCATTTCTCACTGCCTTTAATACGCCCCATGTCGTACACTTACAGAGACCGCGAAAGAGACTGGGACGAGACCCGTCCCGTGTCAATCAAGCGTTACGTCATTTCTCCTGAAGACGATCGTCGAGACGACCGTCGAGACTTCATGTCGAGACATGATGATTCTTTCGGTGGTGAGCGCGAGTTGGTAATCCGGCGCAAAACGGATCGTGATGAGCCTGTGACCGTCTCGCGATATGAGCGAGAGGTGGAGTATGAGCCACCCACACGCTACGAGAGAGATTACTACGATCGTGAGTACCTACATCCCTATACCAATCGTCCACACTCCCGGTCCGTGGATTCCCTTGAACGAATGGAGCAGTCCCCTACTGCTACCACCATTGGTACCAAAAAGCAACCCGTACTTATTCGTGAAGCCCGCACTTCGTATACCAGTCCCCGTGAATCCGAGTATGATGTCGTGCGCCGCTCCGAGGCTGACGAGGATCCGTATTACTACCACCGTCACCGCCGAGTCCGCGAGTACGACGACCATCGCTCCCGGCGTGAGCTGAGCCCTGATGATTCAGTCTCCCAGACTAGTCGCCGCCGCCGCGGTGATCGTGATCAGGACTACAGCAGCGATGACAGCATGGTCTACATCCGGAAGGAAACCCGTGATTATGATGACCACCCTCACCACCGTCGCCATATGGCAGAGGGTGCATTGGTAGGTGCTGGCGCGGCTGAGTTGTTCCGCAGCCACAGCAAAAAGGATGGCGAAGTCAGCCATGGCGCCAGCCGTATCGGTAAGACTGTTGGTGCCGGTGCTCTTGGTGCAGTCGCTGTGAATGCTGCATCGCGTGCTCGGGACTACTACCACCGTAGCAAGAGCCGCCATCGTGCTCATTCCTTTGAAGATGACCGTTCTTCCCATCGCCACAGCAGACATGGCCGGAGTCATCGCAGTCGCAGTCGCAGCCGCTCTCACTCGCACTCTCGTGCAAAGACTCTCCTCGAGCTGGGAGTTGGTGCCGCGGCCGTGGCTGCTGGTGTGGCTGCATTGCGTAGCAAGTCAAAGGCCGGAGACCGCAAAGGCCGATCTCGCACTCGCTCCCGTTCTCGGGCTGTTAGTCGGGGTCGCTCGGAGAAGGATGGAGAACAGGGTGAACGAAGCATGTCTGAGCGCCGCAAGCACATGGCTGGCGCTGGACTGGCCGGTGCGGCCGTGGCTGGCCTGGTTGAAAAGGCCCGCAGCCACTCGCGCTCTCGAAAGGGTGAGCGCTCCCGCTCCCGCAGTCGTTTGAGACAAGCTCTTCCCATTGTGGGTGCCGGTCTTGCAACTGCTGCTGCCACCGGCCTCTATGAGAAGAATAAGAGTGACAAAGATGAAAAGGAGGGCTCGAGCCGGGGCCGCCATCGCTCAAGGTCTCGCAGCCGCGCCCCGTCACAGTCCTATCCCGATCCGTCTCGCGACTCGGCCGGCCTGATCGAATACGGCAACGATCCAGTCGCAGGCAGTATCCCATCTGAGCATTACTACGGTCAGCCTGGCGCGCCTTACTACGATGCACAGGAAGCCTACGGTCCCAGACGTCATACTCGCAGCCGCAGTCGCAGCCGAGCCCGTTACAGTAGTTCATCTGGTTCTGACCGCGAAGGTCACCGCCGACGAAGCGGGAAGCACCGTAGCCGCTCAAGAGACCTTGCGGGCGCCGCACTGGGCGCAACGGGGCTCGGGTATGCTGCACACAAGTATAACGAGCGTCGCAAGTCCAAAGAGCGCGAACGCGAACACTCTAGTATGTCTCCACTTCCCCCAAATTCTATTGAGAAATATTCACCCTGACTAGTGGTGTAATCAGAGCGTGACGACCACATCCACCGTGATCCTTATGAAGAATCCTATGACCCAGAACCATACCCGCTTTCCCCGCAGACGGCCCCGGGTGCCCCGCCCATGGCTGACCCCCACTACTACCCCAACAACAACTATTTCCCCCCGCCCCCAGGCGACTCAACCTACAACCTGAACAGCGGTACCCCTGTTTCCTACAATCCTGCAGACTACCCTCCTCCACCCGGCGCTGCCCCTCCCCAGCCTTACGCCTATGGTGCCGCACCACCAGGACCAGGACCGGGACCCGGGCCAGGACCCGAGCAGTACGCACCTCGGCCGCGTAGGGCTGATGACAATGTGAGCAGCTCCACCCTACCTCCTGATGCAAACCATGCGCACAAGGGTGGGTTCAATGAACCACAACTGTGACTCAATAGAATGCAATAAAAGCTAATTCACAATCGACAGGTCTAAACATCCACCCATTTCCACCTCCCCCCGGTCAACTAGCCAACCACCACAAGTCTCGAAATCCGTCGCTTTCGACTTGACGGATTCCCCACGTGATCCTGGCTACGAGACTGATGATAGTGACTCTACCGTTGAATCATATTCATATTCGCGTCGCGGAGATAGAAACCACCGTCGCGATCGAGATCATGACAGCCATCACCGATGTCGCCACCGTTCCTCGTCTGTCCCCTATCCGCCTACGCCCTATCCCAGTCCTGGTTCTAGTCACCATCAGCATCACTCACCAGCCCCAAGACACCACGAGGAAAGAGACCAGAACAAAGCCTCTGGAGCAGAGTCTGACTCAACTATCGACCTACCCAACCGCTTTGACGGGCAAGGCCGTCTTCTTCCCGAGCGGGACCCTGCCGTGGATAAATTCGAGGACCTGGTGAATAAGTTTAGCAAGGTTCTGTTCTAGCGGGTTGCTGTGTGGTGTTTCATTCTATCCTACCTATCCCTGTCTATCCCCTTGACCCTATGATATTTCTTCTGCTTTAGGTGGTTTTCCTGGGTTGACAAACTTTATTTTCTACATTTCCCTATCTCTTTCGCTTTTTATCTTATTGTTCCTTAGTATTTTATCCTTGATGTTTTATGCTGGTCAATCTTGGTTTACATGGTTACGAATGATGCCTGCTGCCGATGATAATAATGATTTTATGATGTGTATGTCTGTTCGGATAATGCAATGCTTGCTTTATTTATTCTTTTTTTTATAAGATGGTATAGGTCATATTTCCAATATCCTTTTTGGTACATAATAGTCCATATATAGGCAAGTTGCATAGAGTAATGAGCGGGTATCATGTGCGAGGTCAAAAGGCTAGCTGAACTATATAGCAGTAATAGAAGTAATACCTAGTTATATCTGTTCCATAACTAATACTAGTGTATATCCAAAGTCCGAAAGCACAACCATATGTATGTATACAAGGGACTCAAACGAAAAAGAAATATAGACACAAACCCATCTAATAGTATGAAACAACATTATGAAAAGCCCAACCCGTCTCGTATTCGAAGACTGAGCTAATGATGAAAAAGAAAATATCTTTCCCAGAAGTCCTGCTGTACAAAAAGATAACACAAGGGCGATTCCGAGATCAGCCAGAAACCAGACAAATAGTACAGATACAGCGTGCTTCGCACCAAGAATAGACATGGGAAAGAACCTCGAGTAAACCTGGTCAAAAAAACATGGATGGCTGCTGTATAAGGAATGAATGGAGGGAGCGTATGTAGCAGATATTGCATCCATTTCAAGGAAGGAAATCGCCAGCAAAAGAAAAAGCCATATCCGAGATCGTTTTGTTAAAAGACAAGAGAGAAGACGAAAAAGGATAACAAGGACCATACGGAGTTGATCCGTGATAGAACTGTCCAAGGCGAGCGCAAAAAGACGAAAATTGCAAATAGGGTATATTGCGGAAAGAAGTCTCAAGGAAAGATAGGGGCCATACTGCGTATCTGTATGATGTATGCAGAGTGGGCCGCCAAAGGCAATAGGCTCTTTGCTTTTCGTCGCGTTACATGAAGTGAAAAAAATAAAATAAAAGATAATTAAGAGAAAACAGGGCTGTCGTAAGTCAATGATATCGATCTATCGCTAAATTTGTTATGCCGTAAAAGGTCGTCTCGAATTCACTGATCCGGTGGACCGAGTATCGAGTGGAAGGCGAATGGATGCTGCGTTTTTTTGTGGTACAGAAATCTGCACTGTGCCGTTGCTCGGAGATTTTTGCTCTGGATCGTTGTCATCGGTATCAGGCACCACCTTGATGCTAGAGCTAACAGATGCCGAGAGGTAGCGAGAGCTGAGTGGGAGCTGGTATTTGATGATGCCACGGACAGTCAGCTCAAAGGGGTGTTGGAGGACTCGCTCCCAGCGCTCTGTGCCTCCAGCCTCAGTTTTGTTTCCTGGCCGGGCTAGGCGGATCTGTCCTTTGGAGCTGGAAGTCAAATGATTCCAAGGAGATGACTCGAAAGACAGTGGGGAATCGAAGTGGAACACCCGGCCAAGCAACATTGACCGCGGGTCACCTTCTGGATCGGTTGGGGGGTCGGTACCCTTGTCGACTCCATCGTTGGTGTGTGGGTCAGAGTGGCTAGGCATGGCTTCCTTGATACAGTTCACATTGCCCAGGCACTTCACGGCTTGTGACAACTGCCAGCGACGTCGGCTTTGCTCCACGCGTGGGAAATTATCCAGATCACCATGCTCACGCCAAAGCTTGTCGGTTCCAACAAAGCGACTCTTTGCGAATATGTTGACATCGGTGTCGTCAATGGTCACAGGGAACAAGTTCGGATTGACGGCCTGCACGTTCAAATCCAACATGATTTCCTGTTCCGAAGCCAGCACGTTTTGAATCGCAATAACTTGCACATCGAGAAGGGGTTGGGTTACCGCAATGATGAATGAGGTGGCACCACCAGCGACAATCAACAACATAAGGAAGATAATAGCGCATGAACCGAATCGAGCGAAAACCCCGCGTTCCCGCTGCGCCATGTACTCCATCTGCCGCAAGCTTGCACTGTTGGGCCGCCGACCATTCCGACTGTGGATTGTACGTGGTGTGCCTACCAACGGTGTACGTTCATCGTCTGCACCCTCTGCCTCGTAGTCATAGCTGTGAAGCTCGTTACCCTTCTTGGAACCGCTAATAGTTCTGTAGTTGGGAGACAACCGAGTATTGCTGTGACGTGAATGCCTATAGCTATTACCGATGAAATGGCGCGGAGACTTTTGAGATTGACTCTGTGAGGTTGCGGTGTCGTTGTCGAAAAGATTTGGGTGCACGCCGTTGCGTCCATGAAGGCGGCCCAAATTATGATGCCGGGGAGTAATGGTTCCACTTCCATCAGTTCTAGAGGCACGCGAAGCCATATCAGCCTCGACACCATCGCCATCTATGCTGCTGTTGTTGTAAAGGTTGGCGTTGGTAAACTTCATGCTGCGTTTGCCTGTCACACCGTGAGAAGAATCCCGCAATCCTCGGGTACGACTAGACATCTGGTCCGCTTGACTCGCCATAGAGGTCGCACTAGGAGTCCGAGAATGATACCGGGGTGGTCGGGAAGGGTATGGATCAGGCGGGTTCGAGTCGTAAACGAAAGTCTCGTCGGAGTCCGAAACATCAGCCTCATCTACTGCATTGGCCACTCTAGCCTCAAAGATGTCTGCTTTGCTTGTCACGGGGCCTGCTGTAAGCAGGGCATTGGGTCGACGGTTCTTTTTCTTTTCTTTGCGCGGACGAATCGTCTCATTGGAAGGCTTCATGCGAAGTGTACCCTGGTCTACGCGGGAAGCGCTACCTCGCTCACCATTTCCCACTCCCATGGAAACTTGCGGTATCGAACTGACGGTCTCTGTTTCCACAATCATGTTGCGAACTGAGCCGTCAGCAGGCTTGCCCCGAGCACCAGCACTGAGTGATGTTGTCGATCGCTGTGACATGAGTGTTTTGGGTGGTTTGGCCGCACCAGACACCTGTGAGCGAGCCTCTTCCTTTGGTTCTGAACTCCGATTCTCACCACTGTCACTGCCACTCCCTAAAGTTTGAGGCGGAGCACGTGGAGTCGGGTCTTCATCGATCCGGTGCAATCGTGACTCCTCCGGGATCACCGGCTTGGTAGGAGTGTCACTGGACGGGGTAGAGGGATTGCTTGCCATCTCCTCAACAGTTTCTAGGGAGGGCCCTTGCCCACCGACGCCTCTAGCGACAGTCCGGGTTGTATTTCGGTCTGGTTTGGGTGTGAAATCCTCCAACGGCAATGAAGATCGTTTATGCGAAGTATTCGGAAGTGTCGAATCCAGCTCCGTGCGACGGTTCGCGGCCCATGATGGCATATTGGACTTTTCCGGACCGGGAACATTGGCCGAGTCGATAGGAGCAGAGAGTACAAGGGATCTGACAGGAGAAGACGAGGAACGTTGAAGATTCGGTGCTGGTGAGTTTGTAGGTGGGCCAGATGTCAAGCCGGTGGAGTGACGGGTCGGACTGGATTGGTCTTGGCTAGTCTTCCGTGAGTCTGAAGATACCCGGCTGGGCGAAGAAGGATTGTAGGCTCGTGAGGAGTGTCGGACCGGGGAGGGTTCGCGGGAGGAAACAGCGGAGTTCGTAGCAGACGCGGGAGCGGAAGCGGTAGGAGGATTGGGAAAAAGTTTAGGGACCTGAGACATGGGTTGAGTCTGGGACGTAACGATGGATCGTTCCATCATGCTATTTCCGCTGGTCGATCGATGCGCAAGGTCTGACGCCGCCTCTACATCCTTCGGCGCTCTGGATCGACTAGAGGTGCCGTTAAGGTGAGGCGGCCTCTCGGACTCCGCAGCCATGGTCACTGTCGAGTCAGAATGGACTGGCACAACGTAGACAAGTCAGGAGACCCGAGAGGTAGCCAGGTAGTTGGGCAGACACAGGGCCCAAAAGGGTAAGCAGAAAAAGTAAGGCACGGCGCCTAGACAGGGAAAGCTTGACGGTGAAGAAGTGAGTTGTTGTTGGTAAGAGCGAATGAGATATCACGAGGATCGAATGGGATGTTGCGCAGAATACGGGTCGTTACACATGCGATGGTACAACAGAACGAATAGCCGATGACCACATGCTGTTGCCGAAATCGGAATCTGTACAGAAACGCACAAGCGAAAAATGGCTGCAGCAGGTGCAGGGGTTTGGGAAACTGGAGAGAGATGGAGATTGTTTAGAACACCAAGTGGGCCAGGTTCAGCGTAGCGCAACGAGCCTACACATCACTTGTGCCGTTGTGCTTTGTTGCCGGGAAGGACAAAAACAAGGCCTAGAACGAAGGAATTGAAGATGACAAGATTTGGTTGGCGGATTTAGGGCAAATGGAGACCCGCCGATCCGGCTCAACGTTTTGGCTTGACTGGTTTTACGTTGTTCTGGAGTGGCGTCCTGGACTGCCAAATGTGCAGGAGAAGTCGGTGACCAAAACCTCGGTGAAAAGTGGCTGACAGAGAGGGTCAGGTTTGTGGCAGAGGCCAATGATCGGGGTCCACGTCAAGAGAGGGGGTCACTGCAGGGGAGCACACGGATGGTCTAGAATCCAGTGGAAGATTTCGGGAAAGAATGTAAATGTGTAATCAAAGGAGAGGGAAGAAGTTGAAAAGTGAAATCGAAAAAGCAGAGGAGATGAGTCTTGGAAGAGAAACCAAAAGATGAAGTAACTTGGATTTTGTATTCACTGGGGTTGGATGACCAGTGGGTGACGCCAAAATTGGTAATGAATGGTAATAAAACGTGCAGCGTGCAGGGAATAATTAATTACCTATGTAAGGGAAATACAATGACTTCATCTTGCCACGGCCTCTTTTGTATACAATTCATACTACACTACAACTACAATGTACAGCAGTAAAGATAGGCTGTTTTTTTTTTTTTTTTTTTCTTTGACCTCGACCTCGAATAGTCGATTATAATTCGGATTGTCTATGTTTAGGGTCACTTTTCGAAGGGTTTCAGCATTCTTGTTGTCTTTGTTCTTACTAAGAGGACAAAGAATCCTGAACGCCACTAAAACAGTAGTGATCAAAGACTCCCAGTAGGTACAGATCACTAGAGTGTAAGACTAGTAAATATCCTAGAAGAAAACAGGGATTAATTAATATACAGTTCTATCTAATCTGTAGCCAATATGTATACCAAGATAATCTCCAAAATGCAACAAAGAGGAACACATGCTTCGTATATCATCCGTATATCATCAAATCCAAAGACCAACACGCCGAGTATTCAGAGCCAGAGCCAGAAACCAAAATGAAGAACCCCGCCAGGTTCCTAAATTAACCGAGCAAACAACCAAACTAAAACCCTGGGTATCGATCCAATTGACTGAAAAGTGGACATTGTACTACTATACAATTTTGTAGACTCTTTTGGCGGTCCAAACAGATACAAATGCAAATACGCATAGTCCGGCAGTAACTATGAAGTATTAGCATATAACCTGGAAAGGAAAAAAAGGAAGACATACTGCACCAGAACCATGTCAGGCTATCGATTTCCTGACCCGGTACCTTAACGTTCATCCCCCACATACCGCAGATGATGTTCATCGGTAGGACAATCGTACCAAGAACAGTCAGCTTACCCAGCACATCGGCAGTATGTTCCTGGCGCTCATTCATGAGGATGTTGATCTGCGCGAGATAGTTGGAGTGTGCGCGGGAAAGAATTCTGGAAGACACAGTCAGCGATTTCTGCAACCTTTGGTAAGAGTAACCTGGAACATAGGTAATAACCATACGTTTCGTAGTGCGTTAGGTTACCCGTCATCGTCATAATGTGATCCTGAATGTCACCTAAGTACAGACCAATCTCTGACTTGGGTGCAACCTCCCACTGCTCATTGCAACGCTTGGCAAACCCCTTGACTACATCAGCCTTATTGCTGAGAAGTCGATACAGTCCCATGACCTTCTTGCGGCATTCTCCCACTCGCCGGAGCATCTCTCCTGGTGCAAATGAAGGAAGCACACTGTCATTGGACGACACCTCCTTGCTGGAAGAGTGCATTTGCATGATCATCTCGTCGATCTCATCGACCTCGTCCTCAATCGCTTGGATCAGCGGGCCGAAGACGTCGGTAATGTCATCAATCAGTGCGTATGAAATCCAGTCTGAGCTGAGGATCAGGTAATCCATCAGTTGGCGGATACGCCGCCGTACATTGGCTGGATGAGGTGTTTGCGAGAAATGGAAGGATATCACGCCTTCGCGGAAAACTACCACATACATATTCACTGGCTCGAGATAGTCCTCGCTGTTCTTATCCTGCTCAAAAGTGCGGTAGTTGACGAAATAGTAGCTGCGGAACAACTCGACTTTCTCTCGAGCTTCTTGCATCATGATGTCCTCTGCCGTCAGCGCGTGAATTCCGAACGCTTTGGCAATCGTACGCATCTCTGCATCTGTTGGAGAGAGAACATCTAGCCAGAAAGTCGGCCGCGGACCATACCGTTTAGGTTTCGGGTTAAGGGTGTTGTTAAATGGGGTGTTTGAAGGTGCGGGCGAAGGCTCTCGGTGGGAATCTGGTCGTCCTTCACTGATAACAGATAAACGCTCGGCCCCTCTGACAGGAGGAGCATGGCCGCTCATAAGATCACTTGTAGTTTTCCCATTTGGAACAACGGTCTGAGCTGTCATGTAAGGACTGACGTTTGTTTGATGGCCTTGCCCTTGACTTTGGTTGTCCGTCTGATATGTTGACTTGCTGGCGGGATGGGTTGAATTATTGAAAGCTGGATTCTCCATGAAAGATTCCTCTTCCTCGTCCTCATCTTCCGAGGAGTCCTCCAATTCGGGTGGATCTGGAATAAACAAATCGCGGAAGCTACCACCTGGTTGTACCAACTCGGAAATGGTTTGGGCATGAATGGTGCTCGGGAATTCCTCGTTGAAATATGTGAACCGATAAGGCGCCTCATCCTCTTCGCGTCGCCAACCTGTATACCGAGGGCGCAATCGGCCTTCAATGAGCATAGGCTCGCTGATCCTTTTGACTCGAAGATCTCCATTGCGATCCTCTTTCTCCTCGCGGCTCCATTCTTCCAGAGCAGAGAGATCGGGCCATCGCCGATGTCTACGCCGTCGACGCTCACCTGCTTCATCTCGTATTTGCCTTGGTCCCTCATCTCCCAATTCGGATATTGTTTCGGTAGGAAAGCACACATCTTCCTGTGCTGGTACTGCCACCGTTCGGCGTCGCCGCATTTCTTGTTGTGGAGAGAGCAGGGGCGACCCAGGTGAAGAGGATGGTGCGGAATGTGGATGCAGTCCATTTCCGTCTATGTCGATCAGCGCGTCGTTGAGGGCATTCAAAGAATCCCTGTGATTCTCCATTGACCGAGCCATTGAGAAGTCCCAGTCAGCTCCTGTTACCACAGCATCGTCGTAATTCATCTCTGGGCCCAGCTTTGGAGACCCAGGAATTGACGGTGGGTTGTTTATATCGTAGTCTCGCTCTACAGTGGGAGAATAGAGCGGGCTGCGATCGTCCTTTGGTGAACATCCCGAGGATATAGTTTGCGTAGAGGACTGTCGAGCACGCGATGAGAATAAACTCGGGCGATTGTCTGTTCCATAACGATTATGGCCAGGCGTGTGCCCTGAACCTGGCCGCATCAATGGTGTCCGATCATTGGCATCCTCTTCGTCACTA
The DNA here is from genome assembly GCF_028827395.1 of Penicillium hordei. Classification (NCBI taxonomy): domain Eukaryota; kingdom Fungi; phylum Ascomycota; class Eurotiomycetes; order Eurotiales; family Aspergillaceae; genus Penicillium; species Penicillium hordei. The sequence goes on from NW_026623142.1 coordinate 6,640,310, forward strand.
TCACCCACGTGATGTTGTTGGCTCCGTCCTCCCCTAGGGGTGCTGCGAGGTTGCCCATCGTTCGATCGGAAGACATTGGATGTTAGGGAGCTCGGGCGGAATGATGATGCAAGGCGACTGTCACGACGAGGTCGCATCAAAGGTTGGTCCCTGCTCGGCGAGAAAAATCAGTATCCATCTCAAGCTTCGAGATAACTCAATATCACGAGATCTTACCGATGATCTAACAGTGCATCACTCTCCAAGCTTGTGTTACTCTGATTGCGCCCTAATTTGAAGAACGACTTGTCCCTCGAAGTTGGCCGATCGGCCTCCATTAGATCTCTGATACCTCCAGCATCCGAAGTTTCCCCAAGAATATCATGAGATTCCTCCTGACTAGGTGGAATAAAAGACTGGTGTCGGTTGCGACGTTTGCGATTGCGGTTCTTTTTGCGTTTAGAGGACTTGGAGGGTTTACCGGCAGCATTATCGGCGGGGGGTTCGAAGCGGGTCTTGTTGGCCGGCGTAGCCTCGGAGACGGGTACTGCACCAGTCCCTGGGGCCCGACCGCCGCTCATTGGGCCATAGCTAGCGTTGTTATCAGCAGAGGGTGGGTAATCGGTGCGCTGTGGACGTTTGCTTGGGCTAGACAAATGCGAGGAACGAGGCGGTCGGGAGGCCGCTGTGCCAGGTGTCGGGATCATGGGCGGATCCATTGTAACAGCTTCGATAATTGGGTCACGATAGAGGTTGGGTGTCTACAGTACAGAGCAACTGTACTGAAGTGGAGGACAATTTTTCAGCAGCTCATCAACCAATGTAGCCTGGCCAACGCAAACAGGGTTCTGGATCACAGGGCAAAGGCTCGCAGCATGCAGGATACCAGCTTTCCATATGATCTGACTAGCGCTGATGATCACGGATGAACCGACATCGGCATGGTTGACAGCACTGAAAGGAGCTGCAGCTTAGGTTGGGGAGATGACGAGGGTGGCAAAACCAGAGGTGGAACATTCCCGTGATAAAACAAGGCAAGAAAATCTTAAATTGAGATATAAAACATTGAATAGAAGAACAAGTTGTACTTGTATAGTGTGCAACAGGAAAAGGAGAATCCAATACAAAGAGAAATCCCGAGGTTCGTCTGAGGCTGCAGATGAGATTCTGACTGTTTGGATTCCATGGGACAGCCTAGAGACTTTTCCTAAAACGGAATGGATGAGGTCAGCACAACTATAAAATTCAGGGATTGGCCAATGCAACCTATTAGGCATCACTTGTAGTAAAGAGTAAGAAGAGCAAAGGCAAAGGAAAACAAAGATAAGCTCCTTGATACTCCCCGTAACCTTGGACCGTGGCATAAGCCGGAAAACAGCCCTAGAGGTCCTATACATAATTTAAACGTACTAGCCTCTCAGGCTTTCGCGGGCGAAAGTTATAGGGAATAATGATCTATTATAAATTCCTACCTACTACATACACTGCTTTTCTGATAGCCAGCAGATGACCTGTCTAGCTTGCTGCGGCACTGCAAGAGTGCTGCGCCACGAGATCCATAAGCCGATCCGCAATGTCAAGTGTAAATCCATCATCATTTATATCTCGCTCATCCGATACCACTCGGATTCCGCTGCCCTTTAGCCCAGAATGTAGAGTATCAGCAAGGGCGGCATCGGAGTCAGTATCTGCAAATGCTGACCCTACTGTCCCGACGCTACTCACTCCTCCCCGAGGAAGCCACACCTCAACCATACTTGGGTGCTGCGTAAACCGGTCTAGTTTGTCGAGAATGAACTCCCCGACTTCCCGACATTCTGCCGCAGAAGTTCGCATCAGGGTTATATTCGGATTATGGGCCAGCAGCTTGCGGTCACGGTATTGAAATGGCACCGTGTCGGCCGGACCAAAGTTGACCATGTCCGTAACTCCAACGGAAATGATATTGGGTATTCCGCGCTTGAGTGTCCTCTCCAGTCAGCTGTTTTCGCAACTCATAGTCCCGCCGGCAATGAGATCGCAGATCTCGATCGTTGTAATGTCCAAGATGGCGTCTAGACGGCCTTCCTCTACCAATCGTTCCAGAGCCTTCCCCCCATGACCAGTAGCATGAAACACATAGACCTCTACAGAATAGTTGTCCGATCCACACATGGGGTGGTCACACCGAACATAGTAATACCGACTCGTGTCTTCTTCTCTTCTCGCTGCTTGTCTTGTGCAGTCTGGGTCCGGCGCTCAGCCAGCCTATGTTGATATGTCGATGCCATGCCGACCATGGCGCCGGCTGCATTCCCCAGCACTTCGCGGAGGAGCCGATTGGTGCCCGCGATGTCCACGACCGAGTACATCAAAGTGATATCGCATTCGCCTATTACTGGCCCAGTATCCCCGGATGCGACTGTGCTGACGACTAGTTTGGGCAGGCCAAGAGGTGCAGCCTTTCTCATTACGGCGGTGATGAGATTGGTTCCTCCACTACCACCCGCGCCGATGATTCCGTGGATCTCTGTCGTTTGCAGTAATTCGGTGATACACTTACTAACGCAGCTGATGAGGAGTTCAATCACTTGTTCCCGGGACTGAGTCAATATCCCAGTGCTGTCGCCGGATGCATATTTGGATAGTAGGTCAATGTGGCCTATGGTGATAGCATCGTGCGTAATGGCTTGACGACCGCAGTCAATCAAGGTAATCTCTAAGGGCGTCGCGAAGCGGGTGGCATTCTGCTGCAGCTGGTTGTAGAGGTAGAGTCTCTGCAAGCTTGGTGTCGAGGGTCCCCAGAAGAATGATATGTGGCATGGTAGCTGGAAGACTATAAAGTATTTACAGAATAAGCTAGCCATGTGTTGATTTTACTAAGCTGTGACATATAAGCTGGTGCCTCGCATTAGGATCATTTGTGATGTTGTCATGGTGGCCGAAAAACAAGTTTGGAAATTATCCCCGCCTTCTTTGAATATCTCCGCCCTCGGCTGCAATCTCGTGCATCCGAATCCCCAAGCATCATATTGTACATTCTTAGCTATCCATTGGCGCGGATATCCCTATGTCCGCTCACCATACACGTCAGCGTCTTCCGATCTCCTGTGAGCCGTGCCGAGCTCGCAAGATCCGATGTCCTCGGGACGGCCCCGCTTGCGGCACTTGCATACGACGTCGTGTTCCTCTAGAGCAGTGTGTCTATAGTACTGGGGGAAACCCCCGGATACCCTCACAGCCGCAGCCGTAGCAGTTTTGGCTATAGGCTCGGTCATTGGAAAATCGCTCGTCGTCCTCTGATACCCCGGTCCAACCACGATATCAGGGTGTCGCCGGAGAGCCCCATGCAGATCTGGTAGCTCGCATAGAGAAGTTGGAGCAGTTGTTGCATGCAAAGAACAAGCAAAATGAAATAGAGCAAGAAGAAACAGAGCAAGAAGAAACAGAGCAAGAAGAAACACAAGACGCAGTGCCACCTCCGTTACATGTCCCCCAATTGGACCCCGAGGTAGAAGGGAGGCAGAGATCAGAGCCAGCGACTGCGTTTGCAACGAGCACCCTCATTCCATCCGCCTCAGGACACGTGCGCTCCCTCCCTGTTACCTCTGGCCGGCGTATATTCCATCGAGTCTCTCAGGAGGGTCCCTTTTCAAGCCAGGAGAGTGCCATGATTGACACGCCCAACGGACCATTTCCTTTCGGTGAGCATGATGTTGAAAACAGACATAATCTTTTAGCAAAACTCCCCCCGACGGAGTACTGCAACCAGTTAAAGGATCTATATCTCAAGTCAATTGCGCCCGTAGGTTTTCTAACTCCCGGTATCATAAAAGTGTGACTGAAATGAAACAAAAAATAGCTTTTTCCTATCTTACATAGCCCTACGTTTCACGAACGGTATGATCAATTTTCAAAAGATCCAAATCAGGCTTCGCTAGCATGGCTTGCTCTCCTCTTTACTATCCTAGGCACAGCTGTCCTCACACTGGAAAATGACAGCCCTTTGCTTGGGACTCTCAGCCGCAAACCTACCCCTTGGGATCGAGTGACAGAACTTTCGGAGCGGTATTACACCGCTGCGATGAAATGCCTCGAAGCAGATCGCTATCTCTGGTGACATAACATCTCTACACTGCAGGCACTACTAACTTTTATCTATGGGATACACCACAGCCATGGCCAAACATGGACTCTTCTGGGGCTGGTTTATCACCTAGCGCTCTCGATCGGTTGTCACGTTGATCCGGCCACATTTTCCTTGGATATTGTCGAAGCCGGTATCCGATTCGAAAATCACGCCTCTTTCAGATATCCTCGGAGATCTGTGACCCCGGTCTAGCTTCACAGCCGGACAATCCAACAACCCTCTAACGTCTGGACGCGGCCATCCGAGTCGAGTTAGACACATTGGAGCAGAGTTATGCCTCAATACTTGGGGGCAGCTCATCGATTGTTCATACCAATCTTCTGAGTTTCGCCCATCATCTGGTTCTCATTCTTCACAGTTAAGAAAACACATGCTATGCGTAGTAGGCAACTTACAGCATCTGGCCGAGAATCGTTGCTGTCCGGGTGCACAGCTGACTTTGCGCCTTTGACGCCTCGAGCCGAGAATGGCACTCATCCAGCAGCCGCGCCACATTCGGTGTACAGGGTTCTTGGGGCTCCATAGAAAGGGTAAGTACCAAGACGAATGCGGCATGGAAAGCGTGAAAAGCACCCCGGCCACGGATATACCAGTAGAAGGGCGTGAACTGGGGCAGTTTGTGGAAGTCGGCATGTAGTTCCAAGGCGCCAAGTCAAATAGCCAGATGAATCCCCTCAGCCAGCCAGTGGATCTTAGTAATGGCCATATATCATCCTTGGAGAGTGTCGGTTTTCCCAGCCTGGTTCGGCAGATTGAGCCGCAGCAATGGATCAACCCGGTGGACATGGATTGGGACCAGTGGGATCTGATTATGAATTCAATGGGAACTACATCTTGATCCGCACCGATTAGGATAAATTGCATATTTGGATCAGCGGGTTCGGAATTGCATGAAATCAAGACTATGACATGGTATAACACATTTACTTGTTGGCTGCCCAAGTGGCAATCCAAGATGACAGTCTTCACCTGAGAACATGCAGTCCTCCATATGTAGATACATGGGTTTATAGGAGAGATAGTACATAGAATGTTCAAGTATTCATCCTCCGGTATTCAATGTATTGGCACTCCTTAATCCAGGAGGATTTGAGAACCTAGGACCGTTAGATCCAGCAATTCCTGCTTCGATGATTTCCTGTCAGAAACGAAAGAGAGTGATCTGGTTCCTGTTCTTTATATCCGCGGTTTCCGCGTTTGAAGCGTATCTCCGCTGTCCGCTCTCCATAAATCCGCCCCGCCTTGCGAGAAGTACGATGAAATCATATAATTGATAAATCTAAGTGAGACGAGAGAAGAATATTTCTCCCATTTTGACTGCATATACAATTAATCCAACTACAAATCTCCATTTCTTCGACTATGGCACCACCCACCTCTCGCAGCGAGATTCTCGCCAACCTACGCCGTCAAATCGAAGCCGGGAAACCCATCGTTGGAGCCGGAGCCGGTACGTACTCGGTCTGACCTGTCCCTCTTAGCTTCCCACCGATCAAATAACTAATAATCTACCATTAGGCATCGGTCTAACCGCAAAATCGGTCGAGGCCGGTGGCGCAGACCTAGTCATCATATACAACAGCGGTCGGTTCCGCATGGCGGGGTGCGGAAGTCTCGCGGGGCTGATGCCGTACAGCAACGCCAACGAAGTAGTGGTCGAAATGGCCGCCGAAGTCATCCCTATCGTTCAGAATATCCCCGTGATCGCGGGTGTCTGCGGTACGGACCCATTCAAGCACATCCCGCGGTTCCTGAAGCAGCTGCGGGATTTGGGATTTGGCGGAGTGCAGAATTTCCCTACGGTGGGACTGATCGATGGCAACTTCCGTGCTAACTTGGAGGAGACGGGGATGGGGTATGAGAAAGAGGTAGAGATGGTGCGGCAGGCGGCTGCATTGGATATGTTGACCACGCCTTATGTTTTCAATATCGAGGATGCTGAGGCTATGACGAAGGCTGGGGCGGATATCCTGGTTGCACATATGGGTTTGACTACTTCCGGACTGATTGGGGCGAAGACTGGGAAGACGTTGGAAAAATGTGTTGAGGAGATTCAGGCAATTCGGGATGCAGCGGTGCGAATCAATAAGGATATCATTGTGCTGTGTCATGGCGGGCCTATTGCAGCTCCGGAAGATGCGAAATTCGTGTTGGATAGGGTGCAGGGTGTGCATGGCTTCTACGGGGCCAGTTCAATGGAGCGACTTCCTGTTGAAGTGGCCATCAAGGACACCACTGCCGAGTTCAAAAAGATTGCCTTGAAGAAGTAGCCTTCTGACTCGAAAGATGAACTTTTTTTTTCTCTCAAGGGGACAAATGAGCCCAGCGCTATCAGATCTACCTACTTGATTTCCTCTCTTCTCTTTTCCGTTTTAATTATAATATGTGTAGAAATGTGTAGAAAATACTTGATAGTGCAAACTTTGGACGATCTGAGGTGCTGTTCCGGAAAGCACTAGCTATTTGATATAAGACAGATACATCAGTTTAAAGAGCTAGCAAAGCTGGATATGAGAGCCCCATTGCTAGAACGGGCTTGCGAAATTCTCCCAGCCAAGTTAAAGTGGTTGCCTTAGGAAATAGCAACGCAACACGCATTGTTCCTGGCTTGATTCAGATCGTAGGAAGGGGATGATGCGAAAGAGAGGAGGGGAAAAAAAAAGAAGAGAGGAAGAGGAAGAACGACAAGGAAAGGCGCTCATGCGAAAGGCATGTGAGCGAACTGTGGTTCTTATCAAAGAGCAATCATACATTATCCAAGGACCAAGGGATAAATTGCAAGAGACAAGTCAAGTAGAAAGAATAAAGTAGAAATAAATTATTACACTGCCATACCAGAAGTACAGGTCATCACTCATAAGACATCAAAGCCATGGTAAATACACATCGGGCTAACACATTGTCTTAGAACACATGAGAAGAATCAAATAGAAACAGGAAAATGAAAAAAAAAAAAAGAAGTAAAGTAAATAACTCCACATATTCACGGTCATCGGCCATGCAATGACCATTATGTTAAATGACCCAGACGCCATATCACCAACCGGCGAGAGAAGGAAAAAAACACACACAAAAGGTTAGACAATAAGAGTAAGGATGCGGCAAGCGTGCATGTTGAAGATGGGAGCAATCGTGATCAGAGTGTGACGCCTCAGATCACATTGCTCATGTCCATCATAGATGAAGGTGCTACACTGTGAGCAATACTTTGAGCAATGCTGTGGACAGATCTGGTAGCATCAATGGACATGCGATCACCGCTCATCATCCTTGATACTTTCTTGTCTTTGCTGGGGCGGGCAATGAGGACCTGGGCGGGGCAGACGACATCCTCGTCCTCACCCTCGCCCACATCATTGCCCTTTTTGACAACGAGAGGAAAGAGCACAATGCGCACAATAGATTGTTGAGCTTCGAGCTCGCCATTGTCGTTTGTCAGACCACTGCGCTCATTCATCAGAGCTGCGTTGAAGTACACCTGGCGTGCAAGGTCGCCATTGGTATCGTATTCAGGCTGCAGAGGTGGCAGCATGATGAATTCAGCCAGCTGGGTACGCATCTCCAAGGACAGGCTGACTGCTACCCGCATGATCTTGCGGAGGTTGTCCAGGAGCTGGGATTCAACATGAGATGGAGGAGGGAGGATCCGCGATAGGGTTTGGAAGATCTCCAGCGTAACAGCCTCCGTATCACTCTCACGTTGCGCAGCAAAAGCTGGTCGCCGGGACAGCAGTGTGAGAGTGGTGGCTCGCCAGCGATGCACAGCACGGGTTGGGCCAACCTCGCCCAATTGTTTCTCAAGAGACTTGAGCTTTTGACGTTGCTCCCGGTCCATGCCGAAGAGATAACGTGTGAAGATGTATTCCCAAACCATCGTCATGACCACCGACATGAATACATCACGGCGGCGGACACGATCAGATAGATAGGCATCGGGATCGGAGCCGTCGAGGAGGGCATTATCGAAACGGTCAGCGATCTTTTCGTCCTGCAACTCACTCAGTGGGCGGCAGCGACGCTTATCACTGTGCTTGGAGAAGCGCACGACCCAGGATTGGACATGGCCACACAGCTTCTGGCAGGCAGCCTCGAAGTACTCTTCATCGCGGAATACAAGGGCATTGTCATGTACCGAGGCTGCGATCTGTTGTTGGAGCTCCTTGACCTTGTCGCGAGCCTCCTCAAGTTCGGTACGCAGACGGCGCAATTCAATGTCTTTCTGTGCAAGAGCCGATTCAATCTCTTGTCGAACTCGATCTTCCATCTGGGACGAGAGTTGACTGTGTTGCGACTGCAGCTCGACAAGTTCGCGTGTGGACGACTCGCGTACGGTGTTGACCTCGGCTGCGTGGGCGGCGGCGAGAGCAGAGTTGGATGCAGTCAGCCCCTCATTCTCCTGGGTCATACGAGCCATCTCCTTCTGCAGCCATTCCACCGAGTTCTTCAATTGTTCCACCTCCGATTCCCGATCGCGCAGATCGCCGTCGCGGGTGTTGAGGGCACGGTCGCTTTTTCGACGAGCGACGCTGGTATTCCGAAGCTTATGTTCGGCTTCATCGCGGGCGGCAATCAGTAGACGGTTTTCAGAGATGAGCTGGTCGAGGCGGGTTTCGATGTCTTGCAAGTGTTGCATGCTGCGACGGCGGCGGACACTAGGCGGTCGGCTGGGCGACCGTGGGGAGTTGGGCGTTTCACCCCATCCCTCCTACGGAAAGTTAGTAAACAAAAACAAAACAACCATAAACAATTGCAAATAGAAAGAATAAATTAACAACTTACATAAACATCCGACATGTTTCGCAGCGGACGCTTGCCCTTGTCGGTGACGGGGTCATAAGAGGAGGAAGACGGGAGCTGATCAAGATCGAGATTCGAAGGCTGGGGATCTAGCGCTCGACTAGCCGCCCGCAGATCACCACTAATACTGCGATTTGTACGACGTAATTTTCCACTGCTGGTGCTGGGTTTCAGAATCCCTTGCTCAGGCGTTTTTTGAATTTCTTTGAAATCCTCGCCCTTTTCGTTTTCTGTAGGCCAGGCTTCTCGGTCAAAGGCATTGTCTGTAAATTTCCGGACGGGTGTCTGAGGTCGAGGTAAGACATGCTCGGGCTTCATCTCCAGGCGGGGCGTCCCGCGACGAGCCATGGTTCCCTGGCCATGTGGTTCTTGTTCCGCAATTGTATCCAGCGGAGTCCGGGGTCGCACATATTCGTCAGTCGGTCCGAAGAGCGACCGGGGAGGGGATGGGGCAAGAGCCGGGAGAGATGGTTCGTCCAAACTCCATGTTCTGGGTGTATGCTGGTGTCGTCCATGGATTGATGGTGATCGGCGTAGTTGACACAGTTCTGCTCCGGCTTCCTCTGGGGGTGGAAGGCGCGTAGGAGAAGAAGGTTCCTCGGCACGAGTTCGCTCATTGGAGGGCTCCGTTGACAATGACAAGGGCGCACCCAAGGGCTTTTCGCCATACATCGGAAGTTCTGGCTCTCTGATTGAGTCATCCTCTCTAGCAGTCGGGGTTTCGGAGTGAGCTTTCAGCTCCGAGATTGTAGACTCAATTTGTCTTTCGAGGCTGCTAGGCAGCCCCGAGGTGAAATCATCGGCAATTTCTTTGGTTTCAGTGGCCGCTAGGGGTGCTTCCGAGACAGGCATCGCGATATCGCGATTCGCTTCCAAGTCCGCTGTTGTCTCTTCCTCAGCACTATCTTTTAGCGACGGTGTTTGCTGGTCCAAAGCTGATCGCCGGAATCCAGCACGCTCGAGGCCGGGAAACAAGTTGGCAATCTTAGATCCACCGGGGGTGGTTGTTCGAGCAGGCGGCTCGATCTCTTTGTCGTTCAAGGGTTCCAGTGAAGGCTCCTCAACTTCCGGAGGAGCTTGCTGTGACTTCTTCTTGTTCTTCTTGGGCTTCTTCGTGTCTTTTTTCCTCGATAAGGCCCAAGTATCTTCCCCCGCAGCTTCGTTTACATTTTGCGAAACTTCGGGAAATGAAGAATCAATAAATTCGCTAATAATGTCCGGCTCGGGAGGTGGAATTTCCGGCTCAGGGTCAGAGTTCACTTCCTTCAATCGCTGGGACTCTTCAAACTTGGCCTGCCAGTCAATTGCCGGCCAGTCTTCTTCGTCATGGGACGACTTCTCGTCTGGCACTCCTGGATCCTGTGCCTTGGATTGGTCCTCTTCGAACGGCACAATGTTAGCATGCTGATCCGCATCGATGGCGTTTTCAGCCCGCTCAGTATCCAAGGATTTGTTAGCCTTCTGGGCCTTCTTGGCCTTTTTCTTCGAGGCCTTGCGTGAAAGAGAGATCTCCTCGCTAACGGGCTCTTCATCGGGGTGCGTAGGCTCAACCTGAACATCTGGGGCAAATATAGGCTGATCCTCGATCGCAAGGGGAGATTCCACTGGCAGCTCTCGCTCCAATGTAGGTTGAGGTTCAGCAGCATCTTCAGTTTCGGGAATTTCCTGCTCCATGGCAGGCTCTGTCGGCCGGATCTCCGATTCCGTGGGCAACTCAGTCACGTCAGCCTGAAGCTCTTCTTGTTGTTGAGTCGAGACTTCTTCAGTGATGCCGCCATTCTTCTTGGCCTTGCGCTTGTCCTTCTTTGACATCTTTTTGGACAGAGCCGGCATCACTTTAGGCTCTCCGGGTCCATCTTCAACAGAGCCCTCGACGGGCTCGAGGTCAGCTGTTTTCCCAAGGTCCCGTGCGTCGGCCCCAACCTGAGCTTCATCTTCCTGTACGTTCTTCTCAGCAGGATCCTGGCGGACAAGGGGCTCACAGTTGGTAGCTTGGTCAGTGGGTTCCGCAGGTGAGGGCGTATGGAGTGTGTCCAGAGAGACGACTGCTTCATTTTTCTCGCTTTCTGAAGGTTGCTTGTCTTCCGATACGATGCCAAACCCCTCAAGAGCGGGGGCTTCAATGCTTTCGAGCTCAGAATTGAGAGCCTCCTGGATTTCTTCCCGGGCAATGGACTCAGGCTCGGGAACAATCTCCGTTGGCATTTCCTCAGAAGTCGGCTTCGGTTCAGGAGCGTCTGCAATGGCAAGCTCGGTGGTAGGAACATGCTCCTCGACCAGAGAAGCTGGCTCAATTACTTCTTGTTTGGCTTGCTTCTTGGCCTTTTTCTTGTCTTTCTTTGACGCTTTCCGAGTAATAGTATCGACCGCAGCTGGCTCCTCGGCTAGCTCTTTTGTAGACTCCTCCGGCTTGACCTCGGATTCGAGGCGCTCTGTAGAATCGAGAACCTCAACAGGCTGCTCCAGGACGTCCTCTTTCAGCTCAGAAGTTGTCAGTTCTGTTGTTTCGTCTAGACTCTTTTCTTCCTCAGGTTGAGGTTTGTCCTCAGTCTCTGAAGGCTGCGGCTCTGGAACGATAGGTTGCTCTACCACTTCCTCTAGAGCTTGAGGAGTGATAGTCGAGTGCTGCTCGGGTTCAGGTTGTGACTCGACGAGTTTTTCTTCCTCGAGAAGGGCAGCAGCAGTGGCGGCGGCGGCGGCGGCTGCCGCTGCCGCCTTCTTCTTCTTCTCCTTCTTGCTCATCTTCTTGGGAACAGTCGCCGATTCCCCTTCTGACTCAAAAGCGGCTTCAGGCGGCGCTTGTTCGCTAGGTTGCTCGTCACCTAGAACCTCGGCCGGGGTTTCCGCAGCTTGCTCGGCTGGCTTGTCTCCTTCCTCGACATTCGATTCAGCGGAAGGAAGTTCAAGAGAACGCTCTCCGCTTTTGATTTCTTGACTCGGAACATGCTGTTCAGTGTCTTCAGAAGGAGTCACAAGATCCTTAGCGGCCTCCTCGGTGACATCAATAGGCTGCACTGTAGGCTCGTCTGCACTAGTAACAGCCTCATCTTGAGTGATAATTTCGGCAGGCGCTGACTCCGTTACAATCTCAACCTCTTGGACAGAAGTTTCAGCCGCCTCGGGTGCTGTCTGTTCCTCAGGCTGGAGCTCAGCTTCGGGTTCTTGAGGAAGAATTGATTGGCGTTGCTTCTTCTTGTCTTTCTTGGCTTTCCGCTTCTGAGCAGGAGTCAATGATGCCTCTTCGGCAGCCTCGGTGGCGGCTGCACCGGTAAGGGCCTCTGACTGTGTGGTCTCTTCGGTAGGAAGAGCAACGGGCTCGGCTTCTGGGACCCTGATCTCCTTAGTGTCATCAATATCCTCGGTTGTTTCAACAGCGACAGTCTCTTCAATGCCCTGTGGGAGTTCCGCCGGTTGCTTTTCTGGAATTGGCACCAGTACAGCCTCTGCTTCTGGGACACTGATATCCTTAATGTCATCAATATCTTCAGTTGTCTGCACAGCGGTAGTCTCTTCAACGTCCTGTGGGTGATCGGCCGATTGCTTCTCTAGAACTGGCAATGGTTCGGCCTCAGCAATGGGCTCAGGCTCGGTGATTTCTTTCACCTCCGGCTTGGGCTCGGCCACAACCAAAGGCGCAGCTTCAGGCTGCTCCTTGTCCTCCGCAGTAGAGGTTTCAGGCTCAGGTGCTGCGGCTTCCTCCTCTTGTTTTTTGTTTTTCTTCTTGTTTTTCTTCTTCTGCTTCTTCGACACAGCTGTCTCAGAAGCCTCCTCCTCCACGAGAGATCCTTGTGTCTGTGCCTCAGGAACAGTATCAATTGGAACATCCACAGGCGTCTCTTCAACATCTTTATTCTCAACATCCTTCTCCACGGAGAAATCGTCTGCTTCCGGCACAGACGGCTTCTCCTCAACAATCTCACCATCATCAACTGTTTTCATTTCCTCAAGAGGTGTAGGCTCAGCCAACTCCCCCTCTCGCTTCTGTGCAGTAGGGGCAACATCACCCTCCTGCACAGCATTTACCTCCACCAACTCGCCGGAATCAACTGAACGCTTAAGCACGGGCTGGGGAGGATAATCTAAAAAAGGACTCTCTATCGGCGTCTGCTCTACCTGCGAAGACATGTATTTATCAGTCGAGGCCGTATTTTGCGCCGTGGCGTCGTAAGTTTCTATGTCGTGGGACTGATGTTCTTTACCGTCATGTTCCGCAGGCGAGGACGCCGGTATGGCTGAGAGTCCAGGGGCGTCTGTGTCCGTAGAGGTGAGGACCTTTTCGACGGTCTTGGCCGCTTCAATGGGTGTAGCAGGCTCGGATGTTGCGGCGTCGTTGTCGGCGTCGACATTCTTGGACTGGCGTTTCTTCGCTTTCTTGGCAGCTTTGCGTCGCTCCTTGGCTGACATACCAGCTTCTTCAGTCGTCTCGGCAGGAGAAGAGGCAATGGCCTCTGCTTCCTGGGAGGGAGTTGGTTCAGCATCGACAATCGCCTCGGTGGCTGGAGCTTCGTCGGTATCCTTGGCGTCAGGAATTTCCTCTTTTGGCACATCGTCAGATACGGTTTCTGTTGTCTCGAGTTCCTCGGGCTTGGGAGCCTCAGGTTCGGTTGTATTTTCTTGCTCAAGGCCGTCTGCGGGTTGTGCTGGCTCAGAAGCTAGAGTATCTTGCAACTGCAGCTTCTCAGCAGGAGTATCGGGGGAAGTTTGAACAATGGGCTCAGATTCCTGCGCTGCGTCTGTAGCAGCAGGGGCGTTTTCGGCCAAGTCCACGGATTTGCCCTTCTTCTTGTTCTTCTTCGCCTTCTTCTTCTGCGCCGCAGTCAAGGGAACTTCAGGCTCTTGTGCACTCGGCGACTGAGGCTCTGAGGGAGTCTGAGCATCTCGTTCCGGTTGCTCTGGCAACTCCGCCGTGGACTTTGGATCCTCGACTTCAGCAGGGATGAGGGCATCGGGCGCAGCAGCTGAGGTCGGCTTATCCTCGGCGATCTCCTTGCTTTGTTCAGAGGAAGCGGGCTCTTCAGTCTTTTCCGAGACTTCCCCTTCAGTAGAAGGCTCGGCAACTTCTTCCGTCACTGGTAATTCTTTGGCTGATTCGTCGGCGATAACCAAGTCAGCCGGAACATCCTGGGATTCAACCTTATCTTCGGGCGCAGATAAATCCTGCTCTGCCTTGGGCTCTTCGCTCGGAGTGGCATTGTCGTCAAAAGCAACAGATTTGCGTTGCTTTTTCTTGTCTTTCTTGGCCTGCTTTTTCTGGGCGGGAGTCATTGCCTCATCCTCCTCCTCCGCAGTCTTGGTAGCAGCTGCATCAGCAGGGGCATCCCGTTGAGTGGCCTCTTCGAGAGAGGGTTCTTGTTCTTCGGCCTTGGGCACTTCTTCTTCCGCCATAATAGGAGTCTGGGCATCTTTGTCAACAGTCGGCTGTTCAGTTTCCTGGGTCAACTCAGGCTCAACGGGCTCTTGCTGAGGGGATTCAGGCTTAGGCTCCTCAGCAGACGCGGGTTCCTCCTGTTCAGCGACGACTGATTGACGCTTTTTCTTATCTTTCTTAGCCTTCCGCTTCTGGGCAGGAGTCATTGATGCCTCCTCGGCGACCTCGATAGCGGCTGCATCAGCAGGTGCCTCTATCTGCGTGCTCTCTTCCAGAGAGGGGTTTTCGGCCTTAGGCGCTTCTTCTTCTTCCGTCACAATGGGAGCCCCCGCATCTTCCCCGACCGTGGGCTGTTCGGCTTCTTGGGTCAAAATTGGCTCAGTGGGCTCTTCACGAACGGATTCAGATATGGGCACCTCTTCCGCTTGTGCAGGTCTGACGTCTTCATCGGCTGGTTCGGGCTCGGACTCCTCAACAGGCACAGGCTGTTCCTCTTCGGCAACAACGGATTGGCGCTTTTTCTTATCTTTCTTGGCCTTTCGCTTCTGAGCAGGAGTCATCGAGGCCTCTTGAGCTGCTTCGATGGCGGGTGTATCGGCAGGGACCTCTACCTGTGTAGTCTCCTCCGGAGAAGGTTCTTCGGCCTTCGGCTCCTCTCCCGTCACAATAGGAGTTTCCGCTTCTTGATTGACAGAAGCGTGTTCAAGCTCTTGCGATGGCGCGGACTCAGTAGATTCACCCTCAGTAGGCATAGGTGTAGGTTCCTCTTCGGCGAGTGCAAGCTTAACCTCTTCCTCAGCGGGCGTAAGCTTAGCCTCGGCGGGGACAGCCTTGGACTCCTCAGCAGGTGTAGGCTGCTCCTGTTCAGCAGCAACAGATTGGCGCTTTTTCTTGTCTTTCTTGGCCTTCCGCTTCTGAGCAGGAGTCATTGATGCCTCCTCGACGGCCTCGATGGCGGCAGCATTAGCAGAGGCATCCTGCTGCGTGGTCTCTTCGGCCTTAGGCGCCCCTTCCGTCACAATAGGAGACTCCGAGCTTTGCTCGGGAGCAGGCTGTTCGGGCTCTTGGGATAGTGCGGGTTCGTTGGATTCAACCTCCGCAGGCACAGGTGCAGGCTCCTCTTCGGCGGGTGTAAGCTTAATCTCTTCCTCGGCGGGCGCAGGCTTAGCCTCTTCCTCGACAGGTGTAGGCTGTTCCTGTTCAGCAGCAACAGATTGGCGCTTTTTCTTGTCTTTCTTGGCCTTCCGCTTCTGAGCGGGAGTCATTGATGCCTCTCCAGCAGCCTCGGCGGCAGGTACATCGGTAGGGGTATCTGGCTGCGTGCTCTCTTCAGCCTTGGGCGTCTCTTCTGTAACAATGGGAGCCTCCGCATCTTTCTCGAGAGGAGGCTGTTCGAGCTCTTGAGATGGCGCGAGTTCTGTAGATTCAACCTCAGCAGGCACAGGTGCAGGCTCCTCTTCGGCAGGTGTAGGCTTAATCTCTTCCTCGGCGGGGACGATCTTGGACTCCTCCTCAGCAGGTGAAGGCTGCTCCTCTTCAGGGGCAACTGATTGGCGCTTCTTCTTATTCTTCTTCTTCTTCGACTTGGAAGAAGTTACCGCCTGTTCATCTTCAGCCTGCTCCACCTCTGGACTTGCTGTGGATTCCGTAGGTTCAGTTTCCTCCACAGTTGGGTCTGGTGTAGGCTCTGTGGGCTTGTCATCGAGAGACTTATCTAAGACAGGCTCGTCGCTGACGGTTGTATCAAGCTTTTCTTCCTGGGATTCTTCTGTGGAAGCAACCTCAACCATAGGCTCTTGTGCAGTTTCTTTGTCCACATCTTGAACATCAATGGCTTGGTCGGCAATCTCTGGGGTAGGGATAGCCTCGTTTGCGAGTGCCTCGGGAGCAATTTCGGAGTCGACAATTGGCACATCCTGGCCTTGTTCCTCTGTAGGCTTAGTCTCGGCTTCAAGATCACGGACTGCCCCAGGTTCTGTGGACTCATCAACACCCGCAACAGCTTCTGCGGTAGGTGTAGCCTCACTCTTGAGCCAAATATCATCAGACTGTTCGACGCTCTTTTCCTCGGTAGAAGTAGGCTCAGCCTCAGGCTTGGGCTGCTCATCAAGCTGCACAGACTCTTGCTTCTGCTGCTTCTTCTTGTTTTTCTTGGCCTTCTTCCTCTCGGCGGCAGTTACTGGAACCTCAGATTCGGGAGATTGTTCTTTTGTTTTGGAGGCATCGGTCTCTGCAGCATCAACCGAAGGTTCCTCGGTGGGCGTTGGAGCCACATCCTCGCTCTTTGGCTCGTCCACCTTAACGATATCGTCCCGTTGGTCAAGGTCTCGGGGCGCATTGGCAGGAGCAGTTGCTTCTTCCGATGCAGGTAGGACATCGGCGATAACTTCGGTGGCCACAATCTCAGATGATGGGGCAGCATCTTTGACTGGGGGCTCGATGTCTTTCGTTTGCTCCAGAGTCTCAGTCTCGGTT
This sequence comes from Penicillium hordei, assembly GCF_028827395.1. Taxonomy (NCBI): domain Eukaryota; kingdom Fungi; phylum Ascomycota; class Eurotiomycetes; order Eurotiales; family Aspergillaceae; genus Penicillium; species Penicillium hordei. Next base: position 6,657,058 of record NW_026623142.1, read on the forward strand.
GGCAGAAGAGTCTTTTCGGTAACTGGAGCTGCCTCAAACTCGGTTGTAGATGTAGGTACAACATCCTGTGCTGCCTCAGCAGGCTCGGAAGACACCGGCACGGAGAGGTCCGCTGGAGCAACATCATCAATTTCCGCGGTAGAGGCAATATCCTTGCTTGGCTCAGCGGATTCGGCTTCGGGCGCAGTCTCAGCGTCAACGGACTTGATATCTTCAGCAACAGAGCCAGTGCTCTCTTCCTGCTCCTTTTGCTGCTTCTTTTTCGCCTTCTTGGCCTTCTTTCTCTCCGCGGCGGTCATAGGGACCTCTGGCTCGGCAGGAGATTCTCCGACCTTGGGTTGCTCCTCTGATGCGATTGGCTCTTCTTTGAGTGCCTCCGACTCTATTACCTCTGTTGTTTGTTCTGGCAGAGGCTCAGGAGAAGCGCCTTCCTGGGGTGGCACGGCCTCAGAAGTTTGCTCGGGCTGGAGCGATTGTTCGACCTCGGCGGGCCGCTCCATCTCGCGTTCTTGTGCAGGCGCATCCACCGATACGTCTTCAGTGGCAAGAGGGGCTTCCTTGGCCATATCCTTAGCGGCAGTCTCGATTTCAGGTGCCGGCGAGATAAACTCAGCAGGCTTCTCGTCTTCAAGAATGGAACTTTCGGTCTGCTTGCCCTTCTTCTTGTTCTTCTTGGCCTTCTTCTTCTGAGCAGTAGTCAAGGCGGCTTCAGGCTCGGCTTCAACTTCAAGTTGAGGTTCAGCTTGAACTTCAGCTTCGGGTTGAGTCTCACCAGCAGAAGGCTCTGAGATTTCGCGAGAAGCCTCCTCAGCGGGATCCGGGAGTTCAGCATTAGACTGGACATCGATGACAGCTGGCTGTGACAGTTCATCAGATAGCCCCGCGAGGTCCACTGGCTCGGTCACGACGGGTGTTGCATGCACAGCGATCTCCAATGGAACTTGCTCCTGCTCTTGGGTAGCTGCAGGCTCCTCAATGGTGGTTTGGAGGGGTTGCTCGACATCCTTGGTAGGCTGTTCAAGATATTCAAGATCAGTAAGTAAGGCTTCACCGCCAATTGGAGGGGATTGGGTATCCACAGGTTGGACAACAGCTGATTGCTCAGGTTCGGGATCGTGAATTTCTGGCGATTCAATCTCAGGAGCGGGCGTTTCAGCGGAAATCTGAGTCTCTTCCACAGCAGCGGATTTGCGATTCTTCTTTTTCTTGTTTTTCCGCTTCTCCGCCTTTGTCTCCGACCCCTCTGCGGGGGCATCTGCAGCCACTTCCATGGGAGGCTCCGGTGCAGGCTCCTTTTCTTCGGCGGGCTGCGAAACTTGTTCTTCGACAGCCTCTTGGAAGTTGTCTTCCCCTTCAGTGTCTTCTTTGGGTGTTTCAGTAATTTCAGGCGTGGTGTCATTGAGGGGTGCCTCTGGGGTAGAATCTTCAGTTGGCTTCTCAATCTCCTCCAGGCTGCGGGATACTTCTTCCGTTTCTGGTTGAGTGGCATCGGTAATTGAGGTTTCATTGGCATCAGTGAAAGTAGGCTCAGGGGTCTGCTGTTCCTCCACGGGTAGACTGAGATCTTCGGAAACAGGTAGAACGGATTCTTCACTAGATACCTGTCCCACGGGCTCAGCCAGCTCTCCGGATTGCTCCTGGCTTTGATCTTGCTCTACATCGGTGGCAGCAGATAGGATCGCAGCCTGGTCAGAGATGCTCTCGAGGGGTTCAGTAGAAGTAGCAATATCCTCGGGCAAGGGCGCAGCCACAATTTCTTCGGCAGGCGCAGGTGCTGTGTCTTCTTGCTGGCCCTCAACCTCCTTGGAGGCAGAAATATCATCCTCGAGCTGAGCAGCGACCGCATCATCTGCAGGTTCTTCAGAAGTAGGTGCGTTTTTAGATTTCTTCTTCTGCTTCTTCTTGTCACGCTTAGCCTTTTTAGTCGATGATGCAGTGTCCTCGACCTGTTCGGTTTCACTGGGCACCACCTCTGTAGGCTCAGGTTCAAGAGTGGTAACAGCTTCTGGTTCTTGAGTTGCTGCAGCCAAGGGCTCAATCTCAATCTCTCGAGAGGCCTCGATAGGCTCAGCCTCAGGTTGCTCAAGAACAGCGATCCCGGGCTCAACAGGAGCGCTCTCGGTCGGAGCGGACTGAACAGGAGCAGCTTCGACCACAGGCTCATCAACCACGATCTCAGGTCCAAGCTCGCGGGATGCCTCAACAGGCTCAGATGAAAGATTTCCAACCTCGGGGACCTCCACAGCAGGGTCCTGCGCCAACTCCTTGGACAAATCTTCCTGCGCGAGGGGTTCTTTGGGGGTTCCCAGATCGGCATCTTGGGCCTGGTTCTTCTTGCCCTTCTTCTTCTTGTTTTTCTTCTTAGAAGACTGGGTGGCCGCGCCCTCATCGGGGTCGACTTCTGTCTCGGGCTGAGGTTGAATATCAGAAGACTCAACAGGCTGTTCAGTCGATTCAGGAACAAATTCCTTGGCGGTCTCCATCTCTTGGTGCAAAGGCTCGGGCCCAGCGGGGTAATTATCTTCGATGGCAGTAACGGGCTCACCGGGCGCCTCCTCATCGACAAGTGCCTTGTCATGGTCGTGAGAGGAGGTGCCAGCAGCAACTGCTTCATCTACAATATCGCTGAAGCCATGGGCCTTGGCGGGTTCATCTGCAGGCAAGGAGCGAGACTTATCATGCTCCCTGGCAGCGGCAATGGCAGCTGCATCGACAATACCGGCAAAGCCAGCGCCCTTGGCGAAGTCCGCAACGCCACTGAAGAACGAATTATGTTCTTGGGTCGGGGTTTTCGGCTCGGGCTGAGAGTGGGACACGCCCTCGAGAGCGTCAAGTGCACGTTGCGTTTCTTGCTCCCTAGAGCCAACCCCAACCATGGAGCCCTCTGCAGAAGGCAAAGCGTCCAGCGTAGGCGAAGGGGGCAACTCGTCCAGAACAGCGGGGTCCTGCAGGAGCTCAGAAGGTGAGTGGAATTCGTATCTGCGCTTTTCCTTCCTGGACTCTGAATCCTGGAAATGTTCAGCGGTAGGCGTGGCCTGTTGCGAGCCGAGGAGATCAAGGTCTCTATCATGGCTTTCGTTCGCTTGGTCAGTTGAAATTGTCAAACCTGTCGGCCGCTGGTTCTCCACAATTGATTGGCTTAGATCCACATGCTCCCAGCTCTTAAGGCCGTCGTCATTATGGAGGGACTTTAGGTTGTCCATTGATGGGGCACGGGAGGAGGTCTTGCTGGATGGGAGCGATGGCAAAGGCTCCTCGGTCTCGGGCTCGCCCTTGGTCAAACTGTGGCGCTCGACGAGCCATAGAGGGCGGATTTCACGCGAGTTTCGGAACTCGACTGACCCGGGCCGGCGGCTGCGTTGTTGGCTTGGCGAGCCTGGAGAGGCGATGGGGGCGGGTTGTTCAACGGGGACTGCCCGGGAGAGGCCCGGGGAAGTTGGGGGCCGGCGGAAGTGGAGAGGCACGGCTGTAGGCGACTCGTTGGTGGACTTGGCCACGGAGTGTCGGCGTTGCTTGGGGGATCGGGACCCCTGGGCGTGGCTTGTTTCAGGTGAAGCGGGGCGGCTCAGAGACTTCGGGGTCAGGTCGAGTGTCTTCTCTGTGGCTGGGGGAGAAGTGGATTGACTCCGGGGCCTCTGCTGCGGGATCTCATTGAGTCCTGATGCCGCAGCGAAAACAGCTGCGCTACCTGCTGATGCTGGAAGCCACGAAGCACCATAATCTTCGCGCTCAGAGGCTAGGATTTCAGGGTGCTTCCTTAAAAATGATTGATCGTCGAAGTTGTCACTATATCCGTCCTGCACATGGAATAAAACCAATAAAAGCTTAGTACAATTCTTTTTTTGTTCGGGTTTTGTGGTTTTCGTGCAAAAGCTAGTCAGATCAACCAGCAAAAACGGGAAACTATATGGGACAATAAAGTGTACAACCAAAAATCACAACATGAGTAAGTAAAAAGAAAAGTTCAGATGCTATACCTTCTCAGATTCCCGTTTCCTCCCTGAATCCACGATTTCCTCGTACCGATGACGTCGCCGCTCTTCCTTCTGCTGTCTACTGGACCTATACTCCTCCAGATTCGTGTCATCCTGGGTACCCTTCTCCTTATCCGACATGTAACGATCGAATTCATCCCCATTGCTGGAGCTGCGGTGCTTGGAAGAACGCTTCTTATGGCGACGGCGTTCATCATTCACACCAGCTTCAGATATGGCTTCGCGGGATGAGCGCTTATCCAACGAGGAAGAGCGAGAATGGCCAGATCGAACACGCTCAGCTGGAGCCGAGACTTGTGAGCCAAAGATACTTCTCAAAAAGCCACCGCTCTTTTCTTTCTCGTCCTTGCCTCGGCGCTTCTCGCGGGATTCGTCAATCCGAGCTGGAGAAGAGATCATAGAGGCATTGTCATCAAATTCGGCTTCTCGAGATGAACGGTGGCGATGCTTGCGACGCTCAGACTTGTCATCTCCAATGTCCGTAATAGCGGAGCGAGCATCGTCATCAACAGAGAAGGTGTCACTTTCATGCTTAGATCGACGCTTGCGGCGTCTCTTCTTCTCCTCGCCACCTTCCGCGTTGTCAGGAGCGGCTTCAGCATCGCGACGTGGATCAAAATCATCGCCGCTGCGACGAGACTTTCTAGACTTAGCTGATTCAGAGACAACAGAACGAGACTCATCACGAGACTCGGATACATCCCGTGATCGGGAGATATCGAAGTCATCTCCGCTGCGTCGAGACCGGCGAGATTTGCTGGTCTCATCTTTCGAGACAGGTGCAGAGAAGACTGACCGGTTGTCGTCGTGAAACTCGGAGATCTCTCGCGATCTAGGGATATCGTAGTCATCTCCACTGCGTGTCGATCTCCCTGGCTTAGATGACTCGTACTCTTTGCCGGCAGGACTAGATGTAATCGAGCGGGTGTCATGCCTAGATTCGGACGGTTCGCGTGACTCGTAGATTTCGAAGTCGTCACCGCTCCGTCGAGATTTGCGGGACTTGGACTTGGATGTCTCGTCCTTGGAAACAGGAGCAGAAATAACGGAGAAAGAATCATCACGAGACTCGGGAACCACGGACTCTGGGTATTCAGCAATGCCGAAGTCATCGCCACTCCTCCTGGACTTCCTGGACTTAGACTTGGATGTCTCGCCCTTCGATACGGGAGCGGAGATAACTGAATAGGATTCATCCCGAGATGGAGACACCTCCCGTGACTCGTAAATCTCAAAGTCATCGCCGCTGCGCCGGGACTTGCGGGACTTCGACGTCTCATCCTTCAAATCAGGAGACTCGGCGAGTTCCCGCTCTTGGAACTCGGGGATATCAAAGGCATCGCCACTCCGGCTCGACTTCTTAGACTTGGACTTGGTCGGAGTTTCTGGGTCCATGGCAACAGGCGCCGGCGCTGAGACCACGGATCTGGCGTCAGGCAAGTCTCTAGATTCGGCTGTATCAAAGCCACCGGGCATCGAGAAGGCATCTACGTCTTTTTCAGGCGAAGCAGTACGATCGCGCTTGCCGTATTTGCCATTTAGCTGCTCGATGACCTCCTGAGCAATCGAGGCCTTGTCACGGCGTCCTGAGGAGATGTCCCGATCTCTGGAGAAGGATTCTGGCTCGTCGAAGAAAAGCTCATCCTTGTCCTGGGCCACGTGCTCGGGGGCGGAGGTCATAACCTTGGTAGACTTGGGGTCAATTTCTTCGATCTCGCCCTCGACGAAGCCGTGGGGTTCCTTCCGAGCTGATGCAGACCAGGGTGAGGTAAATGTGTGTTCATCCTCCGACCCAGGAGGGGAAGTGCGGGTGTGGTAGGATGGGTCATCTGTGATCAGAGAGGGATCAAATCCAGCTGCGGCCGTCGCAGCAGCGATTGTAGCAGCAAATTCAATATCGGCGCCGTACTCCGACGTGCTGGGAATACCCTTGGATTGGGATATCTCGGATGCAGGGAGAGGAACATCCTTCGCAGAAATTTCGATAGGGGAAATGTCATGCTCAAGAGGGTCCTGTTCAGAAGAAGAGGGGATCTCGTATTCGTGAGTTTCATGTTCGCCCCAGGAGACCCGGGAGCCGGTTGGTCGTTCGCGAGGCTGGGTATCATAAGATTTATTTACAGGGGGCGTTGGGGACGTAACGTCGCGAACGGAACCACCGTTCGCGCTATGAGGAGGAGTTGGCTCAATGAGATTGAGCCCAGGGACTGGCCATGGAAGGCGGTCCACGTGTTGATAGGGTTCGTATGAGTAGTCTACCTCTGTCGGTTCAGGCTCCTCATGTGTACGTCGTTCGCTAGCAGGCTCTACCTCCACGATGGTTGGCATATTAGGGGAGCCGCTGCTGCGATCGTGAACATCTGGGCTGTGTCGTAATTCCTCAGGGGCATAAAATTCTGCGTAATTGTCGTAAATCTGTGCTGGACGGGGAGATCGAGGAGACTCTTTCTTCTGGTCTTCGCGGTGTTCCACCGTAGTCACTTCTTCATCAATAGGTTGAGTGGGCTCGAACCGCGACACGATCGAACTATCCGCGATTGTATCAGTGTCGCGCTTCCGCTCGGCGCGGCGTTTCTCTCGGCGCTCATTGTATCGCTGGCTAGCTTGAGAGGCTTCGTCATCGTCTGTCTTGCGCGAGAGAATAGTGCTGGCAGCGGCGGCGCCTACAACTCCGGCTGCTGCTGCACCAACCCAGGATGAGGAGTATTTTTCTCTCTCGCCCGCATACCGGCGCTCCTCATCGTCTCGCTCCTTTCGGCGGCGCTCTCGTCGCTCAGTTTCCTGGAGGGCCAGCTCTTCCTCTCGGTCAATCAGTTGAACCGGCTGATCAGCAACTTCATCCCGATAGTTCTTGTCACGGCGAATAAGGTGGCGTTCCCTCTCTGCTTGCTCTTCCGTCAAGTGAAATTGCACGGAGCCTTGCTCCTTAGCAGTGAACCGGCGCTTGAGGCTGGAAGCAGTTTCCTGGGTGGGGAAAACAGGAGAGGAATCACTGCGTCGGGGTTTGCGGCGGTCGGCGTATGTTGACGCTTCTGGTGCCCATGCTGCATCACGAGTAATTTGAAACTGCGAGTCGTAGTGCTCAACTTCATTAGCGAAAAGCGGCGGGACTGCCGGGGCGCTATACGCGGGAATGGGCCCCGGAACAGCTCCCTGGGTAGTGTACACAGATTGGGAGACAGGCGTGAAAGGCTGAGGCTGCTGAAGGGGAATAGGTCCCGGGCGGATGAGGGTTGGTTCCCCGCCAGATACAGATGGGGACATCTTTGCAACATCGAAGCGAGAAGGGTCGGAAGTAGGCATTGGGTAAACTTGCTGCAGGCTCCCAGACCTACTTGGCGGGTCGCTATCACGGTGACGAGCAGAAGAGATTGCAGCGGCTCCAATAGCGCCAGCGCCGGCTACCAGAGCGGCATTTGTAGCACTCGACCGCTTGTCCTTCCTCTTCTTACTTCCCCACCTCCAGCCCCATTTGCTACTGGCGGAGTCGGAGGAAGAGTCAACGCTGCTTCCTCCAAACGCGAGTGCAGAGCTAACACTTGAAGAAGACAAGTCCTCCGACTCGGCATCGACCCATTCTTCATCCTGTGTGGTAGAGTGGGCGTAGTTGGACCGTCGAGGTCGAGGTGTATACATCTGGCCTGTGCTGCGCCCGGGACCGTGGGGCGAGGAGCCGGCCAAACGGGTTGCCGTGTCGCTAAGCTCTACCAAAGCAGCATCAACATCTTTACCCTTCTTGCCCTTCTTCTTGGACTTGGAGAACTTCTTCGAGAACCCATCTCCGAAGGCAAGATCATTGTCCAATGAAGACGATGAAGAGCCACTCTTGAAAGAGAAGAAGCCACTCCGCTTCTTGGTGCGACGTTCCTTTCTGTTCTCGGAAGAAGCAGTGAAGAAAGAACCGATACCACCAACGATGGACTTCTTGGCGGGCCTGGGAAGATGGACAAAGGATGATGATGAGGATGAATCCTTTCGTTGTTGTCGTCTTTCAGGAGAACGACTGCGGGAGCGGGAGCGGTTACGGGACTTTGCAACAGCTAGCGCAGCCCCACCCACTGCGGCACCGAGTGCAGCCTCCTTCAAATACGAATGCCGGCCAGATCGAGAGGAAGACCGCGATCGGGAACGTGTGTGCCGAGAATATCCAGATTGAGATGCATGCTTCGAGCCTGCATAATGGTCTCTTTGAGGACTACGGCCAGAACGACGGGTCACACCACGAGAGGTATGGCTCCTTCGGTCGTCTTCTTCCCCGTGAGATGAGGCCACTCGACCGGAGCGGATGCTATAAGAATCGTCAAACTCCTTGCTTGAGAAGAGCGATTTGGTCGCATAACCGGCTAGCATGCCAGGCAGCCACGAGGAAGATTTTTTGGACTTTGGGCGTCGGCGGCTTTCATCTTCGGAGGAGTTGTATCGGCTGACCTTACTGATTCTGGAACTACCACTGCTCCGTCGATCGGGGGAGTTTCGGCGGCGCCTGTGATAATGATGCTTGCGAGGGGCATCGACGGAGCTCGTGCCAGGTTGGAAACAGTATTTACACACACCGATAGATTCTGTGTAATCCTCGAATCTTCCAACGGCCTCGGGGTCACGCCAGAAATCAACGAATCTTCCCATGGGGCCACGCTGACGCTCTTGGAAAGCTAGCGCGCTGGGTCCATGAGGATAGAAACCCGGGTTGTAGGCAGCTTGAGCAGCATATCCTCCCGCGCCTGCGGCATACAAAGCATTATTATGGCCAGGGGCATATGGTTGCATACCTTGTATACCACCAGTTTGAGAATATTGCTCTTGGTGTTGGAAAGCGTATTGTGGTGCGTGCTCGGGGCTCGAGGAGTGATGGTGATGACCCACCATGTACCCCGTTGCAGCGCCTGCAGCCGCAATACCGGCACCTTCGCTGAAGCTATGAGAGTGGGACGGCTTGGAAGGAGGCTGGTAGCTACTGCTTGCAATCGGCTGATCATATTCCATTGGCTGGTTGTATGTCATTGGCTGGCCCTGTACCACTGGCTGGCCCTGCTGCGCATATGAAGTAGTGTGCTGCGGAGGGGAATGCGACTCAGAATGAGACATCATACCACCAATACCATAAGCGGCAGCTCCGACAGCGGCAGCAGGAAGAACTCCCGATGAAGAAGGCTTCGACGGCTTCGACGGCTTCGACGGTTTCGGGGGCCTAGATGAAGACACTGCTGGCGGCTGACCTTCCTGTACTGGAGCATGGAAGTCATCGTCGAAATAGGCCGCCGCTGCACCAGTCTCACCCAAACTACTGGGCTCTGGGGGTGGGTTAGCCGATGGAGATGCTGCCATCAAGTGTGCCTGGGTGTTCGGAAGCACACTTGGGGGAGCCGGTCGAATACCGGGCTGATGCTCAACAGACTGGCCTTGGTCACCATAGTAGTCTGCCGCAGCGCCAGCAGGGTTAGGCGGCCGATACGGCCCAGCGACTTGCTCTGGGAATTGGCCGGGAAATTGTTGCTGCACGTGTGGGTCGTACGGAACTTCATGCGCCGGCGAATGGTCTGCAGATGGAATTCCAGCGTCGTACTGCATGGGAAATTGCGAGAATCCCGGGGCGCCAATCTCGGCGGCAAACTGCGCGCCGGGGGCGCTAGGCGGCATGCTTGTGGAGATCGGGGGCACATACGGATCCCCTGACTGAGTGCGGCGACGCTCGCGACGCTCGCGTTCCCGATCCAAGTCATCGTCCAGAGTATCTTGTGTTCCCCGGCGGCTCCTTCTCTTTTCACGCTCTGGACTGTCGGATCGGTCCTGGTCGCGCCGACGAGAACTCTTGCTTTCCCGTTCACTGTCTCTGCGTTTTGCTGTGCGTTCAATATAATAGCGATCGGAGTCATCAATGGCTTCTGGCTCGGCGGTTACATAGGTTGATGCGATAGATTCGCCGGCAATGCTAGGTGGGCCACGCTTACTGCGGGAAGTCGATGGCGAGTAAGACGACAAATCACCCAGGCCGCGGTCACGGTCGTCACCCCGTGAGGACTTGCGACTTGAGATCGATCTTGTGTCGGACTTGTCGGGTTTTTCGGACTTGCGCCGGCTGCTCTTGGAGCTGCTGCGAACGTCGGATGAGGACGACGAGCGGCCCCCGCCCATCAGGGCTTTGAACATGGTGGGCAATTAATTTGGATAGCCAGAGTGAACCATGTGGGATGAAAGGAATGTAATGATTGGAAGGGGGGAGGTATGGGGAGGGTAAGTGTTAGTTGTAAGTCAGAGAGAATGCAATGTTATGGGTTTGTTTGGGGGGGAGTAAACAACGGAGCTGACCCGTGGATCTTGTACCCGGGAAAGGCCCCCAGTGGATCTCAACTTGACCTGTGGCGCTTAACCTCACCTTATTCTCCTCTTTGGTGTTGAGTATCGGATAGAATCTGTGTGATAGGGGTTAGATGAGATGTACACGATCTGCTGGAAAAATGCGACAGTGAAAAATGTGATTCACAGCGCTGATGAACTGTCGGTGCAACAAGTGGAGCGAATCAAAATCGCGGTGAAGCATCGTGCACGGACCAACATGGGGCTGGTTCACTTCCAAGGTTCTTCACCCAGCCATCTATACTCCGTACAACTACAAACTACGGAGTACTCAGTACCTCAGATATACATCGAAAAAAATACAGATGATTAGTCCAAATTCATCTAGTCTGTACTTCTCGGCACAGGGTACACTTCAATGCCTATAAAGAACAAGAATCACATGCTAGCCGCAGGATCACTAGCAACCAAAAACAGTATATTCAATTTCCTATTATTGACCATAACAGTGCAATATATGCACTAACCCACCAAATAATACTACAAATATATAGACACAACACCCCATCTTAAGTATTAAGCAACGAATCACCCTGATCAGCCCTCCTTAATTTCTCCAACCTACACCTCAGCGAATACCGTAACCACCCAGGCAACGTACTAATTTACTTTGCAATCAACCTAGCAGATCCAGTAACATTAACGTGCCCATTCTCGGCCTTGAGAACTCACTTAACAACCTCCTCAGCAACAGCCTCAGGGTGAAGAAGGGCATTAAACCAAGTATCTTCAGGAGTCAAACCCCTAATAAGATTCGTCCGAGTTAAGTCGAGTGTAACTAGCACAGAACGAGTCTTAGACACATAATAGTGCGTAACCAGCTCAGCAGCAAGTTCCCCGTGGAACGCAATAGCCGCACGTAGACAGCCTTCGATGTTGTCGGGTAATCAACCATATTAAGCCTAACAGTATATCCAGCCAGCGAAGCAGCATTGACAACCACACCATAATTTGCCTCGAGCATTTCGGTCAGGGACTCCTGCGCGAGCCAGTAGTGGGCCAGCGTGTTGACTTCAAACATATAAAGCGTCTAGGCTAGTGTTGTTTTGAGGCATTTTGAAGATACCCATGTTGTTGATTAGGATGGTGGGCCGGCCAAATTGACTACAGATCTTGGACGCTACGTCTGCTATATTGCTCCCGCAGATTATGTCGTATCGGTAATGATGTACGCCGCTCGGTAGCACGTCGACCATCGCTAGCGGGGCAATATCTATGTATACCATCCCCAGGGCTACATAGTAAGCTGACCCGTGCCTTTAGATTGGATCATGATCAGCACAACGTGGGGAAGCCAAGGTCCGCGAGCAGCATGCATTTGCTTTCTTGATGATGATATGGTTAAATATAAGCGTGGTTTATTCTCATTAGACCTTTGAATAAATTTGGTTTGATATCGGCCAGCCCGGATAAAACCATGGAAGCTGAAACTGTGGGAGCGGAAGGGCCCACAAAGCGCCATCATAGTCCGGTACTTCCAAACTTGTGCATGAGCCATGAACCCTAAAGCCTCCATTCCCAGTTTACAACATGACCAAGCAATATCAGACTTCATTTCAATTGATCTGTGTTCTGTCCAATCATATAAACCAATGAAAAGAAAATCTACAACAAACAAAACTCCAAATACAGCCCAAACTGGAGAATGAGGTATAAATCAAAACACCAAAAGCCAACCACGAAAATGCAACCCTCTGCATTGAATAGAAAACGATATGGCGCAGCCAAATCAACAGAAATAAGTTGGCATATTGTAAGAGCATCCAAAAAAGAAGAGCCAACAGACGTATATGACCTGGGATGCATGCAATGTAAGCAAAATAACCACACAAGACACATTACAATAACTCCATTCCCGAGACGTATCTCCACGAAGACCGTCGGAGGAAGGACCGTCAGAGGCACGAAATCCTTTCGGCCCCAAAAACAAATGTAAAAAGAGAGAAAAAGGAAAGCAAAAAAGAACGAGTCAAAGCCAATCCAGTCCAGTGCAGTCATTACATCAGGGAGGCAATGAAAGAATGTGGAAGACTGCTCAACGTATGAAAATAAGCCACACCAATCAATCACCTCGTAGAAAGCCCATGTAATCTGATCTTCTCTCAGATGCACGAGTGCCGAGTGTTGAATCGGATAGGGTTGGGGAATCATCAATGAAAAGAACCGTATAGTGCACAAGGTATAGATGACAGACAGATAACGTATGTCGAGCACGGAGGGGCTCGGGCTTAAAAGGACAGGGACAGGGACATGCATGATGTGTTCATAAGGAGATAGGGTATCAGATATTGGGTTGCAAAGCCCACAGGAACGGGACAAAAAAAAAAATAACCCTGACGCTAGATGCACATTTAAGGGAAGCTCATGCTGGTAGTTTGGCTGCTCAGACTTGGAGTGTGACTGTTCAGGCTTGGGGTGTGGCTGCTCATGCTGTTGGCTTGCGTCAAGTCAGGAGGATGATCGAAGATCTTGATGTAGATCTGAGTGAGAATGCGAGCATCGGCACGGAGAGTGGGGGATATGTTTTCACTTTGGATAAGGAAGCCTATGGTGCGGACGAGGAGACGGTTCAGTTGCTCTGGTTCGACGAGCTCCTGTAGACTTGACATAAAAGTTGCAGATAGGACGAGCATATTGCCAAATTGTCTGCGAAGAAAGTTTGTTAGTATCATCTCTATATCCGATGCCCCGGAACGGGTGTCAGAGGATTCCTTACGCATGGGCAGTGCCGAAGATGTTGGTAACGACCAAGCGATGTCCACCTACACCGTCAAAAGCCTCTGTGCTCTTGATAGCCGATTGAATGCAGATGTCGCAGGCAGCCTTCAGCTTCTTCGGCAGTTCGTGTAAACGGACCTTGGGTGGCTGCCAGTCAGTGGAGACTGCGGCCGGCATAGAACCCATCTCACTAGACATACGCGCCATTTTCGGAGCCCGAGCGGCGCTGTGTAGCATTGAAGGGGACAACTGTTGCGATGTAGGCGAGTCCACTAAAGACTGACCAACTGGACCCACGCGGGCACCTGTGTGGCCGTAATGCAGGGCGTGGTAGAGCAGAGGTCGGTGAATAATATACCTCGCACCGTAATACTTGGCACGCATGCGAGCGGCGTTGATTTCGTTTGCCGGCGGATCGTTTTCCTCCCACTGCATGCTTTGTGGTAGGCTTTTCCGCCAGAGGTCGAGGTTGAGGCTTAGAGCCTCTTGAACGGTGGATGACCATCGTGTCTGACCTTGCTTTTCGACCTTGTATAAGTCTGTATGAACACGATTCAAGACTTTACGTAGATGAATTTGAGCAGAATAAAACAGCATCATCATCGTTTGGGGAGCGTTGAGATCGTTCGGTAGAACGAGTGTCCATTTCCCCTTTGGAATAGCCAACCTACCCTCGGAACGGGAGATGCCACTCGCTGGAATGTCCAGCTCTGCGAGAAGATCACTCTCCAATTGCAGACAGGTCCAGTATGCGAAGTTGTACAAGTCCTGCGTAGCCCCCTCTTCGAGTCGCTCATATCGTTTGGTTCTCACAAGAACCTGGCAAGCCCTTGAGGCCTGAGAAATCCAACTGTGACTCTGGAAGGGATGGGCCAGCTGGCCGGCATAAAGACCAGCAAGCAAGCCGCACTGGACATGTTCCAGTTCGTTGCCACCCTGCAGATGGCCCAATATTGCGGTCGCGTACCCATAGAGGGTCAGGCCAGGAATGGCCTGATAGTTCTTAGTGTTCCCTTGTTCATCATGCGTGTTTGTCACGTCTCTCCTTGACAAGCCTTTTATGCCTTCGTTCATTGGAGCGGTTGAGAAAGATTGACCAGGAGACTGAGTTGGCATAGCATAAAGAGAACTCGAAAGCGACATCTGCATGGGCGCCGAGTCAGAGTTTGCGGGGGAAAGCACACCATTAGTAACGTATGTCCCATTTACAGTCGGCGGTGGGACAAATGGTGGCAGCGGGGAAGGAATGTACTGGTGGAGGTAGTCAACCTTCTTGTCCATGATAGGCCCAGGGAGAGGGGCATGAGCTTCGCAAATCGCTCCGAGGGCCAGGCACAGCAAGACCATGGCATTGTCAATATTCTTACCGACTCGTGGCCGCGGCAGGTTAGAGACAGTTTCCATGAACTCGCCACGCACACCCAGGTTGTCGTTTGACCGCCTCCTTTTGGCTGGTGGAGGACCATCGCGAGCTAGTCGTGTGTAATTGGAAGTCGAACTCGGTGAGGCGCTGGGGCGGCAATAGCATCGGATAAAGCAATCGATCTTGAAATTCAATTCACCTTCCATAAGGAATGGGTGAAGCTTAAACATGTGCGCGACGTAGCTCTCATAGTAGCGCCTAGCGGTCGCAGCATCCAGGTTCAAATTCCCAGCTTCGTCGATGTCAACGTCAGCATTCGGTCCTGCGCCATCTCCATCGGGCCGGGCCTTTGTGTCACCGCCACTTATTGGTAATTGACTGTCATCGGCAGTGAATGAGATCTCGCCTTGGCCGTATATGCTGATGAGACCGCGCTCTTCCTCCAACCGCATCACATAATCTTCGTCATATTCAGCAGGGTGTAGCAGCCTTTTAATTGATGGCCACATCAATAGCTTGTGAGCTGCAGTAGTGTGCTCTACTGGAATGGAGAGCTCTCCCTCAGCCTCTTTCTGATCCTCGAGCCTCGGGTCCATGGGTCCAACATTTTGGCCAAATTTCGAAACGGCTGCATCCTGACTACTCCCGGGGTCCAAAACATTTGGAGTCGATACCTGGGTCGGAGGCATCTCGGTTTTGAGAGGTGGATCCTGCTTGATGACCGGCGGCGGTGGTGGTGGTGGTGGCAGGAGGGCTGGACGTTCTTGGACAGTCTGAGTTGGTTGTTTGACCAGCTTGTTGAACATTTGCCCTTGCATTTGCTCTTGCATTTGTTTTTGCATTCTTTCGAAACGCTCATCCATACGGTTGGCTCGCTCCTCCATGCGGTTCTCTATCTGGGAGAGCCGGTCCAATACCAGCTGGGTAGTCTTCTCTTGTTTGTGCGGCGGTATCTCTTTGTAGACACAGCCAAGGTTGTTCTCTTTACAGTGACTGCAATTCGGTCGTCCCTCGTCACACTTTGCTTTCCTAGCTCGACATTGATCACAAGCCTGTGTAGCTCGAGTATTAGTAAGAAAAATAAAAAAATATAACCCAATTTCCCCGAAACAATCATCTTCTACTAGTTCAACATACCTGCGTAGCTCTATTCGCCTTGCGCTGACGAGCTCCAAAGGTCTGGTTTTGATAAAACGCTTGGTCGTATCCAGCAGGTGGTGTAGCACTCGCCATTTGGGCACCGGGTGTCATGAACTGTGAAGCAGGAGGCAGAGCGCCCGAAACGGGTGTATGTTCAGCGCTGTTAATCTGATCCGGGGGTGGGTAGCCCATACGAGCGCGATAATCCGGTGAGCCCTCGTGCGGCGCGCCATTCATCGGCTGGTGGAAGTTTGGGTGGGGGGGGGATTGGATCTTGCGGGGAATGCACGGGCGCATGTAGGGGCAGGCCATGGCCATTTGGGCGACCATATGGGCCTTCCGATATTAATTGTGGCAGCTCACGGTTGGGCATCACGGGGTATCCTGGTGGCTGAGGCGGCAAGGGTGTCTGGGAGTTTGCGGAGGAGCGGCGGGAGTCGGAGGAGTGGTTGTCGAAAGTCGGTGGGTATGAAGGGCGCCATGAGGGCTCATATGCTGTATGCGGACCCGGGTGCCCATGGTGCCCGTCCGGAGGAGGCATGCGATTCATCGTAAATGAAGGGTCCAGGTAGGCGGAGGTTTCTAAAGCTGCCAGGCGCGGCTTGTGTCGCAAATAGCCCGGGTCCTTGGCGCCGAGTATATCTTGGGTGGCCAATTTACCGTCGAGAAGCGATTTAGCTTTAGTAAATTGGGACTTAAACCAACATGACGCTCTGAGTTGGAGTCGAGGAAGTAGGATGAGGGGACAGGAATGGCGGATGGTAGATCTGATGTCCGAAGAAGCGAGACTTGGAACAATGAAATCAGGTCGCGGCGTTAAAAGCCTGCGAATCAAATTTGTCTAAAGCTCCGAGTTTCCCAGGTCGCAAAAATGCGGTGGTGATGTCGCAGTGGGCAACCGAGTGTGGAGCTAGACAAAGAAATAGTCAGATTACGGCGATGATCCGACCAGGGGGCCCCGTTAGGCCGAGATATGGAAATATCGAAAAGAAAGAGAAAAGGGAGTCAAAATAGATCGTATCCACCCCGGCTCTATATCAGATAGATCGCAAAGCAGAAGTACTAAGGTTGGGCCACAAGGAGGGGAAAAACACCTGAAGTGCAAGTTTGGAACCTTGGGAACACATTGGATGTACTCCGTACGGAGAGCCCAGTAACTATACACATGGGGTACGCGGTACGTTAGGTATGGTAACTCTGTAATATAACGTACCTGTTGCTTTGGGTAGTCGAATACCATGAGACTAAGTGGGGGTGGTTGGGACGCCTAGGGTACACCTTAGAATTGTAGATCCAAGGTAATTTCAAGCTCAAGGTAACAATGTCAAAGTGTCGACTTCCAAGGTTTAAGGTCCTTTAGTCATCGAAAAGAGAACTATGGAAAGAAGAAAGAAAGAAAAAAAAGACAAAAGGGCAGAAATAATATAAACTGGGGGAGGGGGGAAACATAACATAATAAAATTCACTGTTATAATTACGCCTGTAGGGATCGACAGGTGTGTTTGCCCCTCCCTAGATTTAAATACATACTCTCTTTAGAATCGCGGTGACTATCAAATACCCAAAATTAAATAAATAAAAATCAAATTAAGAAAGAAAGAAATCAGATGACTTTGGCATTTTCTAAACCCATTAAACCCATTTGTCACATATATAATAAGCATATACACTATACACCCCTGAGAAAAGAAGCACAAAACTCCAATACAGTTGACAGGTCTGCTTTCCGGTTCTTTTTCTTTTTTCCTTCTGAATTTAAGAAGCAGTGGGTCCGGCGGCTGGGAGGAAATATGAGATGGTCTGCAGAAAAGAAATTAATATCATCCTAGGATATGGATACAATATGCATATGTGTCTGTATACATTGGGAGTAGGGATATAGAGATACCCCATCACTAGATGTAATCAGACTATGGAATCCTATGTAAGTGCTATGATCGAAGCTAGGATCCTCCGCGTGGAACGGGGATCGAACTTGCCGCCCGAAGGTCAACCACTTCGCTGGGAAATGCGCCATGCAAGTTAATTCACCCCAGTTATGATATACTGATTGGGAACTGCGCTTAGTTACGGCTTTGGGGCCTCGGCTTAAAGTTTAAGGACATACAACATAGAGCAAGAAAAGTGTTTGAGGTTAATTTCTAACTTTTTCCCAATTTACATCATACTAATCTGACCAGTGAGTCGGATGGAGATCGCTGCCTAGTACCCAGGACTCGGGTACTTTTGGAAGACATCAAAATATAGATGTCACAATCAGTCTCCAAGCTATGATTCTCTTCCAAGAGAACATAGAGATTATAACCGAGAAACAGCAATGGAGGTGTATACGTGAAATATCCTTGAACGCCCCAAGCACCCAATGACAGTCGCCGCACTGGCCGTCCACTCGGTCATAGAACTTGAAACCACACACAGCTTGCAAGGGGCGCTTGATTTTTCCAAAACACCAACTCAACACAAACTCTGTTCGAATTCGATGCTCAAATCAGTGGATATATAGCTCCAGATCGGCGATGTTCGAAGAAATTTTCCAGCCCCCTCCCCCCCCCCCCCCCGGCACGACGCACTCGTCATTTGAAGGGATAGTTTATTCCGTAGCTACCAGCGAGATGGTTGACCCGGCTGATCAGCAACCCAGGGCTTTGGGCACCTTGCTCTCCGTGGACTGGGCTGTCGTTTAATCCAGATACACTTTGAAGGGCATCCACTTTCGAATGACACTTTGACTAGTGAATTTGGAATGTAGTTATACGTACTCCATACAAATAATATACAATAGTTATAGTTATCTAGTTACATGTAAAATATGCCACAGTGGACAGGGGAAATAGAATTGTAATTACCAGAAATTAATACGTGACGTAGTAAACCGGGTTCGGGGTTACCCGTCCTCCGTCCCATGGTTGACGACAGGAATCATCCACGGGCTCCAGGGGTTTCTAGAAACTATCCTTGTCGGAGTCAATGGAGTAGAAAAAGTGGATTGGAATTGACGTGCCCCATTTAACCAAGACATTTTTGCCCCGTAATATCATGGCACCAAGACGAATACGTTCATTGTGCTCATTTGCTTCCCACCTTAGGCAGTAGCACAGTTTACCCCTGGCTTGATCAGGATGCAGCTCACGGCCTCTGTGCCACAGAAGACTCAACGGTGTTTCCCAGTCGGAGGTCTTTTGAGCGAGTCAAACGCACAGATTATAAGTAGCACAAGCACACAGCGTTGCCCCAGCATTCCTGGGGGAGTTTTTTTTTTTTTGTTATTGTTATTGTTGTTTGTTTCTTTTGACCGTTTCAAGTTGTGTCTTGGTGTAGTCCTCCGTTTTAATCTGCTAATAGTCAGGCTGAAGGTTTGAAGGATCGTGGCGGAGCACAAGTTCGTGTATACGGAGTACCATTGCAGTGGGTAGCGGTAGTGTACGGGAGAAGTGTGGATGGATACACCATTTAGGGCTACTTATAGTACAATAGTGCTCGATACGCGTGGAACCAAGGTTTGGTGAGGCGATTATTTCCTTTGTTTGATTCAAATCCTTCGTAATATCGAGAAGTGGTTCTCCCATATCAAGGAGATGCTCAACATAGAGCTCATGGGATTTGGCGTGCATGAACGAGATCTGAGCTAAAAGGTTGGAATGAAAAACAATCCAAAGCTAACCTTAGTACGGAGTAGCAAAGTCCATTCTTTCAATGGTGCAAGCAGGGTATCTTATTGGTCCATTACGAATTCCAAGACATTTCACTCGTTGACAGCTAAGTCTTGCCACCGTTAAGGGGCTATCAGGGTTACATGGATTCTAATCACGGGCCCTTCCACTTAGCATTCAACGTCGACAAACGTACGGAATATCCAATCTGCGTTCCGGTTTTAATCTGCCCTGTCGATCTGCCGTTTCCATTCTCCTTCCACTATCCTGCTCCCTGGGTTCGGGGCGGCGCATTGGTTTAGATATTTAGCTCTCCGTTGTATGTGGCTACGCATCGCAGTCAAAGTCTTGATTCTAGTGGACATAATGGGAATTGACACGGGATTCTGTGGGGCTTGCCTAGCTATTCTTGTAGAGGAATGAACAAAGTACCAGGCAGGTATCCGATTTCCACTGGAGGCCCAATTCCTCTCCCCCAAACCCACCTCAGAAGTCCTACATAATACATCGTAAAAGCAGACCTAGGCTCCAAAATAACATGGGCCTACAACGTGCAGGTGGTAACTGCACGCCATGCATATTGCAGTATGTCGATAGCTGGAATAGAGTTTCCAGAGTCATTAGATATCCAATGGCGAACGCAAGGGGCAACCATACAACATGACATTATTCACTATCAAGAAATCCAAAGCCCAGCCTCTCAATAAGTAAATGGCACACCTATGTCATAGCCTGAATTCCAATACTATTCCAATACTGAACTATCTCAGGGCCTCAATCCCTGAGCTCGCACCGCAACGCCAGGCTCGAGGTTCCATTCCCATTACAATCTACCCATACACTGAGTACTAAGTATGCTGTCGCTAGAATTAGAAATTAGAATCATGTAGTATTTTTTTTTAATGTACTGCATAAAGATTTGGGTTCGAGAAATACCAATCCGAATTAGTATGGAGCAGATCTAGCTCACATCCAATCAGGACTGAAGGGTCACCTTCACAAGCCTATTGGAATGGCTCCATACGGGGAAGATGTAGGCGATCTTCCCCCTTGACAAAAGAATTACTACATATATCGAGGTGAGGCAACACGGAAGGTTGCATGGTCGCGAAATAGGTCCAGTTCCTCGCATCGGACTGAGACTGATGTAGGCAGTAAACAGGATGCAGTTTACACCTCCAGTATCTCGATAGGGGTGAAACAAGATACATGTGTTTGTGTTACAATATCATCGACAATATATCATATTGACGTGGTTATCTCCATCATATAATGGGACTGGTGAGATACACAGATAGGCAAGTATAGCCTAGAAAGGGAGTGTTGACACACGCCAAAGACAAAATCCAGAACCAAATTGCAACCGCAACCCCAGTCTGCCTCTCTCTCTCTCTCTCTCTCTCTCTCTGTCTCATTCTTAGAAACAGATCACGGGAATAATGCAGAGCGTAGGTTCTTACTAGTTTACGGAGTTTGCATATTCTGATTTGCATTTCTGGAATCCTTCAAAATCCAGGTAGAGGTCGTATGTAATGCCAAAAAGCCAAAAACACCACAATACTGGTAAGTAAAATCAATGGACAGTACGATATCTCAATATCCTTGAAATTGCAAATTACTGGGCCTCATCGGCGACCTAAGCGCGTGATTCGCTCACTTTGTCACAGATCGGTGCCGCCCGCCTCAGCTGAAATGTGATCACCTCCATTCTCCCATAGTAGCTGGACATTTGATTTGGTCACTGTACATTGGATGATCGGTATGCGAGCAGCCTAGACGCGCTTCGTGGGCCTCTTAGCTGGCATTATTGAAAGTCCAGAACGAACTCTGCATCTCACGGGACACAACATGATTCTTCATGATCGGGGCTCTCCCGCTCCTCTGCATAGCAAACGCAAATTCGCAAATCTGCCAGGGCTCATCTTAAAAAGGTGGATTTGGTCCTACCAATCGATTTGGAATCTGGTGTCATTCGTTCTCCGCCCATCCCCGCATGCACGACACGGTTTGGTTTCATACCTCCACGCTCCACAAAAAGGAAATGTGATGTGTACAGATTGTACAACACAAACTTTCACCGTTCGTTGATATCTCTTCTCGACTTTGCGTGTGCTGTTACCACAGTGATCTGTGCAACTGATATATCAACATTTCTGACTTGCCTTCCCGGTCACTGAGGCCTGACTGGATGCCATCCCACGTGGGTTCGGTTCCATGTGGTCATAGTGGAATCTACCTGACCTATTCCATTGTTGAGTCTTCAAGTCTGGAGGACTCTCAGACCCCTCCCTACTTGTCATATCCTGTCGTGGTTCACTTGCCTATCACACCAGCCCCGCCAGCTCGCGCAAAACTGTCGCCCTCCGCAAGGTCATCGAAAACAAGCAAGGCTCGATCAGGCCAGTTGCATAAGAAAAACAAACCTCCTTACACTGCAGCATCCCTTGAGTAGCAATCTAACAAACACCTAAGGCTGAAATACCAGACTGAGCTCACATGAACCGCTGGTCCGTTCGCCAGATGCAAGGGAAACCCAAAACAACAAGTCTGAAGAACAAGACCAGCGTCCTGACCCCGATCGGTTCTCCTGCAGAGGCTCTAACCCACCATCCAAAAGTCACAAAAATCACAAAAGTCAAGATTCCAACCAGGAATCCTCTAGTCCCGCGAGCTACTA
This sequence comes from Penicillium hordei, assembly GCF_028827395.1. Classification (NCBI taxonomy): domain Eukaryota; kingdom Fungi; phylum Ascomycota; class Eurotiomycetes; order Eurotiales; family Aspergillaceae; genus Penicillium; species Penicillium hordei. The sequence goes on from NW_026623142.1 coordinate 6,678,955, forward strand.
TCAATTCCCTTTCGGCAGGAGAGAACAGGAGAGTCCGGTTGGATTTCGAACTGGGCGGGCAGTGTCAGAAGTTATTGGTTATTAGCATTCTCCCACCCTATACTCCGTATTCCATATACTCCATACTTCGTACTACACCAAATTAAACCAACCCGCCGGGCCGCCAACGGCCTCTTAGCGCGGCTGTGTACCTTGCCGTGAAGGACGAAGATTTCAATCACGACTATAGGTACCCACTGTAGTTCACCTACTTTATGCACACCATTCACACACAAGTCAGGGTCTTACGTGCTGAATATGGAGTATTGATGTAGGTATTGCCCTATTAGGCAGTAGTCTGCGGTTGAAGTTGAGGTTGTCAGCCTCCAAGGGGTACTTACCTACACATATACATCCCCCACCCCACCGGCTCGAAAAAGCGACTTGCATACTTTTTTTTTTATCGGAGATCAAACAACCAAATGCCTGGATGAACGAGTTTATTCTGATCTCATTCTGATCTCCTTGATAACTGAGTCCAAAACTCTAACTCTCTTTCTCTACAAGGAGTCGTACCCCATCCTGCGTATTTAACGATACAAGCCTTTCAATCACATCCCAGTCAAGGAACAGTGTTTAAAAGTACTCCGTCCATCATACACTAATACCCCCCTAGCCTGGTCCGTTCACTTGGTCCCCGAGGACCCCGAACCTTTTTCAATTTTCACTCTCCACAGCCTCCACATTGCCTTTTAGGAGAGCGGGTACATGCCATACTTTTGCTAGCCCCATCGGGCAGTCCTCCGTGTCGAGGTTTATTCGTCTCTGAAGTTGCTGGGGGTTGAAGATCTGCTAGGCGGGTCAGATGCCAGATTTGGGTTTGTTTTGACAAAGCGCACCAAGCGCGATATTTTCATATGTGATGTGATTTGATTTGCAGCTGGCAGTTGTCGATTCCCGGGGGTTTTGGTGGTTCTCGGGGGTTGATTGGGTTGGGCGAGGCGAGAAGGGATGGAGTAGCACCTTCTAGTCTTATTGGATAATCGAATTTATAGAGGTAAAACGCGGAGAATGGACGGAATAATTGAAGTCTTGATGTTGCTCGGACTTTTCAGGATTTCATGGTTTGCATTAAATGGTCAGTGCTTGACCTGAAATACTCTCTATGTTATACCTACCTTACCTACGGAGTAGAAAAAGGAATTGAATGTCATTACATGAATATATCTTCACATTCCTATCTAATATTCATGGATATGTATACTTTTATCTTGAAATCCGTTGATGTATATATATACCGTCAAAACACATAATATATATGGCAACCAATATCAATCCAACCCCATCAACAAAGAAACCCCCTTGTATATCCTTGCCCCTTGTGTTATATTTCTCTCTTTTCACGGCATCCAACCAGCTCCTATCTCACCACACCAAGACCGATCAAACCCCTACCGAATACGTAGAACCAAAAAGCCCAAATGAAGATCCATTACCACACGCGACTCTCACCGCACCTAGATATCAATAGCTCACAGCCATGCACGGAGTACATATATTGTACTCCGTATACACAGCCTTATCCCGATCCTGGCGCAATAAGCGAACCCCGTAACCTGGAAAGTTACGGGAGGGGAAAGTCGGATCTGTCCAGCCCGGACTCTGCAGCATAGGAAACGTGTGTCTACAACTTACATTCAAAGTACCTCTGCATAGTTAGTACAATATACTAGTACGAAGTACATTTAGAAATTAATTCGTATTGCCAATATACAAATACGTATGTAGCCTATCATGTACCCGCTCAGACAGCCAAGAACCTTGAAAACCTTGAAAGCCCCCGATACGGACATATCTCCTTTTTATCTTTCCTATACTTAATAAAGTCCGCACATGGAAGAAATTCATGAGGTTCACCTATATCTACTGTACTCCGTATATCATGCACATACATAATCCTACTTTGTACGGAGTATGTAGAAAAAAACTATAAAGAAAAAAGATCCCGAAATACCACCAAAAAGGGTCTCAGCGCCCCTTAGCTAACTTGGTACTGATCCACTCTCCCAACTACGCCATACACAGACCAAAGCAGGATTTAGAAGGACTATCATGTCGATATATCATATTTTAGTTAGTTTTTGGCTGGTCTGGAACCCTGTCGGTTTTTGTTCTGTCTCTTTCTGGGTGTGGCGAGATTCGATGATCAGGATTGTGGAGGTCATGGGGTTGGGAACCGAATATGTCCGGCGCGTTGGTCTGATTGTTTCGTATAAAATGAGGACTGCGAGGGTGGTCTCACTCTGACAAAAGTACCGTTGAGGGTTGGGGCGAGGTAGATTTTTAGATGGTGGATTGTACTATGTAGCTGGAATGCAATGGATATGAGGTACCACAGTGGAGAAGAGTTTTTACTGAATAGATGAGACAGTCCCTGGTTTATGTTGTAGATACTTCGAAAACATGCATAGAGGATTCGCGACTGTTAGATTCTCTCAACTGATGACCAGTGCAACAGAATTCCAAGTCATCCAAGTCAAGGTCTCGCCGTATTCATCATATCAAACCACGCTGTCCACAAGTATAAGAAATATGTAAAAATTCCTATAATGAAACCGTTGCGTGGCATATCAAAGCACAAGACAAGACCCCGAATCACCCATCTAACCACTCCCCAGCTGAAAAAAAGGAGAGCACGTAGTACCCGGTATAAATAGCCCGCCACATGCCAATATGTTCAAGATCGTAAATAGTCAATATAATCTGCTTTAATTGAAAATGGGTATGGGTAAAAAAACGGGGTGGAGGTTGACACAGCAAGCGCAAAAAAAAAAAAAAAAAAAAAGGCCCCAAGATTGCTGCGCCGTATGTACAAGATGCATCGCTTGAGAAATGCCAAAGGCCAGAGAGTCAAAAGCATATCCACACGGACACCGCCATGCATACTCTATAATGGACGCTCTAAAGGTAATTCTATCGGGACTGGGACATCGCCTTCGCGGCGTGTCTGTCTCAGCTGGTGATGGAACAGTTGCCACACACCCTTCAGCGCTTCTATGCGGTCGTTGGTGTCGAACAGGTCGAACCATCGAGTCCGCTGAAGCTTCAGCACATGCCACGGCTCACCTTCGGTTGTTGGGAAGGTGCTTTCGCCGTTGGTAAGGATGTCCAAATACCGCCTGTGGACGCGGAGGTGGAGGATTGAGACGTGATGATTGATAGATGAGATCATGTAAATCTGCAAAAAAAAAAAAAAATGAAGGGTTAGCTCTGGCCAGCCGTAACATGCACAATATCAATGAACAAGGTAGGGTATCCATACATCATCAAAGGGACTCTCCTGGACCTTGCCTATCTGCAAATAACTCATCCGCTTATCCCAAAGACTAGGCCCAGGCTGCAGGATCTTCCACTTTTCACTGGTAGTAAGTCTGCGCATAGCACTCGGTCTCCGGGAGAGAGACGTGACAAATGGATGCTCGAACCTCTGACGCTTGGAAGCGTTACCCGCCTCCTGGACAGATGGCGTGCCTTCTTCCATCATTGAGTCCGGCAGGGACATCCCGTGTCCATGGTTAACGAGATCATCCAGGATCCCGTCGTTGGGGGCGCCTCCAAAGCGAGGCTGCATGGTCCACCATTTGCCCTCACCGGGTCGCTTCTCCACTGCGCCTTCGCGGGCACGCTCTTGCGCCGCAAGAAGCATGCCACCCACTTCCCGGAATAAGTCACTTACATCGCCAATCCCGGTCCCGGGGGCCTTGTCCGCAGTGCGGAAAGACGTCTCAGGTCGACACTGTGAGATGAGAACGGGGCCTTCGAGCATGCCGCTCCGCGCAATCTGGCGATCTCGCGGGGACCGCGAGGACTGGAATGTTTGCCGGACGGGGAACAGGAGGTTCTTGGTGGTTAACCGTGGTTGGAGCGTGGGGACCGTAACCTGGCATCCGAATGGCCATGCGGCCATCTCCACAAAGGCTCGGATTGTCTCATCACGCATTTCATCAGGCATTTCGGCCCCGTTGCCAATTCGACGGCCCGTGTATACAGGGACAAAGGGCCGCTGCTCCTCGCCAACAATGCCGTTGCTCGAAGGCGCCGCTGACTGTGTTTCATCCAGATCCATTTCACCGTCTGTCAGAGAATATCTGCCCTTAGACTCCTCCGCATCCATCTGCATTGTGCCATCCTCTGCCCGTTCCATCTCAGATGGGGGTGTGGGATCAGGGGTGGCCGGACGCTCGAAGTAATTGTCTAGGCTAGTATCCCAGTATTGAGCCATGTGCTCCAGCCCTGTCCAGAACTTCCTTGACTGCGTTATACGAACCCGGCTGCGGCCCTCACGCGGTGGCAATCGAGCCACCTCACGGAAAGCGTCGTCTTTATCCAACGCCAGCTCTTTTTCCAGGATTTCGTATCGTTCCTTTGAGGGATATGGGGCTCCGTTGTCCATCAACGGTCGGGGGTTGTCTTCTGTCGGTTCGGTGGTATCCTCCCATGGCAAGGGGGCGAGGGGGTGCGAATTGTCTTCGGGGATCATGTGGGCGACTTCGACGCCTGTCTCCAATTTTAGGTTCAACGGCTTGAAACGCTCCACACTGATGTCCTGTGGCCGTTTGATGTCGGCCAGGAGGTCGGACATCTCCTTAAGTCTTGACTCCGACTCATTTTCGAGAACATCGGATAGGTTGTAGACGGGGAAATCGAGAGGTGTCGGGTCAGCGGGGGGTCTGCGTTCCTTCTCCGGCTCTGAAGTGGCGGAGGGCAAGGCTATCGTGAAGTTGTGTTAGCTTGCTGAGACTGTCAATGTAGTTCGTCCATCATTCAGGTGTGGTGAACGGATCTATGATCGCATAGAACTTCAAGCCACACCCAGGCGATCCAATCCAACGTGGCTGCCCAGGTGAACTTGTTGACATTTCAACTTGCCACAGGGGTATGGCGGGGGAAGGAGGGGGGAAAACATCGAGGGGTAGCAAAAGGAAGATTGCTTACCCAGCCCAGAACCCCAGCCAAACATTTTCTTAATCACAGATCTAATGCAAATGCAAATGCACGTTTATCGCAAAGTTCTAGTTCCCCAAGGTCACATGGGAACAAGATGGGGAGGAAACGGGAAGGCGGAAACGCAAAGGCAGAAAAGGCAGAAACACCGAGGATAAGTTCAGGTAAATAAATAGACAGAAGATGTTGAAATCCAAAAAAAAGAGAAACAACTCTTGACGAAAGAAGAGATGGGAAGAAGATAAAAGGGACCGGGGGGACTTTTGCAGGTGGGGAATTTGGCGGGAACATTCGTCCCTTCAGCCTAGGGTCTCCGACTGATCTGATCTATATATTTCTACCTACATATATCTTATGACCTTTAACTGATGACCTGCAATATTCATAGGTGCATTCATCAGGGCATTCATCAGGGCATTCATCAGGGCATTCATTAGGGTCAAGAGATAAGGGTTGAGGAATGTTCTTACCCTGAGTGTGGAGGTGCTATGGTGCTATGTATCAGCAGTTAACGCTCTCTATTCCATACTCCGTACTTCGTTCTAGTACTGTATTCTCTTCTTTTTTTTCTCTTTCTTTTTTCTCTTTCTATTCTTCACTTATCATTTTGAATGCTATAAGAATGTGGACTCCTTATATATCCACCTGAACACGGTCACATGACTCTACCAAAAGAGGCATTGCTACGATTCCTCAATGTCGAGGATACAGTACTCCCCAACTGCAAGACCTGCAAGACCTGCAGGACACCAACAGCTGGAATAGGCAAAAAGTAAAACCTCAGGGAGTTACCCCCAAGGTTGTATTAGTCTAATTTTCAATGACTCTCTCGCCAAACCCGAAACTACCCTGTTTCGTCCCTGAGACATGATACACTTCCCCCGCTCAAATCCTACCTAGGGAACTACAATGATGAGATTGTGCACGTGCAAAGAAGTTAACCAGTGTCACATTATGGAAATTCCCATATTCTTTGGAAATGATCATCCACTTGTGGACCGCCCGAGGGTCTCATTGGGCCGAGGGCTAAGCGCCGTCCATTTTGTCACAGGAGTTGCTTCCACCCAGCCATCAGAAGAAGCGCCGGGTTCCAGACAAATGAAAGAAAAACCCCCTGGCAAATTCTGTGGAAAAAAAAGGTAGAAAAATCCCTGTATATAACCCTGCCCTCTTTGTATCTGACATGATACACTTTTTGGGCCCCTACGAAGGTGAATCGTGAACTGTATGGAATCCTGTCCTGAGCACGGGATTATGTTCGTGGCTGTCTCAAGGCTTCAAGTAACAAAGCAAACAGACGGGGCTTGGGTGAACCAGCAGAGTCAACTTGATAAGCCTACTGCTTTGTCGGTTGCTTTGTCGCTTTGTGCTTCGTCCAGCATTCATACAAAGGGGCTTATACAAAGGGATCCATCCTTTTACGTCGCCTCCATGTTCGATTCACCGATTACGCACTCGCCAAATATCATCAGATCTGTCGTTTAACGACCGGTGCCCCCTGCGGGCTCGCAGCGAGATGTCGAGTGCTTTTTCCGCCATTGATACTCACTCTATACCGCTCAACAATTTCATCCGGATGTGGTCCACAGATTTATCCTCTAAACCCCCCAATCTGGTAACACTCACATCAATTCAAACGGAGACTGTTTATCCTACGTGGGTCTACACCATATCTGGCCCCGGGCCTGATTCCAGCACCACAGCCACTGTGCTGGACTCATCAACACTGAACCCAAGCACAGTAACCGTGGCTCTGACAACAACGACTGAGCTATCGACGACTAATCGGGACACCGTAATATCGACTGTAAGCTCTACGGCGACAATCATTTCAGAGTTTTCAACTTCGACTCTAATCCCAACAACCTCGGTTCTCTCAAGCTCAATGGGGGACTTTCCTATTGCGGCAACTTCAGAATCATCCGACCATCCTAGCAGCATGTGGATTCCATCGGTTCCATTAACTACATCGAGTATATTTCTTTCATCATCACTGCCTGTCTTGCCGGAGACAGCCACTAGCTCCGTAAGCCCCATGAGCTCCTTCAGTACCTCGGTCAGCTCGAGCACCACACCATCAAATACGCCTTCAACCTCACCATCCATTGGAACAGTCACGAGCGCAAGCTCTTCAGAAACAGCCCAGGCTGAAAATTCGAGCCCCTCCAAAGTCGGAACGATAGTTGGAAGCGTCATCGGAGGATCTGCAATCACGATCTTCGCCCTACTAGCCTGCGCACTCTATATGCGTCGCCGACGACGAAAAACAGCAACAGAGAGGCTAGGCATCCAACAGGAACTACTACGAGGTGACTCAACGAGTTCATCAATCAGCCACCACCACTACCACTCCTATCCCTCGATCCCAGCCAATATCGGCCCGCGATCACCCATACTCCCATTCATCCCGCTGCAACAACAGCAGCCCTCAAATCCAGACCTATCTCTAGATAGCATGTATCTGCGCGGTGAGACAGCGCAAGACCCCTTCGCGGACCCGCCGTCCGCAGTCATCGAGATCTCAGCCCCATCTCGCTCGGTCTCGATCTACTCCACTTCTTCCCGTGGCGCTGGGCTCGGTGGGCAGGGGTACTGGAATTGCGAGCGTGAGGGGTCGGATTCCCTCGTTGTGCCCCATGGATACTTAGGTACGCCTGTGATGCGTGATAGCATGCGCAGTGACCCTTTCGATCTTGATCTTGAGCCTCCGCCGAATGCTCATCATCGGTCTCCCATTCCTCCGATCCCGAGTACGTGGGGAGCCAGGTTTTAGATGGCGGAATTTCGCTTTTGTTTTGCTTCATGGTTTTCTCTCGGGTCGGGCTTTGCTTCCTGCATATATTATACGTTCGCGCTGATACACTTCCTTTTTTTATTTTTTTATTTTTTTTTATTTACGACGACAAGATCTTACGAATGCGATGTCTGCATGTTTTCTTTTTTCTTTCTTTTTTGTATTTATTTGCTTACTGATATTCCCCTTGGGTGCATTTATATCTCACCTGGATGGAGTTCGGTGTTGAAGGTCTAGGTTGTTCATTGGGGTTATATTGATATGTACGATTTCAAGGGAGGGCGGAAGGACTTGAATTTCATCTGTATTTTCAAGATATATTGACATATTTCCACCATCCATGATTTCCTTCTTTTCTTCTAGGAATTGTTGAGAAATGCGTCGCGTTCGAGATTTGCAGGGTTAGGATGGCACCACGCTCAAGACATAATTGCTGTCTATTTGCATCACATATATATTCAGAAGTAGTTGAACGCTATTGGAAGCTACTCTAGGGTTATTAGATATCCCATAACTTCGTTTTACCCTGATGTTTGGCTATTAACCATAGATTTCTATACTCGAAAGATTGTGGGGTTGCGTGATCTAGATATATATCCAACGGTAATCACATTTTGACACAAATCTTGTTGGACCTTTGGTTTAATTGTCTCATAGATATTTCAAAATAGGCTAAAAAAAACTCAATTTTGCGTATTCAATCTTATATCCATGTCAATATTGTGAGTTGAGTGGGCTGTTATGTCTAGAAGTGAGTGTGGGTAGGCCATTTTAGATCAGAATCCCCAGAATAGTAGTGGCGTAGCCACAAGACCCATAAATTACGTTGGAGGTCTTTGATCCACGAGGCTGCAGTTGCCCAGGGGATAGGATTGTGGGAATCGAGATAAAGTCTGCATAAAGCACGAGATGGACATCTATGATACTGGTGATACTCCGGGACTGGTCAGCGACGAGCACCTTGGAACATATCTGGTGATCTCTGAGGCTATGAGCAGCAAACTGGGAGCATAGGGAATATACGAGCAATACCATCGAATAGTATTTACCGGCTTATAGAGGGAACAGATACGATCTGCTTCTCCGCATATCAAGTCTATACCAAGTCACAGTAGATATGGACCGGGAACGAGGGTGCGGTTTTTGTTATGTTTTTTTGGTGAAGTAAAAAAAGATTTCCTTTTGCTTTCTCGTTACATTTTAACAAGAATAGCTTGAGTATCACATCATCATCGCATCTTCCTATTTCCCATACCCCATATTTTTCGAAAAGATCCAGGAAGGCCACGAACCCCATGCTATCAGAGAAAACAAAGGGAAGGAGAGAAAGTCGTAACAGAATCTAGACTAATAGGAAGACGCTGAAGGCCGACCTGAGTTCGATATCGGGAACAGCCTAGAATCCCGAATCCAACCCAGAAGTTAACCGTTTCCAACCTCCGGACCGCCGAATTGCAAGAAAAGCGTCAAACAACGGAAGGGTAATTGAATTTTTGTATCAGATTTACTCTTCGTTGATCAGAGCCTCGCGCTTGGCATCCTTGCGCTCCAACCGGCGCTCACGGAGAGCCTTGTTCTTGGCACGCTTAGCATCCATCTCCTCCTTGAGGACACGGTCGCGTGCACGCTCAGCCTTAGCCTTCTGGATCTATAGCGGGAAAAAGAGAACGAGTCAGCCTGGGTGTGTTCTGTTTTGCGTCTTTCATGGAGGTTCATGTTTCCATGTTTGATCGTCATCCGTGGGGTTGATTCCGGTTGTAACTTACGTGCTCAACGAGGGCACGCTTGTGCTTGAAGGTGTTACCCTTGCTCAGGTGGTAAAGCTCGTGGTAAAGGTGCTTGTCGATCTTGCCAGCGGCGCGGTAGCGGACGAGCAGACGACGGAGGACACGCATGCGGCGCATCCAGAGGATCTGGCTAAACAGAGGAAAACGCGATCAGCAAATGTGTCCCGGTTCGAGCTCCATCGGGCGAGTCCGAGACAGGCCGGAGGGAGACAAGAGATGGTGGTGGTGTGCATACCTGGGCATACGGGCGTCCTTGGTACCCTTGCGCTTACCGAGACCACGGTGACGGCCGTTGCGGCGGGCCTCGTTGAGCTCACGGGCGCTGGCGCGGGAGTGCATGGTGACGGGCTTGCGGATGATGAGGCCATCGCTGACGAGCTTGCGGATGGTCTGGCGGGAGTTGGCGTTGGAGATCTCGCTCATCTCATTGGGGTCGAGCCAAATCTTGCGCTTGCCGCAGCCGACCACGGAGGCGGCGAGGCGCTTCTGGGTGGTAAGGTTGACCCTGTGGTGGTGAGAGACCCGGTCAGCATCATAGCACACACATCACGAAGTTGTTCCTCCACTATAACGAAAATATCGGGTCCACGAGTTGGGTGTTGGACATGAATTTCCACAGCACACGGGAGTGCATTCGAGAATGATAACAGTTTGGAGATAGAACTCACATCTTGATGTCGGCGTATCGACGGTCGTTGGCGGATGATGTTCGTGGCACTGAGAAATCCCGACGGTGAGAGTTTGAGAGGGCACTGCGGGCCAGATTAGGTCAGCCGAGGGCTAAGCGAGTGCTCTTTCCACAACTGGCGGAACGCTCCAGGGTAGATGCCCTAGCGCTAGTCCGAATCGGGATGATGGAACTTGAAGATCTTGCAGTCCGGGGAAGCCAAGAGTACTTATACTGGGAAAAGCTGGAATGAAGTTATTGCGAGAATAGGAGTATTGCAGTTTGATTTTTCATCTTTTTGTCGCTTTTGCAATTTTCCATGACGTTCGTGGTAGATGGCAAAAGAGAGATATAATCACGTGACATCAAATACGGGCAGTGTCACCTGATCTCATATTCCCATTTAGGGAATAGTGATCTGCAGTATAAAGTCCATGTATGTTGTAGATGGTTGCCAATTGATATAGAATGACGCAATATAAAATATACAAAAACATACATATGCATAACTTTTGTACGATTAAAACAAATAAAACCCAAGGGTATATCTATAAACATCTAGATGCTCCCTGGATGCGCAAACAGATCATCACTCATCGCCAAAGGCCTCTCCAAGGTCAACCTTGCCAATGCTCCACAATTCCTTCTCATCATCTATCTCATCATTCGACAGTCCCAAGCCACCTTCACCACCTTCAGCCTCCCGACGCTCACGCGCCTGGTTAGCCAAACGAATAGCAATGCGCTTGAAGTAATCAGACATGCTGCGCTTGGGGCCTGGTGGGAGAGATGCACCCGGTCCGGCCATATACTTGTCAAACACCTCACTTTCAGACTCGACCACGGAGAAGATGGCCAAGAATGCTGCTTCTGCAGCCAGCTTGACCGGAATCACCAGATCACGGACACTAGCGAAGATGGGCGGTGCGAGCAGAGCCAGATGAGGACGGGCCAGCTCGGGGTGAAGACGGCTAACAGTCCGGATGACCACTAAGCTCAACCGCCGGGTGTCGACAGGGTTGCCGACCTGGATGGCAGATGCCAAGGCCTCGAATATGGTCTTGCTTGATTCGAAAGCATGGTCGCCATCGTTGGACAAGAGATATTTGCCTGAAGCAAGAGCGCTGTTGTCGGAGACAAAGGGCTATCTTCAAGTTAGCCTCGAGCAATAATAAACGGTTTAGCATTCCACTTACATCCTTGTTTGCAAGACCCTGGCAGATGACAGTGGGCAGCTCCACAGAGAAGTGTTCTGTCAAAACCTCGGGGCATTCAGCCAAAAGAGCGTTGAGTCCGAGAACCGCTGCATGAGAAAGGGAACCAGAAAGGATACGGTTCCTACAAGGAAGTATATTAGTATCCAGCGAAATCAAACCACGAGAACGAATGAATATGCATACTTGATCAGAGGAACCGAGCTTGCGGCAGGGAGGACCTTCACGAGAGCACCGAGTAGACGAGCGTTGGTAATGGAAACGGAATCTGTGAGAATGTTAGAAAGCCATGAAACTCAGAAATAGTTAATAATAATCTTACCGGTCTGGTCGCTAGCGTCATCGTCAATCAGACCAAGGATCGCTTGCCGGGATGCCTCGCTCATATTGGCACCGGCCTTGCCAACCACCTCCTGGAGAGCCTTCATCATGGCGTTCTTCACGCCAATGTCGGTAGTCTTCGATCCAGCAATAAGTTCTGGAGATAGAAATTAGCGATGAGCTACATCCCATGTGTAAAAATTCCAGACTTACCTGCAATCAGAGGATCAACTCTGGGGGTCAGCGTAATCAAGATACCAAGACCCTTGGCAGCACGGTTGCGCAGAGTCTCGCTTGTGGTGTCGGCCAGACCACGAGCGAATGTACGCTGAAGCTGAGGTAAGAACGGCTTGACAGCCAACGGGATCTTCTCCAGCAGCTTGTTAAGAGTATAGAAGATAGCGCCTGACAAAATGAATTAGTAAACGATTACCACATAATGGCTTTGCATAACTTACACTTGATATCGACTGAACGTTCTGACACAACACGAATGAGTGGGCCGGTGATCTGAGTGACGAAAGGCTTCAATGACTCGGCACGAGTCCGGTCAATGATATCTGACATCGCAAGAGCCGACTGGGTACGCTGATCGGTAGTACCGTTGAGAAGACCTTGTAAGAAGATTGGCAAGATAGCCATGATACCCTTCGGTAGACTGAATCCGGGCAGATCCGCGCCAGCCACGCCCACCTGTCGCAGAATCTGGCGGGTGGGAATAGCCAAGCTCTCCATCTCTTCCTTGCGCATGTGAGACATGAGACCAGTGAGGGCAGTCCATGCTGACTTGACGACATCCTTGTCTGGGTCGTCAAACGAAATCAACAAGGCACGGATCAAGTCCTGGTAGTACCTTGAGAAGTCGACCTCGGCCTCCGAGAAGAACTTGGTCAGATGGAGTGCTGCAGCAGCGCGACGATGGTGGTCGTCGTGCTTCACAAGAGTGACCATCACATTCATGGCAGCGCTCAGGCCATCGTACTCGTCTACGGACACTAGGACGGTGTCGAAGGCAGTGCTGAGCTCTGTTCGAAGCTCCTCGTCGGTAGTCTCGATGATGCCGTCCATAAGGGAGTTGAGGATGGTGGACAGTCTCCTTGTCATGGCAGAGCCAGCAACCTCGGCCAGAGATGCCAGGGCTCTGGCGTTGAAAGCAGTAATTGGCGGTGTGAGCAGCGTGGGAATGAGGTTGGGAAGGATAATATTGGCACGAGTCTGCTCCGTGAGAAGCGTCAATAGAGCCGACAACGCCTGCTCGGCATCCTCGTCGTTTCTCAACAAATGGAGAAGATAAGGCAGGACCTGGTCCACGACCCGCTTGCCCATAATCTGCTGTAGTGAATCGAAGGCCTCGGCAGCAGCTTCTCGGACATCATCGTCGTTGTCGACTAGAGCAACGCGCACGGTGGAAATAAGAATATCCTCAAAGTCCTCCAGCGCATCGGGGGAAGCGGCATTGATAAGCTCACGCAGAGCAATACAGATACCTTGCTTGACCTCCACATCGGGCGAAGCCTGAAGACCATCTTGAAGCAAGGGCAGCAATGTATTGAGAACAGACTCTCCAGCCTTCTTGATAAGGTCTCCAAGAGCATTGCTGGCAATGACCTTCTGCTCCATGTTGCTGGACCCGAGGCGGCGGATAATGAGCTGAGACAGCGTAGGAACCATATCCTTGAGCGTTCTGGGGGAGGCGACAAGTGCCTTCCAGACACCCAGGGCCGCACTCTTGACCTGGCCCGAGGTATCGCAGCGACAGATGTACAGAGCAGAAAGAACCTTGTCTCTGCGCTCGGCTCCGAGAACCTCCAACAAGGATTGGCCAGCTTGAGTGGCTTCCTCCTCCTCTTCGTCTCCCTCGTTCTTGCCAGAGATACCAGTAAGACTGAAGAGGAGATCGCCGACAAGCTCGACGGAACTCAAACGGATACGGTAGCTATCGTCCGCAAGACCACGCTCCAACTCGGGAAGCAAGAGATCAATAGCCTTGTGGGCGAAGTTCTTGACAAGTAGACGACCGGCCCGGAGAGCGGTTTCGCGAATAGCCTCAATATCATCAGCGAGACCAGCAAGAATAGGGGGAATGATCTTGCTGAGGTAGTTGGCGAAGCTGTTACCGAAGCAAGCAGGCAAGAAGATGAAGAGGGTCATAAAGCCTTCACGAACAGCAGGCTTGGCACTGGAAACGTTCTGGAGAATAGTTGGCAGTGTCTCCTCGAGTCTGGTTGTACCAAGGCCTGCAAGGACCTCCGAAAGAGCCTGAGCAGATCCAAGTCTGTCACCAGCACCAGTATCGGATTTGAGAGTAGCCATAAGGTTGGGAATGAGCTCTGGCAGAGCGTCCTCTCCGAGTTTCTCGATGAGTGAACCAAGGGCCTTGGAGGCAGTAGCACGGGTTGTGGGAACTGGGTCAACAATGGCCAGGTTGAGACCGGCCACAATGATAGGCAAGTGCGAGATAAGATCCTTACGCTCTGTGAGATGGGCCAAACTGCCAATAATTTGTGCCGACTTGCGCTTAGTGTTCGATCTGTCACTAAGACCACGCTCGAGAATGCGCACAACAAGGGCCAGGGAGGGAGCATCGAGGTAGTGAGCGAAAGAAACCTTGATCAAGGAATCCAGCGCCTCATCTGTGTGCTTCGTTGGATCACTCAAAGCCTTCAGAAGCACGCCAACCAAGCTCTTCACTTCGGGGTTGCTGATAACCTCGCCGAAGCGTTGAAGACTGCGGTTTGCTGCGCTACGGACTTCTTTGTGGGTGTCATTGAGCACAACCGTCAAAGGTGGAATGATATCAGGCAAACTGGCTGCAAGCTGCTGCGGGTCCAGGTAGGCCATGGCTCCAAGCAGATCGCAAGCACCCTTCTGACTACGCCATTGTGTATCATCCAAGCCGTCGAGTAGGGTGGGGAGAATCTCCTTAACACCGTAAGAGCTAAGGTTTTGGAAGCAAGCCCTTGAAGCCTCAAGACAAGTATCGCGGACGCTGATGCTGGTGTCACCAAATCCTCCTAGAAGCTGGGGTACAAGGTGGATCACGTAAGGCTCAAAGGTGCGCCCCAGAACTAGAGCGAAAAGCTCATAAGCTAACAAAGCGCCTCGTCGATGGTCCTTTTCTCTTTTGTTCTCGGCGGCCTCCTTGAGCTGGCTCATGATTCGGTACTCCCGCAAGGTGGCGACCCCCCTACCACACACAACTGCAGCGAGACCGTAAGCAGCACCACGTTGGCGGGGATAGTCAGGGGCATTGAAAAGTCGGTGGAGTAGATTTTCCACGTACTCTGCCGTCTTGGAACCAGACGATCTGATCAACGGTGGCAGGCACTCGGACACAGCGTGCTGCACAGACTCTGAAGGGGTATCGAGGGCAACGAGCAGTTCACTGATAACAGTTTGCAAGCGAGGATCATCCGCCTTGAGATGTGTGGCCACAGATCCATATAACACGATGACAGCCTCGTTTAGCAGGTCAGAAGTTTTTGTGTCTTTATCCGAGGTTTCCAGTGTTGTTTGGAGTAATTGCATCATCTCCTCAACCTTTGACTCTCCTCGCAAAATGATAATGGATTTACCACTCTCTGTCATCTGGCCACGGACCCGGGAGTTTCCATCGAGCAAGGGGCCCTTCTCAATCAGGAATCGCAAGAAGGAGACACTTTCGTCACCATCGAATCCATTCGTCATGGCATTGAAAGCCAAGGCAATACCACTGCGAGCCTCCCAGTGGTCTGCATTGTCTATCTTCTTGGGCATTCCGTAGGCGTCCTTTTCGGGTACCTTAGGTTTGATTTCTTCCACATATTTGGATTGCAATTCGGACAAAATGCCCGCAAACTTGCTCTTATCAAACTCAATGGCATGTGCTAAAGCGCGAGCAGCAGCGCCTCTAAGCTGGTAGTCCTTGGAGTCCAAGTATTTCATGATGTTGCTGAACGATGTGTCGTCAACCTCCAGCGCATTGTCTTCCCAGATCGTGTCTGCAATCTCGGCGTTCTCCTCCACCAGGTCATGGCAGCCAAGCCAGATGTGCTCCGAGAAATCGAGGTCAGTCAAATCGATCTCAGCCTCGATGACCTGAAGCACAGTTGTTCGGACAGAGGCCTCAGCGACGATTGTTCCCTGCAAAAGCGTATCCAGCTCTTCGCTGTTGATGTTCGGCGAGATGCATCGGCAGAAGTCGAACAAGGTATCCTTGACCAGCTTGTAGTGCTGAGTGTATTTCTGCATGGCGGATAAAAGTTGACGTAGAACCTCGACGCGAGGAAGGCGGGTGTCGGTGACTACATATAGCATTAGCAGTTGGCTTGACATCAGTTCATCAAGGAAGGGAAAACTCACAAGAGCCAGAGTGGAAGGACAGGAACTCAAGAGCAAGGAGAACTTGGGTGCCTTCTTCTTCTCCCTTTGCTTCTTCGATGCCGTTCTGGGTCAAGACTAGAGAGATAAGCGGAAGGACGTAGGCGAGCGATGTGGTATCGAAAGGACGTTGCTCAGAAGCAAAGCGCAATCGGTAGAGGATTCTTGTCACGAGTTCTCCGAGGGGTTCCAATTCCATATCGGAGGGGAGGTTGGTGTTGCCGATAGCGCGCAGTGTTGCGATACCGACGAAAGAACGCAAGGGACCAAGGCGGGTGGACACCTCGTCGGCGCAAGTGATGAACGCCCGGGAGACAACATCACCGACAAAAAGGCCCGCGCCAGCCTGAGCAAGCGATAGCAAAGAACTGACGGCAGCGTTGATCCACCCCTCGACGTCGTTGGCGGGACCTGTTGCGAGGCCCTGGATAAGGCCCGCTCCTCTTTCGATCCGCTTGACTTCTTCCAAAACATCTTGACGGATCTTGGCCTCCTTGGCAAGCTGGGCCTTGACCTTGGAACTTTCCTCAGGCGTCAGCTTCTTTTGGCTTTGGCCCTTCTTTTCGGCTAATTGCGCACGGAGCTCTTCTTCCCACTTCAGGGTATCATAGTCCTTAGTGTTCTTATCAAAGGCAGGCTGCTTCG
Organism: Penicillium hordei; assembly: GCF_028827395.1. NCBI lineage: Eukaryota > Fungi > Ascomycota > Eurotiomycetes > Eurotiales > Aspergillaceae > Penicillium > Penicillium hordei. Next base: position 6,695,725 of record NW_026623142.1, read on the forward strand.
ACTTGCTGCTGAGCACATCTATGAAAGCGGTTCCTTCGGGGGTGCGTGAAATGGCGGCATCAGTGGCAGTGAACTTAGATAGTCGAGTGCCGTCCAGATCATATTTAATCTGCTCGACCAAAAGCGGGATCATTGCATCGGGAGCAACAAACGCCAATTCAGCTCCAGCACCCCAGACAGCGAGGTTAACATTCGGCACCGCTGACTGCACAGGGTCTGCGTTTACGCGAACCAATTGCTCAACGCAACCGCCAGCGTGTGCGCGCACAAGGTCTCCAGGGTCCGTGCCGGTCCTCAAGCACAAATCAATCCAAGAGGTGTTCGGAATCAACTCAGGTCGACCCAGAATCAGCATTTCAATGAGCAGAACCTCCAGATCGGAAGAAGAAATTCCAGAGGCTTCTATGACAGCCTTGGTTGGGCAGAGAGCCTTCAAGACCATATGAAGCAGGCGTTCGCTCTCCGGTCCAGCAGAAACGGCTGCCGATTCCTTCTCTGCGGTCCGGAATGAAAAGATCCAGGCCCACAGTGCATTGAGGACAGTGCGTCCAAAAGAGGCCACATCCGTCAGATAGACTCGGGATAAGTTTTCGGCGGAGTCCTCGCGAATATTTGAGGGAATAGCAGGCGCGGTAATTGCGTAGATAAAGGTCTGAGCCCAAGCCGTCTTGGATGCGTCTTCAGAGCTAGCAAACTTGGATCCGGACGTAACAGCGGCCAAAGCCCTGACAAGCCACTGGACCTCTTCCTTGGAACTCAACTTGGAGTATGTCTTGGGGTTGAGGAGGAAAGAAGGCTTGGGGCTCAATGTCATCGATTGGGTTACGTTCTCCTCCCAGGCTGACTTGGCGGACCCCTGAACATCAGACACTCGGTGGAACAGAGCCAGGAAGAGATAAGCCGAAGATAGAGCACCGCTCTGGGCCGAGGGAAGCGGGTTAGCAGCAACCTCGCCAAACAAATCCTTCATTTTAGCGAGAAATTTGGTGACAAGTGGTTCAATTTCAGGAGACTTCAAATCCTCAAGATCAGACTTCCATAGAACTTCTCCTACTCTTGCTTGCCAGATCTTTCGGAATGGAATTCGCTTATCGGACACACCCTTAACGATGGTGTTGATAGCATCATCGCTAACCTTGAGCTTAGATTGAACGAGGTAAGTAAGGTGTTTGCTGAAGGATTTAATCTCCTCTTCTAGAGCAGCTTCATTCGACTCCCGTGTAAAGACAGGGCAGAATCCTTGAACAATCTCTTTCGAGACATCCGCCGAAGGTGAAATAGCCGCGATGGCCTGCGCATAAGCCAGGCGGTGCTCAGGAGTAGTAATCTTCTGGGTTTTCAAAGGACTGATGATTTCACTTGTGATCTTCAGGACCAAGGTATCGGTTCTGCATCGAGATAACAAGGATGCAAAAGAGTCAGATGCTCCTTGTCGGATTGATGGGTTGTTTGACTTCATGCTAGTTAAAAGATGCTTGGAAAGGCGTGTTTGCACCAATTCCGAGAGATCAATTTCTTCCGGTAACGAGGCACACATGGGAGGAATCACGCCGCCGAGAACCACCTCTGGTGCTCGTAGTATGGACTTTTCCAAGGGAGGTACCAATTCAGTAGCAACATCTTCATATGTTACGAAGGAAGTAAAGAAGTCAGACATGCCATTGGCGACATGTGCGGGCACAGCAGATTTTGAGCTCACGACCTCCTTGATGTAGAAAGTCAAAACCTCCTTCTTCAACTCTTCAAGAATTGACCTCTTGTCCGCTAGCCGCGCACAGACTCCACATACAACACCGAGAAGAGGCGCATTTTTGTTCCCCGCGGTAGAGTCTGCAGTCAGTCGACTAACAGACTGCCGCACTGCATCAGCACCCCATGCCTCAGACGAAAATACGGCGCGCAAAGCACGTCTTGTTACTCGGAGAGCCGACTGCTTTACTGCAGGCTTAGGATTGTGGGAAAGACAATTTTCCAGGGTCTTGGCATCAACCGCAATCAGGTCTAGGACAGTGGCCAACGGTGTGTTCTTGTCCTCGCTGGCCTGCTGCAACAGAATACAGCACCATTCCAACAGAACAAATGCAAACGAGGAAGCCAGACCTGGTCTAGAAGCCTCGATTTGCAATTTTTGCGTAAGGAATTTTAATTCTTCGGTCGCATTGGGCCCGCGGAGGAGAGAGCGGAGGCATTGTTGGACCGCCTGTCGGGAGGATCGATCGACATAGAGAGGATAGGTACGGAAGAGCAACTCGAGTATATCGTGATGGGTTTCTGGTGATATTTCAGACCCTATAAAAATGAATATTCAGTAAACCTGCTTGTCATAAGGCCGTGGATTATCACACTACCATTCTTGTCACGGAGTTCTTGCAGGGCCCGGAGCCGGCGCGAGGTCGAACTCGAGAGGAGAACGACCTGCAAGGCATCCAGATCCCCGGCCTTGACCTGGTCCCATGGAAGTCCATCCATGATCGGCGGTCAATACGGGGGAATGGAGAGAGAAGGGGGTGGTTCAGAGAGTGTTGAAGTTGGTGAAGTGGGCTAGAATGCTGTCATAAGAGTTTTGTGTGGGGAGCTGGATTCCATCCCGCCATTAAACAGCCATGGCCGACACTTCGTTCTTTACACATTTCAACACCCTTTTTGGGGAATATTCTACACCATATTTGACAGTATTTTATAGGCCAAATTCATTGGTCTTTGACCGCTGACTTTCAGCGTGCTTTGAAGACACCTCTGCTAGGCCCGCTAATACTTCAAGCCATAATGCCGCCGAGCAGCAAGAAAAAGAAGAAGCCCGCCTCCAACCCGGCTCGAGGCTTTGCGACAGTCTCTATGCCCTCAAAGCCTAAGCCAGAGGCAATATCAACACCATCTTCAGCCACCGAAGAAGCAAAAGCCACGCCGGAAACCGAGTCGCAACCTGAACGCACTGCTGTACGCACTGCAGACGCCACTGCACCACAAACAACATCATCGTTACAAGACTACACACCGGAGGAACTGGAAAAGCACCTTGAAGAAGCAGAACTCCAGATTCTGGTTGATAAATACGCTGCCAAGTGTAAAAATGACGCAGCGCGCCAGGTCACCAAGCTGGACAACGAACGCCGCGTTTTTCGACAGCAATCAGTAACATTGAGCCTTCTAGAGTGGTTACCGACAGATATTCAAGACAGTATTCTCGAACTGGCTGGTACCGAAGAGCATGACTATCTCATAGCAAGTGGACGGATCACAAGTTCAAAACAGGCGGGTTCTGAAGAGGATCTATACAACAAGCTTTGGACCCTGAAGGAAACACTGCTCAAACTCAACTTCCCAGAAAAGCGCGTCGAGGATGCACTGAAGCATGTTTTACAATATTTTGCAGGCAACTCAACCAGTGCCGGTCGGGATGTTGTGTGGAACCTTGATGAAGCAATTGAATGGTTGGCTACGCACAGTGATAAGAATGAATTACCCTCTTACACACAGACAAATACTCGCCCACTGAAAGACACGGATAGTGTCACCTCATGGATGACAGGTAAACCCTTTTATAGCCTGAGGTTTTCCATTAGGGCATAATGCTAACTTTTTGGCAGAATCGAAAGCTTCAGGGACTTCGACTCCTGTTTCATCCCAAAATCGAAGCAAGCAAGGGAAGAAAAAGGATGACTGGAAGGCAGCAAAGGTTGCCCCTCCTATTTCATATGATTCTGACAGCTCAGTCGACCCAGATATCATGGTTCCCGAATGGCTGGAACTGCAGACTCAACTCTACAGCCTGGAGCCAGATCTCTTCGACCGCGCCGGAAAGGGCAAGAAAGGTCGCAGCGGCGCTGGCAATCTGTCGAATGACCCTGAAGCCTCTAAATTGCAGCGGAAGATTGCTAAGATCGAACGTGATGTCCTTTTCGAACGCCGAGAAGCAGAGTATATATGGGAGCAAAAGCTTGATGAGCTCAGAAAGGATGCTTCATTCCTTCGGCGCCCGGTGGACAGAAAGAAAAAGTCTCCGACCGATGCAGAAGATCAGCCAAAGCCCGAGATTGACGAAGAGCTAGACCCAGCCCTCCTTGCGATCGACGGAATGGAGGATGCCCTCGGGGACTTGTTCCAAGGTGAAGCTGAGGATTCAGGCTCGATTTTAGACATTTCTCTTCCAGAGACCCAGGCATCATTCACACTCCGCGACTTTGGAAAATCGACCGGCCTGAGCCCACGGCGAGTCTTGGAGGAAACTTGCAAATCAAGAGACTCGTCTTGCATGGTTGTTTACCAAGATTTCTCCTCCTCAAGTCATTCGAACAGAAAGGCTCTGGAGATCCGATGGTCGAAGCCCCAGGAAACCCCATTCCCGTTAGCAGTGGAATCGATTACGCACAAATCGAATGCCTTGGTAACTTTTGTGTCAATGGATGCCCTTACAACGCCAGATGCGCAGCAGGCTGAGGGATACGTGTCGACTCTAGCTTTGTTCATCTTATTCCCACAGAATTCCAAGGAGGGCAAGGCCTACCTGCGGTTGCCAGCTGTTTGGAGAGAACTCTGGACTGAGTTTGCAACACTGCAGAAGACCCAGCAGGACGAAATCGACAAAACTACCGTAAAAGATTTAAAGCGCCTGATCCAAGAGAACCAAGGCACCTTCGAAGATGATGTTGTTCTATCTGACAACTTCCGGAAGAGAAACGGCGTTGGTAGCAAGCCGGGCACGCAGATGAAGGGGTCTGCGCGCGACAATTTCGGGGGTATTGATGACCGCTTGAAAGAAGCATGGATGGCTAAATCGTCGACGCCCTCCTATCACCGCATGATGCAAGGTAGAATGAACCTCCCAATCTGGGAGTTTAAAGATGAGATCCTGAGTACGCTCGACGATCACCGAGCTCTGATCATTTGCAGTGAAACGGGTAGCGGAAAGAGTACGCAGATTCCGTCATTCATTCTCGAGCACGAGATGATCCAAGGCCGACCATGCAAAGTCTATGTGACCGAGCCCCGCCGTATCTCTGCAATCTCCCTTGCTCGGCGTGTCAGCGAGGAGCTTGGTGAGAGCAAGAACGACGTGGGCACGAATAGATCTCTCATTGGATTTGCGGTGCGACTGGAAAGCAAGTTTACTCAATCCACGCCATTGATCTATGCGTAAGTTTTCACTTCTCTCTGGTTTTTACTGTGTGGTTGCTCAACTAATATTTTATAGAACAACGGGAGTGGTTGTACGAATGCTCGAACGGCCCGACGACTTCCAAGACATCACTCATGTGGTTCTCGACGAAGTTCACGAGCGCACTATCGACAGCGACTTCCTTCTGATCGTGCTCCGACGACTCATGGAGAAGCGGCCTGACCTAAAACTCATCCTCATGTCAGCCACCCTTGATGCGCAACGTTTCTCGAACTATCTCGGCGGGGTGCCAGTTCTGAACATCCCAGGGCGAACTTTCCCCGTGGAAATGAAGTATCTGGAGGATGCGGTCGAGATGACCAACTACCGTCTGTCGGAAGATGCCCAACACACAGTCCTTGACGATGATATGGATGACCCACCCACGGATGCCGACACCACAGGGGGCCTCCAAGCCAGTCTTGATGGGTACTCTAGACAGACCAAAGAGACTGTTATCAACATTGACGAGTACAGACTAGACTATGACTTGATCAAGAGATTGCTTCTGAAGATTGCTACGGCCCCGGAGATGGCTCACTACAGCAAGGCGATCTTGATCTTCATGCCTGGACTGGCGGAAATCCGTCGCTTGAACGACGAGATCCTGTCCGAGCCAATGTTCCAGAGGGGATGGATTGTACATACGCTTCACTCTTCAATTGCCAGTGAGGACCAAGAAAAGGCCTTCAATGTACCTCCGGAAGGCACAAGAAAGATTGTTATTGCAACGAACATTGCAGAAACAGGTATCACTATCCCGGATATCACAGCCGTCGTCGACGCAGGAAAGGAGAAGATCATGCGCTTTGATGAGAGACGTCAATTGTCCCGTCTGGTTGAGTCATTCATCTCGCGTGCGAACGCTAAACAGCGTCGCGGTCGTGCTGGACGTGTCCAGAACGGTATCTGCTTCCACCTGTTCACTAAACACCGCCATGAAAAGCTGCTTTCTGAACAGCAAACCCCTGAACTGTTGCGCCTTTCTTTGCAGGATCTGGTGCTTCGTGTGAAGATCTGCAAATTAGGAGAGGTGGAGCAGACACTCCTCGAAGCTCTTGATCCGCCGTCGTCTAAAAATATTCGCCGGGCCATTGATTCATTGAAGGAAGTTAAAGCCCTGACGAGCAACGAGAGTTTAACCTCCCTCGGAACACAACTGGCAAAGCTACCGCTGGATGTCTTCCTCGGCAAAATGATCATCCATGGAGCCTTCTTCCGGTGCTTGGATGCGACTGTCAGCATTGCTGCTATCCTTTCTTCCAAGTCGCCATTTGTGAACACAATCGGATCCAACTCACAACGCGATGGCGCACGAGCGTCTTTCCGAAGAGGTATGTCCCAATATATCGATCTCCCACAATTGATAACTAACAGACATTAGGTGACTCCGATCTCTTGACCGTATACAATGCTTATTGCAGCTGGAGACGCACAAGAAGCACACCGGGGTCCAATGAATACGCTTTCTGCCGAAAGAACTTCCTCAGCGCGCAGACACTGCTGGCGATCGAAGATATCAAGATGCAATTGGTAGTATCAATTGCCGACGCGGGTCTTCTGACCCTAGATGCATCACAGAAAGCGGCCCTCAACCGGTAAGAGAGCCTTTCGTCCAAACATCACATCTCAGCCTGACAAATGCTAACCAACCCCACAGTGCACGCTCCAACAGCCGAAACCGCCAATTCTTTATCATCCCTGAAGACTTCGATGTCAACAGCAACAACGATGTCGTGATCAATTCGGTCATCGCCTGGAGTTTCTATCCTAAGCTTCTGACGCGCGAAGGCAAGGGCTGGCGCAACGTTGGAAACAACCAGACAGTTTCACTACCCGCTGTTTCTGTCAACAAGAGGGCGGACTCGTCCGTCAAATGGCTATCATACTATAGCATCATGGCACGTGCCCGCAATCTCAATGCGCATGATACCAGCGCAGTGGACGATTTCGCCATAGCTTTGCTGTGTGGTGATGCTGAGTTCAAGGTACGACATTGATCATTCTTCGTGCTTCCCTTCCTTCCCTTCTGTCTCCTTTTCTGACAATCAGCTAACCACCGCCAAAATAGATGTATTCAGGTGTCGTCTCCATTGACGCGAACCGTATTCGATTCGCTGTGCGCGATTGGAAGTCTATGCTAGCCTTGAAAATCCTTAACAGCCGGCTGCGCGAGATCCTCTCGAACACTTTCCGCAACCCCCATCGTCCATTGTCATATAAGCATCAGCAGTGGATCGACATTTGGCAGCAGATCTTTGCTCAGGCTGGTAAGCGATGAATATACCAGCCGTGATGTGTGATTATGCTCTACACCTTTGATGAGATATGCCATGTAAAAATGATGAATATGGTTGGGTCCGGTATAGAACTTTGTCGGAATATTGTTAGCTTTAGAGTTACTTCAATGGACAAATACGCTCTTTCGTTCAAATTATGCCCAGTTTCTTTGTGTTTATGTATCTATATATCTTCTCGCTGCGACTTTTTCATTTTATCGATTAGAAACTGTGATCTATATTAGCTATGCCACTCATATTCTCAACTTGAGGGGGGGATATATATCTGAAGATGCACCACATCCCGAGATATCAAATCATATATCTCAAACCTACCGATCGAAGCTTAAGACTCAACCTCATACACTTTGACTTATATATATTCTACTGAGGCAGTACATATATGATCCATTCCGGCGATCTATCAGCAGGAACCGTAGCATCCCTACATGAACGACGGGAGACAGCATACTGCATCCACCACGCCTTCTAGAAGTGCGTTCAAGTCTACTTTGTACAGAGCACAGAGCACTGCAGATATGCCCGTCCTCTCGAGTCAATGCACCGACGCCGTCAGCACTGATCCGCCGTGCGTAAAGGATTGCATTATCATCGCCAACCGCTATCAGATCGAGATCAAAGCACAAAATAACTGCATAAGCATAAGAACAAGCCAAAGAATAAGTATACAACCAAAGCTTCTATTAGCCGTCCCAGCCAAAAGTCGGGACCAAGTCTATCAAACCTATTCCCACCCTTTTCCCACGGGAAACAATCGGTCTACGACAATCTGCAACAATCCCGCCATCCCAATCCCTAATCAAGGGATATACCAACCTCCCACCGCCAATACCAGCTCACCACAAACACAGGTTATCCCTTGACACGAGACTTGCAGTCGATGCAGGTCCTCAACCAGCGGTGAATACGTACCTCTGCGAGGCTGTGAGGCCTGAACACATAGGTAAGAACCTTGGAAGATTCCAGTGAACTGCCAACCCCATCCCCCATCCCCCCCCAGACATTCCTAAACCCGCATCAACCACAGCAAATAAATTTCCATTTTCCCCAAAAAAGCAAAAAAATACAATCCAATAGAGTCTTAGACACATCCACGACACTATCTGCACTATCCACCCCATTCACCCTATATGCACTCCATGCACAATATGAATGGCAGATATGCTTCGAGAATGTGGAAAATCCCCACGCGCGCTAACCTACAGCCCGGGAATGATTCGCACCCATAGGGTAATACGGAGTATGGAGTAGTTAGGCTGGATTCTGACTACTCCGTAGTTATGTACATGTACATTATCTCATGCACAGCAACCCAGTCTGTGGGCGGCACTTGTACTTACACGCTTGGTCTTGGCTGCCCTGCGCTGGCACTTGGCAGCTAGCTTGTCACTCAGGCGCTGGTTCATCGTACATGATACCTGCAGCTTGGGGGCTGCACGTTGCATGGTATTTGGATTCCTCGATTGACTAGTGACGCCTCTCCGGGGAGATAGAAGCGTGGATGGCGCGTGTTTTGGTGTCAGATGATCAAGTACATACTATAAAATGTGACCTGAGACAACGAAGAGACGGTGAGCCGACTACTCATTTCCTCTTTTGGGGCTTATTTGGATATATTTTTTTATTCTGTGTCCTGTTGGGATTAGGCCTGGTGTTCCAGACTGGGATCTCCTTGTTCTAGACTCGTGTTTGTTTTTGGGGGGGGGGGGAATTATCATTGCCATTCTCAGGGATGACATAGCATAGGGGGAGAATTGCTTATTTTGATACAAATGCTAGTATCACATGGGCTTTGCAGATAAGTTCATGATCTATGATTATGATTATGATTATGATTATGATTATGATTATGATTATGATTATGATTATGCTTATAGCTCCTTTGGTTTGTATGGGCTGAAATGTTGGGGTAGTGCAGAAGGTGGTGGACTTGAAGTATAGGTACAGTACATTTTGTACGACATAGAAAGCATCTCACAAGAGTGGCATGTTTGGACGTTGTACATCCAAGTTAAACCTTTATGTTTCTATGTTTTCTATGCTTTCTACATTTCTACATTTCCTTATCTGCCCTCTGACGTTGTGCCGATCGGCTAAAATAGCCCGACATCGGCAGGTTTGGGAATATCTCCCTTTTTTGTTTTTTTTTTTTTTGTTCATCTTAAATCGTGGATATTAGTCTCACCTATACACTGTAGTCTATAAGGAATATATAATACATAACCCCATACAAATCAACGGTCGACATACATCCCAACATTAAACCTCCACAACAGCGGGTCACTGCATACCCAGATGGAGCTACGGAGTATGGGATAATGCTCTGTGCCACGTCTGCACGCAGGGGGGGGGGGGGCCAACTGGCGGTGAATCCACACGATCTAGCCCTTCCTACGTGGTTGTTGCCGCAGCCAGTCATTGTTGCGTTGGATCATCGATCGGCGGGCTGCTGGAGTGAAAAGCCAATCATTGGCGCCGCTGGCTTGGATGGGATTTTAGTCTCGTTACACATTTGGCCGGAGCCATCCTAGCTATTTCGGAGATATGAGGAATTTCAGGTTTATATTTTGGTTCTGAACTAGACTATGGTCACTGGAGCAAAAGCGAATGGAGTAAATGACTTGAGAATAGTGGCGCTTGCTAACGGTTACGACAGTTGACTTATTCAAGAAGGGTTTTTTTATTTTTTTTATTTTTTTTATTCTTGTTTATTTCTTTTTGAATTAGAGGAATTCACTAGGAGATATGGTTATATTGTACTCTGTTCAACATGCAACATGCGAAATACCCAATGCAATAATTACTTCATACTCAACTATTGTTGGGCCTCTTCTCCCCCCTCTTTTGCTACACAAGCACTAGAGTGTGTAAAGGCAAGATGAACGTGCAGTCGATCTCTTGGCTCCACGGGAAAATGCAATGCGAGGTTAAATCCAAGGTTGCACGGCCCCAGCCTAGTTCCATCACGCCAGATCCTGGCTTCGTGGTGCGTTGTTATTCGCGCGAGGGAAGTGGGCGGCGTCTGGCTCACAGCAAATCACTTAAGTCACATGGAAAAAAAAAGCAGAGTCACAATTCGAATGTTATATTGTTTCAGGGTTGTATATATAAATATGTCCACGCCTATACCTACTTGGGCTAAGTACCTCTGGATACCGTGGGCCTATGGTAGCAGTAGACGGGGCTATACGGACGCTATCTGGCCCCATCCTGTACAACACATCAATTGCAGGGAACATCCCTGTAAGCCATCGGCTTTTAGTCAAATTCTCCTCGTGTCCGAGTCTCACGCTGTACAATGGTACTCCGTAATTATGCTGTACCACCCACGCCCTCAAAGGCCTTGTACCCATTGTGCGTGTCCCCGATCGTCAGTCTGACGGCCTTATCTGGCATCAACGTCTGCCCAGACGGCTTCGGGCATATTTTGGTGTGAGGGACAGCATGGGGAAAGCATGGCAGCCCCTGGTGAAACATTATAGACAAGGGTAGAAAAAGGAACAAACAAGAGCCCCGCATAATTTGTATATGATAATAGTGCTACTTGAAGAAAAAAAAAGGCCAGAGAAACAGGGGGAAAAGAAAGAAAGCCAAAAAAACCCCCAAATTAAAAAAAAAAGTCCTCTGTTCTCATAAGAAAAGCCTGAAAGCTGCACGGACAAAGTCTGCAGGGTAACTCGCTGCAAGGTACGGACGAACCCGTCGATCGACGCGAGATTGACGACGTAAACATTGAAGTGGAGGTTCTAGTTATGGGAGGCTTGTTATGGAGAGACACTAAACCTTGGAAGGATTTCTCTAGTCTCCGTATGTAACCTCTTAACTCTACGATCCACCGAGTTGATACACGGAAAGCCCCGGAGGGACGATCAGTAAAGGAATTGACACATGAATTATATTATTATATTCTATTTAATTTCTACTCCTACAGAGTCAATTACTACGGAGGACGGAGCACAGGGTGAGTAAATGATTGAGATATTTCAAATACTTATAATATTGCTCCTAGGTATACCTATCATATATGAACAGGTCATCTTACATTTTCGGCTCAACGGTTCGATATGATGCATCACACCCGAATTGCGGAGTTGCCGTACCAATAACTGGGTGGATTCATAGTGGATCTTTCATTTGAGCTGGTTTTGATTAATATTCTCCATTTCTCATTTCTTCATTTCTGTCGGGGAAGAAGGTAACAGAATAATCGAAAGTAATAAAAAAGCCACAACCGAGTCCTGGCCCACTCCCTCATTTCCATCCTTTTATCATTCAGCCCTCAAATCCTCAAGGAAGGCCATTTCCTTTTCCAGTAAGGAAATGGTGTGTCGATTCAGGCGGATCCCTCCCCATGGCCCCCCCTAAACTACTGTATGCTGTATGTGCAGCGGGTATCGGGCCGTCGATAGCGAGCTGTGCAGGGGTCTGTCAGTGGCCCCCTCTTTCTCTTTTAATTTTCCCGGAGCTCTCTGGGCCTAGCGTATTAAGCTGGTTAGTACCTGCTTTCGTGTCTGGCCTGAATGTCTGTACTCCGTACGGAGTAAGAAACTAGGTATTCTTACTTCCCAGAAGATTATTGCAGACTAGAGAACCTGCCAAGGATTCAACATATATATTAATCATTATCCAGGATCTGGCCCGTATTTTCCCGGCCCCATGTTCACCGACCTCTCAAGGGTCTGTGTGGTAGACGCCACTTGCAGAATCCAAATCCAAATGCAAATACTTGAAAACTGGAAATCGTATTCCGATCATGATCTCCCCGAAATCGCATAAATTAACCATTGCATCTATATGTATGGTCAATGCATATTAGGGTAGGACTGGGAAAAAAAAAATTATAATAATAATAATCGGTGAATCCCTAGCTGTCACTTTTTTTATTTTACGGAATACGTGGGAATTGACATCTGTCAACCTTGAACCGTGATTTTCAAGTTGGAAATCAAGTCCGTGAATAGTCTAGGTCTGCTAGTGGAGAATACATAGGTACGTAGTAATAAGATAGAGTAATAAAAAAAGGACTAAACGCAAGGGGACTTTGGCCCTGCCCTCTTTTCACCTTGGCTTCTGTTGTATGGTCTTTTTTCCAGGAAGAAATTAGCGGTGTACTGGGGTCGAGTTGGTTTTGATGTTCAGCGTCTCTTTACTCCCCCCTTACTGGGATCTGGCTCTGGGCTTTTTTTTTATTATACATCTTTTTTTATTGTTGGGCATAGCCTGTAAATATATGGGGGAAATAAAATCGAAACTCAAAACAAATATTCATATTATTTGCTCTTATTCTTGGAGGATTATTATCCCGGCTATCCCGCCTATGAACGATGTTAGGTGTACTCCGTATATTAATTCTAGACTCTATCCAGGAATAGGATCCACGTTCATAAGTATAGAAGAAACAAAAGAAATAGTAAAAAAAAAAGAAAAAAAGAAAAGAGGAGTTTCTGGATGCATCATCATGGGGTCTCTCAGTTGAGATTACGATGCTACGTATGAACATCTCATTTCAATTTGGGCTAAAATTGGGTGGACAAATTCTGGACTAAAAGCTCTCTTTTTTTTCTCCAATTTTTTGTTCGATTTGTCTTTTTGCTTTTTTCTCTCTAATTTTCTCATTTCTCTTCAACTGTTTCGGTAACCGCCTAGCCTCTGACTGGTCTCTTCCTGGTACTTGATAGGCATTGGAAGAGAGAGAACAGACCCTTGATCGACTTCAAGCCACCCGTGTTTCGTGGTTCCCTCTGAGCCACTGATTTTCCCCTCTGCATCCCTAGGGTGTGACGTGCTTCTTTCCTCTTTCTCTCTCCACTGTTACTCACGGCCCGTCTTAACGCCTAGATCGTCCCGAACCATAAAAAGAAAACAAAAAGGGCTTGGTATGATTGTTTCTTGGCTGAAATGATTGTAAATAGATAGCATTGCAATGGTCCACTTGAATCGGGTATAGCCGTAGGTCTTTGAACGGAGGACCCGGAGCGATCGACCGGTGGTCACCTCTAATAGTAAGATATCCGAGAGGGGACAAGGCTCCGCCTATGCCCGGTGAATGATTTAGAATGAATTTTGTTTTGGCGCTGAGATTGATTTTAGCCGTTTCTTTAAGACGGACCTTGCAGGTGTTAGCTTGTAACATACCCCAATTAGAGGGGAAATGGTGCAAGCGCTGACTCCAGAAGCGGGAGAGTGCAATCCGCAATCGACGGTGCAGCCGCCGCGCATTGCCGGGCCTTTTTTTTTAATTTTTTAATTTTTAATTTTTTTACATTTCTCCCCCTCTCTGCAGCCACTGACAGATGTCTTGCACGATGAAAGATATGTCGGGAGATTTGAATTTCCAACTGTACTCCGTACTAGTAATGCACTATAGTGCCTAGGTACTTTGTACCTGTGTATTAGTATTCTTCGGGTAATTATAGTATCTTAACCGTGGTTTCGACCCATTAACGTCGGTTTCAACCGTGGATGTGTTTCCCCCGTTCTTCCCTCCCCCCCCCCCCCCTCCCCGGTTGACCACCCATGGTTCACTTGAGTGGGACCCGCGCGCGTGGAGACGAACCGTCTCAGCTATTTCTGAAATGCCTGGGGTGTTTATTACATTTTATGAAACATGACTACCTTGTATATAGAATTATCGCATTATAGGATATATGGTATATAGTACTAAATACAAGGATGAATCCTACTCCTGCAGTTTTGCCAGTTTTGCCTAGCCAGAAATAGTATCTAGAGGTCTAGAGTAACCCTCTCCTAAAGTAATCAATTAATTGAATCTGATCGGTTGACTCCACTAAGGGAATCAACTCCCAGATCCAGCGGGCCTATCCCGGCTGATCAACATGTTGCTTTTCTGCCTGTCACACAGACCAGGATCCTCAGCTGGGAATATTTCTCTTTGACTTGTCCCTACGGAGCACAGTTTTCAAGGTTATAATACTCCGTACGAATTGGGAAATGCTAGTTAATTTTGGTCAACCTGGTTAATACTAAAGGAAATGATTTACCTTGGACGCTCAACTCTGATCCGAATGGTCCTTACTTGGTGGCGTAGAATAATAATTATAAATATTTACCCCTAAAAAAAAGAAAGAAGAAAATCAAGATAATATATGGAAAGCAAGAAAAAGAAAAAATAAAAATAAAAAATCAGAAAAAAAAGAGAAGACTGAAAAAAAGCAAAAAAGAAAAGAAAAAAAGAAAAAAAGAAAAAGAAAAAGAAAACCCCAGCAGATATCGAGTCTAGAGGATGATCTGAACGCACGGTTCTGGTAGTCACTCACACTCTCTCTCTCTCCACCGGGTCCACTGTGATTGATTCGATGGGCTCTCTCTCTCTTTCTGTTTCTCTTCTTCTCCCTCAAAAGACGGGGCAAGCCGGGATTTCTGCAGACAATATTCTTCTCTTTCTCTTAAAAGAACGACCCTTAGTCAGCTTCTTCTTATCCTCCACTGATCGACTTTCCCGCTGCGGCTCGGCGTCATTTCGCTTCACCTCTTTTTCCCCTCTCTTAACCGCTTTGCTTAAGTTTCACTGTACGATTTCCTTTTATTTTAAGAGCCCTTTGCCCTTTTCCCAGTTTATTTTAATATTTTACTTTCTATCTTTTGTTTGTGCTTTTTCTTTTTTGCCTTTTTCAAACGCCATCTATCCAGCCTGCAGTGCATAGGGATGCGTTTGCTGCACCACCCCAGCCTCCACCTTTCTGTACGTCTGACTTCTTTTCTCAACCGCCCCCCCCCCATCCCTCGACTGTCTGAGACTTTGACCTTTCCCCCCCTACCTTCATCCGGCTTCGGCCTTATTTCATCATTCAATGCGCTCCATTTTCAGAGTTTCTTCTTCAATGACATGATTCCTGCATGACCTTGAAACGACTGCAAAACTTACTTTTTTTTTTTTTGTTTAGTTCCAAGCTTCCGGACTTTGATGTGTTCGACGATTGTTAATGACTCTGACGACCATTGTGCCTCTCTGAATTCGTCTACTTCTTCAAAAAGTCTTTACTGCGCTTCTGTTTAGGCCCGAGTCTTCACAAAAGGATAACGACTTCTACGAAGCTTCATTACGATAGTTGCACGCCCCTGCATCGCCTGCATCTTGCATCAATTTGCTATATTTTTCTTTCTCCAACGTTTGATCCTGAAAGCCCCGTTGAATATTTCGTTTGCAACTCTTTCTCTGTCTTCTCTTTTTCCCGTGCAACGTTCGCAAATTCCTCTGGTTTCCAAGGCTTCTGCAGCCTATATTGATAGCACGCCGGGCGACATTTACGTCCGCTGCTCGCTTCATTCCTCTATTCTAAACCGTTTATCCGTGCAACCGAAAAGCTGGAGCTGCCATCGATCTCGCAGGTCCATACCCGCGGTCCTGCTGACATCCCCTGGTACAACCATCACGCGGCGGAACGACCGTTATTGCCCGGCGACAAACTCCCCGCTCTCAGCCTGCCGACAGCCACCCAGGGCCTCTCCCGGACCGCCTACCACGATCCGTCCCTGGCCAATTCCACCAATTCCAGCGCTCGCACAAGTCTCTCCGGTGCTTCAGTGCCTGTCAACGAACCGAGGAGTCCCCCGCCCTCTGCGGACCTGTCTGGGACCCAGGGCCGACTTTCATTAGATTCTTCCGCCCCGACTGAATACAGTCTCCCCCCTCGGTCAACGAAGGGTACTATCCTAGCCCAACTTCTCTCGGCAGCATGAACCAGACCCAGCCATACATGGACGTCCACTCGCACATGTCTTCAGCTCAGTCATACGCTCCTCAAGGCGCTACCGCAGGCGCAATGTCCCACTACCAGTACCACGGGCAACCCCCTGTGATGCAGCCCGCGTCGTCTTACGCCCCGGCTGCTTACCCCCAATATGGATACGCCCCTGGCGTGACTTCACCCCCAACGGGACACCCACCAAGCTCAATGGGTGGCCAGATGCCGGCTCAGTTGCTGCCGTTGCCTGGTAAGCTCCAAAGCCAGAATGTGATCGATGATTATTCTGATCGTTATCAAGTGAGCAATCACGCCGCCCCTCCAAGTGGATATGGGAACAGCACCGGGGCTCCGCTACAAGGATTCGTCTTTGATGGTACCGGTCAAGTGGCTCCTCCGGGAGCAAAGCCACGAGTGACAGCCACATTATGGGAAGATGAAGGGAGTCTCTGCTACCAAGTGGAAGCGAAGGGAGTGTGTGTAGCTCGACGAGAAGGTAAGCTCATTCTGTGAGAAAAGGTTAATTGGGGGCTTTTTTTTTTGACTGGTTCTTTCTCGCAGACAACCACATGATCAATGGTACAAAGCTGCTCAATGTAGCCGGCATGACCCGTGGTCGACGTGATGGAATTCTCAAGAGCGAAAAGCTTCGCCATGTTGTGAAAATTGGCCCGATGCATTTGAAAGGTGTCTGGTATGTATTTTGATCGCACAGCACGTGCAGCATCAGTCGCTAACTCTTCTCTTCAGGATCCCATTTGAGCGTGCTCTGGAATTTGCCAATAAGGAGAAGATCACCGATCTCTTGTACCCACTATTTGTGCATAATATCGGTGGTCTGCTATACCACCCTGCCAACCAGACTCGGACAAACATGGTAGTGCAAGAGTCTCAGCAGCGACGTTTGGAAGGCCCTCCTCCGGGTCCCCAGCGCACGCCGTCTGGCTCTCAGCAACCCCCGATTCACCATCACCACCCCTCCCTTCAGACTCCAATGTCCTCTCACATGTCCCAAGGCCCGATGAGTGGCCAGCCGGGCTCCAGACCAGGCCTCGAGCGTGCCAACACCTTTCCCACACCACCCGCCAGCGCCTCCAGCCTGATGGGCGTCAACAACCAAGGCAGCTCATACGAATGGGGTGGACAAGTGCCCCACACACAGCCCTTGTCCATCGACACCACACTGAGCAACCAGCGCTCAATGCCAACCACACCGGCAACCACCCCACCGGGCAACAACCTGCACGGCTTGCCAGCCTACCAAAGTCAACCCTACGACAACTCTAAGCCGTACTACTCCGCGGCACCACAAACGCACGCCCAATATGCGCCTCACACTCCATTGACTAATTCAGGAATGTCCAGCTACGGCCAACCCCTGCCGGGCGGATACATGAAAAGCGAGATGGCGCCACCAAACCCACGCCCTGGCGCCTCAGAGCCCGAAACCTCCGAGCGCGACCCAAACCGCTACAGTCAGAGCAATGGTCCCGGCGAGACCGTCTCCGAGCACGAGCAGGAGTACATGCAAGACCACAACGCCGGCTACAACTCTAACCGCGGATCCTACACTTACACCACAAACCCTTCCGTTAGCTCACTGACCGGCGAGCACTCCCAACTCACCCCGGAAATGACCAGCTCCCCGAGCCAGCAAAACGGCTCCGGTCGCATGACCCCACGCACGGGCGCTGGCCCCCCTCCTCACTGGGCTTCGGGGTATAACACTCCCCCCCGTCCTGCAGCCGCCACTACCCTATACAATGCCGTCAGCGATACGCGCGGAACCCCAGCCAACGGTGCTTCGGACCCTTACTCCATGGCCTCGACCACCGCCCCGGTCTACGCGACTGGGAATGGCTCGTTGAGTGCGGGCAGCAAGCGCATGCGCGAGGACGACGATATCCGTCCTCCCGAGAGTACCGCTGAGTACGAGACTTCGAAGCGCCGTAAGACCATCACCGATGCTACCCTTGGTGGTCCGCTTGGTGGTCCGGTCGGTGGCCCGCCTATTCTTCAGCCGATGAAGCCTAGCGCGGTCATGGCTCGCCATCGGTGAGAGTATGTGATTCAATTGTGGTTTCTAGTTAGCTTTCAGCTTGTGGTTCTGGTTCTGGTTTCTGGGTTTCGCATCGGGCCTTTGGGTTTTCAACTGGATTCCTTTTTCTTTTCTTTTTTTCTTTTCCTGTTGGTTCTATTTCTCGGTCGGAGTTTGTTTTTCATCATAGACCGCGCAATGCAACAACCCGCATGGCGCGTCGTGGTCTCGTCTGTGTCTTACCACGGACATGTGGAGACCGAGACTGGCAGACCCGACGGTGTCGAAACGAAACGAAGCTCATTTGTCTCTGCATTTTATGTTTTCAAGTTGAAATCTTGGCTGTTTTCGGGAATATTTAACTTGTGTGGGGAGAAGGGAAGGACTAGGCGCAAGATCTGTTCACGGTCCAACATTAGAAAAACATTTCTTGATACCTATATGTTGAAAGAACTTGTCATTTGTTGAAGACTTGGATGGTGATCGCAAACCTCGATGACTACGATGTGACGAATCTCTTATGAACGAATTTTCTTTGTGTGATGACTTGACCACGAGCCATCTTCATTAACGAGCTGCTATTTTGTTTTTGTTTTTTATCATTTGTTGCTTTATCATTTACGCGCTGGGGTTTGAAAAGGATATTCTTTGTGGCATGGCCTCGGCTTTGGTTTTACTCCCCTCTCTACTTCTCTGCGCTGCTATTGCTTCTGCTTCTGCTACTGCCCCTCTACTAGAGAGATGATTATCATGGTAATGAACGGTTATGAACTCTGGGTCTGCATGCCTTTAGCGACATACAACGTTGGTTTTGTCCGGTCTAAATGGATTTGTTCTTTTTCGCACTGTGCTTTTCCATAGTTTGTATTTGGCTTTGGATATTTCGTTTCCCTGACACTGTAAGCCTTCATTATACTTCTACTTTAGTCACATACCTCCCAGCACGTGACCAGACCTACCCTATCTCGCCCAAAACAGCAAAATCAAAACACATCCGAACCATGGTTCCTTCCGCTTCATGCCACGGCGGCTTCTTGCCAAATTTCAACTCAGACAGTATCACATCCATTAACCTCAAATAACGGAAGGGAACCCGCGCTACAACCCCGCAAGACCCAACCATGACAACCGACAAACCAAAACCAACCGCAAAACCACAACCCCCAGAACCACGAAACCACCTCTATTTCGATCCCTGGCAGTCAGCCTCAACCGGCCACCAACGCGCAGCCGAAGGGGGCGGCTTCCTCGGCTCGACATCATGGCGGGATGCACGCTCGGCGAAATTAACCAAGCAATATCAAAGCGGGGATTGTCTTCCAGGACGGGGAAAGGGATTGGGATTGGGACAAGGGAACAAAGCAACACAAGAGTCGACACTCGTGCCCGGTGCCTTCAATGGGAAGTGCCCATCACAATCGCCGCCTAAGATACCCGCTTCCGGTGCATGGGCTATGATAGCCGGGGATGTGGCGAAGCGGAATGAACTCGGTGTTCGGGATATTCGGTCGTTTATGGGTGTTAGCAAGAGAACGGCGGTTGATGAGCTCGAGAAGGATACCAAGACGGAGACGAAGAAGATTAGGGTTGTTGGTGGAGGAGGTCGGAGTTTGAGTCCGGCTCGAGATGTAACGGAACAGGATATGGAACAGGATATGGAAACGGAAAAGGAAAAGGAAAAGTCTCAAATAAAAGACGAATCCCAACACGACTCCCGTTCTGGCACCACCCTTGACCTAAAATCGACTTCGAGTATTTTCGCTGGTGTCTCGATCTTCATCAATGGCTCTACCCTCCCCCGGATCTCGGAGTACAAGTTGAAACATCTACTCGCTTCAAACGGGGCGAAGACTTCTATCTATATGGCCCGGAAGACGGTGACGCATGTTCTCGTCGGACAACCCAATACCAGGACTGGGAGTGGAAGTGGAACAACTGTTTCTGGGGCAGGGGGAGGTCTTGCTGCCAGTAAGCTCCAGCAGGAAATTGCCCGTGGAGGGTGGAAAGGTGTGAAGGTTGTTAGTGTGGACTGGTAGGTACTATTATGATGCTGTTGAATGACCGGCGAGTGATCTCTTCTGACGTTGGTATCGCTAGGGCTCTCGAGAGTATCAAAGCTGGACGTCGTCTTGCCGAGTCCCGGTTCCCTGGTATGCATGTCGCGGCTAAGGGGCAGCGGAGTGTTGCTGGGATGTTTGATGTGCAGGGGGTGAAGGAGTGATCTTCTTTTGCATGGATATGGTTGACATTTAGCGACTTGCTTTTTTTTTATGTTTGCATTGCATTGCATATGGCGTTTTGCCATGGATGGTGTTTCGGATAGAGTGGGTTTTGGGTCAATCTTTTGGGTTGGAATGATGAATCTTTCAATTACGTGCACTTTATGATACCCAATGATCTATGATCATATCGAATTTAATCTGATCGTCATGACTATGAATAGCTGCTTTGGAATTTCTCTCGTTTAATTGACTAATGCACTGCCGTTGCCGGTATAACTAACTTATGATGGATATTGACTTCTAGTACTCTAATTTCGTTGACCCTTGTATATGAAGTTCTCATTTCATTAATCGTGCACCATTATCATAACATCCATTATACACAGAATCAAAATCAAAATCACATGTGCATGTATATGTACAGACCGGTGATAGAACCAGGTTCGATAACATAACACAAAATCAAAAAAAAAAAGAAATCAACAAAATCTTCCAACGCCATAGCCATGCAAAATACTATGTGAGAAAGAAAACAGGATAGATCCGCCATAAATCAGAATCCCAGAATGGCAGTATAGGCCAGATAGATAACGAAGATTTCTCACGTTCACCTGAACGAACTTCCCCTACCTCCGCGTGCAGCATACGTTTCACCATCATGGCTGCTATTGTCCGACATATGCCGACGCCAGCCGCTCTGTTGGCGGGTCGGGTAGACATGTGGGGGTTCATTGTGGCCTCCTGACTCGTTAGAGAGGGTCGCTACCATATCAGAGTCCGAGGAGACTGATCTCAGACCCGAGGCATCGGTTGCGGTGGGCATGAGATCGAGGGTGGTGGTAGGCGTGATATCAGGGAGTGGGGGGAGGGGGTTTGGATGGCGGTGGGTAGAGAAGGAGGATTGGGCAGGAGGTGGAGCGCGAGAATGGGCATGGACAGAAGAGGTTGTCCGTGTGCGAGATCTGCTGTCGCTGCCCCTCGATGAAGGGTGTCTCCAGCCGTCTTCTTCGTGAGAGAGGGGTTCTGGGGATGAGGTGGTTTGTCGGTTGTGCGGGAGGTAGTAGGGGTTGTTGGATTCGGAGTAGTCGTCATGATTATCCTCGTAGGCGGGGAATGTGGCGGTATTGTTGCTGGACACGGAGTTGCCGTGTGGTCGCCCTGCGAACATGGGCTGGGGCTCGCCAAGTTCTGACTCGGCGCTTGACCAGCGGTCTAGCTTTTCGTTCAGGGGTTCTTCTTCCGGTTGTGAATGGCGTGAGTCGCCGTGGACGAGACCGAGGGATTCTTCCTCAGTTGCGGACTTGCGCATATCGGCTGCCAGGTGCGTTCGGCGTAGGATTCCACGGGGCGAACCTGGCGTGGGTTTCACGGAAGACTCGCTGTCGGTCTTTGTACGGCCCATCATGGTGTTAAAAGAGAACTGGCGGCGGGTAGTGTTGGCGAGAGGTTCGGGTGCAAGGGAGTCGGGCTTTTCGTCTGCCCATGAGATAGACCGTGGTGTATCGCTACGCGGACGGTTTGCGTTGAACGGAGCCTCCAAACCTCCAGCCATACCGGCACCATGGTATTCTGTGTCAGCATTGCCACTTTGGTGTGGCATGTCTGTCATTCCCACCGATTGTGTATTGACGTTAGAGCTTTTCTCGTCTTCTGTATTTATGGCCTTCCACTGGGAAGGATGAAGCACGCTGGTAGCCCGAGACCGAATGTTATCCATGAAAGAATGACCGCTTTGCTTGGTGCTAGGTCGGTGATCTTCCTCATGCTCGTCAGCGGGCAACCGGGACATGCCCCACGGGGGATGTTGCTGCTTGACCGAGGGTGTTCGTGGAGTGATTGGTCGTGACATAGTTGGTCCCTCGCCAATGACAGTTTTGCGCCGGCGCAGGCCATCCCATTCGATTATCTCATTCTCGCCTGGCACTGTCAGGGTAT
Source organism: Penicillium hordei (assembly GCF_028827395.1). Taxonomy (NCBI): domain Eukaryota; kingdom Fungi; phylum Ascomycota; class Eurotiomycetes; order Eurotiales; family Aspergillaceae; genus Penicillium; species Penicillium hordei. Next base: position 6,718,080 of record NW_026623142.1, read on the forward strand.
CCTCATGTTTGTCATGGAAGAAACGGCGGGCTTCATCTGATTCCATAGTGCGGCGAGCAGTCGAAATGCGACGGATGATAGAGGCCGCACCACGAATTGAGTCTGCCTTGGGCTCGGATTCGGGTTCTTCTACTGCGGCAACCTCTCGAATTTGATCCAGATCGCCCTTGAAAATAGCAGCATCGGGGACGTCCTTGGCGGACTTGGATAGCTGCAGTAACACCACACCGGCGCAAATTTGCAGGAACCCAATGATGACGGTTGCAATCTGGATTCCTGTGCCCTTGAAGCCTTGGAACAGAATTGCGGATGTGATAATGGTGGCGCTAGTAAACATCACATAGTAAGTCGGGGTGACCAGAGCGGCATTGAAAAGATTAAGGGCTTTCTGTATAGCAGGGTTAGCACAGCCATGAGACACGAGGGTGAAGAGCGTACATTGAGATAAATAATCTCAGTTAGCAGTGTCCCAATGACAAACACAAGCAAGATATATAGGAACCAATGCTTGAACTGCTCCTCGCCATTAATCTGAGCGAGAATAGCAGAGCCCAAGCCCTGGGTAGCGACGACACTCAAGCCACCAACCATGCTGCAAATACTGATATAAACAAACATGCTCGACTTTCCATAACGTGGACCAACCCAAAGAGCCGTAAAAGCAGCTCCAACGATGATCAACCCGGTATAGACCAGAAATCCAGGCTGAATAACAAAATGCTGCATTCCCTGAATATCCTTGACAGACGACTGCTCAGGTGCATTCATAGCAATAGTCACTGATCCAATAATACAACAGAAACAGCCAACCTTCCCCACGAAACTAAGCCGTTCCTTGAGGAAAATCGCCGACAGAATTGTCGTAATCACAACCGATAGTGCACCAAGAGGCGTAACCAAAATCGCATCGACAAACGCATACGCCACAAAATTGCAGATCTCTCCAACAATCATCAGCGACATGCCAGTCCACCACCAAAAGTTCTTGAGATATCCATATCCCTCACCGGCCTCCTCATTGTACTTCACGTTCGCCTTCAGTAGTCCGATTTTCTTAACCACGAACGATATCCCGATGAAGACACCTGATGCGACAGCCAGCGAAATGCCGACGGCCTTGTACACCGGAGGGCGGCCTGAGGATTCCGCGCGGGCGAGGAGGTTGTTCGCATGCGATAAGGCGGAATTGGGATCCATGATTGTGGAAGTTGGAGATTAAGCCCACACTGACCAGCAGTGGGAAGAGGCGAAGAGTTGTGTCGCGGGGACAGAGTCGTCCGAAGACGAGACTCAGCGACTATTTGAAACACTTGACGCTGCCACGATATCGATAAAGGCTGGGCGTATCGCTGGGGTGATTATCAACGAGGGGCCTGCGTCAACAACGGTTTCGAGTCGGACTGTCGCAACAACTTTTGTAACAGGGGAGTAATTGTAACTTAGAATATTGGCGATCTGGGAATGCTTCTGGAAAATGTCCACGAGGAAAAGAAAAATGTGAGATTCCGCAAGGGGGGGCACGTCAGCCGTTGGCGCTATGACTCTCGGTCTCAGATGGCAAAGATACGACTTTGAGAGTATTTAAGGAAGTAGAATCTACTTAAGACAAAAATTCAGGAGTTGAAGAATTGAAAAAAAAAATAAACAATCCACAATTATCAAAGAAATCAAGAAATCAAGAAAAGGGGAAGGGGATCGATATACAAAACAAAGAGGCTGGGAGGTGGGGAAAGGAGGTACTGGTACTCCTGAACAGGGCGGGCTGGGCTATGATCGGCAGGTACCTGTACCTTCCAGAGTTTTGGCATCGGCCGATGTTGCTTAGTCTATGGAGAAGATGGTGCATTAGGCTGCCCTTTGATGAACGATATACAACAATACTCCGTATACGGAGTATACTAAGATCAACAAGCAATTGACTTGCCCATGAGAAATACGTACTTTGTATATTTTACATGGATGCCTAATATAGAAGTGTCATGCTTTTTTTTTTCTTGTCTCACATAATTATTATACAGAACATCAGTTTCCACATTTGCTGTCTCATAAATGTCATCATTCATTATGCCCAACGAGGCCAGCACTGACCATCGTTCATAGGGGATCAACTAAGACAGCCCCCCTCCCCCCAATAAATAGAATTGCATGCGCCCAAAACACCCTCTCAGCCCTAATAAACCGTCTCAACAGAGGGGTATTCAGCAGGAAACAAAAACAGCGTGATGCACATGTAAAAAAAAAAACAAAAAAAAAACGCCGAGAGATGAAAGCACACGAGAAGGGATCACGGATCACCGCACGTGGTAGCTAGGCTTCCGTTGTCGGTTCACCGTTGGTGGTGGCTCATCAACTGGGTAAGGAGGTCGGACTTTAGTGTTCGAAGTAGACGATGTTGCTTGGGAGAATAGCGGTGCGGGCATAGCCACGCCACCATCGTCTTCTTGAGCCGGGTATGGGATGGGCGTCTTGGGTGGCACTGGTGGTGCTGATGGCATGCCATTGAAGGTTGTAAAATATTCATCACTGCGGGTAGGCGAGCTCTGTTGTTGCGAGCTTGGGCGGCTTGCAAGCTCGTGGCTTCGACGATAGTCACTGCCAGATTGCCGGGGTGGAGAAGTAGGTATGCTATCCTGAGGTGTTGGATGAACTGGGAGCGTGTCATCCGGTGGTGATGTAGTCACCACGGTTGGAATACGTGGCGGCGCTTGTGAAGACGGAGCGTGGTGTAAAAACTCTGCAGGTAGTTCTGCAGGTAATTCGACAGCAAAGTGCGCAGGGGGTGGAACGTGTGATTGGACGGGAGGAGAAAGCGAGAGCTCTTCAGTCGCAAGGTCGAAGGATAGATCGTCGCGATCCCCGCCAGCTGCGGCGTGGCTCGCCAGCCGGCGGTTCATGCGATCAATCTTAGCAAATCTCACACCCGCTTCTAGAATCATCTTCTTGACTTCAGGCCTGGCCAGATATTGCCGTGTGTTGGTGCTGATATCAGCTAGCCGGTTCCACTCGTTCATGCCGAACTCGCCAACGCCAACCTCGACATTGAGGCGGAAATAATTGTCTTTGCTGACATTGCGTTTGGCGAGACGGTCTCGAAGCATATCATTGTGGATATCCTCGCAGCCCTCAATCTTCGTCATCAGCCGACGCCGCGCCTCAGCGAATGTGCCAAATGAGTCGCCGAAGAAATCCTCCCACCATTCATGTTGTCGGTTATTAGTACCAGATGGGCGCTTTCCAGTTCCCACACTGATAAAGACCCCAACATCTCGACCTGGCCACTCATTCACAACAGCCTCATCAAGGACCAGTGGCGCGGGATTGAATGTTCCATGGCCCTCATCAATAAAATGGTGTTGACCAATCTGAATGGGCTTGAAAGCAAGCCCCGTCGCGGATGTCGCACGTCCTGCTTGCCAGACAGTGCAATCAAATTCAGGTGGAGGTTCTCGGCGGGAGTCGTAGGACCGTAGAAGGACAGCTGATCCCTTGCGCGGGGTGCCCTTGTACATGGCAGTGACGGCACTATCTTTCATATCAGTACCAACGACCCATGTTTTCACACTGTAAAACTCACGTTTTCGTCCGATTTTCTCGGGTATCATAAAGCAACGCGTCTGGGTTACCCCAGCGCAACCCATTAAGGAAAATGGAGCCTCTTTGGCTCGTCGGAGACATTGGATGCGAAGCAGCAGCGGTGCTGAAACTGCCCCGACTGATAGAGCGTTGCGGAATAGAGGCTGGGCTATATGGCAAACTTGTCATGGAAGCCATAGAATCACGATTTGGGGCATTTCCCGTGTCATTTCCCTCCGCCTCGAACACTGTATGTTCCCGTACACATTCCCGGATCGCCTCCTCGAGCTTCGAGGCCTTGAACAAAGTCGAACGGTAGGGGATACCAGCGATGGTCTTGTCGGTCTCAAATACTTTGCGAGTCATACGAACGTATACTTCTTTGCAAGTCTCGAGATCCAAGCGGAGGCGACCGAGCATCAGAGCGATCAGGCCGCCAGTGCCGGTACCAGCGATCAAGTCGAAGTGATCGCAGGGTTTGGGAATCTGGTCGCGACGCGGAGGCTTGCCTTCGCATTCGACATAGGTGCGGTACATGAGTTCCTGGAGGAGAATAAGCATGGAGTAGCCACGAACACCACCGCCATCTGTTCAGGTCAGCTGAGTCTGATATAGGCCGGGAAGAGAGATAATACTAACCTAGAGACAGGATCCGCAGCGGAGGACCCTTGGTGGTGTCCTTCCGGCGCAGATTGGCTGGATCCATGGCGATTGTAACGGTTATGTTTTGGAACGATTACGTTCGCTCTTTTTTTTTTTTTCTGCTGCGGCAGCTTACCCGCGGCGGGGCTCAGCAATGCCTTATGCACCGGGTTGCGGGATGGTTGACACCTGACCGATGAGGTCTTGGAAAAGAGGTAGAAGCGTCACAGGTGGGACACAAGTCGGATGCAGCTTTGGTTGAATGCGTGACAGGTGAACGTGAGAGTCGCAGTTTAGTGTGGACTCCGAATAGGCAGCGGCGTATGGGTGATGATTGGAGGGGCTTGAGCCACAGTCCCTGAATAGTTCGGTAAGGCTGGACTTAGCTTGACCACAGCGCAAATGTGTAAGATGAAGTTGCACAAGTCAATAAAATGCAAGGGAAGAACGAAACTGTCGTTCAAAGTTATTGCAAGTTATTCTTAGAAATCGAATCCGAGTCCCACATCATTTTGGTTTGCCTTTCCATGGATCAAGTAAGTCAGGTGACTACTTTTGGGGCAATTAGGGGCGGTGTTTGTTTGTGACGTAACTGTGGCTGTGTGATTATCTACCAATTGAATTGCTTTCTTATGTTTCTCACTCGGGTTTCAGCTACGATGTACATATATGTAGTTTGATTAGAGTCTTGCAACCTAGCTACAATTGTTCTAGGATAAAAGTTTTATCCGAAATCTGTATATTCCAATCTTCAAGATGACGTCAATTTCCCCGTTATCTAGATACAGATGTCCATATCGATATAGAACTAAAAGAAAAAACCGATTTAGGTTCAATTCGTCATGCCAGGCCAATCTAGAGAACCCAATTAGCGTCCACTCCCACAGTTCGCCAGAAAAAGAGGAGAAAGACTCACCGAAAATAGACCTCTTGGTTTCTCTCTCAGCAACCGCAATCTCATCCCCAACTCTCAGACTAATCCCCTCACCCTTCGGCTCCAGGAAAGCATACCTACCAAAGACAGGACTAAACTTCGCCCCAGAATCCACCCTACGATCCTTCATCAACTTCTTAAGCACAGCACCAGACTCACCAGCCCCCATCTTCCCAGTCTCGTAATCAACATTAAGGCTCTGACAGCGTACACAATTCCCCGTCAGCAACAGCTTACTCGACCCACGCCCCAGATCATTGCCCAAAGTCAGCGCGCCCCAAAAGTCCTCTTCGAAAGCCTCTCCAGCCCCCGAGACAACAATATTAGGCCGGAACTTCGTGCGGTCCATATTTTCCCCGTCCGGAAGCCGCGCTGAGACATTATCGACGGATGTCTCGGAGATAACGAGATAAGGCGCACAATCCGCAAAAGTAATGCGGCCCTCGTGCTGTCCGTGCAGAGTGTAAAAGTAATATAGCACCGCCGCACTAGCGGTGAAAAGGAGCGTGGGCGTGAGACTGCGAGCTGTTTGGGGGGTTATCCCGTCGCGGACGAGGGTACCGCCCTGAAGGAGTATATTGATCGCGGATGCGACAATAAGAACCGGGAGAAGCCGCTCCCATTCCCTGTCAGGATTCGTTAGACTCTCACGTATGCTGCGCAGCGCGGTCTTTTTGTCTTTCTTTCCTGGCGCCAGTGTGCCAAGCACCTCTCTCGAATGCGGTCCAAGGTAGGCTAGCACTACGGGGTATCCGAAGCGGGCGCTGAACCAGTCATTGTACTCTGCGCCCATGTTGTATCCTGTCGTTGGGCTCTTGTGCATCATGACTTTGAAAGGGTTGAGGCTCTTTGGATTGGGCTTGAGTGGGATTTCCAGTCGATTAGTTACACGGGATTCGGGGGCTGACTTTGACTCTGATAGAGCTGATAGAGGAGCGTGGTATGTGATAATTAGTTTTCCGCCGTCCTTCTCTGTCTTCGGATACTCGATGTCGGTGTGGAAGAGGGCCATCTCTGGGAAGTGCGGGACATGCATGTTTTTCAGGGTCGTGGTGCCGGAGCCATCCTCGGCTGGGATGACTTTGAGGAGCATGAAGTGGCGGTCATATTGAAAGCCGCGTGTGGTGAGGATTCCCTCTGTGATTGTTGTTGGTCGGAGGGATTTAATCGGATAGACATAGAGCTGACAGATTAGCATGCCATTTTCCGTCGTTGCAATTCCATGTTCGTACCTGGCTGACTTTCATGATTGGAGGTGGAAGGCTTGCTGTATATGAAAAGAAAGCAGTATATCGTACCTCGATGCAGTGCGGAGTACGAAAATTCGCTTTGGCAAGCCGATCTCGGGGAAAGATAATGACATCGTTCCCCGGTTACCGTCCCCGAAGTAGACTTTGCGGAGTAAAATCCGCCCTGTTACTGGATTTTACCATATCTGATAGGCAATTTACTTTCATGTTGTTCTTTATATGATAATTCAGTACTTTTTTCTTCTTCTTCTGGTCTTAAATGAAAAGGTCTTCAATCATATTCGTTCAAAATCATGTAAGGAAATATATAGAGGGAATCAAGAAAAGAAAAAGAAAAAGAAAAAGAAAAAGAAACGTCTACTGTTCATCAGCCCACGGCAAGCTGAAGGTTCCAACCCAGTCCTCGACCTCTTGACGGAGCACAACAATCTCCGAGATCTCCTCACCCTCACCCACGTAGTCCAAGAAGGCCTTGACAGTATTAGGGTTCTTGACACCGCGTGACTGAGCCGACTCACGGGCAGCCTTGTCCAACTTCTGGGTGATGGTTACCGCACGATCGACAATATCGGCGACACGGGTGAAGTCCTCCGGCTGGAAGCCACGGGAGGTCATGGCAGGGGTTCCGAGACGCAGACCGCCGGGCTTGAGGGCGGACTTGTCACCGGGAACGGTGTTCTTGTTACTGGCGACACCGCACAGCTCGAGAACGCGCTCAACACGAGCACCGTCCACGCCGCGGTTCTTCAGGTCCACTAGCACCAAGTGGTTATCGGTGCCACCGGACACGATGTTGTAGCCGAGTCCACCGTTGCTGGTGGAGTCACCCAGACGATTGGCCAGAGCAGAGGCGTTGAGAAGCACTGTCTTCTGGTAGGCCTCGAAGTCGGGGGTCTGAGCCTGCTTGAGGGCCACAGCCAGCGCGGTGATAGTGTGGTTGTGAGGGCCACCCTGGTGGCCAGGGAAGACGGATGCGTTGATGGGGTTCTCGAGATCGTACATGACGGGGTTGCCCTTCTTGTCAGTGCTACGCACGCCCTTGCGGTAGAAGATCATGGCGCCACGCGGGCCACGTAGAGACTTGTGAGTGGTGGTGGTCACGACATCTGAGTAGGGGAAGGGAGATGGGAGTACGTTGGCAGCCACAAGACCCGAGATGTGGGCCATATCGGACAGAAGGTAGGCGCCTACGGAGTCGGCGATCGCGCGCATGCGCGGGTAGTCAATCAGACGGCTGTAGGCCGAGGTACCCGCGATAATAAGCTTGGGCCGGTATAGGGTGGCGGACTTTTCCAATGCATCGTAGTCGATCAGACCAGTCGACTCATCGAGGCGGTAAGGGAAGGTCTCGAAGTATTTGGAGATGGCGGAAATCTTCTTGGTAGGAGTCTGATAACCGTGGGACAGATGGCCACCGTGGGGAAGGTCCAAGCCCATAAGGCGGTCGTGGGTGTTGAGGAGGGCGGAGTAGGCCATGAGGTTCGCGGGTGAACCGGACAGAGCTGGAGTGAGTTAGTCTTTGCGTCTATCATTGTATTACGTCGGCTGTATCATACGTTGAACGTTCACTCCCCATTCCGCCGGGTCCAGACGGAAGGTCTCCAGGGCACGTTGCTGGCACAACCGCTCGGAGGCATCAATGTGTTCGTTTCCTCCATAGTATCGAGCACCGGGGTATCCCTCGGAATATTTGTCTGAATTGCGGTTAGCTTGATCTGTCGGACAAGTAAAGACGGCCACCAGGACATACTTTGCATAACACTGCCTAGGGCATCGAGAACAGCTTGCGATGTGAAGTTCTCGGAGGGGATCAGGTTAATGAAGTGCTTTTGGCGTTTTTTCTCCTGGAATGGGTTTAGCAACTTGTCGGTCAATTGGTGAGCTCTCTATCGGCGATAACGTACCTTCTGCAGGATGCTATAAACGGCGGGGTCGGACTCCTCCAGAGAGGTCGCGAGTAGCTATCAAATGGTCAGTCTGCATGTTCCGCTTGCCATTGCATCAATTCCCGGCCACCAACCTTGTGCTGGGTATCGCGAGTGGACGACGCTACTCCCCGCGATTGGGGGGCCAATCTGGGCACGATAGAGGCGCGAGCGGAGACAACGGCTCCCCGGGAGCTCCCAAGGGGGAGCAAGCGAGCAGCGGATCTACCACAGCGAGACAAATACATGATGAAGCTGAAGAAGGTCAATTCTCAAGCAGAGTATTATGTACTTAGCCGATAGGAAAGCGACGGCTTTTAAACGACTGATGCTAGTCGGACGAGCATGGGGGACCTTTCCGTTGCCCGCGGAAAGCGGAAAAATGAAACTATTCCCGTTCGAGCTCTCCGCCTGGTCCGTGCACCAGCTGTTGGTTTATCTTCGCTCGGCAAAATTTTTCTCTCCTTTTCTTCTTCACACAACTAAATCCAAGATGAAGAAACGGCGTCTTTTATCTGTGTCAGCACTCGTCGGTGACGGCTGGACTTCGGTCTAGCTGGCGCTGGACGGGCGCTGCTGAAAGGTCCCACGCCTCTTAACCATCCTTTGAGGGGCTAGTACCATCGGATTGGAATTGTTGTGTTGGTTCACCTCCCTTGGCAAGTCGGGATTGGTCATATCCAAATCTCCATGAACCTTTCGTGGCAACAGTTCCACTGTCGCATTGACGACACTCTAGTACAACAAGGACATACGATTCTCATATGCTCCGAGTGATTCTCGAGTACAATTAGCTTGACAGTATATAATCATTACTATCCGTCTTAACATGACTTGGTCTCTTCCTTGTTATTGTCTCGCATTCCTTTGTGTTACACACTCCACCCTCACGATACAACTACATGTTCAGCAATGGATCAGGGTGTTGATCATCCAGACAATTTATAACACAATAAGCCATGTACCTACTATGGTAGGGGGTAATCATTACAATAAAGCCTATAGCCTATGACAAGAATAGAACTGACCTTGTTCGCCCCTGTTCCGTCTCCCTTCTTTCATCACGTTGTCTTCAAGTCTAGCTTAATACCCACAGCACAATACTCGTTCAAACAAGGCTTATAGCCAATGCTAGCCGGGAGAAGCGGTATAATAGTCATGAATAAGATCCGGTTCCCACCTATCAACTCACTTTATGGAAGGTCTCTGCTGCTCCGCTTAGCGTAGTATTCGGCATAACTACTACGAGCGACTGCGTCTGGGGGTCAATCTCAGGAAGCACGCCAAGCTTAAGCAAGAACTCTTCCTCCGTAATAGTCTGTCTATCAATGACCCTCAGCATAGAACTATATGGATATATCCTCGTTTTAAAGCTATTCCCAATGGAGTCATAAAGGCAGAAGACCCTCCAAGAGGTTCTGCACCTTGTTCTAACAAAAACCGAACGAAAATGTCCGTATTTCCTGGGCCTGGTACAGCCTGGCTCATGAACAGATGATCAAGAGGCGACGTGACTAGAGGTGGTGTTATCGGTTCGCTGTATGCGCCGTGATCTGCTGGCAGATTCACAGTGGTCGCATCGGTATTTGTATCTTTCTGTGGCACTGGGGGCGCGGGTATCTCAATTCCCAGAATGTTTCGATCTCCTGGAGAAGCAGATGGAGAATCCAACAATCCACTGTCCAGCAGGAGCTTGAACAACGGGAAGTTTGCTTTACCGACGGCAGTATTTATGGCTTCCTCGATATCTAGGCTTCCTGAGAAAATGTTCAGTCCATGGTCCAAGACAAGCCTTGTCATTTCTTCACCCTCCGTCGTTGCCGCTATTAGCAGGGGCTTGTAACCCCAACAGCCAGCTTATCCAGGGGTTTGTAATGGTATGCCTCTTTCCAGGAGGATTTGAACTATTTCGATACAACCATTTTTGAGAGCCTCTTGGATGATAAGTGTGCTTGTGGGTGCTCGCCCTCCGCTCTCAAACTCATGACTGATTGAGATAATCCCATGTAGACTCCGGTCGATCTGGATGCTGGCTTCTACTGCTGGCACCAATAGATCCGCGCCTCGGTCAAGCAGAAAGCGGAAGATCTCCGGATGTCCCAAAGCCCAATAAATGCACGGTAGGTCACCAATATCTTTGCTCCGGTCATACCATCGTCCTATACCATTCGGTTCTGCACCGTGATCGAGGAGAAGCTCCACAATATCCAGGTGTCCTGAGGCCACTGCATGGAGAAGTGGAAAGGGTTCTTCATATCTCCAGGGGGGATTGTAGTTTGCATTATAGGAAAGCAGTAGCTGCACAGTGCTGTAGTGACCTCGATCGGCCGCGAGCGATATAGCCGGGAGATGCTGCTTGTCGATGTCGGGCTTACTGGTTGAATTAAAAGAGTACGAATTCCGTACCTTTGTATCCACCGGACAGCCCTGGTCGAGGAGTTGTCGTACCATGTCATCCCATCCACAGGCAGCAGCGACCAACAAAAGCAATTCTTGGTTCTGGCCTCTCGATCTGATCATCTCCTCCAGGTCGATGGATTCACGGAGGAGCTGAGCCACTGCATAATTCTTCACGCTGGCAGCATTTACCAATGGGAGGACATTGGTGCCGACCGGTTCCTCGGGAAATGGTTTCGCTCCATGGGCAATTAGCATCTTGACTATCTCCGGGTCGGGCATATAAGCAGCGAGAGCCATAGACGACCGACCTGGCGGCTGTATCCCGGGCGGCATCTCGGGACAAACTCCTTACACCTTTTTCAAGCAGAAACCGAACCACACTGGTAGATCCTGTCTCGATTGCTCTGCATAGAGCGTCGTGATGTTCCGCAGGATCGATCGATCCAAGACCACAGCCATTCTCCATAAGAAGCTTGGGAATAGCAAGGTGTCCCTTTCCCGCTGCGTGTCGCAGCATGGACATGAATGTTATATGGTCAGTAACCGCCCCATGATCAAGTAATAATTCAAGGATTGGCACAGAGCCCCCGTACGTGGCTTCCTCGAGCAGATTGATACTTAGATTGTTCGAATCCCCGCCGTCGACCACCTCAGTATCCCAGTATGCAACCCGATTGGGATCGATACCATGCTTCAGTAGAAGGCGTACGATGGCTTGTTGGTTATAATATGTAGCCACGTACAAGTACTCCCATCTTTTGTGGTATCTTTCCTCTGGGAGCTTCGCTTTGAGTGAGAGCCGCGCAGTTGCTAGGTTGCCACTTTCTGCTGCCCCATCGCAGGGCACGGTTGGAGTAAAACTCAGCATCCTCCTGATAGAGGAAGGGGTTCAGAGACACGTATAGCGTTTTGCATGTTTGGACAAAAGAGTTAAGAGACCACAGGTCAAGGGAGAAACCCCGTGGATTAGGGTCAAAGTTGGGGTCTTGTAGGACAGAGAGACTATAGAGACCCCATTGGTCGGGTATGGACTGGAAAATAAGGTGGATAATCTCAAGTGGCAGATCTAGGAGACTCATTTTTGATATTTTTGACCATTCGAGAAGCCCGATAAACCGTAATGGATTTCCAAGGCCGTCAAGGCTTAAGGCTTCTCAGATTGTTCCAAAGTTCCGAGAGCCAACAGGGCGGTCAACAGGTCCGTACCGAGTACACCTGAGCAGGGCCCGATTCTTGCATAAGCATACTTTCCAATTTTGAAAGGCTACCTAGGAAGTAACTAAGCCCAAAAAGGTCTGATGCAAGAAGTGTTAATTTTTAGTTATATAAAAGATAAAAATATAAAAATATAGAAATATAAAAATATAAAAATTTAACATAAACGAGTTGATCAAAACACCTAGAACTATAATCGCCAGTGCCCAGGAAATTAGTCGAACCCTAGCAGCCAATCAGGGCCCAAATAGGAAAGGATCCGAGCCACGCACGTTGAACGGGTTACTAAGGGCGTGCCCTTAGAGGTAAGGAGGGGAAGGGGGGGGAAGTGACTTTGGTCTCTATAGTAATTTAGGTATAGGACTAATGTACCTTTTCTAGTTACCCAATTCATTGTTTATTATTGCCACCCACTTGTCTCTGCCCCTTTTCCCGTTTTTTTTTTTTTTTTTTGGCCCAGTTCCCTGGCCTGGGCACGGGTACCTGAATCTCATTTAATTAATCTACAGGATTGGTTATAAACTCTCCTGTCTCCCCTTTTCCCTCTCTCTTCTTCATCCACGCATACATTCTCTAAATCCCCGGTTTTCAACCGATTACATTCTTTTAAACCCTGTCATTCTTTTAACCTTATCTCGGAACAATTTTTTTTTCGAAATCCAACCATCTCTACCAACTCTATCACAATGCGTTTCTCTATTGCCGCTCTCGCTCTCGGTGCCGCTGGTGCCATGGCCGGTGTTGTCACCGAGACTCTTACCGAGTACACCACCTACTGCCCCGAGGCCACCTCCATTGTTCACGGAAGCCAGACCTACAGCATTGCCACCGTATGTTTACCTTAGCAAGTCTACAATACCCATACTAATAGCATTCCAGCCCGGCTACATCACCATGACCCACGGTCCCTACACCGTCACTCGTCCCATCTCGACCTCCACCGTGACTGAGTGCAAGTCCTGGTAAGAAGTCCTCTCCCAATTTGACCAATTAATCCAGTCTAACATTCCTTAGCTCTGCTGCTGCCGTGACCTCCACCCCCGTGGCTTCCAGCAGCGTTCCCCTCATCCCCGTCGTCCCCAGCGTCGCCACCTCCACCCCTCTGGTCCCCGGCGTTGGCCCCACCGGTGTGCCCAGCTCTCCCTCCAGCGCTGCCACCCCCTCCCAGCCCGCCTTCAACGCCGGTGCCATCAACGCCGCTACCGGTGCTGGTGCCGGTCTGGCTGCCGTCTTCGGTGCCGTTGCCCTCCTTCTGTAAATCAGTTGAGTGTGTCAATGGTATCATGAAGAGATAGCATCGTGACTGGGTGTTGTCACTTTTGATGATCTCTACACGATGCTATCGGGTGTTTACGGCTGTGGGTTCTTCTTCTGGTGTATATGTCTTGTCTACGTCTTAGATAATACATAATGAGCCCTTTTGGGTTATCTTTTCACGTCTGCCTTTCTTGTGGAGCTTATCTTTTGTTGATTTTTGCGCACTATTCTCCTGGACATAACGCTTTTTATTATATTCACATCTTCGATCAAGCATGATCTTTTACTTTCTACTTTTCCTTGTGGAATCCAATACTCTACTTGTACTTGATGTGCATTCCAGCCAACCTAAATTATCACTTATCATCACATCTCGCCACCTTGATTAGTACACATGCATCTGATACTACATCGAATTTGATACCGGAGTGTTTGTCGACATTATTTGCCGTTCTCATTTGTCGTCTTCTGCTATGCACTTCTATAAATTGATGCTACTACTCTGTTTGCACAACGATCCACCATCCCTCTCCATCTCTGTGTCTTCATCCCCTCTGCCCAATAGAAATCTTTGATGTCCCTGTTTCATCGCCAATCTGACTAGAATGATGCCAGCCACTCCAAAGGAAAAAGTCCAGGCTTCAGCCCGCCTCAAAGATCCCACCCATGCTAAACAGGTGAAGGTCTGATTTCACGACTACACACTTGCACCACTTAAACCAGCCTTTATACTATCCATGGATCTATATTGAATACCACATCCCCACAGCCTGCGGATGATAAAAAAAGATACTGATATACATATGCACTATAGGATCTCCTCGATGTCAGCCCCTCTGAGACAATTAAGACCAAGAAACGCAAAAGGGGAGCTGGATCTAAGGCCAAGCGCCTGAGGATGAGTTCCACAATGGAGACCACCCCCCCGGCGCCGTCGATTAACTCAAAGACCTCCATGAAATCGCACAAGCGCTCACCCAACAAGGAGCACAAGAGTGACAACAGTGCAACCAAGTCTGCTATGTCACATGGAATGCAGCAGCGCGCATCTCCCGAGTGCACTCAACGTGGACTCTCACCCAAGTCGTCGTCAGACCGGAAGGCCGCAAAGGCCACTGCTTCTACCAAGCCCACAAACCCATTTGAGCTCCCAGACATCCCGCCTTCAGAGTTCATCGTCCCTCGGGGGTTGGAGTGGAGTTTATTCAATTACCCTTCCGACAAGAAGGAGACTTCCCACGAGCCAGTCTCTGACTACATGCCCGAGGAGCACGAGGAAATCTCCGCTATGTACACCCCGGTTTCGCGCGCGGTGTCGCAGTACGACCAGCGCATCCGGAGCCAGCATGGGGGCAAGGGTGAGACCTGGCTGGCGCGTCAGATGTACCATGAGCTGGACAATATCTCTACTCAAATTGACGATATTATGGGCAAGATCAGGATAATGCTGGAGAAGAGGGGGGCGAGGGAGAATCTTTTGGGTCTTGGTGGTTATTATTTGGAGGATGAGGAGTCTCCTAGTGTTTTCAAGGGTGGCCCTGAGAATCCGTTGGAATTGAGCGATGGGGATGATAATGCTCTCTTTGTGAGTTCTGATGAACGGGCTTATTCTGGTGAGTTGTGTGGCTTGTCTGGGGATGAATAGATGGGGTTCGCTTTTTAATTTACTACGATAGCTTGCTGCACGCATGGGAATTCTTTTCTTGTTGGTATTTCTCTTCATTAACTGTATCGGCAAACTTAGTAATTCGACGGTGATTAAATGTGCTAGATGGCAACTGAGTCCTGGAGCTCATGCCTATTCATTATTTAGTCCCATCTCATGTACCAATGGTCATATTTCGTAGCAACATAGCTCATTCCCACATTCCCACTTCACAGAAGAGGCATGTTATCAATCTGGGGAGCAGATCAAACTTCCATCATTTACTTCGTTGTCCATGGTCTTGTTTATCTCGTGCTGATCTCAATTGGCGGATGTCCCCTTGTGGGACACACGAGTATTTCCGTGAACTTTTACATCGTACACACTAATAACTCATAAAAACGTGATGGTGAGAAGTAATAAAATCTGTATACCAGTTGACATATTATGCCTCAAGCCAAAATCTTGTCATCGCTGTCATTGCTCCCGCGATACACGTGTGTGCGTTCTTCATCTACGTGGAACGATCGGTGAACGGAGATATCTTTTGTGCCGGCAAACGGATTGACGTGCCCATCGTGGACGCTGTGCAGCTGGTACGAGTGCTGCCCTCCACTATTTTGAGGCTGGAACCTGTTTATTATAGGTGTGTCCTCTGCGATTTTCGCAGCTCCATGCGAGCGTGACGAGAACAGTGAAAGTCGCGGTAGATATACCTCGATCAGGCGCTTGAACCGCATTGCACAGGCGCAAATAATGCCGAGATTGACCTCGACGAGGGACCACACTCCTAGAATCGCTTCGGTATAGGTTGTGTCCGCGGTTTTGCCGAGGAGTAAGACGTACGGTAGGCGTGCGATTGAGCAGATGATGACGCTGCGGGGTGGAAATTAGCGGGGATTGTTTCTAGAGAAAAGATGGAATAGCACAGATATGTCAAGAGATAAGTAAATACGTACCCAGATCCCAGAGCCAATAGACAGCCGACCGTGAGTTTTTGTTTCGCTGAGAAATGTAGACCGTGGATCGTCGGGATCGGGATGGCGATAACAGCTAAATCAGAGGCAATATTCAGAACTGCCTGAGAAAGGGCGACATTTTCTAGACACGCCGTAGTTCCCGCATGGAGGGGATTGCATGGTCCTCCGGTGATGATGCATAATGTCAGGGTGTATGCAAAGATTGTGACTGCGACAACCACGACGAGGTAGCGGTATACCTTTGCGGGATTGATTTGAAATAAGACAGATAGAATAGCCATCTTGGTGATGCTTGGACATATCAAATAAGTCAACGTATTGACGAGCAATCGCTGCTTCTTGTTAGCCAGGGTGCTCCAAAATATGGAAAGAAGTCTCACTTTATTGAACTCCACGAGATCCTCCAGGCTAACATTCCACATGTGCTTCCCCCAGCCATAGTTCATTACTATATTTTTTTTTTGTCAGATTATAGCTTAAACACAAGATATGCAAGACTTACAGTTAACCACAGTCACGAAATAGACCAGCGCAACGCCATAGGAAATCGTGATAGTGACTATCGAGTGTAGCATAGATAAGTGTCTAGCAGATTCTCGAGGAGGTTCGTATCATACTCAGGTCTACCTCGATTTTCTTGGCCAGCTTGAAAGCCTGGAAATAGCGAAGAGCAAGGAAAATTGTGGCAATGAGATAGGTGATGGCAAAGGCGATGACAGTGCCTGTTTGCAACGAGTTATAGGGCTCATGGAAATGCGATTCCTGGCCGTCTGGGGGTGACATTCCCGGGGTCGTAGCCAGATCCATATCTGATTGTGTACGATTGTGGAGTTAATTCAATCCATATCAATCTGGGTCTTCTCCCTCTATATTGCATCAATTCCAGGTGTCGGTAACTTCCCGCCATGCGGCCTAACCGCCTGTCAAAGGGGATCCAGAACGGCAGCAAAAGAATAACCGTAACCAATAACATTGGAGAATCATAAAACCTAATTGGGGGCTAGTTTGTTTTAGTTCATCCTTCGAGCAGAGCTAACTGCCGTAGATGGTCCTTTCTTGACCTATCACAACGATATTGTTCCATATCTCCCACAAATGGTACTTATTCCACGCTAGCGGAGAATATTAGGAGAGAAGACTCGTCAATTGTTCAAGAAAATTGACAGCAAGTGGAGATCGACACTAATATAGTGTGCATTAGCTCTAGCCTTTAGAGAAAACACGAAACAGTCCCCCACGCCATCTTTTTGGCTGTATCTGGGAATAGGGGTTGTCAGCTGAATAATGCATGTTATGATTCTTTCTCCGGAGCAAGAAGTCCGAGGTGATCTTTCTTTGAGGTAGTCTGGTTTCTGTCCGTGATAGACCAATTCACAAGATGAAATTTCCGTTTGGGCGTCAGCCCACCATGGAGCCAATTCCAGGCGATCGAGTTGTGCCACTCCATTTCTTTGAGGATAGTCTGCTTGTACAGGGTAACAACATGGCTGTATCGCTCGTGTTTGATGCAGTGCTCGACCCAGAAAGTTTGCGTGAGTCCCTTGAGAGCCTGGTCAAGCAAGAGGGGTGGCAAAGGCTAGGAGGAAGACTGAGGAAGAACGTAAGAATGGACGATATCCGGGCAAATTCGAAGCTGCATAAACGTAAAAAAATTCCCCACAAGTGTATACTAACACAACCGATGTTACCAAATAGGCATCTGGTAAAATTGAATGGCACATTCCAGCAGAGTTCTCAGCCGAGAGACCAGCAATCTCCTTCGCGCATGTCGACCATGGCATGCCCGCTGCTTCACATCCAGCAGCCTCCCGGGTACCGAGGCCACATGATCGACCCTCTGTCGTCGGTGACCCGGATAATCTCGAAGGCCTGGCGTGGGAGCCCGGTTACAAGCCCAACGGGATAAATGATTATCTCACCTCCGACCTTCCTGTCTTAGGGCTGCGCGTCAACTCTTTCACCGACAAGACTATTGTAGTGCTGCAGTGGCAGCATGTTGCCTTCGATGCGTTGGGTATGCAGTATGTTGTCGAGGGATGGAGTTCCATGCTTTGGGGGAAAGCAGCCGAAGTATTGACCCCATGTGGTCTCGATTTGGATCCATTCCACTCTCTCGCCCAGGGATCGCGTCCCACCACCGAGGAACACGTGTTGGCTGACAGGAGAGTCGGGCTGGCAGGTTTGCTGCGGTGGGGCTTGGGTTACGGGGTCGATATGCTTGTCCGAGCCAAGGAGAACCGCATGGTCTGTATTCCGGAGACGTATTGGCGGCCACAATGGGAGAAGGCTGTTGAGGAGCTTCGTACTGAGGCTATTGCGAACGGCGAAGACGCCTCAAAGGTGTTTTTGACTGAGAATGATGTTCTGACGGCCTGGATCTTACGCTGTGTGGTTGGCGAGATGGGGATGAACCCCGAGAGAACGGTAAGTTCTGATATATGTACCTGTTAAATGAGTTACTGACATCACTCCCTCTTTAGGTAGCTGCATCAATCGCCATGTCGCTCCGCAAATCCTTCGAAGGTGACCTCCTACCAGCCTCCACTGAACAACCCTACGTCGGCAACGCTTTCGGCTGGGCCAATGTACTTGTTACGGCGGGCGACGTAGCTTCCAAGCCGCTTAGCTGGCTCGCACGGCAGGTACGGCGCGCCATTAACGAGCAGGGTACGCGTGCTCAACACGAGGCATACTACTCCATGGTTCGCACTTCCGGGACCGGCCTGCCCATTGTCGTGTTTGGGGATGGCGGCATGGCCCAAGTCGGTTTCTCCAATTGGTCGAAAGCTGGCTTGTTCGACTTGGACTTTTCCCCGGCTCGCCAGGGCCCAAGAGATGATGGTTTGCCATGCAGGCCTTCATATGTTCAGGAGAATCACGGCCCTGTGAAGCCTGCGGATGGTTTCTTTATCCTCGGGAAGGACGACAAGGGAAACTACTGGACCTCCGCGTGTAAGGTGAAGGGCCAGTGGGCGAAGTTTGAGGAGCAGTTGAGAGAATTTGACATATCTGGTTCCACATGAGTCAGATTGGAATCGTGTGTTTAAGAGACATGACAAATTTCCTTCACGGGGTCGAGGTTCCAAGGTCTACCGCGAGATTTATGTTTGCGTTGGTCAAGACCTCTTGATGAACAAAACGTGAAACATGTGTACATATATTCATCTATTCAAAACACCAAGCTCACTCTCTTCATGCTTGACCTTTTCATGTTTAACATCCTCCAGTCATGTCCAGTTTGATTTTTATTTTGGGCATTGTTGCGTTTACATCGTGACCACCAGTCCTACCTCTCTTCCCTTTGTATCTCCCACTCGCCCAATTCAATTCCTCGCCGTTCTCTCCGCAAGGAGTTCAGCTCTAAGGTTGTCTTCGCATGGCGACTCTGTGCACCTGGCTCTGCAGCCCTGGAGTGGACAGCTGATTACCTAACCAAGTTTACCCGCCCTGTTCAGGACCAGAGTACTTGAGGAGCCCCGGAGAGGATCAATAAAGATTATCGACCGCTTTGGAACAGCGCGGCCCAACCTCATTCACGTATATCAATGCCAATGACTCCATCAAAAGCTTCCCCCCGATCCTGCACGACACCGTGAGTGCTTCTTTGGACTTGTACCAAATACTTGGCTCTTGCAAATCAGAAAAAAATTCCCCCCTTCCCCCCAATGGGAATATTATGCGTCACTGGGATACATTCGTACTGACACTCATTTGAACATATTCAGACTATGCTTACCTTTAGTGTTTGCTATTCGATGCCGTTCTTGGCCAATTTATCTCCAATGGCGGTTTGGCCGAGTGGTCTAAGGCGATTGACTAGAAATTAATTCCGTTCGCGGGCGCATTCATGCAGCCGTCGTTGCATGTTTTCTTTTTTCTTTTTTCCCCATTCATTTCCCGCTTTATTTTCTTGGGTTTATCTCTACTTTGGTTGGGACAATCCTAACATCTGGGTAGCTTCGAAGTATGCCTTACGCGCCGGTATCTGGTCCGACAGGGACAAAGATTGGGGATTAGTGCAAACACAGCTGCTTTTTATAGCTTCAAAGAATCGAGACTCGGGCTTGGGTTGCCAATTGCAACACCATATCCTTTCGTATAAAAAGGGCACAAAGAAAAGTCGAAGAAGCACCTCGAACGAATCTCCATCAAAGAAAGCCAATTGAATGCAAAATACATCGATAAACCCTTCGTGCTCATGGTTTGTCTGTCTCTTGCTTCGTCCTCTATGTCTCTAGGAAATACCATCCATCACACATCTGCTTTCTATTTTAAAATGTTCAACAACCCGGGCGATGGCAAACCTCCCCGGCGGGGCCGAAAACCTCAGGGTTTCTTTAGCGAAAAACAGCAAGAGCAGCGCAATGAAGCGGTTAGAGGTCAACTTGAAGGCGATCTCCCTATACGACCAAAGGAAAAGAGGAGAGCACCGGATTATTCGCAGGCAGAGTCAGGCTCCGTAAAAAAGAAACAAAGGAAAGAGGAGCATAAACCCAAATCTTTGGATGTGAAGGCTTTCTTGACCGATCTGAAAACCGACTATTCTAAAAAGAAGCTTGAACCTATGCCACCAAGACCTCCCAAGCAGAAATGGCGTCCGGTAAAGACTCCCATTACGGATCGAGCGAAGGCACCCAAAGGCTGGAATCCAAGAGAGCCCGATCTGATTAACGAGTAAGCTCCAACTAGTTGATACGGGAAATACAACTACTAATTGTTGTATAGTGATCTGGAGTCTCAAATCACAAGATGCCGCGAGCGGATTAAGGAGAACATCATGCCTCATGTCTATGAACATAAATTGGAGGAGTTCCTAGTAGAGCTGAAGGGACGCGAGTCAGTCATCATACAACTCGATGTGAATATATTGGCAATTACTAAATTCTTTGTCCTATTTAGTAAAAAGTTGGCTGCAGAACACGGGCTAAATTGGCCTGTCGTGCAACGCCTGGAGAATCTGAAATCTATCCTGGAATGGACTCAGAGAAATGGCATCAAGGACAAATACAATATCGCCAGAAACATTCAAAATGTCATACTAGCCTACCGATCGGGTGTCTTGAACTGGTGTCATGGGTTTGTCACCTATTGGCACAACGGAGCTCAGCTCTGCGCACCAAGGCCTTTCAAGTGGAATGAATTCCAATATCTCTATGATGCACACAAGGGAAATGAGTCGGGATTTTGGGTGGAGGGTGTAAGGCCTTTCAGATGCCCGATATTAGGAGATAGAAGAGACTGACTTAAATTATTTAGATTGACGGGCCTGGACCTAGTAGTCAACAAGCTGTCATCGAATGTGGAACGGGGTCTAGAAAGTGGGCAGCCGAGGTATGTTTATACAACTTTCTAATACCACATACTGGTTTTAACATTTCAATAGACGTCAATTGCTCTTCGGATCCCCATGACAGGCGGGAAAACACAACCTGGGCCCTTTGAATTCCAGTTCAAGGATGATACCGGAGCCGATTATATGGTCCTGTATGACGAGGACGTGAACCGGCTGAGGACCAATCTACAAGCCAATGGCGTTAGTCACCCTTTACCTCGAATTTTGGGTGTGCTAGTTGTAACTTTGGGCGATGGGAGCAAGAAAGCCATGCTAGTAAGAGAATTAGAAGTGAACATGTGGGATGAGAAAGAGAAACAATATATGGCAGCCGGTTGGGACTCGATACCGGTTGTCGTTCTTCCTGGACGGGGAACAAAACGCCTGAATGGACCTTGGATGCGTTGGAAGTTCTACACAGGAACAGCACCCGATAACTCCAATCGTTTGTGGATATATGACTACAATCCTACAAATCCCCTCATGCGTGGCCCGAGGCTTCCAACCGCGACTCAGGCGCAAATGGTTAGGCCGTTGCCGACTGCACATAAATACGAGAGCATCGGAAACCATCCTCAATTTAACCCGGATATCCCGTCCGGGAAATCGATAATATAACCAGTTGAACAGGATGAGCTGTGGATAGAACCGGACCAACGTTGATGTTTGTTACTCTATGGATTTTCTTAAATCGATCTATCTCTCTCGTTCTCGTACGCGCGGGTGCCGACTTACTATGTGCGAGATTAAAATATTTACTGCTACTTGTCTTCTACTGCTTTCTCATAACTTCTGAACTGAACTCGCTTTTGTGTTCCCCTACTGGAGGCGGAAGTTGCCCGTCTCAAAATTTTGGTTGAGTCTCTCCGATTTGAGCCCGTGGTCTTTCATAAGCTCCAACCTGTGCGCCTTAGCCTCGTTTATGGTCATTAGGGGGTCAATATAGCTCTGAACAATGTACTGCAATTCCAACGGTAGTCTTGACAGCACGTGATTCACAGCCTGCTGCCTCTGACCACCCCAGTCCTCCCTCTGCGGAGGCACATTGGCAGAGGAGATAACCCGCCGATGAGGATCTACTAGAAATAACGCGAGGATCTTACGGTGGCCGGGCTTGGATCGGTCGGCCAGCGAGAACGGGGAAACTCGGTTCTGGACGGTGTTAGGGAACGTGAGGAGTCGGCCTTCCTGGCAGATGACTCCGCCAAGGTCTTGTGTGACATTAGTGTTGCCACTGCCCCGGACGTCATCGCCAAAGCCGTACACCGCTTGTAGGAACTGGTCCCGCCCATGAAGGTAGTTGATGTTTATCATGTTGTCCATTCCATGTTGACGGAAACATTGAGTCCCCTCGGTGATGTTCTCGCTGTCGTAGTAGTAGATCGCGGTGGCACAAATACGCTCGTTCTGATTGGATTAGTACGGGGAGATGAATAGGTAACTGAACGGGGAGCTGGATAGGGGGACGAATCACTCACTTGCTGTCCCTCGAGGTGCCATGATCCCCCTTCATACTCGGGGTTGTTAGTGGCCAATTCGATGTTGGTCAACTTCACAATGACCTGCAGCTTCGTTTTGGGGAATTGATTCCGTAGATTGACCCTGCGCCATTGTCCAGGGAAAGTGAATTCTTGCGGTTCAGGGAGTAGAATAGGATGGGTAATTTCCCACTGCCATTTGTGTTCCCAGAACCTCTGTTCAGCCTCGTATTGCTCATCTTTGTTGTCTTTCTCAGGCCAAGTCGGTTCAGGCTGCGTATGCTCACCGAATTTGACATCCCGGTAATTTATTCTGTTGCTACAGAATTCTGTTAAGCTCTGATCCCAGAGTGGAATTGCACGGGCGATGATCTTCTCAACCACGTCATATAGCCCTTTATGGTCGATGGGATGGACATTGTTGATATACGAGACAATTCTGCAGCCGGCGTCATGAGTGAGTTCCACATCACACGGGAGCGATTGGAACTTTTCGCTGAAGACTGGAATCTCCGGGATGCGAGGGTGGCGTTCGTTGTATTTATTGAGCGGACGGCAGTTCTCGCTGGAGGGAACGGGGATCAAGTCTCCCTGTCCCACACTGCTTAGGCAGTCATCTAGGGTCGATGGTTCGATTTGCGAGAACATGAGTCTGGCCGTATCTTACCGGGAATAGCGAGGGGTTCACTAATTGACCATCTTGTTGTCAGATCCCGGGTGATAGTCTTTCTGGCCCTCTGGAATGTTCTCGAGAGGCTGCAAGGCCTCTTTTAATGCCTGCTGTAGTTCTTTTGACACGGCGGTATCGGACTTAATCACACCCACATCAAATACATGGACAAGGCCTTTCTCTTTGAAGACGCCGGCTTTCCATCGAAGCTCTTTGATAATCCAATCCATCATCTTCGGAGTCACGTACTGTCCAAGGCGGAAGATTTTATTCCGCAATTCAGCCGTGTCATCCTCATCGAAGACCTGTAGGATGTTAGAAATAAGGCAAGAAATAGCGATAAGAACTTTGCACCTTTTGATCCCATCCGGGCTCATCCGTAATCATATTCATGACACGCATCATGAGAATCTCTCGGTGAGTAATCAGGTCACTAGAGAATCTGCGTCAACTTTGAGACAGCGCCGGCAGACACACCAACGAAACATACTACATGCAGCCAAATGCATGGTGATCCTTATCCAGACTATTCCGAAACCCATTGATTCCCATACCGAAAATATTTGGCTAGCCTGTTAGCGGGTGTCATAAAAAAAAAGTTCATTTCTCACATTGGGCGCACAGTTCAAATCTATATTAAACCCCGGCATTTGAAGCTGCGGATTCGAGTTGGAAGGCATCTTGGCGTGAGAGATTTCAGGAGAAGAGTATCAATGTTGAAATTCATCTTCTTTGTGTAACTATCCCCAGGCAAAACCCAATTTCCAAGTAGAAACAGCGCTAGTTCCCGGCTTGGAGAAAACAGTGGGGGTCGATTAATCCAAGGGAGAGTATTGCGATGACAGCAAAGAGAAACAGAAGATTTTGTGGGGAAAATACAGCTTATTTTACCACTAGACCATAACAAAACCTCGGTTCCTGTTTAGGGCCTAGGGGGGCCATATCCTAGTCTGACAGATGTTATTATCTGGCGAGGGGACTACCGGTCACGTGCTATGGTAGAGATTCAAGGTTAGCGTCTTGATAAAGAAATTCCAACATGGTTTAATTCTTATTTTCTCAGTGGCCTACAGCAGAAAGGCCCACGGTTAAACCGGGCATCTGATTAATACAATTTTGGATTGATATGTTGATGTCAACTATGAGACACTTGACTTCATACACCATTATGTAGTATCCACCTCACTCTTCCTACACCTGGTTCCAGGTATTGCCGTCATACATCAATACATCCATCTCCTCCTGATGAGCAAAGTGAGTGGTTGACTGGTTTTCAACCTGGCGAAGAGCTTCCACGGACATTTGACGTAGGGTTTCCACCCTCATTTCATCATTTGAGGACCACTCATACTGCAACACCCTCTGACCACCGAAGCCGTCATCATGAGCCGGGCGATTATGGGGGAAACGGAAGTTGGAAAGAGAATTTTGTGTGGAAATTCGATCATCGTCAAGGGCACCGCTCCGGTCTTCCATTGAGATCGAAGGGGTCCCGAAATCAGCCAAATCAGCTGGGCTTCGTCTATCAGCGCACCAGTTTGGATTATCCTCAAAATCTAGGAGCCCTTGTTCCAAGTCTGAAGGCAAAGATAAGCGTGGGTCGAAAAATGGGCGCACTTTTGAGGGGCTTTCTTGGCGTGTTATCAGATGCTCGCTCTCTGAATCAAACAATTCTTCACCCGAATAGGGCACTTCACCGTCTAGCTCCCTCATAGACTGCTTGAATCCCTGGGTATACTCTCTCATAATAGGATCGTCTTGTCGGTCATTATGCTGGTTGCCATGGCTCTGATCCTCATATCCACTCTCGTGGTTGTAGTCTTCGCTTTGCAGTTCCTGGATATCCTCGGTCTCGTAGGTGGTTCCTTCATGTCCACACCAGAGGCAGAGCTTGCCATGGGTAGTGACGACTGGCATGGTGGACCCATGGAGTCCAGTAGGAGTGTCATTGTGTATGTCGTTCTGCTGACCAATGTTCTGGTCGATGCAGAGGTCAATGGCTTGGTCGGCGCTTTGGTTGTCTCTAGATCTTCCATTGAAAACATGATCCCGGGTCGGGCATATCAATACTATCGGGTCGGTTTCTGGAGTAGACAACGAGTGGGGAAGTATTGGCGGGGCGGGTCCATTCTAAGAGAATGAATCGTCAGCTTGTAATCCCAAATTGGATATGTCCGAGATGAACTAACGGATGTAGTATTCCGCTCGTTATCGGGCCCTAAAGAGCTCTGGCACGAAGTGTTGGCGTCATCCTCCATCTTCTCACTGAGCTCGAACCGCAAAGTTTTGGCTGCAGATTTAATCTTTGTAATAATCTCCTTCCATTCGCCATCGGCTTCAAATACGGTGCTGATATTCACATAAACTGGATCACGTTGTTTCTTCATCCAAACCCACTGGGTGTTGAGAGTGGTAAATGGAACAAAGCCTTGAATACCGCGCTCGTTTAGGTGACTTCGAAACATGTAGGAGAATATTTCTTCGATTTCTTTCTTGTTACAAACAAAGAATCGACACAAACAACAAAGCACCAGGCGCTTGTGTCGGTCCCATCGAAGCGTGGGTCTCTTTGGGAACTTGGTTATCTCCATCTTGAGTAACAGGGGGGATGTGTAGCAAGGACCGAAGAGTGACAGCGGAGGAAAGAGGAATAAGAAGTAGATGATTGAAAGAACAGCGTCTGGAGTTGGTTGGGCAAGAGAGATTTAAGGTAAAGATTAGAATCAGTTGGCAAACACATCGAGGTCAACAAGGGGAAGTGATGGTAACATTAACAGTTGTATACGTGATCTAGTTTACTCTACATACAAACACTCTATATTTGGTGGTACATTGGAATGGTTTCATTTCATTCTTTAGAACCAATATGCATGAAGGTGGAATTCTTATGTTCCTGAAGGGGTTTCAAGTGTAAGCACAGACTATTCGATTGAAATGAGAAGTGAGTCGGAGAAAATGATGTAGACAGAGGTTCTGCAGGGTCTGAATATAAAGACTATCCATCCATGCCTGTGGTGATTGCTGGTGTTTTAATTGTATCAGGATAGTTAAGTAGTTAGTTATTCCTTGCTTTATTTATGTAACTAGATAACTACATCCATGGATTAGTTAACTAACCTAGTCAACTAACTAGATGTTGTAACCTTAGAAGCAAGGCACCAAAGCAAGTGCGACTCAAAACGTGGAAGTTACGGTGAGGCTCAACAGGGGGTTTCCCCTCATATTCTCCACCTTTTGGAAGTCAGTTTGCTCTGCACATCTCACAGTATCAAGGGTACCGATCATGGATACCAACCACACTTCTCTAGACCGGGCCTTCATTCTCAAATTACCCGACGAGCTTTTGTGTATGATTATTAGTCCCATGACACCAATTATCGATGACCACGAATATTTACGCGAGCTTTATCAACCCTACGAGATGGCCGTTGCACTCTCTCTTGTGTGTAAACGATTTCATCGCATTACTGTGCCGTACTTGTACGCAGAGTTGGTGATAAACACTGGCGATAACACTTGGAGACGACCGACGCAAATTTCCAAGTACCTTCATCGCACCTTCAGAGAGAATCCATTGCTGTGGCAACTCTGCCGACACCTCACAGTGACCTATGACAAATCAAACATCGATCATCTCTACGCTGTAACAGATTGTCTAACCTGGCTCACTGCCGCCAAATCCTTGACCTTCTGGGGGTTGGAGGGCAAGAAGGCATGGGAGCTGCTCCAATTGGCCACCGAGCACATATCTGGTTGTAATATTCTCTCACTAGACGCCAACTACCGCTATAACCTTCACCTACCATTTGTAATAGATGCATTGGGTGATTTCAAGTCTGGATTTCTCCCCAATCTCCAAACCCTAAAACTGGGAGGTGTTTCCATCTACGGAGACCAGATATGCCAGGAAGAACTTAAGGTATGTATATGCATTTTGAGTACCCCGGTTCTATCAAACTTGTGCCGATGTACTAACAGAGTGCATGTTTTATAGGAAAAAGCAGGAACGGCCCCGTTCACGAAACTTCAGCTGCGCAGCTTTCTCCTGACTCCAAAATCCCTCGAAGCACTCGTCCGTTGGCCACGACGTCTAGAGGAATTTGAGCTGAAATATTCATCTGGGGATGACTTCGCGACCTCAGGGCTCTATAGTGATTGGAGCCTAGCAACATTGCAACCAATTCTGTACATTCACCGAAAAACTCTTCGGTCGATCAAATTATACGGCCTTCACAGGAGTGGGTTCGATGGATTTGACTTGCGCGAGTTCGAAAACCTCGAGAGACTTAGCCTCGCGTCCGACTTTTCTGGTCATCAACTCTTCAACAGGAACGCAAGTCGCGAGCCCCCTGACAGCCTTCTTGCCCCGCGCCTCCGTGTCTTCCACTGGGACTTAACACTCCTAGATCAGCAATGCGGTGAGAGCTTGCGCGACTTTGGCCAAGCAGAAGAAGATTGGCTACGACTATTCGCACGCAAGGCAATTAAACACGGATGTCCACTTGAGAGGATCGAAATCACATTTAACCCCGTTGTTGATGGGTACATCAGCATTAGCGATGAGGTGTATCCGTGGGACCGAATGGATGCTATGGGGGCTGATCTACGCCGACGCGGCATTGAAGTATCCTATAACACTCCTAGTGTTAGTAGGGAACGGTACTCGATGCTCCTTAGACGTGCCGCTGAAGACAATCCAAAGCTGGCTGCCGAAGTGGAACGAATTGGAAGTATCTTGCAAGCTAGAACTTCCTTGCCAATGACCTGAAGGAATATCAGAAACATACTACTACTTAGGTACCTAGGTACCAAGTGTATAAGATGAAGCAAACAAAAAGACCCTCGAGTCGTTGCTAAGATTTTCTACAGCTTCTAGTAAGACGTTTGTTTAGGCTTGCCCACTGATTTATATTGATTTTTTTTTTTTTTTAACTGACCTGCAAAGATTCATCGTTCGTTGTAGAACGAGAGTAGCAAATTGTGCTCCGATATGAGCTTAGGAAATCTATCGAGAAGTTCATCAACGAACCCACCGATAAAGCTTACATATCTGGGGTTTAACACCGACGTTCCTGCCTTTCGCTTAAGCAAACTCGACCTGGACATGAAGAAGAACGATTCCCCCAAGGCATAGCCGTAGTGACCGGTGATAAATTCAGAGTAAATACTTTCGTTTTCATTATGAGAGATCACGGTGGAAGGTAGCTGAGCGGTGTCACCGCTCATGATGATCTTGTTAAAGCTAGATATTACTTAAAGCAGTCACAGCACCCGGTATATCTCTGTTTCTGAACTGGCGGCTTTCTAAGATCAGAAAAAGATCGATCACTATCTAGTGGCATAGAGACGGGGATTCCTAAGCTCTTGTGGCACTATCTGTTCCACTATTTATCTTCGCTGCGACTGCGTGTGGTATTCTTGGAGATGGATCTCGTGGATAGTCTAAGTATACCTAGCAAACAAGACAAACGTAGTAAGCAAATTAAGCAAAGTAAACAAAGTAAGCAAACACAGTAACCCTGGAAGTAAAAGCGGTAAACATCATCCCTACCAGAGAGCCCAATTGTATCTCATCGACTCTTCAGCTTTCTTCCTCACTTTCCCACTCACCTATCGTGAGGCTTTTAAAGGGATCTTGGGGCTCTGACAACTTCGTTTTAGCCATCATGGCTAACCGCCTGTTTGCGTCCATGGTAGCCGTGCTTCTGGCAATCATTGCAATCTATTACCAGGAGCTTTTAGATACATTTTATCTAACTCCCAACTTAAAGGTAGTGGACTCTACGCGAGATATCACTTACCTTGGCAGTCTATCCCTTGCTGGAATTGAACATTTTCAGAACATTTTCTACGCAGAGGCACCCACGGGCCCACGACGTTTCGCAGCGCCGGTTCGAACAAGACCAGTGAAAGGGTCTGTTATTGACGCCACCCGGCCCGGTGCCTGGTGTCCGCAAGGAACGGGGGATGTACTTCCCTTCACGAGTAGTGTGACCAACATTAGCGAAAACTGTTTGAGCTTGAGAATTGCGAGACCGCCAGGAACGCAAAAAGATGCTAAGCTTCCAGTTGCGGTTTGGATCCATGGAGGTGAGTCTACAATTTGTAAGGATGTGGGCGCCAAAGAACCTAATGAGTGGACAGGTGGCCATGCTTTGGGCTCAGCTTCTGATATTCTTTACGAGCCTGACGGTTTGGTAAAATTGGCTGCTGCTGATGGGCTGCCACTAGTATATGTCGGCATAAATTATCGCTTGGGCTGTAAGTCATATATCAAGGGCCCCTGTTACTCTGCGCTAAGGCCGTGTACTGATTACACCTCAGTATTTGGCTTCGCAACTAGTGAAGCATTGATTGAGAGGAGAGAGACAAATGCAGGGCTGCGGGATCAGCGTGCTGCTTTAGAGTGTATGTATCTCGGTGCTCTTTGATCCCACAATGAAAGGCTGAAATATAGAGCAATCAGGGGTTCGCGACAACATTGAGACATTCGGCGGTGACCCCAACAGAGGTATACTTAACTACTATTTCCTAGATTTAAGCGCTGATATACTGACGTAGTATCTACTAGTGACTGTCATCGGACAAAGTGTGGGGGCTAGTGATATTGGGCTGCAGCTAACGGCCTTTGGTGGTGAGCAAGATGTCCCATTTCAGCAAGCAGTGTGAGCGAGTCCAGACCTAAATCTATCCAATGCTTATCCGGGGCTTTAGAATGATGTCAGGCGGTCCAGGACTGAACTTCAACAGCCAGCCAGACCTGGTGGCAAGTAACACGGCTGCTATTTCACAACAAGTAGGATGTGGTGGTGGCAAAGATTTGCAAACACTAGAGTGCCTTCGGGGTATTCCATTCGAACAACTAACCAACCTATCGGTTACTGCATCTCGGACAGCCCGTCCGCCTTTCGGCGAAGCATACTTTTACCCAACGATCGACTATGACTTCATTCAAGACAGACCGTCGCAGTTGACGCGCGCAGGAAAGTTCACCAAAGGAATACCAATCATAGCTTCCTGGGTCACAAATGACGGCGCTTGGTACGCACTGCCGACCACTGCGACAGACTACGAAGTTCTAGGGAGTTTCGGACTATGGCTGCACAAAGTTTCTGAATCCACGAAAGAGAAGCTCCTACACCTGTATCCTCTGGATGACTTCGTACACATGATCAAGTCAGAGCATGAGGGCCTAATTTCACCGCAGTACTATCGTGCTGCACAGATAAATCGTGACATCTGGTTCACTTGCCCTGTTCTTGATTTTACGTGGCAATACGTCAAAAATGGGGGTGTAGGAGCCTCCCAGGTACGGCTGTATGAATTCAACGAAACCAGATACACCCCAGTCTTTGATTCCATGGGTGTGTCGATGTGGGGTGTCGCTCATCTCAGTGATATCCCCTACCTATTCTACAATGACCACTTAAGGGCTGGTGCAGACAATTCTGACCCCCAGCTTGCGCTGGCCCGAGACTTCAGCCGGAAAATTATTCAGTTCGTGCATGGCATTCCTAAAGGGGCGGACGATCGACTCCAGTCATGGCCGCCTGCCTTCTCGAATCATTTTTCAAAATCTTCAACAGGCGAGGTGCCCAGTCATATCTCAGTGCGGCTGTTTGGTGGCCCTCATGGTTCAGAATCCACTACATGTAGCGACAGCACCACTGAAGCTGACATGGAAGTCATGACAGATGCTGAAAAAGCGCTTCATTGGGAAAAGTTGTTCAGTCGCTGTGCATTTCTCAATGGGCAGCAATTTAGAGAGGAAGCAGGGGTGTGATTAATAGGATGCATTGAGGTCCCTCTTGTAACGGTAGTGCCGTGAAGACTACCTGCCTACTCGTGCAGCGCCCACGACTTAGATATAGGACATGCATCAGTCAGTTCAACATCAAGCTGTCAAAATCATGTGGGATTCCTCTCTTAGTACTCGATGAATACACGACTAAATGTACTATCAATGGTGAGCATTCCTCCGCCATTGATTATAACTTGATCTTAACTCGAAAAGGATATGGTAGAATTCCTACGTATGATGGAATGGATGCAACCTAACTACAACATAAAAACTTGGCCAAGCATAGCTTGTGCCAGGACAGAGAAACTCGGACGAATCCTGTTCACCCCGTTGACCTGGGGGCCAGAAAGCGACCGTAGATGCCGCGGATGCAGGGCCTCCGGGTGGGTCAACAGGGTCAAGAGGGTCGATCTCATCAAGTTAGCCGGGCCCTTCGTGCCTATGAGAAATTATAGGACGCCTATTTATAGTATATCTCCTTTCTATACTCGACTCGAAGAAGATAGTACGGTTTGACTTCAAAACCTTTAGTATAAGGCTTATCCTCTCTACTATCCTCCCCCACTAAAATCGCTGTAGACGCCTTATATAGATTAGAGGATGGGGTAGAGCGCCGAAATACACTCTTACGGAAGCATGATATTAGAGTTCTTCCTAACACTATATACGAGCAATTTGCTGTGGTTAAATCGGCATTTATTACGGAGCTAGGCGTGCTTTTCTTCATAAACAACGTAAGACTAAATGACATCAAAGATGAGGGATGTCCGATCGCTGAGGTTCGACGCAGTGCTGGGATGTCTGAGGTTGCAAGCAAGGACTGGCTATGCTTGCGGTAGAGGAAAACCGCGGGAGAAGCCCCAAGAGAAATGTCACGAAAGAAGAATGTCTATCCCTCCTAGGTCTTTCTCTAGGGCAGTACCAGTCTACATTGTTTGCAGTGTAACAAGATTGAAGCGGCAAAGCTGGGTCTACCTAGTTTGTGGAGTTGGTGATGAGAGGACGTTCCCTCACACACACAAAGTACCGATAGCAGAGCTCTCGCCTGGATATTTTCCTGAAAACAACTTTTTTATTTGGAAAAAAAAAGGTAGGCCATATAATGCCGATGCCGTATCGCAAAAAATAGGGGGGTCCAATCAATGGTGTTCGAGTGTATTTCTTGTCGGCTCTCCTTAAAAAATTATATGTTGTAGATAACTTAGTTATGGAGCCTCGATTAAACATGGAAGATTAATAAATCCTCCGGTGTGTCGACAGAAAATAGCTACTCCAATGAGTGTCAAGTGGGTGTTGGGACCACTTTAGCGCATAAGCACTGCCCGTTGCCCAGGCGATCATGTCGATGTCTTTAGTAGAGATAGCTCAAAATCCCACATTAACATATATACGCACAGAGTAATATTTCTAACCTGCCTCGATCAATTTTAGCAGTCACGTATTTGCCCATTCTGCCATACCCATAAGCCATCTTCGCTGTCCAAGCAAGATCCAGCACATCGTCAGAAATTTAGACGCTCAGAGGCAAGATACATTGAGCGTTTTACTTGTTTTGTTCAAGAGAGGTGATATTTCATCCTTTTAAACATATGTTCCATCATCTTTCTCATCCCTTTACGGACGGAAACCCCAAAGACCATGCTTTTTCGAGATTTCTTCTTTGGAGCTCTGTCCGGGGTTTCCCTCATTGGCCCATCTGCCACCTCAAAGCGCGGCAGCTCCTTGGAACTTGTCGACGGTCCCTTCTTCACATTTCACTATAAAACCGATCGACTGTCGAGGAAGAACTGGATCGGTATCTACAGTATTTATGGCGAGGGTCCTGGCAAAGAGGACCCCATATATTGGGACTGGATGCGTGAGCCGGAAGAAACCAAGCGAATTGATGACGCCCACTTCAACTGGGGCGCCTATAAAGCCTACTTCCTGGCCGATAATGGATACAGGGTGCTTGCTGGTCCCATTGATATTTTTCTTTCTGGTGATGGACCTATATCGTTTAATGTTGAAGAATTCACGACTAAAAATGCTCGCGAGGGAGAGAGATTCGAAGCTCGCGTAAACGGCCTTTTGCACCACGCCCCGGATCCCAACACCAAGTACAGCAAGGAAAGCTCTGACGCCGACTGGGTTAGTGTATCCGAGGATGGTATCATTTTTGGAATCCCTACCGGGAGTGGTAGCTCTAAAATCACCGTTAGGGCTACTGCGTCCGACAGATCTACTGCCACCGTCGATGTCATTGTTCCAGTAGTTGCCTCTGGCAAACCCCTTGTCACTGAACTCAAGGTTCTGTCCCTAAATCTTTGGCACGGAGGCACCAAGGTCAATGACTACAACCGCAAGCAAATCTCGGCCATTGCCAATTCTGGTGCTGACATAGTCGGTCTCCAAGAAAGCACCTACGGCCACGCAACTCAGATTGCAGACGCGCTTGGTTGGCAATCGTGGCAGGGCGGGGACTCCAGCATCATCAGCCGTTATCCCATATCAGCAAAGTACGGCGCAGTCACTGAAACCAGTGTTGCTGTGCGAGTCGCTCTCGATGGTGACAATAATCAGGTCATCCTCCACAACTGCCACCCTTACGCCTACCCCTATGGGCCTTATGATCCTTGCTTCGACGGAAAAGATGCCGACGCCATAATGGACACCGAGAAGAGGGGCAGCCGTATCCGACAGATTGAAGAAATTGTCGGCGCTATGGCGGACGCTCTCGACAACGCCGACAAAGTCCCTGTGCTTTTGACCGGCGACTTCAACGCGCCCTCTCACCTCGACTGGACTGATGAGACAAATTCATCTCACTGCGGTATTGGACAGTTTGACTGGCCCACCTCCAAGGTGCCTATTGACGCTGGCTTGATCGACGCCTACCGTGAGCTCCATCCAGATCCTGCCGTTGACCCGGCCAACACTTGGTCTCCCATCTACCTTAACAACGAGAATTATAATGGCCGTAAGGAGCCCATGGACCGCATCGACTTTGTATATTATAAGGGGAACCTGACTCCCGAGAAGTCCGAGACTTACATGGTTGGAGACCCTAAGCCCGAGCCGGACCACTCCGATAACGAGTGGCCCACCGATCACAAGGGCGTCCTTGTCACGTTCAAAATTTCAACCTAACATTCAATAAATGGTTCAGATAGTGTAGAGTGCTAACTTGCTTACCGTATGCATACTCCATAAGGATAGTCGCCCGCTTATACGGCCTAATTTTGCCTTTTTGGTCTTTTTAGTAGTCTTTTTTTATATATATTTAGGGACTATAGAGTATGATTTGGGCTATATAGTTGTGAGATTCGCTAGAGGCATGGGTTTTATGTATTAAAGGAACCTCCGCACTGGATCGAAAAATAAGACGTGTCTCGTGTAATATACGTGGATGCTCGTCGTGCCGTACCCGCGAGGGGTATACGCTTGGAGGCAACTGCCCATTTTTGATATCTCCCAGCATCCGAAAGTATCAGAACTTCAGATTCTTTCCGGAATAGCACCCGACCTATCAAACGAAGTATCTCAGCAGGTCCCCGGTGGGTCGCGGGGTAACCTCCTAGCGCTTCCCCCACTTTCTAAGGGCCGTTCAGAATGGTGAAAAGATATCAAATTCACATGTCTGATCTGAAATTCCCAATCTCAACATGATCGATACACCAGATAAAGAGGACTATGTGGATGTTCTCATTGTCGGTGCTGGGCCAGCGGGGCTCATGCTAGCCAACTGGCTAAGCCGCTGCGGAGTCAAAGCCCGTATAGTGGACAAGCGTGGTTCAAAGGTACGCTCTGGTACAAATATGAGGACTAAATTGCCCGTATACTGACTTCAGTGCAGGTCTTCAACGGCCAAGCGGATGGTCTGCAATGTCGCACTCTGGAAATCTTTGACTCTTTTGATTTTGCCCACCGAGCATGGCGTGAGGCAAACCATATGTTGGAGATATGTCTTTGGAATCCTGACAAAAATGGCCGTCTTCAACGAAGTGATCGTATTCCCGACACTATCCCGGGGATTAGTCGTTTCCAACAGGTCGTGCTACACCAGGGTCGCATCGAGCGGTTCTTCCTCGATTCAATCAAGGAGCATAGTGACATCCGTGTTGAGCGTGGTGTGTTGCCCACATCCTTCGATTTTGACGAAGCAAAAGCAGGCAATTTCGAGGACTATCCTATCTGTGTTAAACTTCGTACCTTGGCCGAGGAAGAATCCACGCCTCAGCAACGGCAGCAGCATCAGAAATCTTCCGATGGTCGGCAAACAGTGGTGGAGGATGGCCTTTTCCGAAGTAACTTGGTTGCTGATGACACCGAGGACCTCATCCAGGCGACAGAGGCTAAAGAAACCCCCAGCCAAGTGGAGCACATCAAGGCTAAATTTCTGGTCGGCTGTGACGGTGCCCACTCGTGGGTGCGTCGTCAGGTTGGTTTTAGCTTGGAAGGTAGCTCAACCGATTATATCTGGGGTGTGCTCGACATCGTCCCCATCACGGATTTCCCTGATATTCGCCATCGATGCGCCATTCACTCTGCGGATGCGGGTAGCTTGATGGTCATTCCCCGCGAGAATAAACTTGTTCGACTCTACATTCAGCTCCAGGCGACGGATTGTCAGAAGAATGGCTCCAAAGCTGATCGCTCCTGGATCACCCCCGAGATCATCCTCAGGTCTGCACAGCGCATCGTGCACCCA
This sequence comes from Penicillium hordei, assembly GCF_028827395.1. NCBI lineage: Eukaryota > Fungi > Ascomycota > Eurotiomycetes > Eurotiales > Aspergillaceae > Penicillium > Penicillium hordei. Next base: position 6,753,872 of record NW_026623142.1, read on the forward strand.
TATAAGCTCGACTACGCGTATTGCGACTGGTGGACTGCGTATCAGATTGGACAGCGAGTGAGTGACAAATTTTCGCAAAGTGATCGTGTCTTCCTAGCAGGTGATGCTGTCCATACGCACTCTCCCAAGGCTGGACAGGGTATGAATGTCAGTATGCAGGATAGTAAGTTTTTGCATACCGGCGTGCTTAATATTAATACTCACATTTCAAATAGCGTATAACCTGGGATGGAAGCTCGCGCATGTGATAAATGGCCTTAGCGAACCGTCGATTCTCCAAACGTATGAGTCTGAGAGGAAACAAATCGCACAGGAATTGATCGCTTTCGATCACCGCTTTTCACGACTTTTCTCTGGTCGCCCGGCCAAGGATATCATGGATGAAGAGGGTGTCAGCATGGAAGAATTCAAAAGGGCTTTTGAGAAAGGAAATGAGTTTGCAAGTGGCATAGGTGAGCGTATTAAATTACTCGAGGAGTCACCAGTACTAACTCCATTTTTTGTAGCTGTCAACTATGCTGCCAGTATTCTCGTGGCAAAGGTAACGGGTGTCACGGAACAAGGCAATAACGCGATCATCAGCAAGCCAGAGCTGGCTACAAAGATTGATATCGGCAAACGTATACCTAGTTTCAAAGTTTTGAATCATGCCGATGCACGCCCATGGCATCTGCAGGAGTTATTGAAGAGTAACGGGCGCTGGCGTGTGATAGTTTTCCCTGGACGACTCACCGAGTCCCAAAATACGGAACGTTTCGAAAGATTAGGCGCCTCTTTGGGACGGTCAGATTCCTTCATTCGCCAGTTCACACCACCAGACAAGCCTATCGATAGCGTGATCGAGGTGTTGACGGTTCATTCCGGATCACGAAGAGATATCGAACTTCTCGATCTTCCGGAGGCGTTCCATCCCCACCACGGTGACATGGGATGGGATTACTGGAAAGTCTTTGTCGATGAGGAGTCTTATCACGAGGGACATGGTCAAGCTTATGCCAATTATGGCATTGATCAGAACCGCGGCGTTAGTGTCATTATTCGCCCTGATCAGTATGTTAGCTGGGTCGGAGAGGTCGATGACTACGAGCAGATGTCGCGATTCTTCGCTAGCTTCATGAAACAACAGGCTGCCGGCAATCATGCTCTATAGAGAGGATGGGAGCAACCGCTTGATAGTGGATCATCAGATCCATTGCCCTATATAAAGAAAGTGATACATAGCGGCCTAGCCCACGTACGTGTTTTTAAGCTAGGCAAAGCATTTATACTTGTGGTTACTAGCAACAAAAGGCCGAGCCAAGATCAACAAAACAGCCCACAAGCACCAGCAGTCAAAGTGCCAAAGACACCAACGGGAGCCATGCCCTGGGCATAACCCAAAGCAAGCATCCCGGTAGTGACCTCAGTACAGCCAACATCACAGAACCAACTTCCTTTGCACTTGATCTCAAAAGAGAGTTGTGACTGGATGGAATTATCATGAGTAATAACAATCTGTCCACTCTTCGGATACTTATACCCAATCCAATATGTAGGAACTCCCCACTGCTGCGAGTAGGTAGTCTTCTCATACCAAGACTTCGAAACCTGAGGACCAGCAGTACCATGCAAGAACTTAGCGACAGCATCACTGCGAGACTTTGCGTCATTCTTCTCCCCTGCAAACATACAATCGTAAGATATTGTGCAGGAGTCAGAAACAGCAAAATCCGTCTTCCTGCATCCATTTCCCTCAATAGCATCATAAACACTATGAAAGGCATCGCTCGGGTTCATAAGTCTCAGCTTATCCTTGTACAAATTGGAAGTGTCAACATAGATTGCATCGGACGAGAGAGTCAGTGACGAGGTCGTCTTTCCAGCTGGGGGAGCCGGAGCCGGAGCAGGACTCGGTCGAGTCTCGGTCTTGTGGTCGCAGATATACGCTGACGCGCATTCGGTGCCATCGTCTAGAATGTAGATCCCGCGCTCGTGGTGACCACGACATCCAAACCCATGAGGTTCGAAGGTATGGCCTGCGAGCCCAGCGAATTGATCGTTCGAATCAGGGATTGAGGGATCGATCACGATGGAGAACTCATCCCCGTTTGGCATCTTACGCTTCAATCCCTTTGTTCGCCAGGGATACGACCCGTCCCAGGGGACATCGGTCATCATGTCCGGTGTCACCCATTTCCCTCGTGTTCCTTGGAACGCCCATGGAGCAGCGTGGTAATACATGATTTGGCGCGAGGTGGAATCGCCATTGGGTGGGTGGATTCCACAATCTGCCAGGACGACACGCTCTTCTGGGCGATACTCGGCCAGGGCGAAGGAGGCAAGAGTGATGATGGTGAGAAGGGTTATATGCATTTTGGGGGATAATTGATCTGTTGTTTGGTCTTGTTTTTGTTCTGATTGCTGGCCTGTGATACAAACCCCAAATCTAGGGTCATTGTCAAGGTATTTATATAGACAGAGCCCTTGACATATCGATAAACGAGCTGAAGTATCGTGCCCAGCTGCAGTCTGCCACCTCAAGTTGTCGAAGAATCAGCAGAGCATTCAGGATCGTATCGGCACCGCCGACAGATTGAGGGAAATTATAAGCGGAGTTTTCATGGGAAAGTCTTGGAATCAGAATTAACCTTCCACCTGGGCCTAGAGAATGGAATAGTGGGCTGTTATCTCAGTCCAGTCAGCTCGGAGACCCCGGCCTCGACCTTTTTCTGCGGGCGTGTCGTATTATCGTATTTCTTTCTGCGGGCTTTTCCAGAAGGATAGGTCACAATATTTGTTGCAGCTTTGAGTCTTTTAGAAAAGAGGTAAAAGAGGTAAAAGAGGTAAAAGAGGTAAACCCCAGAGTTGCAAGCTCCATCCATTTGTCCTTTAACGTTTCCACTTTATTCAAAAGTCTCGAAATTCAAAAGCCCCAAGAAAAAAAACGTATTTCTAATGCCTGCCCAGGTGTAGATTTTGTATATATTTTGTATAGATTTTGTCTAACCCATTCTGGAGAACATCGGACTTACAGCAGGTAGCCATTCTGGGTCATAAAATGCATCTGAAAAAGCTTTGAGAGTCTCCATGCTAAAACTCACATCTTTTGTTAAAGCTTCATTTATCAGACACTATCCTTTCCGTTTGACTATGATGATAAGATAAGATGCTGAAGCCTAATAGCTTCTTCCCGAAATTCCCCCCCTTTGATGCCCATCTTCAACCGAAATATGCAATCAGTCCATATGCCTCGAGGCATTAATCTACCACTCTCTCCTTTCATTCAAGTGCCAGTCCAAAAAAAAAACCACTCTAAGCTGTAGTATGGGGCCATGACCACATCCATCTAAAGTTTTGCCTTTCCGACCCCATTCGCCTTGGCTTTCTCCTCAAAGTACTCCCTAACCCTCTCCCTCGCAACAGAAACAACCTCCGCATCCTCAACAGTAGGCGGTACACTAACCTCCGCCCTGTACTCCCCCTTCACCTCGATCTCAACAAGCTCTCTAAGAACACGCCTAAGCGTCTTCCCACTCCGCGTCTTGGGGATCATTCCCCGACCCTGTATAATCCCACCTAGCGACGCAATAGCCCCGATCTGTTCTCGAACCAGCGCGTTAATCTCGGCAAATAACTGCGGGCTAGGTGTTGCCGGAAGAGTCCCAGATTCTCCAGGGATCACGCCAGCTTTGGGCTGGATGAATGCGAAAGGAAGGTGGCCTTTCAGCGGGTCGGGGATGCCGACAACGCTTGCTTCGCTGATCGATGGGTGCGAGAGGATTGCTTGTTCAATGGATCCTGTAGGAATGAGTCAGATCATGTATCCTCGGATCATGACGCTGGGGAGCGAAGAATATCCTTACCGGTACTGAACCGATGCGCGGCAACATTGATGATATCGTCACTTCGCGACATAACATGAACGTATCCATCCTTATCAACCATGCCCGCATCGCCGGTATCAACCCAGCGGCCATTGAACCGCTTAAGATACCCACGGTAAAACCGCTCCTCGTCCTCGAAGAGGGTTGTGAATGCCGACGGGGCGAGCGGTGGGGTCATAACAATATTGCCCATTGTGCCGCGGGGGACTTCACTACCTTCGTCATCGACGATGCGGACGTCAAACCCAGGCATTGGGAAGCCTGCTGAGCCGGGACGGGTCGCAAGGGGAGGATGATCTGGCCCAGATGCCAGATTAGCGAGGGCAGCGCTGCCATTCAACGCAATACCCGTAATCGGAGATCCGGATTCAGATGACCACCAGTTATCAACAACAAGCGCACCATCCGCTGCATACTTACCAAGCAGATCTTGGTATGAGCTAACAATACTGGGCTCGCTACGCTCACCGGCGAGGAAAAGCGCACGGAGAGATTTCAATCCTCCACGCTTTCCGACCTCGCCGATAAGCTTGTCCTCCGGGTCATCTTTCCGGATAGCTCGCATGGCAGTTGGGGCCGTGAAGAGCGCATTTACATGGTGTTTCTCGATGATGCGCCAGAACGTTCCTGCGTCTGGCGTGCCGACAGGCTTGCCTTCGAATAGGACGGTTGTGGCGCCGACTAGCAGCGGCGCATAGAGAATGTACGAGTGTCCGACAACCCAGCCTATGTCTGATGCGCAGAACATTGTGTCGCCGGGACCTTTTATCCCAAAGAGGGATTTTATGGAGAGTTCCAGGCCCACGGCGTGTCCGCCTGCTTCGCGGAGGACGCCTTTAGGGAGGCCAGTTGTTCCTGTAGAAATATGTTAGTATAAACAGAACAAATTTACCAGGCACCAGATTTGGTTCTGAGATTCACTCACCACTTGTATAAATGATATAAAGTGCGTCCGTACTCTTCACGGGAACAGGTCCAGCCTTAAGCCCACGGAACCGTGCACTCTTAACGAGTCTCTGCCAATTACGCTGTCCACCACGCTTATCAGGCTGGTTCCACCGCAGTTGGTCACGCTGCCAGACAATGACCCTGCTCGGCTTGAAGCGGCTTGCCTTGACCGCGCCCTCGACAAGCGGTCGGTAGGAAACGGGTCCCTTGGACCCCTCTATTCCGCATGACGCTGTCATTATAGCTCTCGGGCGCGCGGCCTCGATGCGCTGCGCTAGAGCTTGCGGGGCGAAGCCGCCGAATACGGCGGCGTGTATTGCTCCTAAACGGGTTATTGCCAACGCGGCTATTAAAGCCGCGGGGATCATTGGCACTAGATGCGATACTTGGTTAGTTTGGGATTCCTGCTTTTCATCCATTCCTCACTCATGGTGGCATCACGAAGTTGTTGGTTTGCCTACTGTAAATAATAACAACATCGCCCTTTTGTACCCCTTCCTCCCTAAGTACACCGGCCAGAACCTCCACCTCATCGAGTAGGCGGGAATAAGTATACTTCTCCGTTACACCTGTAACTGGTGATTCCCATACAATTGCAACATTGTCGCCATGGCCCGCGAGCACATGTCGATCGACACAATTGTAGGTTGTGGAGATCTCGCCGTCAGCGAACCAGGACCAGTGCTCATGCTTGGTTCCGCTCGGTAGGGATTTTGTCTGCCGTGTGAGGGCACGTGAAGGCTTGCGGTGCCAGTGGAGTCTGGCCGCGTGATGCGACCAGAAGGTTTCTGGGTCGCCAAGGGAATGTGAGTGGGTTGTTGGTTGGGGGTGCGGAGACATGTTGGATAGAATTTGGACTTGGATCCGGATGGATATGATAGGGGAAGTGGCAAACTTATTTGCCTTGTGATTTGATAGAAGAAGCTAAGAGAGAAACAAGTTACACAAGACAGAGAAATTTTGCACCAAAGTACTCTGAAGCCCTGATATGGAGTGCTTCTACCCGAGGTCTTTCGGATCCAACGGTGCGATTGGCACGGGGAGATGGAAGTTAAGACCTGTAGGATCGACAAAAGACATTTTAGGGGTTTGCCATTTGCGGAGAAAGGAGAGGTGAAGCTGTGCAGGTGAGATCCCCCCCCTCCCCGGATGCAGCCGAGGCGAGTCCGTGCTTTTTCCCCCGCACTTTCTTTGGTACCCGTGGTGTACCCAGTGTGTACTTAGTGTGTACTCAAGTGCACCAAGAGTATACCTCATGCACAGTATCAAGTACAACCTGGAATGAGGTACTGCATTCGTACCCCCAGTACTTTGGCGGTATTTTCGGATCTTTCAAGTTATTACCAAGAACACCTTTATCAATTGTCTATATCGCAAAAAAATGGCTGAAAAATGAATCAAATAAAACAAGCTCAGTCGTAGGGTATCATATCGAAATGCCTGCTAATGCGCGACTGCGATCTTCTGGCTTCGTCGCCTGGGGGGGGGGGAGGGGGGGGTGTGTTTTTTTTTTCTTCTTTCGGGGCGCTCCGATGCGTGTCTGAAAGATTTCTCCGATCGCGCCTTATCAAATAAGCAGAGACCGAAGAAGAGGGACGATCGTCAAGGGAAAAAAAGGGGAGCTTGTGGAAATCTAGACAGCCAGTCTGCATGCCTCGGCGCATTTCAAAAGAGCAAAACAAAGCCAAAACAAAAAAAAAAAGTCTTGCGCTCAAGGCTTGCAGAACACTGGCCTCAATCCCCACGCCAGTTCTCAAGCTCTTTAGAATGCGAGCGTAAAGGGGGTAGCATGGCAAGGACCACCGACGCCGAACGAGGTAACCAAAAGATAGAACCCTCCAGATGCACCCAGGACCAAAAAGGAAGAGAGGAAGAGAGAGAAAAAAATAGAGAAGTAACAGCCATTATCTCAGTGAGCAAGAAATCCAACGCCTCGCGGATAGAGCCGACGGATCACAAGAGAGTACACTGGAGCCGACTGCGATGCCGCGACCGATCGGGCCGGAAGGACTTGGGATATTCGGGGCCTGCGTCGCGATCGCGGTGGCCTGATCCGAAGCCTGTCGGGCGGCGGTCTGCGCCACGGCCGCCTGCCGCCTGCTGTCGCTGCTGGCGCAGCATGCGGACAACGTCATAGAAGGCCTTTTCCACATTTATACAGTTCTTAGCGGATGCCTCGACAAACTCACATCCCAGCTCCTTGGCCAATGCTTGACCTTCCTGTGCTGAGACTGCGCGCTCGACGGCCTTGTCGCTCTTATTGCCGACTAGCATAACGGGGACGGGCATTGCGGGACCCGATGAGGCGTTCATGGGCGAGTTCAAATAACTGGGGCCGGAGGGGGAACCGGAGCTGGACGATTCCTTGACCATCTTAATTTGGTTGTAGAATTTTGTGATGCGGGAGAAGGAGGCGCGCGAGGTGATGCTGTACACCAATACGAAGCCCTCGCCATCCCGGATCCACTGGTCTCGTAGCGCGGTATATTCTTCCTGGCCCGCTGTGTCCAGCACCTCGAGCATACACGACTGTTGATCGATCACGACTTGTTTGCGATATGAATCCTCGATAGTTGGATCGTATGTTTCGACAAAGTGATTAAGGCACAACTAGAAGTAGCAGATTTAGTGAAATTTCTTTGCCTCGGATGTCAAGGGCTCGACCAACCTGAATGGTTAGGGCGGTCTTCCCAACACCTCCGTCTCCCAACACCACCAGCTTGTACAACGTCATTTTTCCAGCCATGGCGGGCAACTGGAATTGAGAGCAGATAAAAAAAAAAGAAAGACAATCAACCTAGAGAAGTCAGCAATATTCATAGCGGTACAGCTTGCCGACGACCTACCTATAATTATTTCAGGGAAAAGAGGGGGAAGGGTCGAAATCGCAAGGAGGGGGAAAAGGTGTTGAAGTGGCCCACGTTCCAGGCGGGGGGGCGAAAAAGAAAAGCGGGAGCTTCCACGCGATTCACAGCAACCCCCAATTGTTGCTGGGAGAATGACGCAAAGGGGGGAGATATAGAAAGGGAGAAAGAAAAGGTCGAAAAGAGGGATTAGGGGAGGGAAAAAAAAGAGATAGGAAGAAGAGAGGGGGAGGACCAGTGTGCGAAGTCTGGTCCGGGGGGCTGGAACGAAGTGGAGAGAGGGGTTCAAGGGAATATAAGGAGATATTAGGGAGATATTAACATATAGGAATATTAGAGAATATAGAACAGAATATGTACAATGTAGAATAGAATAGAATAGAACATATAGAATATAAATGATCAGAGAACAGATGAATTTCGTACTTTCCCTGACATCCATCCCTGTTCTCTTCTTCTACTCTACTTTTTCTACACTGAACCAACTCCGAGACCGTTTCGGATGGGAAAAATATAAAAAACAATAAAAAACAATAAAAAAAATTAAAAAAAAACGAAAGCTAAAGCTAAACCTCTTAAATGGCAAAGAGACAGGCAAATCCATTCCGACTGGTAGGAATTTTATAAATAAGGAGAAAAGCCAAGTGACAGCTCCATGAAGTCATACATTTTCTTTTTTACTCCGTACATTTCCCAATATCCACATTGTAGCCTCTATATCCGTCCGTTTATCCTTTGCATTCATCTTAATATACAGTCTAAACTAGAATTAAAAATTGCATTTGAACCTATAGATCAGACGATCTCGGAGGGAGGTGAAAATCCCCCCAAAAATAATACCAAAAGAAACCCCAAGGAACAGTGGAAAAGACAAACGAGAGAGAAACGTCCAAGAAAAAGCCCAGGTCCCGAAGCTCCACAGTAAAAAGGAGAAGCGCACAGGCCACAGTGGATAGTCCCGGATACACTTGGCTGAAGCTCATTTCCTTACCGGGAGAGGAAGCTGAGCTTTCTTATTTATTTGGAATTCAAAGTTTGGTTAACCGAGAACCTGTGACGGAGGATTTACCGATATCGATATACTCAAGTCTCAAAGGGCATGTATTCCGTCCAATCTACACGTGGACACGATCTATGGTTTGACCTAAACTTTGGAGTACTTTGGAGTACTCCGGAGTAGATTATATATATGTTGTATATACTCCCTTTACAAGATACTATCTAAAGTCCTGCAATTAGAATAGAATTAATACAATCAATACAATCAATTTAATTTAATTTAATTTAATTAGTGTCGACGGTACCCAATGTCATCTCCAAGCCTGGTTGAAAATATTAGTTACTCCCAACATCCCGTACAATCATAACTCCCACTTAGGTATAGCCCTAGATCAGTAATAGGCAGGCAAAGTCTCCATGGCCCTGGGAGACGCTACCCGAATAGCGTAAGTCAAACGAAGGGATGGGTCCTAATCCCACCCTGGACTTTTTGCCATTCCGGAACATCTCCTCTTTAAAGGTTTAACACCAACCTCGAACTAGTTTAGGATCAGGTCTTGGCCACCTTAGATTCGCTCTCGTTATCGTCTTCCACGTTATACCCCTGCACATTCCACTACCCCTGCCACTTGCATTTTCACGGCCTAGTCGCTTTGGTGCATGCGTCCGACCTAATACCTAGCTAGGTAATACCTTGGTAGATTCATTCAGTCTATAATCCCCGATAGTGGTCATAGGCTTCATCTCAATACGATGTCCACCCGCGGAACGAGGCGTCAAAAATGTCCTCATTGATACATAGATCGACCTAGGGCCTGCTAGCTACCAAGGTGGACAACGGGAGGAAGTTCGGAAGGTGGGGATGTACTCTCCCTATGCTCCATATGACCTTTTTTTTTTTTGCCATTTCTTTTGCTTTGTTTGGATTCCCCCCTTTTCTTTTGTCTCCCTCTGCTTTCCATAAGAGAACAAAGCCCCCCTCCCTCCCCCGCTCAATTTCCATAGTAAGTAACTGGTTGGGCATCGGTCCAATAGGGTCCGGGATGGCTCCGTTTCCCGTCCCAGTTCTCTGGCAGCGGGCCAGGGGGTTATATCGGGGAAACTGTTATTTTCCTTTTTATTTTTTATTTTTCCCTTTTTATTTTTTACGTGAGAACCGGACCCCGACGGAACTATCTCTTCTCTTTTTCTTTTTTAAATCAGTAGATATCCGGTTTCGCGCTCTTCTCAATTTTCAAGAGAGCCCCAAACTGTACGGACTCTGTAGTGATGTATCTTGAAGCGTGTTAGCCACTTTGATATGCCAGAATATTCAACTCGGTAGCAAATTTTCAAAAGAGAGTTGGCACGTCCTAGGATTGTTTCATCCTCCTGTTCACTCGGAAGGCCCGGCCCAACGGCTCAATTGTCATGCTACTCCGGAAAGGGGAGCTTTTCGCGTGGCACGAATAGTGGCCGTGCATGGGATAGTGGCAGGGGTTGGTTGGTTAACGGCTCCTCCCGGCCGTTTTATGGGGAATGCTGAATTCGTGTTCAACGGTCCGCTATGGTCTCGTCCTGGTCGAGAAATTGATCGAGTGTTGTATGGAGTACTCCATTCGGAGTACGGAGTACCGGTGACAGGATTCGATATGCACCGGCCTTATATTGACGTGCATGACGACTCTTGTCATATCCCGTGAACCCGTGATATATCTGTCACCTGTTTGTGGGTGTGTGCATCCATCGTGCGTCGGGCTTACAGCAATCTACAGGGTCACTCTCAGCAGATTGGCCCTTGGGAAACTAACCGACTAACATTCAAAAATTACCCCTTGCAGCTTGGTCTTAACTCGGGGGATCTTCATTATTGATCTATAGCCTGGATATAGCTTTGGGGGGCTGTCTATCTCACAAAGTCGGATCACATGCGTATATCGTGCACGGTATGAATTTCAGCCAAAGTAAATGTTGATCTCAATGTGCCAAGCCCCTGAAAGATCCCCCATGGTATGCCTCTAAAGCGTGTTGGGATCAATAATGTGATCCTCCCGTTACGCTATTGATCGGATCAACGATGCCGGTGGGACTAGTTCAATGCGATATCATGTGAGCGTGTCAAAGCTCAATAATAGTCGTGATTATTTGTGGAGAAAGGGGAGGAAGCCATGTGGCCAAAATGCTTAAGCTATTAGTATGATATAGCTTTATTGCAACTTTATTGCTTTTCTAGTCTCGAGACTCATCAGCTGCACTTGTATCCCGGTAACATGCCGTAGTATTTTTTTGGAATAAGAATAAAATCATGTCATTTACATTTGGTCTACAATAGGGGCTATCATCCAGTCTATGGGGTCTACACAGCAGTGGACATTAATATGGCATAGTGTCAAATGGCATAAAAGTGGACATGGTTGAGTACCTATGTAAGTCACCATACAGAGTGGGTTTCAAATAGAAAAATCTATATGCGACGCGGCTGTGTAATTAGCGTAATGGGATTCCTTCGGGTTAAGATTATAGTTGCCTTGACCTTGAAGTTAATATTAATCCCCTTGTCAATATATGCTGCTAGTGGATGGCCTTCAGGTACTCGGTAGTGTCGTGTAATCTAACATGTAGCCATTTTTAGATTATAACTTTCAGAGCTCTACCTGTTCTCTTTGAAACAATGGATATGGCGGATAGACCTATCCTTTTATGCTCATTAAACACTTGAGGAGAATCTGCATATTGAGAGACGCTCCCGGGATTGGAATGACGCCGTGATGAAGAATTATTGGAAAGCTTCCAAGGTTGATATCTCAGTGTCACCTAACAAAGACCTCAGATATAGCTTAGCTTTTACTATCTTGAACATCAAAATGGCCCCTTTGCGCTATAAACATATTTACAAACCGAAAACAACATACAATCTCCCCGGCCCAGCAGAAATCACCCTCGCTGAATATCGTTCAAATAAGCCGTCACCCTCTCCACCAAAATCCGCCGCGGCTCCGCTTGATCACTATCACTTAGCGCATGCGATGCATTAGGAATAACCATACTCCTTGAATCCCAGATCTGCCGCCCACCCCCATCAGCAGCAATCTGCCATCTCTTCAAGAGGGCCTCCTTATTTACCCACGGTGGCACCGACTGATCCCTCCCAGAGTACAGCACTAGCATTTTCTGCTTCAGCAAGCCCCTCTTCTCAATCATCCCAAATGTCCCACGGAACTGCTCATCGCTCAAATCGGAACTAAACAAATCATCCTCAGAAGGATTCTCCGGACTATCCGGACTAACCAGACTCAAAAACCGCCGACTGCTAACCGGCGCAGAGGGCGGATACCCAATCCGCGACGTCACAGACAATGGCACGACCGTATCAACAAGATCGTGATCCTCATACATCGCCCGCCGCGCATCAGCAACAGCCTTATTGTATATCGCGCGCATCTTGGCCGGGCTATCACGCGCCGTGCCACTCTTCACAACCCACAATATGCCCTCGCGGTCAGAAACAGGCGCTTGCATAATTGCTCCATCGACCGGCACCCGCACAATTGGTTTGCAGTGGCGGTCGAAGACGGGGTGTGCCGGCCGTGGGTTGGGACAGTTGATATAGTGCATCACGTCTTGGCTGCCCGTTGAATGGCCCATGATGACCACCTTTCCGGCACCAAATTGTGACTCCTTGTATTTACGCACGTATGAGACACACTGCGATAGCTCGTCGATGTCTTTTCCCAGTCGTCCCATGCCCCAACCCCCGCCAGCGCAGGAGAGAATCAGCGAGAATACGCTCCATTGGGAGGGATCTAGTGCGCGAACTATGTCACTTAAATAATCGACTGAGCCGAGGCTGTCGCCTAGCCCGCCGACAAAAACGAGTGTGTGCGGCTTGGGTACATGGCTGCGGGTGTATTCGAACGCGACGAGGGTTTCGGTCTGTGAGGTGGCGTTAGCGGTGTGAATTCTTTGGCTGTGGGGGTGGGTGGCGTACGCAGTGGTGTAGCACGCCAGGCTGTCCCTGGGACAGAGAGGTGAGGAGCTTAATTTGCATTATGAGATATTGCTGCAGGTGGTGGTACCCAGGCGCAGATTGGTTTGACAATGTGCGTCAGATCAGATAAGAAAACATCAGATAAGGAGCTGCAACGGACTTATTCTGGTTACCGGTCTCGCGAAGACCGGTAAGATGAAAGTTAGGGCTTGGTATTATATTACTAATGTGTATCATTGATACCTAGGTATTATATTAACAGTTCCCCCTGACATTGTCTAACTTCCATACTTCGCTCAAGTTGATCATTGCTATATCTCTCGCAACCGTTGGATGCTTCTCTAAAAAAAAAAAGAAAGAAAAAAAGACCCCAATTGCACATCGTCTTCCTACCACCAAGAAATATGATAAAGTGATCGTGACGCGCGATGGAGTTGTAGAAGACGAGAATTGTAGCAAACTTACGGCCCAAATAAGGCGCTTATGCTGGCATCATTCAACTATAGAAGTTCTGTACTGACTCATTAGACAATAGTAGTATATAATCACTCAACTGGCATCACTGAAACGAAGCAGTCCAGTAAGGATGATCAGTGAACTAAAGTTATCAAAACTATCGCAAGGGGATATGTCTTGTCATACTCCCATACCTATGCACTTATTGTTGACGTGTGCAGTATTATGCTGCATATAAACAAGTCCTACTATCGAGTTCTAAACTCCCTGCTTGATTGAGAGTTAAATTTTTGATTATTCATGCGTTTCCTTTGAGTTGGTCACAGGATAGCCAGGTCGAACTGTTCTTGTGTGCACTACAGCCGTGGGTTCGCAGGCGGGGCTTCCTCTCCACTGCAAGACGAGACAGCATCGGATCAGGAGGAACCTGCCACTAAAGACAGCAAAGGTCAGTATGCGTAGATATCTTTCGGCATTTGGGTACACTTACAGGTAATTTGCAGTCCCACATAGAAATCTCCTTGCCTTCTCTAAATGACATGAGAGTTATTCCGAGACTAACAGTGCGGGTAGGTATATTGGTGTACTCACGATATGCGCTGCTGAAATATGTCTTTTCACCCGTCCCGGGCAAGGTCGATTCTCTTTCTCCGGGTTATCGAGAGCCGTGCAAAATGGGCAGCGGAAGGCACATGCAGGGATTTGCTTTAGAAGACCAACAAGAGTTAGTCATGTCTTGAAATAGTATTACGTCTCGGGGTAGATTGATTTGGGGCACTCACGATAATCACATGGTCAACCGGCCACTGGGTTGAGAAGTGGTCTCGGCATTCACACACCTTCTTGCGTTGGCTTCAGAATTTGCGCGTGAGTGAATATCAACTGAAGGGGTTAGGGCAGACTGATGCTTACACCCAGTAATTAGGCTGCACTTTCGGGTCGATTCTCATCCAGTAGCATCCCCGGAGCGGGCTGCCATCGCCAGCGATCCAGGGATTTGGAGGGGGCGGATCCTGAGGCTTGGAGGCCATCCTGCTTGAACCAAGACATTTCGTTAGCAACTCGGATTTAATGCACTCCTGGGGGAGTTTCAATGTTTGAGGTGCGACATTAAGGCATACCCCCAGTATCGGTCGAATCAATCGGGCAGATGGGATGATATACGTGCCTGGTGGTCTCGCAGTGTGGACTTGATGATTTAGCGATGCAGGGTTGGCTGTGCGATGGGTCATATGTTAACTGCATGAGAAGCAAGTGCAAGTAAACGAGATTGATGTTGACCTAAGAAAATATCTAGGCATCGAACTTGGCTGGGGATCTGGCAAGCCACTGCCTGAGATGAGACGGTTCAGACAACCTATGGCAGTCGCGAGGCAAGAGCGAAGTTTGACGCTGTTTTTAGACTGGTGACCAGAAACAATATCAATCCCATACTCCATAACGTTGAAATTGTCAGGATATTGGCTTATATTGCTCTGAAGACAGATAAAAGAATTGTCAAGAGCTCGTTGACTCTACCCGATGATTTACTAGGAGGGCTACACTGCCCTCTTGCTTCAGTGTTACCATATACCATATTTAGCGAGGTGTAGGGAACAATTTTGATGCTATTCGCGTGACAACTCCGTCATGTTGATTTTAGCGACTCTATCTCTCGGGGCACGCCTTGTGATCCACTATCGGGGATCGAGTTTTACTTCCGTATATGAAATAGATTGAACTTGTAGTTTGCCTATTCTGCTCTGTCTGTTGGCGTTATGTAAAATCTCTACAAGACGGTAATGATCAAATCATATAAATAGCGGCTATTCTTGTGGCCCTTCCGATGATCTAGTCGTTGAATACGCTCTAGGAGAGAGAAAGAGATAATACGAAGTCCGGACATATAGCACATGCTCTTAACAACAATTATCATTCGAAAACATTCATACATTAAACTATCAAAAGCTCATATCCTGTTCCTTCAGGTCGTTCAGGTGCTCTTTTATTAGCAGAAAGGCAACAGCTCCACTTGTGTGCCCCCGGTAAAATATTACGTCTCAACGTACTGGACATACTATGAATAGCCACTGTAGGTTCCTCACGTCATATGAAGTACATGTTAATTGTGACGTTAAGATACTTAATCCGATCCACACCAAGTAGTAGCTGAGTATCAAATGCATAATAACCTATTATTCTTCAGTCGAGAGGCTTCCTTAATCTATTATCTTGACCTATGTACCGTTGAAAAGTTAAAGCAGTTGGGAATCTAGAACAGGAAATAAGAAGACAATATCAAAGAATAAAACATGATATAGAATCAAATGCTCGATATCCCTTGATTTTCCGTTTTTGGTGTTCGCAATATCAAACCGGGCCGGGGGTGCAGGTGAAGTTTGATAGGAGATTATGCACCTGAGAAACCAATAAGAGACATTCTTTATTTTATTTTATTTCCTTTTTTTTGGATATCCCTCTCCAGTGAGCCTGTTACTTAATTTTATCACATGGGCATGATCATATAAAGTCTTCTTGACCCATCACCCCAACCAGGCAATTTAACCCCATCCCCTCATCACTTTAATTATCTCTTATTCATTCTTTGCAATGAACAGTCATGTTCAAGATGCCGAGCAAAACGAAGAGATTACCACGCGTGAAAATGAGATCAGACCTATCATCAAACGCACCATCGCCGGTGAAGACAATGCCAAAACACAGGCAGTCATTTCCGAGCTTGTTCAGACAAAACGAGGGCTGAAACAACGTCATATTCAAATGATTGCCTTGGCTGGAACGATCGGTACTGGCCTCTTCCTAGCGACCGGAAAATCCTTAGCAAGGGGTGGACCACTGAGCATGTTGCTCGCATATTGCATTGTAGGCATGCTTATCTGCTGCTTGGTCTTTTCCGTAGCTGAGCTCAGTGCGCTGGCGCCTCTTTCAGGCGGTATTATCCGACATGCAGAATGGTTCGTTGACCCTGCGCTGGCGTTTGCACAAGGTTGGAACAGTGTTTATGCAAATGCTATCCTGCTGCCGGCTGAGATGGTGGCTTGTGCTGTCATTATCGACTTTTGGTCTGACGTTAACCATGCGGTATGGATTAGCGCCCTTGGTGCGCTGCTGGTTATTAGCAACATGCTATTGGTCAGTATATATGGCGAGTTGGAGTTTGTTTTTGCAATGTTAAAGATTGCTCTGATTGTTGGTGTGAATATCATGGTGAGCAGGTCTCGCCGCGCAAAGGATCTTCTGGTTGGTTCCTGACTGCTTTTCATAGAGTATCTGCATTACCTCTGGCGCAGGTCCACAGGGTTATCCCATGGGGTTTCGATTTTGGCGAGACCCTGGACCCTTCGTGCAATTTCTTGGTATCGATGGCTCATGGGGACGGTTCCTTGGGTTTTGGCGCGTGCTGAGCAGTGCAGCTTATGCATTTTCCAATGTTGAGAACGTGTCAGTTGCAGCAGCTGAGACGCAAAATCCTCGCCATAACATCCCCAAAGCTGCCAAACGTGTGTTCTGGAGAATCTTGATATTTTATCTGATCACTATTTTCATGATGGGCCTTATTGTCCCCTCCAATGATAAAGGGCTGCTATCAAATTCCGGCGATGCTGGAGCGTCTCCATTTGCGATTGCTGCCACTAATGTCGGGATCAAAGTGGTACCTTCGATTATCAATGCCGTCGTTGTCACAAGTGCATGGAGCGCTGGTAACTCTGGTGAGTATGGATTTTCTGTCTGCCGCTGTACTTTTGCTAACCTGAAGATAGCAATGCTCGTTGGAACCAGGACGCTATATGGCCTTGCTCAGGAGGGGCATGCCCCAAAACTATTCACTCGCATCAATCGATTCCGGGGTTCCCTGGATATCAGTTGCTGCAGTCGGATCTTTTCTTGCCTTGGGATATATGACGCTGTCATCTGCAGCTTCCATTGTGTTTGATTGGCTCCAGCAACTGGTCTCAGCTGCCTCTTTGGTACATTGGATTAATATAGAGGTGATCTACTTGAGGTTCTTTTATGGCTGCAAGAAGCAAAACATCAGCCGTACTGAACTTCCTTGGAGTGGCCCCTTTCAACCTTACGCAGCATGGATCTCTCTGGTTTCTTTCAGTATCATTCTGCTTACTGGCGGATTCCACGTGTTTATTGAGGGCAACTGGAGCCCTCAAACTTTTGTATCGTCATACTTCAACATTCCACTTATATTTGTCTTGTATTTTGGGTACAAATTTTGGCGAAAGACCCGGCTTGTTCCACTGGAAGAAATTCCAATCCAGGAATTCATTAACATCGCTAATGAAAATCCAGAACCCATCCCATTTCCAGCTACTGGGTGGCGAAGATTAAATATCCTTTGGGCTTGATGTTTGGGGGTTTGAAATGGAGCTATGGGGGAAGCAAAAGACATGTTCTTATAGAATCTGGGCCAAATGGACCGATTATGTTTCGAGTGTCCATTTAAATTCTTCAAATATACCACGTTGTCCATCGGGGGAAGCCTCAACTACTAACCCTAGAGGGCAGACGGGTCTTACTCAATCCCAAATCGCTTAGCCACCTCTCGGAAGCCATCGGACTCAAGATCAACCCACATATCTACCCAACCCTCAGCCTTGGCCTCCGCAGCCTCCTCACTTGACATCTCTTCCTCCTGCTCACGCTCAACATAGATAGTCTGAAACCCACAGCTCTGGGCAGCCCTCAAATCCTGCAGATGCGCCGCAACTAGTGCGCACTGGCCTGGCTCCAGTCCAAACATCTTGGCAGCACCGTTATAAACCAGCGGGGAAGGCTTGTAAGCCTTAAAATTCTCTGCACTGACAAGATGCGTGAAAGGCAGTGATCCATGTCGCTGGAGATCCTGCAGTAAAGAGACATTCCCATTCGACAGGGTAGAAGTGGCGAACTGACGGTTCAACAGTTCAATACCCTGGACACTATCCGACCACGGGTTGAGCCGGTGCCAGGCGAAAGCGAGTTCCCACAGCTTCTCATCAGTGAACAGGCCATCCAGACCGCGCTGCTGCAGGAGGTCCTGAAGGGCGTTGTAATGGTGCTGATCCACTGACACAAACTCGTTGGATGGATCAAACGTATTGGTGAATACATTGTAAGAGTGCCGCCATTCTGCGACAAATACCAGCCAGTCATCCCGGGTCACGGCTAGAGCGCGGTCCTGCAAGTCGGCTGGGAGGTCCTTGTCGGGATGATTCACGGCACGTAGGGTGGCTGCGATCAGCTCCTCCGTTACGCATGTACGCCACGAAACTACTGTGCCGAAGGTATCAAAAAATAACATCTGGGGTGGGTTATCTGTCGACATTTTGCGTAGCTGGTGTTGTAGTTGGAGATGGGGGATGTTGATATACAGTTATTCCCCGCGCTTTCGAGATTATGTCGGTTTCCGAGCTCTGTCGTTGGATCTTCACAGAAGTTGAGATCCCAGCTAGATATATATATATATAGGTCAGAGTGAAATGAGGAATCCACATATGCTGGTTTCCAGGATACATGGAACCTCGGAATGCCGGTAAATATATGCTTAGTCAGTCCGGTTCGTGAGATCTAACAGGCTGATTGTTCTGGCGGGATGGTCTCATTGGATGGAAATAGAACAATCGGTTGCTTCGAAACTCTCGAAACAAGCACATGTTGTAACCTCGGAAGTAGTTGGAGTACTTATGGAGTACTTTTGGAGTACTTTCTGTGTTGGATCTTGAGGAATGTGAATGTGCATGACACAGAGAACATTCTGCCTGTTCTTGTTTTGCTTTTCTTTTTTTTCCCGCCTTCTCTCAATTCTTTCAATTCTCTCAACTCTCTCAACTTTCTCAACTTTCTCATGTCTCTCACACAGATGTCATAACCATTGTATTGTCTCTTGTCAATTTGACTTTAATTATTAGCCTTTCCCTACATACTTTGAACACACCTTCCGTGTAATATCGCCTGTGCCTCCACGCTAGACTGTCAGAAAAAAAGAAACCGAGCAGGGATGTAAGATATCAGCGAATATCGACCTGTCAACGGTCGAGTCAAAAGTACCCCATGTCCCCTGAGGTGGGGCAAATGGGTGGCAATGATTCGTGAAGATTCCCTTACTCTTGTCAATCCCCGTTAGTCCGATTTTCAATGGTAATTTGGGGGCTTGACAGAGTCTAGACATGACAGACTCTGTACGGAGTACGGACATCGCACATCGGATCCGATAATAAAAGTATTTATTGCTAATCGTTGATTGTCATTGTGCACTTGCATCCACATATGCAAGAGAAACGACTCGAATCCAGACCGAGGCCATAGAGGTGAGTGCGCGTACGATGTGCTCCATACTCCGTACCGGACTTCCCATAACAAATGGAAGTTTGGTTCTTCATTTCGGCCGATGTGGGTTCCTCGTTCCTCCAAGCTCTCGGTGGAGACCTTGGATGGGTCTGGTTTTACCCCTGATCCGCAATATCCGTGGATGATTTCACGGTTTGACGATTTGATTGTCTCCTTGGAAGCATCATAAAGAGGTGACGATCAAATACTATACATCATGCCACATAGATACACCCTGGGAATTCTGAAACCAGAAGACCAGATCACCTCTCATGCGAAATTGTTTACGGCGATCGTCACCTAAACAAGCTATGAGTTGGCCGCCAACATGGCCATTTAATTATACTCTCAAACACGCTAACCGTCGCTATTTTAGTGGCTTCGGAATTGACACTATTGGTCATTGAAAATACTTTTCTTCTTTTTATGATTTGCTTTCGACTTGGTCTGTTTCGTCCCAAAAGAAAAAGAAGAAGAATTAGGGGGGAGGATCTTCCTTCGAAAATGCCCTTGAGCTTCATCCAGACATGTCAGTGGAGTTTTATCACGAACTCCTACCCCGGCCAGTTTATTTATGAATCTTTAATATCCTCATTTTCCTTCTCCAGTGGACTTTCCGGCTTTTCGATACGGAGTATGGAGTCCTAGCTCTCCCGAGATTAGGGTTCCATTTTAATCTTCTTACCTTTCCGAGGTTGTTTATTTGGTTTCATAATCAGCTTCTCCATGGCCTTTGAGATATACAAGATCTCCCAAGTATAGACGCTGGTCTGTGATTATCTCGGACTTCCAACGTGTTTTATGCTGAAATGATTGGAGCTCATATTTTAGTGTCTGGCAGCTGCGGTGGAGTCTCGATCCTGGCTAATCGGGTGGATTCTTTTCTTTTCCCCATATGCCCCCTAACGAACACCCCTGGCACTTTTCCTTTTTACTTTTCTTCTTTTTTTTGGTTTTGGATGGCAAGAGAGCCAAGACTCTCCTCGCGTCCGGTGGTGATTCCGATATGTACAGGTGTGCGGCAAGGCTGATCTAAATCCCCCCCGAAGGTCTTTTCCAAGTTAATCTACGGTCTAAGCCCCCCCCCCCCCCCCCAACTCCTCTCGGATTGTTTTCGTAAATCTACGGGATCTTGAGAGATTCTCTAGTCGCGATCGGCCCTTCCTTCGGACTGATCTATTTTCCCTCCCGGGATCATATACCCGGGGTCGACATCTTACTCGTCCCTTAAGCTCTAAAAAAAAAACAAAAAAACGGTCAGACCTGATTGTCACTGTAAGTAGACTGAGGGTGTCTTTCTCCCCCGTGCATTTCATATGCGTTGTAACTGTGGCTGACCTCTTCGTTCCACCTAAGTTCCACAATCTCCTTGAATTCCCCCTCCATCCCGCGTTGGATCCTGCGTTCGACTAGTCGATTGCACCCAGTGAAACCTGTCTCTGGAGGCAATTGGCGGCTTCGAAACAGTTAATAGTCGGATGGTTGAACTACGGTAGTCTTTTGATGGGATCCAGTGCGTGACGTGCTCTGGCTAGCCCAAGGAGCAGAGCCCCAATGATTTGAGGCTTTTCATCTGGCACATGCGCAGAGATGGCCGATTTACAATCCCCGGCCTCCATGGCCCCGTCCCCGGCACCATCTTCTACATCCAGAGCTCACGCTCCATCCAAAGGATCACGACCAAGACCGTCTTTGCGCCGGCGAGATTCTTCCCCGCCACCTTCCTCTCCACCTGGCCTCCCAACCCCCGCATTCTCACCCGACGGACAAACAGACGATGATGATATCGATATCACCGAGGACACCTTATCACCTTTCGACCCGCGGAGGATCACACCTACTCTCCATGCATCTCTCGTTTCGGAGATTCTCTCGCTCCGACGGGAGATAGAGAACAAAACCAAGGCAATCGATGGACTAGAAGAGAGCTTGGATGAATCAAGGACGGAAAATGAAACATTGACCGCGAATCTGTCCCAGGCGACCTGGGAAGGGCGCTCATTGAAACACCAAATCCAACTACTGGAAGGTGGCACGTCATCTGCGATGACCGAGCTAGCTCGGGAGCGCGATGAAGCGGTCGAGAACATCGGTGACGTTCGTAAAAAGCTCGATCAAGCACAGAAGAAAGCTCGAAGCCGGGAGGAGGAAATCGAACGAACCCAATTACTCTGGAATCGCGATCAAGAGTCTTGGGCGGATGAACGCCGAACCCTGGAACGCAAGGTTCACGTAGTGGAGGGCCGCTTGAAGACCGTTTTGAACGAGGTCGCAGCCACCCAGGAAGTGGCGACTATCCACACGCATTCGCCGTCGAGTGAGAATGGTGACCTTGTTCATGACAAGAATAAAGAAAGCGACTCGGCCAGCCTGGCGTCTAGTAGCCTAGGCCGCCGACGCACGAGCGTGACCAGCGTGAGCTCGGAAGAAGCTGAGGAGGCCGTCATATTCCATAGCATGCGGTACTCGGTTATGAGTATTGCGCCTGGAGCCAAGAATGGTTCTGGTCTGAACCTGGCAGAAGAACTCGACTTTGATGAAGAGGACGAGTTTGTTCCATCTGATGATGACCTCCCCGCCTCTCCGGAGGCGCTCCCCGAAGAACGCCCAATGGATCGCCCAATGTCAGTTCACTCACAGGGGTCGCATAGTATTTCGGACAAGGCCAGGAAGATTCTGGGTCTGTCCCTTCAAAGCTCGGACTTACACTCACCCACTGCCATGGATTTCCGTGCCCGGGACCTCGGGCTTGCTAGCCCCGTGAAACTGGGCCCGGCAGTCGAATACTGCGATATCGGCATCCAGTACTCACCTCCACCGTCGCCTACGATAGAAGCTAAGGTTGTATACGATATTGTTCCTGGGCCGGTGGAAGCGGCTTCAGAGCCTGAGAAAGAAGACGATAAGAATGCGAACATGTCTGGAACGAAGGACAGTGCCACGCCTCCAGTGGTACAGCAGATGGTTTCTAGTTCTTGTCAGACCGTGCATGAACTCCCAAGTCCTCCGTGGACGCCCAATGTGGCTGAGTCGTCTCAACCTGTTGAATTCACCCCGGAGCCGGTGCAAATGACATCGGCGTCCACCCAGACTGATGTTGTTCCGGAAACAAATGTTGTTCAAAGCGGGAATCGTGCCAGCTTATCCCCGAATGATGTCCCATCGAAAATGGACATTCCAATGATCGCTATCCACCCACCAGGCTCGGAGCCATCCTCACCTCGGAACAGCGTCGTTCTACCACCGCAAACCAAAAACATTGCTTGCCAGGCCAATTTCCGAGCAATTGCTGATTGTCGATCCATTGCCGTCCAAACCGAGGAGATCCTTATCGATCAACCCCCTGTCAAACCTCCCGCTAGTCTTCTTCCATCTGCTATTCAAGATGAAGATGCACTACCTCGCCCTAAACCACAGGAGCCTAGCCTCGAGTCTTACACTGTGCCCCCGCTTCCGCCGCGGTCCGAAAAACGAAAACTGAGACGACCGGTAACAGATCACCCGGCAGATGGCCCCGTGAAGCCTCCTAGAGCATCTGATTCAGATCATGTGCAGGCCTATCCCGGTAACAACGACAATGGTCCGCTCTCGGACGATGCTCTATCCAATATTCGACGACCTTTACGGTCTAGCAGCCTCTTTGCCGGGTTTGAACACAACAGCGACGATGAAGGCCCTCATAATGAACGTGATGTCTTCACTGACGATGAGCTCCTCAGCCGCCCATTTACTGCATACACTGTCAGCCGTGGCAAGCTCATCACTACGAAATCAGGACCCAGCTTGGACGACATGCCTCTCCCCGAAATAGACGAACAACTGTCTTCCCCGGAGTCAAGACCACCCGACATTGGCCGTTCTCGGGCTCCCCAGCGGTCTAGCACGGCGTCCTCGAGTATTCGCCAGTCCGGAATGCGCAAAATGGCCATGATCTCCAGCGGAACCGCCGCGCACCAGAAGCCCCGTGCCCGCAGTCCCAGCGAGCCAAGCCTCGATAGCGGCAGTGCAGGCTCAAGCATTGCACCACCATTCCCCGTGCCCATCCGTTTAAGCTCACGCAACCTCCCACTCAACGGAAGCGACGGACCCCCCAGTCCTACTCGCTCAGCCGGCAGACAGTTCTCAGACCGCGGTCACCAAACCGTCATCCGGCGCCCAAGTCTCCGCCGAGTGCGATCCGCTGCAGCAACGTCACAGTCGGATATTACCGAGAGACCAGAAACTCTCTCTTCGCCCTCACGATCGATCTCAACATTTTCTCCAGAGAGCCCCACATACCGACCATACCGACCACCACTACCACCACTACCACCACCACCGCCACCACCGCCACCACCGATGCCGTGCGATGATATCACAGCACCTCGTGAGCGGCACGGGCCGCCGAAACGCGCCCCCTCGCACCGCGCGACTCCATCTCAAACCTGGAACCGTGAACAGCGTGAAAGAAAGGATTCCACCGGCGGTGTGCAACCGACTAGTGTCGTGGATGCCATTGCTCAGACCATGGTTGGCGAGTGGATGTTTAAATACGTCCGTCGACGTAAATCATTCGGTATGGGCGAGTCCAAGGAGAATTGGGAGGGCAAGAACCCCGACGATGTGTCGGCGAATATTACGAACAGTGGTGTGCGCCATAAGCGATGGGTTTGGCTCGCCCCGTACGAAGGCTCCATCATGTGGAGTAGTAAACAGCCTACGAGTGGGCCTGCCTTGCTCGGCAAAAGTGGCCGGAAGTGTAAGTCTTTTAAGGTACTCACCTGAGTTGGTTGGAGTGACAGCTAACATAGTATCTCTCCTCATAATAGTCACCATCCAATCCGTCCTGGACGTCAAAGATGACAACCCCATCCCCAAAGGCGCCGGCTCTTCGGCGCCATTCAATCGCTCCATCCTGGTTTTGACACCACAGCGCGCTCTGAAATTCACAGCGCTAACCATCGAACGCCACTACGTCTGGCTAACGGCCCTCTCCTTCCTCAGTCATTCCTCAATGGGCCTCCAAGAGCTAGCAGCCCTACCTCCAGTCCCACAAGAAGAATCCCCAAACCTACCTCACACCTCCCTCCGCCGAAACCCCATCCGCGACTCCATCCGCGTCGCAAAGGGACGTCCCCGCCCAATGCCAAAGGGCAAACGCTCCTTCAACAGTGCCGGCGCTCCAGCCCCAGTCCCCGAAGTCCCAGGCGGCAGCATCGACTTAGCAGCCGACGCACCACACGTGCCCCGCTTCTCAACCCACAACCGCCAACGCAGTAACACCGCACCCCGCCCTGCCCTCCACGCTCTCCGCAGCTTCTCCAGCGCCGGCACTATGCCGTCTTCACACAGCGGTACTACTGCTGGCTCCTCGGAGCTCCACTTCCCCGTCACGCAACCCCCTCCCCTATCCCCAGGAGTCGGCAGCCGCCGCAGCAGTATCAGTCGACGCACTTCCGAGGCGAGTGGCCGTGCTTCTAGTGTGGCGGGCAGCAACATATTCGATATAGGCACTGTTCGTATGGAGGCTTTCATCGATCACCATGCAGAACAGATGAATCGCACCCGTGCGCCTCCACGTCAACGCCATACCCGCAAGACTTCCAGTCAGTGGAGTGAGAGGCGGTATGAGTTTGACACGCCTTCGGTTCAAGGGAGCGAGTTCTCATACCGTCCTGATGATCCGTGGCGGGAATTCTAATTCGAGAGTGGATGAGTTTCGTTTTACCCTCTTTTCTTATACCTATTCTTTCTTTCTTTCTTTCTTTCTTGCCTTGTCTTTTCTTTGAAAAAAAAAAACATACCGTTTTGGCGCAGGTTCATCGCCACATCTCTCCGTGGCTTGTCTACGTACAATGTCATGGGACATGTTCATCTTCTATTTTGTCACTGTCACCTATTCATTTTTATTCTCTGCTTTTACCCACCTCACACATTTATTACCTGTCATTTACCATTTGTCGCTTTCGAGTTGATACCACTTTGATTTGGATACTATTTCTCGTGCAGCGGGAGGGGGAGAAGGGCGTTTCTTTCTTTATTTCTTTTTCTTTCTTTCTTTTTTTTTTTTTTTGACATCGCAACTATCAGCAGATCCTGGATATATGTATTGATCTTTTGTGTTTATATGTCTGAACATAATGTATAAGTTTGCTCATGAGCCAAGAATGAAGCTTTCTGTGTCTCCAATCTCATATATTCCATATTCTCCGTTCTATTCATTCCCAGATAGTAAGATGGTGTTCACAAGCAAAAGAATCAAACTGGAATCGCGGGTATAACGTTCGCTAACGGAGTAAATACAACATCATGACGTTTCTCTGATGTGCAGTTGACCGGGGGTTGCCCGTCGTGGGCTGATTTCCCCCAAAACCAAAACACTCACTATTTCCTTCATTTTTCAATAGATGATTCACAGCTTCGCGGCATCCTTGACTTCGCCGATCTTCAGCTTGGGTGAGTATTTCTTCAGCACGCCTTCGTTGTGGTACTAAACGGTATTAGTTAGATACTTCTGGTTTTCAATAGCCGACTCGGCCGATAGCCGATCATAACAAGAATAACATCTCTTTCTTTTGAAAGAGGAAAAAGGGAGGGAATACATACCTTCCAGAACTGCTTCGAGGCATCTTTGCCCGCTACACGCTTGAGAATCTTTGCGCCGCCGGGGTGCTCGTCGACAAAGTTGGTTACATCGTAGACGTTGCTATCGATGATGATGTAAAGGCCCGCATCGGCGGTCTTGTGGGAGGCCACTTCGGCAGGGGTGAATGTTTTAGACATTTTTAAGGTAAATTGAGAAGTTGAAAGGGGGAAGATGGGGAAATGAAAACCAAGAAAAACAAGGGAACCAAGAGATAGAAAAAGGAAAATCCGTCGGAACTTGACGTGACGTAGAAAACGGAGAAAGTCTGGGGGAAAGCGGAGAAACCGAGGTTCGACGGATTTGCCGCGGTTTGAATTATCCAGGCGGTGATTGGTGGAGATGTCGGTGCCTGGGGTGTCTATTTTTTTTATATACATCTGAGGCTATTCAAACAATATCCTATGTTTTCATGTTTCATATTTATTTTAATCTGTACATCCGAGTAGATCCCCCTCTACTCCCGACTCTATTCCCGGCTCTTCTCCCCAGCAGCCCCCTGCCCCTTACTCACCTTGCGATCCAACCCAAGACTCTCCAGGTCCTTCTTCTTATAGTAATGTGGCGCAACCTCAACCAGCCATTCTGGCTGCAGCGGCATATTACTCCGCATGTACTCCTTACTGGTAAGCACCAACTCAAAGTAGATGACCCAGCGAGGGTTAACCTCCATAAGCGTACTAGACGGATGCAAGTATACCGACTGGCCATTCTTGATAGTGCGGTAACTGTCACCGCCACGCTGGAGTCGCGCCGCATTGGGGAAGAACCCAGCCGTGATGGCTTTCTGGATTGGCTGAATATTCGTTGATCCACAGGTACTGACGGCGACCTCGACACGGTCACACAGTTTGGCGAGCTGGTCGCGCACATCGCGTGCCCGCGTCAGACTGCGCTGCTGCAGGAAGTTCTCCTTCGCCCAGATCGTGCTGAAGTCCGAGTCGACCCATTGGTTCCAGACGTTTAGGAGCGTCAGGTGGTCGCCGCCGTCTTTGATGGTGAACCGGTTGCGCGCACTGTCCGCGTGGATCTTCTTGTCCTTGGGTCGGAAGAAGAGTGCGCTGCCTTCGCCGAGCATCGACACGATCGACAACACTTCTTCTACACATCCATATTTGTCGGCCGCGAGGATCGCCTTGGCGAGCATCGGGTCCGTTGGGAACTCGGCCATCTGTCGGCCGACTTTGGTCAGCTCGCCCCGGTCGTTGAGCGCTCCCAGCGCGTACAGCTGTTCCAGAGCACGGATGATGGTCTCCGCCGGCGGTGGGTCCATGAAGTCAAAGTCGAGGAGTTGGTCGATGCCCAGCGACTTCAGCATCAGAATCACTCCGTTCAAGTTGGTACGTTGAATCTCCGGAGTGGTGTTATCTTCCAGCTCGTTGTAGTACGCCCACTTGGTATACAGGCGGAAACATTTGCCTGGGCCAACACGCCCGGCGCGGCCGGCTCGCTGGTTGGCTGAGGCACGCGAACACGGCGTCACGACCAAGCTCTCCATTCCGCTGCGTGGGTTGAAAACGTTCTCCTTGACGAATCCGGGATCAATCACGTAGACAATACCATCGATGGTCAAACTAGTCTCGGCGATATTGGTAGCAAGTACCACTTTTCGTGCCTTGGGCGGAGTAGGCTCGAAAATCTTCGTCTGCAGTTCGGATGGCAGGTTGGCGTAGATAGGAGCAATAATCATCTCCGGAATCTTGCTCCCAAGTTTTCGAGCCGTTTCCTGTAAACTTTGCTCGGCGGCCTCAATCTCTTCTTGTCCAGTCAAGAAGACCAAGATATCTCCCGGACCTTGCGTGACGTGGATCTGGAAGACCGTTGTGATGGCTGCGGCGAGGTAGTTGGCTTCAGGCTGTGAAGTGTAGTGCACGTCGACGGGGTAGCGGCGACCAGGAATATTGAAAATAGGAGCATCGTCGAAATAACTCTGGAACTTCTGTGCATCCATCGTCGCCGAGGAAATGAGCAGCTTCAAATCGGGTCGTGCCTTGGCAATATCCTTAAGCAGACCACAGGCAATATCTGTTGGCACCGTCCGTTCGTGCGCCTCGTCAATCATCAAGGCCGCGTACTGGCTGAGGTCCGGTTCTGTCAATAGTTCTCGCAGCAACATTCCATCGGTCATATACTTGAGGATGGTCTTGTCGCTGGTGTTGTCCTCAAATCGGATGGCATAACCAACTTCATTTCCGATCTTGGTGCCCATTTCATCCGCCACCCGAGCAGCAACACTCATGGCAGCCACTCGTCGCGGTTGCGTACAACCAATCTTGAGGCCATCCTTGGTATAACCGGCCTCGTGGAGGTATTGTGGGAGCTGTGTGGTTTTTCCGGAACCGGTTTCACCAACGATAATCAAAACTTGATGATTTGCCACAGCCTCGATGATCTGATCACGGAATTGATAGATAGGCAAACTCTTGCGGGTCTCCTCCATCGAAAGGGCTTTCTTCTCCGCTGCATCGACCTGCTCCTTGAACCGCAGCTGTTCCTTCGTCAGTGGCTTTTGCGTGCCCTCCAGTTTGGCGTCCATGACAAAGTTGATCTGCTGCGAATCGTCGAAGACATACTCATAGTCTCCCTCATCAACGAACTCAGCCTTTTTGATCTGTGCCTTGGCCTTGGCCGCCTGCTCCAGCTCCCATTCCTCGTGCTCTGTGACGAATCGCTCCTGGCCTAGCTCGTCGCGCTCGACGTACCGCTTGTACAAAGCCTCTTCCTTCTTCTTCCGGTCGATCTTTCCTTTCTCTGTAATATAATCAGATGGCATCTGATACCCATCGCGGTGATCGTCGATCCGAAGCCGTTCTTCGGCGAGACGAAGGACCTCTCGGTTGCGCGCAAACTCCTCCTTCTCCTTACGAGACAGATTCGGGTTCTCACGCAATTCCTGGGTCTCCTCTACAACCTGTCGTCGCAGCAGTGCTAACCGCTCTGTCTCGCGCTTCTTCAAGTATTCCTGTCGAGACCTTTCTCGCAGATCGGGCATCATCGAAGCCCGTGCGCTGGCATCATCGCCCAGCGCACGCCGCCGTGCAGCCTCGCCGTCGCGCGTCCGATCCTCAACGATTTTTTTCGACTTGCTGCTTTCCTTATTGGCCAGTCGTTTGGCAAACTCGTCTCGTTCACGGAGATCTCGTTGGCGGTCGATCTCTTGCTTAGTTTTAGGGTCGATATCGATATCGTCGGCCGGTGGGGCGGGAGCGGGAGACGCGGAACCATCGTCGAGTCGTGTGCGCTTGGAGGGGGATTCTTCGAATTCCCCTGGGTACATCTCGTCTTCGAAGATCTCTTCGTCGCCCCATCGATCGTCGAAGTCCTGGGAGCCCTTCTTGCGAAGCTTTCTCGTCCGTGGCCGGTCGCGGCTCTCTGCGTCGCGGCTTCGGTCTCGCTTTCGGCTGTCGTCCTTTTCTCCGCGGCTCCGAGGCTCGGAGTCTCGCTTGCTGCTGCTATTGTCCTTGTCGCTGTCTCTGTCCCGTCTCCTCCGTCGCTCTCGATCTGCTTCGACATTGGTGGGTCCTAGCAGCTCTGACTCGTCTTCGCCCATGTCCACCAGGCGGTATTTCTTTTTCGTAGATTCCTTGCTCGTCGCGGGTTTGGGGGCAGACGCGCTGGGCTGTGCGCCCTTGCCCATGCGGGCATGGAGCTCCCGAGCAAAGGCACCAATTTCAGCTGAGCTAGTGTCTATGCCGTCCAGGAAGGACACGAGGGTATCTTGAAGGGAAGAGGTCGACTTGGCTGAGCTGGCAGTCGCGAGCACGAAATCGATGATGGTGGGTTCTGACGCGCCTGTTAGGCGTAGGAGATTGTCCGACACGAACTCTTTATTGTCCATGGTGCGTGATATGGACGGTGATTATGGGAGAAATTCAAAGGTTGATGTGTAAGGGGGAGCTTGTTCGGGAGAGGTAAGGTGTAGTTATTGTCGGGGTCTTAGGGGCAGCGCATGTTGTAACAAATGTGTAATAAACCAAGTTTCGACAGGAAAGGGGACAAGTAGAACAGGTAGAACAGGTAAAAGGGTATGAGTTAAGGTTTTCAAGATTGAAAGGATAGAAGAGTTGGAAGAGAAGGAGAAGTTTGCGAAATGCCAAGAAATCTTGTGGCAATTGAAATATATTTTGACTTCCTCTCTCCGAATATACATAACTATACATACATACATATATATATATAGTTAT
The DNA here is from genome assembly GCF_028827395.1 of Penicillium hordei. Lineage (NCBI taxonomy): Eukaryota > Fungi > Ascomycota > Eurotiomycetes > Eurotiales > Aspergillaceae > Penicillium > Penicillium hordei. The sequence goes on from NW_026623142.1 coordinate 6,784,093, forward strand.
ATATATATAGTTATATATATATTGCAACATCCGGTCAAGGATATTTAAAAAAAGACATAAAACAGAAATCCCCAATGCTATCTTGAAATATAACGTCCTGAATATTATTTGGAGCCCAAGAGATCAGATATCTCAAGCCCCACCATCAACGGCAAACGCTGGGAGGTAGAATAAATACTTACACATTTACTTTGAATAAGATCTACATTCGAAGCAGTTCGTAGGATACCATTTCAATTAGTAATTCCACAATTGCTACACATGGAACCCAGGTATTCAAACCAAATTAGCAGAGAAGATCACGCTCAAAGAAAATGGATAGGGTCATCACTGCCTAGAGGGCATACATTCATCATCAAGGCAAAAAAAAGAAGAGAAAGAAAAGAAAACCGCAGAAAGACAAGCAAAAAGATAGCAATGATGTTTCTAAGCCAACCAGGCATGCTGTTCGACCAGAGACCCCTAGAAAGAAGAATCGATGAGCAATTGATTCCAAGGAGATAATATGTTGGAACGAATACAGCAGATTCCTAGAGTGGCCTTGTCCATTTCCAGAAGCAAGCACCCTGCGAGGTTGGTACATTCTGGCATCTCGTATCGCTAGGTGTTGAATCGTACAAAAGAAAAAAAAAAAAAAAAAAAAAGATCCGTGAAAAAAAGGGTGAAGAGCCCTTTGCAAACTCCAGTGGTATCCGTGAACTGCTCAAGGTAACGCCCAGATCCAAACCGGATGGATCGAAAACGCCCCCAAAGCCCAGCCCGCAACAGAAAACCCCAGCCTCAACCGTTGAAGCATGGGGTGGAGGAATAATGTCGTAACGTGAAAACATGGCATCAAAGATGGGACAAAAAAGAGAAATGCTTCCAGGTTGAACGCCGGGAAGAGGTGACAAAGGAAAAAGGAAGGGCAGAGAAAAAAAAAGAAAAACACACACAACACCCTCCGTATGCACAATAGTAAAAGGGATATTAAATTACACGTCGATCATTTCGGCATCTTCGGCCAGGATCTCGTCAGCGGGGCCCCAGTTACCCTCGAAGACGGTGGCGCCAGCGCGGCGTCGTTGGTTAATAAATTGCACCCCATAAGTTTCCAGGATCTGGTCGGCCGTGGGACGGTTCTGAGGTTCGGGGGAGATCATCCATCGAACAATGCCGTCCAATGCCTGTGGATGGTTGGCATCGACCATGAAGTTGGGTGGATCAATCAGCTCCCCGCTGCGTGCGAGTCGCTGTGGTTTGGGGTTGCTCAGCTGACGACTTGTCAGGAAGTTATCGTCGAAGTCGTTGTCCCCTAGATCGGAGGTACACAGATCCTCAAAAGACGACCCTTCGGAGATAGGGTTTCCAGTGGCATCGCGGAAGATGCTGGTCTCCGAGCTCCAGGTAAGGCTGGGCACATCGCTCATATCGCCGTTGCGGAGCTTCTGCCAAGATACTCCATTGTCAGGAAGTTCCACATTGCCAGCGATCTCAAAAATGATGAGACCAAGTGAGAAAATATCGGCGGGCTTGTCAAATCGGCCCATAAGAATCTCCGGTCCAATGTATTCGCGGTCGCCTTCGCCCTCAATACCATCCTCTGCAGGCCAGCGTGTCGCCATGCCAAAGTCACCAATCTTCAAAGTACCCTCAAAGGTGACCAGAATATTAGCAGGCTTCAGGTCGAGGTGGATGAATCCCTCGTCATGGATCTGCTTCAGTCCCAGAGACATTTCGAGCAAAATCTTCCAGATACGGAAGTCATCAAGTCGGGCCTTAAGTCCGGCTTGCGCCAAGAAACCATCCAGGCTACCCTCTTCGCAGAACTCCGTTTGAATGTACAGGTGGCCATTGTTCTCCCAGCTGTCCATAAAGGAAATAACATGGTCACAGTTGGTCAAAGCCTTGAGAACCTCGACTTCGCGAATACGGCGCTCGCGATCCTTCAACCCCAGATAGGGCTGCTTACTCTTCTTGACTGCCCACACCTGATGAGGGAGGGAAGTCGGCGACCTTGGTTCGCTTGATGGAAGAGAGAAGACAGATGGGAAGGACGCGTCGTGAGGTTGCGCGACACGGAAAACCTGGGAGAACTCGCCAGTTCCAATAAGCTCCACGCTGTCAAAGCGGGATGTCAGAGTGGGGTCAACGTCTGGAACATAGTAGCCGCTCATTTGGAGACTGGGCCGTCTGAAAGACGACCAAGAGTCTCGCGGACCAGTTGGAGTGGCTGGAAGATCATGCTCCTGCACATGCTGATGATCACTTGGCACGGAGATCGATAAGCCACTTGGGTCGGGAGGGAAATATTGGTCGCGGGGAGTGTGAGGCGATGCCTGCAGAAACCTCTCGTGTAGCGGACTCGCTGTGTCGGATAGTCGCTCCAGAGAGGGGATTTGAGAAGTTGCGGGAGGGTAGGTGCGAGAGGGGAGGAAGGGCTGTTTGGTCGGTGTGGGAGGGAAGTCGTCGTTTAGAGGCTGGCTGTCATGTCGGGAGGAGGGCGATTGGGCGAGGATCAGTTCATCACCATCAATACTAGCGAAACTTCCACGCCGGGAGGCCTCGGGACGATTGAAGTTGCTACCGAAGATTCCCACGCCCCGGGCGAAGGGACTTGGCTTGGGACGCGAGGTAGTAGGTGGGTTGAATGGAGAGGCAGAAACAGCATCTGATTGATGAACCAAACGTGACTTATCAAACAGTCGGTCCGTGGGATTTGGCCCAGCGGTGAAAAGATTGACAGGCCGCTTGCAGGGTGTATCGGGCATGCTCTTGTTAAATCCGGGATTCTCTTCCGCGTTGCGGTTTTTCTTGGAGATAAGTCCAGTGGACATGAATGCCGCGGGAAGAGGCTTCACTAGCCTGAAATTATCCGGGGTAGCAAACGTCTCTGCATCTTCTCGTGTGATCCGACTCACGGGAGCAGGACGAGTAGCCCCGGCGGGGAGAGATTTGGAGAAGTTGAACATTGTTCGTCGGCCCTCGGGCTTGTGAACTGGTTCATGGGTGGGCGAGTCCTCAATACTAGACCCAGAAGAGGATTGGGTGATAGTCCGCGAGAGAGGATGAGCAGTGGGCCGAGGAGGTTGAGTGGTGTTGGCGGGAGGGTTGGCGGGGGAGTTGGAGAAAAGCGGGCTGGCTGGCGGCCGAGGAGAGAAAATGTTTTCGCTGCCTGGTTGGAATAGGCTGCTATCAAACGACATTCGTGGCCTAACTGACAATGGCGTCTCGGGTGGTGATGCATCGGTTGAATCATCCATAGCCCTCGGTCGCCCGAAGAGAGGTCGATCGCCGCGCTGCTGAAGGGTCGAGCGTCGCAGAGAAGACGAGCGCTTAGGAATGGTCGCAAATGGACTGTGGGGTTGGACAGGCGTAGGGAAAGAGGGAATTTCGTTGCGTGTTGGAGATCCCTCCGGGGTCGTGTTCTCGACTTCGTTGTCGAAAATGCTGAATTCGGCTGCGAAAGTGGGAGTGTGCACGCTGCGTCGCTTTGCAGAAGGGCTGCCTCGCGATGCTTGGTCCAAGTTCATAATCCCGTCGCTGCGCTTCAAGGGACTGCCAGTCGCAAAGCTACCAAAGGTCCCACTACGTCGTTTCTCAATTCGCGACAACGTTGAGCGCGGCGCAAAAGTGGATTCACCCAGAGGGGCAGAAGGAGTGTTAATAAAACAAGGACTGTCTGGGGTGGTACTTTGACCTGGCGCGACGAGGTCGTCGAGAGTCAAATCATTTTCTTCGCCAGAGGGCAAAGAGACGGGTTGGGTTGGAGTCGCGTTGCCACTGTCAGTCGAAACACTCAAAACGCGTTTGGCCGGACTGCGGGGTGATGTACGTCGACGCATGGCCGGCCTACTGATTTTCGCGCTGGGAGGGTAAGGGACAGCGAGAGGCGACTGATGAGATTGATGGGATGGGAAGAGAACAAAATTGTTCTGTGAGGCGCGTCGTGATGGCGACAAGGAAGAAGAGATGTAAGCAGATTTGGAGGGGGAATGAGTACGCGGGTTGAGGAAGAAGTTTGAACTCTTGGAGGGGGAGCGCGAAAGTGAGCGGCGCAGTTGACGGATAGCGGAGCTGGCGTCAACGTGATGGATCCCCGAGTGTGATGGCAGATGAAGTGTGCCACCGGAGTCCCGGTGCGGCGAAAACGTTGCAACCATGATCGGGGGAATGTGTCAACGTGCCGCACAACAAGTGCAGAATGGAGAGCGCGTCACAACTAAATGCGCTCTAGATATCTTAAATGTAGATATCCTGGAAGAGAATCGAGAATCGAGAGTCGGGAGTCGAGAGATTTAGAGAGAGCTTGCCCACAGTTCCAAGGTTGACGCGTTCAAATCAACAACGCGTCCAGAAAGGGAAAGAGAGGAAGCCAAGAATATTCTCAGAGATATTCCAGGATATGATATCCGAAGGCACGGGATTGGAATGTTTCCAAGAGCAGGTACGAGTGGCAAGTTCAATCAAACTTGAGTCATACCACTTCCATTGCGGATTCCGAGGAATTCAATGTCTCCCATGCGCCCTAGGAACAAACCTAACGCGTGTTCGCGATGTTTCACTTTGCGTTTGATACCCAAGGATAACCAGATCAAGATGCGCGATAGGTGTGGAATGGTTCAGTTTGGATTACAGTGTAAAAAAAAAGTTGAAGGGCGTGTGTCGGAATCTTTTTTTTTTGTTCCAACGAAAAAAAAGGTTGCAAGGGGTGAGTCCCCCAATACAAAAGGTGAGGTCAGCCCACGAGGGCGAAAGGGCGGAATCGAGGAGGGGTTGGGTATTGGTATGTGACAGTGTCCAAAGACCGGGGGGAACCGAGAGTTGGATTTGAAACCACTTGGGAGATGGGGATATTAAGAATGTTTATAAAGATTTTGGTTCAATGATCCAAAGTTCCTGTGTTCGTGTTCAAAGGGTATAGAGAAATAAAGTCCAAAGCGATTAACGCGCAGTCGCGTTGTTGATTGTTGGATGCCCGATGTGGATTAGGGTGACGCGTGATTGACTTAGGTAAGCAAACAATAAATCCCAACTACAACATACAACATACATTTTGGTGTATTTTGGTATATTTTAATAAATTTAATATAGTCTATTATCTTGTAAGTGTTTATAAATAAGATCGAATTAAATAATTCACCTACCAAACCAAAAATAAAATAAAATAAAATAAAATAAATAAAACCCATGTACTCTACTCCGTATGTACTCTGCCCATGTAGGCGCGCGTCGCACGGTCCCTGTACTCCAATAAACAAAGGGAGGGGTATTCCTCCCCGTCTCTCTCGGCCAATTGTATACCTTTGCATACCTTTGCATACCTTTGTACAACATATACCTTTATATACCTTAGTTTTTCTTTTCTTTTTCTGATCAAGGTAGACATATTATTATTGTCACATATTATATTATTAATTCTCTGTTTACGTTCTTATAGTCTACAAGATAACGCGAAAATAGAAAAGAAAAAAAATAAGCCTAGTGTCAACTGATAGGCCACGCGAAATCCCCCTTGCTTAAGCGCCATCAGTCTACTCTCACTGCCTATTAAAGTCCACGTCTGATTCATCACGTCTATTCTCGGGGGAATGTGACAAAAAACAAAAAAGCCTACTGGGTTGAGTCCGATTGGTGCCAAAGGGGGATAAAAAAAAAAAAAAAAACTTAGTTGATAGTGTACCCTATAACCCATATAAGCCCTACTTTGTATAAGAGATTCTATGAAGTACTATAAAGTACGACATACTAACTATACAAACGATACACATACAACATAATGCCCTTATCATAAACCCTGCTCCAAAAGATAGATCCCCGGGCCCGTCCCGTCCGTGGGTCCCGCCGTCACTCGTCAAATCAGATGGCTTTAGATATAAATTCGATTGGGAGAAAAAGAAAACTATACACGTCCAACGCCTCATATGCATGAGTATGTGAGCCATAAAAATAGCAGGAAATAGCAAGAAATAGCAGAAAATAGAAAGCAAAAGAAGAAGAAAAAAAAAAAACCCCCCCCCCCCTCTTCATCTATTATACTCCATACTCCGTAGAGTCACCCCGGGATACGGAGTACTGTTCTCTCTCTTCCATCCCTAGCATCACTAGACATTCTATATCGATTCGAAGCCTGTCACTAATGCAGACATCTCCCGTCGCATAGCGCCGATCACAGTCTCCGCTGTATCTCGGTCAAGACGGGATTCCGGTGCGAAGAGCCCAAAGTCTAACCGACCATTGCGGATGGCGGCTTCCACATCGATCGTAGGCTGTTGAAAATGTAAGCACTTGCATAAAGATCGATCACCGTTAAGACGCAAAGAAAGCAAAAGAATGATGTGCATTTTGCCCACTTACCTGAAAGATGTGAGTAACCGCTGAGGCGTTTGGTTTGAGGTCCGGGCTCATCTCGGCTGCACCCGGTGGCGCTACACCATTGCCATTAATCCGATTTGGGGTTTCTGAAACTGCCCCGCTAAGATCTTCCAACTCCTCGCGTTGGATTGCTGTGAGAGAAAACTTTTCTGGGCCACCGTTGCTGGGTGCCAATTCTTGCTCAGGAAGTCGCAGGAAATTCACGCAAGTGTCGATTCGGGCCCCCGTCCATTCGGCAATTTCTAGGAGAGAAACACCCGAGTATTCCGGTCGGCTAATCTCGTTGATTTCAGTTTGGATCCTGCGGGCGGCGTCCAGAAGGGTGACGTTGGAATCGCTGAGTTTGTCATCTAGTCGTAGTGGAACGATGTTAACAGTGGGAATCACAGATTCGGCTAGACCCTCTATGGAATGGGATCGATTGGCAAGGTACAGTCCAACAGTTAACCGCCTGTGAGACCCTGCATTATCTACAGTTTCAGCTGCACCGAATTCCTGCAAATGTACTCGAGCATAGACTGCTAAAAAGACGGTCTGAAGGCTAAGGCCCTGGCGCTTAGCAACCTTTTCGACACTGGCCATATTTGAAACCAGACCTGGCCGGTAGTGATGTTGTACAGTGCCGAAGCCATCCCCGCGTTTTACCTCTGCTGGGGTCTGGCCTAGATACTTTTGCCAGAATTGCCGCCGGGCATCCACGGGCGAATGAACGTGCTGGAATGCCACGAGCTGTGAGAGATCAAGGTTGGGGTTTGGCTTGGAAACTTCCTCTTGACTGCAGTGTGTAACAAGCCTGTCGAGGATATGGGGTAAACTAACGGCATCGTACAGTGCATGGTGAATTTGCAGAATAAGCGCCGTCCCCTTGTTCGTTTGACAGGCATGTAGTGCGACTGGCACTTCCTCAAATTCTTGCTTGAGGCCTTTTGAAACAAGATGCGGATCAAACTTGGAATGCCAGATCACAGGAGTGTGCACAGCCTCAAACTCAATCTGCATATAGGGCAATAGCCGATGGTCGGTAGTGGGAATGAATGTCGTTCGAAGCATTGGGGTTTGGTCTATGACCCGAGCCCAGGCCCGATCGAGTACCTCAGGGCTCAATTGTCGTGATGCCACATAGTAAAACTCCGGATAAAATATCTCGGGATTCAGGGTGTGCATTGAGAGGAAATAAGTCTGCCCTGCAGTTGCGGGGAACACCTTTCGCACCCGTTGCAAATCAATACCGTGCGACTGTAGTAGTTCTGCCACATCGATACCATCGAGAGACTCGCGGAGAATGCTCGACATATTTGTAACAGAGAACTCCGTCTGGTTGCTGTTGGCTGCTTTGGCCATGTTTTCGATGGTACCAGCCCGAATCATGTCACTGACCGCGAGCTTGACGGACTGTTTCTTCAGGAGTGCAGCCACCTTGATGGCGCTGATGCTGTCTAGACCAAGCTCGAAAATCGTGGAGCCCTTGTCAATAGAGTTTTCAGACACCCCGGATGCAATGGAAAGAACCTTGCGGATCTTTGACTCGATGGGCAGCCATACTGCTTGATTGAGTGTCCGAGGCACCGAATCAGTCTCGATATCTTGTCCAGACTCATACTGGAAAGCCGCGCTTCCGCAAATCTTCACTCCTTCGTTGGTAAATTCGACAGTTTGTTCAGATGGGCCATCAATGATAGACGAAAGGATATCGCCCATCTGCACCAACAATGCAAGCGTATCTTGATCCCCAACAACATTTCCACGACACGCAACCCGCCCAACCAGATCCTTCCCGACACCTTCAACTTCGGCGCATACAGGGTATTCAACATCAGCTGCTCCACCGTTAGATTTATACAAAACCTGCCCAGGCCCAGTCTGGATATTTTCCACCGGTCTCTTCTGATACATGAAAAGCGTATCAAACAACGCCCGCGATCCCGTATCTGGTCTGGCGCGCCGAAGCGGGAAATGCTGATGCTCCGACATAGCCAGGAGAGCCTCCTGCACACACTTCACCAATTCTACGCGCGTCCCATGAAGAATAACTCGCATAGCGACAGTGTTCATGGTCGGGAACATCACATGCTCAGAGCCAGCCACGTTCCGACCAGAAAGGACAAGTCCAAAGGCCACATCTAGATTCTTGGCATGCGTAGCAAGGACAAGAGACCAGCAGCCGACAAGAAGTGCCTGGATAGTAATACCATGGCGTTTGCAGAACGTCTCTGCCTTAAACAGCGGAACGGATAACGATTGTTCTGCTCGGTGAACGACCGCCGGGTTATTGCCAGCGTGCTCCATAGGTGAGAATAACACCGGGGTGAAGTTTGATAACGCTGCTCGCCAGAACCTGAATGCTTCATCGCCAGAGGAGGCAATGATTTGCTCAAGAATGTCATCGGCTGGCGGGCGGGAACATTTTGCACCAGCATAGGATTTGGCAACATCTTCGTGGAGCAGATTGATTGACCAGCCATCATAGAGAGCATGCGCAATTGACAAAACAAGGTACCGCTTATCTCCATCCACCGCAATGGTGATAGAGAGCAGAGGGCGGCTTATCTGTTCATTGCGGGCTTTTGAACGCTGAGTCTCTATAATGGATTCCACGGATACTCCGTGCAGATGGACAGTCTCGAGGTCGATTTGATCCTCGCCATGAACTATTTGGGCGTATGAAACAGGAATTTGCGGATCCCAGACTTCAACGAATGAAGTACGGAGGATAGGGTGGGCTCTAACGACAGCTCTCCATGCCCGCTCCATCTTTTCGATGTCCACATCTGGCTCCAGCTCGAGGATTTCGTGGTTATAATAATGCTTGTACCCAGAGGCAGACATTTCTGCCACCATAGCTTCTTGAATGGGTGTAGCTGGTAGGATTCGAGTTGCGCTCGGGGGAACAAGAGCTTCAGCCCCGAGGAAATTGGCCAACGATTTCTCTAGTTGATTGAGCAGTAGTAATGTCCCATCTTTGATATGACCATTTATCATTGAGAGTTGCTCGCTCATGGCTTTCACTGTACGATGGCGCATAATGGAGCTCACGGGAAGTTTGATGCCGGCTTTGCTCAAACGCGAGGATATTTTGATGGCGTCGATGCTATCAAGTCCAACTTCAAAGATTGATGTGTTCTCGCTGATGGATTGTGGCTCTACTCCCGCAAGGGTTTCAATCACGTCACGGATTGTGCAAGCCTGGTAAGTCCATCCGAACAAAGAGCCATTGGTGTGTTCACCATTGGTATGTTCTGATGTTCTCGAATGCTCATGATGGCCATTCACTTCACCGTTCGCCACGACTTGTGTGGGTGACACCCCGTTTAGCTTGGGCAGCTCTTTGTTGGGGTCTTGCGCAAACTCATAAAGGATTCGCTCAAACTTATACAACATCTGCTGAGCGTCCTCTGATGATACCGCATGGCTCTGTGCGGCAATAGTGGCTGTTAGAGTGTGATTGCTATTGCGCACAATTTCAAAGGCCAGAGGGTATTCATGCTGGGCCTCTGAGTCGAGTGTACGCCAAAGACTTTTTGTGGGGGATTCAATCTTATCATCTTCCCTCTGGAATACGAACAAAGAATTGAAGAGTCGCTCATCGGGGTTCTTTCCGAGCCATTTCACAATGTCCCGCAAGGGAGTGTATTGAAAAGGAATGGTAGACACGTGGTAGTCATGGCAGCATTGAGCGACATCAGACCAAAACTCCAAACCATGCAGCTGGACGTTGCTGGGGATCGTGTTGAACAGCGGTCCAAGAACGTCGGCCATGCCTGGTACATCAATTGTCCTGCCCGAAGCAATGATACCAAGTGGTGGCACGAATGAGTATTGCTGCTGGAGAGTGAGAAGCCAGCAGGCATGGAGAACAGCTTGCTCCGTCATATTGAGAGACCGGCGAAGATGGTCGACCTGATCTGTGGCATTCATTTGAGTTTTGAGCAAAATTGGCGCGCTGTCCACTTGGCCGTTATCGGCGAAAGCTTGATCACGGCAGCCAGAAAGATGTTCTTTCCAGAATACCTCTGCAGCAGGGTCTTTACAAAGGGGACCCAAGTGCAACACATCAAGGAACTCCGGGACTGACTGCAAACCCTTGCTCTGGCCGAGATAATTTTGGGCAACCGATTCGAGTAGCAGGACCAGGCTGTTTCCATCGTAGAGAGCATGGAAGATGTTCAGACACATTACCGATGTTTCAGGAGAAGAGATGACTCCGACTTCCCATAAATTGGTTGAAAGACCGTCAAGCTGGGTGGCCCAGTGGCCATGTCGTTGCTTGCGCAAGTCATCAATATTTTCATTGGTGTCGACTGTAACAAGGAACCAAGGAAGGGGATCTTTCTTCATGATAACTTGGGCGTAACCGTCCGGTGTTGGCAAAAGTCTGGCGCGCAGCATTTGAATATCTCTCTGTGCCTGATCCCAAGCTGTGCGCAAATTCTCGATGTTGACCGAAGGGTCGAGCTCGAAGGTGAAAGATGAGCAGTACAGCGGCGTGCTACTAGACAGATAGTGGTATATGATACCTTCCTGGAGCGGAGTGCAAGGCGCAATCTTTTCAATCTCACCGTCGATGGCTCCAATATGCTCGATGATAGCGTGGGAGTTCTTGTGGGAGAAAGCCTCGATGCGTTGCTTGGCGTTTCGTTGGATCGTTTCCACGGACACGGAAGATGAGATAGACACCCGTAGAGCCGAACCCATTCCGGAAATTGTAGGATCTGTGGATTGTTAATCAGGTCTGTTCTTAGCCAACACCTAAGACTTCAGACTTACGCTTCATAATGATCGATGGCTGAGCCTGAGAAAACCCAGCTTCCCGGAGACTTTTCGAGAAAGCAATAACGGATATAGAATCCAGACCAAGCTCGTAGATACTGGACCATGACGAGATGTTCTCCTCAGAAGACCCAATAAAACTCGCCAGAACAGATATAATTTTCTGTTCTTGGACACTGTCAGTAGGCTGGCAAACACTCATCGAGCCCAATTTCTGAATATCTTCTAGAGAAAGCTCCTGATAGATACTCTTCAAGACTTTCATGTCAGCCTTGTTATTGGCAGAGAGTGGGAAGCGCGTCATCGGGATGATATGTGTAGGCACCATATACCCAGGAAGATGAGCGCGGCAAGCGCCCTTAATCTTCGACAGCAGGGGGCGGTCATCTTCTGAAGATCGGACTCCAGCGTCAACGGCACGAGATTTCTTGTTTGTAGTGACAGTCGTGAAAAAGGAGACAAGTTGGTCCTTCGATTGTTTGGGGTGCGTGATGACTAGGGTGGCGACTTCGTTCAATTCAGGCGTAGCTTGTTTGATGACCTCGTTAATTTCTCCAATCTCAAGTCGCTGTCCGCGGAGCTTGACTTGATCATCAATACGACCAAGGAACTGGAAGCTTCCATCATGCAAGATTCTCACAAGATCGCCTGTGCGATAGATGCGATCGCCGAATTCGGGGAGCTCTTGGAATCGTTCTTTGGTCAGCTCTGCTCGGTTGAGGTAGCCCTTTCCAACGAGAGGTCCCGACACGCAGAGTTCGCCTATGCTGCCACGTAGGACTGGTGTCATCGTACCGGGTTTGAACACATACGACCCAACATTATCGAACTGTGGCCCGATGTTTGAAGCTTTGTCGTGGGCAGACATCCGTGGGAGCATGGTGCATCCGATTGTAACTTCAGTAGGACCGTATCCGTTGTAGATAACACCGTGCTTGCCCCAGGCATCGAGAATTTCTTGCTTCAACGCCTCTCCGCCGGTGATGAAGACTCCCCTACAAAGGGACGGGACTTCATCGGGATGGACTAATCTTGCCAAACTGGGTGTCAGATCAATATGCGTAATTTGAAGGTTTTGTATCGTTCCAGTCAAATCTTCGAACAGCAGATCTCGCGGACAGGATGTGACGCAAATTCCAACACTCCAGCTCCAATACTGCTCCAAAACACTGACATCGAAATGGAAGGATGCAAATTGCAACCACCGAGACTCTCCGTCCCAGTGTCCTGCGAACAATCTTTGGAATGCCAGCATTGCCTGCACAGCATTACCGTGCGTGATCTCGCAGCCCTTCGGTGTTCCGGTTGTACCGGAGGTGTACAGACAATAACAAGTATCATCTGGCTGGATCGAACGGGAAAGTAAGACATCCCCTGTTGATACTCCATCAAGCAGCCCAGGATCATCAAGTGCTTGGACGTCAATAGCCGGAAGGCCCTTCAGTTCCATCATCTTGGACTGATTGCAAAGTAAGATCTTGGTACCGGAGTCCTCTAACATGAACTGCTTACGAGAGATAGGAGCACCAGGGTCAATAGCCAGATATGCACATCCGGCTTTCATGATACCCAGAATCGCCATGGAGGCTTCAGGGCATTTGTCAAAACATATTCCCACGATTCCACCAGGGGCGGCTCCCCTTGCCTGTAGGAAATGCGCAATTCGATTACCACATTTATTGAACTCACGGTAAGTCCAAGTCTTCTTCTGGAGGTTGTCTGCAGTGCCACCGAAAGCAAATTCGAAAGCAATCTTCTCGGGAATCTTGAGCGCGTTTGCTTCGACAAATTGATGCAGCAGAGACACCGTGGTGGGGATTGGTGCTTCTTTGGCAGGGGTAATAGATAGCAAACTACTACCCACAGCCTGGTGATCGGTAGAATTGACATCTGGACGGAAGACAGTGTCCTGCAAGAATTTGTCATACTGACTCAAAAGGATCCTTGCTTGCTCCGTGGGGACAAGGTCGCCCCGGTAGCTCAGCGAGATCTGAAGATCTGTCGAGTGCGGAATTAACTCAATAGATATGGGGTACTGTAAAATGTTAGTGTAAATCCTGCAAAACTGTGGGGTATTCCGTCTGCTTATTCTACCTACATCAATGTTCGTCTCCTCGTCAATAATATCCCACCCATCAGTACCAACAACGTCCGAAGTAAACTTCTGATAGACAAACAGCGTGTCGAAGAGTGGCTCATCGCTACCTAGCCATCGCTGAATATGCGACAGAGGCGCGAACTGATTCTTCACCAACATAGCGTTTCGCTTCAACATACAATCCAAAAGCTGTCGGTTGGAACCCTCAATACGCAGGGGCGTCGGCACTGTGACCAAACACGGGAATACCGCATCTTGAGCGGCGGCGGATAAGTTCCTACCCGAAAGCACTGTTCCAAATGTGACATTGGACTCGCCCGTGTATGCAGAGAGCAAGCGAGCCCATGCGGCTTGCCCCGCTGCTTGCAGTGTCACCCCTATATCTCGACAGGCATCTTCAAGAGCCTTGCGAGACTGTGCGCAATATATGGAGGTTGTGAGTAATGTTCGCTCGTTTGTGCGGATGGGGTGTAAGTCAGGGAACTTGGAGGGTTGCACTTCTGGGGCCAGTTCTTTCCAGAAGGATTTTGCGGATTCGCTCTGGCTCTTGCTTTCTAGAAGGATAGGACCGAGAGTTTCGATGACTGGTGCCGGCGTGACCAGAGCCTTTCCTTCATATGCTGCTCTAACGTCTGAAAATATGGTAACCAGAGACTGGGCATCGTAAATAGCGTGCAGCGCAGAGAAATGCATGATACTGGTGTTGTCACCGGCCTCGACTTCAATTCTCCATGGAGGCTGATGGAGATTTTCCAAAGCGTGCTTTTCTTGAACACCAGAATTGTCTGCCATGGAAGTCGAGGTGTCGCACCATGGTAGTTCGTTATTTTCATGGTAAGTTACCATAGCAAAAGGGTTCTGCTGATCGTGTAATTGAACAAAGCCTGTTCGAAGCATCTCATGCTGAGCCATGACCGTAGACCATGCTTCTTTCAAAATCGTCTTATCCAAAGGTGCCGGGAACTTCATGGCCATTCGATTGAAGTACACTTCGCCGTGGGAATGTGTAAACATCGCCAGAATTCCATTTTGAACTGGCGTACAAGGGCGTAGAGACTGAATTATTTGCGATGAAATCCCGAGTTGTTCGCAAACAGATTGCAAATGATGGGTTTGGAAAAGTCCAAAGTTGAACTCGATTTCAACAACCTTCGCGCTGGAAGTAAGAAGAGAAGCAATTTGATCAATAGAAGCAGCCTGGTGCAAGTCAGTAAGTAGAGAATTGAATTCATGATCAACAAGCAACCCTCAGTATAACATACCTCAAGAATATCGCCAGATGAGATCTTATACCCTAATCCACGCAGCTTCGCCGATACCTGAACAGCGTTGATACTATCTAGGCCAAGTTGGAAGATCGTTGTGTCCTGGAACACATTATCCCAGTCGACATCTGAAAATTTGCAAAGAATGTCGCGGATTATATCCTCGTGATAGGACCATGGGCGTTTTTGGCGAGATTTAGTCAGGAATTGAGTAGAGTTTGGCGCTGAGGACACCTTCTGTTCAAAGACTCGAGGAATGTCTGTCCCCAATGGCCGCTGATCGGATGCCTGGGCAAATGGATATTGGGTGATGTGTCTAACAAGGACCACAAAGTCCCGGGTGATGTTCTCAGCCACGGGTTGCGAGATATACGATGCTTGGAAGTGAAGGCAGATCTGGATGTTGTCGGCAGACTCGTCGGGGATGATCTCGCAAATCAAGGGGAATCCCATGTTTCCTTCGTCCTGAAGAAGTTCCCAGAATTTGGGATCCAGATCAGTATTTCTATTCTGGAAAATGACCAGCGTGTTGAAGAGGCGAGAGCCATCACCAAGAACACGCCGTTGGATACGCCGGAGAGGGCTGAGTTGGTGAGGTAAAATGTCGTTATTGCTCTTTTGGGACAATTTCATGATGTCACTATTTGTTGCAGTCGAGGAGGACTTGATTCGAATTGGGAGTGTATTGAAGCAAGGCCCAACTATCTTATCAGCGCCATCCAAGGGAATGGTTCGACAACTGAAGACATTGCCGAAGCAGACGTCTGAGGAATCGGTGTAGAGAGAGAGCAGTCTGGCCCATGCAGCGTGGAAGATACTCAAGGGGGTAACGGAGAGGTCTTTGCATTGTTGTTTGAAGGATGAAAAAGAACCATTTAGGGGTGTATGAATTTGCTGTGATGCCGACTCATCTGCATTGACTGTGGGCTCGGGGGTGGGAAGGAGGGTCGGTGAAACACCGGACAAGTATTGGTCCCAGTATGCGTCCGACGAGCCATAGTCGACAGAAGTCATGTAATCGATGAATTTGCGGAATGGGGGGCTTGGTGGCAATGCTTGGCTTGAAAGCAACAGCTGCAGCTCCTGCAATAACTGGGCGATACCTTCTCCGTCATACAAGGCATGGTGAATAGACAGTAGAAGATGTGTCTTCTGTGCAGCCGAATCGGTCATTAAAGTCAGCGAGTAGGGCAACTGGCCGTTGACTGGAGAAATACCCTCGAACTTGGACTTGCACTCCTTGATGACATTCTCAAGTTCAGAAGAGGAGGTTTCAATATGGGACCATGGCAAGGCCGATGTATCCAGTACAACTTGAGCATATGCAAAACGCTTATCATTAGTTTGCGTGAAACAAGTTCTGAGAATGCCTTGTCTTTGCATAATATTAGCCCATGCTGTTTTCATAGCCTTAGCATCGGTGTGAACAAGAAGCAGGATGTGGTTGAAATAAGCTGAATTACCACCAGAATCAGCTGCAAGCATAGCCTCCTGGAGTGGAGTGCAAGGATAAATGCTCTGAACATTTATTTCTGCAGCTTTAAATTCATCTTTTACTCGATGAGTGAAATTTTCATCGAACATCGTTGGTGGTGTGGGCTCCACAGCTTGTTCGGGCTGATGCCCGGTGGTCGTGGGGGGAATGACAGCTGCAAGTTGAGCAATAGAGCTATGGCGCAGGATTGTGGACACGGCAATTTTTCCACATCCAGACTCCTGCAGCTTCCGCGAGAAGGAAATGGCAGAAAGAGAGTCCAGACCTAGTCTGTAGAAAGACGTGTGCTTGCTGGTGTTGTTTTGGTCACTGCCCGTAACTGCCGATAGTGCGGCAGAGATGGCCTTCTCAAGCTCGGTGAAATTATCACCATGATTATCGTTACTGAGCTTTGGAGAAAATATCGCAAGCTCCTTTGCTGTCAGTTGTTCCAGCCGTTGCCTCAACATAAAGTGATCGGTCTTGTAGGACACAGTGAGATCTATCGCGTCCACGAGAACAAGAAGGGATGGAAGGTTAGAAGAAGAGAGTTTCTTGCTGAGCTCCTTGAAAAGATCATTTGTAGCTTTCTCGATTTGCACAGAATCCGAACATTTTGTTGAAGGAACCCAAAATACTGCCAAACGCTGCTGGCGAAGTGCTGGCTCATCCAAAATCATGCTCACTGATTCTTGGGCCATTTCCAAAGACATAAGAGCACGATCAACCCTATCAAGATCAATAGACGGAGCATACGACTGTACAAGGCCGGAACTTCGAGACAGAATGAGTGTACCGTCAGGAAGCAGTCTTCCGAAGTCACCCGTTCTATAGATCCAACCGAATTGAGGATGGTCAATAAATCGTCCAGTCACTGACGGCTCGGAGTCGGGTAGACAGCGCCCAACTTGATCTCCGCCGAAGCATAACTCTCCAATGGCGCCGCGAGGAAGAAGACTGAGTGAATGTCCACCTTCCATAATCATCGCAGATGTGCTCTTCAAGGGTCTACCAATGTTCCGAACATAGGTCGATGTTTGCATGTTGGGACAAAGAGTACAGGCATGAGCCATTGCATTGTTGCTGTATGCTTGATGAAGACCTTTGTCGACCCAATTGCGATGGAGCTTGGGAGTCATTTCTTCACCGGAAGAGAGAAGATATTGCACACTGGGAACTGCTTGTGGATTAATACGGGAGGCGAGCATGGGAGGCAAGTGAAGGTGCGTTATGTTCATATCTTGACAGGCTTGCTCGATCCGAGTCATCATGATTAAGTCTGTAGCTGAGCACAATGTCACGCCGGCATGCCAAGCGAAGAATATCTGGAAAATTGATGCTGTGTTCTTGTCAGAAAGACAGCCTGGAAAAATCCGATGGAAAACTTACCACCTGATCCTTGAAGACATGAGAGAATTTTCGATCCAGTTGGCATTGGATACAAGTCTGAGAGAGCATCGATATTGCTCTGCAGGTTTTGGCGTGTGATGACGATGTTTTCCGTCAAGTCATTTTCAATTAACGTCACTTCAGCATAGGCAACATCAGACCCTTTATTGGTATGTGGAATATTGAACTCATGATATACATCCAGTGAATAAGATAGGTAAATCAGCTGGAGGGACTTCAAAGCATCCAAGCGATGATGATCATTTTCCGTCAAGTGATCGACGATGCAAAATTTGGATTTCGTCGTGGAGAGAATAGAATGAATTACCTGCGAAGAGGCCTGGGGAAGTAGGAGGAGACCAGCACCAGCCTTAGCAACTCCAAGCACGGCAACGTAAAAGTCAATGGACATCGGTAGATGAATGGCTATAAGATCAGTTTTTGTCACTCCAACATGGAGCAAAAGGTGTGCAAAGCCATTGGCTCGGGAGTTTAGTTGACCGTAGGTCATGCTTTCGACTAACGGAACAGGGGTCCCTATCTTCCAGAGCATCAACTCAACCGCTACCCGGTCCGGGTCTGTAGAGGCAATCATCTCGACGCTGGATCCCAAGCTTGGCGGATAAACTTGCTCGCGTGATATTGCGTGTTGAATAGACAACGTTGACGAGGGAAGATACGATCGAATCTCCTGGATCGGAAGCTTAATCTTGTCAATCAAGATCGAGGCCACAGAATCAATCTGCTCAAGGAGTATCATAACTTGCTCGAATGGTAGCACCGACTTTTGGTAAGTCGCACGGGCAAAGATGTTTTCTTCTCGTGGCTCAAACTCCAACAAAAGCGCAAATTCTAAAAACTCTCCTGCTTCAACTTCCCGGAACACCGAGCCATGTTGATCATCTGACCAAATACTTTCCTGCCACACGAGCGCCGTATCGAAGAGACTGCGATCCAAACCGATACCAGAAGCCCTCTTGATATCCTGAAGAGGAAGACTCCCATGCTCGAGAGACTTGCGGTTCATGTTCTGTATGGCCAAGAGTAGATCCGACACGTCTTGCATTTTGTCGAGGTTCATCCGTGTAGGTAAAGTTCTGATACAGGGCCCGAGAACAGACTCGATGCCCTTTAAGGGCAGAGTCCGGCCTGAAAAGACTGTTCCAAAGGTAACATCACCAATTCCAAGGTAGGAAGAGAGAATATAGCAAAACGCGGCTTGGAAAATGGTTTGCCGGCTCACGCGAAGATGCTGGGACACTTCGTTGAGTTTTGATACAGATATATCCAGCACGCGAGTAGCCTTGTCGGTAGTATGTACAATATCTGCATTTCCATAGAAAGTAGGGAAAGTTGCAGGATAAAGTCCCTGTAGCTGATCACGCCAGTAGGTTGAGGACTCTGTTGCCGATTTGTCCAGTTTGTGCTCAATGAAAAAGTTTGCGACAACATCGTATGGAAGCTTAGAAGTGAGCTCCTCTCCAGACAAGATACTTCTGAGATCTTTCAACATGAGTTGCCAAGACCATCCATCGTAGAGGGCATGATGGATATGCACTAGCACGCGGATATGATCCTTCCCTTCCCTAATCTGGACTCGGAAGGGGTTCAAGATATCGTGACCCGCACTCAAGCCTACATCATAGTCAAACTCCTGTTGCACGAAAACCTGCTTGTCAAGGGTCTTCCAGGTGAAGCGACCATATGAGTGATCCTTGAGGCCGATTTCCACAAATCCAGAGCGCAGAATTTCATTGTGGGCCATCAGTTGACCGAATGCATTTTTCACCGAAGTTAAACTAACAGAGGCCTCGAATTCTAGCTCGATCCAGTTGCAGTATGCCTTGTTGTCTTGAACAGTCTCCAAGATCATAGCCTGTTGGATATGGCTACATGGTACGATGTCCAAAATTTGCTCGCTCAAACCCAGCGAGTGGGCTCTTGCTGCACCTGCGTTTGAAACAAGTTGGAGAATTGTTTGCAGTGCTGCTTGCGTATCCTCGGTCGGGCTTGCAGCTTCAAGGCTGGTGGCAAGCTGCCAAATCCTGTCCACTGAGTCGGCCTCCAGCAGGGTAGCTACACCCAGGCGGATTCCTGCATCCAAGAGGTGGGACGCTAGACGGATTGCTGCTAGTGAATCCAGGCCGGCTGCTGCCAGGCTTTCTGTCGACAAAATTCGTCGGCCTAGCACATCAGCCACGCTCGAGACAATAGACTCCTCTTTTCCATCTCGGCAAAGTTCGTCGTCAAAAGCCTGGGCGGTGCTTCGGTGGCGAATAAAATCGGCTTCTAATGTTTTACGATCGATCTTGCCCGAGGGAAGTTGGGGGAATTGGTCGACGAGCACAAATTCCCCAGGAATCATGAAGCGAGGTAACAGCTGACGACAGACGTCTCGGAGGCTGCTGTCTGTCGTTCCTTTGTCGGTAACCAGAACAAATGCAACCAGGTTCCCGTCGATGACTATGGTTACAGCACTGCGAATACCGGAGGCCCTGGTGATGACATGCTCGATCTCGCCAAGCTCTATCCGCTGGCCTCGCAGCTTCACCTGGCCGCTGGAAATTCGGCCAAGACACTCAATCTCCCCGGTAGGGAGTATGCGGGCTTTGTCTCCCGTGCGATAGAGTCGGCCATACACTGGACTGTCTATAAAAGCCTTGGCATTTTCTTCGGGCCGGTTGATATACCCGTTTGCTAATTGAGGACCGCCCACCACAAGCTCTCCAATTTGGCCTAATGAAAGGGGGCGCAGCTCCGTGAAGGATGGCTCGTCGTTGGAGGGTAGTGCCATGATGTATGCGGAAACGGTTTTAAAGGGCTTTCCAATCATATTGACACGATCCCTGGCCTGGAAATGGGTGGCAGCGGTACAGTGAATTGCCGCTTCAGTAGGCCCGTACATTCCATGGAGAATGCCATCTCTGCCTTCAGACTGGCCAAACTCGTCTACCACATGCCTGGTGAGCATCTCGCCAATTGTGAGGAGCACCTGGAGAGATGGGGCTGCGGCTCGCGTGCGCAGCAACTCTCCTGCCACCGTTGGGGTCAACTCAGCGGCATCGACTCTCATTGTAGTCATCACATGGGAAATATCAAGAAGCATATTCTCTCTCTCGGAGCCGATGAGAGTTGATCCTCGCATCATGGGAAAGAAGACCTCAAACACGGAAACATCAAAGGTGGGAGATGCGAATTGTAAAAAGCGCTTGAAAGGGGGTATCAAATCATCGTGAGCAAGGAGTGATTGGGTGGCAGCAAGATGAGACACCCCGACACCTTTGGGGCGGCCCGTGGAGCCAGATGTGTACATGACATATGCCAGATCAGTGGATATGCTGTTTTTTGAGCATGGTTCTGTGATATCGGCGTTGGCTTGGAGGTCGTCCACGGTAAGAATAGATATATGCTCTTTCAGCGGTATCCTTGTTGCAAGAGCATCAATTGTGACCACGACGGATGCGGCCACATCTTGCAGGATAAACTCAATGCGATCTGTTGGCGCATCGGTGTTCAAGGGGCAGAAAGCTGCGCCAGCCTTGAGAATGGCCAGCCATGAAACGTACAGTTCCACAGACTGGGGCAGAAGTACTGGCACAACCTTCTGTATGCTCTTTGAGGTCGTCAAAACACGAGCTATTTGCCTCGCCAGCTCCGAGGAAAGCAGATCCAAGTCACGGTATGACAAGCAACGAATGTTTCCATCGGCTGTGAGGAATTCAATGGCGTTGTTTGAATCGTTGAATCCACGCAGGGCAAGCTCGTGTAGAAGTTGAGTCCCTGGCAGTGTGGAAGGTGAGGAATTTGAAATGGCTAGTTTAGGAAGCTCGGTGGCCGACAGTGTCACCTGCATACCCTTCTGAGCAGCCTGATCTTGTACGATCTGCTTCAGCTGATTACCCAGTTGGTACAGGAAAGCGGCGTCCATGCCTCCGGTCGCACACAAGGCTCCCGACTGGGTCGCGGGGTCCAGGGTCCACTGCAAGGCCGGGGATGGTCCATCACTGAACGGAGGATCTCCCAACACTACAGCTGTGTGTTTGGTAGAGAGGTCTGATACAGCAGCCAGATCTGCTGGCTGAACCGTCTGAGTGGATAGATCTGCCTTGACTGGCGTACCATTCAATAAAAAGACCGGGTTCTCATCTGTTGTGAATGCCCGTAGCAAGACTGCCCATGACAAAGCAAATATTTCGGAGGGGAGTTGGGCATCTATCTGCCAGGGTAGGATGTGAACATCACCACCATCATCATTGACGGCGGGGAATTGAGTGTATCGGTCCATAACCTGCGCAGTGGTTTTTTTTTTCTTTCTCTCTCTCTCTCCCTCATTCATACATATTTGAGGTAAAGCATATACCTATGTACCTAGGAAGTAGTCTGCTTAGTCGATCTAATTAGGTGCAACGTGAGTGGCTGGAGAAGATCGTATGCAGGCAAGCGCGCCAAAAGAAAGAGTCCCACATACAGGTTTTTTTTTTTTAAAGGGGGGTTTTTCGGCTTTAAAAAAGCAAAATCGAGGGGCACGACCATACGTGGGGATTTGTATGATCTTCCAGCGAGCCAAGCGCGGAAAAGAGAGGAGAGAACATTTGATGGTACATGTATGGAATATTTGGATCCTTAGTTAGTATTACTTGTTACTTGTTACTCTATTACCCTCTAGTTATTATTATTTATTATTTTACATATGTAGATATAATACTAATCAGTTTACACATCTGTATTTATTATACATATTATATACCAAAATACGCATAATCTCAAGATCAGACCATCCGACATCCATGGATTTCTCCCACTTGGCTGAATCAGCTGAAACAGTAGGGCTGTGTCCGGTTATGAATGACGTATACTTATAGGTACTATTGGTACTATGTATGTGTATAGTACATACAATATAATATACCGTTAGATGTAAACAGAGTGTAATTTGCATAATACATAGTAAGAGCAATAATAGCCTCATATAATATCAGTGTTACCTCCCCCACTTCATAATGCCCGAGCGTAAAAAATAATAATAATAATAATAATAAAATAACAGAAATCACCCAGTCAATACACTCCGGAGGAATTTTCCTGCAGGATCCCCCATGCGTTGCCAAGAGAAGTGACAACGTGCATATATACCATGTTAAATACGTACTCTTTCCCCTCCGATCCCCAATTATTCCCGACATCGGCCGTAAGACCTTTTTTGGGTTTCGAGGAATTAGAAATGGCTGTGCTCTGGTTGATCAAGTTGATGTGCATGAAGCATCGAACCTTTCCTACTTCTTCTTTTATCTTCCTGCATATAGTGGAGTATCTAATACGGTATAGAATACTAATAAGTATATAATATAATAGTATCACCTTGAGATTAAAAAAAAAGAAACATCGAACCATATCGAACCATCTTCCCCAGTGGAGACCCTCGGGATTTCACTGATTGATAAAATTGAAAAAAAAACACCCGAACCAGGGAAAATACGAAAACTTGGCAAAAAGCTCAAGCGAGGGCTTCAGAGACCTTCAGGAAAGGATCCACTTGGTCAAGTTATCTGATCCGCTCTTCTTCGAGACCATATAAAGCCTTTTTTCCTTCCCTGCTTTTCCTTTCTTTCTTGGAAAGGATTTGAAAAACCTTGGAAGCTCCCCCTTGAAGCTCTTGGATTTCCCTTTTCGGTTGTATATAGATACAATTTTTTGACCTTTTTCTTTTTTCGGCCTTTTACCTCTCTACCTTAAAAAACTCTTGAATCATGGAGCCTGTTACCCGCAAGTCAGAGCTCTCCTTCCTCAACGATATGGTACCACGCGCCCAACCGCAGTCAGCTCGGTCGCTGTTGCGACCCACTGGCGCGGATGAGATGCACGATCTACTCTGTGTTGGATTCGGCCCAGCTTCACTCGCTATTGCCATTGCCCTGAACGATGCTATGGACCCCACCCTCGGTGCCTCGAAGGACCCCAACTTCAAGCCCAAGGTTTGCTTCCTGGAGAAGCAGAACCAATTCGCCTGGCACTCCGGTATGCTGGTCCCGGGCTCGCGCATGCAGATCTCTTTCATGAAGGATCTCGCTACTATGCGCGATCCCCGCAGCAGCTTCACTTTCCTCAACTACCTGCACCACAAAAAGCGTCTCATCCACTTCACCAACTTGGGCACTTTCCTGCCTGCCCGTGTGGAATTCGAGGATTACATGCGCTGGTGTGCCCTGCGCTTTGACAACGTCGTCAACTACGGCGAGGAGGTTGTTGAGGTTGTCCCCGGCCCCACCAATTCCCGTGGTATCGTTGACTTCTTTACCGTCGTCTCGCGCAATACCGGCACTGGCGAGATCTCCTCCCGCAACTCTCGCAAGGTCGTCATTGCCCTTGGTGGCAAGGCTAAGATGCCTCCTGGTTTCCCCCAGGATCCCCGCATCATGCACTCCTCCAAGTACTGCACTCACCTCCCTCAGATGCTGAACGACGATATGGCCCCTTATAATATTGCCGTCGTCGGCAGTGGCCAAAGTGCCGCTGAGATCTACCATGATTTGCACCGCCGTTACCCCAACTCGCGCACCACCCTGATCCTCCGTGATACCGCTCTACGTCCCAGTGATGACTCTCCCTTGTATGTTCCCTCAAAATACCCAACTCCGAAAGAACTCCAACCCAGCTAACCTTTTGCTTTTTCTTTCCTAGTGTGAACGAAATCTTCAACCCCGAGCGCGTAGACAAGTTCTACGAGATGAGCGCCGAAGAACGCAATAAGCGTATTGCTATCGAAAAAGCCACCAACTACAGCGTAGTTCGCCTAGAACTGATCGAGTCCATTTACAACGACATGTACTTGCAGCGAGTGGAGAACCCAGACGAGACACAATGGCAGCAACGCATCCTCGCCGAGACCAAGGTCGCCCGGATCGAACACCACAACGCATCGAACCGCATGCGCATCCATGTGAAGTCAGTTAAGAACGAGAGCGAAGGCAAGGAAGTGTTGGATGTCGATGCGCTGATGGTTGCGACGGGCTACCTCCGCGACGCGCATGAGGGACTCCTCGAGAACGTGCGGAGCTTGCGACCCGCCGGCGCATCGGCCTGGAACCCCGGCCGGGATTACCGTGTTTCGCTCGACGGTGCCAAGGTCAGTGCCCAGGCTGGTATCTGGCTGCAGGGTTGTAATGAGAAGACCCACGGTCTGAGTGATTCTTTGCTGTCAGTGCTGGCTGTGCGGGGTGGCGAGATTGTTAGCTCCGTCTTTGCGGATCAGTTGGCCAGCGCTTCCTCGGTGCAGGACACCCGGGTGCGCGCTATGCTGTGAGAAAAGGCGTGAAAAAGAAAAACAAAAAAAAAAAACAAAATGTGACATGATCGTCGTTTCGTGTCTCGGGTTTGCTTTTGGGAAGTGGGCCGAGAATTATAAAATTATGTCCGGCGAGACAGCTCTCGATGATTCCCCCCTCCCTCTGCTATTCTGGGTTCCCTTTGCTGTTTTGGGTGAAACATTTAGACATCCTGTGTATTTAGATTCTTCTCTTTTTTTTCGCGTTAATGATGAGCTTTTCTTTTTTTTATCCACAAAACAGACCGATCGGGTCTACCCGATCTTCAGGCACTTAGGTCGTCGTAAAATCCTAGGCAGGTAACAAGTACCGAAGTGTGTGGAGTAGAATCGGCGTACACCGTTCCGATCGGAAGTTGTGCGGTAAAGACAGCTTTCAATCAAATAAAAAAAGATTTTCTTGACAATTGCGGGACAAGCTGAAATCCATAAAATCGCGCGAAACTCGTCAAGCTGGCGCTGATCGGTGCCGATCCCAATCCGGGATGCTATGTCTACTGCTAATAATATGTTGGATTGTTATAGATTGGTCTTTGCCTCTCTGACATTTTATTTATTTATTTATCTCTTTCTTTCAACCCGAAAAGAAATCACCACGAATCCCAAGTCCAAAAGGTGAATAATCACATCAAATCAGATAAATGCAAGTGGGTCCTGCATGGATCAGATAACTTGGAAATTTTATCTGATCGAAAATTTGGCTGGGCAGTTCTTTTTTTTTTTTTTTTTTTTTTCCTTGGTCTCTCTATATTACTAGATGTTTTTTTCTTTTAAAAAATTCTTTGGATTGGGCTTGACCGTAACTTCTCTTCTCTTCATACAATATGAAACCTGGGAACATACAATGTACAATTCATGAGTGTCCCCAATTCCGCACTAAGTTAAAGTGGCTTCCTAAAGCTCCATCACCTGCCTAGTCGAGTCTTTACCGAGATGGAGCCTGCATACGCACTGTTATGATTTGGTAATTGTAAATTTATCCCATTATTTTTAATCGGAAACCGCGCTTCCATAAACACCGTACGACAATATAAAATACATAAAATATAATTATTGCACACCTAACTAGTTAGTTAACAAGTTAATTTGTTCTGATTTACATAATAGATGCTGTATTCTACTCAAAAGACCCCATAACATTCATGCACCATGCACATGCCTCGTGTTTGTCTCCATAGCATGGACTAGGCCGGTACCCGAGAGATTAGATCTTCCCCAATTTCCCACTAGGTTTCGGCTCTCTCATCGGCGATATCGGATGTCTCCCCCTCCGTTCTGTCGTTCGTCTCCATGCCGAGGTAGGTTTCAGATTGGGCTTATGTGATTCGGACTTGTTTCGGGCTCTATTATTGAAAGCCGTTGAATGGACCCTATACCGTATAATAACATGGTATCGATTGCCTATTCTGTGTATATCTAGGCAAGTTTAGGGAGGTGACTGCCCTAGCATAGTACAAAGTACACAGTACCTAGTGTAACCAGCCAAGAAACCAACATATTGTACGCAGTACATATGTAGAACATAGTTACTCGTTGACCGCTACATTAACAGAAAATTTAGGACCATCAAAACACATCACGCCACACTGGACCCTCGGCCGTCAAGCATTCCTCGTCCGTGAAAGGCTGCAACCCTGCAGCCAAGGTTGCACATCCGGAGTCACTGCTGCTGCTATCCCCGGTGCCAGGGGTGCCAGGATCGTAAGCTACAGAAGTACCTTGCCACCTAATGTGCGCTGGCATATGCACCTCCAGAGCTCCTATGCAGGTACATTTCACACCGTACTGCGTAATGTAAAGTGTAAACCTGTCAATACATATCATATGTACCTGGACCTAGACCCAGTTGGACGCACCAATCGGCCCGTTCGGACGGGATAGCACCGCCCTTCCCAGGTAGGTATCTTTCCAGAAACCCCGAGAGAAGATCCAGAACTCGGCCTTTATGCAATGCGTTTGGTGCTTAGCTGCAGGGTCACTGCAGGGCCAAGAGACGATTTATCTTATCTGATGGGAATGGGAATTTGCCCCCGGGGGGGTTCAAGGTTGAGGACCTTGGACACTATAAGCGGGTTGTCATGTATACCGGATAGTCTCTTCATGTTGCTTAAAAGCCAAATCATCTCCCATAATAGTATATAGTAAAAGAAATCATTAATGTCTGACGTCAACTGTACAGGATCCGTTCTAAATGCAAAATGCAAAACATTTGCTCGTGCCAAGTGCCCCAATAATGCAATACCGCGCTGACTTGCATAATAAAACACAGAGTACAAGGATATCAATGCGGAATCTGGAATCAAAAACAAATGCAAACGCGCTCGGATTTCAGATCAGCTTACACCATGCGTTCGGGATCCTCGCCGGCAAGGCTGCGGTAGCCAGGTCCCTCGTTGGACCGGTTGCCGGTGTGCATGCGCATTGGGGTTTCGTACATATCATGATAGTTGATCACCTCGCCGCCGAGCATCGCCGCCCCAGTCTGGCGCTTACCAAAGAGTGGAGCTGGGTCACACCAAAAGTCACGACAGTTGGTGACAACACCGCGGGAAAAGGGGTTGCGGGGACGAGCTGCGTGGGGTCCGTCGCGGAGACCGTCCTTGGCAGTGGTCCAAAAAGCGTCGATTCCGAGGAGAGATGACCATTGTTGGATGCAGCCGTTTTTCCGTCGGTGTTGGGGAGGGCCGCCGAGGGCCGGGTTGGGTCCTTGTCCAGAAGCCGAAAGACCAGCAGCTTCCATTGAAGTGGTTCCGGCGGTCATGGCCGATGCAAAGGCTTGGGAGCTTGGATACGACCGGTCGATGTGGTGGCCTCGCATGTTCTCGTAGGTTGTCTGGTTGCGAGAGATCTGGACGAGCTGG
The DNA here is from genome assembly GCF_028827395.1 of Penicillium hordei. NCBI lineage: Eukaryota > Fungi > Ascomycota > Eurotiomycetes > Eurotiales > Aspergillaceae > Penicillium > Penicillium hordei. The sequence goes on from NW_026623142.1 coordinate 6,811,622, forward strand.
ACGGCGCACAGCATCGTGACCCAGACCAGCTGGAGGGTGATCCACACATTAAGAATCAGCGTGAAGGGGTCGCGAGAGGCGTAGTCACACAATGTGTCGTTGATAACATTGCAGGTAGCATTGGTAGGAGTGGGGAGGGAATTGATATCTGTATCGTGTTAATTGACCGATTCTACGTAATATTTCCCCTCACCACGAAGTACTCACAGGCAATAGTCAGCTGCACAAACAGGATGATGCCAACTTCGAGGGAGACTATGTAAAGAACAAAATGGCGGAGATTGTTCGCTCCAACACAGTTATCAATCCACGGGCAATGGCTAGTCAAGAATTAGTGGTCGGACCAATAGAAATTTATCAAGACACACATACTGATCATGTTTTGCAACGCAGCGCCCACAACGTCGACAATGCCTGCTCCGGAGTGGCTTTCGGGTCATACAGGGGATGCAAAAGTTCTCTTCATCAAACTTCCACTGCTCGAATAGTTTCTTCACAATCTCTCTCTGTTGATTTCTGCTGCTCACTTTCGGCACATAGCCTGGGTCCTGGACCATGGAGAAAATATAGAAATAAGCAGTCAAGCAGAAGAAGACCGCAAACAAGATGTTTAGGATCGGCGACGATGAGTAGGTTGCCGGTAGCACCTTGAAAGCATAGCGGAAGCCAACCCAGAACAACGTGCCTGCAAAGACACCAGCTAGATACGGGGTTTTCTGCAGAACGCGATATTCCATAGGCCCCTTGTTCGCAAATTGCTGTGCAACATACTGCATCCCGAAGAGCGTCACCAACACGAGGGGCACAGCAACGAAAATCGTCAGGTTACTGAGCATCCAGATGGTAACCAGGATCATCAAGAAAGGCCAGAGAAAGAAGAACTTGGCCATGATGCTCTTGTTGCGTACGAAGCTTGAGAGGCCCAGAGGCACCACTTTCTGAGTGCCATCAGGTTCAAAGCCACGCTCGTTGAGCGAGCGGTACCAAACCCGCAGGGTGTTCATCTCCTGCGCCACAGTTGCAGGTGATTTTCCGTCGCGGGTCTTTGCGAAACGGTCGGCGCCGTATTCAAGCAACTTCAGGACACAGGGCATCGAACCCTTGACCAGCGCCCAGTGAAGCGGTGTCAAGCCACCTTCGTCCACGGCATTTGCATTGGCACCCCATCGCAGGAACAAATCCACACATGCAGGATACCCCTTGTATGCAGCCCACATCAGTCCAGTGTGCCCTTGTTGGTCCACAACGTCCACAGGGATCTCCTGGTGTAGAAGCAGCACGACTAGGAAAGCGTTGCCATCGATGGTCGCGAGGTGTAGGATGTTGTATCCCTGGACATCCGTCAAGAGAGGATCCCCTCCATTCTGGAGCAGGAGGTTCACAATATAATAATGACACCGTTGGGCAGCCCACATGGCTGGTGTTGCCACCGATTCTCCGCCTTTGGCATTGACGTCGGCCCCGGAGTCGATCAGGAATCTACACATCGCATATTGATTGTTGATTGCCGCCCACTAGAAAGAGACAATGCGGTCAGTGAACAGATCCCGGTTGTAGGTTGCGCTGGGTTGTAACGAACATGCAGCGGTGTAATTCCCTCCTCGTCGCGGTAGTTCGCGGTGAACTTTTTAGCCGTGAACAGTTTCTGCATAGTGCCAATCTCCCCCATTCGAGCTAACTGCATAATATCCTCCCCCAGAGGGATTGAGCCTTTGGGGGGATCAGAGCGCAAGCTCGTCATCTCCACATCGTTTGGAGGAGTGGGTGTCTCGTTGCCATTCGAGGCGGAGGTGGAACTGGAGGTCTGACCCGGGCTGGGGCCCCAGGATTCTGGAGAGGTTTTGGTAGACATTTTGGATTGTCTACTGTTGAATATGTATCGAATGCCACTCGGGGGCTGGAAAGGAGGCTCGATTCGAGGACTGAATTGTTTTGGTACGGTAGTCTAAAGGAACATTGCGGTTCCGTCGCCGGCGCATCCACTGAGTTTGAATTGGCGGGGTTAGGAAGCGCAGCTCAGAAGGTGTAAAAGATAGTCAGAGGTAAATGGTAAATATGGGTAAACAGAGTCCAGAGTGTTGAAAGGTTGAAAAGGCGGACTCGGATTTGCGGAGACGCTAATCGACACGCGTCGGCAGGTACACTTATTCTGTGCGTTGTATTTTTTATTTTGCACTCTGTATTCTGTAGTCAAGTTGAAACGGTTTAATCTATTCTAGTGAATTCTCTAATTCTAATTCTAACAACCATGGATGCTTCGCTGCTCCTTTTTTTTGGATTACTCAGCTACAGGCAGCCGCATTCTCTCGGCCTCTTTTTCTCGGTTGATCTGCCGATCTTTATATACCCTCTTATATATAAAGAAGTTAGACCCCAATATTAAGGATTACCGGCATGTGCACCCAGGCACTCGGACATGCAATTGGGACCAGGCTTCGGGAAGCGATTCATACGAGTCCAAAAGCCAAAAAGAAGTGCAGTTCTACCATCATCTGGTCCCTGGAACCCAATCTGCCACCTACGATCTTCATCCTTGGCCTTGCGATCAAAGCTCCGCGCATACTCATCCTCTTCACGATGGCCGTCAAGAGTGAGACGTCCGATCTGTATAGATAGCATATCGAAGATCTTCAAAACTGTGAGAGGGAGTTCCCCGTCCTTGATAGTGACCAGCTCAGCGACTTCTACGATAATATCTGAGAGGTTGCAGCACCGGTCCGAAAAACAGCTGCAAGTCAGCTCGTTGGGATAATCTGAATGCTCCGTCCATCCAGAGAGCGTGTTGGCTATACGACAAAGCTCGGTTTGGATTGTAGCGACGTCCTGACCTGAAATACCCCCGGCACACAGTTCCTGGATACATAACACGAAATCATTTCGCGAGTCGTCGAAAAATTCTCGTGAGGCCTGCATAGTTGTTGCGTCCATGGCTATGGTTAGTGTAGGAGTCCGAGTAGAAAATTTGGTTAGATGGGTCGAATCGATGGCGATGTACTATTCTTATACTCGAGCATTCAATCCTTGTCGGCTTCTAAATGAAATGCTCTTTGTCCATGGACAAACAAGGACTGAAGGGCATATATATATATATATATATTAGTCCCAAAGGAACAATCAGAGATTCTTTCGAGTCTATGTAACTCAGTTTATCTCTTTAATGGACTTGTATAAAGAACTTGACTAAAGAATCACGGGTGTTGATGTACCTGTATAATACATATTTCTATAGCTATAGCTTCTCCTGAAAGTTGTTCATAATATAGACAAATTATGTATCTATATAGATATAAAAATAGATATTACAATAATGTTTCTGTAATTAGAAACTAGGAATGTACTCTGTACCCAAGAGAGCGATCGACAAAGGACTCTGAGAGAAAGTCAGAGCTCCACTCTCGGAGCTCGTTGTTTATCAGGTCTCCGCATCACAACCCCCTCAAAAGACAACAATGGAAGACATTGCGGCCGACAAGCTCATATCAATTCTCAAGGTTCGAGACATCCCTGTCAAGCGGGAGGTGATTGAGTCGGCATTCGAGGATGACAGAAATGCACAATGGGCGTCTAAGCATCTCCGCCCTGACACCCTACTATCAAAAGATGAACTCGCGTTGTACGTTTCTTTGCACCCCCAATTACAAGACATCACTAATCGGAGACAGATACCTCAAGCTTGAAAACTCCGACGCTCTTCAACCTATTCTCAGCAACCCAGACCTCGGCGCAACACGGCCTATCCTCGAAGACGAACTCCGCCACGCGATCGAGTCCCTTGAAGCCTCAACGGCAACAATTCAGAAACAGACCGAGACCTTGGAGGTCCAATGTGCAAGCCTCAATAAGCAATTGGGTCGGGCAAACAATGTGGAGCAGCAGCGGAACCAAGATATCGCTCGGCTGCAAAAGAAACATGAAGCGGGGAGGCAACATACTACAATGGCGGTAGGGGCATGTCCGTTACAACACACCGTCGCGTGTTGCTGATCCTAATTCGATATAGGCAATTGAGCTTGCCGATGAGTTGGAGGCCGAATTTAAAACCGCGACGGACAAGTCGAGCGCGGAAAGCAAGAGAATACTCTCCTCTCTGTCTACCAGGTTAAAGCAGGACGACAAGGCCCTCGCAAGTCTGGAAACGCTTATATCCAGCATCAAGTATCGTGGGAATGATTTATCTACGGTCGAGCGCACGAACCGTCTTACTGCGATGCTGTCAGACTACGTGGCGGAGGAAATACACTATCGTCTCGATCGACTATATCTGGAAACAATTCACGCAGGCGACTCAATTTCCCATGCCATAGATGGGGTAACGAGCTCCGCCCTCGAGGAAGAATTGGAATCTCTGTATCCGGAGATCGAAATCTTGGCAGAAATGTCGACCAGGCAGCAATTCCACGAGCCTATCCTCCGTGAACTCCAGAACGAGCACGACCAGCTGCGAGTGGCGTCGCAAGAGAAACTAGAACAGGTATGAGGCTCTACCTCGGCACTGACATCGATCAGCAATGAACTAATTCATACTTCCAGGCACTCGACATGTTGATCGAAATGACTTTGTCAAAGCAAGATCTCACAAATCAACTTGGGGTTCGGGAGTCGTCCTCGGAACTGTTAGAACAGCTAGCTGCGTTATATCAATCCGAAGCAGGCAACGAACTCGTTACACAGCCATCATCCCGACGAGAGTCTCTGCGACGCCGATCGTTACAGCCAGGCCTCCTTCTCGCCACCCGTACGCCCACTGCGCCCACTGCGCCCGTAGCTGCCCAGCCATCACTCGAAAGACTTTTGAGGGGTGTTGGTGTACCACCAGAATCAATCCTCCACCCACGCGAGATTGGAGGGGTTAGTGACCTCCATGAGAAGCGACATCACATTTCTGAAACACTTCACGGTCTCAGTACAGCTATAGATGCTCCTCTGGTGACTTCTTCAGCACCGTTGGATAATGCATCCCAGCTTCTTTGTTGCTCATTGCACGCCAACTCTCACTATGAAACATCGCTGCGCGATCCTTCGGAGGAATCAGCGCTCTTGGGCCTCGAGAAGGAACTCACTAGTCTTCAAAACGGGGTCCACAAGCTCAATTTGGATGTTCTCCACCAGCGTGATGGTAATCAAGATAGATTAATTGAGAGGTGGAGTTAGAAATCGTGGCGAAGCTTTGCTGCCCAAGCCCCCTTTTCTTTTCTTTTTCTTCACTGTTCTATTGTTTCTATGGATCTGCGCATTCATGCATGAGATTCCGTTTGATCTCATAGTCGAAGATGTTAATGGTTGGTTTTTAATCGCCGTTGGTTGTTATAGCGCCAAAGTGGCTTGACCTCTGATTTGACGCTTGGCGGTGGCTGAAGGATTCCTTTACCACCTGGGCTGTGTTTGGATGACTTACTCCTGAATAATGTTGCGCAGTGAATATTTTAGGCAGTGATTCCAGTCATTGTATAGAACATGGGACACTATTCTCCAAAAAAAAAGTTGGTGTTGGTTGTGCTATGGACAATAACAGGTCGCGTTGTATCTTGACGCTCCACGTGCCTCTTCAAGGTTGCGCCTCACTTGGGAGCACCCTGCTAATCACACTATATCAAGAAGTGATATAATCCCTTTTCGTAGGTGAAACTCCAACCTCGCATTCCTAGTGTGATGAAAGAAGTTGAAAATAGGACTTTGTCACCAGGCAACTAGTCGTCAAACCCGCTGACTCGTTGAACTGCGCCCGGGTGACCTGAGGTTTGTATCATTCTTTTTTTGGAGAGAGAGAGATAATATCAAATATCGACATTTCATAACTTCATTATAGATGTCCTCTCTGCAAGGAGAGGGTGTTTTGAAATCCATGTTCATTGTCGAATGGTCGAATATAAAATTAAGTCGATATCTCACCAAGCTCTTTGTTTTCAATCTATATCCGACCTCGCTTTGTCAAATCTTCTTTTGTTTTGAGTCAAATATACCAATACTCTTCTCTGTCTTTACTCTTTGAAAGAAATCACCTGCTTTGTCATTGTCCACATGTCTTACACATACTGTGCCTGGCAATTCGTCCGTGCCGTAATGAACGAGGTTCGTCGAGTCCCATTTATTTATTTCTCTATTTTCCCTCCAACAACTCCCTTGCTTCAAGAGTATCTTTGTTTCCAGATGCATTGTTCAAGGACCATTTATTATCACCCCGTTGCCCTCGAGTTATCCTCGGGTTTCATCGAGTATCGAGAAGAAATTAATAGAAGACAGAGAACACGGCAGCGCACATACCTACACTCGACAGATATGAGGTACCAACCTTCTTATTCAGTTTACAGGTCAGAACCTGTACGCGCCTTCAGTTCCCGGTATGCACCGCCACATAAACCGCCTTCTAAGCTCTTCGTGGTTGATCCCCCGGAGTATGAAATAGCCTCTAATTTTGCTAGAAGGAGATATGATTCGAATGTGCGATTGTCAGTCAAATTAGAGACACGACAGCCTCGGTACAACAGGACACACAAAAAAGTTCGGTTCGATGACTCCCGTTACGAGTGTGAAATTAGATACCCGGCACAGAGCCTCTCACGAGGATACGAACCTGAATTCAGATATTCGCAGTATGCCTCGCGAGGTCCCCGGTTCCAGAATACCTGGGACTCAAACCCTGCTGATATTCGGTACGAAACAAGAGAACCGAAGGTTATTCACCATGGATTGCATGAAATGTCGGGCTCGGGTCGGCGTCTCCTTAGACAACGCAGACAACGCGGACGAGGACCATCCTTGTGGTTCTAGAATCGAGAATTTTGGCTGCTCCAGCCGCATTAGGTCACTCGCGTCTATAGCTTCGCCGGTGACCTAGTATGTCGAGGCATTCGCGGATATTGGATAAAACCGTACCCCTGGTTGTTGAGGGAGTCCTCCCACATTTCAGCAGACTACGGGTTTGAACCGGACTCCCTTTTAATCCCAGCGTAAGACTCGAGAGCCATACTACCAATCCTGGCAGGCTCTCGACGATGACACGGATAATGGAGCTGTCGCGTCCCTAATCTGACCGATAATCGCGCATACGACTCGTATCCTCGGCGAGATCTGCTAGGATTGGTATGTGAGTCTTGTGCCGGGATCGGGAGTTTTTTTTTTTTTTTTTTTTTGTGTAGAGTTGGGTTAAATACATAGGAGTTTGGGGTTGTTTCTGTTTCTGTTTTTTGATTTGAGGGAAATGGTTATTATTTTGATTCAATCGAGTACTCTGTACTTTGTATCGTTAGATTCCTCAAAGTTCAAGGTCAAGGTCACATGTGGCGATTTGCTTATCTCCCCTTTTTGCCTGGTCGCTACTCTCCTTATTTCTTGACTTGATTTGTTGATTTGTTGATTTATTGATTTGTTGATTTGTTCTGAATCGACTCAATTCAATATTCTTTTCGAGTTTATATTCGCAGATACCTTAGATTTCAAGGTGAGTTTGATTTTTGAGTTGGAAATTTAATTAATGATCAGGCTCTCATTCCATATAGAACTCCCCAAAACATCCTATCATTCTCACCCCACTATACGACTCTACAAAGAGCAAACCCCGGTCATATCTCGCCTAAATTCCTCCGTCTTCCCCCGTTAATCAAACTCAAGACCCGCGCCACAAGGAAAGCCTAAGTCCCCGACAGAGGCCAGAAACCACTCGTTGGAAAATGAGATACCCAGCCGGGGAGCCACCATCTACCCCAAGGTCCAGGTGCGCTCTACTCGCAACCTACCAAGCCCGCACCTGCGCGTGGCAGTGAAATCAATCCACACGCGCACACCATGGCCACCGCCGTAACACAAACCACAACCATGTCCGTGTCCCAAGACACAGATTCCAACCAAATCGCGAACCCCGCGCCAACCATGCTGAAACTCGGCTCATCGCTGGATAATATTGACCGTCATCAGCCCGGCGATCCTAATTCGTCGCAGACCGCCGCCGCCGTGTTTGATATTTCGCCCGAGGCTGCATTGCACTTGCTTTGTTTAAATATTGAGCGGCTAGGCGCTTACTTTGCCCAGAAACCTGTCGACCCCGATGAGCTGCATGCGCATGGCTCCGCGCCTCTGGGTTATAATACCCCTGCCGAGGACGAGCTCGGGGTGAATACTGTCGGCTTACATGTTAAGGACTCGGATGATCTTGTTGACCCTGTAAGGGTGACAGAAGAGGCTATTCAAATGGCCATCTTGGCGAAGAAATTTTTGTCGAAGAAGGTGCCGCCGATTCCGTTGAACGAGTATCTGCTTCGTCTGCATAGGTATTGTCCCATGTCTACGGCAGTCTATCTCGCAGCTAGCGTGTACATATCTAAGATGACCCTGGTCGAGAATGTGTTAAGGGTTTTGCCCAAGAATATGCACAGGCTTGTGCTTGCTGGTGTTTGGGTTGCTTCAAAGGCTCTAGAGGACTTGAGCTATCCGCATAGCCGGGTTGCGAAGGTCGGTGGAGTCAGTGAGCAGGAATTGTCAAAACTCGAGATCAGCTTTTGTTTCCTGGCCGACTTTGAGCTGCGTGTTGATGCGCATATGTTGATGAACGAAGCCATGCGTCCTCAGACTACTCTGGAATAACACCCGGCCAGCTCATATACTGTGTTTTGTCTCATATGGGGTCATTACATTATGTGGCCTTATCTGACTAGCTAGGTGCTGCCTGATGTTCAGACAGTTATTTACTCTGACCATCTATGGAGCTTTAGTCCAAACCCCCATCAAACTCCTTAAAACACCAACCATGAGTGATATACAGTATGCAATATATTCGCGAATCGAACTCGCTTAACCCCCCCCCCCCCCCCCCCCCCCCCCAAACGTTCAAGCTTGGTTTGTCGAGGCCATGTGTACTGGGGGATAGTACCAAGTGCAAACAGCGATGATGAAGTAAACCAGCACACAAAGAGCACCTTCAAGGTAATTGGACTTGCCATCACGCAAGAAATTCCCAACGACCAGAATCGAAAGCACAAGGAGGACAACCATGAAGATCTCGAAATTCAAGCTCATATTCTTGTCCATACCCCAACCAACAATGACGGTGAGCGGTGCGTTCAGCAGTGCTGTCTGGATGGAAGGAGCTAGGCAGTGAAAGAGTGCAAAGTTGATCTGGTTGTCCCAGGCTTCATCAATGGCCGTGAGGTGCTCGGCGGCCTTTTCCACCAGAGGGACTAGAATCAGACCGAGGAAATTGTCCGAGACGCCGCGCTCCACGATATACTCGATTTCTTGCACTAGGAAGACTGCGGACATGCAGACGCAGGCCAGGGAAATGGCGATGACAATGAAGCATTCTGTCATGGTGAGCTTTGCCCTCGCAGCTTCTTCGTGTCGGTCTTCATCGTGGTGTTCGTCTTTCTCTAGTATCTCATCGAAAATGGAGTTGTGGCTGTGCAGGTTGAAGAAAAGATATCTATCGCAGAGATGTCAGTGGTTTAAAACTGTAAGCAAAAGCCTGGGCCACTCACGTCAAAAATGCTACGAGAAGGATCACCGAAGTGGCACGGCTAATCGTTAAGGCATATTCGTTCAGTTGCGCCAGAGTGAAATGTTCGTTGACGCTTCCACGCAGCGCGGAGTAGAACGCACTTGGAATCAACAGACCGAAACCCGCGACAAGGAGCAACCCAGTACCAACTTCACTAATGGCTTCGTGGAAGGTTTGCTCATGGCGCTTGATACCGCCGACAAAGAAACACATTCCCAGGCAAAGCAGGAGATTTGCCATGATGGAACCGAGAATAGCGGCCTGGATGACAGGAATCAGATCCGAGTGTTCGGTCCGGCCATGGTTATACAACAACACCATAAACAGCACGAGTTCCACCACCGCGCCCAAAGTTGTTTCCACGACGATGCCTAGCATCTTTGGCAACTTTTTGGCTAGCTCTCCGCCGGCAAAGCCGAGCACGTTTGCCGAGGGCACCATGGCGATGTAATTGAGGCTGAAGATCCAGACGTGAAGATCGGGTCGCGCAAAATAAATGGCGATTGCGGCGGGAACAAATGGCCAGAGGATATTCACCACCATCGAAAGCGTGCAGACACTCTTGAAGCATACCTTGAGGAGATGCCATGGGTGAATTCCACTTCGACCGCTTTCTCCAGCTGTGTCCACGCGAAATAAGGCCCATGCTCGTTTAGAAGTGGTGGAGTTGGTGGGTAATATCGAGTTCTGTGAGTGCTTCTCTTGGACCGTCTTCGACTGGTCAATCCCACGGAGACGGAGGTCAGCGTTCTGTGAATGGGTTGACCTGATTGAGCCCATTTTTCTTTAACCGATAACTACTCCGTATAGATCGGGGGGGGGGGGGTTGGAAAAGGTACACGCAAGGTACCAGACTGTGAGACCAACAATCAAATTAAAAGTGGAATCTCGATAAATGCTAGAAGAAAAGACGCAATAGACAAGAAAGAAAAAAGCAAAAAAGCAAAAAAGCAAAACAAAAAAAAAGAGCTGGGGGACTGCAAAGACTATACGACGTCTAGACCGCAATACACAATATAAAGGAGGTCAAATGAAAACAGTGGGCTGCGCTGGCACTTAACAGAGCCAATCAGCCCTCGAATGTTTCGATCTGGACAGCCAGGAGTTCTTGGCGGTGTTCCATGCTTTTCCCGTGATCGTCGTATCCCGTGATCGTATCCCGTGTCAGGTTGGGCTCGAAAAGAAGAAAAAATAGGAAAAGGAAATAGATGTATATAACTATATATATATATATATATATATATGTTGGTGATACTGCCATGCTCGGCTTCTAGAATGGGCCTCGCTCCAAAATATCTGTTATATTCGTCTTCTCTCAGGGGATGAAATCCCAATCAAGAGCTGTGGGGAACCATTTCCTGCACAGCCACGGCCTTGGCTTTGTAGACCTTTAAAAGGTCACTCTGTACGGAGTATGCAGGATAGCTTGAGCTTGGCCTTGGTCAAATATGATCGACCCTAGGTGGATATCGCCCTAGTTCTTAAGGTTAGCTTTAATGTTAGGAGTTAGCCAGGAATTAGTAGAATTAGTAGGATTAGCAGTAGTTAGCAGCGTTTAGCAAGTATAGTATATTCCGTACAATAGTTCAGAACCCAACTGTACTCTAATGCACACTTTTTTAATGTAGAATAAGTTCTGATCTGTATAACTACTAGGGTTGTATACTATTAACGTTATATATACCAGGTAGATTTATCCCTATCCAAACACTTATATACATTATACTATCATACTATCATACCATCATACCATCATAATATATAAAATATAAAATATAAACTTGCAACACATAACACATAACATCTTACAAAAATGATAAACAGAGAGTCCATGGGCCCACCTGATCACGGTTACCATCGGGCGGGGCACAAAAGTCGATGGCGAAATCTTCGACTTCCAATTGTCAACTTCTCTTCTTTACACTCCCTCACACATCATGGCTTCTACCACTACCCCCGGCATCCCGCCGGTCACTTTGGACACTATCACCCAGCAGATCGGCAACACACCCCTTGTTCGATTGAACCATCTGCCCCGCACTCTAGGAATCGATGCTACCGTCTACGCCAAGTTGGAGTACTTCAATGCCGGTGGCAGTGTTAAGGATCGCATTGCCCTGCGCATGATTGAAGAGGCTGAGCGATCTGGTCGCATCAAGCCTGGTGATACTCTTATTGAGCCCACCAGTGGTAACACGTAGGTTCTTTTCTGCTGCTCTTTCGACTGCGGTCATGGGCGCGGGCGCTAATTGAGTTTCAGTGGTATTGGTCTGGCACTGGTTGGTGCTGTCAAGGGTACGTTTTTATCGTCTAAGCTCTGCTTGTCTGATCCGCCCTAATTCGGTCCATTCTTCTCTACTCAGGCTACAAGACCATCATCACTCTTCCGGAGAAGATGTCCGCCGAGAAAGTCGCTGTTCTGCGTGCCTTGAATGCAACTATCATCCGAACCCCCAACGAAGCCGCCTTTGACTCGCCCGAATCGCATATTGGCGTGGCCAGACGTCTTGAGAAGGAATTACCCAACGCCCACATTTTGGATCAGTATGAGAACCCAAATAACCCCTTGGCACACGAGCTTGGTACTGCCGAGGAGATCTGGACCCAGACCAATGGTAAGATCAGTGCTATTGTCGCCGGTGCTGGAACCGGTGGTACGATCACCGGTCTTGCCCGTGGTTTGCGGAAGCACAACCCCGATATCAACGTGATCGCCGCCGATCCCTTTGGTTCTATTCTCGCTCTGCCTCCTTCCTTAAATGAAGCCCGTGCCAATGAGCCTTACAAAGTCGAGGGTATTGGATATGATTTCATCCCCGAGGTTTTGGACCAAGATGCCGTGACCCAATGGATCAAGACTGAAGATAAGGAGTCTTTCAAGTACTCCCGGCGTCTGATCGCCGAGGAGGGTTTGCTGGTCGGCGGTAGCAGTGGCAGTGCCATTGCGGCTCTAGTCAAGGCTAACGAGGCCAAAAAGTTCTCCAAGGACGACGTCGTCGTTGTGATTCTTCCTGACAGCATCAGAAGTTACCTTTCCAAGGTAGGATCAAATCTTTTCCCCCGATCCATTTTTGCTACCAAGCTAACCGATTCAAGTTCGCCGATGACGACTGGCTCGCAGCTAACGATCTGCTCCCATCGCTTCCTGCCGTTGCATCGACAACTCAAACTCAGGAAACCGAGTCTAACGCTCTGGCCAATGCCAAGGTTAGCGCCTTGCGCTTGAAGCCCATCACTACCGTGACAGCCAACTCCCCTTGCGAGACTGCCATTGAGGTCATGCGTGACCGAGGCTTTGACCAGCTTCCTGTCCTTGCCCCCTCTGGGCGCAGGCTTGTTGGTCTCGTTACTCTGGGTAACGTTCTCAGCCGATTGACGCACGGCCGGGCCTCGGGCCAGAGCCCCGTCTCCGAGGTCATGTTTGACTTCTCAAAGATCTCCGAGGTGGTCACCGACCCCCGTGATCTGTCCAAGGGTATAGACTCCCTCAAGCCCCGGACCCGGAGTCGCGGCTTTATCGAAATTACCATGGATACCCCTCTCAGTGTCCTGAACCGCTTCTTCGAGTGGAACAGCGCTGCGGTTGTGACCGAGAAGGATGCAAGTGGTGCGATGAAGCCATTGGCCATCGTTACCAAGGTCGACCTGCTCACTTGGATGCTGCAACAGTCCAAGACGAAGGCCTAGAAAAATTGGGTTTCTTTGTTTCCTGAAACGTATTCGCATGAGACATGGCTTGTTGGGTAGGGGTTCAACATTCCTGGACCTTTGATATTTTGGGATAGGCGTTTCTCTTGCGTTGGCATGAAGGCTCCCCCATGGGATTCAACACATGGGATTGAAGTACCTACATCGTGCAGCGCAAAGGCGTTGAATGTGATAAATACTTAATACACACCATAGAGAGTATATATATACATTTTTCTTTTTCTTTTCAATGTTCGGCTTAGGTGGCGATGACGTCGATTGAAGTCAGATATATGTGCAACTTCAGTCCTCTCGACCTCGGAACTTTGCCCACTCCAACCCACAATCCAAGATGACAGGAATCTTTACATATCGGCACTTCTCCCTGGGAAATATACCGACGTTAAATGGACGGGTAGCTGTAGTGACAGTGAGTTCTCTCTCTTTATATCTCAGCCTAATAATTAATTCCCTGTAGGGTGGCCAAGCAGGCATCGGCAAAGGCAAGCACAGCCCCTGATCCCAAGCTAATCAAATGCTTCTTGCAGAGTATAATAATGAAATACAGAGATCACCACCCAGCTTCTCTTACATGACATAGAGAAAGTAATAATCATTGCTAGAAGTGAAGGTAAATACATCACTGCTTGCGAGGAATGGAGACACCGCAAGGACATCTCACTGGAGAATGCCACTCGAGCTGAGTTTGTCAAATGTGATCTGGGGGATATCCAGGATGTCAAGGCTGCAGTTCAGAAGATAAAACAAATAACAGACCGGATTCATATACTGGTTTGCAATGCAGGTGAGCTCCCTTTCTCTCCATACTAACTGATCACGACCACCCCATATTGACCTACCTCCCTAAAATGAAGCCATCAGTGTTCAAAATGAATACGAGCGTTCACCTCAGAATATCGAGCGTGTATTCGCAACAAACTGCGTCGGACACCAAGTCCTAACTACATCACTCCTACCTCTGTTGAAGAACGGCGTCACACCTAGCAACGACGCACGAATTGTTGTGACCAGCTCATCATTCCATTTTTGGTGCCAACAGCTCGATCTGGATCTTCTGTTCTCATCGTCACCCGTCAAGTGGCCGGCCTTGTACGATGGAATATGGCGGTATGGCCGGTCAAAGTTGGGGAATATCCTCTTTGCCAAAGAACTCAGTCGGCGGCTTCTGGATGATGAAGATCCAGCGAGCAAGCAGATCCATGTCAATTCGTTCTTCCCGGGCAACATCGTTACTGGTCAATGGCTCGGGTGGAATTCTTATTTTGGGAGATTCCTAGGTTGGCTTATTAGAGCGACAGGATCGTGGTTGGGTCAGAGTCTGGAGGACGGTGCTGCTACGGCTTTATATCTTGCTACTAGTCAAGAGGTGCGAGAGCAGAACCATCGTGCTCAGTATTTTATACCTATCGCTACGCTGTGTGAGCCCAGCGCGATAGCTAGAGATATGAAGCTTGCTCGAGAGCTGTGGGTGAGCACTATTTCTTTCCTTTCCTTTTCTTTTCTCTTTCTTTCTACCATTGCTGACCATACAGGATTGGATTGATGCCCAAGCTACAGAGACACTGGGATTAGACTGGCAATATCAATAGAAAACCACGTTTCTCAAGGACCAGTGGACCTTGTCGGAGCGACTTTTCTTTTTTTCAGACAGAACATATACAAGCAAACCATGATAGGACCACCTATTTACTTTTTCGGACCATCAAGATAAAAGAGCAAAAATTTGTACCGCTCACAAGCACATACCAACCCACTCCTCCCAGCGGCGCACTCCAGATCCGAACTCTTCCTGCAAGTCACCCTTGACAGCACCACCAACCACATCAACCTTGACACCAACCTCGTGCTCCAAGAGCTTGAAGCTGAAAGCCTCTTGTTCATCATTACCCAAGATTTCCTCTTCGTCTTCCAACTCCGTATCTGCGCTTGCATCCAGAAGACCCTTGGTCTTCGACTTGCGGATGCGATCAATCTCCGCTTCTAGCTTCTCTCTTACCGCGCCCGGTGGTAGCGCAGTAAATAGATCCTGCTTATTTGCGGCGACTAGGACAGGGATATCAGTGGTCCGCTTGCTCGATGACCCGTTCCTTGCACGCTTCTGGAGAAAGAGAAGGACGTCATGCAGATAGGTTGCGGCGTCACGGAGCGTCGCTTCGTCAACTAGAGCAGCGGTATCGACCATAAACACCACGCCACGTAGCCTTGTCTTGATGTCCTTTGACTGGGACATGGCCTGGAGCTCGGCGATCCCTTGCGAGGCGCGGAGCTTGCCATGGCCAGGGGTATCCTTTACGCGGTACTTGATTGGATTCCGGGTGGCTTCCTTCAAGGAGGGATCGTTAACCGATCGGTAGCGATTAGATCCGGTTGGAACAGTCGGTGGTAAGGTCACGGTTACTAGGGTAGATTGTTGGGAGGTGTGAGTGCTGTGGGACTTATTCGAAGCGAGTGAGGACTTGGCCTCGAGCTATAGATTAGTTAGCAAGGAATCTAACACTCTGGCTCGGGCCATGAAACCTACCAAGGTCGTAAAAGCAGTTTTGCCAGCTCCACTGGGGCCCAGGAGTAGGAAATTACTTGATGGCGGAGACGCTACAGCCTGGAAGAAGAATATGTGCAGTGCGATCGGGACACCAAAGGTAAAGAGGACGGCGATAGCAATAGCGACAAGGTTGCCATCGAACAGTAATGTGGCAATGCCAGTCACCGAGTTCCAATTTGCTTGAGACGACATGGCTGTAAGTTCCAAAGTCCAAAGTTGTGGGCTGACACTTGGACAGGAGACGCCGCCTTGATAGCACGGACCATGTTCCCTTATCTTAGTGCACATCACCGCTTTTATACAAAACCCTAAAGGGCTCAAGGGCTTCCCCAAGGGCTTAGGAATGATGCACATACCAACGCACCCTATGAAAGGGATGATTTTCCTCTCTCTTGACTGGGGGGATTCACTCTCTGTTCGTTCCCAAAGTCCGTGTTTCTCAATCATATCAACATGAGAGTCCAATTGCTTCAGGTCGCCCTGTTATTTACGGCCGCCTATGGCCAAATCAGTTCTCAGATCACAACATATGGTCTGAGTTTCGATGGTGCAGCTCCCGTGAGTCTGCTTTGGGGCTTAGATAGAGAGTCGACTTCGACTTATAATTTTTATCTCTGTGCCGGTGACGAGACGACAGATTCATATGTATGTTTCTGTCTTGACTGAAATGGAGAAACATGGGAGCTTACCACATATTCAGGATACTCTATCGCAAGTCATCAGCAATGGTGCCTATTCTCCTGGTGACATGGTGTCATTTCAAGTCGACCAAAGTGTCGGTGGAAATGAACCCAATGCATAGTAAGATCATCCCCCACCAGAATCAGCGGCTTCATCAATTCCTTTTGTGACTGACCAATGTTGCCTCGTTTGAATTAGCTTCCTCAAGATAGTTCTATCAGACCCTCATAGTTACTGGTCTGGGTTCACTACCCATTTCACTTTGACCAACATGAAAGGTAGCTTCTCGACCAAAGTAACAGATGCGATCAAGACAATGCAGCCGATTCCCGCCATTACTATTCCCTGGCCTACGGTCGAAGACGATGATCATCTCATCGAAGCCTCAGAAATCACTTCAACTTTTAATGTATCAGGTCTCACGGAAAGCTCTTCAATCGAAGTGGCCTTGCAGTTCCCGACCCCAACCGTCAAAGGCGAAGCCAAGCACAATGAGCTGCGCAAACGACAGGTGGCCGCTGCTGCTGCTGCTGCTGGCGTTGGCGTTGGCGTTGGTGTCGCTGCCACAGTTGACCAACATACTGTCCCGTATGGTGAGCAAACTGGCTCGATCAAATATGCCCCAATGCCTAAGAGCGCTGGGACTACTGTCGCAACCAGATCAGCCACTCCTCAATATCCGCCTTTCCCCTTCTCCATTGCGACTACCTACCTAGGTGCACCAACCGTACAGTACACGGATACGGCTTTTGCGACATGGACAGCGAACACCATCGAGAACACGGTGAGTTTGATTCTTAAATGCTTGATGTCGGTTGGTTTTGAAAACTAATCCCTTTTTGTTTCTCTGTTCAGGCTGCACCCGCTCCTGCGCCCACATTAGACAAGAGAATGCAGAACTGGTTGGACCGTTGGAATGATTGATAGGCTTTCGAGCATGTTAATTTTATTTTCTCGGATATGGAACTTGGGTTGGTGTGGAAACATCCAATTTCTAGGGGGTTTCATTCACGCCTTGGGAGCTCATGTTTTTGGGAGTTTTCTGATCTACCCAGACTTAGATGTCTTCCTTTTTCTTCTATTTTGATTGTTGGCCTATATATCCCGAGCACCTTTTATATTAAAATGATCAAGGTTTGACTGGGAATATCGACCATTCTATGCAGTTGAATGCAAGGAAATTTTCGCTTTTTGTTCATAATATGTGTATACTGGAGATCCAACATTATACCTCAAGGGGACTTCCATTCCTCCAAGGCCGGTGTTAATGACCGTGTCACCGTATGACTGTGGTCATCAGGGTGGAACGAGATGTTCTCTCGCATTGCCACATAGTCGCTATCAGCATAGCCAAGTAGCGTCTCAATCTGTGTGCTGCGGTGGCCCTTGATGTGTGTGATTTCAATGCTTCCGTAGTTCACCAGAGCACGACCAACTTCCTTGGGTTCTTCTCTGTGGTGGATAAAATCGCCATTCAAGGCATCTGGAGATGGGCGATCAACCACTACGAGCCGCACGGATTCCTGCTGTCCAAAATGGCCTTCAACTCCGACTACTCCAGCTGGGAGAAGATTGGCATTGTTCAAAAGTGCGTGGTAAGCTCCATGGTCGATGTATAATGTACCATGTGGGTACAGTCCATGGAGTAGCCAGAATGTCCGTGATTGAATTGGGGTATCTGAACGAATGAATCGGGTATGAAGAGGGGCAACGGGTGCCTCATTTTGGTTGCTAGCTGCTACGCCATTGGACTGAGCCTCGAGGTATTGTAGGTATTTCACAATGTCGTGGACGTTGCCTGGTTTTGAGCTCTTGGTGATAACCGTAGTGACACCAGCACTGGTTCCAAGCTTTGCGGCCACAATCTTCGTGCTCATACCTCCAGTGCCAAGAGAGGAGCCCGCCGATGAGACGTCAGCCTCAAGAGAGGAGATATCGGTCACTACCTCAATGGGTTTTGCGTCTGGGTTGGTTCGAGGGTTTGCTGAATAAAGACAGTCGACATCGGTCATCAAAAACAAATAGTCGGCCTTGATCATTGCCGCGGTAATTGCAGAAAGGGTGTCGTTGTCACCAAATTTAATTTCCTAGAACTCATTAGGTCAGATAAGCAATCGTGGCTGGACGGGAAATTTCCTTACAGAAACAGCCAGGGTATCATTTTCGTTGACAATAGGAATTACTCCCATATCAAACAACTGTCCAAATGTATTTTGCGCATTGACGTATTGGGTTCTCTGTATTGAGTGTCAGTGGAGGAACAGGCGTGGGCAGATATAAGAGTACATACATCAGCAATATCATTTCGCGTCAAAAGAATTTGGGCCACAGGGACACGAAGATGTGAGAATAGATTATCCCAAAGACTCATCAGTCGACATTGACCAACTGCAGCGAGAGCCTATAGATTTGATTAGCATTTCCATTGGACATATTATATGGGGTTCTATTTCCGTAGAACGGCAGATATACTTGTATGCGCGGCAGATATGTTGGTCTTTCGTCCACATTCATCCTTCGCAGACCAACGCCTACAGCACCAGATGATACAAGGACGACCCGGTGGCCATCTCTATGTAGCTTGGTGACCGTTTCCACAATCAATGTCAAGATCGAAAGAATGGGCTCGTGGGTTTTCTCGTCAACAATCGAACTCGTTCCTGTTACATCTAGTGGTCAGTACTCGAGTCATCGGACAACAGATATAGATCCCCGCACCTAATTTGATCACAATTGTGAGACCCGATGAGGCTGCCATGGCGCAAATTCTGGTTTAAATAAATCTCCCAGAAACAAACAAATAGATAAGAAACAAACGAAAAAGAATACAGAAAGGCCTGTGCCGTTCACTACCCCGCGGCGATGAATCGTGGAAGAGCACTTTTTGCCCGACTCCGGCGCCGATTCTGCCAGCTACCACCGCCATTCGCGGAGGATCTCGCTTTATCGCGCGCAATGATGGATAACACTCGACAAGTCCACGATCGAAAATGACAGACTCCCAGTCGCCAGGTGCGGCTGCACCTTCAAATGGAAAGCCAGATACTACAGGCTTCCTCCCCGGGGATGACACCTGGACCCAATTCCGCAATATCTATTCCATCCTCACGGGTAAGATGTCCAACGAAGGAATTGAGCAGTTCCGTGTTGCGCGAGACACTCGCAATGAAGAAGCAGACTGCAAGCGCTGTGAGGATCAGCGGGATTATCTTCTTCAATATAGTGAGTTCCTCGTCTAGGAGTTCTCTGAGCCGGATACTGACAAGATCGATTTGTTAAGGTCCTACGATTCGATTCCTCAGCGAAAGCATTCAACAACTAGGAGGCGATCTTCACAATCATAATATCTATTGCCGTCGCTGTACTGATCGGAAGGGCGGAGGGTTCGATCCGGAATATGGAATCCTGATTTGCGCAAATGAGATGAAGGACCAGGGACACCTTGAAGATACTATGGCCCATGAGATGGTTCATGCCTTTGACCACCTCAGGTTCAAGGTGAATTGGTCCGATAATCTGCGGCATGCGGCGTGTACCGAGGTATGTGTTATTTTTACTGTTTTAATATGTCAACGTTTGCTAAATCCGTCTAGATTCGAGCTAGTTCGCTCAGCGGCGAGTGCAGATGGGCGCGCGAATTCTTCCGAAGAGGGCAGTGGAAGCTTACACAACAGCATCAAGAGTGCGTCCGGCGGAGAGCCATCCTCTCTGTGCGGGCACGCCCAACTTGTAAAGACGAAGCTCATGCCACAAGGGTCGTCAATGAAGTCTGGGATAGCTGTTTCAGAGACACACGCCCATTTGATGAGATCTACCGATGATACCATAACTCGTGTAGCGTTCGTTGTACTATTCTCCACCCTTTTGTATGATAGATATTGTTTGGATGTACTATATTTCATCGGTTTCACTAGCGACGCGAACCTTTCCGCCTATATCTTGGTGTTCTTTTAGGGCTTTTTACGAGTAATAATAGGCATGGATCAAAATATACATCTGCCTATAGTCTATAATAAGTAGTGGTTGTCAATAAAATCGGGAGACACAAGCAACAGATCTAGTCTCATACTATTCTTCGCCTTACGTCCTGGTATATATAAATGACAGTAAGCCGTATCTTCGTGTCGATTTGTTAGAATGTTTCATGTTGTATTGAACACGTCGGAGGCGAAATAAAATTAAGATCAAAATATCGCCATATCGCGAGTACCTCTCCAGTTCGACTCTAAGATAAACCCAACACGCCTTGAAAATGCTTGCAGGCTCAGAACACCAAAACTCCACGTGAGAAACGTGTCAAAAGAAAAGATAACCAGAACTCCCAGAAACTCTGTAATGCAAGGGGCAAGTCATATTTTATGCTTTGCCCTCCTTGGAAGAACCCGAACTTCGCTTCACAGTTCGATCATCTTTCTCGCAGTGCTTGACAATCCAAGGATGACGTTGGATCTCCTCGAGCGGGATTCTCTTCGCGGGATCAAGAACAAGAAGCTAGATATTATGTGAGCAAGTGGGCCTTGTATATTGATAGAAAGATCGACTCACCTTCTTGATAAGGTCCTTTGCCTCCGAGCTTACGAAGGAGGGAACTGACATGTCGGCCCTGGTAATCCGCCGTTGGGTCATGACAGGGGTATCCTCGAACGGAGCCTCGCCGACCAAAAACTCATACATTAAAACACCTAGACTCCACAAGTCCACCTTCTCGCTATAGTAATTGTCCTTGGAACCATGAGCGAGCATTTCTGGGGGCAAGTAGTCGAGAGTACCACACATCGTTTGGCGTCGGTTGTTTGGGGCATGGACACTCCAACCGAAATCACTGATTTTGATCTCTCCGTGAATGCCAACAAGGATGTTTTCAGGTTTGATATCACGGTGCATGACATGCTTTTTGTGTAGATATTTCAATGCTGCAGCCATCTGTGCAATATATTGTGCAGCCTTCCATTCTGGGAACCGATGCTCCTTGCGAAGGTGCTTGTACAGTTCACCGCGGCCAGCAAACTCGAGGATCAAGAAGATTCGTTTGCTGTCATGGAAGTGACCATAGAGCCTCAGGACATTGGGGTGTCGTAGGTTACTTTGGATCTCGATTTCACGCCTGACTTGCTTTTGGACACCACCCTGTTGTAACTCAGACTTGTGTAGCACCTTCAGTGCACAGACGAAGCCAGAGGAACGTTCTTTGGCAAGATAAACTCGCCCAAACTTGCCCTTGCCCAGTGGTTTACCAATTTCAAACATCCCCAAATGCAGGTCCTTGGGGACAGTTGGCTGCTCGCAGAGGGAAGAGGACGTGCGTTGGTCGCCATTTTCATCGGTACTCCGGGTCACCAATGCGCCATGGGATCCCCGGCCTGGCGATGCTGGAACGTTCATGGCATTTGCCTTGTTTTCATTATTATTTTGAAGAGCCAATTTCAATAGTTGAGCTCGATTGGAATTGCTGTTTGACTGGGCAGAAGAGACCGGTGCCTTGGAAATCAGATCAGCAAGGTGGATCTCCAACCAGATTGCATTGAGTCAAGTAGTCAAGTACCTTTTGCTTGCCATAGGTTCGATCATGGTTTCCATTTTCCTTCTCATCTTTCATGGACAGATGCTCAAAGCGAGCTTCGAGCGTCTTAGTCGTCGCCATGGTGAAAGGGCGTATGGGGTTAATAGAAGGCGAATAAAGAATGGGAAGAGGAGAACGGTATAAAAAGTAGCCAAATCTGGGTTTAAGTTTAATTCAGTGTAATCATGATCACTTTGCACGGGGTCAGTCGTTGGTCGATGGGGGATATCGTAAAGATGGAGAGAGAAACAGAAGCTCGGATGTTTGGGCGATCTCCAGAGCGTCACCCCAGCAACGCCCGGCTGATGTAATATATGTACCCTATCACACCGCCAGCCTCTTCCGCTCTCAGCGCCTGCGAATAGTATGCTCGGAAAATATGTTGCATTAGCAGCCTGAGGTGTCTACGACGCTGTCAAAATTATATTCAAAAAAAAAGAGAAGGGTTCCGATTGCATTGCGATACTATATTTAAAAGAATTGAAAAAAGCAGATCTATTAACCATCCTCTGAAGCCTTTAAGAATTCTGCCGAACAAATAACGTTGGAGGGTCGGACCGCCTCTTTCTCCGTCCGCGGGGTTAACGCTATCCTATCAGCTCCAATCGCAAACATTCATACATGTACTAGCCCTGGAGATCCTCGATCGTTTTTGATCTCTTGCGGCCTGTTGTCGAGCTCTAATCATGGCAACAACATGTGCCACAGTCTCCCCAGAGGCAAAGAAACCCAACTCGATCACCATCAACGGGTTTCGAATTTCAACGCAGAAGCTACCTATTCTCAAAGCCGACCCGATCGAGGAAATGACCCAGAAACTTGGCATTGCACCCCCGGAAATGATCTTCGGTGATAATTATGTTGCAATAGAGCACGAGAAGGGTAACTGGGGCATCAATTTCAATGCATTTGATGCCTTAGACTTGGTTGACAAGACTGGTCAATCCATGCTCCAGGTCGCGTACTCCGGGGAATGGCAAAAGAGCAGGTATTTTCGCAACCTCCCACTTGCGCTTATTCGACCGTGGTGATTAATGGATTGGTTCTCAGAGAGAAAACCCATGAAGGGATTAAAGAGGTCGTGAAGCCGTTCGACTGGTCGTATAGCACCGACTACAAGGGCACCCTCCATCCTAATGCGCGGCAGTTCGAGCCAACGACGAAGCCAATTCCAATTGAACTATTGAAGCGCCCAGACCCCATCCTATTTTTCGACGAGGTTGTTCTTTACGAAGATGAGCTGGCGGACAATGGGATTACCATGCTGTCTTGCAAGATTAGAGTGATGCCAGGAAGACTCCTTTTATTAACAAGGTTTTTCATGAGGCTTGACCACGTTTTGGTACGGCTCCGAGACACTCGAGTCTATGTGGACTTCGCGACAGGTGAAGTTATTCGGGAATACGTCTCAAAGGAGTGTGAATATGAGAAAGTTCGACAGGTAGGTGCGATTATTGGAAAATGTGAATATATTTTTGATTTGACAATCATCCACAGATGCTAGCAGCAACCAGGGACGATATTCCGGCTTTCTTGAGAGATCCCAACCGACTCTCCGAGATCCTCCCTCTTGTAGAAAAACGCTCCGAGCGATTGGTGCTAGGTGATTGAGGGGTCTGCGCTCCCTCTTCTGGTTATTCGCGGGGTATAGCCAACCATTGGGCTCGGATACAGATATCAGTGTTACTGGACTGTTCGTCATTTAGGAACTGATCATCTCCACAAACGAAATACGCCATACGATCATGACGACCATACACCTGAACGTTGGCCATGAAATGCCCCTGATTCGCCCACCTGAGTCTTTAACTAGACTTGGTTGGTTGGGTTGCAACCTACTGCCCACACAACGATCAAATTCATGACACATTCAAATGATGCAGATGAATATGAATGGGATAGAGCCTGAGTTAAACAGCACTAAACCATCAACTAAATAACCAACAGGAACTCCATGTAGAATATAAAAGTGCCAAAATGCAATCAAGTTCAGTAGTGGCTTGTAAGGATATGTCCCGATATACGCATGAGGTTTAGATGGACCTCAGTGCGGCTGTATCGATATCGGAACAAACAATGCAAACGCATTTTATCAGAAAAAAGATCCAGATCACCAATCGCGAGAGTCCAATTCACGAATCCCACATCCTCAGCAATGTCATCCAGGAGATTATCAACACTATGGGCGCGCGAGATTCGCTGGTCCAAGAACCTCTGCCTTTCCAGATCTGCTAGTCGCAGCCCGATAACACTGGTGCCCGCCTCCTGCGCGTATACGGAACAACCATTGAAATCGATCACCACTCGATCATATTCGCAAAGCAAGGTCTCCGACTTGGCCAAGGACTTCTCGCGGAGACCCGGAAATGCCGCCGAGACTTATGTCGCGTATGGCATGACACAGAAGCTATTCGAGGCCTGTTCCAGCCAAGCGGATTACAAGATCCCCCAAGCGTCGCAAAAGGGAGCGGAGGTCCCGAAAACAGAAGCTGGCGAGGATCTTGGTGTTGGAGAAGGTTGGTGGTATAAAGGTAAGACAATCCTAGCGGACTTTGGGTTGAGCTATGGATCTGCTTTGAAGACAAGCTAATTTCGGGCGTTGCCATAGAGCTTGGCCTCTTGCCAACCTTTTCTACCTGGTCTCAGGTGACTTTCCTCCATATGTACCTCCTGACGGTTCGCCTCCGTGCCTTGCCCCATCGCGATAGCGTTACTACCTACTCCCGTCATTTGATCGATCACTTTTCGCATGAAGCGGAACACCGCATGGACGCGTATCATGATCTGGGTAGTCGCACTATTCGCAACAAGTACCTGAAGGATCTGTTCATTCAATGGCGTGGGATCATTGCTGCATATGATGAGGGGCTGGCCAAAGGCGATGCGGTGCTGGGCGCCGCCGTCTGGAGAAACCTCTGGAAGGGAAGTCAGACCGGACCGGATGGGAAAGAAGAAATCGACTGGGCTAAGGTTGCCCACGTCGTGGCCTACATGCGCCGAGTCTTATCGGAGCTATCAAAGAAGGACGAGGTGGATCTTGTTTTCGCTCTTGGGCGTGGTGACCAGAAGAACACTGCTATCTTCGAGTACTCGGAGACGGACAAGAAACTTGTTAAAGCAAACAAATGAGGAGATAACCTACCATAAGTGAGTGGGTTGCCTTTCAGGTATCCGTTCTGCTATTTTATATCATTTGGTTATAAAGACATGTACAATATTTAATTGCCCTACTCTTTTCGCATCAGAAATTTTATTATTCGAGATCACGACACAAAAGCACATCGGCGAGAATCCACTATCAATTTGAGCAAAACATGACACGGAGAGAAAGACCTAGTTGTCTTTCTTGCCAAACAGATCCTTCTCCACCATCCCTCGGCAGATAGGGTGATAAAAGTCCTTATACTTCTCGAATGTGGCGAGGGCGACAGGGCGATTGATCTTCTGGAGATTGCGGAACCTGAAAAGAAAAGAAAAGAGAAGAGAAAGACCATGTCAGTAACAAGAATGGAATCTACCGTTCGAATCTACCGTTAGGACGGGGACATCTTACAAAGGTCGCACAAACTTCATCCGTCCAATGCGGCCCAACAACTCGGTTGTTGGCTCAATGACGCTATCATCTCCTGCTTTCATACCAACCTGGCAGTAGAGGTTCGAAACCTCGATATTCTCGCTCTTGGCCAAACCGTAGACATCACCCATCAACTTCGAGATTTTGGGGCTGAGAGGTGTCTCTAGCACTAGCATCTGCTCTAGGAAGACAACCAATTGGTTTGCCGTCAAGCTCTGGATGTCACTGATATGAGGCTCGAAGGAAGTCTCGGGAAGGGACTGCCATTTCTTGGAAAGTTCATAGACAACATCCACCATCGAGGTGTCAAAGCTTGGCTTGGGTGGTAGACCTGGCGCATAGAACCACTTATCCCAATCCACTTCGTCCAAGAGCTTAGAAGCCTCGGCATCTGACTTGAAGAAGTCCAAAATCAGTGCTTTGAACTCATAGGAGTCGAGCGACTTGCACTTGAAGGTCGTGAAATACTGCCAAAAAAAAAAAAAAAAGTCAATAGAAGAAACCAAACAAGAGCAGAGAGATAGCGTACGTGAGGGATAAACTTGTCAAACTTTGACTTGCCAACAAGATTCTCAAGGTAGAACAAGAAGTTGAAACCCTTCTCATAAGGAACACTTGAGAATGCGTCGTCGGGATCTTTGCCCTTCAGATCAACAATAAGCTTAGTGAACTCATGGTCGTCACCAAAATGCTCGACAGCGTCAGTCAGAGACTTCCACCCAATGATGGCTGAAAAATGGCGATAGGCTTCGCCATGAATGGCAGCCAAAATCCTTCTCTCGAGGTAAACGGTCCAGCCTTCATTCAACCAGAAATGCTCCCATGAGGCATTGGTAACCAGGTTACCACTCCAACTGTGAGCTAATTCGTGTGCAATGACATCGATGTTCTCACGGTCCTGGGGGACGTATTAGTCATGGCCTATCTAACCATTCCATAGAGGATACTACGTACCTTGGAAATGATACTCGGGGTTGCAAAAGTGAAAATCGGGTTCTCCATGCCGCCATACGGGAAACTAGGCGGCAAGATCAAAACGTTGTACTCGCCCCAGGCATAAGGGTAAACGATTTTCTGCGTGAAGTCAGAAACGACAATTGACCATTAATATGAATATGAATAGAACATAGGCTGTGTACCTCAATTGTTGTGATGAAGTTCTCGGTATCAGCCTCGAGCTCCCATTTGCACTCGTCCAGCTTGTCAGGGCTGGTTGCAACGACACTCCGGGGTCCGATTGGGGCCTCAGCAACATCACTGGAGAAATTCTGCGTTAATGAGCAGTACCTTTGAGAACGGTGAAGGAATTCTTACCCGCTAGCGATGGCAAACAGGTAGCTGGGGATTGGCACCGACTGGTGGAATCGATACAGTTGATGGTCCGTCTTGGACTCCATGGACGACTTGCGAATCGGCAGGCCACTAGTCATAACCGGAAGCGGAGAGGTGATGTTGAAGTCAAAGGTGGCTTTGACATCCGGAGTGTCCTGACAAGGGAAGATAGACCGCGCGTGAATTGCCTGACATTGGGAGACTAGGCAATTTTGTCAGTTACTGAAGCTCCAAGGACAGTTTAAGATTATCACATACACATATATGGATGTTTCTTGTTTGAGGTTTGCGCAGGCGTTAGCCACTGCAACGCAGTGCACTTGTCGGTGGTTTTCACCTCGATCTATGATTTAAGTGAGATAGAGCTTTATGGGGAGAAATTATTGCAAAACATACATCAACCTCAACGGTACCATTTAACTTGACGGGATTATCAAGGCTAATCTTCAATGGCACACCATAGGGTTCCAGCGAGGGGAGAAACTCCCACTTGGATGGCTGGCCATCCACCTTCACCACGCCAATGTCAAGATGGCTGGTATCTAGAATAATCTCCTTGGACTGGCCATCGGTGATAGACTTGAACTGATGGACGACATTTCCCACCAGCTTCTTCTGGTCGAAGAGAATATCGAAATTGGCCGTGATATGGGTGGAACGCCAGTTGTTGTAGTTACTCACGGTGTTCGGATCCCGCGGAGGGTTGATAGTAGCCATAGTTCGAATTGAGGTGGATTGCATGAATTGTACCTTGATAGAACGTAATACAAAAAAAGGATTCAAGTTCCGAGTAAAGGAACGACCTAAGGTAGGATTCATGAGGAGGGAAGTTTTTTTTTTCCCCCTCCCATATCTCTCCTCTCCCCATCTCCCCATCTCCGTCTCTAAGCGTCAACTTCAATGTCTCGGATTATCTATGTTGTACTTACATTTTATATATACTAGATATGTCTATAGTACTCATATTCATTGGGTTTTTATATCTTGAGTTATCTCTTCTAAATTCCTATTAAATTTATTCCAATCTACTCTCAATAACCTAGCACATCCCTGTATGTATATCGGCCTACGCTAGGGACAACTGTCCTCCCTTTTCTTCACCCTTGGGGATCCAGACATCCAGACATCCAGAATCCAGACATCCAAAATAAAAAATAAAAAATTCTCTTTATTGCTTCTAATCTCTTTAAGCTCATTATATATCCTTTCGAGATCCCCGCATTGTTTTTTTTCCCTTCCCATTTGTCCACCGCCCGGCAACCCGGGACCCCCTGAAGTAGTTCAAGCCCCCCTGACGAACTTCACGAAACGAACCTCCAAAAGTGACTGGTAGTCTGACCTTTTTGCAGATCCAATATATTATTGTTCCTTTGAGGCATATCTTATGAGTGTGGTTGACGCAGAAAAAGGAGAAAAAAAAAACTCACCGATTTGTGAGTTTGCTTCCTGATCTTCAATGCGCATGATTCCTGATTGTTCTAGGTCAATTGAAATAATGTTTCTCAGTCTACTATTCTGAAACCCTCGAGCCCTCCCGATTACGAAGCTATGTATTGAGACGAATAGGGGGTTTTCAAAACCAAGGATACTCTACGAGACATACGACCACATCGACACTCCAAACTTGCGAAGAATGAGCGAAGACACACAGGACCTGGTTGCCGATACCCATTTCTCTCTGTGCCTGTCTGGTCGCGCGTAGTGCCTCGAGGGTACGCAATTTCAGACCAGACTCGATATATTTTAAAATCTCGACCGTTATTCTGCCATTTTGCGAAAATGATTCACCACACAGCAATGGATGAGGATCCCAATTCATCCTACCTCAGACGTCCTTCCGGTCCCTTCGCATCGGAACCGCCGTCTGGACCGCCCCATAATCGACCTTCCTCTCGTTCTTCGCGGCCTAGTTCTCGGACTCGAATGGTAAAGCCGCCAGGTGCGGTCACACCCAATGGTCTCGGTGTGCTTACGGAGAATGTGGCAAACTTGTCTCCGGGGGGTCTCGGAGCGACCAGCCCTATCAAAGAAGGGCTAGGCAGTTTAAATCGCTGGTCCCAGTCAACGGCATCTAGCAAAAGTCCCTCGGAGTACATCGGTCATCATCGTCGAGGGAGCTCGAAAATGTCCATGTCAGGTTACAACCGTGGACGGGGGAGCCACAGCCCCCAACATGCGCAAGGGCTAAATGGGTTGCCGGTGCACGATCTGCCGGAGCTGGAAAAGTCGGCGATATTCAACCATGACTCAACATCACAACAACTCGATCTCTCATTTGCGGCCTCAAGCCATCTTTTTCAGCCCTCAACACATAGCCTCAAAACAGATATGCCAATGTCTCGGTCCAGTGGAGGGTCCATTTCTTTAAATGATGATGAAGGAGACCCGGCGGCCATCCAACATGGACAGACCCAAAAGGTGATGTTATCAAAGGCACTTCAGAAAGCAAATACGGCAGTTCTTCTCGACAACGCTGCCAATTTTGAGGGTGCCATGGAAGCTTACACCGATGCTTGCAACTTACTACAGCTTGTCATGGTTCGTAGCAATGGAGGAGACGAAGAGAAACTCAAACTTCAAGAAATTCGAGATACATACATGCTCCGAGTCACGGAACTTGATCGTATGGACTTTCCTCTTTCGGAGAGCGACGACAAAGCTCTTCCAGATCGGCCCCTCAGCCAAGAGTCATACGGAGAATTACTTCGCTCGACAAATGATGGATCCCGTATTGAGAGCCCGCAGAACTCGCCTCGTTCCAGCTTTGGGTTCCATCAGATCCCGCTAGAAGAGACAAGGGGATTTTCCCTGGAAGCGGTTCCCCCTCGGCGACAATCCTTGAGGCCGTCCGCCCTGGAAGATCAACCCCGATCTATAACATTGCCGACGGGTAGTCAGGAGGAGAACAATGAATCCACTTCATGGTTGGACACAATTGATGAGTCGGGTGCTTCGTCGCCCTCATCGGCAAACTCTAAGGCTTCATCGGTGTACCTTCGTCGCCGGACAAGCCGTCGCCTTAGTAATGACACCGAGGCTGAGTTTGATGCGGCCCTCGATGCGGCCGTGGAAGCTGCGTACGATGAAGGTCTGGAGCCCGTGCTGGAGCACAAAGAAGAGGAAAGGGATGATGTTGTTTCAAATGCTCGCAGGAACATCCAATTAGCAAAGCAAAGAGTGCGCGAGGCAGAACAGGAAGCAGAGGCAATGAATCGTGATCGTGAACTCCGCCGGATCCAGGAACAGACAAATTTCGGGGATGACCCTGTTGCCCGTACTTCGGCGTATCTGGATGATGAAGCAGAGGAAGAGGAGCGGTTGCTAGAGGAGATGACCAAGGGCTACGTGATGGATGACTTTGAGTTCGGCATTCAGTCCAAGTCGGCACTTCCTCGAGAATCTGATTCTAGCAACATGTCTGGGAGGACATGGGAAAGCTGCGCAACGTCCAATGTCGCAAGCAATGGGGGTGCACTGTCTACGCTTGCAGAAGATGATGTCTTGCCACTAGGTGACCTAAGGCCCGAACCGTATGGCATGCCCTCTTCTCCTCCGTCTTCGGCCTTGCCGCCCCTGCCAGCGTCATCCGACTTTCCGGCTCCTTCAAAGCGGGCCTCGATATCAAACCGCGCTGGTTCTATCGGCTCATTCGCATCTTCCACGGGACCAGGGGTGCGAGCCCGGAGACTATCCAGTCACACTCGTGAGCTCAAAATCGAGACCAATACCCGCTTCTCTCGCGCTAATTCCAATGCATCATCGGCCTTGGAAAATACTGCAACTCCACTAGCAAATCGCCCGCCACCGTTGCCGAAAGATGAACCTTCTGGTCCTGGGGCTCGTTCCACCTTGCACCCAACACAACGCAACCCGTCGGTGGGCTCTTTCACGGACCACGTCAACCTCTCCAAAGCTCGTACTCATGAAGATGATGAGAACGACCTGCCACCCTTGCCGCTGTCAGCGCGGCCCATGGGCAAAGTACCCTCGGCTCCAGATGGATTGAACAAACTTCACTCCAACACAAAGCCTTTCCGAGCTCGGAATGCCTCTGTTCCGATTCAAATCCCAGATATATGTCCGGAATCCCCAAGCTCCCCGTGGAGCGGCGCATTCCCTGACACTCAAAGGGGCGCGACTAGCGGCGTTCCTGTTTTGCCCACACCGACCCTAGCCAACTTTAACTTCAATCAAAGTGGACTTCCAAGCGGTGGATTAAACCTATTTGGCAGCAACATTCACTCGCCCACAGCTCTTGGCCGTCCAAATTCGTTGGTGGCTAACGCCCCGCTTCCTCTAGAGCCATGTCCGGAAGGTTTCCTGCTCCGCCCATTTTGGCTAATGAGATGTCTCTACCAGACACTCGCACATCCCCACGGTGGGTATCTATCAGAGAAGCTCTTTATTCCTCGAGATGTCTGGCGTGTGAAAAATGTCAAACTAAAGGCCCTTGAAGAGAAAGTGTCCAACTGCGATCTCCTGACTGCCGCCCTACTCAAGTTGGCCCAAGTGGATACATATGATGCAGATGCGGTTCTGGAGGAGATGCAGGCGTTTGACACTGTACTTGACCAAGTCCAGGCTACCTTGACTAAGAAATTGGGCAGTGATGTCGGTGTCCAAGCATCAATGCCATTGTTTAAGCCCACTGCCACTCCGGACGAACCTGTTCAACCGGAAGTGGCGCCGAACAAGTCATACTTAACATGGAAAAGATTACGCGCAAAAACTTCCGGGCTTGGGACAGCCACTTCGGTTCCGAGTGCTCGAGAAAGCAACAAAGACAATCTGCACCTCAATTCTGTCCCGATGACATCCGTACATGGAACACCTGCTAAGCGCAATATTACCCAGCTTGAATTCTCTGGGCCCAACGCAAACTACATGGGGGCGTTGGCGCGGCTTTTTGATGCTGCGCAAGTGCTAGGTAAGGCTTTTCTCGTCTATATATTTTTAGCACCATTCTAATCCACTACCAGAACAAATTGCTCAGCAGGTTGAGGACCCTGGACTCAAACATTCGTCTAAAACCCACGTTGGTCTGGAACTCAGCACACGGCATGCTGCTGAGTTCTTTGGCTTTTAC
Organism: Penicillium hordei; assembly: GCF_028827395.1. Lineage (NCBI taxonomy): Eukaryota > Fungi > Ascomycota > Eurotiomycetes > Eurotiales > Aspergillaceae > Penicillium > Penicillium hordei. Next base: position 6,843,592 of record NW_026623142.1, read on the forward strand.
ATTTGCCGGTTCGCACTGGGTGATGTGAGCTTGATGCTCGACAAGTTCATCAAGCGAGGTAGCGAGTGGGTGTTGGTTTAGGAAGTATATGAAGCCATACGATAATTAAATCCCCCCCCCCCCCCCTTTCTTTTCAAAGCCAGTGGAGTCCTGGAGTTTTCCAGCGTCTCTTTTGATATTTCTGATGTCCATATTTGATCTCCCCACGTCTTTTGAGATACCATGATTTTAACCCGTGAGTTATTTGATGATTTAAGAACATATTTGTCATGAGAAGGGATTGTACTTAACGCTGTTTGCTCATATAAACTGTTTATTTTGGTGATCTTGCCTCAGTGCGAGCCCTAACGACACTAATGCATATCACACATGCACACCCCTTCAATCCAATCCTTTTGGTACTTACAAGCATTATACTGTGTTCGCGTTCCCATGTACAAAGATCTTCATCATCCTTGAGCGGTAAATCATTCAGTTCAGCCATTCAACGATGAGTTATGATCTAACACAAATTCCATCATCAAAAGTATGCAGTTCAGAGGTACATATTGGCCGATCGAAGACAAATCTGTCGTCGTCTCTCTGCATCCCGGATAATCTCAGCTGACAGCTTCAGGCTAGGTGCTAGGTGTGCATACCTCTCTACCTCGTTTACCACTCCCGCAATGATCGCATCTATCTGTGAAACGGGAGGGAGCAGGATAGAGAGGGTGGGAGACATCGTGGCGCCCATTATCAGCAACGACTGTGATACCATTGACAGGGCGCCCTGCCACAGGTATGGAAGGTGGCCTTCGCGGTGGCTGGTTATATGCTCTAGCTGACGGAGTGTAGCATCCAAACATCGCCGGCAACACTCTTTCACCCCCGGATCCGCTCCAGCCTGTTCATTCTCCAGAACAGCCAAGATATAAGGACGATATATAATGGTACGGCATGCATTGTAGCGAAGTCTCAGCACCGTTTGAACCGGATTGGAAAGAGGCTTTGGGGTCAAAGGGAATTGAACGGGCTGGGGAAGGCTGTCGTACCACTGAGACAGCTGGAAGTCGAGCTCGGAAACAATCGGGCCCAATGAGGCGAGAGTGTGGGTGCTGTCTTTCTGATAAATGATGTGGCTGACGCGGTTGAGGAGTCTTCGTAGCGCAATCTCTGCCAGGAAGTACCAGAGTTCGTCACGCCGAACAGCCAGTTGGGGGTCCACAGGGCGTGACGAGGCCGGGTATTTCCTGGCTATCCGGGGTTCTTCGCCCTCATTGTGATCCCCCTCTTCCTCCTCTCCGTCATCCTCATCTTCTTCCTCAAACCCTCCTGGCAGATCCACGTGTTCTTCAAAGTTGACAATGCCAGAATGGGGGAGATCTAATTCTGCGAGAAGATCGCTTTCAAACAACAAAGTATTCCAGTATACCCTCACACTCAGCTCTCTCCACTGAGTCGGGATTCGATTTGGACTACCAAACAACAACTGCAATTTCATGCTCACGCTGGATAGCAAGGTCCAGGCTTCCAAGGGTCGCACTAGATAGAATAGGTAGGCAGAGGCCATAACCATGCACTGCGCCGCAACCACGGTATTTCGCATCATAACCGACGGTAGGAAGCTCCACGCAGCGGCAAAATATGGAAGCCCCGGCGGTTCACGATCTGGTGACACAAACGAGATACTGCCACTATGACTGGCGCTTCCTAGGGCCAAGACCAGAAGAACAAGACAACTCATGGGTCCTTCCTGAAATCCTTGCGCGAGAGCTGATTGATAATATCGATTCCACGTGTATGGGTTCACGCAGGCGTACCAAACGTTTCCATAATTGAAAAATGCCTGAGCATACGTGGATGCATTTGTCAAATCAAAGCCTGAATTTGGAGTCAGCCGCAATGGTTCACGGGCCATCTCCAATTGAAGAAGGTGCTGTGGATCACAGGCCCCTGAGACTAAGTCCCGAATTAGGGGCCATTGGAGGAGATGAAGAGCAGGAGTGGTATGCATCCTGGGCATCGTAGAGATGCTGAGACTGGCAGGTAGGTTGACCCAGGAACCGAGTCCAACAGCAGACAACCTTCCATGGGCTGGCAAGCCGCTGGATGATGTTTTCGTTGACGGATCATCGCTACCGAGATTTGTATCGTTGCTGGTGGCCGGGGAAGTAGCGGACAAGACTAAATGTGACCCTTGGTTTGGTAAATTCGAGTGTAGCAAACTCTCAATTCTGGCCAAATGATCTAGGATGAGCTTGTCGCCAGCGTCCAGTTTGATACCAGGTTCTCGATAGATACATTCCGCATTCAAATCGGAGCAGAGTTGACACTTGGGACGAGCCCCATTGCAACGGGTCTTGCGTAGTCGACATATCTGACACTAAATCAAAGTCAAATCTGCCCCAGTCAAACCTGCCAGAGGCGCTTACAGCTATTGTTGCCCGTCTCCTGGGATATTCAGCAGCTTCTGTATTGGAGCGCTTTTTCTTGCCGATGGATGTGTCGCTAACTGCATAGTCCCCCATGGGTTCTACCGTCTCGTTTTCTGGGGGCAGATTCATTGTTCAAAGCTGAGATTGTGTCCAATCGTGTCTAACGTTGCATTCCACTCCAAACTGAGGGGTTGGCCGGCATGACGGGCATTAGACCATGCTTGAAGATGAGTAGAGCCAAAAGAGAGGGATATCCAAGGAATTATCCAGAGAATCTGGGGCATGGGCATTAATGTATAATGCAATATGGGTTTCTAATAGAAATCCATTCAAGTCTTTCATGTGTTTGTGCTTGTATAATAGTTGACCTAACTCAATACGGGGGAGAGTCCGTGGCAGGTTGAGCATACAATCCTGCAACTGTGACATTAGAAGGGAAAATTCGAGACAATCAAAGCATAAGCGAATTAGTAGATATAAATGTGTATATAGATATATATATTTATATCAGCATATGCACGAAATATAGACCATAGACAAATATAGAATTGTAGTAGATGGATTCGATGTCACATGTGGTCCACGTGCACGCGTCCCAAACAAACGCGTCGATCTTTCTTTTTTTGTAGCGCAACCCATTTTGGCTCCCATAACATACTACGTTGGTTCTCAATTTATTCAATCATGCCTCGTCCTGCCCCTAAACGAAGTCGTACAGTGGGAAAAAGCCAACCCCAAAAAACCGCGATAGAAGACTCAACGCAACAAATTGACCCCAATGTCGCCAAATCGCCTGTGCTGCCCGAGCGCGGGTCAGCCTTGGATCCGAGACAGGCGCTACGCAGTCAAACACCCTTGACCAAAAGCCATGAACAAGCAATTGAATCTTCACCCACTGGGGACCGGCCAGGCACCGGCAGTCGACCTGGAACCGGCAGTCGACCCCCTACCAGATCGCGTGGTTATTCCTCTACGCTATCATTCGCTGGACGCAAAGGCGACACAAACTCCCGAGTTCCTGGAACGCCTGGATTTGACAATTCAGTTCTAAGCAACTTCAGGCGGCGGCCACGACAGCAGAGCATTCTGCAGATGATGCAAGCCGACGATGGCTCTTCCGATCTTGATGATGATGACTTCCTTGGTGGGCTTAGCCCCAATGATGAATCAACACCACTGAATCTCTCTCGGGGAAAGTCACTACTTCTCCAGCCAACCGAAAAGTCATCCCCATCACCGTCTGAATCGCCGCTCTCTTCCGGTGGATCGCGCAAGCGCAAGCGCATGGCTCAAGATATTCAAGTACCACAGTCGCCTGTGGATAGGGTAGAAGATACTCCAACTGCGACACCGGTTCAACGCGACAACTCTCGACATGACATTAGTGACGAACTTCCTGAGGATGAGATGGTTGATCCCGACGATGAGGAAACTGAAGATCAGGAGGATGAGGTTGAAAGAGTGGAGGCTACGCCGCAGTCCCAACAATTTCCAGAGATAATGAGCCAGACTATGTTACCACCGGCCAGCAGTCCTGCTGGCTCCGCTACACCTGGTGACTCCACACCGCGACCTGTTCGGAGGAAAAAGTCCAAAGCCCCGAGTCATCTGTCGACAGCAAACCTACAGGACAAGCTTTTACCACGTCGCCGGCGCCGACTCCGCGCCATCAATGATTACAGCGACGAAAGTGATGATCAGCATGATGCTGCATCTGGTGACGAGGACGAGCTGAACTATCCATCACAAAGATCGTCCGGGCGACGGGCAGGGAAAAGCAAGCCGCGGCCATTATCTACCGCCCGCAATCCGAAGCAGAAGAAGATTAAGGGGAAGAAAAATAAGGACAAATGGTCGGATCCAAAAGAACCAGCTACATATTCACGATCTCAAGCGAGTGGTGTCAACAAAGAGAACGAAACTGTTCTGTCGTCACCGTCCTCTTCTCCATTGTCATCACCACCTGAGTCCGATGTGTCTGATTCCGAATCTACGGAAACAGAGGCCACTCGTTGTGTGAGCGATGAGTTGCGCGCAGCAGTCAAGAAGTTTGCGGAAGTGGACCAATGGGAGATGGAATTTGAAGACGTATCTGCTTCCGAGAGTTAGCCCTTGGAGAGATTGATGTTCTAATTCCTCCAAATCATACTAATCATACGAATCATACGAATCATGTGAATACTCCGAATAATATGTACGATGTTCATGGTGTGTTTTTGACGGGCATAATTTCTAAGCCCCGCAATGTAACCTCAAGTCTCCTGGGCCGATAGTCAATCTATTAAATCACAGCTCTCTCTTTCTTTCTCTTTCTCTCTTTTCTTTCTTTTCTCCCTCCAACTATTCATTCAATATGACAACTGTGGATACCATTCTCACTGCCAAGTATCCGGCTAAGGCCCATGCTCGTCGTGTCGCGGAGTCTCTTAAGGCCCGACATGGCGGGGCCGGAGTTATCTACCTCGAGGCTCAAAAAACTCGATTGATCGAGGACAGCGATGAGGATATGCCATTTAGGTAATACAACCTTTCTATAGGATCTAGACTGACACTAACTCAGTCTAGGCAACGTCGTCCTTTCTTCTATCTCAGTGGATGTCTTTTGCCCAATGCCACCGTGGTATACGATGCACTCAAAGATGAATTAACTCTGTTCATTCCACCGATCGACCCAGAGTCAGTCATTTGGTCCGGTCTTCCCCTGTCTCCCGAGGAGGCTGCCAAGCTCTACGATGTGGACCACGTTCTGTTCACAACCGATGTGAATTCGACTTTGACATCGATCGCCTCGAACCACAATGGACAAACTGCTGCTTTTGCAATCGCCGAACAGGTGTCAGAGGGCACAAGCTTCCAGGGATTTGCTGAAACAAACACTGCCAGCCTGAAGACTGCCATCGAGGAGACTCGTGTCATCAAGGATGCATACGAGGTTGCGCTTTTGCGAAAGGCAAACGATATCTCGACCAAAGCACACATCGCTGCTATCCAGGCCTCCAAGACCGCAACTAACGAGCGCGAGATCGAAGCTGCCATCATCGGCGCTTGCATTGCCAATGGATGTCGCGAGCAGTCCTACCACCCCATCGTTGCTGGAGGCGAAGGGGGTGCTACTCTTCACTATGTTAGAAACGATGTCGACCTAGTCGACCCCATCACTAAGAAGCGGAAGAATAACGTTCTCATCGATGCTGGCGGTGAATACCAGACTTATTGCGCCGATATCACACGTGTTATTCCTCTGAATGGACGATTCGCGCCTGAGACCCGTCAGATTTATGAGATTGTCCTCCAGATGCAGACAGAGTGTATTGCGATGCTCAAGGAAGGCGTGCGCTGGGATGATGTGCACGCGCTGGCACATCGCATTGCTATCCGTGGTTTGTTGAAGTTGGGTATATTGCGCGGATCCGAGGACGAATTGTTCGAGAAGCGTGTCAGCGTGGCCTTCTTCCCCCATGGCCTCGGTCACTACCTGGGAATGGACACCCATGATACCGGTGGTAACCCCAATTATGAGGACAAGGATACCATGTTCCGCTACCTGCGTGTTCGCGCCAACCTGCCTGCTGGCTCTGTGGTCACCGTTGAGCCCGGTGTAAGTACTACCCCTTGAGTATCCTCTTCTCCAACGCCCAATTCTTACTATGTCACCAGATCTATTTCTGTCGCTTCATCATCGATCCCATCTTAAAGGCGCCGGAGACCGGTAAGTACATCGATACCGAGGTCTTGGAGCGGTATTGGAGTGTGGGAGGAGTGCGCATCGAAGACAACATCCACATCACCAAGGATGGTTCTGAGAATCTGACCACGGCCCCGAAAATCATTGAGGAGGTGGAGAGCCTGGCCCTATAAAAAGCAGTCACCCTGCAGTCATTGATAAGATCTTGCCCCTGGACTGTTCAAGGACGTTCATATCAAATTACGATCAGAAGACCGTTGATCCTCGGATATGTGATTCTACAACTGGTCATAACTAGATGTCTCTTCTACGCTTGCGCGCACTTCCTTTGACCTCATCCACCGATCCATTCTTCAACTTGCGATCCAGAATGATAGTCAAAACATCAAAGGAAAATTCCGGAACTTCAATACACAGCTTCTTAAAGTCGTCTCCAACTCTCTGGCGTAACACGTGGCTTTGGTTCGCCCAGTAAGTCGCCACAGGCTTCCGAATAGTAGTGTCTGCCGTTGGTGTATGAGTGTATACGTAACGGGCATATGAAAGCTCTGCATTAGGTGAGCTCTGGACTTTATGAATCTTGCCATGGGCAATACGCTGGAGCGTTGGTAGGCCTAGCTTCTCTGCTAGGGTGTAGATGCGCGCATGGTGCAGCAACTCGTCACCACCTTTGTCTTCGGCTGTTTCCCCAGGTGTTCCCGTTTGAACCACATTGTAATCACGCGTATACTGGAACTGAAGGAAGCAACTGAAGGCATCGACGTTCTCTTCTGGCAGGTTGATGCGTCGCTATCAATCACAACCAATTAGTATAAGAAATATACGTGGTATCGGATATGAACGAATGAACTCACTGGACCCGACGCTTCAAATTTTTCAACCAACTCGGCTAGTAGTGGCGCCTCCATCAGGAGGGATTGATGAGCTGTCATAACAGTCTCATTGTCACCTTGCCCAACAATAATCTCAACGATAGGTGAAGTCAGGAAGCTAGAAGTGGTTGTGAGCAGGCGAGTAGTGATTGGGATAATGGCAGGTGAAGCCATTTTAAACAAAAAAAAAAAAAAGAATGATGTCGCAAATATTTGGGGAAAGAATGCTCACTCAAGAAAGTTGAACCCCGAGTTCTTCTTTGCCAGGGCATGTGGCTCTGGCTCTGCCTGCGCATCTGGAAGTGTCGCATCTTGTTGCGCAGGTTCAGGTTCAGCTTGGTTTGTGTCCTGTGTTCCTCCCATCTCTACCTCGGTGGAATTGTGGTTTGCAGTGGCAGTCGCATTGGGTTCGGGTTGTGTTGATTCGGGGGTTTCGCCAAGAACCTGAACTTGAGGAGTTTGTGGTGTATCCATTGTTCAATGAAGTACGGGTCAATGGATAGTATGGGATGGTAGGAAGAGAGAGGTAGAGGTAGAGGTAGAGAGAGAGAGAGAGAGACCAAACCTCCAGGGGCAGAGAGCTAAAGCGGAGAAACACAATTTCAGGTGACGCAGAAGCTTAGAGCTATATATATAACTTTATACATCGGTCTACTTTCTACCTTCTACCTTCTTCTATTTGATACTTGATACTTGACCTCGTCACTTTTATTTAATATAATTTTACTCTATATCTCTAGATATATCTCTAGATATACCAAATCCAGGAACCACAGCTCGTCATTTGCCGCATTTACCGCATTTACCGCATTTTATCTCGCCAAGGGAAAACAAAACAGACTACAGATTTCTAAAAACCCAGAGATTTGAAACAATCTACTGTGATGCACAAGTATGGAAGAATTAGAACCAACCGAGACTGAGCAAGATGATCAATACTTGCTCACCGCAGCCGATGCCGAGCTGCTACAAGAGATCCTCAAGCACAATCTCTCACATCAGTCGGGTGAAAAACGGAAATTCAGGTTTCAGGACTTGAAATTCACCCGGCAACTGAGTACCTTTCAAAATCTGGGGACTACTGCCCCACAGTTCCATGGCTTTTTCGTTCTCTTCTGGATGGGGGTGACCCTGATGTTATTCAGGCTTGCTGCCAACAATTGGAGAACATATGGCAGCATATGGGGCAAGAACGAGATTATCCGTCTCATGATGGATAAAGATGTCATGGTCCTCGGACTGACTGACTTGCTCCTTTGTTGGTCTACGGGGTTTTGTCTGATACTACAACGAGTGGTACTCAAGGGATACATTCGCTGGAACGGACTCGGTTGGCTCATTCAGAATGTTAGTCTCAAATATTTGCCTCTCCAACCCTGTTACATTGCTGACCTATGCAGATTTGGCAAACTATATACCTTGGAGCCGTTATATGGTGGGCATACCACCGTGATTGGCCGTGGACGCACACTGTCTTTATCGTATTACACTGCTTGGCTATGCTGATGAAGCAACACAGCTATGCAGCTTACAATGGCTACTGTATGTTAATTTTCGTTCGGTCATGAGCAGGAGCTAATGAGGGCAGTATCGGAAATGTATCGCAAACGAAATATGTTGAAAGCAAGTCTTCACCAAACCAAAAGCAGAGAAAGAGGACATCCTACTTCTGCCAAAATGGGGTACTCTTCTGCAGTTGATACGAAGCTCAGTGCCAAGATTACATACCTCAAGAAGAATGACTTCAGTCAGCGCTCTTCTGAACTCCGAAACTATTCTCGGTCCCATGAAACCGACCAGCTTTTATCTCTTATTGGAACGATCGAGACCGGCGTTCCACTTGACCCGAGCCAGGTGAAATCCCTCGGAGAACTCCTCAAGCAGGAGATCGAGGTCTTATCTGAGGGATTAAAGGGCCGGTGTTCACTAACCAACAATCACTATCCTCGAAACTTGACAGTAGGAAATATCTGCGACTTTATGGCATTGCCCACATTGGTCTACGAACTGGAATACCCGCGGACCAAGAAAATCGATTGGCTCTACGTCGCAGAGAAGACACTAGCCACGTTCGGCATCATTGTGGTCATGATCGCAGTCTCTCAATCGTGGATATACCCGGTGGTAATGGACACGGTGCGTATGAAAGAGGAGGGAATGACCGCGCAGCAGAGACTCCGGGAATTTCCCTGGGTTCTCGGTGACTTGCTTTTTCCGTTCATGATGGAGTATCTACTGGCGTTCTACGTGATCTGGGAATGTGTTGTAGGTCCCTGGCTGTCTGCTACCTTGATTTATTGCTAATTTCATCTAGCTCAATGCTGTAGCCGAGATCACCATGTTTGCGGATCGAGGGTTCTATTCCGACTGGTGGAACTCGGTCTCGTGGGATCAGTTCGCGCGGGATTGGAACCGTCCTGTCCATAACTTCTTGTTTCGGCATGTATACCATGGCTCTATTAGCGAATACCGTTTGTCGCGGGTATCTGCTAGTCTCATAACTTTTCTCTTATCTGCATGTGTACATGAGCTGCTCATGCTGTGCATCTTCCGGCGGCTCCGAGGTTACCTACTAATCCTTCAGATGTCTCAGCTACCGCTTGTTGCGCTAAGCCGGACTCGTCTGATGCGAGGTCGCCGTTTGTTGGGCAACATCGTCTTTTGGCTGGGCATTTTTACGGGGCCAAGTCTGTTGTGCAGCTTATACCTGATCATTTGATTTCATATGGTACCTAGATATCCATGGATAGTCACTGCTTCAATGATACCTTATGCTTGATTTGATACGGTTCGCAATGGCTCAAACACGAAACTACTTTCCATGATAAACACATGTAAAGAAATCACCCACATAGCTTATGGGGCTACAATGCGCCTATATGTTGATTTGATGCATATTGATTTGTTGTTCTACAACCGAAGGCATAAAGATGCGCGTATTTACTTTGCCGAGATGAGCACAGACCCTCATACATTACCCGCCTTATATATACTCCCGAGGTCTTCCCCTGCACACACATAACCTCTTTCTCTCTTTCTCTCTCCGTATCTACATGACATCTAATCCACCAGCTGCCTGCTGCGCCATTGGCGTTAAACACGAAGGCGAAGCCAAGGGTCAACTCCAACAAATCGGCGATGGTCCATACTTCTGATTCCCTGGAGATAGACTACAGTTTCGCTGACGGTCGTAGTCGAAGTCTATATTTCACACCCCGAGCGTTCTACCAAGCGTGCCATCCTACTACTCACCGATGTAATTGGTCACCGCTTCATTAATGCGCAGCTTATTGCAGACCAGCTAGCGGCAAATGGTTACTTGGTCGTCATGCCAGACCTATTCCACGGTGATCCGGTGCCGTTGAACAACCGCCCCGCTAGCTTCGATCTGATGAGCTGGCTAAAAGGTCCTCCGGGTCATCTGCTAGACCGTGTAGAACCTGTGGTCCAGGCGATCCTGAAGGAAATGAAGTCCAACATGAGCTGCGAGAAGGTCGGTGCTGTTGGATATTGTTTCGGGGTATGTTCATGTCCCGTATATGTTTTGCTACTGCCTGAGTTGACAGATACAGGCAAAATATGCTGTTCGACTGCTCCAGCCAGGTCTCTGCGATGTTGCCTATGTGGCACACCCCAGTTTCGTCGACGCAGAGGAATTACAAGCAATCCAAGGCCCGTTGTCCATTGCTGCGGCTGGTGAGTCATTGTATATGATCCGGCTACAGCGTCTTGACTAAATATTGATAGAAACTGACTCGATCTTCCCGGCCCCAAAGCGCCATGAATCCGAGGATATCCTCGCCAAAACTGGCCAGCCCTACCAGATCAACTTGTTCAGTGGCGTTGAGCATGGGTTTGCTGTCCGCGCAGATATCACCAAGCCAACAATCCGCTTTGCTAAGGAGTCTGCCTTTTCACAGGCAGTCGCATGGTTTGATCAGTACCTCTAATAAATCGGGGAGGCAAACATCTAGCATGGTAACAATAAAACTTTGATTGAAATCCACACTTGGTTAGATTCGCCTTGAGAAGCGGCAGATTTACATGTATTGGAGACGGAAAAAAAAAAAAAAACGTATGCAATGCCATAAAAATTGGCCAAAGTGAACTGTTGTATTTCTTTACATCTTCTCGTGGGTAGCCATAAGGGAACCTATCATTTGTTAGAAACTGCAAGTCCTCCCATACCGACGAAATTATGAACTTACCAATGAACGTAGTGACCAAACGAGACCGAACTTGACAGATATCCTCCGGAACCAACCAAATGGTGGCACCCATCTTTCTGGCGATACTGATAGAAAGCTTAGCGTTTGCATATGCCTCTTCGTCGGTCCGACCGGGTGTGACCAAATCGTAATCCACATAGCTGCTCTTCATGCCGTTGAGCACATCAAGGAGGAAGATTCCAGATCCAATAGACTTGTCTTTGAAGCTGCGTATCGTGGAAGATTTGCCGCCACTGCTAGACATGTCATTGGCCCAGCGGATCATCTCAGTGTCAGTAATTTCGCGTTTGCCCAGCCGTTGGGCCAGCGCAGAGAGTGTGTTGGTGATGTCACGGCGCATCAGCTGCCACACCAATCCGAGAGTGAGGGTTCGTTGGCCATCAGTGATATCAGCGCCCTGGACGCCGACAAGAGAGAAACCATTATATTTCCCAAGCTCAATCGCATAATTGGTATTTTCAACGGCCTTGAACCGCATCAATTCACCACCAGACGCTGGTGGCTTATTGACATGTCTCCAGTTCACGCTTCCGGGAATGACCTTGTCGTATGCCTGCAACAAAATAAAGCCATCGCGTAGGTCATCGAAGAGCGAGTTGACTGCAGGTTGAACATCCAACGAATTCAACCATAGAGTGAAGACTCTGGCCTCTCGCTCACCCTCAGCGTCAAAGTCTTCAACTTCGAGCTTCTCTTCCTCCGTGATCGGGTCCAGTCCTGGGTGGGTATTGAACAGGTTGGCGACAAAGGCAAGGTTCAGCTTGGGGTTTCCGGCAACCAATGAGGTCGGGGTCAGGAACTTGCGGCAATCCAGCGAATCGGCATTCTGGAGGACCTGCTCAGCCCGCTCAAGCAAGTCTCGAGTTTGGAGAGGGGCACGCGAGCAAGCATCGGGTGCCAATTGGTTAAGTAGAACGGTATAGTTCTCGCCATCCTTGACATCGGTAGAGAAGTTCGTCACCCTACATCGGTTAGCCACATGTCTTTCTTGAGTTGTTCTCGTTCGGGGTGGGCATACCGTCTGTCCCACTTGGCATTCTTGAGATGATAGTTGAACCAACGAAGGAGAATCTGCTCTGGAGGCAAGCGCAAGAACTGCTCCAGAGTTTCATCTTCGTCCAAAAGCCTATAAAGCTCCGGGTGGAGTTTAATATCAATCTTTCCAAGAAGACCACGGCGGATGATTTGCCAGATGAGACCTAGGATGAGATGCTCTCGCACTTCAATGATATCCCCGCTTCCGATGTTAACAACCGAGCATCCGATACCCTTCGCAGAGTTGATAACAATGTTATTGTTCTCGGTCATGTGGAAAGCATTCAGCTGCTTGATCTTCTTCCCAGCCTTGTTCAAAACACGCTCATCAATGGTGTCTGGTACGCTGTCGTTGATCAACTTTGCCAGGACCAAGCCATCCTTGCACTTATCAAACATCTCGAATGTGTCGGTGGGGAAAGGTAGGAGGTTGCCAACATCCGCATCGCCCGCTAGTACGGCGTTGATGTGTCGCGTGAACTCGGTTCGTTCGTCTTCGTTGATCGTATGCGTGACGTTGGAAGATGATCCCTGGACATGGATTCGTCCACCCACACTGCCCTTGGAGACATGCCGAGATGCTCCGGTACCAGCGCCGGCTCCTTGAATCACGGCCGCAGGGGTAGTTGGTGCGCGGGCACCTTCAGAGGGTGCTGTTCGAAGCTTCGAAACGAGCTGCCGTGGCGTTGATATCAGCGGGGTGAGAAAGGGAAGTGGGGAAGTTTTATTACATCAACATAATCTTCGAGTTCCACGCGTCGAGAGCTATCGAGTTCCACATCCTTCAATGCTGCGCGCACTACATCATACGGCTGGCGTTCTGATTGTTGAGCGGCTTTGATCGCGGTAGATTCATCAAGATATCCACGGTCTTCGACGTCCAATCTGTTGAATGCATCCTGGAGCGAAAAGATCTCGCCTTGATCAAGCTGCGGAAAACGCCTATAGTAATCACAATGGTCAGCATGTGGTTGTATTAAATGATGAGGAAATGTACTTCTGAAGCTTGAGGGCGTTCATCTTGTCAGAATCACAACCCTGGGGCAAAATAGGTGGGGTGGTCACCCAGGGAAAGACCGGGTTTCAACAAAAAAAAAGAGGAAGGGTTGTTTACACCCTGAACAGATCAATTGTGAAGAGTCAAAGTGAATGATCAGAAGAAATCCGATCCGTGCTAAAGGTGGGCAGTGCAGGGAGGCAGCCAGGTATACACGAACCGAGGGGGGGGGGGGGGGGGGGGGGGGATGAGCCACACCGTAATGAAAGTACTTGGTTAACGATACAGAGTACATCACGCCAGGGGTATTTTTGTATGGGAATGTAAGATGTAAGTATCAAGTCAGTAACGCCGTGTTTTCGTATTATCGTATTCGGGAAGTTCTTCGCTTCGAATGACGTCGACACCTTACCTAACATAGTATATAGTTAAACGTATTTCACTCCCGAGCCGCCCACCCTAAAAACACATCGTAGATGCGATATTCTATAACCCTATATCTTAACAACCGCGTTTTTTAATTGATTCCATTACATATCGATAGCTATTGATAAGAATTTTAAATACTATATAAACTGCCGTTGTTGAGAAATCAAGCTGTAATTTATCGCATTTACAATGTGTTTTTGGCGTGGGCGGCTCGGTGGTGAAATACGTTATGTAGTTACCTAGGTAGTAACTTGTGTATTTTATTAGTATATATATAAGTATCCTATCTGCTTAATCCGCTTATTTTTCCTCCATACTTCGAAATTATGGCAAGCATATATATAGGCTGAAATTAAGAATTTGACACAGTTCATGTTTTATAACCCCTAACTCTATAGAATATGCAGTGAAACATGAATATTGGCATTGCAACTTTATATAAAAATATATAAAAGAACAAACATACATTTACTATATATATATGTTGATATGTCCAAGGGTATACCGGGTATAACGTTGTACAACGTAATTGCATAGTTATCTAAAATCGGGATTACATCATTTGCAACTCCAACATCTCTTATCGGCTTTTTGACACCTTTTGAACACGTCTCTATGCCTTGTTTCTCTTACTCTTTTTAAGTTTATCTTGTTCGTCTTTATCACCCTCACTTCCACCATTCCTCAACCCAGCTGCTCACGTTGGTTCGTTTCGCTGCCTTCCGGCGGGCGCTTGTCCCCATGGCGGGTGCAGAGCAAAAGTCGTTCTTAGGGACACTCACTCCATGGAGTACACCAAGAAGCGCAACCCCAACACCGCAGCCTGGTGATCACCAAAAACCAGATGTCCTGCAGCGATCGCAAGGGGAGGACCACACGGTGACTCACATGCATCGATTAAGCTTGCGACGCTATCCTCCCGATTGTCCTCCAATGAAAGTCAGGTGGTTCTACGCAGTGGACTCACCCAAGCGAAAACCATCCATCATAGGACAGAAAAAGGCAGACCAAAAGCCCTTGCCATCGCCGAAGAAATTCATCCCTTTCCCAGGGAGAGACTCGCAGTCCATCGAAACAACCTTTCAGAAACTCTCAGACATAGAAGATGCCCGCCAACCAAACCAGCCCTGCGACAGCGAACCGGTATTGACCAAAGTGCCTGTGAATGAGGATTTTCTTTTCAATGTTGACGTGAAACAACGAGAGTTGAGTCCTACCTACTGGATTGGCCCTGTATACGAAGTCCGTCGTGGAACGTGGTTCATTCAGGATGGATCTGGCCTAAAACCATGTGAAGAAAATCTCGCTACCCAGCTCGAAGAAGGCTATATCAAATTGTGCCCATGGAGGTCTCAGTCATTAGAACAGAATTCACAAACAAACGAAGAAGATAGACCTGGTCAGATCAAAAGCGTGCCAATCAACACCTATGAGCCAGATCCCAGACCCCCTCAATCAACCAACCCGAACTCTCCTCCCCGAGGCCCAGGGAATGATTTCAACACTACCGGTCCTGCGGTGGAGCCCCAGCAGTATCGTCTTTTCGGCGCTTACATGAATAGGATAGTCGGTTATCAAGATTCCACGACTGCCTGGCTGATGAATGATGATTTCATGTCACGTTTCAGTACTTCAGTGTATCAAAAGCTAGGGGGTGTTCCGGGGACGAAGTTGGTTCGCGGTTTCGAGCCTAGGAAGCCAAAAGAGACACCAGAAGCAAAGGGTCCGAAACAAAAACCACAGGGCGAGTCAGCTGCCAGAGGCTTGAACGACGTCTTGAAAGAAAAGACCGAAAAAGCCACGGATACCCTCAAGTCAACCTCTACTGACAAATTCGAGAACTACGAAAATAGACCAAAATCAACATTAGAACGCCAAATGTCCTCCCTTGCAGGCGAGCCGCAAAATCCAGCTGACCTCGAAGAACAGGCTCGTAGGCAGGAGGAACAGGAGATGGAAGAGTCGAGGGAAGTGGACAGCGCGGACAGAGAGCGCGAGGTTGATCATCTAGTTCTTGTCACCCATGGAATTGGCCAGCGACTCGGCTTACGACTGGAAAGCATCAATTTCATACACGATGTAAATGTGCTGCGCAAGACGCTGAAAACTGTCTACAAAGGTTCGCCTGACCTTCAAGCGTTGAACTCAGCGCTCCCAGACGGCGATAAGAATTGCCGCGTTCAAGTGCTTCCTGTGTAAGATGCGCCCCTTTACTCGGCATTGATTTTTGCTAATTTAAGCAGGTGCTGGCGCCACCTTCTGGACTTTCCTTACCGAGGAGTTCGACAGAACAGAAAAGAACTGGATCTCACTGATGCAGACGCCCTCGAGGATGATGCCTACCCCAGTCTGTCCGATATAACACTGGAAAGTGTACCTGCTGTTCGAAATCTCATTTCAGATTTGGCTATGGATGTACTTCTGTACCAAAGCGGGTATTGTGAACACATCTCCAATATTGTCATCCAAGAATGCAATCGCATCCTCCGGCTGTACCGGAAGCAAAATCCGTCTTTTAAGGGGTCAGTCAGTCTCTGCGGCCATTCGCTTGGAAGCGCGATTCTATTTGACATCTTGTGTCATCAACCTGGAACCCATACCAGACAGAATGGCGCCTCCAAAGGAATGGCCCAAGAGAGCGGCGACTCAACCCCCAAAGATTCAAGTGCGTTTGATTTTGATTGCGAAGAGTTTTTTTGTCTGGGATCCCCTATTGCACTCTTTCAAATGCTCAAGGGTAAGACGATTGGTGGATATTCTGCCTTGGGTCCCCGAAATCGCCAAAATGCTCTGGATGTTGAGATTGACTTGGACTCACATGGTCTTGGACATGCGCTTAGCGACAACCCTGGTATCATCTCAACGCCGAAGTGTCGAGATCTCTACAATATCTTCCATCCTTCTGACCCGGTGAGCTACCGGGTCGAGCCTCTGATATCTCCAGCGATGGCAACCCTCAAACCCCAGCCTCTACCCTCGGTGAAGAAAAGTCTCTGGACGACCTCGGGTCAGAGTCTATCTATTCTCGGTAGCCGCATGGGCCAAAGTGTGGGATCTCTGTGGACAAATTTTACCACGGGTGTCGCAAGCAGTTTGTTAAATCGCAGCTTGGGTCTGAATGGCGATGACGCCTCGTCGGCTGCTCGCACTGCTGGTAAACCAGGTGATGAATCAACCCATAGACGGTCACAGTCAGGCTCGGTTCAGCATGGGTCCGATGGATCCGATGATCACTACCAGACACTGATTGAATCCGATTTGGAAACTCTTTACGATGGTTTCCAAAAAAGCAGGAGTGTCCATCATGGTGAAAGTCCAGATCCCGATGCCGACACTAACCAGGACCGGAGGCTGAAATTCGAGGACGCCAAAGTACGCGCCTTGAATGCAAACGGTCGTGTGGACTACAGCATCCAAGAGTAAGACCCTATGCCCAACAATGTTGAACCTTATTAACAGGAATATAGAGGAGCCTTCGATATTTCATTAATAGCCAGCATTGCTAGTCATCTCACCTATTGGGGCGATGAGGATGTCACTCACTTTATGCTTTCCCAGATGCTTTCTAGGAGACACAGGCATAAGCAAAAACAAAAACATAGATGAAACTATTGCAAAAATAACACTACAATATCCGAAAAGTTTGGAGTACCGTACGGTGTACTTCCAAGGTTGCTCCAGTCCTTGAAATGGCTTAGTAAGTAAGTACTTAGTAAATAAACACCTAACCCAAGTGGGACTAGCACCCTGAGGTCGGCTAAGTATTAGGTCATCTGAAATTCTCCTACAAAATCTTTCGTTTTTCTTTCTGTTCTTTCTTTCTTACTATGTCCAAATTCTCATCATCTCATCACGACCAACCAACCTCAATACATGAGGTTGAAAAGCTCTCAGATCGTACTTTTCTTCCTCTAGAGTCCATTTATGAATTTCTTAATGATGTCGAAATTTATAACTTGGATTCTACAGAAGGTGAGCACTGACCTGACGATGAACCCAAGGGCATTGGTGATTGTGACTTGGGGATCACATACTGATGATGTCCTGGCATGATGAGTTTTGGGGTCGTTATCCCCCTGTAGAGCAGTTCCCTTTTCTTCTTCCAACCGCAATCTCTTTACATCTGGCATGAAGCGCATGCTCTTTGAATGCTCAGATTCACTCGGATAGCGGAGATCAACTCCTTTCTGTTTAGCTTTAGATTCCTTGCTATTATAGCTCATGCTTGCAAGGAAATCATGATTGGATACATATAATATATAAAAATATACAACATACAACTATTTACAGCTATCTTTTGAATATACAGCATGATCCATACACATTCATAAAGTTATATCAAGTACGAGTACGAGGAACGCACTGGCCAACGGTGTACGCCAAGCATTTTCCAAGGTTGCTATCCCCGTATCTTCTCTTGCCTGTATTGCTCCATGTCAAATTGTCTACGCAGATCTACAAGGTCACGTTTGATGGACATGGAGGGTTGACTATAATTATTCTAGACACCCTCCAAATTCGGGATATCTCAACATAATGAGTCGCCTCAGTGATGATGCAGACTCCCAAGTCATTTCAGCATCTCCATCCGGCAAAGACCACAATAATCCCCCGACGCAAGACCCCATCTCGAATACAGCAGTCTCAAAGGAATTCATCAATGCTATTCTCAATTTTCTCTCGACCTCAACTAATGAGACCCTCCTTGGAGTCTTCGCGCTTCTTGCACTTGTCACCTACGTTATCCTAGGGAGAATGGGTCTGCTTCTGATTGGAGTGGCCGTTGGGGTTGTCCTGCACGCGTCCTGGGAGGGATCGGATAACGAACACCCAGGCGGAGCATCACACGCGCAAAAGTCCAACAGGCGTCGAGAACTTGCGCTGGAAGTCTCCAACAGGCTCCTTGACTGGCCGAAACGGGCCGGTGCTTCAGACATCCAAGGGGGGGATGATGGTTCTATAAGTACGATTGAAGATATGTCCTCAGCAGACTTGGAATATGCTACCTTCCAACCGGCCACCGCTGTCGCGCTGAGAAGGCTCACCGATGCAGTCATTAATGACTATGTCAAGTAAGTATCCTTCATCTATACTTCATCTATACCCCCCTACTCCCACTTTGAAACAGGTAGCTTATTCCCAATTAAAGACACTGGTATGAGCCACTTTTACCGTCCGAATCAAGTTTCCCAGGCTCGTGTCAAAGAATTTTGACTCATTTCATTACATCAGTCTCCTCGCACCTCTCGCGGAAACGAACAGAGGACACATTTTTGCAGTTTCTCACCAACTCCTCATCTATCGTCATTGTATTCTTGAATGAACTTGCAGCAGCATTCACCGCTGTGGGCTCCTCCCCGGCGGAAGCCCAAAAGACCGTGAATCAGTACCTTGAACAATTTCCAGATAGCAGCCTAGCGAATGTCTTGTCTGAGAAACAACAAAAGAAGAAACTCGGCATGGTTGCGGATGATATACTGTCGAATTTCTTGGATGCTAAGGCCTACAATTGTCCGGCTGTACGCGACTTTCTCCGTGAGGTCTTTGCCGGTGTGATATTGGGGTCCACTGTTACCAGTCTTGCCCGTCCTGAATTTATCAATGAATGGATTATATATCTTCTGCAGGGCGGTGAATCCGAAATCATGCACGCTATCGATGCAGGTGTGGAAGGTGCACGGAACCAGGGCGTTGGTGCTCCCAGGTCTTCAGAAGATCCAAGGAGAGATTCCGTCAAAGCCACACAGAGACAGTCAATGCATGTGGCAAGGGCTACAGAGGAAGAAGCAGTTCTAGAGGTGAAACGTCTAAGCGCTATGATTGCATCCCATGATACGCAGAGCTCAGAGTCAGAACGGCCACGCCAAGACGAACGAATTGACGAAAATTACCCTTTCAAGGCTGATGTGGCTTCAAACACGACTCATGAAAACGAATATCACGAAGATCAGGGACCAGTGCCCAATATGCAATTACTTGCAAGCCCGAAATTATCCGAAGACTCTGCTGTGCCGCCTTTGATTCTTCACGGGGCACAGGTGTTGGTAGATGATGATGGAGCGAGGGATGAAAAGGGCCAGATCAAGTCGCGACCCATGTGGGATTATCTACTACAGGTCGAACCAGCATCAACACGCTCGACTGGGTGGATGGTGTTTCGCAAATATTCGGACTTCCAGTCTCTTCACGAGATGCTGGGAACCGTTTCGCGATTGAATCAAATTTCAAGTTTTTCGGAGCGACACCCGATACTGCCCGCCTGGAAGGGCAAAACGCGACAAGCTCTCGCTCGGGACCTTGAGTGGTATTTACAAGATGCCATGAAGCACGAGTCACTTGCCGAGACGGATCGAATGCGCCGGTTTTTGGAAAAGGACGCTGGTTCTTCCACTGAACCCATCGGTCCTAGCAAACCGGTATTCTCTTTCCCTAGTCACACTGCGTTTGAAAACATGGGCAAGGGTATGCTAGGTGCATTGACCAGTGCACCTAAGGGAGTGGCAGGGGGTGGTAAAGCCGTCTTTGAAGGAATGACGGGGGTGTTCGGAGGCACCGCCAATGGCAAGAAACCGGCTGTCACTGTTGGTCAGATTCAACCTGAAGTTGACAACTCCAGTCGCACCAGTTTGTCGCAGACACGGTCCAATTTTGGCGATAGTACTGGCGTAAGCAGCGAAAATTTCGATGCGCCTGTGGTGTACCATCGCGACTCCCTGGAAATCCAAAGAGGCGAAATTTCCAAGTCGTCAAATGAGCAAGGTGCATGGGCCACAGCGGTTTCACCCTCTAAAACCTCGCTTGATATCAGCGGTCATACTACAGAAATTGACACACAGGCAGCGGGAACTATTGATCAAACCTCATCGCATCGCCGATCAGAGACTGGGCAGAGTATTGATCAACCCGCCAAGCAGGGAAATCCCATCACAGCTGATGAGACGCAAATAGCAGTAGAGCTGATCTTTGCGGTTATCAATGAGTTGTACACCTTGTCGTCTGCGTGGAACATACGCCGGACCCTTTTGAATGCTGCTAAATCGTATATCCTACGTCCCGGGAGCCCGACATTGGAAACTATTCGTACTCTGTTGCAAGATTCCATGATAGAAGGCCACACTTCAGACGACGCCCTAGGGGATTACCTCGTGAAACTTCGCGAGAACGCGCTTCCGACGGAGGAGGAAGTTCAAGCCTGGCCCCCTCCACCTAGCGAGGAGGAGAAGATCCGGTTACGGGATACCGCACGTAAACTATTTGTGCAGCGAGGGATCCCACAGGCCTTAACAAGTGTTATGGGAGCGGCTGCTAGTCGAGAGGCGCTAGAGAAGATCTTTGATAGTCTTCAGGTTGAGAGTGTCGCTCGAGGGTTTGTCTTCTCAATTCTATTACAGGGCCTTAGGGTATTGACACTTTAGTGTTCAATAGATCATGTTGATTTGAGATATACACAAATGGGAGACTACAAGTAGGAATCATCAATGATAGACATAGTGATATACATAACTATAGTTATATTGATTTGACATTCACGTGATGACGTGTTCGCGTTTCGCGTTCGTGTTTGTACCTACATAGCCCTCCCACTTCTTACTCTTACTCTTTTTACATCAAGATCCCCGATATCATTTCTCAGTCATGTCTTCCAGGAAACGTTCATCCGAGTCAGGCGCTGAGCCCGACAATAGCGTGCGCCCCAAAAAGGCCAAGGTCAACACTATAGCGGAAGCCAAAACCGACCCCAATGGAGATCGCTATTGGGAAATATCCAGGATGCGTCGTGTGACTATATCTTCTTTCCGTGGGAAAACCCAGGTGAATGTCAGAGAATATTATGAAAAGGACGGGCAGGTGTTGCCTGGGAAAAAGGTCAGTTGATCAGTGAGTCTGCAATAAACCGTGCTAATATTCATTCCCAATCCAGGGTATCTCAATGCCCGTGGATCAATTCGCTGCCATTGTCTCCATTCTACCTGAGATCGAGCAGGCACTGAAAGAAAATGGGGAACTTCTGCCTCGGCCTGTCTACTCGGCAGAGGGAGGCCAGTCTGACCAAGGAGAGCAAGGACAGGTCCATTCGCACAACCGAAGTCCATCCAAGCAGAATATCGAGGCGACAAGTGACGAGGAGAGTGAAGCATAATCGCCATTGACACTTTGATTTAAGTTGCCCATAACTGGCCCTTACAATTTCACCATAATCAAATTGATCTTGACCGTTTGAATCAAACCATGGTGGTCTAGACTTACTCCTAAATTTCCCCATATATCACATACTCGCCTCTTGTGTCGCTATATTGTTGGCAATAGAACCCCCTCTCCAAGCACAACGATGATCTTTCTCTTGGAGAAGCTGGCTCTGGTCTCCAATTTGACCCCATCCTCCTCCTCCGGGTGTACGGATGATGATCCGCTCCCCTGCTTGCATCTGAGCGGAATTCTTCCCGCCGAGGTTGATGTATCTTTCCTCCCACCCTCCGTCTTGCTTTTTCACACAGCGCACCCAGATGTTCTGACCGCACCGGGCGTCCTCACCTCCCTCTAATCCATATGGATGGTAGACTCTTCGTTCGGAAAGGATAGAGACTTGCACGGGAATACGGAATTCAATGTCTCGCACAACGCCGTCCCCGCCACGGTGCTGACCATTGCCTCCTGAATTCGGCCGAAGACTGAATTCTCGGAGGATCACGGGGTACCGCCGCTCGAACACCTCTGCATCGGTAATTCGGGTGTTAGTCATGTGTGTATGAACCCCTGAAGTGCCTTCCCAAGTCGGACCAGCCCCGCTACCGCCAGCGATGGTTTCATAGTAACCAAACCCTTTCGTTTCCCTCTCACCGGGCATATTCCCTCCGAACCCAAATGTGAGATTGTTGGTATCACCTTGTGACGCAGCGCAAGCCTGAAAGCACCTCAAAATAACGTCGGTCACTCGTTGGCTCTGAAGAGAAAGAGAAAAAGAAAAACGATGAGCCCATGATCAACGTCAATATCTAACTGTTCTTACCGTCAAAACATTGCCACCCACCACGGCAGCTGATTCTGAGGGTGATAGAAGACTTCCAGGAGGAATTCGAACGCTAATTGGCTTCAAACACCCCTGGTTCAATGGGATATCTGATGAAATAAGGCATCGCAAGCAATATATGACCGCCGAGTATGTGACAGCCTCCGGTGCATTGATATTGCCTGTCATTATCAGTTCAATAAACATCAAGTTTCCTCTTGAGTCACTGGACCATACCATATACTTCTGGACCTGTCCCGTCGAAATCGAAGATTGCCTCTCCCTTGTCTCCATCTATTGATATTCTCAATTGAATAGGACTCCCATCATCCATGTAATCAATCGCACTCAGTTCTCGACCAGCGAATCTCTTGCTCACATCTTTTAGTAGATTTCGCACGCTGAGCTCTGCGTTGTCTTGGATCTGGTGCATATAGAACTGCACAACAGCCTCACCATACTCCTCAATCAGAGTGCAGATCAAGTTGATACCCTTCTTATTCGCAGAAATCTGAGCTTTGAGATCATTCAAGTTATCTGCTAGGCATCGAGTCCCACTGCAGTTTGGATATTGGGCCGGCTCTTTGTACAGCAATTCTGTGATGCGCTCCTCGTCAAACTTGCCTTCTGATACCAATTTTTCGCTTTTGATAGCTGCGCCTTCCTGGTAAAGCTCCTTTGAATGAGGTGGCATAGATCCCGGGAGAATTCCTCCAATGTCGGCTTCATACAGGTTAGAATGTCTGTTCCTTCCCCTCTCGTCTCTTTCACTCGGGGAAACGTCTTACCATGATGCGCCCTAGAGGCGACATAGAATATGATCTTTCCCTGGCTAAAAGCAGGCTGGAGTACTGTGATATCTGGGAGATGAGTTCCCCCAAATTCCGGGTGATTTGACACGATTACATCCCCGGGCTTCAGTTTATCTCGCCAGATCTGGGCTTGTATCCGTACACAGGTTGACATGCTACCGAGATGGACGGGCAAATGCGGTGCATTCGCAACAAGCCCGCCTTCTGCGTCAAACAATGCGCAGGAGTAATCAAGTCGCTCCTTTACATTGGTACTTACACTTGTCTTCTGTAAAGCACGCCCCATTTGCTCGGCAATAGCCATGAATCTGTGCGAGAAGACGCTTAACAGGATAGGATCCACATTGTCAGTGCTACTATTTGACTGGCTGGCATCGGATTCACCAATATTGATGACAACGTGGGTTTTTGTCAAGAGCGCTGATGCTCCTGGGGTCACCACGATTGTCTGGGTGTCATCGGCTAAGATCGCCGGGCCTCTCACTCGCTCGTCAACCTTCAAGTCGTCGAGTTTGTAGATTGGCGTTTCACGTCGGCCGCCCTCGAAGTAGACAAGAGATCTGCGATATTCTTGGTCCACCAAAACGTCCTTTGGGTTGGACTCCTGGATCTGCCGGTCCACGGTCTTTTCAGATATTTTGAATCCTTTTCCGATTCCTCTCACCCGCACGTCATCCACAATGATATCCCGGTCTGGGAGAGTAAAACCAAACTCTTGATCGTGTTGCTTCATAAATGCCTCCCCAAAGGCCCATTCGTCGCCTCCAAAGTGAAGATCGGCCTCCTCTTTGCTGGGTTTAAGTATCATCAAGGCAGATTCCGTGCCCCGGTATCGCATATTGAGGTATTCTTCAAATACGATTGAATCACTGTCAAAGCCTTGGTCTCGCAACCTCTGCGTGGATCGTTTTTTTAAGTCTTCTATTCTCGAACCAAGTGCATCCCGAACCCCTTCCTTGCCATCATCAGCCCAGGTCTTCGATTCAGGCTCTTGGTTTTCATCAACCACGTCTGCCAGTGCCATTCCGTATGCCGAGAGCACCGAGGAATACCGATGAATCAGAATTTGCTGAATTCCCAGGTTCTCGGCAATGGCAACGGCATGCTGGCCTCCGGCTCCTCCAAACGTAGCCAACCTGTGTTTTGAAGTGTCATGTCCCTTAGCCTCTGTGAGAGATCGAATGGGCCGGGTCATTGTCTCGTTGGCTACCTTGATGAAACCAAAGGCAACCTCGTCCGGGGACATTTCTCGGCTTTGGCCCCCTTTGGTCAACTGGTGGTTGATTTCTTTGGTTAGCTCCTCGAACAACACCCGACTGGCCTGTTCATCCAGTCCCTGGGTTTCATCTGAGCCGAAAATCTTCGGGAAGAAGTCTGGGATCAATCGCCCAAGGAACAGGTTGGCATCAGTTACTGTGAGTGGTCCACTCTTGCGATAGCACGCGGGCCCTGGGTGAGCTCCTGCTGACTCGGGCCCGACGACGAAGAGACCGTTACGGTAGAACAATCTCGAGCCGCCACCTGCAGCAACGGTGTTGACATCCAACTGGGGGGACTGGATTGTCACCCCAGCGGTGGTTGTCTCAAAGACATGTTCATACCGGCCGGATCCATACCTGCTAACATCCGTGCTTGTCCCTCCCATATCAAACCCTATTACAGGTTTCTTCGATACAGGATCGTAGGAAGTCAACGCATATCCCACCACTCCGCCAGCAGGCCCCGACAGAATTGCTCGTAAGCCTGAAAATTGGTTGACATCCACAAGGCCCCCGTCTGATTGCATAAATTCACAGCGTGCGCCTTTGGAGCCCGCTTGTTGTTTGACACTCTCACTACCCAGACCACCCTCGAATCCGGCTTGAAATCCGGAGATATACTTTTTGATGGCAGGGGTCAAATATGCGTCGGCGCAGGCTGAAGTGGTCCTCGGCACAAGTTTAATCATTGGCATGAGCTGGTGGCTCAAACTCACATGGTGGAAGCCAATATCCTTGGCGATTCTTCCCACCAGTGCCTCATGGTCTGGAAAGGTGTACCCATGTATAAGACATACTGCTATGCTTCTAATCCCGCGGCTGTATGCCTCTTTTAACTGGGATCTCACCAAGCCCTCAGATGGACGCTTTAGTATGCGAACTGCTTCCGAAGAAAGACCGCGAACAAGGTCGTCTTCTGCCCGGGTCTGTTCCCGGATAGTAGTGGTACTGGTGTTTCGTTGCGGATCTTCTGCATAGTCTTCCAAAGTGACACGCTCGTCCACCTCAATCGTCTCCTCGTACAGGACATCAGGACGTTTGATGGCAAGATCAAATATCCTGGGACGAGACTGATTTCCAATCTCGAGGCAGTCTTTGAAGCCCTTGCTTACCACCAGCGCTACCCTCTCTCCCCTTTCCGTTCGAGCAGCGCGTTTGTTGCCACAGTTGTGCCCATGCGGATGCTTTGGACCAAAGAAGTATCGATAGGTTCCCCACGAGGGATTTCATGGCTTGTGAACTTGGAAAGAATGCGCCGGATCCCTTCCAAAGGTGCATCTTTGTAGTTGTCGGGGTCTTCCGAGAGCAGTTTAATCACGATATCATCTTCTAAGCGACCGGTCCCTGGATTTCCGACGCAATCCGTAAATGTCCCGCCTCTCTTTGCCATGTCAGTCTTCTGGATAAGTAAGAGAGGAAGAAGGTTAATACATCGATTGCAATGCTGATTCCTGTTTGTTTTGCTGAACCCATAGTACCTATTGTAGAAAGTAGCTGAAAGTTGGCTAAATTATGAGACTTCTAAGGTTCGTCTGGATTACTTTGATATGCCAAGGTTGGTGGGAGTCTCTGTTCCCCGCAAATCTCCTACGTCATGGCTATCACACGGGCAACTTTCAAAATGCAGATTTTATCAAAATGCTATTGCCTTTTTTTTTGGTTTGGTTATTAACAAAGCTGTGGAAAAACTGATCCCCAACAGCATTGACTTCACATACAACTAAAGGCACTACAGTGGTTTAGAGGATGGCGACCGGTCGAAGAGGGCGAGGAATTGAAATAACCGCTTTCAAATAAAACTGCGAACAAGACGGAGGGCGAAACGGAATTCATCGTAGTATTTGGGCGCGGACTTGGAACGATCGTTCGACGTTCGCTTCGGTGGGATCCGAGCTGCTGACCAGGATAAATTACCAACCTCAAAATAAAAAAAAATATTGGGAATAACTCGGGGAAAAGCAAAAGATGAAAAAGAAAAGTAAGGGGAAGCAGGGGTCACACGTTCACTGGGCCCCAGCTTGTCCTGACGAGCAAGCTTCACGCCATTTGAAATCAGAAACACAGAGGCAAATGGTAGGGGAAGAGATAACGAGATATGCCACATGATGTATTAAAAGCAATACTGGGGCGATAACCTTGTCCCCCCTTCCCCCTAGTTGGCACAACCGCAATGAAGGACACCTTCAGTAGACGAAAACAGAATGATGACGGGAGACATGGGTCGAAAGCGACGGAACGTAATACTGAGTTGATCTACTCAGCAGTATCAAGCTCATCATGAGCAGAGGGCATTGGGTCCAGGGGTACTGCTGTTTGTGAGTGAAAAGAACGTTTTATAGGCTGGATTCCGAGGCGACTGACCTTTCCTGTCCTCACCGTTGGGGCCGTTCTCACGGTCCTCCTCACGACGCTCGCGATCATCGTCGCGTCTTTCCCGGTCATCCTTGCCATCACGTTCGCGGTCATCGGGGCTACGAGAACGGTCACGAGAACGGTCGCGATCACGTCGATCGTGGTCACGGTCACGGCGGTCCGAATCACGGTCGCGGCGGTCGTAGTCGCGGTCGGTGCGGTCAGCATCCCGTTCATACCGGTCCTCTCGACGAGGGGAATAGTCGCCGCCACGGCTGCGACGAGGGGATGGGGAACGACCACGGCGAGGAGGAGTGCGATCACGGCGACGATCACGGCCAGCATCGCGACCGGCGTCACGGGGAGCGTCACGACCAGAGCCAGAGTCAAAGCGCCAGGAAGCAGATGGAGGAGTTCGTGCCCACTGGAGACAGGTTAAGAGAGATTTAACAAAACTTTGCGGGTGGGAGAATATGCTTACCTCAATCTTCAGCAAATCATCGCGGCCGATACGCTTGTTGTGCATCTCATGGTAAGCATCATCAGCATCGCGGCGACTCTCGTATTCAACAAAGGCAAAGCTAAAAGATTTAGATTAGACAGGTAAAGCGGTTTCAGATATTATCATTCAACTCACAGTCGGCTGGAGGGAGTGCGCGGGGCAGGGATATCACAGCGAACAAGACGCCCATAACTAGTTCCAAAATCAGTTGAGCCAGCTCCAGGTACCGGTATCGAGAGAAATTATGATGAGGAATGACCAAGACTAGCTAACAGTTGCCCGAGTGAGACGGGGCAATGTAGACAGAAGCTTCCATGCCAATGTCACGCTAGTTGGAAGAAAGAAAAGAAGAGTGTCGTCCAAGGCATATATAGTGCCAATGGTCTTCATCGGGAGGTCGTCGGAAGGATAGGAATCGAAGTTCGTAGGTGCGAAGGTAGAGGCGACACGTACCGTTCGAATTCGTAGGCAAGATCGCGAGCACGGGTGCCATGGCCAAACCCGGTAACATACAGAGTAGTTCCAGAGCGAGAAGACATGGTGCCGTTAGCACAGAGCAATGGAAAAGAAAGAAGATTGGGTCAGCTGGAAAGAAGACGAAACTTGAAAGGAGAGGAGCTTAAGAAGCTTTCAAGAGGATAAAGAGTATGAGGAAGAGAGAGAGAGAGAGAGAGAGAGCCCAGAGCACAGAAAGAATTAGTGATGAAGGTGCTACGGTGGATCGAACATGCCAATGACGCAATCGATTTTAGTGTTTCTGTTCTTTTTTCTTTCCTCTTTTTATATACTTTTTATTTTGTGATAAGAATATGGTTTATATAATTTAGAAATGTAGACTATTTTATTTAAAAAAATCATTAGATCAAATTGATCTTTTGTCTACAATGATATGAGGTTTTTAGGCGTTTTTTTTACTATATGTACATGTAGTTTATGTGTTAGCTTACCCGTGGACCCCCAAGGTACGTAATATAAGTGGCGGATCGGGAGGTACCGTGTCTGTCGGTAAGTCGGGATGTTCTTCTCTTTCTCTCTCCTTTGAGACCCTTCATACACACCATACTCACTGATCTGTGCGGTCTTTTTTTCTTTTTCTTTCTTATTCTTGTTTATTGTCTTTTTTTCCCGCCTGTCCAACTACATCTCTTACAGTGAAGGGGGAAAAGCAGCAACTCCGGTCCAATAACCTATCCGATCATAGCAAAGCCCTTTCTTTTTGAGCTTGCTTCTCCTTTTTTGTTTGGCAAAGCCACCAACATTACCCTTTATACCTCAGTTATATGGCCATTTAAACAAGCAATTCACTGGACACAGGATCAATGATGTGCTTTTAGATCACCAAGCCTCGGGAAACAACCAACATTCATGGCTAGCACCACACCAATAGTGCTTCATCGCATTTGATTTGTAGCAACAGTCAAGCTTCATTTTTCTGATTCAAAGAATTGTGGGAAATCATTACACAACAAAACACAAAGGACTGCTTTATCAACCTCATCCACGAAAC
Source organism: Penicillium hordei (assembly GCF_028827395.1). Classification (NCBI taxonomy): domain Eukaryota; kingdom Fungi; phylum Ascomycota; class Eurotiomycetes; order Eurotiales; family Aspergillaceae; genus Penicillium; species Penicillium hordei. Next base: position 6,872,692 of record NW_026623142.1, read on the forward strand.
CGGATGTGCATATCGTCAACATGAGCCTAGATCGCCAGGATGCTATTCAGAAAGAGGAGTTGAAGGGTACAGGAAAGCCTGTCTTGCAGAATATGTCCAAGTTTCCCTCTGGTTCAAATCCAGCCAGGGTGAGAAGGACCCCCCCCCCCCCCCCTTCTCCATATGAGCTTGGAGGCTGACTGGTTGTTTAAAGCAGGATCTGATTAATGATCAAACTCCCTCAATGTTAGTTCGTACTAGAGAAAACCTCGCCGAACCCGTGGTGGCTGCATTCATGGCTGGTGGTGTGGCTGGTGCAGTTTCCAGGACAATAGTGTCACCACTGGAACGATTGAAAATTCTTCTTCAAATTCAAAGTGTCGGCCGAACAGAATACAGATTGTCAATCTGGAAAGCCTTGGTGAAGATGGGGCGGGAAGAAGGCTGGCGTGGCTTCATGCGAGGAAATGGAACAAACTGCATTCGCATTATCCCCTACTCCGCAGTACAGTTTGGGAGCTATAATTTTTACAAAAAAGTGGGTTGATTCCTATCCCTGCGGAACCAAGGTTAGATGCAAACTAACATCTCTTTGATCTAGTTTGTAGAGTCTCCCGATGGTGAGATGACCCCGATGCGTCGCCTTGTTTGTGGAGGTGTTGCCGGCATCACCTCAGTGACTATCACCTATCCTCTGGACATTGTTCGAACCCGGCTTTCCATTCAATCCGCTTCATTTGCCGATCTTGGAGCAAGAGACCCAAACCAAAAACTGCCAGGCATGTTCACCACAATGGCCATGATCTATAAAAATGAAGGTGGGGCAAAGGCTTTATACCGTGGAATTGCACCTACCGTTGCTGGAGTAGCCCCATACGTGAGTTTATCGAGTTAATTTGATTTGGTCATTTGGTCACAACTAACGAGCGACAGGTGGGACTCAATTTTATGACCTACGAATCGGTGCGCAAGTATCTAACACCGGAAGGGGATAAAAACCCCAGCTCATATCGAAAATTACTGGCTGGTGCGATTTCTGGAGCAGTCGCCCAGACCTGTACCTATCCTTTGTCGGTTCTTCTACTCTATTGGCTTAAGCCCTGTGAAACTGACTTGTTCCTTAGTGATGTGCTACGTCGACGATTCCAAATCAACACAATGTCGGGAATGGGTTACCAATACACCTCAATCTGGGATGCTGTGAGGGTCATCGTGGCTGAAGAGGGACTACGTGGACTCTTCAAGGGGATAGGGCCAAATCTTTTGAAAGTTGCTCCCAGTATGGCCAGCAGCTGGTTGAGTTTTGAAATGACTCGTGATTTCTTTGTCGGCTTGAATGATAGAGAATAGTTCAAATAATGTATGTACGTAGATATTTCTCCTCATTACTATTCAGAACATTTGATTATACACAATGCAGAAATATATAAACAATAGTGGACAAAAATGACCTAGATGACCTAGATGACCTAGATGTCCTAGATGTCCTAGATATGTAGATATAGATATGTATACTCTAGTTATTAGCAGAACTTGAAGATAAGGTTCATTTGTACTTTGTACGGAGTAATTCTCCAGGGCTAGATACAACGAGATCCACTCACCACGTGACCAGGTGGCAAATCAGAACAAAAGGTCAAAAAGTGTCACGTGGTTACAGCCAAGTCATGTGCCTCGCCTTTCCTAGTCAAGTCTAGCGTAGGGCTAAACCCACACACCACTGTCCAGCCGAAAGTCAAGGATCAAAAACCTCCTGCACTTTCCATACGGGTGCGACAGCAAGCTATTTCCCGGGAAGTCGACCAATACACAGCCATGGGTATGTTCAATCATCTCCATTCACTCGACTATCGCATCTTGCAGCGTTCATTCGAAACCTTTGCTTTTTTTCTCGTTCTCAGTCCATTCCACTGACAATTCATAAATCGCAGGTATCGACCTGGACCGCCACCATGTGCGGAGCAGCCACCGCAAGGCTCCCAAGAGCGACAACGTCTACTTGAAGGTTCTGGTGAAGCTCTACCGCTTCTTGGCTCGTATGACTCCCCGATTCCGAATTTCGTTTGCAGCGCAATTTCTGCAGGTGTACCGTTATATGAGGATTTTAGTGAGGCTGATATGGGATACTTGATAGGCCGCACCGAGTCCAACTTCAACAAGGCCGTCCTCCGTCGTCTCTTCATGTCGAGAATCAACCGCCCCCCGGTTTCCCTTTCTCGCGCTGTCGCCAACATCAGCGAGGCGCAGAAGGGCAAGACCGTCGTCGTTGTCGGCACTGTCACCGATGACAACCGCCTTTTGACCGTTCCCAAGCTGTCGATTGCTGCCCTCCGTTTCACCGCTACCGCTCGCGCTCGCATTGAGAAGGCTGGTGGTGAGACTTTGACCCTTGACCAGCTTGCTCTCCGCGCTCCTACCGGTGCCAACACTCTCCTCCTGCGTGGACCCAAGAACGCCCGTGAGGCCGTGAAGCACTTCGGCTTCGGTCCTCACACCGACAAGGTGCGTGATTACAAGTGGCAAATGAGATGGTGTGATTCAATTTTACTGACTCAAAACAGAAGCCGTACGTGGGAAGCAAGGGCCGCAAGTTCGAGCGGGCTCGTGGTCGCAGACGTTCCAAGGGTTTCAAGGTTTAAGGGACTTGACGGGGATGATGCGGTGTGTATGTATTGTGAAAGATGCATTGGCCACATTGACTTTCTCGGTGCCTGGAATCGTTCCAGTTCTGGCCAGAGACCTCAAGTCTGTGTACTTAAAAGTGGCGGGATGTCTTTGGTTGGACTGGAAAATGAGAATTTACGAATGAAGGGGCAAAAGAAAATTGAATCAGGCTTTGTCCTAAGTTTTTTCTTATGGGATTTTTCAAAGAAAGCAAGAAAAAAAAATCTTTTTTAAAATGATATCCTTCTATTGATGCGTTGCACTGGAGGCGATTACTGGCCTATGGGCAGATTAGTATGAAGATATTTCTTCCCTCCTTCACCATAGTCTGCAGCCCCGTGACCATTACCCCGGATCAAGTACTTGTAAATCGTCAAACCCTCCAGTCCCACCGGTCCTCGGGAATGAATCTTGTTGGTGCTGATGCCAACTTCGGTACCAAATCCAAACCGCATGCCATCGGCAAACCTAGTAGATGCATTCCAGAAAACACCCGCGCTGTCAATTCCGCTCATGAACATATCTGCCGCTTCTTTTGACTGGGTCAAAATGAGCTCAGTATGCTTGGAGGAATGCATGTTTATATGGGAAATGGCAGCCTCCACAGCCGCGGTCGGAGAATCGGTCGAGGGAATTGTTTTCACAGCTAACACAAGGTCCAGAAACTCAGTGTTATAATCGGATTCGGTGGCCGTTTGTACTCGCGCTGATATCTCAGCTGGCAATGTCTTTGTCAAAGCAGATTTTGAATCAGGATCACAACGAAGAGTCACGCCTTTTTCTAGGAGTGCAGCAGCTACCGCCGGGAACACAGATTCAAGGGTATCCTCGTGGACAAGCAACGACTCCAATGCGTTGCAGGCCGCTGGATAGTCCGTTTTCGAATCGACAATCACCTTCACAGCGGTATCGATATCGGCATCGGCGTGTATGTAAGCAGAACAAAGGCCATCGGCATGTCCAAGCACAGGAATTTTCGTATTCTCTTTCACGAAACGGACAAGTTCGTTGGAACCTCGAGGAATGACAAGGTCAATCAGCGAATCCTGAGCCAAGAGAGAAGACACCGCATCGCGTGTCTTGACCAGTTGGATCGATGACACTGGCACCCGAGATTCGGCGATAGCTTTAGAGACAACGTTTGCGATTGCCGCAAAGGACTCCATGGATTCCTTCCCACCTGGAAATTTGTGTCAATTGAACAATATCATGAAAGTTTCATAAGGGCGTGCGTGTACCTTTCAGAATAGCAGCGTTACCTGACTTGATAGCCAACGCAGCGATGTTCGCTATTACCTCTGGGCGGGCCTCAAAGATAATCAGCAGAACACCGATGGGGCAGCTAACTCTTTCGAGTGTCAAACCATCGTCAAGGAGGGTTCGTAGTGTCACTTTCCCAACTAAGATTGTATTGTGTTAAGTTCTGTCTTTGCGAAGCTCAAAGATTAGAAAATGCACTCACTAGGGTCATCCAAGTCTCGCACACTCAAGATTCCATCAAGCATGTCTTTGTATTTTCCAGGCCGCGACAGGTCAAGTCTCTTGAGTACGCTATGACTCAAATTCCCGCTCTCGGCCGCAATAGTAGCAATTTCCACATCCCTAGCGTTGGCTTCAAGGATCTCCTTTTCGTTCGTTTTCAATGCATCATGAAGTAAGGTCAAAGCTTTATTGCGATCATCATTGTTTAAAGTTGCAAGGCGACGAGAGGCAAGTGATGCGCTCTGGGCAGCATCAACTGCTGCAGATTCGGTCAATGGCATGATGTCAAATAATCTCCGCTCCTATAAGGATTGAACAATAAGTGCGGGAAAAGAAGTGATGGTCGTGAAGACTTCGAAGACTTAAAGAAGAAAGGGAGAAGAAAAATATAAATCGAGTCAAAAAGTGTGGAGGGGCACGTTATCGATCCCGCTCGTCTCGGATTTACCCACCTCCCCGAGGTCTCCAATCTCCATCAACACCCTACGTCACACTTCTTTTACAATACAATCCCCGTGGGAAATACCTACAACCTAGTCTTCTTTTACCAGATATTTCATCGAATCTCTTTTCTGCCCCTTCGCTCTTCCCTTCCTCATCCAACCTTGAGTGTCCATTGTATTGCAATCCGGACATCAATATATCCACACCGGTTTGAAAGAAGATCACCTTGGCGCATTTGACGCCGAATTATCTTGTGCTCTTCTTTCCTACATCGCCAGGATGACACTCCTCTCGGATATTGTATCCGCATCGGCAAATTTACATCACTCTAACCACCTACCCAGCGACGAGTATGACCGTCGGATCCGCGACCTAGTTGAATATTTGAGACGGCTACAAACAACCAAGGCACTCGACTCATTTGCTAATGATGAGCCTTTTCTCGATGTAAGCAGCTTTACTTACACCAAGTCTTGTGTGTGAAAGTTCTATGGGTTCGCAGCTAATATGCATTTGTCTCTAGCATTTTGACCCAGCGATAGATTCTATCCCGTATCTTTTCGTGCTACGAGTGCAAATACAAAAGGCACAGGAACTGAATGCCGATTCACTTCCAGCGGATCTCCGCCCCTCGGGAAGGCTATGGACGTGCGCTACACATTTTTTGGCCAGTTTCGATAGGGTTCAAGTCAGATACGCTGGACGAGAATGGCGCCTTCTTGTTGAACTCGTGGGGCAGGCCTCACAAGCTGCATCAATGGCAAGTCAGCTGTTTTCCAACTTTTCTTGTGTTCAATTGCTAACCTAACCCTGCACAGCCACTACTAGGCGCTACGCTGGTTAAGGACGCTATGCTTCGTCTTGACCCATCCTGTGCCGTTTTCACCTCGAGTCACCTTTTGCTTGTCCGACTTTGTCTCCAGGCCAAAGCATATTCTTGTGCATTACCGGTCTTGAATAAGCAGATCTGTCATTTCCCAATTTCGCTGGGGCGCCCCTCTTCAGACCCCTCGGTGCTCTGCGCGGATCACGGCTCAGGTGTATCCTTTATGACCGAAGCTTCTGGGGTTTCATCCAAGCTATCATACCGAGACTACTTGCAGTACTTTCTTTATGGTGGTATGGTGTACATGGCCTTGAAGGAGTGGCGCAATGCACTTCATTTCCTTGGGATTGTCATCTCTACTCCGGGCACTAGCTCCGTGAGCTTGATTATGGTGGAAGCCTACAAAAAATGGGTGCTGGTAGGCTTACTCGAAAAGGGCAAGGTGAGTTTCCTCTTCGCGAAAAGAGAAAATAAAAGAAACTCTCGACAACAATAGCCCTACTATTTTCTTGGGCTAACTGTTTTTGTGGGCAGCTCTGTCCGCCTCCAAGCATCACAACACCCCATGTGGTGAAAGTGTATCAATCACTTGCGAGGCCCTATATCATTCTTGCTCATGCATTTGAACGTGGTGATTTGAAGAGACTTAATGCTGAAATTGATGCTGCCAAAGGGGTCTGGTGCGCGGTAGGTGGTTGCTCTAATTAACACTGTAGGTTGTGTTGTTTTGACATTCAAGGCTAATGTCACCGCTTTAGGACAATAATTTCGGTCTCGTTTCCCAGGTAGTGGGCGCTTTCTTCAGTCAAACCGTTATCAAGCTTGGGAAGACCTTTGCAGCTTTAACGATGGCCGACCTTTCAAAGCAGGTGTTTCCCTCCCCTGTGTGTGCAGAAGTCACTGGATCCGCTGTTTCATCCATCATCATGTCTAGTGCTTTGAACGCGACATTGGTGGAAACCAAAGATCATGCTGAGGCTTCTATGCTACGTTTCTCATCCATTCATTCGTTGCCTCAACTCTCTCGTGAGTTGGACTTACAGTCCCAACTCAAGCAGGAGATGAAGCTGATGGAGACGCTGGTGATTAATCTTGGGGAAACCAATAATAACCTGGGACTAAGTGATGATTACGTTGATAGCCTACATAAGGGTCAGGTTTGGTCAAGTTCTAGTGAAGTCAATCCTATTGTAGGGGGGATGCTGGACTTGAGATGGATGAAGATCTGATGGGTGACATGTCCTGATTTCATCTTTATGGTATCAAAAACCAATAAGGACTAGATAGTCTTGCTTTGAATATACTGCTTGTGGTAGTAGTCCATCATAGTGCATATAGACTGATTGGTGTTGATTGTGATAAATGTTAGGGGCTGATAGTCATACGGTGAGGATCCCGCCTACGCCTTTTTTTTACCCGCGTCTGGTTTACTTACCATTTCCGACTATTAACTAACTAACGTATTCGGTAAGCGAGCGGCCACTGTAAGCGAGCGGCCACTGTAAGCGAGTGGCCACCCCAACTAAAAACGCGTCCATAAATTAACCGGCCCCTATAATTCTTTTCCAAAAAATACGGACCCCCGCAAGCGAGGGTCCGCCACCCATATGAAAGGGATCACCTAAATGAAAGATTTTTTTGAATTCTAACCATCTCACTTCTACTATAAGCCATACCACTAAAAATGCCTAAAACCAATAGAAATATAGAGGATTAGCTTCTTAAAGCCCTCGACTCTCTCTCTGAGCAAACTAAGCCTAATATCTCGAAGACTACGCGGGAATTTAGGGTTCTAGATAGCCGTCTTCGTCGGCGTTAGAAAGGTAGAAAATCCCTTTTTTAACGACTACTAAATAGCCGGAAGCTTAGTCCTATATAGGAGAAGGCTTTATATAAGTATATTAATTACTTTAACGCGGTCGGAGTATTAATAAACCGCCGCTAAATTGCTATTATAGCTAATTTAATTCTCGAGGAAGATTGTTATAACGAGTCTATTCTACTACTATAAATCGGCGACTACTAGCTAAAGCGTTTTCTTAAACGTAATCCTAAGTACTACGTATAACGCTAGCGAGCTCTCGATATTAAAAGAGCTACTATACTCGATAAAACGGTCGTAGATAGGTAGTTTAAAGACTACGAGCGTATTATAACTAAGTATAGTATATACTAATAAGATATCTATAATTTTAACGAAACCGGCTTTTAAATCGGTATCGGAAGAGATTAATTTATTATTATAAGATATCTAAAAAAGAGGCTATTTAATAGATCTATTACTAATCGTAAATCTATTACTATTTTAGAAGCTATTTTAGCCGATAGTTTTACCTACCCGCCGCTTATAATCCTAAGCGCTAAGTAGGTATTACTACGCTAGTTTAACGCTATTAAAGGCGACGAGTATCTTACTATAACCGATACCGGTTATATTAATAATACTCTAGTATATTAGTAGATCTAGCTCTTTTATAAGTAGATAATTAGTCGTATACTTAGCCGAAAGAGGCTTATTTTATATAATTATTTTAGATCCTATTTAATATACTAATTTATCGAATTTTATAAGAAGAATAATATTATCTTATTCTTCTTACTTTTATATATAAGCTATATATTATAACCTCTCGATATCGGCGTATTTAACGTATATAGATACTAATATAGTAAGGTAGTTAAAGCGGCTATAATAACTAGATACCGCCGATTTTTAAAGGACGAATTCCTATATTTAATTAGGGAAATCCGTCGAAAAATCTTTAAACTATATATAATTAAGCTTAGTTTTAAATTAACTAGCCTTTAGCCTATTAATTCTAAGCTTATTACTAATAAATTAGAGACTTATAATCTAGTACCCTAGTCGGATATACTATCAATTACCTTATAAAATACCGAGTTTAGTACTCTAAAAACTACTAAAAAAGTAAGACGGATTAGCCTATAGCTTAATTAATATAATCCTATATCTTAGCGCTTTAAAGAAGGGCTAGTAAAGCTTATAAAGGGGGCTAAGGTATAGGCTACCTTAGCTCGCTAGCTTTAACGGGAATTCGATTTAATATAAGCTATTTTAAGAGTACGCTACGCCCGGTATAATACTTCTCGCCGCTATATACGAATCACTAGGATTATTAATTTAAACTAAGTAAAAGAAATAAAGAGAAAGGAGTATAAATTGACTAAAAAAGCGGATTAAGAAAAGACGAAGCGGAAGTAGAAGAAGGTATTAATCGAAATTAGGAAGTATAGTAGAGCTAAATAACGTACTATAGTACTATAATTTTATATATTAGTAGTAAATTAGTTAATTGATTTATTCCCTATTTTTAATTAATTAATTTACTATATTATATTATAGAAAATAGAGGTTGAAGTTAAATTTATAAAAAATCTTTCATTTGGGTGATCCCTTTCATATGGGTGGCGGACCCTCGCTTGCGGGGGTCCGTATTTTTTGGAAAAGAATTATAGGGGCCGGTTAGCACTTAGTTAATTCAACCACCCACTATGCCACCAATACGTTCCCGGAGCTCTAAAAATTTAATAGAGCAAGAGGCTAGGATCTTACTAACTATCTAGGCTTTTAGGAATCGAGAAATCTCTTCAATTCGTGAAACCGCCCGCCGGTTTAACGTACCGAATTCAACTCTCGCTATACGCCTCTGTGGCTTATAAAACTACGCGATTTCTCGCACTAACCTATAGAAATTGACCTAGACTAAAGAGGAATCTCTTAAAAAATAGATTCTCTCTATATATCTATATAGAGTAACCCCCTAGTCCTCTATAGTATAAGAAATAGCGGATCTTCTTCTTTAGAAACGTAGTACTACCCCGGTTCTTTCGGTTAGCTAAAACTAGGTTATAAAATTCGTAAAAATAATATCCTCTCCTCTCCTCCCGATTCTTAAAACGATATAACTATAAGCGTACGAAATATAAAGACCCTAAAATTATTAGGGAGTAGTTTAATCTAGTTTAAAAGACTATTTTTTAATTTAGAATCGACCCCGACGATATCTATAACTTCGATAAGACCGGTTTTATAATAGGGTTAACTATAACTATAAAGGTTATTATATAGAGTAAATACTATAGTCGGAGGCCGGTTTTATAATCTAGAAATTGTAAATAGATAATAGTAGTTAAATATATAAATACTTCTAAATAGGTCCTTCCTCCGTATATAATTTTTAAAGATAAAGTCTTTATTAAATTATAATTCGATAGCTTTTTAAAGGATTAGCGCTTCGAAGTTAGTCCTAATAGCTAGACCTCCGATAAAATTAGACTTTATTAGCTTAAAAAGCTCTTTATTCTTAGTACTATATATATAAAGAGGGTATACCGGCTTTTAATACTTAACGGCTATAGAAGTTATTTAATATCTAAATTTAATAAACTTTATAAATAAAATAAAGTTATACTAATCTATATACTAGCGTATTTATCTTATCTTTTATAACCTCTTAATATTAGTTATTTTATAGTATTAAAATATATATATAGTCGGATAGTTAAGTTAAAAATACGGAACGGAATCAATTATATTGACAAACTTGACTTCCTCGAAGTATACCCCTTCGTACGAATTGAAGCTTTTAAATCGGAGACGATTAAAAATAGCTTCGTAGTAGCTAGTTTAGTCCCTTTTAAACCGGAGAGAGTGATCTTAAAGCTTAATATATAGCTTCGAATACCTACCCCCCCCCCCTAGCCGGGGGAGTAAATCAAGTCGAAATTTTATACTAAAAATACTAGCTATAGAGAAAGAACTACGTCGGTAGGCTTCGTCAATTAAAGCTTTACTTCGTACAAGATCTCGAAGCCCGCCGAGCCTATCGGATCGTGCATTAAACCAGCTTATAAAGGGCTTCCGTCTTACAATATAAGGTGCTATCTTACTCGCCAAAGAAAATAAGGAATTACGCGCTGCCAACGAGAAGTAGAAGCAAAAGCGTACTCGATCCCGGAGGCAGATACTAGCTGAAGCAGGCTTAACAGTGCAAGAAGCCTCTCAATTAATTATTGAGCCGGTGGAAGGAAGCAATTGAAGCACCTCCCTCCCCTGCACGAAGAAGCCCTTCGCCGGCTTTACAACCACGTACGCGGGCCCCGCCAAAGTGCAGTGGTTGTGGAGAAATAGGACATAAGATTAATAGATGCCTAGCTAGATAGATCATTTTAGTGTATTTAATTTAATAGAGTTTTGGTTGAGATATATGCATTTGAAATTAATATATTAGTTGGGGTGCGTAGCTCGGTTGCGTGCGCAGCTCGCTTACCGAATACGTTATTAGTTATCGTAATTAATTAATAATCCTATATTAAGTCTATAATTAAGTCCGACTATATAAAAAAGCCTCTTCTACTATATCGCTAACTTACCGGTTTCTAAAATAGTAAATAGCTCCGCTTCTATTATCGATATTATAATAGTTCTCTATTTATTAGCTTTCTAATCGACTATAATATCGAAAAGCTTATAGAGAAAGCCTTTTAAGCTTTTCTAATCGATATAATCGCTAAATAAAGTATTACTTAATAAATAGAATATAGATATATAATATATTGAATAATATTTAAGAGTAAAGAAGCGAGTATTATATATAATTATTAAATTAATCGATTTACTACCTCTCTATATTCTAGCCCTAGATTTATAAGGAATTTAGCTAAGTAGCTAGCTATCTTTACTATATCTAGACCAGTAATAATAATAGGATAAAGAGTAGAACTAAGTTTTTATTAATATTTATAAACCTACTTTTTAGTTACTACTCCGGTAAACTTATTTATATAGTTTATATATAATAGGGTTTTATACTTACGTTTACTAATAAGTCTATATTTAGCGGCTATAAAAGAGATATATAAATCCTAGTAGAGCTAGAGCTTATACTTCTAGATATCTTAGAGAATTTATATTCTAAGAAACTAAGCTATTTCTCCTATTTTATAAACCTTCTAGTATCTCTTTAGTTATTACTTTAGTTAGATTATTTTCTAATACTTCGGTCGGTAAAATATTATAATATTATTATTAATATAGAAGAAGATAATTAGACTATTATTTATAAATAAGTAAGGATCCTCTAGGATAAGTCTAAATCTAAGCTTTTTAAATATATAAGTAGCCTTTTATTATTATAAACGCGGTAACTTTCTAAGACTATAAAGTACTTTTAATAATCTCTAAGTATTATTTCTATTATAGAAACCTTCTAGTATTTAGGTATAAATAATTTTATCTAGATTATTATTTAGAAATATATTAATAATATTAAGTTAAATACTATAATAAATATAAAGATTACTTATATAATATAAGTAATAAGTATTATTACTCTTTTTTCTTTAGAGTTAATAGTTTAAAGATTATCTTATATATAAATTTATATTTTGAACTTTATTAGAAAGTTATTACTATAGAGCTTATAGATAAATATTTAAATAAAAGGAAGTATCTATATACTTCTATCTTATAATTAGGATTCTGTTTAGTAGATTCCCTTAAACTTAATTAATTCTACTTCTAAATCTATTATAATAAGAAAATCTTTAGAGAATAGATAGTTTAATATTTTCTTTTATATTAATAATTTAAAAGGAAGATTATTATAATATCGATAAGGCTAAAGTCGACTTATAGAAAGCCTTATTATAAATATAGTAAGTATAGCTTTATAGTCTTTAGTATTATTATATATAAAATAACTCTTTATATTTATATAAATATATACTTTTTATTTTCTTTTCCTTTTAATATTATTAGATAGAGTTAAATCTCTATAAATTAAGCTTTTTACTAAACGCTAAATCTTTTATATAGATATTACTTAGGCTTATAAGAAGGACCTAGAGATTTACTATTATAGCGAGTTAGAAGCTTATACTTCTTCTCAATAATCTATTTTATAGACTAATAATTGAATCGGCTTAGTAAATACTATTTTAGGCCTAATTATCTATCTTTATAATTTATATAAAATAACTACTATAAAGGGCTTATTTTCTAGTATAATAGGTTTATATAAAACTATTATTAATAGTATTATAATTAAAGATATTTCTTTACTTTTTAGTAGTAGAATCTCTATTAATTATAGACTTTATAAAATACTTTCTAATAAAGATATAATACTTAGTAATAATAATAAAATTATCTAATAATATTATACTTATTATTTAAAAAGAGAGGACTTTTCTTTATATCGAATAGTTATTTATTAATTCCCTACTTATAATTTAAGAGTTAGTTCTTTAAATCTCTATATTAAAATAGGTTCTATTTCTAGATTAAGTACTTTTTATATATTTTTATTTTATATAATTAGTATAATATTAGCTTAGCGAACTATTTATTTAAGCTTTATATTAAGTTTATCTTTTTCGATAATTTTAATATATTTAATTTATTAGATCTTAGGAGTCTTAAAAGGATATTTCTTATAATTTAGATTTTTATTAAAAGTTATATTATAAATATATTTATAACTATTTATATATAAAAACTAGACTTTCTAAATATTACTTATTTAGTATCCTACTAAGTAGCTTATTTTTACTTAGTAATATATCTTATTTAATTATAGAATTCTCTAGATTCTTATATATATATAATAATTATAGACTTTTAGATTTAAAAAAATTAATAAGAATAAAGATATCTATTCTTTATTAGTAAAATTCTTATTATAGAACGATCTACTTTTTTAAATTAAGCTTTATAAGTAATTTATTTAGTATATAGATAGTAGCTTAAATAGCTTTTAACTAGAGATTTTTAGAAAGTTAAGAATCCTTAAAAAGTACTCTTACTTTAATAATAATTACCTCTTTAGATTACTTTATAAAGCTATTTTACTCTAAGATTTTAATAACTATTTATTAGATTATAATCCTATTTTTATAAAGAAAGCTAATAATCTTATAGCTAATTAATACTTTATTATTAAAGTAAAAAGTATAAATTAATAGATTAAATTAAGTTTATATTTATAAAATAAATTATATAATTATTTATTAATAATCGCTCTTTCTTTTATGAATAATCGTTTAGTAATAGTAAATCGCTTAGTATTAAAAAAAGTAATTATAAATACTATTAGAAATATAAAATCTATTTATAGAAGTATAAAGAAATTACCTATCTTTTTAAGCTTAGAAAAGATCCTTTTAATTATCTTACTAATAATAGTAAGCTTATTAAAGTCGGCTTTAAATCTCTTTTTTTTATAAAGACTACTAAAATAAGATTATAGTAAAAGCTAGATAAGTACTTTACTTTTAATAAAGTAAGAGTAATAGGCTTACTAGAATAGCTTATCGTCTAAAGTTAGTCTTTACTAATTTTACAAAGCTTTATTATTATATCGCTAACTTTAAAAAAGCTATCGACCTCTCTAAATTCGATAAAAAGGCTTTTATTATTAGTAATATATTTACTAATTACTAAATTAACTAACTATCTATCCTTAATTATATATTAAGAAGCTTTTTTAGTTAGAAATATAGTATTAACTAGTAAGAGAGTAGTATAAGATACTAGAGAGTATACTTATTACTTAATTTACTTAATCTCTTATTAGGCTAATATAATTAAAAAATAACTATCTTTATCTTTATCTATTATTATAAAGTAAGACTAAGTAGATAGTTTTTTTTTATAGTAAGTTTCGTTTATAACTCCTCTATTATCTCTTTTACTTTACTTTTTAGCTTCTTACTATTTATATTAACCTTCTTTTTTACTTTTAGATTTAGTTTTTAGTTATTAGGCCTTACTATTTTAATAAAATAGGGGTATATAACGAAATAATACTTCTCTCTATATATATATATATTAGTTTTTATATCTTCTTATTTAACTAGATCGTTTTACTAGCTAAGAAGGCGTTTAATCTAGCTTCCTACTCGCTATTTAGTATTATAAAGGCTCTTTATAACGCTTTACTCTTAGATTTCTTCCTATTAAAGAGTACTCGCTTAGAGCGGTAAGCGTTAACTATATTTATAAAGGTTATTAGTTATTCTACTTCGAATACCCTTATATACTATTAATAATAGAATTATAGTTTAAGAGGTAAAAGTACTTAGAGAAAGTTATAAATAGTATTTTCTGTCGAATACCAAGTCCGAATACATGGTAGAAACCAGGTAATATACCGGAAACATCATGTGACATTGGGTACCAGACATACCATACAAAAGTGCGTATTACAGTTAGTCATCATAGTCCGCATACATTGTTGAAATAGCGGGTTTTGTCATGTTTAGTTAGTTAGAGTTGTTAACATTGGTCATTTATACCATACATTGTTCGTATACCAGCTTTCCGTCAGTTATAAGCCCGGAATCGTTCTATTAAACCTAGCTATCGTCGAATTGAGGTTAAAGTGACACTATATCGTTACCCCCGTCGCCGAAGCTAACCCCTAAACTAACCCCTAAATTAAGAATCGGAAGCCTATCTATAAAGGACAACGAATATTAAATAGCTAAATACCTTTCCGCGGGTATATCCTCTCGCGTTATACTAAAAGATATAACGATATAGGATATATAGCTAGCTAATATTAAATCGATTGTAGTGCAATTCGACGTATAGGAGCTATATAATCCTAGTAATAATAAGAGACTAGAGCCGCTAGTAGTACCTAAGAAAGTTATCTTAACTATAGAAGTATATTCTAATACGGTGAATAAGAGGCTAGAACTAGCTACTCTATAGGTTATTATATAATCTCGATCTATTAGCTCTTAATAGCCTATTATTATACTTAGTAGATTACTACTAATTAGTAATAGATAGGTCTATAATATTACCTTCCCTCTTCTTAGGAGTTTCGTCCCTAAGACTTATAAAGCTATAGTTCCCCCCTTAGGTAGGTAATAGATTTCTTTTTCTTAAAATAATACGTCCTCGTTATACCTAAACGAAAGGCTAACTCTATTTCTTTACTTATTCCTAAAATTTCTTCCGATTCTTCTAATACTTATTATCGTTAGGCGACTTATATTAAGGATAATAGTTTTATTACCTCTATCTCCTATAATTACTATAAATCGGTGGGTATTATTTATCTAATAGATCGTTCCTATTAATATTCGAAATATACCTTATATACTCGTATAGGTCGCGTATATAAGCGTGACTTTTATACTATATAGGAATAGGATTTATTATATTATATTAAAACTAAACTTTCTTCGGATCTTAAAATAAATCAAAGTAAACTTAACTTATTAGAATCTAAGTTAAGCGAACTATTAGCTTATCTTATAGAGCTATATTAAAGATTATTAAATAAATAAAAATAATACTAGGAAGCTATATCTAGATAACGTTAGTTATAAATAAATATCTTTCCTAAAATAAAAGGGTTTTAAAATATCGGAATATAATACTAAACTCCTTTAAATTCTCGATAAAAAGTAAATATCCCTAGAGTAGGCTTCCTTTTCTACTCTCGATCTTAAGTAGCTTATTACTACTACCGATTATCCGAACTTTAATTAGATATTAGTAGAGATTACTAATCTCTTTACCTTTTTCTAAGATAAATCCGGTTTTATACCTTCCTTACTTTCCGCTATATAGGGGTCTTTTTCGCCTATTAGTAATACTATTAAATAAGCTAATAGTAACCCCTTAGGTTCTAGATAGGTTCCTATATATTTTTTAAAGTAGGGTACCCTTTCTACTAAATTAGGAGTTATTACTAATTATTATATTATCTATCCGATAGGATTCGTTCGACTTTATATTTATCTTTAGTTTTCTCGATTTCTATATTAGTTATAATTTCGGTATTATCTAGTATTAGTTCGAGTAATAAGATATAAAATACTATATAGAGTTTTTATATACTTTTAGGTAGCTTTAAGCGATAATTTACTAGTCCTAATTTTTCTTTAATCTTAAATAGTTCTAGTTATAGGTAGTCTAATTTATTACTAGGTCGCTCGCTTAGTTTTAATATTACGTTATAATAGGTAAACCTTTTCTCCCTCCTTAAGGTTAGGTCCCTTTCTATAGTAATTATTATAATATTTCTTTATATATAGATTAATAAAGTTAATATCTCTAGCTAGTTATATATATAGCTTCCTTAGTCTACTAGCCTTTAGCCTCGCTAATTCTACTATAGCTATCTTATTAATTAGTTCTCTATATATTATTAGATTATATCTATAATTTATAAAGAATAGTATTTTATTAGTCGTAGAGTACGTTATATTATTATATACTAACTATACTATTAGTAATAGTCCTACTTAGTTATCTTACTAGTAGTTTATATAGTATTATAGATACTATTTTACTATCTAATTTACTCTTTCTATTTAATTATTAGTTTATAGGTAGTATATAATAGAGAGTCTAAGCTTAATACCTATCTAGTCTATAAAAGACTTCTATATATTTAATATAAATAACTTATCTCTATCCGATATAATTTTACTTAGTATTCTATAGTTTATAACTATATATTAAAGTATAATATTCGCTATTTAATTAGTATCGATAGTTTCTATAGTCGGGATTATATAGGCGTACTTAGTAAGCCTATCGACTATAATTATAATTATATTATATCTATTTAAGATTAGTAACTTTATAATAAAGTCTATTATAATCTATTCTTATAGTTAGGTTAGTATCTTAGATAACTATAATTCTCTAAAAGATATATATTATATAGATTTATTCGGTTAGTATATATTATAAATATAGATATAGAATCGAACCTTTCGTTATATATTCGGAAAATAATAATTTCGTATAATATATTCGATAGTTTTTTCTACTCCTATATATTTATATAAGATATTATTATAGTATTAATATATAACCTTATCTCTTAGCTCGCTTAGAATATATATTAATCTATATATATAGAGTAATCTTTAGTCGTTCTTAATAAGTTTTCTACCCTTTTTAATAAATTAATTAATTATATCTTCTTTTAATATATCTTTAATTTTTTATAGTAAGTCGTTATCTTTAACTTCTATTATTATAGCTAGTAATTACTTATTATATAAAATAGTATTATTAGAGTTTTATCTTAATATAGTAGAATCCGCTATTTTAG
Organism: Penicillium hordei; assembly: GCF_028827395.1. Taxonomy (NCBI): domain Eukaryota; kingdom Fungi; phylum Ascomycota; class Eurotiomycetes; order Eurotiales; family Aspergillaceae; genus Penicillium; species Penicillium hordei. The sequence continues at coordinate 6,890,194 of NW_026623142.1, forward strand.
TTCCTAATTTATAATCTAGTTATCTATTTAAAGCGTCGGCTTATCTATTTTCTATTCCTTTATAATATTCGATTCTAAAATTATATTATATAACGTATTCGGTAAGCGAGTGGCCACTGTAAGCGAGTGGCCACCCTAACTAAAACCTACTAATTTAAATGCATATACGTCAACCAAAACTCCATTAAATTGAATAAACTAAAATCATCATCTATCTAGACATGTCTCTCTTCTATGTCCTGGCTTCCTACATATTCTATACCCCGGGGGGGCTGCGTACGTGGCTGAATAGCCGATTCTCTAGGTATACCGGGGCCGGGGGGAGGTGCTTTAGTTGCTTCCTATTGCTGTATAATTAATATAGAGGCTTCTTGAACTGAGAGGCCTTCTTCTATAGGTATATGCCTTCGGGATCTAGTACGCTTTTGCTTCTGCTTCTCGTTAGCGGCGCGTAATTCCTTGTTTTCGTTAGCGAGTAAGATAGTACCTTATATTATAAGACGGAAGCCCTTTATAAGCTGGTTTAATATACGATCTAACGGGCTAGGCGGGCTCTGAGATCTTATACGAAGTAGAGCTTTAATTGATAAAGCCTGTCGACGTAGTTCTTTCTCTATAAAAGGGGTTTTTAGGGTAAAATTCCGGCTTGATTCACTCCCCCTACTCGGAGGGGGGGTAGGCGTTCGGAGCTAGATATCGAGCTTTAAGATCACTCGGTCGGGTCTAAATAGTACTAAACCGGCTGCTACGAAGCTATTTTTAATCGTCTCCGATTTAAAGGCTTTAATTCGTACGAGGGGGTATACTTCGAGGAAGTCAAGTTTGTTAATATAGTTGATCCCGTTCCGTATCTTAGTTTTAACTATCCGACCGTACGTACGTTTTAATACCGTAAAATAACTAATATCTAGAGGTTGTAATAGATAAGATAAATATACTAGTATATAGATTAGTATCACTTTATTTTGCTCGTAAATTTTGTTAAATTGAGGTATTAAATAACTTCTATGGCTATCGAGTATTAAAAGTCGATACCCCCCCTTCGTACGTAAAGAAGTAGTCGGAATAAAGAGCTTTTCGAGCTAACGAAGGCTAATTTTATCGGAGGTCTAGCTATTAGGACTAACTTCGAAGCGCTAATCCTCCGGGAGGCCGTCGAACTATGATTTAATAAAGACTTTGCCTTTAAAAACTATATACGGAGGAAGGGCCTAGCTAGAAGTATTCGTATACTTAATAATAGTTATCTACTCTCGATTTCTAGGTTATAAAACCGGCCTCCGACTATAGTATTTACTCCTCGTAATAACCTTTGTAGTTATAGTTAATTCTATTATAAAGCCGGTCTTATCGAAGTTATAGATATCGTCGGGGTCGATCCCAAATTAAAGGATAGTTTTTTAAATAAGATCAAACTACCCTTAAATGATTTTAGGGTCTTTATATTTCGCGCGCTCGTAGTTATATCGTTTCGAGAATCGGGAGGAAAGGAGAGGATACCGTTTTATATAGTTAAATACCTATTTTTCGCCGACCGAAAGAACTAGGGTAGTTCTACGCTTTTGAAGAAGAAGATCTGCTATTTCTCGTACTATAGAGGGCCGAGGGGCCGCTCTACGTAGATCTATAGAGAGAATCTATTTTTAAAGAGACTCCTCTTCAATTTCAGTCAATTTCGAGCAATTGGCGCGTGAAATCACGCGGTGTTATACTCTATCAATTCGGCGGCGGAGAGTTGTACGCGGGACATTGAATGTACGCGTAGTAAGAGAAATAGAGCTAATATCTCTATTTTTAAAAGCCTGGATAGCTAATAAGATCCTACCCTCTTGCTCTATTGAATTTTTAGAGGATTGAGAGCGTATTGGTGGTATAGTGGGTGGTTGAATTAACTAAGTGCTAATTCATGGACGCGTTTTTGGTTGGGGTGGCCACTCGCTTACAGTGGCCACTCGCTTACCGAATACGTTAGAGGTTTCGGCCTATTACGTTTATTATCTTATTAATTTCTTTATTATAGTAAAGAACGTAAGATTCTTATAATCGGTCTTAACTATTACTATATATTTTACTCTTTCTAGATATACTCTTTAGACTTAGAACGCTAATACTATAGCTAATAGTTCTTTATTATATATATTATAGTTAAGTTCTATTAGAACTATCTTCCTCGATTAAAATATAACTAGTCGGTACTTACTATTAGTTCCTAGTTATATTAGTCTTACTCTTAGAGTATAGTATAATATATCGGTTTCTATAATAATTAGTTAGTTATAGCTAAATATAGCTACAATTATTCCTTTATTAAAGAGTTTCTTAAGGTCTTAGAATAATTTATCTACTACTTTATCCTATAGGAATTTCTAGTCTTTCTTAGTAAGATAGTAAAGTCCTAATATAACTCTAGTATATTTATCGATAATCTTCCGATAATAATTAGCTAGACTAAGAAATTATTATACTTCCTTTATATTTTTAGATATCGGCTATTCTATAATACTTTTAACCTTATCTTCTTCTATCCCTAGTCTATTAGGGGTAATATAGTATCTAAGGAAAGTCGTTTCCTAAACGTAGAATTTATATTTCTTTAATTTAAGAGTAACTTCTACTTCTCTTAGTTTCTTTAATATAAGTCTATTATATTTAATATAATCTTTAATTATCTCTAAAAAGACTAGAATATTATCTAGATATTCCTTAATCGCTTTAAAGATAAAGTATTAGAATATTACTAATATATTAGTAAGGCTAAAAGGTATAACCTTATATTCGTAATATCTAAATTTAATTTTAAATACTATTTTCTATTTATAACCTAGCTTAATCCTAATACGATAGTAGGTATTAGTAATATTATACTTTAAGAAGTACTTAGTATATCTAATCTTATTTTATATCTTATTAATTAAAGGTAGCGGGTATCGATCTTTAATAGTAATTAAATTTAAATATCGGTAATCTATATAAAGTCGAAGACTCCTATCCTTTTTTAGTATAAAGATAATAGGATATCTAGCTTCTAACTTTGAGACTTAGATAACGTATTTCACCACCGAGTGGCCCACCCCAAAACACCATAGTAAATGCGATATTTTACAACCTTATATAGCAACAACCACGTTCTTATTTGATTCCATTATCACTCGATAGCTATTGATAAGGATTTCAAACACCATATATTAATTTTAAGAGAATCGAACAACTATATTATCACGGTATCAAAAATTACGTTACTAAAAGCTAGAATCAAATATAGCGCAATCATAAAGTCATAAATATTTTCTAAACTCCCTAGAGAAGCTAGATATCACCTAAAAAGGTATTTAGCTATAGGGAAAGCTCTATATAGACTATCGTTGTTGAGATACAAGTTGTAATTTATCGCATTTACTATGGTGTTTTGGGGTGGGCCACTCGGTGGTGTGGGCCACTCGGTAGTGAAATACGTTATATCCTTTTTATAGATTCTCCTTAATATATTCCTTAAGTATATCGGACTCCTTTTATAATAGCTAATAGATAGGTATAAAAGTTAGTTTAGTACCTTCTATTATATTAATCTTATAATTAAAGGGTCTATATTTTAATAATACCCTATTAGCTAGTACTATAAAAATATTTATAAACTCCTAGTATTCCTCCGGAATCCTAGGTATATCGCTAATTATATATAGTCTTTTAATTCTTAGTCGGATATATCTAGTAATTATTCTATAGTATCTAGAGCGACGTTTATAACTAATACTCTAGTTCTTTTACTTTAGGACTACTTACTACGCTTATTTTATTAGATAGACTTCTATCGATATATCTTATATTTATTATATTCTTTTATATATTTATACCTATCGAAGGTAATTTATCCTAATTATTAATCGATATTCGGGTTATACTCTTTAAGCTATAGAACGCCTAGAATAATATCGTAGTCTCCTATTTCTAAGATATTAAACTATATTAATTCTAGGTATTTATAGATAGATATAAATAATATAATAGTTTCCTTACTAACTCCTAAAAGTATTTCTTTATTAAGTCCTATAACTAGTATTATATATAGTAGGGGTTTAGTTATAACTTATCGATCTTCCTTAAATCTTAGATTTATAAGGTTATTAATAGCCCCCTAAATCGATAAGAGTCTATACTATTCCTATTAGTAGGTTTATATATAGTTTAATATATATTCCTAATATTATTACTACTAGATATATTATTAGTCGATTCTTATAATCGTATATCTAGCGTCTATCGTACTAAATTCCCTAGTATTCTTTCGTCTATTATAGCTTCTTTATCTATTATAGTAGTCTTAGTTCGATACTATAATCTAACTTTACTAACCTATAAATAATATATATTTTATTATAATATATAATACTAGCTATCTTACTATATCCTAGGTATTATATATATCTTTTATATATATAAGTAGAATTTCCGTAAAGGTATCCTATTAGGTCGTCGCCTTCCTTAATTATATCGATAAGGTATTAGTCTAATCTATTAGGCTATATCTTTCTTTCGAGATATCTTATAAGCTCTTTAGCTTCTTTATTATTATAATAGTTTATAGGGCTTTTTATTAGTATTTCTAGGATAGTCTAATCTATTCTAAGAAGCGTATCTAGCGTTCCTAGATTACTATTAGCTCTAAGGATTAGATTCTATATCTCCGCGGGCCCTATACCGTTAGTTATAAGATACTTAGGGTCCTAAGACTTCTCTATTTCTACGATTATAGTCTCTAGTCCTAGTAGGTCTTACGACCGCTAACTAAGGTCCTCCCTAACCTTAAGTCCTATTAGGTCCTAGATTAGTACCTAAGGTACGTACTATATCTACCCTTAACTTTCTACTATATCTTAATCGATTTCTAGGTAATCGAGTTTTAGCTCGTCGGCTAACCTTTTAATATATAGGTTACCCGCCGATATCTCTTCTAGGCTTAGGTTAGTCTATCTTACTAAGAGATTTTCTAAGAGTTTGTCTCTTAGGTCTATAACGACTCGCCTTTTCTATCTAAAGCCGTTAATAAGGGTCCCGACCTACCCTCTTAAGTCGCCCTATTATTTATTAGGGTATATTTCCTCCTAGTATTCCTAACTAGCGCTTATTCCTTCGGCGCTAGTACTTATATTAGTAGTAGCTTTTCCCTCTTAGGTCGCTTATAATACTTTATATATCGCCTATATATATTACCGTTTTTCGTACGGTTTCTTCTATTTATATTCCTTCGCGCGGTATCCTAGTTTTCTATAGGTAAAGTGTCGAATACTAAGTCCGAATATATGGTAGAAACTAGGTAATATACCGGAAACATCATATAACATTAGGTACTAGGCATACTATATAAAAGTGCATATTATAGTTAGTCATTATGGTCCGTATAGATTGTTGAAATAACGTATTCGGTAAGCGAGCTGGCCATGTAAGCGAGCTGGCCACCCACCCAAGTATATTAAATTGAAATGCATTTATCTCTACCATAACGCCATTAAATTAAATACACTAAAATGATCTATTCTCTAGACATATATTTCTTTTATGACCCTGGTTTTTGTATAACCCGTATGTTGGTAATGCTCTCGTTCGTGGCTGTAAAGGTGGCGAGAGCCGTCTCTGCCGGCGGGGGGGGAGGCGCTTCAATTGCTTCTACCGGCTTAGTAATCAATTGAGAAGCTTCTTGAACTATTAAGCCTATTTTAGCTAGTATCTGCCTCCGGGATCTAGTACGCTTTTGCTTCTGCTTCTCGTTAGCGGCGCGTAATTCCTTGTTTTTATAGGCGAGAAAGATAGCACCTTGTATTGTAAGACGAAAGCCCTTTACAAGCTAGTTTAATATACGATCTGACGGGCTAGGCGGGCTCCGAGATCTTATACGAAGTAAAGCTTTGATTGATAAAGCTTGCCGACGTAGTTCTTTCTCTATAAAAGGGGTTTTTAGGGTGAAATTCCGGCTCGATTCACTACCCCGGCTAGCTAGGGGGGTCGGGGTTCGAAGCCGGATATTAAGCTTTAAGATCACTCGGTCGGGTCTAAATAGGACTAAACCGGCTGCTACGAAGCTATTTTTAATAGTCTCCGATTTAAAAGCTTCAATTCGTGCCCGGGGGTATACTTCGAGGAAGTCGAGTTTATTAATATAGTTAATCCCGGTACGTATCTTAATTTCAACTATCCGACCGTACGTACGTTTTAATACCGTAAAATAACTAATATCTAGAGGTTATAAAAGATAAGATAAATACGCTAGTATATAAATTAGTATTACCTTATTTTACTCGCAAATTTCGTTAAATTTAGGCGTTAAATAACTTCCGTAGCCGTCGAGTATTAAGAGCCGGTATACCCCCTTCGTATATATAGTACTAGGAATAAAGAGCTTTTTAAGCTAACGAAGGCTAATTTTATCAGAAGTCTAGCCGTTAGGACTAACTTCGAAGCGCTAATCCTTTAGGAGCCCGTCGAACTATAATTTAATAAAGACTTTGCCTTTAAAAATCATATACGGAGGAAGGGCCTAGCTAGAAGCATTCGTATACTTAATAATAGTCACCTACTCTCGGTTTCTAGGTTATAAAAGTAAACGCCGACCGTAGTATTCACTCCTCGTAATAACCTTCGTAGTTATAGTTAATCCTATCGTAAAACTAGTCTTATCAAAGTTATAGATATCGTCGGGATCGATTCTAAATTGAAGGATTGTCTTTTAAACTAGATTAAACCACTCTATAATGATTTTAGGATCTTTATATTTCGCGCGCTCGTAATTATATCGTTTCGAGAATCGGGAGAAGAGGAGAGGACGCCGTTTAATAAAGTTATATACCTATTTTTCGCCGACCGAAAGAACCGGGGTAGTTCCACGCTTTTAAAGAAGAAGATCCGCTATTTCTCGTACTATAGAGGGCCGGGGAGCTGCTCTACGTAGATCTATAGAGAGAATCTATTTTTAAAGAGATTCCTCTTCAATTTCAGTCAATTTAGACGAATTAGCGCGAGAAATCGCGCGGTTTTGAACCCTATTAAGACGAGTAGAAAGAGTAGATCTTGGGACGTTAAAACGGCGCGCCACTTCACGAATCGAAGAGATTTCTCGATTTTTAAAAGCCTAGATAGCTAATAAAAGCCTACCCTCTTTCTCCGCTGAATTACTAGAGGATCGAGAGCGAATTGGTGGCATGGTGGGTGGTTGAATTGACTAAGTAATAACCCATGGACGCGTTTTCGAGGGGGTGGCCAGCTCGCTTACATGGCCAGCTCGCTTACCGAATACGTTAGCGGGTTTTATCATTTTAGTTAGTTAGAGTTATCAATATTAGTCATTTATACTATATATTGTTCGTATACTAGCTTTCCGATAGTTATAAGCCCGGAATCGTTCTATTGAACCTAGCTATCGTCGAATTAAGGTTAAAGTGATATTATATCGTTACCCCCGTCGCCGAAGCTAACCCCTAAACTAACCCCTAAATTAAGAATCGGAAGCCTATCTATAAAGGATAACAAATATAGCTAAATACCTCTCCGCGGGTATATCCTCTCGCGTTATACTAAAGGATATAACGATATAGGATATATAGCTAGCTAATATTAAATCGATTATAGTATAATTCGACGTATAGGAGCTATATAATCCTAGTAATAATAAGAGACTAGAGCTACTAGTAGTACCTAAGAAAGTTATCTTAATTATAAAAGTATAAATATAATATAAAGACTAATAGATCGATATATATAAGATACTATAAATAGAATAGGCTAATAATAACGTAGCCTATACCTAGTAGAAGAAGGGACTAAATATAATAGTAATAGCTATTCGGAATAGCGTCTATACTAACTACTAACCGTTTATTATCGACTTTAAGACCCTATATAACCTCCTCTGTAACCTCTAATAATAGTTCGCCGCCGAGTATAATCTAATAAATATAGCTAGGCTTTATTAGCTTTAGCGTACCCTAGATCGAGGATTAGATTAAAATACCGATCGATATCGATAAGTAGTTATTAAACTAGGAGACTATATAGGTAAGGTATAAGAGAGCGAAAATACCGGAAGTAGATAATACTCTAACTTAGTTCTTAGATACTATCTTAGTAATATCCCCTAGGTTTTATAAAATATAGACCCTAAGACTATAAGATAAAGTAGATAATATAACGTTTACGTTTACCGAGCTTCTTAACCGATATAGAGCTTACTAGAGAATTACCTATAGTAAGCTAGCTACTAACTAAAGAGGTATTTCTAGAGCTATATTTTCGATATAGTAAGGTTATAAAGAAGCTAAGCCTAAAACCTAGCTCTATAATAGACCCTATCTATATAGCTAGAGTAATAGCCGGTATCTAGCTTAGAAATATTAGGACGTATTCGATAAGAATAAGCCGCCTTTATATATAAGAAACTAAGGTACTAAGGACAAATAGGAGAAAGTAATAAAAGCTAACCCCGCCTAGAAAGCCTAGGTTAACAAGAAACGTTAAAAGGTAGAAGTAATAGAGTAAGCGAATACCGCTTTTAAAGATTAAGGTTATAGCTTCTTCTCCTCTAAATCCAAGTCTTAAGCTAGTCTAGAAGCTAGTCTAGTAGCTAGTAAGATAGTAGCTAGTAAGATAGTACCTAGTACGGTATAGGCAGCTATACTACCGGCTAGTAAGTATATTAACGTCTCTACTACCGTTATATCTACCTAAATCGATAATATATAGCCCGTACGAAAGCGCTAGGTAGTCGATACTAGAGTATAAATATATATATATAACGATCGAGAGTTATTCGTGACTTTTAAGGATGTATAGAGTAGCGTATAGATAGGAGGTATAGAGACGAAAATCGACGGGGTAGGTACTATAGTTATTTATAGTATTAGTCCTAGTAGTAGAAAGGTAGTAAGAATAGAGTTATATAATATTAGATACTCTCCTAATTTCTATACTAATCTAATATCCTATAGGTTGATAATAAAAGGAGGTCTTATAATAAACTTTAGAAGGGACTATATTAAGTCTAAAGATAGATAACCGATTTTTAAAGTCTATTAGGATATAAAGCTATCCTAGTTAACCTAGCCGAAGGATCTTTAGTATCCTAAACTCGAACCTAAGGATTTAGTATTCGCGACTAAGAAGTTAGCTTAAGAACTAAGAGTAGAAGTATCGATTTAAACCTAGTATAGACGCCTAGGCTATAACGGCTAGTAGCGTATTAAGAAGCTAGTAGAGATAATAGAAGGTATTACTATTAAAAGTAACCCTAGTAATAAGATGTTGGTATATAAAGCTTATTAATTAGTAGATATACCGAGATAGATCTCTCGCCGGAAGATAGGCTAAGTATATAGTATATTTAGAAGGGTCTATTTCGACCTAGTATAGAATTAGCCGGCCTATAATAGATATATCTAGTTAATTTACTTCTACCTAGATAGTATTAAATACTACTTTATATTTACCTATACTAAGAAAAATAACTACTAGATAGCTATTAGGAAGTTCCTAGTACTAGTTAAGAACTAGTTAAAACTAGAAATTAGAGTAGTTTACTATAATAACGAGCGGAGCGCTAGTAATAAGGTTTAATTAATAATAGAGGTAGAGGGATATACTATTAAGTATTTACTATCTAGCTTACTAGAAATAAATAGTCTAGCCGAGAGATCTAGGGGGATAGTAGTACGTACTACTAGAGCGTTAATTAATAATATAGAGCTACCCTATACTCTATAGCTAGAGGTAATATATATAGCGATATATATCCTAAATAGGACCCCTACTAAGGTTATTAAACCTAGTAAAACTAGTAGCTAATAGATTATACCTTAGAAGGAATTAATAAAATATACTATACTAGATAAGATCTAATATTAGATAATTAATCTATCGAATATAAGGTTATATAGGTACTTAACGTACTCGAGAATTATTAAAAGGACCTAGTTAGATAAGATATTACCTAGAGTAGAGATAGGATATCTCGTTAGGTATATCTCTAAGAACCTATATAAAGTATAGTTCCTCTATAAAGGACGTACTAGTATAGGGAGGGTAGACGACGTTCGAGATACTATATTCGACGAGATAAGACGGTATTCGAAATCGAGACCCCTACCTAAGTAAGAAAATATAGTTAATACTATAATAGATAAACTAGTACTAAGTATATAGCTAGCTATACTTACTATAGAAGTATAGGCTAAGCTTAGTATATAGATATAAATACCTAGATCGATAGTAAGGATAGCTCTAGATAATAAAACTAAGCTTACCGAGTAAGGCTAGATAGCTACCGATATAGCTATCGATATACCTAATAATATAGCTAATATAGCTAATATAGCTGTCGATATAGTTGATAAAATAGATAATAAAATAGCTAGCTAAGTAGCTAGAGAGATAGTTGCTAAAGAGAGAACTCTAGTATATACAAATACTAAGTTAGTAATAACTAGATTCCCTACCCTATAGTCTATTACTAGACTAAGGGAGCAAATATTAATATAGATAGGACTAAGGGACTAGATAGGACTATAGGTCTAGATAGGACCGAGGGAGTATATAGATAACCTACCTAGTAGCTTTCTAACCTCCTTACTACTAAGATTATTATTAGTATCCTCCCTATTACTAGTATTATCTAGAATAGTATTAATATCTCTAAATCTATCGAATCTAGTACCCCGAGAAACTATCCTATCATCGCTAGATCCGATTTCCGTGATACCGTCGATCGAAACTAGGGGGGAGGAGATAGATAAAGACACTAAGATAGAGCGTTAACTATAGTAAGAAATAGCGTACTCGCCGATACTAGAACTAGTACTAAGAGATATAGTAGGTAATATCGATATATCAAATATTATTACCGGTACTAGATCTAGGAAACTAAGGTTAGATCTAGATTATACTATATACCTATCTCTTAACGAATAGATAGAGCTACTAAGCTTACTATATATATTTATTATAGGTATAAATAAGCGGTTCGATACTAAGCTATATCGGGATAACCTACTACCGCCGCTAAAGATCTAGAATTAATTAAAGACCTATCGATTCGCCGAGTAGTTTAAAATAGCGGCTATATTCGAGGTCGAGATATTTAAAAAAAAAGGAGATATTCTCCTAGATTCTAATCTTAAACGAGCGAGATATATAAGTACTACTACTAAAGTAGGTATTTATATATAAATTCGATACTAATAGTATACTAGAGAAGTTTAAAGTAAGAATCTATATTTATAGAGATCTTTAATAGTTATCTATAGAGGAAAAGAGAGCCGTAATACTAGCTATTAAGATAGCGAGGGCTATCTTTATACTAGTAGCTATATTTAATCTAGATATAATATAAAGAGATATAGTTACTATATTTCTAAACTTAGTATTATAAAGTAAGGTATATATAAAGTACCCTCTAGGATTCGAAGTATTAAATTAATACTAGCTACTCTATAGAGCGCTATATAGATTATATATATTACTAAGACTATAGTAGTAAGAAGTAACTAGGGTACTAGTAAAATTAGGCCCTACCCTAGTACCAGAAGATCTATATATCTTTATTACTACCGTGTTACGGACCTACCCGTCACCAATCAGTGGTGACCCACCAGGCACACCAATAGGCCATCGAGAGCCAACCAGGATATCTGTCAGCAGATCACATACAAGCTCACTAAGCAAGAGTATGATCCGCCCTAAGCGGATCTACCCCGTAGAGGATTTCTATTACATAGGTTGCTCTACGTACTAGACAACCACTACTTAGCATCACGTGATTATATAGGTAGTAGAACGGTCGATAGTAGGATAGTAGAACGGTTCTACTATTCTACTATCTACTATTCTATATAGGAAGAACTTAGGGATATATAAGGACACTTATTTATATATCTAGTTTAGTTCTTCGTCTTTAATTATATATTGTTACTTATATTTACCTTTTAGATTACTATGACTCTTTACTTGATTATAACTTGATAATACTTATAAGTAGACCAATACCCCGGTATAGATCTACTCGGCGCTCTACCTAGTATTAGTTCCTTAATCGCTCAAAAGGACTTAGGCTATAGTAAGGCCCTACGCGGTAATAGGTTAGTACGATCCGATTATTAACGTTAGACTATTCGAGGAGTATTAAGGCAAGTATACCCTAAACCTATCTAACCTAATTATAACTAGTTAGCTAGTACGTAATATATTAAAGACCGTCTCGAATTAAGTTTCGAGTTACGATAAGATAATATAATTAACGAATCGACTACTAGTAGCGGTACTTCTATACAAAGTAACGCGCCTAGCCCTTAGTAGATAGCTAAGATAATCTAGTAACTATAGAAGTAAATCTTAACCCTAGAGAGCTAATATCCGGTCTCTATCGTTAAGATTCTATAACCTAAGTTCTTTAATAAAATATAATCTAAGCTTCGATCGTTCCTTATATAACTAGATACGAACTAATAGGTTAACCGATCTAAGCTACCTATAGAAGCCGATAAGGTTATCTATATATCGACCTTCCTCCGAGGACTAGCCTTCGATTAGTTCGAACTATTCCTACGTAAGTTTTAAGAGGAAACTAACTAAGAAGTCTAGAGCGACTTTACCTAGGAAGTATTTAATAGCTATAATAAGTTTAAGGAATAAATTAAATTTACGTTTAGTAATATCGACGCGAAATAAATAGCTAAACGACGCCTTCGACGCCTATAATAAACTACCTCGGTTAGCGTATATACCGCTAAATTTTAATAAATTATCTTATATTTAAGCTAGGATAAGGACTATTTTATTTTAGTCTTCGAAGACGGACTAAAGGAATATATTAAGGACGAACTAGTACGCGATAATCGACTAGATACGCTAGATAAGATTATCGGTATTATAGTTAAAATCGATAACCGAATCTATAATTATAAGATATAATATCGCGAAATAAGATAGTAAAGGATAGGCGGATAGCGACTACCTATTTAGTATCGCTAGAACGATAGGCGACCTAGATAGTTTACGCTATAACCGGCGAGATATATAGACCTATATAGCCTAATACTAATAGACCTCGATACGATATATAAAGAATAAGACGAGCGTCGATAGAAGAATCTTTACTTTACCTATAGGAAACTAGGATACTACGTAAGGGAATATAAATAAAAGAAACTATATAAGAAACGGTAATATATACGGGCGATACGCGAAGTACTACAAGCGACCTAAGAGGGAAAGGCTACTACTAGTATAGGTACTAGCGCCGAAGGAATAAGCGCTAGTTAAGAATACTAGGAGGAAATATACCTTAATAAGCAATAGGGCGACCTAGGAGGGTAGGTCGGGACCCTTATCGATAGCCTTAGATAGAAAAGGCGAGTCGCTATAGACCTAAGGGACGAACTCTTAGAAGATCTCTTAGTAAGATAGACTAACCTAAGCCTAGAAGAGATAACGGCGGGCAACCTATATATTAAAGGGTTAGCCGACGAGCTAGAACTCTATTATCTAGAAATCGATTAGGATATAGTAGAAAGTTAAGGGTAGATATAATATATACCCTAGATACTAATCTAGGACCTAATAGGACTTACGGCTAGGGAGGACTTTAGTTAGCGGTTATAAGACCTATTAGGACTAGAGACTATAGTTATAGGAATAAAGAGGTCCTAGGACCCTAAATATCTTATAACTAATAATATAAAGCTTATAGAGACGTAAAACCCGATCCCTAAAGCTAATAGTAATCTAGGAACGCCCGATACGCTTCCTAGAATAGATTAAACTATCCTAGAGATACTAATAGAAAGCCCTATAAGCTATTATAATAATAAAGAAGCTAAAGAGCTTATAGGATATCTCGAAGGAAAGATATAGCCTAGTAGACTAGACTAGTATCTTATTAACGTAATTAAGGAAGGCGACGACCTAGTAGGATACCCTTACGAAAATTCTACTTACGCGTATAAAGGATATATACGATATCTAGGATATAGTAAGATAGCTAGTATTATATACTACGATAAAACGTATACTATTTATAGGTTAGTAAAGTTAGATTATAGTATCGAATTAAGACTACTATAGTAGATAAAGAAGCTATAATAAATAAAAGAATACTAGGGAATTTAGTATAACAGACGCTAGATATATAATTATAAGGATTAACTAATAATATATCTAGCGGTAATACTATTAGGAATATATATTAAACTATATATAAACCTACTAATAGGAATAGTATAGACTCTTATTAACTTAGGAGCTACTAATAACTTTATAAACCTAAGATTTAAAGAAGATCGATAAGTTATAATTAAACCCTTACTATATATAATACTAGTTATAGGACTCGACGGAGAAGTACTTTTAGGAGGAGTTAGCGAAGAAACTATTATATTATCTATATCTATCTACGGATACCTAGAATTAATATAGTTTAATATCTTAGAGATAGGAGACTATAATATTATTCTAGGTATTCTATAGCTTAGGAAGTATAACCCGAATATTAATTAATAATCGGGACGAATTATCTTTAATAGATATAAATATATATAAGAATACGACGAGTATAAGATACGTCGATAGAAGTCTATCTAGCGAAATAAGTATAGCTAATAGTCCTAAAGTAGGAGGACTAGAGTATTAATTATAGATATCGCCCTAGATACTATAGAATAATTACTAGATATATCCGACTAAGAATTAAAGGACTATATAATAATTAAATATAAGAAGCTATATATAACTAGCGATATACCTAGGATTCCGAAAGAATACTAGGAGTTTATAGATATTTTTATAGTACCGGCTAATAGAGTATTACCGAAATATAGACCTTTTAATTATAAGATTAATATAATAGAAGGTACTAAACTAACTTTTATATCTATCTATTAGCTATTATAAAAGGAGTCCGATATACTTAAGGAATATATTAAAAAGAACCTACTAAAGGGATATATCCGAGTCTTAAAGTTAGAGGCTAGATACCCTATTATCTTTATATTAAAGAAAGATAGGAGTCTTCGACTTTATATAGATTACCGATATTTAAATTCGATTACTATTAAAGATCGATACCCGCTACTATTAATTAATAAGATATAAGATAGGATTAGATATACTAAGTACTTTTCGAAGTATAATATTACTAATACCTACTATTATATTAGGATTAAGCTAGGCTATAAATAGAAAATAGTATTTAGAACTAAATTCGGATATTATAAATATAAGATTATACCTTTTAGCCTTACTAACGTACTAGCGATATTCTAACGCTTTATCTTTAAAGTAATTAAAGAATATTTAGATATCTTTATTATTATATACCTAGATAATATTTTAGTCTTCTTAGAAATACTTAAAGATTATATTAAATATAATAGACTTATATTATAAAAGCTAAGAGAAGTAGAAGTTACTTTTAAACTAAAGAAATACGAGTTCTATATTTAGGAAACGATTTTCCTCGGATACTATATTACCCTTAAAGGACTAAAGATAAAAGAAGATAAGATTAAAAGTATTATAGAATAGCTAATATCTAAAAATATAAAGAAAGTATAATAATTTCTTAGTCTAGCTAATTATTATCGAAAGATTATCGATAGATATATTAGAGTCGTATTAGGACTCTACTATCTTACTAAGAAAGATTAGAAATTTATATAGGATAAGATAGTAGATAAATCGTTCTAAGACCTTAAAGAACTCTTTAATAAAGGAATAATTATAACTATATTTAGCTATAACTAACTAATTATTATAGAAACCGATATATTAGACTATACTCTAGGAGTAAGACTAATATAACTAGGAACTAATAGTAAGTACCGACTAGTTATATTTTAATTAAGGAAAATAGTTCTAATAGAACTTAACTATAATATATATAATAAAGAACTATTAGTTATAGTATTAGCGTTCTAAGTCTAGAGAGTATATCTAGAAGGAGTAAAGTATATAGTAACGGTTAAAACCGATTATAAGAATCTTACGTTCTTTACTATAATAAAGAAACTAATAAGACGATAAGCGCGATAGGCCGAAACCCTTATATAATACGATTTTAAAATCGAATACTATAAAGGAATAGAGAACAGATAAGCTAACGCTTTAAGTAGACGACTAGATTATAAACTAAGAACTAAGATAGTAGATCCTACTATATTAAGATAAAATTCTAATAGTACTATTTTATATAATAAATAGTTACTAGCTATAATAATAGAAGTTAAGGATAATAACTTCTTATAGAAAATTAAAGATATATTAAAGGAAGATACGATTAACCGACTTATCGAAAAGGGTAGAAAACTTACTAAAGACGACTAAGGATTACTTTATATATATAGATTAATATATATTCTAAGTAAGCTAAGAGAAGAGGTTATATATCGATACTACGATAATATCTTATATAGATATATAGGAGTAGAAAAAACTATCGAATATATTACGCGAAATTACTACTTTCTAAATATATAGCGAAAGGTTTAATTCTACGTTTATATTTATAATATATACTAACGAAATAAACCTATATAATATATACCTTATAGAGAATTATAGTTATCTAAGACGCTAACCTAACTATAAGAATAGATTATAATAGACTTTATTATAAAGTTATTAGTTTTAGATAGATATAATATAATTATAGTTATAGTTAATAGGCTTACTAAGTACGCCTATATAATTCCGACTATAGAAACTATCGATACTAATTAAATAGCGAATATTATACTTCGATATATAGTCGTAAACTATAGGATACCGAGTAAGATTATATCGGATAGAGATAAGCTATTTATATCGAATATATAGAAGACTTTTATAGACTATATAGGTATTAAGCTTAGACTCTCTACTATATACTATCTATAAACTAATAGTTAGATAGAAAGAGTAAACTAGATAGTAGAATAGTACTTATAATACTATATAAACTACTAGTAAGATAACTAGGTAGGATTACTACTAATAGTATAGCTAGTATATAATAATATAGTATACTCGACGACTAACGAAATACTATTCTTTACGAATTATAGATATAATCTAGTAGTATTCGGAGAACTAATTAATAAGATAGCTATAATAGAATTAGCGAGACTAAAGGCTAGCGGACTAAGAAAGTTATATATATAACTAGCTAGAGATATTAACTTTATTAATCTACGTATAAAGAAATATTATAACAACTACTATAGGAAGGGACCTAATCTTAAGGAGGGAGAAAAGGTTTACCTATTATAATATAATATTAAAACTAAGCGACCTAGTAATAAATTAGACTACCTACGACTAAGACTATTTAAGATTAAGGAAAAATTAGGACTAGTAAATTATCGCTTAAAGCTACCTAAAAGTATATAAAAACTCTATATAGTATTTTATATCTCGTTACTTAAACTAGTACTAGATAACGCCGAAATCGTAACTAATATAGAAATTAAGGAAACTAAAGATAAATATAAAGTCGAACGAATCCTATCGGATAGATAGTATAATAGTTAGTAATAACTCTTAGTTTAGTAGAAGGGGTATCCTACCTTAGAAAATATATAAGAACCTATCTAGAACCTAAGGGGCTACTACTAGCTCGTTTAATAGTATTACTAATAGACGAAAAAGACCCCTACGTAATAGAAAGCGAGAAGGGTATAAAACCGGATTTATCCTAGAAAGAAATAAGAAGATTAGTAATCTCCGCTAATATCTAATTAAAGTTCGGATAATCGGTAGTAGTAATAAGCTACTTAAAGTCGAGAGTAGAAGGGGAAGCCTACTCTAGGGATATTTACTTTTTATCGAGAATTTTTAAGAGCTTAGTATTATAATAAGATATCTTAAAACTACGCTCTTTTAGGAACTTTTATTATTTTCGTAATCGCGTATAATACGCTAGTATTTTATTAATTTTTTATTAAACTTTAGCTAAGCGATCTTAGATAAGTCTTAACTTAGGCTCTAATAGCTCTAATTTATTATCGGCCTCGGAAAGATCGGCTATAATTTTTAGCTCTATAGATTTTAATAAATCCTATTTACTATTAGTATAGAACTCCTATTTATATAAACGACCTATATAAGTATAGGAGGTATATTTCGAATATTTATCCGACTAATCTATTACGTAATTAATACTAGCGTTATAGTAATAATTATAAGGTATCGAAGTTATAAAACTATATAGTTCGATATAATTAGCCTAACGATTATAGATTATAGTCGATAGGTAAGTAGATTTCGAAGGATACTCCGGACGAAAATCAGCCTTATATTTAAGTATAATAAGGAAGTATTATTTTAAAGAAAAGAAATCTATTACCTATCTAAGGGGGGATACTATAGCTTTATAAGTCTTAGGGACGAAACTCTTAGGAAGAGGGGAGATAATATTATAGACCTACCTATTACTAATTAGTAGTAACCTACTAGATATACTAATAGGCTATCGAGAGCTAACTAGGATATCTATTAGTAGATTACGTATAAGCTTACTAAGTAAGAGTATAATCCGCCTTAAGCGGATCTACCCTATAGAGGATTTCTATTATATAGATTACTCTATATACTAGATAACTACTACTTAGTATCACGTAATTATATAGGTAGTAGAACGGTCGATAATAGGATAGTAGAACGGTTCTACTATTCTACTATCTACTATTCTATATAGGAAGAACTTAAGGATATATAAGGATACTTATTTATATATCTAGTTTAGTTCTTCGTCTTCAATTATATATTATTACTTATATTTACCTTTTAGATTACTATGACTCTTTACTTGATTATAACTTGATAATACTCATAAGTAGACCAATACCCCGGTATAGATCTACTCGGCGCTCTACCTAGTATTAGTTCCTTAATCGCTCAAAAGGACTTAGGCTATAGTAAGGCCCTACGCGGCAATAGGTCAGTACGATCCGATTATTGACGTTGGACCATTCGAGGAGTATTAAGGCAAGTATACCCTAAACCTATCTAACCTAACTATGACTAGTTAGCTAGTGCGTAACATACCGGTATTATCGTCTTCTTTTATATCGACGATATTATTATAGTGAATTATCCCGACTACGTAGAGTAAGTAGCTTAGCTAGATCGAGAGATTAAGAAGTAATAGGAATTATATAAACTAGATATAAGCTAGTTCCTAAATATACAAATTCTTAGAGATAGGGAATAAAAGTGTTAAAAGATACTCTATAAGTCAGGGTAGGTGCCTATCAATCAGGTAGGAGAAGGTAACAAGATAGGTGGTTCCTAAAAGTCAAAGACTATTTCTTAAAGAGCCGTTAGGCTTCCTCTATATAGTCCAATTTATATATAGTCTCCCTATATTGATAGCGGGAGGAAATATGATACGTAGAGCGGGGTCTCGTTCCCGCGGGGAACCCTTCTCGGAAGGATAGGGAAATATAGGCGATCCCCCTCCGGAGAGGTTAAACCTCCTATAGGCCTAAGGCACTAATCTAGGAATAGCCTTACGTCTAATTATATTATAATAAATCATCCCTTCTTTAAGAATCGCGTATCCTTACGCGGGGTAATAGGTAATTAGGTGGAAGTATATAATAGGGTAAACGATATAAAATAGGTAGGAGCGTAAAGTAGATAAATAAAGTAAGATCTTACCTATAAGAATAGGGGACGCGTCCCTTTATTATAATCCTATAGCCTCTCTTCGTTTTACTTCTACTCTTCGTATCTTACTTCCCTCCCTTTTCCCTTTATTAGAATTGTCGTTTTATTAGCTCTTCTTTAGTTTCGAGGTACCGGAAATATTATAATACCTTAACGAAACCCTATAACGTATTTCACAAGCGAGTGGCCCACACAAGCGAGTGGCCCACCCCATCCAAAACGCGTCATTTAATTCAACCCCTACTTCTTCAACTACCCACTATGCTACCAATTCGCTCTCAAAGCTCTAGAAATTCAATAGAGCAAGAGGGTAGGATCTTACTAGCTATCTAGGCTTTTAAGAATCAAGAAATCTCTTCAATTCGTGAAGTAGCGCGTCGTTTTAATATACCACGTACAACCCTTCGCCACCGAATTAATAGAATACAATACCGCGCGATTTCTCGCGCTAATTTATATAAACTAATAGAAATTGAAGAGGAATCTCTTAAGAAATAGATTCTCTCTATAGATTCTTATAGAGGGCCCCCCCGGCCTACTATAGTACGAGAAATAGCGAATCTTCTACTTAAAAAGCGTAGAACTACCCCGGCTCTTTCGGTCGGCTAAAATTAGGTTATAAACTTTATTAAAAGACGTCCTCTCCTCTCCTCCCGATTCTCGAAACGGTATAACTACAAGCGTACGAAATATAAAGACCCTAAAATTATTAGGGAGTAGTTTAATCTAGTTTAAAAGACAATCCTTTAATTTAGTATCGACCCCGACGATATCTATAACTTTAATAAGACCGGTTTCGCTATAAGATTGACTATAACTATAAAGGTTATTATAAGGAGTAAATACTACGGCCGGAGGCCGGTTTTATAACCTAGAAATCGAGAGTAGGTAACTAGTATTAAGTATACGAATACTTCTAGCTAGGCCCTTCCTCCGTATATGATTTTTAAAGGCAAAGTCTTTATTAAATTATAGTTCGAAGGCCTCCTAGAGGATTAGCGTTTTAAAGTTAGTCCTAATAGCTAGACTTCTAATAAAATTAGCCTTCGCTAGCTTAGAAAGCTCTTTATTCCTAGTACTTCTTTACGTACGAAGGGGGGGTATTAGCTTTTAATACTCGACGGCTATAGAAGTCATTTAATACCTCAATTTAACGAAATTTATAAGTAAAATAAGGTAATACTAATCTATATACCGGCGTATTTATCTTACCTTTTATAACCTCTAGATATTAGTTATTTTACAGTATTAAAACGTACGTACGGTCGGATAGTTAAGATAAAAATATAGACTAGGACTAACTATATTAATAAGCTTAACTTCCTCGAAGTATACCCCCGGGTACAAATTAAAGCGTTTAAACCGGAGACTATTAAAAATAGCTTCTTAGCTACCGGTTTAGTCCTATTTAGACCCGACCGAGTAATCTTAAAGCTTAATATCTAGCTTCGAACGCCTACCCCCCTCCGAGTAGGGGAAGTAAATTAAGCCGGAATTTTACCCTAAAAACCCCTTTTATAGAGAAAGAACTATATCGATAGGCTTTATTAATTAAAGCTCTACTTCGTATAAGATCTCGTAGCCCGCCTAGCCTATTAGATCGTATATTAAACTAGCTTATAAAGGGCTTCCGTCTTACAATATAAGGTACTATCTTACTCGCTAACGAAAATAAGGAATTACGCGCCGCTAACGAGAAGAAGAAGTAAAAGCGTACTCGATCCTAGAGGCAGATACTAGCTAAAGTAGGCTTAATAGTCTAAGAAGCTTCTCAATTAATTACTAAGCCGGTAGAAGCAATTAAAGCGCCTCCCCCCCGCCGGTAGAGACGGCTCTCGCTACCTTTATAGCCACGAACGAGAGTATTACCAACATACGGGTTATATAAAAACCAGGGTTATAAAAGAAATGCATGTCTAGAGAATAGATCATTTTAGTATATTTAATTTAATGGAGTTTTAGTTGAGATATATGCATTTGAAATTAGTAGGTTGGGTTAGGTGGGCCACTCGCTTGTGAAATACGTTATATAATACCCGCCCTCTTTTAAAGGCCCTAGTTTATATTAGGATCCTCTAGTATATATATTACCTACGTACTATAATCGCCGAGTAGAAGGAGGACTAGACTCGCCCTTTTAAGATTAGACGTTAAGGCTTCTATCGTATATAAGTAGTATTCTAGCTACGCTTCGATATATATTCCTATAGGTTTTATTAAGTTTTATATATAGAGATAGTAGCTAATAATTCTTAGGCCGCGACTATAGTACTCGGCGACTATTAGGACCTAAGTAACGTATTAACGTAGGCCTATAAAGTATTCTAGCTAAACTAGATTAATATTAATAGTACTAAGGAGGATAGTAGCGAGCTAGAATAGCTATATTCTATAGAGACTTATTAAGTAGTTATTAAGAAGATAATAGAGCTCTATAAGTCCTTCGATACCTTAGAGTAGGCTTACTATAAAGAGTATAGGTTAACTAGTAATAAGGCCTAGATTAAGGTATATAATAAGGTAGTTTTAAGTAAGGTTTTCGGCGTTCTCTAATTATAGTTTCGGTAGTAAACCCGTATTAACTATAATATATTTCTTATAGGCCGCTAATCCGCGCTCCCTTTTATCGCTATCTTTAATTTCTTTAATATCTAGGAGTAGAGAGTAGTCTATTTTTTAAAGGGACTTATACGTCTTTTACCTAAAGATAAGAGATATATTTTATAGACCCTAGCGAAGCGGGTATTTTTCGAAGATATTTTAGCGGAGATTTATAAGGCTTAAGATACCCTAGACTCTAATATAGATAATAATATTTCTATCGAAGGTAATAAGATAGAGGAGCGGACTATAATAGATTTCTCTATTCTTTTAAAGGAGATTTAAGAGTAGGCCTAGTTATATTTTTAGATACTTTTATTATACTATTATTTTAGCGTCTCCTTCCCTATTTATTAACTAGGTTTCCCTTCTCTTTTAGGGTAGTTTCGCTATCTCTTTATAGTAACTAAAGGTTTTTCTTTTTTTTCTACTTTTAGTAAAAGTATATTACTTTAGTTATATTTTCTATATCTCTTTAAAGAACCTATTAGTTATATTCTAAAGGCTATTCTTTCTATTTAATAAAGAAGTATTTTTCGTCTTTAATTTATTTTTTATTATATACTTCTTTAATCTTATATTCCTCTTTATCTTTTAAGTTAGATATTAGTAGGGATTCGTTATTCTTTCTAGGTAGTTTTCTCTATAGTTCGAAAAGGATTATATAAAAGATATTATAGATTTAATTATATTACTAAGATAAGCTTAAATAATAAGCTTATTTTCCGATAGTCTATAAAACGCGAAAAGAGCTAATAAAACGGGGTACTAATTTTCTACTTTTTTTTAATCTAAGGTTTTTTATTAATAGGCTAATAAAATCTCTCTTTTTAAATTATATTAAAATATAGTCTTTATTATAATATTTTACTATAGTTTTTAGTAGAGGTTTTCTAATTTCTTAATTTATATAGATATTATTAAAACCTTTCTATAAGGAGTTTCGCCCTTAAAACGTTACTAGAAGTCGGGTAAGTATCCTAATAGGGCTTAAAATAGAAATATACTAATTATTATATTAATAGCGTTATTATATATAAATTCGGTAAATCTTAATAAAGAAGCTTATAAAACTTACTTATCGTCTATAAAATACTGAAGGTAATATTTAAGGGTTTAGTTTATATATTCTATTTACCTATTAGTTTATAGGTAAAACGCTATCGAAAGCCTAAGATATATTTATAATAAGTAGTATAGTTTTAACTAGAACTTACTTATAAATAATAATCTATAGTTAGATATAATACCCTTAGGGGGTCTAAATCGTAAATCTATTAATAATAATATGAATTATATCGACTAATCTATCCTTAAATATTACTAGTAGTAGGCCTATTATAAAATCTATTAAAATTTCTATAAAGGGTTATAAAGGGATTAGTAATAGTTAGAGCTCTCTATATAGCTTATACGTTCTTATTATAACGCTTTAGTAGATTTAATAATTCCTTATATATTTAGTAACGTCTAAATAGAGGTTCGGCTAGTAGTATTTCCTTTTTATTAGCTTAAGTATTCTTATATATCTAAAATAGCCGGCTAGAGGGTTATTATAGTAAATACTTAATAGTTTAGTTCTTAAATTACTCTTTATAGAGATATAAATATATTTCTTAAATCGTAAAAGGCCTTTAGGCCTAATACTCTAGCCCTTTAATCCTAGAGTCGACGACTTTATAGCGGTCTTTTAGCGCTAAGTCTCTAGGTCTTTATCTTAAAGTTATCTAATAAGCTCTTTAAAGTCTATATCTACCTTAGTAAGGTATACCTATTCGGAGATATAAGCTAGCCCGACCTATATATTAGAGAGACGGCGTATATATCTAAGCTCCTTTTAATCGATTATACTAATCGATTTATTCTTATCTTTATTCTTTTTAAAGTATAGGATATTTAAGATAAGTATATTTATAGTTAGCGACTAGACTATAATAAAATAGTAATTAGTTATCTATAATTCGCTAGCTATTCGGCGGCTTAATAGCGAGATTAGGTTAATCTTATAGTTACTCGGTAGCTAACGCTAAGAGGGTCTATTTATAGGATTACTCTTTCTAACGCGATATCTTATTATAAAATTAAATAAAGTAAGGGCTAAATACTACTATACTTACCTACTATTAAGCTTTAGCTATTTTATAAAAGCTTAAAGATTCGAATAATCCGAAAATACTTTAATTAGATAAATACTCCCTTTAAAGTAGTATCGCTAGTATTTAAACAAATATATATAATAGCGAATAGCTCCTAATCTAGTATTCTATAGAGGATCTCTACCCTATTAAACTTTTACGATTAGAAAGCTACTAGATATTATACCCTATTCTCGTTTAGTTAAAAAAGAATCCTAGCTATAACGCTATCCGATAAATTTATTTCTAGCCGAATTAATCTTAATAGATCGAAGTATTAGAGGAGAGGCGCTAATTAAAAGATAGCGATTAAATAACGAAAGGCTACCTTCTTACTAAATATTAGGTTAACCTAGCCTAGCTTTCGCCTATTTTTACTATCTTTTAATAAGACTATAAGCGGTAATATAATTCGGGAGTAATCCCTAATAAATCTATAATAGAAATTATAAAATCCTAGGAATATCTAGATATCCTAGTAGGACTTAGGAATCTCCTATAAAGCGATATTAATAATCTAGCGAGGGTCTATCGAAACGCCCTTTAAGGATATAATAAACCCTAAGAAGTCGACTTAGTCTTAATAAAAGGCGTATTTACTAGGCTTAGTATAGAGGCCTACTTTTTATAGTCGTTTTATTACCTAGTAGAGGTAATTTATATATAATTCTTAGTCTAGGGAGAATATAAGGATATTATTAAGATATACTACCGAAAAGATATCAAGAATATTATAAAGCGCTATATAAATATAGTTTTAAAAGGTTACTAGAGCGTTTATAAGATAAAGGGTATAACTATATATTCGTAGTATCTATAGTAGGTTCGGAATATAGTTTTTTATTTATCGTCTTCTTTAATATAGATTCGGTAATAGGCGTCTTAAATATCGATCTTACTAAAGACTTTAGAGCCGGAAAGCCGGTCTAAAATCTCTAAAATAAGAGATAATAGGTACCGATTTTTTACCGAAATCTTATTAAGTCCCTAGTAATTAATATAAAGCTATAAACTCCTATTAGACTCTAATATAAATAAGATAGGGGCTCTAGTAGGGCTCTTAGATTTATAGATTCGACTATTCTAGAGGTTTTTATTAAAGTATTTTTATAGCTTTATAAGCTTCTTTTATAATAGAGAGTATATAGGACCGAATAGGATCTTTACCTCTAGAGTTAGATTAATAGTATAGTCGTACTTATTCGAGGAAGATAAGGTTTTTAAGTTTTAGGATAAGAAGAAGTCTTAGAACTATACTAGTTCGGTAGGTAATTAGTAGTATTCTAGCGATACTTCGATAGTATTATAATTAATAGATAGCTATACTTCTTCGGGTAGTTTAACTATAACGAAGATATATATAAGGTTATAGATTTCTTTAGTAAAACGGGCTAGAGATAGTATTTCGATAGAAGGTATCCCGAACTACTAGAGGCTACTTCGTTTTATAATATAGATATTAAGATTATAAATTATTATTATAAAGAGAAGGATAGGGCTTCCGGAGAGTTAGAGGTCTTAATCGATTACTATATAGGCGTAGGTAAATCGATAGGTAGTACCCTTTAAATTAATAGCTTTTAGTAGGATAGTCTATATCTTATAAGTCGGTATTATCTTTTAGTTAATAGTATAAAGGAAAGGCGTAGTAAGTTTCGCTTAGTTAAGTTTATACCTTTTAATAAATTAGAAGCTTATAAGGTTAACTTTAGCTCTACTATTAAGATCTATATAGGTTTCGAGATTGTTTTAGGCGGTAATCGGAAGGTAAAGCTAAGTTCTAGTTCCTATTATAGAAAAAGATAAAGGTATAGGAGTTACTCCGTCTCGCTATCGTTTCCCTATAGGGCTAACTATATTATTATAATTATTTAGCCTTTAGAAGGGTTTAGGTATTTATTAGAGTAGTACTTTTCGCTCTTATAATTAAAGTATTAATTACGTTTCCTATTATCCCTAATAGGATTTAGGCGTCTATCTAATAGTATAATATCCTTATCTTTCTTAGATTTTAATTTTCTTATAAATTAGGGCTTCTAAGAATTTCGATTAGAGTTTTTTTTTTATAGCGTATTCTTAATAGTTTCGGTATATTTTTATTTATAATTTAACTCCGATTTCTTAAGATTTTAGAAGTAATACGCGATATTAATTATATTTTCTTAGGTTTTAGAGAGTTTAATAATATAGCGGTAGATTTTATCTTAAAGATTATATAAGAGTTTTATAAAAAAGGAAAGAGCCCTCTTTTTTTCTACTATCCTTAGGAAATAACGTTCTAGGGTATTAAAATATATATAGAATTCTTAAGGGTCCTTATCTCTCTATTAGCGGGTCTTCTCGAGTTAGCCTATTACCTCGGATTCTAAGGTAGCCGCGTTCTTAATAAGGGTTAAGGTCTAGTCTTTAAAATAGGGCTAGTCTTCCTTAGGGTTTCGTAATAGAACTAGTATCTTTTTATTAATATATCTATATTATCTCTACCTATAAGTTATATCTATATTACTAAGTACTCTAAGAACCTAGATCCGATCGTCGTAGTAACGCTTTAGCGCTCCCTTAAATATTATTATAGGTTTAAGAGCTATTCTTAGTGTTATTATAAGGTATAGTTAAAGGTAAATATAGGTATACTCTTAAGTTTAATTTCTTAATCCCTACTAGAGGTATTATAAATATCTCGATAAGGGCTTATCGGGGGTTCGTTTAGGGTTCGGCCTATAAATTAAGATCTAAGAGTCTTAATCTAATCCTAGAGGTCCTTAAGTCTCTATAGCTTCTTTATAGTAGCTTAAGTCGCTATAAGATTCGTATTAAGGTCGGTAATTAGTTCGACTAGGTTAGCCTAGGAAATAGCTTTAGTAAGGGGTATTTCCCTAGTAGTTCGAGGAGGGTTCGGTATCTCCTTTATAGCGGGAGTAGAGCGAGTTCTTAGTACTATTCTCCTAGATAATTAAAGAAAAAGAAATAGAATTATTAAAAGATACTCTATAAGTTAGGGTAGATACCTATTAATTAGGTAGGAGAAGGTAATAAGATAGGTAGTTCCTAAAAGTTAAAGACTATTTCTTAAAGAGCCGTTAGGCTTCCTCTATATAGTCCAATTTATATATAGTCTCCCTATATTAATAGCGGGAGGAAATATAATATATAGAGCGGGGTCTCGTTCCCGCGGGGAACCCTTCTCGGAAGGATAGGGAAATATAGGCGATCCCCCTCCGGAGAGGTCAAACCTCCTATAGGCCTAAGGCACTAATTTAGGAATGGCCTTACCTCTGATTATATCATAACAAAAAGAAGCTTTAGTTATACTAGGATAGCTATATTAAAAGTATAGTAGCGAGGTATAATTTAATTACTATAAGGAAAGTAGGATCTCTACTAGCTATCGATTAATTGATTCCGTACGATAGAGTAGTATTACCGAGTTAGATTTATAGTTTCTAGGCTAAGGTAGGATCTACTTAGTATACTACTACTATTACCCGGCTAGATATTATAAAAGCTATAGCTAAACTAGCTAAGTTCCTTACTAACCCTAGTCCTAAGTATATTAATACTATCGACCGAGTTATATAATACTTATACGAAACTAGGTACTAGGCTATCGAGTATAGTTCTAGAGAGAGAGATTATTAAGATCGATATAATAAAAACCATAGTCTCTAGCTAGCTATAAAATCAATTGAATTTATAAGCAATATATTATTTAGAGATAATAAGGATAGGAAAAGCTCCGAGGGTTATATTTATAAGCTATATAGGGGCCTTATAGATTAGAAAGTAACTAAGCAAAAGACGGTAACTACGTCGACTATAGAGGTAGAGCTACTAGCTCTAGCCGAGGTAGGCAAAACTATATAGTAGTAGCGTCGAGTCCTCTCTATATTAGGCTTCTAACCTAACTACCTACTATCTATTATATATAATAACTAGTAAACCGTCGATTTATTAATAAAGGAAGGGGCGGCGATATATATAAAGCTCCGATATATTAATATTAATCGTTACTAGATAAGATAGGAGGTTAGCGAGGGTCGAGTTAATATTAACTAGGTTCTAACTACGGCTATACTAGCAGATAGCCTTACGAAAGCGCTTCCGAGATAGAAGCAGTATCTCTTTAAAGAGCTGATTAGGATAAGAGAGATTAGTTATCTAATCCGAGAAATAGAGGCTACTTAAAGAGAGTGCAGAAATTGATAAAATTGAAGCCATTAGAAGGCTTAGAAATAAAGGAATTGATAGCTCTTAAAGCCAGGAAAATATAGGCTTTAAGAACTAGGGGGTATGTCGAATACTAAGTCCGAATATATAGTAGAAACCAGGTAATATACCGGAAACATCATATGACATTAGGTACCAGGCATACCATACAAAAGTACATATTACAGTTAGTCATCATGGTCCGCACAGATTGTTAAAATAGCGGGTTTTGTCATTTTAGTTAGTTAGGGTTGTCAACATTGGTCATTTATACCATACATTGTTCGTACACCAGCTTTCCGACATAAAGTAAAGATTCTTTTAGCGACGCTTATTTCACTCGTCTTAAGTAGTATCTAGCTCTATTAGCCTCGGGCTATATAGATTAGGGTCTCGGGGTATCTACTATCGGCGCCTATTATTAAAGCGGTTAAATCTATAAGTTTTACCTTTCTTCTATTAGTCTATTTCTCGTCGCTTATATCGTTATTCTTTAATACGATTATCGATCTTAACTATAATCGCGATAAGTTAGTCTAAGGTTTCTAGCCTATCGATTTATACTAATTCGTCTTTTATATTAGACTTAAGTCCTACCTTATAGTATAGAATATATACTCGATTAGGTAAGTCTAAATAGGATATAATCTATTAGAACTCGGATAAATATATTAATACGCTAGTTATTTACTTAATCTTCTATAGCTTTTATTTAGCTATTCGAGTAGCGTTAATATTTCCGAAAGTTCTAAGTATCGTCGGAAACTACTATAGCTATTAAAGATTTCGGTAGTCGTTATAGACTAGTCTTTAGGTACTTTCTTATAGTAATCCTAGATATATAGCTTAAGCTAATTCTATACTTATCCGCGTAAGTAGGTTAATATAAAAATCACCCTATTAGCTTCGGATAGAAGCTTAACCTTATTTATATCGATATATATATTTATCTAAGTAAGGAACCCTCGAAGCTTAGTTTAGTTTCCTTTAAAGTACTTAGCTTTAGATAATATTAGTCCCTAGATAATACTAGCTAGGGCGGAAGCGGTAACCTAAGTATATATCTATACTAAATAGTCCTCGACCTAGGCGTTATACTTCTCCTACTCTTAGAATTTAACTAATAAGATCGTTACTTATTCCTTTAGTATTTCGATTCGGTTATCCTATTCGTTATTAGAGTTAGGGTCGTTATATTTAACTACTAGCTTCTTTCCGGTACTAATATAAGATATATTATCGGTAAGTCGTAACTTAATTCGAGACGGTCTTTAATATATTATATACTAACTAACTAGTTATAGTTAGGTTAGAGGGATTTAGGGTATACTCGCTTTAATACTCCTCGAATAGTCTAACGTTAATAATCGGATCGTAATTAAGCTAATACCGCGTAGGGCTTTACTATAGCCTAAGTCCTTTTAAACGATTAAGGAACTAATACTAGGTAGAGCGCTAAGTAGATCTATACCGGAGTATTAGTCTACTTATAAGTATTATTAAGTTATAATCAAATAAAGAGTTATAGTAATCTAAAAGGTAAATATAAGTAATAATATATAATTAAAGATAAAGAACTAAACTAAGTATATAAGGGAGTATCCTTATATATCCTTCGTTCCCTATTCCCTAAGTGACTCCTTTAGGGTCACTACTAGAGTCGCTATTAACTCCTCGGATATACTCTCTAGGAGTAGGTCCTAGAGTCACGGTTACGTATTGTCCTATTTAGGTATGTCGTGATTGCTAATATATCGAGGTACATATACACCAAACTTTAGTCCGGCTTAGGGCGGATCATGCTCTTACTTAGTGAGCTTATACGTGATCTGATGACAGATTCGCTGGTTGGCTCTCGATGGCCCATTGTCGTGCCTGGTGGGTCACCACTGATTGGTGACGGATAGGTCCGTAACATAATAGTATACTAGAGAAGTTTAAAGCGAGAATCTATATATATAGAGATATTTAATAGTTATCTATAAAAGAAAAGAGAGTTATAATACTAGCTATTAAGATAGCGAGGGCTATTTTTATATTAGTAGCTATATTTAATCTAGATATAATATAGAGAGATATAGTTACTATATTTCTAAACTTAGTACTATAAAGTAAGATATATATAAAGTACCCTCTAGGATTTAAAGTATTAAATTAACACTAGCTACTCTATAGAGCGCTATATAGATTATATATATTATTAAGACTATAGTAGTAAGAAGTAACTAGAGTACTAGTAAAACTAGGCCTTACCCTAATATCGGAAGATCTATATAACGTATTTCACCCTATTGCTAGATACACCCTATAGCTAGACACCTACCCAAAACGCGTCAATTAATTTAACCCCTTTCTTCTTCCACCACCTACCATACTACCAATACGCTCCCGGAGCTCTAAAAATTTAATAGAGTAAGAGGGTAGGATCTTACTAGCTATCTAGGCTTTTAGGAATCGAGAAATCTCTCTAATTCGTAAAACCGCCCGCCGATTTAATATACCGAATTTATCTCTCGCTATACGCCTCTATAGTATATAAAACCACGCGATTTCTTACGTTAGCCTATAGAAATTGACCTAGATTAAAGAGGAATCTCTTAAAAAATAGATTCTTTCTATAGATCTATATAGAGTAGCCCCCCGGCCCTCTAGTACGAGAAATATTAGACCTTCTTCTTTAAAAGCGTAGAACCACCCCGCTTCTTTTAGTTAGCTAAAATTAGGTTATAAAATTCGTTAAACGATATCCTCTTCTCTCCTCCCGATTCTCGAAACGGTATAATTATAAGCGAGCGAAATATAAAGACCCGAAAATCATTAGGGAGTAGTTTAATCTAGTTTAAAAGATAATCTTTTAATTTAGAATCGACCTAAAAGATTTAGAACCGACCCTAACGATATCTATAACTTTAATAAGACTAATTTCGTAATAGGGTTAATAGTAACTACGAAGGTTATAATAAGGAGTAAATACTATAATTAGCGAGTACTTTTATAACCTAGAAATCGAGAGTAGGTAACTATAATTAAGTATATATATACTTCTAGCTAGGCCCTTCCTCTATATATGATTTTTAAAGGTAAAGTCTTTATTAAGTTATAGTTTAAAGGCCTCTTAAAGGATTAGCGCTTTAAAGTTAGTTCTAACGGCTAGACCTCTAATAAAATTAGCCTTCGCTAGCTTAAAAAGCTCTTTATTCCTAGTACTTCTTTACGTATAAAGGGGGGGTATCGATTTTTAATACTCGACGGCTATAGAAGTTATTTAACCCTAAGGTTCGATAAAATCTATAAAGAAAATAAGATTATACTAATCTATATACTAGCGTATTTATCTTATCTTTTATAGCCTCTTAATATAAGTTATTTTATAGTATTAAAACGATTATACGGTCGGATAGTTAAAACTAAGATACGGAATAGGATTAACTATATTAATAAACTTAACTTCCTCGAAGTATACCCTCTTATACGAATTAAAGCTTTTAAATCGGAGATAATTAAGAATAGCTTCTTAGCTACCGGTTTAGTCCTATTTAGACCCGACCGAGTGATTTTAAAGCTTAATATCCGGCTTCGAACCCCGACCCCCCTTACTAGCCGGGGTAGTAAATTAAGCCGGAATTTTACCCTAAAAACCCCTTTTATAGAGAAAGACCTACGTCGATAAGCTTTATCAATTAAAGCTTTACTTTGTATAAGATCTCGAAGCCCGCTTAGCCCGTTAGATCGTATATTAAACTAGCTTATAAAAGGCTTCCGTCTTATAATATAAGGTACTATCTTACTCGCTAAACAAAATAAGGAATTATAGGCCGCTAATAAGAAGTAGAAGTAAAAGCGTACTCTATCCCGAAGGTAGATACCTACTAAAGAAGGCCTCTTAGTTTAAGAAGTATCTATATTAATTATATAGTAATAGGAAGTAACTAAAGTACCTCCTCCCGGCCCTAGTATACCTAGAGAATCGGCTATTTAGCCACGTACGCGCCCCCCCCCCCCCCCCCCCGGGGGGGTATAGAATATATAGATTACTATACTAGGGTATAGAAGAGAAATATGTCTAGATAGACTAGTTAGTTAGTTGAGATAAATATATTTCTATAGGGTATGTCTAGCAATAGGGTGAAATACGTTATCGATGGTTTCTATAGTTAGAATTATATAAGCGTATTTAGTAAGCCTATCGATTATAACTATAATTATATTATATCTATCTAAGATTAGTAACTTTATAATAAAGTCTATTATAATCTATTCCTATAGTTAGATTAGCATCTTAGATAACTATAATTCCTTATAAAATATATATTATAAATATAGATATAGAATCGAACCTTTCGCTATATATTCGGAAAATAATAATTTTAAATATATTTATCTTAACTATAACGCCATTAAATTAAATTAACTAACTAGTCTATCTAGATATATTTCTCTTCTATATCCTAGTAATCTATATATTCTATACCCCTAGGGGAGCCGCGTACGTAGCTAGATAGCCGATTCTCTAGGTATACCGGGGCCGGGGGGAGGTACTTTAGTTACTTCCTATTACTATATAATTAATATAGAGGCTTCTTAAACTAAAGGCCTTCTTTAGCGGGTATCTACCTCCGAGACCTAGTACGCTTTTACTTTTATTTCTCGTTAGTAGCGTATAATTCCTTATTTTCGTTAGTAAGTAAGATAGTACCTTATATTATAAGACGGAAGCCCTTTATAAGCTAGTTTAATATACGATCTAACGGGCTAGGTAGACTCCGAGATCTTATATAAAGTAAAGCTTTAATTGATAAAGCCTACTGACGTAGTTCTTTCTCTATAAAGGGGGTTTTTAGGATAAAATTCCGGCTTAATTTAATACCCTAGCTTATAGAGAGGGTCGGGGTTCGAACCCGGATATTAAGCTTAGAGATTCCTTAGTTAGGTCTAAATAATACTAAACCGGCTACTATAAAACTATTTTTAATTATCTTCGATTTAAAAGTTTTAATTCGTATAAGACGGTATACTTTAAAGAAGTTAAGTTTATTAATATCTTAGTTTTAACTATCTAACTATATATACGTTTTAATATAGCAAAATAACTAATATTGAAAGGTTATAAAAGATAAAATAAATATAACTTTATTTTACTTATAAAGTTTATTAAATTTAGGTATTAAATAACTTCTATAGCTATTAAATATTAAGAGCTAGTATACCCTCTTTATATACGTAGTACTAGGAATAAAGAGCTTTTTAAGCTAGCGAAGGCTAATTTTATTAAAAGTCTAGCTATTAAGACTAACTTTAAAGCGCTAATCCTCCGGAAGGCCGCTATTAAGCTATAATTTAATAGAGACTTTACCTTTAAAAATTATATATAGAGAAAGGGCTTAGCTAGAAGTATTTATATACTTAATAATAGTTACCTACTCTCGATTTCTAAGCTATAAAACTGGCCTCCGACTATAGTATTTACTCTTTATAATAATCTTTATAGTTATAGTTAACCTTATTATAAACTAGTCTTATTAAAGTTATAGATATCGTTAGGGTTAATTCTAAATTAGACTACTCCCTAATAATTTTAGGGTCTTTATTTCGTACGCTTATAATTATACCGTTTCGAGAATCGGGAGAGGATAGGGTACCGTTTTATAAATTTTATAACCTAATTTTCGCCGACCGAAAGAACTAGGGTAGTTCTATACTCTTAAAGAAGAAGGTCTACTATTTCTCGTACTATAGAGGGCCGGGGGGCTACTCTATATAGATCTATAGAGAGAATCTATTTTTTAAGAGATTCCTCTTTAATCTAGGTCAATTTCTAAAGGCTAACGCGAGAAATCGCGTGGTTTTATATACTATAGAGGCGTATAGCGAGAGTTAAATTTAGTATATTAAATCGGCGGGCGGTTTCACGTATTGAAGAGATTTCTCGATTCTTAAAAGCCTAGATTAGCTAGTAAGATCCTACCCTCTTACTCTATTAAATTTTTAGAGCTCCGGGAGCGTATTAGTGGTATAATAGTTAGTAGAAGAAGAAAGGTTCAAATTAATTAACGCGTTCTAGGTAGGGTATCTAGCTATAGGGTAAAATACGTTAGGTATAAAAGTTAGTTTAATATCTTTTATTATATTAATTTTATAATTAAAGGGTTTATATTTTAGTAATACTCTATTAGCTAGTACTATAAAAATATCTATAAACTTCTAGTATTTCTTCGGAATCTTAGGTATATCGCTAATTATATATAGCTTTTTATATTTAATTATTATATACTTTATTAGTTTTTAGTTAGATATATCTAATAATTATTCTATAGTATCTAAGATAACGCTTATAACTAATATTCTAGTCCTTTTATTTTAGGACTACTTACTATACTTATTTCGTTAGATAGATTTCTATCGATATATCTTATATTTATTATATTTTTATATATATTTATACCTATCGAAGATAACTTATTCTAATTACTAATCGATATTTATATTATACTTCCTAAGCTATAAAATATCTAGAATAATATTATAGTCTTTTATTTCTAAGATATTAAACTATATTAATTCTAGATATCTATAGATAGATATAGATAATATAATAATTTTTTTCGCTAATTCCTTCTAATAGTACTTCTCTATTAAGTCCTATAATTAGTATTATATATAATATAGGTTTAGTTATAATTTATCGATTATCTTTAAACCTTAGATTTATAAAGTTATTAGTAGTTTTTAAGTCGATAAGAGTCTATATCTTCCCTATAGTTAGGATTATATATAACTTAATATATATTCCTAATAGTATTACCGCTAGATATATTATTAGTCGATCCTTATAATCGTATATCTAGCGTCTATTATACTAAATTCTTTAATATTCTTTTATTTATTATAGCTCTTTTATCTATTATAGTAGTCTAGATTCGATACTATTATCTAATTTTACTAACCTATAAATAATATATATTTTATTATAGTATATAGTATTAATTATCTTATTATATCCTAGGTATTATATATATCCTTTATATATATAAGTAGAATTTTTATAATAGTATCCTACTAAGTCGTTATTTTTCTTAATTATATTAATAAAGTACTAGTCTAGTCTACTAGACTATATCTTTCTTTCGAGATATCCTATAAACGTATTATCTTCTTTATTATTTTAATAGCTTATAGGGCTTTCTATTAGTATTCTTAGGATAGATTACTCTATTCCTAAGTTATTAGTAGCTCTAAAGATTAGGTTCTATATTCTTAAAGGCCCTATATTATTAGTTTTAAAATACTTAGGGTCCTAGGACTTCTCTATTCCTATAATTATAGTCTCTAGTCCTAGTAGATCTTATAACCGCTAATTAAGGTCCTTTCTAGCTATATATCCTATTAGGTTTTAGATTAGTACTTAGGGTATATACTATATCTACCTTTAACTTTCTATTATATCTTAGTCGATTTCTAGATAATCGAGTTCTAGCTTATTAGCTAACCCTTTTAATATATAGATTATCCGCTAATATCTCTTCTAGATCTAGGCCTTTATACCTAACTATAAGATCTTCTAGAAGCTTATTTTTTAGGTTTATAGCGACTCGTCTTTTCTATTTAAAGCTATTAATAAAGGTCCTAATCTACCTTTTTAGATTACCCTATTATTTATTAAAATATATCTCCTTTTAGTATTCCTAATTAGCGCTTATTCTTTTAGCGCTAATATTTATACTAATAGTAGGCTTTCCATTTTAGATCGCTTATAGTACTTTATATATCGTTTATATATATTACTATTTTTTATATAATTTCTTTTATTTATATTATTTTATATAGTATCTAGTTTTCTATATATAAAATAAAGATTCGTCTAGCGATATTAATTTTACTTATCTTAAGTAGTATCTAACTCTATTAGCTTTAGGCTATATAGATTAGGATCCTAGGGTACCTATTATTAGCGCTTATTACTAAAATAGTTAAATCTATATATCTTACCTTTTTTCTATTAGTCTATTTCTTATCGCTTATATTATTATTTATTAATATAATTATCGATGTTAATTATAATTATAATAAATTAATCTAAAATATGTAATCTATCGATTTATATTAATTCGTTCTTTATATTGGACTTAAGTCCTATCTCGACGTATAAGATATATATTTAATTATATCTAAATAGGATATAATTTATTAGAATTTAAAGATATCTATCGATATATATTATTTATTTAATTTTTTGTAGCTTATATTTTAACGGAAAGCTGGTATACGAACAATGTATGGTATAAATAACCAATGTTAACAACTCTAACTAAAATGACAAAACCCGCTATTTCAACAATCTATGCGGACCATAATGATGTTACGGACCTATCCGTCACCAATCAGTGGTGACCCACCAGGCACACCAATGGGCCATCGAGAGCCAACCAGCAGATCTGTCAGCAGATCACGTGCAAGCTCACTAAGCAAGAGCATGATCCGCCTTAAGCGGATCCACCCCGTAGAGGATTTCCGTTATATAGGTTACTCTACGTACTAGATAACCACTATACTAGGAAAACACGTGACTGTGACTCCTACGTCGACTCTAGGAGTATACGTAGAAGTATATAGTGACTCCCGAATATACTCTAGGAGTATATTAGGGGGTAGGGAACGAAGGATATATATAGATACTCCCTTATATACTTAGTTTAGTTCTTTGTCTTTAATTATATATTATTACTTATATTTACCTTTTAGATTACTATAACTCTTTACTTAATTATAACTTGATAATACTTATAAGTAGACTAATACCCTAGTATAAATCTACTCGGCGCTCTATCTAGTATTAGTTCCTTAATCGCTTAAAAGGACTTAGGCTATAGTAAGGCCCTATATAGTAATAGCTTAGTTACGATCCGATTATTAATATTAGACTATTCGAGGAGTATTAAGGTAAGTATACCCTAAACCTATCTAACCTAACTATAACTAGTTAGCTAGTATATAATATATTAAAGACCGTCTTAAATTAAGTTTCGAGTTACCGATAATATATCTTATATTAGTACCGGAAAGAAGCTAGTAGTTAAGTACGATAACCCTAACTCTAATAACGAACGAGATAACCGAATCGAAATACTAAAGGAATAAGTAACGATCTTATTAGCTAGGCTATAAGAGTAGGAGAAGTATAACGCCTAGGTCGAGGACTATTTAGCGTAAATATACGCTTAAGTTACTACTTCCGCCTTAGCTAGTACTATCTAGGGACCGATATTATCTAAAGCTAAGTACTTTAAAGAAAACCGAACTAAGCTTCGAGGATTCCTTACTTAGATAGATATATATATCGATATAAATAAGGTTAAGCTTCTATCCGAAGCTAATAGGGTGATTTTTATATTAACCTACCTACGCGGATAAGTATAGAATTAGCTTAAGCTATATATCTAGGATTACTATAAGAAAGTACCTAAAGACTAGTCTATAACGATTACTAAAATCTTTAATAGCTATAGTAGTTTCCGACGATATTTAGAAAGAACTTTTAGAGATATTAATACTACTCGAATAGCTAAATAAAAGCTATAGAAAAACAAATAAATAACTAACGTATCGATATATTCTTCGGAGTTCTAATAGGTTATATCCTACTTAGACTTACCTAATTAAACATATATTCTATACTATAAGATAGGACTTAAGTCTAATATAAAGGATAAATTAGCGCGAATCGATAGGCTAGAAACCTTAGACTAGCTTATCGCGATCGTAATTAAGATCGATAATTATATTAACGAACGACGATATAAGCGATAAGAGATAAACTAATAAAAAAAGGATAAGGCCTATAGATTTAACCGCTTTAGTAATAGGCGCCGATAATAGGTACCCTAAGACCCTAATCTATATAGCCTAAGGCTAATAGAGTTAGACGCTACTTAAGATAAGTAAAATAAATATCGCTAGAAGAATCTTTACTTTACCTATAGGAAACTAGGATACTATATAAAAGAATATAAATAGAAGAAATTATATAAGAAACGGTAGTATATATAGACAATACGCGAAGTACTATAAGCGATCTAAAAGGGAAAAGCTACTACTAATATAGGTACTAGCGCCGAAGGAATAAGCGCTAGTTAGGAATACTAGGAGGAAATATACCCTAATAAGTAATAGGGCGACTTAGAAGCGTAGATCAGGACCCTTATCGATAGCCTCCGATAGAAAAGGTAAGTCCCTATAGACCTAAAAGATAAACTCTTAGAA
Organism: Penicillium hordei; assembly: GCF_028827395.1. Lineage (NCBI taxonomy): Eukaryota > Fungi > Ascomycota > Eurotiomycetes > Eurotiales > Aspergillaceae > Penicillium > Penicillium hordei. Next base: position 6,929,070 of record NW_026623142.1, read on the forward strand.
GATCTTATAGCTAGATATAAAGGCCTAGACCTAGAAGAGATAATAGCGGGCAATCTATATATAGAAGGGTTAGCTAACGAGCTAGAACTCGATTATCTAGAAATCGATTAGGATATAATAGAAAGTTAAGGGTAGATATAGTATATACCCTAGGTACTAATCTAGGACCTAATAAGACTTATAGCTAGGGAGGATCTTAATTAGCGGTTATAAGACCCGTTAAGACTAGAGATTACGGTTATAGGAATATAGAAGTCTAGGGATCTTAAGTATCTTACGACTAAACGACTAACGATATAGGGCCTATAGAGATATAAAACCCGATCCCTAGAGTTAATAATAATCTAGGAACGCTAGATATACTTCCTAAAATAGATTAAACTATCCTAAAAATACTAATAAAAAGCCTTATAAACTATTATAATAATAAAGAAGCTAAAGAGCTTATAGGATATCTCGAAAGAAAGACATAGCCTAATAGACTAGACTAGTACTTTATTAATATAATTAAGGAAGGCGACGACCTAGTAGGATACCCTTATAAAAATTCTACTTACGTATATAAAGGATATATACGATACCTAGGATATAATAAGATAGCTAGTATTATATATTATAACGAAACGTATACTATTTATAGGTTAGTAAAATTAGATTATAGTATCGAACTAAGACTACTATAGTAGATAAAGAAGCTATAATAGACGAAAGAATACTAGGGAATTTAGTATAATAGATACTAGATATACGATTATAAGGATCGACTAATAATATATCTAGCGGCGATACTATTAGGAATATATATTAAACTATATATAAACCTACTAATAGGAATAGTATAGACTCTTATCGACTTAGGAGCTATTAATAATTTTATAAACCTAAGGTTTAAGGAAGATCGATAAGTTATAACTAACCCCTACTATACGTAATATTAGTCGTAGGACTCGATAGAGAAGTACTTTTAGAGAGAGTTAGCGAGGAAACTATTATATTATCTATATCTATCTATAGGTACCTAGAATTAATATAATTTAATATCTTAGAAATAGGAGACTATAATATTATTCTAGGTATTCTATAGCTTAAGAAGTATAACTCGAATATCGATTAATAATCGGGACGAATTATCTTCGATAGATATAAGTATATATAAGAATATAATAAGTATAAGATATATCGATAAAAGTTTATCTAATAAAATAAGCGTAGTAAATAATCCCGAAGTAAGAGGACTAGAGTATTAGTTATAAGCGTCGCCCTAGATACTATAAAATAATTACTAGATATATCCGACTAAGAGTTAAAGGACTATATAATAATTAAATACGAGAAGCTATATATAACTAGCGATATATCTAAGATTCTAGAAGAATACTAAGAGTTTATAGATATTTTTATAATACCGGCTAATAAAGTATTATTAATATATAGACCTTTTAATTATAATATTAATATAATAAAAGGTATTAAACTAACTTTTATATTTATTTATTAATTATTATAAAAGGAGTCTAAAATATTTAAAGAATATATCGATAAGAATCTATAAAAGAGATATACCCGAGTCTCTAAGTTATTAGCTAGATATCCTATTATCTTTATACTAAAGAAGGATAGAAGTCTTTAACTTTATATAGATTACTAATATTTAAATTCGATTACTATTAAAGATTAATATATACTATTTTTAATTAATAAGATATAAGATAGGATTAGATATACTAAATACTTTTCGAAGTATAATATTACTAATATCTATTATTATATTAGGATTAAACTAGGCTATAAATAGAAAATAATATTTAGAACTAAGTTTAGATATTATAAATATAAGATTATACCTTTTAGTCTTATTAATATACTAGGAATATTCTAACGCTTTATCTTTAAAGCGATTAAGGAATATCTAGATATCTTTATTATTATATACCTAAATAATATCTTAGTCTTCTTAGAAATATTTAAAGATTATATTAAATATAATAGACTTATATTATAAAAGCTAAGAAATGTAAAAGTTATTCTTAAACTAAAAAAATATAAATTGTATATTTAGAAAACGACTTTTCTTAGATATTATATTACCCTTAATATATTAGGGACAAAAGAAGATAAGGTTAAAAATATTATAGAATCGCCGATATCTAAATATAATAATTTCTTAGTCTAGCTAACTACTATCGAAAGATTATTAATAAATACGCTAGAGTTATATTAGGACTTTACTATTTTATTAAGAAAGACTAGAAATTCCTATAGAATAAAATAATAGATAAATTATTTAGAACCTTAAAAAACTCTTTAATAAAGGATAATTATAGCTATATTTAGCTATAACTAACTAATTATTATAGAAACTAATATATTAGACTATACTCTAAGAGTAAAACTAATATAATTAGAAATAGATAGTAAGTACCGACTAGTTATATTTTAGTTAAAAAAATAATCTTAGCCGAATTTAATTATAATATATATAATAAAGAACTATTAGCTATAGTATTAGCGTTTTAAATCTAAAGAGTATATCTAAAGGGAGTAAAATATATAGTACCGGTTAAGACCGATTATAAGAATCTTACGTTCTTTACTATAATAAAGAAACTTATAAAACGATAAATATAATAGGCCGAAACCCTTATATAATATAATTTTAAAATCGAGTATTATAAAAGAAGAATAGATAAGCCGATATTTTAAATAGATAACTAGATTATAAATTAAGAACTAAAATATTAGACCTACTATATTAAGATAAAACTCTAATAGTATTATCTTATATAACTAGTAGCTACTAGCTATAATAATAGAAGTTAAAGATAACGACTTTTTATAGAAAATTAAAGATATATTAAAAGAAGATATAATTAACTAGCTCGCTAAAAAGGGTAGAAAACTTATTAAAAAAAACTAAAGATCACTCTATATATATAGATTAATATATATTCTAAATAAACTAAAAGATAAAGTTATATATCGATAATACGATAACCTTATATATAGATATATAAGAGTAAAAAAAACTATCGAATATATTATATAAAATTACTATTTTCTAAATATATATTAAAAGATTCGATTCTATATCTATATTTATAATATATACTAATAAAATAAGTCTATATAATATATACTTTATAGAGAATTATAGTTATTTAAGATACTAACCTAACTATAAGAATAGATTATAATAGACTTTATTATAAAGCTATTAGTCTTAGAAACATACGATATAATTATAGTTATAGTCGATAGGCTTATTAAATATATTTATATAATTCTAACTATAGAAACTATCGATACTAATTAAATAGTAAATATCGTATTATAATATATAGAAGTCGTTTATAGACTAAATAGGTATCGAGCTTAGACTCTCTACTATATACTACGTATAAACTAATAGTTAAATAAAAAGAATAAAATAGATAATAAAATAGTACCTATAATACTATATAAATTACTAGTAAAATAACTAGATAGGATTACTACTAATAATATAGCTAGTATATAATAATATAGCGTACTCTATAATTAATAAAATACTATTCTTTACGAATTATAGATATAATCTAATAATATATAGATAACTAATTAATAAGATAGCTATAGTAGAATTAGCGAGACTAAAGGCTAGCGGGCTAAAAAAGTTATATATATAACTAGCTAGAGATATTCACTTTATTAATCTATATATAAAGAAATATTATAATAACTACTATAGAGAGGGACCTAAGCTTAAGAAGGGAGAAAAGATTTATCTATTATAATATAATATTAAAACTAAGCGATCTAATAATAAATTAGACTATCTATAACTAGGATTATTTAAGGTTAAAGAAAAATTAGGATTAGTAAATTATTATTTAAAGCTATTTAAAAATATATAAAAACTCTATATAATATTTTATATTTTATTACTTAAATTAGTACTAGATAATACCGAAATTATAACTAATATAAAGATCGAGAAAACCGAAGATAAATATAAAGTCGAATAAATCCTATCGGATAAATAGTATAATAATTAGTAATAACTCTTAGTTTAGTAAAAAGGATATCTTACTTTAGAGAATATATAAGAGCCTATCTAGAACCTAAGAGGCTACTACTAGCTTATTTAGTAGTACTATTAATAGATAAAAAGGACTTTTATATAGCGGAAGGTAAAGAAGAATCGCTAATAAGAAAAGATAAGTCTATCTATCTCCTTTAGGATAAAAAAGGATAGAGGACTAAATATTTAGATCAAAGTAAGATTCTCTAATATAGCGATAAGAATCTAAATATTAGTAATATAATCTAGTTTAGCGAGATCTTTAATACTAGGAGGATCTTTAGTATTTAACTACTTTATAACTACTAAATTATAATTTAATATCTAACTATTATAATCCTTAAAAAAGTATTATTATTTCTAAAAGCGAAGTATTTTCGATATTATTTAATTTATTTTTTAAAAGTATTTAAGCTATTATTTTTAGGCCTACTCTAACTTTAATACTATCTTTTAGCGATTATATTTAAGCGATTCCTATTTATAATTATTATAAAAATACTTTATATATTTATAACTATAATAAGTACACTCTATATAATTTTAACTTTTAGAATCTATAATATAATTAATAAAATTATTAGAATAATACTTATAAAGAGTATTAATAATAGAACCTACTATAAGAATAGTATTATATTAATATAATCTATTTTTTTATATATCTTATTAGAAATAGATATAATATAAAAGTAATATAAAAAAAAATAAAAAAAGGAAAAATAAACGGTATTACTTACTAGAGGAGGAATTATAGCTTTATAAGTCTTAAAGACAAAACTCCTAGGAAGAGGGGAGGTAATATTATAGACCTATCCGTTACTAATTAGTAGTAACCTACTAGATATACTAATAGGCTATTAAAAGCTAACTAATAAAACTATTATTAGATTATATATAGCTTACTAAGTAAGAGTATAATTTACCCTAAGCTAGACTAAAGTTTAGTATATATATACCTCGATATATTAGTAGAATAGAATATACCTAGTCGGGTAATCGAGTTAATATATAACTATAACTCTAGGATCTACTCCTAGGGAGTATATTAGAGAGTTATTAGCGACTCTAGTAGTAACCCTAGACTTAGGGAGTAGGAAACGAAGGATATATAAGGATATTCCCTTATATACTTAGTTTAGTTCGTCTTTAATTATATATTATTACTTATATTTATCTTTTAGATTACTATAACTCTTTACTTAATTATAACTTAATAATACTTACGAGTAGACTAATACCCCGGTATAGATCTACTCGGCGCTCTACCTAGTATCCGTTCCTTAATCGTTTAAAAGGACTTAGGCTATAGTAAGGCCTTACGCGGTAATAGCTTAGTTACGACCCGATCTTTTGACGTTAGACTATTCGAGGAGTATTAAGGCAAGTATACCCTAAACCTATCTAACCTAACTATAACTAGTTAGCTAGTACGTAACACGAGCCGCTATCTCTAAAACATATAGTAAATGCGATAGATTACAATTTGAGATCTTAATACTGTTAGCCTATAAGCACCTTAACTTATAGTCTAATGACCTTTTAATGATATCTAGCCTCTTTAGAGGGTTTAGGAAATGTTTAGCTCTTATTTATCGAGATATATATATTTCTAGCTTATAGTAATATAATTTTCCGTAAGTTTTAAAAATAAGGCTAATATATTATTTCTATTCCTTAAAAGTGATATATAGTTTTAATAAGCCTTATTAAAAGTTATCGATAAGTAGTAAAGTAAAACAAAAACGTGGTTATTGAGATATAAATATAGAGAATATCGTATTTACTATATATTTTAAAGATAGCGGCTCGCTTATAGTAGCGGCTCGCTTATAAAATACGTTATTTATAAGAGATATTAATAACTAAACCGTTTTATAATATTTTATTATATCAAGTAAGTCTATTCCTTTTATAAGTATCGTTATTAATTAGTATAATATAATAGATATAGCTAAGAAAACATAAAAAGAAAAATAACTAATATTACTTACCTAAAGGGAGACTATAGCTTTATAGGCTTTAAGGACGAAACCCTAGGAGAGGGGGAGATAATATTATAGACCTACCCGTTACTAATCGATAGTAACCTATAAGGCGTCTAGATAGGCTACTATAAGCTAGATAATCTATTTATTAGTAAGTTATATATTTTATTAGTACTTAGGTAACCCCTAGGGATTTAGAGAAAGAGAAAGAACGATTATACTTAGTAAGTAGGAGCGTAATTAGCCCTAAGTAAAACCTACTATTAGGGACTAATCGGTATATATATAATTATCTATACCGGATAGTACCTATACTAATAACTACCTATCCGGGTATTATAGAATATATAACCGTAGCTCCTACGTCGACTCTAGGAGTATATTTAGGAATAGGATACGAAGGATATATACTTAGCTTAGTTCTTCGTCTTTAATTATGTATTATAACGATCTAGAGAGAGGAAACTTGATTCTACTAAGGGTTTCCGCCTTAGCGTAGTTTGTATTGTTTAATTAATAGTGATAGGATCCTATAACGTATTTCACTACCGAGCGGCGCACACCACCGAGTGGCGCACCCCATCTAACCCATTAAATTTAAATGCATTTATCTCAACCATAACGCCATTAAATTAATTCAACTAACTAAGTGGTCTATCTGGACATGTTTCTCTTCTATGCCCTGGCATTCTGTATATCCTATACCCTCGCTGGCCCCTTATACGTGGCTGAATAGCAGATTCTCTAGGTATGCCGGGGCCGGGGGGAGGTGCTTTAGTTGCTTCCTATTGCTATATAATTAATGCAGATGCTTCTTAAACTAAGAGGCCTTCTTCTATGGGTATCTGCCTCCGGGATCTAGTGCGCTTTTGCTTCTACTTCTCGTTAGCGGCCCGTAATTCCTTGTTTTCTTTAGCGAGTAAGATAGTACCTTATATTATAAGACGGAAGCCTTTTATAAGCTCGTTTAATATACGATCTAACGGGCTAGGCGGGCTTCGAGATCTTATACGAAGTAAAGCTTTAATTGATAAAGCTTGTCGACGTAGGTCTTTCTCCGTAAAAGGGGTTTTTAGGGTAAAATTCCGGCTTGATTTACTACCCCGGCTAGTAGGGGGGGTCGGGGTTCGAAGCCGGATATTAAGCTTTAAGATCACTCGGTCGGGTCTAAATAGTACTAAACCGGTAGCTAAGAAGCTATTCTTAATTATCTCCGATTTAAAAGCTTCAATTCGTACGAGAGGGTATACTTCGAGGAAGTTAAGTTTATTAATATAGTTAATCCTATTCCGTATCTTAGTTTTAACTATCCGACCGTACGATCGTTTTAATACCGTAAAACAACCTATATTAAGAGGTTATAAAAGATAAGATAAATACGCTAGTATATAGATTAGTATTACCTTATTTTACTTATAAATTTCGTTAAATTAAGGTATTAAATGACTTCCGTAGCCGTCGAGTATTAAAAGCCGATGCCCCCCCTTTATACGTAAAGAAGTACTAGGAATAAAGAGCTTCTTAAGCTAACGAAGCCCAATTTTATCGGAGGTCTAGCCGTTAGGACTAACTTCGAAGCGCTAATCCTCCGGGAGGCCGTCGAACTATGATTTAATAAAGACTTTGCCTTTAAAAATTATATATAGAGGAAGGGCCTAGCTAGAAATATTTATATACTTAATAATAGTTACCTACTCTCGATTTCTAGGTTATAAAACCGGCCTCCGACTATAGTATTTACTCCTTATAATAATCTTTATAGTTATAGTTAATCCTATTATAAAACCGGTCTTATCGAAGTTATAGATATCGTTAGGATCGATCTTAAATTAAGGATAGTTTTTTTAAATAAGATTAAACTACTCTATAATGATTTTCGGGTCTTTATATTTCGTACGCTCGTAGTTATACCGTTTCGAGAATTGGGAGGAGAGGAGAGGACGTCGTTTAACGAATTTCGTAACCTAATTTTAGCCGACCGAAAGAACCGAGGTAGTTCTACGCTTTTAAAGAAGAAGATCTACTATTTCTCGTACTATAGAGGGCCGGGGAGCTACTCTACGTAGATCTATAGAGAGAATCTATTTTTAAAGAGATTCCCCTTTAATTTTAGTCAATTTAGAGCAATTAGCGCGAGAATTCGCGCGGTTTTATATACCACTAAGGCGGCGGCGGAGGGTAGTTTCAGGTATAGTAAAACGGCGTGCCACTTCACAAATTAAAGAGATTTCTTGATTCTTAAAAGCCTAGATAGCTAGCAAGATCCTACCCTCCTACTCTATCAAATTTCTAGAGCGTTGAGAGCGAATTGGTGGCATGGTAGGTGGTTGAAGAAGAAAGGGTTAAATTAATTGACGCGTTTTCGATGGGGTGCGCCACTCGGTGGTGTGCGCCGCTCGGTAGTGAAATAAGTTAAAGGATCCTATCTTAGGGATTCCTTTCTTTCTTCTTTTCTTTTACTCTCTATACTTAGTATTTTCGTTAAAATATACTCTTTCCTTTAAAGAACTAGCTAGTAATATAATACTAAGTACTATTCTTATTTCTAATAAAGTAATACGGCTATATAGATTATTTATTATAATTAGTCTTAGTTACGCTTACCCTATTTTCTATTCCTTAGTATCGTATAGTTAAGACTCGATCTAAAACCGAGCTTCTAGCTAACTAAGATAGTTAGAACGAAACGAAACCTAACAAACTATAGTAAGTAACCGATTATTATACTAGATAAAGATAATAAGTAGGAGATAGCTATTTAGGAACTATATACCCCGATACCCGAAATAATTAAACTAATTAATACTAATAAGTTTAAAAAAAAAAGATAATGATACTAAAGAAAGATCCTTTATATATAAGAGACTATAGAAGACTCTAAAAAGCGATTCTATAAACTTATAAGTATATTAAATTATAAGAAAGTATCTAGGATTTAAGGATAAAGTAATAATCCTATAAGCTAATAAAGTCGAGACTAAGATTCTAGTTAAATATTTTAGTTTTAAATAGGATAAAGTAATTATTTATCGAGATATTATTATTTATAAATAAAGAGATCTTATATTTTATCTTATAAACTAGACTAGCTTTAGCGTACCGATTATAGAGGCCGTTACTTATAGATCTACTAAGATACCGGACGCTTCGATACGTAGTAATAGTAAAGAAGTCTATTTTAAAATCTAGAAAACTATAATCTAATAAAAATTTAAAACTAATACAAACTATTACCTATTACTAGTTTATTATAAACTCTATATATAGAGTCGATATAAAAGTAAAGCTTAATTATATATTATATTTTAAATAATATAATTATTTACTTAAAGACTATTTTTATAAATCTAAACTATTATATTAAATCTTATATATACTATAAATTAAAGATAAAACTAAAAGATAGCTTTACTAATTTCTTTATTAAATTTATATAACTTATTAAAAAGGCTACTATTATTAAAGAGAACCGAAAGAATAATTTATATTTAAAGTTATTATACCTACTCTAAAGTTAAGTAATATAGATAGTTAATTAAGACTTTATTTCTTTTAATACTTTTACCTAGAACTATTAAAGTATATCTTATAAGATTAGTTTCTAGTAAAAGACGAAGTCTATCTTTTATATATAATTAATTCCTACTTTTAGTGGTAGAGCTAATATAATAATAAATTTAACTTTAATCTATATTTTTTATATAAAATATAAAGAAAGTATTAGTTTTATTAGTCTTTTAATAGCTAAATAAGAGATCTTTATAAAAGAAAGATAATATTTTAATTATAAAGAATAAGGATATATAACTTATAATTATCTAAAGAAGAAGTTAACTACTTCTATCGCTATAGTTAACCCTTCTCTTTAAATTATTAAACTTAATAAAGAATATTATAATTAAGGAAAAATTAATATCTAAGCGAAGTCTTCTATCTAGATAGTTATAAAGTATTATTTTATTTACTAGATTTATAGAAGTTAATTAGAGGTCTTAAAAGATAGTTTAATTTTTAATACTTAATTAATATATAATAGATACTCTTTTTCTATTTTAGTATTTAGTAATATTATAGTAGATAGATATATATTTTTTAAAAAACGATTTAGCCTAAAAATAAAGAGACTGGATTAAGAATATATTATTTAAGATTTTAATAGGAAGCTAAGCGAGCTTATTATCTATATAATCTTCTTTATAATTTATATAAATAAAAGAATATAATAGTAGGTTCTAATATTAATTATAGACTTTAGAAAGTACGATATAATCTTTAAAAGAAAATAATTTATAGATTATAATATTTTATTTAATTATTATCGATACCGAATAATTTAGCTAAAAGAAAAGATATTTTTTAATAAAATAATAAGTAATATAGTAGTACCTATATCTACCTCTATCTTTAAAAAACTAAAAACTAATATTAACTACTAAATAGATATCGATTAATAAGATCTTCTTTTTAAATAAGAAGACTAGAAGAAGAAAAAGAAAAAGGAATATTAATATAGGTACTAATAGGTAGGAGGATAATAGGGGATAATTTAGAATTTAAAGATTAAGGATTAAAATAAAAAGAAACTATTAATTAATATTAATATTATTAGTAACGTATTTCACCACCGAGTGGCCCACACCACCGAGTGGCCCACCCCAAAACACCATAGTAAATACGATATTTTACAACCTCATATAGCAACAACCACGTTATTATTTGATTATATTATCACTCGATAGCTATTGATAAGGATTTCAAACACCATATATTAATTTCAAGAGAATCGAACAACTATATTATCACGGTATCAAAAATTACGTTACTGAAAGCTAGAATCAAATATAGCGCAATCATAAAGTCATAGATATTTTCTAAACTCCCTAGAGAAGCTAGATATCACCTAAAAAGGTATTTAGCTATAAGGAAAGCTCTATATAGACTATCGTTGTTGAGATATCAAGTTATAATGTATCGCATTTACTATGGTGTTTTGGGGTGGGCCACTCGGTAGTGAAATACGTTAGTATAGGATTTAACTAACTTTATAAGAAAGAGAAGATTAATAAAGAAGTTAAAATCTTTATAACTTTACTCTATAAGATTAATTATATTATTAATATAAAAAATATATAAGCTTATAATTCTAAAATTAATAAGATCTTAAAAAACCTTCTAAAAGAGTATTATAATCTATAGAAGACTATTTAAAAAAGAAATCTAATAAACTTTTACTATATAGATCTAGAGTAGATTATAATATTATATTTAAAGCTAAAGCTTAATTAAGATATTATTCTCTCTATAAGTGTTACGGACCTATCCGTCACCAATCAGTAGTGACCTATCAGGTATACTAATGGGCCATCGAGAGCCAATAGATCAAGATCACGTGATAAACCGCGGAGTAGCCGGTTCTAGCCTCTTATTCGCTATATTAGAATATACTATATAAGTACTATACTAACAACTCTATCTAATATATTTATTTTAACTTGTGTTTTAATCTAGATTATAATATTAGAGTATTAGTATATTAACTAACTTTTCTTTAAGAAGTCGGAATACTTCTTAATAACTTATTAACTATTTAAACGGAATATTTTATCTTATTAATCGATATAATAGCTTAAAGATAACGCTATATCTCTATATAAATTATCGATAAAAATTATAGAATCCGATAAATAACTATATTCTTTTTACTATAGTTAGTATTAATTATAATTAAATCACTTAAATCATTCTTAGATCGATAGCGATACTATCTATACTAATAATAAAGCCTAGGAACTTATTTTATATATTATTTATAAATCTCTAAAAGATTACTAAACTATTTATTAATCTAAATAATATTATCTTATATTTAAAAGATTTATATATTATTCTAAAGATAATAAAATCTTCTATTCTAGATATTAAATAAATCTAATAGAAGCCTTACTAGATATTAAGCTTTATATAAATCTTAGCTTTACTTATTCATTATAATACTTTATCGATTAGAGGTAGAGGGTAATAGTCCTTCTTTATAATTATATTTAGCTTTTAGAAATTTATATAGAAATAAAGTCCTCTACCTAGCTTTTTAACTATTAAGATTAATAATATATAAAAAGCTAAATTTAAGATAATAAATCGTTTATTTAGATTATTAAAGATATACTTCTTTACTACTTTTAGTTATTTAAGGGATAGCTTATTGTTACGTACTAGCTAACTAGTTATAGTTAGGTTAGATGGGTTCAGGGTATACTTGCCTTAATACTCCTCGAATGGTCTAACGTTAATGATCGGGTCTCAACTAAGCTAATACCGCGTAGGGCCTTACTATAGCCTAAGTCCTTTTGAGCGATTAAGGAACTAATACTAGGTAGAGCGCCGAGTAGATCTATATCGGGGTATTAGTCTACTCGTAAGTATTATTAAGTTATAATCAAGTAAAGAGTTATAGTAATCTAAAAGGTAAATATAAGTAATAATATATAATTAAAGACGAAGAACTAAACTAGATATATAAATAAGTGTCCTTATATATCCCTAAGTTCTTCCTATATAGATAAGTAGATAGTAGAATAGTAGAATTGTTTTAGCGGATTCTACCGATCTACCTACTACCTATCTACTACTTACGAATAAGAGGCTAGAACCGGCTACTCTACGATTTATTATATAATCTCGATCTATTAGCTCTCGATAGCCTATTAGTATATCTAATAGGTTACTACTAATCAGTAACGGATAGGTCTATAATATTACCTCCCTTTTTTCCTAGGAGTTTCGTCTCTAAGACTTATAAAGCTACGGTTCCCTCCTTAGGTAGGTAATAGATTTCTTTTTTTTTAAAATAATACGTCCTTATTATATTTAAACGAAAGGCTAACTCTATTTCTTTACTTACTTTTAAAATTCCTTCCGATTCTTCTAATACTTATTATCGCTAGGCGATTTATATTAAGGATAATAGTTTTACTACCTCTATCTCCTATAATTACTATAAATCGGTAGATATTACTTATCTAATAGATCGTTCCTATTAATATTCGAAATATATCTTATATACTTATATAAGTCGCTTATATAAGCGTAACTTTTATACTAGTTAGGAATAGGATTTATTATATTATACCGAAATTAAACTTTCTTTAGACTTTAAAACGAATCGATTTATTAGAATCCGAGTTAAGCGAGCTATAAGCTTATCTTATAGAGCTATATTAAAGATTATTAAATAAATAAAAATAATATTAAGAAGCTATATCTAGATAATATTAGTTACGTAAATAAATATCCTTCTTAAAATAGAAGGGTTTTAAAATATCGGAATATAATACTAAACTCCTTTAAATCCTTAATAAAAAGTAGATATCTCTAGAATAAGCTTCCTTTACTCTTAATCTTAAATAGCTTACTACTACTACCGATTATCCGAACTTTAATTAGTTATTAATAGAGATTACTAATCTCCCTATCTCTTTCTAGGATAAATCCGGTTTTATACCCTCCTCGCTTTCCGCTATATAAGAGTCTTTTTCGCTTATTAATAATACTATTAAACGAGCTAGTAATAGCCCCTTAGGTTCTAGATAGGTTCCTATATATTTTCTAAGGTAGGATACCCTTTCTACTAAAATAAGAGTTATTACTAACTATTATACTATCTATCTATCAGGATTCGTTCGACTTTATATTTATCTTTAGTTTTCTCGATTTCTATATTTATTATAATTTTAGCGTTATCTAATACTAGTTCGAGTAACGAGATATAAAATACTATATAGAGTTTTTATATACTTTCGGGTAGCTTTAAGCGATAATTTACTAGTACTAATTTTTTTTTAATCTTAAACGGTCCTAGTTATAGGTAATCTAATTTATTACTAGATCGCTTAGTTTAATATTACGTTATAATAGGTAAATCTTTTCTCCCTCTTTAAGATTAGGTCTCTCTCTATAATAGTCGTTATAATATTTCTTTATATATAGATTAATAAAGTTAATATCTCTAGTTAGTTATATATATAACTTTCTTAGCCTATTAGCTTTTAGCCTCGCTAATTTTACTATAGCTATCTTATTAATTATAGAGTATATTATATTATTATATACTAGCTATATTATTAATAGTAATCTTATCTAATTATCTTACTAGTAATTTATATAGTATTATAGGTACTATTTTACTATCTAATTTACTCTTTTTATTTAATTATTAGTTTATAGGTAGTATATAATAGAGAGTCTAAGTTTAATACCTATCTAGTCTATAAAAGACTTCTATATATTCGATATAAATAATTTATCTCTATCCGATATAATCTTACTCGGTATCCTATAGTTTATAACTATATATCGAAGTATAATATTCGCTATATAATTAGTATCGATAATTTCTATAGTCGGAATTATATAGACGTATTTAGTAAGCCTATCGACTATAACTATAACGTAACCGGTAAACGAGTCGCCATTGTAAACGAGCCGCCACCCCACCTCTATGTATGAAAATTAAATGCATTTATCTCAACCAAAACGCCATTAAATTAAATATACTAAAATCATCTATCTAGCTAGGTATCTATTGAATTTATGCCCTGTTGATCTGCACCCACTACACCTCGCTGGCGCCCGTACACGTGGTTCTAAAGCCGGCGAAGGGCTTCTTCGGGGAGGGGAGGGAGGTGTTTCATCAGTTTCCACCGGCTCAGTAATCAATTGAGAAGCTTCTTGAACTAAGAGGCCTTCTTCGGCCGGTATCTGCCTCCGGGATCTAGTACGCTTTTGCTTCTACTTCTCGTTAGCGGCGCGTAATTCCTTATTTTCTTTGGCGAGTAAGATAGCACCTTATATTATAAGACGGAAGCCTTTCACAAGCTGGTTTAATATACGATCTGACGGGCTAGGCGGGCTCCGAGATCTTATACGAAGTAGAGCTTTGATTGATAAAGCCTATCGACGTAGTTCTTTCTCTATAAAGGTGGTTTTTAGGGTGAAATTCCGGCTCGATTCACTACCCCGGCTAGCTAGGGGGGTTGGGGTTCGAAGACGGATATTAAGCTTTAAAATCACTCGGTCGGGTCTAAATAGTACTAAACCGGCTGCTACGAAGCTATTTTTAATAGTCTCCGATTTAAAAGCTTCAATTCGTACCTAGGGGTATACTTCGAGGAAGTCAAGTTTGTTAATATAGTTAATCCTAGTCCGTATTTTTGACTTAACTATCCGACCGTACGTACGTTTTAATACTACGAAATAACTAATATTAAGAGATTATAAAAGATAAGATAAATACGCTAGTATATAGATTAGTATAACTTTATTTTACTTATAAAGTTTATCAAATTTAGGTATTAAATAACTTTCGTGGCCGTCGAGTATTAAAAGCCGGTATACCCCCTTCGTACGCGTAGTACTAGGAATAAAGAGCTTTTTAAGCTAACGAAGTCTAATTTTATCGGAGGTCTAGCCGTTAGGACTAACTTCGAAGCGCTAATCCTCCGGGAGGCCGTCGAACTATAATTTAATAAAGACTTTGCCTTTAAAAATCATATACGGAGGAAGGGCCTAGCTAGAAGCATTCGTATACTTAATAATAGTTACCTACTCTCGGTTTCTAGGTTATAAAAGTAAACGCCGACCGTAGTATTTACTCCTCGTAATAACCTTTATAGTTATAGTCAATCCTATCGCGAAACTAGTCTCGTTAAAGTTATAGATATCGTTGGGATCGATTCCAAATTAAAGTATCGTCTTTTAAACTAGATCAAACCACTCTATAATGATTTTAGGATCTTCATATTTCGTACGCTCGTAGTTATATCGTTTCGAGAATCGGGAGGAGAGGAGAGGACGCCTTTTAACGAAATTATATACCTATTTTTCGCCGACTAAAAGGACCGGGGTAGTTCTACGCTTTTAAAGAAGAAGATCCGCTATTTCTCGTACTATAGAGGGCCGGGGAGGTAATCCGCGAGAATCTATAGAGAGAATCTATTTTTAAAGAGATTCCTCTTTAGTTTCTATCAATTTCTACAAATTTACGCGTATAGTATAACGTTCAGTACGGCTAGAGAGGCGGTCGCATAAAGTTGTACGCGGGACATTAAAAGTGCGCGTAGCAAGAGCAATAGAGCTGATATCTCCATTTTTAAAAGCCTAGATAGCTAATAAAAGCCTACCCTCTTGCTCCGTTGAATTTTTAGAGGATCGAGGGCGAATTGGTGGTATGGTGGGTGGTTGAACTAACTAAGTGCTAATTCAAAGACGCGTTTTAGGTGGGGTGGCGGCTCGTTTACAATGGCGACTCGTTTACCGGTTACGTTAATTATATTATATCTATCTAAGACTAATAACTTTATAATAAAGTCTATTTTAATCTATTCCTATAGTTAGATTAGCGTTTTAAAGAATTATAATTCTTTATAAGGTATATATCGTATAGGTTTATTTTATTTTAGTATATATTATAAACGTAGATATAGAATCGAACCTTTCGATATATATTTAGAAAATAGTAATTTTATATAATATATTCGTAGTTTTTTCTACTTCTATATTCTATATAAGATATTATTATAGTATCGATATATAATCTTATCTTTTAGTTTAATTAGGATATATATTAATCTATATATATAAAGTAATCTTTAGTTATTTTTAGTAAGTTTTCTACCCTTTTTAATAAACTAATTAATTATATCTTCTTCTAATATATCTTTAATTTCTATAAGAAGTCGTCGTCCTTAACTTCTATTATTATAGCTAGTAAGTACTTATTATATAAAATAGTACTATTAGAGTTTTATTTTAATATAGCGGGATCCATTATTTTAGTTCCTAATTTATAGTCTAGTCGTCTATTTAAAGCGTCGGCTTATTTATTCTCTATTCCTTTATAATATTCGATTTTAAAATTATATTATATAAAGGTTTTAGCCTATTATATCTATCGTTTTATAAGTTTCTTTATTATTATAAAGAATATAAGATTCTTATAATCGGTTTTAACCGTTATTATATATTTTACTCCTTTTAGATATACTTTTTAGATTTAGAACGCTAATACTATAGCTAATAGTTCTTTAATTATATATATTATAGTTAAGTTTTACTAGAACTATTTTTTTTAACTAAAATATAATTAATTAGTACTTACTATCTATTCCTAACTATATTAGTCTTACTTCTAGAATATAATCTAATATATTAGTTTCTATAATAATTAGTCGGTTATAGCTAAATATAACTATAATTATTCTTTTATTAAAGAGTTTCTTAAGGTCCTAGAACGATTTATCTACTACCTTATCCTATAGGAATTTCTAGTCTTTTTTAGTAAGATAGTAGAGTCTTAATATAACTTTAGTATATCTATTAATAATCTTTCGGTAGGAATTAGCTAGATTAAGAAATTATTATACTTTTTTTATATTTTTAGATATCGGCTATTCTATAATACTTTTAACTTTATCTTCTATCTTTAGTCTATTAGAGGTAATATAGTATCTAAAGAAAGTTATTTTTTAAATATAGAATTTATATTTCTTTAATTTAAGAGTAACTTCTACTTCTTTTAATTTCTATAATATAAATCTATTATATTTAATATAATCTTCGAGCGTTTCTAAAAAGACTAAAATATTATCTAGATACGCGATAACGAAAATATCTAAGTATTCCTTAATCGTTTTAAAGATAAAGCGTTAGAATATTATTAATATATTAGTAGGGCTAAAAGATATAATTCTAAATACCGTTTTCTATTTATAGCCTAGCTTAATCCTAATATAGTAATAGGTATTAGTAATATTATACTTCGAAAAGTATTTAGTATACCTAATTCTATCTTATATTTTATTAATTAAAGATAGTAGGTAACGTATTTCACTACCGAGCGGCGCACACCACCGAGTGGCGCACCCCATCTAACCTATTAGATTTAAATGCATTTATCTCAACCATAACGCCATTAAATTAATTCAACTAACTAAGTGGTCTATCTGGACATATTTCTCTTCTATGCCCTGGCATTCTGCATATCCCACACCCTCGCTAGCCCCGTATACGTGGCTAAATAGCAGATTCTCTAGGTATACCGGGGCCGGGGGGAGGTGCTTTAGTTGCTTCCTATTGCTATATAATTAATGTAGATACTTCTTGAACTAAGAGGCCATCTTCTACGGGTATCTACCTCTAGGATCTAGTACGCTTTTGCTTCTACTTCTCGCTAGCGGCCCGTAATTCCTTATTTTCTTTAGCGAGTAAGATAGTACCTTATATTGTAAGACGGAAGCCTTTTATAAGCTCGTTTAATATACGATCTAACGGGCTAAGCGGGCTTCGAGATCTTATACAAAGTAAAGCTTTAATTGATAAAGCTTATCGACGTAGGTCTTTCTCTATAAAAGGGGTTTTTAGGGTAAAATTCCGGCTTAATTTACTACCCCGGCTAGTAAGGGGGGTCGGGGTTCGAAGCCGGATATTAAGCTTTAAAATCACTCGGTCGGGTCTAAATAGTACTAAACCGGTAGCTAAGAAGCTATTCTTAATTATCTCCGATTTAAAAGCTTTAATTCGTATAAGAGGGTATACTTCGAGGAAGTTAAGTTTATTAATATAGTTAATCCTATTCCGTATCTTAGTTTTAACTATCCGACCGTATAATCGTTTTAATACTATAAAATAACTTATATTAAGAGGCTATAAAAGATAAGATAAATACGCTAGTATATAGATTAGTATAATCTTATTTTCTTTATAGATTTTATCGAACCTTAGGGTTAAATAACTTCTATAGCCGTCGAGTATTAAAAATCGATACCCCCCCTTTATACGTAAAGAAGTACTAGGAATAAAGAGCTTTTTAAGCTAGCGAAGGCTAATTTTATTAGAGGTCTAGCCGTTAGAACTAACTTTAAAGCGCTAATCCTTTAAGAGGCCTTTAAACTATAACTTAATAAAGACTTTACCTTTAAAAATCATATATAGAGGAAGGGCCTAGCTAGAAGTATATATATACTTAATTATAGTTACCTACTCTCGATTTCTAGGTTATAAAAGTACTCGCTAATTATAGTATTTACTCCTTATTATAACCTTCGTAGTTACTATTAACCCTATTACGAAATTAGTCTTATTAAAGTTATAGATATCGTTAGGGTCGGTTCTAAATCTTTTAGGTCGATTCTAAATTAAAAGATTATCTTTTAAACTAGATTAAACTACTCCCTAATGATTTTCGGGTCTTTATATTTCGCTCGCTTATAATTATACCGTTTCGAGAATCGGGAGGAGAGAAGAGGATATCGTTTAACGAATTTTATAACCTAATTTTAGCTAACTAAAAGAAGCGGGGTGGTTCTACGCTTTTAAAGAAGAAGGTCTACTATTTCTCGTACTATAGAGGGCCGGGGGGCTACTCTACGTAGATCTATAGAGGGAATCTATTTTTTAAGAGATTCCTCTTTAATCTAGGTCAATTTCTATAGGCTAACGCGAGAAATCGCGTGGTTTTATATACTATAGAGGCGTATAGCGAGAGATAAATTCGGTATATTAAATCGGCGGGCGGTTTCACGAATTAAAGAGATTTCTCGATTCTTAAAAGCCTAGATAGCTAGTAAGATCCTACCCTCTTGCTCTATTGAATTTTTAGAGCTCCAAGAGCGTATTGGTGGCATAGTGGGTGGTGGAAGAAGAAAGGGGTTAAATTAATTGACGCGTTTTAGGTAGGTGTCTAGCTATAGGGTATATCTAGCAATAGGGTGAAATACGTTATATAATTAAAGACGAAGAACTAACTAAGTATATATAGGAGTATCCTTATATATCCTTCGTTTCCTACTCCCCTAAGATATACTTGTTAGAGTATATCTACCGGAGTTATAGTGATTATCTACTCCTTCTTAGCGTTAGTAGATAGTTACGGTTATATAGTAGTTCTCTTACTTAAATAGGTATATTATATTTACTAATATATCGAGGTATATATATACTAAACTTTAGTCCGGCTTAGGGTGGATTATACTCTTTTCCTAAATATATAGGGCTTCTAGAGTATAGGATACTATATATAATCTAATAATAAATCTACTAGTTAGCTTTTAATAGCCTATTAGTATACTTAGTAGGTTACTATTAATTAGTAATAGATAGATATATAATATTATCTCCCCTCCTCTTAGGAGTTTCGTCTCTAAAACTTATAAAACTATAATTATCTCTTAGTAAGTAATACCGTTTATTTTTCTTTTCTTTATTTTTTTTCCTTTAGCTATATATCTATTATATTATACTAATTAATAACGATATTTAGAAAAAGAATAGACTTATTTAATATAATAAAATCTTTACTTATAGTATTCTTATTAAAAGTCCTTATAAGTATTATACTTATTATTACTATAATTATATAATAGAGCCTTTAAATAAATATTATATAGAGTATACTTATTATAGTTATAAATATATAAAATATTTTTATTCTAATAAAAAGTAGAATAATCTAGAGTTAGTCTATAATATAGTAGCTTTTTAGATTAATTCGACTAAAAACGCGATCGAAGAATTATTTATTAAATTATATTATTTATATAAATATTAAAAGGTTTTAAATAATTATAATTATAATATAATTTTTTATATTATAAAAATCTTAAAGACTTTAGATATTAAGGATCTTATTAAGCTAGATTATTTTATCGATATATATAATATTTAAATTCTTATTATTATATTAAAGAATCCTATTTTAATCTAGATATTTAATTCTTTATTCTTTTTTATCCTAAAAGAGATAGACTTATTTTTTTATTAGCGATTCTTTTATACCTTCTACTATATAAAGATCTTTTTTATCTATTAATACTACTACTAAATAAGCTAATAATAGTCTTTTAGATTCTAGATAGGTTCTTATATATTTTTTAAAATAGGATATCTTTTCTATTAAATTAAGAGTTATTACTAACTATTATACTATTTATTTAATAGGATTCGTTCGACTTTATATTCGTTTTTAGTTTCTTCGATTTCTATATTAATTATAATTTCGGTATTATCTAGTATTAATTCGGGTAATAAGATATAAAATACTATATAAAGTTTTTATATACTTTTAGATAGCTTTAAATAATAATTTATTAGTCTTAATTTTTCTTTAATTTTAAATAATCTTAATTATAGATAGTCTAATTTATTACTAGATCGCTTAGTTTTAATATTATATTATAATAAATAACCCTTTTCTCCTTTTTTAAAATAAGGTCCCTCTCTATTAATAATTATTATAATATTTCTTTATATATAGATTAATAAAGTCGATATCTTTAGCTAATTATATATATAACTTTCTTAGTCTATTAGTCTTTAGTCTTACTAATTTTATTATAGCTATTTTATTAATTATAAAGTATACTATATTATTATATATTAGTTATATTATTAATAATAATCCTATTTAGTTATCTTACTAGTGGTTTATATAGTATTATAGGTATTATTTTATTATTTAATTTACTCTTTCTATTTATCTAGTAGTTTATAGGTAATATATAGTAAAGAGTCTAAGCTTAATATCTATCTAGTCTATAAAAGACTTCTATATATTCGATATAAATAATTTATTTCTATCTAATATAATCTTACTTAGTATCCTATAATTTATAACTATATATCGAAATATAATATTCGCTATTTAATTAATATCGATAGTTTCTATAATTAGAATTATATAAGCGTACTTAATAAGCCTATCGACTATAATTATAATTATATTATATCTATTTAAAACTAGTAACTTTATAATAAAGTCTATTATAATCTATTCTTATAGTTAGATTAGCGTCTTAGATAACTATAATTCTCTATAAGATATATATTATATAGATTTATTTCGTTAGTATATATTTAGAAAATAATAATTTTATATAATATATTTAATAGTTTTTTTTATTCCTATATATCTATATAAAATATTATTATAATACCGATATATAACTTTATCTCTTAATCTACTTAAGATATATATTAATCTAGATATAAAGTAATCCTTAATTGTTCTTAGTAAATTTTCTATCTTTCTTAGTAAATTAATTAATTATATCTTTCTTTAATATATCTGTAATTTTCTATAAAAAGTTATTATTCTTAACTTCTATTATTATAGCTAGTAATTATTTATTATAAAAGATAGTACTATTAAAGTTTTTATCTTAATATAATAGGATTCGCTACTTTAGTTCTTAATTTATAATCAATCTAGTTATCTATTTAAAGCGTTATTTTATCCGTTCTTTATTTCTCTATAGTATTCGATTTTAAAATTATATTATATAAAGATTTTAGCTTATCGCGTTTATTATCTTATAAGTTTCTTTATTATTATAAAAAACGTAAGATTCTTATAATTAGTCTTAACTATTACTATATACTTTCTAGATTTAAAACGCTAATATTATAGCTAATAGTTTTTTATTATATATATTATAATTAAGTTCTACTAGAACTATTTTCCTCGACTAAAATATAACTAGTTAGTACTTACTATCTATTCTTAACTATATTAATCTTATTTTTAAAATATAATTTAATATTAGTTTCTATAATAATTAGTTAGTTATAGCTAAATATAGTTATAATTATTTTTTTATTAAAGAGTTTTTTAAAGTCTTATAATAATTTATCTACTACTTTATTTTATAGGAATTTTTAATCTTTTTTAATAAAATAGTAGAATCTTAATATAACTTCGATATATTTATTAATAATCTTTCGATAGTAATTAATTAGACTAAGAAATTATTATACTTCTTTTATATTTCTAGATATTAGCTATTCTATAATATTTTTAATCTTATCTTCTTTTATCTTTAGTCTAGTAGAGGTAATATAATATCTAAAAAAATATATTTTTTAAATATAGAATTTATATTTCTTTAGTTTAAAAGTAACTTTTACTTCTCTTAACTTTTATAATATAAGTCTATTATATTTAATATAATCTTTTAGCGTCTTTAAAAAGACTAAAATATTATCTAGATATATAATAATAAAGATATCTAAATATTCTTTAATCGCTTTAAAAATAAAGTATTAGAATAATACTAATATATTAATAAGATCGAAAGATATAATCTTATATTTATAATATTTAAATTTAGTTCTAAATATTATTTTCTATTTATAGCCTAGTTTAATTCTAATATAGTAATCGAATTTAAATATTAAAAACTTCTATCTTTTTTTAGTATAAAGATAATAGGATATCTAACTACTAACTTCGAGACTTAAATATATTCTTTAAGTATATTAGACTCTTTCTATAATAAGTAATAAATAGATATAAAAATTAGTCTAGTATCTTTTATTATATTAATCTTATAATTAAAAGATCTATATTTTAATAATACTCTGTTAACTAATATTATAAAAATATCTATAAACTTCTAATATTCCTCTAGAATCCTAAATATATTACTAGTTATATATAATTAATTAGTTAATCTTTATAATTATATATCTAGTATCTATTATACTAAATTCTTTAGTATTCTTTTATCTATTATAGCTTCTTTATCTATTATAATAGTTTTAATTCGATACTATAATCTAACTTTATTAATCTATAAGTAGTATATAACGTATTTCACTACCGAGCGGCGTACACCACCGAGTGGCGCACCCTATCTAACCTATTAGATTTAAATGCATTTATCTCAACCATAACGCCATTAAATTAATTCAACTAAGTGGTCTATCTAGATATATTTCTCTTCTATGCCCTAGCATTCTATATATCCTATACCCTCGCTAGCCCTATATACGTGGCTGAATAGCAGATTCTCTAGGTATACCGGTGCCGGGGGGAGGTACTTTCGTTGCTTCCTATTGCTATATAATTAATATAGATACTTCTTAAACTAAGAGGCCTTCTTCTACGGGTATCTACCTCCGGGATCTAGTATACTTTTACTTCTACTTCTCGTTAGCGGCCCGTAATTCCTTATTTTCTTTAGCGAGTATAATAGTACCTTATATTATAAGACGGAAGCCTTTTATAAGCTAGTTTAATATACGATCTAACGGGCTAGACGGGCTTCGAGATCTTATACGAAGTAAAGCTTTAATTAATAAAGCTTATCGATATAGGTCTTTCTCTATATAAAGGGGTTTTTAGGGTAAAATTCCGGCTTAATTTACTACCCCGGCTAGTAAAGGGGGTCGGGGTTTAAAGCCGGATATTAAGCTTTAAAATTACTCGGTCGGGTCTAAATAGTACTAAACCGGTAGCTAAGAAGCTATTCTTAATTATCTCCGATTTAAAAGCTTTAATTCGTACGAGAGGGTATACTTCGAGGAAGTTAAGTTTATTAATATAGTTAATCCCGTTCTATATCTTAATTTTAACTATCCGATTATATAATCGTTTTAATACTATAAAATAACCTATATTAAAAGATTATAAAAGATAAGATAAATATACTAGTATATAGATTAGTATTACCTTATTTTATTTATAAATTTTGTTAAATTAAGATATTAAATAACTTCTATAGCCGTCGAGTATTAAAAGCCGATACCCCCCCCCCCTTTATATATAAAGAAGTACTAGGAATAAAGAGCTTCTTAAGCTAATAAAGGCTAATTTTATCGGAGGTCTAGCCGTTAGGACTAACTTCGAAGCGCTAATCCTCTAGGAGGCTATCGAACTATAATTTAATAAAGACTTTACCTTTAAAAATTATATATAGAGGAAGGGCCTAGCTAGAAATATTTATATACTTAATAATAGTTACCTACTCTCGATTTCTAGGTTATAAAACCGGCCTCCGACTATAGTATTTACTCCTTATAATAATCTTTATAGTTATAGTTAATCCTATTATAAAACCGGTCTTATCGAAGTTATAGATATCGTTAGGATCGATCTTAAATTAAGGATAGTTTTTTTAAATAAGATTAAACTACTCTATAATAATTTTTAGGTTTTTATATTTCGTACGCTTATAGTTATACCGTTTCGAGAATCGGGAAGAGAGGAAAGAATATCGTTTAATAAATTTCGTAACCTAATTTTAGCCGACTAAAAGAACCGAGGTAGTTCTATACTTTTAAAGAAGAAGATCTACTATTTCTCGTACTATAGAGGGCCGGGGAGCTACTCTACGTATATCTATAGAGAGAATCTATTTTTAAAGAGATTCCTCTTTAATTTTAGTTAATTTAGAGCAATTAGCGCGAGAATTCGCGCGGTTTTATATACTACTAAAGCGGCGGCGGAGGGTAGTTTTAGGTATAGTAAAACGGCGTACCACTTTACGAACTAAAGAGATTTCTTGATTCTTAAAAGCCTAGATAGCTAGTAAGATCCTACCCTCCTACTCTATTAAATTTCTAGAGCGTTAAGAGCGAATTGGTGGTATAGTAGGTAGTTAAAGAAGAAAGGGTTAAATTAATTAACGCGTTTTCGATGGGGTGCGCCACTCGGTGGTATGCGCCGCTCGGTAGTGAAATACGTTATATAGTTTAATATATATTCCTAATAGTATTACTATTAGATATATTATTAGTCGATCTTTATAATTATATATCTAGCGCCTATTATACTACATTCCCTAGTATTCTTTTATCTATTATAGCTTCTTTATCTATTATAATAGCTTTAGTTCGATATCGTAATCTAATTTTACTAGTCTATAAATAATATATATTTTATTATAGTATATAATACTAGCTATCTTACTATATCCTAGATATCGCGTATATCCTTTATACGTATAAGTAGAATTTTCGTAAAGATATCCTACTAGGTCGTCGTCTTTCTTAATTATATTAATAAGATATTAGTCTAGTCTACTAGGCTATATCTTTCCTTTAAGATATCCTATAAGCTCTTTAGCTTCTTTATTATTATAATAGTTTATAGGGCTTTCTATTAATATCTCTAGGATAGTTTAATTTATTCTAGGAAGTATATCTAATATTCCTAGATTATTATTAGCTCTAGGAATTAGGTTTTATATCTTTATAGGCCCTATATTATTAGTTATAAGATACTTAAGGTCCTAAGACTTCTCTATTTTTATAACTATAGTTTCTAGTCTTAGTAGGTCTTACGACCGCTAACTAAGGTCCTTTCTAGCCTTAAGTCCTATTAGATCCTAGATTAGTACCTAGGGTATATATTATATCTACTTTTAACTTTCTACTATATCTTAGTCGATTTCTAGATAATCGAGTTATAGCTCGTCGGCTAACCCTTTAATATATAGGTTACCTACTACTATCTCGTTTAGGTCTAGGCTTTTATACCTATTTATAAGATCTTCTAAGAGTTTGTCTCTTAGGTCTATAACGACTCGCCTTTTCTATTTAAGGCTATCGATAAGAGTCCCGACCTACCCTTTTAGGCCGCCCTATTATTTATTAGGGTATATTTCCTTCTAGTATTCCTAACTAATACTTATTCTTTCGGTGCTAGTATCTATACTAATAGTAGCTCTTCCCTTTTAGATTACTTATAATACTTCGCGTATCGCTTATATATATTACTATTTCTTATATAGTTTCTTCTATTTATATTCCTTCGCGTAGTATCTTAGTTTCTTATAGGTAAAGTAAAGATTCTTCTATTAGCGCTTATCTTATTCTTCTTATATAGTATTAAGATCTATTAGTATTAGGCTATATAGGTCTATATATCTCGCCTATTATAGTATAGACTATCTAGGTCGCCTATTATTCTAGCGATACTAGATAAGTAGTCGCTACCTACCTATTCTCTACTATCTTAGTTTATAATATTATATCTTAGAATTATAAATTTAATTATCGATTTTAACTATAATATTAATAATCTTATTTAAAGTATCTAATCGATTATTATATATTAGTTTATTCTTAATCTATTTCTTTAGTCTATCTTTAAAGATTAAAATAAAGTAGTCCTTATCTTAGCTTAAGTATAAGATAATTTATTAGAATTTAGCGGTATATATATTAATAGAGGTAGTTTATTATAGGTATTAAAGGCGTCGTTCTACTATTTATTTTATATCGATATTACTAAATATAAGTTTAATTTACTCTTTAAACTTATTATAGCTATTAAATACTTCCTAGATAAAGTCGCTCTAGACTTTTTAGTCGCTTTCCTTTTAAAACTTATATAGGAATAGTTCGAACTAATCGAAGGTTAATCTTTAGAGGAAAGTTAATATATAGATAATCTTATTAGCTTTTATAAGTAGTTTAGATTAGTTAACCTATTAGTTCGTATTTAGTTAAATAAGGAACGATCGAAACTTAGATCGTATTTTATTAAAGAACTTAGGTTATAGGATTTTAACTATAGAGACCGGACGTTAGCTCTCTAGGGTTAAGATTTACTCCTATAATTACTAGATTATCTTAGCTATCTACTAAGGAGTAGGTATATTACTCTATATAGAAGTACCGCTACTAGTAGTCGATTTATTAACTATATTATCTTATTATAACTCGAAACTTAATTTAAGACGGTCTTTAATATATTATATACTAGCTAACTAGTTGTAGTTAGGTTAGATAGGTTTAGGGTATATGTTACGCACTAGCTAACTAGTCATAGTTAGGTTAGATGGGTTCAGGGTATACTTGCCTTAATACTCCTCGAATGGTCTAACGTCAATGATCGGGTCTCAACTAAGCTAATGCCGCGTAGGGCCTTATAGTAGCCTAAGTCCTTTTAAGCGATTAAGGAACTAATGCTAGGTAGAGCGCCGAGTAGATCTATACCAGGGTATTGGTCTGCTCGTAAGTATTATCAAGTTATAATTAAGTAAAGAGTTATAGTAATCCAAAAGGTAAATATAAGTAATAATATATAATTAAAGACGAAGAACTAAACTAGATATATAAATAAGTGTCCTTATATATCCCTAAGTTCTTCCTATATAGAATAGTAGATAGTAGATTAGTAGAATCCGCTAAGGCGATTCTACTATTCTACTACCTATATAATCACGTGATACTAAGTAGCGGTTATCTAGTATATAGAGTAACCTATATATCGGAAATCCTCTACGGGGTAGATCCGCTTAGGGCGGATTATACTCTTACTTAGTAAGCTTATATATAATCTACTGATAGGTATCCTAGTTAGCTCTCGATAGCCTATTAGTATACCTAGTAGGTCACTACTAATTAGTAACGGATAGATCTATAATATTACCTCCCCTCTTCCTAGGAGTTTCGTCTTTAAGACTTATAAAGCTACGGTATCCCCTCTTAGGTAGGTAATAGATTTCTTTTCCTTAAAATAATACTTCCTTATTATATCTAAACGAAAGGCTAACTCTATTTCTTTACTTACTCCTAAACTTCCCTCCGATTCTTCTAATACTTATTATTATTAGGAGACTTATATTAAAGATAATAGTTTTACTACCTTTATTTCTTATAATTATTATAAATTAGTAGGTATTACTTATCTAATAGACCGTTCTCGTTAATATTCGAAATATACCTTATATACTCGCGCGGGTCGCTTATATAAGCGTGACTTTTATACTAGTTAGGAATAGGATTTATTATATCGTACCGAAACTAAACTTTCTTCGGATCTCGAAACGAATAAAAGTAAACTCGATTTATTAGAACCCGAGTTAAGCGAACTATAAGCTTATCTTATAGAGTTATATTAAAAATTGTTAAATAAATAAAAATAATACTAAAAAGTAATATCTAGGTAATATTAGTTATATAAATAAATATCCTTTTTAAAATAAAAGGGTTTTAAAATATCGGAATATAATACTAAACTTCTTTAAATTCTTAATAAAAAGTAAATATCCCTAGAGTAGGCTTCTCTTTCTACTCTCGACCTTAAGTAGCTTACTACTACTACTAATTATCCGAACTTTAATTAGATATTAATAGAGATTACTAATCTCCCTATTTCTTTTTAGGATAAATCCGGTTTTATACCCTCCTCGCTTTCCGTTATATAGGGGTCCTTTTCGCCTATTAATAATACTATTAAATAAGCTAGTAGTAGCCCCTTAGATTCTAGATAGGTTCCTATATATTTTCTAAGATAGGATACCCTTTCTACTAAACTAAGAGTTATTACTAACTATTATACTATCTATCCGATAGGATTCGTTCGACTTTATATTTATCCTCGGTTTCCTCGATTTCTACGTTAGTTATAATTTCGGCGTTATCTAGTACTAGTTCGAGTAACGAGATATAAAATACTATATAGAGTTTTTATATACTTTTAGGTAGCTTTAAGCGATAATTTACTAGTCCTAATTTTTCTTTAATTTTAAATAGTCTTAGTCGTAGGTAGTCTAATTTATTACTAGGTCGCTTAGTTTTAATATTACGTTATAATAAGTAAACCTTTTCTCCCTTCTTAAGATTAGATCCCTCTCTATAGTAGTTATTATAATATTTCTTTATATATAGATTAATAAAATTAATATCTCTAGCTAATTATATATATAACTTTCTTAGTCCGCTAGCCTTTAGTCTCGCTAATTCTACTATAGCTATTTTATTAATTAGTTCTCTAAATACTATTAGATTATATCTATAATTTATAAAGAATAGTATTTTATTAGTCGTAGAGTACGCTATATTATTATATACTAGCTATACTATTAGTAGTAGTCCTACCTAGTTATCTTACTAGTAATTTATATAGTATCGTAGGTACTATTTTACTATCTAATTTACTCTTTCTATCTAATTATTAGTTTATAGGTAGTATATAGTAGAGAGTCTAAGCTTAATACCTATCTAGTCTATAAAAGACTTCTATATATTCGATATAAATAGCTTATCTTTATCCGATATAATCTTACTCGGTATCCTATAGTTCGCGACTATATATCGAAATATAATATTCGCTATTTAATTAGTATCGATAGTTTCTATAATCGGAATTATATAGGCGTATTTAGTAAGCCTATCGACTATAACTATAATTATATTGTATCTATCTAAGATTAGTAGCTTTATAATAAAGTCTATTATAATCTATTCCTATAGTTAGATTAGTATCTTAGATAACTATAATTCTCTATAAGGTACGTATCGTATAGGTTTATTTTTTTAGTATATATCGTAAATATAGATATAGAATCGAATCTTTCGCTATATATTTAGAAAATAATAATTTTATATAATATATTCGATAGTTTTTTCTACTCCTATATATCTATATAAGATATCGTCGTAGTATCGACGTATAATCTCTTCTCTTAGCTTACTTAGAATATATATTAATCTATATATATAGAGTAATCCTTAATCGTCCTTAGTAAGTTTTCTACCCTTCTTAATAAGTTAGTTAATTATATCTTCCTCTAATACGTCCTTAATTTTCTATAAGAAGTTATTATCCTTAACTTCTATTATTATAGCTAGTAACTATTTATTATATAAAATAGTACTATTAGAGTTTTATCTTAATATAGTAGGGTCCGCTATCTTAGTTCCTAATTCGTAATCTAATTATCTATTTAAAACGTCGGCTTATCCGTTCTCTATCCCTTTATAGTATTCGATTTTAAAATCGTATTATATAAGGGTTTCGGCCTATTACGTTTATCGTCTCGTTAACTTCTTTATTATAGTAAAGAATATAAGATTCTTATAATCGGTTTTAACTATTACTATATATCTTACTCCTTCTAGATATACTCTCTAGACTTAGAACGCTAATACTATAGCTAATAGTTCCTTATCGTATATATTATAGCTAATAGTTCCTTATCGTATATATTATAGTTAAGTTCTACTAGAACTATTTTTCTTAACTAAAATATAACTAGTCGGTACTTACTATTAGTTCCCGGTTATATTAGTTTTACTTCTAGAGCGTAGTCTAATATATCGGTTTCTATAATAATTAGTCGGTTATAGCTAAACGTAGCTATAATTATTCTTTTATTAAAGAGTTTTTTAAGGTCTTAGAACGATTTATCTATTATCTTATCCTATATAAATTTCTAATCTTTCTTAGTAAGATAGTAGAGTCTTAATACGATTCTAGCGTATCTATCGATAATCTTTTAGTAATAATTAGCTAAACTAAGAAATTATTATATTTTCTTTATATTTTTAGGTATCGGCTATTTTATAATACTTTTAATCTTATCTTCTTCTATCCCTAGTCCTTTAGGGGTAATATAGTATCTAAGGAAAGTCGTTTTCTAAATATAAAATTCGTATTTTTTTAGCTTAAGAGTAACTTCTACTTTTCTTAGCTTCTATAATATAAGTCTATTATATTTAATATAATCTTTAAGTATTTCTAAGAAGACTAAAATATTATCTAGATATATAATAACGAAGATATCTAAATATTCCTTAATCGCCTTAAAAATAAAGCGTTAGAATATTACTAGTATATTAGTAAGGCCGAAAGATATAATCTTATATTTATAATATCCGAACTTAGTTCTAAATACTATTTTCTATTTATAGCCTAGCTTAATCCTAATATAATAGTAGGTATTAGTAATATTATACTTCGAAAAGTACTTAGTATATCTAATCCTATCTTATATCTTATTAATTAAAGGTAGTAGGTATCTATCTTTAATAGTAATCGAATTTAGATATCGGTAATCTATATATAGTCGAAGACTTTAGTACGAAGATAATAGGATATCTAGCCGCTAACTTTAAGACTCGGATATATCCTTTTTATAGGTTCTTCTAGATATATTCCTTAAGTATATCGGACTCCTTTTATAATAACTAATAGATAGGTATAAAAGTTAGTTTAGTACCTTCTATAATATTAATCTTATAATTAAAGGATCTATATTTCGGTAATACTCTATTAGCCGGTATTATAAAAATATCTATAAACTCCTAGTATTCCTTTAGAATCCTAGGTACGTCGTTAGTTATATATAGCTTCTTATATTTAATTATTATATAGTCTATTAATTCTTAGTTAGATATATCTAGTAATTATTCTATAATATCTAGGGCGACGCCTATAACTAATACTCTAGTCCTCTTACTTTAGGACTATTTACTATACTCGTTTCGTTAGGTAGACTTCTATCGATATATCTCGTACTTATTATATTCTTATATATACTTATACCTATTAAAGGTAATTCGTCCTAATTACTAATCGATATTTAGGTTATACTTCCTAAGCTATAGAATACCTAGAATAATATCGTAGTCTTCTATCTCTAAGATATTAAACCGTATTAATTCTAGGTATCTATAGATAGATATAGATAATATAATAGTTTCTTCGCTAACTCCTTCTAAAAGTACTTCTCTATTAAGTCTCGCGACTAGTATTATATATAATAGGGGTTTAGTTATAACTTATCGATCGTCTTTAAACCTTAGGTTTATAAAGTTATTAGTAGCTCCCGAGTCGATAAAAGTCTATACTATTCCTATTAGTAGGTTTATATATAGTTTAATATATATTCCTAATAGTATTACTACTAGATATATTATTAGTCGATCTTTATAATCGTATATCTAGCGTCTATTATACTAAATTCCCTAGTATTCTTTCGTCTATTATAGCTTCTTTATCTATTATAGTAGTTTTAGTTCGATACTATAATCTAACTTTACTAACCTATAAATAGTATACGTTTTATTATAATATATAATACTAGCTATCTTACTATATCCTAGGTATCGCGTATATCCTCTATACGTATAAGTAGAATTTTTGTAAGGGTATCCTACTAGGTCGTCGCCTTCCTTAATTACGTTAATAAGGTACTAGTCTAGTCTACTAGGCTATATCTTTCCTTCTAGATATCTTATAAGCTCTTTAGCTTCTTTATTATCGTAATAGTTCGTAGGGCTTTCTATCGGTATCTCTAGGATAGTTTAATCTATTTTAGGAAGTGTATCTAGCGTTCCTAGATTACTATTAGCTCTAGGGATCGGGTTCTATATCTCTATAGCCCCTATATCGTTAGTTATAAGATATTTAGGGTCCTAGGACCTTTCTATTCCTATAACTATAGTCTTTAGTCCTAGTAGGTCTTATAACTACTAACTAAGGTCCTCTCTAGCTATAAGTCCTATTAGGTCCTAGATTAGTATCTAGGGTATATACTATATCTACCCTTAACTTTCTACTATATCTTAATCGATTTCTAGATAATCGAGTTCTAGCTCGTTTAGCTAACCCTTTAATATATAGGTTGCCCCCTATTATCTCTTCTAGGCTTAGGCCTTTATACTTAGCTATAAGATCTTCTAAAAGTTTGTCTCTTAGGTCTATAGCGACTCGCCTTTTCTATCTAAGGCTATTAATAAGGGTCCCGACCTACCCTCCTAGGTCGCCCTATTACTTATTAGGGTACGTTTCCTCCTAGTATTCCTAATTAGCGCTTATTCCTTTAGCGCTAATATCTATATTAGTAGTAGCTTTCTCCTCTTAGGTCGCTTATAGTACTTTATATATCGCCTATATATATTACCGTTTCTTATATAGTTTCTTCTATTTATATTCCCTCGCGTAGTATCCTAGTTTCCTATAGATAAAGTAAAGGTTCTTCTATTAATACTTATTTTATTCTTCCTATATTATATCGAGGTCTATTAGTATTAGGCTATATAGGTCTATATATCTCGTCGGTCGGGGCGTAGACTATCTAGATTACCTATTATTCTAGCGATACTAAATAGATAGTTATTATCTACCTATCCTCTACTATCTTATTTCGCGATATTATATCTCGCGATTATAGATTCGATTATCGATTTTAACTATAATACTAATAATCTTATCTAGCGTATCTAGTCGATTATCGCGTACTAGTTCGTCCTTAATATATTCCTTTAGTCTATTTTTAAAGACTAAAACGAAGTAGTCCTTATCCTAACTTAAGTATAAGATAATTTATTAAAACTTAGTAGTATATATACTAACTAAGGTAGTCTATCGTAAGCGTCGAAGGCGTCGTTTAGCTATTTATTTCGCGTCGATATTACTAAACGTAAGTTTAATTCGTTCCTTAAACTTATCGTAGCTATTAAATACTTCTTAGATAAAGTCGCTCTAGACTTCTTAGTCGGTTTCCTCTTAAAACTTATATAGGAATAGTTCGAACTAATTAAAGGCTAGTCCTCGGAGGAAGGTCGATATATAAATAACCTTATCGGCTTCTATAGATAGCTTAGATCGGTTAACCTATTAGTTTATATCTAGTTAAGTAAGGAACGATTAAAGCTTAGATCGTATTCTATTAAAGAACTTAGGTTACGGAATCTTAACTATAAAGACCGGACGTTAGTTCTCTAGGGTTAAGATTTACTCCTATAGTTACTAGATTATCTTAGCTATCTACTAAGGGCTAGGCGCGTTACTTCGTATAGAAGTACTACTACCGGTAGTCGATTTATTAACTATATTATCTTATTATAACTCGAAACTTAATTCGAGACGGTCTTTAATATATTATATACTAGCTAACTAGTTATAGTTAGGTTAGATAGGTTTAGGATATACTTACCTTAATACTCCTCGAATAGTCTAACGTTAATAATTGGGTCTTAACTAAGCTAATACCGCGTAGGGCCTTATAGTAGCCTAAGTCCTTTTAAGCGATTAAGGAACTAATACTAGGTAGAGCGCCGAGTAGATCTATACCGGGGTATTAGTCTACTTGTAAGTATTATTAAGTTATAATTAAGTAAAGAGTTATAGTAATCTAAAAGGTAAATATAAGTAATAATATATAATTAAAGACGAAGAACTAAACTAGATATATAAATAAGTATCCTTATATATCCCTAAGTTCTTCCTATATAGAATAGTAGATAGTAGAATAGTAGAATCGCCTTAGCGGATTCTACTAATCTACTTACTACTCTTCTACTACCTATATAATCACGTGATACTAAGTAGCGGTTGTCTAGTATATAGAGCAACCTATATATCGGAAATCCTCTACGGGGTAGATCCGCTTAGGGCGGATTATGCTCTTGCTTAGTGAGCTTGTACGTGATCTGCTGATAGGTATCCTGGTTGGCTCTCGATGGCCCATTGGTATGCCTAGTGGGTCACCACTGATTGGTGACGGACAGGTCTATAACAGTATACTTACCTTAATACTCCTCGAATAGTCTAACGTTAATAATCCGGCCTTAACTAAGCTAATACCGCGTAGGGCCTTATTATAGCCTAAGTCCTTTTAGGCGATTAAAGAACCGATACTAGGTAGAGCGCCGAGTAGATCTATACCGGGGTATAGGTCTACTCGTAAGTATTATTAGGTTATAATTAAGTAAAGAGTTATAGTAATCTAAAAGGTAAATATAAGTAATAATATATAATTAAAGACGAAGAACTAAACTAAGTATATAAGGGAGTGTCCTTATATATCCTTCGTTTCCTACTCCCCTAAGATATACTCCCTAGAGTATATCTACTAGAGTCACAGTAACTATCTACTCCTTCTTAGTATTAGTAGATAGTCACGGTTACGTAATAGTTCAATCGCCTAATCGGGTATATTATATTGCTAATATATCGAGGTATATATATACCAAACTTTAGTCCGGCTTAGGGCGGATTATACTCTTACTCGGTAAGCAGCACGCAATCTATTGATAGGCCTGCTGGTTGGCTCTTGATAGCCCATCTGTGTGCCTGGTGGGTCACCGCTGATTGGTGACGGATAGGTCCGTAACATTATACTAATTTACTTTCGATCTACCTATAAGAAATATACTAGAGCGAGAGATAAAGTAGAATCTATAAGTAGTATTTTACTTATAGAAAATAGTAGGTACATACTACTAACTTAAATATATATCTTTAAACTATTATAGTATAATTTAATAAGTTAATAAAAATACTATATAATATAATATATTTCGATCAAAAATTTATTCTAAGTTGTATTATATATATATTAGTTTCTTATATACTTAGATATTTTAGTAAAATTTATAGATATTATAGATTAAAACCGCGATTTTATATAGAGTTGGCAAAATAGGTATAAATAATAGTTATTTATTATATAAAGTTAGCGAGTTATACGTCTATTTTAGGTAACTTTATATAATAGTAGGTATAGTAGGTATGCCCGGGATAGGCATACCCGTGGGCCTTAGGCGTTATAGACGGGCACTCGAAAATCCAAATAGCCTACCGCCCACCGTGGACGGGCGATAGGCACCTCCTAGGTGCCCATAGACGGGCGATGTCGTAGTCTAGGTGGGGTGGGCCACTCGGTGGTATAGGGCTATATAGTGGGGTAGTATGAACACATCCTATCTTCACCCCTATAATCCTCTAGAAGCATATAATATAGCTTCTAGGGCTCCAATCCACAGTTTCGATTGCTTTATGCCACTATTTTCTAGTATATTCGATAAGTATTGCCACATAATACTTCGGTTATCACTACGTTATATTAAATTATCATAATGTGCTTCTCAAGTCCGTCCCAGAGGGCCCTACTAGCGAAACCTGCAAGGCAGCTATGCTGTGATTGAAATGCGTAAATTCTCAACATCTTATACCATGATGATATGAGGACGTCACCTCGGTTAACTACCGTTAGGCAATCGAAATGTGTTATTGTAGTGGTTCTATTGAAAATCTAAAATGGCTCATTCTATCACAAGGCATATTGAAATATTAAATACATTATCACTTTACTATCCCGAAGACAGTAAGTATCATGAGAAACTACACGCTCACTGGACGATATCTAGGACCGAACACCCTAGAGAAATAGCCGAATAGGGATTTGAAGAGGCAGGCATAACGTGAACGAAGAAAGGTAAACATGCAAACTGCTTACTGGGCCTTCGAAACCTTGGCCTTGTTTTCCCTTCGGCGCTTCAGCGCATCTGGGTTGTACTCGGTGTCAAGGACGTAATCCCACCACCGGAAGCTGCTGGAATAGTTGCCGATGAACTTCTCATGGTGGAGATCGTGGTGGTCGGCACCAGCCCAGAAGGGAAGGAAATGGTGAAGGCTCCACGGGAATTCATAACCACTGTGGGCATCGATGGCCTGGAACAAGCGCAAGACGATCCAGATGTACATGGTAAGAATGTGGAGTTCACCTGTCATGGCACACCAAACAATCGGGCACCCGATAGTTCCGAAGCCCAGGATCATCACTTCAATCGGTGACGCATATTCAGCAGCCAAGCCAAAAGGGGCGGAGTACTGGTGGTGGATTTTGTGAATGGCCTTGTAGAGGGGACCCCAATGAAGAGCACGGTGGGAGAAGTAATGCCAGGTATCCTCCATCACAAAGAAGATCGCAATCTGATATGCCATGGTCCAAAGGGTTGGGAATGGGATCGAAGTTGAGAGTCCACAGAATTGTGCCAAGGGGTGGAAGAGCCTAATATGTGCAATGTTAGACCCTCGAAAATTGCACAACTTAAGAACCAGATTCTCATGTCTTACCAGATCTGGGGGAGTTCGACGGTGAAATGACTCAGGAGCACGAACTTGGCGCAATCCCATTGTTCCCGTAGCGATGGGATCTTGTTCTGCGTAGTATTAGAGACGACCCAGATGAATTGAATGGTGGGGGTCTACTTACACCCTGAATCTTGTACCGGTTGAACATTCCCAATGTGTCAATGAAAATCCAAGGCAGTGAGCGACCGAAGTAGACCAGTTCATGCATGGCGAATGACATGATTCCAGTGGCCAGGACATCGTTTTGCATCCAAGCATACCAGGCTGCCCACAACCTCTCGGCCACATTCAGCTCGGCATTGTATTTGCCAATCTCCTCGAATTGGCCCCAGTATGTCCCTGAGGACAAGACCGTTGAATTCCTATTATCAGATGTTAGATAACTATGACAGGCAAAGGACATGATCACCATACATTGCCAAGGTTGTTCTCTCAAAGAGTTAAGAGAAGGAGAAGCAGATACAAGGAAGGTCGGAAAGAAGAGAGAAGAAAGAAGAAAGGAAAGAAAAATGAAGAAAGAAGAAAGAAGGAAGGAAAGAAAGAAAGATAAAACGGTGTGAAACCCAAGCTAGAGCCAGAAGTTGATTCTATCAAAGGTTTTATAAAGGGAAAAAGGGATAAGATTCAAGATTCAAGGACAGTCCAATCCCGACGTGGCGAGGTCAACCTTTTTTTTTTTTTTCCCCCTGAACGTAGGGGGTAAGGCCACTGGCAAGCCGATCCCCATCCGAGATCACCCCACCTGCATAAAATCAGGTAATGCGGATTTCACTGCTTTTTGTTTGGTTGAAAACATCGGGGGGACTCCAGTGAAAATCCAGACCCCCATTTACTACTATATACATCTTATGATCTTTTCTTTTTTTTTCTTTCTTTTTTCTTTCTTTTTTTGGGAGAAAGTAGGAATAAAGTAAATAAAGTAAATAAAGTCAATAAAGTAAATAACTAACTACAACATAGAGTAAAAGTACTTTGTAATCTTATGACCCCGTGACTCAGTATCTTCTCTACCGTGTAGGCTCAAGTACAGTTTGCACAGTTTGCACAAATGGTATAAGTTAAGTTTGTATCCATTTTTTTTATCCATTTCGTTGATAGGTTGCACTGTTTGCACTGTTTGCACTGTTTGCACTGTTTTCCCTTTTGCATGCATGACGACATCAACCTTAATCCTTCAACTGTTATTCCCTTACACTATCCCATCCCATACCTTTCTAGGTGCTATGGTCGGCCTTTGAGGGTAGTTGTACCTCATACCAATTGGAAGATCCTGGGGATGTCTGTCATACGAGAGTGAGTGTGACACAATTCCTGGAAAAACAAGAAGATTATACTCAAATTGTTGTTTTCTTTACAGAACTGTTTATGGTGTCAACACTCAGCTTGATCGCCTTCAGCAACAGATCTCAAGCCCACAGAGACTAGAGGCTACAGATTTATCCAATGAATCTCTTGAGTCAATTGGCCAATTGCAAGATCTCATCAACTCCATTTCGGTGACTTCCAAGACCCAACCCCTTCTACCTCCCAGTCGATTGGCAGATTTACTTTCGGGTACTTTCTCTCGCCTCCAAGTCCAGACCACTCTCCGTGGAGGAAATAGTGCACAACTCTCGGATCATGTATGGATAGTGGCCGCAAAGGCTGCCATTCAGGCATCGGGACTGATCATGAACACCCTTCTGGATCAAACACTTCAACTTCACGATGAGACCTATTACTGGGGTGAGATGCTAGGGTCTATTTGGTATAGTAGTGTGTATACAGTTCAGAAATCTCCAGCGCAATTCTGCCGGTGGACGAAGGATGCATATGTCGCTCAAACCCGTCAAGCAGCCCCATCCATCACTGCCAGGTGGTCCCAATTTTACCAGATTGCCCGCCAAAGTGCTTGGAGACTCGGAGGACACTCCATACACGCCCACTTTCTATCCCCAGTTAGATCATCCCGGGCAGAAATGCGACAGAGACGAGACTTGCTCCTGAAAATGAAAGACCTCCATACCAGCAGCCTTGGCCTTCTGATGGAGGGGTGGCATCTTTTCGAAGCGAATGACTCCACGAATTTAAGCCCCGGGACTATCAACTCCCAATGGTGCGATGCTGTTCACAGAGCAGTGGTTCTAATCGAAGCTATTTTTCATCATATAGCACTTGAGCCTAGCACTCACGAATTGGAACAGGGGGTCTTCGCCACTCTGGAGAGGGATATTGACAACATTGGGACCCGCACACAAGGGGGGAATCTCGTGCATAGACCTTTGGACTTAATCGAGCGACTTGTGCATCTTCTTCGAAAGAAGTTACCGGACCATACTACTTCAATGTCATTATTTATTCGTCGCCACGGGCGCCCTTCATGCATAGTTCGCTATTGGTTACCGGTCTCAGTCGCTCTCCTTTCAGGAAGTGCATCAATGAGATTTTTGGCCAACCGACAAGAGGAAATTATCCAGTCGATTGTCGATATCGGCTCCACCACTATCGATTTCTGGGGTAATTGGGTTGTGCAGCCAATCCGAAAACTCATTGGGACAATCAGACATGACGAAAAAAGCGAGATTGCGATAATGAGCAAGAGCAGCCTGCTGGCTGATCGGGCGAGTCTAGAGAGAATGGTAGTGGACTTTGTCCACGATCGCCCGGATCTTCACCAGGGTGTGGTGGCGGATACCACCACCATCGTTAATTCTGTCAAGGAGGGTGATTTGACTCCCGTTTTAAAAGCATATGAAAGGGACCTGCGGTCACCATTCGTTGGAACCGTTAGAGGCGATCTCATCCGTGCCCTTTTGATCCAGATCCAAAAGACGAAAGTCGACGTGGAAATTGCCATCAGTGGTATCGATGCTTTGCTGAAGAGCCAGGAGCTTGTATTTGGGTATATCAGCTCTCCTTCCGCCCCGTCCCCCCCACCTTTTTTCTTTTTCTTTTCTAACTATCAATATCATTTAGATTTGTTGGGTTAACTCCTGGGATCTTGGTTTCCTTTGCAACCATGAGGTGGCTAGGTGGTCTTCTCGGCAGCCGACGAGGAATGCGAAAAGGCAAGCAGCGACATGAACTGAGACGTGGATTGCGGTATGATTCTCGATGCTCTAAAACTGGTGTACAACTCTTCATAAGGCCAATTCTGATACTTTACATGCAGGAATGTGGCCCGCATTTTGACTTCTTCTGCGGTTTTATCCAATGGGACTGTCGCTTACAAGGACTCTGGGCAATTGGTCTGTGAGGCAGAGGCTCTTCTTCAACACATGAAGATAATTTCTGGAAGTATGCAGTACGAAGAATTCCGCGAAGACATCCAAGATCTCTTGAATGTTCAGAATGGAGTGGACAAGCAACTTCGCGTGATCGAAAGGATGAGATGGGCGTATTTTCAATAGGAGTTGATAGCAGTAGGTATTTCATAGGGAATACCTGATATACTACGTGTCAGCATATATTAAATATAACAGACATATACGCAAATCATTTGTCAATATCAATCTAGGTCTAGCCCTGGAGGTAGTTAACTAGTTGGTAGTTAGTTAACTGGGTGTTATCTTGACGTTGCTTACATAACATACCGAGATCCTCCTTACCGTACCGTCATCACCTCCACTCCGTAGGTGGTGCATCGTTCTACCTCCTTTCCCATAAAAAACTCCAAAATCTTTAGCTCATGTATGCTTGATTGTGGATCTCTGCTTAAAGTCTACCATCCCTTCATATTACTGCCTTTTTATCAGCTTGGGCGGATCGGTTCCAGCATTTGACAGAGCTCCTGATAAGTCCTCGGCGTTGGGAAAACCATCAACCTAAACTACCTGATTGCTCCGATTCATCCTGCAGCAGCATCTACCTCTCCACTTCATTCAAAAAACAAAAAGCAATACCCCTTGTCACCCGATTTGACGACCCTCCGGATCACCTCGGTCTCCTATCCATCTTCCACGGTGCTACTAGCTTCCGCGCTTAACTTCTATCCAAATATCGCCATAATCCATAATGGCTGGAACACGGAATTATGATTTCCTGGTTAGTATCCATGGCCGTTCAAAACCTAACGACTTTCCCCCACAAAGCCCTGACAGTGTTAACTTTCTCATAGATTAAACTGTTGTTGATCGGGGACTCGGGCGTGGGTAAATCATGTTGTCTGTTGCGATTCAGCGAAGACTCCTTTACACCATCATTCATCACTACAATCGGGATTGACTTCAAAATTCGTACGATCGAGTTGGACGGCAAGAGGGTGAAGTTGCAAATCTGGGACACTGCAGGTCAGGAGCGCTTTCGCACTATCACGACTGCATACTACCGAGGTGCCATGGGTATTCTGCTGGTCTACGACGTGACAGATGAACGATCATTCCAAAGTAGGACTTCTTTTACCCCTCTCCTAATTAGCTGGATGTGTCTGACTTTTTTTTCTTTTTTTTTCCCCCTTCTTTTAGACATTCGGACCTGGTTTTCAAACGTCGAGCAACATGCCAGTGAAGGTGTACACAAGATCCTCATTGGAAATAAGTGTGACTGGGAAGAAAAAAGGGCAGTTTCTACCGAACAAGGCCAGCAACTCGCTGATGAACTCGGTATTCCCTTCCTCGAGGTTTCGGCCAAGAACAACATCAACATTGAGAAGGCATTTTACAGCCTTGCATCGGATATCAAGAAAGGGATGGACACTTCCAAGACTGAACAATCTGGTTCTCAGGGTGTGAATATAGACCAGCAAGGTTCCGGTCCGAATGGCAACTCTGGGGGCAAGTGTTGTTAGTTGTTGTATCACTGCCCTTTGTCTTTTGCCCATGATCTCCCTTGTCGCCGTGTTTAAGCTACCGCCTGTTTCTTATTTCCCCCACTTTTTCTTCTTTTCCGTATCTTGTTTTTGTTTTGCTCGCTACATTATCATGTGCCAAGATCTGAAAGTCCAAGTTTTATGCCCAAACAGTTGGCGCCTATGGACATTCGAGTATCATACAAATTTGTCCATATCCTATGATACCTTGACGTAGTGTCTATACCGTTTTTTTATACCTGATGTCTGATTCTCTCATTGTAGGTATACCTGTATTCCGTACAATGTAGTGATATCCGGCTGACCCACTTTTCTTTAATCTTTCTCTTTTCTCTTCTCGTCTCTCTCAATTTTTTTTTTTACACCTTTGGTATAATCTTCTTAATAGTTTCTTTCCCTTTTCTCTTCTACTCAATAGACCAAATCTTCTAGTCTTGTTTGAACACAATCCGGGACAATCCTGTTCAATTTCACCGTCCCCCCGGGAGTTGCCCCTCCCCCACCAAAAACTCTGGAAAATATTCGGACAGGATATTCGATATTCTTTACGACTTTCAGTGTTGAGAGGTCTCATGCAGTAAAATCTTCATCTATGATCTCAAGCTTCGAACATATCCGACAGAAAAAGAAAAAAAAGACAGGATTTCTGAAAATATCAACTTTCTTGCAAACACGTCAAGGTCCTTTTTCATATCATGTCTGACCCTCGCAGTTTCACTGCTCGCCCACTGTCAAAGCAGCAGGCACGGAAGGACTTCAAAGATGCATTTCGTGTCTATCTGTCTTCCTCCTCGCTAGCTGCTCTGAGGCTTCAAACAGAGAGTATCTGCACACTGAGACAAGGCGATGGACCTCCACAGACTGCCATAGCATGGTACGCTTCAGAGAACATCCAGAGCACAGTCATGCAAAT
Source organism: Penicillium hordei (assembly GCF_028827395.1). Classification (NCBI taxonomy): domain Eukaryota; kingdom Fungi; phylum Ascomycota; class Eurotiomycetes; order Eurotiales; family Aspergillaceae; genus Penicillium; species Penicillium hordei. The sequence goes on from NW_026623142.1 coordinate 6,972,264, forward strand.
ATCAAGGACGATGCAGGAATGCTATGATATCAAGATCGGAGAGAAAGTTTCTATCACCAGGGCTGAAGGCCCCCTAGAAGACATCGATGTGGTGACATTGGAGGACTGTTCAGATCCTGAGAAAATTGCCAAACATGGCTCAATTTCAGAAAGTGACAGATCGCACTGGGAATGGGCGCTAGAGGAAAAGCTTCTCCGATGCGGGTGTTTGACGACGGGATTGACCTTTGAGCTGGAGCTCAAGGCCCAACCCAGGAGTTTCCGAGTGGTTAATATTCATTCACAGAACCCTCGCTCTAGTCATACCCTTTTTCAATTCACAGAGGTCTCAAAGGTTTCCCTTGGCCCAGTCACAGAGCGAAAAGAAGAAAAGTCTTCAGGTATAGAGGTGCAATCCACTGGCCTTGGAGGCCTCTCCCGCCAGATTGACGACATCAATGAAAGCTTGTCTGATTTTAACATTGATCCACGGAAACCCGCAATGCCATCATTCTACGAGAACAGTCGAGGAATTTTACTTTATGGACCAAAGGGGACTGGCAAAACAAGTCTTCTAGAACAGATCGAGAAGGCTGGCTGGAAGCAAACCTTCAGAGTTAGCATGTCAACTTTGGGGAGAAGTATGAATGAGGGCGAGCTTAAGCTACGCAATATCTTCCAGGAGGCGGCTCGCTCTAACCCCAGTGTGATCATTATCGACCAGTTGGAATTTATTGCCCCCAAGCGAACCTCGATTGAATCTCAGTCCCTTGCATCTGTTCTTTGCGAGAATCTAGATGCTATCCGAAATACATCGATCCTCGTGGTGGCCGCGACAAGACACCCCAATCAAGTCGATGACGCGCTCAGAACGCCCCATCGACTTGGCACAGAAATTGAGATCCAAGTCCCTACCGCTCAGGACCGAGCTGAAATACTACATGCCATTCGTGGGCCAGTATCTGCCGGTTTGACCGACGAGCTAGTAGAGCTATTAGCAGAAAAGACGCACGGATATGTTGGAGCTGACCTTTTCGCTCTTCTGCAATTGATCTGTCGCAAAGCCCGACAACGACAACTGTTGGACCAAAATTCCACAGCCATATCGGCCACCCCGGTCGACCCGTATAGCTGGCACCATGGAGGTTCCATCGATGATGAATTGACCATCTCATTGGAGATACAAGAAACTGATATTCTGCTTTCCCTGCAGGAAATTCGTCCCACGGCCATGCGGGAAGTATTCTTAGAAACGCCAAAGGTGAGATGGTCAGACATCGGTGGACAGCATGATATCAAAAAACGCCTCCAACAAGCCGTTGAGCGACCCTTGAAGGTAAGATCTGTATTTCGAATCCCAGAGAGCCCTTGCCTTGAAGACTAATTTTCTTTCCAACCCCCTAGTATCCCCAACGGATGCGCAGACTTAACGTGAATAGTAAAAAAGGTGTTTTACTTTACGGGCCGCCGGGTTGTTCCAAGACACTGACAGTCAAAGCCTTAGCCACAGAGGCAGGTTTGAACTTCCTGGCAGTCAAGGGCGCAGAGATTCTCAGCATGTATGTTGGAGAGTCTGAGCGATCATTGAGAGAGATCTTCAGAAAGGCCCGGGCAGCACGACCAAGTATCATTTTCTTCGATGAAATTGATGCCATTGCTGCTCGACGCAGCAGTAGTTCGGGAGGAGTCAATGTTCTTACGACTTTGCTAAATGAAATGGACGGTATCGAGGAGCTCCGAAATGTCTTGGTCATTGCCGCAACAAACAAGCCCGATGTCTTAGACCCTGCATTGATGCGACCCGGAAGATTGGACAATATTCTTTACATTGGCCCTCCGGACTTTGAGGCCCGCAGGGAAATCCTACGCATCTGGGCCAATAAGTCTGTGGTGAACCCAGACGTCGACATGGATAATCTGGCATCTCTGACTGAGGGATATTCTGGTGCCGAGATTGTGAGCATCTGTGAAACTGCGGGAGATGCAGCACTTGATGAGGAGGAGGAAACACAACAGGAGCAAGATGTGCAGTGGAAGCACTTTGAATATGCACTAGGACAAGTGCGGCGGCAAATCACGGATACTGTCATCCAAGAGTATGAGAGATGGAGAGAGGGCTAGAAGTAAATACCTACATATGTAGGTTTTGCTGTATAATAAAAGTTATAGGTTCTCGAAGTGATTTGAAGTCAGTTGAAGTGCGTATAAAGTGTCCCTAGGTGATTACCGAATTAGGTTAGTACCAAAATGCATAATAACCCTTCCCTCTCTCTCCCTCTCTCTCTCTCTCTCTCTCTCTTGGCGTAGTATTCCGAGTCTTCTCTTTCTTTCTCTTCTTAATTTTTCTATTTCAATTCTTCCTTCTCTGGGATTGCTTATTCTACATATCCAATTTCTACCACTTGAAGCCCTGAGATCCATCTGGCGCACCGTGCGCTGAATCTTCAACATGTCCTCGAGATCACCTCATGGACAATCACCTCTACGTTCACCGGAACAGGACCGAGCACGGTCGCGTTCTTTACACCGTTCGAAACCCCGAAGCGAAAGCCCATCCCGAAGCCTTACCCGGAGTCCATCACAAGGACGACGCGATCGCTATCGTTCAAAAACTCGATCCCGATCCCCTTCTCGTGGCAGAACCCGATCTCGCAGTCGCAGTCGAGGTGGTCGCCGTTACAATAGCCGGAGCGAAAGCCGCTCACTTACTCCCAACCCTAGCCCTCCAAGAAGTTCTAAGGTAAGTGCCAGTCTATTCCTGCTGTGCTATAGCCATACTGCTAGTGGTAGCCACCATATCTACGAACTCGGAGCTGACTTTCACTTCTTCTCTCAACAGATCGTGGTAGAAAAATTGACCAAAAATGTCACAGAAAGTCACATCCGAGAGATCTTCGGGGGATTTGGAGAGATCGAGTACCTCGATCTTCCAATCAACAAAGCTTGTAAGACTCGATTTTGACTCGCGCTTCGAGATTTATCTGTCTCCTAACACCATTACAGTCATGACAAATAGGGGGACTGCGTATATCCTTTACTACGACCCCGCTGACGCAGAGGCAGCCATTGCCCACATGCATGAGGCTCAGCTTGACGGGGCCATCCTAAATGTCTCAATCGTTCTTCCTCGCCGCAAATTCTCGCGCTCGCCACCCCCTGCCTCAATTCGAGGGAATGGTGGTCGCCCTAGATACGGTCGAGGACCATATGCAGGCCCGTTATCTCCTCCCAGACGACACGGAGGAGGTCGACTTACAGAACGCCATGACATTTATCGTCCCCAGACCTCATCAAGATCACGATCTCCTGTTCGCTCTCGTTCATACTCTCGATCTCGCTCACCACCACCGCGCAGAGGTAGCCCTCGCACAGACTCGCGACATCACCGACGCCGGAGCCCAAGTTACAGCAGCTATGGTTACAGCAGTCGAAGTCGCAGTCCAAACCGTAACCGAGGCCACAATCGAAACTAAACACCGAGAATTTTTGCGGTCTCGTGTCCTGTTGTGTATTTGTTCAGCCCTGGCAATGGATTGTGCGTGGTCTTCGGTGCGGGCAACTGAATTTATCTCGCAAGACATCCAAAATAGCTAGTTCTACAGAACGATCAGCAAGTTCTACTACTTTTAATGTAAGGATCACGAATATTTTGCAACCTCCTTCCTAGATAGTACATATACTCAGTTGTTGAGAAGTAGGATAGACCTAGTTATTAGGTAGTATATGAAACAGCAGCAAGAATAAAGATAACAAGGATGGAAGAACTACAATTTCTCATGCACTTGAATAGAATGTATGACCAAAAGAAAAGAAATCAGAAGAACGAACACCATCCGATGTACATTGACGCCAGTTTCTTCTTATCCGTTGCTTGTATGATCAATTCATCCACCTGACCATCCACCGAAAGTGCGATAGGCTGCTTGGACATGAAGCCACGGAGTTTGTTTCGAACATCTTCCAAAACGCCAGCCGGTGTGTCTGGGACATTCACATGGGTGCGACGCTGGGGTAAAGAGACTTGTTAGGAGGTGGCTTGTTGGATACTGCAGTTGAGATGTACTCACTCTCTTCCCAATGAAATCGGTTGTTGGATCATGTAAAAACGTCTCGAGTACAGTCATCAAGGCATCCTCGTTTTGTCGCAGTAGGCTGAGCGTAATTTCACAAGTCCTTCTGAAGGGACCTATGTAGCTTGGAGATTAGCGTGAGGGTAAAAATTGAGGATGTCTTCCGACTAACCATTGTACCCGTAGGCCCCAAAGGCATCGATCATGTTATGGGTCAATCGGAATGGTACCACCTCGGGCTTCTCAAACGTTTGACCCTTGTCAAAGAGACAGTTGAAATCAACATGTAAGAGACCGCCTGTTCCTTCTTCAAATGAAAGGTTTTCGCCATGTCGATCGCCCAAACTTTGTATAGAAAAGAAAACTGGTTAACGTGATGGAACTTAGGGTATCAGGCGAGAGCAGATCGAGAGCCCTCAAAACATTGAACGGTGAGAGAACATACCCAAGAACATATCCCACCATTGACATCACAGCAGAAGACCGTGTATACCTCAGTCTCGCTGTAAACCATGCTTCTGTTTCAGGAAACATCTCGATGAACCATTCATGAAGAACCGGCGGGAGCCTGCAAATTTGTCAGTATAGTAGACTCACGGGTGATATTAACACGGAAGATTTACTTGGCCAGAATGTGAGTGGTGAATAAGGGCAACTTGGCGAATGATCGATCAGCGCAAATTTCGTTCAGATTATGCCTGATCTCGTTGTACTATTGCACACGTTAATAACACAGCGCTGGGGATTGTGCTAGAGGTGGTGTACCCACGTTTGGTGAAATGCCTCTTTCGCGCAGCAACTTGATGACGATCTCTCTCAGTGTGCGGAGGTTATCAACCCATTCAATAAGACCACATTCCTCGTTGAGAGGTGTCACGGCGTACGTTTTGATATCTGTTCTGGGTCAGCCTTTGGAATAGCCAAAAGTTCATCAAATTACTGACACATGCGCCGCTTGCTTGATTCAACATCTCTCTTTAGGAACCGGTTGATCATGTTGTTGAATTCCATGAGACGTTGATCCTTACGCAAATCGTCTTTGGGCTTGCAAAGCGCATTATAGATCTTCCCGTCAGATCCTCGCAGGCTAATTTTCCGTGGCTTTTGAAGCGAGTTCAAAATCTGTGCTTCGTCCAAAACAGCTAATTTGGGTTAGCTTGTCTCTGAGGGAATAGGAAGTTGATAATCGTACCCTCGATGGTTGTTGGATCCCGAGGGAAGGCCCTGAAGCCTTTGATGTATTCGATGTTCTGACTGGCAGGAAGACTTGGAATCAACATTGCTTGGAAAGGCACCACTAATCGACATGGCGCAACTTTATGATTAAACCCTAGATTGCGGCCGAGTTGAACTCGAGATGACTTTTCCTCCACCGGAGCAAGGCAGAGTTGGAGTAGTTCTTCCGAGAACTTTGTACCTTGAGTGATCATGCGACGGATCTCAGACGCCGTTGAGGATTCCCCCTTTGACTTGTTACCATAGTCCTGGAAATTTTAGTCTCTGGTACTCTGTTTCAGACGGACGATACTTACTATGATCTTCTGTAGGCAATTATATCCCCTTTTAGCTCGCTCCTTGTTGGACGATTTGACAACGGCAAGGACTGTCCAGAGACCTTGCTGTGGGAAGTTGTGAACCGCCTTGGCTACAATCCGCGTTAACAGATCATAAACTGTGATATTAGGGTGACAGATCCTGGCAACCACTTGGGGAAGGATTGTGAACAACTGCAACTGTTAGTTAGCCATTCGGGAAAAACACATCTCTTAAACCCACCAGAGCCGCTTGCAAGCGTTTGTCGATGAATTTCTTCAGTTGCGCATGCATCTCATCGAGGCTCTTCTTCCGTTGCGCTTGTGTATGCTTTTGAAATTCCCTAGTGTGTGGGGAATCGATCATTAGCAAACGTTTACCAGTGGCCACACCAGTAGGCTCTTTCTTACTCGTTATCGCCCCTCTTCGGATCGATGGGCTGTTCAACAATCGAGGCATGTTCAAGCCAGAGGGTCAGAAGCTTGGGTAGAGTCTGGAAGACATATTTGGTCCCATATGTCAGCGAGCGAAGATAATTGTCAATCACAAGTTTTGTGGCTTCTCCACTCAAGCTATGTGATATTGGTCAGTCTCAAGTAGGAAAATGGGAAGTTGGATCAACCGACTATATCTGAGCCTCCTTTCCCATAGGCTTGGCCTTCTCAGACTCCAAAATTTTATTGTAATGCTTCCCCAGGTAATAATGTGCCCTTTCCCACCTATTTGCCCATTAGAACTGACAGCGTCAGAGTGGTAGTTGTCCAACTTACTTTGGATACAGCTTGATGGCCTCTCGGTATCTCTGGACAATGGCCTGGGAGTGGGTCTGACCAGCCCTGTCCGTCCATTTGGCCAGCATCAGATGAGCCTAGACGGTTAGTATTGTAGCCCATGTGAACTGTATTGCGCAACTTACGAGAGCAGTAGACTCATTTTGATGCTGCCCACGGTCTGAGAGAAACGACATGGCTTCAATTTCGACCGAAGATGTACTCGGGGTTACTTCGTTGGCAGAAATGGCACCCTCTAGAGTCTGAATGGCCTTTCGATGGTGCCCATCTTTCCAGAGGAGCCGCGCGTGTTCTATAGAAGCAGATCTGTCCTTCAACCGTGCTGCGTTAAGCATCGAGTGATACGCTTGGCTGCTGAAATTGCCTTTCCTTGAAAGGCGAGCACTAGTGAGCCATGCCGCGGATATATCAGAATCTGCAAACTCGCCCCTGTATCGTCCTCTTAGATATCTGTTTCATGTTTTGTGGACCGTGAACTCACGTTAGCTCCATTGTGGCTCGCCTCAGTCCCAATAGGTATTGTTTATCGGAAAGGTAGCCACCCAGAACATCCAACCGTCGGTCTAGGGCACCCAGCAAGCCCGGGCGCGATTGACCTGATTGTGCTTTGGCAATGGATTCAACCTCGGACAAAGCATGTAAGCGGAGCATGTCATCATGACATGCTTGTAGTGATGCCACCGAATTTGTGGTTAGTGAGCGGGCAACATTGAGCCTGAGCTCGTTGATTTTGTTAGTAAATGACTCGTCTTGCTTTTGACGAAGAGCATCAAGGGCTGAGCCTATCCCAACGTTGAACTCTTCAGTTCCTTGTTTGGCACAAAGGTCAAGATAACCCTCTAGCTTGTCCCATCTACTCATTATCCACGTAGCTTCAACCGCAAAGGGCAAGAACCGTGAAGCGGCTGACTCATTTTCTTTAAGAACCTCGAAACGAGTGAGAATAGCATCTAGATAAGGGTAAGCAAGAAGATAGAGCATGGAAAGACTGTTTCATGTTTGATCTTACCTTGTTGGCCAGACTCTTTGAGACAGGTCACAAGATTCCATTGCGCATCGACGTTGTCAGGTTCCTTCTCGAGCTGTAGCTCGTACCAACTCTGCGCCGTGGCCCATCTCCCAGCTTTCCGGTGCTCAAGGATCTGCTGGTCAATGTCTAGTGCGGACAAGTGGCTTGAAATACCTTCAATCCCATCAGGTTCGTCAATCTGGCTATAGATGTCTTGTAACCTTTGGTATAGAGGTTCGAGGCTGGATCTCTCTTGTGACTCTCCGTGGACCTTGGATTTTCGGATGTACTGTTCCCAATGGAAGAGTGCTTTGGAGAATGATCTACATTCAACAGCTCGCTTAGAGATGATCTCGGGTGGTATTGAAGATAAAAGATTTTCGACAGACTTGATCTGCGATGAGTATTTATCAATGAGCGCGTCGCGACTTTGATCTTTATGAGAACGACTCGTTTGGTTGGAATGGTGACTGAGGCCATTGAGATGCTTTTTCTTTCCTTGCAGCCATCTAGACAGGTAGTCTAGCACTTCAAAAACGCTCTATCGTGGAAGAAAGGGTCATCGTCAGTACCAGGAAAGCGACTTCAATCCCACGGGGATTCTCACCTGGCTACTGCTAATGACTGTCTCGCGAGCATTGTTGTTTGTCTCCGGAATAGGATGTGAGAGAACGCTTATCAATTCGTGTTGAATATTTTGTTGTTCTTTTTCAGTCCCCCCAACGATACGGTTCAGGACTGCGAATGGTAAAAGGAACGAAGAGATGGAAATGTCTTGACCCTTCACAACACGACTCGATATTGAGAAGACCATTTTTGCGTTGTCTCCATTCCCAGTCTGTAGAAGATCTTGCACCAGTGTTCGAAGCCACTCACTGTGAGTCAATTTAGGAGAAAAGAGCGGATAGTTGACCTCAGGATGATTCGTCACAACAGTGACCGTATAGGTAGATGTAAGAAATGGCGTAAGAGTGTTGCGCACACTTTCCGGAAGCTCCATCCAACGTTGATACTTCTCATCGCCTTGCAAATCGCGAGAGCGTTGGGTCAATACCGCATTCAGTCTGCAAAATTTGAGCAGACCTTGCATGGCCCATGCTAGGAAACCCTGAGCCCTAGTATTGGAAGCAGACAAGAATGCATCAACTAAAACATTCTGGAGGAAGAAAAGAATGAATGCGACTGTCTCTTCCATTCTGTCAAAGTTGGACAAGACAAGTATATCCTTCTTCTCTTTGATTGTTTCAACTCGGTTTGGATCGAGACAACCGACAAGCCCTAGACATCGAGCCGACAATAAAGTGATGCTGTCTGAAGTGGCACTGAACTTAACACAACAGTCCAACAATGACCTAGTTAGCTGAGCAATCACAGGGTCTGGCTGTTCACTCAGAACAGAGTCATGGAGAAACTCCTCATTCGCTGACAGAAAAGGGGCCAACTCCATTAGAGCTTGTTCAACAACGGTGGCATTTTCACTCTGGCAACGACGAATTAACGCCAGGAACTGGCTTCGGACGTCCATTTGGGCTCTCATGTCATTGATTTTGGCATCAAAAGCAGCCATCTCTGGAATGGATGCAAGAGAAGGCATCGTGTTGAAAGTATCTCGCACAAGACTCGAGTGATTAGTCAAGATATGATGGATGAGTTGACATGCGCGGTTCCTACTCTCGTCAGTCATGTTATCCCAATATCTGATCACAATCGCTAGCGTTTGATCAATTATTGGCTCAAGGTCCTCTTCGCTAAGAGAACTGATCAATGTCTTCCACGCAGAGAATGCATAATCACACAGTTCTTCGATCTCCAGTGCGGATCGAAGACATGCACAAACCTGCAATGTTAGTAACTGAAATTGACTGATTCCCAAGGCTGTACACATACTTGAGGCAATGCACTGCTAACATGACCCTGGGCGATATTGATCATTTCTTCAATGGCTTTAATGTTTCTTCTTTTCTCTGCCAACGTTTGTCTCACTTGGAAGTCGTTAATGGAATTTGCGAATTGTGTGATAATACCGAGAACGTGCTCCTCGATAAAGTGGCTTAGATCCGCTTTCTTCGATGAACTTCCATTCGCAGACTTTCGCGGAACGAACGTGGCTAATCGATGGAGGGCTTGATTGAACTAAAGGGATTCTCATTAGCGGTGCAGAAAGGGTGGAAAGATGCAAAAACATACCCTCTCTTTTTTTTGCTCGCCCGCATCACCAAGGCACTTCAGCAAGTCACAAGCAATGAGAATCGGTTCAATCCTCACCAACTCTGCCAAAGATCGACCCTTGAATGCAGGGTCTATATCTGCTAGAAGAGACATGATCATAGCTTCCGGGTTGTCTGATTGCTGAGATAGAAGGAAAGCAAGGATTGCAGCCAGGTTATTCTTCTCCGAGCAAACATCAAAAGCAGACTCGCCTTCATTGCGACTAGCCCCAATTCTGCAGATGATGTCCCGTTTTCGTGTCAAAACCAGGTAGGGCAAGATATGGACCTCTGTCAACCGTAGGAAACCATCGACTTTCATGCCAAGCAAATCACATAGCTGTTCAGCCATATACGGGCGAGATTGGAGGTTCTTGACCACAGTCACCGAAAGGGTCCTCCAGTAAGGCCGAAAGAGACCAGCAGGTGTCAAGGAAAACTGTTGGGCAAGTTTGGAAAGCTAAATTCAGAGATAAGTTGTCATCCTATCTGTTGAAATGAAGAGCAAAGTAATCGAAAGTAGAGTCACAGGGGTACTCACCTCGTTGTAAGCTACGGCGCAAACGTAGGGGTTTGGATGACCAAGGTACTCTAAGAGCCGAAGAAGAATGATGTTCTTCTCTTCATCTTCCGAGACGCTATATACAACAAATTGTGAGCTGAGGTAACGAGATTCGGGGGAGTAGGAAGGAACGCACGTTGCCAGCCCACAGAGTGTTATGATGCAAGCTTCCTGTAACGGCATATCATCTTTTCCGGAAAGATTTTTGAGCCACTCGAGCACAACAACGAAATTGGCCCGACGGATATCTGTTGGTATATTTGAGCGCACAAAAGCTACTACGGAATGTCTATATAATGGTGTCAGTATCCAGCGCCAGTGTGCCTTTGAAGGACTATGGAACGCACCCAGTTGCAACACGCAATTCTCTAATTGAGCTCCGGAGCGAGTGAAGACAGAACTCTCCGGAGGCAGAGTTTGGAATATGCATTTGATTGGAGTTTGGAGCATGCATCAAAATTCTTCTGAGTGCGACCATTGCAGATATCCGAGGACCAGGCGTACGTGTAAGCCTGGGTAGGATGAAATTGAATAGTGACCATATCTCCTCAAATCCGGGATGCTCCTCGTTTCCTGCACGATCATTCTGATACCGATCTGTATCGCATGTTTGACAAAAGAGTGTCTCTCGTTTTATGACATCCGAGGGCTTTCTCAAAAGCTTCTCTGCCGTTGCACAGCAAATTTTGCCTAGTATGTCCAATAACTCGGTTTTTTTAGATTCGGACAGTTCCCCGTAGGATGTTCTTTACACGGATAAATCAGCATTTCACGCCTTAAGAGGTATCCGTTGTCCACTCACTGGATGGAGGTGCACAGATCTGCCATCGTTTTGCCACAGTCAGATTGAAGAATCGTTGATATATTACCCACGAGCAAATGAAACAGGCCATCATTGGTAGAACCTGTTGGTAAACCTGGAAGACACAGCCGCTTCGATGCCCGAGCATATTCATTCGGCTCCGCTTGGTGTAAAACCCCGGATCTCTGAAATGCTGTGTCTGACTCCTCGTAAATATCCCCAGGTAAGCCTTTGGGTGGGCACACTCCCAACGGCAGTGCTGTATCTAGAAGCAGGGCATGCAAGGTCTGAATAGGACTCTGATCTGGTATTAGCTCGGTAACTCACCTGTGCTGGATACGAGGGAAAGCTTACCCAGAGACACGACTCAAGGGACTGGAAGCGGGAATTGCTGTCTTTGACTTCTGTCAACACTGGAAGCAGAGTTTCCCTTAATTCCTGTACCAGAGGCTGAGAGAATTTGGCGGTTTCTGTCAAATCACACAAGAAGCGACTTAGAATGACCTGAACAGAAGGCAACTTCCCTATATTCTCGAGGCTCAAAAAGCCACACAGGCATTGCGACCAAGTAGAAGTTAGGCTCATGTTCGAGAGCAGTCCCGCCAAAGTCGATTCTAGTACGCAGCATCGTTGCAAATATGTCAGATATTGCAGGGCCACGGTTGCATCTTCCGAGGTGAGTTGTGCTCCTTTTATTTGCAGCCACTCGATAATGACCCGTCTAAGGCGATGGAAACCATTCAATACCCACGAGAAGTTTTGGCGGAGGATGAAATCATGATGTTTTGCGCGGGATTGCATTTCGCCCTTCGGATTGAACGAATCAAGCAATCGACAGGCTAAGGAGACAGTCTGCGCAAAGCCTGCGAGGGCGGTGTTGCTCTTGAATAATCCAGGGGAGAGACCTAGGTTTTGGGTGTCCTCGATAAGCGATCCATTTGCGGCAGGTATCGACAACCCTCTAAGGCGTGTATCCCAGGAATTGCTACGTTGGAATGTTTCAAGAGAGCACAAAATATCTAGCGAATGTTAATTTAGCCCAGGGTTCTACATCATCGGGGGCCAAAAACGGACCTGACGTGCAAGCACGCAGAAATGCAGCAACCGCATAGCTTGCAGGCAATGAACGGGCTTGCTTGAACTGAGAGTAAGCTAGGCTCGTGCAAAGAAGTTGGATCTTTTCTCGAATGGTTTCAGATGTCCAGGTGGTGGCGAGTCGGATCAATCGTAGGATTAGCCATGCGAATAGAGGAGCATGTATGTCCTCGCCCAGGATGAGAGGGTCAGAGGCTTCCCACAAAGCTTGTGGGGCCTTTTCAATGCTGGCCTGAATGATGTCTAAGCAGTCTAGGACTTGCCCTTCCAGATCTTGCTCTGGTGTGCTGCCGTTTGGGCTAATCTCTAGGCCGGCCTTTAAGACAATGCATATGAGTTTGTTGACATCAGTGACGTCTTCGTCAACGCGTAGTTGACTTTGTATTTCACTAAGGAGTTCCTGGCGAAGCTGTGCAAACGTTTCCCGAGTTAGGTGTGATTCATTTCCCTGGGTTGCAAGATGCGGTACGAAACGCGAAGCAAGGATCGACGAGGCCGGTTCAGCTCTCCAGGCGTTCCCAGGCGCGGTGGCCCGTTCATTCTCTCCCTCGGTTGCCATATGGGACACACATGTTCATAGCACCAGGTTTGAAATTTCAGTTCCTCGTGTTTAACCAAGTTTCCGAGGCTGGGTTGTGTTTGTGTGGGTGTTTGCAGTGCGCAGATACGCGGAGTTGATATGTCGATTGACACCTGAGGCATAAAGTATCCACCATCATCTGCACATATTCTGCAATAATCTCAGAGCTTATGATCACTGAATTCCGGGTTGTAGTTTTCTCCATATATAGGAATTGGCCTTATATCTATTATGAGGTTGGTTAAATGGGTCTTCTAGCATATACGGTGACTTGAATTCAGAACTGGCTACAGAACATTATCATATTCATAGATGTAACAAATAGGAAAAAAAGAAAAAAAAAGGAAAAAAAAAGAAAACTAAATTAGGAGACTTCAACATCCATATAGATACTTATATTACATATGTAACCTAACAGACTCAAGTGAATCTCCATTGTATCATGGACCTTGGACCTGTGGCCCAGACTTGGTCAACCTTACCTTGAAATCTCGGGTGCCACTGCTCTTTACCCTCTGACTCCTTCACTTCCTCATAACCATGAGATATATCGCCAGTTACTGGAGTCAACTCGTACTGGTCTAACATATACAAAGAAGAGAAATTTCGAATTAGCTATGGAGTTCAAGGGTGACTCCGTTGTGGCAGAGGATTCGAGACATGGGCACTTCATGAAACAAGCCTTGTTGATGGTATGAAACTCCTTGAAGCCCCGGGGTCGAAACAAGCTCATTCAAATACTCAGGGCGAAAAGGCTCTTCAGTCAGGCGAAACCCCCGTCGGTTGTGTTCTAGTGCACAACGATCAAATTGTGGGGTCTGGCATGAACGACACAAACAGATCTATGAATGTCGGTGCTCAAGGTCTCAGTGCGTAGAAACCGCTAACGTTCTCTAGGGAACGAGACATGCTGAGTTTATAGCGATTGCAGAGATGCTCCAAAGCTACCCTCGGCCAGCACTGCAATCTACCGATCTTTACGTCACGGTTGAACCCTGCGTGATGTGTGCTTCTGCGCTGAAGCAGTACCGCATCCGTAGTGTGTACTTCGGGTGCGCCAATGATCGATTTGGAGGCACCGGAGGTGTTCTTTCATTACACTCCGAGTCAGTGCACCCCAAGGAACACTCTTGGTCGTGTAAGGCTAATCCGGTACAGCTCCTCAATTGACCCATCATACCCTGTCTACGGTGGGCTGTTCGAGAAAGAAGCAATCATGTTGCTCCGTCGTTTCTATATACAAGAGAACGAAAAAGGTAAGGAGCTGGGACGCACAAACCTCAATCTCGACTACCTGCTGATTACATGCCAGCTCCTAACCCTAGACCGAAGAAGAATCGAGAGTTGAACACCAGATTCGAAGACGGCAATGAAGAAGTGCCACCAACCTGGTAGGCCGCAAGATTCGGATTCGGGACATCTCCAAACATCATTTTACTACGTGATACCTTCAGGGCTCTAGATTGCATCTGCTTTTGATACAAATGGGGAATCATTAATTCCAAATGGCATCTCCATATAGATATAAAAAGCGTCAAGGTTGACCAGAACGGGAATCTGTATTGTGAATATCAATTGCGCCCCCCAAAAACACACACAAAATCGGATATGTGTACAAATCTGCATCACTGAACGGAAAGGCTGTCCATCATTCTTTTTTTCTTTCTAGCTGATGGTGTATGTTCATGAAGAGCCAGTGCGCTCTGCCTCCAATTCCCGCTCGGCCTGCTGGTAGTATTTGGCAGTGTCCACGCCATGCTGATGCAAAAACAATTAACATCACCCCCCTCCCTCAAATTGATTTAATTAAAAGACTTACTTGATCATGGTTGACAAAGTTGAACCATGGGACGACATGGATGAAAAGTTCTGAGTACCGCGAGTTGCGGGCTGCCATGCCTTGTAGATAAGACGACATTTGGGATTTACCGTACAGAGGCTCGCCCTTCTTGACTTTGTCGACCATCTCACGAGTATCCATTTCGACCTCTCTAGCATTCTCAGTGAAGCCGTAAAAGCGCTCTGTGAAGGTGTGAGTTGAGACGTCATTCCCCCCAAAGCGGGAGAGGGTGCAGGTGGGAGGGATATGGCTTACGGCAGGATCGTTGATAGAAGACATGAAGACCGCCAAGCAGACCAACAGCTGTAGCAAGTCGCATAACGGGAGCGAAGCCACCGCGGCCTACATGCGACGGGCTTGCTCTCTCCATGATCCAGAACGAGATGGGAGCAGCTGAGGCCATACCGCCAGCCACGGCCCAGTCGGAAGGCCGGGCATATCCGAACACCCGTTTCAAATGCCTGAAAAAGATGTGAGCTTGTGACAAAATCTTAGAATCCGGGGTAAAGCGTACGGGTCGGAATCGATCAACTGTGGGATATGTTAGCAAAAGACGTACGCGGAACGAGCAATCCGGGACAGAAAAGTATCAGCCCCGGTTCATATTAGATCAATCATACCGGGTAATCAGTGTTAGCCCGCTTAGAGGGCACAATGGCTGTTTTGGTATCGGTCGCCATGTTGCTTTGAAGTGTGGATGTGCAAGCATTCGAGGTTGAAGTTCTGGGAGTTGGAGGGAGAGGAGGACGGGGCTAACCTTATTGGGCCTAGCCAAATTAAGGCGGACAAGAAGCCCGACAGCCAATCAGAGCGCAGATAACAGGCCACTCGCGTCACGCGTCAAGGCCGCATCTGATTGATTGACATGGGATCCCAAGACCTGGAGTATCTCTCATGCACGATACTTGAATTGCTCCAGTCTAGGTGCGAAAATTTTTTTTTTCTCTTTCTTTTTTGTCAACCCTCTAGTTATCTGATCCTCTCAAATCCATCCCTCGATATAATTGCACCTACCAACAATATTTGTGCGCGATTGGAACTATGGCGAACGCGAACGTTTTAGAACGAGGAAGCTCACCGACAGCGGGTGATTTGAATGATCTTTTTGATTATGACATCGGCTTGGATGAGATTATTCCAGATAACAATGCTTCAAATACCAATAACACCAAGGCCCCTGGGATAGGAGATTCTGCACTTGGTTTGGGTCTTGATGAAGTCAAAGTCGCAAAGAAACGACAACCTGTGGCCAAACTAGATGAGGGCCGGTGAGTCTTACGTGCTACCTTGTTTCTTGATTGAAATCCCTTCTTTCGTTTTGGGAGAATGTCTGGGGCTATAACAATGCTGATGAATAGGCTAGGTTACTCTCACAACCGGGCATACCCAAACTGCGGCATACTGCCAGACAGAAGCTGAAATTCAAGGGGAAAGGACATGAGGTTTGTTCTGTTGCCTGTCCAACATACCTACAGCATAGCTAGTGTAACTGACTTAGGTTTGCTATAGTTCAAGGACGCCGCACGCTTGCTCAACTTTTATCAGCTGTGGCTCGATGATCTATTTCCACGCGCAAAATTCGCAGACGGTCTGACAATGATTGAGAAACTGGGACACTCAAAACGAATTCAGGCCATGCGACGAGAATGGATAGACGAGGAGAAACCGAGAATTTTCGATAGCTCTGAAACTACGCGAGAAGAGCTCAAAAATCGCGACCTCAAGAACCCTGCAGATTCCGATCATAACCCAGCCGCGATTACCCAGGCCCAGGAAGGCGCTGCCGACCAAGACCTGTTCATTCCAGACCCAAACGAGAGTGCACGGCCTACAATCAGCTTCCCCGAGCCCGAGGACGATGATTTGGATGATCTTCTCCGACAACAGGATGAGTCAATGACTGATTTCCCCCCGGACATGCATGCCTCATCTTCAAGGATACCCGATGACGATAACGACGACTATGATGCTGAGTATGAAGCGATGAAGGAGCTTGGGATGTAGCTGTGAAGGCATCTTATCTTATACCGTAGATTTTAATGACAGCGATGGAACATGTTCAAACCGGGACAAGCCCGCTAATCCCTGCCAGACCATACGTATGTATCCTGTTTAGTCAAATATATAGGCCACAGGGCCGGTATGGCTCAGCTAAGGATCGAACAATCAGACACCGAATGAGTCTAAAACTAGTATGACCATGAACCAGACAATGAATCATATTGGAGAAAAGGGATTAATTTCAAATAACATGCTAACTGAGCAGAATAACTGGAGATTGCGAAACAACTCTTCTGTGTGCTGCTCTGGAAACGAGACAACACATAGAAGGCAGAGAAAAAGAAAAGAGAGATTTGATGTTACAATAAAGCATAGGTCAGTTGAATATATTGACCTCACACGCTGGCAGGCTCTGTAAACACAGAGAACTGACCACCAGCACCCGCCCAGTTCAACTTCTTTCCACGAGTAGCAGTGTTGTCGATAACAGTAGCCACCTCGATGTCATCCTGGGTACCTTGTCCAGTTTGGTATGTAGCGGAGAAACCCCATGACCATGCACGGCCATCGGCATCGATAGCAAGAGAATGATCCGAGGCAGCGGCCACAACCTTGGCCTTGATGTCAGGAACGGGAGTAGGTGCAATTAGGATACGGGGGCGATCGCGCTCATCCTTGATAACGGCGTCATCGGAAAGTGTATCGATCTTCAAGCCGCTTTGGAAACCATCGAGACGGCCCCAAACCAAGCATTCACCATCGCCAGCAATGGCAACCGAGTGATGGGAACCGCCACAGATTTGAGAAATATTCCTGTTAGAAAGTGACTCGACAAGGGTGGGATGCACAATAGCGGCCTCGTCATCACCGGCACCCTCGCGGAGGGCCGTTGCACCGAAGCTATTCAATCCCCAAGCGTAGACATTGCCAGTGGTTTGAACGGCAAACGAATGGTACGAGCCACTGCCGATGTGGACAATGTTCTTAGGGAGACCGAACTCCCGAGGCTGAAGACCATTCAACCTGTTGCGCTCCACAATCCGGCGACCGAGCTGATTCTGTTGGCCCGAGCCCCACGAGTAGACGCGACCTTGGTCGTTCAGAGCAAGAACATGATTGGCTCCGCAAGTCAAGTGTGTGATTTTCTTCAGAGACGAGATCAAAGTTGGAGTAGTTTGAACGTGAGAAGACGCGTCGAATCCGAGGATTCCATCGTTGCTCTAGAATCGTCGTTAGTTAAATAAATGCGATCCAAGGCAGTCAGTCCAACTTACTCGGAAGGTGCCCCAGCCATAGACCAGACCATCATCGGTCAGGGCAAAGCTTGCGCTATCAGCGGCGGCGACTTCAACGAAGACAGTGCCTTCGGGGAAAGCGGTGGCAGGAATAGCAGTAGGAATAGACTCCCGGGGGTTCAACCCGCTATCTTCATCGTCGGAATCGGAATCGCTGTCGTTTTCAATGTCCTTGTATCCGCCGTCCCATTCGGTTTCTCTTCCGAGCGCGCCCTGGTCGTTCACACCCCAGGAGAAGATCTTGTTGTCATGGGTTAGAGCTAGACAGTGCATGCCACCGACAGCAACCTGTACAACTCCGACCTCTTCGGCAGACAGAAGCTTGTTCAAACGTGGGCGTTTCACATCGATAACATTCTTGGCTGTGCCCAAACCCAGCTCACCAGAGCTACCCTCACCGCAGACAAATACATTCAGCTTGGTCTTCGGGGCCGCGTTGATGACAACCTTGGCTTTCAGTTTTGGCTGACGGGGTTGCGCGACACGAGATCTCTTGATTTCGCGAGGCTTCTCTTCATCCTCGTCGGCTTTCCGTTTCTTCGTAGCAGAGGTTGATTTGGTAGATGTTCCCATTTTAGCTGGCTTCTCAGTTGACTTGGTCGATGTTGCAGTAGGCTCCTTGGTGACCTTCTTGGTGGACTTTTTGGTAGTCTTCGTGACTGGCTTTGCATCTGTCTTTGCAACGGACTTTGCTAGCTTCAGAGATTCTTTCACTGGCTTTTCGGTCTTCGTCACGGTAGTTTGTCTGGCGCTGCGTACTCGAGTACTCCTCTTCGCCTCTGTCGAAGCTTCGACAGACTTGGATGTGTTCTTCTTAGGAGGCATTTTGCCTTAGAATGGGCTATTAAAAATAGCAAAGAATGAGAAAAGAACACAGGGGGGTTGGGGAATGTTTGAAGCTGAGATTGAAAGAATAAAAGGGAAAAGGTATGTAAAAGGGTAAAAAAAAAAGAGGACGCCAAGCCAAAACATAAGCCAAAACAATAGCACATTCTCCCCCAGCCACCTCTCCAGGGTTCAATGGGCTGATTTCATATATAATTCATTTCTCATTCATATGTGACGCGTTTATTAGCATTTATTAGCATTTATTACGTGTGAATGGGTTCTTTCTATTGTTAATTTTATTTAATTTTTAAATTGAATAAGAATGATCTATAGAAATGACAGACAATAAACCCGTCAATGATTTGTTTCTTCACGAATCTTTCCACACATAATCACATTTTGTCCCAATGGCATCCATTTAACATCTCGAGGATTCAGTGCAGCATTGGGTATACCCTCCTGATCTTGTTTCGAGTCAGGGCTGACATTTACTCCACCACGTCCAAGGTAGGTGGGAGCAACGGTCACAATAATCGAGTCAATGAAACTTGTATACTCTGGATTCAACAATTCACTCAGGACCGTACCACCACCCTCAATCATGACACTTTTAATACCCTCCGATGCCAAGGCACGAAAGACGGCTTCCCAGCGTAATCGCCAGTGTTGATTGTATTCTACAATGCGAAGAAAATCCCCACCGTAGCCTTTGAGCATCACTAGTGTCTGGGGGTTGATTTGAGCCCCTGGAGATAACACAACCCATGGAGCTTTGCCTTTGCCTTCAACCGCAGTACGTAACATCCGGCATTCGGGATGAACAGGCCATCGGCCCATAGGATCGATGATCACTGGTCGTGGTTGCCACATTCTCCCCAGGCCTCCAAATCCACCGGCCCCTTCCAGACGACAGTTCAGACCTGGATTATCGGCAAGAACAGTCCCTACTCCAACAAGAATCGCGTCGTGTCGGGAACGAAGATAATGGGTCATCAATTTGGCCTCCGGTCCAGACAATACCGTCTGCATTCCAGGTTGAAGAGAGATCTTGGAGTCCATGGACGATGCGTATGACAATGTGACATGGGGGAACTCCCGGCGTTCCGAGTGATTGGGAAGATAAGGATGTAAGAAGTCTAGCGAAAATTGGGGGAATGGTAAGGTGTCCGGGGGTAAAGCTGACGAGATCAAGGTTGGTTTTGTTTGGGAGGACACCTCATTGACCCCGTCGGTGCTTTGAGTTTTAACAATACCATGACCCTTTTGGTATTCGTACCCCTCGTGTGCAACCAGATTCACCTCTGGGTTTTGTATACGCCACTTGGCGGAGATGTTGCGCACGTCCGTCACCGTGAAGAATCGCCCCCCAGCCTCCCCAAGCTTATCTAGTTCTTCTTGAAATTTGGTATAGATGGAAGAAGGAAGATATCCCTTCACAGATTCTTTGCGTGCGTACTCCATTAATCCCGAGTTCCGCTTCACTCGGTCGATGTAGTCGAGGTCATGTGAGTGGATGCTGCAACTTCCCGGCGTTCTCGCGATAGTGACGGTCGAATATGCGCCTTCGAACCGCACAACCTTGATTTGAAAGTTACAGATGCCTCCCTCTCGGACTCGCTTTTTGCGAGGTCGCTTTCCCTCTGGCAAGGGCCGAGTTTCAGATGTGCGGTGTGTTGGACGCCGTAAACGGCACATGTAATAGTCGGTGGTGCAATGGCCCTCTTTGCTTGCATTTGATCTTTGTTTGACCCATACATTATCGATAAAAGGCCAATATGTTTCAAACTCTTCGAGACTGATTTCGATCGGGTCCTTGCACTCGAATAGGACCTTGCGTATGCGCGCTAGGTTCGGTGGATTATTGAAAAGGCTGGGGGTAGCCTTGGCATCTTGACTCGTTGATGCGCTGTTGTGAGTGTCTCCGATGGTCGCACTGCGCTGTGTTGACTCGTTCTCGTCACTGTGTAATGCTTGTTTATCAAGGGCACCGGATAGATTGATGGGGGTTGTGGTTTCGGGCAGGTCTTCGTCCGTCACATCTCGTGTATCGTAGGCCCGTTCGATTGCTGGGTCTGTTCCCCAAACCTCTTTCGCCCGCACAGAGACTCCATTGTGCGGGGATCCCGTCTCGCTGCCAGAAGCCTCTAAGCTCAAGACGGATGTGTTGGAGGCATGGTCCATCCTGGGGAAGCGTGGCAGGATACAGTAGCTCCGTATTCCCAGCTATGGCGATGAAATGGCCATTTCACTGGGGAGTTAGCCCCAGATAGACACAGTACACAGAGCAAAGTGACGGAGAAGGGCCTCGGGAATAACTTGGTGGGGCGGAAGCATGAAGGCCCGAGCATAGGTCCACAGGTAAATACACCCCCCAAGTATGTAGTTTATATCGAAATATCAAAGCAATATTATTACCAGGGGAACATAAACTACACATTGCACTAGATTCGGTCTTCGAAACTAAGAACTAAAATAAAAATCATTAAAAGATTGACCATTGCATTCTCTTCGATTGTATTAGAGACACAATTAAGCACAAAAAAAAAGAGTATCTCAAAATCTCAGAATCTCAAATCACATCTAATATGCCCCGATATCCGCTCCAGCACGAGCCAGAGTCTCATAGACTCGTGGCGGCAATTTGTACTTCACCATTCCCGAGAACACCATGAGATCCTTGGCCATGACAAGTAAAGTATCCGCCAATCCCTGACGTACTTCACTGTCGTACATCCCAAAGGTACGCTTTTGGCGTTCATACCCAATACATGTGATGCTCCACATGATGACAGGCCCGACGTTGCGTGAAATGATGGGTGGCAATGACGAGAAAGCCTGGGCTGTGCTTCGAATGTATGACACGGAGCCCTGTGCTTGCAAGGGGAGAATATTCAAAGCGTTGATAGCCTATTACGTTCATTAGTACTTCAATCATTAAAACCACGGGTGGGAGACACTTACATCAAGAGCTGGCGCCCATCTGCCGGCTTCAACTTGGGTCTTTGCTTCCATCATACGTAGCAGCAACCCACAAGCATCACGGTTGACCTGTCGGATTTGCCCATAATACATGATGTCCGAATTGTAAAGACTGATCATGTTCTTGGCCAAGACGCCTGGATCATCCACGGCAGTCAAACTGAGGCTGCTTCCGGCTTCCACTGCCTCTGGCGGACTATCTTGATTTTGGTCGACCCTTGGACGCAGGGGCTGCAGTTTCGGCATGGCGCCGCCTAGCTCAACCGCGATCGCATCTGACAACGCACGGTTTATGATGTCAATAACACGGTCGTAGTTCTCTGCCAAGTGGTACAGAAGCACGGCATCCGTGATCAATCCCTTATCATCCGCCACGGCAGCAGCTTGAACGGTAATGGTCTTCAAGAATTCTTGCTGGTCGACCAGTTTGATCAAATCGAGACGTTGCTCAATGGCTCCCTTGAGGCGAGTGCCGTCCGCACGAATATCACCAAGCAATTTGGCAAAGTCCCTGGTCTCTAAAATGAACTCTCGCAAGGCCTCGTGACAGACCGATGCTTGGGATTTGCCCAGAGCACCTGGAAGGTCTGCGTTGAGACATATTAGTGTGAAGTAATCGATGGCAGCTTCAACAAATCCAGTGCGGAATTCTCGGGTGTATTGGGTTAAGAGATATCCGAAATTGATCTGGGGATATTGCTTGACTGTAAAGGAGACTGCGTAAAGCGTGAACATACAAGGTTAGCAAGATCACAATATCATGGCAGAGAATAAGCTCACGAATTTCTTCACCAGAGGTGTAAAAGTCGGACACGCGCAAAAGGCCATAATAGGACAGGGCGATGGCGAAATGAACAGCAGTGACTGGGGCATGGGTTCCGAGATAATGCACGGCCTGCTCAAACATGCCTCCCAATACCTGCAGTAGGAAATAAGTTCCGTAGCCACCGGGTCCCTCGTTGCCCTTGGTGAAAACTCTTTGGCCAATCTCCTGGATGTCGGTCTGAATATCCTCCAGGCCGAAGACATCACCTGCAACCTCTTCGGCGCGATCGTCCTCCCTCGCAAGGCTGAATTGTAGCCACATCCAGTCCTCGACAGTCTGCTTCACACCATCCAAGCGACGACGCGAGAGATCACAGCGGCCAATGATCTTATAACAGGCCATTCGGTAAGGATCGACTGTATTTTCAGGTGCATTCCGTGAGCGTTGCTGGAATTCGCCATTGATCTTTTGCTGCAAGTCCCGAGGCAGTCTTCTGCTCTGCGCGTAGGTGGTCATGTAGGTCACAAATTTGTGATCTAAGGATCGGAACCCGCTGTCCCGACTCACATATTCAGCTGCCTCAGTCACGAAACCACATCGAAGAAGGTAGAAGATGAGAATCCAGCAGTAGTCTTGGTTCACCATTTGGAGCTCGGTGCCATCAGGTGCCAGATCCTTCCTCGCGGCTTGAAGACGGATGTAGGCGCGAATCTTGTTGATCACAGTTGGAATTCCTCCTAATTGTGCTTCCCGGGGGTTTTTGGCAATGGCGGTTTCTACTTCGTCGAAGAATATGCTCTCAAGGAAACCCCTAGAGCCTTCAAGAATTTGTTTCTTGAGTTCGATTGCTTTGAGAGATTTGGACGATTCTTCAAGGTAATCCTCGGCATACTGTCGCTCCTTCACTGCTCCAGGCTCGGATGGGTTCATGATGTTTGGCTTCTCGTGGACAATTCTTATCAAGGCTTGATACGCATTGAAGAGTTGCCGAGGTACCTGAAAAAATGATTAGCTGCACGAACATCCATGTTGTGGGAGGGGTAGAAACTGACATCACCACCGGCTTGCACTTCAACGTATGAAAACTCATCGAGTACGGGATAGCATTTTCCTTGAAGCCTGGCGAGGTTCAGCTGTTGAACTTTCTCGGCGTAGTGGCCCATCTTCTCCCGTTGGAACCTGAGATCAGGCGAGTGGGCCGTAGTTCCTTCATTTCGCTCTGCTGGGTCTTCAAATATTTGACGGCTTGCCAAGCCGGCGCCAGGTGTGCCAATCACCGACTTCTCGAGACCGGAACGCCCGAATACGCTTCTGCGGGATGCGGTTGAGGGACCGTTGGCTGGGCCAGCTCCGGTTTGCTTAGACTGTCTTGCTGACCGTCCAAAGGCACCCCTGGCGGTGGATTTTAGTCCTCCAGCGCCGATGGCGTCTTTCTGGGATAGCCCGAAGTGGTGGAATATTTTTTGACGTTGGTCTTCCCAGTCCATGTCCACCTTCTCCTCGAGAAAAGCATCGAAGTCCCGCTGAGCTCTGCTGAGACCTTCTGCAATCATGACTTGTCTGCCACGTTGCTGGATATTCCGTAAAAATCTTTGGTTGTCTGGATCGAAGTGGTCGAGTTCCCTCGCTGGGGCTGCTAGAGATGCCTGGGGGTCCATGGACTTGAGGTCGCGCAATGCTTGTCCCGGGGATATGCCGGAAGCCGCAAGAAGATAATGACTATTGATGATATCGCAAAGTTAGGCAAGACTAAAAAAAAAAAAAAAAAAAAAAAAAACAAGCGCGACAAGGTGGTAGAAATGAAACCCACGCTTTGCTGTTCTTGCCGTTTGAGGTATCCTTTTGTCCTGCGGAGCCTAGCTCCCGTGCCTTCCTTCGAATGTCATCCAGGCCTAACTGGAGACTAGGCACATCTTCGAAGTTGTTGTTTTGAATAACCGATGACAATGGTCGCTTTTTCCCACGCTCTAATAGGCTGTTGAAAAACGCAGGTTGTGTTGACTGACTTGCAGGCTGTCCCTGGGCCTGCGGGTTGCTAGCTTGTTGGGTCTGGCCCAAGGTCGAGGTTTGAGCAGGCTGTTGCTGGGCCTGAGATTGACCTCCGAACAGAGACGATGTTTGTGCGCCTTGTGCTCCTGTAGTAGAGAAATTTGCGAAAGGACTTGCTGTCGAATTGTTTGCGCCAAAGAGGCTGTTCGACTGTGGGGTTGTCGAGGCTCCAAGACCACCCCCTCCGAAGAGAGAACCGGTGTTGGAAGCCATGGAGGGCTGGTAGGTTTTAAGGCTTTGTAAAAAAAGAAGGAATGTAAAGAACGATTGCAGCGAAACTAAGGTTCCAATTAGTTCACTTTGATCTGGCGATTAAGCAAACAGATGCTGATCAAAGGGCAAGAAAACTGGATTGCGCACACCAAGCGAGAGCTCTGCTCCGTAACGGCAAAGAATGACCACAAGTAGTGGATTTTCTCGGGCTTCGGATAGTAAAGAACCGAGCTTCAACAGAGCTCTGCCTTTATATCGATAAGGAAACAGCCCGGCGATTAAGAATCGACAGAGGTCAAAAACAAAAAACAATTGAAGAGGCTGTTTGAGAAGCTGTCTAAACAATTCAACCCGGTATTCCGGATCATCTATTGACCGATTGACCGAAATCCTATTGTTCCTTTATCTTTATTTCCAATGAACCTTGAACCTTCCATTCAGTCCTTCAATCAATAATAGCGTTCAATAGATTGATTCACGAATATGCCTGTGTTCCAATCCAAAACCTTTCGTCGGGCAGCTACAGAATCATCGTCCCTCGGTGAACGGCTCGGTGCGTTCTACCGGGCGCGACTTGCTCGACACCCTTTCATTCTCTTCGGACTCCCATTTATGGCCGTTATTGTAGCTGGGTCGTTTGCCCTGACACCTGCTGCTGCCTTGCGATATGAACGGTATGACCGCAAAGTCAAGCAGCTCAGTCAAGATGAAGCATTTGACCTCGGACTCAAGGGTCCTGATGGGGAAGAGGGAATCAAACGCAACCCGCGGAGGAGGATTATAGGCGACGAAAAAGAGGAATACTACGTATGTGTTGTTTAATTGATTTAATTGATTGTGATTTTCTTGCCTGACGTTTGAACTGAACGCTGATTATTGTGCCCACTTACAGAGACTCATGGCCAAAGATCTCGACCAATGGGAGCAGAAGCGAGTAGAGCGATTCAAAGGTGAACCAGATGGAAGGCTGTAACACTTTGAATTCAAATACCCGAGTGCTCTGGCATCCTCAAAACGCGACGGAAACACGTTTTCCTCATGACCTCACCTAGCGTATGAGCTCATTGATGGGGGTACATTACCGCATTACCGTACATTACTATGTGGAGATGAAGGAGGGAATTCGGGGGGAAGGGGGGACATACACTCAAGTATCTGGCGGGCCTTCGCATATAACGTATGCTATGCACCAATATCCCTACATAGGTAGCCACTGGAATTGGTCTCACTCACTTTCTCAGCCTCTCGAAAGTTGTATACAACATGCAATGTATACTTCCGCTTCCCAGATCCTATATGCTGGGCGATTGACTGTGAAATTAGGAAAAGATATCCATGGATATTTCTGTCTCTCTCAAGTCTGTCGCCTCATCTTTTCGCTTGTCATATTGACGTGACCTACAGAAGTGGAACCACTCCACGGTTGGGTCTCTTGGAAACTCGCGGTGAACCGGGGAGTGGGATGAGGTCACTGTTAATACCCACCAGGCTAAAGACAAATTCAACATGAATTTAATTCGGAATACATCGATGTATATATTGGATTGGTATATTGGTATATTCATCCACCGATGGAAGAGATCCTCATCCAATGCTGACTCAGCCATACATAGCCCCAGGGCCCAGCCGGCTGAAGACTACCGTTCTAGTTGGTTTCGCTGTAGATGACAAGTACTATATGTATTGTATATTCATGTGTACGTATGTTTATTGTTTTCTTAGGATACACTATAGATATAGATATATTTTTCACATATACATATACATAGTATATATATATACAGTAAATAAAATACCACCAACTACGTCAGAAGTTGAAGTGAACCCGTGATCCCCCACACAACAACGTCATACCCTTTTCTTCTCGAAGCCCCCAATTTTCTTCTTCGCCCTATTTTCCCTTAACTCAGGGCTCCTCCCAGGGCTGGTTCCAGATTATTAATCATGCAATAACACATACGCCCTCTCTCTGATATCAGACCTGTTCATCCACTATTTGCCATTTTTCATTCCATTGGCCAGTTTTTCTCTTTGGCTGGACCCTGGTCTATTCGCTTCTTGTTGCCCCTCTTTGTCTCTCGCTACGTCAGTTGCGTATATCTCGAGGTCACTTCTATCTGAAGTTTTGCCTACGCTTCCATTCGACACTCTTATTTGAGACACATCGACTTCACCTTTGTGTATTGGATACCATTTATGACCAGCGATTCTGCCACCGTCCTAGGTCTTCGAAGACCCTGATATCTGGTCCGTGAGAGTTGGGAAGCACTTGTCAGTCTGATCCTTGAGAAGCTGCTTGTAATTGTCTGATACGCAATGGCGGGCGTCAATGCCAGGGAAGATTTGAGCTGACCGTGTTTCGACAGACTAGGAACTGGAGTCGTGGAACCCAACCTGCCTGCCATGACAGGCCCCGGACGCTCACCTTCCTCGCCTTGGGTACAAAGTGCTCAAGGTGGACATCACGATGGTGGTGTTACACAGTCCTTCCAGTCTACCATGTCCCCATCAACCACGGGCATGATGTCGAGCGCGGCTTTTACTGAAAGATCAAGTCCCAATTATTTTGGCATGGCTGTGCAAAGCCCCAATCAACAGACCTCCCACCCAGGGCTGTCTATGCAAAAGAATTGGGGCACATTACCCCATCCACAATCTGTGTCGAGTTCAAAATTACCCGTGTTTTCCCAAGAATCAGTATCAGCGGGATTGAAGAATCTATTGAAGTCCGAGCCTGAAACCAGCCGCTTACGCCGAGAATCAGCATTGCATGGGTCTTCCTCTCCCCAGATGACTCCATGGTCAAAATCCTCACCTTCACATCCGGGAAGTTTTTCATATGCACAACCCAGCGAACTGAGGCTTCCGGCTGGCAAGAACTCAGCGCCCATTTCACAAGGTATGACCACTCTTCGATTTGTTTTCCGTTGTGTTTTCTTCTTTCTCCATCTTTGATCCTATAACTCCTGATTTGTTCCACTGTCTATCTTCCACAAATTATATTATATAATGTACTAACATTGCTTCTTCAGGGGCTACTTCCGCTTCACTTCCCTGGGTATCAGCCGAACGCTGCGCCGAACTTCTCGAATCATCTCAGTCAAACACCATGCTATTCGATGTTCGCCCATTTGCTCATTTCAGACAGGCGAATATCAAAGGATCACTCAATTTATGTATCCCCACCACTCTACTCAAGCGTCGATCATTTGATACTCAGAAATTAGAGGGTACTTTCACGGACGATACCGACAAACAGAATTTCGCTCGCTGGAGAAAGTGTGAGGTGATCATTGTGTATGATTCTGCTGCCGCGGATTTGAAGGATGCAGCACCCCTCCTGAACCTGCTCAATAAATTCCAAGCTGAAGACTGGAAGGGAGATGGGTTGATCTTACAAAACGGGTTTCGAGGGTTTTC
This sequence comes from Penicillium hordei, assembly GCF_028827395.1. Taxonomy (NCBI): domain Eukaryota; kingdom Fungi; phylum Ascomycota; class Eurotiomycetes; order Eurotiales; family Aspergillaceae; genus Penicillium; species Penicillium hordei. The sequence goes on from NW_026623142.1 coordinate 7,000,283, forward strand.
GGGTCGGTTTCCACATTTGATTCAGCAGCCACAAACGCAAACGACTGAACTATCCTCTAAACGTCCCTCCCCCATGAGAATCAATCTGCAATCTGTTGCTCCTGTCGTGGGTGGTTGTGCCCTACCAGAATCATCATCTGCCATCAATCCATTCTTTGGAAATATTCGACAGAACATGGATCTTCTCGGAGGCGTGGGACAAATTCCTCTGAAACAGCCCGATCAGTTGACCGAAGCGAAGCGACAGCAACTCCCTTCCTGGTTGCGGGGCGCTTCCGATACCAAGGACCAAGGGCAGACTGTCTCGAACAAGTTCCTGGCTTTGGAGAAAACAGAACTGGAACGCATGAAACAGGCTTTGACATACGAGGGACCTTCGGCTGACACCAATGGTGCCCCCAAGAAATATCGCGTTGCGGGGATAGAAAAAGGCACGAAGAATCGTTACAATGATATTTACCCATTCGATCATTCCCGTGTCCGACTTGAGGGAATTCCATCTGGGGCCTGTGATTATGTGAATGCGAATCACATTTCCGCTGAACTTACCAATCGGAAATACATTGCCACTCAGGCTCCCGTTCCTGATACCTTTGATGTGAGTGGTAGCCCTTCGCAATGCTTGTTGTTATGTTACTCACAATATGTAGGACTTTTGGCGTGTGGTGTGGGAGCAAGACGTTAGACTTCTCGTTTCTCTCACTGCAGAGGTTGAGCGAGGACAGGTGAAATGCCACCGATACTGGGAGTCTGGAAAATATGGACCATTCGAGGTAAAGGCCTATTCGGAAAAGCACATCTATATCGAATCCAAGGTCGGACCTACCGATCCCACGGTTGGCAGTCCTAAGGCATCGACCGAACGACCTGATGGCACAAACGAAAATCCAGTCATCACCGTGCGAAACTTTAGTATATGCCATACATCATTCCCCTTCGAGCCGCTTCGGGATATCACCCAGCTCCAATATCCTTACTGGCCCGATTTCGGGACGACGTCTCAGCCTACTCATCTTCTCCATCTGATTGAACAATGTAACAAGGTCATTCGTGCCACCAGCAACCCCAGCTTTAGTAGCCAGCAAGCAGAACCGAAGGGCCTGCGACCAGTACTAGTGCATTGCAGTGCGGGCTGCGGGCGTACCGGGACCTTCTGCACTGTCGATAGTGTCTTGGACATGTTGAAACGGCAACGTGCGCAGGCTGCCGGTGGTGGAGGCCTGTATCAAAACCCCAGCGGATCTTCCGAGTGGATGGGAGATTTTAATCTTGACCTAATTGCGAAGACGGTTGAGGATTTCCGGAGACAAAGACCGAGCATGGTACAGAACCTGAGTCAATTTGCACTCTGCTATGAGAGCGTGCTCGAATGGCTCGCTTCTGAGATGAACTAGAACACGTCCTTAGACTACTCTCTTCTTTTTCTTTTTCTTTTTCTTCTTCTCTTGCTATGATGACGACCCTGGGATACCCCTTTCTGGCCTTGCATTATTCTCAGGGCCATGGTTTTCTTTTGATCTATGTACAATGTCATACAGCTAGTGGTTCTGCATTTTCTGGTGTTTCGGTTTGCTTTGGGGACATGGAAAAATGGACACAGCTAATTTTCTCGGGTCTTATTGTGTAGTCTTGCATGAGACAATGGTAGCGTCCTGGTCTGATGGTACTCAAGAAATCACTCCGTTTCGGTTATAATCTACTGCTTTGGAGAAGGCTCATAACCCCAGATTCGTCTTTGCGATTCAGCAGCCAACCTCATGACTTTAACCACACTCTAAGCAACAGGAGTTTGGTAAAAGTCCAGATGTTCCAAGCTCCTCGTTGGATTTGTTACATACTATTGTCATGTCTCTGGCTCTTGACGGGCTGTTTGCATTTTCCACCGTAACCGATGTTCAGGAACATCACTCCACGATCAGTAATCGCGACCAGCTCGTCTTCCTTTTCAGTGAAATGCAATTGAGAGCAAACGGCCTCTAACTGGAGGATGACTGGTCGCAACTCGATGGTACCTGTAGAGGATTCCCACGATAATGGATAAAATCCGGTGCCATTGTCCTCTATCAATTCCGACGGATTCAATGCCCATACATAAAGTGTTTTCCAGTTAGCGACAGCAACACGAGTTCCACGACGCGAAGTTGCCACCGGAGATCCATGCGAAGTTGTTACTTCTCGGAATCCCCCAAGTTGTGCCATGATCTGCCAGTTGTCGAAACGCCTTCCGCGGTCGAGATTCAAAACATGAGTACACCGCGAGCCAGTATATGATTCGGACTTCAGGATACATGCCACAGTCCATTTTTCCACGCGATGGGTGGCAATTCCGAAGGCGAGGTACTGCCAATGACACTGTTCTCCCTGGGTTATATCGCCGAGCTCATGGATACCGAAAAATGGTATTCCAATTGAGAATTGAAGCGATAGGGAAGGCGAAAACTGCACGGTGCATCCATTCTTATTAACATGCGGCTTTGGTTCGCCTGGGCGGCCAGAAAGGCGATCAAGTCTCTGAAAGGCACCGTAGATGTTTTGAGCTCGGTAATGGTAGAGCAACTGAAATCCTCGATCATTGAATGCCAACCTCATCGCAGGGCCTATTCTCCGAGAAGAACGGACATCTGGGTCTTGATCGTTGGAGCTGGTCAAAACGTAAGCCTCAAAAGCGGCACCTAGAGATGTCAGAAACCAGCTTCAATTTGACAGAAGAACGAAACGAACGAATAATGTCACAGGAGTTGTCTCCCTTGCTTCCTTCCATAACGCCTTCGCTCAAATCATCTTTATTCTCCCCGTTCTCGTCGTCGTAGAGCTGGGTATAAAGAACGACCTCATGATCAAAGGGATCGAGCGTGTTTTGCCATGATATTGCAAATTTGCCGTTGGCAACAGACAAAGCCAGTGGCCTATAATCTCGGCATTCGGGAAAGTCATACATTCGAATGATGTTTGCCCGGGGATTCAAGTGATGGTGGGCCAGGTGTATACTCCCGTTGAGGCGAGACTCCAGAGCGTGTTTGACAAATGGATGGTCTGTATCCAGCTCTTGATCTAAAAATGGTTTGAATCGGTGCAACACATAGACTCCGCCGTTTTCATCAAAGGCAGTCTGGATGATCTCGACCTCCCCGATATTCTGTCCTGGGGATTTCAATTGGACTTCAGTTCGGTCTCCATCGCTCATGTCGACCAGGTGGACAGTACTGTGGCCTTTGAAGACGAGCAGTACTCGAGTGCCATCTTCTGATGCTGCAATTGTCGATGCATGGTAGTCAATCACTCTATCTTGATACTCATAGGTGGGATTGGCGTAATGTTCTGCGCCATCTAATTGTTCGTAAGACCGTCTCATTAACTCGCCAAACAGATGTCTGGTCTGATGGGCATCAATGGTGTCGTTCCAACCAGGAGTATTATGTAGCTGGTGAATGATGACTTCTCGGGTGCTGGACGCGATCTCATAAAGCCTGCGGCTTGAAAAGGCTGCTTGGAAGTAGGCTGGTGTGTCGCAGTTCCGAAGAACCAGTTGTATCAGCTCTGTGGGAAGTTGAAGTAGCATCTTCGTGGTAATCTGTGCCAGATCTAATATGGGGGTTTAGCATAGATTTATAGAACTTTGTGATGGCCAGGTGCACAGACTTTTTGCTGCCTCGTGGGTCTAGGTAGCAACGCTGGATTTGGGACGGACCAGGCAGAAAGAGAGAAAGTGGTTAAGTTGGGGAAAGACAACAATATATATATATTTAAGGTAGCAGCGGTTTCACCGATTTCACCGGTTTCAGCTTTGTGTTTGCCCATTTACATGGAGTCCACATGTTCATACTTCTGTCCAGGGCGATGTTTTGACGTTGCTCTCCGCCTTGTCGCTATATATACTTTGTATACTACACACCATACACTGCATAATTCATTCATGCAGGTACGCCAACTACGGGTACTATATACAAGAACCAGTTCCTAGACTTGTTCCCAGCTGAAAGTGGTTGTAAAGCAGAATATCCGGATAGGTCCATCGTTTTTGGATGGACTCCTAGTTGGCATTGTATGTCCCCGCAAATACACCGGGCATCTTCAAGGGAGTAACCGCAAAGCATAGTTCCAACCCAAGTATTATTTCGATATAGATAATATAATGCAAAGTCGAAGATCAATGTCATTCATTCTCCGCCACCTCCGGACATGGTGATGAAAGTGATGATCAGAAGAACCCACCAGTACCTAGATTATCTATTAGCACACGAAAGAAATGACACACACACACCTATCCAAAACCTACTTCTGGAAAAGAGACTTTTCTTCGGGTTGCTCTGGGTTTTGACCATCGGGCCCAACAACCACTGGCCTGTTCAGGTGAGGCTGAGTCCCGGATTCATTCGAGACGAGATCAATTCGAGGGCCAGTTGAGCCCTGAGCATTAGTGGACGATGCAGACAGGGAGACAGTGTAGACTTCGTTGGCTGGACCGAGGTGAAGGCGAAATGTTGGTTGTTCACTGGCCGTTAAAGATGACAACGACACGAGACTGCCGACCCATTGTTTTTTGTTTGTGGGAGTTGAAGTGTAGAGGCCAACACGCACTAGACTATCGCCCTGGTCATCCTTTGGGGGGTGATATGAGACCACGTCCGATGCCAATGAGGCCGGGTCGTAGGAAATGCGCGCGAGGACGGACGGTTGTGGCGAATCCAAGGGCCAACACAGGATGTCGGTCGAGAGAGAGGCATTGGCGACAGATATTAGGAGTGAGATAGCACCGAGAATGGTGGGTAGGAACCGCATGATGAAGATGATAATTATAGTGAGGAGACCAGCTGAGATGTCAATATGTCAAATCAGTGTAGAAGAAAGTTGGTCCGAGCTCCCGCACGATTACATACATGTAAGTTAACCAGTTCTGTACTTGTACTTACCTATATGTATTTATCTTATGATATTATGATACTTGTTATTAGATTATTTGAAATTCAAAGTTACCAATTAAATATATTGGATATGTACTCCGTATTGATGTACACATTCTTGTAAAAACCGAAAGCAACATCATTTATACATTGTACTTTACTTACCCTTGTATGGTACATAAAAGTACCTCAACCACCGTACTAAAATGACTGAGACACCAAGTATCGGTAAAGTACAAAGGTGTGCCTCGAAGGTACCGGCTAGCACTGCTCCGTCAGGGCTGGGGCAAACTAAATATTGTCATACCTTTATTCTCCTTTCGCAGAGTTTCACTTTCAATTCTCTGAAATACATCTCTCAATCTCAATATATACAGAGATTAACAGTAAGTCTGCTTCAACCAGCCTATATTTGGTGGTTTTACGTCGCGCTAATATATGGTCCAGTAGCAATCTATAGCTCCACAGCTGTCAATTTGATTAAAAGAGCTACCCCCCCCCCACGGCAACATGGCCTCACTGCCCTACCGTCGTGCCTCCATCCAGAGCTCCCGGAAAGCATCAAGTGACCCTCGGGAGGATCTGGCAGTTCATCTCGACCACTATATTGGCATTGATGTCGGAACTGGTAGTGCCCGTGCCTGTATCATTGACGCCAAAGGTGATATTGTGGGGTTGGCATCAGAAAACATTGGTCTTTGGCAACCAGAACACGGTTACTATGTGGGTAAATCCGCAAGAAATTTGCGTGCCAAATCAGTCTTACCTAGCCTCTAGGAACAATCTACCTCCAATATCTGGCATTGCATTTGTGTCGCGGTTCAGCGCGCTATTAGCCAGCACAATATCAACCCTGACACGGTCCGAGGTATCGGGTTTGATGCCACTTGCTCCCTGTCGGTTTTCTCCAATGATACCGACGAGCCGATCTCTGTAACAGGCCCGAACTTCGATTCGGACCGCAACGTGATCTTGTGGCTGGATCACCGTCCGGTTGAGGAAGCCGCGAAAATCAATGCTACCAACCACAACTTGCTCCGCTATGTCGGCGGAAAGATGTCCATTGAGATGGAGATCCCCAAGGTTCTTTGGCTCAAAAACCACATGCCCAAGGAGCTCTTTGACAAATGCAAGTTCTATGACCTGGGGGATGCCCTTACGCACATTGCTACGGGCAACGAAAAGCGAAGCTTCTGCAGCGTAGTCTGTAAGCAGGGATACGTGCCTGTTGGTGTCGATGGGAGCGTCAAGGGATGGCAAGAAGATTTCTTGCAGGACATTGGTCTGGGTGACCTGACCGAAGATAACTTCAAGCGCATGGGCGGAGTCGACGGGGTGGTGAGCCTTTCCCTAATTAAAAATGACGCAGTTGACTGACCTTTGCTGCCACACAGAACGGTGATTATTTGAGCGCTGGTGAATTGGTTGGTACGCTCTGCGATAAGGCAGCAGCCGAGCTTGGCCTGCCGGTTGGTATTGCCATTGGCAGTGGTGTGATCGACGCTTACGCTGGCTGGATCGGTACCGTTGGATCCAAGGTCGATCTAGGCGCAGGTCAATCTAGCGCAGATGTCCCCAAACTTGATAGATCAGAGGCTTTCTCTCGTCTTGCGGCTGTCGCGGGAACTTCGACCTGTCACCTTGCCATGTCACCAGACCCGGTTTTTGTTGATGGTGTTTGGGGTCCATATCGGGATACCATCCTTCCTGGATACTGGATGGCCGAGGGCGGACAATCTGCTACAGGGGAATTACTCAAGCATGTAATTGAGACCCACCCGGCATTCAACCAGGCTACTTCGATTGCCGAGTCATACCATGTCAACATCTACGAATATCTGAACGAGCATCTCAAAGAGATGGCCCATGGCCAAGGAGCCCCATGTGTATCTTATCTCGGGCGCCACTTTTTTTTCTATGGTGATCTATGGGGCAACCGCTCTCCCATTGCTGATCCCAATATGACTGGATCCATCTTTGGCCTAACTAGTGACAAATCTGTGGATGGTCTCGCCATTTACTACTACGCCACCATGGAGTTCATTGCGTTACAAACCAAGCAGATTGTAGAGACAATGAACAAGGCAGGCCACCGCATCACCTCGGTGTTCATGTCGGGCTCCCAATGCCAGAATGACATCTTGGTCCATCTCGTTGCATCTGCCTGCAACATGCCTGTGTTGATTCCTCGGTACATTCATGCTGCAGTATGTCACGGTGCTGCTATGCTCGGCGCCAAGGCTGCAAGCGCTGATTCCCAGGGCAAAACTGAAGATCTGTGGGATATCATGGATCGGATGAGCAAGCCTGGCAAGAAGGTGTTGCCGACAGAAGATAAGAACGAGAAAGCCCTACTTGGTGTTAAGTACGAGGTCTTTCTGGAACAGTGCTTCAAGCAACAGAAATACCGTGGGATGGTGGATGACGCTGTGGGGGCCTGGAAGTCCAAGTCCACCTAATATTTGATATGATGATCACGACGATTTTTCTTTTCTTCAATCACCAAAAAAAAAAAAAAAGGATATGGGATATGGGTGCTGAAATTTGAGTCACCATCTATATATCATCTTGTTCGGGCATATTTGGCATCAGTGATTACCGCATAATAAAGAGTACGAGAAATGAAGCTCAGATAACAATTCCAAACCCATAATTATTGCGAAATCATGCTCATGCCTAATGCATTAAGCTATAGAGCTTAGGTCACCAGGAAAGCCAAGAAAATAAGTCACACTATAAACGTCAAGCATATAAACAAAATTCCGAAAAGCAAAAGAAGCTCGCTATGCAACATTCATTCAGACAAGTCAATGAATGGCTTGTGCCGAAAAAGACATTATCACCAGTGAATATGTGCACTTTGTCTAGTAGGCCACCCCGCCTCTTGTTCGGCCGACAGTGTAGAACTTGTCAGAACTGCTGGCACCACCTATGGCCAGGGTATCAAAGCGATCCACGCCCATGCTGTCCATGTTCACATAGCCCGACATATGGAAGCCAAGCACAACAACGAGGTAGGTGAGTACAAGGATGGATCCCTTAAAATAGTTGCTCTTTCCTTCGCCATATACATGCGAGAGAAGGAAAACGCACAGAATAACGGTAATCATATCCCACTGGGGGAATATCAGGCTGTTTGAGATAGTTTGTTAGCCATAGCATTTTGATTGGAGATAGAGTGAACAAAAAATAGATCATACTTGAATGAGTGGCTGGCAAGTTCGGACGGGTCCAGCGAGCGGCCATAGAAAGCGCTGAAGAATACTACAGCGGGAATCTGTAACAGACAAACCTGCAGTGCGTAGGCAGATCCGATTTCCATAGACAATGCAATGTTGCCGTTCATGGCGAATGAGATGGCGTTCTATTGGGTGTGTTAGTTAACAATGTAAAATGAAAAACGGCCTCAGATAAAGCCTTTCATATCCAACGTACCAGGAACTCCGTCGTGTTTGGCACCAACGCGAAAAGAGTAATACCGAGGAATTTCTCATCAATATCCACGCTTTCTAGCACAACATCAACCGTGTTGACAAGAATCTCAGCAATCACCGCATAGAGGACTGTTGCCCCAAGGAGAATGACTGAGCTTTTAACTTTGCTCCAATTGGGTGCATCATGTCCTCCGCTAGCATTAGTGGGTTCCACACTCAACCCAAGATCTTCAAGCTCTTCTCCAGCGGTATTTCGTGGTCGCTCTGGAGCAGGGCGGCTAGCTTGACGAACGGAAGCTTGATGGTGTTGGACATTGGACTTGCGACTTCGAGCCGCATCCCGAGCGGCCACTGTTGCTGCTGTTGCAGCCACTTCTGTGAATTGACGTACCAAACGCTCGTTGTCTTCTTTGGCCATACTATGGACAGACTTCGGCATGGGGGCACCGTCCTCGCCACTAGAATTGGGGGGCACCAGGTGTGGGAAGTTGCTTCTGAGGTCTGCGGTAGATTCACTTCCATCACCTTCCCAATTGCCCGAGCCATTGTCTTCCAAGCCAAAATGCTTTAATGACTGGCCTAGGATTCGCTTATAAAGCTGAGATTCGCGGATCGAATCTTTGGGCCCAGAGGCAGCACCGGAGGCCTCGGGTTGACCATTTGGGAACAGCAGGTGGCGCGGTTCGTAGAATGAATCTTGCGCAGATTGGGTGACATGGGCCTGGGAATTCTTCTTTTCTTCCATCTCCGATGCCCAGATGAGAGCAGCATGGGTCCTAAGAGTAAACCATAAGCCGATGCCGTATGAAAGGAACAAGAAAACAGCGGCGATCCATGCATATGGCTGTACCGCCTTTTGGAAGAATTGGTCATCGACAGCCGCTGTTTGTGAGAAATAACAGCGACGGCAATCGCGAGTCTCCGGATCGAGGGAACTGACACACGAGTGGCAGTTCAGCTCATGCTATGCACCAGTCAGTTTGGATTCGTTTGCGAAGAAAGGGTGAAACTTACACTGCCATAAACCTGATAGAAGAGAGTGGGACCAAAAGCAGCAATCACCGCAAATAATAACATCGTCGAGGTCACACCAGCTGATTTTACATTGAACCGCTGAGTCTTGCGTTTGAGTGCACCGAAACACATGGACAAGCCAGGGAGAAACAGAATGCCAACAAAGATACTACCGATGATGCTCCCCTCGACAAGCTGAGCCTTCCCCTCAGTTAGAGCGACACAGTAGAGGTATACTTCTACAATGGTTGAGAAGAAAGCATTGATGGCAGCACCCAAGCCCATGGAGGATTGAGCGGATATCGAGGCAACGGCTTGCCCAATGAAATAGGCCAGAGGAATGATAGAGAGCAGAGCGAGAGGGAAGATTAAGGCCGGATGTGTGAGCCAGTTCTGCAAGCCCAAGAATTTGCCCAAAACATGATAGTCGAAAATCACAAACACAACCACGCCAAGAAGGTTGATCAGAAAGATGTTCGTTCCATCGAGAGTGTACTTCCAGTATCTCGTTCCCGCAGCTCTGTAGGTGCAAAGAAGGATGGAAGACGAAGATGTGGTTGTGGTCGATCTAGCATATCTGGAATCGGAATGGAAGGACAGTGCTAGAGGATGTCTGCGTAAATGGCTCACCAGTGTAATCGTCACACGGCCCATGGGAATCCAAAACACCAAGAGCCAGCAGACGAGCGATACCATAAGCATCAGCGGGCCGACTAAGAAGTAGAAGAACACGAAGAAGACGACACGACCTAAGGTCCATTCGCCCCGCCCAAAAAGGCGACGTTTGGATTGAGCTAGCTGAGAAGAGTCTTCGCGTTGTCCACGCTGGGGCCGCCCGAGAAGGCTATCTTGCTCACCGGCTGAATCAACACTGTTCCTTCGTCTACCAACCAAGGACCGATCTCTGCGAGGCCCGAAGAAAAGACGACCATGTTCCAGGTCGCCATTTTGCCATTGCTCATATTCGCTGATACTACGTCCCTCGCCCTCATCTTCTTCGGCATAGTTCTCATCAGTCTCCAAAAGAACATATGAACCGAACGGATACAACAGATATCGTGAAAGACCTGCAAATACTCTTCCGTATGCCACAGCACTCGATGAGTAGGAAAAGAAAAAGCATGCAACTGCGGCCAAGAGAGCAAAAAGGGCAAGCCACCATCCAAAGAACAAGGACCATAGTAGGTTCGTCAAAAAGAGCATGGGACTGACATAGCCTCCCGGGGATGAGTGAATATCACCCTCAGCCGTCTTCTCTACCGAGCGGCTCTTCTTGTACAGCGCAGGCTTCCAGATCCTAATACCAAACGGATGTGTCTCGTTGATGGCCTGTTGACGATCTTTGAGTGTGAAGCTCTCAGCATCACTGGCTGTGTCTTCATCGTCTTCCACGCTATCCTCCTCGTCGTTCTCACTCTCCTCTCCGCTGCCATGTCCGGCCTGTTTCGAAGAAGGGAAGGCTTCTTCAATATCCATACCCGGTTCAGGCAAGCCTGTTTCGTCTGCATTGTAACCCTCCGAATCGGCTCTGACCAAGGTTCTGGGACGAGTGCTGGGACGTCGTCTCAATGTCGAGCTTTGTGTTCGTAGTGGACGAATCCTAGGAGATTGTTGCGTGTTCGCACCTTGCTTCATTGTCATATATTGTTTGACCTCATTGACATCATCGTCTGTCGAAAACCCTTGCCCCTTGTGGGGGATTTGACGCTTGGAAGACATGCGGCGCGATACCGAGGGCTTTCGGGGCTTATCAGGGACATCGGACGATTGGGTTGTAAATGCGCGATTCGAATTCTCCTCTTGGACATCATCATGGGGTTCGGGATTGGTCGCTTCGAGGGAAGGTGAATCGAGTGTACCTGCAATTTTGGGTCAGCGCAAGCCGTCATTGTCGTAGGTTACACCAAAGGTAAGCTCACCGTATGTTCTCCGCGCAGCTGTAGATGATACGATTGGAGGTACTTGTCTAGAAGTCGGAGTTTCCCTTCCCGCCACCGCAGATGGCTGCGTGGACTCGGGAGAGTCAGGGTTTCCTTTATCACCAGCCATGACCCAGTGATTTGACAAGCAGACAGTGATCCTTGGAAGTAGAAGAAACAAGGAAGAGATAGAATCTGAATGACACGGGGCTTCCTCCCTGTTTTATGCTGTCTTTGTTGTCCCCCAAAGAAAGAGAGGGAAAAAAAAGTCAAAGCGATAAGACGGAAGTTCCCAGGGACATTATTGAACCAAATAGATCTAGGAGAAACACAGATATCGAAAATGTCAATGAAAGTTTCATTAGCTGAGATGCATATAGATCATTGCAGGTCCATGTAGGACGAGACTCGTGGAAAAGGGTATGTCAAAGGGGAGAAATGGCTCTTTGACCGTTGCCTTTTGTCCCGTACTTTCGCGCATTGCAGATGACCGGATCATCAGCCCACCTGGGCAGCTCCAGGCGGACCAATCAAAGTCCACAGCTGACTCATTGGGGTGGGGAGCTCCCGAAGTCTCATCCATGGAAACACAAAGACATATGTTTGACTGGTTTGCTTTAATTAAGGAGCCTAGTGTTTAAGGCCAGAATTATTTTTTTCTTAGTCAGCTCAACTAAACGGGCGGGCACCGGACCTGAGCTTCACGTACAGCTGGAACTACTCTGCTCGCCAAACCCCAGCTTCAACTTCTCCGTTTCTGCTCCCGAGTTACATCCCTCCCCGACAAATTCTCGATATACCATCTTCTGAGCAGAAAGATCAAGTCTTTTTTTTCCTTTACCGCATCTGTGTTCTGTGGAAGACAGACAGCCCTTGAGTCTTCATAGCGTCATCACCCCATTCGCCATCATGGCTCTGGACAACTACTATCGCAATAAAATCGAGGGCATGAAGCTCGAGATTATTCAAGGTCAGGCCGTTCTACGACGATTAGAAGCGCAGCGCAATGACTACAACTCGAGGGTCCGTCTACTGCGCGAAGAGCTTGGCTTGTTGCAACAACCCGGCTCCTATGTTGGCGAGGTGGTGAAGGTGATGAGCACCAAGAAGGTTCTGGTGAAGGTACACCCAGAAGGAAAATACGGTAGGCTTCATTCATTCCAATCGTCTTGGCTTTTGATGACCAGGCTCATGTTAACGCTATGGTTTCCTTGGTCGCAGTGGTGGATATCTCCGATGGTGTGGACATTAGCAAACTCGTTGTGGGAAAGCGAGTCGCTCTCCTGTCTGACTCTTACAAGTTGGAGAAGATGTTGCCGTCCTCGGTCGATCCTCTGGTTGCACTCATGATGGTCGAGAAGGTCCCCGACAGCACTTACGATATGATTGGCGGTCTAGACCAACAAATCAAGGAAATCAAGGAAGTGATCGAGCTTGGCCTTAAGCACCCCGAGCTGTTTGAATCTCTGGGTATTGCACAGCCGAAGGGTGTCTTGCTTTACGGCCCACCCGGAACTGGCAAGACCCTGCTTGCTCGAGCAGCCGCTCACCATACCGACTGCCGATTCATCCGAGTGAGTGGTTCAGAACTGGTGCAGAAATACATCGGTGAGGGTAGTCGGATGGTGCGTGAGCTTTTCGTCATGGCACGAGAGCACGCACCAAGTATCATCTTCATGGATGAAATTGACAGCATTGGATCAAGCCGGATAGATTCATCAGGAGGTGGTGACTCGGAGGTGCAACGTACCATGCTGGAGTTGTTGAATCAGCTGGACGGCTTCGAGCCAACGAAGAACATTAAGATTATCATGGCGACAAATCGACTGGATATTCTGGACCCGGCCCTTCTTCGGCCTGGGCGAATTGACCGAAAGATCGAATTCCCCCCTCCATCGTCAGTCTACCCCCTTTGCCCCCTGTTATTCATGTATTCTTCTTTTTTTTTTCTCTTGCGTACGATGTTAACTTTACTTTTCTTTTGTAGGGTCGAAGCTCGTGCCGACATCTTGCGGATCCACTCTCGGTCGATGAATCTGACCCGTGGGATCAACCTGACCAAGATTGCCGAGAAGATGAACGGGTGTTCTGGAGCCGAGCTGAAGGGTGTCTGCACGGAGGCAGGCATGTATGCACTCCGCGAGCGTCGGGTTCATGTCACACAAGAAGACTTTGATCTGGCCACTGCCAAGATTCTCAACAAGCACGATGACAAGGAGGTGGCCGTGTCGAAGCTGTGGAAGTAGAGGCCTCTCGAAAGCGGGGGGGGATCCCGGGGGCTTGGGGAACGATCGACGACATTGTATCACTAGTTCTAATCCTACCCTGATAATTCTCACCCCAAGTGAATGCATAGTTGTGCGACGTGTCTGGATTCAACCCATTTTGGGTGATGTGTAGGGGGTGTAACTATTCCTTGGCAACCTCTTTGGGGCGACTGCCTGGCCTCGGTGCATACTCTCCGTCCACATACATGTAGTAGATCAGCCATCTATCTTATACTGGATGTGGGATCGGTCTGACGTGTAAAGAGACCCAAAAAGAAGATCTATGTAACGTGATATTTTTTGGGGGGTGGGGGGTTTTTTTTTCTCAATTGGCGAAGAAAAATGAGAGTCTGCATCACAGGTCTTGGCAGCTTCAGCTTATCTCGAATGCCACATCAAATGCGGTTACTTTGTACTAGTACGGAGTAGGTAGCACATATTTACAAAGCAGCTCCTCGAGTGAAGGCTTGGCATGATGTTGCGGACCGTGTAGATCAGAGATGTCTCAATTGGCCTTGGCGCGGAATTCAGGGATCTCTTAACTATTGTCTTGGCGGGTCTTTTTTAAAAAAAAATACAAAAGGATCTCCGAGAATGTACGGAGTAGACTATATCTTCTATATCTGGATTGGGAATGTATGAATATAAATATGTCTATGTTGAAGAGTTGCCCAGGTATGAATGTTTATGTTTTAAGAGTGGAATATATCTAATATATCTAATATATCTAATATCGACTATTAACCCCATTGGACACATATTTCTCCCCTTGTCAGTTTAGACTGACGCGGACTTGCGCGTGACCAGCGGATCATTTCCCAACGTCCCTGGACTAGCGCCAAATGTACTGGGGACTGTGGAGGTACCTGATCCCCTTCCCAGATACCGGATCCACTTAGGTTCACCCCATACTTTGGGGAAGTATCCCAAGTATTTCCAAGGTAACTTGTACTTGTAACTCTCTCCCTTGCGCGGCCAAGACATAATTATATACGATTAGCATTGAAAATCATATAATATATAATATGGGAGATGTAGATTTATGAAGTGAGATTGAGATTGCACTATTGTACTATGTATTGTACATATCCCATGTTATATACATAAGGAGTACGGAGTAACGGAACGGAGTACATGAAGCTGAATTTGGCGCTGACCGTCATTTACTTGACCGAGAGTCCATTTACGGGTTGGTTCCAGTGTTATCTTATTTCATTTACTCAATCAAATTAGACTATAACATAACAATACTAGTTGCCTAGTTAAGGTATAAAAATATTATATAATCGGATATGTCTAGAAATGGAATCTTCCTATCCCCACAACTACAACTCCACAGCTCCATTGGTTCTATACTTATATCTCTAATGTACTTGTCCCTTTTTTTTTTCCGTTTTTCTTTTTTTCCTTTAAATCTCTGACTCAGGAATGATCAGACATTTCCAATTGTATTTATCCGAGTCCCCTGTTCATTTCAACTATTTCATTATTTCATTTCCCTTCCCCCCAACTCTCTTTTCCCTATACTTTCCCAACTTTAACTTCGAATATCCATTCCCTGGCTCTGTAAATCTACCGGACTATGTCCGACCTGTGGTCTTCTATAGCCTTTGCCATTGACCCTAAGAGAACCGAAGCCATGCCTGCCGTTCTACAATCCACAATCAATCTCCTGGAAAGTGAGCTGGTCAAAGCCCGCGCGGCCCTCCGGGATATTCAACCTAATGCCTCACCCTTTGGATTCCGGGGTGATGATATCGCCGTAGGCGCTATGGCAGCTTACAGACAGGACCTCATCGGCCGCGCCCCCGATTTTTACGGGTCTCGCCGCTTGACGCTGAAGGAACTCGGCCTGGTGCCCGTCGTGCGCGAACTACCCGAACGGGTGGTATCAGATGTGCAATCTATAGCACCCACGCCCCCTCACCGAACGGGACTAGAGGATATCCTGAGCAATAGCTTGATCCTCGACCGGATGGCACCATATCTATCAGTCTCCTCCTTGATGACGTTGAGCTCAACTTCACACCGCCTACACACCATCATCACTCGGACGCCATATATATTTCGGCATCTAGATCTGTCTCGCTGCCGGGGCGCCGAACTTCCTACAATAACACAGGCGGAGAACGACTCCCAAACAGAGGACGAGATCTACTCCGCCCCATTGAAGCGTATTTTTACAAGTCTTGAGCGCAGAGGTATACTGCAAGATGTGCGCACTCTCATCTTGGACGGAGTTTCGGTGCCAGCTGAGCTGGTGGCCGATATCATTTTGACGGATCGCTTTAACGTCAATATCTTGTCGATTCGCGAATGTCGCCATCTTAACGAACGCAAGCTCATGCAGGTCATTCAGCATGCCGTTCGGCCTACACGCCCTGCGGGTACACCGCGAGTAAAGGGTATCTATCATTTCTCGCCCGTGCACATGGGCCCTCGGGCAGTGGCACGACCCCGATATCGAGATTGGTGGGGAACTCGTGTGGGGACTTCGCGGACACTCAGCGAAACCCCGTCTAACTCTGATCAGGAGGACGGAACCTTCGCGAAATCATCGGTAGAGCAGCAAAACGAGTGGTATAGCGCATCGGGGAAGCTTTTCAAGCACAATCCCGAGGAAGGCTGGGCCCAGGTGCTTAAGAAGTGCGAGGGAGTCATTGCCTTCGATGCTGCTCTTTGTCGTGGCCCGAGACATGATCCCAATCTATACAGTTCGACCACGGAGGATGGCACCCCAGCTGAGGTTCCGTTGCTCGCACCTGCCGTGGCGACCATCGCCCTCGGGCCCCGTGGATGTGACGGATGCCACAGTTCCCCCGAAGGACCGGCTATTTGGGGCCAGTCCCCAGAGATTCAATTTCCGATGCTTAGCCCCCCGCCATTGCATTCATCTAGCGTTGCAGCGGCGAAACGGCCCGAGCTAATCCCAGGCGAGCATCCGATCCTCATTGCCCGCTGCGCGGACTGCCTCACCAACTGTTGGTGCCATCGGTGCAATAAATGGTTCTGTGGAAACTGTCTACCAAACCCACAGCCTGTCCGAGTAAGCTTGTCCCCGCATCAGACTGCAGTCCACGCCAGTGCTGCCGAACTGCAAGAACGTGAGGTATGTTGAAATAGAATCTCTGATTGAATCTGCGCCACCAACCGTCCATATCACTGATCCTTGTCGTGCAGAGGTTGGAGCGAGGTGTAAGCAAAGACTGCTGGGAATGTGGCCCAACTGTGAGTAACTCCCCGGCTTTAGGGCATCATTGCTTTCTAACCCTAGTAGTGTGCTTCCTGTAAACTAGAATGCCAGCACACATGCCAAGGTTGTCAGGGTGATTATTGCATTCAGCATAACGAAGGATGCTCGAAGACACTGGTACGTGTTGTCTTTTACTAATCTAAGTCCCCATGATTGAATGAGAGCGTATACTAACCTATCCCGCAGTGTGACTGGTGCAATACCAGTGCTCGCGGCCGAATGCGTGGCGACTTCTATTGAATTGGGTCCAATTTTCTTTTTATTGGTCATCGACTTCAATTCTCGCATGCATGGATATGTAATTAAGTTGATTTTAAAGCGAAGTATCAAGCGTGGAGCCTTCCAGAATTGAAATTCTTATCTCTTATCGGCTATACAGACCGCAATAGCGGCAGATGCAGCAACATCAAGATTCTGTCCGGCAGAATTGTATTCATATATAAAGATATGTATATACATTTTCGAGATGAAATCTAAGAAGTAAAAAACTATGAATATGTATTGGTCATATTATTCATAAAAAAAAAATAAAAAAAACCAAACCAACAGAGTTAAGAGAAGATTCACCGAGGCCCCCCCCCGGGCTGTACAATATAGGCGGAGAGAGAAGCGGTGTATCCTACGTTGTGGAAATTTGATTTTTATCGCCTTCGTCGCTATTGCGGTCCGTCCCCGCCTTGGAATATTCTCATATTAAAGAATGCATTCTCTCCCTAATGATTATCAATATCCATCATGGCTCAAGATACTATAGTCTGGTCATCCCAGTTGCTTGTCGCATCGCCAGAGCGGGCGCCTCGACTAACCGGGGACAAAATCACTCTACCGCAGTCTGCGCTCGAACAGTTACTAGCTGCTGCTCCGCTCCAAGCCGTCCCCTCCGGGAACTCTCGTGTACTTACTTCGTCATTCGATCCCTTCAACCACCACACCTTCGCCGCCGAATCGCGCGCTCGTCAAGAGGTCGAGCAACGTCAGCAGCAACTACCCCACCCGTTAATATTCCGCATTGTCAATCCTCTAAATGGCCGGTTTATCTATGCGGGCATTCGGGAATTCTCCGCTGAAGAGAATGAAGTGGCCTTGAGTACATTGCTCAGAGACTCGCTCGATATCAAGGATGGAGAGTTCTTGAGTGAAAATGGCGAACCACAAGACCTAGCTGTGCCCCAAATAGAAAGGGAACCCTTACCACGGACTGGCCCCGCGGTCACAGTACATGCGAAGCAACTACCCAAGGGCACCTACGTTCGCCTCCGTCCGCTGGAAGCCGGATACGATCCTGAAGACTGGAAGGCTCTTCTGGAAAGATACTTACGGGACAACTTTACCACCCTCACGACGGGCGAGCTTCTGACAGTGCCGGGTACCCGGAGCGAGTCATTCAGATTCTTGGTGGATAAGGTGTTTCCCGAAGGCGAAGGAATATGCGTAGTGGACACGGATCTTGAAGTTGACATCGTCGCATTGTCAGAGGAACAGGCCCGAGAAACGCTACAGAAGAGATTGGAAAAGGCTTCACGTGCGCCGGGTACAACTAGCGGCAGTTCGATTGGTGGTATCCTCAGCGTCGGAGAAGATGTCACTGCCCAAGTGTTGCCTGGGGAATATGTGGATTATGAGCTTCAAGATTGGAATCGCCAGGACACTATTCAAATTGAGCTTACTACGGACAATCCGGAAGTGAGTCTTTTTGCTAGTCCCTTTTCTACTCGCCAAAGAAGTCGTCCGAGATCGGACATGCATGCCTTGGGGGATTTCTCGAGCCAATCGCCCAAGATATTCGATCTTCGGCCCACAAATGTGGTTATGGAAGATGCCGAGGCCCTCTATATAGCAGTTCACGCCGATCCTCCAAACAGTGACTCGTCGGATCCACAGCGGCAATCACCATCCCAGTACCACCTGCGGATTACAGTGAATCCATTGGACTCATCGGATAATCATAATGAGATGGAAGAGTCTCACGAACCTGGCGATGTGCAGTGCAAGAACTGCCAGCAATGGGTTCCCGAACGGACACTAGTTCTCCACGAGAACTTCTGTCTCCGCAATAATATATTATGTCCGCAGTGCCAGAATGTCTTCCAGAAACGGTCTGCAGAGTGGCAAGACCACTGGCACTGTCTACAAGACTCCGGCCATGGCAATGATGCCCCAAGCAAAGAAAAACATGATGCTATCTTCCACCAAACGCACCAATGCATCGATTGTGCTGGGGATTTTGAAGGACTCCCTAGTCTTGCGCAACATCGTACTACGGATTGTCCCGGGAAATTGATTCTCTGTCAGTTCTGCCATCTTCTTGTACCGCAGAAAGGCGATTCTGACCCTGATTTCCGCGATCCCGAGGTGATGCTCTCCGGCCTCACTCCACATGAACTGGTGGATGGAGGACGTACCACCGAATGCCATTTATGTACTAAGATTATCCGATTACGGGACATGAACACCCATCTTCGTCACCATGATCTGGAGCGCCTTTCTCGACCCGCGCCGCGCATATGTATGAACAGAAATTGCGGCAGGACATTGAACAAAATCGGAAATGAGACTGTTGGCCTGTGTAGTTTCTGTTTCGGACCGCTGTATGTTGACACCTACGATCCAGAGGGCAAATCACTGCGCCGTCGCATTGAACGTCGATATCTCTCCCAGATGATGACCGGATGTGGCAAGCCTTGGTGTCAGAACGAGTACTGCAAAACGGCAAAGCAGAAAATGGCATCCGACTCTGGTCTTCCAGCCACGATGAGTGTGGCGGAACACATGAAGTTGACACGCCCACTTGTCGAAGCTCTAAACACCCAGCCAGATGTGCCTAATATGGCACCTTTATATCTCTGTGCTGACGAAACAAGTCAACACCGTCGCAATCTCGCAGAGCTGATTGCAGCAGAGAGCACCGAAGGGAATGACAAAGTGTATGACCTACCGTGGTGTATTGCAGCAGCGGAAGCCGCAGGTGGCGATTTAGAGAAGGCAAGAGAGTGGTTGTCTAAATGGGCACCGACTCAGGGTGCAACGAGTACATGATCCTTCTAGGTGTGGCTCTAGACATGATTTGATATGAGAACATGTGCTTGTTTTGCATCAAGTGAAGGCCTACAAAGCTTACCATTAAGATAGACGAATCTGATAATGCATAATGAATGATATATAAACAAAGCTGGAATTTCATAATATTCATGATTAAAATGCAAAGGCTGGTCTAAAATTAAGACCCTAGACATCGCAGGCACCGGCCCAAAGGACCATCCATACAATGCATGGACAGAGAACGTGTATCAACCAAAGCCCAACTTTTTCAAGCCGCACCCGTCTTTGCAGCTAGCGAGCCGGTGCCACGCGAAGAGAAAATACCCATGATTCCAAAAACGACATAGAACAGAGCCAACGGATACGCCACGAGACCCCTCATGCCACTCATGCGCGCCACAGCACAGAACATTCCTGACGAACTGTATGTGCACCAGCCAACAGCGGCAATGGTCAGGAGATAGCCGAACATGGTGTCCATGGGAATCAGGATACCAATGAGGCTGGTAAGCACCAAAGGAAGGAAACAGTAGCCCAACACGCTAGCCGAGCGAGGGAAGGTTAGAGTGGCAGAGAAATGGCCCGCGGCCGAGGCACCGGACATGGAGGGTTTGTGGTGGGGGTTGTAGTTGGTAGGGTCGGCGGCGTTGGGAGTTGGGACAGTGTCGAGAGCGGGAGACATGAGGCTAAGGATCAGATGCAAAGCGACGGTACCGAACACGGCGACGCCGTAGATATAGCCGTAGAACACTTTTCCTGAGAGGAGGAGGAAAGTGCCGTATAAGACAATGTAGAGCAGAGCTCCGTAGAGGTCGCTATCGTCCATAAGATGATCATCGATAGAGGCGAACGGATTCAGAACAGTCAGAGTCTAGAGAATGAAACTGTTAGCATCCAACATGGTATTCACTGTCGACCTGAACTACAATTAAGATTAAACCCGGGGTGAAAAACCAAAAAACAAAAACAAGCCACCCGCAAGACCCAGAACCCCACGTCTCCCGAACGCACGTAATATAAAATCAACCCACACTAACCTTGGTCCGGATATGTTCAAAATTGACACCCAACTCCTCAAGCAACGGTGGTTCACCATCGTACCCCTCCGTACCAAACGCAGCCAACCAACCCGTCCTCAACCCGCCCTGTTCGCCCATCCGTCCACTGACGCCAGCGGCCGGGGACCCGAAACCCCCATACCCACTACCAGCAGGATAAGCCTGCGCAGAGGGATTATGAGCTCCACTAAAGCCGGCGCTATAAGATGCTTGTGAAGGGGTTGTGTGACCGGAAACCGAGGAGTAGGACGAGGGGAAGAACTGGAGATTCTGCGGTGCGGAGCCCTGGGGGGCGTAGCCCTGCTGTTGTGGATAGTATTGGGCCATTGCCGCGACTGACGGCGTGAAGAGCGGAAAATCGCTGGTTTTGGTTTGAATGTAGGACGTGCTTGGAGTTCCTGGATAGTAGCGATTGGCTAAGATGTAGATTGTTGTAGAGCTTCGAAGCTCCAAATGGCCTCAATAATGGGGATGACTAAGCGTCTAATCGGCCCGGGGCCCGGGCCCAACCAAGCTCAACTGCACATTGTATAGTCTGACAGAGGATGTCTTGTTTTTTCTTTTTTTTTTTTTGTATTATAATGTTAACATTAATCTGAACTTGATTGTAATTGGTAAAACAATGTATACGGTATAGTTGAATCCGCAAGAAATCTACTTATCAATGTTTACAGGAAATTGATACCGATGCCGAGCTGGAGCCCTTTGCGGCCTTCTTCGCCCTTTCGCAACGCCAGAGGCAAGGAAAAGTTAAGTTCGAAGCGAGCGACAGGGTGGGCATACACAATACCGAAGCCAGCTGCGACACTAGGCAGTCCGTTTTGTAGTTCAGAGAGAGTTGACACCAGGGCATCCTGCACCTCACCATTAGTAGTAGGAGTGGCTTTCTGTGAGGTTTGCAGAGAAAGCAAGCGGCCACCGTTCAAAAAGGCCTGGAACCGCACGGGCTTCTCAGCACCAAGGCGGGGAAGCGGAAACAGCAGATTGGCGCTTCCGGCGGCATACACATCACCGCCTAGTGAATCAACGCCCTCACGAGGACCAAGACCGCAGAGGCGGAATCCACGGACATCAGTAGGTCCTCCAAGCTGGAAGCGGTCATTGACACGGGAAAGTTGAGGGCGGGGATTGGACTCCAGTCCAAGAGGGTAGAGAAGACCGGCACGGAATCCAGTGGTAAGGCTGACGCCGCTGTCACCCTTGATTCCTGGGATCGGAATAGGGATGGCACCCTGTGTCTCAATTTCCGACTTCCAGAACGAGACATCACCCTTGAGCGGGCCAAATCCGGCCAGCTCGTTGAAGGCCTTGGCATAGTAACCACGAGATGGCAGGAGGGCATTATCCCGCTGGTCATTAACCCAGCTATGAAAGATGCTGCTCTTCACGCTGTCACCTGCATCTGCACGGACGGTAGGGGAAGCGTTCTCCGCAAGGCCGGTAAGCTGTCTCCAGAAACCGTTGTATCCAAATTCGTGACGGTGGCCTGATTTGGACATCCATCGGAGCTTGCTCCAGCCACCCTTGAGAACTTCCTCGTGGCTTGCCCAGGACTTCTGGGTGGAGCTTGCAATACCGCCAATTTCGAGGCGGAAATCGGGATCACCCAAGATGGGAGTCTCGAATGCAGCCTGGTAAGCGGACCGTGTCCGGGTACCGAGCGAAGCGTTCAAGTTCAAAGTCTCGGCGCCACCAAAGACATTGCGCCAGAGAAGATTACCGTAGGCTGAGCCCTCAGTGTTACCCAAGTCCGTTCCAGTCTTCATCAGCACGCGGGACTTCTCTCGCGTCGCCAGATGGACATCGATGTTGCGCATGCCATCTTGGCCTTGCGACTCGTCCAAGTAGACCGAAATAGGCTGGTGGAATAGATCTGAGATTATGTTAGTAGACACCCATGATTAATATTATTCTGTCATCTCATACCGAAACGTCCAAGTTTATCTGCGGTAGCCGACACTTCCCGCAACGCTTCGGACAGTGTGTACGGCCGACCCTTGTTTGCACTCAAAAGCGGGCTCAAGTTGCGCTCAAGGAAGCCTCGTCGAGTATGAGGGGCACTGGTGACTTGAACAGAGGATATGGTGCAGGGCAAGGTCGAGTTTTCGTCGATCTAATAGATATCGCGATCAGCCGGGGAACTCCGCAAGTAAACGCGAATTGCTTGTCATCGGCTTCTAGAATTTGGAGACCATACCAATTCAGCAAGTCGGTTCTGGGCTTTTTGGTAAATAGCTTGCATGCGCTCATTCACGGCCTGCTGTTGCTCTTCCAAGACCTTGGGGTCTGCTCGCTGTTGCAAACGCTCGAAGACCTAGAAGCGGTTAGAGGTTAGTAGAGGGTCAGCTAAACATTTTAGGCAGCTCGTGAGCTGCCTGAGATATGCACTAACGCTTTCGTCTCCTTCAGCAAAGGAGGAAGACATTTTTGCGGCTGCAATGGCCAGAACTTCCGGCCTCCGGGGAACAGATCGGGGTGCTCGTGCCGAACCCGCAAGATGTGGAACCATCACGTGACCCGGGCGAGCGTGAGCGCCTAATAGCGACAATCCACCTTTGACCTCCGCAACTTTTACTATTCAAGTTCTTCCCTCGGTTTCGCTTTCCCAGAGTGCTCATAAAGTGCTGCTTTGTCTTGTTTTGATTTGCATAATCTCTCGCTTCTATTCATATCACCAAAGATGGCGACGAAAGCGGCTTTCAAACGGGTAAGTGGCCAGACCTCAGGCCAATCGGGTTATCCATGGATAGTGTCTAACAATAGTTACTATAGCTCACTCGCGAATACCAAAATATCCAAAAAGATCCCACACCATTTATTGTGACCCATCCATCCGAGACTAATATCCTTGAGTAAGTGATATACATCCCCTCGCATTGCCGCGTTGCCGCAGTACCACAGAACCCCGAAGCTAACCTGCGCTAGGTGGCATTACATCCTCACTGGACCTCCGGGAACCCCTTATGAAAATGGACAGTACTGGGGTACATTGATCTTCCCTCCAGAGTACCCATTCGCTCCTCCCGCCATCCGCATGCACACACCCAGCGGCCGATTCCAGCCTTCCACTCGACTCTGTCTAAGCATCAGTGACTTCCACCCGAAATCCTTCAACCCGGCCTGGGAAGTCTCGACCATTCTCATCGGTCTTCTCTCTTTCATGACCAGTGAAGAGATGACCACGGGAAGTGTTAGTGGTTCAGAAAGTGAGCGCAGAGTGCTTGCCGCGCGATCTCGGTGGTGGAACTCGACCGGAGGAGGTTCTCATGTTAGCGCCACTGCCGGCGTCACTCGAACTTCCAAGGGTATCAACAATGTCAAGGCCGGAGATGGAGGCTTGAAGTTCCGCACAGAATGGCCTGAACTCGACCAGGAAAACTGGGCTTGGATGAAAGAGCATCGCATCGATTCCGCCACCGGCCAGATTTTGCCTGACCCCGATGCGCCCACCAAGTGTTCCCCAGAGACAAGTGCTTTACGTCGACGCCCCAACGGCAGTGCTTCTGGGATCGGATCTGTCGTGGATGGTGGACACGTTGCGAGAGAGGCTGGTCAAGGCTGGGCTGGACGACACCGAGTCTGGATATGTGTTGCTGTCTTCTTTGGCTATGCCCTGATCTCACGACTATTGAGTGATATGCGAGCATGAGACTGAACTAGTTTTTTTTTTATTATGTTAGAATACCCTTTGTCTTCATGTTTGATCCTAGGCTTTTTTTTTTTTTTTGTTGTTGTCCCTGTCCTTAGCGGGTTCGCAAGCATTATTTTGGGTGCCATGGGAAAGGGGGTTTTTTTTTTCTCTCCAAGACAATGAATTCCAGAGATTTATTGAATACTTGAAGAACCTTTCCAAATAACAGGTTACACCATTGAGCACCGGGTCATCCCAGACGATTCACGCTGAATAGGGCTTGTGCTCGCCCCCCCGCACCGGCAACATTGGCAACGTAACTACACTCCTTTTCTCTTCTAAATCCGCCTTCACCCAACTGCATAGCCTGCTATCCACTTCTTTATTGGTTTGTCTTCTGTGTTTTGCCTCTTTTCCTTTGCATTCCGAACTTGCCTTGGCCTTCGGATGGATCATCTGCAGTCTTTTACCTTTGGTTCGCCTCGGCATACCCATTCAGGTTAGTGCTTTCTGGTCTTGATATACCTTGATATTGGGAAATATGGCCTTACTGAACCCTGGATCCTGTTGGCCTTTTTTGCGGAGGATCTTTCGCCTCTTTTTGAGGTCAAATTCACATCCATTTTGAGTGATATGGCTCTTTGTTTCCTATTTGTCTATGGATTTCCCCTTCAGTCAGCAGCGTCAGAGTTGCACCAAAAGAGAAACCCCCTTGATGGTGAAGAACTTGGACTGAAGTACCCGACTAGAACCCAAGGCCAAACCTGCGCCGCTGGATCGGCCTTCCTTTACATTCATCGATCACGACGATGACTTGACCTCCAAGAGGATTAAAGATGTCAATGCACGCAAGGCTATTCGCTCTCATGTTATGCGCGATGTACGCCGACGTGAGAGACTTGCTGGGTTGAAACGAACATCCAGACAGAACCGCGGGCAATCCGATACTTCCAAGGCTGCCGTTGATGAATTAGATGAACAAAGACTAGTGTTGAGGGCCTCATCCCAGTCTTCTGCTGCATCTTCCCTACTGGACACAGATACCGGAGACGGTTTTGCCTCAATTTATCGTGGGCGTCCTGTCAGGTGGTGTGCTGGCTATCCTTTGCCTCTCCATTCAAATCCTAACCCACCTACATCATGGTTTCTTGATCCTTTTTTTACGCTGCCCGGTACCAGTGAGCTCCCGTCAATGGTGGCACATTTGGTGTACTACTGTAAGTATTGTTCATGTCAATGTTGCCTATTGTTCTGCTCATTTTAGCTGTCCATACTACATGCGCCTCCCCAGAACTAGAGCTAACTACAGGACGAAGGGAAAACCATATTCGTACCGATGACTTTTCCGAACACAAGCAAAGATTCAAATCAAGAGATGGAATTAATGGTTCGATCCTCATTCTCGGATCCGGGCAGTTTCTTTGGGCTGATGAGCATGTGCGCTGCACATCGAGCCGTTCTCGCCAGCCAGCGATCGGGTAATTGGGACTCAGTCCTTACCAACGACCCTGACTATTGTATGATGAGAGCAAAGTCCATTCAAGAGATGAGCGCAAAAGTACGGGATCCAAGTCGCAGACTCAGCAATGAGGCGTTTGATACCATCATCAATCTCCTCACTGGTTCGGTATGGATTCTGTTCGTGAATGTCGGGTTGCAGTATTGCAGTGCTAAAACCCCACAGCTGATTATCGGAGAGTTCAGCGAGGTCCATACTCACCTAACTGGACTTAAAAGTATGGTTGATCTTCGGGGTGGAATAACAGATGAGAGTATTCGTTCTTCTTCTATGTTGTCTGCCATCATCACGTACGTGTGTTTCCGGCTCACCTCTCTACCGATTTCCACTCACCGTCGATGAAACAGAACCGACATCAAAGCCGCCTCGGGCCTAATGACCAAACCCGTTTTTCCATTAACTTGGGATGCACAGCCAATCCCTTCGGAAATCCAACAGCGAATCAGACCACTGACTTCGTCTCCTCTCAACAGACTAGGCACGGGGTTTTATGCCAATACATTTCTCAGTCCCGCCTTATTGCAGATTATAAGTGTGCTTCGTGACATGGTATTCTTTAGCATCACTTATCAGACAAATCCCACGGTCATTAAGCCTGGTGACCAAGACTTTTTCCGCATTCTCAACTGCGAAGCAGAGCATCAACTTCTCAGCTACATCTACAGCGAAGGCTCCCCCAACCCGGAGCGCAATCTTCATCCGATTGAAGCAGTCACTCGAGTGGCTTTTATTTGTTATCTCAATCATTTCTTGATTGTCTCGCCTTCATCGTCTGGATTGGGTCGAGCCCTTACGAAACATCTCAAGACAGCGTTGGATGGCTGCAAATTGCCCCTCCTTGTGGGATTACCAAATAAAAACTTTGGACTCTATGTTTGGGCGTTATTCGTCGGAGCCCAAGGTGCGCTGGGACAACCTCAGAGACAATGGTTTGTGGAGCGGCTGGCCCGTGTCGCAATGATATGTGGATGGCAGTCGTGGGAGCAAATTTCGAAACTTATGGCTGAATTTTTCTTTGTTGTAACTTTGGATAGCTTGAATTGGCGCTCTATCTGGGATGAAGCGATGACTGGGTTTGTTATATCCGAATCGGAGGAACTGGAATTCTCATCTCTTCTTGGAACGGGTGCACTCTCCCTTACTTAGCTCTCAATTATGGGCACTTGTACAATTTGCACAAAACCAGCAGTAATAGTAATAGAAAGCAAAAGAAAGCAAAAGAGATAGGTCTCATGGAGTATTGGAGTATATAAATATGTATTGAAAAGATATAAAGCCCTCCAGAACTATAGATGGGTGACTTGTTTACATTTCACCGCTTTAGGCACGGCCTATCACGTGGCAGCTTTATGTCATCAAAAAAAAAGTCCGCTTTCTCCGGTCTTTTATCGCGTTCGCTTTCGCCTTGGATCTTACCATAAAATTTCTTTGCTTCTTTGCCTCATAGTTCAAAATGGGTTGGTTCTGGGCAGACACCCCTCAGACTTCCGCAGTCTCGATCCCACATGCATCCTCAACCGCATCTCCTCCAGTTCGTTTTGCGCATTCTGTACAGCTTTGATCATCTAGACTGACTCTTATCTAAAGCCGGGATGTCCGATGCATAAATCAGGCTCGAAGCCCTCACCCTCCCCAGTACCTGCTGCTGAACTCCCCAGCAGCTGCCCCATGAAATCGAAAGATTCTCCATTCTATTCGGCCCCACAATCAACACCGGCGCAAACACCGCAGCCACCCACCGACACCGCGGCGCAGCCCTCAACCCTCTCAAAGCTTAATCCTCTGAACTACATGTTCTCGGCTATATCCCAAGAGCGCGCCGCTAATCAAACTGTTGACCTTCCTGTTGAGCGCGAAGGCTCTTCGATCCCAAGGGGCGACGGCCAAGGCAACTGGGAGTATCCGTCTCCGCAACAAATGTACAACGCCATGTTGCGCAAAGGACACACAGACACACCCCAGGATGCAGTGGAGTCGATGGTTGCAGTGCACAACTTCCTGAACGAAGGTGCCTGGGACGAAATTGTGGGATGGGAGCGCGTATTCGCCAAGGGTCTCAAGGCTGGATGGGAACACTGCCGCCGCGGCGAGGAAAACCTGAGCATGGACTTGACCTATGCAGATGAGAATGGTAAATTCGATTTGACCTCCGAGCCTCGTCTATTACGGTTCCAAGGTCGGCCGCAAGAGTGGTCACCTAAGGCACAGATATACCAGGCACTGAGCTGGGCGTACCCAAGCAAGTTTGAGTAAGGACTGTCTTCGCGGTATTTAGAAGAAAATTACTGACTCCAATTCCAACAGGACAAGCCCTCCATTTGACCGTCACGATTGGTATGTCATCCGCCAGACACCTTGGGGCCCGAAGGAAGTTCGATACGTGATCGATTACTACTCTGGGGATCCAGATCCCCACGGACTGCCTGTCTTCCACCTTGATATCCGCCCTGCTTTAGATACACCGACGGCTGCTGTTGAGCGTTTAATGAGGTGGGGAGGTGATGTCTGGTGGAGGGCTAGCGGCGCAGCTGTTCGTGAACAGGCCTCGCGCTAAGAGTGCTTTGACAGCTGCAACAACCAGGCTGTCTGCTTCTCTCCACTCTGTAATTATTCGAAGGCATGGCGCTGGCGTCCCATTGCTTATCTTCGCTTGTGCTTGTACGATGTTTATCTTCTTCTCTGTCTTATATCGCAACCTCGATCTTTTTCTGTTAGTCTATGAACATAGACATGATGATAGCTTTGCATTAATTTTACCTTTTCCCCAAACCTCAGATGTTTCACGTTTTACTCGTAGATTTCTTTAAAGATACGTACGTGTATTTCTTTAAATCATCATCATCATTATCAAAAAAAAAAAAAAGAAAAGAAGAGGGTGTTGTTGTCTTTTTATCATTCAACGGGCATGCCATCTAAGCTTTCATATCAACAGTGAAGAATCGGGCGTGTATTGTACAAAAAATAATAATAATAAAGTTGCGAATGTCTTATATATTAGGGGACAGTTGGTCGTACTTGACGCAATGCTCAACACTCTCGACGCTGGCTTGCAGCATTCCACGAGCCTCCAGGCCGACCCAAACCCAGAGCATTGAGTAGTCGCCCGAGCGCACGGTCTCCAAGAATGAACTTCCAGATCCCAACTGCCGTAGAATAGGAAGTGCACTAGACAAAGTCAGCTTCAGTTGAACAAATCAAGCCTCGTGGGGAGAACTCACCTCTTGAACAGATCTAGGTTGGGGTTCAAACTACGTCCTATTCCTTCAAGCAGTAGACATGAAATGACGACGTTGACAAAATCCCCTTCAAACCGAACGTGGTGCCCGCGGACCATAGTCAATACCTCACTGAGGATATCGCCAATCTTGACACTCCCTAGAGCAAAGGTTCGAGACTTGATACTCAGAACCAAATGCTGCATTTTCAGGGCAAATATCTCTGGGTCAATAACCTCCTCCGGTGTTCGGCATCGCTCGACCATAAGTTGACCAGCCCGGTATCCGTCAAATTCAGCGATAGCTCGAAAGAGGTCCAGGAAGTTCCGCCGATTGGTCTCATTTAGCTGAGTGACAAGCCCAGTGTCGATGAATATCAATTGCGGTCGATACCCCTCGTCATGGAGCTGGGAAAGAGCGATGTTCCAATCATCGGTGTCATTAAGGCTCGGACGTAACCGCTCGAGGACTGCCTCTGTCACATCAACTTCGGCCCGCGTCGGGGCATTGAAAGCACGCGAATGCTTGCCAAGGGAGAGGTCCAGCTCGCTAGGCCGGTAGAAACGAACCATGATGTTCCCCGGGTGGAGATCGGCATGAACAAAATTATCTATGAGCAGCATGTGCAAGAATGCATCAAGGCCTTCATTGGCAATATCGTGTTGATATAAACCCCCTCCAATATCCAAGAAGGTGGCCAACGGGATGCCCTGGGCAAATTCCTCAACCAACACCTCACGGGTGGTGTATTCTAAGTATGGGTATGGGAACCAAGCAGTAGTGCGAGAATTGAATTTCTGGCGGAAGATCACGAGGTTGGCAGCTTCAATCCGCAGGTCCAGTTGTAGCTTCATCATTTCCCCAAACTGTTGTACTTCATCGGGGAAAGACAGCCAGTGCATCGTGGGGATGAAATTGATCATGTGAGCGAAGAATGACATGATCCGCAAGTCTCTATGTATCATTTGTTCAACCCTAGGGTGCTGCACCTTGATCGCGACATACGATGATGGCACCCGCTGCGGGGAACTCTTGACCAGTACGTCGACGTTTTTTCGAACCTTCTCGCCTAGCGTCGGTGGTTCGATACCCAATTCTGCTTCATTGGTTGCAGCAAGGCTCGGTTTCAATTTCGCCTTATAGACCTGTGCAATCGCTCCAACGCCCAGTGGTTCCTCCTGGAACTCTTCGAATATGTCCTCGAATGGCAATCCGTTGAATGCTTTGCGGATGATGCGCTTCGTTTGGTGAAGTGAATGAGCGGGGGCATTCGAGTGAAGTGACGACATTATGTTGCACATTTCCGGTGGGAAGATATCTGTTCGTGATGCAGCCCATTGGCCAAGCTATTCAAGAAGCCAACCTGTCAGTTTAGTCTTAATAGACAATTATTCGCCAATCATAAAATACCTTTATGAAAGCCGGACCAGCCCGCTCCATTGCCTCCACCAAAAACCGATACCACCACAATGTGCCAGACCGCGTGCCATCCCGGTCCTGTACTTTACGACCAAGCCAGATGGCGGGCACTGTCGCGACGACCGGAATGAATATGACGGCAAGGTGAACAAGGCGGATCCCTGTAGCAACAGGGTCATAGATATAACAATAAAAGTAGATCCATATTGTCTGGCAGAGCTTGGAGAGGCCATGCGCGTCGGGTGAAACTGTCTTCCGGACCTCTTCGCGCGAAACCTCCAGCATCTGCATTTCGGCAGTCTTGTCGTGGCCATCATTCTCTTCTGCCAGCTTCAAAAAGGCAGCTGGTGCCAGAGTGGCCATGAGCACCCCACCTATTACGGGTGCCCTTCGCGGGGTGCATTTTAGTAGTTGCCGAGGCCATGGCGGGCGATTGAAATGTTGTCGGGGGAGACGTGGGAGTCCACGTTTGAGACAGAAACGGCCCAAGAGACCGACCGCCCTCATGTTATCATGCAGGCATATAATATTAACATAGAATGAAGAAGTTAGTAGAAAAGTAAAGGTAGAGAGGTAAGAGGTAGCCTCGGGATAGAACTCCTGGTCAAGATTCTGGACGATAAACACGTGCTGCGACGTCATAGACAAACAAGACAAACAACTTATAAAATGTTAAGAAGCACATGCAACTTGTACAGTACAAAATATACGTTGTACATCAAGAGCTCTGTTTAGGTTATGGCTAATCCGAAGTCGTCGATGCCTGCATTCCACAACCACATTCCTCGTCCTTGGTCCGCTTGCAATCAACCATTGCCCAATATGGCAATATACACGGCAGATCCTAGCTCTTTGTCAAAGGAGGAACAGTTGAGCAGGTCAATCTTGTTTTATAGCGGTTTCTGTTAGTGACTGCTGGGACTTCCAAGTTCCGAAAACGGACCATCAAGCCTTATTCAAACGACCGGAAAGATGATCTTGCTCGACGTTAAATTAGGCCATGATGTCCATGGATTCACAATGCCATTTCCACTATTTTTGGCTCCTCCGACGACTGTTAGATGGCGCGGGAACTGTTAATCATGGGTCATACCCAGAACCCTCGCGATATTGAGTCCAACAATGAGAAAAAGCATTCGCACTGGCGCGATTGGGCCTTTGTCCTTCTGTGGGGCGTTACTGGCTATGCATGCATCATTTTTATCGTGTTAGCCTACTGCAACCCGGGGCTTATACCGTTTAATATCTCTTCGTTACTGTTTCGCAAGGAGATTTCTCCATTCTTCGCGTTCTCGCAAGGAACAGGTCATTACTCTAAGCCGCAAGGCTTCAAGATAGTGGCTCTAGTTCCCTTCCATTATCATGAGCGTACAGCAATCCTGGACTGCTATTTGCAGGTATTTACCGTCTCGCCCTTACTATATGGATTAATTCTAACACCATTCAAGAAAAACTTAGTCCACAATAATGGATTTCTTGATCAGGTCGTCTTTGTACCGCAGACTGATGACGCCGTCAGCATAGAATGGCTGTACTCTATCGTGAATCAAACACCCGAGTATTCTATTTCTCCTCGCGGTCATGAAATGGAGTGGAAAGTTGCAAAGGATAATGTGATGTACATCCGGATCGACGGCGATATCGTGTTTCTGGAGGACAACGCCATTTCGACCATCGTCAAGACGAAACTCGACAATCCAAGCACGCTGATGGTATCGGCCAATGTGATAAATGAGGCAGCCCTCGCATCTCTTCACAGTCATCCGGGAACTGCACTCCCATATCTGCCTGAATTGTACGACGTGAAACAACCGTCTCGATCAAAGTCGCAACTGAGGCACGACTGGCGCGCTTCGAGTCTTCCAAGCTGGCAGGGCCCACCGAACTTCGAAGTACGTAAAGACTTTGAGCCGCCATTTGAAGGGCATCGCTGGCTACTCCCCAGAGATGCGGGCTCTGGCCGAGATCCTATCGCGAGATCCGTATATACCGACACTGGTCCGACCATACATGACTGGACTGTTGGTGCGCAGCAACATTACTCCTTCTTGCACCATCTAGAACACAATGATTTGAGCCGTTACAAGTTCCCGATGTGGGTCGATCCAACCGAGCCCACCAGCGAGAATTTCGGGTGCTTCTGGGGTAATGATGCAGTGGATGTGCACAGCATTTTCCGCAACCAGAAGGGACCCTCCCACAATTGGCATATGGCGGATGGCTCTCGCCCGCATGTCATTATAGATGGCAAGGGGCTTGTTTCACATTATTCTGCTCGCCAAGGTGCAGCTGGTTTGGACGCTACGGATCTCCTAGCTCGTTACCGAGGATATGCGCACGAGAAAGTCTGTTTACAGACTGAGTGATCTCAAAACCTCTGGGCTATCAGATTGTGTCAATTAATGGAGGAAGTTACATGTACATATACGTATATACCCAATGATTTTGTTCAACTTCTGCACGCCTACAACTAAGTTCTTATAAAGTAACTAGTAGATTTCTTTGGCTGGGGTGCTCGGGCTTTCTCTATACTCATGGCGATACTTCATCAAATTGTCATGTTGGGAGGGGTACACGTACACACGGCAGGAAAGGTGCCTTTTTTTTTGTCCCTCTAGAAAGTATTTTATGGCCATCTTTTGAGTCCATTTCTAGACAATGTTGGTTCCACAACAAACCAAGGCACATATTTGGCCGAAGTATCACATCATATGCAACAATAATAAGACTTGTTCCAAATGCATCATATCGTGTTGGAGTTCTTCAACTAAGCATCTGTTGCTGCTTTCAACTGTGAGGCATTGACCTTCACCAAGTCTTCCAGCATATCTCTATAACCCACAGGAAGGGCACCAGACTATTTGGCGGTTAGTAAAAGACCAGCATTATCCTAGGGTAGAAAACTCACCTCGTTCGTCAGCAATCCTTGCACAAGCACAAAAGCGTTGTCACGGTCTTTGGTTTCTTGCGACTTGTCTGTCTCCTCGGCCTTATCTTGATCGGGAGTGCCCCCGCCTAGGGTCGTCTTGAGCAACTCGGTAACTTCTGTCTTGTGCAAGCAGTCCACAACAGCGGCACAACCAAGTTTGTTTGTCGCCATTAGAGCTAGAGCAAACCAGCCTTCACTGCGAACGACAGGCCACTGAGTCTGTGTGATCATCGCACCTACTGGTAGCGAAACACCCTCGTGTAGGGTGTATAACCGGTTAAGCAAGGACACTGCTTCTTCATCTCTATCGCGAGCCTTGGGGCTAACAGTCCGACAAATTGAAGCAACTGTCCGTCCGATTTCAGTCTTGATTGGCGTGGAGTCTGTTTTCTCGAAAAGAGACAGGAGCAGAGAGAGATAGGTCCGTTGATGAGCCGGGGAATCAACATCTTGTGAGAGAGGAGCGAGAAGGTGGGAGATGTTATCCATCGAGGAGATGATCACCTGACGCGCGATACTTGCAGCCGAGAATTGAACCTGCGGAACAGATTCATATGCCCATAATCGTGAAATGGCAGGAATGATACCAGCCTCTCCAAGAATGGCTCTGTTGTGGCCGGCAATTGCAAGGTTCTTCAGGAAACCAAGCGAAGAGTGTAGGACCGCACCACGGGCATCTCCTCTGAGAACGGATATCAATTCTTTGTGGATTTTCAGGTCCCGGACCATCACCTGGCAGACCTCGTCGGACCGGGCGAGGTTTCCAAGCATGACACAGGCGCAGATCTGAAGTTGATCCTCGGTTGCAGCCACCCATGACTTCAATGTCTGTGAAAGAGGAGAATCAAGGGGGTAGTTCTGGGCAAACAATGGTGAGGCAGATACCTCAGCCAAAGCCTGGTTAATCTTGAGGCGAAGCTGCGCGAGAGCCTTGACGTCTTCGCTCAAAGAAGGGTCCACCACAATCGAGAATGAATGGCGCAGGACATCCAGCACGCCTTCCACCATTCCATTCGACACGCAGGCATTCTGGAACTTTTCGTTTCCTAGGTAAGCAGCAAGAGAAGTTGCCAATGACGAGAAATGTGCAAAATCAAGAGTCTCATCAATAGCAAGCTCCATCAGCAGTAGAATTGTTCCGTCGGGAGAGTTTTCAATGCCTTCGGCTGTAAATTATATGTTAGGCCGGAAAACAGACTGAGGTTAAAATAAAGCATACCTTGCTCAGAGGCCAACTCAATCAAGTCGTATGAGAAATTAAGTAGAGCCTCATTATCTTCAATCTCACCATCTTTAATCAGCTTCAATAAGATATAAGCTGTCCGATTGGCAGCTATCTGAGCATGTGCTGGTTCTTATATCATATTAGCAAGACGTGTATCACCGGCCTGTTCTTTCTGGACATACTGTAATCCATGCAAATATTGTAGATGACTGGAATTGCAACAAAGACCAAATCCGAATCAAGGAAATATCGAATGATAGCAAGCGTATGGTTTCCCTTGATAACAATCTCCCTATTCTCGTCTGCATCAACGTCAGTGATATGGGCACATATGCAACTGATTGCAGAATACCTGTATCGGCACACGAGTTCCCAATAACTCGCAAAGAGTGAAGCAACAAACTGGTGTCAACCTTGCCCTTCAAAGAAACCACATCCAGGAAGAATTTCAGAACGCCAGACTGGCCAAACGGAGCACGCCATGAAGCTGAAACGTAATTAGCAAGTTATAAAATTGACCTGTATATAGAATTGACCCACGATCTCTGCTACCATCCGCAATAATCTCAGTGGCTTGTACCAAGTACTCTGAGTTACAAGCCCAGAGCTTTTGCAGAGTGGCGCTCACGCTTTGCAGGGTGTCGGCGTCCCGTCGCCCGCGTTTTGCGTTTGCATCGGCCTCTTCAAGAGATGCATGGAGCCCCTTGAGATCGAAGCTATTTCCAACATCCTCGACCTCCTGGGCTTTTTCAATGATGTCTCGCAACTCACGGAACATCTCCCGTTGCTCTTCCAAGTCAATGGTTTCCGTGCGGGGTGGCAAAGAGGAAGAAACCTCCGGTAGACCTGAGAGAATCTTTTTGATAGGAGGCAGTTCCAAATCTCCCTTTTTCGAAACTGAGTGGCCAGCATCTCCATGAACGGCCAGTTGAGCGGTAGATATACCCGCCGAAGACATCTTGCCGAATCGAGGTCAAATAGTTGCCTCCGGAGTGTGGAGTAATATGGAAGGGTCCGTGTTGAGTTGATGATATGAAGATACAAATTCCTTGGTCGAACGGGAAAGGCCTTCTCAATTAGATGAAGGAGCCTAGATGGTAGCCTGTTGACCCCGTCGTAACAATCAATTTAAACCTTGTTAACAAACAGTGTTTGCTCCGATACGAGAGTACTTGCAGCTTTCAATCAGGAAACGAGAGCCTAAAATGGATTCTTGATATTAGTGGAAGACAAGCGGCTCCTCATCAGGAATATCGCAGAAACAAAGTAAGTTTAAACTGTTCGTGGAGAGACCCGTGGACTTAGCTGCCTGAGGTGGATTCAGGCACCAATCTCGTTTAGGTTAGGCCGGAGTATGATGTTTATATGGAACCATATCATGTTTGCTGTATGTTGTATTGCAACTACACTCATTTGAATTCAATATGAAAACTATATCCTACATCTAAGTACATATGTATGTATCTATCTATCCACTGAGATGAAATATCAATTCCCGTGATCCGTGTTCCACTATGTTAAGAAGCCCAATTTGGAAGCAAGCTTGTGAGTAGAGGGTGGGGGTAGGTAATGTCTATTGTCACATACATTTCGAACGTTTTTCTCACTAGAGAGCTTTTTGCTATGTTGATAGGCAAAAAGAAAACCCCCCACAAAAAAAGAATGGAGCTGCGCGGAATCGAACCACGATATTCAAGGAATGAATCATGATAATTTCCCGGTTAGGGAGAATTACATAAGCTTGATGGACTAACCATTATCCTACAGTTCCTTAACCAGTAGCCTATAGCTTCTAATTTTGGGAAAGAGCACCGTTAAGAGTGCTCGTGTTTCGGAATTCTTCAATCCTAATAGGTGTCAATAATAGCATGAAGACGTCCACCAATACTAGCAGAAGACATTCAGCACTCCGAAAATGCTAGTTTCAATGGTTGAACAGCATTATCACCTGGTTAAGCACCTTTTTTCGCTCAGTATTAAAATTTAAGGTAGATAAATCCATGAAATCGATTCCTTGGCATAGGGTCTAGGGCACGTTCAGCAACGTGATCTCGGGCTCCATGTGCCTTCCTACAATTAGTGGTTGCAGTCTGGCTTGAAAACTGTCAGTATCGGCATTGATTTCATAGATCATCCCATTTTAGTTGCCCAGGTGTAAACTATATGTTCGTCATCAAGTTTACTTTTGCATGGATCTGAGAGCAGGTACCCTACTACGATAGCCCGGCCGAGAAGGGACGCTAATGTATACAAATGGATGTACAAAGTACATACATATGGCCGCTTTCCCCTTTCAAGACAATGGAAGTAGATTACGTTATTGGCCACGCAATTAACTATCCGTTGAGATGATGACAATTCGGCCTTCCAAGTTGGAGACGCAGATTGCAGGGATCAGTTGCATTTGTAATCGGAGAATTTGAGCGCCGGAGATTGGGGATTAGGCTTGAAATGTATAGGGATTTATAATCAACAGTGCCTGTTCGACTGTCACCTAAAAACGTATATAAGTGTACATTGAGTCAGGCATCTATATAAGGTATTATACTTCAATTCCACTGCATCTGGTCGAACCCACTTCGAGTTAATCAATCGGACGCAAATTCTCATAACTTATTCCTATATACGATCATCGAGCCCTAGAAGGATCCTTACAAACCATAATGGCCCCTATCGTTGTCTTCATCACCGGTGCCAATCGTGGCTTGGGCCAAGGGCTGATCAAGGGTTTCCTCGCTAAATCAGACCATGTAAATGCTTCTTTTTTTCTCGCTCCACTTGCAATTAGAGGCAATCACTGACATTAAGTGCCTAATAGATAGTTATAGCTGCCGTTCGTGACCCAGCGCACTCGACCGCTCAGGCACTTGCCGAGCTGCCCCAAGGCGAGGGCAGCCGTATTATAGTAGTCAAGTATGATGCGAGCGTTGAGCAGTCTGCCTTTGATGCAGTCAAAGAAGCCAGAGATCAGGGCATCGGCCATCTTGACATTGTCGTCGCTAATGCCGGCATTGCCAAATTATATCCACTCGTGAAGGACGTCAAGCGGGCCGATATAGTTGAGCATATTGACGTCAACGTGTTAAGCGCCGTGTCGTTGTACCAAGCCACACGCGATCTGCTGCAAAAGTCGGGCGGAAAGCCCATCTATGCCATTATGGGATCCGGGGCCGGTGGTCTCGCGTATGTCTACTCGAATTTGGGACACGGTAAATGGAAGCTAACTATCTCTAGACGTCAACCCCCAGTCCCAAGTGCAGCATATGGCGCATCAAAGTCGATTGTCAACTGGTACGGAGTTCGGATCAACGCCGAGGATGAGTGGCTCAATGCGTTTGTCTTGGATCCCGGCTGGGTGCAGACTGACATGGGCAATGCTGCTGCGCAGCTTTGGGGCATGGAGGAGGCGCCTGATACCCATGAGAAGTCCATTACCGGCATGGTTGAGGTTTTGAGCACAGGCACCAAGGAGCAGTATGGCGGCAAGTTCGTGCGGTACTCGGGTGAGGTTCTGGAATGGTGATCATACTAGTTTCATAGATCATGGATAGATCGGGCCCCCACTCTAGGCCAAGCTACGAAGTAGGGCTTCTCGCATGACATTTCCTTGCAATTCAAACGATATGAGAATATACTACTTCATCAATGACTCTAGTCTCTATAAGGATGGTCAAGAATATGTATGCTGTAGTGAATGAATTTTATTGAGGTCGGGCGAGTCGGTTTGCTTACATAATCTATTTTGAGCCGTGCTCAAAGCGGAAGGGCAGGCCTCTAAACTGCGTATGTATGTTCTTTTCTCTTTGTTAATTCTTTTTATATTCCTTTCAAAACATTTGGGAGAATTAGATATAGATGAATATAAATATTTCACAAGACCATAGATGTATTAACCATTTAGAATCCAAATGCCCTGTAGAAGATACCGACTTGGCAGGTACACAAGACCAGTGACCTGGTCCGGGTGCCAAGAAGCGCATCACCCAAGTTGGCCTTTGCCGCATACAGCACTGCAACACCCCGAGTCCCTCATTTTTACCACGCTAAACCGGTGCTATCTTCACAATTGACCTCTCTCCTCTCCTTTGTGAATCTCCTGTCTTATCTACCGATTTCACCATGACGCGCGCTGTCCAGACCCTCTCCGTTCTTCTCCTTGTCTCCTCAGTATGCTACGAAGTCCCTCCATCTCAGGAACACAATCCCACATGGATCTTACTGACAACCGATCAGCTCTACCTTTCCCTTTTCCTTGGACTTGTTCCCCTGAATGAGACTGTCCAGACTGAAGTCATTCCAGTTGTACGTTACCCACCCCGTCAGCCCCCCCGAGCCCCCAACTCCGGTCTTCGAATGTGTCGATGGAAGAGAACTAACCTATAACCACCCAGCTCCCATTCTACGCGCTTATTGTCTTCGCTTGCTACCTTCTCGCCCGCCTGGGTGTGGCGATCTTCACCTTCAACGATGTCCCCGAGGCACACGCTGAGCTACAAAAGGAGATCGAGCTTGCCAAGGTGGAGTTGCGCCAGGGCAAGGTTGAGGTCGATTAAATGAGAGATCGATATGCGCATAAATTATGCTATTAACCAGATGTTCGGATCCAGGGCAGACAAGGTCTGGGTCCGAGTCCGAGAAGTTCAGGCTGTGGATTGGTGTTTGGGCGCGGAGGCTTTTGTCTTCGCAGGATTGAAAAGGCTGCGCTGGATCAATATACTACACTATGCTCCAGTGACTTTTTGTCTCGCTACCAATGCTATATTCTCTTGATACCCGTCTACAATTCAACGTCTGCAAAACAACGTTTGGAGGATTCTAGGCCCAGGTTTCTGGTTGGTCGTTATAACAAGGCCCGCATTAATGGGGAGTGCTCCTTGAGAAAAGAAAATGAGCACGAGTGCAAGAGCAGTTTCAAGTCAAAAAGTCTTTTGGGGGACAGCCTGCCGGTCTGCCAATCAGCCAAAAAGAACGAACTTTTTCTATAGAAATTCATCAAGGATATCGTAAAAATTACACGCTCAGATTTATGCATCCGGTCTGAGCATGGACAGTAAAATCGAGGACCAAAATAGTCACAGATATAAACCGTCAGAGCGGCGCGCAAAAGGGAATGCTTATGATAATGTAGTCATTCGCTTAAACAACCCTGGGGTTCTTGGTCGAAATATCAACGATAGGGCTTTTCTTGGCCAGAGTATCGTGCTCTTCAATGTCCCTGTAGGAAGAAGAAAGAAATCAGCCACAATCTAGAATATAGAAAATTCGAGGTATAACATACTCAGCCTCCCAAGGGTAGCAGATCCAGACATCCCCAGTGGTGACCGCGGCGTGGTAACGCTGGTCGTTCTCCATCATATCTTTGGGCAGCGTACCTTTCTTGGCCTTGTCCTTGTTCTGTTCCAGTTGTTAGCCAAACCCATCAACCTCCAAAAAGAGAACGAAAAAAAAAAAAAAAAAAAACATACGTGCAGAACGAATACAAAGAAGTTAGTCTCCAAGTTCTTCTTCTCGTCCCCGGGACCGAGCTGCTTCCGGGCTTCCTTGACATCCTTCTCGAGCTCCTCCACGGCGTATTGTAGGGTTGTGCGGGTATCATCGACCTCGTCAACGATAAGAACATTCTTACCAACCAAGTTGGCCATCTCCGAGGAGCTCATGTCGAGCCATTGCAAACGCTTGACCTCAGTACCGGGGGCCTCTTCGGCGCCACCCTTGCCCAAGTCCTCGTAGAGGGACAGACCGATGGCCTGGATGGGAATGTTAGGGTTACCGGGCTTCTTCAGGAAGGAGCTGTTCGACGAGTATGGATCAGTGTACAGTCGATATGAAGGGGCACGTGTGGATTGGACGTACCGGAGGATGCGGGCAGGGATATAACCACCACCGCCGATGGCGATCATAAGGTCAGGTTTGAAGGACGCGAGTATCTTTTCCGCCGAGTTCTTGCAGAGCTTGTGGACCTGTTGAGATTGTTTATATTAGTCTTGGTCGTTTTAAAGTTCAGAGGTATAATTGTGGACTGCGATAAGACAATCTACATATTTGCGGGGTTGAGGGATATATTGATGTTGCTGTTCATATGTGTCTCTTCGACATCTTCGATATCTTCAACGTATTTTTGTTGACTTCAAACACAACAAGACAGTGTCTAGTCCGTAGTCTGGGATTCTTACCTCATTGTAAGTGACATATTGCTTTTGGTCTTCCGACATATTGGCGGTTGTTAGGATGATTCCAAAATTGGATAAATCTATGAGGATGATAAATGACAGTTCAATGAAGAAGTATCAAGAAGTTGACTGTTCACACCTGTCGAATGTTTTTCCACGAAGAGAATGGGAAAGGGAAAAAAAATGGAGGGGGAAGGAAAAAAAAAAAAAAAAAAAGTCGGACGGAAAGGTTATCGGCCCGCAGGCGTGCGGGGGCTCTTATCAGACCCTTCTTAAGGCTTTTAATGTCCGATGTATGTATGTTGTACATACAGCTTGACCCTGCATATATTCATTTTAATATGTATCTCAATATGCATAATATGAATTTTATTCTACCCTATAACACCCTAAGTATACCAGCTAGGTTCAGGCACTTCATGCAGCAGTGCATATCGCCCTAATTCCCGGTTCTTGTACGCCACTGGATCGTGAAGAGTGTGTACTCGAATATCCCGCCAGAACCGATCCAATCCGACTTTTGAGGCAGTCGCCCGGGCTCCAGTCACTTCAAATACACCAGAAGTAACTCTAAGTCCGACATCTGTGGCGACCACCTTGATGCTAGCGACCCACTCCGCAACCTCGCCACGTTCCTGGGCCGTGAGACCAGATTTCTGCGCTTGGTATCGCGTATAAAGCCCTGAGAGTTGATCGCCTGCTCGATCGGCAAGGGCTTCAGTGGCACGCAGATGCGCAAAGAAGTTACCATAGCGTTCGAGGATGTAGAACTCATCCGTTGCTGATTCCTTGTTGTCCCCACCGAAAGGCCAAGCACGTGTTGCGGTTGTGGTGTATTTGGAAGCGAAATCCAAAGAACCGAGAGCAATACCCAAGTAGAAATTGCTGAAGACCAGTTGGATGCTGTAGGGAAAAGCGAGTAAGTATTGAACTATGCAACCGCTGGGGAAGCATGACACATGCAATGACATAGACTGTACTTACGTTGGCAGAAATAGAGTAGGGAACGCGATCTTCAGTGTATCATCGCGAGGCTTTTTGGTAGCTGCGTCCCAGCCCAGTGCATCTGACCAAGAAGCACGGACATTGTCTATCTTCACGCCTCCAGACTCGGTCAGGCGCAACCCAATGTTGTGCCAGTTGTGAGCAAACTGGATACCGGGCTGTTGGGTCTCGACCAAAGCGAATATATGGTCCTGAGTACCATCCACTATACCTTCAAGGACTGTGAGGTCAGACACAACGCCTCCAGTGTTGAAGTACTTGTTCCCGGTGAATACGATATGGTCTCCATCTAGGGTGATCTTCAGATCATTGTCGCGGGGGTTCACGGCGCCGCCGACAAAGTAGTTGTTCGAAATGATCAACTGATGGGTTCGGTCGGCTTGTTCAGGAGTGCCCATGACATTTGCAATGGTAGACCAGAGAAGGTGATAGCCAAGCAGCATACCGATAGATCTGTCTTCTTGTTAGGGACTATCCTTGGGAGCCATGTGGGATGCTTGGATGTTACCCATCTGCCTTTGCAACCTCTCTTATTGCCTTGTATCCAACGCTCCAGGGTTGCTCGCCACCACCATACTTCTTAGGTCCTAGAAGCTTTGTCAAGCCCGAATGCTTGAGCAGGGCCACTTCGGCGCGCGGCGATTTGTTCTCCTGGTCTCTTTGGACCGCATCCTTGGCTAGCACTTCGGAGACCTCTCGGGCTCTAGCAATCCATCCTTCTTCGGTGTCCGGGAGATTGGACCATATGGTTTCGTATTCAGCGTAGACAGCGGGGTCTGTCGCTGGAACACTGGATTGGGACATGATGGCAGGGTATATGCAGTATGGTTGTTCAGTTCAATTATATTGAAATTAACGGACTATTACTTTTCATGGGATATGAGACAGTATATAAATAGTCCCCTTGCGGGGATATATTACATGCTTGTCGCTCCGTATCACGCAATGCCGTGTCACCCCAACACCCAAAAATGAGATACATAAACTTTGGATTCGCCAGATTCGCTAGACAAATAGAATAAGTCGTTATTGCTACTGAAGTAGCACCATATTCTATAAAAAAAATTAACGCAAATGAATCATCAGGGGGTTTGTTCCTCTCTTGACGAATTCCTGTAGTGTACGACCGCTTGTACTTGATCCTTGCCGATGGTGCTTGCTCGCCTATCACCCAAATTCAAATCTCTCTACATGAATTGAATGGCCTCTTTGTTTTTTTTTTTTTGTTTTTTTTTGTTTTTTCTCTGTTTTTCTGTTTTTTGTTTTTCGTGGTTTAAACGCCCGTAGACAAATGCCCCAGGTAATGGTACCGAGCAAACTGTAGCTTGTCATCGTTTGACCAAAGGGCCCGGAATGGAAGGGTGAATGTTGCCCCTCTCGAAGCGCCAATTATTGAATGCATCATTAATGCTTGGACAGGCAAAAGCTCGAGTCACATACTTATGACTTGGGATTCTCTCGGAAAGATGTAGGTCGAGGGATAACCGCACGAGCCATTATGATCTTGTGATTTTCATGCGAATCACATAGGTCTCCTATTTCATCCACTATCGTCCAGAAGATTCTGGGGTGACCAGTACTCTTTCTAGGGCCTTGGGCATCCAACCAGACTAAACCATCAGTAAGCAGGTCATCGATTACAGTTTGTGCTCGAGCTTTTTCCCATTTGAGGTTCAACCGAAGCATTGAAACGCTCACAAAACCCAGCATTTGAATCACTTCCAAGACTGTTGCCTGATCTGTATTGAGTTCTTTAGGAATGGACCGAATGTACTGCTTGCTGCCGACCTTGACGATGGAGAACCCGGAGCCAAGAGGTTCGAGAGACCGAACTGCTCGTAGGATGTCATCACTGTCGAACACATAGTTAAGTCAGTCGCTTGTATAGATATCCATATTTCGGGAAGGAACAACTCCATACTCTGAAACTTCAAGCCCGCTACCAATCGCCTTGCCCTTCCCCACTCGCTTCCGACACTCCTCAACACCAATCAGTCCACC
This sequence comes from Penicillium hordei, assembly GCF_028827395.1. Classification (NCBI taxonomy): domain Eukaryota; kingdom Fungi; phylum Ascomycota; class Eurotiomycetes; order Eurotiales; family Aspergillaceae; genus Penicillium; species Penicillium hordei. The sequence goes on from NW_026623142.1 coordinate 7,044,282, forward strand.
ATTTTCGCTCCTGGTCTCTCTGCATAACTCCACAACTCTAACTGCGACTTCAAAATAAAAGTCATTCATATCTCCGCCCATAATCTGGGTCCAGAAGCTGCCCCCTTCTCCCAGTCCACGACGACCATTCTTGCCCTTGACGTTGCTTGCGGCAAGAGGATCAACCCCGATTGTGTTGCACATGCGCGCAAATTCTGCCCTGAATGTCGGGTTGGACTTTATCGTAGAGCTATGTTCTAACGCAAATGTATGGAGCAACGACTGGAAAACCGACAACTGGGTCTGCAGGGAGGCAGTATGCGTAGAGCGGAGATTGGCGCCATGGGTAGCATAAGATTGTGTTGCTTGAGTTCGGTTTGCAAAGGCCCCGAGGCCAACTCCGCGACGTGACATGGTGTATGGAGTGTAAGGGGAATCAGTGTTCACTTTGTTACATGTACCCCCAGACAGGTCAGACATCCATGGATGGATCCATGAAGTCATCTGATAAGAGGTAAACCCTTATCTAGACCTTGATAAGGGCTGGACCCAGAACAGGTTAGTGCTTGCTATATTATACGCTAGCCTAATATGGCTAGGGAGACCCGCACCCACACAAGCGAATCTCTTCTTACAAGTCCTTTTCTTCAAACTTTTTCTTCTTCCTTTGACATCCTTCGACAACCAGCCGACTCTCGACCTCGTCCGGACATTCAAAATGGCCGCTACTACGTATGATTCCCAATGACTTCGTCCTAAGACTGATGCAATCTCTGTTTGAGTTTGTAAGGTTGCGGGTATAGTCGTCCTTCTCGCTGGGGATGCCAGCCGTTTGTCCACAACGATGACGGCTAGGCACCAGCTCGATCCTTCCTGCTCTCTCTCGATTCCAATTATCTCGGATGGATACACTTGCTGTCTATCACGGAGCAAAATTTGGATACAGAAAAGGGGGTGATGGAGTCTTGAGGTTGAAAGCGCCTGGCGCCTTCTCTTCCAAAAATATTGTTGTGAACTATCGTTCCCGGGCGCTCATGATGTGGTAACAGCATTATGATCCTGAAGCGAAAGAGTGACAACATATTTCCTGAACATTGTTCGGGGTTTTGTCAGATGAAGGCATCAATGACATCTGGGGGGTGATCGGGTTTTCGAACACTATGCTGGAATATGCATGGCTAGTACCAAACTGCAATCGATCATGAACCCCCGATGTCTTGGCCCTCACTGATTAAAGACATTTCGTCGAGTTCTTTTATGCCTTCAGTTGAGAATGTGGCGCTATATGCTGCAATTCTTTCACTCGGCGAATTGTCTCAGTCTTGATCTATTCTAGACAGACTGTTCTAACATTACACAGCTCCGTTCCCACCCAGAACCAGGTCCTCGTTCCCGAGACCCTTCTGAAGAAGCGCAAGTCTCAAGAGGCTGCCCGCGCTGAGCGCCGTGCCGAGGCCGAGAAGACCAAGAAGGTCAGTTTCCCCTCTTTCTTTCACATTGTCACACTTCCCTTCCAACTACATGATGCATAACACCATTCACGATGACTAGACCGCTACCACGGTCAATGCTGTCGTCTGTCAACCATCTTTCGGGTCTGACATTAGTTACACAAACTACTTGCCATTTTCTTCACAAGACTTTGGAGATCTCTCATACTGACTGAGATTCATATAGGCCAACAAGGAGAAGCGTGGTGTTATCTTCAAGCGTGCCGAGTCCTACGTCCAGGAGTACCGCACCGCTGAGCGCGAGAAGATCCGCCTCAACCGCGTTGCTCGCCAGGAGGGCAGCTTCTTCGTTGAGGGTGAGCCCAAGCTCGTCTTCGTTGTCCGTATCAAGGGTATCAACAAGATTGCTCCCAAGCCCCGCAAGATCCTCCAGCTCCTGCGTCTGCTCCAGATCAACTCTGGTACTTTCATCCGCCTCACCAAGGCTACCCAGGAGATGTTGACCATCGTCAACCCCTACATTGCCTACGGTTACCCCAACCTGAAGTCCGTCCGCGAGCTTCTGTACAAGCGTGGTTACGGAAAGGTCGACAAGCAGCGCACTCCCCTCACCGACAACCAGATCATCGAGGAGCACCTCGGCAAGTTCGGCATTGTCTGCATGGAGGATCTGATCCACGAGATCTACACCGTTGGCCCTAACTTCAAGCAGGCCAACAACTTCCTCTGGCCCTTCAAGCTGTCCAACCCCAACGGTGGTTTCCGTACTCGCAAGTTCAAGCACTACATTGAGGGTGGTGACACCGGTAACCGTGAGGAGAACATCAACGGTCTCATCCGCCAGATGAACTAGATTTCTTCTCATGAAGAATTCCGGTTGGAGCGTTCTCTGAGCGCACTAAAAATGTTACAAAATTTTACGACTTTACTGTCTTGGGTTGTTTTTTGCACGGGCTGTTTATATCCACTAGTCAATTCTTTTTTTAGCGATACGATGGTCTGGGGTTTCCGATCAATTTAATGCTTCAAACAACCCAATTTCATGGTCATGGGCCTGGTTCCTGTCGTACTTTGTGTCTCGTAGCTGTTTCTTGGCTTTTATTTTTCTCCCCTCGGTAGTAATCGGGGTTTTGTGAGGCCGAGACCGTCCCGAGGTCCGAGTCCCATGTCCAACCATCCTGCTGCCTCAAGGGGTTTTCGAAGCTGTGTTATTAAAGCCGCGCTTCATAATTTCAACCCCAGTAGCTCAAATATCAAGCTCATGACTGTAGTTAACCAATTTAAGTGGTTTACTTCATCTAGAGCTTGGGTTGTCATCAGTTCATCATATGTGTCTACATCGTATGCTACCAGAGTTACCGGCTTTAAATTTGGAAAGACATCTACAAAAAGGTATTGTCTTACCAGAAGTTACTACATCCCAAAAGGAACCATATATTTAGAACCGAGCCCAGAACAGGAGTGGACAATCCTAAAATTGGGGAGATATATATCTATTCGACATTTATGTGACACTGCATTCCGACGTTTCTATGTCAGTTCACACCAATTAGATTCTAATGACCTTCTGAACTCTCCTATTATGGTCAACCACAAGGCAGAGCTGTCGTCCTTGCCAGTCTGAGCTCGATGCTGATAAGTTATGCGGCGTAGGCTTGAAAGCGCCGTCGCGGAGGGTTTCAGTAAAGAGCTCGTAGGATGGGTAATCTACATCGACCATTTGAGTTAGTATATTTAATCATCAATGGTGTTATTGCTCCCCGGAGTATATGCGTACAGCCGTCCACAAAGTGTTTGACCTGTTCTTCGGTCATTCCGGTGCCTTTGGCCGCACGGAGAGTGAGTTCCTGCTGCTGACGCCATTCGTAGACGAAATGAGGGTTTTCGGCGTCGCTGAAATTGGTTAGTAGAAGTAAAGTATGTCGAGCGGCAACAAAGCACATACATATGGACCAAAGCATCAAGCTTGCTGTGAAAGTAAAAAAGAAACCCATATTAGCAAAGCTTCTAGTTGCAGCCTTCAATGGCCAAAGAAACCCACTTAGTCAAGACATCATATCGCTTCAGAGCATCGTTTACAGCCTTGACATCCTCGAACTTGACATGGCCTAGTCGTCCATCATATTCGCCGCTCTCCTTTTGATGCACAGCGGCCTCCCATTTCGCATGGAGGGTTTGGTCATCCCACGCACGGAACCCCACACACCACCCTTCAAAAATCACGACCTTGACTTTATCTTGACCCTTTTCATTGACGGTTTTCCATTCTGCCTTTGGGATACGATCACCCTGACCCTCGAACGCAGACTTGTCATACTGTGGAATGGCCGTCGGACGTTCAGCAGCGAGTGAAGCAAACACCTCCTCACCCAATGCGAGGTCGTGAGTCGATGGCTGACCACGATGCTGCAGGAGGGGATTTGAAGGATGCGCCTGTGCTAGAGCCACCTGATTGGCGTGGTCAAGGTAGATATCGTCGAGCGACAAGGTCACGACCGAGAGCGAGTATGGCTCGGACCGGAGGGTGTCATTGAGAGCGGATACCTATGGAGGGATTAATATCAAGTGCCGTTTCGAGGAAACTAAACGAGATCCCGAGGCATGAGAAATCGACGAGGTCGATCGACTTACTAAAACTGTCTTGCCCGCACCCTGAACGCCATTGAGACCGATGAAAAACGGCGGGGTACTGGGGTTGCTGCGGTGCCGCTCGATATGAACGCGCAGGCGATCGAGTAGGAAGGGGATACAGTGCTGCGACTTATCGTCCACGATTCCGGGCATTTTGACTTGATTTCAACTACCGAATACGTATAGTTCTTTATTGCACGTCTTTTGTATCCATCGGCTACGGTGCGCGGGAAATTCCCCCTCCAATCGGCCGAGTGAATCTGGGGTTATTTCCCCCCACGGGGTATATTCAGCCGCTACTTGCTACTTTCGATATGTTAAGAATATTAGAAGCGTATTCTATTTAAGAAAATTGTCAACTGGTCAAATAATAATATTGACTTATACAGAGATGTATGCACATGACAATGACGTTGCCCGTCACATGCCTGAGTCAGCAAGTACTCGGCCCCGGGAGACATATACCTACACTCTTACACCTATTACACCCTATTACACCTATTTACAGTATATATATTGTATATATTGTATATATTTGCACATGCTTTATGCACAAGTCAATAATCTAATATTCACTTTCCATTCAAATTACCACATGTACGAAGGAGTTTCACAGTACACAGAGTACGGCATGTGATACGGGACGATCTGCCATTGTAACGATACCCCAATGTTTCGTTACAAAACCAACCCAAACGTGCCGAGGTTCTCCAGCTTGCCGAGTTGCTTTAAACTCCCCTCTTCTCCAGCTTTCTTCTTTTATTTCTTTCTATTATCCACTTAACTTTCGGATATACACAGAAATGTCCGAGTTGCGATTCGATAACCAAACGGTGGTCGTCACCGGTGCCGGTGGTGGTCTGGGGAAAGCATATGCTCTCTTTTTCGCCTCAAGGGGTGCAAATGTCGTCGTGAATGACCTCGGTGTCTCTCACAAGGGTGAGGGCAAGTCAGGAAAGGTATGTGCAACAACTCCGACCTAGACCGACGGACACTGATAGCTACTCCAGGCCGCAGATGTTGTCGTCGAGGAGATCCGGGCCGCCGGCGGTAAGGCCGTCGCCAACTACGACAGCGTCGAGAACGGTGATGCTATCATCGAGACCGCTATTAAGGCCTTCGGTCGCATTGATATTCTGCTTAATAACGCTGGTATCCTGCGGGATATTAGCTTTAAGAACATGAAGGATGCCGATTGGGATCTGATCAACACAGTTCACACCTACGGTGCATACAAGGTGAGAATCTTCGGACACACCAAAAACAAATTAGTGAAGCAGGAACTGATGGATCATTCTTTGGATAGTGCGCAAGAGCCGCATGGCCTCACTTCCGCAAACAAAAGTTTGGCCGTGTTATCAACACGGCCTCGGCTGCTGGTCTATTCGGCAGCTTCGGCCAGGCCAACTACTCAGCTGCCAAGCTTGGCCAGGTCGGTTTCACCGAGACCCTGGCTAAGGAGGGTGCCAAGTATAACATTATTGCCAACGTTATTGCTCCCATTGGTAAGCAAGCTACAAAACCCCAACTCATGAATTTGGGGAAGCTAACCCCAAATTAGCTGCCAGCCGCATGACTGCAACTGTCATGCCCCCTGATGTTCTGGAGAACCTCAAGCCCGACTGGGTGGTTCCTTTGGTCGCTGCCCTTGTGCACTCGTCTAACACCACAGAGACTGGTGGTATTTACGAGGTCGGCGGTGGTCACGTTGCTAAGCTCCGCTGGGAGCGAGCTAAGGGTGGTCTCCTGAAAACTGATGACTCCCTGACCCCTGGTGCTATCGCCCGGAAGTGGAACGATGTCAACGATTTCTCTCAGCCCGAATATCCCACTGGCCCTGCTGACTTCATGGCCTTTTTGGAAGATGGCTTGAAGACACCCAGCGCTCAGCCGGGAGAGGAGCCCGACTTCAAGGGCCGTGTTGCCCTGGTCACTGGAGGTGGTGCAGGTCTCGGCCGTGCCTATTGCTTGCAGTTCGCTAAGCTCGGTGCCTCCGTCGTAGTCAACGACCTTGTTGACCCCGAGCCGGTGGTCCAGGAAATCAAGAAGCTCGGCGGCAAGGCTGTTGGCAACAAGGCTAACTGCGAGGACGGTGATGCCGTCGTCAAGAGCGCCATTGATGCCTTCGGCCGCATTGATATCTTGGTGAACAATGCCGGCATCCTGCGCGACAAGGCTTTCACCAACATGGATGACAACCTGTGGAACTCCGTTGTTAATGTCCACCTCCGTGGTACCTACAAGGTGACCAAGGCTGCCTGGCCTTACTTCCTCAAGCAGAAGTACGGTCGTGTTGTCAACACTGCCAGTACCAGCGGTATCTACGGCAACTTCGGCCAGGCCAACTACGCTGCTGCCAAGCTTGGTATCCTGGGTCTTTCCCGCACTCTAGCTTTGGAGGGTGCCAAGTACAACATTAAGGTTAACACCATTGCTCCCAATGCGGGTACCAACATGACCCGCACCATTATGCCCGAGGAGATGGTCCAGGCTTTCAAGCCCGACTATGTTGCTCCCCTCGTAGTCTTGCTGTGCTCTGATATGGCTCCTGAGCCTTCCACCAAGGGTCTGTTTGAGTGTGGTAGTGGTTGGTTCGGCCGCACCCGCTGGCAGCGCACTGGCGGCCACGGCTTCCCCGTGGACGTCAAGCTGACCCCCGAGGAGGTGGTTCGTAACTGGGAACAAATCACCAACTTCGATGACGGTCGCGCTGATCACCCCGAGGACGGCCAGGCCGGCGCGGAGAAGATCATGGCCAACATGTCTAACCGCGTGCACGGTGATGCTTCCAGCGAGAACGAGACCCTGAAGAACATCGAGAAGGCCAAGGCCCTTTCGAGCGAGGGTACTCCCTTCAACTACGAGGACCGCGATGTGATCCTGTACAACCTCAGCTTGGGCGCCAAGCGCACCGACTTGCCTCTGGTCTACGAGAACAACGACCAGTTCCAGGCCCTTCCCTCGTATGGTGTTGTCCCCTGGTTCAACACCGCAACTCCCTGGAACATGGACGAACTGGTGAAGGACTTCTCCCCCATGATGCTGCTCCACGGCGAGCAGTACATGGAGGTTCGCAAGTTCCCCATCCCCACTACCGCCAATACCCTGACCTATCCCAAGCTCATTGACGTTATCGACAAGGGAAACGCAGCCATCGTCATCGCCGGGTTTACAACCAAGGATGCCAAGACTGGCGAGGATCTGTTCTATAACGAGTCTAGCGTCTTTATCCGCGGCAGTGGTGGCTTCGGAGGCTCTTCCAAGCCCACTGCTGTGCGCGCCAAGGCTGCCACTGCTGCGTACAAGGCGCCGCAGCGCCAGCCCGATGCCGTGGTTGAGGAGAAGACGTCCGAGGACCAGGCAGCGCTGTACCGCCTGAACGGTGACCGCAACCCGCTCCACATCGACCCCGAGTTCAGCAAGGTCGGCGGCTTTAAGACCCCCATTCTGCACGGTCTGTGCTCACTCGGTGTGTCGGCAAAGGCTGTCTTCTCCAAGTTTGGTCCCTACAAGAACCTCAAGGTTCGCTTCGCGGGTGTCGTTCTGCCTGGCCAGACCCTTAAGACTGAGATGTGGAAGGAGGGCAACATCGTCCTGTTCCAGGCCACCGTTGTTGAGACTGGCAAGCCTGCCATCACTGGTGCCGGTGCGGAGCTCCTGGAGGGCGCTAAGGCCAAGCTGTAAAATATGAAATCTTTGGTTGAAGCGATATTCCCATTGGCAAAGCGAGCCGGAACACTTGGTTCAGATTATGGCTTCTTTCTTTGTATATACTACCTGTGATTTTTCTTGTTTTTAGTTTTTCCCCATGAGGCCAATGAGATGTATCTGAATTTGGTAACTACGTAACTATACCGACTTGGAAATACTACATTTTTTGAATACTTTGGACTGATATTATTTCCCATGCAACAACCATAAGGAATGCTTTCGGGTCATTTGATAGATGTAGCGTTTGGAGGGAATCAATTCTAGTCATATCGAAAGCACTCTCAAAATAACGTACCGGAAGACACGTTGATTCTTTGCTATTCTAGTGATATTGTCCCACATTGCGTGATTCTTTTGAACCGTGTTCCTAAGGAGCATGCGATCTTTGGGATTTCATTTGCTGTTCAAGTGGTTTCGGGCTCAGATATATCGTATGGTGTGGGTTGATGTATCGGCACTAGGGCAAGGATCGAGTGACATTCTGCAGTCTCAACGAGACACTCTGTGTATGCGATATGGTTTAAAAAGAAGGGGTCACTGTCTAGCAAATAGAAAGATCACTGGATGGACGTAGATGTAAAAGAAAAGAAAGAAAAGAAAGAATAGAAGGAATATAAAAAAAGAACGCGGCGGAAGGTCGTCTTATGTAACATATCCTTCATTCTTCATTCTAGGCTCCAGGACTGTTCCAACACATTCTTATATTCCCCCACCTGACATCTTCTGACATCTTCTGATACCCTCTGACACTTTCATATTCCCAAACCATGTAAAGCCTGTACAATCATGGTGCTCTCGCTGCCAGTTCCCGGTTTCTCCAAATCCTCCACATCCCGCCCCGCCGACGGCACGCAATCTCACCGAAAGTCAGCCTCCGGTTCTTCAACCAGCTCCTCGTCCAGTCGCAATGCCCGAAAGCCATCTCTAGGACAAACTGGATCCTCTCCCAACAGCTACTCCATCACCCTCGAAGCGCTACGAAATAACCCTTTTGGCAGTACCTCCCGATCACGCGGCCCCGTCCAGCTCTCGGCCCACGAAACAGAGGAACACAAGCGGGAACAGGAGGAACTCAATACTGCACTTGAGACTCTAGTTCTAATCTTTCCAGATGTACAGATAGAGGTGTTCCGCGAGCTGCTGCTACGCTTTGACGGACAGAGCCGGTTACAAGTGTGTGTGGAGGAGCTACTCAGACATAAGAAGAACTGGGTTTCGGGGCGCTGGAACCTCCCAGAAGGAACTACTGAAGCCGAGGCAGAGGGAAATGCTCTCCCATCTCCTGGAGGTGACAACTTTGCTCGACATGATGCTGGCAAAGGCGGCCTGGTCCCTCCCGATGAGCGGTTTCGGTCCGACGAATACAAGGCCGCTGTGCGGATGGCCATGACAAGAGAATATAATGGTCTGAACAAGAGTACAGTGGAGGCTGTTCTAGCTGAAGTGAATTTCAGCTATGCCCGCGCTCGACCGATGCTCCGGGATCTGTCGCGTCGGACATGGCGCGCGACATTCAACAGCATGTTCCCGTCCTTTAGGCGGAAGAAGGACCGCGAAGAACATCCTCTTTTGGCCTGGCATCGTCGAGCAGACGGGGAACTTGTTCCTTTTTTGAAGGAAACCGGGTGCAACGAGCTGGATGCAGAGCTCCACGAGATGTTGTTGGCCCCACTGTTGCGACAGAAGCGTGAAGAGCAGCATGACAAGGACTTCCGATTTGCTTCAGAGTTGAATGAGAAGGAAGCCCAAGAACTCAACGCGCTCTACGAATGCGAGTGTTGTTTCGCCGACGTGACATTTGAGCAGATCGCGACATGTTCAACCAACATTCACATCATTTGCTACCACTGCATCCAAAGAACTGTCTATGAAGCGCTGTTTGGGCAGGGCTGGGGCAAGTCTGTTGATTTAGAGCGCTCTACTTTGAAGTGTCTTGCGCCATTGTCCATCGGGTCGTGCGAGGGATGTCTTCATCCAGAGATTGTCAAGCAAGCAATTCTTCTTGACACGGCTGGCTTCGAAACATACCGCAAATTTGAGGATCGGCTCTCCTCTGAAGCGCTTATGAAGTCTCAATTGAAGCTCGTTAGATGCCCGTTCTGCTCCTATGCTGAAATCGACCCAGTCTACCATCCTTCAACCCATGGTGTCCGCTGGCGGTTCCGCCGTGACGGTGGCATTATTCCGACGATTTTGATGACCCTCCTCCTCCTTGACCTTGTCCCCTTACTCGTAATCCCTGTTATTATTCTTCTCCTTTTGGACCCAGCCACCGCAACAGCGGTCTTCGGAAATGCCATTCGCAACCTTTGCCTCAAGATCCGACCGAAACGCTTCACCTGTGTCAACCCCTCGTGCTCACGCATTAGCTGCATGACATGCCATAAATCGTGGCGAGATCCACATGTGTGCCATGAGCCGTTACTCCTGGACTTGCGCGCTACCGTCGAGGCTGCCCGCACTGCCGCCGTGAAACGCACCTGTCCCCGCTGCTGCCTCTCATTCGTCAAGTCCTCAGGCTGCAACAAACTGACTTGCGTTTGTGGCTACTCCATGTGCTACCTATGCCGCAAGGCACTAGGTCCACCTATACAAACAACCGCGCCTGCCCGTGCCCCCCGCGGGTTAGATGCCTTCGATGGCCCGGCTGATATACCCCACGATCCCTTTGACGATGAACAGGTGGCAGGCAACTTGTCCGATGACAATGAATTTGAAGAACCAGAAGGCTACAAACACTTCTGTGAGCACTTCCGCATCAACCCTGGGTCCCGCTGCACAGAATGCACCAAATGCAATCTTTACCAAGCAGAAGACGAGGAAGCGGTCGCCCGCCGCGCAGGCGAGAAAGCCGAGCGTGAATGGCGAATCAGGCAAGGCGATTCCGGTACCAGCAACCCAACTTCGGCTGCTGGATTCCGCAACGTCAATCATGATCTCTCGGCAGGGGCCGATAGCCACTCTACGAACCGCCGTGCCACGGCTTCAATTTGGGATTTGCAGCTTACATCTTCGAGTAAGCCGTGGGCTTACTGGCTCTGTGATGTGTGGGCTGATGGACGGTGGAAACTTGAGGGCCAGGCTTTTGCGGACTGGATTGTGGAGCGGGTCGTCGAAGTTGAGGACGCATGCTCCTGTGCGTACCTTCGGCTACAGCTTTTCAAGATGTCTTTTTTTCCTTCTAGCTTTTTATTTTCGGGTGTGTTTTGCAATAATGGCGCTTGTTATTTTCTCCCTTTCATTCCCCAGTACTCTACGCAGAACATCTGGGCTGGCGTGCGGTGAATCTTTTTTGGAGGGTTTCGGACGATGTGATGATTGATGATACTCCCTACTTCTGTTTGAGAATTGCGTGGCTTCTCACTACTGTCCAGATACAGCGAATAACCTTACTCTCTTTTTAATGCATGGACTTTTTTTTTTGAGACCAGTGTCTTCTACTCCTAAATTAGATACATTTATTGCAAAGGTATAGAGACAGAAATAAAATAGAATGTCTTAAATTGCACATGATGCTCAGAAAAACAATCTATGAAGGATACACGAGAGAGGTAGAACATTGAAAGCCATAGCGATAATACATGCTGAAACCCAATGATGACCTCCACTGAAGACCCCCACGATGCATTTGGTGGATTTATATCCACCTAACAGTAGTTGCGTTGACCAAATGTTCGGGACTGTGGAAGCACTGCTCAATATGAGTGGCTTGTTGATTGTGAACCTTGCCGAGGAAGAAACCTCTCCTGGTCATTGGCTGTATGTGTCGATGCAAAATCTGCTGTGAGCTTGCTCAATAATTGGATGATGCTGAGGCATGGATGAAGAGTTGGCTAAAGAGTTGTCTGAAGAAGAAACTTTGTGAGGCCACTTCTCATTGCTGGGTTGGATATGAGCTTTTTCTGTAAGACCGAGAAATATTGCGAGACCATATTTGATTGATTGCGAAGTCTGGTAGAGGCTTGGTTGAAAGGAACTTTGCAGGGTTATTTTTGCTGTTGGTTTGACCTAGGGGTTGAACATGAGAAGGGAAAGACTTGATAGGGAAGCTATTGTAGACTTGTTTGTTCATGGAGTTGACGAACAGCTGTTATAGACCAGATGTATGGTGGTTATAGTGCTCATGGTGGACGGCCGATGATGAAAGGCCGATGATGGCTCATGGTGGCCATGGTTGAATGCTGACGATATAAGGCTCGTGTGCTGGCAATGAAAGGTTCATGGTGGTATGGGTGGAAGATCTTCACAGTGGAGGATGGCCGTTGTGAATCATTGTCAAGATGATTGAAAAACGATGATGGTGGATGGTTGTCAATGGTGGATGAAAAATGGCGGTTCATAGTTATCAAAATGATTGGTTGGAAGTTGTCTGGTGGCTGTCTGGTAGTTGTCAAGGTGGTTGTCAAGATGGTTGTCAAGGTTGTTATTTGAAAAATTGTGGTCACAATTGGAGACGGTGTTCACGTTGTGGGTAGTTGATTGAGGTGGTTCATTGAAAGTTGATTGATCGAAGTGGGTTGATTGAAGTGGTTAACTGAAGGTGATCAGGCGGTGATCTCGAGCAACAACCTTTTTTTTACCACCACAGCAAACGGCCGTGAGAGTCTCCTTTTAATTGGGTACACGTTGTAACCTCTTCCTGACGAGAAGTCTCCTTCAGAGACACTCCTGCGGAGACTCTTGTCGTTCAAGACCGCTTCTTTTCTTTCCCCCTCTTTAAGGTTGTGCATTGTGGGTGCTTTAATATGGTTGATCGAAGTGGGTGGTTGACCAATCTTCCCATTGTCCTGAAGCCGAAGCCCGCCACGGTCAGACTGGTGGATGTTGTTGATCAAAGTGGATTGTTGACTAGTCTGCCGATTGTCCTGAAGCCAAAGCCCGCCACGGTCAGACTGGTTGTGGTGTTCGAACTGGTGGATGAATGAAGTGGGTGGTTGACCAGTCTGCCGATTGTCCTGAAGCCGAAGCCCGCCACGGTCAGACTGGTGATGTGGTTGATTCGACTGGATGGAGGAATGAAGTGGATAGGGAGGGTATGAAGGTTTACTAGAAACCAGTTAACGAGGTTCGTCTTTTAGGATGAATAGAGGGACGTCACAAGGAATGCTCATACTTCAAAGTGGTCATGGTGGAAGGCCATGATTCAAGGACATAGTAGATGACCCAGGTAGATGTGGTCATAGTAGACAGTGGTCATGGTGGATGAGGTCATGGTGGATGAGGTCATGATGGAAGGTCCAAGGTGGAAGGTCCAAGGTGGAAGGTCCATGGTGGATGGGGTCATGATGGAAGGTGACCGTAGTGGAAGGTGCATGTCCTGATGCAAGACCAAGGTGGAAGGTCCATGGTGAAACCTTGAAAAGTGGAAGTGGAGACCCAGAGAAAAGAAGAGATGTGAAGGAGGAAGAAAAAGGAGAGAGAGAAATGGGGGGGGGGGGGGGGGGGTATTTATACCTTTTCAACGACTGGCTTAAGGATCTGGGGAAACTGCGGTGGGAGACGAGTTTCGACCCAAAAGGGAAGGAGCTAGGGTGAACCCGCAGAGCCTCACCTTAACCTTCAGTAATTGTTCTTGCATTACCTAGGTACCTTGTAAAATATTTGGTACATACTAGCCTGAGATCTACAAGCCATCACTTGTGCCTTTACTATTGTTACTTGTGATACCGGTCTATTCCTATCTTATTGTAGATACATTCCTTCGGGCTAGGGAGGTCTGAGTTGACCTACGCGGGGGAGTTCCCACAAATTAAGATCAAAACATTACCGTATTTCAAAGGAGGGGGAATCCTGATATTGACTTATGTTAACTAATTCTGGATTGATAGCTAGGTTATTGAGGTCAATCCGTTGACCTTGTGGGGGCTATAATATATGGTGCCCTGGTGATCTTGTCCGATACTGAATAATTTTGTTATAGAGCGTAGATGTGTGCATCTGTGTAGAGATTGTCTAACGTTTTGGGAAGATGCTGTTATGCAAAGTAAAGTTTTGGAGAGAATAAAACCATATGTTCTAGAATGCCTTAACATCGTGAGCTGATTCGGTGTTTTATCGAAGAGGTAGTTAAACCCCCTGCCCACTTTTTATATACTCCAATTTGCCCCCTAGGTAATTCCTGCAATTAAACCAATTTTGCTTATTTGATATATCACTAGCCTCGCTACCAGCTTCACCCTGTCGTATGATATACACCCTTCTGATGTATAGAGTGTATTATCCGAACCTCTTAGAGAGCCTCCTCTAGCTTGGTCTCACCAATGCTGCGGTCAAAGCTTCACTATCTGCTTTTAGGCATTTCGATGTGTTAAGAACATTATACATATTCCTATTATGGTCGATACATACTATGATAATAAAAGGACTCAATTGCAGAGGATTCTTCATGTTGTGCCCGAGTGAAAGTTGAAAGGAATGGGGACTGAAGTTTAGTCTCGAATATCTCGCATTATGGCGACCTCTTCACTGAAAATTTCTTCAGAAAACAGTATGGCACCAGGCTGAGGGAACTGTATAACGGTAGAGGTATTGTACTGCTCCTGAAAGGGTTATTGAACGAACCTTTCTCCAGAAGACCAAATTCAACAATGATTGTCAGGACTGTGGTGTTTAACAACAAATCTGCCGACCGGTTCTCCAAGACAAGCTCAACCACTTCAAGATGCCCCTGCTCTCGGTAAGTTAACATGACCTTGCCATGACAAAGGCACGCCACATCCCCGGGGTCTCGAGGCAGGGACTCTCCCGACATGTTTTGTATACACCATGTCATAGTAGGAACCCTGGCTTTCCTGTTGAAGACGGGTGGGACTCTCAAGAGCTATCGAGCTATCATATGATGATCTCTGGGGAAATGTGGGGGAACGGACTCCACAAACGTCATGTCTTCCGGAGTGATCTCGGTGAGTCCCCGTCTCGCGTCCACTTCCTGGCACGTCCCCCTTGTTTAACTTCTCTACTTCAATTGGGGGAGCTCAGAATTGACAGCTCCGCGGTTTGAGTGCGGGAGCATTTAGTTGTCATGAAAATATCGCGATCTCGAATATAGTATTTACTACTGCTATTCCCACTGTTGAACCAAAGTCATAAACCTCGCGGAATAACCCCATTCATTTCGGGAAAATTCAAGAATTAACACTCGTCTGCTCAGCCAACCCTTTGGACAATGGCTTATTTTGCAGCTAGAACGGCTCGCGCAGCAGTGTTAGGAAATCATTCCCACCACCTCGATCGAATTTTGTTACTCGTGGGCTTGCCACACGCGCAACCTCCAACACACTCAACACCGGTGCGAAGATCCCCGCATTAGGATTTGGCACATTCCAAGACCCAGATTCCCAGGAAGAGACCGTCAGCCTAGCGCTGCGAAAGGGCATGCGCCTGATTGATCCTGCTCGTGTCTACAACGTTGAAGAGCAGGTGGGAAAGGGAATCAAGAAGAGCGGTATTCCCCGCGAAGATATTTTCGTCGGCACTAAGCTGTGGTGCAATGACTACCACCCCGAAGACGTGGAGTGTGCCGTGGATAACTCACTCCGTGACCTGGATACCCCTTACGTGGAACTTTTGATGATGCACTACCCCTGTACCTTCAAGCGCGGGGCCGATCGATTCCCTCGGGACGCCGAAGGCCGGATGATCCGCGGCGAGACCACCTTTGTGGATACGTGGAAAGCGATGGAGGACGTAATCAAGACTGGAAAGGTCAAGGCTATTGGTGTCTCGAACTTCAGTAAGGGTGAGATTGAGACGATGCTCGAGAAGACCGGCACCGTATGTGACTCCTTCAGCGATCGAAAATTTGAACTGAGTTCATTTCCATTTATAGGTCCCTGCAGTCCACCAGATGGAGGTCCATCCCTATCTGCAGCAGAAAGAATTCAACAAGTGGCTGAAGGAACAGGGAATTCACGTCGTCCAGTTCAGCCCGCTGGGCAACATGAACGACTTCTACAGACAGACCGGCTGGTCCAAGGGGACCGCACACATGAAGCGGGTCATCGATCAGCCGATTCTGAAAGAAATCGTTGTGAAGTATGGCAAGAGTACGGCCCAGGTGGTACTTGCGTGGGGTATCAATAGCGGGCGCTCCGTCATCCCGAAAAGCGTTGTGGATTGACAGGTGGAGCAGAACCTGGAGGTCGACTTCGAGCTGCAGCCTAAGGATATGGCACAAGTTTCGGTCTTGGATGCAAAGGCTCGCTTCAATGATCCTAGCTTGGACTACGAGTGGCGCCTAAATAGCGATTTGGAAGGCATTGACGGCACTGTGAAGGGACGCACTCACTAGATATTGTTTGCCACAAGAATTGTAAATAATCAACCTAATATAGCTTTTCCCTTTGGATGCTGAACTCTTGACAACTTTGAGCATATCTAGAGGCAACCAAGACAAGAGAAGAAGGAATTATACTCATGTATTAGCTCCGTGTTTGATATACTCAAGAAACCACGTGAACAACACCGGCAAGAATGAGCTTACAACGTTTGACTTTCCCTAGTGCCTTCTATCTCGTTCAAGAAGATCACCGCTGGGATTGAAATTGACATTTGAAATTGACATTTGAGTATTGTATAATTTCTTAAAGAATTATGTTTTGTTCCCGACTGTCTCAATGCTCTTAATATTGATCATAACCCGGAGTCGTTTTCTAAAGTTGAAACTAAAAGGGATGTTCGAAAGATGAATTCATCAAATGGCTTATTTGATCTACGATTAAACGGCTATCTTCGTCTGATCCAAAGCATAAATTGTTCAAGGTAAAGTAAATATGAGGTATTCTTGGACGTTTGTTGCAAACAGCGTGAGTATCGGGATTTGATAGATAAACGAATATCGGCGGTAGGGTAGAAAATGAAACCCACCCAAGGAAATGCTATTCAGAAATTACTTCTGCTCAACAGAAGACATAGTCTAATCCTTTAGTAGACACGTGAGTAGGAGAGCTATACGGATTCAAAGTCACCTAAGTCATTTCTCCCCACCCCAACGGGAAGCTCGCAGAAAACAACAGATAGTGAAGGCCTGTCAACAACCGGTCAATTGGTAAATATGTGTACGTCGCAATGGATTACCACTAAACGGCTGTCTCCGTCTGTCTGCCTGTTCTCTTTATATACTAAATCTCCCGAGGTCAGTGGCTTGCTTATTAGCAACATTGAAGCTCCTCCCATATGGATTCTATCCAAAACGAGCTTTGGTGGTAATACAGTAATATTTTACTGACAAGGTTTAAGAGTAAGTGACAACAGTGTAGTAGATTGACCCCATATCGCGTCCTGTGCCCGAGTCGAGCACTACCCCGGCTGAGTGGACCGAGAAGGTTTGAACACATCGGGATTTGTCTACGCAATTTCTGGATTCGGATCCTGGGGTAACGGATGGTTGTCACATCCGTATGGCTTGAGATGAGCTAGCTTTAGGGCACCTCTGACGTGACGTATAGTAGTATGAGTAGACGATATAGTTACTGAGGCCCAACGTTTTTCAAATAGATCCAGAAGCTTTCCAAACGAAGTGCTTACTTTTGACCGTGATAACACTCATATAACTCCTTTGCATACGATATTGAACATGTTGAATGACGAGCAGGCACAGTGGAAGATCGCCGCGAGGCCGGAAAAGAAACGCCTATTGATAGCGGTTAACTGCCTCGCTGGCGTTGCAATCTTCTTTTTCGGTCAGTCAATCCCCAATCTAAAAGTCTATGAGTTTTCTTCATATCCAGTATAACTAACTTTGATTGATCACGCAGGCTATGACCAAGGGATGATGGCTGGGGTGAATGACCCCAAATCCTACGTTAAGCGGATGGGGCTGGGGTACAAGAAAAATGGATCAATAACGGTCACCAACACTCTCTTGCAGGGAAGCATCATCTCAGTCTACTATTTGGGAACTTTGGTTGGATGCTTTATGGGTGGGTATATCAGTGATCGATTCAGTCGTATCAAGTCCCCGGCATTTGGTGCTGTCTGGGGTATCCTCGGCTGCACTTCAATGTACAGCGATGAACCCGGAGTGGATGATCACATTTCGTCTTATTAACGGCATCGGGACTGGAATTCTCAATGCTACTGTTCTAGTGTATGGCTCCGAGCTTGTGGATTACGAGTCTCGTGGCATGTTCATCGCCATGGAGTTCACTTTGAACATTGTAGGTGTGGTGATGGCTTACTGGTTAGGAGTTGGGCTTCGCTACATCGACAATGTACAAGTTGAATGTGGGACTTTTTGCTATTTTCTTCAATAAAATGAATTTGTAGATAAATTGGAAGAAATTGGAAGAAAGCCTTGGTTGAATACTGACTTGAGTGATCCTACACCAGATATCTTTAACAAATTTGGCAAGGAAGCACTGTATATTCTTGACAATAAATTAACTTGATTCGTTTATTTGTGCTGCAATATTCACTGCAATTTACTGTACATTCCACCGTCTGCTAGCAACCCCGTTGCGTTCACATAACGACTCATCTCTTCACAAGCCAAGAAAATGGCCGGACCTGCCATATCATTCGGATCTCCGATTCGACCAAGAGGAATACGCTCTTCAAGGGCGGCCATCTCAGCAGGGTCCTTCATATCATGGGCAGCTAGTGAGGTTCCGATAGTGCCAGGCATCAGGGCATTGCACCGGATCTTATCTTTGCCAAGTGCAATGGCCATTGACTGCATCATGGAGAGAATCCCAGCCTTGGTAGGAGTATAGTGAGTTTGGTACCCACCACCGAGCAAAGCGCTAACCCAATTTCCCCCATTGCGAGACAGCCTCTTGGATTAAATCGGTGCTTGTCTCCGGTCTGGTCACGTCCCCGGGGAGCTCGAGGATATTGCCCGCCTTGATGCCTGTGTTCTCGATTGCCTTGACCTCCTCCAGCAGACTGTGACGAAGATTTTCGTCCTTGGCCAGACCCAATTAATTTACTGCGACATTGCATCCTTGAGTAATATATGCCAGAACAATCGCGCGACCGATTCCAGTGGTACCATCAGTTACGGCGGCGGTCTTGCCTTTGAGCAGGTTTCAAGCGAGCGCAGCCATTGTGCAAGTTGAGCAGGGGGAAAGTGGAAAGACGCAAACACCGATAGAGAAGACTTAAATTTATTATGTGAGACAAAATGAGACTTGAATTCCAAGCCCTCAGCTTTCTTGGGGAATCGCGGGCGCTTGAACTAGATTACAGTGCCGTCTCGGGGACACATCCGCTTTATCCCCGTATCCCCACGCTTCAACACCCGTCTCGAGTCATCACTCCAATCACTCCAGTAGGAGTATGGGCAATGATTTGGGTTATGAGGTGTTCTGCGGGCACATGAGAACCTTGCCAATCCTTCCTAGATTTATAAAGAACCCATCTTTAGGTCTTTCCCGAGTCAATCATCTGTGCCTTTTTTTCTACTCAAAACACATTTATCTTCACATCATCCATAATGGCCTCCAATGAAACTCCTATCCCTCAGACTCAAGTCGCCCTGAATGGTAAGGTGATTGCTAGTAAGTGTTTGAAAAAGTGAAAGGTCTAGAGAGTGGCTAACTAACAGGATAGTTCTTTAGTTACTGGTGCCAACCGCGGAATAGGGTTGGGCATTGCTGAGTGCTGCCTTGATAACGGTGCAGCCCGGGTCTACTCGATTGACATTGGTACGACCGGAGAAGATTTTGCTGCTGTATCGAAGAAATACCCCAATAAGCTCTTTGCCCTCACTGCCAATGTGACTGAGGCGGCCACAATCACCGCTGCAGTTGATAAGATCATCAAACAGGCTGGTGCTCTACACGGCATGGTGGTAAATGGCGGACGTACATACCACAAGGCTGCCCTTGACTTTACCAAGGAGGATATTGAGACTCTGTTCAATGTCAACCTTTTCGGTGCCTTTTATACCGCACGTGCCGCTGCGCGCGCGTTTATCAAGCAGGGAATCAAGGGTTCCGGGGTTTTTACAGCTTCTATGGCTTCTTACCGTTCTAACAAAGTAAGTTTCGGTCTACTTAGACTCTTATCTACTCAATACTAAACACCACCATCAGCGCGTTCCATCCGCTCCCTACGGTGCCTCGAAGGCCAGTGTTCGCAACATGACCCACACTTTGGCCATGGAATGGGCACAGTACGGCATCCGTGTGAACAGCGTGTCCCCTGGCCTAGTAAACACCGCCATGACATACTGGGTACCCCAACAACCGGACTGGGAGCAGCAGCTCAAGTACTATGGTGGCTTCCCTCGGTTGGCCGACGTCCAGGAGCTTGGTGGTGCCTATGTGTACCTTCTGAGCGAGGCTGCCAGCTACACCACTTCCATCGACATTCCAGTGAACGGCGTGATTGGTAGAAAGTAATTCCAATGCCTTGACTTGATCATACGAAGACACTAACATGGATAGTTTGCTAAACAACAATAAACGTCTGATAGTGTGAACGAGATTAAATGTGATTTATTTTTCACCGAACATGTTTCGCTATGTTCCAATGAGAGATAATGGCCATTCAATATATTATCTCCTTGAGAGATCCATTAGAGTCGGTGACGGTACAAACCGTAGTCGGGTTCGTGTCATGATCGATCGATTCTACATGTTAGGCAGCATCATCAGCAGCTTATAGCACACGGAATCAACACGCTGAGCACGGTGTTAAAGGCTGGACCTGAATATCTATCATTTCTATTAAAATACAAGGAAAGATTAAAACAGTGGTCTATATGCTTTTATGAGCCAAAGTTGCCCATAGAGTGCTTGGGTTCTTTTAGTCAGAGTCGGTTAGAGCTAGCTCTCTCTTCTTTCTTCGTCCAACTCTCCATTAAGTCGCTTTTTTCCTTCTTCCTTCAGAGCTTGATCGTCCGCTCGGTTCAAACCAATCTGTGGCATCAACCAAACAGCCGAAAAGAAAGCAAATGTCGCAAGGGATGCACCGACAATGAAAATGATACGGAATCCCTTTTGATATGCCGGTGTCAGCACATCACGAACATACTCGGCATCCTCTACAGATAATTCTGAAAGATAATCTTGTGGACTCGAGAGCAGAGAGCGGGTCTGAGATTCGTCGAGATTGAGGACTGAGATGGACGACGAGACAATATTATTTCTGCATTGATTAATGAGAGAACAAGCCAACAGATTTGAAAGAATTCTTACATTATAGTGCCAGCAATAGCGAGCCCAAGAGTGCCGCCGAGGTTTCGTACGAAGCTGCTCATTGTTAGTTCCATAAAATGGCTTGTATCGCTGTAGGCATTCACTCACTTCCTGAATGAAGTTACCACGGCCATATCCCGTCTTTCAACACCCGCTTGAACTGCAATAAGAGAGCTATAGAAAATTAGCTTAATTTATTGGACCAGGATAGGGGACCACGTACGGCTGCAGAGTATTTCCAACCCCGACACCAGTCAGAATGCCATACCCAATCTGCTTTCCCAATCCCGAATGCCGATCAAGTGTCGAGAAAAGACCAAGACCAACAGCCCAGATAATCCATCCGAAAAGGATAGATTCACGGTAGCGGCCTATCCAGTGTACAACAAGACCGGAGCCTGTACTGCTGATAGCTGTGAAGGAAGTCAGCGCGGCAACACAACCAAGAAGAAGAGAATTCGTACTTTGCATGAGGGTAATAGGGAGGAGCATTGAAGCCGCTTTTACCGTCGAATATCCAAATACCAGCTGATAGAAAGTAGGAATATAGTAGACTTGCACCAGAAAGTTCCACCCGTTAATGAACATGGTCAAGCACGCGCCGTTCACAATTCGACTCTGGAAGATATGCATCGGAACCAGCGGTGTAGACGCGCCCTTCCACTGCCATGCAATAAAAGCAACAGAGATGGTGAACCCAGCGACCAAAGTCGCAATAACATGCGTCGAGTTCCATGCATACTCGCCGCCGCCCCAAGTCAAACCAAGCAGCAAGACCGAAGTCCCCCCGAGAGCCAGAAGCGCACCAAAGAAATCAATTGCCTTCAATTTGACTTTCCAGTCGCCCGTGACTTTTCGAAGGGGCATAAAGAACAAAACAGCCAACGTGGTTAATGCGGTGAGCGGCAGGTTCAAGCGGAAGATCCATCGCCACGAGTCTTCTGAAATGGAAGCCAGTGCACCTCCTATGACGGGACCAATGCCATTGGCAATAGCCACGACGGCACCTAGAATACCTTGATATTTGCCTCGTTCACGGAGAGGGACAACGTCGCTAACGATCATCTGTGCGACTGTCATGAGACCGCCGCCACCAACTCCGGTGAAAGCACGGAAGACAATCAATTGCGTGGCTGTCTGCGCAAGGGAAGCCGCCAATGACCCGAAGAAGAAAATGGCTAGGCCGACGAAGAGCACAAGCTTGCGAGACCAGATATCGGATAGTTTTCCATATAGTAATTGGCAACATGTTGATGTTCTGTGCCACGAATGTCAGCTTGACCGAGTAATATCATGAATACAAGAGAAAAGAGCACTCACACGAAATAACCGCCCGAAATCCAGGAGGTTTGGTCGCTGGCTCCTAATGCATTTCCTATGATAGACAAACTGGCCGCCAGGGTCGTCTGGTCCATCAATGCCAGGAGATCAACGCTGGAACATGCCAGGAAGATCTAGTAGTGGGTGACATTAGCTGGTGCATATATTGCTTGTTACCGCATCCACTAACCGTGATAATAGTACGCTTAGGTACATAATTAGTTTGTTCGTTGAAAGTGACATTCGTCCCATTCTTCTCAACCGCGACATCCTCTATTGGTTTCGAATTTCCGAGTACCCCTGTCATGGCGTTTTGAATATGAAGGGATACAACGTAAGCAGGCAGACACCCCAGGATCCGAAAACGCGACAGAAAGAGAAAAAGATATATAAAAAAAGAGCTCAGTCAAGAGGTCAAAGCGGAATAATCAATCTCATCTCTTCACATTCGTAATTTATTGATCCATTGAGTGCATTGATCGGCGGTTAGTCCGAGCACCTTGACAGAAGATCTGCATATCCAACTTAGTTGAACCAAAACTTCTCAAACACCCTCAAGGTACCCGGCCCCTTAGGACAATATCTCCAGCTATTAGAAAATTTAATCTGAGGACCTCTGGGATTATTGACTCCATTCCTGAGGACCTTGTCAAATTATGTGACACATGCATAATTCCATTCTAGAACATTGCAAGGTACGACATCAAGAATACCAGAGCATGACGCAGCTGGGCCCGAAATATTCCGTTTTCAACTGTTCTATATCCAATTACTGTGACAAGGAGACTTGTCTTACAAGGATCGATGTCCCCGAGACCGCTCCACGCGATTTCCTGGTTCATCATAGTAGCAAATTTCCAGGGTTTACAGCGTCTGCCTATGGCACTTAGCCCTCATATTGAGTCGTATGGCGGGATACTCACTAGTGGAGTAAGAGTAGATCTTACTTTCTTACCTCTCGGGTGCCAAGAAAGACGCAACAGGATGGAGGGGTTTTGCCGCTATAGAATTAATTCTGTATACCTGCCTAGAGTGACCCGGGATTTTCCTCTCATGCCTGCTTTCATCACCCGAGAAGGTTGCTCTTCAAACTCGTGCAGTAGAAATTGTCCGCTATTCCATTCCACTATCAGCATCTATTCCTTACACAAAGAGTGTCTCTCTCAACAAGATGATCGATTCTTCCAAAGAAATGACCAACGTGAACGAGCACAATGTATACTTCGGCACTGACTCGCTGAAAAAATACTTCGACCCAGACTGTCAGCCCCCTCTACCCCTTGTAGAGCTGCCACCTCATTTGAACCCTTACCATCAAGATGGGGTTCGGATATATGCCAAAATGATGACCATGCATCCGGCAAATAATGTCAAGGCAATGCCAGGTATGGAAATCCCTGAAAAAGCGCTGAGCAACAATTCCAAGCTAACAAGAGGCCAGCATTGAACATGCTAGAATCTAGTATTGTCCCCGAGAAGACAGACCGGATCATCGAATACAGCTCCGGATCAACAGTGATTTCAATGTCCATGGTCGCCCGAGTCATGCACGGAGTAAACGACACCCGGGCTTTCCTAAGCAATAAAACCAGCGATGCAAAACTCAAGCTGATGCAATTTTTCGGTCTCGACATCACCTTGTTCGGTGGGCCGTCTCAGCCAGAGCCACTAGACGAACGAGGCGGCATTCAAAATGCCCGAAGAATGGCCTTGGAGTCAGAGACGATTGCCAATCCCAATCAATACGAAAACAACAACAACTGGCAGTCCCATATCCGATGGACCGGACCCCAGATCTTTAAGCAGCTGCCCGAAATAACCGTCCTCTGTGCTGGTATGGGCACGTCTGGTACCATGACCGGTCTGGGGACCTATTTCAAAGATGTGAAGCCATCTGTTTATCGGCTTGGTGTTTGCACAGCCGCTGGTGACCGGGTACCTGGTCCTAGGTCATATGCTCTAATGCGTCCTGTTGAGTTTCCCTGGAAAGCAGCAGTGGATACCATCGAAGAAGTTGGCTCGACCGAGTCATACACTCACTCCCTGAATCTATGCCGAGAGGGGTTGGTGTGTGGTCCATCATCCGGATTTAACCTCCAAGGGCTCTTCCAGATGCTGGCAAAGCGTAAGGCTGCGGGAACGCTATCTGAGATCGCAGGGCCAGACGGCACAACACATTGTGTGTTCCTCTGCTGCGACCTACCATACCAGTATATTGATGAATACTTCCAAAAGCTGGGCGAGAAGCAGTTCCACCCAATCCGAAACGAGGTAAATATCATATCCATGACGTCTTGGCGTTTAACAGGTCCACCATAGGAGGAAAAAGAAAAGCTAATGTATCCACTGTTCTTCAGCGCCTGACGAAAGTTGACCTGCACCGATATGACGAGAGCTGGGAGCGTGACGCATTAGAGGTCCTGCCCCAATTTTATGGATCACCGCGATCCCTTGAGCAAAGCTTATTGAGTGAGATTGTCCTCAAGCCGCAGAACCGAGTTCTGGACCTGCGCCAGCCGGATGATTTCTCTGCGTGGCACCTTCCCGACTCGATGAATCTGCCACTGTCTAGTGTTGGGCCTCAGAGCCCATCACCGTTTTCGGATCCGGGTGTTCTGGAGGCGCAATGGGTGGAGTTGGAGAATATCTTCAAGGATGACGTCTTGGTCTCAGATCTGGGACGGCATCACGTTCTCGTGGTATGCTACGACGGGGATTCGGCACGCGTGGCTACCAGCGTTCTTCGGGCGAAGGGTCTCGAAGCAGACAGCGTGCGTGGAGGCCACCGTGCGCTGAGAATGTATGAAATCGGGAGTGAAAGACCGATCTCCACTGTTAAGGGGCCTATCACGGCTACCGTTTCCGTTGCAGCGGTTCCCCTTGAACAGAGAACCTGAAACCTAGGATCATAGCGCAATCGACTGCGAAAATGCGGAATGTAGGGTTGGACCTGCCATGTGAGGCGCTAGTCCCGATGCAGACATCTTCAGCCTCGATTTCTGCTCTTTTTCTTTTTCTTTTTCTTTTTACTCCCCTTCTTTTCTCCCCTTCTTTTCTTGGTATTGATTTCGATTACTTCATCAGTTCAGTTTATTGTTTGGCACATACTACCCTATGACCCTTTCAATGGGAATATTATTGTTTCGACTTCTTTCCCCAACTTCCCCGTAAGAGATCACTGTGCCCACTATGGCTCGAGCCTCGAGTGCTCCACATGCGTTGAATAGCTCGTATTTGAGAGAATGCCGGAATATATGACGTGCAAGATATTATATGCATATTGTTGTATGATATTTTCCGAGTAGCCAAAAACACGATGTCAGATGTCGGATCAACTTGAAACGAGCGCAAATGTGCTCTAGTTCACTTAGCCTATGATATTCCAACCAACCACAAGGCTTCGAATGATTGCAGACCCCCTCCGTAAAATGTGCTCAATTGTGAGCAGATCCCCTTCGGGTGATTGGGGATAATAATTGAACCTGGAATGACCACCCAAGGCCCATAGGTACAAAGGAGAATAAAGGAGATATCCCCGTTTTCGGTTCCGCAACCATCCAAAGACAAACTTGTTCCAGACTTGCCGACCATATCTTATGTATTTCATGATATCTAAATTCCTTGACAATACGTAGGTATTGGTGTCAATTCTTTCAGTCGCACAGGATGATGGACATGAAGATGGCCCAGGGCACGCCCTGGCTCGACCAGCCGGTGATGCTTCATTCGTCTCGCGCCGACAAATGCAAACTGACAGAAGCTCAATGCCTCTATCGCAACTATCACTGGCGATACTGGTATGTGCCTTCCTCCGAGTTACCTACATGTATATGTGCTTATCGGAAATATATCCTAGGTACCAAGCCGACCATGTTTACGCATTGAACACCGTCTACTTCATGTGTGCGGTGATTGGAGTATTCACTATCTCGAACTTACTTGTACGATTCGCACCGGATAGAGTGAAACGGACCAGGCCATGGCGCATGTTCACTTCAACCTCGAGATACTTGTCATATCGTGGATATCGATTGCCTGCGCTGGGATATTGGTCTCCAGCGTTAGGCGTGGGGGTTCTGGGCGCTATAGGCGCTATCTTCTTCTTCGGTGGGTGGGTTGGACTTGCAAAAATCTGACATAAATGGTGGTTGACCCCGTTATAGCGATGACACTCGGCCCACAACCGTATTACTGGCCGACAGATGCTTCTTATGGAAGTAGTCCTCCAATTGCGACTCGATCTGGCTGGATGGCTCTTGCGCTGCTTCCATTTGTACTGTGAGTGTAAGGATTCCGAGTATGCAATTCGGTGGCTGACCTCCTTTTAGGGCACTGAGCACTAAAGCCAACATGATATCTGGTGTGACTGGTATTCCTCATGAGAAACTTCAAGTATTCCACCACTGGACTAGCTATGCGATGTTTGTGTTGGCCTTGATTCACACATTTCCTTACATCATCTATCATATTGGGAAGGGGGATATGATGTATCAGTGGAAGACAAGTGTTGTCTACTGGACAGGGGTTGCTGCTCTCATCTCACAGACATATCTAACCCTCATGTCTTTACCATTCATTCGGTAAGCCCACACTGAACCTACCTACTGGGAGACAAACTCTTACCTCTTCCACAGCAATCGATTCTACGAATTCTTCAAAGCCACGCACATCTTCGTGGCGCTAGTATTTGTCGTTTTTTTCTTCCTTCACTGCGATTTCCGACTCTCTTCCTGGTATGGTCGACTCTAATATATCCCGTGCTGACCTTTCATTAACATATATTAGGGACTACTTCATAGCCTCAGGCGTAATCTACTTCCTAAGCCTGATAGCCAGCCACATCCGTACCTATCTAATGCACGGCATCCACAACGCAACCCTCGAACTTCTCCCTGGCGGTCTTGTCCGCGTTGCAGTCCCATCAATTATCAAATGGACTCCTGGCCAGCACGTATTCGTGCGCTTCCTTACATCAGACCTACACTTACTCACCGCCCATCCCTTCACCATCTCCTCCGCATGTCATAATCCAGACGAAATAGGGAAAGCCTCAGAACTAGTATTCTACATCAAGCCGCGCGGCGGCGTTACCGGACGCCTCAGAGCAATGGCAGCCAAGAATCCAGGCTGCACGAAGAAGATCCTGATAGAGGGACCGTACGGCGGCGTCAGCGAGCCTCACATGGCTCAATTCGATACGATCCTGGTGATAGCCGGTGGCTCGGGAGGCGGGTTCTCATTAGCCATGGTAGACGAAGCGCTTCGGCTGACGGGGATGAATGCACCGGCAAGCGAGAAACGAGCAACCTCCAGAAGGAACCTCCAAGTCATCTTCTCGACGCGCGATCACGCCATGGCCGATTGGTACATCGAGGAAATCGAATCACGGTTGTCGGAATCGACCACGTTATCCGCCGGCTCGGACAACGGATTCGAGACTTCAGTGTCTGTGCACGTCACTGACCAGCGGGGATCGGGTATTTCATCGGCTTCAGAGTCTGACGATTTCAAGGGCACAGCTGGCAAGGTACCACCGGCTGAGATTACTACCACGGGGAGTTTCAGTTTGAATGTTCACCGCAATGCTCGACCTGATCTTCCTGCTCTGGTTGCACGTACAGTTTCCATGGCACATGCTCAAGGGACGCATCTTCGGAAAAAGCAGCGGGTTGGGGTTCTGGTTTGTGGACCTGCTTCTATGCTGCATGATACTCGGAATGCGGCAGCTTTGGCGCAGGCCAGGGTGTTGGGGGGTGAGGTTGAGGAGCTGTATTTGCATTCCGAGCCTTTTGTGTAAGTCTTTGTTTGATTTCCTTGCTATATTATGGCGATTGGCTAACTGGGTTTTACAGGTGGTGAGTGCTTTTTGATATGGAGTACCATCTGCTGGATTGATCTTACTCTCTTTCTCTTCTCTTCTACCAAAGTACCTATTTATTGTTCCCGAATACATATGCTTCAATCTAAGACTTATTATTTACGACAACTAAAAAGCAATCGCATATTACTTCATGAAAAAGAGCACTATCCAAAGAAAATCCAAGTTATTAACGGCCAAGACCCTCTAAACCAGTCTAAAGCCCAAGTCTGTACTAAATCACAGGTGAATACACAGCAATCTAAGTATGAATAAATAGTACAGAAGAAACACCCGAAACAGTCACCGGCCAAATATGAAACAAAGTCTGGGGATATGAAACACCGAGGCCAAAGCCTGAAAAAATAAAGAATAGAAGAAAAACGCCGAGCATTAATCCCATAAGGCTGAGTGGAGAGATGAGAAAGAAACGTGAGATCAAAGATCAACCACGAAATGCAAAATCTAAACATTAAATGAGAACAAAATGAAGAGATCATCAGGTCATTAGCCCACCGAAACCTTACCTTTCACACTTCACACCATACTCTTCCTTCATTTGATATTAAATCAAATCCGAATCACTCTCCCCTCTCGACTCTCTTCATCAAGGAATCCCTCATCCGCACATTGACCACACCACCAACACCGTATGCAGGAACAATCTTCCCCATGCGTGCAAAGCAACTAGGTACATAATCGCGACGAATCCGCGCCGCACGTTCCGTCCAATGCAGACCACCGGCTGGCTGTCGGTTATACAGATCTAAGCCGAGAAGGTGCATGGGCGTACTAGCGAACTGCATAGCAGCGGGACAGGCGAATTGCGCGATGCTAGATTTCATGGCTGGGCTTGAAGCGAGGAAGTCTGGGACTGAGGGCGCGATGAGGGCGGGGATATTGAAAGAAGCCCAGATTGTGATGCTGTCGCGGAGACAGAAGAGGGCGTAAGAGACTTTTGGTATTTGGAGGGTTGGTACTGTGGGTGTGGAGGGAGGGAGTGGTGCGCGGAGACTGGAACTATACTTCCGAGCAACTGGGTTTTTGTTTATGGGGCTGTTTCTAGCGGGCGATTCGGAGGGAGGAGAGGCGCCGAACATTTTGGCGAAGCGCGCATCTTTGTAGACACAGATCGTCATGTTGACTATTGTTGTTGCAAAGAATTTGGGGAGGCCTGTGTCGATGACGTTGTAGGGCTGGTTGTGTGTTGTTGATTTGAGGGTGTCGATTGCATTTGCTGTGAGGTAGGTCGAGGTGTATAGGGTGTAGATGAGGATGAATGGAGTGCTGAAGAAGAAGCCGCTGGGTCGAGCGACCATCGATCGGAGGCAGGTTTTTATTGTTTGGCCGATTGGGAAGCCCTTTGAGGCTTTTTCCATGATAGCACTAGAAGGATTAGCCTTGTATTCGATAACAGCACCTAAGAGCTGTAATAGCCACTTACCGATCAATGATGGTGATCAATGGGCAGGTCAACGCGCCGGCTGTTGCGGCGCTAGCGACATCGACACCGAGTCGTTTGCCTAGATCTTTGGTATTCCATGTGGAGTGTTTGCTGGGGGTCTGCCCTTGACGTTCCTGGCCCTGTTCCTGCTTTACCGTCGCCATTGTAAATATTGTATCTTGCGCAACAGCATCCCGATTCATGCTCATATTGTATGGACGAGAGAGAGGCTATGCATTGAGTAAAACGTCACACAAGATAAGGTCAAATGAAACAAAATGAATTACAAATGCAAGATCTGAGAGAGTATTATATTCATCGTTGATCTCCCCAGCTTCGGACGAGAATGACCCGGGCGCGACCCGGCGCCGGCTCTCCGATGCCGGCCCGATAAGCTTATCGGCTGAACGCTGTCCCAAGGTTTCTATTGTTTTGGTCTACATGGTCGAGATAGGACATTATGATATACAACCACAATGGAGTATAGTTTTGCTTCATTATACTCTTATTCTTATTTTGAAATCCCCTAACGCCAAATACCAATATCTTAACTACATATCTAACGAGCTTCAATACCATCCATAGTGACATTGACCGCACCAGCTTGTACCAACTGCAAAAAAAGAAAGAAATTAGCAAAAATCCAAATCATGCAAGGGACACCCATGATACATACCGCTCGTTGCAAGTCGTCAATCAAGTCATCGACATCCTCAATACCAATGCACAACCGGATCAAGTCTTCAGGGAAGGCGCGTTCCGCCCGCGTCTTCGCGTCAATGCTAGCATGACTCATACGGCACGGCATACTGATCAGACTGTTGACACAACCAAAGCTGACACTGATAGCAAAAATCTTGGCACTCTCCACAATGCGCTCGCTAATGGCCGTGTCACCGGTCTCGAACGAGAGCACAGCACCGGCGCCCCGCGCCATGGAATTGTGGAGTTCGTATTGTGGGTGAGATCGCAAACCTGGGTATCGCACCTTGAAACCATGCGACTCAAGGAACTCGGCAATGCGCTGGGCATTGCTCTGCTGCTGGTCCATGCGGACCTTTAACGTCTTCACGCCGCGCAGTAGAAGCCAAGAGTCAAACGGCGACAGGCCGCATCCTGATGCGTTGATCGGGAAGTATAGGCGTTCCCCGAGCTGCAGGTCGTTTACGGCAATGACACCGGCCATCAGATCGTGGTGACCGGAGAGGTATTTGGTGCCACTCTCGTAAACGACATCGGCGCCGAAGTCTAGTGGGTTTAGGAGAAGGGGAGACATCATGGTGTTGTCCACAGAGACAATGCATGCGGGGTTGGCTTCGTGGGCGGCGGTGGCAATTTTTCCAATATCGACGATCTTGATCAGGGGGTTTGTGGGGGTCTCGAGCAGCACCATGGTTGTCTTTGAGCTCAGTACTTCCTGGACCTTCTCGGGATCTGTGGTGTCGACGTGGTGCACGATGATTCCGCCGTTGGTCGAGAGGTACTTAAGCAGACGGTTGGTGCCACCGTAGAGGTCGTCACCAGTGACCACCTCGTCACCAGGGCGGAGAAGTCTTGTAATCACATCCAAGGCTGCCATGCCGGAGGACACCACCAGGGCGCGCTGTGCCGACATGATCTTGGCCAAGTGACGCTCAAGATGTGTGCGAGTGGGGTTCCCGGACCGTGTATAGTCATACTCTCCACCGCCGGCGTTGGAGGTTTGTTTGAAAGTAGCACTCTATGTAATTTCAATATGATTAGTATTCATGTCCAAATCAAAGCAACATTGTGTCGCCAGGGGTGAATCTGTACCTGATAGATAGGAACGCTGCTGGCATTGTATTGGTCACTACCCTCGGTGAAAACCAGCTCGGTGGCAATATTGTACCGGCGACCGGTATGAGGGCTGGACGGGGCAGGGGAAGGTGGAAG
The DNA here is from genome assembly GCF_028827395.1 of Penicillium hordei. Taxonomy (NCBI): domain Eukaryota; kingdom Fungi; phylum Ascomycota; class Eurotiomycetes; order Eurotiales; family Aspergillaceae; genus Penicillium; species Penicillium hordei. Next base: position 7,075,731 of record NW_026623142.1, read on the forward strand.
GTCATTCCCTGACAGGTCAACCTGAGGGAAACCCTTCTTCACACCGCTAGATGACCCTGAAGCAGCATTGGGAATTCCGGATCCTGAGGCCGACATCGCTGTAGCGGGGCAGAAGGAGGGACAGTATGTATGTGCGTGTAGAGAATAATTGAGGATAATTGAAAGCAAACAATTCAATAGATGCGAATATGTTAGAAGTAAAAAGGAGAATAGAAATAAAAATTGGAAAAAGAAAAAGAAACCCCCCAAGCAGTTCACAATCCCCCGGACAAGCTGACTCGTCCCGAGTCGGCGCTGATTCGTTGAGCCACGGCCATTGCGATCTCGTCATCCGCTAGTCCCAATTAGGCATGCAGGTATGTGGAGTTTTTATGAGTCAACATCTACGTTGATTAAGGGATTAAGGGAGTAAGGGAGTAAGGTGTTTCTATATTAATAATGTTAAGATGATATTAAGATTCAACATTTATAGGAGATCGGTATATTTACAACATAAAAGAGGGAAGGCTTAATCGTTATGAATATGGAAACTATAGACATTTGATATCAATGCTAGTATAGCTTGTCTAGCCATTTCAAGAGTTGCGTATTTGTTAAAACAATTTTTGGTGTTGTGTATATCCCTAGCAAAGTAATATATCAATTGAAAGTCAATTAGAAACCATCTACTGCTCTTTCACAATATAGTTATACTAGGACTATGGAGAAAGACTTATCGTTAGTCATCAGACTCGGTCGACAGCACTGCCAACATTTTTACTTCCCTCTGTAATTGCAAATACCCCCTTCAGAGTCTGGAATCTTAAAGAAAAAAGAAACATACATACATACATACATACATAAGATTCTTAAACACCTTACCCAGAGAGGAGCAACAAAAATGACATCGGAATCGGAAGCAGCATTCGCATATCACGAACCATCAACGGAAATAGTCCTCAACTACACCGGATTTCTTTTATCTCTAAACATAGTCAATACATTCCTGGACAAGCTCCTCTACTGTGGATTAATTGGCCAACTCTTCATCGGTGTCCTGTGGGGTACGCCCGGGGCACAATGGTTCGATCAAGAGATAGAAAGAGTGATCCAGCAGATTGGGTATCTAGGCCTGATACTCTTGATTTATGAAGGTAAGTGTGTGAAATTTCTTCTCTACTTGCTGGATATAAGTTCTTACAATAAACAGGTGGTCTGTCAACCTCAATCAAGTCCTTGAAGGCAAACATCCTTCTATCGACAGCCGTTGCCATCACTGGAATCTGTGTCCCAATGGGCTTGTCATTCATTCTCAAGGAACTTGTGTCAGCAACATTTCTTCAGTCCTTCGCTGCCGGTGCAGCGTTGAGCGCAACTAGTCTCGGCACTACCTTTACCATCCTCTCAACCACGCAGCTAACAACTACAAGGCTCGGCACAGTCACCACTAGTGCTGCAATGCTAGATGATGTCGTTGGACTGGTCATGGTCCAAATTATCTCAAATCTAGGCGGAAGTGCCGCCTCATTCAGTACCGTGACTGTCATTCGACCTGTTTTTGTTTCTATCGGGTTCGCTGTTGGTCTTCTATTGCTGTGTGCATTCTGTTTACAGCCCGGATTAAAAAAATCGCTTGCTTGCAAAGCCAAGTTTCCAGCTTTTATAGGAACCGCACAATTTGCTTTTATTGCGCAGACGTGTGTGTTAGTTGGAATCGTGGCTGGTGCAACGTATGCTGGAACTTCGAGTCTCTTTGCTGCCTACCTTGCTGGAGTAATTGTCTCTTGGTTTGATGGGCTGGTAGTTGAAGCGAAAGCACCAATTCCTGCCTTTCATGCTGATGCATCTCATGTGCAAACTTCCAACCACCAAGGAAGCACACAGAATAGCAAGAACCGGCGTACTGAAGAGACACCCTCTTCGCCTACGCAACATCCCCGAGAGGCAGAAATAACCGATAACGATACACCTACAGGTGAACTGATCTACAGCAAATATTATAAAGAGCCGGTCAACCGAATCCTTCTCCCTCTTTTCTTCGTAAGTCCTTTCATTTGATTTAAGAAGGACGTACTAACATCAGTAGGCATCGATTGGATTCGCAATTCCCATAACCAAGATGTTCTCAGGTCAGGTTGTATGGCGTGGGATTATCTACGCCATGCTGATGGCAATTGGAAAAATGATCACAGGCCTATGGCTCGTTCGATTCTCTCCCCGCCCTGTGTCCGGTCTAATCTCTATCGTCAAGAAACCATTTATACATGCCAGCTCGTACTGTGCGAGTCCTCGGAGCATCAGCAGAAAGTTGAATCAAAACAAGAAAGCCAAACAATGGCCAGGCACTCAAGATGGCATTGCAAATGTTTCAACTCCCGATAATGCCAAAAACGAGCCTCAATCAACGAACAGATCCCCTACATCCACTTCCCGCCCCGGTTCTCGCATCTCACTCCCCCCAAAACCAAAGTCCCTGTACCCGCCTTCTATCCTGGGGTTGGCAATGGTCGCCCGAGGCGAAGTGGGATACCTCATTGCTTCGATTGCCGAAAGCCAAGGAATATTCTCCCGTGAATATTCAGAAGGACCATCTGAGATATATCTAGTGGTCATCTGGGCAATCTCGCTCTGCACATTGATCGGTCCGATCTTGGTCGGGACTCTAGTTAGACGTGTAAAGAAGCTGCAACAGCTAAGGGGCGATATGGGGTCTGATCCTTTGGGAGTTTGGGGCATTTAATTATCTCGAATACAGTGAGCGATGACCATGCTGTATTGAAGCCCAAACAGGATTGATTCCATTGATACATATACAATAATTATTTTGGTAGTCATGGCATTTATGATCCTAATGTACACAAACACAGCCGCTTAGCCACCCATCTCCATGATCCGACCATTCTTGATATGAGTCATGGCGCTCCGGGAAATGGGATCCTTCTTGTCGAAAGCCGCCTTCCTGCATTCCGCAGGAGCCCAGGTCGTGATGTCCTTCGAATCACCGCCCATACGCCCATCGTTGTTTTTCTTCAGCTTTGCAAATGCCTTTTTCCAGCCCCAGGGATCATTGGAATTAGCCGTAGCCTCGGGAAGCTCAACTGCCTCACCAGACGACTGCTCGTAGTGCGGGTGGTTCAAACCATGAACTGTGACATCGTGCTTAGAGGCATAAGCTTTGAGATTCGCATCCTGGCCATCCCAGTCGATACCGTACCCTTTGACATCAACAATGAAGCGGATGAACAGACCGATAATGGCCCCGATGTTCTTAACTTCAGAGTCCGACTTGAAGAGATCGTTTCGCTCCAGAGTAGCAAGCATAGTAAGAAACATCGCGACGAAGGCGATAAACGTCGCATTCACGGTCTCCGTCTTCACAGCTATATCCCACTCGTTAGCATTCTGTCAACACTCAATATTCTGCTGGGAGCCAGTGAGAAAAACCCAGCCATCGACATGATAGCATCCATTTGGAAATACAGCCCCGTCGCTTCACAGATGGCCCACTGCATCTTCCAGTCACCAGCAGCCTCATCAAAATCCATGAGCAGGTTCTCCACCAGCTCCATAACGGCATATCCAAAGAAGTCATTGTAGACATGCATCTCAAAGTTATCCGGGTCGCGTACGGTAGTACCATGCTTCAGCGCGATCCACTTGGCCACGCCGGCGTTCGTGAAGATCCATTTCTCTCGTGGATGCTCAGAAGCAGGCTTGAGGGTAGTGGCATCGTCCGCCTCCTGGTATCGAATCAGCCATCGCCGGCACTAGAGAATGATCCTTTCTCTCAATAGCAAGTCACTAACCGCATCATCTTTCTTCTTCTGCTCTATAGACTCCTCATCCTCAGACTCATCCTCTTTTTGTTCCGTATTCCAAGGCGCGCATCCCAGACAAATATAAGTAAAAGCCTTGACTGGGTCGCGGGTTCGCAATCTGAACTCCGAGTCTGCGTTGCGGGATACAGAGACAGGGGCCCATCGCTTATTTAGTGCACGCTCAGTTTCCATGTCTACTTCAGGGTTGGTTGCTGGGCCTTTTGGACTTCTTTGCGCCACTAGCGGCGGAGTCGGTTGGTTTTCTCTAGGGAGACATAATGGAAGATTATGAAACTGAGTAAACGGAATAGAAGAAAAGGGGACCAATTGGTTTTAAATTGAAATAAGTTGAGTTGACTCTTTTGGATAGATACGGGTGACGCGTCAAGTCGCGTTGCCCGTCCAGCCCCAGGATCATTTCCAGTTGCATCTAGGCCGATCAGAAGCCGACTTATTTTACTCTACCAATATAACTATTGTGGGTAGAATGATACAAATCAATATATAAAGACAAGAAATTGAAATTCGTATACTCCATCCCAACTCCCTCTGCATGCCAGTCCATGACGTTTCCCAACATGACCCAAATCAGAGAACAGAAGACACAAGAAAATACCAAACACTACCAACCTCACCCAGACATTCATAAACCAGACCGTCCCTAAAGACAGAACGGACGAAAAAAACCTCACGACGCCGCAGCCGAACCCACCTCGCCCCGAAAGCACTCCGTTTTGCCACCAGAAAAAGAAAGGAAAGCTCCAAAAAATGACAGTATATACCAGCAGAGCAATTATATTAGAGTCTGCAAAGGAAACCACAAGCGTACATTATACTCCAGAGGCCCCCGAGTACACTCTCAACAGCTAAAGTGTACGTAACAACATAAATATGAAGCGCAACATATTCCAGATCGTGATTGTTCATGCCGCCAGATCGCCGAAACCGCCGTTGATGCCGAAGAATTGGAACCTGTTCAATGTTAGCAAGAGAATGTCCAAAAAAAAAAAAAAGAGGATACTAGAATCACAAGTTCTCGGGAGACATACCAGTCCTCGACATTCAGCGTCGTTGGCGCAGTCGGCCCGCTACGAGAACTACTACTCCAGGTATCATTGTCCTGGCTAGCAGCGTCCATCGCGGCTCCACTCATAGTGCCATCGAGACCATGCATGGGCGGCCAAGCTTGCTGATGCTGGCCTTCCATGCCGAACATCTGCTGCGGTGGGTTGGGGTGCATTCCCATCGCGCCTGGCAGTCCAGACATTATCGGCGGGCTACCATGTGAGATAGACATGCTACGGCCCGAGACGTGCTGCGGCTGGTTGTTCATCATGGGGCTGGGGCGCGTGGCCATGCCCGGGGGCATTTGTGATGGGATCTGGAGGGATGGGTCGACTGTAGCGGGCTGGGGTGGCGATGTCAGCTCCGGGAAGAAGGCGGTGCCGTCTGGGAAGAGTTGGTCGGGTTGAAAGTTCTCCCAGAGGGAGGGGGAGAGATTGGGCGATGTGCGGGTTACTAAGAAGAAGTCGGGGGGTGTGGCGGGTAGAGAGAATTGGCCGTTGAACGGGGTTGTAGGCCTGGTGTTGGCTCGGGAATTACCCGTGCCGGTGATTGGATCGTGAGGACCGCGGTGGGTGTTTGGTGATTGTTGGCCACCGAGAAGGGGTTGGTTCAGTTCCCGGGAGGGCGTGACAGCGGGTGTCTGGGGCCGGGAGCGCTCGTATGACACGGGAGGTGTGGGCCCGCCACCATTTGGCATGCCAATATCCATATCGTCGAATTTGCGTTTCGGCGGGTCATGCCTCTTGGAGGAAGATGATTCGCCGTGCCGCGTGCGCTGATGCCTCCGGCCTGCAGCTTTCTGCAGTCGTTCTTCCAACACCTTGTTTCCGAGAATAGACTCGAACAAGGTATTCACCATCTTCGCCACCAGCCAGACCTTTGATACATCCTTGAGGGCTAGCATGCAGACGTTGATTCTTTCCTGGCAAGTGGCCACGATCGAAGGAACTGAGGAGCGCATTTGGTAAACGTGCATAATCAAGGCTGAGAATAGACTGTACACAATAAAGGCAGGCGTATATCGGATCTCCCCATGCGCCTGTAGGTTCTCAACAATAGAGGTAATCATGCCTGCGGCTTGGAAGGCAATTGTTCGCGATGGATAAGCCATTTCTTCGACCCTGTAGTTATTGGGTGCGGATGAGGCAGGCGGCATATGGGCCCTATGAAGGAGACAGAGCGTAGTGTAGTAATTAGAGTGCAAGAGAGCCGCCCAGAAATGATGCCGAGAGCGTTGCCAGCATACTTCTTTAGGACAGTTCTGCAGCCAATCGGCCAGTGCCATATCCGAGTGGGTGAGATCCATTGCATTCATACGCCGTGACTTAGAAGCCACAGAATACTGCTGCGACAGAACCAAGCCCATGATCTCGCACAGCTTGACATACTGCAGGAAGAACTGGACATGAACAGGGTCTGCTGGGTATTCGGCAACCATGTCGAGCTCATCCTCGATGAAATCGTCCTCCGTCACCATCTCAACATCCGAGTCATCTGTATTAATTCCAATCGGTCGTCCCAGTGCGACGGCGACAGATCGATCCCGAGTGAACAGGGTCCACCAGATTCTCTTCCACAGTCTTTTGTCTGGTTTGTTAAGCTGGGACATTTCGACGCTGCGGTGCATTCCAGAGCCCTGAGCTACCACCATAGCGACCCGTGTCCAGTAGAAGACGTTCTTAGTGACATCTGTGACTAGTCAGAAAAGCCATTAAGATAGATTAGTATGGATTGCAAACTCACCTTCCGGTCCCTCCCAGTACCAACCCAAAAGCACTAATGCCTGTACGATAGTGACACGGTCATCCTCATAGTTAGCATCATACAGCGCCTTGGCACGCTTATAAAAGGTCATAGCCGCAGGGGTGGTCGAGCCATTCGCATCCATAAGCTGCTGGTTAGTGCAAACTCTCGATCCTGCCAGCAGAATCGCCTGCAGCAGTAGTAACGACGGTGGGTTCTTGGGGTCACGGTAGTGACGCATGAAGCGACTCTTATTGATAATCGGCACAACGGGGGCCACCCATTTGAAGTAGGCGTCGACCAACTCATCACACAGCGGTTTGGGCGGAAGTAGGAATGCGCCCCGCTGGTGCAGAATATCAATTTCCAAGTTATCCAAGTCCGTCAACCGGGCGCGGGATCCTCTGACATTCGGTGGAAGCGGGTAGTGCACGACATCTGCTGTTCCATGACGGTCTTGAACCAGAAGAGACAGATTCGACGATTCGCCCAAGTACGCCACCCGGCCAGCTTCTTTTATCGGAGCACGCGCAAACTTTGGCTTCATAAATTGGGCATAGGCGTTATTGGCCGAAGCTTGTTGGGCGGCTTCAGCCTCGGAAAGGGCAGTATTGGGCATGCCGTCGACGCCCATCAGGTTGTTCCGGTATCCAAAGGCATTGCTCTTTTCATCCGAGTCCGGACTTTTCTTCTTGTCCCTGGATACAGAGACAGAGCCAGATACTGAATTTGCTCGCTCCTCGGTGCTCGTGGGTCGGAAGTGAGAAGCTGCAGCGTCGACGACCGAGGCAGTTTGCGGTGGACTGTCATCATACTGAGTATCTTCCTTGCTCTTGTTCTGGTTGTTCTTTTTTCGTTTCGGAGACGGGATCTTGCACTCGATAGAGAAAGCGACACAATTGGTGCAGGGTACCCCGAGACTGGCTGCATCACATCGAACCTGGGGCGACGGGAACGGTTAGAGTGTGGATTCAAAAAAAAAAAAAAAAAAGGACAAGATCGAGGGCAAATTCACCTTGCGAGCATGACATGTCTAATTAAATCGAAAAGAGAAACATCAGCTACATTTTTCCAAATCCAAGAAGGGGAGAGAGAGAATCTATCGCGATAAGAAACCGAGCCGAGGTGCGTTGAGAACCTCGGCCCCAGAGTCGCGTCTCCCTAAAAACCCAGACGTACCTCGCACGCGCGTGATGCACGTTGTCTAGGATTAGATAAAACGAATTAGCAAGCCCACAAAAATGCTTAACTTGTAGAGTTTCCCTCCAGGTACCAGGGAAGTGAAGAGCCGAGAAAAAAAAAACCCTGTCCCTCATGCTTTGCGCCCGCACCCTCCCCCGCGACAATCCGTTTGTCAGACCAGAACACCGTGTCGCCAATATCCCCCCAAAAGAAAACCAAACAAGTACCAGAAAGAACTGGCTTACCTTCTGAAACTCAGTGGTTGGCCTTGTGGACCATTGCGCACCGTAATGCCCGAAGTCCCCGTCGAGCCCGCGTTGCTCGGAGCCGGGCTGGTGTGATTGTCCGATAGCTGGTCGGTATAGAATTCAGTGGTACTCATTGCCACACAGTCTCTCCATCCAGGAATGCAGACTTGATCAAGTCGGAGGAGAATTGGGGCGATGCGCTCGGAGGGGAAGGGGAAGCGATACGATATAAAGTGTGTCAGGCGGGAGTATACGGGGTACGGTGTATAAAGAGGATAAGAAGGATCTTGAACACGGCGAAAGACGCCACGCGATCAAGGAAAACAGAACAATCAAATAAGAAAAAATACCGGGGGAGGAGGGGGGGGGGAGGAAAGAGGGAATATCAAAAGTTGGGGTGAAGTTGTGGCAATATCAAGTTCCTGGTGGAGTTTCTATTTGGTCAGCATTTACCTACGTTACCTTAGGGTATATGTATAGTTTATTCGTATAATATTATAATATGTTATGATATATAATTATATCAGATATTCTCTATATCATTCCCTTCTATTCCCTGCTCTCTACGTCTGCAAAGTAAAAGAAAAAGAACGAAAAGGGGCAAAAAAGGTAAGCCTAAGAACCCAGTACCATATGGCGCAGGAGTTCACACCGAACCCTCATTGACTAAGCACTAACTCGGTGTTTGGAGTACGAAATAATAATAAAATAAAATAAAAAGCCACCAAATATGCACTGTTGGAACCTGTTGGAACGGGGGCCACAAAAAAACATGGAGAGATCGACGGATGGGGGTGGAAGACCGATGGAGGTAGCATTTGGTGGAATGCTTCTTTATGGGACGTAGGAACTACTATATATTCTACGTATCGGCAAGCCCGGGAGGAAGTACAATAATCTACAATAATCTGCAAAGTACAACGGAGTACATATGTGCAATATAACTCTTAAAGTGCCAATCCCTAATCCCCCATTGCCAATCCTTTGGGACCCCAGACGCTAAACCGGCCCACTGCGTGGAAATACCATTGCTTCAGCCTCGTTCGGGTTCGGGGGGATCGTCCCGACTAAAAGATTGGTTTTTTGGGTAGTTGGCCATTTGGCCATGGCGTGGAAGGTCCCCAGATCCTGCATTAGCTTCACGCCTTCAATGGGTAAAATGACCACGGCCAGAGCCTACCGCCACGCGGGAGGCGGAGGTGTGGAGGGGGGAATCGACGTATGGTTTCATGTCGGGGATTTCTCCCAGGCCTGAACTCGGAGACAATATTCGGTCACGGGCTAGATTAGCGGGATGTGCGGTTGTATATGCTGTGTGACCTGCTACTGCCCACTGGCCACCGCTTAATGTATATGTGTATAAGGTGGTTTTTTTTTTCAGTAAACTAGTAGACTTGGGGTACGTTTTTTTTTTTTCTCTTGACATGTGCTAGTGTTCAAACTGTTTCAGACATATTAATTAAAAGGTACGGAGTACTTCGTACTCCGTGTGTGTAGCTGTAGATCATAACTGATACCCTCGAACTCAGCATCAAAGACAAGCGGTAGAATTGCGGGGGAGAAAAGAAAACACGGGGACGAAAATGATCAGGGGAAAAGTTGCGGGGGAAATCTCAATGAGCTACTCGATCTCATCGATATAAATTCTTCAGTGATGGAGTACAACGGGGAAAACCTGGAATGGGCGCCAGCTTGTGATGCCTCGGCAACTTTGAGCTTCGACCAATGAAAGTGCCCCGTTAGTCTATTTCCGTTCACGCCACTCTCTGTTGCTAAATGTACGGAAAGAACACATTGTCAAACACCAGGTTTTTTTTTTTGGGGGGGGGGGGGGGGGTTTTGTTTTTTCTCTCTCTTTTACTAGGCCCGTTCGCCGGAGATCCCCGGGGGTGAAACGGTTGTGCTTTGGGATCACATTTGTAGGGGTGCGGATCGGGAGTAAATGGAAGTCCGTGAGACGGTGTATGTTGCCAAGTGAAATAGTAATATAAATCAAATCTTTAAGAGGACTCTAAATTAGTGCCATTTACTCTGTACAGTCGGCTGGATCATAAAAAAAATATAATACATGGAAAAGACCAATTAAATATGAATATAGCCCTATGCAAGTGATGTCGTGGGCAGGGGTCCCTATGTGTGCATTATACTAGTTTCATATCCCAACTATGACCACCCGTTCTTTCCTGATTTACCCTTGCCCTTACCCTTGGGCTTGGATTTGGACTGTTTGGTCCCATTGGACAGGGCTTTCTTCGGCTCCTTGCGGTCCTCGTGGCCACACTCTGTGACTTCTTCGATAGTTTGGACCACGGCAGCCCCAACGGCCGGCACAGTCGGGGCAAAATCCACACCGCTGACAAATTGCTCGCTGAGGAACTCGAGACCCGCCACGAAGGTGCAGAGAGCGCTTGCAATACAGAAATGGCTGATGGTCATGCCAATGTCGAGCCACGAGCCCTCATCGCGCACCATGAAGAAGAAGTTGAGGGTCATGATGTCTGAGATTGCCATAACAACCATGAAGAGCGCGCTGGGGGGTACCTCCAGGCGGCGGTTAAGAATGCCTAGGTTGGCACTGATAATGGCGAAGGGGATAAGGATTTGGAGAATCAAGAGCGCGGCTTGGGCAAAGGGGTCGAAGACGGGGATAAGGCGGCGAACGCTGTCGAGGGAGAAGGTCGAAATGGAAGCCACATTTCCAGTGCTGAAGAAAGCCGATTGCAGGAGGAAAAAGAAGAAGAGGGCCACGCGGACGTCGGAGAGAGTAAGGGCACGGTAGTAGAAAGTTTCACCGTCGACGGTCGTCACCCCGGGATTCTTGGGTTTCTCCAAGGCGCCTGCTGTATGGATGTAAATGGCATGTTCCAGGCGAACCCATGTCACAATGGTCATGCAGAATACAAAGTAGAACAGCCCTTCCCACGAGATTGTGAGAATGATAAATGTTGGCGAGAAGGTCAAGAAGATGATCATGAGCCGGTGCAGATAGTGGCTATTTGGATATAGACGGTGGAAGAATGGAAGCGTGAGAGAAGCCACTGAAACTTGGTTAGCATTTCTCAGTGAAGGTGCATTTTGCGGTCCTAGGGCACACGGCTGTGTGAACATACCTAGCACAACCCATCCAACTACAATATTTCCAAAAGGTAGGCCTTGGCGGGCCTGGAGAGAGAGTACGGATGATCTAGTGACGATGACAGCAAGCAGAACCATGCCAAGCTGAATTCCCATGATGATCCGCGACCCGACCCGACCAATAGCATTTGATTCTTTGGATTCCGGATCGCGATGCCCGATGATAGCGTCCTCAAATAGCAAATATAAGATACCAGTGAGGAACATGAGCAAACCACCATATGTACTGCACACAAATTAGCCACATGAAGATAGTTGTCGGAGAAAGGACACTTACATTGTATCAAGGTTTTCAACCTTAATTACTGGGAGAAGAGTGAACGAGCTCATCAAACCGCAACCAAGAACCCAAGTTGTAGACAATAACACATGGCTGCGAATGAACCTAAAGCCATGGATAACAGGCCATAACGCGCCTAAGGCAAAGCAGACGGTGAAGATTTCGCGATGGAAATACGATCGTACCATCGCCTCCATCACACCAAGGAATGCCAGTAGTTGAAGTCCAAACTTGAGATATCCAGTGAAAGAGTGCACATGGCCCAATACAATCTGACGACCGGCAATCAGAGCCTTACGGCGTGCGAAAACCTCTTCCCAGAAATAAACCGGGAAGAATGCATAGAAGTAGTAGCGCCAGGATGAGCCTTGGTAGAGGAATACTGAGAACAAGGCGACCAGGATCGACGAGAAGAATGAGATACTCGCCGTCGTCCGGTGGGAGTCTGATGTCCCATGCAAGACGTGCAGATCAATAACCGTGGTCAGCGCATACGCAATCCAACCCAGGTATCCAATAGAGACAATGGTCCGCAAGAATAGCCAGTCGTAGGTTTGCAGGTAGCGCAGACCCTCGAGAGCAACACGAAGAAGCTCGACAGACACCACAATAGCCTCCTCGTGATCACCATTGGAAATGAGTGCCTCAATCCTTGCCAGTCTGCCTTCAATCGAATTCTCGTGGTAGCCCGATAGAGGCTCATAAGGCACATATCGGATCACCGCGTCTCTCTTTTGATCTTCTTTGACGTGGTACATCTCCAGAACCGCCTGTGTGTTGGCGAGAGCAGCCAGCGCCTTTTCCTTGGGGCTCGCATTGAGATAGTCCAGCGGCAATTGACCAACGGAGTTGACGGGGAAGTCAAGTCCGACCAGATAGGCCATGAGCGCGGCAACATCGGCCTGTGCTACATCGTGTCGACGGACCTGGTCGAATCCCCAATCCGCCGAGAAACCATCTTCATGGCCCGCGGCAATCCCGGTAGCGGAGAGCTGGGGTTGCGCGACGCCAGATCCCCAGACAACCAACGGTGTCCGCGTGTTATCCGGATGACCGTCACCATGGCTGCCCGTGTCACTCATGCCATGGTCTGCGGTGAACACGAACGCCGTTTGATCGTCTCCGTAGAAATCTTCTACTAACTTTGCGACGGCCTGGACTCCTTGATCCACCACCTTGATGTTGTGTAGGTATTCGTTCGAGTAGGGCCGGAAAGAGTGGCCGGTAGTATCCAGTCCAAGCAGGTGGAGGAAAAACACCAATTTGTCGTCCCGCAGTTTCCGGTCCAGTTCCGGGTCAGTCTTTGCCGATTCGAAGAGGTCATGGACCTTGGAGAAGACCCAAGTATCCAGATGCGTCGCATCGACAGTGAAGTCCTCCGCTTCTTCACTATACATCTCCGCATCGACCCTGCCCGGCACGGCGCCCTCCTTGAACATTGGCAGGATATCGGGGCTGCCCCAGCTCCAAGTGTGCCGACTCTGGTTGAACACACTGTCAAAGTTCACCGGGTTCATCTTCCACCCCGTGGTGACTGAAGACACATCCTCATAGAGACCTGCGATAAGCGCAACATGACCTGGTCGTGATTCGGTGGGGACGCGGGTGTGCGAGACACCGAATGTTCCGTGGGAGAGGACTTTCGAGCGGATAAAGGGGGACAGGCGAATCAACTCGTTGTTTTCTGGATCGGCGTCGGGGGACGGGTCAGGGAAAGCTTGGAAGGCCTTGTCGGCGCGTAGGCCGTCGGCGACAAAGAGGACGAGACGTTTGGCAGGTGCGGGAGCTCCGGATGGTCGCTCGACACCATATGATCGCATTCCACTAACAATTGGACTGACGAAATAGATATCAAAGATTGAGTATGTATAGATCAAGTGGAAGACCACGGCGAGGGCAAGAAACCCAACACGGCCGAGACGCGCCATGATCTATGTCTCCTAGATACTCAAGTGTTAAAAGAATGGAAGTGGTCCACTGCCACAAGAAAAGGTAGGAAAATTCGCAAAAAAAAGGAGATATGAAGGTCAAAGAGACAACACGTCAACCCCGTCAACTTTTGAGACGCATTGGGGAACTTGGCGGTGAGAGCCAATCACAGGCCTCCTTTTGTTTACTCTGCATCTCAAATAGTAGTATTTTCCAATTGGCACTTAATTCCCGATCGAAGCTTTGTGCTGTATTTATCAAGCTGAAAAATGCACATTGACGTGAAGCTATCGAATATAAAGATGTAGAAAGATATGTAGTGCTTATATAGTAGGTGTGGGGGTTTATCCCTCTGAGAGGCTCGGAGATAAAGGACATATCATAGTAAGATGGTATTTCGCCGATGAACATCTCAAACCCGAGTGTTAATCTAGTAGTAGTAGCCTATAAAATGATGCTCTCGAGAATACGAGTGGCAACGAGGCGAGAACTTGAGCCTTGCAATTTGTTAGAGGACCTTGCGAAGCATGTTTCACGAAGGGCCCACTGGCTGACGTTTCCTACGTACAACGTAGGCATACAATGATACAAGGGATTGATTAACGACCTTGGAAGGTGGAATTGTTAACATAGATGTTATTGATTATTGAAACAACATGACATCCCTAGTCCCGAACAAACTCCATGAAAATGAACAGACTCTAAAAAAACAAAAAAAAAACCACACAAAAGACTGATATTTAGCATCAGCGACGCTATTGCGCTGGAAGAGACCGCCGCTTTGTGAGGGCATCAATGACTCGCGTATAAAACTTGGCTGCTTGTCCGCGGACGAAGGTGATGTCCACGGTCAAAAAGTCTGGCAGCAAGTTGACCAGGTCGCGATCACGATTAGGGTCCAAGTGAGGCAGGTATTGGAACTCAGTTTTGTCATAATCAGCCGAGGCCTTTGGCACAACAAGATGGAAATGAAGGGCTGCAAGGAGGTCAGAAAAATGCCCTCAATCACGAGGAAATCGAGCAACTTACTTCCGTTGATTCCAGTCTGGATACAATCGTATAGGTAATCCGACTCTCTGTTCTTGACATCACGAACAATCAATCCTGTTAAATCGCTGTATAAATCTTCTTTTAATTGGGCGAGCTGGGAAGCCTGCGCCGCTTCGGCGGTTGCAGCTGCATTAGCCCGGTTGGCGGCGCCACCCTTGATGGCACTGCCAGGGACCTTTGCTGCCCCCTCGAGACTGGCAGCTGTGTTCCGCGCCGCAGCGAGCTTGGTCTGCAAGGCTTTGACTTCAGACTGGGCAGATGCAAGCTGTTCCTGGGCCTCGTCAGCGGTAGATTTGAGTCGAGCCAATTCATCATCACGGTCTTTGAGTTGCTTCTGGAGTCCGCGGCTTTGCAGTCCTAGCTTTCGCTGAGTATCGATTTCGGCCTTGAGCGAAGCGACCAATTCATTTGATGCTGAGGATGTATCAATTCATATACCCTATCGGCTATAATACAACAGAAGAGCATACCTTTAGTAACAGTCTCGCTTTGTTTTCGCAGTTTCTCCATGTTGGTGTTGGCTTCGACAATCCCAATCTCCCGTAGATTGCGATATTTACTCTCCAAGGCATCATGCTTTTTGGTCAGTTCACCCAGCCTGCGTCTCAGCTCTGGGTCTCCACCCTGCTCGAAGTCGGTGCCTCCAAGCTTGCGTTTACGAGGAGAAGGATCTTGCGAGTTGCGTAACATGGATAGCCGAGAGCGAGCGTTCTTCACGGGGGACATCGATTTGCGATGATAAGCCGGTTCCTCGTGAATGATATTATCTACAACCTCCGCTGCGGGTTGCTCGTTCTGTTGAGATTCTTTAACTTCAGGTTCCTTTCCTCCCAGGCTCGCTGCACGAGCAAGAGGGCTTGTTTCGGCTTGTTCTGCGTGGGGATCCTGAAAACTAACGTGTCGAGAACCACTTGGGGTAAACTGAAATTCTCCATCTGTGTGGGGTTGTGTGCTGACTGCACGAGGTCGTCCTCGACTGCGTGTTGGGGCAGCCTTTGCGGCCTTGGGCGGCTGCTTCTTTGTGTTCCTTGGGACAAACGGGTCTTCATTCTCCTGGTTGTCTGCATCCTCCTGTTCTGATACCATATCCTCCATCTCGGTTGCCTGTGCGGATGTTTCAACGTCTTGCGCTGCACGGCTGTTTCCTCTAGGTCGTCCTCGGCGGGCGGGCTTTTTGTTTGCAGGGGGTTCCGGCTCAGCTGCGGCTACAGCTGCTTGCTGCTTTCTTGTTCGAGTAGTAGGTTTGGTAGGTTTAGTCTCGGTCACATTCTCGTTTGAGGTACGCGGTCTGCCTCTCCGTTTTTTGGCGGGAGGCTCGTGAGTTTCTTGTGTTCCTGTCGCTTCAATTTGCATGATGTCTTCATCATCTGAGCCCAATAGACCAGAAAGTTTGGGAGGAGCTTTCCGTTTGGGCATTGTGCAGGTGTACCTAAGTATAATTGTTTGATGACAATTGCATACTCGCGGGACGCGACAACAACACCTGGGCACCCCGAACACCGCCTTCTCCGCCTTACGACATGTGACTGGCATCCCCCCGAGTCCCGCGCCACAAGCTGCCCGAATGATCTTCAGCGACTCGGTTGTCTTGTCTTGATCCTGGTGAACTTCAATTCACTTCTGTTCATCTTTAATTTTTTTAATTTTTTTACTTAGAGATTCTTGTTTACGCCATCATCGCACTCTATCTAATCATTCCCTTATCGCCATGGCTTCAGCCGGTGGCCGAAGATGGCAGCAGTTCTTCCAAGAAATGGTGATGGTTGCAGGCACTGTGAGACCGTTCCTGTTTCAGATAGGACCGAATGCTTCTAATACTATTATAGTCTGCGTCCGCATATTTCCTCATTCGCTACCTTCTATCACGCCTTGATTTCGACCCAGAGAGCCAGAAGAAGGAGGAACAACGACAGAAGTCCGCCGCCATCATACGCCGATTGGAAGGCGGGAATGAATCGGATGATGACACACCGCGGAAAGGTGCCAAACGGGAGAAAGGGCAACGAAAGAAAGAGCTTACCTTGAACCAATACGAACAAGCGATTGCGATGGATGTTGTTGCGCCAGAGGATATCCCAGTGTCATTTGAAGATATCGGCGGACTTGATGAAATCATCGAGGAATTGAAGGAATCAGTCATTTACCCCCTGACAATGCCTCATCTCTACGCTTCCACGTCGTCCTTGTTGACCGCGCCTTCTGGGGTTCTCTTATATGGTCCGCCTGGCTGCGGAAAGACCATGCTTGCCAAAGCTCTAGCATCAGAGAGTGGAGCATGCTTCATCAACTTGCACATTTCAACGTTGACAGAGAAGTGGTACGGCGACTCCAATAAATTGGTCAATGCAGTGTTCTCACTTGCGCGCAAATTACAACCTGCGATCGTCTTCATTGATGAGATTGATGCTGTTCTTGGAACCCGGCGAAGTGGTGAGCATGAAGCAAGTGGTATGGTGAAGGCAGAGTTCATGACCCACTGGGATGGTCTTACATCGGCAAATTCGACAGGAGAGCCCCAGCGGATTGTTGTCCTAGGAGCAACCAACCGCATTCAAGACATTGATGAGGCCATTCTCCGAAGAATGCCCAAGAAGTTCCCAGTGACCCTTCCTCCAATTGCCCAGCGCCTTCGCATTCTCAGCCTGATTCTCAAAGACACGAAAGTTGATCGCGATAATTTCGACCTGCACTATCTTGTCAAGACTATGGCTGGTATGTCTGGTAGCGATATCAAGGAAGCATGCCGAGACGCGGCGATGGTTCCTGTACGAGAGCTTATTCGAGCAAAAAAGGCCAGCGGAATGCAAATGGATGCAATGGATCCCCAAGAAGTTCGTGGTCTTCGCACGGAAGATTTCTTCTCTCGCGCCGGTGGTGTCAAGGTCATTCCTCAGCCTGCTCCATTATCCACCCCAGCCGACAAAGTCTCCGAGAAGGAAGATGGAGACTGGAGTACTGCGTCTGAAGCCACATCAGAAGCCGAGACTCGACACTCTGTGATGGCTGAGCCGCCAGAGTAAATGTGAGATACTTTCGGTCACCTTGTTGATATTTATTCTCCCCCTTGTCCCGCAGCGCGAAGACTTGGCATAATCTACTGGACATGCCAGACTCTGGATTAGTGAATGGCTATCTTGTCTTTGATTTAAGGATCTTTTGTTCTAGTATGGCCAGCTTGTTGATAGAATTTCGAATGTCATATGTACAATGGGTTCGGATACAACAATCTAATACAAATCTTTCTCTCTAATTACTCTCTAATTGTGACCTTATATTGTTCCTATTTGATCGCAATTTATATGTGGAGGCAGATATCCTCGGGGCCGACAAAGTACCCGGGGTACACACGAATAGGTGGCCTTGACCGGGCAACGTCATGTACCGCTTGCCGAGCGGCGAAGTCACCTGTCACCAGAACTTGCTACATTGCAGGAGCATTCTAGTTCCTCGGACTCTATACTCCATAAAGACGAATAAAAAAAAGCAACCAATCCTGTCTTTTAAATTCTCTCAATTATTCTAATTATCCTAATTCTCGTGGACAATTTGTCCTGCTCTTTAATTTACTCCACGTTCAAAAGGTGCGGGTCGTTATCGTCACACCTCCTTAGCCTCCTATCGCCTATCCTCCCTCACCTCACTCTCTTATTTTCCATACCTTCCCAAGGTTTTGTTTGTTGTTGGAACTCTTTGCTTTATATTCTGAATATATGATCGAACGTATCCTGTCGTGATCCTAGTCAAAAGGCCACGAATGCGAGTCCGGGGGTGGATGACGAATGGGTTTCTCCTAGATCAACTCTGATGGCAACTGGTGCCTTGGCGGTACACACTTCTAAGGGGGCTTTTATTTTGCATCTTTAAACCCATTTGCTGAACTCACAGGAATGAGTTCTCAAAACAGCTGTGTCAATGCTTCCCCAAGCTCCAACACACTCAGCGCAAGCACAACTTCAACCTCTACGGTTCGATCGCGTCCTCGCCGCTTAGTTTCATTCATGGACGACGAAGACGACAGCAATCCTGTTACGAACTACTCCTACCAGGACGATGCCCAGCCCTTTTCCTCGGGCTTGTCAACGACTCTTGCGCCCTCCGAGGGTGGAACGACTCGGTCCCGCGGAGCGACTCCCTCGCCATTGTCATCCCGCGGAGCGTCACCACTTCCAATCAAGCACCTATCACGCGCGACCGAATCGATCAATCGTGGTGCTCGCAGTGGGCCAACATCGTTTCCTTGGAGTGGGTCATCAAAGGCCTCGTCGTCGGGAGGTGCTGCGGACTTTCTGGACTCCTCGTGGTCCTCTCTTCAAAACCTGGCGTCTTCAGTACTCGGGAGTGATGCCGGGCAAGCCACTTCGAATAATGTGACAAAGACACACACGCGGAGGAAACCATCTCGGTCTGACGTATATATCAAGAGTGCCCCCAGATCGACCTGGGGTCCATCGGCACCGACCGCTCCGCAGTTCGGAACCGGGACAAAGGAGGAGCGACAGGCTTTGGTCCAGGCCAAAAAGAGAGAAGCGCTGCTTCTCGCTGATAGTGACCCGATCGCAAGCCGTACGCTCCCTCACAAAAGACGCGACTCTGGCGACATCTCATATCAAGCGTTCGAGCCGGAGCATGATGAAGACGCTCTGGCCTATATCCACAAAGTGCAACCCACAGACACCATCACCGGCGTGACGATCAGGTATGGCTGCCACCCTGCAGTGTTTCGGAAGGCGAACGGTTTCTGGCCCAACGACAACATTCAGAGCAGAAACACTGTTCTCTTACCAGTCGATGCGTGCTCTGTGAAAGGCCGGCCTGTTCCCAGAGCGCCTGTTGATCTTTTGAGCGACAATGACGAAGATCCCAGGGACAGCTCGATAGCCCCCACGGCTGATGATACCTCAGCTGAACAGGATACGCCCGCAACCGCGCCTGGGGCCGATGGCAATCATGCTTGGAAGCATGAATCGTGGGTACACATGGATGGGTTTCCTGGACCAGTGCAAATTGGCCGTGTTCCTCGGAGAGCATTGGGATTCTTTCCGCGTACGCGTCGAAAATCTATATCTTATTCGGATGCAGAACCTCCCGATCTTTACCGAGAAACAGTCACTCCTCCGTCTCCTACCGGGTCACCACCTTCCCCTTCGTCCTTTGGCTTACTGCCCCGAACTCGACCGAATGGCGATCTGCCCAAACCCAGACCCACACACCCCACTCGTCCTCAGCATCGCCGCCAGCGCAGTAGTATCCAGCTGTCTGCCACTGGGGTGGGAACCCTTGACCCCACCTCGACTGGTCCAGGGCCTGCATTAGATGGGTTCACCCGGTTCTTCGCACAGCACATGCCGAATCTCACACCGGCACAACCCCCAGAAAATTCCCGGGCAACTTCTTTTGAATCCGCATCCACTGTCCCATCCAATGCATCGACTGGCCTTGAGAACATTGGCGGGGCTTTTGAGGGGTGGGTTCGAAAGGTAGCAACGCGCGCTAAGGCCGGCATCAATGAGCTGCAGCAGGGACCATCCACCCAACAGGGTAGCAGCAGGGGTCGCAATATGTGGCGGATGGACGACCTAATTGAGCTTGATGATGGGATGGTGGATGACCGGAACTCCCCCAGCCCGCTCAAGGGTGCATCGCGGAGGTCTGAGTTACAGACCACCTCATCCTCATCCTCATCTAATCGATACAATAGCCCTTCGGCGGTGGCAGCGAGCAGGTCTCGTGCGACTGGTTTTGGTTCGGGCTCCGGTTCATCCGCATATGGCGAGCGAGTTAAGGATGATTAACGTGTTTGAATTTCCAAGCGTACATAATAAGAGTCTCCGCGTGTGTGTATTCTTCGGAGTTCAAGTGTCTTGCATTTCTTCTTCCACATTTTTCTTTTCCCTGAGCGGCTTGGTGCTATTGTTCCTACTTGGGCGTTGCCATTTTCTAATGTCAGGCTATATCTATATTTGGCATTAGAGCATCGCGTGCATGAGAAGTTTAGATAGGACAGGATGTTAGACTATACCTTGCCATTTGCATACAGGTCATTGGCCCGATTGAATATTCGGCCAATGTTCTCAAATAGCCAGGCTGTTGTGTGACGGATTGGTGTTACTTTGGACTCTTATCTCTTTTTGGCATGTTGGATGTACGATATCTTCAACGCTTTTTTTTTTCTTTTCTTTTCTATATCACGGCCTTAACAAGCTAATGTTCCACCATCTAGAACCTTTTTTTTATTTTTTTAATCTTCCAAGTAGACTATTCAGTAATGCGTCGCAATCTTCTAGACTATTTCTATAGGAGTATAGTTCGGACGCTAGCATCATTTGCCTTCACTTGGCCCGAGCTTTCTTTATTTTCCCACCTATGAGCACGCCTTGCACCAAACTATCACAGCTCATCCCCAATAATAAACAAATTGTCGTTAGTGGGGTTTGATTCTGGTCCAATTTCCCGGACAAGAGGATATCTAATTCTCCATGGCCTGAATTGGATCCATTTTGTAGCCAAGTTGGTAGAAAACGAACTATATAAGAGTGAATTAACCGCTACCTTCTGACTCGCCCAACTTGACCTCTAAAACTTCGAAGATGCGGTCGATAGCAAGCACCTCCATGCTCCTTTCCGCCTCGTTCTTCTCTGTAATATGCGGGGCAATAACCAAACCCCTCCCATCCAAAATAACAGGAACTACAGCAAATCCCCCAACAGCAACCCTATCAACAAGTAACGAAAGCCCAAAGACAATCTTTGTGGGCCGCTCTCTTCCAGAGTTCAACCAGGACCTCTTCCTGGGCATCAAGTATGCCGACGAGCCAATTCGCTTCACACCAGCCGAGCTCAAGAGCACCTATGCATCTAAGGATAGTAATTCTGGAACTTATAACCTACCTCAATCAGGACTCGGCACTACTTCCAAGTCGGTATACTACAATGCTACGGAATACGGCTATGACTGTCCTGCGTATGGATCTGATACTACCAACATGGTTAACAACGGCCTTATCACTTTGAATGAAGACTGCTTTAACTTGAATATAATACGACCCAATGCAGACCAGAATCACGAATTACTTCCAGTTATGATCTGGATTTTCGGCGGTGGGTGGACACAGGGCGCTACTGCAGATCCGAGGTATGTTGGTCAAGGATATACAAGGGAGTGCGCGATGGTTGTGGCTAACCTTATGCTACACTATCTACAGATATAATATGAGCTATATCGTTGAACAGAGTGCATTGAACGGCAAGCCAGTCCTGGGTGTTTCTATCAACTACCGCCTGGCGGCATTCGGATTCCTTGACTCGGAGGAAGTAAGGGTAAGACCACTGTATACAGACTTGGATGTGGCAGATTCTCAATACTAACTTGGACTCCAGGCGGAAGGAAATACTAATCTAGCACTGCGTGACCAGCGCACGGCTATGCGTTGGGTGAAGAAGAATATCAAAGCGTTCGGTGGTGATCCTAGCAAGATCACTATCTGGGGCGAGTCCGCGTGAGTCTCTGAAAATATATTTTGGATATATCAAATGCTTATTCTCGAATAAACAGTGGTGCATATAGTGTCGGAGCCCATTTGGTAACCAACAATGGCGATAATGAAGGTCTCTTTAGAGCTGGTATAGTCCACTCCTACCTTTTTTATATAACACCAGACTAAGCATAATTAGCAATCATGGATTCTGGCAATGCCGTTGGGCCCCCATACAACGGAACAGAATGGCACCAGCCAATGTATGACCGAATCGTCGAGAGAGCCGGGTAAGTCTATGTCGAACAAGTCTTATTCACAGACTAATATATTATCCCCAGATGCACCAATTCCACGAATACCCTAAAATGTCTTCGTGAACTACCCTACGCGACCTTATACAATACTGCAAACGAGGGTCTAGAATGGTTTGCTACTGTCGACGGCTCATTCATATCCCAGTATCCGCAAATCAGCTATAAACAAGGCAAATTGGCCCAGGTGCCTATCTTGATAGGGACGAATACCGACGAGGGCACCAGTTTTGGGACGACAGGCACAAACACCGATGAGGACTGCATCAATCAATTGACTGGTAAGTGATATTGCAAATCATGTTTACCGTCACATATTATGACGACGTGCTAAGCGAGTATCACAGCATCCAAGCGCTGGGTCCTGGATCGTTCCCAGGCTACCCGGCTGCTATCCTACTACCCCAATATCCCCGCCGTCGGTTGCCCCTATGGTTGGGGAAATACCACTTGGCCCTCGCTGGGACTCATGTACAAGCGCTATGCGTCCATGGCCGGGGATGTGACCATGGTCGCACCACGGCGCTTGCTAGCACAACGGATGGCCGGCTGGCGTGACAATGTATATTCATACAGATGGGATGTGGCGGCGTCGAATAGCTCAACCACGATTGGGGTGCAACACTTTGCAGAGGTATGTAGTAAAATCCTGTAGTAATCCACCCTGTCTTGGGATACTACCCAAGGTTCTAGCCTGCCAGATGAACTGACGCTTGTATCTGGCTTAAAGATCCCTTTCGTCTTTGCAAATCCAGTGCAGACCATCACACCGCTTGGATCCGACCCTGCGCGCTTGGAACTAGGACAGATGGCAGCGCGAATGTGGACATCATTTGTGGCAGACCTAGATCCCAATGGACATGGTGGTTAGTAGCATACGCGTGCGGCTAGATTCTATTGCGTGGAAACTGACTACCTTCTAGTGTCTGATATTGCCAAATGGCCCAAGTATTCGTCCCGTGCCACCAACTTTGTTCTCCGCTTACCCCGAAATGAGAGTTATATCGAAGCCGACACGTACCGTGTCGACGGGATTGATTATATCAATAGCATCGCGCGGTGATGTGGAGGTGAAGGCAAGCTAGGCTAGAGCATCTACAGGGTGTGTACATGAACACGGGAAACAGATGGCAGACATGTGCTAGTCCAGTTGACTTTCTTCGTTGGGTAACGGGTTAAATCAAAGGACAGCGAAGAGAGTAAGGTTTGACTTTGCTATCCAAATAGCCTGTCGACCATATAAGACGAGCAGGAATAATTCAAATGATTCTTTTTTCTTGTTTGGTATTTGCATATCTTATATCTAACCGGAAAGTTGGGAATAGCGGCTGATTTAAACGCTCTTGGTGCCGACCTTGAGGAGCTCGACCTCGCTGTGAACAGTTAGTTTAGTTGCTCTTTGTGGCTTCGTAGCATGAAGAAGAAAACAAAACAAAAAAGAAAAGAAAAGAAAAAAAGAAAAGATAGAATGTTTACTCACAAGACAAGCTTAGAGTTGGCGGGGATGAGGCCGGGGAAGCCACTAAATAATTTGATATCAGCACAAATCTCATAAAGAGAAGTAAGGCGCAAGTTGGAGTTGTGAGGGATTGGAGGTATCGCGAAAATCACAGATTGTTGATTCAGCATCGGGTTTGGTTGGTTGGTACGTACCGGTCGCCATAGCCGAAGTCACTATCAAGAATCGAAGGTTAGCACATTGTTCAGTAGATCAGCGCAAAAGCGCAAAGGAAAGTTCGAAACGGCAACTCACGGGCTGATGGTCAGGATGGCCTTCTCGCCAAGGGACATCTGGGGAACACCCTCGTCCCAGCCTATTCACCAAGTTAGTAAGCTGAAAGAAGCTAACTATGTATCTCACGGAAGATTCAGTTGGGATATATTGAAACGTACCGCGGATGAGACGACCGACGCCGATGGGGGTGGCAAGGGGACCACGGCCGGGCTTGTGGGAGGTGTCGAATCTGTTGGTATATCAGCGCTTGGGTCGCCTCAACGTGACATGGAGATTTGGCTTACAGGCTGCCCATGAAGTGGTTGTCGGCCTTCTCGGCGTCATACAAACAGCCAGTGTAGTGGATGGCAACATGCTCACCCTTCTTAGGGTAGTCAACACCGTTGCCCTCAACCAGAGTCTTCTTTTCAACGCCCATGATGTAATAGAGATGTGTATATGAATATAAGAGAGATGTGAAGAGAAGAAAACCAAAAAAGAAGACGGGGGGAAGCTCGGGAGGGGCAGATTATCCACTTTTTTTTTTGCCTGGGCGGGACACGACGTAATGAACTTCACTCTTTGGACATTGGTGTATGTATTGGTTGGTTATTGGATTATTATTCTTATTTACAGTGTACCTATTTACTCAATAGCAACTTCTGGCGAAGTTCAGGAGTACAATACTCCGAGAATTCCTTTCAAACTGGGATCAATTCCAGACACGGTTGCTTGGCTTGCTTGGAAACAGCTGGAAACAGCTAGGAATAGTTGAAAATAACTCGGAAGTAATACCAAGGCATAAACTTCAACCTACAGGGATATGATCTGCGTAAGACGGAGAAATTCGTGGGTTTTAGAAGTGCCACATGGAACATGGAATGGCTAGAATCTCTTAGTTATGTCCAACAAGACCAGACCACTGAGCCCCCTTTCGCTCAGACCTGAGAAAGGATCATCCTATTTGTTCCGTCAATGCCCCGCGGAGGGGTAATGGTGGGGGAAACATCCCCGCGATAACCCCGAAGCTGTTCTCTGACATTGACCTGGGTATGATAGTAGAAATGCCGGAGAATACCAGGCAAAATTTCATCAATATGCATAGATTGTAAAATCATGACCAAAATGCCATCTTTCTCACCTCCTCCACTGATATCTCCACAATTTGCGTCTTAGGGAACCGAGCATCGGGCACAGGAGATGACACCGACGCTTCCAGTTGTAGATAATGCAGGGTTGAAATACCAGCGCGATCCAAGAAATCAAGCACGGGACGGAAGTTCAAAGCAACCTGTTCAACACCGTGGCTGTCGTCAGACAAACAGAAGCGACCTTTGCGCGCCACAAATTCCTAAAACCGTCAATTTAGTCGTAAGATATATAACAAAAGACTGCGTTCTTACCTTGCAAATCTCCGCTTTAGGATACGGTTCAGTCATTCCCTTGCGTAATGCAGCAGAGTTGAGCTCCAGCATACCGCCGTACGAGGCAATAAAGTCCAAGTTCCGTAGAATCTTACTCCAGACACCAGGCCAAGTAGTAAAGCTGCACTCCATGTCATCGCTCTTTAGACGAATCAAATCAAAATGGCCCACAACGGGCGGTTTGAGCTGCTCCAACATATCTAGCTGTGCGTCAAAGTAGTCCTCGAATAGTCGCTCATCTGTTCCGCCGGCTTTCTCCCGAGCCTTCTCGTACATAGGCCGGTCATAGTCGATGGGCACGGTGTGCATGTGGTGAATGGAGCCAATGAAGAACTCAAAGGGAAACCGTGAAAGCGAGCGTTCGATCAAATCTTTGGAGGCGGGTCGGATCCAGTCAATCTCGAAGCCGATGATGATCTTGATCTGGGAGGCATACTTCTCGCGGAGAGTGACTGCTTCCCTCCAGTAAGCGGTTTCGTTTTCTATCTGGCTTTCTTCTGTATCACCAGATTCGACCTGGACGATTGGTTAATTCAGGATTCTGCGGTGGGTGCTCTTTACGCACTTCCTCGGGGTAGAAATCTTCTTTATGGCGGGGCATATGTTCAGTCAGACAGAAGACTTGCATCTTCTTGCTGATGGCAGTTTGAATCACATCTTCCAAAGAATTCTGGGCATGGCCAGGGCAAAATTGGCCCGAATGACTATGATGTGAGAATGGCATTTTTTCTGGATATGTCACTGCGATTCGTGGTTAGCATAATATCCGAAGTGAAGGCAGAGTTAGATTGGCAGAGATAGGAGTATGTAGCCGCATTGAACAGTGAATATGTTTCATACTCACATTTGCCTTTTTAGGACGTTCTACTGAGGAATATGGAATCTGCCGGTTACGTCTACTCGGGAGAGTCGGGGTGTCAGATCCAACGTTGATAGACGATAAGGATTTCTGTGCCGCTTAGCGCAGGGTAATTTGGAAAACACCAAGTAACTGTATATATGGTGTATATATGGATCCATATATCCATGGATATAATGCTGAACATTACAATATATATTTCTTGATTGGCCCTTAGATCTTTACCTTCACAATTTATCTGTTTGGTATAGCCCAATGAGATGTTACTTCCAGCCATCCCCGCCATCTACCCAGGTATCACTAATCACAAGCGTACATAGTACATTTATATCAGACATAAAAGATGACGTCCTCCAGTGAAGCACACTGTCATTCGAGTTGTAAATGAGTCTCGACTGGTATGACTCAATTGCAAGTATTGAGCCAGATCAATTGAACCAGAGGGCAAATCATGTCAAAGCCTTGACTTTCTCTAAAGCCACCCCCCTAGAAGAGGATGAATCCCCAGTCGTTACCCAGTAGTTGCGCACTAGAACCATCACAGCATTGTGTACTAGGGAAGTGACTGCTCGCCGTCCGGTGCTGGGCCAGCTGTAGTCCCAGAGACGAAGTGCACCAGCCACAACAGTTGCAAGGAGATTCAATCAACAAACCAGAGTCTGATGGGCCCAACAATTCATCCAGCAGCCAAAACAGTAGCCACAACATACTCCCCATCATGCGAGATCGACAACTTCGCAACCCTCCCCTCACCCACATCCCCATCCAGCGCATTCCCAAGATAAACAATCTCAGGCCTCCGACTCACACCCTCGCCAAACCTTCCCCCATCCTCCTGTATCCGGACCATGACATCTTTCCAGCCAATCGAAGCCGCACCAGACGGCGCCGCTTTGCGCGCCGCCTCCTTCGCCGCGAAACGTCCCGCCAGCCAGCGTGTTATGTCCGCCGGCACGGGTGGAGGTTGCTGGTGATATGCGGCGCGCGCTTTGAGGGTTTCGCTGAAGCGCGTGTGGAAGTCGTGTTGTTCTTGGTCGCAAAGGATGCGGCGCGTGAATCGTGGAAGGTAGTTGGGTCGGGTGAGGAGGCGGGTTATCCGTGGGATGTGAACTATGTCTGTGCCAATATTCAGGGGGAATGGGAAGGGGAGGGGTTTCATTTTGGGTTTTCTGGTTGGTTGGGGTGTTTGGGGAGTTGTTGTGAGGGTGAAGTGGTAGGTAGGAGAGTTGCGGCGGAGGTCCTGGAGACCTCGGGTTAGCCGTTAAGCTTTTTGAGATTGAGTTGAGTAGCAAATTAACTCATTGGAAGTTCATTGATCGTGTATGGATGTCGCGTGTGACTATCAGAGTTGTTTTAGAGCATGCTTGTTCCATGCTATTTACATCTACATCTTCTCGTTTTGCTCTACGGCCCCGCGTTGCTAAATCGCTCCCACTGGCCAGACAAGCAAGCTGATCGGAGCCGCAGAGAGCAATATTCATGCCAGGGTACAAGTCCACAGAGGGCTCTTGTCAAGCACAGACTCCGAGCGACCCGATGCGGTATTGCGTTGAAGCAATCGTACCACTCGCCTGATTGATCATGCTCAATGGCAAGGGGAAAAAAAAAACCGACCTGAAAAGCTGGTGTCAAGAGGATAATTTTCTATGCAGCGTACACGCCTCCTATGTACAGATCAATCAACCTCATCCGCCCGGCATCCCAAAATCAGTCCGTGTAACTTCTCGAAAAAACCGTGGTCACAAAAATCGCTGCGGAAGGGCGGATACACGTCACTGCGCGCTAAAAATGGCATGAGAGCGGAGGCAGCTTGTTTGAATTCAGAATCCTAGCTGCTCAGGTTCGACCGCTCCATCAATATAATCCGTATCGAGGGGTGGTTTAGTGACTAGCGGCGGGCTTCTTCTCGCCGCCATCAACCTCCTTCATGAAGTTCCTGTGAGATATGTAGTCAGTAAAACGCTCGGGGGCTGATATCGAGATCTGATTGATGGTCGACGATTCTCGGTTCTCTGTGATGGTGTGGCACATACTGAACGAAGTTCTCCTCATCCTTAGAGGAGGCGTTGATGGGAGGACCCTGAGCGGTCTTGGGCTTCTCACCACCGGAAACGGCGAGCCAAGAACCGGCGAAAATGCTGCCGAGGGTGGCCATGGCGAGCTATTGAGCGGTGGAGGGAACACGGTCAACCTTCATGTTTCACAAGTACCCGCACGAAACGCGAGGAGAAAGGGATAGCGAGCGCGCAGCGGCGCTTCCAGGGCAGCGTAAACTTACAACGTGGGAGCCGACCTTCTTGCCGGCGATCTGGTAGTAGACAACCATTTTGTAGGGTTGGAATTGAGGTACAGCGAGAGGTTCAATTGGCAGCGATGTGGACGGAATCCTCAGGCTTGGACCGAACGACGAGGTCGGCACGGATACCGCCTTTCCTGATCTGGTTAGACAGTTCACATGACTTCGGAACTGAGGATGATTAGGTAAGGACACTCGGCCACCCGGCTGCATCCGATATCATGTGACCTCCCCGGGACCAACGTCCCAGGTGCATTGGCATATGAAGATCAATCACACGAAAATACCGAAAATGTTTGTTGGAACCCGATGAGGCACAAAGTCCAGACAAGCTAAAGTTCGTTTGAAAAGCTTTGACAATGAACAATAAATGTCGAGTTCGGCCCTGAGACATGCCGTATATTACTTCTATCCCAGATCCCGAGCCGGAGGAGACCAACGGTACCTCGGAGGGAATCATCCCTCAGCTAATGCTGTATATCCCGGCTATGGCTGTGTCTTCGGCTGTAGAGTGCGGTTAATATGAGAATCTTTTTAAATAACCTGTTTCCTTCCTCGCATAGCTTTCCCTCATTCTTCTCTATTTTCTTCATATTATATACCCCTTTTGGTTTGATTTCCCCTCATTTGGCACGCAAATAAGCATTGATTTGTTCAAAACAACTATATAAGTCATCACTGACCATACTATACTATATTTGCAATGGTCTGGGGCGGTCGTCAACAGGATGAACCCCGGTCTCCCCCGCAGGAGTTGTTGGATAAGCCAGTAATCCGAGAGAAGCTCCCCGCAAAATTGCAACAGTTGGTTGATCGCGAGGACGAATTCTACGATGACCTTTATTCCCAATAGTATGTGAAATTCTAATTTTTCTACATTATGTTTTTGTCCCAAGCAAATTGTTGTCGCGTTCTCAGAGAGGCGGAGGGGAGAAGAGAGCCTGAGAAAGAAGGCTAGCGAGTGGTACTTTCCGGCTTGAGTCGATGACATACTACTCTGTAAACTCATCTTGAGCAAACCAACGCAACGCCAAAAGCAAGCAAAGACAAAGAAGAAAAAAAAAAAATTTCCAGAAACTAACGATGGACACCTCGACTGATGGCAGCTCGGTCAACTCCACAGACACAGGGTTCCGGTATGCCGCGTACGCCAACCGTATCCGCACGATCCTCCTATCTGCCCATCGCTATGTCGCATACACTTCAGACATTGGCGAGTCCTTCCGTCCGATTGCACACCCGTGGCTCGTGCGCTCTGCCTACACTATCTCCTGGACATACCTGCTAGGCGATGTTGGTCACGAAGGCTACAAGGCCTATCTCCGGAACTGGAAGGCACTGGCTCCCGCCGGCGAGGCTTACAAGGATGCCAGCCAGCCTTCGCAGAACCAGATTATCAAGGGCATGGCAACGGGAAATATGACGATTGGCAACAAAGCCGAGTCCAAGGATGGGATTTCACACTGGCCGACCGCCGAGATCCCGCTTGCAGAGGACTACCGCATGGTCATGGCCAAGCGCGCTGTGTTCCAGAGTATCGCGAGTATGGGATTGCCCGCATTCACGATCCACAGTGTTGTCCGCTACTCTGGGCAGATGGTGAAGGGTGTCAAGATTGCGTTTATTCGTACCTGGACGCCGATCGGGGTATGTACCGTTTCCTTCCGGTCGAAAATGTAAATCGGCAAATACGATGCTAACGACTGTTTCTTATAGCTTGGTCTTGCCGTTGTCCCCTTCCTTCCCTATATTTTCGATCATCCCGTCGACGAGGCCGTCGAATGGGCCTTCCGCACTGGTCTTCGTGCTTACGGCGGCGAAGCAGCCGTCCGCCCACTGCCTGGCAAGAGCCTCCCTCCCCGGGAAGATGAGGAGGTTCGTGCTGCTGCGGCGGCAAACCTCTCCTGGGACGAGTACAAGGCTGAGCGAGAACGAGCGCGTGAGCTCCGTCGGCAGTCAAATGAGAACGCCGGCAGTGGTCGACTTGCATCGCTGACGAGCTGGTTTGGAAAGTCTGACTCGGAATCGGATAAGAAGAAGAAGGAATGAGGTAAATACACCAACTTCTAATTTCATTGTTTTGGCCGAAGTGCCTACTTTGGCTGCTTGTGTCTCTTGCATATGGGCGCATCTCCCCCTACCACTTATTGTACACATCATTCCCCACTCTCTAATCTCCTATTCCCACTGATATCCACTGGGTTTGCTTATGCACTTACACCCAACATTTTTGAACAAAATCTACATAATCATCCTTCGTTCTTTTTGATATGGTCATATTATTCATCTACCCCAAAAGGTAGTAAGAACACTTTTTCAATTTCTATCGTCATAGATGTGGCTGGTGAAGACTGTCTTGATGACATATTGTATCTTCGGGCTCAAGAAGACCAACAACATAGCCGGTGGCTCTCGCAATGAGCGGTTGTTGCGGAATGTGGTGATACATTCGTAGCCAACAGGGAAGCATCTCCTAGAAAATAATACCCAACTACACCCAATAGCCTGATCATAATCACCCGGTTGATAGCTACACAATTCGTAACGAACCAAGGCATCTTCCCCGGTGAAGCTAGACCTGGCGAAATCAATAATCTTGATATAGCGGGGGCTATCCAGAATCACATTGTGGCATCCGACGTCCGCATGGACATTTTATTTACCATGGGTATAGTGAAGACCCTCTGTAGTTTCTTAGGTCCACCGGAGCTTGGTTATACATCAATATAGGATTTATATAGGCACACTGGAGTATGCGACGGAGGCAGTCACCAGCTTTAGAATAACCTCTTCCTCGACTTCTTCGAAATGTGCAATCCGTGGGTGATGGCCAAGTTGTTGGTGTCGAATGTCTGAGACCTCAATTTATGTAGTGGGATGGCGTTTCATAACCTTGATCTCGTCAATAGCACAGATTATGCTGATTATCCCTGCGGCAAGGAAATAAATACCACTACATTGGGATTGGTGAGATGTTCCCCATCGTGTGCCAGTCGAATTAAGATCGAATTTGATTCAAGAGCAAAAAGATCGGATCAAACTTATAACTAGTTATGCAGAGAGCTTCAATTACCTAAAGCTACAAACAACGATTTCCTACAGCGAAATTGATAGCTTTCATTGGCCGATTCAGAATTTTGAAGCTTAGACATCATCAATGAAAGGGTTGCCTTATTGACCAAGCCAACTCTGCAGTATCCAAACAACAGAATTGACATCGAAATAGAGTCAGTTTAGTCTGTCGCGAGGACCCATGGTTCCAAATAGAGGAACTTGTGGTAGACCCACCTTCCTAATTTGGAGGGAACAACTTTCTTCTCCTTCAATTTTACATCACTCGTTATCATCCTCGTAAGGCACTCTGTCACTGGATTCTGTATTCTTTCTCCAGCAGCATATATTATCAATCCAAGTTAGCAAGTAAGCAAGTGAAATCAAAACGGTCACACGTCATTTGGCACCTCAAAGCCCTCCACCCGAACTGACTTGGTCTGATACTGCACAATCAAGCGAGCTAACTTCAAGCGATCATCTCTACCAAGTCTCTGAACCCTCTGATAAGGATTCTTGACAGTCAGCCCATCATAATCATGCTGAAACTCCACCTCTGCTTCCCATTCATACGCCGGGTTCCGCTCTCTGAAGTAATAAGGCCGGCCATGCTTCATAACGACCTCGTACAGTTTGCGAAATTCTCGGGACCTTCCGGTCTTAATCTCTCCATTTGAAAGTACCACCACACTTGCATGCCACGGCATATCACCAAACATGTCACCTTGTCGCAGTAGGGGAATAGAGATCTTGTTTCGCCCCAATGAAGGGTGAATCGAGAGACGGATGTATTTTCCAAGTGTGGCATTGATGACGGCTTCATATGCCTAATAAAACAGTGAGCCAGGGAGTCATATTTTAGAAAAACCAAAAACGAAGTATATCACCGCAATGAAACTTACAATGAGCCGGTTGATCATGGTTTTTGCCATCTTGGACACCTCAGCCGCGTAGAGCGTTGGGTCGGCCGCGACAAGAGGATCAAACCCTTTGGCCCATTTGAGATCCTCTGAGATTCGACTAAAATAGCTCTGGTATGTTGTTTTGGTATCTGGATTGGTCCTCAGCTCATGGTTAATGTCGAATGTCGGATCGAAGTATGTGGGTGACATCAATTTCTCCCTACAGGTGGAGACGAGACGCAGGTAATCTGCCTTGGCAATTTTCTCGCCATCTCCTACCCCCAGCAAGTTCATCAACCGGGTGAACTGGATACAAGAAAAATGCTTCTTTTGGGCGATTTTGCGCAGCTCAATACCGTAATCGTAGTATTCGTCGTCAGGAACGCCGACCAAGTCTACACCGTCAGTCTATTTATTCCACTCCCGGTAGTTATATCACTGTTAAATTAATATCAGAAAAGACATACCATTATATACTGGTCCGTCACAAATGAGGATTAGGCGTGCGCCGTAAGGGTAGACCTTTGAGATCTCCTCGCACAGGTGGTTCAACTTCGCCAGACCCATTTCTTCTCCTAGATCAGCTCCATATCCTAGAACTTTGTCCTGGTTTGGGCTCTTCCATGGAAACGCAGGTAAGACCATAGTTATCTGCTGGTTTGCGGTGATATTGACCTTCAGCTTCTCAGGCACAGACTCGAACACCCTTCCGACGTCTTTCTGATGGCCATCCTTGCTTGAATGCAAGCAAAACCGCTTTAACACCTCAACAACCTTTTGAGGCACGTTATCTGGAGAGTATTCAAATTCCATTGTTAATGGAATGTATAGGAAGTGGCGAATGTGTGCAGCAAAATGTGGGAGTGTTCGGATATTATTGTTATCCCTCCGCGTCAAATCAACATTCGATTGCAGTGACATAACTATAGTTTACGGTATTTTATTAAGATAAATACACACTATATATGTATTATTGCCTGCAGAAGTACCTGTAATTCCTGCAAAACTAGAACATATCTGCAAGATTTCTACAGGGAGCAGGTACATCGACTCCACAATGTACGTAGCACCTAATGTGTTTTAGTTTTTAACTCTCATATACTGCCTACTGCCCACTTTGTTTTCCAAATCTTGGGAAATATTTTTTTTTTTGCTATGTGAAGCCCTCCCAAATAACATGGGCCAGCCAAACATAACACCGAGTAATGTCGCCGGAGCATCCTCGACACCCGCCGGTTCGTCTTACACAACGTCGCCCACTACCTATACTACTCCTGCCGAGGAAGCCCAGCTATTTGTTTACCCAGATCCCCGCCTACAAGACGAAGGCCGCAAAGCCGAGAATAATGAAATTCCCGATGGAGGTCTCGTGGCCTGGACCCAGGTTCTGACCGGACACCTAGTTGTGTTCAATGTATGGGGCTATATTACATCGTAAGGGAGCCCTGTCACATCTGATATAGATTGCAACGATTGACGTGATATAGATACGGCTTTTTCCAGGAATACTACGTCAAAACTCTCCAGGTCAGCCCAGCGAATGCATCTTGGATCGGAGCGGTGCAGATGTTCCTAGTCCATTTCCTGGCTACTTTCTCAGGCCGAGCGATGGACGCGGGTTATCTGAGAGAATGTATCGCTCTTGGGTGCTTCTTCCAGGTTGCCGGAGCATTGGCAACATCATTCGGCACAAAATTATGGCATTTTTGGCTTGCGCAAGGTATAGTCAGTGGAATTGGCCACGGACTCGTCTTTAGCCCCATGATCTCGCTGTATGCGACATACTTCAACTCTAAGCGAGTGATGGCCGTCTCGCTGGCTTCTTGCGGGGCAGCGACTGGGGGCATGGTTTTCCCAGTGGTCGCTTATAAGTGTTTGAACAATATTGGTTTCGCGTGGACCGTCCGGGTCATGACGGCCATTATCCTGTTTAACAGCGTTATAATTGTTAAGTTTACCAGGTCTCGGATAATACCTCGGGGTCCTCCTCCCTGGGTGGATGTTAGCGCGTTCCGTGAACGTCCTTACCTCCTTTTTTCGATCGGCTCTTTCTTGATCTTCGAAGGTATTTACTTTGCATACATTTATGTAAGTTTTGTTTTGTTTCACATTGGGTTGGTGGCACAGCAACTAACAACATCTACAGCTTAGACAATTTGCCCAGGCTCACACAGGTTTCACAGCATCCGACTCACTTCTCCTTCTAATCCTTATGAACGGTGTTGGTGTTCCATCTCGCATTGTATCTGCATTCGTGGCGGACAGGTGGCTGGGCGCGGTAAGAACTTGCATTGCAGTCTCCATCCCTTGCGGCATCGTCATTCTAGGGTGGATTGGTGTACACACTCATGTTGGCATGTTTATTTGGGCTACGGTCTATGGGTTACTGGTCAATTGTGCGCAGAGCCAATTGCCCGCTGCCAATGCGTACTTTGGATCCAAAGACCCGGAGAAATCTGGCACACGTGTTGGAATGATCACCACGATCAATAGCATTCCACTATTGACTGGACCTTACATAGCAGGACAGCTAATCGCGTTACGGGGAGGTGATTACCTGTACGCGCAATTATTCGGGGGTATTTGCATTTTGACTGGAGCGTTGTTTGTAGTCGGGTCTCACTTCTCGGGGGCTTAGAATTACTATACATGCATGATTATATTTCCATGGAGACTTATTCCGTGTATCTACTTGACTTGCCCCTAAGGATGACGAATATCAAGCACTGAATTAGGTATTACCCTTAAGCCACATAACATAGTTTACATGTTGTTTAGCGTATTACCCGATTTTCTTTTGTCCGCACATCAATATGAACAAGAATATGAATACATTCCCTCTTGGATGAATTGCATCAACTGACCTTGGAATACTCTGGATCAACAAAAAGTGTGTGACCCGCTTTGTTTTGGAATGACCTCCTTGCTACCGCACTTCCCACTCATTTCCTCCCGGACCTTTTCGTCCACCAACGGAGGATTACACAGAATGGCCATCAGACCTCTCCATTACCACCTTCCATTGTTCCCAGGGTTCCAACTGCTGGATGTTGCGGCCCCACTGGACATTCTCAACATCCGTACGCAGTACCCTGACACATCAGCCATCACCCTGACTGTATCAGCCGCGACTCTCGACCCAGTCTCAGTAAAACCAATCCCACCTACCAAGGCAAAATGGCGATTTGACTTACCCGCTTCAAATATCAATACGGCTTTCAACCAGCAAATGTTGCCACAATGTACATTTGCTGACGTGATCTCTTCCCTGAAAGCGGGGAAAGTTGCCGACGATGGCAGTGGTGAATTCAAACCCATCGATGTGTTGATCATTCCAGGTGGCCCTGGGACACGTCTAAACCGTATTTACAACACTGCTGCTACATCTAATGACGTCAAAGTCTCCAACACGCAGGAAATTCAGGACTTTCTGACAGCTGTTGCGCCTTATGTCCGCCACAGCATCATTACCATTTGCACGGGTAGCCATGTTCTCTCGCAGACTGGGCTTCTAGATGGACGCCAGGCAACAACCAATTCAGCTCGCTACGATGATGTCACTAAACAAACGGGCGACGTGAATTGGCAGCGGAACAAACGGTGGCTGCGTGATGTTGTTCCCGAGAATAAGGTGCCTGATGGCCTGTCGTTGCTTCCCAGGATTGAGATATGGTCATCTGCTGGAATTACTGCAGGGATTGATGTAATGTTGGAGTTTATTTCGGCGCATTACGGTGGTATCGAAGTCGGGATGGAGACCGCGAAGCGGATGGAGTATCGCTGGGAGCGAGAAAAGGAGGCTTCATACTTCTTGTGAATGAATGGGGTTGCCTGAAAGAGGGTGTCAGAGTTACAGATGAGCTTAATCTTTTGACCAAGGCTTCGGGCGTAATACTCGATGTGAATGACGGAGGGTTGAGGGATGGAAATACTCACCGGCCTTGGCATGAATATAGTCGGGCCATGAAGATAGAGCAATTTTAAACACACGACATGTCATCCCCAACAGCTGTAGTGATTTGTGATACTGATATACGCTGTAGTTTGTACAGAGAGCAGCGGGTACTTGATCAGCCAGTCTAGCGTCGAGCTCCCCTCTAGAAATCCTGGGCCTTCTTACATTTTTCGTGATGTATTAGCCTTCAGCCATAAAAACAATGAAATGTTACATCGTTGTGTTATATTTATTCCCGGAATAACTTGCCTCAGACATTAATTGGTTCCGCTCTCTCCCGACCTCTTGTGTAAGCTTCTCCTAAATATAGCCTAACTGGGAAACGGCTTGCGTCAAATTAATGCATGAATAGTCCGTTGAGTAGCTATAGAATTCTGTTTTAGGGGAGCATCTTTGATTGTTCAAATAGCAGATTTGCCTGTAATACTTGATATCCACTTATAGTATTCATATTGTTGTTCTCCAGGGCTCGTCAATCAAATGCCTAATCCGGACATATGAAAACAATAATATCTCAAGTTACGCACACGCGTAGTCAGACAATAAACAATGCCGTTAGCTTTTTTGTCCAATAATATAGTTTCCATTGAAGAATTCACCGAAGAAAAGTTACCAGAAGTAGAAAAAGAACGGGGAAGAAAAGAGGGGGGAAGGGGCAGGCACATGGAAATTTGGACGGCGAATACCAGAGGACCATGCGTACAGGAAATAGAGAGCAAAGTGGCGATAGGAAGCCACTAAATTCCAAGACAAGATACGAGAGCATCACCCCTATAAATCACGAGTACATTCGAATACCGAGTCTACCCCTTCCCAACCCCTAAATCCGACCTCCCTGCTTCCATCTATCATGAGCTATATCAAAATGCTAGCCACAGCAATAGTCGAAGTCTCTGCTCACCTAAACATAATCCCTTTGGACTGCATCACCACCACTCCAAAGACACAAGTGTCCTTTCTCCCCAAACCACACCCAGTCCCCCCCAAACCTGAAGTCACCACCGACACCCATCCAGATGCACCGGAAATATGTCCCGCATTAACCCGCCTGAAGGCGGAGGAAATAATGAATATCGTTGGGTGCTATGGTTCCCATGAGCGTACAACCGCAGCCGGAGAATGGCTGGGCCGGTCATCGTTCACGCCGCGTGTGCAAGCACACGTCGCAGTTAATAGGGCGATTCCTATGGTTTTACCTGCTTTTCCAATGAAGAGTAATAACCGTATGGACAAGGTACTAGGTGCTCTTCCGGATTTGGGGGATGAGCTTGCGTTGGCGCGGTTGGTGAATCTCTGTCGGGATATTAAGGCTGTTTACCCGCCTGGTGCGGTTGTGGTTATTGTTACGGATGGGATTTGCTATAATGGTGAGATTAAACTCTCCTATTAATTTAGGATGTTAGATATAGGGATGGGCGCTAATTTGACTGTATTTTAGATCTCACGGGGATTTCTGACGAGGAGGTCTGGGAATACGGGAATCGACTGCGGAAGATCGCTGTTGAGAAGGGATATGCTTGTATTCAGTTCCATCGTATTATGAACATGCTGGGCCTTTATACTGGTGCCCAGATTTCCAAATCAGATTATGTGAAGCTCTGTGGGTTATCGAGGGCCGAACTTCATCGACGGTGTGGACGGCCAGGCTTTGATGTCGATAAGCTTTTGAAAAGTGATGAGGATTATCTGAGGACCTATAATGGTAAGTGTATGTCTTTTGAGTTGTTCCAATGCCTCAAGGCTGATTTAATGCAGGATACGACAAGTTCATGAAAGTTGATTTAAAATTCAGCCCGGTGACCAGTGATTGCGCTGGCCCCAAACAATATAAGAAGAGGATCAAGATTATTGCAAAAGCCATGATTGTCCGCGGAGTGGCAAGTCATTCCAAGCGCATATAAAGCGACAAGATGGCTAATCTCATAGGTTATAGGAGTATGCGGAGCTAGTACGCCAAATTTATCCCGACTCACTGCGTCTCTCTATCCATCCATCATCGGGGCAGACAAAGCTGTCTTGTCCCCTTATCCCGCAGAAGAACTCATTTTCCATGAGTCCTTGGCACTGTAGTATTGCAGTGACAACTACAGGTGAATTCATAACAGCTCACCAATCTACACATCGGCAGAAGTTTGACCTCATTAATAAGGACGGTCAACCATATTTCTTCCGTGAGAGATCGTCGCTCTTTGATTGGGATACCAGTGTTAATTTTGAGCACCATTATGGACAAAACTTGGTTATTAAGGCACAGATTGATCAAGGGCTATCTGACTTGGACTTGGACAAGTTGGCACTTTTGGCAATCAAACAGAAGAGTGTGTCATTTATCTCTGTATAATTCTATTATTCCGGGAAGAATGATAAAGTTAACTAGAAACATTGTGTTGTTCATCATCTTAGGGTTCGATGAATGTAGTTGTATGAATCTATCAACCTTTACCTAATGTATAGGATATACTACCAACGAGATAGCAGCCACGACAGACTGATATAGCTGACTGACTTCATATACAGCGACTTCATATACAGCGCTATACATGGAATCTTGCAGTATATTGTATTTTTCTTGTTATGTTTCTAATCTCAGTACGTCACATTTGCCCATAGTCGTATGTAGTATGAAAATGCTATCATATAGCCGGGATGATCATCGTCCACGTTTCTACGTAAACCTCATGTGGCATAGAGCGCACACTAGAAACTGCTAGCCCCAGGATCATGAGCCTGGACAAACAGTATACCAGACTAGTGGCGTATAGGATGCACAAGTTGAATTCCTTCGGTAAGAGTGTCGTCCATGGGAAAACATTAGTCTTTGCGTTATCAATATTCGTTTCGAGCTCATGTTCGTTCAGACAAGTTATGAGTTTATGAATTCAAGCATCGCAATTCTTGCTGTGGGCAGTCACATGCAATGTCACCGATGTGGTGAATAGACTCCTTGCCCAAAGACTTTGCGTCAATCCCAGCGACCATTTCAAGCCCGTACTTCACCACGCAGCTGAGAGAGGCTATTGCGATATGGTGCTGCTGCTGCTGGATGGAGGGGCTGACGTCAATGCTGGCCAAGACAATTCCAGCAAAAAGACATCTTTCATACTTGCACCGGTAAAGGGTCATCTCGATGTCATGCGACTTCTCGTAGACGCTGATATCAAGGCTGAGTTGACGTGCTATGTTGAGTCAGTCCTCGCCTGCGCATCAAAATCCGGCCACGCTCATAGTGATCGATTCCCATTAGAGGAGTGTCATAACGTTGAGATTCATCTGCAGGACAAAAGTTTCCTGGCCCTTACAGCTTGCGATAGGCAATGGTCATTGCATTGTGGTTAAGATTTTCCCGGGCAACCTCAAGATGTTTGAACTTCTCGAAGAACACGGATTCGAGGCCAGGGGCAGCACATATCTTATCCAAGCAGCGAAAAGGACTACAATTTACTTCCGTAAGACAGGTTTGAAGAAAAAGGAGATCCACTCGTCTCATTGACAGGCTCACGTCCACATCTACAAGGCCACACGGCACTTGGACACATTTCATACATCTATACAGAAACGCAGAAACGCAGAAACAAAAAAAAACACAATTGAAATACAACATAGAGAGACAGGGGTGGTAAGAGAGAGAGGTAAGGAGAGAGGAAAATAAGGGCCAAGAGGGAAGCCATTTTGGCTGTCAGAAAGATGCCACCTAAATCCATTATTAATGTGCAAGTCCAAAGACTGAATGGCCAATAGTTCATAAGAGAGAGCTTTCAAGTGGAAGCCAAAAATAGAGAAAATATTTCGTCCCAAATTTGGTTGTCCCAGTGCCATTGAAAGGAGTAAAGGGATAAAAAAAAAATATTTGGTGAACAAAAGGGGGAATATGTCAAGAAAGAAAAAAAGAAATGATAACGCGACACACGCAGCGACGACCAACCGTCGCTCAGAGTATCATGTTGAGAAGAAAAGTGGCCGGTCAAAAATTGCACAGAAAGAAGAGATACGTGATATGTGACATGTAAATCCTTGGCGGATGATGGACAAGGAAAATGAAGTTTTGTGC
Source organism: Penicillium hordei (assembly GCF_028827395.1). Classification (NCBI taxonomy): domain Eukaryota; kingdom Fungi; phylum Ascomycota; class Eurotiomycetes; order Eurotiales; family Aspergillaceae; genus Penicillium; species Penicillium hordei. Next base: position 7,116,195 of record NW_026623142.1, read on the forward strand.
AGTCTCTCTGTCCCTGCCTCCCTTGGAGAGTGGGGAGAGCATAAGCGCATTCAAAAGAGCAATTATCTCAGAAGAAATAAGGGTCTTCAAAACCACGGTGCCCTCTGATTTTCGTCTTAGGGTCCAAAAGGGGGGCGTGGTGGAAGGAGTGGGTTATACGTCGTATTGTCAAAAGCATGCCTAGTTCCATCCCAACGAATTCTCCGCCATAACGGGAGCGCTGATCATCTGCGAACGAGCAGTTCCACGGCTACCATGACTGGGGGCACGGCCACCAGCAGCGAACATCGAACCAGCGGCGGAACCTCCCTGGCTCATCTGCTCAACGGTCGAGCTAGAACGCTGGTGCAGCTGCTTTCTCTTGCGGTAGCGGCGGGCAACCCAGAACATACCCGCACCGTAAGCGGCAGCACCTGCCACAACACCGACTCCGATTCCAACAGAGCTAGCCTTAGCCTTGGAGCTGCCGGCAGAGCCATCAGTGTTTTCGTTGTTACCGCTGTCTGGGCCATCACCACCGCCACCATTGCTGCCACCGCCAGTCGAGTCACTAGTACCACTAGGGTAGTTTCCAGAGAACTCGAGGGGGATTGTAGGGTCAACCATCGTCATCAATGACTGGATGGATTCGCTAGCCTGGTTGTAGAGAGCAGAGTTGGGGTTAACCTTAAGCGCTTTCAGAGCATCGACCTTGTCACGAGGGAAATAGAAGATAGCAAGGGTTGCATTATAGCCCGTGGACTGCCAGTTGTAGTAAGGCTCAATAGCAAACATAACTGGGCTGTCCTTGGCAGCGAGGGCAGGCAAAGCGTTCTCAATAGCTTGAGGGGTATAGTTGAAGATCTGCGACGACGATAAGGGAGTGGTTGCAACAAACGACCAGGGCAGCTGGCTGTTGAAACCAAGCTGGAGCAAGATGGAGTCAGACGGAGCCTCGGTGACCCCGTTCGATGGGGTGATAGAACCAGGGAGCGACGGTGGTGCTGTGGGCTTCGCGGTTTCACCAGAGGTCGAGCTCTCCGTGGCGGTGACGGTAGGCACGATAAGAATGGTCGACGGCATCCAGTCGTTGTCGTTGGAGGTGGAGGGCGTAGGCGTCTCTGTCGGAGTCTGAGGCTCCACGGTGGTCTTGGCCGTGCTCACTTCTTGGCTCGTCGAAGTCAACGAAGTCGACGATGTCGATAAGGGAAGGGGAGTGGAGACTGGGCGAGAGGTGGGGATAGGAACCTTGGAGCTCTCGTGAGTACCACTGCCGGGAACAGAGGCGGTGGTGGTATTGCCCAGCAAAGGAGCGGAGGCAGTGCTAGAACCAGAGACGGTTTCAGATCCGGAAGTTGAGGTAGGCTCAGAGCCGGGCGAGTGTGGGACAGGAACTGATCCCAGGGTCTTGGTCGGGGTGGGGATAACACCAGTGTTAGTACCTCCCTGGCCAGGAATGAGACCAGTCGACTTGGGCGGCAAAATACTACCATTTGGCATAGATGCAGTTGGAATCAAGGCAGTGCTACCAGTGGCAGTAGAGGTGATACCGAGCAGGGAATCCACGCCTGACACAAGACTACTGATGAAATCACCAGAAGTGGTGGTTCCAGAGGTGGGGGTGGCCAACGATGAGCTAGTAGCAGAAGCAGGCACGCTGACTGGGATGGTAGGTGAACTCAAAGCATCCGAGGACATGGTAACACTTGTGCTGTTGCCAGTGGAAGACTTGTCACCCAGTCCCAAAAGATCAGCGAGATCCGACCCAGAGCTTGTCATGCTTGAGGACGCGCTGCTGATCTTGTTTGCGCTAGAGGTGCCAGTGGGTGTCACGGAGACGGAGCTGTTGGTTGTTGATTCGCCAAAAACGCCGGCCAATCCTGAGGTCAAGTCACCAAGGAGACTATCGCTAGTAGATGCAGCAGGAGTAGAAGAAGAAGCAGGCGAAGTTACCTTGGCCGATGAGTCGGAAGTAGCAGTCGCAGACGAGGATGTCGCCCCGGTCGAAGATGCGGTCGCAGTCGAAGGTGTTGTCATAGTTGAGGATGTGGCATCACCTCCGAGAAGGTTGCCCACACCCGAGGTCAAATCACCAAGCAGGCCGGCGCTAGAGGTTGTAGTCGAAGGAGACGTAGTCGCAGTCGAAGATGTTGTCATAGTTGAGGATGTGGAATCACCTCCGAGAAGGTTGCCCACACCCGAGGTCAGATCACCAAGCAGGCCGGCGCTAGAGGTTGTAGTCGAAGGAGATGTAGTCGAAGCCTTGGCTGATGAGTCAATCACCGATCCCTGCTTGCTTGTGGTTTCCGCATCGGTAGATGCAGCCTCGGAGCTCTTTTTGGTGGTGTTCTCGGTAGATGCAACCTCGGAACTCTTCTGGGTGGTGTTCTCGGTGCTTGAGCCCTCCGTTTTCTGTGTAGTCGTGGTAGTGGTACCAGTCGGTTCACCAGCAATGGTCGTAGTACCAGTAATACGGTGGGTGATCTCGGGGTTCTTGGGGTCGACCGAGATGGTCACAACAACGACTTCCTGTCCCTTCTGGGGCTGAGCCGGGGCGGAGGTTTCGGGGATGGGAGTAGCCGTGGATGAAATAACCTGGGTAGGACTCAAGTTGTCGAATACACCGTCGAGGATGGAGCCAGGGTCTGGTTCAGCGCTTCTGCGAATAGTTCGCTTGACGTCCTGGGGGAAGTACCATCGGGGCCGTTGAGCGTGCGCTTCGGGAGCATCCTGAGCTGCGACGAGCTGGAAACCGCCTACAGCGAGGAAGGCTGCGAGAACGGAGATGGCGTCGGGGCGCATATTGGACAATTCTGTACGTGATAGCTCAGAGGGAGTCCAAGGTCAGTGTACAAAAATGCGATAAACACCGTCTATCAACACCTCATGAACGATCAGGGGGTGTGACAATAGGTAGATCGCCGGGGATATTCGAGTTTCTAACACAACTAGGCTTCAGACAATTGTGATAAATTCACGATTTCAAGATTATTCGCAAGAGTATCCAATGTCTCGATGGCAACCGATAAGACCGAATAGGCGCGACCAATAATCCGATGATAAACGAATGGAAAGGGGGATGTCGATAAATCTGAAACCCCCAAAAAGGTGAAAAACGAGTGTGAGCTTAGAAAGCTGTAAGGAGCGAACGACGACTTTCTGTAGAACCGTCCGGGCAACGAGATCAAAGAAAGGGAAAATAGGCAATGCGTGCGACCAATGCAAGGGGATATTGGCCCAGGTCAAAAACACCGTTGAGGGTCAACAGGCGAGCACAGCAAAAAAAAACAGACAAGGGAGAGAAAGAAAGGAGTAAATGAGTGAATGAAGTTGAGGATTCAAAAAGAGGAGGACCACTCCATCATTAGGGGGGGGGGAGAAGAAAGGTGGAATGGGGGGAGGCGGCACACGTTGTAGCAGCGTCAACAAGGGTAATTTACGGTAACTTACGTATTTTAGTGTATTTTAGTGTATTTAATAAGCCGGTCCGGGCGTTTGGCAGGCGTGTGGGATGTGGCCACGCACTTCCGTTGCCCCTGAGCGTTGAGTTATTAGCTTGTGATATCTGCTGATTTTGCATTTGATCTTATTCCTACCTGGTTACAATGTTGTACGTTTAAATACTATGGATATCCTGATCCATTTAGAAATTTATATTGTCCGTACCATAGTACTTGTAACTTGTTTAGCACCTTCCAAGTCAAGGTATCCCACGGCCCTAATCTGAAACGATGTAGCTACCCTAAACACTAACTAACTAACCCGCACGATATTGCCCAGACAAGGCAGTTAGGCAGTCCAGCCAGTACTTTGTACATAACGGCAATGATGGGTCATGCCACGCAGCAAACCAGAATGGATAAATGAATGTCTATCGGGGAAAGAATGAGCCTGTTCCCTATAGGTCCACGATCGCTTTGGATGTACCGGTACATCCGACTAGAGCCCACTTCAGCATATACAGTATGGAGGCCGATGTACAGGTACTTAGATGATATGTACCTTTCCTTTTCACACTACGCCGTTCGTCTGTGCAACAATAATACCCAGAACATGCCTGCTCAACTTAGATTTGAATGTTGATTTACAATCTCGTCGATCCTGATATTCGCAATAGCCGGATCACTCAACTCATCACCTACAATATTGCACATATATATTACAATCCTATGGAGTATAGATATATAAAACCCTGTGCTAGAATGAGAATCAAGTTTTTGAGCAATGTAATACAATAATGGCAGTATGTACTTAATTTCGGAAACTTCTAAAAAAATAAAAAAAAACTCGACAAAAAATCCATACTAGGGTCTGAAAACCGTTTTTCAATTAAGCCGATCAATAGCCCCGGAGACCATTGACGAAAAAAAAAAAAAGAAAAATACAAATTCCAGAATGGGGTCGGGCTAAACCCGCCCAAGCCGCGGATCACAATATAAAAAAAGGAAAAAAGGAAAGAAAAGCGCAAGTAAAGACAATTAATTCCCAGCAAAGTTTAGTCCGTTGCAAGGTCTAGCCTGGAGGCGTCAAACTAAGTGGGTCCTTCTCACACACGTACCTGAGCGTGTCGGGAACACCTAAAGTGCGTGGCCCCAATTACGGCCCCTGGGCCTCTTTACCACCTCAAAGTGTGCGATGCACAGGCTTTTTTTTGGCCTTTTTTTTCGTCAAACACCCAGCTCATATTACCATAATTATCATTAGTGGCTAAGCTCGGCCGTCTTGTGCGCTTAGCTTCTTCGGGCTTAAGATCAACAAAGAACTTGGAAATAGAAACCTCTTAGGTGTGCTGACTAGCCCCCGTTGAGTGCTTCTCGCTTGGTAAGAGAGTTGTCCGGCATTCTGTGAAAGGTATAAGTTGGTTCTTCCATTTTGGAGTCTCATGAGACATATACGCTTATATTATTTGGCTTGCGAGTCATATGCTGTGCGACATCACTACTACTTCAATCCACTATGGAAGTAGGGGATGAGCCCTGGCTCAAAATTGGGTCATTAAAAACCGGCAGTTATCAAGCATGTTTCACACTCTATCGAAACTTTAGGTTTTATCTCCAGCATAATAGATTAATAAAAATTAATCTGACACGAACAGCACGAACACCTGCTCATTGTGTATTCTAAAAACCTGGATCTGAAGCTGATTGAGCTTTCATGAATGAAATACACCACGTGCCCCCCGATCGGAATGGAGGAGTTGGCAGTTGCGGTTTCCCCTCATTCTTGTCGTCATTTTCAGATGCTCAGCATTCCTAGTGTGTTTGAGATTGTGCCGACCAATGCCAAATGGTGTAAAAATCGATTCAGCCGAGAAATCCCGGTCTCATCATCTTCGCTAAATTTTGAATTTCTTCTTCTATTACCCCAAGGTCTTGACTCTTTGGCTTTATTCAAGGGCTTGTGGTTGCATGATGCATGGATCCTCGAGATCGAAAATCCTTTAGAAATGCAGGAACAAAGAACCAAGCATACAAGCTTATGCGAGAGCCATGGATGCTCCACGGGTTTAATTATAGTTAACCCAGCCACGTTCCCTTTGTTTGACCTAGGACTTCAGGTAAGCTCAAATTTTGACTCTCTTCTTCGAAGATATGAACAATATCAAGCGTCCATAGATACTCCCAGTATTTAAGAGCCTTTTATACAATAAACTTCCAGGGGCTCATAAACTGTACCATGGACAAGTGCAGACGCTAACCCTGTTCCTGAGCGCTACAGCTCTAGTCTCCACCCTTCATCCTTGGTTTCAGCCTGTATTTATTGAAAAGTACTAAACAAAAATTACATGCAATCAAGGCCAAAGTTTTCGTAATATTTCGAGCCAGTCTGTAAACTATACACAACTCACGTGGCTGTGTTTCTCGCACATTTGATTCTTCGCCTCTGGTGGAGAGTGACGCGAGTTGGACCATCAAAAAGAGCCACGAAACAATTCAGGTGGAGTTATCTGCCCTACTTATTCCCCACGTCATCGTCATCCCTGCAGTTTCGTTCAAAGTCTAGAACTGCGTCCATTGCCAGCCTTGGTAACCAGGCCAGAACACTCGATTTCGACATCCGATCCCTGAGGGAGGGACTTTACGGCAATGCAAGTACGCACCTAGAAGGGCCAGGCCCGATGATAGTGAGAAATGGTCCACTTTTTTTTAGGAATATGAGAGGAAGGGGGACGAATTCCAGACTGGATCATATTTATTCCCTATGGAATTCGAATCTCGTTCTTTTGGCCACAGAATTCTTACCGGCTTAGGATCCGAGAAGAAAGTAGCGTAGACTTCGTTCACAGCCGAGAAATCAGCCATATCGGTGAGGAAGATGTTGACCTTGATTGCGTCTTGGAGACTCGACCCTCCAGCCTCTAGGACGGCGTTAAGGTTGCGTAGGATTTGTCGCTGTTCGCATATTAGAAAATATATCACATTTTAGACCTCGCGTTTCTCGTACTGTTCGGTCCTGGATGGTTCCCTCCACCATTTTACCCGTGGTCGGGTCTACTCCCAACTGGCCAGAGCAGTAGACAATGTTACCCACGACCATACCTTGGGAGAGGATTGGGGGTGGGACGGGTGCGCCTTTAGTGCTGACGGGGGTACGTGTTGGCTTAGACATTTTGTAGAATTTGAGTCGGAATTATTTGATTCAGAATGAGATCGAGAAGAATTTGTTGAGAGTCGCTCAAATTATTTGGCCGGGGATTCTGTGGGGATAAGCCCTGGAGGGCGTTATCGATTAGGAACCCCCACATTGACTACTTTCCGAGGTCGGAGCACTCTACAACGATGCGATAGCGAGGCTATAGATATTTTTATTTTCAAGGTACGTGATTTAAAATGAAAGCATGATTCAAAGGTTATACATAGAAAGGTCTTTTGCATAAAGTGTGCTTTTTTTACCGCCTTCGTATACACCTAAAAAAGAATACCTAAGAAGACCACATAAGTGGCTGACTATTCTTGTAATTTATATCTAAATTGGAGAGTATAGAGAAGCACTGTTGTTATGTATGTTGGTACTCATGATATATATATATTGACAAGCAACATTTCTTTTTCAGCCTCATCAGCATGCTTCTTTCTTGTCATCTCAGCCTTCAGATGTGGGTTATGTAGGGACCATGGGCTTCTTTTAGCCAGCTTCCTGGAGATTTTCGAAGTGGTGGTTCCTGACGGCCTGGCTACCCAATGGTAGCATTTGTTGCTTTCCAGGACCCCCGTTGACTTAGTTACTCCCGAAGGATACGCGAACCCGATTATGCCAGTTCGTAAGAAAGCCAATATAGTTATCACAGCCAGTCATTCCCAGGATAGAACAATGACCCGGATGTATGTTGCGTTTGCATTGCATGCCTTGATAGTGAGAATCATAGTAAATCGATGTACTGTACCAGCAACTGTTTCACCAAGAAATATGTAGCCACAAACTACGACTTCTGGGCACTTACATCAAAACCCAGACGATATCTCTCGAAGAAGTTTTGGCAACCAGTGCCTCAAGCGAAATGTAATGGCAGGATGGCAGGAAATGCAATTCTTAAAGTATGAGACCCACAGCATCAACTACTAGCTCTAAGCTGTGTGCAAAACTCTTGTTTCGAATCGAGAATTTTCATCTGTGTTACTTCAGATAACCCCCAACTGCACCCTGGGAGGCTGCGCAGCTATCCACGCTGGCATGGGAATGGAGAGGTATAGTAACGTTAGCCTTTGCTTGTTGGGTTATTCTTGTGTTTTACTTGTACGCTTTTGTGGACCTGAGGGGCAGGACATATCATTGTCCTAGCCTTACATTTGTCATTTGAAGCGAAGTAATGCCACAGGCTAATGCATATGTATCTCCCTAAAGTGATATCTTATACTTCACACCTCATACTTGCCTTGTTAACGCAAGGCGTGACCTCAAACAGCACCGATGAAACTGATGAGGGATATCCAAGTGTGACGTCAATCATGCTGACGTAACTTTGCGGGGAAACCGAGCCGCGGTCGCCGATTGGCTGTACCCCGTTGCTGATCCGGAGCCCTCTGGTCCTTCTTCCCTTCACTTCATCCTTCATCCTCATTCCATTTCATTTATTTCTCAACTGTGACCGAGAAGATCGGACATCAATCTTATTGTCCCATATATTCCAATCGTTATTGTTGTTGAAAGGCCTCTGCAGGACAGGCTCGGCCAGCATCAGTACTCTTATCAGTGTACCCCATAAGTGGATCGGATCGACAGAGCCATTGACCGCGACAGTCACCAGACCTTGCATAGTGCTAGAATAAGTTGTCAGAAATAAACCGCACCTTGAGCTTTCACCATATAAGCTGGAGAATTCATCATGAATTCCTCAGCTATAATATCAATCAGAAATTCGGGGCCTCGAGTCATTCGCCCACCATCACAGACTTCAAATCGGAGTATATGGCGATGTGCACGAAACAGCCAAGGAGACAAGGCAGAACGTATTTCACGACGTTTCAACAGATGTCAGCGATACCCTCTATACAATCAGCGAAAGTCCGAAACTTGCCGCGACAGCAATGCTACCCCCAACGATACACACTCAAGCTGGAGCTGGACAGCTTGGCTTTCTCAATCAAGTCCCTCCGACCTCCCGGCTGATCGAGAAAGAAGGCTCTGGAATTCGGATTTAATGCAGATACACAAACGCATGGATTTGCTGAAAAAGTACATAGAGGCAGACCCATACAGGGCCGTCTTTGGGCGCCGATTGGACCCGTTTCAGAATTTCGGCAAGAACGACACTTCATTAAATGGTTTTCTTCAGTCACTTACCAGTTTAGAAAAGCCACGCAATGTTAGACCGGGCGTAGACAAGCGGCAAACGAGAAGTGACGCCAATCATGCTGGATTGCAGTACGACCCTATTAGTGGACGCATGGTGCCTATACCACCGCCCACTGTACTTGAATCCAGCAAGCCGGAAGCAGAAATCAACTCTCATAAAGTAGTTGACTGCCCCCCAGGCACTGAAGTCGACGCAAAACTCGCTCACAGCCCCAGTTTGGCCGGGGATGGACAGTTCCAGCCCGGAAACACGGGACTAAGCCCCGATGCCCCGTCAAGCACACAGCCAACCATTGATTGTCCTCCAGGTAGTGAGCTAGATGCACACTTTACCTCTACCCTCAACTCCCAGGATGCGCTGGGCAGGCTTCAAGTTTCTCAGGAAACCAAACGAAAGCCCTCTGTAAACATCGATTGCCCTCCTGGAAGAGAATTTGAAACATCGTTTGTTTCTGAATCTATTCCTTCTGTACAGCCGGACACATCCAAGGTCAACAGAAACACCAATAGTCTGAATTTGGATACTGGTTTGACTGCGGGCACCAACGTGGAATGCTCCCCGGGAAGTGAGCTGGAGGCCAAATTCATTTGCGATTCTCCTAGTGGCTCTGTCAAGAGTTCTCCGTCTGGATTGGAGACACAACCTCCGAACAAACAAAATGGCATTTCAATTGATTGCCCACCAGGCAACGAGGTGGATGCAAAGCTTTCTTCTGATCTCAATAGTCTCAGATTTGAGCCTGACGGTCCTGTTCATCGAACGACTGACACCGCTGCCATGACAGCTCAAGGAAACTTTGAGTACTCTCCAGGTAGTGAGATTGAAGCACATATTTTATCAGAGCCAGAGCCAGCCAGCCAGGACATTACCCAATCGGATGCCCAAACCTCTGTTTATTGTCCTTCTGGGAGCGAGCTAGAGGCCAAGTTTATCTCCAACGCAGCTTCAGTTGAGGAAAATCAATTACAGCCAGAAGTACCCACTGGACTTGATACATCCAGGATAGCCAACAATGTTGTCGATTGTACACCGGGGAATGAATTGGAGGCAAAATTCATTTCTGATATGGTGAGTGCTGAGGGTCCCAATGAGAATGAGGGCCTGAGCGCCTTGAATTCTAGTAAAACTCGCTCTCGTTATGCTCCTTTAGGATCGATTCCAAAGGAGCAAGCCAATCCGCTAGGTTTCGATGCTTCCGAAGACCGCGTTGGTGACTTCATTCTCAAAAGCCAGAACCTAGCCACTAAAAAAGGAGAGCAATCAACAGCCTCCCAAGCCCCTTCCCCTAAATTCCACGTTCTGGCTTTTGATACATCGACGTCGCATGTCTCAGTTGCACACGCAGACTCATTCTTCGGTGTCGATGAAGATAGTGATAGTCGACCAAGTGAAATTCTGTCTCGACTGCATAACCCTGCCAAATTCCTGCCCTATTTCGAGAAGATGCAAGAAGATGGTTACGAAATTGCAACAGGTGGAGGCAACATCCTTGTCTTCCGAAAGACCCAAAGCACCCCTCGTCACCTCCCCTCGAATACCGCAAGAGAAGAAGGACCAGCAATGCACGCCGAAATCGCCCAACATCTTCGCCACGACTCAATGGACTCCGCTGCCACATACGCCAGAGCCCCCTGGCAATCCACCAGTGAGGTGAGTAGACAGTAGAACTGTCTATTCAGGTGGCTTCCTAACAGGTCGACTTAGCCTCCTTCAGCAACCGAATCCCCTAGTCCCGAGCCCAAACCAACCACAAAATCCGAGTCTTCGTTTCGTAAAACAGGTCGCAGAATGCTCATCGCAGCTACAGCCACCGCATCAACGTGTTACGCCATCGGGGTCATGACCGAGTTCTTCCGCACCGGCGGAAATGATGGGCGGGGAATTGATGGGTTCACTGTGTTTGAGTCAGATCGACGTCGCCGAGAGTAGGCTACATCTGTGGCGGTTTTCGGTTCGGCTCCAATATAAAATTTAGCGTTGACTGGAGTAAATCCCAGGGGATCCATTAGTAGCATTAAGCAATAGAGAAGACGTCTTAAGTTAAGGGGAATGAGGAATGGGAAATGGCAAACGAGCATGAGCTTATATCATGCACATGTGATTTGGCTATACCACAAAAGAAAAACGAAAACAAAAAAACAGAAAGAAAACATCAAACTGGATTGTCTTGGAGTAATCTGGCAACGGTCCAAGTAGTGGAGGATCCTCGGCACTCCCTCGTAGTACACAGGTGCAACCTATTACCACTTGGTCACCTGCTGTTGGGGACACTAGGATTAGCTTCCTTTCTCTTACAATTTCCTTTGTGTACAGATCCACAGTGCTGTCCCACTATATCACCCTTGTACTCCCATGCTTTGGCACAAATATCCTCTGCAAACTTGGTGATCGTCAAACTCGGACCCAACAGCTGTTGGAAAGAGATATCCAGACCCAGCTCCTTGAAGATCCAATTCCGCAACTCAGCACCAATCATACTATCAACCCCATAGCTGGAAATGGACTGGTTTCTTTCTTTAAACCCATCTATGCCGAGCATCGACATACGAGCAAGGCTTCGCAATAAAGTGTTCACGCACAACCTGAACTGCCTCGATGAATTCCAAACCTTGCAATGAAGACAGGATACTCTGACTCCCACCGCCAATAGATGAATTCTCACTCCCAGGCTTCATAGCTCAAACAGTGTGATTAAATCGCACATTTGAAGCCCAAAAACTGTCGACGTCGTCACCGGCTTCCCGTGCCGCTTTGGCGAGTTCCATTGGACCCAGTCCAATAACAATGTGGTCTGAGATACCTTCCCGAACCTGTTCGATCATTGCGATCTCAAAGATGCGGAGGGCTTCCTTGTCAACGCCATACATTCCCTTGTGTCTAAGTGATTCCTCGAGCTCGTTGGTCCCTGCGACTACCCCAACTCCAAGGACTATTGGAAGGACTATTGAGATTGAGTTCTGCCAGTGATAGCGACGGTGCTGTGCAAGAGCATCTAGGTAACTGTTTCCGGCAGCGTAGTTGCTTTGCCCTAATATTCCCAACACCCCGGGGACGGAGCTTGTGGTCAGGAAGAATCCAGAAGATGGGAAAGGACTTCGTGCAGGTTCTTCGCGCCGGGAACCTTCGGGTGCACGGATGTTGTCCAGCTCTCATATAACATGTTGTGGAATAATCCATCCTGTGAGCCGATACATCAGTTATATGATCAGCCTAGGTGACACAGTGAAGGCATGGCTTACCCGCAGTACAATAGCGGCATTAATCACATCCTGGATATGTTGGTCGCCAGGTACAGATTTTATGACTTCTTCAATATCCGTCCGTCTTCACACCAGCATCTCCGTGGAATACATAAACAGTAGCACCAGAAGCTTTCAATTTATCGACAAGTAGGGAGGCTTGCTCTGAGTCAGAGCCAGACCGAGAAAGGAACGCAAAGTTGTGGGCTCCTTTCTTCATTGACTATGATGTAAGGCTACGACCAAAACCTCCGAGGCACCCAATAAGAAGGTATGTGGCATCATCACGCAGTGTCACGCGAGGGCGAGGGGGCAGGATATTCAAAGTCGCCTCCGACTTCTCGTGCAAAATGAGCGTTTTTACCCGCCTCGAAGCTATCAGAAAAAGATGCTAGGGCATCACCAAGCCCAGCAATGTTCTTGGGTGACCGGGGAATGGTTGTGGTAATAAGGCCTCGTCGGTAAAGACTAACGGTCTCCGCCAGCAGCTGGGACATGATATGCGGCTTGATGTTGTAGGGATCCAAGAGATCGCACGAAAGATATTCGGCCCCGATGAAGAGGGACTGCATCAAGAATACTGCGGGTGAGAACATCTTTCCGGCCACAGTTGACAAAGCGCGCAAAGGGAGCAATGTGTCGCCAGGCCTCTCGTGCCATAGAGGGTGCCACCCATGCCGAGGCAAAGATGACATCAACTTTGTATTGACCGTTCACATCTCTCAGCTTGGAAACCTCAGAAGTCAAAATCACCTGGCTAGAATCTAGCTCAAAGTGTGGTTTGATAAACTCGGTTCAGTCGCACTGGTAGCAATAACGTATTGATAGCCACCAAATTCCCTGGAGATTCCAATCGCTGCAGCACCGGCCAGACCAGAACCTGGCAAGATGGGAATTGTCTCGCTTTCTTGTAAATGCGCAAGTTTCCTTGAGCCATAGAGAGCTGCTCCATATGCCATAGGGAGAGATGCCATCTCTGGCAGAGTCTCGCCTGGTTGGAGTTTCTACATAAGGCTCTGGTAAACACGTTGGATAGTAGCGAATTTGTCAAAGCTAAAACCGATAACCCAATCGCGTAGAGCGTATCCTATCGTCGCAGCGCCAACATGGGTCACCACACCACCAATCTCATAGCCGAAGTCTGTTGGTAGATCTGTTCCGGATGCAATTACTGCATCTTTCTTGTTCTGGCCGGTTGCAAGAACGTGCACTTAAACGCGGTCGTCCATCTCGAAGATAAATTTCCCAGGCTGTAGCCTCCCTACAATAGGCAACTCTGGGTCAAGGACCATTGGCCTTGGCTTAGTCTCATCTGTAGAGTACACGGCATTGATCATTTCATTGGGAAACAGGCGGCTGATGAAGTTTTGGCCCTTGGAGACATATAATATTCGCTTTCCATGAGCTTGATGCCTTTATCTTGTTAGATAACCTTCTCGGTCACATTTCTAGAAGTATATAGGCGGTTGTACATATCAGGCAATTATATATGGATAAATGAAAATTATGAGAATGAATTGCCAGTCCCATGTCTCCATTATTTCACGTTGTGTATGGTTTATAAATTCGGCAAGTTGTGCATACTTCGCAAACCTTGGGGCCAGTGGGTGTAAATCATGCTAACCTGGGAAGGCTATACGTGACTGCTTAACACGACACATACATAGGTTGGCAATAGTTATACTCAATTGATAATTGTAGGACATACCGGAATATGTTAATAGATAACCTCCACCGTATCTAGGATCTGTGGCTTGGATATCTATTGGTCTATTGGATGAATTTGCTTCTCCTATGTTTCTGTTTCCCTTAAATGACATGCAATGCGCCATCCACCACTTGGTTGTGTCATCAAACCACCATGAGTAGGTAGCTGCATTGATGATTGTAGGTCTAGTATGTAGTGACCTCATTCACGGGATCGTGGCAATATGCTTTAGTCCTGCTGCATCGAAGGCCGACATGGATCCATAGAGTTTAGCTAGGATCACTAGTTCATAGTGGGGGTAGCAAAAGGTCCCTCGGTCTCATACTCCGACCTCAAGTATGTTCTATGCATCATTTTATTATGCTCGGCGTGGGCAGGATCACACCCACGTATCAATGGGGGGTGTATGCAACTTTGTATATACATTCATATGACATCACCCACCTCAAATAACAAGGCGGGAGAAGTCATCATACTCACGAGACGAGATATAATTGTGCCAAAAACGCAGACCCTCAATACCTTCTTCTCTACAGAGAACCCCCCGATCTTCAGCCATCTCGAGCTCTTCGGCAGCCACCCCAACACTCCATTTGAATCGATGCGCAGCTTCTTGAGCAGTAACAGCCCGGCCAAATAGGGTCCAATCCCAGGGAACCGGATCGTCGGGGGGAATTCGCCGGAGCTCCTCCATCCAGGCCTGAAGTTTTTCAATGGTCTTCTCGTCACTCCAGTCATATCGCTGCACCACAAGAAGGCCACTTTTGAATCGTCGTAGACGAACTGGCAATTTGAGCTTTTCCCACAGCTCCGCTGCTTTCTGGAAATCCGAAGGACTGGCCAATTCTACTCCGTTACGGGACCGATTGAAGACAGCCCAGAGATCAATTAGACTCATAATTCCACCTTCCCGCTGCAAAATGCCTTTGCGGTCATCAGTGAGATACTCGGCCAGGTTGCGCGCAAGTTCTGATAGATATAGACTTTCAGATCCGGAACTGAGCATGTCTTTGGTTGTCACCATCCCGAGGGCCGCGGCGGACTCAGATAGAACCGCACTTGTTTCTGGAGAGCCTTCATTAGTAGTCATGCCAGACTCACGCGCCAGAGTCTCGGCCAGCGCAACTATCTGCTTGGCAGAGGCCATTAAAGCCTCCAGGTCTTCAAAGGCATTCCCTATGACGAGTTCATTTTTCCTCCGGGCTTCCAGCCCTCGGCGTTCTAATCCCGCAATACCAACCCCGGGAGGTCGTGGTGCTGAGGGTAGAGGAGTTTCAATGCTAGCGGCGGGGGGAGGCAAACCCGGCGAGGAGGCACCTTGCGACGGCGAAGGCACTGGAGGCGCATTTTGTAGAAGCCATTTTCTTTGAACCAAGGCCCCCTTAAGTCTTTCATGGAATGTCTTATCGCCACCTGCACGAAATGAAAGTTTAATGCTCTCACTAACTTCCGTGTTTGCGATATGCGATTGCTCAAATAAAGGCGCAGGAGAGTCTACACGATTGGCATTCGCTGAGGAGCCAGCAGATATAGGCGCTCCACAAATCTCGCATTCCACGAGAGATGGATGGTTCACAAAGGTACATCGTGGGCAAGAGACAGTTCCCCCGGGCCTAAAAGGTGATAGAGGCGTATTGGCATTTGGTTGGCTTGTGTCTTGCGCAATGGCCGGTGGTCCAACTGAACTCGGCAATTGAGACTCCCGGCTTGTCGCAGCACTAATCGCTGCTTTGAGGACGGTCGTAAATGGTGGTTTGATGCCACATGCTAGACAAGGAGGTAAATTTGTAGCCGCACTAGCCGTTGAGGGGTCGAAATTGGACGGAACTGGATTGGAGAAGGAGCATATGGGACAGATCCAAGTGGCATTAATTGGCTTTGGAGATGGTGAGCTCTGTGGGAGGTTGGTTTGTGGGAGGTGAGAAAGTGACTGTGTCGGATGAAGGGCCGATTGCTGGGCCAGAGCCGGGCTGGCTGTTGCGCTCCTCGACTTATCGGCCTTCTTCTTCTGGGGTTTCGGGTATATGGTGAGTTTCGGAGATGATTTCAGGAAGCCAGCCTTGAATCCGTGGGTCTGTTAGTGATCGGTTAAGAGTAAAGGTTCGAAAGGAAGATGTATGCATGTCGCACCTGAGACTCTACTCGATCGATTTCTTTCAGATCAATGGCCACTGAGTACTTCCGCGGATCCTCAGTCGCAACGTAGCACACTCTGTGGGATGTGAGATAGGCATGGCCATTTTGGTAATTCTGGATTTTGTATTTCCTTTGCCGCTAATCAGCACCCCGCGTCAGGAGCATCATCATGAGCTACTTACCCTTCATACAATCCCACCGCGTCCTGGACAAAGAGGAGGATCTCATCGGGTAATAGCAAGGGTCTGAGCGCAGTAGTCAGATCCAGCGACTTGAAGAACATCTAGTAGGTTCAACCAGCTCCCAGCATCAAGGAGATCCATAAAAGAGATTACACCTATGTCATCCAAGGCAAGGCGATTGCGATAACGCGATAACGCGGGATGGTCGGATAAACAAAGGTCCGGTGAGTAAGCGAGTATCGCTCACCGTCACGGGTCGAGTCTTTGTGCACTTTACTCTCACTCTCCCCCGGCTCGTGACCATCTCACCTGGAAAATAAACGTTCATCCTCTTTTTCTTTCATCTCAAAATCCGTACCAGCCGAGGAGTAAACTCAAAACTTGATTCTTCCAGACGTTCCTCGAGTCTTGCCCCTTCGTAGCTCTTTTCTTCCTTTCTTCCTTTCATCCTGTTTCTTTGTTTTTTCCAAATCTTGCATCTACGATGAGTTCCAGCATACCACCTTGGCGCTCTACTGCCCCAGGCACAATGTCTAGTGGATTTGCTCCAGCTGGTAAGAAAAATATTTCGACTCGAGTCTCGTTGGTCTCGTCTCAGGAGGCTAATAACCCGACAGCGGCTCCAGCATACATTCCAGTCCAAGCGCGTCGTAGCCTCGCCCATCATACCAAGACAACGAATGGAGCCGTTCCTCCCCAACCCACGCAGTGCCCATCACCCGATACGGAAGCCCGGACACGAGTGGAGTTCCCACCACCCGTACGATCGTATGTGCAACGCTGCTTTGCTCCCGAAAACCAGGTTGCAAGCGTGAGCATTCCTGAAATGCAGGAGAAGTTGAGGCACGTTATTACAGAGGCGGCCCAGAATGACAAGTTGGGATTGATCGACTGGGAAAGGCTACCTTTGCCCCAAACTATGGTGCAAAATGAACGCAACAAAATCCTGGCCAACCCCAGCTCTTCAAACTGGGCGTCCAGTCACCCAGCTTCTCCGGGGGATGCCACACGGAAGCGAAAGTCAACTGATGGCCATCATTCGGAAACTGGATCGCCACCATGGAGAAAAACTAACCGCAATCGTTTTGAAGATCGAGTTACTCACCCTACCACAGAGAAGAAACCACGCATAACACTGGACCAGTCTAGTAAGTCCAAAGCTAATTTGGAGATGAGGAGGAAGCGTTTTGAGGGAGTTGGGGGTAGTGGGACCTCTCCCTCTTCTGCAGGATCGCCGATGCGTGCTGCCGACGCGGATCAAGGCCCTGTTGTCGGGCGATGCCAAACATTGGAGAAGAACTATTTCCGATTGACCTCTGCTCCGAACCCGGACAGTGTTCGTCCTCTGCCGGTTTTACAAAAGGCCCTAGATCTATTGAAGAGAAAATGGAAGCACGATGGCAACTACGGTTACATCTGTGACCAGTTCAAGTCCTTGCGTCAAGACCTAACGGTCCAGCGCATCCGAAATGAATTCACTGTCGTTGTCTACGAAATCCACGCGCGCATCGCCTTGGAGAAAGGGGATCTTGGTGAGTACAACCAGTGCCAGACCCAGCTGCGAGTGCTCTATGCGCAACAACTTGGAGGACACCCGACAGAATTCAAGGCCTATCGTATTCTCTATTTCATTTACACACGGAACTGGACGGCGATGAACGACGCACTAGCCGACGTGACTGCAGAAGATAAGAAAGACCTGGCCGTGAAGCATGCCCTGGATGTCCGCTCTGCCCTTGCACTCGGGAACTACCATCGTTTCTTCCAGCTGTACCTTGATACGCCGAATATGGGAGCTTACCTCATGGACATGTTTGTTGATCGTGAGCGGTTGAGTGCTCTTGCAACAATGTGTAGAGCGTAAGTGTTTTTATTTTCCCCTGTTTTGTCCAAGCATTCTGGCTGACCTCATTATCGTAGATACAAACCAGATGTCAACATTCGATTTATCACAGAAGAGCTTGGATTTGAGTCTGACGAGCAGACCGCCCGTTTTGTTCTAGACCACTCCTCCGAAGAACTGCTGGAGGAGAGGAACGGGGCTGTACGGCTGTTGACGGGCAAAGCAGGCTCGTTGTTCGATCAAGCCAAAGCAGCCGCCCACCGTGTCGTCGATATCAAAGGCCAGATCTAACCCAGTTTTCATTTTCCATCCCTTTCATGAGCCGAAGATCATAACCCATTGGATCTCACTCAAAGGCATCTTATATTTTTTTTTTTGGGGGCGTATTTTCAAAAGCGGCAGGCGTTCACCACATACGCCCACACATGGATATAAGGTATCCTTTCGAGGGTTCCTAAATTTTCTTTTTTTTTCCCGTTCTTTTCCATTCTCGTTCTCCTCGGCAACCACCGGATTTCTTTTCACAGGATTGCCAGTGAAATTGCGACGATACTAACACCTCGGCGGCGTCTGATTCTGGAGTTGGTTGGTTTTTTTTCGGAGCACCAGAGGGCGAAACATGTGCTCTGTGGCTGTCTGATTGGGAGAGATGATTGCACATTGGCATAGTAAATACTTACATCCAATCTATCCACCACTTATCCCATGTGCAGAGTTCTTGACTTCGTAGATCAACAGTCGCCACGTGGTAACTAAGCCCAATTTTGGGTACTAGGAAGCGAGGTATATGTGTCCATGTGAGGCGATGTTAGCAACTGTGGTCGAGACCCAAGCCAACCTTGGAAGCGGCACAAACCATGCCTTACGTACAGAGTAAGGTAGAAATGTGGCCGATGATCGACATTAAACAGAGTTTCTTCAGCTTGCCAGTGCCTTAAATTATTATTATTATTTTTTTTTTTTTTACTTTGCTAAAAATTCTTAAAATTAGTGAAATTTTCCTCTGCATACACATATGTACGGCAGATTGCAGGAGCCGTGCATTCATGGTCAGCCCTAGAATTTTAATTTCAAAAAGATAAAAAAAATATATATATATATATAATATTTAACGGAATAATTCTCCCCATCCGATTGGGTCCCCAATTCTAGGCCCTTTGTTTTTGATACCATTTTTCTTTGTGGGGAGATTCCCCGAGTATATATAGTACCTCCATACATATTTTGTACATACTAAATTAATTTTTCCCAAAAATATTACTTAAAAAATTACTAAAGGAGGAACCTTGACAGACCCGGCTTTGAGGCGACGTCAGAATCCGCGGTTTAGGTATGGTCAATCCATGGTTACAAGTGGGGAAAGTGAGGGGCAAAGATCCTTCTTTTTCTTCTTTTTCCTTCTTTGTACCTTTTTTTATGTACCGTACCTAGGTACCTACCTTGGTAACATGCAACAATATTAGTACACAGTACTAGTAATGCATGTCTATTGTCTATCAAATATACTAAGGTACCTATAGGGGCAAGTGGAGAGACTCGGACAGAGTCGCATTTAGTCTAGTAGGGTGTGATTCTGTTGCACTAGCCGCCGGTGGATGATCATTTGTCTGCCCAACGGCGGCAACAAGTAATCAAGTAATACAGGTTGTAATCTTGACAATCTATGACAAATTCAGAGTTGGAAGGCGTGTTCGATACATTCCAATGGGGGTTTTTTCAGGTTTATTGTTCTAGAGCCGGACTTTCGACCAACTAAGACACCTAGTGTGTTGAAGTAGATGTATATCCCGAGGCTCAACCTGGGAAGGTTCCAAGGTTCTATGTTGTAGAGGCTGGCGTCATCCTGTATTGACATGACCATACCATAAAAAGGTTCATTGTCCTTAGATATTAGATATAAGACCAAAGATTAGTATAGGAGATTCCTAGTTAAATGAAATTTCTACATACTCTCTACTCCGTATCTACATAACTCAACTAAGATCACAAAGAAATCCTAAAAAAGCAAAAAGCAAAAAGCAAAAAGCGGGCCCTGACAATCATCCAAGCCGTGTGGTTGGAACCGCAATACGGATTACACTGGTCAAGGTATACATGCTAAAAAGAAGCTGCTCCTCCTTTCCTCCTCTTTCTCTCTCCTTAAACCCTTTTTCTACTCTTTCTAACCATGAAGGTGAGTTTCCCTCGGAAATATTACCTAGTATCTGTTAATTAATCCGTTGAAAATAAAAAAGGCCTTCAGGCGATCTCTAAAAGGGGAAAAAGATCCCAAACATCACCATATCTCAATTACGCCCAAATCCGCTATTGCGATCTTACCTCCAAAAAAAGTGAGTTCCTTGCGCAAAATTCGCCAGTTGGGTTGGCTTCGCCCCTCGTCCCACTTCCGAACTCGTTCTTGGCGGTGGCTGACCGCATTTCCCAGGTAATTAAAGCGCTCTACGACTACCAACCAGAGCCGGGGACCTCGCAGGAATTGGCATTCAGCAAGGGAGATTTCTTTCACGTTATCAGCAGGGAGGACGATTCGGATTGGTACGAAGCGTGCAATCCGCTGATCCCTAGTGCTAGGGGGCTTGTGCCCGTCTCCTTTTTTGAGGTTATCGGCAAAAACGAGAGGGATAGTGGGGGTTCCGGCGACCTGTCTAAGGACCACGACTCAGGATTCTCCGACCGCGGTCTTTCCCAAGATTCTCCCATCACCAAAAACGGCGCATTCAGGATGTCTGCACTCAAGGGTCAAGGTGCCATGGTCTATGGAATTGTCCAGTACGATTTTCAGGCCGAGCGACCCGATGAATTGGACGCGAAGGCAGGCGAAGCCATTATCGTCATCGCTCAATCTAACCCGGAGTGGTTTGTCGCTAAACCAATCGGTCGTCTCGGCGGCCCAGGCCTGATTCCCGTTTCTTTCATCGAATTGCGTGATATGCAGAGCGGACAGGCTGTGACCGACCCGCTTGACGCGGTGCGACGCGCCGGTGTTCCCAAGGTTGAGGAGTGGAAGAAAATGACGGCGGAATACAAAAATAGTAGTATCACACTGGGAAAAATCGAGGCTGGTCACGGCGGTGGCAACATGATGGCTGTCAACTCGGGCATGGAAAACATGCCCATGGGCCACCGGAGTCAAATGAGTCAAAATAGCAATGTTTACGTAGGCGAAATTTCTGACTCCCATTTGCGATCCCATTTACTAACGATTCGTTTGAGCAGGAGCACCAACGCAACGCTAGCAAGGGAACTTTGTCACAGGTGCCCATGTCGCAACAGAGCTACCAACTTCTCGTCCCCGTCTCCGCCTACATCCCGCGCTACTGTTTCGATAACGACAAGTATTGGTACATCATCGAGGCGAAGATGGAAGACGGTCGCTGCTGGGAGCTGTCGCGTTATTACCACGATTTCTACGACTTCCAAATCGCCCTTCTGACTCAATTCGAAGACGAAGCTGGCAACCGTGGCCGTGGGCGAACCCTCCCTTTCATGCCGGGTCCTGTCACCCACGTCACGGACGCGATTTCCAACGGCCGACGACAGAACCTGGACGAATACATCAAGAAGCTCCTGTCTATGCCCCCGCATATTTCGCGTTGTCAACTCGTGTGCGAACTCTTCACGCCCCGAGAAGGTGACTTCGAAATCGACCCCAATGCGTTCGGCGAGGATGCCCGGTTTTCGGGTGGATCTCAACACTCTGGTGGCGTGGATCCCCAGCAAACCGTGTCGCGCCAGTCTTCGCAGCAGCAAATCAATGCGTCCACCGAGCGGGTTTCTCAGCAGCGTGCCCCAGCACCCACGCCCTACGCCAATGGTGCTCCCCCGCCCATGAATCACCAACCCAGCTCCGTTACCCAAGCCTCGGGCGCATCGACCAACAGCGCGATGAAGGTCAAGGTATTCTTCCAGGATGACCTGATTGCGATTCGCATCCCATCCGGCGTGAGCATGCAACACCTCAAGGACAAGCTATGCGACCGATTGAAGATCCAGGATGATATCGTCGTGCAGTACCGTGACGAATCCTCCGGCTCCTATATTGATCTCTATACGGATCAGGATCTGGAGAACGCCATGCAGCGGAACACCAAGTTGACCCTCTTCGTCAATGTCGCATAAAAAGCACTCGTTTATTTCCTGGTGTTGCGGTCAACGATAGACTTGCCCTTGATTTCATCGATGAGGTTATCGTCAACCTCATATTAATGTTTGTCACGAGTAAGGTTGGTGCATTGGAGTTTTTAAGTGACGCATGATTCTGATTTGTTTTCTTCTTTTTTCAAACTGGTCATCAGTTCTTTGAGCGATTTCATATGGTCCATGAGGACGAGATCGCGATTTAACGAATCTGATGCGAGATGTACGGCATGGTTTTATTTCTATCTGCAAGGGTTTCTTTTCTTTTTTTTTGGACTTTGTTGGTTTTATTGTTTCTGCAATGTCGCATTATGGGCTTTTTCTTTTTTATTTCTGCGTCCATTTCGCATCAGATCTATATCTCATCCTATTCAGGATCATACCCCGGTCTGCCTGCTTCTGTGTTGTGTACATATTTTTTTTTCACTTCTCGTGCATATACCTGGGGGGCCTTTCTAAGAGAGGCTCAACCATGGTGTCTCGGCTCTTTTTGTACCAAATATAGATCTTGATATAAGTTAGAATCATGCGTGTTTAGAGATATAAACGCTATAGAGTCACGTGATGTCCTGGTTTCCGACTGTCTCTAGGAATGGAACCTAGCGGTTGTCCACTAGAGTTTTTGATAATTAGTCCAAGAGCTACAGGAGCTGTATATATATGTATATATATTGTGCGCCCGTTGTAATTTGCTATCTACAACCTGGGCCCTACCTTAGCTTTACGAAGACCCGCCGCTCTCCGAAAAACAAATCCCTGCCTACAATACAATACCTCGGTTAACGCCTTCGCATTGCAAGCGCTCTCCGCCAACTGAGCCCGACCTCGAGTCTCTCCTCACAACACACCTCCAAATACAACGCCCAAAAAAGCAAATGAGCCGCCCATCGGCAAAGCTATGCGCGGAGTGCTTTCCGAACGCGCTGCGTGCGCCTCGGGGCCTCTGCCCTACGACGTTGCGGGGCGCCACTCGTAGATCCTATGTCACAGAGCAGAGGGCGCTCAATACACTACGGCGGCCGAATCGAACTCAGTTGGTATGCGTGTCTTCAGGAAGGATATGCCCCCAGCTGGCTGTTCAATTATCGAAGGGGCGGGGTCTAGCCACAGTCTCGGACGCCGAGAAGAACACCACCGCTCCGCCACAGGATGGGCCCATGAGGGAATATGATGTGCGTGTGCAGGGGGGGAAGCTGAGGGATGATGAGTATCAGCGAGGTAGATTGTGACCAACTTCGGCGGAGCACAGTTTCAAGCTGACATGCGCCGGTTTTCATAGGGATTATCCAAAATCTACAGGACCTCTTTCAAGCCCTGAAAGATTATAACCCGCCCGAGGTTGTTCACCCCAAGCCCGAGTCTCTGGATCCCCAGCAAAAGTCGTCCTTCTTTGGGTCTCTGTTTGGCGGTGGCTCGAAGAAGAGGGAAAAGTCGGCTATTCCCGATAACCTCCCGAAGGGACTGTACATGTATGGTGATGTCGGGTGCGGCAAGACGATGTTGATGGATCTATTCTTCGATACGCTGCCGCCGAATATCAAGAACAAGACGCGCATTCACTTCCATAACTTCATGCAGGACGTACATAAGCGCATGCACGTAGTGAAGATGAAGTATGGAAATGACTTTGATGCGCTTCCGATGGTTGCCGCCGATATCGCCGAGCTCGCGGGCGTGCTTTGCTTTGACGAGTTCCAGTGTACGGATGTAGCCGATGCAATGATCCTGCGACGGTATGTTTTCTCTTCGCAGACGCGGCCTATGAAAAGCTCAGCTGACAATTCACCATCCAGTCTTCTCGAGATCCTAATGTCGCACGGTGTCGTCCTTGTCACCACATCCAACCGTCATCCAGATGACCTGTACAAAAATGGCATCCAGCGCGAATCCTTCATTCCATGCATCAACCTCCTCAAGACTGATCTGAGCGTCATCAACCTCAACTCCCCAACAGATTACCGCAAAATTCCCCGACCCCCGGCTGCCGTCTACCACCACCCGCTGGACGAGGATGCACAGCAGCACGCGCAGAGGTGGTTCGAGTTCCTGGGTGACCCCATAAATGACCCCCCACACACAGAATCGCAGGTTGTCTGGGGCCGCAAAATCAAGGTTCCCCATGCTAGCGGCAAGGCTGCACAGTTCACCTTCCAGGAGCTCATCGGCACGGCCACGGGTGCAGCCGACTACCTCGAGCTCGTCCGGCATTACGATGCATTCATTGTCACGGACGTGCCGGGCATGAACCATACCCAGCGTGATCTGGCTCGACGCTTTATTACCTTTATCGATGCGGTATATGAGAGCAGGGTGAGTTATGAGCAACGGTCTTGTTCACTGTTTTATTATGCAGCCAGCTAACAACGCACATCAACAGGCTAAACTAGTCCTCACTACCGAAGTCCCCCTAACAAACCTCTTCATCTCTGAAACCGACGTAAAGAAATCACTCCAAGGCGACGGCGGCGACCATTCAGATCTTTCCGACGCAATGCGCAATCTAATGGACGATCTCGGCATGTCCGTGCAGGCACTGAAGAACACTTCTATTTTCAGTGGTGATGAGGAGCGATTTGCGTTTGCGCGTGCGCTTTCCCGTCTTTCTGAGATGGGGAGCAAGGAGTGGGTGGAGCGTGGGTTGGGGCTTGGAAACAGTCCTGCGCAGACCAAGGAGGAACGGATCGCTTGGCAGAAGACGCGGAGTCACTGGAGTGAGGATAATATGTAGATTCTGCTTGTCCTACCTCTATTTTCGTTCAGACGCTACATTGTGCTATAGAGAGATACCTGTGCACATAGATCGAGTTTGGTGTATAACTATAGCATAGCATTTCTTAGAACGAATTATCTTGGATTCCCCTTGAGTTACCTACCGAAGAGGGACTTTCCAAGTTAAAAAAAAATGAAACATACAACAGTGAGGATTCGCTGGTGGTCACCCACCCAACTACTAACTCACCGGCGTGTGGCTTAAGTACGGCTGAGCGGACGGGAA
Organism: Penicillium hordei; assembly: GCF_028827395.1. NCBI lineage: Eukaryota > Fungi > Ascomycota > Eurotiomycetes > Eurotiales > Aspergillaceae > Penicillium > Penicillium hordei. The sequence goes on from NW_026623142.1 coordinate 7,141,208, forward strand.
GCCCTGTTTTCCACACCCTATGGTCGTATGTATTCGGTTATGTATAGGACTTGATGGTAGCTGCATGAGTATATGGAAGGGACAACATGTTTAGCGTCGCACGTGTCGACAGTCCACTCGAAGCTGGAACCCACGAAGGAAAATCGACCTAAAAGTTAAGAGTAGGAACGAGTTCTTCCAAAAGCTTTCGCAAGTATCAAGTAGATCTACCTTATTTAACTCCCAGCTTAGTTCCCCGTAGTCTCTGCTCGGGCATGATTTCCACTGATATTAGGTGACGTCATACTTCGTCAAGTTCTGTGGGATAATTCGCTTGGGCAGGATGTCCAATAAATAGGAAGCTCGAATCCAGGCATGAGTTCACGTCATCGGCGACCTGCAATCGGCATGACCCATCATACCCAATGTCAATGCCTTGTATTCCAAGGTTGCCAGTGGAGCTCCCCATGATCGACCACAGACAACACACAACACAGGTAAAAAGCTACCGAGCTATACAGTACAGTAGCTCCCCTTAGGTGGATTGCAGGAAACTGCCCCGCGAATTAAAATGAAGGAATTCGCAATGGTTCTTGTTTGCTTTGCTCTATTACAGGTTTTCTTGTCGGCATTGGTTAGTAAGGTGCCCGGCGTTAGAGTACAGGTGGTAGGTCATACTATGATCATTCTTACAATGCGGTTATTCCACCCTGGCTAGACCCCATGGCTTGGGTAATACACTATGGGCTTTGTAATTGCATGATTTTATTTCGTTGGTAAATGCGACCTCGCAACTGGAGGGATTACATCATTGACGTCGCACTGGCACATGGATCAGGTTGGTTTTTATATATAAAGTGGGAAAGTGGGAAATTCAGGCCAACACACACTTTGCCTACTACGTTTTTTCCCCCTTCATCTCTAGTATCATTAATATCAACCACACACACACTATGGCAGCAAATCCAAACTCCAAGGCTGCAGACGGCAAACACGCCGATCTACAAAGGGACACTGTCGATGTCCACGACAAGCAGCACATGACAACCGACCATGGAGTCAAAATCTCCAACCCGGATCAATGGCTCCGTATCGTAGACGAAAAGAAGACCGGGCCTTCACTTCTGGAAGACCAAATCGCCCGCGAGAAGGTAAATCTACACATCCATATCCGTACACATATACATTGATATATCTCCGAACAAATAAACTAACCAACAACAGATAATGCGCTTCGACCACGAACGCATCCCAGAGCGAGTAGTGCACGCACGTGGAACAGGCGCCTTTGGTAAATTCAAACTATACGAGAGCGCTGCGGACGTAACAACTGCTGGAATCCTGACCGATACCAGCCGGGAGACGCCCCTGTTCCTGCGGTTCTCAACTGTGCAGGGTAGTAAGGGCAGTGCGGACACGGTGCGCGATGTGCGCGGGTTCGCCATCAAGATGTATACCGCGGAGGGCAATTGGGATATTGTCGGGAACAATATTCCTGTTTTCTTCATTCAGGACTCGATCAAGTTCCCTGATGTTATTCATTCTGTTAAGCCCGAGCCGCATAATGAGGTGCCGCAGGGTCAGTCTGCGCATAATAACTTCTGGGATTTCCAGTATATGCACTCGGAAGTTACGCATATGAACCAGTGGGTTAGTATTTCTATTTCCTCGTTGGGTTGTGGTTGCTGACACGGTTCATGGTAGATTATGTCTGATAGAGCTATTCCGCGGTCGTTCCGGATGATGCAGGGATTCGGCGTGAATACTTATTCCTTGATTAATAAGGCTGGCAAGCGCCATTTCGTCAAGTTCCACTTCACCCCAGAGCTTGGCGTACACTCGCTCGTCTGGGATGAAGCGTTGAAGATCGGCGGCCAGGATCCCGATTTCCACCGGAAAGATTTAATGGAGGCGATCGAGGCAGGACACTTCCCACGATGGAAGTTCGGCCTGCAGCTCATCCCCGAAGAAAAGGCCGACAACTTCGAGTTCGACCCTCTCGACGCCACGAAGGTCTGGCCCGAGGAGTTAGTTCCCATCCGCTATATCGGCGAGATGGAGCTCAACCGCAACGTCGACGAATTTTTCCCTCAGACCGAGCAGGTCGCATTCTGCACGAGCCACATCGTGCCGGGGATCGACTTCTCCGATGATCCTCTGCTTCAAGGCCGTAACTTCTCATACTTTGACACGCAGATCTCGCGACTCGGACCAAATTGGGAAGAACTTCCTATCAACCGGCCAGTATGTCCATACATGAGTCTAGTCAACCGCGACGGCCAGGGAAGACACCGCATCACAAAGGGCAAGGTGAACTACTGGCCGAACCGATTCGAAGCCAACCCGCCCGCGACAGCAGAGCAGGGCGGCTTCGTCACCTACCCGCAGAAGCAGCAAGGCGCGAAGAAGCGCGCGCTGTCAGATAAGTTCAAGGAGCACTTCAACCAGGCGCAGGTATTCTACAACTCGCTGTCACCGATTGAAAAGCTGCACGTGGCGAAGGCATTCTCCTTCGAGCTAGACCACTGCGATGATCCTGTCGTCTACAAGCGCATGACAGAGCGTCTATCAGCAATTGATCTTGACTTAGCCAAGACCGTCGCGAAGAATGTCGGCGGCGACACACCCGCCAAGTCCCTCAAGGAAAACAAGGGCACCAAGGCCAAGGGTCTGAGCCAACTTGAATACATGCCGGAGAAACCCATCATCACGACGCGCCGTATCGCTATCCTGCTTGCCGATGGCTTCGACTTCAATCAGTATACCACGATGAAAGAAGTGCTTGGCGAGCGCGGGGCATTTGTCTTCACGATCGGCGCGCAGCGTCAGGGTGTGACTGCCGAGTCTGGACAGAAAGTTATCCCCGATCACTTCTATTCTGGGGCGCGGTCGACGCTGTTCGATGCCGTTTACGTGCCTGGCGGAAAACATATCCAGGCGCTGTCGAAAAATGGCGTTTTCAAGCACTGGATCTCCGAGGCTTTTGCTCATCTTAAGGCTATTGCTGGTGCTAACGAGGCTGTGCCGTTTATTGAGAGGCAGATCGGGCTTTCTGAGGTCGAGGTTGCGAAGAGTGGTTCTCCGCTCAAGGAGTCGTATGGTGTTATTACGGGCTATGGGGATGCGGTTTCATTGTTGAAGGTCGGAACGGTCGGGCCTGATGCGAAGGGTCTGGCTGAGCAGTTTATTTGGCATATTTCTCGACACCGTAACTGGGCGCGTGAGCTGGATGGACTTTCTGACCAGATTGCTGCTTGAGTTGGTGCTTGTGTTGAAATGAATTGGATGTGACCATGAAAATTGTATAAAGATTGTTTAATTTTTTTGTTTTTAATGAGGGTTGAATCATTTCATCTAATATTCAAGGTTGTGATACACTGCGTAAACAAGTCTGCATTCCTCATCGGCTGATCTGCGAAATATACAATCTCGATCCACAAGCTCATGTAGGGCTGGGGAAAATTCCAGGCTGTCAGTGTCCTCTGGCAGATCCTTTTGAGCTCATGTAGCTCTAGCCCTTAGTACCTGTGCCCAACCCTAACCCTTCCCATACAACATACCCCAACCGCCATGAACAATGGTATACTACCATTACAGAGACATTGAAGCACTTAAGTCCAATAAATCACCCAATCTCTCTTTAATACTCAAGATCCCGCATACCATGTCATTTACATACCTTATCGGAGCTACCGGTCACATTTCAATGCGAAGAGTTACACGGCAGGAATAGCGCACCAGCCCTTGCTTTTTGAACCAGAGTGGACGACAGAGGTGTTCACTATCTCACAGCGAACAATGTCCCTTTCGTCAATGGCAAGCTACGTTCCTAGATTTTTGTTCTGTTTCAATTCTTCTTCTGTTATTGGATCCCCGCAGTCATGGTTCATCTATCACGCTCAACACGGCTGAGCGTTGTGATTGGTATATCGACATGTTTCTTTCTAGCTGAGATTTCGGGTCGGTTACCCTATCTTGCTTGTGATGGTAGTGATTTTGGTATGGAATTGATGTACTGATACTGGGCTAGTCGGGTTCTATACCCACTCTATTTCTCTGATTGCGGATGCTTTCCACTATGTAAGCGTTTTCGGGTGTGGAGTCGGGAGATTTGTTGGCTAATATACATTGCAGCTGAATGATTTAGTTGGGTTTATCATTGCCCTTGTTGCATTGAAGGTACTGTGTGGTTTGGCCTTTGGATGCGTCGTGGTGCTGATGTGAAATATAGAAATCTGAACGCAGTGAGTCGCCCAAGGCGCTTACTTTTGGTTGGCAGCGGGCTCAGCTGCTCGGTGCCTTTTTCAATGGTGTTCTTCTGTTTGGACTGGGCATTAGTATATTTTTGCAGTCTATTGAGCGATTCATTGCTATACATAGTCGGTGCCATCGCCCTGACTGGATGTTGATCCTATCTGGCCATGACTGACGGTGCATCTAGATGTTCATAACCCCAAGCTGATGTTCATCATTGGGTGTATCGGATTGGGCCTAAATATTATCAGCGCAGTCTTCCTTCACGGTACGGTTAATGAGGTCGTTGTTAAGTATAACGCTAACGATGCCCAGAACATGGACATGGACATGAACATGAACACAGTCATGACCATAGCCCATCGCCCACAATTGAGACACCGGTTCTTCCTATTGACGAAGAATTCCATGACTCTAGCACCAAAGTAAGCTGCGAAAATTTGAGGAATGCAATTAATCGAGAGCAACTGACACAGATTAGCATCACGATCACAAACATCTTCATTTCGAAAAACATCACTGCGCAGACACAGGCGGTCATAGTCATGGTCATGGTGGCCACGACCACGGTGATCTAGGTATGATGGGAGTGATGATCCACGTTATCGGCGATGCAATCAATAACCTGGGCGTCATGGCCGCGGGTCTGATTATCTGGCTCGCTGCACCCCATGCCGGCCGATACTACGCCGATCCCGGTGTGAGCATGTTCATTGCCATCCTCATCATTCTATCGTCTTTCCCTCTGAGTAAGTCTTCTCAACAGAAGGCAGTTAAGGGAAATAGAGCTGACACAATTCAGTGCGCCGGGCGGGGATGATCCTGCTAGAGAGCGTGCCTACAGGGGTTGATATGTGCGATGTTCAACACGACCTAGAGAAGGTAATTCCTCCACCTCCACCTTCATCATTCTATTTTCTTTTATCCCTAACAATCACCAGATCAAGGGCGTCAACTCAGTCCACGAACTCCACATCTGGCGCCTCAACCAACAAAAAACCCTCGCCTCAGTGCACGTTGTCGTGTCTGAGGACTCGGTCGAGGATTTTATGAAGACAGCGCGCGTGATCAATGAGTGTTTCCACGCCTATGGAATCCACTCAATTACACTGCAGCCCGAGCTATCGGGGGAAGTTGACGAGGTGTTGCATGAATCTCCTCGGTGCCAGGTTATCTGCGGGACGGTGTGTGAGCAGTTGACATGCTGTGGATAGAATGAGGACATGTCCATGATGTCAAGGTAGCAACCTCCTTCCATCAACCAGCCAAGTGGTCGAGCAGTAACTCGACCATCGCATCTTCCTTGGTCTAGTGGTGATGATTTCCGCTTGTCATTAACACCGATAAGCGCGGGAGACCGGGGTTCGATTCCCCGAGGGAGAGATTTCTTTTTATATTTTCTTTTTATGTTTTCTTTTTGTGTATTTTCAATAACAAAATTATTGAGTGAATATTAATCTATTTGAAATGCCTGTTTCAAGTAGTGATTGGTTCATTTTCCAGAATGTCGCTATCAGTGTCATTGGCTCTTGGCATATCAATTAGATATACCTTGAGGGAGGGTTAGAAAGATTAATAATTGCATTTGACCTTTTATTCCAAAAAGGTATTTCATTTACTAGTGAATTGACATGTACGGAGGGAGTACTCCGGATATTATATATATTGCTTTGAAATCCAACCTGTCAAACGCCTTGGTTGGCCACGGTATTTACCCTTGGAACCTCCCTAGTTGCAAGGCTATTCTCCAGCGGGTTTAGCGGTGGCCCCCATATAAGAAGTGCAGAGAACCTTTTGTCCATTCCCATTGCTTTTGCTTGTTCCTCTATCACCAAAGGCATCGTGAGAATTGAAAAGGCATGGTGGCCGACAGCGGCCGCTCCAAAGTAAAACCCTAATGCTAATGGTAGGTTTAGACTTTGTGCATGTAATATCTATCATGATCTCGAGATATCAGTGTACAGCCATACATAACTCATAAATGGAACTAGCTTTTGTAATAGCGCGCTTTCGTCAGTGTCGTGCACCGCAAGAAGCACAGCGGAAAACCCCCGTTTCATACTCTATAAATTTCAATCCTACATCAAATGGCGTGCAACACTTTCGACACTCGGCGAAAGAGATGAGTTTCTGAGTAAATATCTTAAAAACGTCGTTTTCCTTTGGATGTTTTACCAGCCCATTCTGGACTAGGTTCGCGATGGTCAGTGACCCAAGGCACCCGAAAGAGTCCAAGAGATGAAGTATCTCTGGTCTTTCGATGAGATCAGTGATATGCGTTGAGATGACATCGACAATAATTTCCCGTAGGCTTGATTCATGTGAAGGCACTGAATTCATGACTTCATGAGCGACGTCGGGAAATACTAGAGAGTTCCAATTTGCAGTTGCCCACCGAGAAAACTTTTGAGTAGCCAGGGACTTTAGAGGCTCAATTCCGAATTTATCAGCCGTGATAAATACTTCTATATTATTGAGAGGAATTTCCTTAGGTTCTGTATCGTTCGATTTATCCTCTGGATTGGGCGCCTCGTTATATTCCCGAAGGTAAAGGAAGGACAAAACACGTTCAATGGTTTCTGGATTATCTTCCTGTTAGCAACCGAAATGCATCAGCCAAGGTTTCTCTCGATTATACCTTGAAACCGCCACAGACTGCGCTCTTGAAGTAGCTTGACTGGGTGCAAATAATAGCCTGGTGAGATTTGAAAGTGATTCATTGACAAATGATTTCCATGTTAGAGAATTAATTCCTCTCGTAGAAGCAAGTCTTGGCATGACGTGCTTAAAACCAGATATATCCCCCGACATGATGCAATTTTTGATATTTTCTTGATCCCTCGTGTCTTTAAGAAAGAAGAAAATTAAATTTTTTCAACATCCAGGGGACCTGTATATTTACCTATGGGTGGACGTGACTATGTCGCGTAGATATGTATAGCTATAAATATACAATGATCAATATAAAGATCAGGACCTAATAGGGGTCAACAGTATACCGGGGGTGAGCCCTACCTAGATATGCAGGTAACCCATCAATGTTTAGAGTCTTTTCCTTGATTTGGTCAAGATTAGAGAGATATATAAAGGCGTACGAAAGTATTTTGCCTATCAAAGGCAGAACGGAATTACTCCGCATCCATTCCATGTAATCAGCAAGACGTCCCGCAGATAAGAGATCTCCAATCTGCCATGCAGGGACCATTAGGAAAGGTCATGGTCTAAGAAGTTCCGATTCCGAGATAGCCATGTCACACAGATTGTGTGCGGGGAAGTGCATAAGACGAGTGTGTTTATCTTTCTTCCTTCCTCTCATATCCAAGTTTACCCTTCAAACCCACCAGTATACCCCCATATTCAATTTCAATTATCACTCAACATGACTCGTAACTGGGAGAGCCAAGCCCAAAAGGGCAAAGATATCTTAAACAATTCCATTCCGAAGCAATGGCTTCTCCCCGTGGATAGGCTGCCACCAGTCTCCCAAAAGAGTGTGGTTGATTTCCCCAAGCAAAGCGGGTTGTTGAATGAGCGCGAGCTCCTTATTACTGAGATGTCGGCCACCGCACTGGTAACGGAAATGGGCGATGGAAAACTGAGTGCGGAAGAAGTGGTGGTTGCGTTCTTGAAGAGGGCTGTGTTGGGCCACCAACTGGTGAGACTAAGAGACTCTGCCTTTGTAATTCCAGCGTTGACATTCTTACTAGCTCAATTTCGCAACAGAGTTTATGGCAGACGAGGCAATCACTCGCGCCAGAGAACATGACGAGTACTACAGACGCACAGGGAAACTGGTCGGGCCTCTGGTAAGCTCATATACATGCCTAAAGTTTATACCGGCAGGTTTTAATGAAACAAACCACAGCATGGAATACCGATCAGTGTAAAAGAGCACATAGGTATGAAGAACAGGACATGCAACACGGGATATGTAGCTTGGTAAGTAGAACTCTACCACGACAAACCGATATTACTGACAAGCAACAGGGTTGATAAAGTCAGCACGGAAGATGCCCTTCTCCTCCAAATCCTATCCAAAGCCGGCGCCATCTTCCATGTCCGGACTAACCAGCCCCAGTCATTAATGGTATGTCCATAAATTCTACCTTACCGGTGGACCTCATAACTAACGCCGTCTAGCACCTATGCTGCAGCAACAACATCACCGGCACAACATTAAACCCACTCAACCGCACTCTAAGTCCAGGCGGGTCCTCTGGCGGCGAGGGCGCATCAATGGGCTTCCGGTGCGCGCCACTAGGGATTGGAACTGATATCGGCGGATCAATTCGCTGCCCCGCATCGTTTTGCGGTGCATACGGCTTCCGTCCTTCCTCACTGCGGAACCCTGTAACGGGACTCAAAGTGGTTGCTTCCGGACAGGAAACTATCCGCGGAGTGGTGGGTCCGTTGGCTAGTTGCTCGATTGAGGACCTCGAGCTGTTCCAGAGAGCTGTATTAGAGCAGGAGCCTTGGGAGATCGAGATGTCGCTGATGCCTGTGCCATGGAAGACGGTTGCTCCGACACGGGATATGACTGTGGCTATTATGTGGGACGATGGGTGCGTCATGATCCAAATATATGTTTGTTGTCAGTGTGCTAATCCATTTCCTAGCTGCGTCCGCCCCCATCCACCTATCACTCGCGCTTTGAGACTGGCCAAGGAGAAGTTGGTAGCGGCAGGCGTGAAAGTCGTAGACTGGGAGCCGTATAAGCACCAACATGGTTGGGAAGTTATTGTGAGTGCTGAATCTGCGTTGGTCATGCACTGCGTTGGTCATGCACGCTAGAACGCTAACATGGCCCAGTCCGCTCTATACTACCCCGATGCTGCCAGCAAGCAACGCGAGGTTATTGCGCAGTCAGGCGAGCCATTACGCCCACTAACCGACTGGGCTCTCTCCTATAGCCGAAGCACACCTCTTTCCCACCCCGAGGCATGGGCCTTGCAGGAACAGCGCGATATCTACAGAGACGAGTACCACGCTCTTCTTAAGCGTCGTGGTGTTGAGTTTATTCTCTCCCCGACATATCCCGCTGCCGCGGCAGTGATGGGCGAGTCGCAGTATTGGAATTATACTGCTATTTGGAACTTAGTAGATCTGCCTTCTGTGGTGTTCCCATCTGGAATTACTGTGGATCCAAAGGTAGATGTGTTGACGGAGCAGGATAAGAAGTATGTTCCCCGGGATGAGGTTGATGAGAGGGAGTGGCGTAAGTACGAGGACCCGGAGAAGTATGAGGGCGCATCTGTGGGGCTGCAGATTGCTGGCAGACGATTCAAGGATGAAGAGACCCTAGCAGCGGCGAAGATTGTCGAGGAGATTGTTAGGGAGAAGAAGCACTTGAAGATTTGACTTGGGAATGGAGATTAATTGCATATATTAATTTTACTTTTAACACATATTCACCCCTCAGTTATGTCTCTTCGTAGCAAAGACCATAGCAACTGGCGTGGCAGTCTTCACCTTCTTTCCTTCAAAAGCCCTCTCCATGTCATCCCAAAGCGGATTAATGTCCGACTCGGATACACTCGGCGTCGTCCAGGTAGATGCATAGCCTTTAAACCAGTCACAGTCCTGCTCATCCATCCAGTCCGCATCATCCTCCTCCCAAACAGTCTCCTCCCCATCCTTAACCTGACTCTCACCAATTCGATCATTAATTCTAAAAGCCTCAATACTCCCCCGAGCGTTAACATACAACCGCTTCACCCCTTCCCAATCCTCCACAGGGAATCCTAGAGCCTGCGTCCCAGAGTTCAAGATCCTCAACGCATGATCAAGCATCGGATCGTGAACCTCGCCCGCATAAAATGTACAAACAGCCGCCCATGCCTCCTGAGCCCTCTCATTCCCAACAATGCGCGGATAATTATAATGCGTGATGACAAGCGTTCCACCGGCACATAACTCCCGTGCAAACTCCGCAATTGCAATTTCCGGCCTTGTCCAGTGAATACATTCACACGCCATGATCAGATCGACTGAGCCAGATTCCACAGAGCTCCTTTCGGCACTTTCCTTCAGGAACCGGAACCTGGATTCGGGCAGTCGAGATTCCTCGACAAGGACTCTGCGAGCGAGTGCGGTGTATCCCTCATTAGGGTCTGAGACAATTACTTTGTTGAAGCGGGGCGCAAGACTAGATGAGACGATTCCGCAGCCGGCGCCGATGTCTTGGGCGAGGGACCAAGTGGATTGGGGTTTTTGGGAGTGGTAGGCGAAGACTTTTTCAAAAAAGGAGGGTGGGTAGATCGGGCGGAAGGTGAGGTAGTCGGCCCAATTGACGCCTTGGTTGGGGTTGAAGCCATATTCTCTGGTGGGTGCGGTTTCGTTGGTTGACATTGCTGATGTGGACATTTGGGAAATGGGTTGAATGATTAGGAGGTAATGGTTTAACGAACAGACGATGTACTGGGGCAATTGGTGGGTATTTATACGTTGCCAATTTTGCCCCTGTGAACGGATATCATTTCTTTATTTGTCAATGCAGGGCTGCACACAAGTATAGGAACGAGGGAGTTTGTTGTCTCAGCCGAAAAGCAGACCCGCTAAAGGATAGGGATTGATGAACCGCACTGCGGCTATTCGTTGAAATTTGGGAATGTGAACATCTTCCAATCAGAGAGGTTCTGATGGTGAAGTTCGATATGATCTCTTGAAGATCTCGGACAAGTTCGATAAGATCTCAGATCTCGGAGAACATCGGTCAAGTCGATCTCGGATCTCGGATTTCATGAAGATCTCACATCAAAATCCATCACATGGCTATTTGACATGGTCTATATGGGGGTCTCCCTTGATCTCTATAGTATTACCCTTATCTTACTTCCTCTACTCCGACTCCCTCGAGCTCTGCTAAATGGTGGCAGGTGGAGTTGTGGAGTCACGTCAGTGATCTCCAATAACGTATTTGACCACCGAGCCGCCCACACCAGTGACACCACCCGAGCCGCCCACCGCACTTAGTCAATTCAACCACCCACCATGCCACCAATTCGCTCTCGAAGCTCTAGGAATTTAATAGAGCAAGAGGGTAGGATTTTACTAGCTATCCAGGCTTTTAAAAATCAAGAAATATGCTCAATACGTGAATTGGCACGCCGTTTTGACATACCCCGTACAACCTTACGCGACCGCCTCTCCTTTTAAATCGGAGACGATTAAAAATAGCTTCGTAGCAGCCGGCTTAGTACTATTTGTACCTAACCGAGTGATCTTAAAGCTTAATATCTAGCTTCGAACCCCGACCCCCCCTCCGAGCCGGGGTAGTAATTGGGGACCCCAAAACCCTATCGAACTATATCTAGTTATAAAAGCAAGTATCGTCAATTAAAGCATTGCTTCGTATAAGATCAAGGAGCCCTCTAAGTCCTCTCAATTCCGCTATAACCTAGGTTTTAAAGGCATACTAGATCACTATATAATCCGCCGCCTTTCTCGAGAAAGAAGTGAGCGAATTACGCGCCGCTAACGAGAAGTAGAAGCAAAAGAGTACTAGATCCCGGAGATAGATACCCGCTAAAGAAAGCCTCTTAGTATAAGAAGCTTCTCAATTGATTCCTACGCTCGTAGAAGCAGATGAAGCACCCTATGCCGGTCCCAGCATACATGAAGAACCGGTTTTGGAACCACGTACGCGGGCTACACCAAGGTGTAGTGGGTGCAGAGATACCGGGCATAGATTTAATAGATGCCTAGCTAGGTAGATGATTTTAGTATGTTTAATTTAATGGCGTTTTGGTAGAGAGAAATGCATTTCCAATTAATAAGTTGGGTGGTGTGGGCGGCTCGGTGGTGAAATACGTTAGCGCCTTAACGGTATCCTATAAAGGATAAAGGGCTTTTGTGAACATCAAAACGAAATCTATAAAGATAGCTGTTTAGTTTTCTATCCGCTCTCTATAGGTGAGCAGGGATGAGTCGGATGACTGCCCAGGTGCAACTACCTAAATACGGACAAACACTTTCTAGTCCCAACATACCACACATACCATCTCAACCCAACTCAGCTCTCAAATCCTGCAGTGACCTAATCTGACCACCATCCTCTCCAAAGTTCTCAGGATCCAGCCATTTATCCATGGAAGCCTTTAGTGAAGTATCCCACTCATCCCTCAAAATGGAATACCAAGCTGTATCCCTATTCCTCCCCTTAACAATCATGTGCTGCCGAAAGGTCCCCTCAAACGAGAATCCTAGGCGCAGAGCCGCACGCCGCGAAGGTTCATTCAGCGAATTGCATTTCCACTCCAATCTCCTATACCCAAGGTCGTGGAAAGCATGCTGAGCAAGGAGATATATAGCCTCTGTCGCGCCCGTTGTGCGCTGGAGCGCAGACGAGTACATCACATTCCCGATTTCGACGCCCAGGTGGTCGGGAGTCATACGCATCAGAGAGAGATAGCCAATTGCTTTCCCGAAAGTGGGGGTAGCGTTGCGCTTGTCGATGATTGCGTAGAAGAATGGATCTGTTGAAATGGATTTTGATGCAATGCCGGTTTTGAAGGCTTCGGCGTCTGAGTACGGCCCGTCGAACATGTAGTCCCATAGGGCCTCTCTGGGTGGTTCAAGCCCACCCGTTAGGGCGAAGAGGTCGTCAGCGTGCTTTGGGGAGAGTTTCTCTAGGAGAATTGTTCGCCCTGGGATTGTTTGGCTTGTTGGTAGTAGAGCTGGGGTGAAGGGGACCAGTGGGCCTTTTGGGCGTAGTGATGCCATGTTTGAGCTTTCTTGTTCGAGTTGCTAGTTGAGAATTGAGAGGGAGTTTTCCTTTTTATTTTATTCTCTGGATAGCTATCAGCTAGTGACTGTGACTCACGCTAGTGTGATTTGTTGTCAATCCCGAGGTCCCGTGACTCTAGAGGTTATGATAGGTTGGTTCTCCGAACTATATGATTCAACTCGAAAGATAGCACTGTTTATTTGAGACGTGAGCAAAAAAGTACATATTAACCCAATAGCGGGGTCAGTTTCGTAAGCTCCGGATAGGACCTGGGTAGCAGTTAGTTACATGTGGACTATAAACAGGCCCTTTTCCTTTTAAAATAAACCTGTTTTGCCCCTCTTTTTGTATAGCAAATACCATAAAAAGATCAGCTGAAATGCACCAAAACACATGACTATCCCACTAAACAATTGGATACCTAGGTAGTTCAAGTCCGCACTACCATCAGCACCAATTGAAGCCAGCGCACCTGCTATTGGTGGCCCCACAAGAGTCGCAAAGCTACTCAAGCTCTGCGCCATTCCAAGCCAAGTCCCAAGACTCTTGGGGTCGGGACAGACGTGAGTGAAAACGCTCGGCGGGAGAGGAATCAAGGCCCCGGAGATACCACCTATAGTTTGTGTCAAAATTAGAGCACCGATGACCCTGGCAAAGGAACTTCACTTACCATAGAAGGCCGCGAAAAGGATAAACCGTACCAGGCTATCTGCACTGATCCAACAAATACACAGAACGCCTGAGAGCACACCGCAAACGATCCAAGCAATCATCGACCCATAGTAATGAGCAAATAAAGTCAAGACAACTCGGCCAACAACCGAGGAAGCCTGGGAAATCATCAAGACATTAGATGCCATTGCGCTCGACGTGCCCAACTTCGTCTCCGCGTAAGTGGGAATGTAATAGAAAGGCGTGATATAGCCAAGGTAAAGGAAAAAATTCCCAATAGCAAAGCTCCAAAAAGGCAGATCCTTGAGAGCGCGCAGATCAATCAAGCTCCTACGTTGGGTTACTTTAACCCTCACTGAATGTCTCTCTGGCCACAAAAGCATAAGAGCAGCCGCGATGAACAGCGCCAGCATCACGAACCCCACAAGGCGAACGGTCCAGGGGAACCCCACTTTTGGTAGAATCTGGTTGAACATGGTAGTGTAGATAATACCTCCGACAGGCGCACCGCTACTCGAAATACCTAGCGCAACAGCCCTTCTTGTTGTGAAAGAGCGGCTGACCAATGCAATGGCGGGGACATAAAGCAGTCCGAATCCGAGGCCCACGCAGACTCCCTGGCTTAGGAATATGGCGTAGTACTCGTGTGCAAGACTGAGCATCATTATGCCGGTTACACCTAGAATACTTCCAACCATAATCATGGTCTGGTTGTAGCCGAGGTCGAAGAGTGGGCCGGATAGTAGGCCGCCGACGATCAGGAGCCACGATTGGATTGTTCCAATCCAGGCGATGTCGGATGATGTTGATGACGGGATGTAGGTGAGTGCATAAAAGCTTTGGAATGTTCCAAAGGACAGATTTAGGCCCCTAGAGGGATGTTAGTTTTGATATTCAATTGTAGCTCGGAAGGTTGTTGACAGACCAGACATTGAAGAATATAAAGAAAGCACCGAGAACTTGGAGACATCCGTGTAATTTACCTTTTACAGCAAAGGTAGAGTGTACTTCGGATGGCTCTTCATCTTCCGTGATATGTGCTAGATCTGTGGTCTCAGGATCAACGGGTGCCGTCTTGCCCTTTTCTGAGAACATGTTTAATAGCTTTGAATAAGTTCAAAGATATTATCAAGACTGTAGCTAGGATTCCAAGAAATCAACAAAAAGTTAGGACCCCTCAAAGGTATTAGTCAGTCAATATATTGGCCGTGTATTGTATGCGACACTGCCGTGTTTACCGGTGATGCGGGGTGAGGGTCTTCGTATCGCACATTTTGAAGCATCACTATTTGGAGTCAGTCCTAGATAAAATTTGGACGTTTTAGGCTACTAATAATATACTAATAATTGTTATCACTATGGAAATATCACGTTTATCAGGGTGGAGTTGCGCCATTGAAGTGAAATTAGGCGAGATGATAGCGGAAAGGTGCGATAGTTTACCTCGGCTAGAATCTATCAACCGATATTTTGTAACATAATGAGCGATGGTCAAATCATATCGTGGGCTCGCTAGTATTATACATGAAGAACATCTTGATTGGTGTGGACCTTGAATACTTCAGAATATCTAGTATAGTATAATAACAAGTAATAACTAGCCATCTGCTAGGAACAACGTGAACTTCACCGTGAATATTGTCCTTCCGAAAATGTCTGGGATATCGGGAAAATTTGCCAACAATAGAGTCTGTAAGCGCAAATAATTGCGTCTGAAGAGCCTCAACCCTAATCCCCCAACCCTAATCCTTAGACGAAGGTATGGCTAGAAGAAGCTATGAAAGCGCTGCTGGCCAAAGCAGACATGGCTTGCCATTCAAAAGATATAGGCGATTATGAGATTACGAGAAGATCACGGACAAGAAAAAGGCAGATAGCGACAAAGAAATCCATAGAGTGAACTCCGCCAAAGATAAATACCCACAAAAGAAAAGGGAGACACCGATCGCCAGAACGAAGAGCACGCGAGGACTTTTCCAAGAAGAAAGTGGCTTAGATCGGATGACTCTATAAATTAGAGGGAAAAAATTGGAAAATTCGGATCTAGGACATGTTACTAGGTGTGACTTGCAAAGGATTGCAGCAGGGGTCGGACACGACCTCTCACTTTTCCTTTGTTTACCAATACTACTAATCAAGCTCGCGCTTATGGCACCTAACCGCCAGCTAATGTATTGGTGTTCTCAGCTCACAAACTTTACAGTGCGTTCCATATCCGGACTCACTATCATATACGAATCTCTGACTTGAGCACTTCAATTCACTTAGGTATCCAGGTACACAGGTCATAGATCACTTCAAACCAATCATATTATGGCTTGCTCATCCGTCGGTTGTCCTAAGTTAGGATAGCGGCTTTGTGGAGTGGGAACTAACCAGAAAAGGATTATCGTTTATGGAGTATGTTTTCCCTACACCCCACGAAGACGCTCCACGAAGACAGGTGTTCCTTACATGTGGATGATATTTTTAGTTCAGAGCCACCTACTGATCATGATTTGCTGTATAAAAATCTAACTTGGGTAAATAAGGCCACGAGCGAGCCAATGCCCTACACCGCTACACCTTGGGGCTCGGACCGTGGCTTTACGCTAAACCTTGGAAGTTCCATTGAGTGAGTTGTCATTGATCTGGCGGCTAATAAATCGCCGGGTTAGGACTACCTACGATTTTAGGTAGATCTCATCGAGAAATGGTGTTTTGACTTCATTTTTGACTCTACCGTTCTCTGGTTCCACGTTTTTCCAAGGCGTAAATTATTTGAAGCTTCCAATTAGAAATTGTAGAAGAAAATATGAAGTTACGATTCTGACTCGTGTGTTTATTTTCTGTGATATTTCTCCTCTTAAAAGGAAATTCCCAACCCATAGCTATATTACATTTTCACTTTACCTTGTTTCTCTGTCAGGTGTCTGTAGTTTTGTCGAGCTATACTTCCAAAGTCGCACGGATATGTCACTATTGCTCTGGTATCTTTTTCTTTGTTCCGTGATAGCACTCGACACATCTAATGATGATGATATGATAACATACATTACTGTAGGTTCCACAAGCGGGAATTCATGCGAAGGTAAATACTGATTTACAATTACTCCAGCTCCCTCAACACCGGGTCTTGAAATGGAATGTCACCTACTATGATCGGCCTGACTTGGAAGTTGCTCCAGGTTATTGGTTCGTTGCACCCTACCATCTCAATCAGGGTGAGCCGAAAACGAATCGATGGACACCTTGCCAGATTGGTCCTTATATCTTCGATTACAAAGGGGTATGGATTTTTTAGGCCGGCTGTATCTCGAATGTATCCGCTTACACACTATAAAGGACCTTGTTTGGGCTGGATCATGCGAATTCAACAACCAAAATGTCTATGATTTTCAAGTGGTAGACACAATCGATGAAAAGCCCTATCTTACTATGCTTGTTCAAGAGAATTTTGCCAATCGTGAAAGCGACGGGTCCGCCATAATATACAATAATGAATACAAACTCGTCCACTCAGTCCCCCGGCCAGGAGCCACAATCGATAACCACGAATTCTACCTAAAAGAACCACCCAACGCCCTTCTCATCACTCATAAAAACGAAGACATGACTCTAGCCGACTTTGGCCACCCAGAGCGACAAGTCAGCATCCGAACAAACGGATTCATCGAGCTTGACATCAACACAGGCAAATACCTCTTCGAGTGGTTCTCTGGCGACCACATCACTCTCGACGAATCATTTACCCTAAACCCAAATGACCGGTTCCTAGACGTGGACTATCTGCACATGAACTCAGTCGACAAAAGCACAAACGGGGACTACCTCATCTCGGCCCGCCACACAAACGCGATCTACCTAATCTCCAGCCAAGACGGACAAATAATCTGGCGACTAGGCGGCAAAAAAAGCAACTTCGAAATGGACTTCCAATTCACAGGCCAACACAGCGCACGATTCGTATCCCAGAATAGTACACACATCATCATTTCATTCCTGGACAACGGCGCCACCTTCATGGCCGTAAACGAACCAACCTCGTCGGCCATGTACGTAGAGCTTGATCTGCTCACTATGAAAGCCAGAGTCCTAAATCGGTACATGAGACCCGACGGGGAAGGAATCCCGCTCGAGGAAACATGCAGACACTATCGAATACAAACGTGCTCGTCTCGTGGAGCTATTACGGGTATATGAGCGAGTTCACGCATGATGGTCAGCTGCTGATGGACGCCAGCTTCGCCAGCGAGCGGTTCAGTACTTACCGAGCTTATAAGTTTCCCTGGCGTAGTCGGCCGGTATACGCACCTACGCTTCTTTCGTCGTGTTACGGGGTGAATGGGTCAGCTCTGTCGACAGTGTTCCATGTTAGCTGGAATGGGGCTACGGATGTGCAACGGTGGCGGTTTTTTGCGCGGGCGAATGCAACCGCGGTGGACAGAGAGATTGGGGAGGTTGCAAAGAATGGGTTTGAGAGTTCGTTCATTGCCAGCGGTTTTATGGATTGGGTCTCTGTTCAGGCGTTGGACTCCGAAGGTAATGTTCTTGGCGCTTCGGGGGTGTTAAGGACTGAGCCACCTGAGTATTGGCCTGGGTCGGTTAGCGGGCTGGTCCCGGATGATCCTGCTGCTGTCTACGGTGAAGAGCCGGTCCAATTGCCAGTTAAATTTGGGGCATTTTCCGGACTGTTTATGGGCTTTGTAGCAAGTACAATAGGGTACTTCTGCTTTCCTGTTGTTCGTCGATTGGCGCCACTGGTGCAATTGAGGTACTCGTGTGATGGCACATACGAAGAGGAGCTTGGACTTATGAAGGAGAAGGTCTAGGCCTTGCTTCTCTTATATATCTGTACATATTGCATAGCATATAATTCAAATAATTTGGACGGGATCAAATTGATAACTTCAGTTGCTAATAGTAAACCAAGGCCTAGATCATCACTGATTACTTTCCACATAAATTACCGCTGATTTAAATCGAAGACTTGGAATTAAAATTTGCAAGACATTTTTTGGATCATCATCCTGTGCATTAATTCTAACCCCCAAAAGAGAGCACGTAAGTACATCCATCAATACACATGTCCAGATCTCTGGAAAGTGAGAGCAACGAGCATTAAAATCAAAAAAAGAGAACTATCGTGACAATATTTCCATCATAAAAGAGAAAAGGAAGATCTAACACCTGATATCTCAAAATAAAACCCAAATCAGAGGAACTCCACGAGACCCAGGAAAGCCAAGCAAGATGGGCAATCCCGAACAGGAAAAAAAAGGAAAACGAAAAAAGAAATCATGTCAAGCATCTACTTGCGCCAGAACATGGCTTTTCCAACGGCCCTACCAGCACTCCAGCGAACCTCGGCAAGTTTATCTTTGAAGGACGCACCGCCGCCATAGCGCACAGGACGAGCGGAGCCCGCCCCAGATTCGGACTTAGCACCCGTACTCGAACCACCGAAAGAGCTCGGGGCGAAGTTTGACATATTACCGGCATCGAACTTCGTCTTTCCTTCAACAATCATTTGAACGACGTTCAAGATGGCATAGGTAGTAGAGCCAATGGCACGAATAGCAGCAAGGACAGCGACAGACCACAAGATGACAGCGAGGTAGATGTTTGTACCACCTTGGTCGATACCGTAGACTTCAGACACAGCCATGCCGAGGATTACGTTGGCGACCATCCAGATGGAGACCATGTAAGTACGGACGGCGCGGTAGTAGTCCTCTTGCAACTGGGATTCTGATGGTGGGGGCTCTGGGACCTCAAGGCGATCGCGGAGGTTGCGGAGAGCCGCGTCGTAGCCGGAGTCAATATCGAGTTGTTCGGAGGGCATTTCGATGACAACGGTTGAGCCGTTGATGGTCTTTGCTGCGCCGAGATCGGTGTTGATCACATTGTCACCCTTGGTTCCCCAGGTCACGTCGTGGGTGTTGCAGAAGGCGTAGACTTGGAGGATGCAGATGTAGCTGGGCATGAGGAGGAAGTATTGAATCGAAGAGGTAAACATATGCCATGGGTCCAGGTAGAGGAATGATGTGTAGAAGTAAAGGCCGACAGTTGACAACAAGGAAATCACGATGTTCAACATTAGGCCGTCCCCGACTTCCATATTATCATCGCTTTTGACCCCAGTACGTGCGAGTAACTCCTTGACCACCAAGTAAAGGGTGCAGAAGACCGTGTAAAACATGATAATGGCGTACACGATGATACCAGAGAGATAGAGATTTTTGGCACTAAAAAGAAATGTCAGTCAAGTCCAATGTATGATGAAGAACTATAGACTCACCCTTGCGGCCGATTACCCAATGAGATAATGAACTGCAAACACATAACCAGAATACAAGCATAGCGCAAAACAATGAAGATGTATTTGCCCATATGATGACCGAACGGATCAAGCTTCTCATCAGTCAAAGAGCCAGCAATGAAGTAGAAAGCGAGGTAGAAATTGGCCTGGATTAAGTCAGTGCACAAGTTCAAAAGAAAAAAGAGCGCGCGAAACTCACAAGACCAAAGTAGGTGAACAGCAGATTAAGGAATTGATAAAAGAACTCGATGTGAAGCAAGATCTTCCGAGCGAGAGTATGATCCGTCTTCCAGATCTGCTTGGCATTGAAAATCGAGTACACAGCCGCGAAGAAAGCACCGTTCAGCCATCTTCGACGCTGGGATATAAACTCAGGAACCGTGTCCGGCACATCAGTCTCTCCCACGGCATTCTTGACAAACTTCAACACCCATCTCTCTTCTCGCTTGGCAACCAACTCCCAGCAAAGAATACGATCTTCGGCCAAGTACATGTTGGCAGTGAAGACATCTGCATCTTGACCATGGAGAGTTTCACCCTTGAAATATTGGTTGAGGGGCCCATGGCCATCTGCGTCGTTCTGCAAGGCAAAGAATCGATAAGCACTTAGCGCACCAGGCAACACAGTAATGTAACCGAAGACCGATTCCAGAGGCTTGTCGAGGATGTTGGACATTTTGTATTCGAAGTTCTGACTTGCCACGAGAGGGTTGAGCAGACCGAGCATGTTCTTACCCTTAGCAGCCTTGATCTCACCGGCAGCGCCGGCAACATTGGAGTCCTGGTCGAATGCCTTCCACAAGTGGTAGAGTGCCGTCGGCTCCGGCCGAGTTCCAACATCGAGCAAAATACAAATGTTGGGCTGAAGGGCACGACCGAAGGCATTGAAGAACCATCGGTGAGAGTTCAGCTTCTTCTTGTTATGTTCCTTCAAACAGAAGATAACCTGACACGGGACTATTCCCTTCTCGGCACCCTTGAACTTGAGATCATCATCGAGGGAGACCTGCGTAGTATACTCGTACACGTGTGCCTGAACTTCCTTCTGGTTGACGATGTTCTTCGCAATACCCTCCTGGTAAACACCCAGGGCGGCCAATGCATTGAGCGTACGCGGGTGGACCTTCTTACGTCCATCAGCGACGATGCAAACGACGATCTTCTTCCATCCATCACGGCCCCAAGTACGCGACTTGGTTCGCGAGCAGAAGTGGCTGATATTCCGCATGACACCGTGCATGGTACGAGTGAAACCGATCTCATCTTCGTTGTACATGGTGATACAAATAAACAGCTCAGTCTCACGAGTGGTGGTACCAATCTGCTGGCGAAGCTTATATCCCCGTTCGCCGTAATCGTCCGGATCGGATGTTACAGCGGTATAGCGCATGTGCGTGAATTCGCGCTCGTCACGACGGGGTAGGAAACTGTGAAGAATGGTGGGAATTTTGCACTCCAAAATAAGCTCGCCGTTGACCAGCTGAACTTCCTTTTTGGCGACCTGCTTAGATCGGACACCGCGACGCCCCTGCTTGTCCGGTGCTGGGCCATAGTGAAGGTTGGGATCCAGAACGTGGGATTCATCGTCATATTCATCATCGAGGTCGACTTTTGACATGCCATCCTTCTCATCTCCCAACATTGTGGATTCGCTCATGAATGATCGGACGCTGCCGCGCGAAGTGTGGTGGATTGTGCGGCCGTCACCGCCGAATGGATCGTCGCTATGGGCATCACCAATATCAATGCTTGTATCTACTGTTGATTTTGGTCCAGAGAACAAAGGCGCAGGAGGCAATGGTCGACGAGGGCTACCCCCATATCTTGAGCTAGGTGTACCAGGCCGCGGGCTACCGTTCAGATCGGCGCGTTCATATCCCACACTTGACACAGACGGTGGTCGGATGTGTGAGGGGCTCCATGGACGAATTGGAGATCCTGTGCGTGGGGGAATAGAAGGGTAGACGGAAGTGTCTGCGAGGCTTGCTGTCAGAGGCGGGATACCGGGTCCGCTGGCCAAGCTGGATGGTGGACGCGAAGGCGAAGAGATGCTGGGCACCTCGTAATAATTATCATAACGTTGGTCCTGTCCGGTCCTAAAATTTCGCCCTCTGATGTTAGACCTTGGTTTTGGAAGGCGTTCCATTTTGCCCCGAAGCTCGCAGGAAGAGGGCCAATGTGGAGGGGAGGTGGAGTGGGGGATGACACGGTAAACAATGTACTACTAGAGTACTAATCGTTTAATGTTCAAGTGGAGGAGGATCGACCAAATAGCAGGAGGGAGTTGGCTCGAGCCCAGTAACATTGCCCGTTGGCGGACAATTGCCCAAGGCACAAGCTTTCTCCCAGCCTCTCCATCGCGTCAATAAAGGAGTTGGATTTGGTGGTGCACATGGTTCCGTCGCGAGGGAAACCATTGGAATGTGAAAACGGGCAAGATTGCATCAGAGGTAGTTGGGTATACATACGGAGTGTGATCATAATCAGGGTCATAATGGGAAGGCGAAGGAGCCCTGTGGCTGCTAGCTAAGTCATCAGCGCCGTCACCACTTGGCAACAAGCGCATCGTTCCTCCATTAAGACGTGAGGCATTAGTTGGAGACTCGGGATCAGACAGATAGGAACCCGTGTCGTGGTTGAGGTATGCTGGCGGCGCGTCGCCGTAATTGGATGGCGGATGACGATTCATGATAGAACGTGGAATGTGGGTGTCGTTTATTGAACTCACTGCCTCATAGTATGGTACCTGAGGTGGGTATCAATGAGACAAACGATCAGAATCAATCTCCGTCTCTCGATAAGTCAGAGTGGGTGTGGACCTGTCTGATTCAAGAATAGTTGAGGTATGAGGAACGGAGGAATGCGAGTACAATATCAATATCAGAGCTCGACACACAAGCAAGATGAAAAGAAAGAGACAATAAAAGAATAAAAAGGATCAACTAGGCAAACACGTCCAGTCCGTTCATATCCGCCGCTTTGCATCAACAAAGGTGGAGGTGCTGGTGGTTGTCAGGGCAACGCTGGACTCATATGTCAGTCCGCATCAGCACGGGGGAAATTCATCGAAACAATAATCAAACGATTATTAAAATAGAATGGTACACTCCGTACATGGAACTTCATGATCCGTTTTATTCCTTTTACCAATATCAAATTATCAAACGTATTCAACATGTCTTCAATACGACCTTCCCCAGTCCCAAGTGGGTCGACGCAATTTCATATTAGTACGCCACTTAACAAAAACTGCATAATTCCAGGTGGTATCACAAAAGAGTGCATAATTCCGCCAAAATAAGACTGGCCTTACAGATCTCTCCAACATCCATACTTCCACCGTGTCTCGTTCTCGGGCGCCCAGTCCGATCTTAAAGTATGCCCCAACGACCGACTAGTTAGGCTTATCATGGCAGTGGGTCCTTAATGCTGGCATGACGACACGCTCACACCCCCTCGTTGAGTAGCGGCTCTCTCTCCCGGTCCACCGTCTCGGGGTGGGCAACGCGACGGAAGAGGCTGTCGCGGCCAGTATACTTAGTCGTGGAGATATACAGAGAGACAACCAAGAACACGCCAAAGACGGCAAAGGCAAAGATCCATTGCAGGGCAATGATCTTGATGGCGATTTGTCTGAGGGCGATTGCTAGAAGTATGTATTTTAGCAAAACACTTGAAACAGTGATTTAAAGAAGGCAAAACTTACACAATGTCAACCAACTCAAACAATACCCAAGGATATAATCCTCCCAGAGGACGATGTCAAACAGTCCAATGGCGAGAATAACCCAGATAAAGATATTAGCAACAATACGGCCCGGCAAGTTGTGGCTGTTGACAGCAACCGCGCCGTTCCAGAACAGCGCCGTCAGGGTCCAGGCATAGGGCCCGGCAACAGCAGGCAAATGCACGAATGCCGGCAGGCCGCGGTGGCGCCAGTAGGTGACTGTCTGGTTGATTAAGTGGGCGATGAGGATGATCTCTGCGACCCAGAAGTGGTTGCGGGTCCAGAGGAGGATCCAAGCGGTGAGGAAGAGGTTGTTCAGAATGAAGTGAGTGGCTACATTGGCAGCTGCCGTGATGAGGACGTCATTCTTGGAAAAGAGGTGCCAGACATAGCTGAGCTGAGAGAAGAGGAGGATGATCCTAGATGGAGGTTAGGTTGTGGGTGTTCGAAAGCATAATCATCACCAATATAGGCACGGGTGTGCTACTTAGCCTAACTAACCAGAAAACGCCAGTCACCGTAGTGTTCTGACTGAACGGAGTATTATGCTTATTAGCCTGCTTCCAAATCTTCTTGCCCTTCTTGGTATCGTCGGGCGAGTGAACAGAGTGATAGATGCCGACCACCACGACCAGAGCCCAGGTGAGGGGTACAAGGACCCGGTAGGTATTCAGCGAATTGGCGCTGTGAGTTTCGCGTTTAGCGAATGGGTTGAATGATGCCATGGTGGATATATTATCCAAGCTGAAGCTGAGTATAATTAAAAAAGGAACCGAAAGTCTAGAAGAGGGGAGTCAAAGTTATAACTAAAAGTATTAAAGAAGGGATTCCCCGCATAGGGTCATCAGACCATTATTCAATTTCAATCCAATGAAATCAGACCATCGCAGGATGAACCGGGAAGTGGGAAATGATGTGAGGTCAATTCTATGGTGATGACATCAACGCTTTTATCTGATATAATTAGGGTTACTTCGAACTACATATGTACTTGATTCTCTCGCGTGAAGGAATCATCATTAATTCTAGCCAAAGAGTATTCACATCTTTTCAGTTTTACTAGAAACACTTTTCTGAAACATAGACTAGGCGTCATCCCTGTCTATCCCAGTGAGAACAAACTATAACCTGGCGCAATTTCTGCCAAGCGTGGATCATCGTGCACAGTCCTATTCAATACAAAGATCAACCTGAAATCGAGGTATATGGAAATTCACAAGCAGTAGACAAACTAAGAACTCAAAAATACTCGAGACATTGTGCTAAGCGTAGGACCTTGGAAGACGGAAATCAAGGAAAATGAGACCCGCAATTGAACCTAGTTTGGCAGAAGACGATTTGAGCCTAAAAATAACCTTGGAAATAGTACGAAACACAGGCACAAAGTACCTTTCTATTGAATGTAAGAATACACAGTATGAATCATAGCAAGGATTCCTTACCTGAGAATCTGGGTAACGCGGGGAGAGGGGCCAGTGCTCACGCCTCGTGTCGGTAGAAGAAGCTACATTATACACATGATGTATATAGTACTAATATCAATAGTAACCATGCCAATGATATGATTATCTAGGGTATCAAAACCGATATGCAAAAGACAACAAGATGTAAAAAAAAATGCAACGTATATAAAAGGAGGAAAAAAAAATTTCACAACCCCCGTGCCTCTTTCACAGCCTCCAAAATCCTCCCATGAACCGAAGCCGGCCCAACAACCATACCATGACACCCAGCCAAAGTACGACCCAGCGAACAATCAACCGGTTTTCCCTCAAGATCCGTGACAAGACAACCCAATTCCTGCACAATAAGCATACCGCCCGCATGATCCCAGATCTTCGAGCGATACTCCGGACTCAACGGCACCTTCACGAAAGCATTGCACCCTCCCTGCACGGCAATAGCAACATAACGCATCTGCGCCGACCACAAATCCACCGGGTTCGGCCACGGACAGCCAAGATCTGCCGCCACACGTGCATGGGCCTCAAGATCCTGCGTCTTCGCCGCACGCGTATCAATGAACCGCACGTCGGAAGCCCCAACCTGCGGGACAATTTCAAGCGGGCGCGCCGGCAGCAAAGCTCCCAGACCAATAGGTCTGATGGTAGCGCCCTGCCCGACAACGGCCGAGATCATATGACCGAGACCGTCGCGGTCGACGCGCTGTTCAGCGACGGGTCCTGACTCCAGGAGGTTGGGACAGCCGAGGACGCCGACTTTCTGGACCCCGTTTTCGACTAGCGAGAGACAGACTGCGTACTGCTCGCCGCGGATGAAGGTTGCTGTTCCATCTACGGGATCTAGAGTCCAGGTCCTGCTAGTGGGGGTGCAGGCGCCTTTTGCGCCGAGGTCGATAAGATCGAGGAGTTCGGAGGTGGTACTTGGGGTGTGGAGAAGGGCTTCGCTTTCTGGGTCATTGAGGTGGATGCTGGTTGCTAGGTCCCAGGTTCTTGCGAGGAGGTCTGGATTTGAGCGGAGGGCTGTGGCGTCTTCTTCGCCGACGATGTCGTCGTCTGGAAAGACGTTGTGGATGGCCGCAATTATTGAGGCTTGGGCGGCGAAGTCGGCGATCGTTACGGGGGAGGAGTCGCTCTTGTCAAGAGCGCCTTTGTCGACAGCAGAGAGTAGCTCTTTTGTTAGGATGGCTGCTCGTTGTACGGCTAGGCTGGCAAGCTGGAGCTCTTTGGCGTAAGGGGTTGAAATGGTCATGGTGGGCTGTTTGAGGGGTGGTTTATGTAGAGGGTGTTGGGATGGTTGATCCCACGGAGGGATATCTGCTTGACCTGATGTAGAAATGACAATTGGAAGCGACAAGTATGAAAACGGTGAGTTCATTTTTTTGGACAGGATAGAGGGGCATCACGTGCGAAACACCGGTGAGTATCGCTACGTCATATCTGGATCTAGCCCTATACTAGGCCAGGAGGATCTGAGAGGCACAAAATCATATGATAAATGCTTTCTTTTCACTCTATGTACCCACAACATACATATGTAGGTACTTTTCTCATAATCTCACCACACCATGCCGGTTTCAAATCTAGTGCATGGGGCTTTGTTTGGGAGATAATCCATATTAAGGTCATGAGTATATTTCCATAGATCGACTCCCAGTGTCCTCTTACAACCTAGCCTTGTCTTCCTCCCGACCTACAAGGTTAGGATGGGGAGATCGAATGGGTCGAGTAACGGCATAGAAGGCAAGTCCTTGTGACTTAGTTGAGAACTAAATCGGGGAGAAATTAGAGCTGTCAGCTACTATCTCGGGTACGATCCCTGGATATATAGAGGAGGGTCATGACAAACCTTGACCTTAGATCCAACATGGAAAAAAGCAAAGTCTCCCGGAACTAGATGGTGGGTAATTCCAGTAGCCTCATCCTATTTAGGACCGGAAATGTTAGTATAAGCAAAACATTGAAGAGGTAGCTCTCAATATATATAACGGGGTACATACCAAAATATCGATCTGACCATTGAGGACATACTTCGTCTCCTCAAAAGTGTAGCTCGCGGGTCTTTCAGGCCCTGCTTCAATCTTATAGAATCCCGAAGTGAAGTGCGCAGGGGATTCAGTCTTGGTGCGGATAGAGTGGAAGTCGGCAGTGGTTGCGTTCTCGCCCTTGGGGAGGGGGATGAACTCGTGGCCTGCGCCTTTAATGACGGTAAGGGGAACGAGGTTGCTGGACACTTTCCATAATGAATTCCAGTATTAGCGACTCTGAACGATTTGTTGTGGAGGTTACCAGGAGTAACTCACTGTTGCTATATTTCCTTGATAGAGATAGAATTAGGACATATTTAGGAACGAGGTATCGACTAACTAATATACACTCTCATAGTACTAGTTTACTACAACTCGGACGCACTCCCGGGCTATGGCGAGGGTCCTGCGTGCTTTATCCCAATGAGGGGAAAAAATCCCCGTGCTGATCTGCCCGCATGAGGGGAAACAATCGGGTGCACCGTCCGGTGGAGAAATTTCGGATGGAGAGCCGTCACCCGGACATCCTTGCAAGCTATCAAGAATCCGTGCTAATTTTCAATCTGTAAGGAGGGCAAGGCTAAGGAAAAAGAAGAAGAAGCTAAGGAGAAAGGAGGAGAACTAAGCTTCCTCTGCGGTTGTACTAATTCTGGTGGGTACCCGGTATTTCAATTACGATCCACATGCCCTTGACCACTGAGCATAAGGGCTCAGGTTGGTGTCTAGTATGGGCAGTTATGACTATGTATACCGTGCTTGTTAACGAGGTAAACATCACGATCCTAAATTACTAGGATAGAAAGTTTAACAGATCATAATCATTCAATTGAGGGAACGTAGGGTATAAGCCCCCAAGACCGAAAAAAAAATAATTAAAAACAACTTCAGGTTGAACCTGAATGTACTCTTAACGAGGGAACCGAGCTCAGAGGTATATCACATAAAACGCCGAACCATAATGTAAACCAGTGTGACAAAATCAGAAGGGGGCGAAAGCCAGCTCGTAAGCAAAAGCCAAGCTCATCTTCGCATGCTGCAGCATGTGATCAAAGCTCAAATACTCGATCTTGTCCTCGGTAGTGTGAATCCTCTTATCGGAGTTCTCAAACTGAGACTCGATGACAAATGCCGAGGGGTATCCATACCGACTAGCAGAAGCGTGATCGGAGCATGCATAGCCACATTTTGTCTCGACGTAAGGCACATCGCAGTAAGTAGTGATAACCTCCTTGATGAACGAAGTAAGGCCCGGATCGACGTAGTCGATGATAACACCCACAGACTCCTTCTCGCCAGCATCCAGAGTACCCTGAACATACCCAGTCATATCCTGCTGGAGCATGGCCTTGACGTTCCGCTGGTTCTTCTTGTAACTAGCATAGACAGCCTGTGATCCGAGCAAACCACCTTCCTCGGCAGAGTACCAGTGGAACTCGATGGTGTTGCGGGCCTTTCCGTGGGCGATAGTCTCCGACCGCAGCAGGGCGCGAAGAGCTTCGAGAATAGTAACTGTTCCACTGCCATCGTCGTCCGCGCCGGGCGCAGCCAGAATCGAAGGCAGGAACAGGTTGATGCTATCCTGGTGGGAACCGAGGACGACGGTGTTATCCGTCTGTCCGGGAATGCGGGCTATAATACTGAATTGACCCCAAGGGTGGTCGAAGCGCTTGACGGTTGCGCCGTGGTCGCTGGCACCAGACTCTTGCACTGCGGCAGTCACTTGGTCGAATAACCAGGTTGCTGACTCGATTCCCGTTTGCGACTTGTAGTAGCGGGTATGGAAGGATGTGAAGTGTTCCAGGTTGCTTCTCATGTTACTCTTGTCGAGGGTTTTGGACAATGGCAGAATATCGTGTGAGTGGGCCATTACCTCGGGGTAGTGGACAACCCGCGTGGTATGGAGGGTTCCGTAGGAGCCTGATTGGTATTCATCGGTGACATCGATGAAGTTCACTCCGTCCTGGTTGAGCGTTAGTACTATGTTATAGTTAAGTTCGAATCAAAACTTGGCTTACCAGCTTGAGCGACCATTTTTCTTCTTCGGTTACCCATCGGGTCTTGTATGGGGCCAGTTCGATTAGGGACTTAGACTGAGGATTTTGAACAATTGAAGGCGCTAGAGGTTGTTGCTCTGGGTTGACTATGATCATGGCAGTTGCCGTTACGCTCAGCGCAAGAGGCGCAAGAGTGAGGAATTTCATGATGGGGATGAAAATAAGGATAAGAAGAATAAGCAGAATAAGCAGAAGGGTGGTCTAAGGTTCCTTTTTAAAAGCTCCAAGGAAGAGAGGTATTGGGCACGCGCCCTGTGCCAAGCCATTTTCGGACCCCGCGCGCTAAAACACCGAGGCTCTGTATCATATTACATCTATTATTCTTAGAACGGACTTCCGGTATATCCGGTCCTTGAAAACTCTGAATACGGACTCCAGTTTTATATTCAAGTCTTCGATGTTCAAGTTATCTTAAATATCAAGGTATTGGCAAACCAAAGGCGTACTCGAGTCTGGGGATTGAAGGTGGAGAATGAAGAATGAAGGAAAAAACTCCACTATGACTGCGCCATGACTCACAGCCCTGTGGAGATAAGGATTCATATCTCTACGGAGTAGCCTGGTGAAAATTGTTATAAGGCTTGGTTGCCTAACTATACAGCCTTGAGCTAGTGAATACAGCCTCGATATTTGATCCACCTTCCCCCGAGAGGGTAGTTTCTCAATTTCCCAGTACTCCAAATTAGGAAACCAGGGCTAGGGCTATCAGGTACCCACTCTTCCACCAATCAACATCCAGCGAGTTGTCCCGTGCAGACAACCTTGCGTATCATCTCTCCCAGGTCTCTTATCTTGCCCATTCTTATCCTATCCTTATCCCTCTTTCTCCCTAGAACTGTTGCCTTCATTTGATCGCATTGCATACATTATGGCTATCCATCCACGCTTGCGCTCAGAGGGTTCGCAAGGGCACCTGTCGCCGCAACAGGCCCGAGCCATATCCGCATGGACAGAGCAACATGCAGCAGCCTCCCTGCAGAACATGTCCCTGACGGACTCAGCCCCCGCAGCGAGTACACCGTCCACACCGACCCCGACGCGTTCGGGTCTGCGTGGAGCCACCGTTTCACTGTCGATCCCTCTCGACGACGAAGCGATCCCATCCCAACGAGTCAAGGTCGAGTCCCGCCCCCCGACAGTCAGCTTCCGACGTCGGGAGCCTCTACGCCGGGATGGCCTTAAGACCCGGGAGGCTCTGCTCAAAGGCAAAGACGGTAGCCGTCGGAGACAGCGCTGGGAGAATGGTACGTATATGCACTAGATAGGTCGCGGTGAATGCCGGCCTGTACTTTTTTTTTTTTTGCCTTTGGCGCAGGTTTGGTAGGCAAATGCTGACCAGACACCAAGATCGTCTGTTGCACAATCCCTGGGCGGAACCGCCGTCATCCAAGGACTGGGATGTCCAACCTACCTATACTCGGCATGACCCGATGCCTTATTATCTTGCGCCCCTGTGGGATGTTCACTATTCCCATGTGGCGGATCACCAGTCGGCCGTGAAGGCTGCCGAGAGAGCTAATGAGAAGCATCACATCCCGAAAGAGCTGAGGTCAAAGCTGAAGCATGCGCGTGCTGCGCATGGCATGCTCCGAGATCTGGAAGAAGAGGTCCGTACGTTTATTCAGAAGTGGAACGAGAGGGAGCTTCTGCTTGAGAAAGAGGGGTTGCGGGATGCTCCCGAGAACTCCGCTAGTGACGACTCGGAAGATGAGATCGTCTTTGTCGGTCGTAATGGGCAGATGCACGACTCTCCCGAGCGAAAGGAGAGACTCCGCCTACTCCGAGAGGAGATTAGCTCTCATAGCGAGCGGGATGGTGAGAAGATGGTGCTTGAGACTTTGGCTCATGATCGTGCCGCTGGATTCGGGTATGTTTCAAGCCTTTTCTCCCACCATAACGAAACTGTCCAGTCCGCTGACACTTCTCAGTCGCTGGTTGGTCCACTCTATTGCCTCCTACTATGGATTGCACACTTGGTCCGTCACAGTAGAAGACCGACGAGAAGCCTATGTAGGCTTCCGACCCCCGGTCCCAGGAAGCTTCGTCGGGCTTGTTTCCCACCCAGCTTGCCATTCAGAGGCCTTGATCAAGCCCGGTGAGGACCTTCCTCGGCCTCTCTATGCGCAGGTGTAGACCGCCGCCAGTTCTTCTTTCTTTCTCTTCTGTCTTCCAGATTGGACATGTGTTTTGATTTCCATTCAGGGTAATGTTCATGGATATTGTAATCATCTCGGTATGAACCCGGATGCGGTCGCTCGGCTACGGGTGGTCATAGATTTTATTGGACATATTTTCTCGGTCGCAGTTCAGGCCAAGGGATGCTTTCTCGTAGCATCGATGCAATGTTGATCAATTATCGACGTGGCTATGGTTAGTGGGGACTATGAGTTCATCGTGTTTTGTGTTCGATCTGATCGGAGTGAGTAATTTGAGGGGGATCATAGACCCCTTCGTTCGATGATAGGTCTTAAAAGTCTGTGCGCTGAAATTAGCCGATCCTATGTCGTCATGGCCCCAAGACACCGTTAGGAAAGTTAAATCGTACGATCAGAATGTATCTCTCTAATTATGGCGAACTCGGGAACAGATGTTCTTTAATATGGTATGATACCTAGATATACTCTATCCTCGGTACAGTTATATGTACATATATATATATATATATATCTCTCTCTCTCTTTGGTACAATCTATAGTCGGTTATTACTGTCTCCACCACACAATCGGAACGGACCGTGGGGCCCACGGTTTCCAAGGTTCTCATGACGTCCGAGTTATGCCCAACGTTGAAAGGGTTGTATAAAGGGATGCCTTTGCCAAAGAAGTTGTATATTCCCTACTATGATGTAGGTTGTATAGCGTATACGAATTCTGTGTTTGAACTCTAAAGGGCCCGAGCCCTAACATCTCAGTACCCATCTCTCTAGGTACAGAATACGGAGTACAGGGAATTTCGTGTCCAGACCTATTCGATGCAGGCCCCCACAATCTGACTGGTTCTCACGTTGGGAAACAAAAAAAGTAAAATGACAAAGCCACGAATGAAGATGAAACACAGGGACTGTCACACAGCACATGGTACGCTAGGAGTCCTATCACCCCTTAATAGGTAGATTTCGTTCACAGCCCAGGATGTGTGGCTGATTTTCGGTTTCTTTTTTTTTTTTTTCCCTTTTTTTTCCTTTTTTTCCCCCTCCCTTTTTCTTTTCTTTCTATTTGTGCTACAGGCTACGATGATTAGGTGTCACCGTGTGGCTCTCGTAAATAAGTTGTAGAACAAAGAGTCGGGTACCCAAAATGACGAGTTTGAGCATTCTTCCATATTTTCCCCTCCAAATGTTCTAAATACTCTCCCACATTGTGACAGTCCGGTTTTTCACATTCTCTCCCCGACCTGATTTCTGGCTTTGGGGGATTCGATCTCCTTTTTTTTCTATTTGCTTTTTTCCTCTCTTTCACATTCTCCCCAATTCCCCCTGATATTTTTTATTCTATATATTTTGCCTTCTCAAACAGGAAATCCCCCACCCCTGCCCTTTTCTCTCTGTTCGCTCTCGATCATATGATTTTCTTTGCGTTCACCTGTATTATCCCTGATAATAACTCTGGAGATATTACTCTAATGTCCCTTGCCACTGCCTTTATTCCTCGGTGACCTAGATCCATGTTATGAGAATCTGACCCCTCCTCAAACTACCCGTGGACGGAATCAACCGGACTATCTACAGGTCCAAACGCCGGGTGTGATCGCTTTTGCTCTGATATACCTTATTTGGCCAACCACACCACCTGCGGCTTACTTACGGCTGATTTTGATGTTATCCCTGGCTTATATCCACTTTTTCTACCCTTCTTCGCCTACTTCACTATAGATCAGTGGATCACATACACACACCTATAATCCAAATCAACATCACAACCTATATCCCAAGCCAATTTCACAAATACCATGGGCTCCTATAAATCCTGCCAAGCTGGCAGTTACAGCTCAACAGACAGCTCATGCTCAAAAAGCACGGCCGCAACAATTCACAGCGACAGAATAGCCCCCAAACCACACGAAAGTGACTGGGCCGCCAGCCCAGCCAACCAAAAACACACATCCAGATCGGGGGCCGAAGTCACGTACGAGTGCCGCGAGCCCCATCCCCGCTCCTCAACCTCAACCTACGCCTCAACAACATACTCCGCAGCTGAGCTCGACCAGGAACCCCAACCAATCGAGCCCGCAAGCCCCCACGAAGGCCGCTATTGTGTAAACGAGCGGCAAGAATTCTACCCACTTGATGCAATCCCCTCAACGCCTTCATCCTTTGCGCCGCTCTTCCCCTCCTCGCGGCGACTGCTCATCCGCCACGACGATGCAACTATTGACGGCAACATGAACTTGCGCGTCGACACGCCCGTCCACCTCCGTGACGGCTCCCAGCGCGACGTCATCCTCTTCCACTTGCGCATGAATGACCTCTTCTCGCGTAAGTTCTCGTTCCGGCGGTACTGTCGGGACTCGGGGCGCGAGGTGTGTAATTCTGCAAGACGGGAGGTCGTGCCTGCTCATGAGAGAAGGTCTGCGCTGCCAACCTCATGGAGCAATATTTTTGCTGGATTTAGGCCGGGTTCTGCTGCTGGTCACTCTCCACCAAATGGGGAGCTTAAGAGGCAGCATTCAAGGCTTGAGGCTGGTTGTGGACATGGACATGGGAATGACTATGATGTGAGAGAAGAAGTAAATAAGGGGATGATTGAGGAGAATAAGTTGGAGAAGGAGAAGGAAGGACTGAGCGCTTTGCCGATACTGGGTGAGTCGATTTTGCTCGAATTCTCAAATTATGCGCATGTCGAGCTGCGACGCAAAGGGCCTGGCTCGATTAAAAAATACGAGTTCGAGTATTGGTCCACGAAGTACCAGTGGCGGAGGGAGGTCCGCAAAGAGGGTGATCTGCATGAAGTGTCTTATTTCTTGATTGACACGCGCACTTCTAAGACTATTGCTCATTTGGTACCGGATACGCTAGCGCCGCTGGAGGTTGTTGAAGAGGAAAGTAAGGGGGGTTGGGTGCCACCTTCTTCATTGTGGATCAGTGATCCTGAAGTCTACAAGACAATGCCTGATGTTGCCGAGTAAGTTATTCTGAATCCCGGTTCTACCCCTCAACCACTTATTTTTTTCTTTTTTTTTTTTTCTCCTTTTTTCAATTTCTGCTTGGCTCTGGCCTTGACCCTATTTGCATCTGGTTTTGTTGTACCTTCCCCCTTTTTTGGTCTCACTTTTCTTTTTTCTGTGGTTCGTATGAGGGGGTGTGTGGATCGTGTACAATGCACCAACGCATGCACCGCATGCAAACGCAATGCACTCATAGTACCCCTGCACAAAGTGATGATGAGGCATGAGGCTGATGAATCGGTTTGATTTTCTTTTCTAGTGTGATTGTTGCAACAGGGATAGTCGCGCTAGTTGACGACTGCATTCGTCGTCGCTGGCATCACGAGCGGCGTCCATCCTGGATCCTGCCCGCTCAGCACTCGCTAGTAAAGAGCCTGGAGCGCATGGGCCCTCGGCGCCTGATCGGTCAGGTTTTACAGCGGAGAGGATCCGCCTAAGCGACACAGGGGCTTTCGGCTCCATGAGCAGACAACAATGGTTTATGATGAGATGAACTAGGTGAATGAGTTGGTCCTGCATTAGCCGAGATATTTGTGACGCAGGGGGCTTTATGTTGCCTTTAATGATTTAATGATGTGAATAACACGGGATACGAACATTTTGTTGTTCTTGTTCTAGTTTAGCTTGTGAATTATTCTTGCCATATGTTTGTTGTTCATTGACACGAAATCATCTTAAACGGGATTCCGGAGACTCGAGCCTGGTTCCGGGCGATCCTCTAATACGGGTTTGACAGGGACCCAAGCAGGCTTGCAGACTTGCAGATTTGGGCATTTTTCATATTGCACCGGGACCCTAGCATGATAACTTACGATTTGATGTCACCTTCCCAAGAGGTTCCAAGGTGTTATGCTGGCGTTGCATGTTAAAGAGTCCACCGGTCTGACCGCTGAAAGCTGAACCATGGTTGCTGATCTCAAGTTAGGGCTAGTCTACTCTGTGAACCATGGTTCAAGTCTCAAGCTAGATGTCTCGTGCTCTCTTGACCTATTGATCTTGGATCTATCGACTTATTGACCTGATCCAAAATGCATGTACACCCTACTTACTCACCTAGGACTTTTCTCAGAATGCAGAGACCAAAAATAAATTAATGTACAGGAGTACCATATGAAGAAATAGTACTATTGTTTAGGGCTCATGATCGATTGGTTCTGGATGAATCTTTTGTTTTTAGCGTGAGTAACAACCCGAAGAACACCCCTGGCCTTGCTGCCTTATGGAAATCCAAGAAATAGCCAATATGATACCCAGTATATAATTTCAACATGCGAGTATACTGGTCTACTACGTCTACTACTGTAGGTACCAACATTGTACGTGGTACTTATGTAGTCTACTGCGAAGCATACATGTATAGATGTACTTCAAGATTGGGTGCGGGGCAAGCCCCTCACTCATTGTCATTGTCATTTTTTTTTATCTCAATGTTTTAGACGCCCTATAATGTGCTGGCCTAGTCTCCTGTCGACCGTCGGCTGTTGCTCTACGTGTTTCGTGCATACTCGATTTTAGCCGCATTACTGAGAACCATGGTTGAGGATATTGTCAACTCTGCATGAATGCCCAACACTTACCTGTCAAAGTGAACACCCCATTTGCTCTGACTGGGATGTTCAAAATTTATCTCTGTGAATAACAAATGAACTGTCGATGAATTTCCTTCTATGGGGGTCTCTGCACATCAGGCGGTTAACCCGACGGGACTAGCCGACAACATGAAAATGAACCAGGGGGTTCTTGGCCGTATCTTTGTTCCAGATCTCTGCAAAACCCTCTTGATGGCTTTCTGACGTTTCTCCGGTAATGCCACCCATCTTGCCGCAATTCCATTTCAATGCCTCCCCTTTTTTAAAAAAAAAAAAAATATAAAAAAAATCCCTTTTCTATGTTGATGCTGGGCCCGACAGCAACTGTTCATGCAGGGCGGCCCGGTCTGTGGCTTTGAAGGTGCCCAGCAACTCCCGATGTCAACAATGTGTGAGAGTTGACTTCTCTAAAATAATCATGATATCATCCATCATGATGAGCTGGCAACGCTTCTCCGATGCCCAACTCGGTTGAAATCTACATTTCGGGCATCCTCCACACCCGAAAAACAATTAAACAATAAAAGCTATGACATTGACGCTGTGGCCACAGGCTCCGCTTTTTGGGCAGAGATCACCCACAGCTCTCTAACCCCCTCATGCAGTCCCTCATGGTTATTCCAGAAGCCCGCCGTTCCGCCGATACGGTTCAAGTCCATGCGCAAACTAATCTCGGGACATTATTTTTTCCTTGCCCTAAGGTACTTCTGTTCAAGTGAGGCGAGGGATGGAAAAGAAAAAAAAGAAAAAAGAAAGGAAAATCCAAAATGAAAATCGCATGCAAATCTCTCCCCCCCCCCCAAAAAAAACCAACGTGGGGTTCTCTGAGTTGTTCACTTTTTTCCATCCAATCCGCGTTCAACCTTCTTCCGATAAAAGGTGTCATTTATTCTGGATCCTAGGAGAACTAGGCAATATCTCCCTGTCTGTCATAGAGCGGGAACTAGCTTGGGAACATCCGGTTTGCCCCTCTTCTATAACCCTTACTTGCTGTCTAGCGTTTCTTCAAGGGCTGTTTTTTGCTTAGTCGGCGTGCGCCGGGCCGTTCCAGGTTGCAGCCTCAAAATGATCCGCATACTCTTCGCCTACGGGCCTTGACTGGTGGATAATGGAGGGGGGGATTTGGCTGACGCTGTGCCATGTCCACATCGACATGCATAAGCCCCCCCTCCTTCGTTAGGTTTGACGGTTAGGCTCCTGTTTGTTCCTAGGGGGTAAATAAAACATTTAAAATATAGAGAAAAAAAAAGAAATACCAAAAATTAATAAAAGAAAATACAGAAAAGAAAGAAGAAAAGAAAAATAAAATAACGGGGGTTTCTTTCCTGGTCTTGAAGATATGGCCCACTGTTTATATGACTCCCCGCTCCCCATGTCGTTGAAGGTCATTGAAAAAAAAAAAATACATTTAAGAAGACCTCTGGAGATCCTGAACGGGTCCAATTGAGCTCGTCTGATTCTGTTCTTTTATATCTTGTGGACTCCCTTTGAAGTTTGCCTTCTTTTTTCTCTTTTGATCTTCATCATCAATTGGGTTATTAACAAACATCGTGGACTGATATCCTCCCCACCTTCAATCCCACTCCATACCACCTCAATTGCAAAGCTTAACCGCTTCCCCTCCGATATCCCATCTCTCTACGAAGCAACAATGTCGTATACTACTAGTCCTCAAGGGAATAGTGTTGGCAGCCGGCCTAGCTGGCAGGACCAGCTTCAGGGTAAGCCATTGGAATGCGTGGACAAGCATCAGCAGCCCCAAATTTCTCCTAAATGACAATAATACTTGGCTAACCATATCCAGATCATTGCACACGCACCAAAGTGTCTCCTCCTGTCTTCAACATTGTCTCCGATCGGCGAGGTACTTACCCGATTTCCAATCCTCCTTCTCTCCTCCCCCTCAGTCTCTCCATCCACCGTCTTCCCACGCTGCAGAACCAGATAAATTTATTTTCCCTCTTATCCCCCAGTCCAATATCTACGTACATAGCCTGACTCTATCCACTGCTGTGTTTCTCGTGTGTGGGCATTGCAGGAAGGAGTGGAGTCTTGCAGAAAAAGACAGAAAAATGCCCCCCCTTTCACTTGTACACCGACTTTTAGTTTCCGAGCCTTTGGCAACAGAAAGCTAATTACTTTTATCTCGGAATCGCAGGAGGTCGTACCGCCTGGTCCAGTACCGTCACTGTCCAGGGCCAGAATATTGCCGCTCGTTATTGGTATGACGGTCAGTTTATCAACAATGCCAAAGAGGACGCCGCCGAGGTTGCCCTTAAGACCCTGAATCAGCAGCCCCGGGCTGCTACTGTCTACCAGGGTCAACTGTTCCCGCAGGCAACGTCGTCCGGCTATGGTCGCGGAGCCGGCGGGTTCTGACCGTATTCCTCATTTCCAATATTTCCTACTAGTCTTGGGTGGCATTCTCTTCCCTTCTTGTGTTTTTATCAAATTTTTTTGGTTCTTGATTCTGATGTTGATCCTGAACTCTGTTGCACTTCATTTCCTGGTGTGGTGGGTGCTTGTTCTGGTTTGTTTTCCACTTGCTGTGAAGGGCCCTCGGGGATCCACCAGTCCTATCCGATACAAAAACCCATACCGTTTGTTGTCGCCTTGCTCTCTTACTTGCGTTTTTGACTGCAGGAAAAAAAAACACCCCCTTCACCGCACTCCTTCCCTCCCACCTCTTTCTCATGTCGACACCATTTCTCTCCGAGTCCTGCTGATGCATGCACTATCCCTTGTCGACAACCACAGCTTCGCAAGTCTGGCCCACAATGGCTCACTTCAATACAGAGTCCATGTCATGGGCTCTGTAGGGATGATTCCCGGCACCAGAATGACGGACAAATAATAAAAAAAGAAAAGAAAAATGCACCATGCACCATTCCTGCCCCGGATGACCACCTCCAAATGCAAGTCACTACCTTGTTTCGCATTTGTGGAACCTCAGCACCAGTCGTGACACACCACACCGAGATCTCAACAGCTCAAGTATATGATACGGTATCTGGATGTCGTCAGGCCTCGTGTGATGCATCACGAACCAGACTCCCTTTTGGCTCTTTTCAGCGCCTCTTCCCCTCCCACATACGTGTCTTCTGAGAGTACATCTACGTATTCCTTTAGAAAAACATCCCACATACGTTTCCCCGGGACCAATTATCGCATTTGTCCTCCCCGATTTGGGTTCATACAGGTCGTCTTTGGCATTTGATTTGTCTCGGCCTTGCGCTGTCTGCCTCGAGACAAAACCGGAATTAGGCCGGGTGCTTACTCCTACTTGATGAGAGGCGAGGGGCTCGGGTCTCATGCATCGTGTCAAATGACTGCTGTTTGTCTCTTCGAGAACATATGACTTGTCATGCTCGAGTGGGTTCGATGTCCTACCCGGGACAATTTCCAGTTGTCACTGCCTGCTGCGCAGTTCAGATGGCAATTATATCTTGTGGAATTGTTGATGAATCTAAGGTTGCATTTGTAATAGATGCTACCCCCTGCTGCTTCGATCCCCCTGGAACTATTGACAAATGCGTGGGTGTGTTTGTGTCACCGCGGATGCCAACGGAATTGTCCTAATCTCAAGCGCGATACGATATGGCCAACGTGGCGATGGAAGCGATTTGAGCAAAATGTCAAAAGGGGGAGTTATAGGATTAAGGCGGGACAAAAACCTCCATCTTCCGGGCATGTGCCTGTCTCGAATTCGGATTTGGATTTGATTTACATTATTCGATATGTTTTGTGTTGTTTTATCTTTTCCTTGGTTCAGATCGGGTGTATGTACCTGATAGAGGGAGTTCGTTTGGTATCTGTTGTTTTTTGTTAAGCTGTGTTAGGTTTTGGAGATTCGCACACGGAATTGGACCGGGTTGTCTATTATATTGGTATCATATATGATGGTACTGGGCTTGGGACTGTAATGGTCGGGGTTTGGTTTCTATCAGATTGTTCTCCTTTGTTTCTTATTATACGATTACAGAATATCTATCGGCAGAGCTTTTATGTGTGAATTCTTCCTTTCCCTTTATTATTTGTTAATTTTTTTTTTACTAATGACGAGTATACTAACGAATCTATGATCCATGATCATCGGCTGGAAAAAAACTTACCCCCCCTTTCTAGAAAAACGTGTTGTACATGTTTATCCTCGTTTGAGGTACTGTTGATCATCGGGTTCTTGCCGCATTGGCCTCCCGCCCGAACTTACACATCCGCGGGTAGCACAGCGTTGGCCATGTGTCTACGGAGTAGCCAAACATTAATTTCCGATGCATCGCGGCCGAGTTGGGCAGCATTCCAAATGACCTATATTAAAATGAATCAAGTAAATTGTATTAAAACCCTGATTATCAATATTACTTGGCGTTGCAAGGTATGTATTTCTACAAAAGTACTTTGTAGACTCGACGTTGGATGTTGGTCAGTTACTTTGGAGTGAACCATGGAACGCTGAACTCTAATAACTAACAACTTTAATTGTCTATTTTAACCAACCCACTGCTGGCCTCGGATGACCTCGAGGTGCTAGAAAAAAAAAACCAAGAATAGATCTTTTCCGTAATTAGGGCTAGCATTATGTTCGGTATATTATCACTTAGAATTGTACATTATACAAACCCTTGCCCGAAGTATGATCGCCAAGACTGCTTGATATGGCCACATATTTTACACTCAGCCTTTTCCGGATGGTGGCTATGTCGATCGATCTATACGAGACAGTAAATAAAAATCAAGCCACCTAAGACGCCATATCTTTTTCAATGCCAGGCAGAAACTAAAGGTTTGGTGTTGGAAGGCTATATAAATTAATTATTCCATCACCATAGCCATCCCGACGACAACCTACCTCAAACCAAGCACTTTCTAAAATACCCGAGAAATCTAAAGCAAAACTGTTATCTATTCTATTCTACTCTAGAACAGTCCCTTTCATCTAAAACCACTATGTGTTTTGGCTCATCGCGTAGAGAGGCATATGACTCTCCGCCCCGCATCCTACCGCCAGCATACACATAACAAAGACTACAAAGTATTTAAAACGCAAAGGGAGCGTCGCGCACGTCAGAAAAGTGTTGCTATTGCTGGAGGAGATGGTGGAGGAGGATACGGAGGAGGACATAGTGGAGGAGATGGTGGAGGTGGAGATGATGGCGGGTGCGGCTAGATCTAGAGGGGCGTGGGATTTTTTTATTATTTGATTAGCTGCAAGTTATTGATTAAATGATATATAGGATTTATGTGGATCTGGAATATCATTTAATTTTGAAATTCTAGGCAAGGGGACACTAGACTCCGCTGACATGTACAATACAGATCTAAACCTTGCACTTCACTCCGTGTTTTATTTATGGAGATAGTGCACATGTGGAGCTGAAGTTATCTATTTGCTGTGCGCACTGAGTAAAAATGAATGAGAATTCATTTGTCATTAAAATTAATTACCTAGGTACTTTAGGTATGTTGTATCTATCTGTTTTATGACGCAGATGCATGTCCCAACTTCAAATATGACGTGTCCACCCTGCAGCTCGTAACCCGAGTCCTATCGACTTTCACCACGACACTCCAGCTCTACTAATCTAATACGCGAAACTCTTCCCGTCTCTTGCCCCGTCTCCACGGCGATTGCGCCAGCCGTAGTAGAGCCTCAATAGAATGCAACCGGTTGTCACAAAGAGAAGCAATGCTGCATTTGTCCAATGGCCGGTTGGATATCCGATCTTTGCTTCGTCACTTTTGTAGATCCAGACACCAACGATTTGGCCGGGGGCACCGAATGAGACGTTGAGTGCGATTGCGAGTCCTGCGCCGGCTGTTGAGCTGATATTGGAGGATAGCCAGCCTAATAGGGGTGGGATACAGGCAAAGGCGCCACTGGCCGCGACTATGAGGCATCCATAGCGGCTCTGGGGGTTGAATTAGATGATGACACTCATTGGCTTGATGCGCGCTTGCGCTGATTGGGCAACTTACTAGATATGCACTGGCGGGGAGAACAGCGGAGGCAAGGAAGCCCATTGCCCCAATGAAAGAGAAAATGGCTGAATGGAGACCACGGCTTAAAATTAATGGTTTCAGGTTAGTAATTGGGCATGCTTCTAAATACAAGACAATTTACCTGTTAAAATAGTCCGCAGACCAGGCCACTGCTACAGTCACGACATAGGCCACCGCGTACGGAGGCACGGTCATCAACTGAGCGCGGAGATCAGAGTATCCCAGACCAGCGGTGATGGCAGGCGTGAAAAGAGAAAGACTCGAGAATGGCGTTGAGATGCCGAAGTATACCTTTTTGCCCAATTAGTCTTTCAGAAATTGACAGGAGAGCGAGGCGCAGAAAACATACCGCATAATGAGCATATAATCTCCAATCCGTCAGCGTAGCCTTGGCATCCTCCCAAGACATAGCTTGAGCAGAACCCTTAGATCCTTCCAAAATCAACCTCTGCGCAGCAAGCTCCTTCTCCTCGGCAGTAAGCCAGTTAGCAGTTTCCGGGTAATCTGGCAACACGAACCAGACCAAAACGGCAGATGCGCACGATGGGGCGCCCTCAATGATAAACAGCCACCTCCAAGCAGAAAGTCCATGGGCGCCATTCATATGCCCCACACCAAAGGCAATAGCGCCGCCAAATGCGCCAGCTAGTGTTGCCGAGGCGAGAATCAAGGCCACACGAATCGACCGCTCGGAGTTGCGATACCAGAATGTAAGGTAGTATACGAAGCCGGGGAAGAGGCCAGCTTCCATTACACCGAGGAGGAATCGGAGTCCTGTTACTTGAGCGTAGTTGTGGACGCCGCCGAGACCCATTGTTGTTGCACCCCAGGAGAGCATGAGGAAGGCAATCCAGCGCTGGTGTTTGTTAGTGGGGCTGTAATAATTGGGAATGGATGATGTGTATGGATTGGTTAGACGTACACTAGGACGGAGCTTCTTCAGGAAGTAGTTCGATGGGACTTCGAACAGTGCATATGCAATCAGGAATACCATGAGTGCAATCCTTTTGTAAATCAGCGCTTTGGATCGTCGTGGTTAATTAATGGTTGCGACTCACGTGTACTGATACGAAGTCATATTAGTCTCCGAGAGAAGATCATTGTGAGTATCCGAATTCAAAATTTTGGCATTGCCTAGATGCTTTAGCTTCAAGTCTATCCGACATTGGAGGCGGGAAATATACCGATGTTAGAGCGATCGAGGTAACAAAGCAGGTAAATTGCAGCGCACAATGGAACGATGCGTAGATCTTGTTTCCAGACCAAGGCCTTTTCGCGTGCGTTGAGAGCATCATCGACAATATCGGGGCTGGCAAGCTGCGCTACTGTCAGTCCTCTTAAGCTCGCACACCGCAACACCAGAAGGTTATCTAAGGGGGAAGGGGAGAAAGATACCTCTGAAGCTTGTTCAACATCTTGCATACATTTTTCCGTTGCCATATTTATAAGATTTTGCCAAGCAACCTTGGAAGTATACAAAAGAGTTATGTCAGGAACAAGAAAAGCAGAAAAGACCACAGTCCTTTTTTTTTCACTTTCTTTTTTTCCCCCCTGTGTGATTTAGCTTCCCCGGGCTTGGTCCCCCGCACTAGGACGACTCGGCATTCCTCCGACGCCTCACCGGCATTGGGGTATTGGGGATATCCGATTTCGAGACTAGACCTGGAGTTTGGAATGTGTTGGTCTCCCGGTCTAAATCGACACTTTGTACATATTTAGGTGGGGTTTGGTTGCCGTCTCTTGTTTTCCCCTGAATCGGGGTTCCCCTGGATCTCCACATCTAGATCTGAGGCATCTAGGATGTCAAAAGGAGTCAACACAAAGAGTATTGGTAATGACAAGGCTATCATTAGCATTCCAAATATTGAATAATTCAATAATGCTTTTTGCAAGTAATTTGCAGGTATGGGTTGGTTTTATTAGGGAGCAACATGACTCACTGGTAATATTGAGTCTCAACTAAGGCAAGAATATCCTCGACTTGAAATCATCAAGCATTGAAGGACTTCCCATACACAAATAAGTTCAAAGACATCCAAATTATGTATATGTATTTATGGAGGGCGCGTGGTACAAGTTGTATGTATGGTAAGAGATGATGTATTATCCTAGTCTCTAAGCTAGCTAAAAAGGAGGGGCATCATATGACCAAGTCAGGTGACGGTAACAGGTGCCCGCTCGCGATAAGGTCTCGTCCCGAGGCCTTATATTTGTTCGGGGTTTATAAGAAATATAACCGGCTTTGCCGTCGATGTCTTCGAGAATTGTAAGAATGTAACCGGCTTTGCCGTCGATATATAGGGAGGAAAGCTATACGTTATTTAGGCCGTTGTGAGCTTACTCCTCGCTTTCTTCGGCTTGGCCGTTGTTATTATCAGCTTGCCTATTTTCGTTCTTAGGTATAGTGTCCTATCCGAGCTCTAGTATATAATGTTAGAGCAGTTGTTTTAGGATGTCTTTCGAAAATTAGAAGTTGTAACTATTGATTTTAGCGAGTAGAGTTTTAGCTTTAACGTATCGGTTTACCTTTAAGGTTTACGCTTTTTGGTATTTTAGTATCTAGGCCGTATATTCTATATATCTCTTATAGGCCTCGTCTATATAC
Source organism: Penicillium hordei (assembly GCF_028827395.1). NCBI lineage: Eukaryota > Fungi > Ascomycota > Eurotiomycetes > Eurotiales > Aspergillaceae > Penicillium > Penicillium hordei. The sequence continues at coordinate 7,185,764 of NW_026623142.1, forward strand.
TATTGTACGTCTTCTTTATTGATTTCTCCTAGGGTATATATCTTAGTTACGATATTAGCGCCGACCGGGTCAAGCTGTTATATAGCGTTAAGGTTGATAAGGAGTTCTACGCTTATAATGGTTTTAATAGGCTTAGATTCTTTTTTGAGTAGTAGCGGTAGTAGCTTAGGTATATTATTGTTAACTTTAACTTAAGCGTTACTAGTCTTTAGCTTTAGGTCCCTATTGTTTTCGTATGGCTTATGCTTTTCTATATCGTAGTCGAAGGGAATAGAGTGTTTTTTAAAGAAGCTTCGTAGGACGATATAAACGTTACTATTCTCCTTATTAGCTTTGTCCGTATACTCGATATAGTAACCTTCGAAGTCGGTTAAATAAATTAGCCGGCTTAGGGTATCTTCCTTAGTATCGCCGAGTAGGATAGCTATATCTTAGTGGTCGCTCCCGATTACGTCGTTAGCTAAGTCTAGAATAAGTTCTATTTTATATTCTCGGTCGGCGCGGAGTATTCGGTATTATCGCTTAACTATTCTTTTTATATTAATAAAGGATTTAGAGGCGATAACGGGGCCTAGGCAAAAGGCCGGCGAATTTTTCACGTTCTCGTCTATTTTTAAGGTTAGATTGCCTAGCTTTAAGGTATATTTACGTCCGATAAGGGGAATTCCTCTACGTACTACAATTATTATTAGGAGTCCGTATGCCTAGCCGAGTAGTACGGGGTCCTCGGGTATACGTATAGCCTATACGTGACCGTTTCTATCGAAATCGACTAGAAACCTCACTCCGCGTTCGACTATAGATATAGACTTAGATACTATATAGACGCCTTTATCGGATAGCTTAGTGCCCTTTAGTAGTAGTATCTATTCTTAGTCTTCTTTACTAAAGCTATATTAGATACTTACTAGGGCGGTTACTATCTATTCTATTATAATAGTTTAGCTAAAGTCGTTTAGCGGGTCGTTATCGTATATCTAGATATTTCGTGGTTTGTCGTCGAAATATTTAGCTTCAGCTTCGAGGCGTTTATCGGTCTCTTTACTTTACCATTCTATAATCTACGTATAGTTTTCTTTATCTTCGCTAATATAAGCTAGGTCTATTTCCTAGAGGTTCTTTATAAGGGCTTTGATATAGGCCTTAGAGCCTTTTTTAGTTTTCTTTAGGCTTAGGCCTTAGGGTATAGGGCTTATAGTATATCTTTTCTTTAGAGGCATTATTATAGGTAATATATTATATGGTTGTAAAAGTAGGTAGTTATAAGGAGGAAGAATTAAAAGTAGGACTTAAAGTGTTTTAAGTAGTTAATAAGGAGGGTATAAATAAGGGTAAAGTAAGAGCAAAGTTAGAGTTAATATTGTATATTATATAAGAATAAAGGTCTTAGTCGATGTTTTAATTGTTTGGTAAGTTACTATACCGCTAATCGTATTGATTAAACTAGCTAGAATAGCCTATATTTAATAATAGGATCTATATATCGTTAGCGGCTCTACGCCCTATGAATCTAACGAGGTATTCTATCCTTTAGGCTCTTATACTATCTACTCTTAGGCGGCCGATATTTCTAGTCCGCTTAGCCCTAATTGATTCTATAGCGTCTAGTCCTATATCGGGTAGCTAGGCTAGCTCCGGGGTTCTCTCCTAAAGGTCGTCCTCTAGAGGATCTAGTTCTAGGTATTCGACGCTAATCACTAGGTAGATTCCCTAGGAGTCGGGAAGTTCTAGCTTATATACTAGCCGGCCGATATATTCGAGCACTTTGAATTTTCCCACGAAGTTTTATACTAGTTTTCTTAGTAGTCCTTAGTTAGCGTTGATATTATATCTATATCCTAGTCTTAGGTATACGAAGTCCCCTAGGCTAAACTATTTTCGGAGGTAGGTTTTATTATAATAGTTCTTTATAGCTATAGCGGCGTATACTAAGCTACGTTTAGTATCTAGGCGGATTAAAAAGTCTTAGTCCGTTGCGAACGCCTGCCGTAATATATCGGTAGGATAGCGGAGCTCTACGCCGTATATAAGTTGATATAGGGAGTATCCTATTAATACGTTAATAGAGGAGTTTAGCGTAGCCTAGAGAAAGGGTAGGGCTTCGGCCTATCGATATATTACTAGAGTTTTAGGTGCTTAGGCTTAGTCGTTATTTTCTTCGACTTAGCGCTATTATATAGCCTAGTGTCTAATTACAATTTCTATTGTCTAGTTCGTACGTTCGGATTAGCTATTAGCTTAGGGGTAGTAGGCTGTTATAAAAAAGAGCTCTATATATATAAGTATAAATATGCCTTTCTAGAGCCCCTACGTGAACTTTAGGTCTCTATTAGAAATTATAACGGTTAGAAATCCCTAGTCGGCCGTCTACTAGAAGATAACGACTGATTTCGACTAGTCTTTTCCCTCCTAAGTTATCTTTCCTAGGACGAAACCGTTCTACTTAGAGAACTTATCGGTTATTGCTAGAAGAGTATCGAATCCTTTAGGTATTGTCGGCAATACTACGATAAAGTCTAGTGTGATTATATGATAGGGAATCGGTAGGGATTGTATTAGCTATAATAAGCCGTACGGTCTATACTAGGGGGTCCTATATTCTAGATATAGGGGGTATTTTTTGATATATTACTTTAGTAACTTTGCTCCTTTATAGAAGTAGATTCCTTTTATTCGCTGCTAATATCGATTATAGCCTTAGTAGGCTTAGTTGTTATAGACTAGGCTAAAGATTTCCTTTATTATTGTCTTTAGGAGATAGATAGCTTCTAATCTATCGTTATATATTAGGTAAAGGAGTCTATTGTCGTCTAGCCTATAAGGTAGTCTAGTAGGTATAGGGTCTACCGATACTTCTTCTTCTTTAAGGGTTTAAATGACTTTGCCTAGTCTCGAATCGGCTTAGTACCCTTCTTGAATTTTTTGTTTTATTTAGCTAGAAAGCTCTATAAATACTATATTGTGACTTAGTACGCCGCTTTCGGGTGCGGTTAGTGCTGCTAGGAAGGCGTCTACCCCTTATTTAAAGTTGTCTAGCTCGTTCTCTAAGCTAGGCTTAGTTAGGTTTGTGCTCTAGAGTCTTAAGAGAGTATCTACAATCTTGTTACTCGTACTAGATCTATAGAAGACTTTAAGGTTGAAGGTTTGAATGAATTGAGCTGCTCTTACTAGGCGTAAATTTTAGTTCTCGGTAGCTACCGAACGTAGGTTAGTGTTAACGGCAATGTTGACTATTGCGCTATAGTCTGTATATATTATCGCCGGCTAGTATACCGCTAGAAGTAGGTGCCTAATTTTTTATAGGACCTAAACTAGGTATACGACTTCTAGTTCGGTAGGCTAGTAGTTATACTCCGCCGGTAATAGTAGTCGGCTTAGGAATATAATTAGTTCGACCACGTTAGCTAGGGGGGGTTTTTTAGGGTCCTCGTATATCTATCCTTTTTTAACGTAGAAGATTATTACGCTATAGCCTTCGTCTTTTAAACTGTTAATATCGGCGTAAAGCTACCTTATATAGTCGAAGAAAACTGTTATATATACTAAAGCGCTTCTTATTATAGCTTAGAGTTCGTCAAAACTAGCTTTTTCGGCGTTAGTAGGGTTCTCGAATAGCGTTTATCGTAAGAAAGCTCTTCTTAGGGGGCCTTTAACTAGGCCGCCTTTAAGGAGGTTAGTCTTCCGATTATATATAGCTTTGATTATCTAGGCGTGGCGCTAGATTTTAGTCCGAAAATAACCTACTAGGCCGAGATAGGTTTCTAGTTATTTTAGTATTCGGGGGAAGTCTAAGCTAAGGATTATATATAGCTTTTCTTCTATTATTATTATTCCTAAGGAGTCGACCCTCTATCCGAGTAGAGTAACGGTTAGGAAACCGACGAAAGTCTTTTTAGGTTCTAATCTAATATTATATTTCTCGAGAATTTAAAGAAGTTTATATAGGTCTTAGATATGGTCTTCTAAGCTATTTAAGGCTAATACGATATCGTCGATATACGCTCTATAAAAGGCGCGTAGGTCTCGTAGGATATAGTCGAGTTCTCTTTATACGTATACGATAGAGTTATAGTGTCCTATTATAGCAACTTTGAATACTTCGTAGCCTCGGTAAGTAATAACACTAAGCTTACTAATATTATCGGGATATACTCTCTATTAGTAGAACTATACGGCGGTATCTAGCACTATAATAAATTGTTTTCCGTAGTAGAGCTAAAGGATATTATCTTATATAGGTACGGGGTATATATCTTTAATAGCTTCGGCGTTAGCGTTATAGAGGTTGATAACTAGTCGGCCGGCTTTAATCTATTCCCCGTTTTTAGTGACTTCTCGGTAGGCTATAAAGACTAGGTAGCTAGTTAGGGTATATTTCGTAGCCTATTCTAACTTTCTATCGGCTTAGAGGTTATTAAAGATCTTATCGATAAGTTCTTTTTCTTTAACCCTAGTCGGATAGACTCTCTTTCTCTTAACGCGCTTCTCCTAGCCGTCTAATATTAGGATCCTTATCTATCGGTCGACTAGGACTTCGACTACTTCCGGCTTTGACTAGACTTTATATTATAGGAGCACTTCGGCTAGCTAGCGAGTAGTCGTTTCGTTTCTATAAATAGTGAGGCCGTTTAGCAGCGTGGTTTCGGCGGTATTTATTAGCCTAAGTATAGAGGATTTAGAAGGTAGGCTTATAGTAGTTATCGCGAGCGCAGCGGCTTCCGGGTATACTTAGTATACTATTATATACTCGGTTTCTATTACCGTGCCGATACGGGCGCGCCGTAGGATAGTTTGGGTTACGGAGGTTTAGTTCGAAACGGGGATAAAGGCAAAGTTTGTATCGACTATATATATATAGATCGTGCCGTGGCCTTCGTCTAGATAGAAGATAAAGTCGCGGCTATTAGGCAGCTTTGATTTGAATTTTATTAGTAGGTTCACTATAGAGTGGGGTGGTATAACAGTCCTTTCCTCTACGTAAACTAGTTTTGCTTCTATTCTGTTATGATATAATCAGACGTGAGGCCATTCCCAGATTGGTGCCTTAGGCCTATAGGAGGTTTGACCTCTCCGGAGGGGGATCGCCTATGTTTCCATACCCTTCCGAGAAGGGTTCCCCGCGGGAACGAGACCCCGCTCTACGTATCACATTTTCCTCCCGCTATTAATATAGGGAGACTATATATAAATTGGACTATATAGAGGAAGCCTAACGGCTCTTTAAGAAATAGTCTTTGACTTCTAGGAACCACCTATCTTGTTACCTTCTCCTACCTAATTGATAGGTACCTACCCTAACTTATAGAGTATCTTTTAATAATTCTATTTCTTCTTCTTTAATTACCTAGGAGAATAGCACTAAGAACTCGCTCTACTCCCGCCATAGAGGAGATACCGAACCCTCCCCGAACTACTAGGGAAACACCCCCTACTAAAGCTATTTCCTAGGCTAACCCGGTCGAACCAATTACCGACCTTAATACGAATCTCGTAGCGACTTAAGCTACTATAGAGAAGCTATAGAGACTTAAGGACCTCTAGGATTAGGTTAAGACTCTTAGATCTTAGCTTATAGGCCGAACCCTAAACGAACCCCCGATAAGCCCCTACCGAGATATCTATAATACCTCTAGTAGGGACTAAGAAATTAAACTTAAGAGTATACCTATATTTACCCTTAACTATACCCTATAATAACGCTAAGAATAGCTCTTAGACCTATAATAACAATTTAAGGGAGCGCTAAAGCGCTACTATAACGATCGGACCTAGATTCTTAGAGTACTTAGTAATATAAATATAACTTATAGGTAGAGATAGTATAGATATATTAACGAAAAGATACCGGTTCTACTACGAAACCCTAAGGAAGACTAGCCCTATTTTAAGGACTAGACCTTAACCCTTATTAAGAACGCGGCTACCTTAGAATCCGAGGTAATAGGCTAACTTAAGAAGGCCTATTAATAGAGAGACGAGGACCCTCGAGAATTCTATATACGTCTCGATACCCTAGAACGTTATTTCCTAAGGATAGTAGAAAAAGAGAGGGCTCTTTCCTTCTTCGTAAAACTCTTATATAACCTCTAAGACGAAATCCGCCGCTATATTATTAAACTCCCTAAAACCTAGGAAGATATAATTGATATCGCGTATTACTTCTAGGACCTTAAGAAATCGGAGTCGAATCGTAAACGAAAACGTACCGAAACTATCGAGAATACGCTATAGAAAAGAAACTCCGATCGAAATTCCTAGAAGCCCCGATTTATAGGAAAATCAAAATCTAAAGAAGATAAGGATATACTATCGGATAAGCGCCTAAACCCTATCGGGGATAATAGGAAACGTAACTAATACTTTAATTACGGGAGCGAAAAGCACTACTCTAATAAATACCTAACCCCTTCTAAGGGCTAAATAACTATAATAGTATAGTTAGCCCTATAGGGAAACGATAGCGAGACGGAGTAACTCCTATACCTCCGTCTTTTCCTATAGTAGGAACTAGAACTCGGCTTTACCTTCCAATTACCGCCTAGAACGACCTCGAAACCTACGCGGATCTTAATAGTAGAGCTAAAGTTGACCTTATAAGCTTCTAATTCGTTAAGAGGTATAAACTTAACTAAGCGAAACTTACCGCGCCTCTCCTTTACGCTATTAACTAAAGGATAATACCGACTTACGGGGTATAGACTATCCTACTAAAAGCTACCGATTTAAAGGGTACTACCCGTCGATTTACCCGCGCCTACGTAGCAATCGACCGAGACCCCCGACTCTCCGGAAGCCCTATCCTTCTCTCTATAATAACAATTTACGACCTTAATATCTATATCGTAGGACGAAGTAGCCTCTAGTAGTTTAGGATACCTTCTATCGAAATACTACCTCTAGCCCGCTTTACTAAGGAAATCCGTAACCTTACGTACGTCTTCGCTATAGTTAAACTACCCGAAGAAGTATAGCTACCTATTAACTATAATACCGCCGAAGTATCGCCGGAATACTACTAATTACCTACCGAACTAGTATAGTTCCGAGACTTCTTCTTATCCTAAAACTCGAAAACCTTACCTTCCTCGAATAAGTACGACTATACTATCGACCTAACTCTAGAGGTAAGGGTTCCGTTCGGTTCTATATACCCCCTATTATAAAAGGAGCTTATAGAGCTACGAAAATACCTCGACGAAAACCTCTAGAATAGTCGAATCCGCGAATCTAAGAGCCCTACCGGGGCCCCTATCTTATTTGTACCGAAGTCCGACGGGAGCCTATAGCTCTATATTAACTACCGGGGACTTAATAAGGTTTCGGTAAAAAATCGGTACCCGTTACCTCTTATTTCGGAGATTTTAGACCGGCTTTCCGGCTCTAAGGTCTTTAGTAAGATCGATATTTAAGACGCCTACTACCGAATCCGTATTAAAGAAGGCGACGAGTAGAAAACCGTATTCCGAACCCGCTATAGACACTACAAATATATAGTTATACCCTTCGGTCTTATAAACGCTCCGGCAATCTTTTAAAACTATATTTATATAGCGCTTTATAACGTTCTCGATACCTTTTCGGTAGCGTACCTCGATAATATCCTTATATTCTCCCTAGACCGGGAATTATATACGAATTACCTCTACTAGGTAATAAAACGACTATAGAAAGTAGGCCTCTACGCTAAGCCTAGTAAGTACGCCTTCTACTAAGACTAAGTCGACTTCTTAGGGTTTATTATATCTCTAAGGGGCGTTTCGATAGACCCTCGCCGGGTTACCGATATCGCTTCGTAGGAGATTCCTAAGTCCTACCGGGATATCTAGGTATTCCTAGGATTTTATAATTTCTATCGTAGGTTTATTAGGGATTACTCCCGAATTATATTACCGCTTATAGCCTTACTAAAAGGTAGTAAAAATAGGCGAAAGCTAGGCTAGGTTAACCTAATACTTAGCGAGAAGGTAGCCTTTCGCCGCTTAATCGCCGTCTTTTAGTTAGCGCCTCTCCTCCGATACTTTAACCTATCGAGGCCGATTCGGCTAGAAATAGATACATCGGATAGCGCTATAGCCGGGATTCTCTCCTAACCGAACGAGAATAGGGTATAGTACCTAGTAGCTTTCTAGTCGCGGAAGTTTAGTAGGGCGGAGACCCTCTATAGAATACTAGATTAAGAGCTATTCGCTATCGTATACTCGTTTAAATACTAGCGATACTACCTCGAGGGGAGTACTTACCTAATTAAAGTATTTTCGGATTATTCGAACCTTTAGGCTTTTATAAAATAGCTAAAGCTTAACGGTAGGCAAGTATAGTAGTGCTTAGCCCTTACTCCGTTTGATTTTATAATAAGATATCGCGCTAGGAAGAGTAATCCCGCGGATAGACCCTCTTAGCGCTAGCTACCGAGTGACTATAAGGTTGACCTAATCTCGCCGTTAAGCCGCCGAATAGCTAGCGAATCGTAGACGACTAATCACCGTTCTATTATAGTCTAGTCGCTAACTATAAGTACGCTTACCTTAAATATCCTATACTTCGAAGAGAATAAAGATAGGGACAAATCGATTAGTATAATCGATTAGAGGGAGCTCGGGCGTATACACTATCTCCCTAACACGTAGGTCGGGCTAGCTTACGCCTCCGAGTAGGTATACCTTACTAAGGTAGGTATAGACCTTAAGGAGCTTATTAGGCAACTTTAGGGCGAAGACCTAGAGACTTAGCGCCGAAAGACCGCTATAAAGTCGTCGACTCCGGGGTTAAAGGGCTAGAGTATTAGGCCCGAGGGCCTTTTACGATTTAAGAAACGTATTTATATCCCTATAGAGAGCAATTTAAGAACTAAACTATTAAGTATTTACTATAATAACCCCCTAGCCGGCTATTTTAGGTATATAAGAACACTTAAGCTAATAAAAAGGAAATACTACTAGCCGAACCTCTACCTAGACGTTGCCGAATACGTAAGGAATTGTTAGATCTACTAAGACGTTATAGTAAGAACGTATAAGCTATATAAAGAACTCTAATTATTACTAATCCCCTTACGACCCTTTATAGAAATTTCGATAGATTTTATAATAGGCCTACTACTAGTAATATTCGAGGATAGATTAGTCGACGCGATTCTCGTTATCGTTAATAGGTTCACGAAATAGTCGCTATTCCTCCCTATTTTATTAACGATTACTACTAGAGATCTCGCCGAACTATTCTATAACTACGTTAAACTACGCTTTAGACCCCTTAAGGGTATTATATCCGACTATAGATTACTATTTATAAATAAGTTCTAGTTAAAACTATACTACCTATTATAAATACGCCTTAGGCTTTCGATAGCGTTTTACCCGCAAACCGATAGGTAAACGGAACGTATAAACTAAACCCTTAAATATTACCTCTAGTATTTTATAGACGATAAGTAAGTCTTATAGGCTTCTTTACTAAGATCTACCGAATTCGTATATAATAACGCTATTAACGTAACAACTAGTATATCTCTATTTTAGGCCTTACTAGGATACTTACCTAACTTCCGGCAACGTTTTAAGGGCGAAACTCCCTATAGAGAGGTCCTAGCGGCGTCCGCGCGAGTTAAGAAATTAGAAAACCTCCGCTAGAAACTATAGGAATACTAGCGAAAGGTAAACGAAACTATAGTAAAATATTATAATAAAGACTACGTTCCGATATAATTTAAAAAGGGAGATCTTATTAGCCTATTAACAAAAAACCTTAGATTAAAAGGGAGTAGAAAATTAGTACCCCGCTTTATCGGCCCTTTTCGCGTCTTATAGGCTATCGGAAAATAAGCTTACCGCCTAAGCTTACCTTAGTAATATAATCGAATCTATAATATCTTCTATATAACCCTCCTCGAACTATAGAGAAAACTACCTAGAAAGGGTAGCGAATCCCTACCGATACCTAACTTAGAAGACGAAGAGGAATATAAGATCGAAGAAGTACGTAATAAAAAACAAATTAAGGACGAAAAACACTTCCTTATTAAATAGAAAGGATAGCCCTCGGAATATAACTAATAGATTCCCTAGAGAGATATAGAAAATATAACTAAAGTAATATACTCTTACTAGAAGCGGAAAAAGGAGAAAAAACCCTTAGTTACTACGAAGGGATAGCGAAACCACCCCGAAAGATAAGGGAAACCTAGCTAATAAGTAGGAAAGAAGACGCCGAAACGGTAGTATAATAAAAGTATCTAAAAATATAACCGGGCCTACTTTTAAATCTCCTCTAAGGGAATAGGGAAATCTATTATAGTCCGCTCCTCTATCTTATTACCCCCGATAGAAGCATTATTATCTATATTAGAGTCTAGGGTATCTTAAGCCTCGCGAACCTCCGCCGAAATACCTTCGTAAAACACCCGCTTCGCTAGGGTCTATAGAACGTATCCCTTATCTCTAGATAAAAGACGTATAAGTCCCTTCGAAAAACGGGCCACTCTCTACTCCTAGGTATTAAAGAAATTAGGGGCGGCGATAGGAGGGAGCGCGGATCGATAGCCTACTAGAAATATATTATAGTCGGCCCGGGTTTACTACCGAAACCATAGTTAGAGAACGCCGAAAACCTTACTCAAAACCACCTTATTATATACCTTAACCTAGGCCTTATTACCGGTTAACCTATACTCCTTATAGTAAGCCTACTCCGAGGCGTCGAAGGACTTATAGAGCTCTATTATCTTCTCGGCGACTACTTAACGGGTCTCTATAGAAAACGGCTATTCTAGCTCGCTACTATCCTCCTTAGCACTATTAATATTAACCTAGTCTAGCTAGAATACCTTATAGGCCTACGCTAGTACGTTACTTAGATCCTAATAGTCGCCGAGTACCGCGGTCGCGGCCTAAGAATTGTTAGCCGCTATCTCTATATATAAAACTTAGCGAAACCTATAGGAATATATATCGAAGCGCGGCTAGAACACTGCTTATACGCGACGGAAGCCTTAGCGTCTATTACGTAGTTAATCTTAAAAGGGCGAGTCTAGTCCTCCTTCTACTCGGCGATTATAGTACGTAGGTAGTATATATACTAGAGGATCCTAATACGAACTAGGGCCTCTAAAAGAGGGCGGGTATTACGTATAGGGTTTCGTCGAGGTATCGTAATATTTCCGGTACCCCGAAACCGAAGAAGAGCTAACGAAATAACGATTCTAATAAAGGGAAAGGGAGGGAAGTAAGATACGAAGAGTAGAAGTAAAACGAAGAGAGGCTATAGGATTATAATAAAGGGACGCGTCCCCTATTCTTATAGGCGAGATCTTGCTTTGTTTGCCTACCTTACGCTCCTACCTATTTTATATCGTTTACCCTATTGTTACGGACCTATCCGTCACCAATCAGTGGTGACCCACAGGCACACCAATGGGCCATCGAGAGCCAACAGATCGAGATCACGTACAACGTATCTGGCAGAAAAGGGTTTTGCCAGAAGGTAGCTATTACCGGCCCTCGCGGGGCAAATGGCAATTCTACCTTATAACAATATCGATTACCCGTGACCGCCTAGAATATGTGACTGTGACTCTAGGACCTACTCCTAGGGAGTATATCCGGGGAGTCACTAGCGACTCTAGCAGTGACTCTAAGGGAGTCACTTAGGGAGTAGGAAACGAAGGATATATAAGGACACTCCCTTATATACTTAGTTTAGTTCTTCGTCTTCAATCATATATTATTACTTATATTTACCTTTTGGATTACTATAACTCTTTACTTAATTATAACTTGACAATACTTACGAGTAGACCTATACCCCGGTATAGATCTACTCGGCGCTCTACCTAGTATTAGTTCCTTAATCGCTTAAAAGGACTTAGGCTACTATAAGGCCCTATATAGTATTAGCTTAGTTAAGACCCGATCATTAACGTTAGACCATTCGAGGAGTATTAAGGCAAGTATACCCTAAACCTATCTAACCTAACTATGACTAGTTAGCTAGTGCGTAATATATTAAAGACCGTCTTAAATCAAGTTTCGAGTTACAATAAGTAATATATCTTCCGTTAGTACCGGGAAGAGACCCGTTCGGGAATAGGTTACTCTACCTATAGAGGACCCCGACTCTAACGTCGAACGAGATAATACTATTACAGAATAGAAGCGAAAGATCAGCGAACTTAAGTATAACCTTAAAAAGGTTATAGATTAGCTTAGTAACTTAGGTAAGTAAAGCGGCACTAAGTTTAGCGAGGTCGACGACTACCTCGAGTAGATTAAGGCTTAAGTCAACGCCTCTATACCCGTTAGTACTATCTAGGTACCACGATTGCCTAAGGCTAAGTTCTTTAAGGGAAACCGAATCAAACTTTAAAGATTCCTTACTTAGATAGATATATATCTCGATATAAATAATACTAAGATACCTAACGAAGCCGGTAAGGTGATTTTTATATCAACCTACTTACACGGTTAAGTATAGGATTAGTTCGAATCTTATATCCGTAACTATTATAGAAAGAAACCTAAAGAATAGTCGGATACCACGATAAATATCTTTAGCGAGTATCGTAATTTCCGTCGATACCTCGAAAATATATTCGGAGATATCAACGCTATAAGAATAGCCTAGAAAAAGTTATAACGAATCCGATAAACCGGAACTATATCAAGCTATACCTCTAAGTTCTTACAAATCATCTCTTACTTAGATTAGCTAGATAGAGTATATCTTCCTTACTTCGAAGCTAGAATAAAATCCGATATTAAGGACGAACTAGCGCGAATAGATTAGCTAGAAAAGCTTAATTAACTTATTAAGATTGCGGTCAAGATCGATAACCGTAATAGCGAACGAAGAAGGGAACGATACGAAATAGAATTATAGAAGCGTAGAAAGATATATAGCTTTAACCGATTCGGTAGACGCCGCGAAAGAGCGATACTAAGGGATAATAATCTATATAGCCCGAAGCTAATAGAGTTAGACGCTACTCACAATAAGTAAAAAGAGCGTTATAATAAGAATCTTTACTTTACCTATAGGAAACCAGGATACCGCGCGAAGGAATATAAATAGAAGAAACCGTACGAGAAACGGCAATATATATAGGCGATACGTAAAACACTACGAGCGACCTAAGAGGGAAAGGCCACTACTAGTATAGGTACTAGCGCCGAAGGAACGAGCGCTAGTTAGGAATATTAGGAGGAAATATACCCTAACGAGCAATAGGGCGACCTAAAAGGGTAGGTCGGGACCCTTATCGATAGCCTTAGAAGTAGTAGGCGAGTCGCTATAAACCTAAGAGACGAGCTCTTAGAAGATCTTATAGGTAGGTACTAAGGCCTTAACCCGGAAGAGATAATAGCGGGCAACCTATATATTAAAGGGTTAGCCGACGAGCCGGAACTCGATTATCTAGAAATCGATTAGAATACAGTAGAAAGTTAAGGGTAGATATAGCACGTACCCTAGGCACTAATCTAGGACCTAGTAGGACTTAAGGCTAGGGAGGACCTCGGTCGGCGGTCGTAAGACCTACTAGGTCTAGAGACCACAATTATAGGAATAGAGAAGTCCTAGGACTATAATCGTCTTAAGACGAACGATATAGGACCCGCGGAGATATAGAACCCGATCCCCGGAGCTAATAGTAATCTAGGAACGCTAGATACGCTTCCCGGAATAGATTAAACTATCCTAAAAACACTAATAGAAAACCCTACGAACCATTACGATAATAAAGAAGCTAAAAAGCTTATAGGATATCTCGAAGGAAAGATATAGCCTAGTAGACTAGACTAGTACCTTATTAACGTAATTAAGGAAGGCGACGACCTAGTAGGATGCCTTTACGAAAATTCTACTTACGTATATAAAGGATATACGCGATACCTAGGATATAGTAAGATAGCTAGTATTATATACTACAACGAAACGTATACCATTTATAGATTAGTAAAGTTAGATTACGGCATCGAACCGAAACTACTATAGTAGATAAAGAAGCTATAATAGACAAAGGAGTACTAAGGAATTTAGTATAACGGACGCTAGATATACGACCACGAGGGTCGACTAATAATATATCTAGCGGTAATAACGTTAGGAATATATATTAAATTGTATACGATCCTACCTATAGGGAAGGTATAGACTCTTATCGACTCGGGAGCTACTAATAACTTTATAAACCTAAGATTTAAGGAAGATCGATAAGTTACGACCGAACCCCTACTATACGTAATACTAGTCGTAGGACTCGACGGAGAAGTACTCTTAGGAGGAATTAGCGAGGAAACCATTATATTGCCTATATCTATCTATAGGCACCTAGAATTAATATAGTTTAATATCCTAGAGACGGGAGACTACGATATTGTTTTAGGTATTCTATAGCTTAAGAAGTATAACCCGAGTATCGATTAGTAATCGGGATATATCTTATTCGATAAATATATATATATAGAGATATACGACGAATATAAGATATATCGATAGAAGTCTACCTAACGAAACGAGCGTAGTAAATAGTCCCGAAGTAAGAGGACTAGAGTATTAGTTATAGGCGTTACCCTAGATACTATAGAATAATCACTAGATATATCCGACTAAAAATTGAAGGACTATATAATAATCAAATATAAGAAGCTATACATAACTAGCGATAAACCTAGGATTCCGGAGGAATACTAGGAGTTTACGGATATTTTTATAGTACTAGCCGATAGAGTATTACCGAAATATAGATCCTTTAATCACGAGATCAATACTATAGAAGGTACTAAACCAACTTTTATACCTATCTATTAGTTATTATAGAAGGAGTCCGATATATTTAAGGAATATATCAAGGAGAACCTATAAAAAGGATATATCCGAGTCTCGAAGTTAGCGGCTAGATATCCTATTATCTTTATACTAAAAAAGGACGGGAGTCTTCGACTTTACGTAGATTACCGATATTTAAATTCGATTACTATTAAAGATCGATACCCGCTATCCTTAATCAACGAAATATAAGATAGGATTAGACATACTAAGTACTTCTCGAAGTATAACATTACTAATACCTATTATCGTATTAGGATTAAGCTAGGCTATAAATAGAAAACGGCATTTAGAACTAAGTTCGGATATTACGAATATAAGGTTATACCTTTCGGCCTTACTAACGTACTAGCGATATTCTAACGCTTTATCTTTAAAGCGATTAAGGAATATTTAGATATCTTCGTTATCGTATATCTAGATAATATTTTAGTCTTCTTAGAAACACTTAAAGATCATATCAAATATAATAAACTTATATTATAGAAGCTAAGAGAAGTAGAAGTCACTCTTAAACTAAAGAAATACGAATTCTACGTTTAGGAAATAACTTTCCTCGGATACCGTATTACCCCTAAAGGACTAGGGATAGAAGAAGATAAGGTTAAAAGTATTATAGAATAGCCGATACCTAAAAATATAAAAGAAGTATAACAATTTCTTAGTCTAGCCAATTATTATCGGAAGATTATCGATAGATACGCTAGAGTCGTATTAGGACTCTACCATCTTACTAAGAAAGATCAGAAATTTATATAGGATAAGATAGTAGATAAATCGTTCTAGGACCTTAAGAAACTCTTTAATAAAGGAACAATTATAGCTACGTTTAGCTACGACCGACTAATTATTATAGAAACCGATATATTAGACTATACTCTAGGAGTAAGACTAACGTAACCGGGAACTAACGGTAAGCACCGACTAGTTATATTTTAGTTAAGAAAAATAGTTCTAGTAGAACTTAACTACGATATATACGATAAGGAATTATTAGCTATAGTATTAGTATTCTAAGTCTAGAGAGTATATCTAGAGGGAGCAAAGTATACGGTAATAGTCAAGACCGATTATAAGAATCTTATATTCTTCACTACGACGAAGAAATTAACGAGACGATAAGCGCGATAGGCCGAAACCCTTATATAATACGATTTTAAAATCGAACACTACAAAGGAATAGAAAACGGATAAGCCGACGCTTTAAGTAGACGACTAGACTACGAATTAAGAACTAAAATAGTAGATCCCGCTATATTAAGATAAAACTCTAATAGTACTATCTCGTATAATAAATAGTTACTAGCCGCGACGATAGAAGTTAAAGATAACGACTTCTTATAGAAAATCAAAGACGTATTAGAGGAAGATATAATCAATTAACTCGTCGAGAAGGGCGGAAAACTCACTAAGGACAACTAAGGATTACTCTATATATATAGATTAATATATATTCTAAATAAGCTAAGAGAAGAGGTTATACGTCGATACTACGATAATATCTCGTATAGATATATAGGAGTAGAAAAAACTATCGAATATATCACGCGAAATTACTATTTTCTAAATATATAGCGAAAGGTTCGATTCTATATCCGCGTTTACGATATATACTAACGGAATAAACCTATACGATACGTACCTTACAGAGAATTATAGTTATCTAAGATACTAACCTAGCCGTAGGAATAGATTACGATAGACTTTATTACGAAGTTACTAGTCTTAGACGGATACGATATAATTATAGTTATAGTCGATAGGCTTACTAAGTATACCTATATAATTCCGACTATAGAAACCATTAATACTAATTAAATAGCGAATATTATACTTCGATATATAGTTACGAACTATAGGATACCGAGTAAGATTATATTAGATAGAGACAAGCTATTTATATCGAATATATAGAAGTCTTTTATAGACTAAATAGGTATTAAGCTTAGACTCTCTACCGTATACTACCCGTAAACTAACGGTTAGATAGAAAGAGTAAATTAGATAGTAAAATAGTACCTACGACACTACGTAAACTACTAGTAAGATAACTAGGTAGGACTACTACTAATAGCATAGCTAGTATATAACAACGTAGTATACTCTACGACTAACGAAACACTATTCTTTACGAATTATAGATATAATCTAATAATATTCGGAGAACTAATTAATAAGAACGCCGTAGTAGAATCAGCGAGACTAAAGGCTAGCGGACTAAGAAAGTTATATATATAACTAGCTAGAGATATTAACTTTATCAATCTACGTATAAAGAAATATTACGACGACTACTATAGAGAGGGACCTAACCTTAAGGAGGGAGAAAAGGTTTACCTATTACGACGTAATATCAAAACTAAGCGACCTAGTAACAAATTGGACCACCTACAATTAGGACCGTTTAAAATTAAAGAAAAATTGGGACCAATAAATTATCGCTTAAAGCTACCCGAAAGTATACAAAAACTTCATATAGTGTTTTATATCTCGTTACTCGAACTAGCACTAGACAACGCCGAAATTGTAACTAATATAAAAATCGAGGAAACCAAAGACGAATATAAAGTCGAACGAATCCTATCGGATAGATAGTATAATAGTTAGCAATAACTCTTAGTTTAGTAGAAAGGGTATCCTACCTTAGAAAATATATAGGAACCTATCTAGAACCTAAGGGGCTGCCACTAGCTTATTTAGTAGTATTACTAATAGGCGAAAAGGACTCCCGCGTAGCGGAAGGCACGGAAGAATCGCTAACGAGGAAAGATAAGTCCATCCCCTCTAAGACGGAAGGGGATAGGGGACTAAATATCTAAGTTAGAGTAGGATTCTCTAACGTAGCGGTAAGAACCTAAGTATCGGCGAGACGATCTAGCTTAGCGAGGTCCTTAGTACTAGGAGGATCCTTAGTATCTAACTACTCTATAACTACCGAGTCATGATTTAACATCTAACCACCACGATCTTTAAGAAACTATTGTTGTTTCTAAAGGCGAAGTATTTTCGATATCGCCTAATTCATTTGTTAAGAGTATTCAAGCCATTGTTTTTAGGCCTACTCTAACTCCAACGCTACTTTCTAGCGATCGCGCTTAAGCGACTCCTATTCACGATCATTATAAAAACGCTTCATATACTTACGACCACAACGAGTACACTCCGCACAATTCTAACTCTTAGAATCCATAATATAGTCAATAAAATTATTAGAATAATACTTATAAGGAGTATCGATAACGGAACCGGCCGCGAGAATAGTATTATATTAACGCAATCTATTCTTCTTACGTACCTCGTTAGAAATAGGTATAATATAGAAGTAATATAAAAAAAAAAAAAAAAAAAAACGGTATCACTTACTAGAGGGGGGAACCGCAGCTTTATAAGTCTCGGGGACGAAACTCCTAGGAAGAGGGGAGGTAATATTACAGACCTATCCGTTACTAATCAGTAGTGACCTATAGGCATACTAATAGGCTATCGAGAGCTAATAGATCGAGATCACGTATAACGTATCTAGTAGAAAAGGGTTTTGCCAGAAGGTAGCTATTACCGGCCCTCGCGGGGCAAATAGCAATTCTACCTTATAACAATATCGATTACCTATAACCGCCTAGAACACGTAACCGTAACTCTAGGACCTACTCCTAGGGAGTATATCCGGGGAGTCACTAGCGACTCTAGCAGTGACTCTAAGGGAGTCACTTAGGGAGTAGGAAACGAAGGATATATAAGGACACTCCCTTATATACTTAGTTTAGTTCTTCGTCTTCAATCATACATTGTTACTTATGTTTACCTTTTGGATTACTATGACTCTTTACTTGATTATAACTTGATAACACTCACGAGCAGACCTATACCCCGGTATAGATCTACTCGGCGCTCTACCTAGCATTAGTTCCTTGATCGCTCAAAAGGACTTAGGCTACTATAAGGCCCTACGTGGCATTAGCTTAGTTGAGACCCGATCATTGACGTTGGACTATTCGAGGAGTATTAAGGCAAGTATACCCTGAACCCATCTAACCTAACTGTGACCAGTTAGCTAGTGCGTAACACCTATTATATACTTCCTCCCAATTACCTATCACCCCGCGTAAGGGCACGCGATTCTTAAAGGAGGGATGATTTATTATGATATAATCAGACGTAAGGCTATTCCTAGATTGGTACCTTAGGCCTATAGGAGGTTTGACCTCTCCGGAGGGGGATCGCCTATGTTTCTATACCCTTCCAAGAAGGGTTCCCCGCGGGAACGAGACCCCGCTCCACGTGTCATATTTTCCTCCCGCTATCAATATAGGGAGACTATATATAAATTGGACCATATGGAGGAAGCCTGACGGCTCTTTAAGAAACAGTCTTTGACTTCTGGGAACCACCTATCTTGTTACCTTCTCCTACCTGATTGATAGGCACCTACCCTGACTTGTAGAGTATCTTTTAACATATTCTATCTGGCTTTAATTGAATACTAATACTAAACTCTATATCGCTATAGGATACGATACGCGCTTTCCTACGGTTAAAATCGAGCGTGAATCCTTTAGGTCCTAGCACGTCCGTGCCGATTAGGAGCTTAGCTTTAAGGTCTTAAACTAGATAGGCTTCGATAATTAGTTTAGCTATTGCTTCTAGACCTATAAAGTACACTTCGAGCTCGATCTATTAATCAGACATATATTAGGATCCGATCCCGCTAACTAAGATTGGTTTTGTTAGTTTTCTGGTAGGGACGCCTAGCTTTTATGCTATAGCCGAGTCGATCAGGGTTATAACATATCCTAAGTCTAGGTAAGCGGTGATATATTAGTCTTGTGATTCTAAAGCTACTATAGTAGTCGCGTATCTCTAGGTACGAAAAGCGTACCCGGGGTCCTAGGCTTTAGTACGGTCTGATTCGTATAGGGGGAGAGTGCTATTAGCGAATAAAGCTAGGGCTATTTCTATGGTTGTTCCTACCGCTAGTAGCTTATAGGTATCTAGGTGTTTATATAGAGTATTGCCTAAGGAGAAACTGATATCGTAGTTTAGATAGGTAACGGAGAATTAGGGAAAGTAAAGCTAGGTAGTTAGCGGTTGATTTGATAGATCTTCGTCGTAATTGCCCTCGCTTTAGTCGAGGTAAGCGTTATTATCTAGCTCGCTATAGTATGCTTCGTAGTCGTCCCCGTCTAGCTTATAGTCGTCCTATTTAAAATTTTCGTAATCTTGATTAGCTTAGTCTTATTCGGTTGGGTCCGAGACGTATATAGTAGGTCTCTTTTAATTCTAGAGTTGCCGTTGATTCTAGCCTTAGTTATTTTGCCTATTAGCTTAGTCGTTCTAGAAGTAGGGCCTATCTACTATTCTTAGCTAGCTTTAGTTGACTCTTACTTAGGGATTTTGCTATATAGTTAGTAGCTGCTATTGCTATTTAGCTTAGTACTAGTTTTAGTAACGGCCTTATTACTAGTTTTGTCGCTACTAGTTCTACTACCTCGGTAGAGTTTACTAGGATTAGTTTAGGGTTTAGCGCTACTATAGTCTATAGCTTAGGCTTAGGTTATTTCGGCTAAGCTGATTGTTATTAGCCGAGAAACGATATAAGGTCTAGAATTAAGTGTTTTATAGATAGTTTGGAGCTAGGGTTTATATCCTTTGGTTCTAGTTCTAGATCCTTAGGTTTCTAGGTAGGGCTTAGTACCTACGGGTTTAGAGGCGATAATCTCGGAGTTAGACTTAGTCTTACTAGTCTAGGTATTTTATATCGAGGTATTCTAGGAATTCGGCTAGTGTAGTCGCTGCTAATAGGTTTATTACGACTATTCTTAAAGTTAGTTCGATATTTTCGCGAGTTTTTAGTAGCTATTTGTATAGGTCTATTCGGCCTACTACTCTAGCGTACCGGATGATTTCTTAAGTATATTCCCTAGGTTCTTTTCTAGCTCGTATGTCTATCTATATATAGGTAGTTGTGTCTATCTTTCGGAGAGCTTCGGCTAGCGGTAGTTTCTAGCGCTTAGCCAATTCTTTATACTAGCCGTTTTTAAGCGGGAGGATTCTTAGAGCCTCCTTCTCTAAGCCGGTTAACTCTACGTCGTACTAGTTTGTTACTTTGTTTTTAAGGGAGTAACTTATATATAAGCGTACGACGTCCTCTGATTTTAGCTATACTATATCCCTTATATAGTCTATCTAGGAGTAGACGTTCGTATAGTAGTTTACGTAGTTTACTAAACGAATAGTAGTTGTGGCTTTGTGGTCTAGGTCGAAATAACCGATCTCGGATACCTTCTATATTATATCTAGGGTTATAAGCTACCCGTTTGGTCCGGGGGGCCCTAGTAGTCCCGGTAGGCCTAGTAGTCCGGGCTATAATCCGTTAGCTATAGGTAGATTAGATATTGTACTAGATATTGCTTAGGGGATAGAGCGTACGACTACCTACTAGATTATTTCGATCATAACTTCCCTTTGCTCTAAAGTAAAACCGCTAGGGGTTAGCGCTAGGCTATTGTTATTCGGTATAGTTAGGTAGCTTAGAGTTTAATTCTCTTACGAGGCTATAACGGGCCTTTCGAATATAAGTTGCCTAATTGGTCGGCTTTATACCCTCTAGTACGCTAGCCTCCGACGGTAAAATCTATAGGTAAGTAGTACGGCCCTTATTAGGGTGGCTAGTCCTAGGCTTATTTTTAGGTCCTAAGCTTTAGGATTACCTCTCGGCGTAGGCTCTAACTCTGCCTACTAAGCTTTAGGATTGCCCTTCGGTATAGGTTCTAACTCTATCTGCGGGGGTTAGTATCCTTCGGATAGAGTATCTAATAGTATAGGTCCGAGCTCGGAAAGGCTTAAGTCCTAGAGTTCGATAGGATCTATAGGCTTAGGGTCGGGTGGCGCCCTGCTTTTCCGCTTAGGTTTACGGGGGGCTTTTTTGCCGAGCGGTTTTGATAGCTCCGAGTTACTAGGTTGTACCGCTAGGGATATAAAGGAAGAGGCTTTAATAAAGTCGGTAGCTGCTTTGTGTAGGCTTGGCCTATGAATTGACTAGTTAGGTGGGTACGGGTCCTTAGCTTTAGGGAGAGCGGGGCTCTCGGTTTGTTAAGTCAGTAAGAACTCGATTCTCGACCGGGTATCTAAGTCGAATTCGCTTGTATAAGGTTGATCAAGCTAAATATAATTATTGAGTTGTCTAGCGAGGCGGATAGCTATGTATAACTGCCGGTCTATTCGCTTGATAGAATTGAGCTAAAGTTGGTTGGCTTTGATGGCTTTGTTGCTGATATGTTTGGCTTGGGCCCACAATATGTAGGCCCTGGAGACCGGCCTCTAAGTTCCGAGGAGGGTTCTCTGAGGTCAATTTTGTTGTAAAAATTTTTTTTCTTAGTTCAGGGGTTCCCGCTGAGGTGGATCTCAAGACATGCTACCAATCTGGTATAAGTTGTATGTATGGTAAGAGATGATGTATTATCCTAGTCTCTAAGCTAGCTAAAAAGGAGGGGCATCACATGACCAAGTCAGGTGACGGTAACAGCGCGTGCCTAGTTGTATAAAAGCAAAACTGAGCCCCAGAGTGCAAACCAGACAAACAGCTTATCAGATAAAAGTGTTCCTGATCGCATCGCAAACACTCAAATCACCCCTCTCCATGCTATGCCACCGTTTGCTAGCTAGGCGCCTCGGTAAAACATTACATTCGACTCCATCCACATCAATCGCAACTATGTCGACCACTACCGCTCCCCCCCACAAGTCGATGCCCTCCGCATTAACCTTCGATCGTCACGCCAAATGCTCGGTACGTCCTTGTGGCATGATATCCATGTAAAACCTACTGTAACAGATATCTGATGCGTGTTATGTGTTATGGCATCAATAGACAACCAAGGCCCGTGCGAGTACCCTCCACCTGCCCCATGGCTCCGTGCCTCTGCCGATCTTCATGCCCGTCGCGACACAGGCATCTCTCAAGGGCTTAACATACGACCAGCTGCGAGAGACGGGATGCATGCTGTGCTTGAATAATACATATCACTTGGGTCTGAAGCCTGGTCAAGCGGTACTAGATGCAGTCGGCGGAGCGCATAAGTTACAAGGCTGGGATCGGAATCTCTTGACCGATAGTGGGGGGTAAGATATACTATTCTCCTGTCGCACATCGATAGTATGTTACTAACCGGGTATACTTGTCACTCAGTTTCCAGATGGTGTCGCTTCTTGAGTTGGCGACGGTCACAGAGGAAGGAGTGCGATTCCTTAGCCCGCACGATGGCACCCCAATGTGGGTGGCTTCGCAATAAACCTTGTAGCTGAGCATCCGAAACGCTGACTTTTACCAGGTTACTGACTCCCGAACACTCCATTTCTCTCCAAAATTCTATCGGATCTGATATTATTATGCAATTAGACGACGTGATTGCAACCACTTCGCCAGATCATGCTCGCATCAAAGAGGCTATGGATCGGTCTGTAAGATGGCTAGATCGGTGCATCGAAGAGCATAAATATCCCGAGCGACAAAACCTCTTTTGTATCATCCAAGGTGGTCTGGATCTCGAATTGCGAAAGCAGTGCTGTGAAGAGATGGTAGCGCGAGATACTCCAGGAATTGCCATTGGAGGTCTATCTGGTGGTGAGGCGAAGGAGGAGTTCTGCAAAGTGTATGTGCTTCTACTTTCACCAATAAAAAAAGACCAAATAAACTGACAGACCAAAGAGTGGATACATGCACTGAAATTCTCCCGGAGCATAAACCCAGATATGTCATGGGCGTGGTATGTCTTACTGAATTGGTTCTTTCGCCTTGGCTAATCACAACAATTAGGGATACCCCGAGGATATTGTTGTAGCAGTGGCTCTCGGTGCAGATATGTTTGATTGTGTTTGGCCGACACGGACAGCGGTAAGACTCAACAAGCCCTCCAGTTCCGTTCTTGCACTGACCCCAGATAGCGCTTCGGCGACGCTATCGTCTCCTCTGGAACACTGAAACTAAGCCATAAATCCTTCGCCGATGACTTCGGTCCAGTTGAGGAGGGTTGTACCTGCACTTGCTGTCGTCCAACTGACCAAGGTGGTCTTGGGCTCACGCGAGCATACATGCACCACATTACAGCCAAAGAGACCGTCGGCGCTCATCTGTAAGTGTGGACTGGCTACAATATCTTGTTTCGGTTCTAATACTTCTACAGTTTGACCATCCACAATGTCCATTATATGTTGACTTTGATGGGCAAAATCCGACAGGCCATTATTGAAGACCAATACCCGGCTTTTCTTCGCAAGTTCTTCTCCGATATCTATGGAGGCGATAAATCGAAGTTCCCCGAGTGGGCGGTAGGTGCTCTGCGGGGAGTTGGAGTGGACTTGTTGGCAGACTCATGACGCCGTGATCACTGTTTGATCAAATGAGAAGTGTCCTGAAGAAAAAAAAATTACGAGAAATTTACTCCATTGTATAGAAAAGCGTGTGCATCTTCTAGCGGCGTTAAGTTGACTGAATAGAGTGCGTCCCATCAAATATTTATTGAAAATAAGGCACGAGTGATCTATTCCTGAACTATTATTGTTGTTGCAACAACCTACATCCAAAGGTTTCATGCAAATATTGTGTACCAAGTAATCCAGCGCATGTTATTATCTATAACAGCGAACTAAAAGTTGATTGGATAATTCCTTGAACAAGTTGGAGCACTATAAAATTACGAGATCGACACGTGACCACGTGTCGCGTCGACGCGATCCACCGATCTCCAAATTCCCCCCTCTCCATCGTCCACTTGACACACTGAGTGGCTCCCTACCGTCCAGTATCAATAGAAAGCCTGATATACCCGTTCCTCACTAGTGCACTCTACACCATGACCCAAGACCAAGTCGCCGCAGCCCCCGCGGCATCCTCGCCGCCACATGACGCCTCGCACGAAGAGCACCAATACCTCAGCTTGATACGCACAATCCTCTCCGAAGGCGAGCACAGACCCGACCGCACTGGTACTGGCACGCAGTCAATTTTTGCACCACCGCAATTACGCTTCTCTCTCTCAAAGCCCAACCCAGAAGGCGGCGAGCCAATCCCCGTCTTGCCCCTGCTCACCACGAAGCGAGTCTTCCTACGCGCCGTACTCGCCGAACTACTTTGGTTCATCTCTGGTTGTACCTCCTCTCTCCCACTCTCCGAAGCTGGGATTAAAATTTGGGACGGAAATGGAAGCCGCGAGTTCCTAGATAAATCCGGCCTCGGCCACCGCGAAGAAGGTGACCTAGGGCCCGTGTATGGATTCCAATGGCGGCACTTTGGCGCCGAGTACGTCGACGCCAAGACGGATTACACCGGCCAGGGTGTCGACCAGCTCAAGGACGTTGTGGACAAGCTCATTTACAACCCCTTCGATCGCCGCATTATCATGAGCGCGTGGAACCCCGCTGATCTGAAAAAGATGGCTCTACCCCCGTGCCATATGTTCGCCCAGTTTTACGTCTCGTTCCCCCCTGGCATGAAGCTTGATGAAAAGACTGGCCGCCCATCAGAGAAGGGTACCCTGTCCTGCGTGCTGTACCAGCGCTCTTGTGATATGGGTCTCGGCGTGCCCTTCAATATCGCGTCCTACGCTCTCCTGACTCATATTCTTGCACATGCTGCGGATCTTCATCCCGGAACTCTCATTCACACTATGGGTGATGCCCATGTCTATCTTGACCACATCGATGCGCTTAATGAGCAGCTTCTTCGCGAACCAACGGAGTTCCCTGAGCTGCGCATTAAGCGTGATGACCGGGGCAGCGCGGTCGTTGATGGCTGGAAGGAGGATGAGTTTGAGGTCATTGGATACAAGCCTCACAAGATCATCAAAATGAAGATGAGCGTTTGATTTATATAGATTTCCGGTTTCTGATTTGCGGGTACTGTCCGACTTACGATGTTTTGTATGATACCAATTAACTATTCTGTGGTGTATGACACAGGCCTTATATTTTGAGACAAAAAATAGCAATGCATTCAAACTCCGAGTGTACATGTACAGAAAATCAACCCACGCATTGAAGCAAAACATGCTTCCAGGTGTATCAGGCTGTGTATATGCTTCGAAAAGCAAAAAGTGACAAAAAAAAAAAAAAAAAAGCTTTAAACAGAGAGCAAATAAATGCATCATGCGCTCCCAAGAACAGCCCCAGCGCCGCGTAGCAACACAATCGTGTCACCTTGCTTTACCTTCCCAGCACCAATAGCCTCCGAGAACTCGAGGAACTCTCCAGACTCAACATGAAAGACCCGCAACTTCGAATCTTCCCCATCAACCCGATTATTCAAATTCTGAACCCGCAACTTCTTCGCCGCATCGTCAAGTACACGCCCAACCTTCCACCTCGAATCAAAAAAGAAATCCCCAGCCGGCGGCTCCGCAGCCTGCGTCTCCGCCGTACCAACAGTATGTAAATATAGCCTCTTATCCGCAGGAACCGAAGCATCCCCCTTAGCCGATCGCTTAAGGCCATTAACAGCAACCGCACGCGCAGCCGGACTATTTGGCTTGGGCTTCAACTTGGGTAGAGCCGGTAGTAGGGTCCCATTGGCAGCGGCGTTCTGCTTATCACGGCCCCAGGTGCGCACGCGCGCGAACATAGATTTGATTGTATCATTTGGCGAGGCGGCGTTGCGCTGGCGCGCGCCCAGCGGGGTAATCTTGGCGCATTCGTGTTCCTCGCGGAGGCGGTGTTTCAGGCAATATTGGTGGTTGCACTGGGGGCAGCGCACGGCGGGGTCTTTGAGGGTATTTATGAGGGTTTTGCACTGTGTGTGGGCGCATTGGTCGGTATTGTAGATGGACGGCTTTTCGGGGACGGTGCGGTTTTCCTGGTTGGTGTTGTTTGTTCCGTTGCGGCGGCGGGCCCATTCGCCTTCGCGGGGACACTGGTGCGCGGTTTCGGTTCGGTGGTCTAGGCAGTATGTGCTGCGGCAGGATTCACAGCGGAAGGGGAGGAAATCTAGTTGTCCGCAGTACTCGTATTGGCAGTGTCGACCTAGAGATTCTAGGTCTGTGTCGGCCATTTGTGTGAAGGTTTCGTTTGGGTCGCGGGAGGGGCTGCGCCCTTTGGACACGGTTATAGGGGGCATAATTATGCTTGGTCTTTGAACTTGAGGGTATGGCACAGGAAAAGGAGAATGCGTGAAATAAATTAGAGATTCGAGTATGCGATCTGATAGAACGCGCTGGCAACAATCGCCATGTGACTAATGTGGAGAAGGTTCTGGGCTTATCTAAATGCGGAATTAGCGTTCGGAGTTAGTCCATCTACGGAATGAGCCCTGGACGCATCCATGGTTCTGCAACGGAAACTGCAATAAAGTAGATACATGTGCCTTAACTATTGTCCACGGTGACAAGAGACATCATGGATATATCAAAGCTGACGAACTACGGGAGACATTTCAAGGATACAAGTAGAACCTAGTGAGATATCAACACCAACTAAGTGCCATCGGATACACCCAGTCTTCCCAAGCCCTATTTCTTTGCGGAACCTTCTCAACGGGACACCACCTTTCCTAATCAACGATATACCTGTCAAAGGCATATCAGTCAGTAAAACTATAGAAACTAGGCTATACCACAATACCATTTCTTTTGCTGATGATCCTAAACAATATTCTCAAGTCCTTAGTCTGTGTGGTATAACCCACCGGAGATACATTCCCTAGGAGAGTATTTCGAACGAGTAATCACATCTAACCTTTCCTATCCATTGTTGATCAGGTTATTTCTGACAGTCCAAAGCCATAAACAGTTTCTCGAACTGCTCATGATATCCCAAAAGGCTGGATTAACCCAACTTCATATGCTATACGAAGGTGAGAATTAAGGTATAGGAAATAGGGTCAGCGTCACGTAGTGATAACAGAATTTACCGCAGACTTCTGGGAGAGAATTTACTTGGACACCACAGAAAAGCATCATTTTCTGGTTCGAGTTGAGCGTCAAAAGATTCATTCCAGATCTAAACCGAGGTCACTCGAGAGTCTAACCTAGAGCGATGTTGAGTTAATCTTAAGGCATTCAATTTCGATACCTAGACAAGCAACACCGAATGAGTTTAGTTTATTTTTGTTAGGTAAATAAATATGAGTGATTTCCTAGCTGTCCCTCTATTTTCAATCGCTTCTTTACTTATAGTGGAATGTCGGCCTTATGCCCATGAGTAAGCAAAACAAGTATCTCAAAATGATCTAAAAACGACGCCAACCAAATGTCTTAGTAAGAGACGCACTACTTCTCAACTCGAGTTAGGTATACAACGTATGTTGTACATTGTAGAAACGGGCTGGCTATGAGTCAGAAACCCAGTGATACATCACCCTAAACCCCGCGGTGTCGGTACTCCTAAAGTGGAACTGTTGAGGAATTCCTATTGGATCCACTTGCTGGTGTATTGGTGCCCGGTGGTGACCACACAGAAATGCCACACGAAATCGATCTTTAATGCTCAAATCTTGACTTGTATCCCGACAATATTTGGTGTGCCACTCTATGCGTGGGTATACTCTGGGCAACATGGAATGTGACGCTTATAGTCAATCATAATACCATGAAGTGAAAGGGCCAGTGGAAAGGTATGGCCGTACATATTCCTCGGGGTGCTTATCTGTCGGTGTCCGGCTATTGGAGAAACACAGACGAAGCTTTTGTCGGGGTATTGTTAAGCCTTCATGTAGTCGGTATCTCCAGGGCTGCTTTTCATACATTTTGAGTCGCCATTTGACCTTTTTAAGTACAGAACAGTACATAGAAATGGAGACATTCCCACTTGCTATCATAACCAATCAGCCTTCTTTCTTCTATCTCCCCCATAGTCATGTACATTACTCGTATTAGTGAAGCTGTACTAGTGAGGGGCAGGCCGGGATGCAGATCGGAAACCATAGTTAGTGAACTGTCTTTTACTGCCTGATTTTTGAAGGCGAATCGTAACCCCACTCTGCAGAAGTCGGTGAAAAAAAGGGAAAAAAAACCTCATCGAATAACATAGAATAAGGAAATAATGTTGAGATCGGGGGAATGCGGGGAGTAACCATACATCAGTCCGTTTGAGGCAAGCATACGCGTTGTCCTGGACATCCTATTCCCCAGGAGTACAACTCAAACTTCTAGAATCTCGTCCCTGAGTTAATCAGGGCGATCACGGCGCGGCGACCGCACCAATCACCGGCCCGTATCAAGCACCGGCCGCCGGCCCGGTTGGGACTGTGATTGGTTCGCTTGGCCGACGCGTTGTCTTTTTGAGCCGGCGATCTATAAATGTCGATGGTGCTTGATTTCTCGATAAGATGTTGGCATTACATTATAGAAAGAGGTGCTGGGTATATATCTACGGAGGGGGTTTCTTCTTCCATTCACTCTCTTCTTCTCCCTCCTTTCATTTTCAGTGCACCCTAAGTCGCGCAGCCCTAACCCGTTCCGTTGATCAA
Source organism: Penicillium hordei (assembly GCF_028827395.1). Classification (NCBI taxonomy): domain Eukaryota; kingdom Fungi; phylum Ascomycota; class Eurotiomycetes; order Eurotiales; family Aspergillaceae; genus Penicillium; species Penicillium hordei. The sequence goes on from NW_026623142.1 coordinate 7,215,036, forward strand.
CATTTGATCCACAGTAAGTTGTCTCATGGAATGCCCCGTGTTGGATTTATTTGATCTAACAGTGCCAGTCCGGTTAGATTTCAGCTTTATCAAACCTTTCCCGGGGGTGTCTCTACATCACGAATTCAACAGACTGCCAGACGGTCACGAACAGATTATGATAGCATTGCCTGCTTAAACCATACATTATAAGCCATGACACAGCAAATCCAAGAGCAGGCCATGCCATTCGGTATTCAGCACACCAAAAGCCGGATGGCGGAACTATTGGCGGCCGATGTAGTCGTTGCTGCAGGTTCAGCAACATTGATAACGCCGGCGGTGATGATCTTTGACAGGTAAGCCAAGTCAGATTCCATCTTATCAACATATACTGACAGTATCGCCTAGACTCGTCGTTGAGAAATCATTCTATAACCAACCTCTCTTCCCGGCATTCCGCAGACACTTGTGGTTCTCACTCACACAACCTGCAACTTTCTTAACATCACGACCCAGTCTCCTTGTCTGGTCCCTTTACACCGCAACCTTCGCCACAGCCAATGCCTCGGAGACCATCCTGAGCAAATGGTACCCGAAGATTGACCATGCTATCGCTGGCATGACGACCTTCGCTTCAACATTCATAGTCAACTCCTCCGTGGGCATTTGGAAGGACGTGAAATTCGCCCAATTATTCGGCCACAGCAACACCTCCGTGCCAGCCACAAACAACACAACCCCAACAAGCCCAACTCCAACTTCCACCTCTGCCTCTGCCTCTGCTTCTACCTCTACCTCTACCTCTACCTCTACCTCCAACACAACCTCGCCTCCTAAAACGGCCCGCTCAATTGGCCGCACTCGAATCCCAGTAGCAACATACTCCGCCTTCCTCGTCCGGGATGCTCTCACAATCTTTGGCTCCTTCAGTCTCCCCGCCATGGTCTCAGCATCAATTCCGGACTCCATCGCCTCCCAAGAATACCTTAAGATCCTGATTGCACAGCTCGCTATCCCAGCCTCTATCCAACTCATCAGCACGCCAATCCACCTACTCGGCCTGGATCTATATAACCGGCCACAGGTGATGCCGACCAAAGACCGGATTAGCCGTGTCAGTCGCGACTGGATTGGCGCGTCACTGCTGCGCATGTGTCGTATTATCCCCGCTTTTGGAATTGGCGGGTTCGTCAATACAGAAGGCCGGCTTTACTTGCATGATCAAGTTGGTGGTCGGAAGGGATCTTGAGGTTTCTTTGGACTTATAAATTATAAATATACAGATACAGCTATAGATACAGATACATAGACAAATATACCCTTTCTTTTTTTTCTTTTCACTTCAAATGTTCAACATCTTGTGTGTGCCAATTATCCGCTATCTCCCCCACTCCCGACATCACCGGCCCGGTTGTAGGCGCTTCACCTCGGATCGGCAAAGGACACAAACGTGGATTTTGGACTTTTTCGTTCGACTTTTTTTTTTCTTCGGGATTTTTTCGGTTGGAATATGAAAATGACGTTATCGGGGCTGAGTTGGTTAATTTCGGACTGGAGATATTGTACATCGCCCGCCTAGAAGAAAGCGATTTCGGTTGGAACTATACAGCCGATTTAACTTCATGACGTAAAATGGTGTGTGTTGAAAAAGTGTGGAAATCAGGTTGAAAGGACCTTGGAGAAACATTTCTAGTTACTTGTCCCTGGGCGACTCGGCCTTGGGATTACAACTATCGCCTTTCTTAACACATAGTCGTCTGTGTTCGCTTAACAAAAAAGGCCTAATCTATTGGCTAAAAATAACACATATTCCAAGGTCATTCGCTCATTTCCAGTGCTTTCCTATCTTACAGTATACTCTGTAGTGACAAATTCCTAGGCCAACCTATTATGAATTTATGCAGTGCACAAGCGGCCTGGGCCCTACAGAAAGACGAACGGTCTTGTATTGGGAAAATGTATCTCCCCAAACTTTCATACTCAACGGTGATTTTTCCAAGTTGTAGAAATTTATTTTTACCAGAAGGCTGGACATGCTCCAAAGCAGCTTCAGAGCGATGAGATCATGGCATTCCGATATGTCTATCTTTGCCGGATGAAGACAAATACTAGATTCTCCCGGGCTTGCGCGGGGGAGGCATTCCAGCATACTCGAAAATACACTCGCTTTCCATGCAGCCAATTTGTTCGCTCTTGGTCATTCGGAGGAATGACCCAATGTAGGCGGGATAACATGGGGTATTCCATGGCTGGTTACCGATTTAGCTAAGCCTCAGCCTCAGCGGGGAGGTCAAAGCTTGAGCGACAGGCGCGAAGCGAATGCTGCCCGTTGCGTCGTTGTTGGGGACGGTTGAGTGGGAGCACTTCGGGTGATGATTGCCTCACGCACAGCAAGGTGATATCACAATACTGTGGGATGGACCAAGTTGGTCATTTGGCTTGGTATAAGACTTTGAGAGAGGTAGAAATACATCCAAACTCATCGAACGTCGCTGTCGATAGCCTCGGTTCCAGAGGTGCGGCCTTTGGATCCCGAGCTGGTAGCCAAAGAGTCTGCATGGCTGAAATCGTGCAAGGCACGGCTCGGGTCAACGAAAGACGGGTACTGCCCGCCGGCGGTAGTGAAAGACGAGGGTCTCCACATGTGCTGGTGGGCGATATTGACCAGCTTGCCGAGGACTGCAATCTCCAGTTTCAGTTTGATGCTGTACAGCGTGGCCTTGAGGGTCGTTTGGTAGATATAGTAGTCCCTAAACTCGATAATCATCAACGCGATATCCATGAGGATACAAGCCACGTTGACAGCGAGTAGCTGCAAGATAGTCTTGCGACTAACATGGTCCTGATTCAAGCGCAGCATGCGATTCGTCTCCCACATGTACAACCCAGAGATGATAACCTCCTGCACACAGAAGCCCGTCAGCTGTAGCTTCTCCATGACATCGTACCCCGCAACCGCGGCAGGAGAATGGGAGAAGTTGGCCGCGTATGTGAGCACGGTTGTGGGTATATGCAGCAGAAAAATGTTCGAGATGATCATAGTTCTCACCATGCGCAGTACGCGCAAGTTCTGGATCACCAGGTGGAGGCGCGAGTACAGCACGAACGACTGACCGGTTACCATGGTCCACCAGCCGATTGTTAACAGCGTGACTGGCACCCAAGTTGCAGTCGTCAGGCCAAAGAATTTGATCAAGTAGCCGACCGAATACGGCAGGATTCCAACGCTGGCTATCAGCATACTCCAGAAATAGGGGCCTTCATAGCGTTTGAAGGTTAGGAAGACGAGCACGACTAGCTCGATCACGTTGTACCATGCGACTCCGACAAAGGTTGCGATAGTGATACGGACACCAATACTGTTGCCCGTGTAGCTGCCGGTGATCCAGTTCCCTGGGCTGGAATTACTGAGTGAGGACATGACCACATTGGGAAGATCTGATATGTTGGGAAGAAGAGACCACACGGACCGTGACGTGTTTTATTTTATTTTTTTTAGTGGCGCGGGGTTTTCCCCTAATTTATTGGAGGCTGGTTTCCGTGCCCCCGTTCTGGCCCCCCAAGGGGTGCCAAGTGGGCCAAGTGTAATAGTTGGCTGAATTTATTATAAAGATCAACAATTCGTCAAGGTATTATAATCTGACCCACTTGCCGTGTTTCTTTTGATGCGAGGGGTCACAATAATATTATATACGAGATATTGTATTTTCCTTGGGGATTTCTCAGTCTATTTTTATAGAAGGCTGAGACTATATTATAGATTTGCAGTTTTATACGTTGCATTTATAGATGCCATCCCAGGTTCAGATTTGGAGGTGCTGATCACGTGTAGAACAGCCTTGTTGGAATGCTTGGTGCTTATTATACGCCCAGGTGCTTATTCAATGCTTGTTATACGCAGGAATTGGACGTTCCCGGGCTTACTGATTAAATACCAATGAAAGTACCCAACCGATATCAACCCCCTTATATATCCCATCTGTACACGCCATGATTCAGAGCGTCTGCGTTCAAGTTATCATTCATGGCGCCTTCTTGAACGCAGCCTCCAGTCCAGAACCACTCGTCAAAATCGAAGTTCAAGTCCAGAGCCTCTGCAACATTGCCCACTTGCTGCTCTGCCAACTCTTCCTTCGGACCCTCAACGGGTGCCATGGGACTCGCTGCCGTTGTTTCTGACATCCAGAGTCCCGTCGCCGCATCAACCATACCAGATCCAACTGTGGTGGGATACTGAACTTCCCTCTCTGTCTTGCCTTCGCTTACCTCCCTCTCAAACTCTCTCATGTACGCTCCTAGCGTAAGCCCCATCGTCCTTTTGAACACACGGCAAAGATAACTCGGCGTTACACCGACCTCTTGTGCTAACTCTTTCAAGCCTCGCTTCACTGTCAGATCATGATCCTCCCGCTTAGTCCGCAAAAGCGCTAGAACCCTTGTGACAACCTCCTCCCTCTCTCCAACGAAGCTCGCATTATCCGGTTGACATCTCTTGCAGGGCCGGTGGCCATCGCGTCGCGCTTGGTCTTCTGTGTCGTAAAAGACAACATTGGCTCTTCGAGCAAGGCGTGCAGGACAGGTCGGGCGGCAGTAGATCTTGGTAGATTTGACGCCGTAGAGAAAGGAAGAGTGGGAGGAAGGAGTGCGGTGTGTGAGGGCGCGCCAACGAGCGTGGGAAGTTTGGAACTGATCGGAACCGATCGATGTCGAAGGTTGTGCTTGCATGGTGAGAGGACTAATTATATATACTGGAATATAGGGACGTAGGATGACGTTAGTAGGTTTTCTCCGGAATACTTAGGTTAACTCTGCGGGACGGGGAAGCTCCCACGAGAATGCGGAGGTGGCGCACCTCATTCTAAGGTTTGCTGTGGAGACTCACCGCCCTATTATAGACTCTCGACCCAGCGCTATACCTACGCTGGCTTTGCTGCTCCGGCCAACCAGTGCCCTATATGATCATTGACAGCAAATCATTTCGCACCTCCGCCTGGTGATCCAGAGCTTGCGCGTACTGGGCATGGTGAGAACAGCCTAGGATAGCTATGATACTTCCAAGAAGGCTTAGTGTGGCAGGGGAATAGGTGCCTGTTGTAGGGATTAGGGATCCCAGCCCAAGGCCAGCGTAGGGTAGACCAGATGATAAGCCATGTATGCTCGACGGTCAGAAATCTCAAATGGATAGCAGGTAGTTTTGGTTTGCCGATATGCCTCTGAAGCAGTTTTTGACGTGATTTTATCCATCTTATACTATCCAGGAGAAGCAAAGGTGCTGTACTAATTTCACTCATATTCATATATAAAAAGGTTACTGGGGAATATTGACCAGATAGGGTCCATCAGGTTGATCAAGTGAAACAGTCTCGGTAACGTGTTGCATTGAAACATTATCAGTCCTGGTATATGAGAGTCAAGGCTGATCTAATACATGGTTGCGAGCCTTTTGTGGTCTTTGAACCCTCGAAAACCTGGTATTTTACCACTTTATCCTCCAATATCTCCCCTTCACTTTAATCCTGACCCATAGAAAGGATGAAAAAGCGCCCACATAGCTAAGTCCAGCAAAAAGAGCAACTCCCCAGTACTTTTCTTTCCCTGTGCCCCCCACCACATCTAAAAGACCACCGGAAATGGGGACACTTGCCAGTACCCCAAAGGATACTACGGTAAAACAGCTCGCGTAATATCGTCCATATTCTTGAGTTTCGCAAAGCTGGCCCAGGCATATTGGTGTCAAGCTAACGTTTGAACCGCTGCAGAACCCAAATAGTAGGATAAAGACTACCAATAGTGCGTAGGAATCGAGGTCTGGTGCAAGGATATCTGGTAACCAAAAACCTAGCACTGATACTGTGCAGAAAAACAACGAGACAATCATGGTATTGTATCTGCCAAATCGATCCGCCATGTCGCCCGCCACGTATCGGCCAACGCACGAAGCAGCATTGAGAATCGCGAGAAGCTGGTATGCAAACGCCGACGATCCCATCAGGGCCTCCTCGTCAGACAGATGCTGTCGATCGATATAGTAACGTGGTATGTAAGTAATCGGGATGAAGTATGCCAAATCCGTCAAAAGGACTCCGGAGGTTGTGAGTGCCATGGCTCCTGTTCCATCCAGGAAAATTTTATAATCTGGCAATGTATCCTGCCAAGTTGTTTCAGCTCCTTTTCGGGGAGGGATTCTGCCTCGGCAAAATGCTACGCTGATAGCGCAGAGTACAAGAAGCACAAATCCGAGTATTCGGATCGACCATCCCCAACCAACTTGAGGGAGGAGTGATTGTATCATCAGGGGAAAGAGAACACCGCCAAAACCGCCTCCTATGAATGCTATACCACTGGCAAGGCCGCGACGCTCCATGAACCAATGAGCGACGGAGCCCATTGATGGGGTCAGGAGAAGGGATGAGCCGACGCCGGTCATAATGGAGAATGATAAGAAGATCTGATAATATTCTAGTAATGGAACGTGCATATCAGTAGAGTGTACGAGCATGGACGATTGCATGTGGTGTTAAATGAGAACCAATCTTACCTGTAGAGACACTCAGTGTAAAAATCCCAATCATCGTGCAAATAGACCCGGCAACCATCAGTGCACGCGGGCCCATGGCATCAAAAGTCGGTCCGATTTGTACTCCGCAGACCCAGTTCACGAAGGCATAGACTGAGAATATCCAGCCAATAGTAGACGAAGAAGCCTCCGGTAATATCACTTTGGATATAACGACCTCGAACACACCAGATGTGTTGTAGATACCCAGTGATGAGGTCAAGCCACACCACGCACCCAATACCACCAACCAGGCATCGCGACCACCCTCGGGATAAGTGATCTCGATGTTAAGAGGCTCTAGGTCGCCTGTTGCAGGGAGATGCGGCGATGGTTTTTCAACATCAGAAGGAGAAGAGTACTGGTTGCCAGTGAACGTCTCTTTTTTATATGGGGCGTCCGAAGCATCCATCGTTGATGAACTGTGCTCGGACCTGGGCGCTATCGTCTCTGGGTGCTTCATTTTTCAAGTTTTGGAATCATCTGTAAATATGAAAGGCAGAAGGCGACTGTTCGATACTAGTAAATTGCGACCTTTGCAAGGTTTTATAGGTGATTTTCTTTTCTATGTCTTCCCTGGGAATAGTGACAGAGGACATGAACAAGAATTTGATTAAAGAGGGCGTAAAGAAACAAGTAAAGCATAATATACCTTTCTAGTATGTCCTCGATGTGTCCAATCAGTGATAGGAGATAAAACTGAACGCATAGTGACCAATCAGAGCGAAAGATTGGAAGTGTACTCAAAATGGCCAATAATTAGTCCGCTCAGGCTAGGTACAGCGCCCAATGCGAAGGGGCAGAGCGGTCAAAGGTCAAATGCCTGATTTTGTAGGCTTGGTGCTTGAATATGCCTGAATTATGCCTTGTTTTACATAGACTAGCAGAAATCAAAATAGTTACCTAAATTATAACAGATCACCCGTAGGCCTAGTAGTTCATAAGAATGAAGCTATTCCTAACACGTAAATCACTATATGCGCCTATTTCCAGGCGTTGGAGCTATTTCGACCGACCAAATCTCTCGAGATTAACATAAGGAGGCATTTTACGCGGTTTGGGACTTTTTCGATGTTGGGGATTCGAAGAAACTGATGATTTGTGGGGTAGGAATAGCTTTAATTTTGAGTAATATAGAGATTTCAAAGTCTCTTATACGTGTGCTTTTTTTTGCCGCCTTTATATATACCTAAAAAGACATCTAAAAAGATATTTCAAAAGATATATAAAAAGAACATCTAAAAAGACTAGCCAAAAGCATGTCTAAACATATCACCTAAAAAGACACGACAAGGCCGTATAACCAATTAACTATTCTTGTATATGGTAGGAATAGCTTCAATTTACAGTATATGGTATAGAGCGGTGTCGAAAGTAGTCTATAATTCAGGCATATCAAGGCATCATTCCTACAAAATCAGGCATTTGAACTTTGGCCGCTCTGCCCCTTCGCAACCCAATCTCTCTAAAAAGAGCGAAATCGATTTAGTTCTAAACGCGATCTTATGCAATATCCACTCCATTTCATAGTAGACACACAGCGAATTGAAGCATCTGGGGCTCTTAGACACTCGTCAATCACTCTTTGTGCTTCCTTGACCAATTAATTAACCACATGGTAACTACCTAGGTAATTCGTTGGGTTCTCTTTCAAATCGCGCCAATGTGTTCTCAAATTGACCAATCAACAATGAGTGACCCAAAATATGAGCTCATAGAAAACCAAGTGCGCTGTAACCAATAATCGGTAATATCAGTAAGCCACGCGAGAGTGCCCAGGTGGGTATGTATATATATCAGGTACAATTTGAATAAAAATCTACTCGGTATAAATAAATCTTTCAATGGTATAGCATGTGTTCGTAGATAAATGTATGCTACACTAAACAAAAACACAAAAACACAAAAATACCCCATCGTAGATCAATATAAATCAGAAGAGGTTCTGCTAGACCTAGAGTGGCGGAGTATCACCAAGCACGCTGTCCATCATCCTGAAAATAATATTAGCAACATGTCCACGTGGACTACAAGGACAAACTCACATAGCGGGATACCGCGATCCAGGGACCTCTGTCCGCGAGATCAACGCCCGAATATCTTGCAACTCCGTATCTGTCAAATTGAGAAAGACGGACTGGGTATTCTCATCAAGATTCTTGATAGATTTTGTTCCAGGAATAGGGATGATGTCAGAGCCCTGAGCAAGAAGCCACGCGATAGCAACCTGGGCAGGAGCACTGCCATGGTTATTGGCAATATCTTTCAGGCCCTGAACTAGTTCAAGGATCTTTGGGAAGTTTTCCTGTGTGTACTTGGGGAATTTGCGGCGGAAATCATTTTCGGGAATATCGGAGAACGATTGAATTTGTCCAGTCAAGAGACCTCGGCCAACCGGGCTGTATGCAATGACAGCGATACCAAGTTCACGGCAGGTAGCCAAAAGATCGGTGGTGGACGATTCAATGTCCAAGGCGAACGCACTGTATTCTACCTGGTACGCGGCAATGGGGTGAACGGCATGGGCACGACGCAAAGTTGCAGCTGAACATTCAGACAATCCAAGATGCTTGATTTTGCCTTGGCTGATAGTTCGTCAGGTTTAGAGCCTCTTAAACCGAAGGGGTATGACTTACTCCTTCAACTCAACCATAGCCTCGATAGTCTTCTCAATGGGTGTCACGCCATCTACCCGATGACAGTAGTAAAGATCAACGGTCTCAACCCCGAGTTTCTTCAGACTGTTCTCACAAGCAGCCTTGACATACTCGGGGTCAGAGCGGACTGTTTGGATACCTGTGGCGGCGTCGTATTGGATGGCAAACTTGGTAGCCAGGAAGATGTCATCGCGGTTTCCTGACCTCTTCACCCACTCTCCTACTGTTTCCTCACTGTCAAGGTACAGGTCGGCTGTATCCCAGAACCGCGCACCGATCGAATGGGCATGCTCGAGGAAAGCTACCTTATCTTCGAGGGAACCGGCAAATTCATAGATACCGCCAAGGCTCATGAGTCCAAGACCAATTGCGGGGACTTGAGGGCCGTTGCGGCCAAGGGATCGAGTTGGAAGAGACATGGCTGGAATAATATCAAAAGAGAACCCAGATGAGAAGATGTGAACAATATAATTAGGATATTGTAGCGAAAAAGATAATGCCCCCTATACCAGGAACCAGCAGGGCTATTTATATTCGTACACGGAACACGAAAAGTCTTTTCAATCCTAACTTCCCAACGATCATTGAGTCTATCCATAGGCCGAGTCCATAGAAAGGACGTCATTCACAGCCAGTTATACATCCTTTGTGTTTAGGTGGAGTCATTTAATAACTCACAGCCAATAAAAATACAGCAAAAGCGAGCACACCAATCCTATATTGCCGTAGTTAAGAGTTAACTCCGATGAGTTCCACTTTCCCCTCCGTGCAATCCAATCCATGCGAAGCACACCACCTATTGGTACGTTTGGCATAGTTCCAAGGTTATCCACAGTTTATTTATTTCTCGTTCGTAGACTACACCTGCCTTGTGTTTCAGAGATTCCCATGTTGCCTTTTTTTTCTCAATAGCAGTTATGCACGGACAAGTTCCATTCGTCCACAAAAAGTCCAAAACAGGCTGCAAAACTTGCAAGTAAGTATTTACCCATCCTCATTTTAGGTCTGCCTAATTGGGTCAAGAATCCGCCGGGTCAAATGTGACGAAGGCCGACCAGCTTGCCGACGCTGTGTATCAACCAGCCGAGTCTGCGACGGCTATGGTATTTGGGGAGGAGGTGGTACTCCATACGGGCAGCCACAGAGCAACCAGGCTCTATCAGTCTATTGTACGCCGGTTCCAGCCGGCAACCTCAGCCACGAGGAACAGCTGTGCTTCGACTGGCTGATCAAACGAACTGCAAGGAAGTTCGCTGGTTTATTTCCGTCCGACTTCTGGGAGTCCTTAATTTTCCAAGCTAGCGCACAGGAACCCGCCGTGCGCCATGCTGTCATTGCCTTGGCGTCTGCGCATCGGCTCCAGCAGCAATACGTCACCGGGCTAAATAAATATGATGTGGAGCGTTTCACTCTGCTGCAATATAACAAGGCAATTCAACATCTACGCACCAATACAACCAACGATAGCTATTCCCTCCGGGTAGCGCTGATTACATGCATGCTCTTTATCACTCTAGAATACATGCGCGGGCAGTATCAGATGGGATGTGCACATCTCCAATATGGCATGAAGCTTCTCTCCGATATATCCGCAACACGTTCTCTGTCATCCATGGTGCCGACCGTTCTACCTCCCGAAGAAGATTTCGCTTACAACGCCCTAGTCGACGCCTATTCCCGACTAGGCATTCAATCAGCCATGTTCGGCCAGATGCCTTCACACATGTATCTTGTAACAACAGACCCGCAAACTGCCAGTCTCCCTTCTACATTCACCTCCCTCCTAGAGGCAAGACGCAGCCTAGACGACCTCTTGAACAGAGTCCAATGCCTAAAAAGCCATTACCACGACCACCACGTATCCCAGACCCCAACCAGCAACCAACAAATGCTCAATACACAAAGCAGAATCCTCGCAGACCTATCCCTCTGGCGAAAAACATACACCGTCTCAGTCGCGCACCTCGAAACCAACAAAATATCAGAAAAAGACCAAACCGGCTACCTCCTCCTACGGGTGCACCACGAAATGGCCACAATAATGGCTTCAGTCTGCCTCTTGCCAGACGAAACGGAATCCGAGCTGATATTCGACGGCTTCGTCGAGAGCTTCATCCGAATAATGGCCGGCTTCCTCGATGTTTGGAAAAGCTGGTCAGCAACAGCATTCCACGGAAATGATCCCTCTAAGATAGCCAGCGCATGCGACGAGCTGAAAGCCACCTTCCATGACTTCAAGGTGTCCGGCATGAACACGATCCTAGAAGCTTCTCTGCTAGAGCTTCTTGAAAAGTCCTCCATAGTCAACCACTATACGCAGACACTGGGCTATACTAGGAACGAATTCACCGTTGAGATGGGGTACATCCCACCTGTATATTACACGGCTATCAAGTGCCGTGTTCCGCGGATCCGGCGACAGGCTGTGAGGGCGTTAAGGGCTGCGCCGCATCGGGAGGGGCTGTGGAATGGTTCGCTTTTGGCGGATGTTGTGGAGGAGATCATTAGGGTTGAAGAGGGGGATTTTTATGCTGGTGATGTCTGCGTCAATTCGTCTTTTGGGTATATTGTGCCTCGGAATGAGGATTTGCTTGTGCCGAAGGTGCCGGCCGAGGCGAGGGTCTCGGATGTTAGGGTTCTTCTGCCGGATGATGCTGGGGGGCATACTTATGTTACGTATCGGAGGAGGATTGGGGGTGAGTGGGTGACTTTTAAGCAGAAGATTGGTACGTAGGTATGTAGGTAGCACATGTGCAGTATGTACTAGATTTGTAAGTAGTCAGATGAAACTCGGCGAATGCTAGACGCTTAATAATTTTCAAATCATGCTCTGATTATGCTGAGCAGCTGGACTCAGGTTAACCATATTGTAACCTTCCATCGAGAGTAATCCAGAGATTGCCGTGTTCAGCCTTGGTTTTTTTTTCGAAGCAGCTTCACGCTTCCCGGGAACTTTCCAAATTCGACTTCAATAACGCATTACAAAAGGCATTAAAAGCTGAGCGGTAGTCTTTTAATCATAATCTTTCATTGTTTATTGTACAATTTTTGTATCGCAGCCGAACGGCCATGGGTCGTAATTTCGTAACATGCTTTCCAGTCTCCATAACACCCCCAAGATCTTGTCTTCTGCTTTTTCTAATTTCATAATGACTGAGGTCTTATGCCTTGCGTAACTATGTTACTTCCCGCCTGCCTTTTGACTTCGTAAAAATGCAGCCACCTGCTCATGCCTCGTGACAAAGAACATACGCTTCCGATCTGACTTCCAAACCAGCACACCAATCTCCGCGGCATACTGACAAGGGGCCTGATATTCGGTCAAGCTGGTGAAATCCTTGAACAAGAATCCCGCCGTGGCCCGGAGACGGTCCCGCTCCAGCTGCCACAGTCTGATCTGATCTGTCACGGTAGGCGGGAGCACAGATGCTGGGACACCCTTGCCGTTGGGTTGAGCGGCACTATGTTTTCGCAGCTGTGGGTGCGCGTGCGATAATAGATATGAGATGATTTGATCGGCAGTGATTCCCATCTCGATAGCTCGACGGACAGACTGTCTGGTGATTTTGCCGGTGACCAGATTGGGGAAGCGGTATTTGAGGTTTGTGAAGAGGGAGATAAGGGATATTTGTAGAGGTGATGAGGTGTAGGCGTAGAGTCGGTAGTTGGTTTCGATGATGATGAACCCAGAGCCAGAGCCACCAGACGGCCCCACTGGCCCAGTGAGAGAACCTGTAACAGGGTTGCTCAGAGCGCTCGAGTCAGATGTAAGTGTAGTTGCGAGACGGGTGGGATAAAAGCGTGTCGCGTCGGCGTCTTCCTGGAAGACAATACCAAAATCGGCGAGGTCTGTGAGAGTGCGAAGTTGGTTGGGTGTCATGTGGCTCTTGTCGTAAGACAATCCGAGTTCCAGACTACTCAGGAGGAACAGGAATGAGAGAACCTCGACGCTATCCATGCCGATGGCCTCGGCGCTCTCGACATAAAGAATCAAGATATGCCAGACCTGGGTGTTCACGTCCTGGAGCACAAATCCAAACCCGTCTTTGGTGATGTCGACACGGTTGCCTCGGATCTCAACTAGGTGTCCCGCTTGGAGAAGCTGTTTGACACCCTTGCTCAAATTGACCGCGTCGCGCTGTCCACTCAAGGCACTAGTTCCAACCATGTACCCCATAACACCTTCCCATTGTCGTCTAGCATATTCGTCCAAGTCGGCGATCGAGGTCAGGGTGTGTTCCGGAGCTTGAGAGAATACACCGAAAGAGTGAGAGTCCTCGGCACCCATCAGAGCTTGTCGAAGCGAAGCAGCGAATGGGTTGGTGATCATGTATGCGCGGACATTTTCACCTGTGAGGGTCGTAGATAGAATGTGAAGTCGACCCAAGATTGAGAGCGCATTATCCCGTTCCCTTGTGTGGACACTGTCAGTAATGACTGGAGTCAAACCTGTCAGATTAGCCACTCACTTCTTGCTCTCTGAGTTGACCCAAATTTCCAGATCAGCTGTTGGAAGAGGGTCTTTGAGATATAGTAGAGCCATCACAAAGCATTTTGCTATATGCACTGTTAGCACAAGATTCCTTTCCACGTGGGTGAGTTCAATGTACCTAGATCGGGCAGCATGCGCCGGAAGATCGCAAGGGCCGTGGATGGTTGTTGGTATAGCTTATAAAAAGTCGTCCCGGGGAGACCCTCCAGGTACTCCAGAGGACGGGATGTTGCACTCGCCATACTGAGCTGTGAGAAACCAAGTTCCCAGGCAACTGAAAAGAAGAAAGTGTCTGGGTGAAGTGGTTGGATGAAATGATGCTGGTAGGGTGACCGAAGCGGCCATAAAGTGCAGTTCCGGGGTGCTCCCGAGTCGCCGGATCAAGTAGAATGTTGGACTTGTTAACTCCTCCCTATATCATTCCATCCCCAGGATATTTGTCAATTTGTCACTTTCTTAGAAATGGCTTCTCTTAGATTTGTCCGCTCGGTAAATAACAAGACCTTCATCGCCTATCATTCACTTCCTACTAACACATATCGCTATCTATAGGTCTGGGAGTCCTTCCGAGCTACCTCGGGTCTGGAGCCTCGGTATGGAATTCGTCCCAACTTACCTTTACCTTTGAGATATTAGAAAAGAATTAACATCTCACTTTAATTCAACTAAAGTCTATTGAATAATGTAAGTCTGAGCCAGCTCCCTAGCAGTTTCGTTGAACTAATCACCGACCTCTACTATAGCTCCGTGTTACAGCCGCTAGGCCCGGTGTGGTCAACTTTGAGCTGGATATTCAGAAGGAGCATACAGTATGTCTCATTGTGCTGCAGACTCTCTAGCAAGCATAGTTGGGAACCTTTTAAAGACCCAACTTCTCACATGGAACGTTGTCTCTGACATCTATATCATTTAGAACCGCCTGAATATCCTTCATGGAGGTACCATTGCGAGCATGGGTAGGAGATAATTCTGTGTGGCACTCAATTTGTGATACTTGGCTAAAATATGTTCTAGTCGACCTCGGAGGCTCATTAGCTGTGGCTTCTCGCGGCTTGTTCTCGACGGGTGTGTCAACAGACCTGAACGGTAAGTGTATAAAATAGGGTGTCCCATCCAACTTCTCTGTTTCTGATAAACCCCTCTAGTCACATACTTGAACTCAGGTGGCAAAGTTGGTGACCGAATCCTAGCCGTATGTCTTTTCTTTCTCCATCTATCCCTCTCGGTCTTACCAAACGGGTACTAACTTTCAACGTCAGGAGGTGACTTGTGATAAATGTACGCTATCTGACTTCTTCATCGCATCTCTTTGCTTAATTTGTTGGCCATCAACTAACTAGCCGGGTTTAGTTGGCAAGACCCTTGCTTTCACAAACATCAAGTTCACGGACCCCAACGGACATGTCGTTGCCCGTGGGAGCCACACCAAGTATGTAACCTATCCTATTTCCGAAAATAAACCGCTAATGTCGCTTAGGTATGTGACCCAGGCTTGGAAAGATCCCAATAATATTGTGGAGGAAATAAACAAGCTCAGGGACCAATGAGAACGAAATCGGGTATTATGATCGATGGAAACCGGAGCATTTTGATCGAACAAGTCTCACATCTACTTCAAGTAATTGAGAACATTGAAAGAGGCCCGAAGAGAAGAGCAAATCCAAGTCGCCAGAGAAGACTGATTATAGAACACAATGAGTCTATTCATATCCCCAAATGATACCATTCTGCCTGAGACCAAAAATTCTACGCAAGTTTCATTTACTGAGTGCTGTCATGTAGTAGATAACCATGTAATCTGTAAAATAAATTGCCCTTTCAAGAGCCCTCTCAGAATGCAAAGAAGCAGAAAATATGGAATAGTTCCAATCATCCAACAAATCCCTTTATTGGGTGCTGCTGTTACCATTTGCAAAACAATTCATACAATATCTTCATCCCCATCAGCAGCTCCCATAGCCTCATCCTCATCCAAATATTCATCTTCGCCAGCCGGCGCCGCATCCTCAATGGTGATATCTCCATCATCCATAGCCTTGACTTTGGCCTGCGTCATCTCAAACACGTACTGTCCAAGGTGCTCGACACTTTCCATCGGTGTGCCCTCAATAGCGGCGCTGGCTTCCCGCGACGACGGGAACATCTCGCCAGGCGCGAGCATGAGCTTATCCGGTCGTTGCAGAAGAAGGTCAAATGCGGGCTTGAGTTCGTAGCACGATTCGAAGACTTCTCGTCGGCCGAGGATATACAGACCTAGTCGTGCGCGGGAGAGAGCGACGGTCAGACGGCGAACATCGCGCAGGTATCCGACGCTACGAGTTCTGGTGAGAGAAAGGATCACGTCTGGAAAAATGTTAGCAATTCCGATATTTTGAGTGATGCAAGTACGCTTTGGGAGGAAGTCAACTCACAATCATTCTGCTCTCCCTGGTAGCGATCCACTGTCGTCACAATCTTGGGCATTCCAAACATGGGGTTCTTTCCACAGCGGTGACTCAATACATCCCGGATCAAAGCCGTCTGCCCAGCATATGTGGCTAAGATCGAGATTTTAGAAGCAGGATAGCCCAAGAGTCGCATGTACTGATACATGGCCACTGCGTACTCGGCTTCACCCAAATTCTGGATAAAGTGAGGTGTCGGCTCTCGCTCTCCAGAACCCTGGTAGTCGGGGACATTGATGAACTGGTAGTCGAACTGGAACCCGGCGTTGGCCTGCTGGTACTCAGGGGCAGTTTCGACCACCGGAAGATCTCCGAGTTGCTTGTACCGCCAGCGGAAGAGCTCTGCAATGCTAGGTCGTGCGCGTCCCTGCTTATCCAAGTTGATTACTGGGACACCCAACCGCGCCAGTCGCAAGAAGAGACTTTGCTCGAAGTGAGCATATTGACGGAAAGCCATGTTTTGAATGATGGGCGAGTTCTGGTGGTGATCACCACAGAGAACAACACGCTTGAGCGGAAGCTCGCCGTTCTTCATGTTTTGCAGAGCGTTGGGGATGAAACTCTCAACTTCAGTAATCTGCGCCGCTTCTTCCATGACCACATTGTCGTAGTGGAAGCCTAGATCGGCAATTTCTTGCCGACGCATAGCTGCGTGGGTCGAGGTCATCGCGATGATTCGTGCCTCCTTTACGAGGAGATAGTTCGCTTTATCGCGAGGTTGTCTCAAGATCTCGAATGGCCGGATGTCCTCCAACTCGGAGAAAATTCGAGCGATGTGACGTTCGCAGCCTGCAGCAGTGTCGATAATTGCCTCCTTCGCGGCTACAGCTTCGAATAGGGGCTGGGGAGCATTTGCAAAGTATGATTGGAACGGGAAGGATGCGATAATATCTTCATTTGATGTTCCTTCGGCATTGGCTC
Organism: Penicillium hordei; assembly: GCF_028827395.1. NCBI lineage: Eukaryota > Fungi > Ascomycota > Eurotiomycetes > Eurotiales > Aspergillaceae > Penicillium > Penicillium hordei. The sequence goes on from NW_026623142.1 coordinate 7,232,088, forward strand.
GATCCCAGAATTTGGCCCATGTTGGCTGCACGTAAACTGTATTGAAGTAGCCTGCAGTCTCGCATGAATTTCCATGCGCACCCTCGACCCCAATTGATGCTGCCAAGCGCATCACTTCTGACAGGTAATGGTTGCGGTTGTCAAGGAAGGATTCGACTCGACCATACTTGCTGTAGTTGGAATCAGTGTCCAATTCTTCCTCGCCGTGGCCCAGACGCAACAAGTGCCGTTCATCAATATCAAGAGCAATAATTTTCTGGAATAATTGATTGAGGGCTTGGTTGCTGTGTGCAATGAGTAGTGTTCGTTCATCGGGGAAGTTATGGTAAATGTTGTTAATGATTTGGGTGGTGACATCGGTCTTTCCAGTACCAGGCGGTCCCACGATGACGGTGAGCCCAGGCTGTGTTCCAGATGCGATGGCTTCCACTTGGGCCGGGGTGAATCGGATCTTGTTCAATTTTGGAGTGTCGACAGGGTAGGGACCAGGGTTTGGTGGCTTATATGTGGAAACACGCATATTGCTAGGCACCAGCTCTGTCTCGGCGGCTTGTTCTCGGCGTCGCCTCTTCGGCGCGTGAGGCTCTGCTGCAGACTCTTGGTTAACATATTCAAGCACGTAGGGCGGACCAAAGCTGGCATTCTCAGCCCCCGACGGTTCAATGCCCGGGAAGCTTTCCACCAAATGCGACCAATCCAAAAGTGTGTCTCGGAAGTCGACAGTGCTAAGTCTGTTTGGCAGTTGCGTGTATCGAGCACTAGCGGGATCTCCATAGCCCAGGAAGATATCCTGGAGCCAAGAAGGAAGCGTCATATCAGAAACGATAAGCTTTTGCATCGTCTGCAGAATTGACTTGAAGTTATTTTCCCTGCCCTTTCTCCGTGCAACCACGTTGATGAGGGGGTAAATGTCCGGTTTGCCGTGGGCCTGCTGGTCCTTGTCGGCTTTGAATGCAGCCGCGTCCAAGTTTACGATCAATCTCCTCAATCGTGCTCTGGGTTGAGAGCCATTTGCCTGGCCAGTAGATTGTCGCAATGCGCGGCCTTGCTCGTCAAGTACCTGTACGATCTCGGCCGTTCGAAGATGGGTCATCCGAGCGGCTTCAGATGCACCTTGTTCCGACTGTGACGAGCTGGACTGGACCGCCAAAAGATAGACAACGTCATCGGGACGGAGTGAATCCCATTCTCTCCTAACATTATCTGCAAGTCTTCCCACTTCTATCGCGATCTCCGCTCGAACAAAGGCCGGGGTTGCTGCCCCGACCCTTGGTGGTGCAACATCAATGATAGCAGGCTTTGAAATTGGAATGGCCATTCGAGAGAAACCTTCAAAGTTCAAGGTTCCATCGCGCGTTGCCTTTGGCTGCATGCGTTTAACGAGGGACTCCATGTCCTTGCGGATTTGGAAGAATGCTTCGGATCGGTAGAGAAGGAAGGAGCGCCAAAGGAAATCTCCGAGACTCAGATACTGGAGATTCAACTTTGGGATTGCCAGAGGCCTCGATCCGTCGTATGTCTCATTCCTCAGCAAAGCCGGGTCATAGAGGGTTTCTTCTGTCGGAAGTGGACTCAACTTCTCGACAACTTCTTGGAAGGGCACCTTGCGTTCATAAGAAGATGCCAAGACCTCCAGGTAGAACTGACGGTCTGGGGTGACGTGCGAAGATTTTGGGTAGCTTGTGCGGAATCCTAGGTGAGAGCAAAGGCTCTGGAGTTCCGACTCGTCTAGAGAAGATAGCTGTCCCTCTAGATCCTCTCGCTGCGCAATTGACCCCATATTGGAGAGCGCGAGAATCGTGAGCTTGTCTTTGAAGAACTTCATGGAGGTTCTTTGCAGTTGGGCCAATTCCTGGCAATGCAGGTCGTAGACTCCCTGGGGGGAAGAGCCTCACCAGAGTAATCGTCAATTGCAAATTCGACAAAATGTTTGAGAAGGCTGTGGAAGTCGCGAAGGAGAGCATTATCAGGTACACGGTAGAGCTGTGAAAGGCGAATAACCGACAGAAGGTTGAGGTCCTTCAACAGCGTGTTCACGTAGCGCCTGGTGGGAAGCTGACTTTCGAGATCCACCAAGAGCTCAAGGAAACGTTCACAGTATAGCAAGTTCTCAGCCTGGTCCTTTTCGGGTCCGTTCAACCTATGAAGGAAATCCAAGAGCATCGTATATAGCCATGAACGTTCGAATCGCATCTTTGCTTTCGCTGCTTCATCTCCAGCGTCGTATCGCTTCGCAGAGGCTCTCCATGCCTTTTTCAGTGTTGGAGCCTTTGCAACAATACGATCTCTAGTCTCCTCGCTGGCCAGGTTGTGCCAGACTGAGATAGAAACGAGCGGGGCGCATTCTTTGCGGATCAGGACGTTCTCGAGCGACTGGAAGGCGCTGATAATAAACGATATGATAGAAAGTCGAGAGCGAGTCGGAAGTGAAACATCAATGCTCATGGAGAGAATACGGTGGAAGAGATTAGAGAAGTCATCGGCGCGGTCGGAGAAGATATCTGCAACTGTCAGCTTCGCCGCGTTATAGATCTTGTCGCGTTGACTCACCCCATATCGGCAAGTGCTCCCGATGCTTCGCGCTGACGATCAATGCAATCAACATTACATGATGATTTGACGCATCCTCTGTGTAAGTCGGCCAAAGGAACCTAGAGAACAGTTAGCGTTAGCCCTGTGGGCATGGATACAGATAACTTACTTCTCAAGAATGTTCAGGTTCTCGAGGATCAATAGTGAGCGGCTGTTGAAAGCCTCTGCTTCCAAAGGATCCCACAATTGCTTCTTGATCACATCTGGTTTGGCCTTGCGGACCTTCGAGTTCAGCCAGTGGGCCTTGGCTAGCTGCACCCACGGGCTTTCTTCACGAAAGTCCACCACTGTAGGCCTGGATTCGAGACTCTGCGCCATCGCAGTAGTCAATAGTTTCCTTAACCTAATAAATTGGAGTTGGTCAAGGAGGGGTGGATTGGCGCAGTCGGGAACATCTGGATTGGTGAAGCTGGGGGAGCTTTTCAAAAAGTCTTGGCTTTCAATTCCGCCGAGCCGCAGACCTCAATCAATCCGACCACTTTGTTTCCCACCTTCCTACACTCATCCAAACTTTATTCTTCCTCTTGTAACTCGTCTTCGAAGGACAATTGAAGAGACTCTTGAGAGGAAGCTGAAGACCGCAAGCAAGGAAATTCCAAGGCCCAAAAAGACGCTCGAGAAGACGCCTACGAACACGCCCGAGACGACAGTCCGATTCGACACTTTGACACAACCCCTCAAGGGTCCCTTACGAAGGCACCTGGGTAAACACTTCAGAAAATGGCGAACGAGGACATTGCTGGTGTCCAGATCTACAAAAGACTAGTGGACAGTCTCCTGGATCGCGCCGCGCAGGTCAAGCCCGACAAGCAGATCGAACCCCCTTTGACCGAAACACACCTGGGCGAATCGATATGGCAAGTGCCGTCTGAGGATAACAAGGCTACAAAGCATCTAAATCCACAGACTAAGATTGCGGCCGTAGAAATCGCGTTTCGCGAGAAGTTCTATCGCGTTTTGGTACGACCTGTACAACCCTCGAGTCCCCAGGGCATTGTTAACAGTTCGTCATAGGCCTCGACTTCCATCGATGACCCTGCTTTCATTCAAATATGGAACCTCCTTGACATCGTCTCCATCTTTTCTGATAATGGTCAGTCTCTGCACTCTGTCCGCACTCCATATGGCTCTAACAACCACCAGAACAATGCGAACCCGGCCTTATTTTCTGGCTCATTGAAGAGCTCTTGGATAGTCAAACCATTGATGGCTGTCGCAAGGTGTTCGACTACTTGGAGTCCCGAAGGGAGAGGAACACGAAGGTTAGCATAGTTCCCCATCTACTAGATCTGTCGCAAAGCTGACCCCGCAAAAGAAACACTTCAAACAGAAAAGCTTAGTTATTCTACGATCGTGCAACGAACTTCTTCGCCGGCTCTCGCGCGCAGAAGATACAGTGTTTTGTGGTCGGGTGTTTATCTATCTCTTCCAGAGTTTTCCGCTTGGAGACAAGAGTTCGGTTAACCTTCGCGGCGAGTTCCACTCTGAGAATGTTACAACTTTTGACGAAATTGCGGAAGAGTCTACCGAGCAGAAGGGACAGGATACAACAATGAGTGAAAGGGCTGAACCCACGGCACCCGGAGAGGCAGCGGCGGGCCAGGCTGAGACCTCGAAATTGCCCAGGGTTATTATTTCTACAGGTGATGAGAAGAAATCAGACAAAGTCGACTTGAACGCGCTCTATCCGCTCTTCTGGAGCCTTCAGGCCTATTTCTCCGCACCGAGCAAGATGTTCGATGCTGAACGGTTTACCTCGTTCAAGACTGGAATGGAAGCTACGCTTGCTGCATTCAAGAACATCAACACTGAGATGGAGAACGAGAGCTCTGCCCGAGCCTCAGAAGATGCTCGCAAGTCAAACAAGCGCAAGCGCATCGCGGACGGTACTGAAGTCGCCACCAGCTTCAATCCGAAGTACTTGACCAGCCGGGATCTATTTGACCTCGAGATCAGCGATACTGCCTTCCGACGGCATGTTCTTGTACAGGCTCTTATTCTCCTCGATTTTGTGCTTTCTCTCACATCAAAGTCCAAATCGCGTCTGGCCAATACGACGAACAAGTCCGTTCTCTACGGTTTCACTTTGAACGAGGAGGATACCAAGTGGGCAACCGGCATGCGAAAAAGCATCGAGGGATATCTGCAACAAGGACCCGGGGGCAAGTTCTACTATCGCATGGTGGACACGGTCTTGTCTCGAGACAAGAACTGGGTACGGTGGAAAGCCGAAGGCTGTCCATTGATTGAACGACCGGCCATCTCGGCGGCGGAGTACACCACTTCCCGCGAGCATGCCAGCAAAGCGCATGCCAACAAACGCCTTCGTCCGTCCCCGATGGGCTCTCTCGATTTAAAGTTCCTTGCCGACACAGAGGCGCTGGCCAATATTGAGCGTCTCAAGGAATCCGACCGATACAGCGTTCCTTCTGCGGATTCGTTCCTAAAGGGCATCATGGATGATGAAATGGACATCGATATGGCGATGACCGACGAGGATAAGGCGATTGCCGAAGGCGCTAAAGCCAGCAAGTCCTGGCGAATCTTACGTCTTGCTGCGAAAGGAAAGCTCGCTGCATTCGACAAAATTGGAGAGGGCAACAACCTACAGGTATTGTTCGAGAGTGCCACAGCGACTGAGGATAACAATGAGCTCACTTCCTCTGGGGATACCAAGGATATCTCTCAGTCCCTTGATGGAGCTCAGGATCTGCCTATTGAAACCAAAAAAGAGCCCGCTGAAGCGGGCGAGGCTGCTAAGTCCGAAAAGCCTATTGAGGGCAAGGTCGAGACAGCTGGCCAATCTGAGGGTGCTCAGAGCCTTCAGGGTCTACCCCAGGGTACAGGTGAACAGGAAATGCAAGTCGAAAACAAAGACGTCATCAGTCAAAAACAAAACCCGGATGACAACAACGAAGAGGCCCTTGCCGCCGCTAGCGCCTCCAAAGAGGACTCTGCCACGTAAAGCCAGATTGTGGCTTGAAGATATTCTGTTGGATACTCCATGGCTTTGACCCCCTTTTGTCCGGAGAAAATCCCCCAATGGGCAGGCACCGTCTGGCGCAGTCACGCCGCGGCCAACCACATCCAGATTTACCAGGCAACTTACAGGGTTTCCTGCATCAATATCACAGCACCGTTGACGCCGTGAATTGAGAGCGAGATTACCACGTCCGTGCACCTGCACTATCTACGACACATCTGTTGGGACGATTCAGCACTTGGGGGGTTTTTTTTTTTTTTTTTTTTTGGCCGAATACGAATATCAAAGTGCGTCCTGGATCCTCCTTACCGGCAGAGTTTAACCTGTGTCTGACCTAATTGGGGTTGATTTCACGAGCCTTTTTTTCTTTCTTTCTTTCTTTTTTTTCCTTTTTCAAGAACTCCCCTCGTCAAGGTCGGCATCGGTCCAGCTTCATCGGAGCAGAGACGGACAAGGATGGCGCTTAAACCGGAACTAAATCACACACCAGTTGGGCCGATTGGCCGATTGCGGGCATGACTTTTGAACCAAATCCAGCATTCTACGGGAAGCGGGTCACCAACAGAAGTGACGAAAGTTCATACCCGGGGCAATGGAGAGACTAACGCCCTGGAGACCTCAATCAACCAGCCAACGTGGAGACTACAATGCTTTAGCTGATCGGCAACTCTAATATAAAACACTTGAAATGGTTCCTGCATGAAGTAGCTAAAGTAGAAAAAGAAATAATCACATTCTGCTTTCTCCAGAAGTAATTTATCACCGGTGGCGTTGGCGTCCCAGCCATGTTTCACTTTTACAATTTTTCCATATTTTTTCTTATTTTTTGCATCAATGAGAAACTGAGGACAAAGTACAGAGTAAGATTAAGTGGTTTCTGATTAAGTAGTTAGTTAGTAGGTAGTAAGATTACCTAGGTAAGTGAGTTCATCGGAACCAAATAATAATCAAAAAAGGAGAATATGGAGTAACCTGGCAAGTCTCCAGGAGTACATTATACACGAGAAACACGAAAAACCCCCCAATTGACCCATTAATTGCAGAAGTGGGCACTGTTTTTTTTTTTCTTGTCCACTTAGTTTGGCCCCCTTTTTTCGTCAGCTCCTGGAAGAATCCTTTGTCCATATACGGTATACGGAGGACGGAGTAGTTCGTGATGATGTTCGAAGCCAGGAAAAATCGCGCACTGATCGTCTGGGGTTCGGTGCACTCTCCTAGACTATTCTAGTGTCCACTACTCCGTCCACTAGATACACTAGACAAAATAAATCAAAAGCGTAAAAGCCACATGGGACAACAGTCTGAACCGCTATCGACACAAGCGTCGAGTTAGATCTCCACCAGTGGACCGTACAAAAGAGAAGGAGGTGGACGGAGTATAACGGTGGCCATGTGGTCCGATCTGAATGCATTGACCATGTGGACTAAGATTGACATTGATTACTCTCTATGGAGTATAACATGTCTAGGCATACTCCATCTACGGAGGACGGAGTATGGATGGCCCGACTAGGCTTGAGATAAAGTCCGTGTTTTTCTTTTTTCGTTTATTTTCTTTTTTTTATCTGTGTATCTGTGATCCACTGTGGTTCTGTTTAGGCAAAACGGCAATATTCAACATTCTAGATCGGGACCTGGACATGTATACTAACTACAACCTACGTGTACTCATGCACTCCGTTAGTATAGTAAATGTACAAAAGTATAGTTTGCAGAAAATACTCTATTCTCTACGTACTTTATATCCATACTGCACGGTATATTATACTAGAACTTATTAGATTAGATTAATTCTTTAATCAAGGGGAAAGGTCCATCCCCTCCATCACGCCAAGAGATCGGCTTGCGTCACCCGCTTAATGTAAAGTCCGGTGGGAATAAAGTACAGTATTTTGTGCATGTGTACCATACGTTTGATTGCTGTATTATATCTGTATATGTACAAAAGATAATGTCTATACTCTGTATACCGCGTATGTACTCCGTATGCTGTACTCGATCTACTTTCCCCGCACCGCACGTTCCAGAAGGGAGATTACAAGGACATCATACGGTGCAACGGTGTCATCCTGATCCTGATTTTTGTTTAATTTATTTTTTTTCTTTTTTTTTTTTCTGTTCAGGGTCTTTAAGACGAAACAGTAATAAAATAAATAAATAAAAACGGCCTAACGATCGACATTCTATGATCGAAATCCAACGGCTCCGAGTTTTCTCCTCCGAACTCCACATTGGAGAATAAGCGGCTTGGGACTTGATCTACTTGGTGTACTTGATATATCTATGTTGTACATGGAGGTATTGATTATATGGAAAAACAACTGATATCCAGACCTCTAGGTATCCCGAGCTCCCTGTTGCCCTTTTAATCCTATCCCGATATCCGATATACCCGATACTCTTCGTCAGCCCTTGTTGACCCACATGGATCTCACGGAAAATATCACGGAGTATTTATTGTACCGACAGCGCCTCATTTCACCTGCGACTCGAATTGTTTCATATCATTTGTGGAGATTTCTAGGGGAGCTGTCTCTTCAACTACCGAGCCATGTCTCGCTAAATAGGCCAGCCTCTTTGCTAATTCCATGATTTTCATTGCGCAAGGCCCGCTTGGTGGTCTTTCCTGAAAAAGGTAACCGCCGTTCTTAATCAACGGAGCTATCGGATTTCCCTTCGGACGAGGCTCTACAAAGACTATGTTGTATATCGCTCCGGGAAAACGGGACCCATTACTGAAGTTTCAAATATGGTTAATATGGTTCTCTCTATATTGATTCAGCACTCCTGATTGAATTTTATATATATTATGTATAAATTCTATATATTGTTTTTTAATTTACAACATATTCTCCCAAATTTCCTAATTCCTTCCCCCCCTTTTTTATCCCTGTCACCACCTTCGCTTCTTTCCGAGGCATCCATGGAGATGTGGCGGGCAGCCCGCTGAGTGGCTCTCTTGGATAGCTCTGAGGGCCCAGCGTAGGGTTCCGCTTATGGATCCCTCCAGCACGCCACTAACACAGCCGACCGGTCCTTTCCACATGGCCTAGTATGCGTGTCGCGGTCTCACATCTGTTACGGGGGTTTTCTTTTCTTTTTTTTTTTTTTTTTTTTTTTTTTCTATTACTGTCTACTTCGTACTTCCTATACGAATACGAGACCCATTAATTCCATTTCCTTCGATATACATCGAGAACAAAAGAAAAAGACATACAAGTAGGGGCATTGTCTCTCCCCTTTATCTTTCCTTTTCTTTCTTTCCCTGGTCCCGGGTCCCGCGGGACCCATATATCCCCTTTATCGTCTAAGCTTGAGCTGACTTGACGTGGTGGTTCCCAAGTTTTCAGCTTAGACAGACCATACTATTCCCACATTCCCATGGATCCATACCCCTTGAACGTTCGTTACGATGGTAGAGTCTTTGTTGTTCTATGTACAGCAGACTTCTAGCTATTCTCTTACCCCGTATTATTTAGGTACCTGTCACATCGTATCCAGGGACGCCTTATGGGTAAAAGGGCTTAAGCCAGTTATGTGCATTGGATCGGAGGCAATTATATTCTCCGAGCCGATCCTTTTAGTTTCTGATCCTGATACTAGTAGTCACCCGTACCGTCCCATACCATCTATACCATCTGTAACCTGATGTTTTACCAACGAGGTTAACGGCTGCCGCTATGGACCGTTTGGTATAGGATCTTCATCCAGGTAAATAGATCTGGGTGCTGATCTGTGGACTGAGTCTGTGATCTGTTGGACTTTCTACACTGTACTCCATACATGTACAACATTAAGTCTCACCCCTCGGGCCCACCCTCTGAGAATGGATTGAGTTGAAGTGCCTGTATTCATGCTATCTTAGTTCTTCCTTTTGGACTTGAATATTCTCATATATATAGGCTAGAAGATAAAGAAGGATACGGGGAGCACAAAGTATTATATTCCCAGTTGTATATGTTGTACATGGGATTTATCGGGTGGCTATAGTGGTGGACCCTGGGGCCATTCCCTTTAATATCCCTGTATTCCCACTGTTGCCTCGCCTGGCTATTAACAGCTATTTGCCTCACAGGATATCTCCGGTCGATCCTAGTTTAGCGGCATTGGGTGTCCCAGGTACCACCTTTTTACCTTGGTGGATGCTTCTTTCTCAACATCTTATAACTACTGCCCAGCTGCGTAACGATCATCTGAATCAATCGGAACCGATCTAAGAACCAGAGGGAGGGAAGGGAAAAAAAAAAAAAAAAAAAAAAGAATAAAGGCTGGAGACAGTTGTCCCGCTTGACGTCTTATCCTCGTTTAGGCCTTGTTTTTTCCCTCTTTTCTCCTCTTCTGGAAGACACACCGGTTCTTCTTCACCTGACATGCCTTTTGGCGCCCTTAATCCCCTTTCTTATTTTCTCTAAATTCTGGAACAAAACAGCTTCACCCTTTACTTTAAATTGCAGAAGAAACCTTGATCCTTTTTTTTTTTTAAACGGCGCTTCGATCAGACCCACCAACGTCTCATATCGGGGGGATTCTACCGTTTCCTCTTTGGGCTAGGATTTCTCCTATTGTTTCTGTTGACGAAAAGTCTTGACTCTAATTCTTTTCCCTTTTCAAACGAGAATCTTGTCTTTGGTTTCATACTATCGTGGGTAAGGGCCACACACATATATACACACACATACCCAAACCAGACCCTTACCATGTCAGTCGGCGGCCCTTGCCTTTGGTTGCCTTCGTTATCTTCACCAGTTCCTTCGCCCCTATCTGCAGTTTCATCTCACCTGTCAACCCGAAATAGCGAAAGACACTCTTTAGGGCCCAGGACTATCTCACCACGGCTATCTGCGCAGAAGAAAGAGGAGCCTGGCGTTCCTGTTTCTGTGCACGTTCCCGCTCGTCCAGTGGAGATGCAGCCGACTGGTTATAAGGCTGAGAATGCCTTGAATAACCAGGTGGCACAGCCTGCCAACCTCAGTTCAGTGCCGTACTTGGAGAGAGATGTTTCACGGGATGCGGTCAACCACCGGTTGGAGGCGGCCAAACAGGATATGCTTCCACGTGTTAAGTTGGAGATTCCGAGTCTGAATCAGCGGGGCTTTTCGACTGTTCAGCCCCTGGTCGGGCACGGTGATCATCCTGAAGAGACGATTTCCTCGTTTTCGGGCCCGCATGACCCGAGAGATGACCACGAGAGAGAATCGACAATCAGTCCTGATGACGATAAGGATATGATGGGTAGCGATGACAATAGATCGCCTTCGATGGAGAAGAAGAAGATGAAGCGTTTTCGGTACGGAATTTTGTCTTCGAAGTACAGCGCATTGTTGCTGACGGAAGTATAGTCTAACACATAACCAAACCCGCTTTCTGATGAGCGAGTTCACTCGCCAGGCACACCCCGATGCGGCTCATCGAGAACGTCTGTCGAGGGAAATCCCTGGGTTGACCCCGCGTCAAGTGCAAGTCTGGTTCCAAAATAGGTAGGGTGTTTTAACTAGTTGAATCGTCTGTCCTTGGCTAACGTGGATGTGCTGTCAGACGAGCAAAGCTCAAGCGTCTCACTACGAATGATCGAGAGAGAATGCTCAAATCTCGGGCCCTTCCTGACGATTTCGACACCACAAAAGTTCTCCGCACACCCTTTGAGGGGAAACAATCAGGTGTCACGCCAGTGGCATCTCCACAAGGCTACGGCGTTCCTAATCCAGATTTCGGGGCTTTAAGAACACTGCGTACTGATTGCTACGCCCGACCAAATGATGACGAATATCTCGTCTCACCTCTCAGCTCTGCATCGACAGCAGGAACCTACATGTCCTCGACCGGAGGACGAAACGACAGCATGTCTCAGTCAAACGTGATGTTCCGTCCTGCTGCGTCTGCTTCCATGTCCGATTTACAGAGAACCATCCGCAACGATTACCCAGTCACCAGATCAAGCAGCTTGTCCGATGCATCGGCTCATCCGTCGCCATATGCAGGGTATCCCATGCATAATCGCTTCGCGGGGCAGCCAAATCAGCCAGGTTTACCGTATATGAGGCGACCCATGGAATATGCTATGCCTCGTCATCCAGGTATGGGACCCTATGACCAACAGCAATCGTTCGAGGGCTCAGTGTCGCCGACAGACACTCAAGGTTCTCACATTACCTATGACATGAACAATCTGGGTTAGTTTTCTCTGCTTCCGTCGAAATTCTCCACCCGATTTTCTAAAATGATTGTTTCATACAGGCCCCCAACAACAAAACTACACTCTTGGAATGGGCTCTCAATTACCAACCCAAGGCCGACCCATGGCCGCCATGCAGAACCTGCCAGTCACGGCCGCACAAGACTATCGGCCTTATTCATACGATACCACCGCAGGCCCAATGGGCGCAACAATCCCCTACACACAAGCAAACACCTCGACTCTGAGTCTCCCAACTTCGGAGCCATCATACAACTACCCCAATTATATTCAGCAGTGAGGGGAGCAAGACAGTGGGCTCTAAAAAAAATCGGCTGCCACTTGTCTGCTATACGACATCCTCGATTTGCTTTCCACATCTCCTCCTTCATCTCCATCCATTTCCCTCCAGCTTCTGGTTAGCTGGGTTAACCAAGGATCCGCGATCTATATCAGCGAGTTTAATCATTAATCATTCTCATAGCGTTCATCATTTCTGGCTTTTGGGGTTTGTTTTCTTCTTTCTCTTTTTTTTTTTCGTTTTCTTCTGTGTCCTGTGTTATCAACTCTTAAAATATTTTACTTGCCTGCACCTTCGTTTGATTTCATATCCTGTTGTTCCCATTTTCGTCGCGTTTCTTTTCTGGTCTGGAATCTAGCGATCATTGTCTGCGAGACAAATTGTCTAATGTTAATTGTTTCTGGTCTAGCTGCATAGCCTCGGGGTGAAAGGTTAAAATGGTATAGAGATGCTACTGTGTTTAGAAGCAGACAGGCCACCAAGTCTACAATTCATTTGAACCAAATAAACCAGGTTTTCCTTGACATTTCTCTACTTTAATCTACTTTCATGACACTGTAAATATTCCAATATCTGATTCTTTACTCCATACTCCGTACTAGCATCGGAATTTGACCCATTAAGGTCAGAACTCCTGATACAACTAAACATTAGTTCCCTTGCTTGCAGACCCTATAAAACCTCCCAACACAAAGCTACCCACCAACATAGGTCATCCAAATCCTACCCATCGAATCAGAATCAAGACAAAAGTAATCAAATTCTTCTTGCCTCAACACATCCACCGTCAGGCCAGATCGCTCAGCCACTCAAAAGGCGTGTATTTGCTTGTCTCTGAAATGGGCCAATCAGCGTCCACCAGAAAGGAACACTGTGTCACGTGGCATATTGTTTCCCAGCCAATCAGAGCCCTTCAATTGATAATCACCACTCACCTCTGACGCATGCAGAAAGAGTATAAAACAACTCGTAGAAGCAGCGTATTATTTTCTTTCTGTCAGACACTCTCATCTTGATTCCCAAACAATTTCATTTCTATATCTTCCGTCCTTCAATTTTGCAAACTCAAAAATTTCTTCACCTTGGTCAACATCACTCTCAATCTTCAAAAACCGACGTCATATCAAATCAACCCGCCAAAATGGTCCACCCCACTACCACCTGCTGCAAGACCACCACAGACGGCTCCTGCGTCTGTGCCGCCCAGGCCAAGTGCTCCTGCGGCCAGCAGAGCGCCCTGAACTGCAGCTGCAGCAAAGCTTCTTCTGAGAACACCGTTTCGGGTCCCCGCTGCTCATGCCGTACGTGATTCCACTATTCTGATAATTCGGATGAAACTTTATACTAACATTTTTGAAATAGGCTCTCGTCCAGCTGGCCAATGCACTTGTGAGCGCGCCGTCACCGAGAACCAGACTATTGCTGGTGAGACCTGTGCCTGTGGCAGCCGTCCTCAGGGTAAGATTTAATTTCCTTCTAATGTGATTTGTGGTTTTGAATTCCCTGCTGACTTTGACTTTAGCTTCTTGCACTTGTGAGAAGGCCGCTGCTGTTGATTCCGCCCTCGAGGTTGACTTCACTGGCCGTGCTTAAGTGACTTGATTCACTTATATTTTGCTTCGATAATTGCATTTTTCATCCCCACCTTGATGGGGAGCTGGCGTCTTGGGCATGGGCATGTTTACTGGTTGAGGTTGCTTGGGGTTATCAATAACTACTGAATGAGATATGAAATGAGAAATTAATACTATCCAATTTTCACTACGACATATATAAATACCCAAATGCGAAGTAAAAATTGACAATAGAATGTAGGCTGCTTGTTCTGTGTGCTAAAAGCTATCGAAATGGACTGGGGTGGTTTTGAAATGGGAATATACATACTTCTTAAAATAGACTTGGGTACAACGTGTCGAGCCTCAAAGCTTGTTTTGAAGAGAAGATGCGGACTGAGGGAAATAGGTTGAATTAATTATACACCAGCCTTTTTCCCGAGTGTTTTTGGCTATGTATTTTCACATATAATCAGTCTGTTGAGATATAGTTCTGTCTAGACTCATGAATAAAACTACAACTTTACTGACTCCCTTGCACTGCCACACCGGATCAGTATTCCTCCGCCGCCACACACCGCCGCAGCGGAACCCGGGCTGATCGACAGCGGAAGTGACCCAAATGAAATACGGAGCGGACAAGTTACGGGGATGGATTCATCTCGACTTCGCGTGTTGCTCGGCCTATTTATCCTAGGATCTTTAAATTAGACGCTATTCTGTATGTTGCCGCGGTTCGATCGGATACCTCCGGCCCACACCAACCAACCACTGCTGACAAGCTCCCCCAGAATCCAACTCCCTCACACCACACCCAACCCCTTGTTTTCCAACGAGCTTCCACGGGGCCGGAAATCCATCACCCGACACGCTGCATGGCCAATGCCCCATAATCCACACACCAGCATAACCAGGACATGGTTGTGTGACGTTGTGCGTCCGATCGCAAACCCCCCTGAGGTGATAATCCCGCGTGGCATGCGAGGGCGCACCTCGACCGAAACCCCCGCCATACCATAGTCGTCAACTTTTTTTTTCCACGTCGGTGGGCCGATAAACACACTACGCTATTACCGTCACTATGTCGTCCATGCGGGGGCTTGTGCAGTTCATTGCTGATTTGCGGAATGCCCGCGCTAGAGAACTCGAGGAGAAGCGCGTGAATAAGGAACTGGCCAATATTCGGCAGAAGTTTAAGTCTGGCAATCTTAATGGTTACCAGAAGAAGAAATACGTTTGCAAATTGCTCTATGTCTACATTCAGGGTTATGATGTGGACTTCGGCCATCTTGAGGCTGTTAACTTGATCTCTTCGCCCAAGTATTCTGAGAAGCAGATCGGATACTTGGCTGTCACGTTGTTTTTGCATGAGGAGCATGAGTTGCTTCATTTGGTTGTCAACAGTATTCGGAAGGATCTGCTCGATCATAATGAATTGAATAACTGCTTGGCCCTACACGCCGTGGCCAACGTCGGTGGTAAAGAGCTTGGAGAAGCACTCGGATCGGAGGTTCACAGGCTGCTCATCTCGCCGTGAGTTTGGGACGTTTCTTGTTTTGTTGATGATTGTTCTGACATTTTCCAAGTACCTCCAAAGCTTTCGTCAAAAAGAAGGCTGCTTTAACACTGCTTCGGTTGTACCGCAAATACCCCGGCATCGTGCGAAACGAATGGGCCGAAAGAATCATATCGATCATGGATGACCCTGACATGGGAGTAACGCTTTCCGTCACCTCTTTGGTCATGGCGCTAGCTCAGGACTTGCCCGAGGAATACAAAGGCTGTTATGTCAAGGCTGCGCAGCGATTGAAGCGCATTGTGGTTGACAATGATATCGCCCCGGACTACCTATACTACCGCGTACCATGTCCATGGATTCAGGTCAAGTTCTTGCGCCTGTTGCAATACTATCCCCCATCAGGTATGTGTAGTGCCGTGGCAGCTTATAACTCAGTTTCTCACACATAACTACAGAGGACAGCCATGTTCGCGAAATTATTCGAGAATCCCTCTCCCAGATGATGCAAGCTGCAATGGAAACTCCCAAGAATGTGCAGCAGAACAATGCCCAAAACGCCATTCTCTTTGAAGCCATCAACCTCCTTATCCACCTCGACTCTGAGCACAATCTCATGATGCAAATCTCCACCCGTCTAGGCAAATATATTCAGTCTCGGGAGACCAACGTTCGATACCTTGGCTTGGATGCGCTGACCCATTTTGCTGCTCGAGCCGAGACCCTTGACCCGATTAAAAAGCACCAGAACATCATCCTGGGCTCGCTTCGAGACCGCGACATTAGTGTTCGTCGTAAAGGATTGGACCTGTTATACAGCATGTGCGATACCAGTAATGCCGGCCCCATTGTTAACGAGCTTCTGCGATACCTGCAGACTGCCGATTATGCCATTCGAGAGGAAATGGTGCTCAAGGTCGCCATTCTTACCGAGAAGTACGCTGCCGATGCACAGTGGTACATTGACATGACATTGAAACTGCTTTCACTGGCAGGCGAACATGTCAACGACGAAGTATGGCAACGAGTGATCCAGATCGTGACCAACAACGAAGAACTACAAGCTTACGCATCACACACCCTGCTGGGCTACATGAAGTCTGATTGCCACGAAAGCTTGGTTAAAATCGGTTGCTATGTCTTGGGCGAGTACGGCCATCTAATCGCCGAAAACGCAGGCTCGAGCCCCATTGAGCAATTCCTAGCCCTACAGGCCAAGATGTTCTCCAGTTCCGACAACGCGCGGGCCATGATCCTCTCGTCGTTTGTCAAGTTTGTGAATCTGTTCCCCGAAATCAAACCTCAGCTCTTGCAAATCTTCCGCCTGTACAGCCATTCTCCCGATTCCGAACTGCAGCAGCGAGCATTTGAGTACCTGTCGCTGGCGACTCTCCCGACCGACGACCTACTGCGAACAGTCTGTGATGAGATGCCGCCATTCTCGGAGCGAACCTCCATCCTACTTTCTCGGCTACACCAGAAGACAGCCGGTGCAAGCGAGAAGAAGACCTGGGTTATCGGTGGCAAGGACGCGAATGCGGACAAGCAGGAAATGCTCTTGGCACAGAACACCGGTCTCAAGCGCACTTTCACGACAATCGTTCATGGCACGCGCACTGGGTCCGGCAGTACTCCAGCCAGCCCGGCAACCGCGTCCAATGCGGCCAGTGCATCGGGCGACTTGGCCGGCCTGGATCTCAGCGGGCCATCAGCCCCAGCTCCCAACATGGCCAGTGCCGCTCATCTGACGCCAGAATGGGACATCGGCTACAACCGACTGTTCTTCTTGCGCGAGGGTGTGCTTTTCGAAGATGCACAGATCCAGGTCGGACTGCGCTCGGAGTACCGCGGTCCTATGGGTGTCCTAAAGCTCTACATCTCGAACAAGTCCACGTACCCCATTGGCTCTCTGACCACCACCGTCGACAACCCGGCCTCTCCTCAACTGAAGATCGACACAAAGAACCTGCCCGAACCAACAATCGCGGCTGCCGGGCAGACACAGCAGACTCTGTTCTGCACCGCCCATGGTCCCTTCACGGATGCACCTACCATTCGTATCTCATACTTGGCCGGTGCTCTCCAGGCCTACACACTCCAGCTGCCTGTGCTGATGCATCGCTACATGGAATCCTCGTCTCTATCAGCTGATGAATTCTTCAAGCGATGGCGCCAGATTGGCGGTGGCCCGCTAGAATCCCAGAAGACCTTTGGCTTGCTGGGTAAGAACAAGACTGTCAACGAGAGATTCACTCGGAGGATTGTTGAGGGATTCGCATTCAAGATTTTGGATGGTGTCGATCCAAACTCTCAAAACATTGTTGGGTGCGCCGTGTACCAATTCGAGGGTGGTAAGACGGGCTGTCTGCTGCGGCTGGAGCCCAACTACGAGAAGAAGGTATGCATTAGAACTACTCCAATTCATTTCGTCAAGCTAACACTCTTGTTCAGATGTATCGCGTCACTATTCGTGCCACGCAAGAAGAGGTCCCCCAGTCACTGGTCAGGCAGATGGAGGTGAGGCTAGCGCAGGGCATGAGAGCAGACGAAGCCTTCTATTAGGGCGTTCGCGGGTGGTATGGAAGCATTTATGTATATCTCTAATTGGTTTACCAAGTAAAATATTAGAAAGTGTTCCTGGTGGAACATCACATCACATCTCTTTATGTATAACACTTGGCAGTAAAGTAACAAATAGAAGTGTTATACATACGGTACATCTAATAATTAGCATTCTCAGTGGTGATAACCACTAGAAGCTCAACAGCTTTTCAAAGTCTACATGTAGTCTTCACGAAATCGTAACTCATAACTACCCCAATTCGTAAACTCAAACAACACTCGCCTCCGCCTTTGGCGGCCGATCTCCAAAGATCGTAGTCCCAACCCTAACCTGATCACTACCAAGAGCAATTGCCCCCTCGAAATCAGAGCTCATGCCCATACTAAGCTCCAACCCAGCCTCATCCCCAACCAACCCAAGCTCCTTAACAACTCGATCCCTCGTCTCCTTCAGACAAACAAAATCCTCATTCTCATTTTCCACCGTCGTCGCCCGCGATCTCGCAATAGCCCCAATAGTCATGAAACCCTGCAACTTAAGCCGAGGACACTGCTCACGAACATATCGACAAAGCGCCGCCGCCTTAGCAGGCTCAATACCAGCTTTATTCTCTTCGCCAGACGTATTAATCTGAACATAGATGCGCAACCTCCCATCTTCGTCATGGTTTGTAGCTGCCATCTCAGGACCCCTCTCTCCCCAGCCCTTATCTAGCAACTTCGCCTTCTTCTCCGAGTCCACACTCTCGACAGCCCACAGCCCGCGCACGTCCCGCGCAAGCGTCACACACTTGTTGCTCTGCAGCCCGCCGATGAAATGCCATTTGATGCTTGCAGGCAGCAGCCGCGATTTCTCGAGTAGTTCTTGAAGGTAGTTCTCGCCGAAGTGGAGTTGTGATCCTGGGGCTTGGTGCAGTGCCAGTGCGTCGGATGCGGGCTTGAGCTTGGAGACCGCGACGAGTCGGATTGGTTTGTTGGGAATTGGGGATTGGAGGACGGCGGTGCGCACGCGAGTGAGCACGGCTGTTAGGTTTGATAGGAGTGCATTGGCACGTGCTGGTGTTGCTGGAGTCATTGTTGGAGTCTCGGATGGTGTGTTGGTTGTCATTGCAGGTTGGGTGGGGTTGTTGGTGTTTGTGGTGATTGTGATTGTGATTGTGATTGATGATATTGATCGATTCGTAGAGGCGGTGTGCTCCTTTTGAGAACTTGGTATTTGCAAGTTTGGGGGTTCGGTATAGGTTTAGGTACGGATTGCAATAATATGTTCAATCAATTGAGTCGAGGTAAATTAAATCCGAGTATGGATAGAAGGTGGACTTTCTATGAGAGCCTCAGGCACCAATTCCCTCGGAAGATGTTCCGGTGCACGTGACTTTGACACACCGCCACAGGCCCTGCGCCTCACACTTTATTTTCGCTTTTCCGTTTGCGTCCTTGACAGTTGACGGTGAGATCATCGTTCTCGATCGATCTACTCTAGAACCTCGACTGACATTCAAACTCTATTATTATTTTCTTCGGCGCTAGACGAGACAGGTCACTTGGCAGGTCATCCCGATGTGAGATCCTGGCGGCAAGCCAGACAGACCTCTGCTCCAATCACGAATCTGCATGCTCGGAAAAGAGACCCCTGCGGAGCGCCGGGTATGGGCGGATCCCCCAGTTCGTCTCAGCCTGTCAGGGCTGACTGGCTCTCGGCTGGTCTTGTCGATCAAATTTATCGCCGTCAAGTTTCAACCTACCTCCTTTGATGCAGGCAGGACCTTGATCTCTATTTTTAATGTTTCTGCATGGATTTATTTCTGGTACTGCCTTTGTTGAATTTGTTGAATCTGTTGAGACAAGACAATAACCGCCTTGTTTTCTTTTTTTCTTTTGGTCTCGCTTTCTTCCAAGACCAATCCCATTTCCATTACCTCACCTTGTAACCCCCTGTCCCCATCAAGGCGCCAAGTTTGCTGCCTATTTTCTTAATTAAGAGTAACTAGTTAACGTAATTCTAGCCTATACCTCCCCAAGGGCAAGAATAGAGGGACCAAGTCCCATCGCGCGCTCGGCGAGAATACAACCTGGTGTCAGATGTAACCTGCAGTTCTCAGCCGACGGATGGGGTAAGGTCTAGGCAAGGTGTAAGCCCACTAATAAGATGATTATAATAATCTCTGTGGATCATAAGAATCAAAAAGGTTTCTTTGACGTCAGCTCCAATCAATAGCCGTGGTTCCATTCATAGACACGATCAATGACTATTTACTCATCATTACATTAGGCAACCTAGCGAACTTAAAGAGCTTCTTGTCCACCCTCCTTTATATCAGATTCTTTTTCCTGCTGATCCCTAACATCTTCAACTCTCCCCCATATCATCACGTCTCATTTCAGCTGGTCTGAACAAGCCTTTCAAATCTCCGAGTATCTCAGACATCAGCTACAAAGCATACTTTCCCGGAATTTCCGATTAGGCTTAGTAGCTACTCCGGTACAATATTGGGCATTTGAAATCCTCATTCCCCTGCCAATACACCATCATCAATATTCATCTCACATTCGCTCTGCTTGACACATTCCGAAACTACCACGAAATCCATATCATCGTCCATCAACTATCCCTATTCGACTACCAAAACGCAACTGCGGGTACCTGTGGGACACCCCGCAACTGTCAACTGTCAACTGCCACTTTGAAGAAAAGTATACAAAAAAAGCAACCATGTGCCGCCAATACTTCACACTCTACGAATGGTGCCAATGCGAAGAAGATGCTGGCAACAACGTCTGCGCCGCCCACCGCCGGAACGGTTGCCCGGGCATCAGCATCGAGACCGTGCATATGCACTGCTTCTGTAACTCACACGCCACGCGTGGCTTCAAGTCCGAGAAGGAGACCCGCAAGAAGGAGCATAAGGTGCGCCGCCGATCTGAAGATTCCCTTGGTGAAAAGGATTCTTTCGGGCGCCGTTGGTATCAGTGGTATCAGTGGCGAGGTCTGCGGTCGCGTTAGTGAAAAAATTTCCATTTGACTTCTTTTTTTTTTCTCTATTCTCTGTCTTATCTTTTTTACAGCTTGGGTGTTCGGGGATTCGGGGTCTTGGTTTCGGTCTTGGGAAAATGGAATTCTGCAGGTTTGCAGTGTTCCATCACGTGGATGCAATGATCTAGATGATCTGCATGAAATTCAATTCTTGTCTTTATTGAATTCTTTTTATATATATATCTATTTTATGTTAGAAATGAGGTCTGGTTGATGCAGAGAGAGAGCATGAAGCATGGTTGTGGATTGTTACAAAAGCTATGAATCAAAAGAATACCTAAAACAACAAGAACCAATTCAAAGAAGATCAAAGAAGATCATTAAAATCATATATATATAAACAATAGAAACAATAGAAGTAGAAGTAGAAACATAAGAATGTTCGCATGTCGTTGTTCTATGGTCTGGTGATCAACCGAACACTTACCCCATGTGGCTTAACCCAAACATGTGAATCCCCACCCTTCCTTTGTCTCTTTGTCTCTTTTGTTTCCCCTTGCCTATTCAACGAACCTCGACCTATCATCTTTCACCTTCGATTTCATATTGAATGAGAAGAAACATCGTGTATTGGCCCTTTGTAGCAGAGTCGATATCTGCAACATGGAATACAAACAACCCTCCACTCAGGAGGGCCCGCCACTATTCATAGACAATGGTGTCAAGGACAACAATATCGATGAAGGGCATTCTGAATTGGTCGATTCTCTAAATCGCCTGACTCTGGCGACAGAGATCCCATTACCCTCATCGCCTCGTCTCTCTCCTGTTCCATCCTATCTTCCCCCTATATCTGTTCAAGCCACTCGACCTGTACCTGCTATTCCTCTACAGCCCACCCAACCTGTCCGACCTGTCTCTTTACAGTCAGGTCAATCTGTTGAAACTGTTTCTTTACAGTCAAAGCAACCTGTGCAATCTGTCTCACAAACAGCCGGTTCTGTCTCTGTTCGAGAGGAACGACGCAAGTCAATTGCACCACTACAAAAGCGCAAGTCCACTGCATCTCTTCGTTCTGTCTCGCAACCGCTCAAATCTTCTTCTCCAACTCCTGACCGTTCACGCCGCACATCATTCACCTCTGTGGGGTCTCAAACCACCGCGACATCACCCGCGATGCACCCCGCACGCCTTGTCTCTAGCCCGGCCCCAGAAGCTCCAATTCCGACTGCTTCGTCTGTCGCCGCTGAGCACTTCTCAAAAGAGCTTGCATTACACCAATCCGGTAATGTCAGCACTAAAACGGCTATCATTGTTCACGACGACTGCTATGGCCATCGTTACTCTCAGCTTGAAGCGTCAAAGCGAACTCTCGAGAGAATTGTCGAAAGACCAGAGCGCATCCGCGCCTGCGCTGTGGGCATCTCTGCAGCTTATGTTCTTCTCGGCTTTCGACATGGGGAAGATCTCGCACCAAATCTAAGTTCGAGCTTGAACGAGATTGATGCCCCTTTTCAAGTTATCAAGACTGATCGCAAGGTGCCTCTGTCTTGTACTGCTGTTACGGATGTTCATGGGACCCAATGGATGTCAGAACTGAAGTGGATGGGGGATCTTGCAGAGTCACGGCTCATTACGGATGGAAACGAACTTGCTAGACGACGGACGGAAGAAGACGACGGCCTCGGGACAAGTGGTCCCGCCCTGAATACTAACGACCTATACTTGTGCTCCGAGTCTGTGAATGCCTTCCAAGGAGCCCTAGGGGGCGTCTGCGAGGGAGTGGATCTTGTTTTCAAGTCTGGTCCAATCCAGCGTGCATTCGTCTGCATTCGACCTCCCGGTCACCATTGTTCGGCTAACTTCCCTTCCGGCTTTTGCTGGATCAACAACGTTCATGTTGGAATTTCCCACGCAGCAACAACCCACGGTCTCACCCACGCTGCAATCCTTGACTTCGATCTTCACCATGGCGATGGTTCTCAGGACATCACATACGATCACAACTCCAAATTACTCAATAAAACACAAAAGGCCGACTTGGCCAGAGCCGATGCCACGAAATTCAAGGAATATGAAGACGCTCCCCCATATACCAAAGCAGCAATCGGCTATTACAGCTTGCATGATGTGAACTCTTTCCCTTGTGAGAATGGCGAGCGCGACAAAGTCATGGGTGCCAGCCTCTGCGTCGAAGCACACAATCAGTCCATCTGGAACGTTCATCTCCAAAAGTGGACCGATCTCGATGAGTTCTGGGATTTGTACCAGACGAAATACAACACGTTACTCACCAAAGCCCGCTCATTTCTTCGCGAACGCACAATGGAACTCAACCAAGAACGAGAAGAGAATCCGAGTGCTCCACTGCCCAAAGCGGCAATCTTTATCTCTGCCGGTTTTGATGCCAGCGAGTGGGAAGGCAATGGCATGCAACGCCACAGCGTGAAGGTGCCGACTGAGTTCTACGCCAAGTTTACTGCGGATGTCGTCCGCATGTCACAAGAGGAAGGCCTCGGTGTGGAAGGGCGCGTCATCAGCGTTCTCGAGGGCGGCTACAGTGACCGCGCGTTATCCTCCGGTGTGCTCAGTCATCTGTCAGGTCTGAGTGGGAACTCAGAGTTCAAAAGTGAGTGGTGGTCTCAGAATAATCTGAGGGAATTGGATGCCATCTTGGCTCCAACGCCCAGCAAAGGGCGCAAGAAAAGTGCAGCCACCTACCTGACAGCGACCAAGTCCTTCGCAGCGAAGGTTGTCGCCCCCGGGAGAGACCGGAGATCCACCGGGGACCTCGATACCAACATCGTCGCCTCCCCTTTGCCAGAAGTGAGCTGGGCAGTGGCCACCGGGGAGCTCTCGAAGCTCATCATCCCCGATGGTCGCCAGACCCTGAGCTGTCGGCCGGCGGAGTTGAACCGCCAGCGACGAGAGCAGAGCGCCCAGGATAGGGGTCTCGACCTCATCATCCCCGCCGAGAAGGGGCGCCAGCTGCGCGCACGCAAGCCCAAGGAGGCGACCCCTGTGCCCACCACCCCCCGCCCTGCCACCCCACGACGCCAGGCCCGCAAGGGCCTGAAGACCCCAAAGACCACCACTGCGGCCACGACCCTCCCTGCTGCCTCGCGCGAGGCCTCCCCGTCTGTGGGTGCCTCCCGTCGGAAGAGCACCAGTCTGACGCGCGCGGAAACTCCACATCGGGGCGTCAGTCCCCTGAACCTCCCACCAGTTCCACAGATTCCAACGTCCGTGGAGGGGGTCAGGGGCGGCCCCCGGATAATCCTCAACATGCCGGCGCGGGAGCCCGGTCGTGGCCGCAAGTTGTCCGGCGGTGCGGTTGACCACCACCGCCGTGGTCGAAGCTCAAAGTCCCCCAAGAAGGGGAAGAAGAAGGAGAAGCGTGGGAGTAACTCCGGCGGAAGCTCGACTGCTTCCGCCGGCAGTTCTCCCGTAATCGCGGCAAAGGATGCCGTGATGGAGGATGCTTAGGTGGCAGGCATGATCTTTGTTTCTTTTCATTTTTTTTACACATTAGTTCGATACCCCGACTGACTTTTGTAGAATTCATTGTTCGATTTTTCTAAATTTCTGTGGTCATTAGTGTAGACTGTGTAGACCATCACGGTAGATGACGATTTTAAGATAAAGAGCTCTTTCTCTTCCACTATACCTCTACCCTAGTTTATCTTGACCTGGATTTGCTGGACGAATCTTATAGCAAGGTCAGTGACTACCCATATCCGTCGCCCGGTGAAATGTCGTCTGGTTTCCCTGTATCTCCTCACTTCCCGATGCAAACTATTGTATGATCATACGGAGTTATTAACAGATAAAATAAATGGCAGAAAAAACAACACATACTGTAGATCAAACACTCTTCAGGACGCTATATATGAGTCAACCGTCAATGAGTTGAGCGCAATATCACAGGCCAACTCCCCATCGTACTGGTCCCTAACAACCCACAAAGCCACCTGATACCACCCTCTTTCCATATATCATTGCAGTCGTAAAAATGTTAGTATTCAGGATATCAGCCAGCAGCTTCCCAATCAAGGAAAGCCGAAGGATGGCCATCATCTCCGACGAGAATATTATGAACTTTAAAGTCACCATAGGTGAAAGTAATCCGATGAGAGTATTTGTAGATTTTATTATTTGCTTGTGTTAAGGCTTAGGTATACTCTGTAGTTAAGTCGAAGCTATACCGGGAGGCAGAACTTAAGAGATAATTGTCAAGCTCTTCTTTATCAGTAAACGGACCTATTATATAGTTAGGCACTCTTGAACTTCGTAACGAGGTACCCAAAACCGAGCAAATATTTTGGGTATAAGGCGAAAACCAAGTACGTATAAAGGTGACGCATTCTTTCAGCTTAAAAAGTCACGGTTCTCTAGTTCAACATATCGAAGGTCAGCTAAGTTCTCAAGTGTTCTAGGCAATCTCGTTATCAATATCGAGAAAACGCGATTAAAGGGCGCGTAAGGGTGCTCCCCATAAGACAAATCTCTTGAAACAGGCATTCCGGCAGCTCGCGCTATTTTCATCGCGGCGGCCTCCTCTAAACTCGTCCAATCTATCCACTTAAGACCAAACCAAATGGCAATTGTACAATACTTATATTCAATAGTATATTGAACCACGAATAGTACCAGCCAGAAAATCGATATAATATTTCATAGAATAAACCGTACACTCTGCGTCTTATTTTGCACGGAAGAGCTGGGATTTCAGGTGTCGTTTAGCATATTGTTGACCGCATCGGTCGAGGCCAAGTGAAATTGGTTGCAAGAAGGACGGTATCCATAATCGGTTCATTGACACGACAGGGGGAGGGAGGGGGGTTGATACTATGGTAAGAGGTTTCTTGCGAGGGGTGCTTCAGTGATGATAGTGCAGTGCTGATGGAGCATACAGGTACGGGGGACAAAGGGTGGGGGGGGGGGTTATTACACGCTGGTGGGAACGTTACGTCTTCCAAAAATATTATTTTAATTACCTCACCGGTCTACCATTCCAAGATTCCCTTCTCATGTTTAGATACAGAGAGGTTGGGAAGGAACAATCTATATACTATAGTTCCAAGTGATATATAGGGCTTGGTAAGATCTTGTGGATGGAACCCCAAACATACATTAGTTCTTCGTGAAATAGCAGTGGTTCATGTGTTTACCTGGATTATAACCAGTTATAGTATGTATCATTTCATTTGAAGATATTTCTTTATCACTTGTGTGATCACTTTTATGATATCTTCGTGGTATACTGGTGCATGCAGCTTATGTTGGACCTCGTCGAATGACAAATAAAAGCACAATCTTCCATCAAATGGGCCTGTGGTTTAGGGGTATAATACCCGCTTCGCACTACAACAGTGACTTGCGGGGGGTCCCGGGTTCAATTCCCGGCGGGTCCATTCTTTTTTTGTTTTGTTTTGTTTTTGCTTGTTATCTATATCTTCGGTTTTTTTTTTTTCTTACTTTTTGTATTGTGTGTAAGTGGTGTTGGAATCCATTTATGTAAATATTATAATGGATTGTGTTCTCTTGCAAGTTGGGAATTTATGGTTTTTATGCAAAACATACGTCGATATATACAAGCCGTGTCGATATATATATTGTGTACCTATGTATGCCCTAAGATCTCTGCCGCAGCCACTGGCTTAACCCGATGAATTTCGAACCCACCCTCGTCTCTATCCTCGCCTTTCTGGGGCCACAAGATCTGTCGCGTCAAAATAGCTCGAATCATCATGTAGCACACAAAGAAGTACATCAATAGCAACGGTAGTACCGCCACGCACCCAACAATTTCAATAGGTTTGCAGGAGAATGCCTCGCCAATAGCAAAAGTAGCAGTAATCAAGGCAGTATTAGGGAAGACAAACGAGAACCAGGTCATTGAAAAGACCATGCGACCGTGCCCAATCGCCGACCAATGGGCTGCGCTTGCAATAATGAAAAAAAATATGGCTAACCTAGAAAAGAGTTAGCTGAGTAGATAGAAACAACCAAGGAGCCGAACATACCCCCAAAGCCAAAGACATGAAAAATTAGTAACAATCTTCAACACATCGGCAGCCAGCTCCCCATTGCCCATAAAACCGGCCGGAAACGACCGCTTCGCCCCAGCCGCCATATTCACCAGCCCGGCAACCGTAAAACCGCTCGGTCCCACAGAGACAAACATACCAGGACGGATATTTTCCCTCGGCAGCTTCTGCGTCATCAGCCGGTAGATGAAGGCCGAGTAAACCATCAACGAAACCAAAAAACCAACTCCCTGGATAGTTGTGCCGCCAATAATAACCGGCAGAGACTGTGACGGTTCCAGCTTCGCGCTGAGGATCCCAGCATGCGGGCCAATGATGAGCATCGGGTAAGCAGGGAAAATCCAGATAGGAGTCATCTGCGCGATGGTGAATGTCTGCGTCGACCAAAGGAGGAGGTAGATGCCGGCCGAGAACATCACCGCTAGAGTGGCATCAATCCAAAACAGAATACAGACTGCGCGCATCAACCACGGACCCGTATTTTCGGGCCCGTATTGCGATACGTTGATTAGGATTGTACCGAAGGATACTATCGACGCGGGCACAAAGAGAGACTCTGTTGGGTGCTTGAGCGACGCCTTAAACGTATATGGATAATGATAGAACCGAACAAGCAGGAGAGCCCAGATGATCAGATATAAAGCGATATTAACTAGGAAGACAACGACCCCAATGGTATCCAAGCCCTTGAATCGAAATGGAACTGGTCTTCGTTAGCCATGTTCAACCAAACAGAATGAGATCGACCATGCAGACCTTGATACAAGACATTAGCTAGCCCACCCGTAGCCATAGTCAACGTAAAATACGCCCACGTAACATGACGAATGCGCTTCTTCCAGCTCAGCTCGCCAGAAACAGTGCGCTTGAGCCCAAACAGGCCCAGTCCGTTATGCTCTCGACACGCAGCGACTTCCTTATCTGGTTTTGTTTTCACAGTAGCCCGCGAAGAGGCTCGCTGCAGTGCAGCATCCAAGGCAGACGAATGAGCTTCGCGAACTCCGCCGGCGGGGCTTTCTTCAACGGCCCCGAGGACTGAGAGCGCCCGCTCGGCATCTTCTATCGTTGGAGTTCGGTACCCGTCTTCGCCGGGAATTCGCATATGCCGGGGTAGGTCGGATTCAGTGGCCATCACTGGATGCTGCGATTTGACGTAACAAGTGCACACAAGGCTGCATACAAGGGTGGATAGCGTGAGCTTTCCCCCTCTCGTTCGGGATTTCTATTGTGCTGCTTGCTTGCGGATGATGACATGAGCGGTGGTAGAGGTGGTACCACAAAAAGCTAAGATGCTAGCATGGAAAAAAATAATGTACAATTTTGGGTTTCTATTGAAGCCCTTTGATTAATAGCGATACCGGCTGAAGATTTCCGTAGAGCATAATAGACGGGTCGTTGGGGTCGCGGAATCGACGGGGACTAATGTGGGGACCGATGGCAAGAAATCTACCAGTGGCAATGGCGAATAGACTATTGATATTCCAGTACATACAACGTTGTAAATAGCTGAGGGTTTTGGGTGCATCGATGGCATCAATGTCGTTAAATCCCATCGTCGCCCCTCGAATATCAAATGCTGGTTCTCCGCCACAGACGAGACGAGGTTACTTGTTGGGTTCACCTTTGAGAATCGGCACGCATCCGAGGCCACTGGACGGGACGCTTTAGTCTAAATTGCTAATATACGGGGACAAATCATGTTTGAAAAATGTTATTGTTTCGATTGTCTCCATTGGGTTGCTTTCGAGGGATGAACAGTGTAGACGAATAGTTACGTGGATTCTCGAAAATATCGGGAATATTTTCGAGATGGTTCAAAGATCTAAGCTTTGTTACAGGTGGAGCAACCTACTTCAACCTATCTTCCGATTTGTTAACGTGCAATCCATATTCATACCTCTAAGCCACTTTTATACTATAAAGACAAATCAGGCAATAGGGCTTAGGGCTCATTGCTATGCCCGTGAAACAGGGAAAGCCGAGGCATTTGTTTGGTCTCCACTTGTCTAGCAGATAGATGTTGTAGTTGCTCTCACCAGCTGTTCTATCACATCGTGGAACCTTTTTCTCCCCAAATTTATAAATCTGTTTCAGTCTATTATACCCAATCTTAACCATGCCGGAAACGACAGACACTCGCAGATCGGTGCTCATCACAGGGTAAGTGACAAGCAACCTCGGACAGATAACAACAACCGACTCTGATAAATACCGTAGATGCTCCCCCGGTGGAATTGGCAACTCCCTTGCGCGCGAGTTCAACCGAAATGGACTGCGCGTGCTGGCTACCGCGCGCGATGCGGCGACTATCTCTGATCTGGCAGACCTCGGTATTGAAACCTTGAGCCTTACAGTTGATGACCCGGAGAACGTGAAATTGTGTTTTGCGGATGTCGAAAAGAGACTCGGAGACAAAGGTCTTGATTATCTCGTTAATAACGCGTGAGTAGCGTTTGGAATGTTACCCGTGGATGGTACATCTGGCTAATATCCAATAGTGGTCGGAGTATGTAACCTCGCTGTCGCGGGGCTTCCGACGTCAATTATTTGGAATAGGTACTGATTGCTGCAGATTACACCGTTCCTGCAATGGAAGTAGAGCTTGCAGAGGTTCGCCAAACGTTTGAGACCAACCTTTTCGCGGTCATTGCTATGTGCCAGACATTCCTGCCCTTGCTTATCAAGGCGAAGGGTACCATCGTGCAGATCGGATCTGTCGCCGGGGTAAGTTTGAGATACGTCCATCTTTGCAGATCCCATCTCACTGACAATGACTAGATCATTCCATATGTATTCGGCTCTGTCTACAACGCCTCTAAAGCAGCACTGCACTCGTTCAGTGACACGCTTCGCGTGGAGCTGGCTCCATTCGGGTTCGTTAGATATAGCCCCCAAATTTCAACTTCGTTAGGTTGTGTTTTCTAACAAGGATCAACAGCGTTCATGTCACAACCATCGTTACCGGCGGTGTTCAATCGCGTATTGCGCGTACCGACCGTTCTCTGCAGCCGGGTTCCTTGTATTCTCCTATCGAGAGCGAGTATCTTACCCGTGTGAAGCATAGCCAGCACAACGCTATGCCCAATGATGCCTATGCTCGCAGTGTCGTTTCTCAAGTGTTGTATGGTTCAGCTCCATGGCGCTGGTTGTGGCCGTGGGCTCGCGGTCGCAAGAATTGGATCTGGGAGGGTCGTGCTAGCTGGTTGATCTGGATGCTGTCGGGTGGCTGGGCTTGGTCGGGACTGTTTGGTCGGGTTATGACTAAAATGTTCAAACTATGGAAGATTAAAAATGCGCCGGGCAAATAAGGGGAGGGATCTTGGGTTTGAGGTATGAGTTTAGTGAATATAATATACATATCTGTAATAATACAGAAATTTATTGGACAAGATCCTTTTAAATATATAGATATATCTAGATATATATCTATATATGTAAATATCTGGAAGTACCGACTTTAATAGCCATGTTCCGTTATATTCGCGTTGTCCCCGAACCCATGCTGAGTCAGGTCAGTAACGATCGCTGGTTGGCTACAGCACCCGATTTTACCGCAATGCAAGGTCACCCCGAAGTGAAAAAGAAAGCTGTTCTCCCGGTCCCTTACCAACTATCTAAACGGGCTTTATACCTCCGCCCTGCTACAAATTCCCCCTCTCCTCTCTCATCCTAAGTCATCATGTTCAAGCTTGCTCGCGGTAGACCCGTTGCGGCGGCCTTCAAGGCTGCGACAGTGAGTTATATCTGAATTCGATCGGGTCGCGCTTTTATGTGATTGAGCTGACTTTGGCCATGAACAATAGCAACCCTCCATCCAGAGCAGACTCGCTTTGCAGAAGCGAAACCTTTCCATCCACGAGTACCTCTCCGCAAGGCTCCTCAAGTCGGTACGTGAACCCGCGTTTCACCCTTCGGTCGCCCGAAAAAAAAAAGGGAACTCGGGATCACTGATCAACAATCTAGTACGGTGTCGGTGTCCCCAAGGGTGAAGTCGCCAACAATGCCGAAGAGGCCGAGGCTATTGCCAAGTCCATCGGTAAGAAAATCCTACTGATATTTCCCCTTGAAACGCGCTCGCTGAACATTACATTTCAGGTGGTGGTGATCTCGTTATCAAGGCCCAGGTTCTCGCCGGTGGCCGTGGTAAGGGTCAGTTCGACAATGGTCTCAAGGGTGGTGTCCGCGTGATCTACTCGTGAGTTGAATCAATCCGACAACATTTCGGGAACAATGAAGCTGATAGATATCTTTGCAGTCCCACCGAGGCCAAGATGTTCGCTGGCCAGATGATCGGTCACAAGCTCGTTACCAAACAGACCGGAGCTGGCGGCCGTATCTGTAACTCGGTCTACATTTGCGAGCGCAAGTTCGCCCGCCGTGAATTCTACCTCGCTGTCCTCCTTGACCGTACCACCCGTGGTCCCGTCATCGTCTCATCCTCCCAGGGTGGTATGGATATCGAGGCTGTCGCCAAGGATAGCCCCGATGCCATCATCACCACCCCCATCGATATCCATGTCGGTGTGACTGACGAGATCGCCCGCACCATCGCCACCGACCTTGGATTCTCCGAGCAGTGCATCGAGGAGGCCAAGTCTACCATCCAGAACCTCTACAAGTGCTTCATGGAGCGCGATGTTACCCAGCTCGAGATCAACCCCCTGTCTGAGACCTCCGACCACCAGGTTTTGGCCATGGACGCTAAGCTTGGATTCGACGACAACGCCGAGTTCCGTCAGAAGGAGGCTTTCTCGTGGCGCGATGTTTCCCAGGAGGATGCCGATGAGGTCAAGGCCGCTGAGTAGGTTCCCTTGAAAGAGGAAAAAAACGGACCAAAAACAAAATTGACTAACTTTTTCTTTTTTCTAGGCACGGTCTCAACTTCATCAAGCTCGATGGTGACATCGGCTGCCTCGGTAAGGATTCTGTTGATACCCTTAAAGTTCACAATACTAATTCTTGCTTTTAGTCAACGGTGCCGGTCTCGCTATGGCCACCATGGATATCATCAAGCTTAACGGCGGTACCCCCGCTAACTTCCTCGATGTCGGCGGTGGTGCCACCCCCGCTGCCATCAAGAGCGCCTTCGAGCTGATCACCAGCGACCCCAAGGTGTCTGCCGTCTTCGTTAACATCTTTGGTGGTATCGTCCGCTGTGACGCCATTGCCCAGGGTTTGATCAACGTCGTGCAGGAGATGAACTTGCGCACCCCCATCATCGCCCGTCTGCAGGGTACCAACATGGAGCAGGCCCACAAGCTGGTATGATTACCGTCCCCATTCCCCCCCATTCTTTGCTACGGTGTAAACTAACCGAATCCCCTACTTTTCCAGATCAACGAGTCCGGCCTTAAGATCTTCTCCATTGAGGACCTCCAGAACGCCGCTGAGAAGTCCGTCCAGTTCTCCAAGGTCGTCAAGATGGCCCGCGACATCGACGTCGGTGTTGAGTTCACCCTCGGCATCTAAAGAGTGTTTACTCTGTTGGTTATAATGATAGAGAGGGTAGGGAGCATTTTCATTTGCCTTATTCCTGGGGCTAGCGAACCGAACCGAACCGCCGCAGTGACATCTTAGAGAGATCTTTGTAATGCTTTTGCGCCTGTTCCTGTGTCATTTATTTTCTTTTTGTCACTGTATTCTTGAGTGTTTCTATGACCTAGATCAGTTCCTAATCGGGATGTGTGAGAGATGATATCTGATCTCTCATTGTTTAGTGTGAAGTATTCCTTATAAAGTTCATTATATGTAGGGTAGATGCTTACTCCGAGCAAAGATGGCTTGTGTTAGTTAGATCACCCCCATTGATGCCTGATTGTACAGGTTTGTTTGACAGATTCAGGGTAACTATAAATACCCTGCTTCCCATACATTAAATGGAAATAAATTCCTCTTCCCCTCCCCGATCTCTATAGTAGAAGTTATAACAGCTTGGATTTGACCGTACCCAGATATTTCTTCTGTCTAATAAGCGATATTCCCCACTTGTAGGTCTATCAGTTTGGCGGAGCATCGGTAGTGTCCTAAGATCATGACATATATGGAGGCCTCTCCGCGACCTTTGAGCTTCTTTAGAGGCTTAGCAGAGCTTAGGGAATAATAAAATCCTATAATACTTCCATGATGGATATATAACAAAGAAGAAAAGCAGAAAACTGGGAGGTTCTAAGGGGTTTGTATAATGTTGAGCCTCCGGATGTCGCTTATGTACTGAAGTCCGCGGGTCACCTTCAGGGCTACCACCTTAAACCTCAGCCCGTTGCCTAGACGCAATCCTGGGCAACAAAAATCCTATCATTCAATAATGTTTTTTTTTTAGAAAATCTCTTCATTTATCTTAATATTTCATTCTATTTGATCCAATATGGACTCAACCACTCAACCCATTCTCGCGGTCTTCATGGCTCTCCGCGACAACTCAAGCCGGCGAGCAGCGTATGTCCCACATCCAAAGTTTAGAGTCGGCACTGACCCGCTAATACAAACAGGCTCAATGAAATCCTTGATAACCTAAGGCCTCATGAGATGCGAGAAGTGAAAAGCCGATTCGAAACGATGACATTCCAATGTGATTTACTCGGCAAACTGCCCCTTGAACTGGTGGCTATGTTAGTAAAGTACTTGAACCTAGCCGACCTTGTTTTCCTTCGAAGGGTATGCCATCGTCTGTTGGGATACTTGTGACGTATATTGACATGTTTATATTGACAAAGGTCTCCAAACGATGGCATGTATTGCTCTCTTCACCTATCGTCGTTACTGCTGCAATCAGATATCACATGGGGAAAAGTGTCATCAAGCCCAATTTTACCCCGGCTGATTTGAATGCGCTGATTAAAAAACGAATTCGAGTGGAAAGGGGCTTGCCTGCTGTCGTGGTTAAAGTCCCTTATGACTCGTCTCCCAATATAGACGACGCAGTAAACAGAGACGCCATGAGCTGTTTCAACGGAGTATGCGCGTGGATTGAAAAATCCACAGATCGGACTACTATCTTCGTGGTGAACCTACCAACCGGCGAAAACAGAACCCTCACAACGGCAAATCGAGAAGAATTTACTCATGTCCAGGTCTCGGACATTTTGATCTCAGCGACTTCTGTTCGGGGGTATGTAACCAGGAAGGCAGTCTCACTTTGTTGAATGCACTTCTGACTGGACACGATAGGTATTGTCATGTCTGGAACATGCGTAACCAACAGTACAAGTTCTTTCGCATCCCTTCGTTGCGATTTGGGCATTACATATCTATCGGATCAAAAGTAATGTTGAGCTACGCGGATTCCGTAGTCCACTTCTGCTTCGACTCTGGAGTCGCCCGTTCTGTCCAAATCGGGCCGCTCATTCTTTTGCTATCATTAGATCCAGAGGAGGATGGATTCTCCGTCGTTTGCGTCCGCAGAAAAGATGGCAACAATATTCAAATATGGGAATATGCTGGCTTGTTCTGGGAGGCGCATCATTTGCAAACCCAGAAGTTCTCTGTCCATGATCATACGTTTATTTGTATCTGGGAGCATTATCAAGAGCTTCCTTTCAGACATGACGAATTATGGGGGTCTAAATACACACCAGGAGACACCATAACAAAATACAGAGCGTGTCTGCGCCCCGGTCAAAGCTCTACTTTGCTGGGAAATTGTACGACTGAAGCTTACAGGAGAACTCTTTATCCTACAGATGATCCCCCTCTACGAGACGAGGTTGAGTCTGGTTCACTTTCTCTTTCACTCGAGGCAGATGATCGGATTACCGTGCATTTCCATGCCCCCGGGCCGAACTCCAAGAGTCCTCACGTCAACCTAGACTATTCAACCCAGGGTCGTGGCCTGATTTATTGTTTTGAGAACTCCCACCTCTCAGGGACGACAATATTGCGCATTGGCTTTGAATTCCCAGATCCTTCACATGTCCGCGATGCGAAAGCGTGTCGATTCGAATCCTCACACAGAGTGGTTTTTCCACATGAGCGGTTTTGCACCTCGGCTTTTGGGGACGGGGACTTTATTATATTCCCCGCGGATGGGAAAATCTGGATCTGGTGCTTTGATGAGACATGGCACCCCTCCGGTCTCCCTAATATGAGAATTGCAACTTGGTGATTTGATGGGTAAAAAGTGGGAATCCGCTGAAGAAGTGACTATATCAACTAGTCAGATATGTAACCCCTGTCAAACCCACCCGTGGACTAGTGGACCACTGCAGTCAATACAAGCGCTTTGTCAAGTAATACTGTATGAATAATATGTCGATACCCCGACAAGAATTAGGGCCATATGTATATGCAAGAGAAAATGCAAGAAGCAGTGTCAAAGAAGAGAATCTAATCAATACAAATTTCAGACTGTCTTTTGTCCGAGGGCCAGGGATAATTAAGCTAATAATATCGTGATAGTCATTGTTATTAGGGGGTAATTTAAGGTATAATAATAGTACTATGTAGAACTACAGTCTAACTCCAATCAGACATGGACCCTTTAAATCCGAATCTAAGAGTTAAAAATACCTCAAGACTCTTTATCTGAAATATATAGATATAGATATAGATATAGATATATATGTATGTGTTATAGTGTTATAGTGTTATAGTGTTATAGTCGAGAATTCAATTGGCAGAATCCAAGCCAATAGGGCTATGAGAGATAGTAAAACGTTAGATAATTAAAGTAAATAGCCCTATGACCCCTTTTTTCACATATATGTAATATCCATATCCTTTTTCTTTCATCCCTGTACTTCGTTCTCCGTACTCCGTACTTCGTATAACTTGTATAATTCACATCTGCAGATCCGATTGTCAACGCATTTCCGGCCCCCTTCCCCGCAGAGAGCCCTTTTTCTCAACCTTCCAGACACTTCGAGACTTTCTTCTTTTTTCTTCTTCTTCTCTCCCCCCCTGTTACTTTTATTTTTCGAGAAAAGAGCCCAATTTCTGCGCGATGACAGAAGTGTTGATTATTGGTTGATCTCCCACGTTCTTTCGGCACGAGCATAAACGGTCCATCGCGTCCGAATTCCACCCCTCACGATCCCGTCGCATCCACCATCGATTTTGTGCTATATATAAACCCACACCCCTCCGACATGAGTCGTCTTGCCGACCCTCCTTCTACTAGGATTTCATTTGCTGGGGTACCAGATGCCCCCGGCAGGACACGCAACATTCCTGTACTGTCATCGTCTGGTCAGCATTCGATGGATATCACCCCTCCGCCCACGGGCGCGCATGGCACTGACGACCGAATGACCGGAATCACCAATGGCGCTGAAGCTGGAAACAATTCTTTGAATGCTCCGAATCCGGCTATCGGCGCTGCGGCGGCAGCTCAGCAGCCAAAGGTCGTCCAGACTGCGTTCATTCACAAGCTCTACAAGTATGTTTTTTTTTTTTTTGGGTCTTCGCGTTTTGTCTTCATCGGCTTACAATTTTTGGAAACAGTATGCTAGAAGACCCCGGCATCCAACATCTCATCTCTTGGTCCGGTACAAACGATAGCTTCGTCATGTCGCCAACGTCGGAATTCTCCAAAGTCCTAGCGTGGGTGCTATCTTCTCTGCCAATAAACTCGTCCCTGACCCTCTCAGATCGTACTTCAAGCATACCAATATCTCCTCGTTCGTTCGGCAGCTGAATATGTATGGGTTTCACAAAGGTGAGTGTCTCGCAAGCTAGCTTTGATTGGGCGAATTCTGACCATTCTTGATTCTGCTAGTGAGCGACGTCTTTCACACCGGGTCCCCAGATTCTGCGCTCTGGGAATTTAAACATGGCAATGGGAACTTCAAAAGAGGCGATCTAGCTGGTCTACGAGAGATCAAGCGCCGTGCTTCGAGGCACGCTTTGATCCACCGCGATTCATTCCCTAGCCACAAGGCTCCTGCTTCGCAGCCTGGAACACCCGCTGAACCCGTAACTGATGCGACCGAACTAAGGTTCCAAAACATGGAGCACAACATATACGACCTGCTTGCTCGTGTGGCCCGGGCGGAAGAAGGCAATATCGCACTGAACTCGAGATGTCATGCTATGACCGACAGCCTGACAAAGTGCTACCAAGTATGTCCGCCGTCTATGTTAGTTCGGGGTGTATCGGTGCTAACCTGATCTTAGTGGACGCATTCTATTTCACGGTTTCTGCAAGCTGTTGTACCCGATAGGGAAAGCCCTCTACATCGCGATGGTATGTCAATATTGCCGCTTCCCTCATGGTGACACGCACTGACACTCCCCAGTCTCGAGCATGCAGAAAGAAGTTGAGAAACATATCGAATTCATGCGCGCTATCGAACCCCCTCACGAGAATCTCATGCCTCCACGGCAACATCATTACTTCGCCAACATGACTGAAGCCGGTCCACCTTTGTCCCCGCGCCAGATGCCCCAGGACGATGCCCGTCGACCGTCCGTGATGGACCATACATCTAGACCCACCAACATGATCCGGCCGCCCGTCCCTCCCCATCTCTCAGTATCCCCTCGCCGCTACGGCTCGATTGGCGGTGCCAATTCTGCCTCAGCATACGCTCGCCCACAACCTCCCGTTGCGCCGCCCCCACAGCAACCGATGCCTCATCCTCTCTCCGTATCAACATCCCCAGGGCCTAACCTGGCCCGCCGTCACACGTCTGCGGACATCCGACAGCACGGCTGGACCCCCTCGGCTGGCTCCCCCTACCCCCCTGGCAACCCCCCAAACGGCCCTTGGCCTTCATCACCAGGACACCGAACCCCGGTCTCTAGTGACCAGCAAGTCCGCGATGTCCTCGCCCAGTACGAAATGGGTGCTCCCCGTCGCCTTCAAGAACAATCCCGCCACCCCACCCCACCCACTGCCGAACCTTCACCGTCCCTGCTCGGTGTCGACAACGGCTGGACAATTGGCGGGTCAAGATTCCCTCAAGGCTCTTCGTTGCCCGCAACCCGTCGCTCGAGTATGGCGAGTAATGTGCATTCATTGCTCAATCCTGCTGATACTGCTGAAAGACCCGACGAGGATCAGCAGGCGATGGCAGAGGACCGTAAGCGGAAGCGGTTGGAATAAAATCCTAAATATTGGAAGATTCCCAGCATCCACCTTTCACTAATGGTGGCACTGCATTCTCCTACATTCTCCTTCTCTCATCAAGTCCCTATACCACCGACAAGCTTTGGCACTCCCTTCTACTTCTCCCGCTCTTTTTGACCTGCATATGTACCATTGACCAGAGCAAAGGGTACTCATCTCCAGACATCTGAAGAATGTCCGCCGTTCCGATCTCAACCTTTTAATTGCGCCTGTAGATGTCACTTCCCCCTCATTTCTTCTCCTTCACTTTTCATCTTTTTTATTTTTGGATATTTAATTCTGGCGAACGATACCAATTCCGGCACCTGGCCCACTACTCTCCGGGCCCCCATCCTTCGTTTACACACATCATATCATATATACCCTTGGGTTGGGCGGAGCAAAAAAAACAACACACACATTGAACCTTGTGGCACCTAGAGCAAGAGACTGGAATTGAATTGTATTTTATATTTGCAGTTTGATTATATCAATTGGAATGATGTTTTTTTTCTCTGCAGCCTGTTTTGGTTGGGTATCTTGTTGGGGTGGCACATGGCACAGGATGACACTCAGCCGAGTTGCCATTTGGGTATGTATGCAGTCTTGGTCGTGTCTAGCCAAGGGACATTGCGCTGTAGTTTGTCGCTGGCAGAGTTCGGACCCCGGCAGGCAATCCCACCGTGGCGGCCTGGGTTCAACCCCAAGCACCTGAATCAACGGCCCGATTGCCGTGTCCGGCGCATCCAGAGCGACCAAGATCAAAGCCTAATCCACCCAAAAAGCCGGAGTGAAAGCTCGCGCAACGCTCATGTGCGTGGGAACATAGAATCGAATCTATCAGCCGCAAATCCTCACCTCTTCTTTCTCTTCTTCGCACGCTCAGCCAGAAGCTCATCAAGATAACTCGTCGCCTTCTTCCTGCCCTTTGAGCGCGCAGGAGCCGGCGCACCCTCACCCTCACCCTCCTCACCACCTTTATCTCCGGCCTCAGCAGCCGCAGCCGCAGCAGCAGGATGCACACCGCGACCCACCCCAGCCCCACCTTTCCTCTTATTCTTTTGTCTAGCAAGCATAGCCGACCGACCATCCTCTTCATCATACTCCTCTTCGACTTCGGCTTTCGCCACACTGGCCGAAGCAGACGCAGCCGCGGCCGTAGCAGCAGCAGCCGCGGCCTTCTGCTCGGCGGCGGCCTTCATAACGCGATTGTAGTTCTTGCCGAGGAGTTGTTTGCGCAGTTTATCGTTTGAGTCCAGCTCTGTGCGGTTCCAGCTTCCATCTGCTGCTTTCTGGGGGAGGGGGGCTCCGACGCCGAGACTGAGTTGGGGGATGTGGTTAGTGCTTGTAGGGTGTATCTTGTAGGGTATATTTTGTGGAATTGGGGGATGGTGGTAAGGAATATGTCTGGATTGTAGATAAACCGGAAAGGCTGGAGTAGCACTTACGTCTCTGGTACTGCGGTGAAGATTTCATCTTCTTCTCGTTGGAGCTCTTCGTCGGTCTTGGGGTTTGCTAGTTCTTCTGTTTGTTGCGGTAGCCATGAGGCTACGAGCCGTTGGCTGCGAGATAGGGCGACGTTGGCCCGGTTGAGGATTACGTCGGACTCGCTTTTAGAGAGCGACATTTTGGTTCCTTTGTGCTCAATGTCGAGTTATTGGCGGATTCGGGTCGGTCTTTGGCGGTTGGGATCTGCAGTGCCTTTTTTTTTTGCCGATAGGGCGGAGGCGGTAAGCGGCGATCTATAAAGATGAATGAGATGGACTTATTGCAGGTGAGAGATGTTTCAGTGCTAATTGATATAAATTAAGATAGAAGAAGTTATAGCCATGGAAATTTATGCTATCTATACATCGATTTTCTGGAATGTTCGACATTCAGATAAACTATGTTGTACAAGAGCAGAAAGAAAAAATCGAAATATTCTAGCTATTCTTTTGCTAGTATAGCTTGCTATGGTAGTGTGCTTGCTTGTTTAATCTCAGCACTATAACGCTACGTTCAAGCCTATCCAAGTCATGCCCCCCTCCTGTGTTTTCCCATCAAAAACCCCAAGGCTTATGAACCCCAAGCTGATATCACGATTCAACACCGCGAGCCACACAAACACAGGATCGTAGTCTCAGTGCTGTCGTTGGAAATGAGCTCTCGGCTTTAATTTAATCATCAGTTTTGGCTTGTCCCACAAAAAGAAAACCTCTTGGTCCATCCAGTCTTTTTCGGGCTGGTCCAATTCCATATCAAAGTTGAAGACCATGCGAGCGAGAATAATACGCATTTCGACATATGCCAGACTAAGAAAAAAAAGACATGAGCAAATAGCGAGTACGGATGATGAGTTCAGAACTTACTTGCGTCCAATACAATTCCTAGGACCGAAACTGAACGGTTGCATTGCAGTTTTACTGTCATTCGCAAAGCGAGGGTCGTCCAAATGACGCTCTGGGATAAACTTCTCTGCATCGGTAAAATTGGTAGAGGAGTGATTGGCAGCTAGTTGAGAGACGGAAACAATGGTCTATAAAAGGTGTAAGCGGTGGTTTGTAGCTTTGCAAGCAAGTTGGTTCTGGACTTACTCCCCCCGGCACCCAGTTTCTAGCAATTACATCACCTTGGGCATCGACAATGCGAGGTAATCCAATTGGAATAGGAGGATACACCCGAAGACCCTCAGTGAGGACGGCCAGACAATACTCCAGTTTATTGCAGGATTCCAAGGTAATCTCTTCTTCCTTTGTGAATGTTGATCGGATCTCATCTTGGAGCTTTGCTAGCACACGTGGGTTCCTCAGTAGCAGATAGGTCACTCCTGACAGCAAAGTAGCAGTGGTCTCCGAGCCGGCGATGATCAATGTACTGCCATTGGAGATCATTTCTGGGAAGCTGAGTCCTCTCTCGGTGTTTTGGTGCTTTAGAATGTTGCCGAAGAAATCAGGTCTTTCATTAGACTTGGTCATCCGACCCCGGACCTTCTCCTTAGTCAAGGCTACGTGTGTATTCCTCTGCTGGGTGATATGCTTTGGAGTGATGAATGGGATGATGTATTTCGATCCCGGGAGGCGCCGAGCCACATTCGAATAGGCGCCATACTTGGGCGTGCTCATAATGATAGATACCCATTGGTGGTATTCCGAATTCTTAAGACAGCCAAATGGCTCCCCGAAAGCCAGGTCTCCAATGATATCAAACGTTGTGAAGTTGTACCAGGCTAGCATGTCGACAGTATCTGTGCCAGCCTTGATATTCTCATGTAGGCGCTGTATCAAAAGATCAACATAGCCCTTTATTATAGGTTCCTGACCGCGGAGTGAGCTATCAGAGAATGCGTGCGACAACAAACGTCGGAATCGGGAATGGTCGGCGTCATTGGATTCGATGATTCCAGGAGCTCCTCCAGCGGTTGGCGTGTAGAATCGGTAATCTTTGGGCTTCTGGCCATGGCCAACACGTGTGCCATAGATTTCCTTCCAGGCCTCGCCGTCTGTAAAAGAAAGCTCATCGGGGGCAATTCGAACTACGTTGCCGTACTGTTGATGCAATGCTTTCGTCTTTTGTACAATTCGGCCCGACAGGATCATGCGGATATAAGGTAGACGCGTGGCTGCCATGGATTTTGGTCCAGGATACTTGGCCAGAGGGTGAAAGTAGACATTATAAAGTAGGAGGCCGATAAGGTAAAGTGGGATCTATTTGGAAGTATGTCCTTGGTTAGTCAAACTTCATTGAAACAATCCGACATAACA
This sequence comes from Penicillium hordei, assembly GCF_028827395.1. Lineage (NCBI taxonomy): Eukaryota > Fungi > Ascomycota > Eurotiomycetes > Eurotiales > Aspergillaceae > Penicillium > Penicillium hordei. The sequence continues at coordinate 7,273,578 of NW_026623142.1, forward strand.
ATGTGCACATACCAATGCCAAGCTCAGCTTCAATAAAGTGAGAATGGCATTTGGGAAGTCTTGAATGCTCGAAAGCGCCAAAAGACTAGGAATGGTAGCCATGATCAAGGGCTATCAGGCGTAAGATCTGAAAATATTCAGTTTCAACATACTACGCGACATTTTGAGGATATTTATACTCCTCCTTGTTCCCCTCCCCGTTACGACATAAAAAGAATAATGCCTCAAAATACGTTCATTATAATGAGCTATGAATTGAGACCCCGCCCACGGACATATCCCTGTTTGAAAAGGGCCTGGGCGCCTGTGCATGATTCCACAACCTGACTTTGGTCCAAATAGATAACTTGGGATTTTGATCTAAGAGGCTTCTCCCCTGTTTGAGGAACTGCGACTTGACATCCACCTAGATACTTACAAGACATAGTTCAGACATCTTGAACAAGAATCAAGCGTTGAAGTCATGTGGGAATATGTTAGATACGTCAGCTAATGTACGGAGTATTTAGTACATATGTACGTTGTACGTAGCGCCGACAGGCTCTATGTATAGCAAGCGCTTTTATGCAGGTATTAAAATATGAAATTCTGCACCGGAAACACATGAAACACAACCTGGTTTTATGCAACAACATAAAAGCTCTAGAAATGTGTTCACTTGGGGATCAAAATAGCCATAGTCTACGATGTCCATATTGGACAATTGTCCGACCTCACATATGATGGTAATATCTGACATATTCTCGAGTAATCTTCAAGTGTATTTCAAGCAAGCTGGGCTAATCAGATCAACAATTATATTATTATCAAGATAATTATAAATATGGTACCATGTATGTGTTGTACATGTCTTCTCCATCTAATGTGTGTCCTCTGCATCCATGTGGTAACTCATATGACTTTCCTATTGCTCTGGGCCAGTGGGAGAGAGCCGCGAATCGTGTGCATGGAGAATATCTTGCAGTGTCTTCTGCATGGTTTTGAGCAGATGATCGCGAGCGTCAATATATGAAAGCCATTCCGCTGAAGAGTCGAAGCTTATCATTCCCTGGTAAGGAAGTATCTTAAAGGCAGTGCGAAGGGCCTGCGAGAATCTCAAGGTTAGCACACCAATTGAATAACCACAAGTATTTACTGACCTCATTGAAGACTTTGTGTGTTTGAACCAAGTCCTTGGCAACTTCATTTCCTCTGCTTTCCACATTTTGTGGTTTGATTTTCACCCACGAATCCAAGATAACGTGATTTTCCTCCTGTTCTACATTGCTTCCCAAGAGACAGGCGGCCAGTGGGTTGACCTGGGTCTTTTGTATCATACCATGAGGCATGCTTGCGCGGACCGATCCGAAGTTGTAGGCTATGATATAGTTTTTGGACATGGAATAATCGGGATCCCTTTCGGCAATCTCCCCGGATTGGAATTTGATGGTCGTATAGCCAAATGGTTTCACGGCCAGACTGAAGGAAAGACATTGCAGCAAGAGTGTTTTGATAAGAGCCTCATTTTTGGAATTGGTATTCAGGCTGCCGCAACTAAAAGAGACCCTTTACCGAACGCCTTGTCTGCAGGGATGATTTGGGCTGCGATCAAGCTTTTGATAATTCGGTTAATTTCCGGGGTCGCTGTATGGTATACCTTGGACAGACAGATGTTTGAGACTGGATCCCCGAATGCCGGAAGTTCACCTCCCTTATGCAACCTTTGTCGAATGGCCCCAAAGGTATTGATGATAGCTACATGGTAGCCCGACTCGTTGACAGAACGAATGAATGATTCACCCAGGCTGGATCTGGATCTGGCGAAGAAAGCATGTTTGAAAAAAGGTTGGCGTTCCAGCCAAGGCTCGCAAGGATCAGCATTGGGTCCAGACATTGGAAAATAATTCCCAGAGCAACCATCTTGCCAAAACATGGATCCATAATCAAATCGACGAGAGCGTGGCCAAGGGTGGTGAGTTCTTCCTGTTCATCTAATAGTTGCAATCCCTTCAGATCATCCACTGCAGCACGAACATTGATTTCACGAGGCGGCTTATAAGTTTGCGCGAAAAGTTCTGCGATTGAAATGGACGTTCCAGAGGTCGCGCGCTTAACATGCAAACAGGCTGGCTCGAGATTTGAATGAGAGGTCGTATCCATTGTAGGTGTAGTAACCGCAAGGGAATCAAAACAATTTTTAGCACCAAGAAAGTAGTACTCTCCAGCCTGGAATCTGCTTGCACGCTCTGCCCGCTGCGAGGCGACAGTTTCACTAACCTAGTCCATACCCCATCCCTGCTTTGCTGAACTGTTGTTCATTGCCTTGCCAGAGTCAACGATGTATTTCACGTCTGGAAGTGTGAAATTGTTGCTTTCTCTTGAAATGATAAGTCTTCAGCAACCGGGAGGAATTCCAAGGTGAATTTCGGCATTTTCTTCTGTTGCCGTTTTTGAATGCAAGTGAATTATTCTAAACCGATCCTTATCTGCAAAGTCGACCCCCAGCTTTGGGCCAAAGGCTCTGATCTGCTTTATGACTGCCTTAGCGTGTGAACACGTTGGGACGAGGACATGGATGGAGCCTGTTTTTGTTGTAGATAAGAGCGAGAGAAGAGTCGCAGAAATCAACCCGCAAGGTACGACCTCTTTCCCAAGCCTGTTGATTTTTACGGTTTCCGATTTTCCAAACAATGTAAAATGACTGTCCAGGAAGGTTTGAGTCGGCTTGTCTTTATGAAGGAGAGGCTCTATAATCTCCAGTGTCAAAGAATGGGCGATGTTGCCCATTACTTCTTCGAGATAATATTTCTTCACGGGGAAGTCCCTAGGAATATTCACATGAGCAGGTAAAAGTGTGCCATCCGCCGTTTCGGTACCAAAATAGGAACAAAGACCATCGACATGAGTAAATGAGTCCATCAGAATGACCTTTGGTACAGATGTACCGATAGACTTGCGTTGTTCAACAAATCGTTTCAAGAGCATCATACCCACGTTGATATCGAGATCATGTGTCTGAGCCTCATCAATTATGATGTGGGAGAATTGCTCCAGGATCGAGGGTCCATCTTTCAATATTCTCAGCAAATCCTGCCTAGAGCAATACCTGATAGTTCCCCAAGGAAGACAAGCAATGTGATCGGGCGGCACCCTGTGGAAGGTAGTATCACCCGGTTTCTCAGATCTTTCGTGGGCCACTCTTTTTGCCGTCTTGACTGCATCTAATTCACTTAGCTGAACACAGAGCACCCTACAAGATACCGCGGTAGAATTAGTTATCGCATCTTCCAAGATAATTTGAGGAACCTGTGTGGTCTTCCCAGAGTCAAATTCTCCATCAATAATGCTGTATGTATGGCTGTTAATGGCACCCAATATTTGCTTCGTGAAAAGTCTCACGGGCAATTCAGGTTTTTTCTTTTGAAAGCTTGGAAATCTGGACTGCCGCAGGTGTCGGGCCTGTGCTTGAATCGCAGCCAGTTCGCTGTTCCTCGTGCTAAATTTGGACCATGGCGAGGAAGTCGTGATTGCAGTTCAACCTTCCTAGAGCCGTCCGCCCAAAGCATGTCTCGATTGGCATACTCAAGCACCTTTCTTGCATCTTTGATTGTAGACAATACATCACGTTGGATGGGTAGGTGTACAGTGGCGATCTGAGTGGAGATATATTGTTGCCGCTGGCTCAGCAGATTATCTGCCGGACTTGTGTTGGAAACGACTTTCTTGACAGCCGACTCAAGTAGGGGTGGAGGGTATGTGGAATACTGAGCACCCGTTATTAACCGTCCTTTGAGTGCAGACCGATTACCCGCAATGATAGGTCCTAGTAGGTGTAGCTTTCGATTGGATCGAAGTGGCCTGGTAGTTGAGCAGATTGTATGTATGTTTCGTGAGAATTGTGGGAACCTCGACTGGACGAGTCCCCAGTGCGGATTGGAGCAGGCTTCATTTCGAACAAAGAGACACCCTTTTTTGATGTTCCGGAGGTGAATACAGGCACTGGTGCCTGTTGCCATTATGCTCGGTGGCTCACGGCTCTAACGAAGGAGGTCCCGGGTAGGCGCGCGCATGGCACGGAGTAGCAGAGTAGCGGAATAGCGGAATAGCCTAGGGGCTTAGAGGGGGGAAAAGGAAAGGGCAGAAGCAAATTATGATCAACAATTCAGCTGCGTTGTGGAATTGACGGCTCGAAATAAAACTGCGCCCTTAGCTCCGAGCTTGGCAACAAACTGACCTACGAACTGATATGCAATCATCAAAATATCAATGATCCTCAAAGGTCAACATTCATACTATAAGGATTACGCTAATTACATCAATGTACATATTACAATAGTTTTGAATTCTTTCTTTTGGAACAGGGTATAAAATGTCGTGGCATCATTTGAAGGTCTTATTTTATGTACAGTCTATCTCAATCTCTATACCATATACTATGTCTGACGCGCTCTAGACATAGGTTCCCCGTTTTGTTCCAATGCAATATAACACAGGGTATAAAAAGAAAGAGAACATCAACCTAAAGAGCTCACACTGAAGCTTCCTTTTGATGTTTCACCCGCAACCTTTTCTCTGTTTTCATGAACTCCCGGATACCAACAGGGACATTGGCAAACAGGTCATTATCTTCACTCGGTGGGGTCCAATTTGCTTCGCTGCCACCACCATCATCATCCATGCTTCCACTGGCTGCGCGGACTTCTGCTCGAGGTGCCGAGCGCATGTCCTTCGTTCCCTTCTCAGGCCCGCCTTTAGCTTTGGCGGTTGCAATCCTGGATGCCCAATCTTCCATCTCATCCCGGAAGTCATCCCAGACACAGTGTACACATCCACTCATGCAGCAGTTGTCCGGTTCCTCGGGTTGTGGAGGAATGGGGACTCCGTTTATAGTTCTCCACATTGACTTCGGAGGAGCTTCACCAGGATTATAGCGTGAGGATCGGCCTGGACCGGCGAGACGAGTGCCAAATACGATCGCCATTTTCTCTTGGGGAGATTGCGGTGCGACGGTAGATGCCGGTGTCGATTTGGCCTCGGGCCGAGCGGGCGTCGGCCGCGATGTCGATGCACTACCATCGTACGGTGAGTCCGATTTCAATATCAATGAATAATATCCCGACAGAGGGTGGGATTGAGGAGTGTCCGCAATTTCCTCCAGGGAAGCTGGAGTGTTATCGGCATCGGGTTGGTCGGATTGGCCATGTCCGTTCATGCGCCGGGGGGTCGGAACCAGCACATATTGTCGATATGAAGCAAATGGAGGAAATGATTTGCCAGGGAAAGAGCGGAGCTGAGATACAGACCTCCGCAACGAGTGTCTTGTACCAGCCGAGAGACACTCCATGGTAGGGGTTGGAAAAAGACTAGATGTTCGTGCATTAACGAGGGGAGATTAAGTCATAGTGCAAACACTGCAAACAAGTGGACAATTGTTTATCTTCCCGAGGTCATCATCTGCGCGCCGGGCAAGACGAACACCCCACGCGACAATGGATTCTCCAGCAAAAAGACGGAAAATCAGCGAGACCACAGGGATTTCTGTGGCGCCAGAGCTTCCTCAAAATGACTCCCATCGGTCGAGAAGACCCTCCTTCCAGTCTCCAACGAGGGCTAGTCTCGCACGATCACATCCCGATCTATTAGAGCGCGCAATCAGCAGATCTCCTGCCCGACGACCAGCAAGCAAAGACAGCGCACAACAAGATCCTCGAAAATTTGGATTACGCGATCGCAAAGCGCTCCGACCCTCGCTCAATGCCTCCGCAAGTCCTCTCACTCGACCTCAAGGATCTGAAGCGCCCGAAAGTTCCCCCAACAGGCGCTCAAGTGGTGTACAAGCGTTCTCGAAACCCCCGCGCAGGATTTCAAGAAGGATTCTTCCAGGAGATTTTGTGTTTGGGTCCCCAATACCACAGCGAAAAAATCCCGAATCGAATACCCCCGAGCGTCAATTGGCATTGGAATTGGGCAGCGCCACAAGAGAAGCAGATGTGGATATGGGTCCGGACTCTAGTCTCATGGATGAAGATACCCTTGAACCCGATCTTCCCCCCACGCCAACACAACTAGGTCTGGAAAAGGCCCCGGATCGACCCAGAGGGATGTTGAGTAGCAGTCCTAGTAGGCGACAGGAGAAACGAGCAAAACGACAAACTGCCAATGCATTGCATGAAAGCCCACTCAAGGCAGTAAACTTCCAATCTCCTCCACCGGAGGATTTGGAGACAGCTTCAGACCAGGGTGGAGTTTCCGCGGCTGTTCGCGAGAAACGCAATTCGCGCGAGAAGAGCGCTGCGGACTTGCGACGGCTGAGAAACGAAGTTGAAGAACTGGAAACATGGACAAAGAAAATAGAGTCCGATCCAGACTTGAACAGCGGGACCAGAGGGCTCGACAAATTTCTGTGAGTTCCAAAGGTAACTTTGGCTTGAAAACTACTGACAGTCTCTAGGTCTTTACTCACATCGGAAGAGGCGAATCTTACAAGTCTCCCAGTCCCCAAAACAACCCCTAAATCAATATCGTCCCTCCTCGCCACTTTACTCCCGTTCTCTGCCAATATCCCTCGCCCAAAACGTGAATTATCGTCGCTACCAACAAATCCATTTGCCCTGCAAGAAGCCTCTCAATCACTGCCATACCTGACAGCCTTCGCACCCTTGGCCCTCAAGACCCGCACAACTCGGTCGTCACGTAGGGGAGAGCTGTTAGAAACACATACATTGACCTTTTCTCCTCCATCTCCATTCCCAGCAAGTCTATACAACGTGACTGTTGTCTACGAGACAAACCCGGAGACCCAGACTTTGACTTCCCTGTCAGTGCCTACTAGCAGCGACAGCAAAAAAAGAAAAGTCCCCGAAGCTCTGCGCCGATGGATTGATACCCGCTTAGAGAACCCTCTCTTGAAACTCGACGTGGCAACTTTATGCTGGGGTATCAACCGGTACTGGGAATCTGCAATCACTCGCGCTCGTTTGTGGGCACACATTGACCACAAGTATGGCCCTCGGGCCTCGCAGGGCAGAAAGGATACTACCCCGGAAAGCAAGCACGGCGTTATCACACATTCTGAACTGCGACGATTGGTCCCGCATTTGGATCGGAGTGCCATGGTCATCAAACCTAAATCATCTGATTCCAGCCCCCGAGTACTTTTGTCCAATACTTTGGTGCTGGATGAGTGGACCGGAGAGCCTCAACTGCGGCCTGAGATTAGCGTGTCGATCCCTGGGGTAGATAAGAAAATCGATCAGGAGACGAAGAAGCTTTTCCATGCTTTGCTACGTCAGGATGGCGCTTTGGTTACGCGGGGTGCGGAGGGTGGTATCCATGTTGATGCGGTGGTAAGGGCGACTGAAGGTGCTCTTGGTGCTTTGTTCGGTGGTCCTTGAAATTTTGATATCCCGGTGTGATTATCAGCATTAGGCGTTAGGGGTGGTTATTTAGCGTAGTTCTCTGAAGATACCCTAGCAGAGCTCAGACTGCAAATTTTAGTGCGTTCCTCCAAAGTGTGACTTGTGAAGTAACGACTTTGCTGTCGAGCTAAAATATAGGTATGTAGTCATAGCCACTGTATTCCGGTATATGTTCATAGAGAAGATACATGGAATTGCATGCTGTCGTTCCCACCTAACTGGTCCTCGGGGCAAACATATCCATAGTGAAGCTACAACATATACAATGAAATGAACTACAAAAGGCTTTCAATGCTTGTCGTCGCTGGAAGTCCAAGATTCAAGCCCTGGACTACCAGCCGGACAGCCACAAAAAGCATTGAGAGGTACAGGCAAAAAGCCTAGATTGAGAGAATTGGGCGGTTTTGAATTTCGAGAGATCTTCCGAGTTCTTTCTTTTAGAGACAAAAAGGAGTAAAGTTGGGGAGGGAGAGAGGGAATCAAGGAAGAGGCGCAACGCCATGCCACAGTACACTAATCCCCGATTCGAAAACCGACCCGATCATCATCATCAGCACGAGAAGGGAATTAACACATTTATTTCTTGGCAGCGGCCTCATCATCAGCCTTGGTCTTGGCACGCTTCTCGCGCATACCCTTGTAGCGGGCCTCAGCGCGGGCGTCACGGAGACGACGGTAAGCAGCCTCCTCGCCCTTGGGGAGCGAGTCGCGCTTGACCTCGGTAACGGCCTCAGCAGCGGTGGGGTTGGTGATGGGGAAGGTGGCCTCAACACGGGTGGCGATGCCGTCACGCTTGCCCTCAGCGACGGTGGCCTTGACGGCCTTGACTTCCTCAGCGGAGGAGTCGAGCTTCTTGAACTGACCGCTCTTGCGGGGGAAGAGGATCAGGCGAGCCTTGTAGTCCTGGAGACGGGCGACGTTGGCAACCAGAGACTCCTTGGAGTAGTTGGTGCGGCGGTGGTCAACTGAGATACCGACGGTGGGAGCAAGCTTCTTGGGGATACCAGCTTCCTAGAAAGCGCGAAAAAGAATCCGAGTCAGTAAGTTGTTTCTCCATATTGCCTCCACTTTCGATACGGCTCAATTTACCTTCAACTCAGCAATGGTGAAACCACGACCGGCACGAACGCGGCGGTTGTACTTGATGGTGGGGCATCGGACAACGGGACGCAGCTTGTCGACCGGACGGGGAGCAACGGCAGCCGCCTTAGCGATGCGGGCCTCACGACGACGGTGCTTCCGGCCGGGCTGTACGATTCATGTTAGTCGACCAAATTCATATCCTGGAAAGAAAATTTTTCCTCGATTCCAAGTCGCTTGCGATATCGTTCGGAATAAAAAAAAATCTCTAGGCGGGGGAATGTTGGATAGTCGTACCTGGTCGAAGTGCACACGGACACGACGCTGCCAGTCCTTGTGGAAGTCTATTCAAGAATTCGTTAATCACTGTTTCTTCAAGTCCGATTTCTCCATGGCTTCTGTCGGTTTGAAGCGATCACATAGAGGTGTAAAGCGACGGGTCACTCACGGTTCTTCTGAATCTGGTTGTTGTGCTTGATCGCCTATATATCCCACACACAATCGGTCAGTCAACCATTTCTTTCGTTCTTTTCGAGGCGTATTTCGATCCATCGATTTCTCTCAATCGCACAAGTCGAATCCTTCATTGTATCTTCCAAGCAGGGATAGGTAACGCACCATGGTGACGGATGGGGATCGAGCCGGGTGGTGGTCGTCGAGGGTTGCTGGTCAAATCCTCCTTCACGGCAGAAAATGAAGTTCCCATTTTTCGTGTGGCCGCCCGCTGACTGGCACACCGCCTCGCTTAGCGAGCCCTAACCAAACCGGATTCGGTAATCTGCCAGAGTTATTTTATTATTTTTTTTATTCTTTGGATTTTATGCTTTTGCTATGCTTTTGTTATGATATCAACTTAGGAAGCATGCAATTGTTTCAATGTTCAATGTTGACTGCGATCATGCTTGATTTTTTTTTTTTTTGGATGGATTCAATTGGTCCTATAGATTTCATATATTGCTTTCAATGTTGTAATTCGTTCTTGGTCTTCGAAGATTCTATACCTATTGTACATGGTTGTACCATTCCAAATTTATATCCCAAATTCCCATCGAGCAGCCAATTTAATAACGCCATATTCGAAGGGCTATGGATCACTGTCGCATGGCCTCTTCATACAAAAAAATCACCAAAAAAAAATCAGTCGCTAGTTTGAAAACACCACATTTGGCATGTCTTCATCATTCGTGAGGGTTCCATAATCGTAACAAGCAAAGCAGCGCTAGGTCATGAATCATATCAAAGTTGGTAGCACGAGTTTTTCAGCTTGTCGGGACATGCACTCAAGCATTGATCCCCAAGCCAATACCATTCGTAGCCCTGGACTTCTTCGCGGGGGCAACGTTTACGTCACTGCTTGCCTTGCGCTTGCCAGGACGAGATCGCTCCACACCGGGTTTCTGCACCTGGCCGAACAACTTTGTCTGAAGTAGCGTGCTACTCTTGGGGACAGCGGAGCGCATGTGCTGTGGGGAACCCATAGCCTCTTCCGCGGCTTCGGAGGCCGAGAGTGATACAGTACTATCACTATCATAGTGATCATTTCTTGGGTGCCCAATTGGGGTGAGGTACTGGGTCTTCGAGTGGTTCGGGGTGACGGGAACAGAGGTTGCAGAGTGTGTACCATAAGCGTGCGTCTGATTGGTGAGTTTATCGGCGTAGAGAAGAGCGGCGAGACCATCTGCATGTTCACCATGGCAGAGATTGTGTATCTCATTCTGAGTACCCGGCGACATGCTGCCGTAGTTGAAGATTTGGGAAAAGTGTTTGCGGTTGTCACCAATGCGGCGCTTCAGCATGAGGTTCTGCTCCTCAAGTTCCATAGACCGACTGGTAGCTTCATCGATGGCACGCTTCGCCTTTCGGAGTCTTCGGTCTAGAACGGTATTGAGTTCTTCTAATTCTTGCGAGCGCTGAACAGCCGAGAGATAATCGGAGTTCAAGGCAGACTGGGATTGCTTGGGCGTGACCGGATCCACAGGGTGCGAGCGACTGCGGTACTCGGCACTCTGAAGGATCTCAACTTCGCGCTTGGCTAGCTGGTGCTCCACCTCGGCGCGCTTGACGGCTTCATTGCTTGCGAAAGAGACCAAGCTGTTCTGCAGTTTGAAGTGCAACGCAGACATGCGTGACTCTCGGGCTACAGCTAAAAGGTCCTTGGCAATAGTGCGCAATTGGGTTTCGCTGGCGTTGTCGATTTCTTCCATAGTGGGCAAGTTCTCAGAGGCGCCGTAAGCATCGCACAACGACTTGTCCAGATCGGTGGGTTTCACCGACGAAGGGCTCAAGGAGCGCGAGTGTGAGCGAGAACGAAGTGGGGCCCCTGGGATCTGAGATGAGGGTGGAGGGGTCATATCTGATGATGACAAGGGCGGAGGTGAGAGGAACTTCTTATCCGACTCGGACGATGGGCGCTTAGCCATTGCGCTGAGCTCTGGCGACGGGGACAAAGTGGCCCGACGGACTGGAGTTGAGGGCACGATCTCTGCAGGTGCTCCCAGGGAGCTTTGTGAGTTGGTATTTTGAGACATGATGGATGTGTAGTTATTTGGTGATGTTGATATAATAATATCACTATGATAAGATCACGGGGGTTTAGCCGTGGGGAAACGGGTCCTCGCACTAATTTCTTATCAGCACCTTTATCGTAGAACAGATGATTGAAGAACAAAAGAATTATGCACATACCGGAGACTGATATCAACCAGGCTTTGGGCTTGGTCGATCGCACAGATGCTCAGACCAGGTATGTTGCCTAAGGAACCAAAATAGAAGATGGAAGGACTAGGGACGGAGCAAGGGGGTTAGGAATTTCAATTTCGAGCTAAGAAGACAATGACTTGGAGAAATTGGAGAATGAAAGAAGGGAGAATAATGGAGTTGAGCGAGACCTTAAGAGGAAGAGGTTACTCCAGCTTGAGTTATTGGGAGGGGCTGGGAGGCTGGGAACGGGGGAGTCTCAAGTACCCGTTCTGGGTTAGCCCATGTCCCAGCCCGGTCAATTATCTAAGAATATTAACCAATCAGAGGCCAGTACATGGTTCCATTAGACCTATTTAGGTTAGTCTGGCGATCACGGGACGCTCAGGGCAAGTAAACACCCGCGACCGGGCAAGCGCTGGGGGGTTGGGCAGGCAACCGATAAGCATCAAGATGTGTATACATGTATGATGTATGATATCATGGAGATGTTTTGATCTTGATGCTTTGTCTGTTTGAGCCTTTAAATACTCTGTGATCTAGAAATAAAGAAAACTATTCTTTGAACCTATGGAATTTGACTGAAATTGCCCTGTACATAACCATTGAATTACCTACAATTTATACAGAAACACTATATATCTACGTAGAGCAATTACGCCGGGCTTCTATGAAGCCAATAGGCAAGGGCACTGTCTACATAGTATGTACCACCTGAAGCAGTTGGTGCCAGCCCTCTTCAGCGGCAAAAGCAAGGACCAGTCAAGTCTTTGGAATTTCTACTAACAACTTTGGGTTTAAATAGAAGAAAAAGATTCAAGTATCTTGTATCAAATAGATACTGAGTATCCGAATAATGTTGGACCAAGATAAAATTGTTTACTCCTAGTACTATTTTCTGTAGACTCCCGTCTTAGTATACCGGCACATGCTCGTAGCCTGTATGCTAAATAATGGATTTGATGAAACGCGTTTTTCTGGCTTATTGTAATTGGCTTGAACACTACCCAAAAGAGAGCTTTGAGATCGTTGCTGTGTAGTTGTGCTGGATATATGTTTGTAATGTGCCATTGCTGTTTGATGTATATATCCGAGATGGAATAGGCCAACTATGGGTCAACTATGGGTTCAAATAACCATCAAATTGCAGCATATCCATGGGCTTTCATATTCAAAGAATATCACAAGACGTATTTAAATAATATTTATAGCAATATATGACATAGGATGATGGAAGATTTGCTTTATATCTGCCTTCATACAAACTATTACATGGATCGGGACTAAATTGATTGATGCCTGAGGCGACGACTGCGGGATTGTGAGACCTTGAAATGTAAACAATCCGCTTCGTCCGAAACATTTCTAGACCTCTAGTTCTTCATTCTTTAGCGCCAAAGACCACGATTTTGACAGGGCTAAAACTGCCACTGCGACTTTTCCCCGCTCTCCACATTCTTTGTCCCGCTCCTTATCATCGGACATGAGCATCCGAATTTCTTGACGTGCGACTTTCTCCCTGACCGAAGACCAACATTAATAACTGGAACGCCAATATGGAAGGACAACCTAAGACATCGACACGCCCTGCAAGTGGGATACCACGTCCTGCAAGCGGCATTCCACGACTTACTTCAAGATTGCCTTTACCCACGACTACCGCATCAAAATCGATCAAACCCTCACCTTCCCGAGACAGACTACGAGCCGATCCTGGTCTGGACGAAAGGAGGTTGCGAAGACCATCTTACAATACGCTCGTGAAAAAGCCATCTTCGCACCATTTGTCACCACCTAAGCCGCAGGATGACCCTATCCCGGCCCTCAAGCAAGACGATGTCCAAGGCGGGGAAGACGACACACATGTTCCAGAAGAGGCGGGCTCGACTGTTGGGGATGACGACACTGCATCAATTGCATCGGCCCAGGAATCGCGCGGTCGCCGTGGAATACGCCCATCTTTGTCCGAACGTACACTTGAGACGCTAGCGCAAATTCCACCATCACCGGCTTCGGTGAGAAGGCAGTCCAGCTTTTTCAATGGTGGCAGCCCGGTACGGTCGCCATCTCGCGCCCCGTCCAATGTTTCCAACGTGTCGAGACCGCCATCGAGGGGATCATCTTGCGCACCGTCTAGCAACGAGCTATATACACAGCCAGTTTCGAAGCTGCGTCTTCCCTCGAAGGCTCGTATGTCGACTACTGAATCTCTTTCTCCAGTCCGCGCCTCGGAGGACAGCGTGAGCCCATCAAGATTGAAGCGGCCGTCACTTAGACAAAGTATTGCACCGGGAGACGGTGCCCCTACGGACATCAGCTCGCCGCCCAAGAAAATTATACCTGAAAGACCAATTGGCAACAAGAATACACCAAAACCCTCGCTTATCCGCTCATCACCCGGCAAGGCCTCCACAAAGCCTGATAAATCAAACATGGGTCCCCCAGAAAGACCTCTTCAAGTTAAGAAAACAAGAAAAGCCCAAGCAGGGCAGGTGTCGACCCTACGCTCTCCCTCGACGGGTTCAAGATATGTGTCTGCTTCTTCCAATATGCCTGATGACCTGTCTCCGGAGAAACAAGCAGAACTTGAAGCTAGAAAAGTCTCAAAATCATCCAGTACCCTACGTGAGACTATAGCAAAGGCAAAGGCTGCCCGCAAGGCGATAGCGGCTGGAGATAAAAAGGAGAGCTTTGAAAAGCAGGTCTACCAGGCTTCACCAATCGATGCGACTCTTGATTCGTGGGCAGGCGGCGATGATGAGGATCCATTCGGCCAAATGCCCGTGGAGTCCAACTCTTTGGTGATGCGAAAGCGTTTACAGACAGCACGTGCGACCGGCCAGTTGAACATCGCGGCGTTTTCTTTAAAGGAAATTCCAAAAGAAGTGCTGGCGATGTATGACTATGACCCAGAGAACTCCGCGAACTGGTTCGAAAATGTTGATCTTGTCAAGTTTAATGCCGCGGACAATGAGCTGGAACAGATCTCAGATGCCACCTTCCCCGATATCAACCCCGAGGAGTTCGACCCTGATAGCGATGACCGAGGACTTCAATTCGGGGGCCTTGAAACGTTGGATCTCCATGGTAATATACTTAAGTCACTCCCAATGGGTCTTCGACGTCTGCAAAATTTACGCACGCTCAATCTGTCGAATAATTCTTTGGACATGGCCAATATCAAGATAATCGCAGAGATAAAGTCTCTGACCGATCTGAAACTTGCGAACAATCAACTGCAAGGGGAACTAACTCCAGTCATTGGTTGTCTTCCTAACTTGGAGTTTTTGGATCTGCGTGGGAATGCTCTCACCAAGCTTCCAGATGAGCTCGTTGGATTGAGTTCTCTGAGAACATTGGATGTTAGTGAGAACAAGTTCACTTCTTTGCCGTTCGAAATCCTTTGCAAACTTCCCCTGAAAACGCTCAATGCGCAGAAGAACAAGCTGGAAGGCACTTTGATACCGGCATCAGTAATCAAGTTGGAGACACTGCAGTTCCTGAATATCGCCAACAATGCTGTGGTGGTCTTCTCCGCGAATGACGTGCTTGAAATTCCTGATTTACATACTCTCCTGATCGGTGTCAATCGTATCACTCATCTCCCATGCGTGACTTCTTGGCAGTCATTATTAACGCTGTCTGCCGAGGAAAACAAAATTACAGACCTTCCACAAGGGTTTGTGGAGCTCAAGAACCTCAAGAAGGCCGATTTCACAGGAAATTCCCTCACGGTCTTGGATGAGAAGATTGGTTTAATGGAAAACCTTGCCTCTTTGCGGATTTCCAATAACCCGCTTCGTGAGCGCAGGCTTCTAAGAATGGACACGGACGATATCAAACAAGACTTGCGGAGCCGCTGTGAGCCTGATCCTCAGGACACAGATGACGAGGGCTCAGTGGCCACCCAATTCACTCTAGCGCCCGAGAGTCCCACGCTCGATGGCAGCTGGCAGATTAAGTCCGGTGGGATTCTTGATAAGTCTTATGCCGAAATGACCGACCTCAAGGTTGAACAGCTGGAGATGGTTCCATCGCTAGACATTCGATGTCTTTATTTGCAGCACAATGAGTTGAGCTGTTTCCCGGCCCGCGCCATTGAAATGCTCGCGCAGTCTCTGGTTGAGCTTGATCTCTCACACAACCCCTTGAATGGCGCTGACTTCTTGTCTTCCCCGCTTGAGTTGCCAAAGCTTCAGTCGCTGACTTTAAATGCGAGCGGCTTGACGTCATGGGAGCCTCTCTTGTCCAACCTGATAGTCCCATCTTTGACCTTCTTGGATGTATCGCACAATCGTTTGAAGGGACCACTTCCCCATCTGAGACAGACTTACCCAGAGCTCAAGACCCTTGTGGCCTCTGACAACCAGATCGCTAGTTTGGACTTCGAAGCCGTAAAAGGGCTGCAGGTCGTGGAGCTAAGCAACAACGACCTTGACTCGCTTCCCCCGAAGATTGGCCTGTTGGCTGCTGGACGCTCTTCTCAGAACTGGGGCAATGGGTCCGCCTTGAGACGGTTTGAGGTGGCCGGCAATCGATTCCGAGTACCTCGCTGGCAAGTAGTTGCCAAAGGAACTGATGCGATCTTGGAATTCTTGCGAGAGCGTATTCCCATTGCTGACCTGCCGGAATGGGAGCGGGAATACGAAGCTCCCGAAGAAGAGTTCTAAGTCATGAGATCTAGTTGGAGGACATCATTTAAAAAGGCTTGTATAATATCACCATGTTTGTTCTATGTACATATACATAATATCGCTGTCTATGCTTTTCCCGGGCTTTTGTCATCTTATCATCAGCTTCTTTGCAGCTTCGTGACAGATAATTACATTCAGTTTTTCTCAATGGATTTGCTGACCTCGTCAATCACCTTGAGCCACGTCTTCGACCATGTAGCGAACTTGTCTGCCGGTGCATCGTCCTTAACACCCGCAGCATCCCAGGGTGACGCGACTAACTCCACCGCTTGTGTAGCACACTTCCTCGTCTTCCGCAGATACTCAGCAGAGGTTTCGAAATTTGCCTCATACAACGCGCCAGCTGCCTCATCGACATCGTCCGGGATAGCTTGCAGATTCAGCATCAAGGACTCCAGCTTCTTGACACCAGACGGAGAAGCCAACGGCGTATTTCCGGCATTCTTCAACCGGTTGTTGATGATAGCTGGGTAGGCTTGAGCGATCGGCTTGAGGAAACGAAGGGTAGATTTCTTGTGTTCCTCGAGAGCAGCCGTCTCTTCTTCGTCATCCTCCTCCTCATCATCATCATCCTCGTTCTCGTCGTCATCTCCACCCTTCCCTTCATCACCGAGAATATTATCAAAGAAACCATCGTCCCCTTCTTCCGGATCCCAATCCTCGATTTCCTCAACCGCATCGCGAACTAGGTCCCTCCACTGCTCAACGCGGCGCATGACAAACCCAACAACCCCCTTATTCGCAACATCGGTCGTAGCATCACACGCATCCCAGACACGGCCTGTAGCGAGCATCACAGCATCCTTTTCGGATTTCGTCACGCCACTCTCCTTCCCTGTATCCTTCTTCTCCTGATCTTTCTTTTCTCCAACAAGCTTGACCTCCTGAACTAGTGCCGAAAGCTCCGTCAAAGCCGTCTTGACCAGAATCAAGACCTCGGAGTGAAACGCTTTGGTGTATTGCGCAGGTGTAACGAGAAGGGAAGCGGTCACGAGTGACGGCAATATGGACTCATTGAGCTCACGGAGCACGGTGCTGACAGCGGAGTGCGTAAAGGGCGAGGTAATGGCCAGCAGGGATAGTTTCGTGACGTGTGCTTTGAGCGCGCTCGCGGAGGCCGTTAGGAGGGGCAGAGCTTCGGCATCTTTTGCGGCTTCGGTTCCGGTTGTTGGGGGCGTGGTGAGGGCTATTTGGAATTGGCCGATGAGGGTTAGGGTTGTGCCGATGATGGGGGATAGTTGTTTGGACATTGTGAGAGTCGTGGGCTGGCCAGGGTTGGGTTGGAGGGGAGTGTAGTAGAGAAAAAATTTGGGCGGTTGGGTCTGATAATTATCGCGGGGCTGATTAGGGCTCTGCGGGGTCACCTGGAATTTCCATGTCAAAGCTGTTAGCTTGGGGCTGTTTAATTGGTCTGCTGTTTGATGATTATGATTTTGGTTCGCTATTCTTATTTTCCTCTCAGTCGAAAGATGATGATTGTTTATTACTAGCATGTACCAATACCCTTATAGCGGATCCCTCGTTTACCTTGAATTGCGTCGCGAGGAGCTCTCGACATGTCGAATTCTATCTAATAGCTATGCATGGCTTGTATTTGATGGAAACAATGCAGTACTGTAAAGCTGCCCTGCTCATTCTTCTTCAGTAAAACCAAGGGGGCTCCTGAGCGACCTGAGTAAGCGACCTCGATAGTCCCATCACGTGCCTCCTATTGTATATAGCACGGTGATAGTCTAATTGTGATATTTTGACGATCTAGATCGCGGTAAAAGGTAAAATGCTCTTGTTCAATTGATCAGATGTACCAATCTACAAGTAGCAGCCTTATTTCTGATCTGGGCTATAGAGGCCCACTGTACCCTTTGCCCTACAATATACATCGAAGCATATATTAAGACTCGCTAGTAGACAAGTAATGACACCCTGTGACATTAACTGAAATCCAAATTTCTAGTATAATACAAAGAATAATTCCCCTTAGCACGTAGTCTGCGTAAACTCCTTGTCGACTCTAATCTCAGTCAGGGGAATCTGATCCCCATCAGGATGATCAACAACCCTCGAACCCAACACATTGGTGTACATCTTCACCTTATCATAGTCCGGCCTAAACGAGGTATTTATTTGTGCCTGTTCTCCTACTGAGTTAGGATCATCTGGTAGGTGATAGAAAGAATGTCGTTTCGGATGCTTGTTGTGCTGCAGGATGGTGGAATTGGACTCCCCTGCTCCTGAAGGCTGAGTGACAGCGTCCGAATTCTTGGCAGTTGTCCTGTTTGTACTTTTGAAGAGAGCCATAACTCTACCGTGGATACCCAGCATGCGCGCTATGAAACGAAAAGCAGGGCGGATGGTGGGGAGGTTGGCCGAAACGATGCCGGCAGACATTTCGATCGCGGTCCAGCCAACCGTTGGGGCGAGAGTGTAGGAGGAATCAAGCGCAGTGTAGCTGAAGAGGACCGAGAAACGGTAGGCGGAGGCGAAGACCACGCTGTTGAAATTAGATTGACTGAGGGTCTTTTTGTTCTTGGAAATGTTAACGCTTACAAGAATCCCAAGCTAAAGGCAATTAAAACGGCTATCTTTTCCGAAATTCGAAGTTGAAGCTTCCATACTTGTGGGATCGGAAGGAGGAGAATAGCAAAATCGGTTGCGATCGTCGAGACGGCGTTGGCGACCCATGTGGCAACCTGGTTGATGCACCGCCCTGGGAGTTGGGGATACCATAGTTTTTGGACGGGGACGCAAATGAAGATGAAGAGAAAGGTTATACAGATAACCCAAAGGATAACAAAGATTCCAATGATGTATGCCCATGTCTTGAAGTAAGGAAAGCGGAAGATCCGGTAGTACATGAGCAGAATGCTCAGCTTGGTCCATACCAGGTTGAAGACGTAGAGAACTTCGGCCACAACAAGATATTTCGCGATCATGATCACGTTTTCCATGGGAAGGGTGCTTGCATGAAGTCCCATTCCCTTCTGAATCATGGCGAAGATGAACCCGACAACGATGAAGTTCCATAGCTTATGTTTGATCAGAAACTATGCGATTGTGATTCAATGGGGGGGGGGGGGGGGGGGAACGAATCGAACTGACCATAGAAAAGATAACCATATAGTCATCCCACCACAGCTTTTGCATCCGCTCATAACGGGCGAGTAGTCGAAGACATACTGACACGAAGGCCAACACCGTAACTGAGGCTGTAGTGGCTATAGACCATTGCTGTAGACTGTCCTGATTGCTCTCCATGAGGTTTGGCTTAGGAAGGTAAAAATAAAACCCTGCAAATGTTAGGGAATAAAATCTTATATACGGAGTATAGAGTACGAATACACGGCAGAGGTTCTGCACAGCAAAGTCCCATTGTGTGTCGAATACTCCGTATACGACTCGTAAAATTCCACTATTGGACATTTCATCGACAATGACAGGCTTGGCGTTTTGAGTCTGAACTTAGTTTGGTAGTTAGCCCCTGCCAGGTTAGGCATTTGCTCTCTACACTGATATCAATCCATATTATGTATCACTGACATTTATCACTGGCATTTATCACTGACATTTATCACTGATATGTATCACTTAGTTTGGACCAAATACTATGTATCAATAATATCCGTGGATATATCATTATGCACGGAATAAGGTAAACTTTTAAGGAACCGTTGAGTGCCGAATAAGTAACTTGCAGATCAGCACATAAAGTATAGTATCCACGTGGATGTAGGGGTTGTGAATAATTCATTTTAGGAAGGTTCTGACGAAAAGATACGAAAGGCCCACTTTATAGCAGTACACTAGTAAACAATGAAAATATGATACACATGTAGTAGACGAGAACGAAAACTGAAAAAAAACAAGAAAGCATACATAAGATGGAATATTAGAGCTATTGACAGGCTCCTTTAGTGGTGTTTGTTAGTGGCTTTCCAGCATATCCTCGCAATTATACGGAGTATACAATAGCGATATACTAGCAGTTGTACTTGGTGACCATCTCCAGAAGGGCCTCATCCACCTCCTTTGGGTTGGTGGCATTCAGGTAATGCGCACCCCCCTCAATCATCACAAGTTTAGCCTCCACAGACGAGGTAAAACGTTTAATGTGTTCCGCAGGAACGATCGTCCCAAAGGGAGTGTCTTCGGTTCCCTTATCGATTTGTTAATCATGAGTCATCATGTACATCGGTAAACATAGGACTCACCTGTAGCCAATAAACAGGACATTTGATATCTCCGATCCGAAGTAGGAGCCCATCCCTCTCTAGTAGGCAATTGAGCGCCATTCGAACCTTTTTCCGGCCCTCATCGCCCTTATACACTTCCTTCAGGGTCTGAGTCCAGAATGCAGATCTCGTTTCGGTGGCTGCGGCACCGAAGCCAATCCCCCCCACCAGTCCGCACCAGACGTCATCCACAACAAAGTCGGGTGTAGTCGAGGAACTGGTCCACTTCTCATGAAACACCGTAAGATTGGCAGCAGGATCCCAGCAGCCCTTGGATCGAGAATCCAAGGATTCGTAATCCATGGAGGTTCCGAGGGGCATAAGACCGAGGATCTAGCAATATGTTAACATTATTCTTTTAGCTTAGCTTGGGGTTAAATCAGCAATTCACTGACTGCCGAGGTCCCCCCGGGCGTGAACTTACCCTGTCTGGGGCTAGGAGGGCCATCCTAGTCACGATCCACCCCCCCTGACTTGTCCCTAGGACGAAGGCTTTCTGAATGCCAAAGTGGTCCATGACCTGCAAAGCCATGTGAGCAGAATCCCAGTACGTAAAGTGTTCCGAGGGAGAACTGGTCGAGCCATGGCCTAATGGCTCAATGGCCAGAAGATTCATGGCATCAGTCAAGACTTCATTGTTAAATTGATCATGGTAGAGAGAAACGGTCATGCACATCGAATTAATGAGCACGCATGTCGGCTTAGAAGGATCATAATGGTCCTTGGAGAAGGCATATCCAGCCTTGATGCCGCCAAGGTGTGGAACTTCGATAGTTTGAAGCGCAGCCATTTTGTAATAGTCAGTGAATTTCGGGTAGAGTGTGTGATTTATCTACAATATGCTTTGGGGGGGGGGGGAAGAAGTCACTATGCTATCTACGGGTGTTAGCCGAGTTAGCCCCTCGATATTTTCTTACTCCGTACATGTTTGTAAATGTTCTCTGTATGGAACAGGTAAATCCTGGGAGTTGTGGAAGGGGCTCGGTGTTTCGTCCTAAATTAGCTATTGATCTCCGGATTGACCCAGTGGAGTCACTTCGACAGCCCGTTTTGTCGGGTTTGGTTCACTTCTGTACAACTAACGACAGCTCCAAGGCCCCGTGTATTCCGTTATAAACCTTCAAAGCTGCCGGGTGGTGGGGCCGGAAACTTTATGAGATATTACCGGTACATCCGCCTTCTGTATTGAGGTATTCGTGACAATATTGTCATATAGAGAGGGTTTTCAACACTGTGCAACGCTTCGGATATACATTTGACCGGTCCGCTTCAGTAGTTGATAATTGATATATAGATCTCACCCCCTAGCTTCGAGACCAGTGTACCTATGTAATACATATAGATAGGAAGTTTATCTGATGAAGACCCGCTTAACCCTTGCGGAGGGTGGACAATCGTCAAAATGTTCCTTGCCCTATAGTTACTTTGGCGGGGCCACCAGCTCGGGGATACTCCAAAAAAAAAGGTTTGGGATACCTTGATTTTCACTCATATAACCACTGTAATAATAACGTATTTCATACACGAGCCGCCTACCTTAAAACACCATAGTACAGTGACAGTTCATAATTTTTAACATCCCGTTTAGCCCCACTCATATACCGCCTTCCCTTATCGCCCATGCCGTCTACGTAAAATGAACTGGTGGGCCTCATCTATCTCGAGTTCATATCGTATGTCAGGATATTTTGATATATTTTCCTAAGACAATGTCTAGCCTTGTGTAGACAATCTTTAAAAGCCAGAGGTCTTGATGTACAACAGAATTTAAGAAAATCTTTTGACTGGCATAATATTACATAATCAATGTTGGCTTCTAAGGTTTATGAACAGTCACTGTAAATGCGATAAATTACAACTTGATATCTCAACAATAGTAGACTATTGGGACTTGCCACTTGCCTTGCAACCTAATGCTTTTTTTTAGTGATATCTACCCTCTTAGGGGAGTTTATAGAAATTCCATAGCTTTATGATTGTGATATATATATTTCTAGCTTTCCCTAACGTAATTTTCAATATTATGATAAAGCTAATTGATTTCCTTGAATTTAATATGCAGTATTTGAAAACCTTACCAATAGCTATCGGTATATAATAATTTCAAACTAAAACGAGGTCGTTGAGATATGAGTAACTATAGAATATATGTTGTATAACTATCGCATTTACTATGTAGTTATAGTGTTTTGAGGTAGGCGGCTGGCGAATACCATATTACCTAAGCTGGAATTTTCGATATCAAACAAGACAAACACCATCATTACATCCTAGCTTGACGAGCTTAAAGCTTTTGTTCATCATTGCAAGCCATAATGGGAACAGCAAAGGCTCGTGCTCCTCCAAGGACGCCCGCAACACCCACACAGCCTGTGGAGACGTCGCGATATCTTCCCGACAAGACTTTTATTATCGACAATGGCGCGTACATGATTAAAGCCGGGTACGCTTCTGATGCCCCGGCCTCCGACGAAAGTGTTTCCGCCTGCTCATCGATACCCAATGCTCTTGTCAAAACCCGCGATAACAAGATCGTTATCGGCGCACAGCTAGCGACGGTCAACGACTGGAATGAGGCTATGTTCCGGCGCCCAGTGGAGAAAGGATATGTTGTGAACTGGGAAGCCGAGAGAGAGATTTGGGACCAGTCTTTCTTTGACGGGAAGCCGACGGCTCGGAATCGGAATTATCACATCGCGGATCCGGAAGACACTACCCTTGTACTTACTGAGGCACCGAATGCCTTGCCCATTTTACAACGGCACGCTGATGAGATGGTTATGGAGGAATGGGGATTTGGGGGATATGCGAGATGTTTGGGTACGGTAGTCCGATTATTTGGTGTCGCATATGATCCTATACTGACCAAAAGTCTATAGGTCCAACCCTCAACGCATGGAACGAAATCCATTCCCTCTTCGGCGATCCTCTCTCCAATACATCCGACGCATCTATCTTGCCGGCAGATTGCTTACTAGTCGTCGATTCTGGCTATTCGCACACCACAGTGACTCCGGTTTACAAAGGCCATGCTCTTCAACGCGGGATCCGAAGACTCGATATCGGAGGCAAACACCTTACAAATTACCTGAAGGAGATTGTGTCAATGAGACAATACAACATGGTAGATGAGTCATATATTATGAACCAAGTAAAAGAGGCGGTCTGCTATGTTAGCAATGACTTTGCTGGTGACTTGGAACAAGCATGGAAAAGTGGCCGAAAGCGCCAGAGTGGCCCCGAGGAGGGAATCGTGTTGGACTATGTGCTTCCAGACCCGAACGCAAACAAGAAGGGCTTCATTCGACCGCATGATCCTCTTCTTCACGCCAAAAAGAAGAAAGGAGCGGTTTCCGGGCTCAGCGCAGAGGTGTTGTCGGAGGATGTACTAGTGCTGGGTAATGAGCGCTTTGCTGTCCCCGAGCTTCTATTCACCCCCGGAGATATTGGTATGAAGTCAGCCGGTATACCCGATATGATTCTTCAAAGTTTGTCGGTTCTGCCCACTGGCCTGCACTCTGCCTTTTTGGCGAATGTTCTCGTTGTCGGAGGAAATGCTTTGATTCCTGGATTCATGGAAAGACTGTGGGTACTCGAAAGTCAATTGGTTGAAGTTTCTACTAACAAAATATCTTTTGACAGAGAAACCGAATTGCGACAGATTGCCTCTGCTGAATGTATTGTGAGAGTACGCCGAGCTAAGGAGTGAGTAGTCATTCATCTAGTTATCCTGACTTTGAAAGTACTGACATTAGTAGCCCTGTTCACGCAACATGGCTAGGAGGTACTCGCCTTGCTGCAAACAGAGAGGAACTCAGCAAGGTATCCATCACTCGCCAAGAGTATCAAGAATACGGGTCAGGATGGGCTGTTCGACGATTTGCCGGCCTTGTATGAAGTCCGAGTCGCTTGAACAGTCTTTGTGGGATTAAGTACAGGAGTTTTTAACGATGGCCGAAATCGACAGCAATTATAGCATTTAGTGATACCCTAGTTTTTTAGTGTCAATGGTCAATGTACAAAATCTTTTGGAACAAATATTAATTTAGTTCAAGGCTAGAACACTGTGGTCCTCGCATTACGATGTGATTATTCGCTCTAATGTTGGCATAAGCTGCGTTTTTACCTGTTCGGGAAATTCCCAGATCCATGGATCCACGCCTGTTCCCTGTTCACCGCTATGTTAGGGCTTTTAGTTTGAGCACTCCGAAGACATCTCCATGATTGCTTTGCCAGTCAACCGAATAAAGCAGACCCCCAAGAAGAGTTGAGCTTGCCTAAGCCCACTTGATACACTGACTACAAGACAGCAACCCCTAGAACGTAGCCGTCATCCCATAATTAACCATGGGCTGTTCAGGAACAAGAAAGAAAATAGTGTTTGCTCATCCATGGCTAAGTGCCCTATCCATATATGGCCTGGAAGATGAGGTGCACCATGCATTTCTACATAAGAGGACGTCTTTCAGGCCCGGACTCTTACAACTGGCTATGCACTTTGTCCCTCTGAAGAGCCAAGTACCAACCTCAAAAGTTGCTACCCAAGCTACGGCAAAATGACCAAGAGCCTCTCGTCCATCCGACAGCTCCCAGACTACTTGGTGCGAGTATTCGTATCCAAGAAATTGACTGAGGAAGTGAGCCAGTCAGTAAAGCACAAGACCAACCGAAAACCAATTTAAAGCCATACGTTAACCCTTCACAGGTGCACAGGGTGCTTCCAAAAGGTCCCAACGAGCAAATTATTAACTGCTCCCTGTGAACACCAATACTGCCCCCCATGCCTCCGACGAATGTCCTCAATAGCCCTGAACAGCCTAGAGATGTTCCCTGCAAAATGTTGTTCCCAAGAAATCCCCGCAAAAGCACTCATGGAGGTGATGAGCTCTCGAAACAAAAAGCTTTATATCATTCGGTGGGAGGAGAATAGTATCTCTCCCCTAGAACGTTTGTATTGTTCTCGGGAGAGGTGTGGCCGATGGATCCCCCGAGAGAGCTCAAAGGTACGGTTAGGATATTGTGTTTGTCCTCATTGCCGGGCAAAGGTTTGCTCCAAGTGCGGGGACCTTTTCCATCTCGCCTGGTCGTGTAGCCATGACTCTGAGACGAAGGCGACGTTGGAACTGGCAAAGGAGAATAATTGGCAGAGATGCCCCAATTGCCTGTATTTGGTGGAGAAGGTCGATGGATGTAACCACATCATTTGTAGGTGTGGGCATACATTTTGGTATGTTCACGCATGCAGACCCTAGGCAAAATGTTAACGCTAATCGGAAAATAAGTTACCTTTGTGGTCAACGTGGCCAATGCGAATGTCCCCTACGTGATATCGAAGATGAAGACCTGGATACAGATGGGGATCTTGATGTTAATACAGTGGTCGCTGCAATGGAGCAAGCGGAATCGGCAGGTGAACCTTGTTGGTGGGAGGGTCAGGCTTAGAGGATGGTCGAGGGCGGGTAATCGATATTTATTCTCAGCAAATTGCGATCTAGATTAATATGATGCAGGAAGGGTATCTTGATCGAAATGCTTTTTCTCCATTCCGGACACGCATAGCACCTAATAGTCATAGAAACCCTTGCCGCTCTTCTTGCCGAGCCAACCAGCATCCACCATACGACGCAGGAGACCAGCAGGTCTGTACTTGCTGTCACCAGTCTCCTGGTGAAGAACGTTCATGATTGCAAGGCATGTGTCGAGGCCAATGAAATCAGCCAAAACGAGGGGGCCCATGGGCACGTTGGTGCCAGTCTTCATAATGTTGTCAATATCCTCACGGCGACCAACACCAGTCTCGAGACAAATCACGGCCTCGTTGATGTAAGGCATCAAGATACGGTTGGCAAGGAAGCCAGGTGTATCGGCCGATACAGAGGCTACCTTACCCATCCGCTGGACAAAGGCAATAGCAGTATCCATGGTCTCCTGGGATGTTTGGAGTCCCCGGATAATCTCTACACCTTTCTGGATGGGAACAGGGTTCATGAAGTGCGTTGAGATGACCCGGGAGGAAGCCTGAAGGTCGGTAGGATCCGCGCTGGTGGCAGCGGCAATCTTGGTGATGGAGATGGAGGAGGTGTTTGTTGCGAGAATGGCATGTTTCGGGGCGATCTGGGCCAAGCTGGCAAATATCTTTGTCTTCAGATCAGGGATCTCAGGTACAGCCTCAATTACGAAGTCGACTGCGGAGAGACCCTCCAGCGTCAGGCTCGTAGAAATAAGCCCACGAGCCTCATCAGCTGCCTCTCGAGTAAGGCGCTGCTTTGCTACATCCTTTTCGAGAAGTTTATCTATTATCCAATGCCATGTCAGATAATTCCGGGCGATTGCAGTAAACTGAATTGAAGCTCAGCGTACCGGCAAACTTGAGGCCCTTATCCAGAGAGGCCTGCGAGGTATCGACGAGAGTTACCGGGACATTTGCCTTCTGTGCAGCGACGAGGGCAATTCCCAAGCCCTGAAACTTTGTTAGACCTGCATCGTGGTTGTATATTTCGTGTTACACACCATTTGGCCCGCACCGACAACACCCAGTGACTTGACCTCGGCTGCGCGAACCGTAGAGGTTGAGCAGAAGTTTCGGGCCACCACAGGGCTTCTGCGAAGGGAAACAGAGCGAATAGTAGAGGTAAGCATGACTGCAGCGGTTTCTCGAGCTATGGGAAAAATTAACAAAAGGAGTGAAGGAGGCAAGTGAGAGGAAGCACATGGGTATACTGCTATGACTTCACGTGCTTTTGGACGTCAATGTGTGGTACTCGACAGTGGCCATTGAAGCATATATCTCACCGCCTTGTACTTCTCGATCGAAAATACTTTGCTCAAACGTATTGTGATAAACATAGAAATGATGGGGCTGTCTGCTATCCATATTATTCAGAAGATGGGCCGAAAGAGGCATATTGAAGCTGAAGCTTACGTACCCTAGAAAGCCAACAATCTTGGAAGTGCTTTTGAGAAAACCTCAGGAGAAATCATTGTTCTTAAAATACATAGGTTATATTCTTTAGAGTAATACATTTGAAGTCATGTACGTTGAATCTTCAGCTTCAAGAAATTTCCAGGTGATAGATTGAAAATGATCATGATTGCTTGTCGATCAAACGATAGCACTCGGTCGAACACCGTGATATTATGCATTATTTCAAAAGTGGATTTGGAATAATAGACATATGTAAAGGAACAAGTTCGAAAGGATTATCTAGGTATCTCTACTCAGATCTATAGATCTATACATCTGAGTATTTTGCCAGATATTGTATTGTGGCCGTTGATTTCCGGCGTAAGAGTATCGGTTATCTTCGGCACTTTGGCGGCATCCAGTTTCTCCGAACCGCCGAAGCCGAACACGCGTCGACGCGTTCCCATTCAACTCGATTCGGGAAGCAAATTAATGGGGTATCAAACTAGCCCACCATGGATGAAGAGGTTGTTCCTCTAGGACACGACGTGCAAGTCGTGGACCCAGACGTGCGTAACTATGTTTACGGCCTGGTTACTGCTGTGAGTTCACTTTCCACTTTCTCCTTTGCCTGGCTCTGGGTTAATTCACTGATACGCTTGGTTATCTAGCTTGGAGGATTCAATGGGGAAAATGCCGACCAGTACGTGCTCGGAGATGATGCTCTGGCATGTCTACGCGACATTAAACGCTGGTTGAAATTGTACGATGAAAAGAATAACCGGATGGACGTTGCGCGATGCCTTGGAGAGGCTAACTTGATCAATGGTGATCTGCTTCCGATTCTCTCGCTCTGGTGGGCTAGTGGACAGAATAGTAAGCATATGACCAGAATCTCACTGGCGTGCTTGGAACTTCTTGTTCCCTTAACATGGCCTGTGGAGTTTCATAGCCAGATGACAGTCAACCACCACCGTCATACCCCCTACATTCAACAAACACAGGTCCAATACAAGCGAGGTATCCTCAGATCCGGAGGATTGAATCTCCTTCGCGCAGTCATTCGAATTTCTCTTCCAAGCATGGCGACCCCTCGATCCGAACGTTCAACCCGAGACGAAGGAATCCTCAAGCTCATGTTGTACTTGCTGCGAAACGTTGCGATCATATCCCCCAATACCCGACTTGCGGCAGAGGGCGACGAGGAGGAGACATCCAGATCGGCGACAATCAACGCCTTCCATGAGCAAGATGCGTTTGCACTTCTCCTGACCATGTGCTCTAATGTCGGCGAAGACTTCAACCTTCAGGACATTCCTCTGATGGAGACACTTTTCCATATTGTCAAGGGTGTCAACGTTGAGAAGTTGTTCATGGACGATGAGCAGAGAACGGCCAAGCGAACTGACGAACTGAGCGATCTATTGAAAAAGGAATCATTGGTACGGAGGGAATACGCAAAGAATGCGCCTACACGCCATGGAAGATTCGGTACAATGATCTGGGTCAAGCGAGACGATGCGAAGGTGTCTACTGTCTCTGGACAAGGTGTCTTGCGCGACGACCAGACCACACTACAAAAGATGGACGAGAGCAAAAAGTGGAATAAGCCTCGGCCTCGTCGCAGACAAGATGATGTGATTCAGAACAACAACTTCAACATGCCAGCTCACCTTAATTCCGAGGCAACTAAGAATCTGAGGACTTTCGTGGAGGAGTTCCTGGATTCCGGGTTCAACCCTCTATTCACCCATGTGCGGAAAGCAATTGAGCGTGAAGCCGAGCGTGTGGTACCACTCAATAATCGCCAATTCTTCTACACAGTCGGTTGGTTCCTGGAAGCAGAGCGCGTACGACGGGCTCGACAGCTTCGCCATCGCACGGCTCAGAATGGAGGAAGAACCAAAGATATTGAACCCGATAGCTATGGTCTGGTCGCTGGCGTCCTGAACCAAGAGACGTTCATTACTTTGAACCGGGCTATGCAGAGTAGCCTGGACAACAAGGAATGGGAAGACCTCAATGCTCAGATGCGCTGCTTCACCCAGATTCTGTTGACTGTCCAGGAAATGGCAGTGTCGCCGCTCGAAGAAGATCAGGAAATCGCAGAGAACATTCAAAACCGAATTTTCTATGAAGAAACAACCCATGACCGGATTCTTGCTATTGTGCGCGGGTACAAAGACCAAGGCTTTGGCTATTTAGATGCCTGCACGGAGTTAGCACATGTATTTCTGCGAATGCTGGAACGGTATTCCAAAGAAAATGCCGACATGCAAATCCGCTCGCGGCGAAAGGCTAAGAAAAGGCAAAAGAAGGCTTCTCAAGTCGCTCAGCAAGAGGGAGAAGACGACGACGAGGAGCGTGACTCTGAAGATGAAGACATGGAGGAAGCCGCCCAGGCCATCAAGGAACGCAGCTTTGACTTTAAGCGATTCTCAGCCAAATTCTGCAACCAAAACTGCGTGGATACCTTTATTGCGTTCACAGGCTTCTACCGAGAGCTTAACTCTGAGCAGCTCAAACGCGCCCACCGCTATTTCTACCGAATTGCGTTCAAGCAGGAGATGACTGTCTTGCTGTTTCGAGTGGATATTATCAGCCTTTTCTATCGAATGATCAAAGGCCCAGGCTCCATGGACTCGAGCAAGTCTGTATTTAAGGAATGGGAGGAATTGGTCCGGCAGATAATTCGACGACTGGTCAAGAAGATTGATCAGCGCCCCGCCTTGATCACTGAACTGCTATTCAGTAAGATCAACTCAACTGTTTACTACCTTGAATATGGACACGAGAAGCAAACGATTTCCAGCTATAAGCGTCCCCCGCCGGACCTTGTGATTACATCGACGGAGGCAACGACGAAGGAGGCGAAACTGCACATCGTGATTGGAGCTCTTGTTCTCGATGGTAGGGCAGATCTGGTAACATGGATCAAGGATGTATTGAGCTCCGCAGCCTCCGAAAGAGAGGACTGGGAAACCCAAGAAGAAGTCCGTCGTGCCAATAACCCCGAGACTATCAGCGTTCCCAATCCCATGATTAGTATGTTCCCCCAATACCCTATTTCTCGATTGACACTAACAAAGAAACAGCCGTCAAAGGCAAAAACGAGTTCGTTCAGAATTCCATGTTCTCGAACGCAAAGCTACGTCTGCTCATGACTATCGTCGGATTCGAGCGACTCGGCGTTGAAGATGTGCTTGGTGCCTCTTGGGTCATTCCAGCCTCCCTCAAGTCCGATGACTTGCATGAAATAATTTCTGAAATTTTGAAATCTCTTCAGAACCCATTCTCCGGAGATCCAAATGATGATCCTCGCAAGCACATCCAACCGAAGAACAAAGGAAGCGATCGTGGCAACATGATCCAAGGCACGCTTGATGTCAACTTTGGATCCGAGTCCGAAGGCGAGGACATTCCCGATGGTCCTTTGTTCCCAGCGAATCCGCGGTCCAAGTCCAGTGCGCTGGATGACCTTAAGAAGAAGCGTAAGAAGAAGCAGAAGGCCGCTACTGAAAGGGAGCCACTGGACGATGAAACCCTAGAAGCGCGGCGTGATGCGCGTCTATCAAACGCACTTTCTCGCCAAGCGAAGATCAAGAGTGATCTGTTCATCCATGCTAGCGACGAAGAAAGCGACGAAGAAGCCGACAAAGAGTTCTTCCGGCTGGAAGAAGAGCGGCGAGTCAAACAGGCAAAAGAAATCAAGAAGGCCTTGCTCACTGGCACTGTCAAACCCACAAGCAAGGGTAAAGGGAAGAAGTCTGCCGCCCGCAAGCGAACTAGCGATACCGGCACATCTGCGGCCGCAAAATCGAAGCGACAACGTCGTAATTCTGGTTCCGTTGCTAGCGGTGCTGAAAGTGATGCTGATGGCGATATTCTCATGGCGGAACTTGACGCTGAGTCGTCTCACTCCCAGCAGGAGATCTCTACTAGCCACGGCGCTGGAGAGGACGAAGACACTCCCCTCACATCGGGTGAGGATGATCTTGCTTTTGATGATGATTTCGCCTTTACTCGTGATCTTCCGAGCAAGCCCCAAGCTACGGAGTATGAGGCTGTAGACGATGACGAGGAAGATGCACCTGTGGCTCCAGCCCGGAGACGTATGCGCGGCGGATTTGTGATTGAAAGTGACTCTGAATAGTGGTTTCACTTCAATATTGGTGATATGTTTCGATTATGATGACCTGATGAGGCGTTTGGCATTGAGATGGAAACGGAATTGTAAAGCATCGGATACCTAAACTCAATGAAAACAATTTTACGACCTAATATTTCCTATCTGCCTAGTCACCGACAAAGCCAAGGTCCGTGCTTGATGAAGCATACAGAATACGAGCTTCCCCACACTGGACCTCTGCTCAGTCGCAGGAGACCCATCTTACCCATTTACCCATCTTTTCCTACCAACTTCCAAGATGGCTGATAGCAAGACTCTCACAGCAGCGTGCCACTGCCAAAGCATCCATTTCACCATAACAATTCCCGCAGTCTCCCTCCCCCTCAAAGTCCACATATGCCATTGCAGCGTCTGTCGCTACACCCATGGCACACCATGTATTTTCCACGCCCCACTACCAGCAGGCGTAGTACCACAGTTCGTCGTTCCTTCCAGCATAGACAAACTGACACCCTACAACCACGCCGAGTCCCAGGGAACGCGGCATTTCTGTAGTACCTGCGGTTGCCACATCGGAGATAAGTCACACGATGACGGGGGCTGGGTGATATCCACGGCTATCTTCACTAAGCCAAACCAGGGTCTATGGGAGATGCGCTCGCATGCTTTTACAAACTCCTCGCTTGATGGAGGGCTTTCCGCGATGTTCTCGCATATTGGTGGTCGCCAGCTTGATGTTTTTAACGATTCCGGAGACAGCATCCGAACAGGCGCAGTCAAAAACGAGGGCGAAGAATTGCGCGCTGAATGTCACTGCGGTGGCGTTTCGTTCTCTATCGCCCGTCCTAGAAAGGAATTTCTTGCTAGTCCTGCAAGCGAGGGATGGGTTTTGCCAAGGGACACAACCAAGTGGCTTGCGCTTCTTGATCTCTGTGATGACTGTCGTCTGGTCGATGGCTCCAATGTCATAGCTTGGATGTTCGTTCCGATTGATCATATATCTCCTTCTCCACTGGGAGATTTGATTATCGGGTCGTCGAAAAGTTACAAGTCTAGTGAAGAGGTACTACGGACATTCTGTGGGACCTGTGGTGCGACGGTGTTTTATAGCTGTACCGACCGGCCGGGGATAGTTGATGTGGCGGTTGGTATTTTGCGTGCGCCGGAGGGGGTGATGGTTGAGAATTGGGCATTGTGGAGGGGGAGGATTAGCTCTGGGGATGATGGATTGAAGTATGATCCTGACTTTAGTGGAGCGTTGATTGAGGGATTGAAAGTATGGGGGAATAGGAGGGGTATGCCGGATGATTTTGTTCTCCCACGAGTGTAGCGGCCCATTGTATGTCTGTGCAAATATACACGATAATCCAATTGTTCTACAAGACATGAGACTATTTCAAGTGTAGGGTGAAGTTTAACGGTGAGTCAATGCGAAAAGTGGGGGGACCAGGTTGCAACTATAAAAACCACCCGACACCCCCGTTGATATCCGAGACATATCAATATCCCAATATCCCAATATCCCAATATTCCAACATGACTCACCTCAAATTCGTCACTCTCGATGTCTTCACATCAACACCCTACTCCGGCAACCCGCTGGCAGTAGTCTTCCTCCCAGAAGATGACTCAACCGCTCTAACGCAGAGCCAAAAGCAAACCATTGCACGGGAATTCAATCTATCGGAGAGTATCTTTGTCCACCCAGTACGCGAGAAAGGCAAGCGCACCATCGACATCTTTACCACAGACTGCGAACTCCCCTTCGCAGGTCATCCCACCATTGGTGCAGCCTCCTGGTTCCTGAGCCACTCAGCCGACCCCGCGGATGAGGATGGTGTCACCACACTCACAACCAAGTCCGGCGACATCCCCATCTCCGTCCAGAATCGTGAGACCAAATACGTTGCTGCGCAGATTGCGCACAATACGCGTATCCATGCTGGGCGGTTTAGCTTGAAGGAGTTGGTTAGGCTGCACCCGACACTGGCGCCGTTCTTTACGCAGCCGGATGTTACTTTCCCGCTCTTTTCCATTGTCAATGGGATGAGTCAGTTGTTTATTGAGCTTCCTTCGCTGGAGGCGCTGGCTGCTGTGACGCCTGCGACCGGTGGTGAGCTGGTTTCCGATGAGTATCTTGATGAGGGGTGGAAAGCTGGGTTGATCTGTGTGTACTTCATTGTTCGGGATGTTGAGGATAGTGTCTCGAAGAAGAAGGTCATTCGGTCCAGGACGATCCTGGGAACTTTGGAAGATCCGGCTACTGGTAGTGCGGCTAGTGGGTTGGCGGCGTACTTGACACTTACGGAGGGCAAGGCTGGTCAGAATTATCAGTACCATGTTGTGCAGGGTGTTGAGATGGGACGCCGGAGTGATATTGGTGTTGGGGTTACGTTGGATGGCGACAAGAAGATTGAACAAGTTGTGCTGACGGGCACTGCAGTTAGCGTGTCTGAGGGCAAGGTGTTGGTTCCTAATGTCTGAATAATATAACCATACCTAGGTAAAACTTCTAATGAGTCATAATGCAATATTCCCCTTTGTTCTCACCAGTATGTAGTGTGCTGCGCCACAGCATCAGTGTAACCATTTCCTCTTTGAGTCCCCGCGAGGCTGAAAGCTGACTGTGACGTGCTCTCAGGAGTCATATTAGGCTGCAGACTACATTTGGCCGAATTTATAATTCTATCTGGATAGCCATGCTTGAACGGTTTGGCTATCTGTACTGTATTCTGAAATTTGCAAGTAAATGGCGAAATCATCTTCAGAGCCCGGCTTGGAACCCAAACTCCATCGGTATACACGACGCCGAGAATTACATCCTACACCGAAAGGGGTCCGACGAGCAAGACTAAAGGCAAATCATGTACAGGAGACACATCTCATAGAGCCCCGGGAATATGAGGAGTCTCCTTTTTTCAAGAGGTATGACCTCTTTCTTCCTATTATAACTTCTACTCCTAACATCGTAATTTTAGATTCTTCTCCCTTCCACAAGAAATAAGAAATAACATTTACGGTAAACTTCTCGTCCAGCCATGCAAATTTGATCTATATCACTCAGACCCATGCAAAATGCCTCTGCTCCGTATAAGACCAGGCCCAGATCCAGATCCCTGGAATAGAGAAGGCCCTCAATGTGCAAACTGCCACAACTACGTCTGGAAGCAGCCACAAGTCCCGATATTCCAGTCCCCGGCACGGAGCCAATGGGCGCAGCCCCATAAAAACTCCTATCTCTGTGATAATTGCTACTGGGACCTGGACGGAAACGTGGAAGGGATCCCGTGCATGAGGTTTCTACCATGCCTATGCGGAAGGCGTGACAATCTAGCCATTCTGCTCGCCAGCAAGAGATTTTGGAACGACGCTGCACCGGTATTCTGGTCGGAAAACTGTTTTGCTTTTGAGGACCCCTCTCTCCTAACGGGATTCTTGACTGCTCTTCGTCCACAAGTGAGGTCGTGGCTAAGGCGGATATCGTTTATGCCTATTCATGCTTACAACAACGATGAACACTCTAGTACATTTCCGCAGTATCGGGATCCAATTTGGAATGGATGGGATGATATGAAGAGCTGCTGGAATTTACTGAGACTGTGCGACGGACTGATAGAGCTGGAGCTCGATGTACTGTCTCTGACGCGCAAGGAATGGGCTCAGGCCATTCGGCTAATCCATGTCAAGAAACGAGTTGTCTTTTTCTGTCATTTGGACCTAGCTGACGTTGCATCTGAATCTGGATATTCAACGGACTTTATATGGGAGTCACATGCTCTGAGGAAACGATTCGACTCGCCCACGACTGCTTTGCTTGCTTCTAGCATGACTGGTGAAAGGGCCATCAGAAGGAAAGCTTTGATAACTCATTACTCCAATAATACGCTACATGAAAGATGTGGTGATTATGGGGTGAGGTTTACTGAGAAGATGATCGAGGGCCGAATGTTGAATTCATGATATCGTGGGTCAAGCACGGCGTTTTCCCACCGCTCATCTACTTCAAAGTTTCTTCTCCTCGACCAATTGCCTCAACACCTTGATTGTCCCCTCAACCGCCATCTGGCTCATCTTCTTCTCCTTGCCGAGCAGCGCCGCCAACTCCTCCTCCGAAACGCCGGGGTGTCTCCACTCGAATATATACGTCATGTATAGCTCCCCACCAGCTCCTTGACTGATCACATTACTGATTTTGCTTCCATCCGGCTGCTCAAAGTCTACGCGGGTAGGCTTGAAAGTTGTGACAGTCTCTTGAACTGTTTTCTGGGTTTCGCGGAAGAGGACTTCGCGAACGGTGACGGGGTTTCCGGTCGATGGGTCGACGGAGTCACTGACGACCTTGGTGGATTGGATCGCTCCTGGAACGAATGTCTCTGCGGAGCGGATCTTGAGGAGGAGGCCGTTCCATATTTGTTCGGGAGTTACAACGGGTGTTGCGCCTGGTGGGTTGATCGGGGCGGTGAATGCGATGTTGTTGGTTGAGGACATTTTGAGAGGACGTGAAAGGAAATTGTCTCAATGATTTGGGTTGATGCTATGAGAAATTTTGGTTAGGAATTTCGTCCGAGTTTGAGACTCTTTTATACGATCTGCTGTGAAAAGCAATGACAAAATCGACATGCCGATTAAGGTCAATTGTAAGCTCGACGTTACCAGGGATGAGCCGGATTCATAATATTTCTGCCTTGGCTGTCAGGGCCCCAATTCGCCGAATCCGAACAAGCAGGGTATTTGTAGACCAGAAATGATAAAGCAATGATTTCTTGAGAATTTAGGAATGCGCGGCACATGGAAAATGAAGGGGTTCTGGATGATAGTATTTTCCCCGAGTAGGCTGCTTATATTCCAGGGCAACCTATAGTTATATTATTCTTCTGGAACCTGAACATCAAATTCAAAAAGTAGAACAACCCCGATCCTCAAGGAAATAGAACAATATTTTGTGCAGATCACATGGTTTGCACGACGCGCCGAAATGGTGGATAAGATTGATATTTCGATCATCGTGCCGGGGGTTCGTTTTTGCGTCTCATAATTAAACGCCCAATGAATGACCTCGCAGTCATGATGAATATGGAAGCTAAGAGACAATTTTGTCTGGAGCTTGCCCTTTTTTTTTAGGTAATTGGCTAGGGATTGGAATATCATTACACCTAGAATTAGTAAAAATTCGAACCCATGAGAAGCCCGTAGCAGCCAAGTAAGAAAGCAGATCCACTAAATCAAGAAACGGTATTATGCGAGAAGGAGTCATTCTGCTGCGAGAGATGAAGCATGAATTCTCACACAAACCACTCGCTGGTAATTCCGAAGCTGTGTTTGAGCTAGATGACTCCATAGTACACGTCCGTGGATGATTCGGAAAATGGAGGCCGAGAGATAAGGTTGTTTTGGTGTGGGGCATCCCGCATCTTGTCCTATCTTTAGTTCACCTATCATCAGCCCTGAATTGAAAATATATCTACGTCTTTAACAATATAACATTAGAATTCCCCGATTCTGGACTTGGTGAACGATGTACTCAGCAGAGTCCCGCACATCAGACACCTAGGTGCCCCGGAAACCACTACTTCAGGGTCTGATTCAGCCGACCCAAGGGACAACAAGCTTGTTTGCACTTGTCTAGAAGATCGAGGTCTCTGATGAGACACGAATTTCCGTAATTGACGATATTAAGTGGTAAAAGTTTTCTCGTGGTAATGAACGAGAGGGAACCTGACCTTTTCGTTGAATTCCCGGCGTGATTACGACATCAGATATTTTAAAACGTTTATTAGATAGACCTTATAAGTTCCTATGAACTGCGATATGATAATAATTCATAAGTCCTTGTTCTCACTAGACGTAGCATACCCATAACTGCGTGGGAAATGATCATTGTCGTATCACCCCATACCCATTGTGCCTTGAGCCGTGAAAGCGACTGGTACATTCCATTTCTTGGACATCTAAAACCTAAGAGGCGATACCTCGGTGTACGAATTTAGCCAGCACGGAATTCGCTTTCCACATTAAAACGCTGGTCAACCATATACCATGATCATCATATATCAGCGGGGATAATGACATAGGAAGCGGAAGCCAAGAACCGATCAATAACCAGGGCTCGATTTGAAACGACCTTCTCGCCACGGAAAATACGATCCGGGAACTGCTCAATATATCTCTGAGCTGAGACTATAAGTTTCTCGCTACGAACCCTTGGATGAAGCAATAGAGCCAAAGACCAAATTTTCACAAACCTTTGAAAACAAAACAAGACCACAAGACCAGAATAGTCGCCAGTCCGCAAATATGGCCGTCGCAGTCCAATCCGCCCCAATCAGCCTCGAGGCAATGTCCGACAATATCGATGCCGTCAATGTCTACAAGACAAACCACCAGCAGGACAAGGGCCTCTACGATGAATCTGAGTTCGACAAGTCCAAAGACAAAGCCGGATTTCGTCAGTTTGACGATGCTTGTGACCAAGTCAAGAACTTCTACGCCCAGCAACACACCCTTCAGACAGTGGCATACAACCTGAAAGCACGCAACGATTTCAAAAACAAGACTCGTGCACACATGACCGTTTGGGAGGCGATGGAAAAGCTGAACACGTTCATTGACGAATGTGACCCCGATACCTCCGAGTCCCAGATGACCCATCTTTTGCAGTCCGCCGAAGCAATCCGTAAAGAAGGAAAGCCTCGCTGGATGCAGTTGGTCGGACTTATCCACGACCTCGGCAAGCTCCTCTTTTTCTTCGGTGCCAAGGGCCAGTGGGATGTTGTTGGTGATACCTTCGCAGTTGGCTGTGCTTTCGACGATAGGATCATCTTCGGTAACAAGTCCTTCAAGAACAACGAGGACTACAACAGCGAGATTTACAGTACCAAGTTTGGAATCTATACTCCTGGCTGCGGATTGGACAACGTTATGCTTTGCTGGGGTCACGATGAGTACCTCTACCATATCGTCAAAGACCAGTCTACAATTCCCGAGGAGGGCCTGGCAATGATTCGGTACCATTCGTTCTACCCGTGGCACCGGGAGGGCGCATACCATGAGTTGATGAATGAACATGATCATAAGATGCTGGAAGCTGTGAGGGCTTTCAACCCTTACGATCTGTACAGCAAGAGTGATGAACTCCCTGATCCAGAGAAGCTGAAGGTAAGCTTATTCCTTCGATATTTGGATTCTACCGCGAACGTATGCTAACGTGAACATTAATGAACAGCCTTACTACATGGAGCTAATTGATGAGTACTTCCCTACTAAGGTCATCAGATGGTAGTTGAATTTCGTGCGGCCTGTCTTCCAAGTCTATGCAATAGATCTGCTACAGAATGCCATTTAAAGGAAGTTCACAATTTTTTACAACCCGTTATGTCTATCGTTTGAAATGAAAATAGTCTTTCGTTCCTCTTGTTTTGAAATGATTTACTAGGCGATTTTTATTTCCGAGCCCACTAGTCTCACGGTGGTTGGTATCACAACGGGCTTCATTTCACCACAAAGAAATAGCAGCCCAGGTGGTTTCAAGGTTGAGTGGAAGGTTATACGAATTCGATTTCACAACTGAAGCCTTTTCCCGCCTTTTTTGTATCCAACTTATAAGGATTAAGAAGGGGAAAACAATATTATAGAAAAAGGACGTCTAAAAAGACCAAAAGACTACCAAAAAGACTACCAAAAAGACTACCAAAAAGACTACCAAAAACATGTGACAGGGCCGCGTAGGTGGCCAACTAAGGGTTCTTCTATTCAATAAATTTAAGAACAGATTTTAGAACACATAACCTCCAAATTTACCAAATTTCACGAGTCACGCATAGTCGATGGGCCAACTGGCCAACCCTTTTGATCCAGGGAGCAGTCCAGCTCTCCGTTGCGGCCTCGACTCTTTTGTACTGAGCAATTACCAAGGCTGAACCGGCGACGAATACTCGCGCACTACCTTCCCGGCATCCTCATCCCGCTTGCCTTCCACAACTCCACGAATAACCTCCCCCCCAACTTTAGGGTCCTGCGCTCCTAGCCTTTTTAACAACTCTGTGTCTCCCCCCAGGGAGGTTGCCAGCAAGCCCGGAGAAATTGCCCAAACCTTCACGCCATCGCTCCTCAACAAATTATACCATTGCACCATTAACATGTTGAGGCCGGCTTTTGCCGATCGATATCCAACAAATGGTAGAGCCTTAGGTAGCCCAGCCGGTGTAGAGGTATTTCTCGGATCCTCGGGGTCCGAAGCGCCCTGCAGAGAGGAGAGGCCACTGGTGATAAACAACAACCTGGGGTCTTGAGACTTGAGTAGCAGCGGAAGGAATTTGGTTGTCATGATATGTGCGCCCGTAACATTCACATCCCAGGACTTGCTCCACGCCTGCCGGGTTGTCATGCCTTGGTCAATGTAGGGATCAAAGGAAGCGCCTGGGGTCAGTTAGTTGGATTGTGCTTCTAGGAAATATTGTGGGACAAACCGGCATTGTTGATTAGGCAATCAACTCGGCCGTACTTGGCTGCAATTTGATCGAAGGCCGCTTCAATCGATTCGTCGCTCTCGACATCAACCAAGAACGGCTCCACGGTGTTCTGTACCGCTTCGGTTATAACATTCTGGCATGCTAGCTGGGCCTTTTCGAAGTTGCGGCCACCGAGCAGGATATGATAATGCTGTTTAGAGTGGTAGAGTGCCTTGACGGTCTCCAGCCCAATCCCTGTGTTTCCACCTTAAAGGGACTTAGCGAAGATGACCTTGGAATGACATTAGGCAACTTCTAATCACCTGTAATGACGATGATCTTGGAGGTCATTGTTGCTATTCTTTGATCGGTAAGTGTGGAACGAAAATGATACCAGAGAAACTTATATGATTGCTGATGATTGCTGTTGCTCGGGGTTAAGGTTAACCCCAAGAGTATATCCGAGTGAGACGATGACGCTCAACTGATCGGTAGTCGATCTACCTAAGTCCGAATAAGTCCGATTTACCACCCCATTTACTGTCTAATTGATTCACCTTGACTATAGCCGTGAGTGAAATCCTCGTTATTACCTGCCCAAGCGGTAAACAATGCGGTATATTGATGCCTTTCCTACGTAATGAAGGCCGATTCCGACTGCGATTAGTCGCGCACTCCATTGCTTCAGCGAAGAATCTACAAATCTCCTAACCGGACGCCGAAATCATCCAAGCCAATCTTCAGTTTCTATCTGACTGTCATGACCTTCTCATTGGTGCAACAGCCATCATCAACGCCGTCCTAGAAAGTTTACATTCCAACGAGAAAGGAAGTGGCTTCAACCTGGTTGACGCAGCACTTGCAGAGTCACGTCGTGAAGATAATTCCTTTAAGTACTATGTTCTGTCAAGTGTACTGGGTACCCAGCATTGGAGTTTACTCCAACACGACTTGAAGAGCTGCATCGAGGAGAGACTTTTAAGTCCATTAGGCTGCTGAACCATCCTCAAACCCGGAAATATTTGAATTCCCCACGATGAAACTTAGCATTATTCGGACTTAATATTATTTGGTACTAACTAAATCGTAGTTCCTCGACGCCTATCCCGTTGCAGCCCTCGCCTCTCAAGATAATCCCATACTGGAAAAGTGATGGAAACCAGAACATGCAAATAGTATCGATGCTCTCGATGATCTTGCTGCTATATCAGCGAAGGTCTTCAAGGACCACGAACCACACTACTTGGCCGAGTATTCTCCCGTGTTAACTAATTGGATCTGAGAGACGGAAATGATCAGGCTAACTGAGAAGTGGATTGGAAAGAGTATTGAATTGAAGACACCTAGCTTTGAAACGGGTGTAAATAGGCTTATAAACGCCTTATATGGTGGTGCACGAAGGACGAATGAACTCAGTCCTGGTGATCTGCGTGGGGGATTTTTCAGAGACACCGTTGAACTTTATGTTTACAATCGGCGTGGGTTGAAGAGAAGTGGGGGCGCGGAGAAAGAGTGTATGTCTGCTATCGAAGGCGAATCAGAGAATGCATGGCGACTGTTGTAACTGGCAAATACTGCTTCCTCTGCTCCAGTCAGAATATCGTCTATTTCAACAGCCATTACAACTTCACACTGGCTGGGACAAAGTCTGCCATAGAACTTGACAAGGACACAATATCCACTCTCCCCACCTTGTCTAACATCAAGACAAAGGCTCTTGATACCACCCACGGTCTCCATTCCACATTAGTGGATGGTGCTGTCCCTGAACTTGAGAAACTTGGATAGAATATGATCTTCCGTAAGCCAGTTATTCATCGCAGGTCAAGTCAGCGTTAACAACCCACCTTTCTCCCTTCACGATATTCGCTTCTCATACGAGAGACCCAATCCACTTTGAAAACGCGGTGCAGCATCTCATGGATCAGTACTGTTAAGATCTACGATCTAGTAGAAAGATCATAGAGGCACAATGTATTGCATTGTGGTGGTGTGTGTTGTACAGATAAATGTAGGAGGGAAGAGAGAGCTAGTCTGCCACTATGGAACATGTGTATCCTTCAAGCATTGGAGTCGTGTTACTGGCAGAACATGAGATTGCCGACGCTGAGCCATGGGTATAGGTCTGGTTGCGCCGCAGCCTGTTTAAGACCGGAGCTCAAACTCTGATTCTTTTGTCACAGCTTGCTAACTCTCACTTCTCTATTCTCAGATCACTTGAAACTCTCACTTTTCTATTACCATCTCGCCTGGAATTCTCACTTATCTTTTGTGAGATCGCTTCAAACTGTGACTTCTCTGTTATTACCTGGTCTGAAACTCTCACTTCTCTCTGTGATCACTTTTACCTTACCACATCGCCTCGCATTTACATCATTGACCACAATGTCCTCCTCATTCACATCTTCTACCTTGTCGAAGGCTAGTTGTCACGCACTGAGCTTTTACTCAACTTCATCATCCTCCTCTCCGTTCGGTGGTTCAGTACATGTGGACAGTCATGGATTCTTGAAATCCTCCCACCGTGCTGGTGGCCCGACACTATGCTCCCTTCCAGCTCTCACAAAAACAAATATTCCTTCTACAGTTCCCAGACTGTCCCTTCGAACTCAAGACCGTACAGCCAGCATCCTAGGGGAACATGGGCTTGGGTTTAGCTATGTGAGGCTTGTGGGGCGCATCTCAAAGGTTGACCCGGAACCTGAACCTATCCTCACCATGCTTATTGTGATGCCGGATCAGCCAAATCCGGACAAGTGGTACCGTGCTTTACGTCATATTCAGCCAGAGCTTGCAAAGGATATCCCCGGGATCTGTGTTGAGCTGATCGAAGAACAGCTAAATCGGGGGATCTACTGCTCCCCTGTGAATAGGGGACACCCGATCTATCGCAAGTGGCCCTCGATTGTCGACTTCATTCTGTCGCATGCTGATTTCCGTGAGTGGACCGCTTTGGAATGTTGGAGATACGGAACAGACACAGTGAGACAGCTAAACCCTGTCACTGTCATTGTTCAAGTCCGCAAAACAAGCACGTACCCATTCATCACAGCAGCACGGCATCTACATGGTATCCTCGCATACTTTGATTTGGCAGATGTGGACGTCTTATTTCAGAGAGACAGCAATACGCCACTCGTACAGAATCCTACTCTAGATAGAGATGTTTGTGCGGGAGCGATTCACCCCGGTGTTAGCCTCGGAATCCATCAATGTTCCGCGGGAACTTCCACCCTTGGTGGCCTTGTACAACTCCAGTTTTCCGGTCAAACTGAATGGCGTACCTACGGCCTGACATGTTTCCATGCTGTTTGGCCACCGACAAACCACCGCAACCCTGAGTGGTTCAAGATTCACAACGCTGGAAAAGGTACGCTATTATCTCTTCACTATCATACACTCAAGCTAATATAGTAAATCTAGCCATTGCAACCTGGGAGTTCTCTCCACTTGATCCTCGAAAGTCCGAATCATTCCCTGATGTTGCTCAACAGATTCTATGGGTTGACCATCCTTCACTGCGAGATTTGGACAACACTATCAAGGGAAATAATGATATTATCGCGGATCTCAGGACACCACGGTTTCTGCAGTGTGAGAAAGAGATGAATAAGGGTGACGATGGATTGCTCCCAGAATCAGCCCAGGCCCACTACCGTGCAGTGGTCAGACAAATCCAGGCCATCGAGGAGACCCGCAGCGCTTTTATCGCAATGCGTGATAGTGGCAGCTACCTTCTAGGTCATGTTTATGCTGGAAGCGGTCTCAATAGAACGCCGGAGTTGAAAAACACAGAAGGAACCCAAGAACCGCGTCTGATATCCACCGACTGGGCTCTAATTAAAATCAACCCCGAGCGGTTACAACCACAGCAGCACGGAGACAAAATTTC
Source organism: Penicillium hordei (assembly GCF_028827395.1). Taxonomy (NCBI): domain Eukaryota; kingdom Fungi; phylum Ascomycota; class Eurotiomycetes; order Eurotiales; family Aspergillaceae; genus Penicillium; species Penicillium hordei. The sequence goes on from NW_026623142.1 coordinate 7,317,047, forward strand.
TGGCAACCGGGTAAGTTATCATGTCTATTTTTACGCTTCGTCTTACAGCTAATGTGTCACTGGTTCTAGCCTTTCCACTATTCCCGCTTTGGACACCCAGGGTGGCTTCCGGAGCAGTTTATCTATGATCCAAACTTTGAACCCTTGTGCGGCCTGAAACTCCACAAATGTGGTCGCTCTACCGGAATCACAACAGGAACATACAGCTTTCTAGATTGTGTTCGCTTCACTGAGACTTTAGACGAGTACGGGATGGCTCAGACTATTCCAACATGGGAACACAAGGTTGCTAGCGGTCCAGATGGCTCCTTTGCTGAGAAGGGTGACTCCGGATCGTGGATATACACCCAAGATGGTGCGGTTGTTGGAATTTTAAAATCTGGTGACCAGAGCAAAGACACCGGGACAATGACTTTGATGTCTGAAATTTTCGATGATATCAAGAGTATCACCGGTGCCACCAATGTGCGAATCGCTCCCGACCCAGATTTCTGATGACCATCTGCGAACGAACTCCATTCAGCATATAATGATTGCTCTCACCCCCACTGAGAATCACAGCTGGGTATCCACATTTCCCCTGCTTTCGATTTGAGCGATCAATACGCCTGTAAGGCCTGTCCCGGAAACGATCTGTCGGAATCCAGTAGCCCTGGCATGAATGATATTTTGAGCATTGGCAGAAGGTGCATATTCGGCGATGAGAGTTTGAAAGCTGTTTCTAGATATGGTTTGCGCAAGGCTGAGGAATACCGCTGCTCCAAATGATTGGCTGAATATGATGGGTCCCATGGCGACGGGAAGACGTTGAGGTGGCACTAAAATCTGAATATCGAGAAGTGGCTAATAGGGAGAACATATTATTAATTTGGTATTGAGCTCAGTGATGCAGAATACCAAGCATACCATTTACAATTGTAGTCCACGACAGGCCCCGTAGAGAATCTAGTAACCAATTCATTTGCCCGTCGGGATGCTAGGAGAGAAGTGTCATAGAAAACAACATACATGGTTACCAATAGGACTAAGGGTAGAGCTACAAAGACGTCAGCTATGATCATTGCCAGGATGTACACACCACTCATGGTCGGAGATGCGTTATTGAGCGATTGAAATTGGGTGCCTAAAAGTCCCATAGGCTATATCTTAGGTCATTAGGCCACAAATTGATTAAATGTTTGGCGATCATAATGTACATATTGGATTATGGTTACTGTGCACCAATCAATGAAGACTGAACTCCAGCATTTTGGTTTAGACATTACCAGCTTGTCAGCCCCTTAACCCTGTCAAATCCCCCTCTAAGCTGCGAATCCGGATGAACGACCTTCCCTTCCAGGATTGTGTGCTTCACAATCCCCTCACAATGCTCTGGCTTGACCCTAGCTAACCAGATCATCTGCTGTTCTTTCTTCCGATAAATTAGCACGTTTGCAGAGAACTTATGTCCTCCAACGTGCGAGACGAAAAAGATCCCCACACCACCAGGGCGCTCATCATCCATATCTCGGTAAAGATTATTTCTGCGCAGATGTCGCTCCATCTCCTTTTTGATCAATGGTGCGGTAATTCCACAGCGCGCATCACGCCGCTTATGCGAGCATAGTAGGACTACGTAGTCATGTGGACATTGTCGGGAACTCAATCGTGGACTGCTGATGGACTGGGTTGGAATATCCGTTGACACGTCAATGAACGTCTCGACCACATGCTGGGCATCCGAGTAAGCGACGTCATCCACAAAGGTAAACGACGGTAGTAGGAGGACGGTTGTTTTAGAGGTATCAGGCACCTCTCCACCCGGTGGAGCAAGGTTCGACGCGGAGATCATGAGGCGCTTTTAGCACGCAATTAGCATATTCCCAGGGTTTTGCTGCCAGATCAAAGAAACAAACCCCTTTCTTGGACTTTGCGTGGGATCTGAACGCCTCCATTAAACTACCATTCTCTTGTTCGACCTTCCGAACCCAATCTGTTTGGCCCGTGGCAACGAGTATGTGCGCGTGGAACTCCTTGATAAATCCGTACATCGGAAGAGTGGTGTCAATCTTGACGTTTTGTGGACATTTTACGGTGCAGTCATTGCAGTCGATGCGGCAGTCGTCTCCATCGACTATCGGATCGACTTCGGGAAAGATGTATTTTGGGCGTCTGCTAGCGATCGCCAGGAGTGAGCGAAACATAGTGGGTACACTCAAGCTTTTCTTGATAGAGCAGGGTACGAGTTGCGAATTGTGAGCACGTGTGTGCGTTCTAACAAGAAATTTGTTCTTGAGGATATCGCAGACTCCACAAAAAAATATAGCTGAATCTCTATGAAGAGAGAGTGAGTATAAAATGGGAGAGAGAAAGGCCTAGCTATGTATGGCCAAGGTAAGGCTCCTTTCTCACTTCAACACATTAATTTGGGGTCCAAAGTTATTTTAAGACATCTCAATCAGGCAGTGACGGGACAGGGTTCGGATCTAAAATCTCACTTGGGTAAATATACCGAAATACCCCTGTGCCCTTAATTTTCTCCACCATCTCCGAAGCTGCCTGAAGTGGGCAATAGGTAAGAGACAGCCTAAAGCGAATGACAGCACTGCAGCCGCCCGTTTATTTCTTGAATAGAACCAAATAAGCCCTTGCAAGATACATAGTACATATTAGCTTTCATGCAAGATGATGTGACTACGAATATCTATATTCATTTAGGGCTTCAAGCTGGGCCCAAAATGGGTTGTAGTGATCTGCAATTTGAAGGGAGCTCGGAGCGGGATCGGAAGAGGGAGGGAGTGGGGCGGGGAGATATGCTTCGTCCATGATGTTTTCACAGGCCAGATCATTGTAAGATACCTTTTTTAAAGGCGAGAGAGATATAGTAGATCAACTGAGACAACAAATTGCAGTTGATTTTAAACAAGGTTAGAGAAAAACATTCGAGGTTTGTGGTGGTTTGCATCAATGGTACAACGTAATGGATAAGTACAAGGCTCAAGATCATAGACGTTGGATGACCTCTCTTCCCTTTGATTTAGTAAATATCTTGTCTCGCGTGTCTTTGTCGATGTATAGTCTTCCCGAAAAGAAACCCGAGCCCGATCGGACATTTTAGCTGTACCAAATCTGGTAATCCTCGGATATATCGGACTTTCCCCGTTTTGGTAACCTCGCAGTACCACGCGGCGAGGTGTAGATATAAATACCACTCTGCTAGAATATTGAGAGCAAAAAAAAACCAGAAGCTCTTTCTGACACTACTATTCACCAAAGCTCTATAACTCTCACTTTTTACATACGAACATAATGACCGAATTCAAGACCGATGACTCCAAGGCCCCGTCCTACACCTCTGTCGACCACGTCGAGTTAGATAATACCGAGAAACAACAGCAAAAACTGTAAGTATCTAGAAACCCATCCATTTCTTGTTAAAACGCGGCAGCTGCTAACTAAAATCCAATTAGTGCAAGCCCCAAACCAGATTGCTTAACCCACGGGCCCAGCCAAGTCCCGCTTCTCGATCACGAATTGCAGAAGCCGCAGGCAAAAGACATCATACGAACACTGGCAGCTGCATTGAATGATATTGCTGATGAGAAGAAGTGCACCAAGTGCACGGTGGAGAATATCTCGACTTTACTTGTAGGCCACGTCCGGGATCTCAGAGCCGCCAAGCGGAGTGGAGTATGGTCTAAAGAAGACAAGAAGGCGCTCAAGGCGGAGATTAAAGGTCTTCTCAAGCCAGTCAAGAAGGATGTGAAGAGCCTATGGAAAGCGAATTAATAATGACTGTATTCTTTGCTTTTCAGATCAGGGTGGCATCTGCACAAGTGTGCACTAAAAGGTGCTCTATAATGTAATCTGATTTTTGGCGTTTTTCATTCCAATGGTCGTCAGATAGAGAGAGAGGAGCCAATCGAATTTTTATACCTGAGGATAACCTTGAAGTGTTTCTAGTCAATGCTATTGTGGTAACATATTACAATGGTCCGCATAGGCAACTCCGGGCTCAGCCATCACAGTAGGCCCCGTACCGCTAGCAGAATAGCAAACTGTTAAACAATTTCCCTCCTATTGCGGAAGACTTGCTGGTTTGCTAGAATGCTAGCAGCTAGATTGGCACCCTGGCTAAACCCCAGTAGCCCGACCCATTCTTTAATCGCTCCGCACTTATCATCTTCCAATTGAGCCGCGAATAAGGAATCTTTTATACCGCCAGCAATTTCGTATCCATTCAGAATGGAGTCTTGTGCATGCACGCGTAGCCATGCTTTGAAGGGCCCGTAATCTTTGTAGGCGGCTGTCACGTCGGTCCTGGCACGTCGGCAGTGAAAGGTGGACCAATTCCATGGATATCGAGCCATCTCGCTATCTACCGTCTCACGACTGACAGGATTACGAGAAAGATCTAGTTCACCGTGTCAGCACAAGCTACTAGGCAACAAAACTCCATCAGAAAACATGTAGATTTGCCAACATAGGCAACCTTTAAGACTGGAGGCAATATAATAATAATAGGCAGCTGGTATATGAGAAAGGATCACCACATCGTAGGCTTGAACATTTCTGACAGGGACAAAGATGGATTTGATTGGACGCTTGGAGTAACATTTTGATCGACGTTAGGGCTGAAGTGATAACTCCGAGATATAGCCTAATGGGGTTAATCTCCGGGATTTTCTCAATGGGGTTTAACATCTCGAGTGGCTCAATGATGAAGTGACAACATTGACAACATCCGAGAGACAACCAAATGGGGAAATAACCCGATAAATGAAGCTCATGTATAAAGAGGATTTTAAGACGGAGTCGAGATTTTCATCTATGTTTTCATCTCTGATCAAATTTCACCGTAAAGATCGACATGGGCGATAAGACAGAGAAGTTTGTTCTTTCTTCAGAATCCATCCCCCAAGAAAAGCCCTTGGGACCATCCCCACCTCCGAACGGTGGTACAATAGCATGGCTCAATGTACTTGGCAGCTTTATGCTGTACTTCAACACATGGGGCATCCTGAATACCTTTGGCGCCTATCAAACCTACTATGAGTCCGGTGCTCTTTTCCACTCTAACTCGTCCGACATCTCCTGGGTGGGGTCAATTGCCGCATTCATGCTGCTGTTTGTCGGGGTGTTTGTCGGTCCCATCTATGACCGCGGCTACCTCCGAACGCTCCTCATTGTGGGCTCTCTCATGGTAGTTTTCGGGCACATGATGTTGAGTCTGTGCTCCGAATTCTGGCAGGTTGTGCTGACACAAGGATTCGTCGTCGGAATTGGAACGGGATGTCTATTTGTTCCATGTGTCGCCATCATTCCCCAATACTTCACGACTAAGATGGGAGCTGCAATGGGCGTGGCAGCTTCGGGGTCCGCTCTCGGCGGTATCATCTACCCCATCGTTCTGTATCGACTCATCAATAAAATCGGCTTCCCCTGGGCAGTGCGCGTTATCGGATTCATAGCACTGGGAACACTGCTTATTCCAATTAGCATCATGCGTCTGCGCGTACAACAGCCCAAGGTGCGCGCCATGGTCGATCCCACCGCATTCAAGGACCCAGCTTATCTGGCTTTCGTGTTCACCTCGCTTATTGCATACATGGGATTATTTGTTATCTTGTTCTACCTGTCCTTCTTCGCCGAGGCAACCCACATCACAGATAGCAGTCTGGCCTTCTACATGGTGCCCATCTTCAACGCAGCTTCGGTCTTTGGTCGTACAATTCCAAACAAACTCGCAGACCGTTTCGGTCCTTTTAACCTTCTCGTTCCCGCTGCGCTATCCTTGGGCATGTTGATGTTCTGCATGATGGCAGTTCATTCGAAGGCAGCAGTCATTGTCATGGCGATTTTGTCCGGTTTCATGAGTGGTGCGCTGATCGGACTGCCGCCTATGTGTCTGGTCATTCTGACGGCGGACAAGTCGAAGTTAGGCACCCGTGTTGGCATGGGGTACGCAATCATTGCACTGGGAGTGCTGGCTAGTGGTCCTAGCGGTGGTGCAATTCTCAGGAATGGTGGTGCATCGCTCGATTGGCACAGTTTGTGGGTGTTCGGTGGCGTTCCGACCTGCGTGTCGGGATTAGGCTATGCATCGATTAGAATCTTCAAGTATGGACCAAAGCTGAATATCAAGGCGTGAGAATTGGCATTTACCAAAAGGATGAAACCAGGTTAATGGTAATGAAAATTAAATCGATTTGTTGGAATTTGAAACAGATGCCATACAGGCTCGACCATAGGACTTAATTTTAATGCAAATCAACACTGAGCTTTGAATTCCTCAACCAGATCGTATTTCAAGAAGTGGCTATATATGTAACTTTGACAAGGTGAGAGTATTACACAGCAGTCCTGACTCCATACATGAACGGTGTAATGACAAGCTTCTCCATATCCTAAACCTCAGCGTCCACGAATGGGCTCTTCTGTGTAATTCCCCGAATCTCATCCTCCGTACTACTACTGCTATACTACTGCGACACTACTGCTACGTTTTATTTTCTTATCTAGCTTGCTGACTATGTACAGAACTTGATTAATCATTGCGTTGAGCACACTTGTGTGTGTGAGAGGAAAGTTTAGGAATCACTGTAAAATTTCACATGAACCTAAACCATAGGTCCAACTGTCATAAATAAACAGTCCAGGTTTTCCCGACATCCCTTATTTCGGTTCCCTCGTATCCTTCTGTCAATAATAGCTAATCTGAACTTATTTTCATACTAGCTTACCACTCACAATTTCGGATCAATCCTAAAAATGAGTTTCCTATATATCCTACCTCTCCTTGCTGCCATGGTATATGCTATGCCTGTAGCAGACGACCTGCTCAACCCAGTACCACCACAGGTTTATATAAAATAGTTCTATCCAAATAATAGAAATTTCAATACTCACATCTCCCACAGTTTGATTGCGTTGTATGTGTATTAACAAGTTCCACACACAATATCCAAGACAAACACGGAATGACCTAAGAGTTGGCTAATGCTTATGGTTTAAATTAGCCGGGCTTCTGGTCTAACCAATGTCCTACAGAGTAAGTGTAGATTCATTCACTTTTACTTTATATCAAAGTTATTCTAAACAAAGCTTAGCCATCCCAATGCGTGCTATGGGCCGGGAGGTTTTAGAGTATGCTGTGTTGGTATGAGCAAAATAGCAGAAAGCCAATGCTAAAAGTAAAGGCTTTGTGATGACTGATATTAATCAAACCAGAAATCCTGCACTTGAAGGGGTGAAATAAAAACCTCATGTATGGATCGGGCATCATATTGATTTATGGAATAAGAAGAAATTTCATAGTGAATGAATGATATGGTTATTATTGTTACAACCTGCCCCTGGACTGGCGAGTTACAAACTAGGCCAAAAAGACCACTATAACTGAGCGTTACGCTCAGATAGACCAGGCTCCGATATATATAGTGCATGACATGACAATTATTCCTTAAGTTTGCCCATATCTATTAGTTCGGAGTATAGGTTTCGCCTAGATACAGCATAGGGTCGAAGATCTGGAGGGCTTGAAAATAATACGGACTCACTACTATATAACACTCTTGACCCGCTGCTTGATACATCTGACGGCACCACTTATTTGAGCTACAATAAGTGGTGAATTTCAGACGTAGTGTGGGCGGTGGTAACCTTAAGTTTGAGCGAGGCTTGTGGTAAACTAGATCCGACCTGAGAGCCCAACCTGCATTTGGCATCGTTCTTTCTTTGTTACTTTGCTTCTTTTGTTCCCACCTCAGGAGATTGTTTCTCGCTCAGCCATACGATAAGATGTCCTCGGGGCCACCACCTACGGGCCTACGGGGTTGCATAGATGATTTACAGAAGTGGTGCCCCTCATTTCTTAGTATTGGTGCTTAGATTTCCATCATTTATGAGACACCATGCATACTCAACTACACCATTGCAGGTCGAAGAAGTATTAATTATACCTATAGTGATGTCATAGGATGCATAACTTTGCATTTACAGGTGCTGCTACAAGATGAAGTAGTCTGCCATAGAATTTCAACCACAAGTGTAATGTTTGACCAGCTCCAGGAGTGGTGCATTCCTACCCATATACTAGCCTTGATAATCAGGTCGATATTTACATAGAGTTACATATCCACATAGGCGTCCACGGGATGATTAGGTGTACCCTGTTTGCCTAGTACAGGGGGTGACACTAAGAGTTACTGGTGGTCCTTGATAGTTGAAAAGAAACCTCTACCCTCTCGATAATGCTACATAATGAGTTATATATCCGACTACATCTGACTACATCCTGACCCCATAGGGGCTGAAACCACCCAGCAAGTGTTCGGATCGGATGCCGCTTTTATCCTTGCCGAATTGTTCTTGCTAGGAGCAACATTATGTGCTACGCGGTTATCCCGTCTCCACAACCGATCCAAAGTATAAAATATATATGAGAGCAGGTCAAAGATGCTCAATCGCTTGTCATTGATTGTCATTAAGGAAAGTGGTTGATATACACGGTGTTCAGCTCATAATCCGAAACATCATATCTTCATTCAAGGGAGAGCAGCAGGGGCGTAGCTCTGGTCAGGCTTGACAACCTTACCACCGGCAAGCTGCTTATCGGTATAGGCAGGCCAGATGATCTGCCTTGACGCGTTGTCGACAACAGAGAGAGTAGTGAAGCCGTTCCCCTCGCCGAACTGGCCGCTCCAGCCGGAAGTGACGGCGTATCCGCCGCAGGTGACGGGGCCACCGTTGGCGCGGGAGGCAGGGCTGCCCTTAACGACATAGGTGCAGGGAGTGGCTTTGCCGGCGCCGGGGTAGATGCCGAAAGTCCAGGTGCAGGAGGTGTCTTCGGTGTTGCAGACACGCTTGGTGTTCTGGAGGGTCCACTGGGGGCTGTCGGCCATCATGGACTTAACGGAAGTGTCTGCGGGAGCAGCGAAAGCTGAGGAGGCCAGAAGGCCGGTAGCGAGGATGAGTTGAGTGAGCTGCATGATGATGGTTTGAGTAGTTGGGTGGTTGGGTGATTGAGTAGTTGATTGAAGTATTTGGTTTTGAAGGATGTTTGTTAGAATGAAGAAGACAACATGGGAGGAATGAAGCTATTTATGTCATTTTCTCCGTGTGATATCAAGTTTGACCTTATTGCAGGTGACATTCTGCCCTTTCGTCCAGCTCGAAATAGAATAATACAAATCCAAGGATGTAACGTCAAGTCAGGTAATACCCGGAATACGGTACTCCACAACGGTGTCTTAATTATGTGTGGATTTACGTAGTGAGACAGCCCTGCTATGATTTGTGCATTCATCTCTATATTGCTTCCTCTTCATTTCTCCACATGGCTGCCAACATAAATTCTTTTTTTATCCAAGACATCCTCAAAACCCAACCAATCAGATCGTTGTATAGCTGCAGCTTCACCCCGCAAATACACAGGTCGGCTGTCGATCACTGATCGATGACCCTATGTCATATCCTGTTATACGAAGTACTAATCAATAAATTGCATGATGGTCTGACCTCCAAAGGTCGAGAGTATTATCCCGAGGCCCTGTAACCCCGGTTACGCGCGCCACGATTTTCACGCCACCCTCAGGAACCTTGGAATGGTGTAACGGAAGAATGATAGAAGTGGATTGGGGCCCGAGACTATAGGATATTCATTTAACAGTTTCTTGGTAAGAACATTGCCTAGGGAATCCTTTCTGAATAGCCCACATACCGTCTTTCCCGGATCGCATTCCAAACCCGAAACAATAAATGGATACATTTTTACCCGTACATTAATAGATTATAATGAGCAACTGGATTTTGAAGAAGCCGAACTCCGTTAGGCCCCCTAGCTCTGTTCTGGAGGGTTGAGGCCCAAATCGAGCGGTTCAGCTAACCGGTTTTCTTTTTTGGTCTCTTTGCCACATATCAGCCGCAAACTTTTCCGAGGTTAACAAAACGTTGCAGATGAGCTTTTGATTTATTATTCGGTCGATCTTGAAAATGAACGAATCTCGGGTTATCCGGGGGTGCCATATCCACAGATTTGCTAGTCCTTTCCCCCCGCTCTTTCGTATTTTGTTGTGACCCCCTTGGCGGGAGCTTCTAGCTCGTTGTTCAGTTGGAGACCTTAGGTTGAAGTTTTTGCGTTGACTCCTACTTCCGTCGAATGTGTTTTGAGGCTGTGACGGTCTGTGTTCTTTTTCTTGAGCATCAGGCCGGAAGCCCTAGGGGCGCGTTTTCTTGAAATGTTGACATGACGTATCGCATTAAGTTAGCCAAGGTCCAGGTTCCACTGTCTCTTCCCGGGGATTAAGTCAATTCCCACAAAAATCATCAAACTAAATTATCCACTGTGTATGAAGCAAGTGGACGAGAGCATTGCGGACAGTGGTGGAGTCGGATTTTTCCGCTGTGTTGACCTTCCAAGGTTGGAATGCACAGTGCACTTTCCTAGTTAGGAAGGCGGTATATGGTCTATTTATAAATTATGCCCGTTTAGGCAGTATTCTTCCAACCTTGGAACTATTCATCCTCATCCAATGGATATCCTTTGACCTTCGGCCGCATTGACATTTCTTTCGTAGCAGTTTTTAAGCTCGTGGCAAAACTACTCTCCATGCTAAACCATGGATCACTACCTATGGAGGCTGAAGGGTGATAACTATCCGTACTGCTGGTCCAAAAAAACAGCCTCCCGACAGAGACTATACCCTCCGAGTGTGATCACATTCTCATTGATCCAGGGATCTTTTGAATGGATGACATGATGGCATGGAGTGTGGGAGTGGCTGATCCGTTGATAGGTCTACTGGAATGGTCGCCTCGGGAGGTGCACATGAAACTCGTTGCGGTGGACGGCTCTTGTGAAAATATGCCGTTACATTCAACCTCAACTCTATGGTGAATAAGCCGGAGATTGAGATTCCTTTGAATCCAGGCGTACAATGCAGGGGCAAAATGTGGCCTTGAATGACCCTCACTTCTTCTTTATTCGGTAGCATACATGACATCTGTCCGTACAGTGTACTTGACACCTCTAAACACATCATCTCCACCATGGAACAAGTTTCTTTGCTGAAATATCAGAACAGATCCCGTCTTTGGAAATATCCGAACCGACTCCCTCGAGTTCATACCAGCCATAAACGAGGTCGCACCACCTAGAAGGCTCTCAGTCTTCCCCAAGGTATCTGTAGCCGCAGTACAACTCCCATCACCGACCTGAGCCCCTTCAGACTCAATCTCGGCATCTTGAAGATCAATATCCCATCTCTGGCCGAAAGCGAACAACCGATTCGTCTTCTCCGCCCGCTCAACATGAGGCTGTAACTCCTCCATATCCTGTTCACCTTCTCCATTCAAATATAAGTGAATAGTGTAAAGCGACTTCTCCAGCCCATCAGGTGTAGCAAAACACCCATCCGAATGAGGCCGGAAATAATCCCCGCCCTCATAACGCAGGAACCGAAGACGCTCATTCAGCCGACTGAGACGGAGCACTTCGCCCCGTTTCGCAGGCCCAAGACCCGTAACAATGGGTTTGCCCTGGAGGCGGTCGATTTCGCACTCGCGCATGAAAGGCATAATTCGCTCCAGAATTCTTTCTGCAAGACTGGGTGAGTCCAATATGATCCGTCCGCCTTTGCGCGTGTCGATGGACATTACTTGTTTGCCGCCGCCGGCGTTGATCATTGCCTGTTCCCATACGGGAGGCGAGAGGGTTGAGTCTGGGAGTTGGGTTCTTGTTGAATCTTCTGCTAGACGGATGAGCTCTTTGCATTCGACTTCGGTCATAAAGTTGTCCACTATAGCGGCGAAGTGGCCTTTGTATTGGGGGATCGGTGGGGATGTGCGCTCGAAATCGAGTATGTTGAGGGTTGCATTTGGGGATGGTCCCCTGAGGAAGTCTTCTGGAATATCTTGGCCTGCCATAGTTGCTATTGTGGTTTCAAGAACCGGGAATGTTGCAAATGTGGTGTTTTGTTTTGTGTTGGGGGCTGAGCTATTTATACCCCACTTTTTGAGGCTCTGTTTGGAGGCTGTAGCTTCGGCCAATACGGTGGATCCCCTAGCTTGCCGTGGTTCTATAAGACAAGAATGAGTCACCAATATTCAAACGAGCTCTACTCCAGCACTGGCAAGCTTCTCATCATGGTGCTCGGGCTGAATATCGTCATGGGTCTTAATCTACCCCGCCATCTTCCTAGCCTAATCCATCGGAATTGTAAAGATATACAGTGTGCAGGTGTAAGGCCTGTCAACCGGGTAAAATACAATGGGGGCGGAGAGGAGTGGATTGTATTGCATCTATGTGCCAAGACTAATTCTTGTCAGAAAAACTCCGGGGATCCAGGGGGGATCCAGATTCTAAGAGAATAGTGCGCCATGATTCCGAACCGATCACATGAACCCCGACCCAGCCACGTAATACCTCTGACTATCTATTTTGGGGGCTTAGAGTTGTGATTAAATATCTTCAAGATGCAGATTGCTAGTCTCGAGGTGAGATAGTGGAGGCAGGTGATGGGGATGGAAATGAGTTGGTGACCAGGAAAATCAAATATGATAATGATGGGCGCGATTATGACCACAGTAAAGTTCCATCGCGAGTTGGAACTGACTCGGTGCTGCTTCCAGGGGCAAACCTTGGACTCTTAAAATTTTGATGCGTTTCGGTGGGCCGAAAACTATCTTAGATGAGCTGATTCTCAAACAGGAAATCCGTGAGAAGCTGGAAAGATTCCAACTTTGGAAGGTTTGCTTCGAACGCTGGCCATTCCAACCATTGACCCCGAAGCCTATTTAGGACAGGCTGCTCTTTGTTCTTGCCACCTCGCCGTGCCAATACTCTGCCTGTAGATGTTTGGGACTCGCAAAGCAAATAAAATTAAAAAGCCCTCGGAACTATAAAAAAGCTATATTATGTAAGCATTGCATCAGCCACTTCTGGCACAAGCGATTGTGGCTGGGGTTTTCCTGATTGGTTCACGGCCATCTCTTCCCTCACATCCTCTCATTCTCGCATTACTGGAGCATCTTTAAGCAACAAAATATCATTATCTGTGATCCAACATCAAAACACTTTCTCTCATCCGGCCTCTGGATATTTTTCTCCTAAATTTCCTACATAACAGACAACACAGGGTGACCTCATCGCCCACAAAACAATCACTGCGATAACTCGTTGTCTTTCACCTTGCTTGATTATCCATTGCGCAAGTCAAGTGCCTATTCCAATATATATCTATATATCACTCATCTCCAGAACACCAAATTTAATGGATTTGGCCGTCTAACCAAGTGCCTCACAAAAATCGTTGTCAACAGCCCCAGCGATGGCTACTACCAATCAGAACTCCACCCAAGGGCCAGCGAACGGCAACAGCGAAGCATCAGGGCTGAACTCAGAGATCCAACTTGTTTCATCACTAGCAAAATTACAAGAACTCGAACGCAAGGTAAATACATGAGCTGTTGCAGACTCTGCCACAAACCCAAGTTAATGAGATATCTAGATCCATGAACTGCGTGGATTTATGCCCCAGGGCCTACTGGAGCCTCTGGTGCCTATTGCAAACCCAGATAAAGTATCCCTCGGCAATCCAGTCGCTGAAACTCCACGGATCCTCCGGGATAATCTGGATGAGGCCGCACGCGCGCGCGTCGCTGATGTCCAGCAATTTCAGTCCTTGTGGCGGGATCCGGAATTGACTTCTGTATGGGCACATGTCGAATCCCGCATTCAGGAAGCCAACGGCCAGCTTCTTCAGCCGACGGGGAAGTGGGAAAGAGATTATGACGTTCTTCTAGAAGAACTAGCACGAAACGAAAAGTCCAAAATAGATGAACACCAGCGAGTGGACGAGGAAGCCGAACGTACTAAAGCGCAGTCTACCGAAGGCGAGTGGAAGAATGTTTTGGAGCGGTTTGTTCAGCGGGATATGCCCGGTGTACGAGTTATCAAGGGCCAGGATGAGACTTCTCTAGCGGTAGCACTTGTTAGAGCTGGTGTCGTCTTCCAGGTGAAAGGAGTATCTTCCCCTGGCTCCCCAATCTCTGACTGGGAGGTTTCGAGCAAGATCGCTGGTCGGTCACCCACGAAACTTGAGGATGCTATACTGGGATGTGTGGGGTCACGCGCGCGAAAATGGGACCTTGCTTTCTTGCTGGTATGTTCTGTCCTTGACTCCGAAGGAGAGTCTTGCTAATGCCAATGTAGGACATGATCTCTTCTTATGCGGATATCAAGCAGACACCATGCGTGAAGTGCGCTCGTCTGACTGATAACGGCGCCCAACTGCCAACTCTCCGCCGCCCTCAGGCGGATCAACAGTCTCTTAATGGACCAGCACGTGTATACACATTCGACGCATTGCACTGTGGATGCGTCTGATTGGACTCTCTCCCTATATCAGCCTAGCACATTCTTGGAACTTAGAGTGGAATTTTGGAAGAACGTCAGCGCATTGGGCTATATCCATCTCATCTTGGCTTTGAGAGAGAAAAATGATTGTAAGCATTCAAGAGAACTACTTGGATTTAACAAACACAATATCTTGCAAATTACCCTCCCATCACCCCATCACCCCATATTCATTTCTCTGCTTTTCTTTCAACCACATTTTTCCAACCTGTGTATTGCCTTCAATCCCTGTGCTTCCCATAAATGTTATCATGCCAAAATTCCGCCGGATACTCAACCCCATTCCGATCCCAATATCGCCTCGGTACACAATGCACCTCCTCTCTCCCGCTCCATTCCCCCCTCCGAGCTCTTCTCCCATTGCAATACTGAACATCACTCCATGTTCCATGGTCCGGAATGTGGTACTTCCTCGTACGGAAATCGTAGCGCTCTGCCGCAGGCCGCCGTGCCCAGGGTAGTGGTCTGTAGTCTGATCCAGAGTCGTTGGGGTCGATCTCCCATCGAGACCATTCTTCTCTTGTAGGCCCGGACCGGGCTTGAGGGGGTGCCCTTCCGGTCTTTGTTTTGGGCTGGTTGATTCGGCCCACGTAGATGTCTGGCCCTTTGCTCGCTAGGACATCAAAGATGCGCCAGCGGCGTGGCCAGTGTTGCGGGTTGCCGGGGCGTGGGTCTTTGGGCCAGATCCAGCCTAACTGGGAGGGCATTCTCCTTTTTAAGTCTGGATTTCTTTCTCGGTGGTAGGTTGGGGGTTGATGTTAAGATGTCAAGATGAAGTAGGCTGGAAATTATTTCATGGGTCGAAAATGAGGTAGGAGATTAAACAGCTTCTTTTATATTCCATGGTCTAATGTCTCGGTCAATGAATGAACTGCTTGAACAGCTTCCCGCAGCTTTCTTTATCTGTAAGACAGATTCCAATGTCCAATTGTAAGAAGTAAGACACCAAGCTTCCTTTTGTTTGTCTTTACACAATAACCGAAACAATTGCATGGGACGTTGGCCTAAATGCCCCCAAACCGACAATGAAGGGAATATCACGGCTTCGTGCATAGTATATTTCAGTTCAGACAACAAAAAAGTATACATGTTTTTGATATTTTTTGATATTTTTGTTATCATATACACATCCATGTAGTCAGGTAAACCCTTGCGGACGCCCTTTGGATATCCATGGATGGGATTATAGATTCTAGATCCTATAGGCAACGACTAAGCAATGCGTGGCGAGGAAGCAAATGATGAACCCTTCACGGTTCCAAATATGTCTCGATCCTGACTTGTTGCTTTCATATTGAACTTGCATATCATCGCAATAAGTGACACCCTCATCAGAGAACCCTTCAACGCAGTGGTTCTATCAAGTTGTTGGGCTAGAACCCCAACCATCGGCCAATAGATCGCAATCAAGATAACCCACACCAACAAGACCGCGCCCGGCCTCAGCACCAAGGCCGTGGCAATCGTGAGCCAGTTGATTCACCGGAAAACATGATCTTCAAGTGGGACGAGGCATAAAAGTCCCACCACCATGGCACTGGTTATCTGCAATCTCTCACGAAGGTAATATCCAACAAGACAATGTCTCTCAGCAATGAGATGTGAAGCGGCAGGGCAAGAATCCGCCTCCACATGTCGTACGAAAAATCAGTACCGAGGGTGCAGATCCCGCTAGTAGTAATATCAAGGCTAAGAAGGTCGAGGCAGATATCAACGAGGGAGGCATGACCCCGACACAAGGGCCCCCAAAGAGGAAGAATAGGTCTGAGAAGGAGAATCAGCAAGATCCAAACGAGGAAAGCATGGCTGCAAACCACCAGGGCTAATGGGAGACAATCGAGAACATACTACCGAGGAAGTCATGATTCCCAATCAAAGCCATACTCCTTATACTCCTCAGAAGGCTTCCCATCGCCAGAGCGATTCTCGCAAAATAAATTCCACTACAACAATCTTCCCATCAACAGTAAGCCTCCAATCAACATCAACACCTTCCCATCATGTCTTTCATTCCAGGATATGCTGGTCATCAAGGTAATGCTTCACATCCCTGCAATGTTCATCAGCAATGCAATGTCCACCAGCAAAGCCCTGACAGCCAGTCGGGCAACCTCTACCCGCAGAATGGTTTCTACCACCGGCGACCCAATTCACCGCAAACCATGCCCTTCATGTGCGATGAAGAATACCAGGCCGATAACCAAGGTAATCACGGCACTATGGGTCAGCAGGGTATGATGCAGCAATTTGGTGTCCCTAACCAAGGCTTCCATCTTCAGCAAGCCTTCGTCCAACCATTCGATGTCCTCAACAAAGAGAGTGTTCCCGAGGAAGCCTACTCCTTTAATCGACGCAATGTCAACCAGCAAGCCGGCATCCAATACCCATACTTTTTCCCCCAGGCACCTATGTCTCTCGAGTCATTCAACAACGACCTCGGCAACTTCAACCAGGAAGGTATTAATTACCCAAGTTTTTCCGCCCAAACACCCATGCCTCACACAATTCAACAATGAGGGTAACATCCACCCGCAACCCGATACCCATCCCCATCAAGCCTTTCACCTCAGGAAGTAATGGATCCAGACCCGCTGAACAGCCAGCTAGCCAATTTCCACCAGCAGAGCGGTGACTACCAGCAGGGGGTGAGCTTCCAGACCAATACTAACGCCCATCAGCAAAACCCGACATCCAGCCTTAACGCCGGAGGCGCAGATTCCCCAAAGACTGGAACCACAATGGGATTATAGCCAGAACTAGAGATGAAAGGGAAGCGCTGCAAAAGACTTTGGATCAGCCATTTAATACCGATATTATGACCAGCCAGAATAAGAAGCTGTTGCAAGGAGCTGCCGACTATCACGCGGCCGGCCTTGCAAACTCCTTCGCGCCCGATCAAATCGGCCGTTCAGCAGATAACAGTCACCTTGAATATGACTGGATCATGGGAGCGCAGAAGGTCAACCTCATCTACCTCGAGGGTCGCCGCCGTCGTGAGAGCGAGCTGAAAAGAAGAGAGGGTTAGTGAGGCCTCGATGAGAACCCCGTCATTGAAACTGCGATGGGAAAAATCTAAACTTGAGATCGAGGAGGGTTTTATTTTGTATGCAAAAGCCGAAAATACAAGAAAAAAATGGAATCAGCAATTGACCATGACCGCTTATTATTATAAAATCAACAGATAAGACAAAGGATAAAATGCAAAAAGTATACAAATATAAATAAAAAGTATCGCGCAACGCCGCTTTCTTGCTATTATCGTGAATCCAGATCGCTTCAACAATGCAACGCCCCAAAATGGAAAAAATATGTTCATGATAAGTCAATGCGAGTCCACCGAGTGAGTGCTTTTCACGTGGTGAGAACGCCAGCGCTGCCCGCAAACCAGGTGAACGAAGCGAAGGTGATCACGGCCATGCCGACGGTAAATTTGATGGCCAGGCGACTGGTTTCGGACAGGGCGCCACTGCAGGTGGCACACTTGAATTCTGGACAAAGGTTAGCAGTCAATTTGAGAAAGGATGGTTGGTTTAAATGCTCACGATTAAGTGGGGTGTAAGGCTGGGGGGTGTACATCCCGAAGACGTAACCACCGTTCTGCGAGCTCAAG
This sequence comes from Penicillium hordei, assembly GCF_028827395.1. Classification (NCBI taxonomy): domain Eukaryota; kingdom Fungi; phylum Ascomycota; class Eurotiomycetes; order Eurotiales; family Aspergillaceae; genus Penicillium; species Penicillium hordei. The sequence goes on from NW_026623142.1 coordinate 7,335,052, forward strand.
TATCCTGCGCTCGCGGTGTCGTCGATGTCCTTGCTAGCATCGTAGACGATCAGAGTATACGATGCGGTAAGCAACGGAATGGTAGCCGACTTCTGGTACTTTCCGGTATCCCACACAACGCTTCCGGTTTGCTTCACGCTCATGTTGGAGCTGAGCGTGTATGTCATCGAGTTGAGACTGCATGAAGCCACGACGTTGACTGCAGATGGCGTGACCGACAGGGAGGTGTAGTTCCACACAAATGTCACGTCCTCGCCGATCTTGTAGTAGGTCGTGGACGAGGAAACGGGGGTGATCATGGACACACCGCCAGCAGCGGCAGCAGGGTCAATGGAGATTGAGGATGTGGCGGTAGTCTTGCTTTTTCCCGTCTTCGTGCCAGTTGCTGTGCCGGTCGTCCCGGAATCGGTTGCAGTGCCTGTTTTGGTGTCGGTGTTGGTGTCGGTGTTGGTATCGGTGTTTGTTCCGGTGGTGGTTCCGGTAGAAGTCTTGGGGGCTGTGGAGGCTTCCGTGGTAGATTCAGAGGTTTGAGCGGTTGTTGCATCTGTGGTGTCTGAATCTCAAGTCAGTATCGAGTACAACAGTATGATAAGAGTCCTGATTTACCTGCTCGCTTATCCAAGGAGGCACCCAGAAGTGCTCCATAGGGCCGCCATGGCCAAGCCGATGATATCGTCCCCAGCAACAGGATGGTGCAGAGCACGGTCAAAATAAAACACCGCATGTCGAAGTTTGGAGAGATTATCGGGAGTTTCAAAAATCAGGCGACCGAGGTGTTACTCCTTGGGCTGAAAGGTGGGCTAGACTGATCACGCCCCTTGCACAATCAGGTGTGACTTGTCAAAATAAAAAAGGCCTCCTTTGTCAAAACAGGCTTATCGATTCGGTGTCCGTACCAAGCAATTTCGGTTGCTACGGAAGGACGATCACAAGGACGTGGAGTGCAGATGTTATTAATCTCCCTAACCAATCTAGGCGCCAAAACACGTAGATCTCGGGAATGTAGATTTTTGATCCGGAGAAACGATTGTAAATAGCTTCAAAGACGAACAGTAAACGAGTGTCTTCCCAGATAATTAGAGAGAGGGGGAAAAAAACCAGAAAGAAAGAGAAGATGCGATGTTTGAGCTGTATTGCGGGGCTAAGCCCAAATAGGTAGTGGCTATCAGATTTGTGAGACATCGGCTATTTATAGTGGCTGACCACTATTTCACGCCTTTTTGACTATCAGATGATTTATTGACTATCATAACTCGGTGTATGAAGTTCAAGTTCATGCTTCAGACTGGGCGACGCAAAGGTTTAGGCTCTGAACGTATGTAACAGAGCCAAAGGTTGCTTTCGGTATATATCTACCTCTCAATGAGTACAAAGATCCTTGAATTATATCAGCGATCTCTATATCAAGTGATATACATCACATCAAACTAAAACCCGGGGGTCCATGCAATATATACTTCAGTTTCATGAGGACAATATACCATATACCTCAAATAAAACCCTAGGGATAATACTATTTGCCCTAAATCATCAATTTATCACTTATCCCTGAATTTTGCCAATATTCCGCCATCATCCCAAGACTTCAAACTCCAGATTAGTATGATGAGTGGCCGCCCGTAAACCATGACATAGTATAGATACACAACAAAACCACAGAAAGACTATGTATCGCCCTTAATACTCAGGGGCATATTTCTGCTAGCTCTACTATGGAGTACCGGAACGTAACTACAGGAACAAATGTGTGATTGCAGCCATGGCATAAACCGTCACACATACAATAACAACCACTTAAGTCGAATTACATGAACTCCTATTGCCACCCAGCTGCTGGTACCCAAGGTTGGGCATTTCTTGGTTCCGCCCAAGAAGATCCCCAAACGTGGGGGTGGCAATCTAACCATAAGTCATGGGCACCAGCAGACTGTTGGGAATTTAGGCATGGAACGGAGAATATTGAGGGATGTGGAGAACTATTGTATTCTCTTTCATTGTTTATAGGATGCAAAAGAATAGACTGGATGTGGCGCCGATGAGGATTCGTATGCTGTGAGAAGAAGTTTATATCAGAGCATTTCATAGGACATCCATGATCTTTAAAAAAAAATAGTAACCGGTAGAACAATCAAGGTATTATCAATTAAGCCTGACTTGTACGCTGAAATATGCTGGAATGAAAGTCTAGTAGAAGCTCCGAATTTCGAAGAGAACACAGAAACTAGAAAGCACGTCTCACAATCTGATGTTCGCTACGAGATAAAATCCAAAAACCAAAAAACCCCTCTAAGCAGAGCTCTTGGGAACAGCATTGAGCTGGATCTTGTCACATCCAGCGGGGAGAGCAGGCTCCTGGACAGTCTTGCTGAGGAAGTGCAAGTTGGGGAACAACTGGCCAGCCTCCTCGTCGGCGGGGCACCCTAGAAAAAAGGAGTCAGCCATTTGTACTCGCCACGATCATGTAGCCTTGGAAAAGGGGGTTAGTAAGAACTTACACAACCATCCGTCCCAGGTCTCACTGGGTCCCTGGACGCCGTGGCGGTCGACAGAGAAGCCCTTGGAACCGCGAGTAGGGTTGACACTAATCTGGGCACGCTCCTTGCGGACGCCTATATAGTACCAATGTCGTTAGTATTCCGGGTTTGGGAAACAGTCAGATCCAATAGCAGGCTAGGGCTTATCTTACCTTTTACGTTGATCAGGTCCAGAACCCAGGGGGCCTTAGTCTCAGTATCCAAGACAATGGTGCCGTTGACGAAGGAGAAGGCGGCGGCGCGGCTGGCCGGGGCACCAGAGAAGATGGCTTCGCTGTTGAGTGGATCGCTGATCAGGCCATGGCCGACGGAGAGGAACAGGTCGTTGTGGGAGCTGTTGCTGGCGCCGGAGGTCTTCAGGTTGAAGAGCCTCTGGGATGGGGCGGCGGCCACAGCGGTGGCTAGGAGAGCGACGGTGGCGAAGAACTTCATTTTGGGTGGTGGGTGAAGAAGTTGGGTTGAGGAGGAATTCAAGCTAAAGGGTAGGTTGAAGAGTTTCGATTGCTATATGATTTCCAAGAGAGGGGTAGGATTTTGACGGGGAAGTGACGCATTTATATGCTTTTCAATATCCATGGGAGTCGATGAACACATGTTTCCACGGTGGAGTAGAGGCCTGATTCAAGTGTCCAACGCTGATCCGGGTCCTCCCTAGGTATCCTTGAGATCAAAATAGAAGTCGTTGTCGGTGAAGCATCGCTAGAACTGTCAGCTGATTGTTACTCAACTTTTTTGGTTCAACTTTTCGACTTTGTACTGTAGCAATGTCGCTATTATTCTTCTTTCCTTTGTTTTTCTTTGCGGCATGCAAGGTACTGGTGGCCTTAGGCCTCCAGGATCTCACTTGATCCATACTGCCGTATCAGAATGTGTATGGGGTAAACGAAAGGACTAACCCACCGGATGGTGATTACAATCGACATCCTGGAAGTCACTAAGTGGGTGACTGACTAGCTATAACATCCGAGCCAGTCATTATTGTGATCGAGTGTAGATCATACCCACTGGTACGCCTTCTATCCATTAATTGAAGCACCTAAGGCAAGGATTCGTGACATCAATGACATAATCTTACCCCTAGGATTGGGTTTCACAATGATATAAGATGAGTTTCGTTTCATAAATGAGATTACCAAAAAGAAAAAAAAAACCTGAAGGATCATATCAAAACCCCTTTGCCACCAAAGAAAAAGAAGTCGACAAACAACGAACGCCAAGATCCCGTGGAGCCTTTCCCCTGAATCCTGTCTGACTTGTTTATGAATATCGGGTTGTTGCGACTCTACTTTGTACAAACGAAAATCTCTTGCCTATTTGGGTCGGTGTATCCTCGCTTCTATAATTTTTTGCATCATTGATACACTATCCCGCCAGAAATAGAACATGGCCCACTGAAAACATTGAAGTTGAGGATTGGTGGAATTTATTAAAATCTCCGGCCCCTTTCTTTGATAAGTTACGGGGCATATGAGGTACCGAAATATAGGCATGTTCTTTCATACTTGGCACACATCGTGGACACTGTATATAAACGCATGTGGCTAGTGGATATCATCTACAAGTTATGGAGTATGTAATACAATGTACTTATGCATTTATTTCGTGGTTCTGACTGTGCAATCGCATAGAGGGTATTGGCATTGCCATTGTCATTCATGATCTCGTGAAACTCACTATCGTACATGAACATCCCCGAGGTAGGAAGAAAGATAGCCTGTTCAATTTCTGCCTCGTCGGGAATGCCCTTAGTCCACCTGCTTCTTTACAAGCTCCCCTCATCGGCCCCGATTATTGGCATTCCGGGCAAATTCAGGCTTCAGAGTCCACCTACCCCGACGATCACGACCATGCTGAAGTGTCGCGACCTTCTTTAACGACTCCTGAAACTCAGCAACACGCTGCGGATTAGAGCAGTAATGGTTGAAATGGTGTACAATGGACTGCGACAGAGTGGGCCCACGCTGAGAGGCAAGGTAATCACGGATCAAGGGCATGAAATCTTTGCCGCGCGGCATACGTGCTGATGGACTATCGGAGCCACTGTCTGTTTGTCCAGCAGCTGCGGCAGCAGCAGGGTTGAGCCTAGCCAACAGGTCCGAGGATGAGGGTCCTGCCCCAGAAGGGCGCGCTGAGCTACCACCAGCTCGTGGATCGTCGCGGCCGCCCATCCCAAAACGGCCTGTCCAGGTGGGTAGTCCAATGGGGAGTGCCCGGGCGGTTTCTTCAGCTTTGCGGAGCTCTTCGGCGGCTTCGTTGGCGACCCGGCGAGCTTCAGCTTCGATCATCTTAGGGTCTGCGCGTAGGACCCGTTTGCCATTTACAATCTGGTCGTGCTGGACTGCAGAGTGGACGCCAGAACGAGCGAAGATGCCGTGCATAATGCGGTCTTCGGAGGTTTTGGCATTCTTTTCCTCTTCGGCGGTGTTTTGGAAGTCTTCGACCTTGGCGATACCATGGATGTCGTTGATGTCGTCTTCCGCCTTAGGAGGTGGCGCAGGATTACTCTTGCTGCCATGGGCATCTTTACCTTCTTCCTGATATGTGACTTCAGCGTTTTTGAAGAGTTTGGTCGTCTCCAACTCGTCGTCATTTTCATCCGTCAGAGTGAACAGATCATAAAGATCACTCAGCTGGAAACCTTCTCGTTGATGAGGATCACGGGTGATTTTGTTGGTCAAGAATTGCTTAAAGATCTGCCGATGATAGATCTTCTCTTCGATGGTGCCTTTGGTCATCAAGCGGAAGATAGTAACATCACGCTTTTGGCCCAGACGCCATGCACGCTCTCGCGCCTGCAAGTCAGTCGATGGGTTCCAGTCAGGATCGAAGATAATGACACGGTCAGCACCTGTCAGATTCACTCCGATCCCGCCGACACGGGTGGTGAGTAAGAAAACGTGGATGTCGGGGTCATTGTTGAAATTGTCAACCATATTCTGGCGCTCCTTGATCGGAGTAGTCCCGTCCATTCGGCGGTAATTGAATCCACCCAGCACCCCCAGGAATTTCTCAATGATGTCTAGCATCAGACGGCCCTGGGTAAAAAGCAGGGTCTTGTGGCCAGTATCTCTCCAAACCTCAAGCAACCCCTTCAGAACCTTCATCTTGCCAGACCGCTCGGCATCACCGTAGTCCGCCTCGCTTGAGCGCAATGTGTGGTCTGCCAAGTCTGGATGGTTGCTGATTTTCCGCAGGATGTCAATGCCAAACAAAGAGTTTCTTTTCCCCCGTACGATGGACTTCATGTCATCTGAGCCAAGGAACCTCTTGTAAATGGTTCGCTGAAGTTGGGTCAATTTGCAGAAAATGACCTGCTCGCTTTTCATCGGCAGATCAGATGTTACATCGGCCTTGAACCGCTGAAGCAGATAAGGACTGATGGCATCTTTGAGAGTTTCTGCACATTTTGCAGCAGTCTGCACTTGAAGGTTTGATGCAGATGCATACCCACCCTGACGGATGGGGATCTCAAACTGATTTTTGAATGTTACGAGATTCCCCAGCCGCATTGGAAATACAAAATCAAATAGGGACCAAAGATCCACCAGACTGTTCTGCATTGGGGTTCCCGAAAGAATGATGCGGTGTGGAGTACGGAGTTCCTTGCAGCTGAAGGTAATACCGGCATCTGGATTGCGGATTTTATGACCTTCGTCAAGGATAGCGCAGCCCCACTCAACATCAACGAGAGCATCTGCATAAGACTGCAGACCCGAGTATGTAGTCACGAGGACATGTCCCTCCTCAGTGACACGCTTGATGATCTTTTTGGCCGCTTTCTGGCCAGCAGATAGGTGGCAGGAGCTGTGGCTGCCCATCATTTCTGATGAAAGAGCATTTTCCCTACTGCTTTCCTTGCCAATATTTATCATCCCACTGCCTGATGAGTGTAGGATGGAAACACGGAAGGGTGGCCACCAGCGGTGAAACTCATTGACCCATTGTTTCATAAGAGTTGCAGGGCAAACAATGATAGCAGGTTTGGTGAGCTTCTTGCTATGATGCAATGCTGCAAGATAAGAAATCGCCTGGATGGTTTTACCCAGCCCCATCTCATCTCCGATAATTCCACCAACAGTTTGTTGGTGCAACTCCCAAAGCCACTGCACTCCAGTTTTCTGGTAAGGAAATAGGAAGCGGCTGATGTCTCCAGGGACCCGCAGTCCATTTTCAAGCTCCATGGCTGGTTCAGTGGGATGTGGTTGGAGCCACTCCTCGTCTTCATGCAGGCCAGCTTCGACAGAATGACTGCCAGCGTGCTGTCGAGCAGAGCTTCGCCGACTAATCCATTCCTGGACGCGAGACTGGTATACCGTCTCATTTCCATCATCAACCCCACTCAGATCTTCAAGCTCAGTGGTCACTTTTCCTTGCTTGCGCTTGCGACTCGGCTTGGCCTCAGGAAGAGTATCAGGCATGAACTCTTCATCCTCAGATGTAGCGTCAGCCTCCGAGGCAACATAACTTGCCGAAGAATCCGCTCCCGGGGAGCTACGACGATTCACCTTCCTCCGCTTGTTCTTGATTTCAATGCCCTCGTCAAAGTCAAAGTCCGGGCGTGCAAGGTCCCGGTGGGATGCGGCTGGCTGATGTTTAGCTTGCTCGCGCTCTTCCTCCTCATTCTGCTGGTCCTCGGTATCGACGAGTGCATCGTGAAGATTGGCAAGTGGTCCGTCTCTGGAGCCCTCTTGTTGCATCAATGCGAACGGGGTGATCTTTCCGGTTCGCAGGAGATAGTCGCGGCGGGACTCATTCGGCTGTCGCCCTGACCCGTGCGCCACCGCCGAATTACCTTGCGACTCACGCCTATCATCAATACGTTGTTGTATGTCCTTCAAGTCTTTCCCTAGATCGGCCTTGCGCGCCTGCAGTCTTTTCAGCTCATTCTCGACCCGAGTGCGAGTAGCGGCTCCAACGGCCTGTGTCAGGCGCTGCTGCGCTTGGCGGACCTGCGAATCAACCCGTCTGCGGACTAAGTTAAAAATGTTATCAAATGCCAGGGCATGCACTCTTACTCCCGATCCAGAAGGGCTTTCTCAAGTCGCTTGATGTCATTCTCTTCTGCTTTATCTGCCAGAGCTTTATCGGCCTGGAAAAAAAAGAAAAATGTGAGCTCAAAGTGGTATTCAATTGAGAACTTCGTCGTACCTGACGAGTGATGTCTCTTTCGAGATCATCCTGGTCGCGAACGTCTGCTTGGAGGTCCCGCAGGCGACTCGCCTCCTCGTTCGTAGACATTGTGAAAGTTGTCCAAATAAAAATTGTATTAAGTGAGGAGAAGTGAGAGACTAAAGGCCTTTGTCTAGGGCAAGCTGGAACATGGTGATTGCTCAAAGAGCAAATACAATAGGACAGTAGCACATGCAGCAATAAGTCTAGATGGATAGCACCTAATCTAGAATCTCCATCAAAGCCAATGGCACAATCAGCCACCGCCTATGACACCGCTCACGTGAATGAATGACTCATTCAAAGCTTAGGTAATTTTCATTCCCACCGGGCCCAACCTTGGGTCTGGACTCGCTACGGAGTACAACTTGAAATCTATATACACGGTGTGAGGCCACAGATACGCCATTCTGTTTCATTGGCAGGCTGGAGTTGCACGAGGTTACTAAGGATCGATCGAATGCCACCTCTTTACAGGTACACAATAACAGTCATGGGGTTTGGCTCTTTCACTGTCTCTGTGCTGTAGCATTCCAGGGCAGTGGATATGATAATGTGGCAATGAATTTCACAATTGAAGGGCCATTTGAGAACAGGTGTGAATGTTCACGTCGGAGTGATAGACCCCCCTACGTATCTTTCTTCAATCGTCTCAGTAAGAGATTTTAGAAATTTTATTTTTGAGCTCTGGCTGAACAGAACCTATAGAGCGACATCACATGTGGAAATTTGAACGACCGTCATAAGAATGAACATGGTTTAGCTGGAATCCAGCGCTTGGCTAATAAATTCAAGATAAATTCATTCCAGGATATCTGTTGTGTAGATTTGACACGCAGCGAAAGTTGGGGTTGTATATAGTAATACACGTTGTGGTGAATACTCAGCGCAAGCACAACATAGGACCTCTAAACTGTTAGGATGATTTAAGAAATCCATATCTACACCGAACTGCTGAATGGAGTTCAGGTTTTAACGTTGAATAAAAGCTTAGTTGGTTAACACTCGCCTTCGAAAATGGTTCATATCCGGTGATAGGAAAGGAAAGTAAGAACTGACTGCAGTTATCTTAGTGCAATTGAACAGAGATCCGGAATATCAAAGGATGGAAATGGGACCCCAAGCCATGAAAAATACATTCGATCTTAGGACATAAGCATGAGAGATTGTCTTGGATAAAATTGGATGTATAAAAAAAAAAACAGAGGCGGAATACTGCGCAAACATCTCAAGGAGATCTGAAGCTAAATAGATCGGATTTTGAACTAGGTGTGAAGGAAGAGACAGAAGGACCAACTGGTCACACGTTTTCACATTGAGATTGGTATAGACATGTTTTCTACCACATCTTTCATTGAATTCCTTATAAACTGTGACATTTCTCACATAATCCGCAATATCAACCTTCCAAGGTTGGAATATCCAAGCATTGGCCATCCAGGGATGCCTAAGAGTAGATATAGATCTGCTCACTTGGCACGGCGCAAAGAGCGGCGAGCCGATGTGATGGTTGAAATGAATGGAATTGCTTTTTCTTGATTATATATCTCCTCAGAACACCATGTCATGATTTCAACGAAATGATCATCTCCCAAGTTTTGGACTCCCAGCCTAAACTATATGGAATCGATGACGTCGCAGCAACAGTATATAAAATACCATCAATAAGATACTCCGTAGCTCATTTAGTCCATTCTACAAAGTATATATGTAGTAAATATGTTCAGCCCAGTTATTATTAAAAAAAAAAAAAGAAAAGGCACTCCGACAGTTGGGCATGCAATGTGTCGATCATGTGAGAAGAGTCAGGTCGCCAAGGAGACCACAATCCAGTACGAATCTCAAATATCGAGACTTTAGCATCAGGATCATAACTATCTGTGTGTATTATATGGCCCCTGTAATTAGGTATATAAAGAACAGAAAATGATAAATGGTAGCACCGTGTAGATTCACTTTGGCCAACCCCTTCACCTCCACTTGAAACTCATCTTTCCCCTCCTCTTCTTGATCTCTGGCTATATACCAAAACTATCTATGTTTCGATGAACCAAGTTATTGTTTAACATAGTCTCTGTTGATGCCAGCTTTGTCTTTGATTTGCCGTTTTTACCGGGTCCCAAGACAAGTCTATTGACTTGGCTAAACCCCCCCAGCCGCCTACGTCTACTGCGTCGCAACCAAATTGCGACCGCCCCCCTCCTCTCCTCTTCAAAACTTGTCTTCTCCAACAATTCCTCAGATGATGAAGCATAGCACGACCTCATTTTAACGCCAATTCCCTACTTTCCATCCTCTACCCCTCGAATTCCGTCAAGACACGCCTCGAAGCTGCGGTCGCAATACGAGTGCCGTCCCCGCTGGCATCCCACGGACCCTGATCGCAGTGCTAGAGACGAACACGGACCTCGAATCTATTTGTTGACCCCAAAAGAGGGTTTACCCAAAATGGATCCTGGGTGGCAGCCTTACCAAGATCCTTTGATGGGCCACCCTGCGCAGTTCAATACTGTGTTGGCATCTCATCCCCAGCAACTAGCCTCGAAATACGGTCAGCCACCACAGTCACAGCCGCCCGTCGGATACACGTACGAGACATTCCAGACTCCCGGCACGACATCCAAAGCCCCTTCGACCGGCTCAAATTCCAAAACTGTCTCCATGGCTTCCTCCCCCACCGCCACGCCACGTACTCGGGATTATGTCACCGACGCGGATACTACCATGGAGGACGCTGACCCGTACAACCGGGCGAAGTACCCCTCGAGGCCAAACCACAATCGCGCCTCGTCACAATTCTTGAATCAAGCAGAGGAATCATCGGCTGCCCGCAGATACTCTCCGGGGCACGTTCTTTCGCCGCCGATGTCCTATCCCACCAGTCCTGGGAAGTCCCAAGGCACCTATGGATTCCCATCCGCTCCCCAAAGTGCTTCCCGCCGGTCCCCTGCGAAACCAGAATATGCATCACCACCACAAGGATATCAATCGCCGCCATGTGAGTTTGATCTCAATTATTTGTTCTGCCATGCCCCGTTTACTAACATGTCGACAGCCAACCGGGCCCCTAGACTTCCTCCCCTTCAATCTGGCGACCTCAGCCCAGACCAGTACTACCCACCATCCGCATCTTCACACATGAGTCCAGGCTTTGGTCCAGGGTCGCGATCTCCGCGATCTGGCTCGCTGCCATCTCAGGCCCCTTTAGTGCCCGGTCGCGGCCCTGTTCCCAAGTTCCAAAAGATCCAGTCTGTGCAGGAACTGAAGCCGCGCATGAATGTACAACCTGCATATAGGCGCGCGAATCCAGAGGGTGGATTCATCAGCGTGAGTGCTCAGCCAACCTCACCCTGGCTTTGACTAACTGGTTCAGCCGCTTCAATCGTTGACAACCCACCTCCCGGCTACGTACCGGATATGCAACCCTGGCTTCAACTATGAGTCTTCGAGAAATCCGCGACGAGTATTGACCAAACCCAGCAAAGGAGTCAAGAATGACGGGTATGACAACGAGGATAGTGATTATATCCTTTACGTCAACGATATCCTTGGAAGTGAGGAAGCCGGTCACAAGTATGCCCCCAATTTCCCCTGGATAGCCGACCCCCGGGCTAACAATCATTTCTCCTTCCGATCTAGAAATCGATACCTCATTCTCGATGTTCTAGGTCAAGGTACCTTCGGGCAAGTCGTGAAATGCCAAAACTTGAAAACGGGAGAAGTGGTGGCTGTCAAAGTCATTAAGAACAAGACTGCCTACTTCAACCAGAGTATGATGGAGGTTTCTGTGTTGGATCTGGTATCGCATATATCCCCAACCAGTCTCATTTGAACCCCCGCTGATTCCCCGCAGCTCAACAGCAAATATGACAAGAACGACGACCACCATCTGCTTCGTCTCAAGGACACATTCATCCACCGTCAGCATTTGTGTCTCGCATTTGAATTGCTCAGTGTCAATCTCTATGAGCTGATCAAACAAAATCAATTCCGTGGATTGAGCACTACCCTTGTCCGGGTGTTTGCCCAGCAATTGCTCAATGCCTTGAGCTTGTTGAACAAAGCGCATCTGATTCACTGTGATCTGAAGCCAGAGAATATTCTCCTGAAAAAGTGAGTATCGCCGGTCAGCTTTCAGAGTCAGTATCTAACTATCCACAGCCTCGAGAGCCCAATTATCAAGGTCATCGACTTCGGCTCTGCATGCGATGAACGCCAGACCGTATACACCTACATTCAATCACGATTTTACCGATCTCCAGAAGTCCTATTGGGTTTGCCGTACGTACTTTAGCCTCATCTGTTTTGTTCCTTGTTAATTTGTGCTCTTAGGTACTCATCTGCCATTGACATGTGGTCTCTTGGGTGTATCGTGGTGGAACTCTTCCTGGGCCTACCTCTCTTCCCCGGCTCTTCGGAGTACAATCAAGTTTGTCGGATCGTCGAGATGCTAGGTATCCCGCCAACATGGATGCTGGAGATGGGCAAGCAGTCGGGAGAGTTTTTTGAAAAGACACAGGACGAGTTTGGAAGAAAGACGTACCGCCTCAAGAGCCTGGAGCAGTATTCCCGAGAACATAACACGAAGGAACAACCGAGCAAGAAATATTTCTCGGCCTCAACACTGGAGGAAATTATCCGAAGTTACCCAATGCCTCGGAAGAATATGAAACAAGCAGAGGTTGATCGAGGTAGGCTTTCTTTTTTACATTCACTTTGAGACTTGACTAACCATTGCAGAACTGAACAATCGCATTGCTTTCATCGACTTTGTGCGCGGACTCCTGTCAATCAATCCTCTCGAGAGATGGTCACCTCAACAAGCCAAGCTGCACCCCTTTATCACCCAGCAGAAGTTTACGGGGCCATTCATGCCACCAATGAATCTTAAGTATTCGACGGCTAATAAGCCGGCTCCGGGGGTTCAACAACAGCAGCAGGCCGAAGCCGCTAGCAAACAAAGAGCAGCTCAGGCGGCGCATGCGCAAAATGCCTATGCCGTGCAGATGAACCAATTCCATACTCCACCTCAGCCCCCGCCTCAAGCCCCGCCCATGTACAATGGCATGTACCAACAAGGTGCACCGCCTCCTCCATACCCTACCCAGCAGCCACCTGGCTACGGTCACCAAATGGGAATGATGCCAGGCAACCAGGTACCCCCTCAAAGTCTCTACGCGCAGGCGACTACGCGAGCGGGCCGTCAACGAGCCTCTACCATGGATCCCAACGGAGGAATCCCGACTACCATCCAACGAGTCGCTAGCCACCTGGATCCGAACGCACCGATTCGATTGCAGCCCAGCCCCGCGTATTATCCACCTCCTCCTGACGGGTACGTTGATGCTAACGCCAGTCAACGGCGTCGTGGGAGCCGGGCGGGCAATGCAAATGGGAACCAACGCAACCGGGATTTCATTCGCACTCTCGAAGACGGTGTGCTCAGCGAAGGATACATGGGCCAGCAGAACCAGTGGCACTAGGACATCGGGGCAACGGGGCATTTCCTGTGCCCATCATTCCCTACGACTCGGGAGCAGGCACACTGATATATTTTGCCCACGGGTGTCAATGACCCCCAGGCACTATGTTTGTAAGCCTTGCTCTGCTGACCCATTCCTTGCCAGCCAACCTGTTCTTATATGACCGGCTCTTGTAGGTATGAGTCAAGAAAAAAGAGCCCTTCAATGGGTCAACGTGGTCGACAATGGTCTCGGACCGCTGATATACGATCTGCATTGCTACCTAGCGCTAGATCGATCTGCACGCTTACTTACCGTGAGCTGTGCCCATCAGTGGCCAAATCCTTCGCCACGAGATATCACTCCCCGCATCATCATCATCATCATCATCACTATTTCATTGCGTTTCATTACGTTTCTTGCTGTGTTACGATCCCAATTATGTTTCTGCAATCTCTGTAGGCAGTGCTTCGGTATATCTGTCTGCTTTTTTTTCGTGAATTTTCTCTCTCAGCATAGCCTGGATGGAGCATGAAAGAACGATCTCATCCATTTCTTTTTTTTTTATCTCGTAACTGTTTCAATTAATTCGGATCGTGGGGATGTTGCTCAATTCGGTTTTCTTTCTTTTCGTCGAGGTAAGTTTTTCGGTCGTATATCATGGCATGGCATTTCTTCCAGGGGGCTCCTCGTTTTGTTTTCGGTATGCAGTAAATAGTAGAGTTAATAGTCGAATGATGAATGGAACAATAGTGATGAGTTGATGAGTGCAGCTTCAAAGGTTTCATTTCATAGAGATTTCTGTGCCGGCCTGTGCCTGATCGGTCAGGCGTTCTTCCCAGTAACCAATATAGAGTAGATGAGAGGAAATTTCGCGATTCCAAAGCTGCTTGAGTAAGTCAAACTTCTTTTTCAGATATCTCCGTACTAAATTCAAATTCAGCAAATAGTCGAAGCAAGTCAAAGCAATAACAGAAGTATAAAAAAGGCCATCACTATTTCTTTGTTATGCGCTATGCCTAATTAGGTTTAGTCAGCCCCTCGCTTAAATTTCGTGTGTGGCTCTCAACTGCGGGAACTTCAACTTTGTATCGCCGACGACCTGATTTTTCAGCTTTAGGATCGCCATTTCCTTTTAACGAAACCGCAATCCGCAACCATGGCGTCGCGTTTCTTTTACGGCAGCGGCAGCGACAGCGACAGCTCGTCTGATGAGGAGGAGGAGGTCTACCGCTCCGGCTCCGGCAGCGAGGAAGATTCTGACGTTGATGACTCCGACTCCGGCTCCAGCACCGATAGCGACGAGGAGGGCGACGAGGGTCGCACCGGTGCCTCCAAGTTCTTGCACGATGACTCCGAAAGTGAGGAGAGTGAGGAGGAGGAGAAGGTTACAGTCGTGAAGTCCGCTAAGGACAAGCGTCTCGAGGGCCTCGAGAGCACCATTCGCCTGATTGATAACGCCGAGAAGATCAACGACTGGGCTGTTATTGCCACTGGTGAGTTCGCTCGCTTCCTGGGAGGACCAGAGAGCCAGCAGAATTGGAAGGCCCGAGGAACGGCATAAACTGACATGATTCCCACACAGAGTTCGACAACCTGAACCGCCAGATGCTGAAGGTTACCGGCCCCACCCCCAAGGTCTACATCCAGGCCGTTGCCGAACTCGAAGACTTCACCAACGAGACCGCTTCCAAGCAGAAGGCCTCGAACAAGAAGATGAACGCTAGCAACAGCAAGGGCTTCAACGCAGTCAAGCAGAAGATTAAGAAGAACAACAAGGAATACGCCACCCTGGTCGAGAAGTACCGCGCCGATAAGGATGCCTTCATGGCGGATCAGGTTGAGGCTGCCCCCGCCCCTGCCCCTGCCCCCAAGCCCACCAGGGTCGAGAAGATCGAGAACTTTGCTGCCGCCGCTGCTGCTGCTGGTGAGGATGATGGATTCGCTACTGTCGGACGTGGTGGCAAGACCCTCCAGTACACCCCCGAAAGCATCCTCAAGCACCTCCGTGTCATTGTTGAGTCCCGCGGAAAGAAGAACACCGACCGTGCCGACCAGATCCGCACCATGCAGAAGCTCCTCGAGGTTGCCACTACTCCTTACCAACGTATCCGCACCTACATGACCCTGATCTCCACCCGCTTCGATCTTACTGCCACATCCACCGCCACCTACATGTCAAGTGAGCAATGGCAGGCCGCCAACGAGGAATACTCTGCTCTCCTTTCCGTGTTGGAAGAGAACCGCCAATTCCTTGTCAGCGAAGTCGCCGACGAGTGGGAGGACGACGAGAAGCAACCTACTGTTGCTGAGGGCGAGATCTTCTTCATCCCCGGATCCGTCGTATCCCTTGTGGAGCACCTCGACGACAGCCTCACAAAGGGTCTCCGCGAGATTGACCCCCACACCTCAGAGTACATTGAACGCCTGACAGATGAGCAGGCACTTTACTCCTCCCTCGTTCGCTCGCAGCTCTACGTTGAGAGCCTCAAGGGTGCCGATAAGAATGGCCAGGACAGCATGAACAGACTGGTTATCAGACGGTTGGAACACATCTACTTCAAGCCCGCGAATGTCATTGCCATTGTCGAGCAGACCAAGGACAAGGCAGTTCCCACAAATATCGAGTCAGCAGTCACTGCTACCTACAAGTCTGGGGATATCCAGAGCCTCGTGGCCTCTATCTGCAACTACCTGTTCGAACACAGCGATGGCATTCCCCGCGCTCGCGCCATGCTCTGCCAAATTTACTTCCTTGCTCTGCACGACCAATACTACAAGTCTCGTGACTTGATGCTCATGTCTCATCTGACTGAAAACATCGCCACTTTCGACGTCAGCACCCAGATCCTCTTCAACCGCACCCTTGTTCAGATCGGTCTCTGTGCCTTCCGTGCTGGCCTCATCTACGAGGCCCAGAACACCCTTGGCGAGATCTGCGGCAGTGGCCGCCAAAAGGAGCTTCTTGCCCAGGGTATCATCATGCAACGTTACTCCACTGTCTCGCCCGAGCAGGAGCGTCTGGAACGCCAGCGCCAGCTGCCCTTCCACATGCACATCAACCTCGAGTTGCTTGAGTGCGTTTACCTCACCAGCAGTGCTTTGCTTGAGGTGCCTCTGATGGCTCAGACCTCCTCCACCCCCGAGCTGCGCCGCCGCATGATCTCCAAGACTTTCCGCCGCATGTTGGACTACAATGAGCGCCAGGTCTTCACCGGTCCCCCCGAGAACACCCGTGACGGTGTTATTGCTGGAGCCAAGGCTCTTGCCGCTGGTGACTGGAAGCTCTCCGCCTCTACATTCGCCGCGATCAAGATCTGGGACCTCATGCCCCAGCCCGAGTTGATCAAGGCCATGCTGTCTCGCCAGACCCAAGAGGAGGGTCTGCGCACCTACCTCTTCACCTACGCCCCCTACTACGACAGCCTCTCCATCTCTTCTTTGGCCACCATGTTCGAACTCGAGCCTAAGAAGATTGTCTCCATCATCTCCCGCATGATCTCGCACGAAGAGCTCGCCGCCGCTCTCGACCAGGTCAACGACGCCATCATCTTCCGCAAGGGTGTCGAGCTCTCCCGTCTCCAGTCCCAGATTGTCACCCTGGCCGACAAGTCT
The DNA here is from genome assembly GCF_028827395.1 of Penicillium hordei. Classification (NCBI taxonomy): domain Eukaryota; kingdom Fungi; phylum Ascomycota; class Eurotiomycetes; order Eurotiales; family Aspergillaceae; genus Penicillium; species Penicillium hordei. The sequence continues at coordinate 7,351,832 of NW_026623142.1, forward strand.
ACCAACCTTCTCGAGTCCAACGAAAAGACCCTCGAGCAGCGCACTCAGGGTATGGCCAACGCCTTCCAGCGTGAACACGGTCCCGGTGCCCGTGGCGGCCGCGGTGGTCGCGGTCGTGGCGGTGGTCGTGGCGGTGCCCGCATTCCCCAGGGCGATCGCCGACCTGGTGGCCAGCAGTTCGGTGGTGGTGCATTGGGTGCAGCGATCAAGGCTTAGATTCTGATGTAATGGCATGTTCTTTCTCTTTTATTTTCCCCCTTTCTTCACGGTTTCTTTTTTACTCCTGTCATCCCCTTCGTGTTAGTACGACCGTTCCTTGTTTTTTAGGTCGGAAAAATTGCCCCGTTTCTGCGCTTTTTTTGTGATTAATCTACATGATATTCACGTATGGAAACGATCGAGAAAGAATCAAGGTGCATACTGGTTAGAAATTGACGGCTTATGGATTAGTTTTTGGTTCTCGTGTGCGAGGTGTTTGTAAAATGTCGTATGCTGTAAGAAGTATTTGGTACATGCTTGATAGCAGTCATTTTAGTCTTTCCCCAAAGTCCACTTCATGAGGGCACATTGGAGATGTGGACTGATCCCTCAGGCAGCGATGCTTTACGCCTTGTTGAGAATCTTGGAGACGAGGCAAGTTCACACCCCGAGGGGCATAGTCAGAACCCCAAATCCATTCACTCGGTGTCCCTCCAATATGAAAGAAACTATTGGCCACGCTTTCCATCTTGGGACCCATCTTCTTTCTTTTCCGTCGGCATTACAAAGTACTCTACCGAAGCTCGTTGGCCAGCCTCATGTGTCGTGCCTTCGAACGTACAAATGGACTTGTAACTGACATGAAACCCGGTTTCCAGCTTCTTTGTCACTGCTTCTTTCACACCAATCCCATCTCAAATGATGCTTTGGGTCGAGGCAAAGAAGTGATACACTCTGTTGTAACCAATGGACACTCCCGAATTCCGCATTCGTTACCATTGGCTCAGTACTTGTAAGCCTTTAACAAGCAAGCTTGATCTATTCCACTTTGCTTGAGCCATTGCACGGACTGTTGATATTATCCTTCCTAAAAGTATCAATGGCTGGTCAAAGCACCACAGATCGAAGAGAGTGCGCAAGTCTTCCACATCTCTGGAGTTGGCGAGCGAGAAGCTCAAAAGGGTTACTCTATACCAGACTGTAATGGCAACCCTGGTCATATTGCGCTTGCTTATTGCCCTGGTATGCTTTGGAAAGACGCCCGATCCTCTGACATCTTCTTTGCTCCGAGCCTTCCATCTTGGATGGGACTTGCGGGTACATTGAGATGAGATAAAGAACGTCGAAGCTACCCCAAGGGCTGGATTCTAGAGAGAACACATTTCATCGTCGAGTAATTTCTATTGATGAGCTGCACGCACGAGATTCTAGAATTACTCCCTAGGCTTCTTTGTCGTCTAATAGATGAGCTTTTGGAAATCCAAAATAGCTTTTTTTGGAAATGGCTCCATCGATCGATTCGTTCCTATCTACACCAAAATTCCAGAGATCACTACTCCATAGGTCATTTCAATTCATCGTGGTTCTTTGTACCAGTCTGGTTCAGTTCTCCAGGATGTTCACTACAAATATCTTCATCTATATATCCATCTCAATGCTTCTTCATCTCAAGTTGCCTGGCCCTCTCCTGCCGCGCCGCAAAATTCATCTACCTTTTCTTCAAGATGCCTTCTAGCCGTAGCACGAAGCGTGCGTACTCACAGTCAGCCCCCTGTAGACCCCCGGGGATCTACCAAGAAACACAAACCGGCCAACGGTAGAACGGAGAGCTCTCTTTTTCCCTCTGATTTCTCGTCAGATGGATTTGAAAGCGATTTGCCGCTCGCTCCAGGGGCCCACGACTATGTTGACTACAGCTTGATGGCTCAAGATGGCCAGGATGAGGGGTATTCACGTCCCCGGAGACAACAGCGATGGAAACACGATGGGGACCGGCCTATCACCGATCCAGCTCTTGTCCCGGGGGGCTGGAATGCCGACGAGCTAGATCTCGATGTCAACGACATCGATAGTCAAGTCCAGAGATTTATAGAGAGGATCAGCGATGGAATCTTGCCCAACTTTTTCAAGTTCAGACTGTCACAATACGAGAGAAGAAGGGCTGCTCGCGATGAAATGGTCCATTCTGAACCTGCCGGACTCATCTGGGACATTGTTCGGCGCTTGGAGCATTTGAAGAACATCGAGAAGTATCTCAGCACCAACGGGGACCCTGATAATCAGGTTCCTAATGTCAAGGCTATCATCAAAGCTTACAGGGAAGGTAAATTGGGATGGTCGAGGGGATGGGTCAGCTACTGGTCGAAGGGCGTGCAGCTCAATACCCCCAGAAGTCCGACGCGGATCTTCATAAGAAACTGGCTGGGGAATACGATACCACTTAAGCGTGGTGGATGGAAGGTGTAGGTTGAGCACCACTGAATGCAAATACTATGCTTGGTTTCTGACTTGAGATGGAATATATAGCTTCAGCCACCAGGTGATGCCAGTCTAGCAGCGTTTCACTCATTTGCACCATTTACCAGTCTTCACTTAATTGAGGTATAGTATCTATATCGATCTCTCAGCATATTATTTCTTCCTGGCTTTCGTCTCTTGCCTTTTGCATAGTTTCCGGTGAATATATCGGCCGATAGTCAACGTCCTGGCGCTAATGGCCTCACCCTACGGGTGTGCCATGATACTGGTGCTGATATCATGGCGATACCTCGATGCTATATCGACCAGTTGGAATCGCTCGGTATTCCCGTTCTAGTTCATGGCTATAATCTCATGGACATCCCTGGCTCCACGACTTGTCCCAAGGTTGTGGAGATTGATGTCCGGCTGGTTGACGTCAACAATCAGTCTTTGTGCCATTGGATGAAAATACAGGCCTGTGTCATCCAATCTAGGACGGGCGACCACTTTGGAATAATTCTTTCCGGACCTTTCCTGCGGTTTGCGCTCTACACTGCAACATGCCCAGATGGACAGGGACTTCTCTATGTTTGTAATAACAAGGAGCTCAGGCAGCTGCCAGCCCTCCCAGACGGCTTTGTGCCAGCGGGACCGCCATTTGTGTCTACCGCTCCTGCAGCTCCGGGAGGTGGAGACCCAGCCCGTTTCCTACTAGAACAGAATAAGGCATAAGACCGGCACCAGTGCAGCCACCCCCAATACCACTACCAGCGAAGGTACCATCGAATACACCAGTGAAGAAAGGTAGAAGAAAAGGTGGAAAGGGAGGGGTTCTTTAAGTGTCGTTTTGGTATCTGTAATTGACCTGCTTGCTTATTACTTGCTCTCTTGATAGTTAGATTCTGGGTGGTTCTCAATCCTTGCATTTTATATTAAACATATTTGAATCTTGTTTCTGATTTTGTCTTTTACACTGTTATATATCTGCTCCAATTGACATATAGTATCTCGCACTCATTCCTAAAACTCTATTAACGCCACCGCTCCATATCCCCCTCCCGAATTTCAATCCACCAACCTTTCCTGATAACAAGTCCCTTGCAACGCTTTTTCAAAAACATGCGACACTCACTTCCTCAAACTAACAAATCACACAGCCTTGTAGTCAGCCGGCCTTCGCCGCCTTGGGAGGGTACTTCTTCCCATCCTTCTCAACTTGAGGTGTGCAGGCACACCAATCGCCTTCGGGAATTGAGTCCATCACCGAAGGGATATGGCTTCCACAGCCCCACCAGGTGACCTTGTCTGTAATAATTATCAGCTGCTGTTTTGGACAGAGAGATAGTGAAAACTTACTGCAGGTCGAGCAGGTAGCCTTCATACACATGATGATATAGGATTTGTATATTGGTTTTAGAGGGAAGATTGCTGAAGTGGAAACGTCGGAATATTTGGCTTTTATATTCTTTCCCTCCGATATTAGTCATAGCCGTGACCGCGCGGGCTCCGGGGGAAGCCCTGAAGTCGCCGATATCTGGATCCCGAATCCCCGATGTGTGCTTTTCAGAGCGATGTGATTGGGGTTTGGCAGTATATAGATTAGGAATTCTAAATACATAAACAGTTAATTATACGTTTTAGACTCTACAGTAGATGTAGATGCAGTAAATGCGTGAAAACCTGCTTGGTGGGGTTATCGCGGGGACCTCTTCCGTGGCAACTTCCAACTATTTCGACTATTCGACTATTTCGACTATTTCGACCATCAAACACTTCTCAATCATGACGGTCATTGCTGTGGCTGGTGGAACCGGTGGAGTGGGCAAAACTATCGTTGAAAAATTGCTCGACTCTAAATTTGACATTGTCGTTTTATCTCGCAGTGTATGTTAAATGAGACATTTTCCACTTGAGAAAGTAACTAACCTTCTTCTCACGTAAAATAGGACCTTTCTTCGCAGAATGTTCAAAATGTGCAGATCAACTACGAGGATATTCCCTCAATGGCACGTGTGCTTGAGCGACACAACATCCATACCATCATATCCGCCATTGGTCTTGTTTCTGATGAGACGAGTCAATCTCAGTTGAACTTGATCGAAGCTGCAGAGAAGTCAGCATCGACGAAAAGATTCATCCCCAGTGAATACTCATTCGTCCAAACTACCGAGTAGGCCAGCCAGCTTCAGCTGTGTACCATTTCATGCTGATATTTAACGTTCCAGCTTACTCCCGATTGACCCTAGCATTCAATACTGGCTTGATGCGGCAGATCGTCTCAAGGCTAGTGGATTACAATATACCAGGGTAATCCCTGGTTTCTTTATGGACTATTGGGGAATGCCACATGTCCAAACTCACCTGCAGCCCTTCACCTTTGGTATTGACATATCCAGCGGCGCGGCTGCTATCCCGGGAGATGGGAACAACATGATCTGTATGACATATACGTACGACATGGCTACTTACCTGGTCAAAGCGCTGGACCTTGATGAATGGCCTGAATTCACTGTAATCGTTGGAGATGAAGTTACCTACAACCAGGTTCTCGGCATGGCGGAAGAATTCACCGGTAAGCGAATCGCACATCCTTATTTTAGATACACCCGTAACCTAATAATGATTTCCGAAACAGGCAAGAAATTCAAGGTAACATACGATAGTCTGGAGCAAATCAAGGCTGGTGATGTCACCGTCCCTCCCCAGCCAGATGGAATAGAATACTCATCGGACGAGCTCAAAGAGGTCACTGCGTTGGTGAGCAGACTCACAGTCAACAATGTCTTTCAATTGCCGGGTGATCGTCTCAATACTCGGTTCCCAGAGGTGAAGCCAATTACAATGAGGCAATTCCTACAAAAAGCCTGGAACAGAAACAGTGCATAAACTTCTCAATACCAACAAGCTTCACAATTTGATTTAATGAACGACCATCTGTAATAACAGCGCAAAAGGACTCGGAGCTCAAAAATCACTCTCTCATTACTTCCATCAGACAATCTGATTAAAGACCTCGGCGATGCCAGGCATTTGGTTTTTCGAATTATAATGCCAGCAACCTAGCCATAAACTTCATCATCTAGCAGACAGGCCCAGGATGCTGGACTCCCACACAGACCTGTCGGCCCGGAATCAGATTCGAGCACCACGGGTTAATGTCGTTGTTCCAGCATAGAAGCTGGCTCATGGTGAACTTGTTCTGGTTTCGCGCGATAATGTCCCAGCAGGTGTCTCCATTACTGACAGTATAGAACTCATCACCTAATTCTGTGTCAGTCTGGACTGAGATGGCGGAACTTTGCTTTAACTCAACTCACAGTATTGGGTAAGCTGCCAGCCTTGGACAGTATTGGTACCGACTGCGGCAGATTTGCCAAGGGAAGCAATTCCCAGAACACAGAGGAGAGATTGGATACCGATGACAACCATTGTGGGCTTTCGGGGCACTCTTGGACTTATTGATTATATTGCTGGAGAATGGCAATGAAGCTGAGTTTTGCTGAGGGAAAGAAGAACGCTTGAAAGGGATGGGCTGTTGCTTTTATATCTGGGAGTTGCCGAACCCCGAAGTGCTGAAGTTCGAATGTTTGGAGTGATCTTTTGCCTTGTCGGACAAGTTCATACGACTTTGGAAGCACCGTACCTGCAAAATAACCGGATAAAAGCATATAATCCAGCCATAGGTTGCATTAATGACCTGTTGTTGCAACCGTATTTGCTACTTGGCAATGAGGCGTTTGAAACAATATTAACAGCAACATCGCGACAAGCTCGAAGTCAGCCAATAGATTCAGCAAGCTTGTCTTCATGCCTTTATTTTTTTTCTCATTGATCGATATATGTCTCGGCTTGGCCGATAGAACTCCCTCCTGTTTTACGGTTACATTGCTTTTGGATTTAATTCCTAAAGAAAGAGTAACCTTGGTCTGGAAGGCCTAGTCTGTGATGCAAACAATAGTGTAACAATGACCTGAACCACAGCCATTCACCGGAGGTAGAGCAAAGGTGGCGCAAGCAGATACCCAAGACACAGCTGAATCGTGAAACAATATTCCAATCGTCGTGTCTGTCAGTGAGCAATCATTCTATCAGCTATGCCTTTAGGCTTGATTATGGTTCGCGGCTAGTTGATGTGGCTAGATTGGGTTGTTGTACAGAGTAACATCCCGTTACATCGCCATAACTTTGCGTAATTTTTTTTTTTTTTTTCTCTCTCTTTCTTTTGGGATAGCTAGTCGTATGAATTCAGTGACCATGTTCGAACCATAGAAATATTTCGCGAGCTCGAACAATTCCTGATACACAAACATCAAAGTACATTGACGGAACCTGTGTTAAGGGAACACAAGGTGTACAGGATCACTCAATTTGAATCAAATGATTCATACCATACTATTTATGGTCTGATAAATGGTAAGATGTTATTGCTCTTTTGGTCTAATTTAACACAGTGAGATCATGGCTTCTGCACTAGTTCTCTGGTTTACCTACTTACTATAGCACTGATTTCCATCTAGAATTCCCATTCAAAATCTACAGACATTATCGCAATAGAGTTGATTAGAAGAACGCGGTCTAGATTCACAACTCAGAAAAAGACGTTGTTTCACCTTGCAGACTGATTTAGAAAGTTCAAAAATATAAGTCTTCCAGAATGCCCAGGTAAATGTTCTAGGCCACTTCTTCGGAAGGCCGTTGATCCTCCCCGACGGATATCCCGCGGGGAATAAACATAATTAGAAGTCCTAACTACAGAGTCTACTGGAATCACAGGCTGTGACTTAGAGCTGACTACCTAGGGGAAGTGTTAAATTCGATTTAGCATATACTATTTGGCCTGAGGCATAAATGATGACTCATTATCAATGCCTTAACACCTCAACACCTTAACGCCTGAATCTCAGCCGGAAACCTCATGTTGCCTCGGCCTACAATTGTTAATCATGATGGTTGGAGCCGCGCAGGGATTATAATTCTGACAACAGTACCAGTGCTACTATACAATTATTCTGTATCATGGATGGGAATACCAGCAACGCTGTACGCCTTGCTAAGGTATAGACTTGCCCCCAGATGGCCCCCATGGCCCCCATATATTGAGGGAACGACTGCCCTAATTGGATGCTGACCTTGCATACGCTACAAAGGCATGCAGTATATGCAGGCGGAAGAAGGTCAAATGTGATGGGACTCGGCCGGTCTGTGTCCCCTGCAGAACATTCGACTTACCCTGCAAGTACGAAGACACCGTGCGACGCAAGAAAAGACACAACCGGTATGTTCTACTTTGCTTGTTGGGTCTTTAAAATTAACGCATATTCACTCACTCACTCACTCACTCACAGCGGGGGAAATGTCCATGAGCTAGAGCAGCGCATTCAGTCTTTACAAGACGAATTGAATGAAGCACATGCGTCCAAGAGACGGCGACTGCCGAGTGACGAAGACACAGGTCCAGACCATGTCCAACCCTCAGAAGCATCTGATTCAGAGTTGCCATCCCCGAAAAACGGCACCGCTCAAGCATCTTTCGAGGCCGAGGCCGATCGAGGCGATGGCGACGGAGGGTCATATACCATTAAAACTCCGAAAGGCGCAATGCGCTTTTTTGGTGAGTATTGGCTCACCGACTATCGTTCCTCAATGGTCGCACGAATGGCTGCTGATTCTACCGACTACGCCCAGGTGCATCCTCTCATTTTTCGATCGTTGCCCCTGAGGGTGTGGGCTGGCTTGAAAGCAAGACAGGTAATAATGTATGGCGCCATGTCGCTCAGAGAAACAGCAGTCGATGGAGGCTAGCCGACTGGTATCCTCGAGCTCTTCAAGATGATTTTCAAAGCAGATGCTCGCAACCATTACCATCCAAGGCGGTCATCTTAAATCTTGTCCAAGAATATTTTGACACGTTCAACAAGGCCCTGCCGCTCTTCGGGCCCGAAAGTTTTATGGGAATGGTCAGAAGACACTTCTCATGGAATCCTAACGAAAGTCCCTCATGGTGGGCTGCATTCAATATTGTCCTTGCCTTTGCATACATGCAAAGGGCGGATAGTTCCGGTGCCAGCAGCGACGACTGGCAAAAATGCTTGGGTCATGTGAAAAACGCAATGAACGTGGTCACAGAGTTGTTCATGCGAACCTGCGATCTCCTCGCTGTTCAGGCGCTTCTTGGGCTGGCAATCTTCTTCCAAGGGACGCCAAACCCACAACCTCTGTTCATGTTTACCGCTGCAGCTGTACGGCTGGCACAATCCATTGGGTTGCACAAGTCCAACTCTTTTGGTCTTCCGGTGTCCCAGATCGAAGAGCGGAAAAGAGTCTTCTGGATAGCATTCATTTTGGACGCCGACATCTGTCAGAGGACCGGCCGCCCTGCTGCCCAAGATACTCGCGATTACAATACTTTACTGCCTGATGAGAACCCACCTGATGGCTTAGGTGTAATGGAGATCGGGAATTCCACAATCAATTTCTTCTCAGCACTCGCCCGATTTGCTGTGATCCAACGGAAGGTTTGCGATGAGCTCTATAGCACCGATGCATTCAATAAGACCCAAGAACAGTTGATGAAAGATGTGAGGGGTTGCTTTGACGATCTCGAAGCATGGAATCGAAGTATCCCACCGATCCTCCAGCCCCGAAGAAACTTTTCGATCGGCCACCATACCTTCCTACCGCACATCCTCAGACTTCACTTTGCATACCATTGTTGCTACCTCAATATCCACCGAGTTTGTCTACTTCCTCGGCGCTGGCCGGCCGGCCCACAGAGTGAGCGGTTCAGTCCCTCGGGTCTGTCGAATGACCGAGAGAGATCAATGCAACAATCAACAGAAGCAGCAAGAGCGGCGATTGAACTAATCAGTCAAGTCCGCAGACATTACGGCCAAACATTTGAATGGTAAGCTAATCTAATGTGTCGAACTTTTGCTAGTCTCTAATGTATCACGCAGGAGCATTGTTTACTTCCCAGGAGCAGCTTTGGTTGCGTTGTTCTCCCAAATCCTCACTGATCCTTTGCGTCCTGACACTGAATCGGATATTGCTATGATACATCGGGTTGTCAGTTTCATATCAAGAGTCGCATCCCAAGAACAAGATACATATTTGGACTATGTATTGGCATTGTGCACTGACTTCGAAAATGCAGCCAGGAAAGAGTTGCATCGGGCCAGAAACCCCGATCCAGAGCGCACGAGTGATAATCAACCAGTTGCCATTCGTCCGCAGGGGCAGATATGGACACAGAATGAATACTTGGCCCCGAATGCTTTCCCGCCTTTTTTCAGTCCTTCCCAAGCGACTGAAAATGATGCCAACACCATCCAGTCTTCGAACTTGATGTCTACAGACCAAGGTTTCTATACTACAGGGACACTGCCGCTGCCCGCTCCTCTTTCTTGGAACTGGCAAGACATGCTAGCAGGTGTTCCTCCGGCTTATGGTTTTGATGTGAATGATTTAGTTGAAAGCTCTGGAGAGTTGTGAATTTGAATATGATTATCATGGAGTTATATCGTATGTACTAATATGACAATCCAGAAAGTCCTCCTGCGAAATGATCATGCCAGGTGATATTTTGATCATGATGGCAATTCGGAACAGGAGCATTATTCCAAATAGGACTTGCGTCCTTGTCATCTAGTCTGGCCACGGGCCTCAACATATCCATCCGCCCCCATGGGCTATCTTCAAAGCTCATCATAAATGGAGAGTCTTGTGCAAGATATTCCGGGAAAACCCGTTTCCACCCATCAATAACCTGGATCATAATCTCTGAGACGAACTGATCCGGAGATGAGCGTGCGAATTTGAACGTGTCGAGAGTTTTTTCTACCACTTCAACGGGATAGAGGCCAACTTCGGGGTCCACCAGAATCGCGTCTCCCGCCACAAGCGAGCTCACAACGTGATACGAGCCACCTTTCTGGGCCCTATCCCGAATAGCTAACATTGTCGCCAAAGCACCGACAACGCCAGTAGTCATATCAGAGATCGGAAGCGGTGGAAGAACACTAGTTCCTTCATTGAATCCCAACGACCGACCCATCACGTATGAAGCACCCGATGCGGCATCCCCGATCTGCTGCCAACCAGGCCTTTCGGCAAATGGTCCGGATGGACCGTAGCAGTTTTCATCGACGTAGACAATGCCCTTGTTTCTTTTACTTGCTACGTCCAGCATGTTTTGCAGACCGAGTCCCTTCCGGTCTAGTGACCCGTACCGGAAGCCCTGGACAAACACGTCTGCGTCGCTTACCAACTCCTTGAGCCGGGCCATGTCCTCCTCCTTTCCAATATCGAGATCAATCGTGCGTTTTCCGGCGTTGAGAGTTAATTGGAGGACCTGTTGGGCATGATCAGCATTTTGTTTCGAGACAAAAAGTGAGGTCCAATTCACTCACATTCAAATCCGCCAGTCTACTACAATTGACACGGATGACATCCGCACCAAACGATGCGAGAATTACCCCAACAGTAGGACCAGCGATAATCCGCACCATCTCCACGACCTTGATTCCAGCCAGAGGCCGACGATCGGGGAGCTGAGTTAAGGGAACCGACGGCGTCGATTGCGCATACGATTCATGCGTGTAATTCACGAGAGGGTGTTCCGCAAGCCGCTTCCCCATTTCCGTCTTCCTCCAGCCTTCGGGTGAGTAGCAGATGCTCCCACATAATCCATGTCTCACATTGTGCATCTCAAGTTCATCGGGACTCCATTTCTGTACATGTTCCCGAATATATTCATATCCCTCCTGGAACGACTTCAACGGCACATCCATGTTGATCCCCATCGAGCAGAGCGTCTTGCTTGCATCCAGCGACCCATGGAGTTGATACCACACCCCGGAATCCTTGGTGGGATATAGTGCAGTGGCTCGGCCTGCCAACGGACCGACCCCGAACCCCTTCTCAAAGTCCCTGTCGAAGATGTTGGGAAGTTCGCGAGCCCGTGCCAGAGTCGAGATATCTTTGCCATTCACGAATGCGGTAAACGTCGATGCAAGCCAAATTCCAGCATGATCTGTGTTTACAGTCACGCTGGCTTCTTTGGCGGGCCTTCCATCCCGTAACTCAAGGAGTTCGTTTCCAACTAACCCGCACATGGCATGTAGAGCCGCTGTCACGACGGGGGACTTCATCGGACCAGGGACCATCGGGTCCGGCCGGCCTTCGAAGCTAACAGTATCCCATAATGCAGTGTCTTTTGTAAAACCGGGTGTTCGTGACGCCAGTAGTTCAAAGAGTCGGCGCGAATCCTCCGGTACAGGGAGGACGGTCTTGTCGATATAGGTTCCGGGCCCGTATACCTCGTTTCCGGGTATAGTCTCGTGCATTTTAGCTTGAAGAAAAACAAAGGTATAATAGAACAAAGGGGACAAAGGAAGTAACAATGGCGATTGTTAAGTGAATCTTCACCGGTCACGAAATACACCGACGCCGATGATTCCCCTCCCATTTATACTTGCCCGGGCAAAATTACGGCAAATTCTAAGCCTCCCCAGTTACAACACACCAACTCGTATTCTCTTTTGAACATTACCCAAATCTTACCAACAATCGCGACAAGATCCTACTGGTCCATAAATTGAAGCCCTTTCTAATTGGGTACGAAGTGATGTGATCCCCCCCGCAGCTGGCGCTTTGGAAAACGCCACGGAGGGATAAGCAAAAAGCCCACGGGAGAATCTCGACGGAAGTCAGCCTCAATCGCAAACAATCCTTAATTTGGTTTGAACGACGCCCATCACTGTTATTTAATTGGCTCAATCGGTGGGGAAATGACTACCAGCATAATTCCACGGCCCACGGAGTTTGTGACTCGACGGACTTCCCGTGGATTTGCTTTTGCCTCGGTGCTCTTTTCTGCAGCCGAGGGGATTCAGGTTGGAAAGAACCAGAATATATTAGTAGATGGATTCAATTCCAACTATTTAGTTATATTCTACAAGGATTTAATTTAAAACCAACCCTAACTCGATATCTTATGAAGAAAAAAAAAAAAAGAAATTTTCAAAAATACAACACTACAACACTATACAATGTCTGCCAATCCAAGTGATAATAGCCGACCAGTCAGAGTCGCGAATTGCTCAGGCTATCATGGTATGCAGAACGCCTAAATTAATCCAACCAACAGTACTAATGTACAAAAGGTGATCCTGCATACGAGATGTATCGCCAAGCCATTCTAGGAGATGTCGACTTTATCACAGGCGACTACCTGGCGGGTACGTTGCTTAGCAATAATGACCGAGGCACTAAGGACTAACGGAGCTAAGAGGTCAACATGGCGAATAATGCCCAGGCCTTTCAACATGGCGAACATCCCGGATATGAGCAGACAGCCTGGGAAGGGATCCAACAGACCATTGACGTGATCGCCGAAAAGGGCATCAAAGTCGTACTAAATGGAGGAGCTCTCAACCCCAAAGGGCTAGCTCTGAAAGTCCACGAATTGGTCAGTGCCCTCTTCTTCGAACTCCGTGAATCTATATACTAAATCCTACAAACAGATCCACCAAAAAGGCCTCACTTTGCGAGTAGCTTACCTATCAGGAGATGATCTCTACGCCAAACTCGGCCCTAACATGCCGCAATCTGCAGAAGAACTCCAGCATCTGGATGCAGGAAACACTTTCGTCAAACCTAGCCCTCTCACCTATGCATTCACCAACACCACCAAGCCCGTCCCCATGGTCTCAGCACACGCATACCTCGGTGCCCGGGGAATCGTGGACGGACTCCGTCGTGGAGCAGATATCATCATTTGCGGCCGAGTTGCAGACGCTAGTCCTGTCATTGCAGCAGCGTGGTACTGGCACTCCTGGTCGGAGTCGGATTATGACCGTCTTGCTGGATCCCTGGTGGCGGGTCATCTTATTGAGTGCTCGGCCTATGTTACTGGCGGCAATTTCTCTGGGTTTGACCAGCACCCGGTCGATAAGTTTGTTGAGCCAGGATTTCCCATTGCGGAGATTGATGCTGATGGATCGTGTGTTGTTGTAAAACATCCTGGCACTGGTGGTATCATTAATGTTGATACTGTTCGGTGTCAACTTTTGTATGAGCTTCAAGGAAACGTTTACTTGAATAGTGATGTTAGTGCCATTCTGGATGATGTTGTTGTTGAACAAGCTGGAAAGGATAGGTAAGTTTTTTTTTTTTTTCCCCGTTCATCGTTGTGTTGATCTACTCACTAAAACTCCGTCTAGGGTTCGCATCCATGGCATACGGGGCTATGCCCCTCCTCCAACCACCAAGCTGGCCGTGTTCTATCCTGGTGGTTTCGAGGCTCAGCTTCTACTGAATGCTACTGGATATGGCACTGATGAGAAGTGGGATCTGATCGAAAGACAACTCCGCCATTTCATTGCGAAGGAATCCATTGATCGGATTGACACTCTTGAATTCCAAAGGTGACTTTATCTCGTCTTTCAGCTTGAACTGGTGTTAACGTATAAATATCTAGAATCGGTGTCCCTGCCCCAAACCCCCGTTCACAGCGACAAAGCACTACATACCTACGGATATTTATTGCTGCAGTCGAAGCCGACGCCGTTCTCGCTGTCGGAAGAGCAATGAAAGATATTTCTCTCAAGCATTTCTCAGGTGCGAACGAATATGTTATATTCAATCCATACTCCGAGCTAACTATGACCATTCAGGGTTCCACAGCTCCCTCGACATGCGTACGGCAGTCCCACGTCCATTCTTAGCCTACTATCCTGCTATAGTCAAGCAAGACGATCTCAATGAGGAGATCAACTTTATCGATGGATCCGATTCTATCATATCATTTCCAACAGGTCATCCACCAGCGTATAAAGAACTACAGCCACGGGCCAGCTATAACCACAGTCCATCCAGCGATGAAGTTACCCTCCTCAAATCTCCAACTCGGTCTATTCGATTGGGAGATATTGCTCTTGCCAGATCTGGTGACAAGGGATCTAATCTCAACTTTGGAATTTTTGTTCCTAATGCTACTCACTGGTCTTGGTTGCGGTCTTATATGAGCGTTGAAAAAATGAGAGAAATGCTGGTTGATGATGATGACTGGGATGAGTCGTTCTTGGTTGAGAGAGTGGAATTCCCGCACATTCATGCTGTGCACTTTGTAATCTATGGAATTCTTGGTCGGGGTGTTAGCAGCTCGAGTCGATTGGATGGGTTTGGCAAGGGGTTTGCGGATTATGTACGTGATAAGGTTGTTGAGGCTCCGGTGGAGATTTTGGGTTGAATATTATTTATATCGCTAGACATATTATAGGATGTAGTTATCAGTAAGATGCAGAAATTTGATCTTGAGGTCTATGGGACATATGTTGGCATTCTTCGAACAATGAACAATGCACACCTCGCATAAAACATCAAAAGCTGGAATATACAATCATCTCGTTCATGAGACCGCCAGAACGGCGACAGCCCAAGGATCCATGCTTATTGTATAATTCCCTTGCCCATTGAAGACACTGGTGGTGACAGTTTGGATTTGCACATTGGCAGGCGTGTCGCCATGGTACTTGGGCCCAGCAAGCATCTCCAGTCTACCAGTTTTGGTTCCTGGTATACTCACCTTAACATCCTGGTGCTCGTGACCATAATTTGCCAGCTTCAAGTAGTATTGTGAATCTGTCTTCGAAGCCACCCAGTAAACAGGTCCGAATCCTGCCGATGAGTGGACTGGAAGAATGGTGTCACCCTTATTGGATGCGAACATCTTTTGCACAAAATATGAAACCGAAGGCGTGACAGAGTCGGGAGCCGAATTGAAACCGTATAGGGTGGGCTATGAATAACAATGGCGTGGTCAGCTATATTCCCCAATATTTGTCTAACGTCTTTTGGATAGATATTCTTACCGACCAAGAGACGAAATCAAAGTGCTGCATCAAGGGTGCGTAAGCCACCATCTTGACGATATCACTGTTGCGCTCCATTCCAATCATGTACACAGCCTCACTGCAGCTGCCCTGCATGTATGGCCAGTATGTTCCTGTCTCTTCTGTCGTGTTTCGACATCCAAACTCACCAATCATCACTGGTTGGTTCCGGGGCTGATTATCAAACTGGTCAAACAATTTGACAAAGTCGTCTGGTGCTCGATACAGATGCAGGTCGATGATGACATTTTTGGGAAGCGGAGATGGCAGACATGAATAGTTCCCATGGGAAGCAACAAACGTGATGTGTGGGTACTTGTCGTGGATGGCTTTGTAGATTTGGTTGAAACGATCCGGATAGGTGTCACAGCCACGGGTCAAGTCATCTTCGTTGCCAATTTCAATGAGATCAACCTTCCATGGATCTTTCCGACCATTCTGGGCTCGCAGTTTGCCATAAGGTGTCGAGGAGTCTCCGAAGAGATATTCCATTTCATTCATGATATCTTCGACGAAAGGTTCAAGGTCTGGCCCGGAGAGGATATCCCCATAGGACTTGCCTGACCACACAGCTAGGAGTGGCGCCATGTTCATATCTTCACACCACCACAGATATTCATCCAGGCCGAGGGCATCTGTATTGGGGTAAAACCAGTCACTTTCTCTTCCTGGGCGGTCGACCACGGGTCCAATCGTGGCGTTCCACTTCCAGCGAGAATCAATTTCCAAGCCTTCGAGGTTGTTCCCACCTGGGAAACGGAGAAAGGCTGGATTAACCTCGTCCAGAAACAATGCAATGTCATCTCGTAATCCATTTTCTCTTCCTTTGAAAGTGGGAGGAAATAGCTGGATTAAGCCAAAGTTCAACGAGCTACCAGCAACTTTCGATCCATCAAATGTCAAATGCCACTCATTGTCCTCTTTTGGTGTATGAGTAGTGTTGAACCTAGTTTTGAACTCCGTAAAATTTGAATCCGTACTGTTGACAGTCAAGTTGTGATCTGCATGTATCGAACCACTATGCGACCCAACAAGTTGCAGGTTGATGGTTCCCGAGTAGTTACCCATCATCCAGAATGAACAGTTGTATGTAGCGCCGGAGACTGGAATTCCGTTGTAACCCGTATTGGCAAAGCCAACATAATTTGTTACCCCGTTCGGCACTTCGACATTGAGCGAAGACGTAATTGCTTTGCTGATGGGTTTTGAGGTATCCTGGAAGATTGTCACATCTCCCACCGGAGCGTAGGAAGTCAGACCAAGGCTAGTTCCTTGAAATCCATTGTTCTGTAGCAATTGTCCGTGGATTCCACCATCGCCTTGAAATAGTCAGTCATGCTCGTAATCACCTGGGCAGCAAATGCAAATCCCTTACCAGAGTGGTCCATTTCCTAACAATATTACAGCTTAGTAACGTAGTAACGTAGTGACTTGCGTATAGAGCTGTGATTTTGCTCACCTCGAACATAACTCCATATAGAAGCGGACTCGACTTGTTGCCACCCTCCCTTGCGACTGTCAGCCTGAGCGGAACAGTCGAGCCATTCCCTTCAGCCAACGCGCCTGCTAAACATGTCGCCAAAGCAAGAGTTGTCGCGAGACCGGCGCCGGACACATATTTAGGCTTCATGACGACTCAGAACCTATAGACAAGAAAATAGCAAAGAGTTCCAGAGGAGCGAAAAGAGTCGATAAAAAGCCATACTGTAGAAGGTTAAGGTTTTTGAAAAAGTACTGCCCCTGTCTTGGACAGAGTGATTTGCATGACCGTAGGGTGTGATTCGTTCTTGTTGGACCTGACCTGACAAGTAGTCTCCACAGAGGCATCATGGACCCTGTGGACACCGCATGCGAATCATCATGTCCGGGATCTACTGACATAGCGATATGTTGGGAGGCGGGTGTCTAATCACGACAAGCATCTTTTGAACATTTTCGTTGGATCATGCTCTTCAATTTCTTGTGCTCCTCACTTCGCTTAATTCTTGCACCATGCATTATGAATTGGTATACATTGAGTATTGAGAGTTGAGAGAAGTCATGACGTCGGATACTCCCGAGGTCGGATCGGGACCTCGGGATACTAAGGTTTGTAACTAGTCACATCCTCCAGGCTTTAAATATCGTGATTTATAGCTAAAGGGATATTGATATCCAAATTCAGCCGATGGTGCACGAGGCTATACTGCTGTACAATGTACAGTATTGATAAATATTGTGTTGAGATGGCAAGTGTACCATATAGTTAACTAAGGTGCATCCGAATTTCGCCTCAAAATTCGGGCGACAACATTTCTTCCCATACAGACACATGCGGCAAATCGATCACTCCTGCTTTCCAATCCTCTCACTTCCGATAACAAAAAAAATGACCAAAGAAGAGGCTGAAAGAAGAAACTGTCCAAAAAGGAAGGCGGTGCCTGTTCTGCCACCCCACATGTCATTTATATATGTTTCCCAATCAGGATTAGCTTTATTTCTCTCTCTTTCGTACCTTACTTTCCATCAATATTCCTGTCCAACTTCAACCCTCAGAGTGCTAAGATGAAGTACATTGTGGTATCTGGAGGTGAGTTCAACAGTGATCTACCAGACCCTTGGAAGTGGCTCCACCGTTAGCCCCGTGGAGAAAAGCGGGGCAGTCTCCATACTTCACGTTTAACGTGAAGTATAAGAGCCCTGATGATATAAGAGACTGATATTTCTAGGCGTCATCTCTGGAGCAGGGAAGGGCATCGTCGCTTCGAGCGCAGGTCTACTGCTGCAAAGCAAAGGGTTCATCGTCACCACTATCAAGATAGACCCCTACATCAACATCGATTCCGGGACTATGAGCCCACTTCAGTAAGTCTCACCGATCTAATGCAGCTTTTACAGGCCCTGTACTAACTGACCTAGCCATGGAGAGATCTATGTTACGGATGATGGTGGTGAGATAAATCTTGACCTTGGCAATTTTGAGCGTTACCTTTCAACCACTCTAAAGCGTTGTCATAACATCACGACTGGGAAGATCTATCTAGACATCATCTCTAGGGAACGAGCCGGTGACTACTTAGGTAGAACTGTTCAGGTGGTGCCTCATGTCACCAACGCCATCCAGGAATGCATCGAACGGACAGCGAAGATACCCGTGGACGAGTCCCAAGCAGAGCCCGATGTGTGTATCATTGAGCTAGGTGGTACTGTGGGTGATATCGAGAGTTCTCCCTTCATCTACGCTCTTGCACAGCTTCGAAAGAGGGTCGGCAAAGAAAATCTCGTTCAAATCCACGTAGCTTATGTCCCTGTCGTGCCGTAAGCTCTTCTTGCTTCAAGGGGGGAAAGTGTAAGCTAACATCAGGCTAGGCCGGGAGCTTCTGGTGAGCAAAAGACAAAGCCGACCCAGAGATCCATTTCCGACGTTCGGAGCGCTGGATTGAGCCCACTTCTAGTATGCTACCACTCTTCATCCATATGTACGAATCATACATTCTAAACTAATTAATAAAAGGTTGCCTGCCGCTGCGAGGTGCCATTGGGTCCAGGCACCATCCAGAAAATTGCCAATATGTGCTCAATGGAACCGGAGCAGGTCATTTCCGTCCACGATGGATCAACTACATATCACGTACCGCTTCTCCTCGAGAAACAGAATCTGCTCGGCATCCTCTGCGAGTATCTCGAACTTCCACTTGATCGAACACCAACCCGGCGTATGGAACAAGGCAAGCACATGTGGAGTGACTGGGTCTACCTTGTTCGAAGTCAAGATACTATCACCGACACAGTCTCAATCGCCCTGGTGGGAAAATACATCTCTAATAAAGATGCCTACCTCAGTGTTTCCAAGTCGATCGAACACGCAGCCATGTACTGCCACAAGAAAGTCAAAATTATATTGATTGACGCCGCGCATCTCGAGGATGAGACCTATCAGAACTCCGCAGTGAAGTATCACAAAGCCTGGCACGATCTCTGTAGCGCCAAGGGCATCATCGTGGCTGGTGGATTTGGTACTCGCGCCACCGGCGGGATGATCAAAGCAATCACATGGGCAAGGATTAATAAAAAGCCCTTCCTAGGCATATGCCTTGGCATGCAGCTCATAGTGATTGAATATGCCCGCCAAGTCATGGGTATCCCGGATGCTGGGAGCCAAGAGCTCCACCCAGAATCCAAGAACCATGTAATCATCCACATGCCTGAACACAATCAAGAGAATGGCCGTGACACCATGCGTCTAGGCAAGCATTCATGTATCTTCACGGAGGGTACCGAGTGGTCAAAGCTGCGATCGTTGTATGGCCCCATGGTTTCCCAGATTGAAGAGCGGCATCGAAACCAGTACGAAATTAACCCGGATATGGTTGACGGGCTTAAGAAGGCCGGTCTTGCTGTTGTTGGCAAAGACACTACCGGTAAGCGTATCGAGATTGTTGAGATCCGTGATCATCCCTTTTTCGTCGGTGTGCAATTCCACCCTGAATACATGAGCCGTGTCTTACGGCCGAGCAAGGCCTTTCTCGGGTTCTTTGCTGCTGCTGCTAAGTGCTTAGAGAAGATTCCTATGGCATTGCAACAGGGCCAGCGAAGCCTTATGGAATAATATTAAGAAGCTATGAGAAATCTTGGAAGCTTTGGAGCTTCTAGTATTCTCTCGCTGGTTAGTCTCGTTAATATGATCATTTAGCGCCAGTCTAAGGTTGCATTGGCGGGTTAGAAATCGAATAATTCAATTAAATGTGAGACAAATTCATCAAAATTCAAAGGTTTGAATGGAGTGCGAATCGTTGTCAATAGTCGGACGAGAACCTTCTTTGTAACTTATAAGGAAACAAGACTTGTCGGTCACCATCTATAACTATATGTCAGAATGGAATAAGGCCCCCATAAACAGGAACCTTGATTTTTGTTGTGGTCTGTTAGTAAAATAGCCTATATTTTTCCAACACTATACAATGTTTTATGTTGCAAGTTTGCTAGGTTATATAGTTAGAGCCGCCCTAAATTTATATAACTCAGCCAATTGACTAACCTTGGAACCTTGGAAGTCAATGTCTCCACAGCGACGAGGTGAGTAAATTCTGTTTACCAGAAGAAGCCAACTTTGCTGAATTTTTCCAAATAAGAGCACCAGTAGCTCATTTGGTAGAGCGTGCGATTGCAATATAAGCATTCATCGCAAGGTAGCGCGTTCGATCCGCGCCTGGGGCTTGCATTTCTTTTTGTTTTTTTGCAGTTTTTTGCCCCTTCGATTACAACTCTAGCCTGCTCGTAAATCATCCTAAAACTACATGCACCAAACAAAGGTTAGTTCCACCAAAATGAAGCTATTCCCAGTCACCCTACTGCCCTCTGTGGGAGTGAAGCATCTCTCATTGACTAGTTGCATATGTGGCTGCATGTCTCGCTTCGGTGGAGTTTGAGGTCTCTACCGGTCTTTGTACGGGGAAACAGCAGAAAGTTCTACCGAGTAGAGCAATAGTATTGTATTATGTGATTGATGTATTTGAGAACCCGAACCGATCTAGGGGAGCAGTCCTTCCAGTCATGTCGTCAATTTAATTCATGCAAAGAGAAAGCCCGAAACGAAAGTTGCAGAAATCGAGAAGCGGAGGGAAGGGCAACAGACAGAATGAGAAGCAAAATCCGAACAGGGATGGAGACGAACGTAAATGCATTCGTGAAGTCGACGACAAAACTCAACAAGGTAGACCATCAGGGTTGATACCGAGAATGAAGACGAAAAAGGAAAAGAAGTGGGTGTATAATGCATATGGTGGATAAGGATAATGTGTACAAAGAATGGGAGATGAATGGGTAAAAAGAAGGTCGAATCAAAACCAAGACAGAACAGAAGTCTTGACCTGAATGACTTTGCCAAATTGGGCCGCAAAAGGTGGTGATCCAGGGTAGGAGGAAAGGAAAGAGTCGGGATTTATGTCACACTACGTTGCAAGGCCAAGACAAGCGGCTTAATTGGTAGCTCGCTTCCAGAACTTCCAGCCCTCTCTCCTCTCCTCAACCCCGACACCAACAAGACGCTCAATACCTTCGGGGCCCTCGGCATTTTCGAACTTCTGTTGATCAATCTCCTCACCACCCTCTTCGTCCGAGCCATTACGTAGGACGGCCGGGTAGAGAACACCAACACCGTCACCACCGAGGGTAACCTCGTACGTAGTGAAACCCTCCTCATCAAACTTCTGTTCGAGGTCCTCCTTGACTTCGGCCTTCGCGTTAGGCCGGAGAAGGGTAATCGCACATCCGCCACCGCCTGCACCGGTCAGCTTGGTCCAACCGATGTCGGCGTAATCGACAAGTTCACGAATTCGTTCGAGACGGGGGTGAGAGACGCCTAGGGAGACAAGGAAACCGTGGTTGATACGGATTAGGGTTCCAAAGTGGGCGAGGGTGGCCTCAGAGATGCCCTCGAAACTAGGGTCCTCGATCAAACGTTGCGCAGAGCATGTCACTTGATCGATGCCGTTAAGTATTGACTCCGTCACGATTGGATGGGCATTTCTTAGGGCTCCGACTTTTTCGACTTCCGTCTTTGTGGAACGCGCTTGTTGGGTGTTGACAAGTAGGAGGGGAAGTTCGGGGAAAGTGGGCACCGAGACGACTGTTGGAGGCTTCGAGTAATCGTCGCGCCGGAAAATCACAGCCTTGCCGCCTGCGGCCACTGTGTTATCCACGCCGCTAGGATTGCCATGGATACAGAGCTCTCCGACGAATGCCCAGCGGTTGATACGCTCGATCTGTGTCTCTGCCTCCTCGGGTGGCTGGTCTGGGTGGGGCCCGGCGAGTGTACGAATTTGAAGAAGCAGCGCAGAACTAAGACAGACGCAGACACTAGCACTACTACCTAGGCCAGCTCCGGTGGGGATGGTGGATCGAAGGGTGTAGATAGCGCCTGGGCTTTGCGGGGAGCCTAGAGAGAGGAAAAGGTAGAGGAAGGAGGCTGCGGAGCGGGTGTGGATGTTGCGCTGCTCCTCTGGGAGGCCCTTGGAGACGCCCTGGAGGTATGGTTCGATTGCGTCGACAAGTTCGGGGTCGAGTTCGGTGACAAGGCTGTAGTAAAACTTCTTTTTTGAGGGCTCGTGGAACTTGTCCCAGGGCAGGGTGTCAATATCCCAAGTGTGACTAAGACCCAAATCCCGGAAGTTCAGCGTTATCGTACGCTGTGATTTGGAGAGAGTGGTGACGAGAAGGTAGGAGCGAAGAGAGATGGCCGCGGCCATAGCAGGCTTGCCGTAAACCACAGCATGCTCGCCAAAGACGATAACCTTTCCCGGCGCGGATACCATGAAGGTGGGCGCCATAGGCGAAGAGGCCTTGCGGGCCATTATCGGCCGCTTGGGTTCCCTGGTGATCGCTTCGTGTATTTCTGAGGCGGAGGAGACGGAGGCACTGTCAGAATCGTCCAGGACACAGTTTCCGTTCACACCCTTGGGGTGAATAGGGAGGACTTTGACCGTGCTTTCAGAGTGAAAGTCGACTGTACGACGTGAAACGGGATTTGTACCCATACCGTTCAATGGGCGGGTGGCATTCTCGGTCATGACTTGGAATTCGAGAAAAGGGGGGGGGAATTGGGATTAGGAATTAAACAGATAGAAATAGACAATAATTCAAGGAATTGAAGAAAGGAAGGTAAAGAATGAATATAACAGCCAAATCGCCAAAGAGCCCAATAGCCAAGAGACGTGGAGTAAGGTAGAAGTTGGGGAGAAGTGCTCGAGACTACTGGGTATACCAGGGAACGAGAGAGAAATCACCCAATCACAGCCACAACAATACCAATTGGTCATATTTAATTTCTTGATAGTGTTGATTTTGCCCAATTAGGTCTTCTACTTCTCTTCTATATCATTCTCTATATCTATACTATTCTGGATTTCTTTTTTTTTATCTGCTATACGATGATAATCCTCGCAGGTGCAGAGATTTTGTGGCGTGCAGTAGCGCCGGGATGATCGTCTCTATGCCTTTGTGTATGACATTTACACCTATTTTTAACAGGTAACGTATGTTATAGTCAAATTTAATAGCTATACCTAGGTAGAATATATACATTCGTAACATCGCTGTCAAATATATATTTCCACCAATCTAAGAAAATCTAGCATGTGCTATGCACAGTTCTATATAATTCGCAGTCATCAATTCATCACAAATTCATCGTCACAGTCATGCTATTACTGTGCACCAGAAGACATGGGGGCAACCCGTTCCACAGGATGTCGAGGTCGCTCAAATAAGACGCACTGTCTTCCGCGCTAGTCGATGTCCCCTCCACAGGAGACGGCAGAGTCGTGAAGATCACAGCGGTATCACCACTCTGCTGGACCATCAACTCATTCAGAATCAGATGCTGTGCTCGACTAGGGAGATCATTGAAAGACAATGGCACCGACGCTACACCAGGGTATCCTGTTGCATGTGTATTGCTGTGAGCACCGGGGGTTGTGGGAGACACGGCAGATGGACGACGAGCATAAATGGAATCTAGCTTGTTTGCAAATCGGGGAGGTGAGTTTTGCGCCGCAAACATGATAGATGGTCCATTGCCCTCCTCGGCTTCGGTGATCACTTTGGCCTCGGGGATAGGCGAGGAGCTGAACCGATTGCTGGAAGCAGAACGGCTCATGGAGGGCCGTAAACCTGGAGGTTTGCTTTTCGGGGAGGCATCGTCGCCAGTCTCAATTACGGATGGATTTAGCCGGGAGGATGATGTTTCCTCTACTTGAGAGCTCACACGCACTGGTGTGCTCGGGGAGTCCGCAGTAGGGCTGTAGTCAACTGTCTTGGACCGGCCAAGGAGCCGTGAAGAGCCGGAAACGGGTACAACCTCATTTCGAGAATTGACTATGTCTTCTCCACCGTCTTCTGGTTCTGGATCGCTGACATACGCCTCCAAATCACTGTCTTCGCTCTCATTCGTACTATCGGAGCTGTCGTAGTCGACAAACGCATCTAGCAAGCGATGCGTTTGCATACCGAGGTTCACTCCTCCTAAAGCCCGGAAGCTGGAGACAGATCGTCTGCGACGAGTGGACTGGATCAGTTTCCTCAAGCCAGTCACTCTTTGGTGTAAAGGTCTGGCTCCATTGTCTTGGCTCGATGGTCCTTGCCACGTATATGCCTTATCAAGATGAAGACTGTCACTGGTTCTGTCCGAATCTGGTTCTTGATTCAGGGCACGAGCTCGTAAGACGCCTTGCCACCAGTCCTCTCCCTGTAGAGCGGAATTAACCCTCTCTCGGGTATCAGCTGTGACCGAAGCGTCATCATTTACGATAGTTTGATAAGCCTGAAGATCACCACAAGCAAGCCAGAAAACCAAGACTTCGGCCTCAATCCGTAATTTGTCAAGGAGAGCCTCAACTCGCCCTCTTTCATCTTCCACGTCGGTTTCGTACTCCACGAACACCGCAACTCGGATTTTGTATGTCTTCTTCCACGAAGGAACAGTGTTGAGAATACAGCCCAGTTGAAGGATCAAAGTGTACGTGTCAAAATTAGTGGTCAGCACATTTTGCTTGCTTTCACTGTCAGCCCCCAGCTCGGCGGACATTTGGATTGGCCACAGATCAATATACTTCTTAGTGTGGCGACCGCGGGGGTCTGGTAGTTCTAGATCCTCGAATCCCTTAGCTACGGCAACATTGATCCGAAGCTTGAACAAGAGATCCTCGAGGATTGTGACATAACTCTGCCCGCTCATAGGCGGGTTTGCCGACCCAGACGCATTGGAACCTTGAGCTTGCGTGCTCGAGTGAACCGAGTGGCGTCTAGTCCTCGAGTCTCTGCGGCCACCGTTCAAGGAGAAAGTTTCAACGAGCGAGTGGTCCGATCGGAATTGATCGATCACAACGATGTTAGGCCTCATGCCGCCTAGTCCGGAATTCAAGACAATATTTCGCATACCCCATTCCGCAGCAGGCGAAACGGAAATGTTGACGAAGGCTTTGATCTTAGAATACTCGACAAATTTTGTCCATGCTGTCTGTTGGCGACGTGCTTCAGGGACAGCTGCTGAAAAGTCATCGGTCACGAGAACATGAGCTAGTACAAACAGAGATCCTTTCTTCAACGAGTTGCAGAAGGAGACCATTTTGTATTGTTTGTCGAGATCGCTGACAAAAAGCAGGATCTGAGGACGCCAGAACTTGACGTGCTCCTGGCGCAGGCGAAGCAAGTATTTTCTCACTTGATGATAGATCAGACTTTGACTGACATCGCCCCAAGGCTTAGGCGGCGAGGTATAATGGATCAGCAGGAAGAGAATCACTAAGATTCCTACACATCCCGTAGCGTAAAGACCGTCCACAAAAAACATGCTAATCCCACTGACGAGCGTTCCAGCCGCTGCAGTCTGCCAATTGAAGTAGTGGAACGACGGACGAAAGTTGGGTGCAGAGCCAATTTTCAAGAGGAAACACGCAAGATTCGTCACGAGGAAAGTCATCAAGTAGGTCATAGTAACAAAAGATGCAATGCGATTTATGTCGAAGAGCATTGTGACCTGGGCGAACACATATGTTATGATTATGGCATACACGGGATCGTCGGTTTTCTGCGCGCCTTGGGCAAAGATTCCTATACCAGGCAAGAGGCTATCTCGCGCAATGGCTTGAAGAAGTTTAGCAGATCCAATCACACCCATTAAGGCGGAAAAGAAACTGGTTGCGAATTCTCCTAGAAGGATCACACTATCAGAGGCATTTACCTACACTCAGTTAGAGCGTGCGTGTAGTTTTCCCCTCTGAAAGAAAAACTTACTATTTGTATAACATTCACGTTGTTATAGAAAGACTCCCGGGTCACCGAGGCCGCCATCGCAAGGATGACAAGCCCATAGGCGACAAAAGTCAAAGCCAAACCAGAGAGTGTACCCTTAGGAATAGCCTTGCTTGGGTTCTTCAAGTCACCGGACATACTTGCACCTCTGGTGGCCAATTAGTGAAATGGAGTTGAAAGTCTGCTGTCAGCAACTTACGCGAAGATACCGCCTGTGGCAGGAAATAGGATGCCAAAGAGGTCCTGGAAGTTCTCTCGTCCTTTTATTTGGCTCCCTGCAGCGCCCTTAGTTAGATGAGGTTTGAGATTCCCCATCAAAGTTTGCAAACGAAGTCCTGTGAACTCAACGCCCTGGCGAGGGATTGAGAAAGGCTTCATAAAAACCGCAGATAGCGGTATACTGAAGGTTGCCACGAGTAGTATGATCAAAAGCCCGTTACTTGCCCTCGCAAATATGGAACTTCCTGCCAAGCAGATTCCTGTGCAAAATACCAGTATAATGGTTCCCCATAAGTACTGCCACCAAAAGCCTTCCTCCAGGAAGTTGGCCCAGTCCCCAGACTGCATACCAAAGTTCTGGGTAAAACAGTCCACTAAGCCAACAGCATTCATGCCGGTGTTGAAAACATAGCCAAGATAGAATACAATGCCGATGGAGCCACCAAATTCGGGACCCAGAGATCTAGAAATAAGGTAGTATGCACCACCGCCTCGGACCGTCCCGTTGGTTGCAATTGCGGACAGAGACATCGTTGTCACGAGGTTAATTGTGTATGATACAAGTAGCAGCCCTTTCATGTATCAGACGTGGGAACCTGGCTTTGTAAGGACGTATGCTCACCTAATATGCCCAATACACCAGCTTGTCCCAGGATGAATCCGAACCGGAGGAACATAAGAATACTCAAGACATTCAATGTCGTTGGAACAAAGACACCAGAGAATGTACCAAGCTTCTTCGGTTCATCTACCGATCGGGATCGATGTCCACTCTTGTCCTTCTTATCGGCGCGGGCGTCGCGAAGAGGATCCGCAGACAGGTACACATTTTGTGACGTGGTGTCTATGTCGGTCTCCTGTTCTTGAACGTGGTCCCCTCGGCTGTGCCACCACTGAGAAAGGCCCCGGAAGTAATTTACGGGTGAGGAATGGCGCTGGTCATCGGATGGTTCTGACGAATTCACGGGCTCATACGGACGGGCCCATCGAGTCGGTGGCCAGGGTAGCAAACGAGTACGCTCGTCGGAGATAGGATGGGCCGAGTCTCCTGGGTCGAGACGTGAGACATCCTCTTGAGCCGTCCGAGTCGCGAAAGTTGGGCGTCGCCGAGACAAGGAGTCGGAGGATTCTCCGACTCGTTTCGCCATATCAGTTGCAAGATTTATGGTATGAACATGAGGGTATAAACAACAAAGCAATTTAGATAAAAGAAGCTAATAATCCTGGCAAGACCATTGAGTCTACAAGAGACGGCACTAATATCAAATGAACCGAAAAAGAAAAACAAGCCGTATCAGTAGATGACGTTGATGGGATGCAAACTGGAAAATGTTTGCATCCCATCAACCGCGATCGGCCACGGAGTGCTTGGCGCTATGATTAGTGTCTCAAACCCTCCTCATTTACATCTTGGCCTTTTCACTCGAATCTTCCCTCTGAGAAGCTGACCTGCACTGTTATTTCAAGCTTCCAGTCTTCTTTCCATGCCCATCCCCCGAGCCTAAACACGGCATCTTGTCAGGAGCTAACTTGACCCTGAGGCCACCTTCAAAATGGCGGATAATGGAGAGGGCTCGTCCCTAAATCCAGCTCGATCTGTGCCAATAGCCTCGTCTTCAGTGCGCTCGAGGTCCCCCGCACCTGATTTTGGTAGCAGACAGGCTTCCATGGCACGCCTCGCATCCCCAGTACCCTCCCCCTCGTTGGGAACATCCTTGTCGTCTCGACAGGGTATTCCGGCCAGCCGACCTGTCACAAATATCAGCACCGAGCAGGAGTTTTCCAGGTCGATTGCCAATCCATCTTCGATCCCCGGTCCTGGGCATTCTATCCTTGCATCCCAACTCCAAGAAAGCCTTGGTCGCTCGCCGCCGAGATTTGGGACTCCGTCGCGACACAACGGATCCCCTGCGGTGCATTCGACTTTAGACACCCGACCATTAGCCTCTCAGTATGGCTCTTTCGATACCAAAAATGGAGCCGACTCCCCGGGCATGGCTCCATACGAAGACCCTGAAGTAATCAAGCGGCATCTAGTCACGGAACATACAGACAATCAGTCAGAAACTGCGACCAGCGTTGGTGGTGAGGATAACTTCTCGAGTCTACAGCTTCAGGGTGGTGATATCACACGACAAGTTTACCGTTGGGCGGAGGATGCCGAGGCCGAAGCCGCAGGGCGATTCCTGCGCAGCAAGAGCTTTAGTGTCAGCCGACCAAGACCAGAGGCTGATACGGAAGACATTGACACAATCCGGGTTCCAGGAGGGTTCCGCAGAGATTATCTACGAAGAGCAGCTGGAAGTCCACACCGCGGAAGTGTCCACGGGTCAAATACAGGGGCGCCCCAAGGAAATGGCGCACCTCAACTCCCGACTACTAGCTTCTTGGAGTTCTTGACTCTCTATGGACACTTTGCCGGAGAAGAATTGGAGGAAGATGATGAGGTGCTAGGGCCGGACGAGTACTTCTCGTCTGATACCTGGGACGAAGCCGAGGAGGGCAGAGAGTCTGGAGAAGACGCAGCGCTATTACAGCCTGAAGCATCGGGTCGGAAGAAGAGAAAGCATAAGCAGCGCTCACCGGCAGGAACGACTACTACAACAGGTGCAATACTCTTACTGCTCAAATCCTTTGTGGGTACCGGTATTTTGTTCCTGCCACGAGCCTTCCTCAATGGTGGTATGCTCTTCAGTAGCATGGTGCTTCTAGGAGTCTCTATTCTGAGTTATTATGCCTTCATTCTTTTGGTCAATACTCGCATGAAGATCGAAGGGTCCTTCGGTGACATCGGTGGCATCCTATACGGCAAACACATGCGACGCATCATTCTCGGATCAATTGTCCTGAGTCAGTTAGGGTTTGTGGCAGCGTACATTGTCTTCGTCTCGCAAAATTTGCAGGCATTCGTGCTAGCTGTGAGCAAGTGCGTGACATTCATTGACATCAAGTACATGGTTTTGTTGCAGCTGGTCATTTTCCTGCCTCTGTCGTTGATTCGGGACATCAGCAAACTTGGGTTTACTGCCCTGATTGCTGATGCCTTCATTCTTTTGGGTCTACTATATATCTACTACTACGATATCAGCACTCTGGTTGACCAGGGCGGCATTTCAGACGTCGTTTCCTTCAATCCAGCCAACTGGTCCATGTTCATTGGTACCGCCATCTTCACCTACGAAGGTATCGGTCTCATCATCCCAATTCAAGAATCAATGAAGCAGCCAAACAGGTTCCCTGGTGTCCTAGCCGGTGTCATGGTTTTGATCACATTTATCTTTTTGTCTGCCGGTGCCTTGAGTTATGCGGCTTACGGATCGGCCACGAAGACCGTCATTCTTCTTAACCTCCCCCAGGATGATAAATTTGTCAACGTTGTCCAGTTCCTCTACTCACTTGCCATCCTGCTGAGCACTCCGCTGCAGCTCTTCCCCGCTATCCGCATTATGGAGAACGAGCTCTTTACTCGCAGTGGCAAGTACAACCCATATATCAAGTGGAAGAAGAACGGCTTCCGTTTCTTCCTGGTTATGGTCTGTGCTATTATTGCCTGGTGTGGTGCAAATGATCTAGACAAGTTCGTTTCCCTGGTCGGAAGCTTTGCTTGTGTTCCATTGATCTACGTATACCCGGTATGTCCTCATCCTATATTCTCCTAATTATCACAGAACGATATGACTGACTCATTATATCGCTGTAGCCCCTCCTGCACCTGCGTGCCTGTGCTCGCTCCAAACGCCAGGCGATTGCCGACGTAGCTCTTGCTGTCTTCGGTGCTATATGCTGCGTCTATACAACGTACCTGACTCTCATGAGCTGGATGGGCCCTGACGTCCCTCAAAGCCCAGGATACTGTGACTCTCTTTGAAGAATTTTTTTTTTTCGGTTATTGTAGAGCATGGCGAGATAGGTCTTGTTGCATTTATTTGTTCTGTCTCAACCCTAGACTGGCAGATCTATCATTGGGTTTTCATATGTTGCTTCAACACATGGATAGAGGGCATACTTGTGATGTCCATTCACAGTCTCGGTTAAATTTTCAGTATAGTCGGCGAATTATGGGGTCAGACGACCCCTTCTGTATACTTATTTTCTTGGTTTGGGGGACTATGTACTCAATCATATTTATGGGACTTTCTTTGGAAGTTCATCGGATCAGGAATGACGACCGAGCCTATCACGAACTCTCAAAGTTCTCACGATTAAAAAAATAGGTCATCCCATAAAGAGAATATGATTCGAGCGCAATAATATAGAGCCTATGTACAGTGACTATCAGCAGACCGGAACTAGAGTGCAGCCAGCGCCGATATCTAAGCGTCTTCCCCAAACCCGCAAGTCTCCCTCTAGATGCCTCCTCTTTTATCATTGTCCGGGACTCATCTGGCCTCAATGCAGTAACCAGCAGACCATGTATATGGAGGTGCAATGCCGCGAAACGAGACAGATGCTTATTAGCCCCATTGGAAACCGAAAAAAAAAATAGCACAAATTTCTTCCTGGAAACGATTCTTAAGCACCGGCCTCGGTGGCTGCGCCGCCCTTAGCAGCCTGCTCGGCGAGCTGCTTTTCCCGGCCTCCCCACCTGCAAAATAGAACCAAAATTAGTAAACACGATTATATGATGATTGTAGACAAACAAGACCAAAACAGGCCATGAGGTGATGAAACGTACTTCCAGTAGTTGAGATAACGGAATCCCTGGGTAGTCTGGGCACCAAAGTTGGTCAAGTGGCATGCGAAGAGGAGGTAGTTCTTGGGGGTGATGGCGAGGGAGTAGCGCATGAAGGTGGCAGCGTAGACAACGAGGGCACCGGTCATGGGGCCGGAGATGCTGTGAAGATGGAGGTATCAGTATAGTTGCTCTGAGACTATTGCGGCCAAGGGTAACGCAGAAGTCGAAAGCCGAAGCTCCCGTCATTTATCGAATAACAACGTACATCTCAGCGTCCTTCTGTGTGTCCATCACAGCGGCAACGGGGATACCGAAGTTGGAGACGGGGCCCCAGAAGTCTAGGAAGCGCCATTGATTGTCAGCAATCTGTGCAGTTCATGTGGGCTTTGTTGCTTTGTTAATGTGCAAGTTTGAGAGGGAAGAGCGAGTTCCTCTCATCCTTGGTGTCGCTTCCAGTGCTTATTCTCCTTCGGCCTCATTCGCCGTTGGCCGATCTCGGGACGGGAAGGGAAATTGGGGTTGATACATACGAGTTGAGCAGACATAGTCCAGCACCGAGTTGGAGCGGATCTTGGCGTTGATTGCCTTAATAAAAGCAGCCATAATGAAGTTGCTGGGAGTTATCACACGGGATTGGATTCGGGGGAGGAGAGGTCGGTATCTGGATGATGCGGAAGTGCTCGACTCACCCGGGGTCGGCCGTGTCACGTGAAGTACATTACTACAGTATCATCGTTGAAACTGATATTTTATAGATCAAGTATTATTTTGTTGTACCGAAATGAGTACAAATAGCTAGCAACTATTGGTGGTTATGTACAATATCGTCGTTTTTAGTTGTATTCTTCATATATTGTGGTTTTGGGCGCAATTTAAGAAGCGCAATACAAATATATATTGGAGTGGTACTTCACGCTGCCCACCTCAAATCCACCTCTATGTTACGATTGAATGTTCAAACCACAACAAAGGGGGACAAAAACAACTAAATGATATATGATAAGAACGCAAATCTGTTACATATAGGCCTATCTATGTAGGCAGTGGAAGAGTGGAAGGGAGTAGCATGCAATATAGAAGACAAAATAATTCAACAGGACGTGGACATGAAGAATCGGGATATTGGAAGGGTTGAATGAAAAGGCCGCGTTTAAAAAGCTAGCATATTTTTTTTTTGACTTAATGCGTAATTCAAAAGGATTTTGGTCTTTTTTGTCCTGTTCCTCGACACGACCTCCATCCATGCGCCGCAACGCCTTGCCCAGTAGAAGTTGGGGTAATCTAGCCTGTCCGCGTATCGTTATCTCTCGCTGGAGGCGTTGACAATTGTTCTTATTCTGCGCTGAGCCGCCCTTGTTCCTTTCGGGGTGAAATCAGATCGCTGATAATTTAAAGCATAGAATAATCCTCTGTGCACATTTCCAATTACCTGCCACCAAATCCAGGAGGAGGGTATCCGCGTCCCTGACCGGGAGGCTGGAAGCCAGGAGGAGGCTGGAAACCGGCAGCTATGAGAATGAAATATTAGTATGGAAGATGGAGTGGGATAATTATTTGGGCGCAAACTTACGGGGGCCACCCTGAGGAGCAAATCCAGGAGGAGGTGCAAAACCCGCTAGAAAGAAACCAGTTAGTTTAAGTCTCAGTCAGTGTAGGCAAATGGGAGTACTTACGAGGTCCACCGGGGGGACCTCCACGTCCAGCGAAGCCGGGGGGAGGGGCACCTGGGAAACCGCCAGGAGGGAATCCAAAGCCGCCTGGGGGTGGGGGTCCACCAACACCAGCTGCAGGGCCTCCGAGTCCGATAGGTAGGCCGCGGCCAGCGGGCTTGCTGATACCAGGGCCCGCGGCAAGAGTGGCAGCTGCGCCGGGTCCGGTAGTTCCAAGTCGGGCAGAGGGGTCGGCAGGAGGAGGACCTTCGACAGAGCAAGATACGACTTGAGTACCGCGCACGATTGTCAGGCCGAGGCTTCGCTTCTCTTCCGCTTCGACCAGCTGGGCGTTTGTGGAACCGGCAGCGGGCTTGGATTTCCGCTTGATGCGACGGAATTCTTCTGTGTCTGCAAGAACTAGGTTCATGTGCTAGAGAGCAGAAAGGTTAGTTTGAGCGCCTCGGTTTTTGAAGCAGTGAGAAATACCTTATCGAATGCAAGCATGGAACCGGTCATTTGACGTCCATCGTTCAATGTTACGCGCATCCGGTAGTTAATCTGGAGGAGAAGTTAGATATTTCAATCGAGAACTAGAAGTGATTTGAGCCAGACTCACAAGGTTTTGCTAAACGAAAGAAGTTAGCGACAGCCATTGACCGCACGGGTTTCGGGGGTGCAAACGGGGACGAGAAACTCACCATCTTGTGGGAAGCCATGTTGGCAAGCGAGCGCGCACGGATGCGACTTGACAGACCAAAAAATAGAGATCAGTAGATAGAGAAAATCTTTCTACTGTGGGGGATGAAGCAAAAGATGCGAGATCCTATCAAAGGTGTGAAGCTCAAGCTTGTCGGGTGCTGCCAGTTCTTGATACTGAATTACCTAATATATGAGTCAGCCCAGTCTCAAGCCCTTTGATGCCTCAGGCACAAAGCGGGTCGAAAGTTTTACGTGACTAAGCGCTAAAATTAGGCTCATTACCAAAGCAAAGATCAGGGCTTCCAAGTCACGTGTAGGAACCCACAGTCCACACTTTCTCTTTTTCCGCGATCACTCTTGTCTCCTCAGTCGACAACCACTTCACGCCCAACCGCCGTCATGGTATGTCCAGCTCCTTGCAATCCAAATCACACATTCCAGATCGACTGCTTTGTTTTACTTCATTCCATTTAATCTGGGCCCTAACCTGGAGATCCCCGTCTTGCGCGCACCCAATCTTCAATTTCCCTCAAATATCTATTCTTTGACTAGATGCACCATTCACAATTTGCGACTAACATTATGCAGTCCGCCCAAGTTGCTAAGGCCGAGAACCCCTGCCGATCCCTTCGCCTGTCGAAGTTGGTCCTGAACATCTCCGTCGGAGAGTCCGGTGATAGACTCACTCGTGCCGCCAAGGTTCTCGAGCAGCTCTCCGGTCAGACCCCCGTCTACAGCAAGGCCCGTTACACTGTCCGTACCTTCGGTATTCGCCGTAACGAAAAGATCTCCGTCCACGTCACCATCCGTGGCGCCAAGGCCGAGGAGATCCTCGAGCGTGGCCTCAAGGTCAAGGAGTACGAGCTCCGCAAGCGCAACTTCTCTGAGACCGGTAACTTCGGATTCGGTATCAGCGAGCACATCGATCTCGGTATCAAGTACGATCCCGGTATTGGTATCTACGGCATGGACTTCTTCGTCTGCATGTAAGTTTTCCACTGGACACTGCATTTTACCATAATTCTTCCCGGATGTTAACAAACTATCTTAGGGACCGCCCCGGTGCCCGTGTTGCCAAGCGCCGCCGCTGCCAGTCCAAGATCGGTGTTAACCACCGCATCACCACCTCCGAGACCATGAAGTGGTACAAGACCAAGTACGATGGAATTATCCGTTAAGTCTCTAAATCAGAGATAATGGCTGGGTAGGGCCTGTGAAGTACGAGGTACTCGACAAGAACCAAAAAATTATCCCGAGTACTCGAGGAAACAAAATTTGTGGACGGGCACCCCACTGCCAGTCAGCGGGCCCCTTTGATCTCTGCATCCAACATGGTCTTGATTTTGTACTCCGGCAACCAGGATAGGCGTGGGAGAGACATGAATTGATTATTACCCTTTTACTGCTGCTTTTCCCTTTTCACAATGAGGCTTCACGAGAGGTGATGTTTTCCGCATAACCATTGTTGAATTGGATGGCGGACACTTGGTTTCGACTTAGTGTCTAGCCAAGACTCGCTTGAGAATGCCTTTCGGGCTTCGTCAAAGAGTCGGTCTCTTTCCCAGCGAGAATATTCTCGTGGTGGATTGGGTACCTTATTCTGGCCTATCTTGTCTGTCCTTATCCTATCCTCGTAGGTGCCATTTGCCTGGCATAGAAGTAAACCGGCCGTAACTTGTAGAGTGATAGGATGATCCTCCGATCGGACGACAATGCCGACATGGGAACCGCCCACGCTTATACGCAACATGCTGTGTGGCCGCTTATACAGCAGCTTGTCCTACAGTGTGGATAGCATATCCTCCACCCAAATTCGAGCCACAATGATATGGACTCCGAGACACTTAACCAAGAAGACTTGATTGAGTGTTTATACCCCCGGAGTTTGCTATCCTTTGCTCTGCTCTATCAATAATGAGGGTTGTCGGTGGTGCTTAGCAGTTGAAATGACATGACTTTCGAGACGCCTGAATCACTCTGATACCTAATAGTCTACATATAAATATAGAAGGCTGTATATTCCAGTAAAGTAATCCGCTTCAATTCACCCACCATAGTAATAACGGAAGTTTCCCATTACTACAAACGCCGTTAAACTCTCTGCCTTACAAATTCGTTATATCGGAGCCGAGCCGGGCAATTTCGATCATTTAGTCAATTTTTAATTTCTATGTCGGTAAAATGCCTCGCTGGTCGATTGCCACCTCTTAGAAGCTCGGTCCAGCTCTCGGAAGGTCGTTCGGCTTTCTGAGTAGCGGCGACTCTAGTCCTTCATGTTGGGATAGTGATTAGTAAGATATGAAGCTCTAAGTATAGAAACAGAGCAGTTGCGATATTTTTGAAGTCTAAAGTTGTATTTAACCTAGTATATATATGATGTATATAGACCTGCATGCTGGAATACTTAGATTTAACGAGTATTTTGTTGTCTCAATCAATCCGTTATACGTAGGTTTTACTGCAAGAGAAATATGATGCGCTTGGTTTAATAAAGATAAAGATATATTACGGTTCAATAACTCTACTAAAAGATGATAGTGTAAAAACTTCCCCTGAACCACTACTTTAAGCACTACTTGTAAATCCATCCTCTCCAACATATACAATCAAAGAATCAAGTACCACAAGCTAAGTTTATTTACTACCTAAAGCATACTGTGGTTGAGATACTCATGGTACCTTGTATATGGGCATCTCATACAAAAGGTATATTCTACGTATATAATTTACACATGGGATTGTGTTTTGCGTGGTGCGGTCTAACACCCTAAAGCGTGTTGGGCATGCGAAGGGCTGGGTATAGTATCATTTCATTCTCTCGTTGTTCTTCTGTTATCCGTGACATAAATCATAATATAAAGTACCCAAACTCAGACAAGATGGAGAATATAGTAGGTATATGCCTTTCTATATTGCACTCGGTAGAATGAAAAAGCGCCAGAAATTACGCTGATTCCAAAACCAGCCACCACTGGTAGCAATTTAGATTTTCTGATCCGCCATCTCAATGGCTTTGTCACTTGGCTTATGATCATCCTCACCAGTTTCCAAATCCATGACTTTGGCATTGGCAGCGTCATCAACTCCAGCCACAACACTTTCGAACCGGCGACCACGTTTCTCAGGACCAACAGCAGTAGTGACCATGATACCGAGAGCAATGATGGCAGTGGCAACTCCCATCACAGGCCCATAGGCCTCAACACGATGACCGCTTGCACTAGTGATGAATGTGGACTCAGAGATTGCGTTTATAATCTGCGACGATGGCGAGGAAATCATATTTCCAATCTGGTATGTCAGACCCGTGAACGAAGAGCGGAATGCCGGGGGTGATAGTTCGGCTAGATGAACGGGAATCACGCCCCATGCTCCCTGAATGAAGAATTGCATGAAGAACCCTGTCGCACTCAGAGACCCCTCGCCTTCTGGGAGAATCCATGCTGGGATGAGGACCCCAGATAAAAAGGCAGCGAAGATGATTGCTCGGCGACGACCGAAGAATTGGGACAAGTAGCCGATGATGGTTCCGCCCACACAGGCTCCTGTCTTCATCAGAATTGAAGCCCGCGAGGCGCCCTTGTTATCAAGCTCTTTTGCAGTGAGCATGAATGTGGTGTACGAGTCTTGGGATGTGTGGGAATAGAAATTGAACTATCACGGGACAGATTAGATAAATGCTGGTAGGAGCTGGAATATCAGTCATAACATACCCAGGTCATGAGAATGACACAGTAGACACACATGCGCCACTCCTTGCCTAACATGCTTATTGTTTCACGCCAAAACTCGCCTGCGTTCATTGTTCGCTTGCCGGCTTTCTTGGCTTCGATAAAGGATTGTGACTCGGGGAAGCAGATGCGAACAAGACCAACTGCAATTGAGATGCCGGCTGCACAGGACAAATTGTTAGTGATGGACAAATAGTATTCGGTGGGAATAGTAGACTTACCTGCAATCCAGAATACAGTCTTCCAAGTTTCTGTTCCACCGCCAACACCAAGGTTGGCACATGCTGCAAACACATATCCCATGGAATACCCTTGTTGAAGGATTCCAGACATAAGGCCTCTCGCGTTGACACTGGTTCGTAGGATGAGTAACAAAAGTCACTGAGTCTTGGAGGATAATACTCACGGGCAATGTTCCAAAGCCATCGAGATAGCATTTCCATAAACGCCACCCATAAAAAGACCAAAGAGACTTCGTACAGCCAAGAACTGCTGGAAGGTCTTACTATAAATGGTGGCAATTTGCAAGACTCCGAGAATGATCATATTGAGCACCATGGGCCATTTACGACCATATTTGTCACCAGCGAGTCCGAAGAAAGCAGCCCCTACACTCCTCAGTAGCAGAGTCAGAGTAATGGCAGTCGTAATATCCGTTTTGGATTTGTCGTAGTAGTCTGCCAGCTTTACTGTCTGGATGGAGAGGGCATGGAAGTCAAATGCATCGGCTGTCCAGGCAATGAGTCCCACTATGAAGAATAGCCAGTCTCGAGCTGAAAGCTGCGCCATTAGACTAAAAGGGTTCTTAATAGGCTCTGGAGATTGCCATTCTGCGTATGACTCCCCGTGCTCATTGATAACCTCGACACGCTGCTTCCAGATGAAGAGATCTCCGATGGACTGACGTGCCGTGGCGAACATACCATCTGGAATGGGATCTGCCCTCTCATTTGAAGACGCCATTATGGCAATCTACCAAAAAAAGAAAAAAAAGAGGCAAGAAGATAGTAGAAGAAGCAGACAACACAAGCTAACCAACAGAATAATCAGATCACTCTGAACAGAGCGGCTTAGAAAAATTTGATAGTGGGCTTTGTGGGATTTCTCCAATTGATCTGTGGCTTATTCCTTTCGATTTCTACGTCAACGCCCACCATTTTATATGTATACCCCACGATCTACCCCCGCATCTCCATCCCGCATTTTTCTCGTGATGGGAACCATGAATGCCGCTGCACCCCAGGATGTCCCGAGTTTCGGACAAGTAAGATACCACTCCGCTAGAGAGCCAAGCAGACGCCAAGGGCTTGGAATCACCGTGCCTCCAATACCAGGACAAGATATAGCAATATCCCGCACCACACACTTTAAGGCTGGCTTGGCGTGGGGATAACCTTGGCCAGAGATCCTTCGGGACTTGGCTCAGCCGACATAGATAAGCACCCACAAGCTGCGTGGCGTTGTGTGCGTGATCATTGATCCGTTACGCCGACAAAGTTGAGTAAAAATGGGCCGATGTGCATTTCAGTGGCTCCGGTTCGGGTTTTAATGTGAATCTGGGGGTCTAAGACCATCGGAATAACTTCCTCCGGGGTTCTAGTGGACTGTTACCAGTCGGCTATATTGCCTTGGTCTGGGGATATGTCCTAGATTGGGGGTTACTGGAGCTGGGGTCTGTGGCTAAATATCTTTATACTGAGAAAATACCGAAGGCAGTCAGCCGCTGCTCACCTAATGACGTCCGAATGATTCAAGCGCAATTGTAATGGTTGGATGATAGGCTCCGCTAGAGTGGATCTGGTTAAGGGGCTAATTTCCAATTCCCAATCCTAGAACCTCCTGATTTCGGAAGTCTTGGCTTTAGCCGCGAGAGGCTACTTGTAACGGTTGGAACGTAAAATGGGCTGAACATGCACATTCCTTGCTTTCAGGGCCCACGCGATGAGGGTCAGCTTATATTCTCGTGCAGGCATCAATAGCTTGCATTTAGAGAAATGGGTGTCCATCAAAGAGTAGAGTGAGTGATATATATTTTCGGAAAGTAGTATTTGAAGAAAGTCAGAAGAAACAAAGAAATACTAGAGAACGTGGCTAGATGGATGAGTGGTAGTTAAGAGCCACCTACGTGTTAGTATGTAGTAGTAAACATCAGAGCATCAAAGTATCGTGAGGGCGGTCAGGTATACCTCCAACATGATGTACGAACTTGAGTTGACAGCACTTCTCTCAGGTTAGTCTGACAAACGAGATATCAGCAAGTTTGCTATCTATATTTCACTTTACTCTCTTTTTCTTGATCTTTCCTACAAACACTGCATCTGAAAGAAACGATCTTGGAAGCCCCCATATCACGTGATCGCCCATAAGCGACACCTCAGCAACGACAGCAGCGGCCTCCTGAGGTCACTTTCGCATCTACCAGATCTTTACCCCCCCTTTCCTCTCTTCATACATCTTCTTCTTTTCTTTTTTTCTTCCTCGTGACATTTGCATCTCATCACCCTTTTTCATCATACTTCAATTCTTCAGCCTTCTTTGCGTGGCGTTTCATTCGGCGGACTAGGTCGTACTGCGGCCTACGTAAATATGGCACCTCTCCCTATCAAGTTCACAGAGCTGGTCAATGTACGTGGTTGCCCCTCATCTCTATCTCACAACCATTGAAGCTTTTCAAACTGACCTGCGCCTGAATTCTACAGTTGACCTCTGTCGGCATTGCGGTATGTACACCCAACCATGATTACCGGCGATGCTTCGTGATGAGCTCGAGCTTCAAGACGGATGCACCGGCCGCGCGTCGCAATATTTGTGGTTATCATGGAACTGCTACTAACGTTTATGTTATATTTACAGCCGGCATCAATTGGCTTCACTTCATGTGTAAGTTGTTTACTGTCGCCTTGCGACTGACCCTCAAAACATGGATGACAAGGCCCGGCTAACTTCGCAATATTTTGTTTTAGACACTAGAATCTGATCACTACGTTTGTGTTCGTCAAAAGCTGGACGATGATAGCAAACCAGAAGTCATCATTATCGACCTCAAGAACAACAATGAAGTTCTACGACGCCCGATCAACGCCGACAGTGCGATCATGCATTGGAACAAGAACATCATTGCCTTGAAGGCTCAGGGCCGTACCATCCAGATCTTTGACCTTGGCGCACGGCAAAAACTGAAGTCGGCGAATATGAATGAAGATATTGTCTACTGGAAGTGGTTCAGCGAAAGGTCCCTCGGTCTGGTCACCGACTCAGCGGTCTACCACTGGGATGTCTACGATGCCACACAGCAGAACCCCGTCAAGGTGTTCGACCGACTTCCCAACCTTGCAGTATGTGGTTTGCGATGTGAATACAATAATGGAAGTTTAGTATGCTAACCTGGGGGGTGCTCTTTAGGGATGCCAAATTATCAACTACCGCGTCAACGCCGAGGAGAAATGGATGGTCGTGGTTGGTATTAGCCAGCAGCAGGGCCGGGTCGTCGGATCGATGCAGCTTTACTCAAAGGAGCGCGGGATCTCTCAGTTTATCGAAGGCCATGCCGCCTCTTTCGCCAACATTACCGTCGAGGGCTCCCCCCTACCCCACAGCCTCTTCACTTTCGCCGTTCGTACCCAAACGGGCGCCAAGTTGCAAATCGCCGAAATCGATCATCAAGAACCCAACCCTCGCTTCCAGAAGAAGGCCGTCGAGGTGTACTTCCCACAAGAAGCAGTCAATGATTTCCCCGTTGCAATGCAGGTATCCAGCAAGTACGATGTGGTCTACCTCGTTACGAAATACGGCTTCATCCACCTTTATGATCTCGAGACTGGCACTTGTATTTTCATGAACCGCATCTCCAGCGAGACGATCTTCACCACGAGTCCGGATTCTGAGGGAGCCGGTTTGGTCGGTGTGAACCGCAAGGGCCAGGTCCTGGCCGTCAGCGTTGACGAATCCAATATTATCCAGTACCTCATGGAGAACCCCGCCATGTC
Source organism: Penicillium hordei (assembly GCF_028827395.1). Classification (NCBI taxonomy): domain Eukaryota; kingdom Fungi; phylum Ascomycota; class Eurotiomycetes; order Eurotiales; family Aspergillaceae; genus Penicillium; species Penicillium hordei. The sequence goes on from NW_026623142.1 coordinate 7,392,914, forward strand.
TGGTCTTGCTGTCAAACTTGCCTCGAAGGCCGGCCTTCCAGGCGCGGATCACTTGTACCAGCAGCAGTTTGACTCTCTCATGGCCTCGCAGGATTACGCCGAAGCTGCTAAGATTGCCGCCAACTCCCCCCGGGGTTTCCTTCGCACTCTGGAAACTATTAACCGTTTTAAGAGCGCTCCTCAAACCGGTCAAATGTCGGTGATCTTGCAGTACTTTGGTATGCTGCTGGACAAGGGTTCGCTCAACAAGTATGAAAGTGTTGAGCTTGTCCGTCCCGTCCTGCAGCAGAACCGCAAGCACTTGCTTGAGAAGTGGATGCAGGAGAAGAAGCTGGAGAGCTCGGAGGAGCTTGGTGACATTATCCGGCCATACGACATGTCTCTTGCTCTGACCGTCTATCTCCAAGCCAATGTTCCTCACAAGGTTGTTGCTGGGTTTGCGGAGACTGGTCAGTTCGACAAGATTCTTGCATACTCCAAGCAAGCTGGATACCAGCCGGACTACACCCAGCTGCTTCAGCACATTGTTCGCGTCAACCCTGAGAAGGGTGCCGAGTTTGCTACTCAGCTCGCTAATGAAGAAAGCGGTGCATTGGTTGACCTTGACCGCGTTGTCGACGTGTTCCTGTCACAGAACATGATCCAGCAGGCCACTTCGTTCCTCCTGGACGCTCTTAAGGACAACAAGCCTGAGCATGGCCATCTGCAAACTCGCCTCCTGGAGATGAATCTCGTCAACGCCCCCCAGGTCGCAGACGCCATCCTCGGCAACGAGATTTTCACACACTTCGACCGTCCTCGTATCGCCCAGCTTTGCGAGAACGCCGGTCTCATCCAGCGTGCACTGGAAAACTCAGATGACCCAGCTGTTATCAAGCGCAACATTGTTCGCACCGACAAGCTGAGCCCCGAGTGGCTGATGAGCTACTTCGGCCGTTTGTCCGTGGAGCAGACTCTCGACTGCATGGACACCATGCTGGAGTCAAATATTCGCCAGAACCTGCAGTCTGTGGTCCAGATTGCCACCAAGTTCTCTGACCTGCTTGGTGCCAACCGCCTGATCGATCTTTTCGAGAAATACCGCACTGCCGAGGGTCTTTACTACTACCTAGGAAGCATTGTCAACCTTAGCGAGGACCCTGAGGTGCACTTCAAGTACATTGAGGCTGCTACCGCCATGAACCAGGTCACCGAGGTTGAGCGTATTTGCCGTGAGAGCAACTACTACAACCCCGAGAAGGTGAAGAACTTCCTGAAGGAAGCCCGCCTGACAGAGCAACTCCCCCTGATTATCGTTTGTGACCGCTTCAACTTTATCCACGATCTGGTCCTGTACCTTTACCAGAACCAACAGTTCAAGTCGATCGAGGTTTATGTCCAGCGCGTCAACCCTGGTCGTGCCCCTGCTGTTGTTGGCGGCTTGCTCGATGTTGACTGTGATGAGGCTATCATCAAGAATTTGCTCTCGACCGTTGACCCATCCGTCATCCCCATCGACGAGCTCGTTACTGAGGTCGAGACCCGAAACCGCCTTAAGTTGCTTCTGCCTTTCCTCGAGGCCACTCTTGCCACTGGCAACCAGCAGCAGGCTGTTTACAACGCCCTTGCGAAGATCTATATTGACAGCAACAACGACCCGGAGAAGTTCCTGAAGGAGAACGACCAGTACGACACCCTCATCGTTGGAAAGTACTGCGAGAAGCGTGATCCCAACTTGGCGTACATTGCCTACAGCAAGGGTCAGAACGATCTGGAGCTTATTAGCATCACCAACGAGAACTCCATGTTCCGTGCCCAAGCTCGTTACCTCGTTGAGCGTGCCGATCCCGAGATCTGGACCTTTGTCCTCAGCGAGAACAATGAGGGCCGGCGTTCCCTTGTGGACCAGGTCATCGCCACCGCGGTTCCCGAATCTACCGAACCCGAGAAGGTGTCTGTCGCCGTCAAGTCGTTCCTTGAGGCCGATCTGCCCGGCGAGTTGATTGAGCTGCTCGAGAAGATCATTCTGGAGCCCTCTCCTTTCAGTGATAACACCAGCTTGCAGAACCTCTTGATGTTGACTGCTGCCAAAGCCGACAAGAGTCGCCTGATGGACTACATTCACCAGCTTAACGAGTTCTCCGCTGATGAGATTGCTGAGATGTGTACCGGCGTTGGTCTGTACGAGGAGGCCTTTGAAATCTACAAGAAGGTTAACAACTACCTGGCTGCCGTCAACGTGCTCGTGGAGAACATTGTCAGCATCGACCGAGCTCAAGAGTTTGCTGAGCGTGTCGAGCTGTCCGAGGTTTGGAGCAAGGTTGCCAAGGCCCAACTCGATGGTCTTCGTGTGACTGACTCAATTGAGTCCTACATCCGTGCCGAGGACCCGTCCAACTACCACGAGGTGATTGAGACTGCAACTCACGCAGGCAAGGACGAGGATCTTGTTAAGTTCCTTCGCATGGCCCGCAAGACGCTGCGTGAGCCGGCTATTGATACTGGTCTTGCTTTCTGCTTTGCCCGCCTGGACCAACTTGCCGAGCTCGAGGACTTCCTCCGCACTACCAATGTTGCGGACATTGAAGCTTCCGGTGACAAGGCTTACGCTGAAGGCTTCCACCACGCCGCTAAGATTTTCTTCACCAACATTTCAAACTGGGCCAAGTTGGCGACTACCTTGGTTCACCTGGAGGACTACCAGGCTGCAGTGGAGTGTGCCCGCAAGGCCAACAGCGTTAAGGTCTGGAAGCAGGTCAACGAGGCTTGTGTTGAGAAGAAGGAATTCCGTCTTGCCCAGATTTGCGGTCTGAACCTGATTGTTCACGCCGAAGAGCTGCAGAGCCTTGTTCGCCAGTACGAGCGCAATGGTTACTTCGATGAACTGATCGCTGTCTTGGAGGCAGGTCTTGGTCTCGAGCGGGCTCACATGGGCATGTTCACCGAGCTTGGCATTGCTTTGTCCAAGTACCACCCAGACCGTGTCATGGAGCACCTGAAGCTCTTCTGGTCCCGCATCAACATCCCCAAGATGATCCGGGCCTCCGAGGAAGCCAACCTCTGGCCGGAGCTGGTCTTCCTGTACTGCCATTACGATGAGTGGGATAACGCCGCTCTCGCCATGATGGAGCGTGCAGCTGATGCCTGGGAACACCACTCGTTCAAGGACATTGTCGTCAAGGTTGCCAACTTGGAAATCTACTACCGGGCGCTCAACTTCTACCTTCAGGAGCAGCCCCTTTTGCTCACTGACCTGCTTCAGGTTCTGACTGCTCGCATCGACGTGAACCGTGTCGTTCGCATCTTCCAGAGCTCTGACAACATCCCCCTGATCAAGCCTTTCCTGCTCAATGTCCAGTCTCAGAACAAGCGGGCTGTCAACGACGCCATTAACGAGCTTTTGATTGAGGAGGAGGACCACAAACTGCTCAAGGACTCTGTCGATCAGAATGACAACTTTGATGCTGTGGCTCTCGCCCAGCGCCTTGAGAAGCACGACCTCATTTTCTTCCGCCAAATTGCGGCCAACATTTACCGCAACAACAAGCGCTGGGAGAAGTCGATTGCGCTCTCCAAGCAGGACAAGCTTTACAAAGATGCTATTGAGACCTCCGCTACTTCCGCCAAGCCCGAGATTGTGGAGGATCTTCTCCGCTACGTAAGTTTGCTATCTCTGTCATTGCTCGACACTTTACTAATTGCAACTAGTTTGTCGATATTGGTAGCCGCGAGTGCTACGTTGGCATGCTTTATGCCTGCTACGACCTCATCCGCCCCGACGTCATCATGGAGATCTCATGGCGCAAGGGTCTTCACGACTTCACCATGCCCTTCATGATCAACTTCCTCTGCGAGCAGACCCGATCGATCGAGATGCTCAAGAAGGACAACGAAGAGCGCAAGAACCGCGAGAAGTCAACACGCACAGAGGAGGACAACACTCCCATCTTGCAGGGCTCGCGGCTCATGCTTACCCAGGGCCCCCAGTCCAACGGCGCCGGTCTCACACCCCAGGCAACTGGGTATCGTGGATTCTAGAACCGTGCACCGTATTTGCTTTTGATTCTCCGTTTCTCTTGCATTTGTAACATACAGCGGAAGTGATGCTTTGAGGTTGCAAAAGGAACGATTTTCGTATGGGGGATGGTTACGCCAAGAGCGTGCCATAGGATGAACTTCATGACATCCCATTAATCTTGCTTTCTGATTTATTTTTTTCTTCGCTCGCATGTATTTGATAAGTTTGCGTTTTTTTATTTTATTTCATGCTTTTAGAACAGTCTCGGCCATGGCCCTGATATTCAGTAATAGCATTGCGATTTCCCTAATTCCTTTTATTCTCACCGCAGTAACCTCAGTAATTCCCTGATTTTTTTTTTTTTTCCACAATCCCGAGGCTGCCAAGAGTATGTATGCCCAGACGGATCCATTCGAGCAGAAGGGTCTTCGGTGAAGAATGTAGCGTAGCCAAGACGCCAAGGGAAATCATCTGCAACTACTTTGTACTATGTATTATTTGCCCCCATGAGATTGAAGGTGAGTGCTGCAGATCACTTATTGCCTTATCAACTTTTAGCTTTGCCCATGAGGTGCGATGGGAGGTTAGCATTGGACCGTGTTTCAGTTGTAGCTATGGAATGCTAGTGTCCCGTCCCCACTCTTCCTACACCTGACACGAACAAGCATCATTTACGTTTCTTTTTTTAGTTATTGTGCTACGTACGGAACTACTGAGTCATACAAGGCATAGCATAGGGTTTCACAGTTCCGACGAGCTCGACGAGCTTAGGCTGCCGAATTCCCTCTCGGCCCGGACAAATGGAAGCACTCAGCTCCCGCGGGTGGAGACTTGGCCGCGCGGGGAAGAATCATGCAACAAGGGTAACTGGCGGAAAGAAGGAAGTGGATTTCTCCGTCGGGGATGCGAGTGCATGCAGAAGCAAGACCAAAAGGAGCTCAGGAGTTCATGCTGACGAGTTCATGTCAACGGGTCGGGGGGAACTTCTCAGATTGGGGGCTAGACGTAGATAAGCGCTTTCGAGCGGTGGTTTCCCGTCGGGGATGCGCAGTCCATGCAGAAGGGTGACCAGAAGATCTCAGGGGGTTGATCCCGTTCAGTCGCTAATGAGCCGGGGGAACTTCCAAGGTTGGATGCCGGTAGTAGTAGATAAGCGCTTTGAGCAGTGATTTGCACATCTTTCAGATCTTTTCAGTGCAGAGCTCCAAAGCGGAAGCTTATCAGCCAAGAGAAGAGTAAGGGCGTTGCAGGTTTCTCTGGGCACTGCAAGAATCAGGAGACAATGGCACGGATGAGATCAGGTTGCATTCTCTCGGCTTATGGTGCTCACAATGGAATAGCTCGGGGTGTATAAGAGCATCTTGGCAATTTTGGGGAATCCCAATGGCGTTGGAATGTCGCGTTTTTGCGTGCGTAGGATCTACCAGATTAGTACTCCGTAGTCGTACCTGTCATACAAGCGGGAGATCCCCAGAGTGCCAAGTGGAATGGTTTATATGTTGTAAGATTGAATTTGGGAGAGGCGAGGCGCTTAATAGTGGAGAGATCTGGGTCAAGTCCATGAAATTAGATAGCGTCATGTGGCCCTATCGGTCCAATTTCAATCATTTTTTAGTGGACGCATGACCGGTCAAAGATTTTATTTAACCCTTGAGAAATAAAGTCGGATAAATATGAGTCAGATCAGACCTAGTCCATATGGAACTATGTCGATATCGGCTCGGTCACATCTTTCCCCCGAATAGGAGAACAGAGGACCTTGTAAACGAATTGGCCCGATCCACTTCTCGTTCTACACACGTGTTTGTCGAGAGTTCTCCGAGTCTCCCCCGGACTTTTCCCTACTTTCTCTGTTTCCCGTGAATATCCGTTCTGTTGCGACAACTGGTCTTTATGTTCCTAAGATGTTTGACGTTAATCCCGAGGGCCCGAGGTAGAGTAACGGAAACACTTACCTAAACCACCCGAAGTTATCGTGCGAGGTGCTGAGGACTTATCGTACGAGAATACGGGGAGCTCTCCGGGGTAGGGAATAATAGGAATATAGTATATAGCTAGGGTTAGTACGTGGGTAATATGGCATTTACAGAGTACAAAAGGGACCCATAGGAAGTTTTTAGCAAATGACATTATTTCTTGAATTGGATAATTGAATAACTCAATAATTTCAAGAATATCCTAAAATCAATAAATCAATAATTCAATTATTCAATTATTATTCTATTCGATTTGATCATTTCCCAATTTCTCAATTTCTAGGCATTGGCCCCGGTGTACCGGTGAACCTGTATGTACTTGTTACCTCATTCCTGGAGTCAATCCCCTCGCCCCGGAAAGTATCTGTGACATGTAGATCACGCTTGTGATTCCCCTCTTTATCTATCTCCCCCCTCCCCAACCTTCTACTTTTTTCTTTTTTGTCTTTATATTTCATCCTTCAACTATCAATTCTATTCAATCTCTATTATACACATCTCCTTTTACTTATACTGAAGAAAACAGGGTGATTGTGCAGTGACCTGCCGAAACCGGCCTGAAATTGGATCCGGATAGCTCCCCCCAGCTTTCTTATAGTGAGTCACCGCCCTCTGCTTTCCACACGGGAAACCTGGGAAACCTGGGAAACCTGGGAAACCTTGGATGCTTCGTCTGGAGAGAAACTTCATCTAATCTAATCCTCTCTAGTAAGCTCACCCCTCTTTTAACCTATCTCCCCCATCACATCACATACCTACATTCACAATGGCTGCCCCGCACCGCCAACCGGAGGAGGCCATTGATGAGTCCGACTTCATCGAGGACCACAATGAGCACCACCAGGACTCAGTCCACCGCCGTCTGCGGGCCAACTCGACTATCATGCACTTCCAAAAGATTCTGGTTGCCAACCGTGGTGAAATCCCCATCCGTATCTTCCGTACCGCACACGAACTGTCCCTCCAGACGGTCGCAGTCTTCTCACACGAAGATCGTCTCTCAATGCATCGCCAAAAGGCCGATGAGGCCTACATGATCGGTCACCGGGGCCAATATACCCCTGTGGGTGCTTATCTGGCCGGTGATGAGATCATCAAGATCGCCTTGGAGCACGGTGTCCACCTGATCCACCCCGGCTACGGTTTCCTTTCAGAGAACGCTGAATTCGCCCGGAATGTCGAGAAGGCTGGCATTGTGTTCGTCGGTCCTACCGCTGAAACCATCGATGCCCTCGGTGATAAGGTTTCTGCCCGCCGCGCCGCTATCAAGTGCAATGTCCCCGTTGTTCCTGGAACCCCGGGCCCCGTCGAGCGCTTTGAAGAGGTTAAGTCCTTCACTGATGAATTTGGCTTCCCCATCATTATTAAGGCTGCCTTTGGTGGTGGTGGTCGTGGTATGCGTGTTGTTCGGGACCAATCCGAGCTGCGTGACTCTTTCGAGCGTGCTACCTCCGAGGCCCGCACCGCCTTCGGTAACGGTACCGTCTTTGTCGAGCGTTTCCTTGACCAGCCTAAGCACATCGAGGTTCAGCTTCTCGGTGATAACCAGGGCAATGTTGTCCACCTCTTCGAGCGTGATTGCTCCGTCCAGCGTCGTCACCAGAAGGTCGTTGAGATTGCTCCTGCCAAGGACCTTCCCGTTGATGTTCGTGATAAGATCTTGTCTGATGCCGTGAAATTGGCCAAGTCAGTCCGGTACCGCAACGCTGGTACCGCTGAGTTCCTTGTCTGTGGCAATGAGCACTACTTCATTGAGATCAACCCCAGAATTCAAGTCGAACACACTATTACCGAGGAAATCACCGGTATCGATATTGTGGCCGCTCAGATCCAGATTGCTGCGGGTGCAACCCTTGAACAGCTTGGCCTTACCCAGGACCGCATCTCCACTCGCGGTTTCGCCATTCAGTGTCGTATCACTACTGAGGACCCCGCCAAGGGCTTCTCCCCCGACACTGGTAAAATCGAGGTCTACCGCTCTGCTGGTGGTAATGGAATCCGTCTGGACGGTGGTAACGGCTTTGCTGGCGCCATTATCACTCCTCACTACGACTCTATGCTGGTCAAGTGCACTTGCCGTGGCTCAACCTACGAGATTGTCCGCCGCAAGATGTTGCGTGCTCTGGTCGAGTTCCGTATCCGCGGTGTCAAGACCAACATTCCTTTCCTTGCTTCGCTCCTGAGCCACCCCGTGTTCATCGATGGTACTTGCTGGACTACTTTCATTGATGACACCCCCGAGCTGTTCGCTCTCGTCGGCAGCCAGAACCGCGCCCAGAAGCTGCTCGCTTACCTGGGTGACGTTGCTGTCAACGGCAGTAGCATCAAGGGCCAGATCGGCGAGCCCAAGTTCAAGGGCGAAATCATCAGACCCGTTCTCAACGATGCTGCTGGCAAGCCCATTGACATCTCTGCGCCCTGCACCAAGGGCTGGAAGCAGATTTTAGACAGCGAAGGCCCTGCGGGCTTCGCCAAGGCTGTGCGCGCTAACAAAGGCTGCTTGATCATGGACACCACCTGGCGTGATGCCCACCAGTCGTTGCTTGCCACCCGTGTGCGAACAATTGATATGTTGAACATCGCTACTGAGACCAGCCACGCATTGAGCAACGCTTACTCGCTCGAGTGCTGGGGTGGAGCCACCTTCGATGTGGCCATGCGATTCCTCTATGAGGATCCTTGGGACAGACTTCGCAAGATGCGCAAGGCCGTCCCCAACATTCCCTTCCAGATGCTGCTGCGCGGTGCCAACGGTGTTGCGTACTCTTCCCTTCCCGATAACGCCATCTACCACTTCTGTAAGCAGGCTAAGAAGTACGGTGTCGATATCTTCCGTGTCTTCGATGCCTTGAACGATCTTGACCAGCTCGAGGTCGGTATCAAGGCCGTCCACCAGGCCGGTGGTGTCGTTGAGGCCACCATGTGCTACAGTGGTGACATGCTGAACCCCAAGAAGAAGTACAGCTTGGAGTACTACCTGGGTCTGGTGGAAAAGATCGTCAAGATGGGTCCCCACGTTCTTGGAATCAAGGATATGGCTGGTGTGCTCAAGCCCCAGGCTGCCCGTCTGCTCATCGGTTCCATCCGTGAGCGCTACCCCGACCTCCCCATCCACGTTCACACCCACGACTCCGCCGGAACCGGTGTCGCCTCCATGATTGCCTGTGCCGAGGCCGGTGCTGATGCCGTGGATGCCGCTACCGACAGTCTGTCTGGTATGACCTCGCAGCCCAGCATTGGTGCTATCCTTGCTTCGCTGCAGGGTACCGAGCACGACCCCAAGCTGGACCTGGGCCAAGTCCGCGCTCTTGACAGCTACTGGGCTCAGCTTCGCCTGCTCTACTCTCCCTTCGAGGCTGGCCTGACCGGCCCCGACCCCGAGGTCTACGAGCACGAGATCCCCGGTGGCCAACTGACCAACCTGATCTTCCAGGCCAGTCAGTTGGGCCTCGGACAGCAGTGGGCTGAGACCAAGAAGGCATACGAGGTGGCCAACGAGTTGCTGGGCGACATCGTCAAGGTCACCCCCTCCTCCAAGGTCTGTGGTGACTTCGCCTCCTGGATCGTCAGCAACAAGCTGTCCGCCCAGGACGTACTCGACCGTGCCGATCAGCTCGACTTCCCTGGATCAGTCTTGGAGTTCTTCGAAGGTCTGATGGGTCAGCCCTACGGCGGCTTCCCCGAGCCTTTGCGTACCAAGGCCCTGCGCGGCCGTCGCAAGCTCGACAAGCGCCCCGGTCTGTACCTGGAGCCCATGGATCTCATCAAGATCAAGAACGAGATCCGCGAGAAGTTCGGCACCGCCACCGAGTGCGACGTTGCCAGTTACGCCATGTACCCCAAGGTGTTCGAGGACTACCGCAAGTTCGTTGCCAAGTTCGGTGATCTTTCCGTTCTGCCCACCCGCTACTTCCTTGCCCGTCCCGAGATCGGCGAGGAGTTCCACGTCGAGCTGGAGAAGGGTAAGGTTCTGATCCTGAAGTTGCTCGCCATCGGTCCTCTCTCCGAGCAGACCGGCCAGCGTGAGGTCTTCTACGAGGTCAACGGTGAAGTCCGCCAGGTCAGTGTTGATGACAACAACGCCTCAATTGAGAACCTGGCCCGCACCAAGGCCGACCCCACAGATAGCAGCCAGGTCGGCGCTCCCATGAGCGGTGTCGTGGTTGAGATCCGCATCCACGATGGCCACGAGGTCAAGAAGGGTGATCCTATTGCGGTGCTGAGCGCCATGAAGATGGTATGTTATTTAATTATTTTTTATTACAGGCATGAATGTGTGGCTAACTCTTATCTAGGAAATGGTGATCTCCGCCCCGCACAGCGGAAAGGTGTCCGGCCTCCAGGTCAAGGAGGGTGACTCCGTCGATGGCCGAGACCTGATCTGCAGGATCAGCAAGGCGTAAAAGCATAGTGACTCTGTACTACTGAACCATGCACGATTTGTGATGCGTGATGTGATTTGAATGATTTCTCAGCGTTTTTAGTTGTTTTTTCGAGTGCCTCTCTGGATTTAGGTAATTTGCTATTCTAGCTTATTCGGAATTAAACAGTATTTCTTCTGGTCCACAATTTACACAGTCATTAGTACGCTCCCTCCGCCACCCTCCATCCACAGCTTCAAGTCCTTCCGCGCGCGAGAGGGGATCGCAATATCCTCGTACCAGAGATGGGATGGCTAGTCCACCAGGGGGAAATGTGCGCGTCGTCGTACGAGTGCGGAAATTTCCTAAGCCAGCGCAAGTCAATAATGTCCAAATCTAGCCCCGATCTACTTAAGTCTTAGGTCCCAAGCCAGTGATCCCCAAATCTAGCTCCGAGCCGGACTTCTGCCGTTCTCCCCCGCAACGCACTGCCTTCTCCAACTGTCAATGGCCAATGGCCAATCGCAAATTGCCGATGTCCTTGTCTCTCACCAATGAAACCCAATTGCCTCTTTATCTCGGCTACTAAGCGTCCGAAAACTGCGGCATGTAGAGCCGATAGATACCGTCTTAAAGGACGTGGTTCCCGGCTCGAACTGCTCTACTTGACTATAATATACCCGAGTACCACCTGGGAATAGAGACGTGTGTGATTACGTCTACCGTGTCAGCTAGGATCTACGTATATACTCAACTACGCCCCAAATCAACCATCAACAGAACAAAAGCCAACAAAGATGGAAACAATCCGGCGTACTCACGTTAAATCCCTCGCCCACCGTGGCACAATTCAAGGGGTAACAATTTCAACATCGCCTTCTCCCACTGGCCAAGCCAAAGACCTCTGCCACTACTTTGGCGGCGTTCGCTACGGCCTTGCCCCTGCTGAGCGCTGGCGCCGCGCTCAGCCTCTACCCGCGTCCTTCACATATGGTAGCGAAGAAGCACCGGGTCATTGTGATGGGGGTGCAGGGCTTTGTCCTCAACCGGGCTTTCTGAATATCTCGCCCGAGAACCCGGATGCGTGGAACGAGGATTGCTTTCAGTGTAATGTTTGGACGCCTATTGGGGAAACGCCTGAAGGAGGATGGCCTGTTTTTGTTTTTATTCGTGGGTATTTTCCGCTTGAATCTCGGATATATCGCTTTAGGGCATGGAACAAGGTGATAATGTTCCACATAAACCGTACTGACAGACATTGTTCGGCGTAGATGGCGGATGGCTTCAGTTCGGCACGCCTAACTCATTCAATCCAGCTACGTTGATCGGCGAAGCCGAGTTCAACTGCGTGGTCGTGATGCCCGCGTACCGGGTCAACCTATTCGGATTCCTGTATTCAGCCGAACTGGAGGAGGACGCAGCCACTGCCGGCGAGACAGTTGGGAACCACGGATTCTGGGACCAGAGACTCGCACTCGAGTGGACGAAGGAGAACATCCAGCTATTCGGAGGCAACCCGGAGACCATCACGATCTCAGGATATTCCGCAGGTGCCAACTCCGTCTTCCACCAACTAGCCTATGACCTCCGCCAACCAGACGAGAACTCTCTCATCCGCCAAGCCTGCATCTGGTCAAACAGCCCAGCCGTCCAGCCCAAGCAGCCAACCGAAACCCAAACCCAATTCAATCAACTCCTAACAGCTCTGGATATCCCCCTCACCCTACCAAATAGCGAGAAACTCACCCGTCTACGCTCAATGCCTGCGAGAACCCTCCTCGACAAAGCAAAAACAATACAGCTCCACCAATTCCGCCCAACAACAGATACATCCTTCATCTCCCCATCCCTCTTCGCAACCCTGGATACTGGTGCCTTCGCCCACAGCCTGCTAGCCCGCAATATCCGCATAATACTCGGCGAATGTCGTGACGAGCGTTTCCTCTACAGTACATGGTTCCCGCCGACAGATAACACGCTCTCAGCACTGCGCACCCGTCTCGTCGCAGATTACCCCGAACACATCGTTGACGCCATTATACCGCTGTATTACCCGGATGGCCGTCTACCTCCGCACTGCAAGAACTGGGACCAGGACGCGTGGGGAAGGATCTACGCTGATATGCAGGTTCATCAGATGCAGCGTGGGCTTGCGTATGCGCTGACGGAGAACGAGGATGGTGTTGATGCTTCGTCGTTGTTGTTTCGGTATCGGATTGAGTGGCGAGCGAAGTGCGTGGATGCGGTTTTGCCGGTTGAGTGGGGGGTTACGCATTCGTCGGATTATCCGATTTGGTTCTTTGGGAATGGGGGTTTGTTGGGGGAGGGGGAGAAGGGGGTTGTTAAGGATGGGTTTGTTAGTTCGTTAGGGAGATTTGTTGCTGGGGAGGAGGACTTTAGATGGGGAGTTTCTGGGGCTAGGGGGGTTAGGACGTTGAGGGGGGATGGGGGTGTTGAGATTGTGGAGGATGGGGATTGGGAGGAGGGTGTTAGGGTTTGGAAGGTGTTGAGGGATGCTGATGGGAGATTGGGGTGATACCTAGGTATGTAGTGCATATGGAAATATGTAGTATATCTATTCTTCTGAGGTGCAAGTATACATACTACTATATGTAGCTCTTTGATATTCTTAAGTGATATGCCAAGCTTTCCCCGCATTCTAATTACGTCAAGGCTCTCTGGGGTACATAACAGTACATGACAGTACATGGTCAGTACATAGTTAGTACATATATAACAGGAGGGAATAGGAATAGTACATGGTCATGGTAGATTATAATACATGTACTCGACACGTATAATAAGTACCAACATAGCACTCCAGAGAGTGTGCATAAGGAACTAGACCGATTCACCACCGCGTTGTAACCTCAGTTCTTATAAGGCAGCTTTCCCCCTCTTTGCCTTTCTCTTTACTACATGTATTCATTTCTATCAATCCAAGCTAAACTTGGAGAATATTGCGGTAAGTTCCATTCCATTTCTTAGCTATTCCATACTCCATCTATCCCCAAGAGGCAACCCCGAACAAGAATGACGTCGTCGACTCTCAACCCTTAAAACGATATCTCAAACCTATTATCCTTAGTCTCTTTAACATTCTGTAATTTATCATATCTCATTCCTACTAAATTCTCACCCAAAGAACCGAACCAAACCCATCACGGATTACTCCAACTACTTAGAAATCTCCAACATGTCTGACGACAATACCCGCCGCCACTGGCACGGAAACCCCGGCGACCGTCACCAGCACCTTAATGTCTGGATGAACGGTGGTGCCAAGAGTCCTAGTGGCCGCGCTGCGTGGGCAATGCCAATAGTGCCTGGCACGGACAATAGAAGGGTAGGTCATTTGCCTCTTTCTGTTTCTTATATACCATTCCCATCCATTATTCCCATGGCACTACATTACTACTATCCCTGCCCCTCTATCCATTTATAACACATCATTTATCCATCTATAACCCATCTCAAACCTTATCTAACACCAAAATGAAGGACTCAAATACCTCCACCTCCTCAAACGGAAACAAACAAGCCGAAGGCACCTCGCCGATCCCCCAAAGCCTAGGTGAACGTCGCCGAAGCTCAACCGGCTCTTCCCACGGTCTCTTCTCGAACTTGCAAACCCAGAAGCGTGAACCTACAACCGCGGATATGGCTACTCGTCGCGCGAGCTGGAATGAGCAGGCTGCTAAGGGGGGTATGTTCTCGAAGTGGTGGGAGGGATACACCCGGGGCAGTGGTAGCAAGTAGGTTGTTATGCTTTTGCAACTGTTCTGTGCATGGGGATTTGTATACTTGACATCCGGGTTGATTCTGGAGATGGAAATTGGGAAAACTTGAAAAAAACCAAAACAAAAGGGATATTGGGGTTTGAGGTGGTTGTTTTTTTCGGTTTAGTTTTCATGCTTCTATGAACTTTCATGAATTGTGTGATCATTTATGTTTATTTTTTTGATTAAGGCTTGCTTTTGTCTCTTCATCTACGCTTCTAGCATGTCGATGTCCCGAAAATAACACGAAGATGTCTTTTCTTTGAGAGTCTGGTTAGGCATCTAGTGACGCGTTGATGTCTTCTTTAAGCAGACGCTACCTTTGATCTAATGCCAATTCATACACAGTTACTTAGTCTCAGTCTCCCCTGTGCCTTCAATCTCTAATCGGCCACCGATTTGATCTAGACGACGACTGCTGATTCGAGACATGATAAATTTACAATTATAACATACCATTCAGAAAAAGCGATGTACTCTGATTGCAAATGCGAAAAGGAATACCATGGCACGGAACTGGGAACCCCCGAGGCCCAACTTGGCACTATATCACCCCATAGTTGTCTCCCAACCTTTCTCAATCATAACATCAACCCAATAAGCATCATCATCCCCAGCATCCAATCTCTTCCAGACCTCATTAACCAATTTCAAACATACATGAATTGGTTTTGGGGGCAGAACATGCAAAAAAGACGTAAGACGGCCGAGGATGAACTTGCGCGTGCGCGAGACTTCAATGGCCTCCATTGAGATGGTAGGTGTTTGATTCGGGTTGTTACTATCGTTATTGATGCCTTCTGAATAATCACTGCCACTCCGAGGTTGAGCGTCTGCGTTTGTGGCCAGACGCGGGAGACGGAGCTCTGAGCAGGATGCTACTAGGAGGAATGGCTGCAAACAGCGGGTGCGTGATTCCAGGGGTATGGTTTTCAGTCGGGAGAGGGTTGTCACGGCGAACTCGGTGAGCCAGTTGCTATATAGTGTTTCTGGGGTGGGGGTTTGTTGGGTGTCTGGTGATGGCGGGGAGGGTAGATTGTGAGGAGAATTGCGGTAGAGATTGTGAGGGGAGGATCTTGTGGACGGCGAAGGGGCGCTGTGTCGAGAGTTGGTGGTTTGTCCTGTTGCTGGACTGGGGTCGCCGAATCCAGCTGACAGGTTCATGCTGTCGAGGTCGATTGGGAAGAATGGGTCGCGGGATGTTGGATCGGCGTTGCCGGGGTATTGGGCTGATGTGGATGTTGGAGCGGACAAACGGTTGTGCAGTAGGTCTGGGAAGACGCGGTATAGCTGCATGAGGCCGATGCATCGGTACGCTTCGGCCATTGTGAGGAGGTGCCATACTGGGGTATCGTCGTCACCGGGACTGACGATCTCGGCCTCGGAGGGATGGGCAAGACCCAAGAGACGTTCTTCTAGTTCGCGGGCTTTCTCAATTGCTAATTGTGCACGGGTGATATCATCTTGGGAGGTGAATCGCCTTGAGTGGATGCGCTTTCGCTCACGGCGGATGAGTTGCCCGACCTCGTGCACCGTGAACTGGGTGTCGCGCGCGATGCCGGTCCATGGGTGTGGGACTCGTTGTAGAACGAATGACTCGCCCATAGATGAAGTGTTTCGCGAATTGTCAGATAGGACCATGGTGCCATTATCTGCGACGAAGGAAAGCAGCATCTCCCAGTAGATGAGAGCTTCTTCGAAGAACCGGTAGTTATTGCTGTCGTTCTTAGGGAAGCTAGAGCTAGGGTTGTGCGATGATGAAGCGAGGGTATTGAGCTGCTTGCGGAGCAGATTGAAAAGTGATATGCCCAAGTCAGTTGGGTCGTGCCAACTAGCCGTCTGTCCGAGCATTAGCAGCGCCAGCAACGACTTGTCGTCTATTACTGCATCGCGCGTGATAATCTCGACAGCTTCATCACGCATCCTTCGGCCCATGGGACCGAACTGGGGAAATTCGGTGACCAGTGTTGCAGCAGCCATACTTTGCATAGTTCGACACATTGCCAGTGAAGAACCCCAAAGACGGGATACTGTGGTTCGGAATGGGTTCATCTGGCTGTCATAGCTAGAGAACAATGCTGCCACTTCTTTGAAATAGTACTCGATCAAGGTCCATGATGGATTGTTCAGTGGACGAGACATTGACATGAAGTTATTTGGTGCAGAGCGATGTGATGCAGGAGGATAACTGCGCACAATGGCCGAAGGTGAGAAGTCTCGGTAACCCTTGTCAGTCGGTTCCTCACTTGGTGTTGATCCGATAAGTGAAAAAAAGTGCGACAGATCCACACCGGTATCTTCTGACTGTTCAAAGCCATGGGAAGTGTCTCTTTGGAGCGTGAAAGACAACGTTGCCTCCGCCATCGGGGACGGCGAGCATAGATCCGTCAGTTCGGGCAAAGACCCATGGCCTGGATGTTCCCATAGATTGTCACATAGAAGAGTTCGTTCATCTAAGACAAAATTCGAAGGATCTGGTTCATGGGATGATGCAAAATTTGAATCATCCGGCAAAGCATCGTCGATTTGGTTTGCAGTCGAGGCAGCGGGACTCGGGGTTCTCACCTCCGAAATCGATGCCGCTACGGCGGGACTAGATTGCTCATACTTAGTAACCCAGCGCAGGGATTGTGCATAGCCAGGGCAACGGACGCCTAAGCGGGTACATCGAGTGCAGTGAGGTTTCTCTTCGCCGCATTTGACCTGTGCATGTCAGTGATATCCGATTTTCCGGGGCGGGAAACGGGAAACACCAACTCGTTTACTCTTGCATCTTGCACAGCCATTTCTAGATTTCTTAACGCGGCGCATTATAAAGCTTTGAGAAGATGAATCTGAGAAGATCCGACAGGATTCAAGATGCGGAGTATAGGCCGAGGGGGAAAGCCCGTGCGGGGAGTCAAAATGGACCTTATCGAGATAAACGGGATTCTTTTGCCTCTTTGGGTGAAATAGGTGAAAATGGGAGAAATGATGTCTGGCTTGACTATATAATATATATACTACCTAGGTATATGGAGGACTATACGTATCTAGAGAGTATACATGGATGTAGTAAAACAGAAAATCAAATCAATCAGTCCAACGTTGGCTTCGACATGGGGAAATTATTGATGACTCAGCGGTCTCGGGGTTGTGAATGGGGCCGGGGGCTCTATGCTTGGTAATTGGAGTCCAAGACCTCGGGATTATATGAAATTGAGAACCCTGGTGTGATATTTACACCTACACAACACTCAATTATGGGACTTCTAGTGCGCAGCAAGGTAAATAATTGTCGCAAATGAGCATTTCCATAAGTCTGACATCAAGATAGGCAATCCCCACGAGACTTTTTCAAAGACTTGCGACTGTCAACCCAGTGGTTATCCTAGCTAATGCCCTGATATTCATCCCAAATCTCCGTACAAATCCAATCGGAAGGCCTCAATTGCAGAAGAATTTTGGTAGAAGTACCTTTGCTCGCGAATTTCACTCAACTCCTATCACAATGGCAAGCTCCTCCGAACTCAAGCGGACTTTGACACCAACCCTCCTTGATGACGTACACAAGTTGTGGTTTGATCACCTGAGCTGCGACAAGGCATTCGTCCTACCCGGATGGAGCGATATGGGTAAGTGGTTTTCTCATGATGAGGCTTTTGACAAGGCCTGCGTGTAAGTGACCATTTGTCTCATTATTTCGACCCCAAATTATAAGACTGACAAGTTAAACTAGCACCCAATTCCGCCCTGCTCTGGAAATAATTGTTGGCTCCGGAGCATCAGCCTCGGACATTCTATCTGCAGTTAACCCATCCTCGCCGATGGATTGGCTCAGCCTGATTATTCTACTTGACCAGATTCCCCGCAATTCTTACCGGGGGGCCGAGTCAAATGTAGTGTTTGGGCACTTTGACCCATTGGCCGAGGAGATTGCCCTTCGGGCAATTAAAGAAGGGATACCGACACAGTCGCCGTATTTCAAATATCGAATGGCGTATCGTACTTGGTTCCACATGCCCCTTATGCATTCGGAAAACTTGGCTGTGCATGAGCAAGCCATCAAGGTACACGAGGATATAGCCAGAGATTTGAATGAGCTTCTGGCTAGGGACCCATCAACTCTTACGGAAGAGGAAAGAAAATGCTACGGTATTTTATCCGAGCAGGCGGAGGTGGTCCAGACATTCTTGAGTAGTAATTCTGACTTTGAAAAGAGGCACAAAGTGATCATTGAGAAGTTTGGACGATACCCCCATCGGAATAAGGCACTGGGGAGAGTGTCCACGCCGGAGGAAATTGAATACCTGAACAATGGCGGGGAGACATTTGGTGGTGGCTCAAATTGAGCTTGTATATATTCACGATACACATACCTCCATAGGGAGTCCCACTGTACAATATTGACCTATGAGAGGGTTAGTTTCAGTAGACAAAAGCGTCCAATTATTATTTGGTACGTAGAAATTGGCAACTCTCTAGGGCTACATTCCAATGAACAATTTAGAATTCCATCCCAAAGCAGTAGGTGGACACATGCCTCTTCACCCTTTCACCCCTTGATAGCTCGTCTGACCACTTCCCTGTTTAGGCAGAGGTCACATACCTTTATGCTAAGGTGTTTCGGTTCGAATCGAGGGTTTGGTGGTGGAACATAGACCCTCATAATCTCATTCGATAGAGATAGAACTCCGGGGATGAGATAATGGGAATTGGTTTTTTCTAAACTTATAGTATTAGGCTGACTTTCATGTTCAATTCATCTCAGGCTAACACCTGCCTAGGGGAGGTTGAGGTGTACATAGATAAATAATGCCTCATGCCGGTTTCGGTTATGTGAAACCATATAACCACAACACCGCATCTGTATTTTGCTACACAGAATTCGATTGCTAAGATGGCGTTTCTATCTTCCATCCTCTTAAATCAACAACAGGCCTTGCTAAGCACGAAACAAGTTCAAAATCACAGTTGGACTCCCGTTACTGTAACTGCTGTCTACTAGAAGACAGCACTTGGATTCGAGAAACGTGAATTGGAGGCAACAATGTGCATTTCGGTCTTTCCAGCTCTCATTTATTCATTATGATCATCCAACGCCAATCCTTTATCAGGCCCTTCATTTTCTCGCTTCTGGTTGTGTCCGTGACATCGTCCAAAGTGCTCCATCTCCTCCAACATGCCGCTTCCCTCCCTGGTGGCCAATTTGCACTCTACTTTCCGACATTCTTCATCCTTGAGACTCTTCTATACGTAGCCGCGTGGGGGCTGCTGTTCAAGTTTACAGGTATAAAGTCCTTTTTAGGCACTGTGGTGACAGTGGCCATAACGTGAGTACTCTAATCTACGTTTACTAGCTATAGTTAATCAAGATTCTAACTGTTACAGATCTCTGAGCTTTATCTTGTCTTCGTCTCAGATTGGCTTCTATTTTGTCACTGGCAGTGAGATCCGCTGGGATGCAGCCACAGCCGTGGGAAATGACCCAGAAGGGAGAAAGCTGATGCTTAGTGGGCTTAGATCGTTTTTGGGAGCTGCCGGCACCCTTCTTCTGATCTCATGGCTGCTCAAATATTGGATATACATTCTTATAGGCCATTGGATGTCTGCGCTGTTTAGCGCAAAACCCGAAAAGGGAGACGAAGAAGGCATCATGGTCAGTCCGCAAAGAAGGTCACGGGCAGCACGACTCACTCAATTTTGGACAATATGCGCCGCGGTAGTTATTGGACTCTTGCGTTTGAATCGGCCACAGGTCCCCTATAACCATATGTCTGAAACTATCCCATTTAGCTTTTTCCGGGCTTTGGGCTCGAGGCCTTCTGAGCGGCATCAGACTGGAGATCAAGCATTTCCACTCGCGGAACTGATTGATGAGCCCTACTGGGAAGGCCCACACGATCACTTCAAGGGTTGGACTCCGGGAAAGCCAGACTCCAATGCCAAAAAAGATCGATCCGCATGGTCGTATGGAAATCTACCACCAGGGTTCGAGCGGTGGAGCGAAGGGGAATCTGATAGAGATGAAGGAGACAGTGTGACTCCGGACGGGAACGGGACTTCTCAGAATAACATTTACAGCCCCGTGGATGACCCTCTTCGAATCACCAACCTCGACCGTGAAATGCTTGAGCCTGTAGCTCGGGCTCTCAAGAACCATAGAGTTCCCATCACACATGTCGTGCTTGT
Source organism: Penicillium hordei (assembly GCF_028827395.1). Taxonomy (NCBI): domain Eukaryota; kingdom Fungi; phylum Ascomycota; class Eurotiomycetes; order Eurotiales; family Aspergillaceae; genus Penicillium; species Penicillium hordei. Next base: position 7,413,198 of record NW_026623142.1, read on the forward strand.
GTTGATGGAAAGTGCTCGGAAGGACATATTCCCATTCAAGGCAGGCTCACATCTGCACGAGATGATTCTGTCATCCTACAATACCAAAGACCCCGAAGTACTACAAAGGGTCAACGCCAAATTATCACATTTGACACCAAACGCAGAGAAGTTGACCGGTGAGACGAGTGGCCTTTCGATATATAACATGTCCAGCCCCTCCAGTGGTGGATGGAATGATAATACGGAACCAGGAATGGGTGGAATCAATGTCAATGGCATCCTAACTGGTAGCAGTCTATCGTTCAAAAGTGCAGTCATGAACTACTGCGGTACGGGGCCACTGCCGGTGAACTTCATGGATGAGGTCAACTCCCAGAATTATCAGCCATGTATCATGCAGATCTTTGAATTGTTCAACAAACTCAAGGAGAACTCGACTAAGAAGGATACAATGAATCATAAACCTGAGACTGGGCTTGAGCACATTCATGATCGAAACTGGAGCTCTGTGTTCTTGCAGTCTATCACAGGACTATATGACGAGCAAGATAAGCTCAACAATCAGATGGGGTTTCAAAAAGCTATCTATCGCGAAGAAATTGGCCAGCAAAGTGCCAAATATTATCATGAGGACATGGAGGAGATCAATTACTTTGGGTAAGCATATCATTATCCCGCTAACTGAGGACTATCGCATCCCATCCGCGCTCAAGTTGCTAATACATTACCTAGATACCCGGAGTACGAGATATATCCATATCTGCGAGATGTGGTGAACAATACAATTGAGAATAATGAACGACTTTTCCTGTCCCATTTCACGAGCACAACCCATCACCCATGGGGCACGCCCTCGGCATACCACCAAGAGCAATACTTCGCCGGCGACGGTCTCATGGCGAAGCACGAGGACATCAACAAATATTTGAACGCAGTCCGATACGTGGATACATGGCTTGGCGATATGATGAAGGTCCTCGACGAAGCCGGGATTGCAAACGAGACATTAGTCGTATTCGTGGGAGATCAGTATGTTGCACAGCTCGGTAGAACAACCAGATAACCATATACTAATTCCAAACAGTGGCCAGGCGTTCACCGAAGATGCGCCTGTCTCCGGTACCTATGAGAACGGACATATCAGCAATTTCCGCATTCCCCTGGTTTTCCGACACCCGCTATTGCCCGCACTCCAAATCACAGCAAATGCAACTTCGATGTCTGTCGTCCCGACCATTCTCGATCTACTCGTGAACTCGGGCTCGTTGAATGAGATAGACTCAAGTGCGGCTCTAGACCTGGTGAATGAATACGAAGGACAGTCGTTGGTGCGCCCGTACCAAGCTACCCACAATGGCCGACAGGCATGGAACTTTGGCATTATCAACCCCGGTGGTACAATGCTCAGTGTTGGGTCTGCGGCAGTCCCGTATCGACTCATATTGCCGCTCGCTGAGGACTTTCAGTACATTTTCTCCGATTTAGACACCGACCCGAACGAGTTGAGTCCATTGCGTGGGTGGTCCCTCGAGGAGTTGATCAGTCATGTACAAAGGCAACATGGAGACAAAGCCGGGAAGTGGCTGGTAGACGCGGAGAAAGTGGGAAAATGGTGGATTGGGGAGCAGAAAAGACTATGGAATTACCGATAATAATGTAATAATGCAAATATATTTCTTTTTTCAAATATCAAACCGAACATATAGAAAATATCAAAAATATCAAAGAAAAAAGAAGTAAGAAACAAGAAACAAGAAACAAGAAACAAGAAACAAGAAACAAGAAAAAAAGAAGAATAGGAAGAGAAGCAAGTTCCCTTGATATTGTTCGGTTTCTTTGTTTCCGCCTGAGGCAGACACCCGCCCCACCTCCACCTCATGTTTTATATTCGCTGCATTTCTCGTGAATTCGGTCTTTTATTTGGACAATTCTCTCTTCAACAGGAGTTTGATTGATCAAGATTGCACACCTTGACCTCGACAGCGCAGCGCATTAGTTGTGAGACCCCAACCCGGACTCGTCCTGTGCATCCGACCCCTGTATCCCCCACCATTTGATTGCATCCCGGCAATTATTCTTCCACTCTTAAGCGTCTTGCTGCAATATCCACCGACAAATCATGGAGGGAACATATTCCACCGATCCCGAATGGGCATCTGTCACCCCAATTGATCTGGATGATGGCTCGAGCTCGGGTGCCATGCCACTGGCGACCATCGCCTACCCAGACGAGTACCTCGAGGCGACTTCGTATTTGCGTGCCGTGATGGCCGCGAACGAGATGTCTGAGCGGGCATTGAACTTGACCAAAGATGTTATATCGATGAATCCAGCGCATTACACTGTATGGTAAGTTTGCTAGTAACAGCTTCCTCGTGACATGCCATATCAATATCTGACATTTTATACAGGATCTACCGAGCCAAGATTCTATTTGCATTGGAGAAGGACCTGGATGAAGAATTGAGCTGGCTGAACGATGTTTCATTGAAGTACCTGAAAAACTATCAAATTTGGTATGTCGACCATCACCCGACAACCATCAACGCTAGAAAGCCAAGAAAGAAAAAGCCAAGAAAGGCGAAAGACCAAGAACAAAAACAAAAAACTAACAACCAAAACAGGCACCACCGCCAAGTCTTGCTATCATCAAAAGCGCACTTCCCAACCTTCCCACCCAAAGAAGCAGACTTCCTAATGGAGATGTTCGCCCAAGACTCCAAAAACTACCATGTATGGACCTACCGCCACTGGCTCGTGCGGCACTTTAAACTATGGGACCAACCACGTGAACTTGAAGATGTGGAATTCCTCCTGAAAGCCGATGTGCGAAACAACTCCGCCTGGAACCACCGGTACATGCTCCGGTTCGGGCCGCGGGACACATCGGTCCCCGATGCGGGCATGGTGAATGCGGGCGATCTTTCAACTGCGCCAACTGAGAAGGGCAGGCTGTCTGTTGTCGATGAAGACATGATCGATGGCGAGCTGAAGTTTGCCCAGGAGGCTATCCTGCGCGCGCCCGAGAACCGGAGCCCGTGGTGGTATGCGCGCGGTGTGTTGAGGGCTGCTGGGCGTGGATTGGGAGAGTGGGAGGAGTTTGTTGGTGGGTTTGTTTCTGAGGGGGCTGTTAAGAGTTCGCATGCTGTTGAGTGGTTGGCGGATATCTTTGCTGAGACGGTTGGGAGGGAGGCGGATGCTGTGAGGATGTTGACGATGCTGAAGGAGGAGTTTGATCCCATTCGGAAGAATTATTGGGATTATCGTATTCGGAAGTTGGATCAAGTTGCGGTTTGATTTGGGAAATACATTGCAGCTGTCACCGTTGTATGAACGGTGGAAGGTGCGTGGTGCTGGATAGCTTCTATCAGAATAATTTCAATTTGTTCTAGGGTCTTGGATGTTTTATTGAAAAGTATTGCGTCCAAATAAGAATTTTTTTCTTGAAGTAAAATACCGCTGTATACGTTGTATGACCATATGGGGGATGCCAAGTCCAAGCTTCTATCTAGATGATAGTAATTAAGAGGTTCTAACCCCAAGACAAGAGAAAGGAAAAGGAGAAGAAGAAGAAGGAGGAATGAAATTAACAAATGTAGTGCCGCAAATAAAACGCCAAAAAACAAGCCCAAAAAATATTCATCATCATCAATATTCATGCCCATCCCCCATCCAACATTTTGCGCCATTCATAAGCCATATCAATAGTGACATAGCTACCACCGCAGACAATGATAACAACCCGACTTTGCGAGTTGAGGTTAGGAACAAGCTGCTTAAGCTTCGAGTTGAGCTTCTCGCCGACCTGCGGCTCAAGCTCCTGGTCCGTCTCATTATCCGGCGAGGTCGACCGGTCATCCCCATAGCCCTCATCGCGGTAAGTGAGATCAGTCTCAACCGAGCTTCTCTTCCGCTTCTTGATGCTCTGGGCGCCGGCGTCGGCAGTCACAGACGCAGGAACAGCAGTAGCAGCATCGCCGATGGCCGCCTCGATGCAGACGCCGCATGCAAGCTCGACGAGGAGTCGTTCATCGTTGGCGAGGCGGAGCACGCCGCGGGCAGCATCTGCATCTGAGAGGACTGTGCTGTGCACCTTGATGCCTGGTGGCGGGGACACGGCGTACTGGAAGGTTGTTTCTGAGACGCGGACAGCGCCGAGAGAAGTGGCTTGAGATGTGATCTTTGGGAGTGAGATGAGGGATTTGTTGGCGATGGCTGCTGCCAAGGAATCGGTACCTACCGTTTCAATGGCGAGGAGGTGAATGGGGTCTGGTGTGGAGAAGGAAGAGGAGGTGATTTGCTTCTTCTGTCGTCGCTTTTCGATGCCCATGACGAGACCGTTGAGGAGGCCGCCGCCACCGACACTGCAAAGGATGGCGTCTAGTGGAAGGGCCCGATCATTGTAGGCCTTTTTGTCTTCGGGGCTGGTGGCAGGAGGAAGCTGGGTCTCGAGCTCGTCGATGATGGTGCCGTTTCCCTCCCAGATAGGCTGGTTGTCGAAAGGATGAAGGGCAATCTTAATCACATCCTGGTCATCTCCGCTGCTGGTCTTCATGATAGTTTCCCGCATGTATTCACCTGCTTCTGAGAATGTCTCGCCATGACGGATGACGTCTGCTGCGCCTGCCGCCCGGATCTTGTCAAGCATCAAGGGCTTAGTGCCCATGGGAACCACGACAGTGCATGGGTAGCCCAAGCTCCGGGCTGCACAGACAGCTGCCAGTCCAGCGTTTCCTCCGGACGAGGCGTAGAAGTGGACTCTGCGGCCTACGTTGGCTGGGTTGCGAAGGTGAGAGAGGATTTGGTTGCCCATAGCGCGGGACTTGAAGGAGCCGCTGGGCTGCACGTTCTCCAACTTCAGGAAGATCCTACATCCAGCTGCGCGAGAAAGGCATGCAGACTCGACTAGTGGTGTCTCGATCCATGGCGTTTTGAGCTGCAGTTGATCGCAGGCAGAAATGTCGATGCTCCCCATTTTGATGTGTTGAACAAACGGAAGAGAAAACAATGTTTCTGTTGGTCACCGGAGGAGTTCCAAGATCAGAAGTATAGAAATGAAGTTCCCAAAATAGTAGTAAATTGTTGGGTCGAGTGGTTACACGACAGTAGGGTGTATGTTCACCAAAATAGAGAGATAGGGGGATATCGGGATGAAAAAGAAAAGCGATAAATACTGAAACATCCGAACTCCAGTATGCAGCTATTAAGACATGTTTTGATATACAAAGTAAGCCTCCAGGGCTAGGGCTAAGGTTTTCCGACGGGAAACTCCAGTTTTCCGCCTGATAGGACTGACCGCAGGATCCATGGTTCTGGCCGAGTCTTTCCCGTCAACAACCTTGAGAGATACTCCAATTACAGTGGGTCGGCCATGACGCCCATGACATACCGTTTGTATTAGAGTGGCCAAGCGTGGGAAATCTGACGTCTCAGCTTTCAAGCTGTGGAGGACCCGGGAAAGAAACCCCATAGAGTCTGGTGGAGAAAATGCATATCTTCATCCAGAGAGGCCTCTCGGCCACCCATGATTGGTCGCCGGTCGATTCCTCTTATCAAATCGAAAGCTCGAAAACAGGCGCATTACTCCTCAGTGAGCAAAGGAGGGAAAAGAATACCTTTCTTAATGCCCTCACCGTAATCTGGATCTGAACCGTACGCCGTGGCCGCGAATGCCCGCTTGGAGGGGTCCGAGGTATTTACACAGAGCAATTCTAGAAGGTCATGAGATTTGCCGGGCATGAACGGCTGCAATAAAATGCCAGCGATCCGCAGCGATTCCGCCACGTTGTAGATGACTCGTTGGGAGTTGGGAGTTTTCCACGGCTCCGCCGCATGGAAGTACTTGTTAGTCTAAAAAAACAGGTCAATACTCGCCGAACCCGTGCGGGGATGATCACCTCTTACCTTCTCAATAATGCCCATAGTCTCTTGCAGTGCGGCACGCGGGTTCAGATTCTCCATAAGCTCGGCAACCTGCGGAGGCGTCTGCTCCAACATTTCCTGATGCTCCAAGTCCTCAGGGGTAGCAGCTGGAAGCTTATCCGACCCGGCGTCCATAATGTAAGAGCGCAAATTGCCACGCGCACATCCAATTGTACGCAGAGTAAGGTTTCCGAGGCCCCCCTGGAGCAATTTCTTGTAATCTCGGATGATAAAGGAATTGTCAAAGTCTGCATCATCCGCAAGGCCACCCCGGTACGCTAGGAAAAATCGCATGCCATCGACTCCGAACCGCTCAATGGCGAAAAACGGGTTCACAACATTGCCCGTGGACTTAGACATTTTCTCACGATTCATCGTCCAGTGTCCGTGCACCAAGACATTCCGAGGCAGGGGAAGATCAAGTGCCATGAGGAAAGCAGGCCAATAAACGCAATGGAATCTGCCAAATCATTAATTTTTGCACGCGACCTTTCGGGAGAACTCGTGAACTCACCGAATAATATCTTTTCCAACCACATGCAAGTCTGCAGGCCATGCAGATGTGTTTTCTTGTCCAGGTGGGAAAGGATATCCAGCTTTGGTCAAGTAGTTGACCAGCGCATCTAGCCACACGTAGATTGTCTGCGTGTCATCGCCAGGAACAGGTATGCCCCAAGTCAGACGTTCCACGGGCCGAGAGATCGAGAGGTCCTGTAGTCCCGACTCAACTCCTTTGACCACAGCAGCTGTGTAGGAGGTAGGTGTGATGAACGGGTCTTCTCTTTTGTACAAATCAAGTAGACGATCCTTGAATGCCGAGAGACGGAAGTGGTAGTTGGTTTCTGAGGACCACTCTACCTCTTTGCCCGTTTCTATTGAGACCTATGTGTGGTTAGTATCCGTACTCGTTGGAGAACTGATAGATTACATACCATGCGTTTCCTCCCTGTTGATGGATCTAGGGAGTTCTGCACTTGCGTCTGTGGATAGAATGTCTCATCGCTGACTGAGTACCAACCTTCATGCTTCGAGGTATAGATATAACCCCGGTGTTGCAACATTTCCTACTCATGATTAGCCATGCCCTACGATGAACGGAACATAGTCGCTTACCCAGAAATATTGGACAGCATCTCGATGCGCCGGGTCGGTGGTCCTGATGAAATGATCGTTGTCGAGGTTTGCAGCCTTCGCTAGGGCCTATATCGGACAAATGGAGTTAGAGATGCCCTTTGATACGACCTTTAATACGACAAAGAGGACTCGCACCTCAAAGGTTCGGCAGTTCATATCACAAAATGCCTGAGTATCCATGCCCGCTTGAATGGCAGCTTGTTGAATCTGTGATTGATGTCAACGCCCATTATCGACCTTTAATCCCATCCATGTGTAGTACCTTCATTCCATGTTCATCGGTTCCAGTCAGTAGCTGAGCATCCGTGTTCCCGAGCAAGACCTGCCACCGCTTCATGATATCGGCGATCACCATTGTGTATAGATGGCCGACGTGAGGGGCTAGAAGGTAGACGCATAGTTAGAAATCGAGTTTCTCATGCTCTTGGTTATGTATAATTCTCACCGGCATTGACATAGAAAATTGGCGTTGTCACATAGTAAGGCTTGCTGGACTTTTGCGGCGTAGTTGCAACTCCGCGTCGGGGAGTGATTGCCCACCCATGCTTGCGGGATGTACAGTTCCACTGATGCTTCGATCTCAGAAGCTGAGACGCTCTTAATAACGAGCGAAGTGGCGTCCTTGTTGTAGCCATTGGGATAGTGGTAACGGTAAGAAGAGCGTTGCATGTTATTCCGCACATCTCGGGTGGTCCGAGCTTCTCCGCAAGTCTCGGCCATTTTTTTGCGCGTACATTGTCGCGCTTACATCGTCATCGAAAACCCCCGGACATACAAATTTGTCGTCAATAAGTTTTTTTTTTTAAAAAAAATCTCATTTAAATCATATTTCGACTTCTTCTTACACCACACAACTATTACCCGGCTGTTTGCCAACTTGAAATACCGATCGCGATGGCCACAGCAAGCGAGGATACACTGACCAAAGTGTCGACTGAGGGTAAGTCTCAAATTATAAGCCAGTTTCGTCCTTTATTGAAAGTCAGCTGACATCTTATTTGCTTCCTTGCTCAGCTGCGACCGAGTTCATCAAGACCTTCTATCCGGCTTTGGGATCAAACCGCGAATCTCTCAGCTCCTACTACTCCCTCGAGCCCACAACCATCCTGTTCAACGGAAATCGTGTCGCAGACGGCGCGGCCGTGCAAGAAATCTTTACCAATCAAATGTCGCCAACATACTACGAAGTCCAATCATACGACTGCCAGATCATCAACAAAGCATACCCTACCATTTTGCCAGGTGGCGGACTGAAGCCACAGTCAGAGATGGGAGTCAAAGACATGTCATTTCTCATTGTAGTCAGTGGATTTGTGCGCTATGGTGAGGGTCGCGATCAGCCGCAGCGTGGATTCAGCGAGACGTTCGTTCTGGTTCCCAATCCATCTGCAGAGAGGGCTAGGGGCCGCAAGGATTGGCTTATCGAAAGCCAGAACTTCCGCCTTGTCGTTTGAGCAACCATACAAATTTGATCCAACAAATTTCCAACAAATTATAAATAGTCACCCAAGTCAACAAACCATGCCATGTGACACGGAAGTGAAAGAGAACTGAGACTGAGCCATGCCCATCCACCACCAATGATGAATTGCTGGGAGATACGATGCAATAAATGGTCCACTGCTTGAAAGTGCTTCAAAACTAGAGCGCCAGACGCCAGGAAGGGAAGGGAACTGATGGTATTTCCCCCATTATGGGGATTATGGCCCAGCCGATGTCTTACGCGGTATGCGGAGGTTTGCTTTGACTCTTTCAAGCAGCTCCTCACGCGTCGCAGCGTCACTCGGTAAAAGCCCTCTCTGAAATGTTTGGTCAGCGTACCATTCCAAGAAAATGTACGATTATCTGGACTGAGTCATGTCTGAATACATCACTGGAACATACCACTTTAAGCCATCTTGTCATCTCATCCATTGTCCAGTTTTCAGGGTCTAGCTTCTATTAGCCTTTGTTTGATACCTAGTAACACCTATTCTCACCGCCAGTAGGATCTGCTTGTGCGGGAAGAACATCACTGCCTAGGATGGTATAGGCTGCCACCGCAGTGACCATGCCTGCAAATCCTATATAGGAAGATTGTGGTCAGAAATGTTGATGAGTACCTTAACTTGAAATTATCTACCAAGGAATAGATTCTATCAAGTCCAGCATTAGATATAATTCATAAAAGTGTAGACCGACATGTATGGTAGTACCTTGGAATTCAATGCTCGGTCTAAAGGGGTCGGCATCTTGAAAAATGATGCAATGATCCTTTGAATTTCTTGAGTCGATGTAGAATCCTTCTTTCTGAAGAGATTAGAAGAGAATAAATAGAAGAAAAAAAATCTTAGGGCACGTGCAAAAGACAAGTATTCAAGACGAATAGATGTGAACAGTTCATCAAGACGCGGGCAGTACCGCCACACCGCGCCACCTCCACTGCTGCCTCCGAACTATAGTCGCACCTACTTCAACTTCATACTTCGATAACTCCTGGGATCGTTTGATGGCACTTTCCTTCGAGTAGTTATATACGTAAACATCTAGTCATGGTCATTGCCCGTGTAGAAATTGTAATGCCAAATTTATAGCTCTCACTGTTCTAAGCCATTGCATCGCATATCTATACTCACCAGTCTATCATTATTCCTCTCACTCATTCCAAATCACTTCAAACAGCCTGTTTTACTAGACGATATGGAAGGAGTCATCTTCCTGTCCTCGGTTACATTCGTTATTGCGGTGACAGCTGCTATCATACGGGGGTATGATTGATCAATTGCAGTATCAAGCCAGACATTGACCCTGTTTACAGCATAGCCTTTTACAAGCGATACCGAGTCCGCCTGCATGTCACATCAAAAGGAATGACTCCTTCACAGAGTTTGGACCTGGAGAGATTCGATCCTGAAGGAAGTGCACCTGTTCAGCCACCGCCGCAACTGCATCACCAGTCACGATTGGGGAGCAGAAATTCGAGGTGGCCAGGATATACAGACCGACGGACTCAACCATCGCGAACAATAGTGGATCATTTTGCGTCATATCGCATTCCCGAGGAAGCAGACACGACCATCCATCATTTCCCGCAAGCGCATTCGCTGCCCCCAAACCTCCCAGCCACATTCTTGGCCCCATCCGCACGAGCCACAACACCCCCACCAGCCACTGCACTTACCCCGCCTGAGGCACCCACTGTGAATCACACATGACTAAGCAAGGGCTTTTGCAGCTTCAAGCCCTAACGTGATCCGCACACATTCACCTTAGAGGCCAGTGTCGACAGTGAGCTTTCTCTTTTGCACCTTGCTTTAAAACACCCGCAACCGTCATTATGCCTGCCGAAGTCTCCGATATCAAGCAGTTCATTGAGATCTGCCGCCGGAAGGATGCCTCCTGTACGTTTACGCTGCATTGATGGGGTTCCAAGATGAGACGGAGATGATCATTGATGCTGACTGTTTACGCCTCTAGCCGCCCGCATCAAGAAGAACGGCAAGAACCAGCAGACCAAGTTCAAGGTCCGCTGCCACCGCAACCTTTACACCCTTGTCCTGAAGGACTCCGACAAGGCCGACAAGCTCAAGCAGAGCCTGCCCCCTGGTACGTTTCGATCGCATTGGTCCGCCGTCTGAGTTGTTGGGAAGATAGAAGGATATACAACTTGGAATGTCGCTTTGAACCTATGCTGACAATTTCTTTCTGAACAGCCCTCAAGGTCGTCGATGTCTCCAAGGGCACCAAGAAGACCAACTAAATTCGGTAACCATGGAATGAACGGAGAATCGGAGTGCGGCGTGATTGGTTGTTGATGCATGCAAGACCAACTGTTGGGGGGATACATGACGCGGGCTTGGTCCCTCTGCGAGCCGACACGGGGAAAACTCCGTGGCGTGGAACATGAATTTTACGTCGGGGGAGTTTCTTTGCGCCTTTGAACCCGGCTGCTGTTATTCACCGGCCAGGCGACTCGCATTTTCTGGACGCACTCGAGGAACACTTTGTCGGAGGTTCCAGTCCCTACAACCCAATGAAAAAAACAGTTGAAATATCATTACTACATGGGTTTCTCGTTCTCAGTCGAGATTTCCTAATCCATTACTCTCGTCATGGACGTTGTCCCGACTTCGATCTCGTCTTCCAAGGCAACAAGTAGACGGGTAAATGCTGGTTGTGTAGATCAACGGACCTCGGATTGTCCAGGCATTGTAAGGGCCGCCGGCTTTTCATTTGACTCGACTTCATATCAACGTAGAATCCTATGGTGATCTCTGGTCAAATATTCTCGCTGACATTGTGACCAGTGACCACAGTTCCTTCTTTTCCTTTAATGGCTCGATCGAACGCAATGACATGGCGTATTTTTACCCGGCTATTATTTGATACCGGGGTTCGAGACTGCCTCGCCCCGAGTCCTTGTTCGAGCCTTTGTTCGAGTCTACTTCATACTTTTCCTCGCACAATATCATTGTTGGGGATGGCTATCTCTAAGAACAGATGTTTACAAAGGCCTTTATCTTTTCTTCTCGTAAAAATCTAACAAAGAATGCCTATAGCGTGTCTCCTCGAACCTACCTATATAAATCCACTTCGACCTCGTCCACATTGAAAGCATCAACAACGTTGGCAATATCGGCATCCCATTGTTCCCTACTCGTCTCGGCCAAAATATATTGTCTTTGCAGAATCTCATTCAGTTTTCAACATGGGTTCATTCAAACTACCTAACGAGAGTATAATTGGATACATGTGTCACCAAAAGCTATTGGTCCCTGCTATGGGTTATCTTAGCATGTTTCCACCAGAGATCATCTTTAATATCCTGGACGAGATTTTGGGGAGCTCCCCTAGATTGACACATGAGAACTTTCACGCCATTAACCAGCTAATGAAAACTAACAAGACACTAGAACAATACATCAAACTCGGATGGATGGGTAGCAATGCGTCAAACAGTTTCAAGCAGCGCGTTGATTCCGTCCAGTGGTACCCAAATATTGACAATGCGAATAGAGCTCTAACCCTCAAGGGTGTAAACCCCGATTGTATCATTCCCATCGAAGGTCCCCGCGACCTCGGCCCCGATCTCGTCACAGGTATCATTTTGGACGACTGCACCGATTGCTTTGAGTGGTTCTCCGAGGTACTGCCTCCTACCCACATGAGTTGTTGCAATGAGGGCGGTTGGTCATTCCTTTCTCTGGCACTGCATGCTAAATCCGAAAGGCTACTCGATTGTTTCTTCGTCTCAGGCTTCCCTTACGAACCGAAGGATTTTATCACCGGTAATGGCAATGCTATGGGGAGAGGGCCGTCAATCCTTGGGCTTTCTGCCTCATCTAAGGACCATCAGTCTTTCACAAAGCTCTTCAGGAAACTGAAGCAAATCTTGAACGGGCACGGCTTCCAGAGGACTCTTAGAGATAAACTCACAGGTAAGGAGCGAGCGGCCATCCGAAGTGTTGCTCCTCAGTATCTACAGAAGATGTTGCATGAAGCTGGTCTGGCTGCTATGCATCCAACTCTTCGTTATAGTCCATATTACTCTGGTACGCGCACCCAGATGTACTAATCTTCTCGATCCATGCGGTTGTATGTCCGTGCTCACGCTTCAGATAAAACCACTAACATCCCGAATATATATCTGTTCCCTAGTAGCTATCTCATGATGTTAATGTCATTGACCTTGTTGTCTTCTACTAACTTAACCATTGCCTTCATATTATACCACTTTGCTTTTTCATTATCAGGTGTTAGTATCCAGCGTTTATAACAAATCAAATTCAAGTTTCCTTACCTCACGTACAGCAGTTTTATATTACCAGATACGTTGACCAAGTAGACCTCAATCCTTTGGATGTTTAGCTAACCTAGTACCCCAGGTATTTCCGTAGATCATTACTCTTCAGGCCACGGCACTCCATTTCTATACATATTACCCTCCGCATTACTTGGCACGTCACAGATTCTCTTGGCATAGATCATTTCATACATTAGATTAGTGGTCCTATAAGGATACATAACAGATTCTATATTCCCATCGGCCCGCTACCCCGGATCACCACCATTCATTGCCGTTAATGGCTGCAGAAATTAGCCATAGGGGCTGGAACTCGTCCCCCTAGCTTCCTCACCCAAACATATACATTTGGACTCTATTTTCCAAGACTTTGGCTTAACTAGTTCTCTTTGTTGGGATAAAATGGCTGACCCCATGACACTTTGTAATATATTTCTTGATGGCTCGAACACCGAGGCTTTTATATTCAGACCAATAGTATCGTGAAAAGTCTGGACTCCGGCTTCCATCTACGATTTTCCACCAACAAGTTCCTCTAATAAGTCTTATGGTTCACACCCGATGTTGCGCTTTTGTGTTCAACCCATACCAATTGACGTAGTTGTGTTTAGCACTATTCCAGGATCAGAACGGACCTCCTTCAGGAACATAAGTCCCGGCTAAATCAATAATTACATAGAGGAATAGACAAAGACGAGTTCTGGGAGGGATGCATATAAATATGGGCGTCAGGGTCAAAGATATGTCTTGCACAAACAGAGACTATTCAATTATTTATCAGAAATCCAGTGCAAAATGACACTTTCAAAGCTATCTATGTTCCTAGCCTCCGCTTCTCTTGTAACAGGCCATGGCTACGTATCCAGCATTGTGGCTGACGGCAAAAAGTGGGTTAATCCAAGACCCAAAGCCTCCATACCAGCAGCCAACTAACCACATCATCAGCTACACTGGTTACCTCGTTGACAAATATGCGTACATGTCAGACCCCCCGGATAGCGTCGGCTGGGCAACAACAGCAACCGACCTCGGTTTTGAAGACGGCACCGAATACCAAGATCCGAACATAATCTGCCACCGAGACGGAGTCAACGCAGCTTTGAGTGCCACTGTCACCGCTGGTTCCAGCATTGACATCCAATGGACGACTTGGCCAGAATCTCACCACGGTCCTCTGGTTACATACCTTGCATCTTGCAACGGTGACTGCAGCACAGTCGACAAGACCACGCTGAAATTCTTCAAGATTGAAGAAGACGGTCTCATCGACGGCACAAATCCCCCTGGTAGATGGGCTGCCGATGATCTTATTGCTGCTGGGGGCCAGTGGACCGTGAAGATTCCTTCTACTATCGCTGCGGGTAACTATGTCATGCGGCATGAAATTATCGCTCTGCACTCCGCGGCCCAGCCAAATGGTGCTCAGAACTACCCGCAGTGCTTCAATTTGCAGGTCACTGGTGGTGGAAGTGATGTGCCTGATGGCACGCTTGGTGAGGATTTGTATACCAATACTGATCCGGGGATTTTGTTCGATATTTATTCTACGCTGACTTCATATGTTATCCCGGGACCGGCTTTGTATGTCTGATTCAGGGCTATAAGGAAATATCAGGTAGAGGATGTTTGGGAGGGACTTTGGAAAGCTTTCTCGTGTTATTCGAGTATCATGGAATGAATACTATGTGCATTGCTCATTTAATCACTACGACTCCAAAGAACTAGAAACCCATACATCATTGAAACCCCAAATCTATTCCGTTCTCTCATAAGGCAAGGCAATAAACCCTAGCACATTAGCCCCCTCAAGGGCCGCATCAACACCACCAAGACTCAAATTCGTCTTGCGTAACTCGAACTCCCCAAAGAAATTCGGCTCAGCAGAAACCCTCTCAAACCCAATTCCCTCAAACAAAGCCAAACTCTTCGAATTCGCTTGTCCAATCTTCACACTAAGATACTCAAACGCCAACTCCTCCGATGACCCCGCCGTCTCAACACCAGTCCGCAACTTCCGCACAGTCTCAACATCAACATCACCACCACCAACAAACTCATCCAGAATAGCACCCTGGTTCTGAACAATATACCGCATAAACATGAGTAGCGCAGCGCGCCCAAACCCGCGTCGCTGGTTGACTTTCTCAGCAATCATGAGCTCGACCTCGCCGACTATCTGCGGCGGGCAGTCGCCCTCCTCGCCATCATCGACGCGCAGGAAGAGGTTGATGTCGCCGACCATAGTGGCTGGCGAGTCACTTTCTGTTTGTAGCTCGGTCTGGCTGGGGAAGCCGTCTTCGGTGCCTGTTGTGATCGCCCGACAGACGATGAAAGTTAGTTTGTCGGCGTCTTGGCGCCAGCTGCGTTGCATCGAGTATTCTTCTTCTAGTGTTAAGGGTTCTGAGGCTGTTGCTTCTTGAATTTCCTAGAGGACTGTAAGAAAGGCAGTCGATTATATCGAGGATTTTGTTGATCTTGTTTACTTACCGGGTCTTTCATCCATTCGTGGTATCGGGGTACGTGCCATGATGAGTACGGGACCAACAGGGCTTTTGAGGAGCAGAGGGCTATTGCTCAGAAGTTGAGATTAGCTTCTTCGGTTTTTATTATAGTCTCGATCTGCGGGCTCTGTGGGGGAAAGTATATATGTGGGTATGGGCATAGAGCAGCGTACCGATGTTGGCATTGAGTAACATGGTGGTGGATGATCAGAAAATGGTCCTTTTTAGTGTGAATGATTCAGAATTGTTCAATTAGTATGTCCTCTCGTGGAGAAAGGCCCATTCGATGTATATCAGGGTCTCCATGGATATAAAGCAGAAGAAGTTAGTGGGATGGATTCTTCCAACTGTGGGTCTTGGCGCGTGGAGCCACTCGGGTTGTATACGATTTGTCTGAGCAGCCATGGAGTTTTATAAATCTATCAATATATGTGATTTGGTAAGATGGTTATTTCATTAGTACCATTGATTGATTGGTATCTCTATCAGTTCATTTTTGTTCTTCCTGACCCTTGAAAACCCCAAACCGGACCACCTCGACCTCTAGTGTCTCGCTATCAACCAGAATCAACTCCCCAGTTTCGTTGAATTTAGGAAGTGCCAACAGACGAACACGGGCTGCACCAGAGCCATCAGCGGCACCCGCCATTTCAGTGTCGCCATCTAGGCGGAGAGGGACGTCACCCTCAATCGTGGCCGTCTTGAACTGTGGCTGATTACCAGCGAAAAAGATATGCGGACAGGACTCGATAACATATGGATCTTCAGATTGGTATGGGTATGACCCTGGAGAGTATTGTTAGCAAAATATATTTGAGAGATTGGGATGTCCAAGCATACAAATAGTGTCCGGCGCAGTGGGCACGCCGCAGCGCCAACGAAGCATTGCTTCCATGATTCGCATCCGAGCATCAGAATCAGTATCCTTATTTGGGCTGCTATCGCCGTCCTCGATACTGATATACCGCAGAATATCGTCAACATTCTGACCGCTGCATCCCCATAGTCGCCAACCTTCTACGTCGCCCTCCCAGGGGTTCGTGACACTGTCGAACCAGCCCGCTTCGGGCTTTTCATCTCCTCTGACAGGAGGTGCGGAATATGCTCTTGATTGAGGGAACATAGTACGATGGATCCCCTGCTGGGGGAGGGAGAAGTTTGCTGGATCTTTTTCGCCCGGCATGAGTGTGATGGGAATGCTGGGCAAGATCTCCGCTAGGAAGTTATCGAGTTGTGTGACAGGTGCGGCATTGTATGCAGAGGCATCATAGCCATACTTTTTCGGCTGGACTTTCTTTCCCGCGGCGTCGCCAGAGCTTGTTGACGCAATATCTCCAATTACGCTGGCTCCAAGTGAGTTACCTGCGATGACCAACCGGGAGATTTTAGAAGGACCTAAGGAAGGACTGTTATCGTCATTTCCCGAGAATCCTGTGTATCCCAGAAGATAATCCGTCAATAGCTCCAAAGCAAGCGTGTCGCTTGATGTTCCCGTGATTCCCAGGCCACTGAGAAAGGCAATCTTGCCGTGCTCCTTTCCAGCAATCTCGACTCCATCTTCTGGAGTATTGCCCTCCCATCGTTGAGGCTGCGGAGCTAAGTCTGGCAGCTTGATATCAATAACCTCGAAATCTCCATTCGCGTTTTCAGTTCCCAAAGCTGCAATAATGGCACCTGTCGCCAGCTGTGTAGACTGCAAAAAGTTTCCAGTGAGCCGTAAGCGACCGGACTCATCTTCCATCATAATTTGGGTCAAAGAGGGGTCGGAAGGGTCGGTGTAAGTGCGGCGAGGAGGGGGCGCAGATGTGAAGTTCTATGGATTGTCAGTATAGAAGAAGAAGAAGAAGAAGGAACAAGCCTAAGGAACTAACCTCTTTGCTGAGATCGTCCAAAATATTCGGCTTCATTGGCAAATGCATGTATACGGTGCCAGCCACCCAGCACAGCTCGCCTTGTCGGACATCGAGGACTCGATCGACACGTCGCACCTTCTCTCCAGCGATCTAAATTTGCAAGCAGCTGTCAGATAAATCCATAACTGAGAGCGGAACATATTTCCTAGGACAAAGTGCCCTTACAATAAGTCCATCCCACGCATCCATCGCGACTTGTTCGACGCTGGGCTTCAGCTTTGCGAGTCGCAAAAAATACATGTCGTCATATTGCTGCTGGTAGTGTCGTCCTGCGCCGGCTGGTAGGTGGAAGGTAAGACGAGGGTTGTAATGGGAGGGTGTGCGGTAAACTGATTCCTGTTCCTGTTCCTCCTTGCTATTGAAACAGAGTGCATTCAGTGGTCAGCGAAAGCTTCTGGTAGTCGCAGCCTGGATGAAGGCAGAGTGGACCAAGGGTTATTACCTCGGAGGACACAAGAAAGTGTAATTATCAGCATCCGGTGCCATATTGTCCGGAATAATGCTGAGATCTTGAGTTTCGGGGATGGTTGAGGTGGTGATGCAAAGAGGTGTGACGCGCCCCCACGCGTCAGTTAGCGCGTTCAATTACATTCCCGCTTCGGGATCTCGTGTATGATAACTGTCAAGGTGGTTTTTATATACCCAATTGACTCCTGAAATCTGCTGTTTATTTTATCAATCTCATTAATTAAACTGTTCTATTGTCCTCTAGTCTCAGTAATTCTCGAGTCAGGCTCAAAGTAAAATAGAATGACGATGATATCCACCTATGTAACGAAAGATCACATTACGCCGACTTGGAACCTCAGTCATCTATGCTCGGTAATCGTGGAAAAGGCTGTATACTCACCGATATGTGCAATTCATAAAGCGCCATGTATTGGACTATGTTGTAGGATGTATAATGTAGATCGGTTACCACCTGCCTCGGTCCGTACATAGCTTAGGGCTTCCCCGCATTTTCCATTCTTCACATTCAAATATTGAACTTATCTGGTTCGCATGCATTCTGCATAACTATAAAAGACCATTGAGACACGACCGTAGCTCAGTTCCACCCACTTCTTCCTCTTTTCACAACCTACCATCGCCATTTCTCTACACTGACAATACAGCATGTCTCTCCAAACGCCACTATG
This sequence comes from Penicillium hordei, assembly GCF_028827395.1. NCBI lineage: Eukaryota > Fungi > Ascomycota > Eurotiomycetes > Eurotiales > Aspergillaceae > Penicillium > Penicillium hordei. The sequence goes on from NW_026623142.1 coordinate 7,431,571, forward strand.
CTCTCTCCTGAAGATCCAACACCCAGTGCTGCTAGCCGGTATGGCCCGCGCATCTGGTGCTCCACTTGCAGCCGCAGTATCTAATGCCGGCGGCCTGGGTACAATCGGCGGCCTGGGCTACACACCAGCACAACTATCAGAGATGCTCACAGAGCTCAAGTCACTCCTCCGAGACCCATCACTCCCCTTCGGTGTGGATCTCGCCCTTCCGCAAGTCGGAGGTTCAGCGCGCGCAACAAACCACGACTACACACACGGCCAGCTGGACGAGTTAATCGAGGTGACAATCTCGCATGGCGCCAAACTATTCGTCTCCGCCGTCGGCATCCCGCCAGCGAAGACCATCAAGCGACTCCACGAGGCCGGCATCCTGATTATGAATATGGTTGGCGCGCCAAAGCACGCCCATAAGGCGTTCAAAGCGGGTGTCGATATTGTCTGTGCGCAGGGCGGCGAGGGAGGCGGTCATACCGGCGAAGTGCCGTTCTCCGTTCTCGTACCTGCTATTGTGGATGTTGCACGAGAGTATAAGAGTCCGTTGACGGGCCAACCGGCGCTTGTTGTTGCAGCTGGTGGCATTAATGATGGCCGCAGTCTGGCGGCATCGTTGATGTTTGGTGCTGCGGGTGTTTGGGTGGGTACGCGGTTTGTGGCTTCCGAGGAGAGCGGTGCCAGTCGCTTGCATAAGGAGGCTGTTGTTGGGGCACAGTTTGGTGAGACCAAGCGCACGCTTGTTGTCTCTGGTCGGCCTTTGCGTATGCTGCCCAATGATTATATTAAGGAGTGGGAAGCGCGGCCTGCTGATATTGCCGCGCTAACTTCCAAGGGTATTGTGCCTATGATGGATGATTTGGAGAACGAGAAGGACGTCGATATGCCATTCCTTATGGGCGATGTCTCGGCCAGTATTAAGGAGATTAATCCAGCCGGGATAATTGTGAAGGAGATGGTTCAGCAGGCGGTGGAGGTGCTCAAAGTCGGAGGCTCATATATCAATTCCACGGGGCCGGCTAGTAAACTGTAGACATATGTTATCAACTGGTTCTGACGCTAAAATGCAATAATTTTTGGCTTATTTTTTTTCTTTTATTGATAATAGTATGACATCTACTCATACAAAGAAGATGAAAACCAATAGGTCTTGAAGAAACCAACAACGAAGATGGATTATGCCTTGGTAATCACCAAGGAATATCGAGAGACAGACAAAAATAGATGGCACAGAGCTTCTACGTTTTCGAATCCAACGCGAACTTTCGTATCTCTGTAGGTCGCAAGGCAAAATGAAGCTTTCGCCTCGGGAGACAAGTACAAAGTCGAAGACTGGGTCTTCATCGAGGGTAGCCAAAGTTGTTTCAATCAAATCGACATCAAATAAATTGGAATAATCTTAGAAAACCAAGCCATTGACTCCCGCAGCGTTGCCATTCGCTCGAGCCTCCAAAAGATTTGGGGGCGGGGTGGGACCGAAGACAGGCTTCTCTGAGGGTTGTTCAACCCGGCTAGGGGGTGGCTCGAGATCTTCCTCATCACTGATATCCTCCTCGTCATCTTCGTAGTCATCATCGTACTCGCTTTCAGTGCCTTCATCATCACCCTCTAAATGATCATCGCCTTCCGCTAGAGCAAGTCCTTCGCCTCGGCCCTGGGCTTGCATACGCCGGCAAAGGGCTTCTAGATGGTGGCACTTTCGTCGCCATCTTTCAAGTTCTTCATGGTTTCGGGTCCGTTCCTCTGCCATTTCCAGGATATTGCGGTTAGTTTGCTCGTGCTTCCGGTTGAGAGTATGGTTCTCCTTCTCCAGGCGCTTGGTTTTCTTGGACATTTCTTCCATCTCCTTGCGGAAGGTAAGGAAAAGATCGTTGCTGTTGTTCAATGTGTCCTCGACCTGGTGGTCTTCGTCAGCGACCGGGGAATGAGAGGGTTTGTGGGAACCCTTCTGTACCTGTTTGAACTTCTCCACATAGATGTTGAGTTGACTGCGTAATTCGGCCTCGGTATGAGAGAAAGTGGAAACCTGGGAGGTCAAAGCTCGGCTTCGGTTGGCTTCAACTTCACCAGCACGGCGCTGCTCCTCAAACTTGGAAGCGAGACTTTGGATCTCGGAGTCCTTGCCACGTAGGAGGCCCCTGTAATGCAGGTCACGCGTGTCGAACTGTTCACTGATGGTCTTAAGCTTGGCGCGGAGTCTAAACCTCTCCGATTAGCAAACCCAAAGCCCGAAGAAGAAAAGAGAATCGAAATCGTACGCTTCATCCAGATCAACATCCACCTTTTCGCTACGAGGGTTCCCCTTGGCAGCCATGACGTCTTGGATGTCATATAGGAGCGAGTCCAGACGTTCGTTCACAATCAAGCGCGCTTTCTTCTCTGTATCCTCCAGCTTCTTGTTCTCATCCTACCAAATCGTTTAGCTGGCAAGTCCTCCGCGGTGTTTGGCGCAATCGTCTCGAGGCGCATGCTGATGGACCCACCTTGACCTTCTTGTTCTCCTTTGTAAGTTCTCGACACAGTTTCTCCAGCTTGTCTTTCATTGTAACGGTCTTGTTGAGATCGGATTTGCCCTTGTCCTGGTCTTTTTGCAGTTGATCGGCACGCTTCTTGCTCTTGGAATAATCACGATCCAACTTCTTCATATCCGCCAACAGCTCGGTGTACTTCTTATGGACGGTTTCGAGTTTGGTCATAGGGGACTCAATGTTGCTCAAAAGCTGGTTGAGATCACGAGTTGCCTTCTTGACCTCGCGCTCTATATATCAAAATCCATGTTAGTGACCTTAAGTTCTAGACTAACCTCGTGGCCCAGCGGCACCAAGCAAAGAGGAAAAATGCCGCCGCAGAATACAAAGGGAGTCACGCACCAATTTCCGCCTCTTGGTCTTTCTCGCCGGCGGCATCTTGCTCCAGCTGGGAGATCTTGGCGGCCAAAAGCTTGGACGTCTCGTTTGGGTCGGCCGCTTTCTTCGCCTTGTTCTTCTTCGCCATGGAGGTGGACGACATTTCGAGGTTTTTTCGTGGGGTATTGTAGAAACCACGTATTTGGTGATTCGATTCACGGGGGGTTGGTACGAAGGCCGGAAGCCGAAAATTTGCGCCAAATAGGCGGGATACAGGGTATGATGTAGATGGATCAATCACACGGAGAAGAGATCCCAGAGGCAAGGCTCACGAGCGAGGTCACTGGCTCTGGGATGTGAGAATCGTTCGTTTGTCGTATCGTTCGGGAAAGAGCAAATGTTGGTCTTCGGAGCAGAACTTCGACGAGCGGGCGGCCAGTGAGGCTTACGCTAGCATAGATGATGTAAGCCTGGGCGGTGGACCCTCCAGGGCTGGACATTTTCGACTCCGGGGTTACGAGCTTGTTCTTTACGATTGTCAACTTACCATAATCATGTTGCGCTCATCGATGCGCCTCGGTACGGCGCGAGTGCCAAATTCTCACCCGCTTCTCAGTCGCTCATTAAAGTCAACGCAAACGATCCTTCCACGTAATACTTGGAGAGCTGCATCGACGGTGACCAACTTGGATAACTTCCCCAAGGTCGGCGAGAAGCTCCACGGGTTCACCCTACAGGAAAAGAAACATGTTCCTGAGCTTCATCTGACTGCAGTCTGGCTGAAACATGACCAGACCGATGCGGACTACATGCATGTCGCCAGAGATGATAAGAACAATGTGTTTGGAATCGGATTCAAAACAAACCCGCCGGATGCTACTGGTGTGCCTCATATTCTGGAGCATACCACACTATGTGGCAGCGAAAAGTGAGCAACATAATATTGAATACCTCTATATCTTTGCTGACCTCGTACTCCCTCAAGATTTCCTATCCGTGACCCGTTCTTTAAGATGCTTCCGCGCTCCCTCTCAAATTTTATGAATGCTTTCACAGCTTCCGACCACACTACATATCCATTTGCCACGACCAACCAACAGGATTTCCAAAATCTTCTTTCTGTTTATCTCGATGCGACCCTGCACCCTCTGCTCAAGGAATCGGATTTCCGACAAGAAGGATGGCGCTTGGGCCCCGAGGATCCGCGCGCTGGGGAGTCGGTTCCCGGACAAACCGAAAAACAGCTCTCATTGGAGGACATTGTGTTCAAGGGTGTTGTTTACAACGAGATGAAGGGCCAGATCTCTGATGCGAACTATCTCTACTATATCCGTTTCAAAGAGAGCATCTTCCCTTCACTGAACAACTCGGGTGGAGACCCGGAGTATATCACAGATCTCACTCATAAGCAACTGTCGGAGTTTTCGAAACGCAACTACCACCCCAGCAACTCTAAGATCCTTACATATGGTGACATGCCTCTGGCTGATCACCTGCAGCAGATCGGTGCCGTCTTGGATGGGTTCCAGAGAGGACAAGCGGATACTGATATCAAGCTGCCTCTGGATCTCACCAAGGGACCTCTCAACGTGACTGTTCCTGGCCCCGTCGATACATTTGCCAGCGAAGACAAGCAGCACAAGACATCCACGTCCTGGTACATGGGTGACACGACCGATATCGTGGAAACTTTCTCTGTAGGAATCGTTTCCTCGCTTCTCCTCGATGGCTATGGCTCACCCATGTACCGAGCCCTTGTTGAGAGTGGTCTTGGCTCTTCTTTCACACCAAACACGGGTCTTGACCCATCTGGCCGGACTCCCATCTTCTCGGTTGGACTAAACGGCGTGACTGAAGCGGAAGCCCCAAATATCAAAAATGTGATTCAAAACGTTTTCCGTGAATCCGTTTCTGCTGGGTTCAGTGAGGAGAAGGTTCGTGGATTCCTTCACCAGCTGGAGCTCTCTCTGCGTCACAAGACTGCAAACTTCGGAATTGGTGTAATGGAAAAGACGATTTCGACTTGGCTCAACGGCTCAAACCCTATGAAAGAGCTAGCTTGGAATGATGTCATCGACGAGTTCAAGAGCAGATACGCGAAACCTGGTTATCTCGAGTCTTTGGTAGAGAAATATCTCATTAATGACCAATGCATGACCTTTACTATGGTCGGTACTCCCAGTTTCAACAAGGAGTTGGACGAGAAGGAGGTGGTGCGAAAGGACAAGAAACTTGCTCAGCTTATCGAACAGCATGGATCGGTTGAAAAGGCTGTTACTAAGCTTGGAGAGGAAGAATTAGAACTCCTCAAGATCCAAGAGGATGCCCATAATGCCGACTTGAGTTGCCTCCCGTCGTTGAGAGTCAAGGACATCTCGCGAGAGAAGGAGCGCAAGCCTGTCCGAGAGTCCAAAGTCGAGGGCGCTGACGTCGTCTGGCGTGAAGCTCCCACTAATGGCTTGACCTACTTCCAGGCCTTAAATGACTTTGTCGACTTACCTGATGAACTCAGGTTGCTTATGCCCTTGTTTAACGACTGTGTTATGCGTCTGGGAACTGCCAACCGGTCGATGGAACAGTGGGAAGATTTGATCAAACTGAAGACCGGAGGAATCTCGACCTCGTCATTCCTTGTGTCGTCCCCAACGCAATTGGATCAGTTCAAGGAAGGTTTGCAGTTCTCTGGATTCGCCATCGACAAGAACATCCCCGAGATGCTGGAAATGCTCTCGGTTTTGGTTACAGAGACAGACTTCACGAGCGCCGCTGCGCCTGCGATGATTCAAGAACTCCTGCGGATGACCACTAATGGAGCTTTGGATGCCATTGCGGGAACTGGTCATCGATTCGCCGTTAATGCTGCAGCTGCAAGTCTTTCTCGGAGCCTCTGGATCCAAGAGCAGCAGTCTGGTCTTGAACAACTGCAAGCCACGGCTAACCTGCTCCGGGACGCAGAGTCCTCTCCCGAGCGTCTCCAGGAGCTGATCGAGAAGCTTCGCTTGATCCAATCCTTCGCCATCTCCTCGTCCAACCTTCGCGTCCGCATGGTGTGTGAAAAGGAGAGTGCCGGTAACAACGAATCTATTTTGCAAAAGTGGATTTCCGGACTGCCCCGAACACAGTCCCCAAGGGCCAATCTCACCACCACTTCCTTCAAGTCAGCGGACAAGGCCTTCTATGATATGCCGTACAAGGTCTATTACTCTGGCCAGGCTCGCCAAACTGTACCATTTGTTGATCCATCCAGCGCTCCTCTCAGCATCTTGTCTCAGCTTCTCACCCACAACTACCTTCACCCCGAGATCCGGGAGAAGGGAGGTGCCTACGGAGCAGGTGCTAGCAACGGGCCTATCAAGGGCCTTTTCACCTTTATGAGTTACCGGGACCCGAACCCTCTGAACTCTCTCAAGGTCTTCAAAAACAGTGGTGTCTTTGCTAGGGATCGTGCATGGTCTGAGCGTGAGATCGAAGAAGCTAAGCTTGGCATCTTCCAAGGTCTTGACGCTCCTATGAGTGTCGACGACGAAGGTGCCCGCTACTTCATGAGCGGCGTTACCCACGAAATGGACCAACGCTGGAGAGAACAGGTTTTGGATGTTACAGCCAAGGATGTTAACGCGGTCGCTGACAAGTTCCTGGTGAATGGGTCGCGACAAACGACTTGCGTTCTGGGTGAGAAGAAGGACTGGGCTGATTCGGAATGGGAGCCGCGCAAGCTTTCCATGGATGCCGCCGCATAAGCGATATCAATTAAGGATCGCCGTTTAGCAGTCGCTTCCTCTCTTCTTTGCACGCCTTCCTCTAACCTGGGTATGATCCCTGTGTAGGGAATTGCACCACGACTTCCCCTTCCCATGTATTTCTATCTACCTTCACCCCCTGCATCGCCTCATACCTTGTACATATATCCGTGGATATCCCATCTGTATACATCTCCATTCTTCTTCCTGTCTGTTTTTATGTGTCTTCCCCCGCCTTGACTCCCAACCGCGCTGAAGATATTCACGTGCTTCGGCACCGAGCTAATCACATCTACAACCAGTCACTACCTTTGGTTGCAAGATGTCGCATTCATTTCCATCGGGATGCTCGCGCAAGAACAAAGGGGATGTGAACCGCAAGGTACACTCCTCTTCTCCGTTTTTCAGACCCGTCCTGGACCTATAAGTCTACACAGGACGGACTAAAAACGAGGGAACATAAATATATGACCACATATATAGAATTTATAGAATTTGTAGAATTTGTAGAAATATCAAGAAATATCAAAGTCGATAAATCTTTTCACATGTTTTTGACGAGGAACAATAATTGGTCAAGCGCCAGAGTGGTAAAAGCGGAGAAACGGTAATTCCCCCCTGATAAGTCCCGATGTAACTGTGTCTGCTCACCCACTTCTCCAATTGTTTTGATCAATTATCCCAAGAGTTATGGAGAATTATCCTGAGTAGCCATGAAGAGATCGGGCGCCATGGTCGGCCCGAAGCCGACCAAGGCCTGTGGTGAGTCGGAGATGGCATTGGCATGGTGGAGAAGAGCTAACCAGTTGAAGTAAATTGCCGACGACTGAAGGTATAAAATAGTTACTTTCCAATATACCAGCAACTAGCGACTCACATCAATCAGATGAAATGCGAAGTATCCGGACCTCCACCATGTCGCCGTTGCCGTCACACTCGAGCAGCCTGTGTCTTCAAGCCCCGGGCCAACGTGAGCAAATAATCACAATGGAAAATATAACCCGGACACGCAGCTGACATCCTATCCAGGCATCTGCGATGCATGAATTAATGGAGATGCAGCAAGATCAAGCTTTTGGTTCTCCGCCAGTGACCCCGGATCACCAGTCGATTCTGAACCGGCTGGCCAGGATCGAGTCTGCGCTCGGCATCACCGAGGACTCCCAGGACCCCGAAGACGAAGTGAGTTTGTCTCATGGGGCAAGTCCCGATGAAGATACGGACGCTGTGCCACTACATGGTGTATGGACAGCGCTTGCGCATTTAAGAGTCATTACTCGTCCCCCTCCAGATCATAGTGTCTGGTCGCGATCCGCTGTTCAGCAGCTATGGAGCTCGTATGTACTGTTTAAATCAAGATATGACGGTCAATATCTGACAATGCCACAGCTTCTTGAAAAACCTCCCACTTCTTCACTTCCTAACAGACCATAGCGCGTTCGCTTCTCCGACCCCTGTTCTGCTCGCTTCTGTGCTTTACATATCCGCTCTGCATCACCCGTTCGGTGGGCTGGCATCGTTGGACTCGGGCTATTTTGCCGCTATGTACAGTGCTATCGCTGAGCTTGTGACTCCGTCTCTGCATCCAAGTTCCATGCATGTATTAGAGCAGAAGGGCGAAGAGCAAAATATCTCCCCACAAGCCAAAAGAGAGAAAGCATTCCATGACATCCTTGGGTTGATCATGGCTAGTTTGAGCTGCGAGGCTTACGTTGGTGCCACAGGCTCGTGGATTGCAATGGCATATCGTATCTGGCTTGATCATTGTCCAGCAGAGATGAATCCCACTACGAAAGACTGGCGTGCGTTGTTCTCCGGTCTTCAGGTAGGAACAGCTACCAAACTCCAAAACTTGAATACTTCATTTACATTTCGCTTTAGGTCATTGATATTGAACACGCCTCAATGCACATGTCCTATCCACTCCTCCCACGACATGCTGCAAATCCCACTATACAGCGGTTGGATAGTAGTCAAGGAAATGCCTTCCAGGGCCTTGCAGAAATGATGCACTTTGGATTGAGTCATTTTGTCGGGCGTGGACTGCCGAGCATATGGTCCTCTCTCAATGCGGATGACGCCGACAACGTGCCTACAGCTCGGTCACCGTTTACGGAAAGTGACTCGCAGGTCATCCGGCATTGGGCACGGAAACTTGATGATTGGCTAGTACGGTATAATGGCTCATCCCGTGAGTGTTCACGAGCCAGAATAAAATTCCCGGGGCTGACTATAATTAGAGCCCACTCCGTCTGATCGACAAGGTATTCTCATTTTGCTCCAGTATCACCTGCACAAACTATATGTGCTTTCGATCTATCATCCTGCTCGCGGATTTGATCTCAGCCCTGCGAACATTAGTTCTTTTGAGCGACATGAGTTGCTCGTTTCGGCTCGGGCAGTGTTGAGACTAAGACAAGATGATGCGAGCATATGGTCGAATTGGGACTTAGTTGTGAGTTCTGCCCTAGAGCCCGCAATACTCCTTTTTAACAAAATAGATGATCACATGGGCGGCCGTATTACTCCTTCAAGGTGTTGAAGATGGCATGACTCACCAAGATGGTAAGGCATATTTAACCCCCAAGCAGAATTATCAACCTCTTCTAATGTTCTCTTCCAGATTTACACCTCATCCAAGCGCATCTCCAAAGTCTAGAACGAAGAAACCAGTCCGCCGCAAGCATTCATACGGTTCTATTCCACAGGCTCGAGTCTAGCATGCAAGCCATGCATACTCCGCCAGACACAAGTGTGGCATTGGCATTCCCACTCCCAACCGCAGATGACTCATGGACTATATTTGACCAAGAGATAATGTCTCTCGCAAACCCGCCATGGCTATTCGATGAATCGACGCAGCTGCCCCAGATCCAAAAAGCCCCTACAGTGCATCAGTTGCAATCGGGACTCCCACCTTTCCAGTACGACACTACCGTTCTAGCATCTACATCACAACACTTCGTACCACATACACAGTAGGGCTGCACGGCGGCGAGTTGTAGGTGTTCAAGAAGATCCTCGGTGAACTATCATCAACCCTGAAGAGGACCTAGTGGTGCACGAAGAGCCACTCCTTGATGTAATCTAGAAACATGCTATATACACTTCAAATCACAGTTGATCAAAGGAACTACCTATAGCCTCCGAACACTAAATCTCAGCTTGAAAGTGTCCATCCCCTCATGGTAGTCTTTCATCATCTTATCCGCCCCAGCCCACTTCTCCATCCGAGTCTCAACCTCCCATTTTGTCCCCGTTTCACAACCAACCTGCTCCCAGAATTTCTTCCACGTCGCAGGGTCATGACGATAATGCTTCCCAGCGGCCTCCTTATCTTCTGGAGGCGGGGGGTTCACTAGACCAATCTGTCGCCCGATTAAAAGGGAGCCGGTTTTATCCTGGAGTAACCCGACAAGCCGCTTCGCAACTAGGAGCTGCTGGTTCCAGTTGAAAAGATGAAAGAAGGAAGCAGCGTTCACAATATCAATCTTGTGCGTGAGGTTCTTGACTAGATCGGAGTTGTCGTCGAATATGTCCGCTACAATAAACTGGGCTTCGAGGTGATCATGATCGTTGAAGAGATCGTATCCAATGTCGTAGAAGTCTTGGCGTAAGTCTGAAGCATAGAGATTTTCAGAGGGGACGCCGTCGAAGACCTGATTTGGCATGTTAGATTTGCATTCATTGCTCTGGACTCTGCGTAGGCTCCCTAGGGTCTTACTAGTTGACGCAGCTCTTGCCCGACTGCACATCCGACATCAAGCAGCTTCTGGCCGGACTTGAGTCTATCCAGGATTTCAGGGTAGAGCGGTGACTGTGGGATACTCAAATCCAGGAACCGGAATGACCCAATACAAGGGTACGGGAACTGAGAATATTTATTAGTATCTTTGATCAATGATAATCGATAGTCCCTTGGGGTGTGAATATTCCGTAGCCATCAATTGCGTCTGATGGGCATTACACACGTGAGCATTGCAAGCCACAGCGCCTCTACAACGGATTATCGGTAAGAAAGATATACTTACTACAGCAAATGCTCGATCTCTCTGGATCATCCCATCTTGGTTAGCATGGGCTATACCCCCATAGAATGGGAAATGACTCACTACTTTCTTCACATGGTCCACCACTTGTTCGGACGGAATTTTGCTGTACTTTTCTAGCAGAGACTTTGCTGGTTCAGGGACTTCGATCAATTCCGGCTCGTACCAGGCGAACTTGTGAGGATCGAAGCCGCCATCGAGGATGGATTTGAGATCGGACTCGGCTTTAGCCATGTTAGAGTAGATGGATGGGCCGAGGTTCGTTTAGAGCAATTAGTGCGAGTAGTTAGTCTTAGAGGGTTAAACGTGGTATGTCAAAACGGCGCGCCACTTGACGAATTGAAGAGATTTCTTGGTTCTTCAAAGCCTGGATAGCTAGTAAGATCATACCCTCTTACTCTATTGAATTTCGACAGCTTCGGGATCGAATTGGTGGCATAGTGGGGGTGGCCGGCTCGGTAGTTACTGCCTGAATCCAGCCGTATTATAGACCGCTTTTAGGCCTCTCTATGTAGTGTATTATAACCGGCATGGAATAACGAGGCGCATCAAAATGAAGCTTTTGTACTCCATACATATCCAGATATCTCCATCCTTTTCGGTCGTTGCAAGTCCAAAACAAAATGAAGCTTTTTATACCATGCAAATCCACGTATCTGAAGGTCCGCCGTACAGGTGGAAGTATATATTCGCCAAATATAGCTAGTTCGTGGTTAAAGTAATTTAATCCTTTCATCATTCATCATTAGCTCCTAGAAGTGGGCTATTCCTCTGTCATCCTGGAATAAATTATACAGTCCAAGTCATAATTAAGAGCAACTGCCGTACTATATACTAACTACTATTTCTACTCGGGTGCGATTAACACTAGTATATCCCGCAACATGCCTCCGGAGTTCTTAGAGGATGTTATAACTAATTCTTAAATCCTAAAGCTCTTAAAGTCTTCCGAGTGGGGACATGAGTCGAGAGTGAACAACCATCCGTAAGTGTCGGTAATACCTAGGACTAATTCCATATGTATATATTCTGCCATTGTTTATCCTTTCAAAGTTTGCAGCTGTTAGGAGAGAGGCCTACGGAGACGTCTAGGTGTATGGTGGAACGTGAGAAGATGGCTGAATAATGTAAGAACCTAAGTACTAGACTATGGAAGTTTGATAGTAGTACTATCTATCCATAACTGTACCTTTATGAGTGCGATCAAAGTGCTTATGGAATGTTCAGAATGAAAAGTAACAAGTGCCTTTTAGAAAATCATCCGCGTAAAATTAAAACATATATCAGTATAGAGATATTCTATCCTTTGCAAAAGCTGGATAATGATAAGATCAAAAAGGTTGCATAGTATACATCCTAGCACCTGCAATTCTCTAATCTCAACTCGCAGCTTTATCATGAGCCTGATTTCCGTAAACATTCCCTATCTCATTCTGTGTCACTGTCTGCAAGGGGGCATTTAGATCTCTTCTTTCTATCTGTATCACATAAAGTAGCTAATTGGTGGTGATACGAGATCAAGCTCTGCTCAGGTTGCGACGAAGTTATCTTTATTATTGACCTTACATGACTGCATCGGCCATACCTCTACAGATGTGGATGTTTGTGATAATGATGGTATTGTCGGCCAATGTTTATATATACAATGGCTAGCTGGCTATATACAATGAGGGCCAGCACTCCCTCCTAATTATAAACTCGCACCCACCCAACCCGTTTGTATCATAATTATAGTAACTTAGTTGCCGTTGCCGCCCCCGCCCCCATGGGCCTCACCACTGGCCTCACTACCGTCCCCCAAACTGGCCCCACCACCGGCTGGGTCAGCCGCCCCCCCCCCCCCCCCCCACTGGCCCCCCCGCTGGCCGCTGGCCGCCCGCATTGTCATTCATTAAGGCGCGGCTATACCAAAGAATCAACAGTCAGTATGTGGTTGGCATAGATCCTGCCAAGTGACATACCGTTCAATGTAGAATTTTGCCCACCAAAAAAAGACAATCCTACCTGCTTTACAAGCAGGCACAGGAGGACAACGCCACTCGCTTCCAGGGCAAGCAACGGGCCTTTCTCACTGGCGACGTGGAGGAGCTCCACGAGGACGGAGTCATCCTTGCCGTGGGGATGGATGGGCACTGGGACTGAAAAAAACGGGTCAGAAAGAGCCCAAAAAAGAGGCTTGAAAAGAGGCTTGAAAAGCGGCCTGGAAGGAGGCCTGGAAAGATGCCTGAACAGAGGCCTGAAGAGAGTTCAAACATACAGGCATAGGAAACGGACTCCAAAAACAGTAAAAAAATGATTAAAACAGTCATTTTGACGATATGTAATTATGCCAGAAAATGATGAAAAACGTGAAGTTCTTAAGTGGGCTACGAGATTGCTTTGTATACTACGGGGGAAGCAATGGCTTGTAGGGAAGGTATGAGCCTACGATATGATATAAGAGCTTAATCGGGTAGGCGCATTCACAATTTAAGGTAGAGTATAGTCGGCAAGGATGTAGCAATATCCATAGATCGAAGCCAGTCAGCGAGTCTTATCCCTCTCTTTATATAGGCCTATCTTTTGCAATCTGCCTATAGCTTGGTGGTGCATCAATCATATCAAACGGGTTCTCGTAGCTATCACCAACAAGCGCCCATAGTGCGACTCGTGTGATCCGGTGCCTAGCAAGTTTGCTTATTTCTTCGCGATATAGTTCTTTTAGTAATCTCTTATCTTCTTTAGAGACGTCAAAGCCTCGAGCTCTACAACAGCATCCACATTCAAAGGTACAATGTCCAACTCCAAGACCACGTATAGGATCAATCTTACGATTAAGACAACACCCACACCCACGAGCACAGCATCCATGTCGGCTAGCACAATCTTCAACAAGCACGCGGTGCATATACCATTTAGGATAGGACCGCCATAGCTCAAACGCTCTTAGCTGATGCCCATCTGCTAGATAGGAATGATAACACCACCACTTTTGCTCCAAGAACCAGTTGTCCAGAAACAAACGGAAGTTTCCTGTAAACTTATCAAACATGAAGATATATATACGAGGCCTCTGGTATAAGTTCTAGAATATTTCATTTTCTTTTCTTTTCTTTCCACCTTTCATATATCAAACATGCTCGCCCCTAGACATATATAATTTCACTATCCAAGCACAGACATCGTGCTTTCAGTATAGAGAGTCAACAGGGCTATATATAGTGTAGCGTCCAAATGATTCTTTGATAATGTTAGTTGCAATTAAGCAAATTCACGACCCATAATCCATCGACGCCTGAACTAACCCGCTATATCGATAGGACATATGGTTTCGAAAGATCGGTCTTCGAACCAGACATGAAACGGTTCTACTGGATATGGCGCACCGAATTCGCGCAGTGGACGAGGAATTCTACAACGAATATTTAAACATCATTTTAACTGGATGGGATGCGTAGTGCAGAACGCCATATCATATCCACCGACGAGCTCCTTGTTCACATCGAAGTTAAACACATCGAAGTGAAAGGCAAAGTTATTGCTTCTCATGTCTTCTACAAGAAGTGTGTTAGAATTCCATAGCCCGCTCTCGAACTGAGACTAACATAAACTGGTTAGCTCCCATACCGCGCACACCTCGACACGCCCTTCTGGTTCTAATAGTGATTCCGACTCTCCAGAATCTCAAATACAGGCTAGATCCCTTCGGGTATCTGGTTTCTACGGGTAGCACTAGTCATTAGCTTCTACAACAAACTCATTTCTACTCAAGCAACTATGCACCTAGATGTCTCCGTTTCAAACCTCCCTTCTAGCAGTAATCGTAGCTTGACTTCCGATCCAGCGGCCCTGCGTCTCAGTTTACATACTATCACACTCGGACACTTTTCTCTTTGTCTATGTAGTCATGGACGGTCAATACTATTGTATGGGTGAGCTACATCTTGAGATTACTACGTAAATACATTCAAACAGTTGGATGTATATTTAATGGATAATACCGGTATCTAACAATGGTGTGAATACATAGTGGAAAAAAGTAAAATTGTCTCAAAGACTTTCATTCTACTTACTAGTTACCCGTGGACATCACCTGTTCGGTCGTCAACCACAATACTTCATATCTAGTAGCATCAGAAGTAAATCTCAGTATCCAGAGCCATGTCTGACAATGGAAACGTCAGTGAACTATGATTACCTGTCTCCATCCCCTCCCCATCTAATACTATTCCTATATTCCAGTACACTTGCGTTCCGGTCATCAAATGGCTGATCAGAAACATCCGCAACGACGGCGTCGAAGGAGATGGAATCGCCACCTGGAACGCCATCCTGAATCTGCGATTCCCATCTACACAAGGCTTCTGCATTCGCCCGTATATCCACTGCGCTGTACGTGGAAATCTAGGCTGGGTCGAGCTTCAACTTTCCCATTTGAAAGACGGCCGCCAAGATCCAGTTCTTGTTCTGTACTATCAGCGCGTTGATAGGCAGAATGATAACCAGTGGGAAGATGGACAGAGAGAACTGGAGCTGTATCTTGCGTTTCGGTACCGTCACTTCACAGAAGATGCGGCTCCTATCTATGGCATCCTTGCGATTGGTGCCAAGTTGAAGGTCTTCGAGTACGATACTCCCTCCCGCAGTATCGAGCGATTTGTTCCGCCTTGGGATTTGGACCGTCATGATGAGCAGGTTTGGAATATGCTCAGGAAAATCAACAGGGACCATACCGGTAGTGGTGGCTATGAAAAGACAGGTGTGAAGGCTGAGTCGGGTGGGCATGGGTATGAAAGGCTGGAGATTTTCTGTTGAGGGAGACTCACGGGGTTTCATGCAGCAAGTCAAAGACTCTAGATTAGCTCTCGCTTGAGAAAGGATATGAGATTCTCGAAATGGGGAGGTATGGACAGCATGATGATGCTGCGTTGATGGGGGATGGGGACTGTGCAGCAGAAAATGAGCGCGATGCTGAATTCAGTATTCCAAAATCGATTAAGGTTTACCATAGTTTTCTTATCTTTTCAATTTGAAACGCTCAAGAAGTTCTGGCACCGTTGAGACTCTTGAATTCATGGGGTATAGTGTAACAAAGTCGCTCATAATATCATACAAAATAGGTGATTAATGGGAAAGGTCCATAATAGCCACCCAAAGCAAATTACAGCAATGCGTGGAGGCTCATTAATACGATCAATCGAGAGAAATCGTGTTTTCACCAAGCTCATGAGGAGACATATCCCTCGGCGAGGTTTTCGATAAGCCCGGAGAATCCACGGCCAAGGATGAAGGCGACATAGATAAGCGTGGGAACGGCTCGGTTAGGTTGTCGGACAACCGGCGGCTTGATGACTCGCTGAAGGTCCGTTTCGGGGTATTAAATTGATCTTGAGATCGGATACTTGGACTGGTGGATGTTGCGGCAGGCTAAACAAGTAATCTGGTTAGTTTCTTCATCGAGGCCGGAAGGTGAAAAATCTCATACTTTATCACCACCAACCGGATCAAGGCCTCGACTCAACGCCAACTCGTGTGCAGCAAGCCGGCGTCTCGCAATATCCGCTTCTTCTTCCAATGCGGCGCGCTGCTCTTCTGTCTTCAAGTCTGCCATTGACGGTGTGTCAATAATTTGAGCAATGGCGGCGTCATTGTAACTAGGCGATCGCTTTGGGGAGCGTTTCTTCTTCCGTTTTGCCTTTTTGGAGGACGCGGCGCCTAGACTGGACGCCGCCGCAGACTCTATAATTTCAGACTTCGCCCCGGACTGATCATCTGATTCCAAGCCTGTTCCCCGGCGCCCGAAAGCAAGCGCGAACTCATCATCAAGGGGCACTGCATCTTCCTCCTCATCACTAGGGAATAGATCCCCGCGCGAGCTAAGGGAGTTGTCCGTTCCGCGGGAAGATTGGGTGGCACTGCGATTCCTCCCATTAGGGGTCGGCGACAAGTGACCTCGATCATCATCGTCATCGCCCATAGCTTCCATTAGCGGCTCGTCTTCGTGCGCATAGCGCCGGGCGCCGGGGTGTTCTTGGAGATCAGCAGCCGAAGGCCGATACTTGACTCCCCTTGCACCGAATCTCCACGGAAAGCGTTCGAGAAAGCCAAGGAGAGAAGAACTGGGAATCACAGTTGGGTCGTCCCGGTTGTCCGGAATGTGCACGGTGCTCCTTCGCCGAGTGTTGCGTGTCCCGTAGCTCATCCTCCTGGGCCGACGCGGCTGGTCAGCAGCTCCGCGCGCCAGCCCGCTGCCAGCAAGGAGGCGGTCGAGTTCGCCAGTACCCCATCCGATTAAGCTATCATCATCTTCTTCATTGGCCCAGTCGTCGTAGAAATCAAAGTTGGCTTCGGTTTGGCCGCGTCGTCGCCGCCTTAGGTGGTCTTCTCGGCTCGGGAGGCAAGGTGCTGTACATACAGCCACACAGTTTCCAATGGATTCAAAACACGGGGATATGTAGTTGTGAGAGAAAGTATAAAGCCCCTCTTGGGCGGTTTCGTTGGCGGTCTCAAGGTTATGGGAGATCTGATTGATCCGTTGTCGGATGCGGGGGTCGCGCGGTCGCATCATCTTGAGCAACGGTGTAGATCAATAGACACTGCTAATGATAGATCTTGTGTGATTCGCTCCACCCGTCGCCGGCGACATTGGAAATGTTATGGAGGTAAGCAGGGGCAAGTGAAGTAGCAAGACGACCTCGGGGATCCCGACGATGTCATTCCTTGCTGAGTCAGCGCGGATAATCTTGGGGGAAATTTAGGTTGATGAAGATGCGATGAGGGAGACGCATTGAGGGGATTTAGAGAAAGTATTTTCTCTGTCTCCAAGATGGTTTACTATGTTCGATTCCTTAAAACCCCCAGGATTCAGCAACAGAAAGGGTCCATCTATCTCTCCGCTCTTATCTGCATCACAACTGATCTGGGAGACTCTTTTCTCGCTGAAGATATTGATTTGATGCTGATAGCTGAGAAATCCTCTGGGGCTACGTTTCAGAAAGAGACAAAATGGAATGCCAGTAACCGCGAACTCGCTATTACCCTGGGTCCTCTCCCATCCAATATGGCCCAGCAGTCTATGGTGTTGACGGTTAAAGTGCCGCACCCACCAGGATACTCTACACCCAAATATCCCCCCATACCATTAGTGGTTGCTGCAACAAGTGCCCCATTTGGGCCTCAATCGGTGCCAGCAGAAAAACTGGTTCAACGGCACATTCAATACAACGGCCGCGAATCACTACCCATAAAAATCTGGGAAGAGACAGGAAATAGCATTGCTCGGCACGTATGGTAAGCCATTGTTCTAGTTACCTTTTGTTTTCCCCCTCGACATGCTAAACGGGGATATTCTCAGGGATGCGGGCCTTGCAACAGTTACATATCTTCACATGATCTGTGAAAATATCAAGAAGAAAAACAAAGGCACTGAACCTAAAATACCAGCTTTGAAACGGGTCTTATCCAACGTCCGCAACGCACCTCTTCAGGTAGTTGAACTAGGGGCAGGATGTGGGATAGCGGGAATTGCATTGGCATCAATGCTTCCCAACTGTTCGGTCTTACTGACGGACCTCCCTGAGGTTGAGGATATAATAACACGCAATATTAATGCTGCCCAACTCGCAACCATGTCCAGTCTTCAGTATCAAAACCTTGACTGGGACAACCCACCAGATGAGCTCTGCCCCCGGCCCATTGAGCTCATTCTTGTCTCTGATTGTACGTACAATGCAGACAGTCTGCCAGCGCTAGTCTCTACGCTCGACCGATTGGTTCGGACATCTCCAGAGGCAATAATCTTGGTGGCTTTGAAGAGACGGCATGACAGTGAAACGGCGTTTTTCGACTTGATGCAGTCGGCAGGATTTACGGCGGTGCAGGACAGCGTTGAGATCCCCTCGCAACACGATGAGGTGGATGAGATTGAATTTTACTGCTACAGCCGACCAACTGGGGAATGATAGCATGGAACATTGGACCCGGGGATAAAATGAACAGTTACAAGGACAGTCCTCTTGGTCGAAAGAAAACATAAAACCTTACAGCTAACAATACAATAATGACATCTAAGCTTGGAAAACAAGCAAAAATCTGGTTTGTCTACAATCGCCGTGTACGAAGTGTCTCGTAGATGCTCCAATCCCGACAATGCGGTTTTTGCCCTGGAGATTAATCCTATAATTCATCCAATTCATGATATACAATCTGCATTTGACGGTTGAAATGTTCTATACTCCAAACGGCGGACCTTTGAATTACTACATGCTACTCTTAATGTGACGATCTAGGCCGGATCCGACTCGAAAAGGTACGCGTGCGCCGCGTTGGTGTGTCCATGATAAGTGCCATCGGGGTGATGGAAGAAGCCTTGGGCGCTGAAGCGGTCGCCGATAGGGCGCCGCAAGGCATTTTTCTGGGGCGACGCAAGTAGGTCCCAGAGCTTAGACGGCGACGTGGCCGGGCCGGCAAAGCGGCGGGCAGTGCCGATGATGGTGATAGGCTCGGGTTTGGACCTGACAGTTTTTTTTGTTCCAGAGCTTCCAGGAGTTTGATCTGGACTTCCCATCTTGCCCATGCCGGGCATTATATTTCATTATATCTCATTATATCTCTTCCATTTTGACGACCTCTTAGTATATCGCAGCCACCTTCTGTACTTGGCCCACAAATGCGATGCATACTTAGTGACTTGTTTAGACCGACATTGAGGGTGGAGTTTACATGTATTAACTACCTAGTGGCTACATGTACCCCCTTCTCTGTATTAGCGTATTTTGATATGCGGCCGGATTTTCTGCTAGTAATAAACACGTAAGCTTCATATCAGATAGTTACATTGAATTGTGAGGGTCTTTAGGGGCGAATGGAATAACTGAGGGGAATATTAAACAGAAATAGGATCGAATACTAAGTCCGAATACATAGGAGAAACTAGGTATTATACCCGGAAAATCATATGATAATAGGTACTAGACATACCATACAAAAGTGTATATACAGTTAGTCTCGATGTCCGCACAGATTGTGAAATAGCGGGTTTTGTCATTTTAGAGCAACCTCAGTCATCCATACCATACATTGTTCGTGCACCAGCTTTGTGTCATATCATAATAATTCTGGTGGTATTACACTGCGTATAAAACCAGAGATAACTAAAGATAGTATTTACAACATAATCCCCACAAACAACACAATCAGGCCCCGCCCAGGAATCATCCGCGACGTGCTAAACCTCTCTAGCAAGAAACCGCGTTGTTATATCAGTAGTTTCATTGGCTGCCGTCTTAACTGTACTTTTGCTAAAACCCCGCCCTTGCCGTCCCTTGATACAGCCCTGTCTAAGTGCGAGTAAATACGATTAGGTGTCGGACTGGGATATGCCCCGCCCCTTCCCCCCCCCTCTGGGCCCTATACAGGAACCGAGGTTTTTGTTAAGGTCTAGTGGTAAAATAGGCTGTATTTTTCCCACATTAGGAGCTAACGCATGATGTTTCGCCTGATAGAGGAGCTGCTAGAGTCAACGGCAGCTCGCCTTTTAAAGGGTCTAAATCAGGGGCTTAACTCGTCGGGTCGTACTTATCCAGCCCGGTGACCCTTCGGAACTTGGAGAACCAGCAGCCCGCCTAAACTGCTTGCTCCCTCGGGGTCGTGCCTAAAGCCATGCCGTACATGTCGATAGAAGCCGCCGTAGCTGCGGCGGTTGCGGCGTACCTAATTTCAAGTTTCATCTACAATATCGCCTTTCACCCGCTTCGTTCCTTCCCCGGCCCGTTGCTGTGGCGAGCCACCCGGCTCACCAAGTGCTACCACTTTCTCCGAGGCGATATGCCCTTCGCCGTGCGCGACCTCCACATACGCTACGGGCCGGTGGTGCGCATATCCCCCGAGGAGTTGGCCTTCGCCGACGCGCAGGCCTTCAAGGATATTTATAACCAAAAGATGGTCAAGTGGAAGGGCATGTATGGGTTCAAACCCGAACACATCCAGGACATCGCCGGCGTATCCGAGACGCGCCATCATGCTTTTATGCGCCGCCACCTCGCCGCGGGCTTCAGTGAGACGGCCCTGCGTAACCAAGAGAGCATCCTCGTCGACCATGTCGACTTGTTGATCCACCAGCTACGCGAGCGCAGCGCCGGCGGGCGGGTACCGCAAGACATGCGCAACTGGTTCAACTGGCTCACCTTTGACATCACGGGCACGCTGGTCTTCGGCGCCGAATTCGGTGGTCTCCGCCATGCCAAGTCGGCTGAGTGGGTGGCGATGATGACGGACAACGTCCGCGTCTTGATGTGGATGAGTGCCCTGCTCGGCTTCGTCGGTACAACCCTGCGCCGCGTGCTCGTCTGGATCCTTATGAGCGGCATTATCCCTTCTGTCGCAGCCCACGAGCAGAGGACGAAGAACATGCTGCGTGAGCGGATGGACCGTAAGGGTACCTACGATGACCGCGACTATATCATCGATGGCTTAATCAACATTAACGACCCAAGGGTCGAGTCTAATGCCGTGGTGCTTATCATGGCAGGCTCGGAGACGACGTCGACAGCCCTTACCGCCACGCTATTTGCGCTACTTCAGGCGCCTGAAAAGATGGCACGCATAACGAAGGAAGTGCGCTCGACGTTTAGCCGCGATGAAGACATCACCATGGCTTCCACTCTGGACAAGCTGCCGTATCTTATGGCTTGCTTAAGCGAGGGCCTGCGGTGGTACCCCCCTTCGGTGTCCGGCTTGGCTCGAGTAGTCCCAAAGGGCGGTGCTAAGATTTGTGGCCACTATGTTCCCGAAGATACTATTGTCGCCGCATGGACCTGGTCCGTGACACGAGATACGCGGTATTTTACCGACGCGTACAGGTTTCATCCCGAGCGGTGGCTCCTAGGGGAGGACGAGCGCTTCGCCAACGATGAGCTAGATGCGTCGCCGCCCTTCAGCATTGGGTCCAGGAGCTGTATTGGTAAAAAGTAAGTGGATGCCTTATTGTCTGTCTGCACCGAAACCTTGTCTGTTGACTAACATTTGCTGATGCAATAGCCTCGCCATGGCCGAATTGCGCCTTACACTGGCCCGCCTGGTTTATAACTTCGATTTATCATTGGCCTCGCCGTTCAAGGGTGACTGGTTTAAGGGCCAAAAAGCATATCTTGTCTGGGACAAGCCGTCCGTGATGGTGACCTTGACCCCAACGGGCGAGTCCTGATCTGGCTGGCCTGGTCCCCGGCAGTTGAGTCGTGTTGTTCATTCGCCGCTCTTCTTCCAGGATATTTTATTTTCCAGGTCACAGAGGCATTGTAAGCCAGATTAGCCTATGGCCGACCGAGAACTAAGCCTACCTCGCCATTTTCCCAAATAGGTGGCCGCTCGATGTTAAGAGGAGTAGGGTTTGAGCATGATAGGGACATGAACAGGATCCTGTGCGAAGTAACAAGCGTTAGTATCACAAATAAAATAAAGTTTATGTCTGAGAGATTTCGACACAAGATAATAGAGGAATCTCCTGAATTGAGGCTGTGATGCTGTGAAATAATCAAGTGATAATGTGATAGTATTTGAAGGGAGAAGGGTTCCACCATAGCTTGCCGTACATTTGGATATTGCTGAGGCAGCCGTTTCTTGCACCATCGGCTCCCCGTTGTTTTCTGGAAAATCCTTCCGTAGTGGGTCCTTTCCGTAATGGGGCTGAAGTGGCCGCTTGATCAATCCGTCGGGTGGGTCAGGTTGGAACAGCCAATCATGGGGGTTGCAAAAAAAGAGGACCTTAAATTGAATACGGGTATACATCGGATCAATAAGCACAGCGTTGTACGTCGGGCTTGTAGGTACACATTCCCTAAAATAAATGAGAATCGCAATCGAATTCACGATATACCCCGGTGAACATTCAAAAGGGGCCATAAAAAAAAGAAATAGACCCATCTTTTAAGTCCAGCCTCACTAACACGTCCAATCAAATAGGAAAGGGATGGAGGTCTGCAGGCACTACGGGTAGTATAGCGGTTCACCTGGATCTAAGGAACTAGCATCGTTAGCGGCTGTACCTGCATCAGCCCTCATAATGAAAACAGCGGTTGACCCCGCCTGCTAAACCGAAGATTGGCCGATCAAGCGGATCATCGCCTCCAATTCGGCATACGCCATGTGTGGGATTAAATGGGACCTAACTCGTTAGGGTTGAGATAGTCAGAGCAGGGGCCGTGAGTACTGCTCTAGAAACCCTAGTCGGAGCAGCATTAATACAAAAAAGCACGAGTACACTTTACAATTCAAGATTGATCAGACTTTCCAGCATTTGGAAATACATATACAGCGCTAAATTAAAGCGGAAAAGGTTGTCCTTTCACCCATTGGCCAGTGCCCTGCACCCCCCTTGTTGCCTCGATATGTGCTTTCTATTCGACCAGTCACGTATCGACCTGATAGTTTGCCATATATCGACAGCATGCTCTAGATCCTATGCAAATCACATGTGTACTCGAACACATTTTCTTCTCATAGTAAAGTGTAGAGCAACTCGCCACTGTTGCTCCTTCCATTCAGTTCCCCAGACAATTGCAATTTTAGAACCTCTACCCCCCGAAGGGGGCGATCAGACACTCCACAATGCACAAGAGGAGATTCAACCTCCCATAGCCTCCGAAGGAACATCCCAGTATATCACGGGTCTCAAGCTTGGCCAGTTGTTGCTACAGTTACTTTAGTAACATTTCTAATCCTTCTTTATATGTCTATTATTGTCAGGGGTTTGAAATACATTTTCCTTACCTTCCTCACGGCTTTTGAATTGGGTTCGGCGCTATATGATGCTGCAAGTTCATCTAAGAGGTTGATTGTCGGATGAGCCGTTGCAGGGATGGGGGGCCCAGGTCTTGTCATTGGAACTTTAGCAATCATTGTGGCGGCCGCTCCTAAGCATCAGCAAACAGGTAAGTACATACCAGCTAGACCAACCTTCTAATTACTATCTATACGCTAACATAGTACTTCCTTTTGATCGGAGTCACGATGGGTCGTAAGTAACTGAGATAGGTACACTCTTCGCCAACTAGTCGCCATCTAACGTTTTACATCGGTCAGTCAGCTTGGTATCATGTGTGGACCCTTGCTCGGGGGTGTATTTACCCAACACGCGAGTTGGAGATGGTGTATGCTGTCCTTTGCTTTTCCACCCACAAGTCCCTTAAGCTTATTATTGTACTAGGGTTCTATGTGAATCTCCCTATCGGGGCAGTCACTGCCTTCATCATCATCATTCATATATCAAATCTAAATTCATCTCTCACCGATGGAACATTCGTCGAGAAGCCAATGGGCAAGATATGGGGCTTTTTAAGAAATCCAGACCTTGTAGGCTTCATGATATTCGCTGGAGTTGCATTGATTGTGTTCGTGTTATGGGAGCGTACTGTTGGCGATGTAATCGCTATGATTCCTGGTTCGATCGCTAGCATCAGAAAAGTTTGGTGCTCTTGTTTCTTTATGGGGTTATTTTCCGGATCTCTGCTCATCTTCTACTATCTACCCATTTATTTCCAGGCCGTGAAGAATGCTTCACCTTCTTTTTATAGGTGGGCCGACGCGAGTTGTAAACTGGAAGGGATATGTTGGAATCGTACTGTACGCTGACTGCTATGGGGTCGAGGATATAAAACAAATATCTATCCCAGTATGACAAGAAAGACATAGCCACTTGGCGGGCATCTTATTGGCATAATATTTCATATCCTTGGTGTGTATATTCCTAAGGCATCTTTCCATATATCCTTTCAGTGTTCTTTCTTCTGGAACTGTGAAACAACGGACCCACAAAAAGGATAATGGTGGATTAGTTCCGCCTTTTTAAAGTGCGTAGAACCAGTTGCGAGGTAGCAAAATTCAGCAGGTGGATAAGTAGTTATGTTGATGTCAAACCGAAGTCACGGAAGAAATGCCCGAAGCATAAATTGTTAGGAGCCTTAACGGGTTGGAAATAGCTCTTCTTCTGATGCCTACATATGGGATAATCTACTTTTGTAGTCGACTGAATGCGGAACTCTGCCCGGTGAGGGTTGGATAAAGTTTATGAAGCCTCTAGTCGTTGGTGAGCCATGGGCAGCTTTTCTTTTTACCTCAACAGGATCAATATACTTATGGAGTAGGTTCATCACTAGAGTTACATTGGAAGTCACTAAATTATGTGATAATGAGAAGCGTTCTGCATTTTCTAAACGATCACATCCTACAGGCTTCATTATCCCATCACTCAATGGCATAATTTTCGAAGGCAATCTACCTCTTCGGCCACAAGAACCAAGTTTGTGCCCAACCAAGCATGGCTAGCTAAGCTGGACAGGAAAGCGAATTTCCCCGTGATTGAACTAGGGTTCAGCTGGATGTTGAAGCGACTTAGGCCAATTGGAAATGGAAACAACTATGGATGATCATTTCCTGGTCTGTGCACGGAAGTGGAATCAACAGTGCGTCATTATGGGTTCTCGCCCAAGGGCCCATTTTACTCAAACAGCTTGATCCCAGTCCTGGCCCAGTCCTGGCTCAGTGGTGACAGGGTATCTTTAGAGTATATTTCTCGGCATTGTGCATTAGAACACCTGCAAGTATATTACATACATGTATGTCGGTGTACTAAAATTTAAACCTTCCGGTAGTACAGAGTATAGGGTACCAATAATACGGCCACGTATGTATCTGGATGTACGGAGTACCCGAACTCTTCAAATGTTCAAATGCTCATCAAACAGGGATATACTCCCGGGAAGTTCAAGGGCAAATCACAGATTACACACACACCGCTACCATTGAATCCAGCAATTCCGATAGCTGGGGGTTGACTCCTGCATCATGCAGTCACACCTAGGATAGGAAGAGCTATAGCAGAGGAAAATAATAATGGATGCCTAAAGGCCCGAAATAATCGCGCATGATTGTCCGAAAGAGTAATAGAACGAAAGAGATCGAGAAGAGAGGACGATAACTAGAGAACCCTTTTTCCGGGCTGAGTCAGCACCGCTTTTTTTCCCCCCACGAAGCTCTCCGTCATCTCTTCAAGGCTCTGCAGGACTCTTTTGCAACATCCTTTCTATTTGGGCTCTACAGCTATTATTTAGGTGAGTCTTTTATTTGCAAGTTAACTTGATTTGGATGTCCGTGTGTGACCCCGTGCGGCGTTTTATTTCCCCCAATGGTCGTGTGCCCTAAGCCTCGCTCACTGGCCCCCCCCCCCAAAAAAGAAAAATTTCTCAAATCCAAAAAAATCTCTCCCTTCCTTCTCATCCGTCCTTTTTTCTCTCTCATAGTTATCATAGCACCTGGAACATACCAGGCTTGCTAACCACTCGTCTGCTCTTAGATCTCTTTGGTCCTTTAGGTCCACTCCTCAGACCCTGCCTTTGGAATCCCCAAAGGCGATTTGGTCACCACGGCTCCAGTAGCCTCCCTTCTGGTTCTTAGCCAAATTGTCTCCACTCAACGTCTCCGCGACACTCTTAACAACATTCCACCTCCTGGTCCTCTCTGAACTCTCGTCCGGTGCGCCTTTTTTCGTCCCGTTGACGACCCCGGAGATTATTCCCTCGTTCTCTGAGCTGCCGCATAGGACTTCTTTCAAGGTTCTTCCTCTTCAGGGGGAAGGGTCTCGGAGGCTTGGTCCAGTCAACTACGGTTGTGACACTTTTCGTCCTCCCTAACGCGCAGTCGCCTGCCGGTTTTAAAAACCTCTTATTATCTCTCTGTTTTCTATTCAAATTGTGCTGAGTCGCAGCGGCATGGTTATGGCACCGACTGCGTGTGTATCGACTGCTGAAGTATGCACCTTCAAAAAAGACTATACCAATAGTCTGGACCATCTCGGTCTCGTGAGCAGTCATGGCGGGGACAACAATTTGTTGCAATCATCGTTGACTGCCAAGGAACTTGTTTTGGATGTGCTGAAGAAGCGGGCGGCGGAAGTGGATGTGGACCACTGTGGTCCTGGTGAAGAGGATGCCTTTTACGTGGCGGATATGGGTGAAGTGTACCGCCAGCATATGCGCTGGAAGATGAATTTGGGCCGTGTGAAGCCCTTCTATGGTAGGCATCTCTCTGCCACTGGGTCGCCCCCTCTGGAGCCCTGCTAACGAACAATCAACAGCTGTCAAGTGTAACCCGGACCCGGAAGTCCTCCGGCTCATGGCCCAGCTTGGAAACGGTTTCGACTGTGCCTCCAAGTCTGAGATCGATATGGCCCTTCAGACGGGCATTGATCCTAGCCGCATTATCTATGCTCAGCCTTGCAAGACCAAGTCTTACTTGCGCTATGCCGCCGAGGTCGGCGTCAAGCAGATGACCTTCGACAATGCCGACGAGCTGTACAAGATCAAGGCTACCTTCCCTGAGGCGGAGCTTTACCTTCGCATCTTGACCGATGATTCGACCAGCCTGTGCCGGCTCAGCATGAAGTTCGGTGCTTCCATGGACCAGGCTCGTTCCTTGCTTGAATTGGCTTATAAATTGGACCTCAAGGTTGTCGGTGTGAGTTTCCACGTCGGATCTGGTGCCGAAGATCCCGGAGCTTTCCTCAAGGCCGTGCAGGATGCGCGCTTGGTCTTCGATCATGCGGGAGAAATCGGCCACGAACTCCACACTCTGGATGTTGGCGGCGGCTTCTGCCAGGACACATTTGAGAAGTTCGCGGGTATGCTGGGCGAAGCCGTGGACAACTATTTCCCGCCGAACATTCGTGTGATCGCCGAGCCCGGTCGCTACTATGTAGCCACTGCCTATACTCTCGCCGCCAATGTCATTGCGCGGCGTGACATTCCGGATCCCGCTGATCCCTCTCGCGATGCTTTCATGCTGTATCTGAACGACGGCGTCTATGGCAACTTTTCGAACATCATCTTCGATCATCAGCATCCCGTCGCCCAGGTTCTCACCTGCGCCTCGGACGGCTCCCAGCCTGGTTCTCCGAACTCTGCGACTTCGGAGGACACCACTTACTCTATCTGGGGCCCAACCTGCGATGGCATCGATGTTATAAGTGAGCGTATTTCCTTGCCTGGCCTTCTGAACACCGGTGACTGGCTCTACTTCGAGGAGATGGGAGCCTACACCAAGTGCAGCGCTACCCGTTTCAATGGCTTCTCTGACAACCACGAGGTGATCTATATCTCGAGTGAGCCTGGTGCCTCTGCTTTGCTCAACTACTAGTTTGAAATTTGTTTTGCTTGACTTTTTACAATTGTGTTTTGTTTGGAATCACTTCTTGTTCGGTGACCTCTACCCTTCGGGGCCCGTCTAATATAGTATCTATCGTGCGTTCTCGCTACGTATGGGATCGTGTTTTTCGCCCACTAGATTCAAAGTTAGAGTAGAGCTCATCTTGTTACATCAAAATTAAGACTAGATAGATACCTTTTGGTATCTGTTGTGTCTGACAATTTTTCTCTATGATTATCGTTCTTTCTTTCGGGCGTAAAATATGAGACGTCTTGTTTGATTATGGGTGTATCATGCTCTATCATCATATTTATAAGGTATCACGAGAAATAAACAAAATCACGGCATCTATAAACAGAAGCCAGGCCCGGAAAAAAACTAGAACAGGCGCTCCACACTCAACTCCACACCCTCTCCCTCGCCCGCCTGGACTAGTCCACCACCTTCAAGCTTCTTCTTCCACTTGGCCGACTCGTATCGAGCCAGAATCAATGTGATGCGGGCAATAACAGCCGGATCTGCAGACTCCGCAACCACAGCGGAAGGAGTGCTTGTCCAGCGTCCAAACGCCCAGTTGAGAATATAATACTGCACCCCAGAGGTCTCGATCTTCTCTCTCGTATTCAAATTATCTGATGACTCCACCGGAAGATCCTGGTTCGAGCAGCGAACAATCCCCTTGATGCGATACACCTCCTCACGAGGCGCCAAAGAGAGGAACCGCTCGAGAGCAGCAACATCCACCGTCTTCCCCTCAACATCAGACTTCAACAAAACAGACAGAACCTCAACCTCAGACTGATGATCATGCTGGTGCTGATGTTCATGTTCATGTTCATGTCCATGTCCATGGTCCCCGGTAACCCCATCCTCAGACTCCTTAAACAAAGCCCCATCAATCCCAAGCATAACATCCATATCAACCCGACCTTTATTCGACTTAACCCAAGGTGTCTCAACCTCCAAATCCCCAACCCGATCAAGACAAACATCAAACCGTTCCGGCAAATCCTCCCACTTATTAAACACAATCAAATCGGTATACCTCGCCTGGATCTTCGCCGTGTACGAAGTATCCTCATACCCCTCCCAGTTCTCGACATCAATAACGCTAATAACACCATCGAGAACGAAGTGTCCGCCCTCTTCGCGCGCAAGCCGATTCACCTCCATCGCGAGCGTTGCGGGGAACGCGCTGCCGCTGGTCTCGATCACGATGCGGTCGGGTTGGACTTCGTTACGGAGCTGTTCTAGTGCGTCGCTGAGTTGGCCGACGAGGTTGCAGCAGATACAGCCGTTGAGCATTTCGCGCACGCCGCTGATGGATTGTGTTGAGGCTAGCTGGGAGTCCACGGCGACATCGCCGAATTCGTTTTTCAGGAGGGCGAGCTTGTAGGTCTTTGGGAGTTGAGGGATTAGGTTGAGGAGGAGAGTCGTTTTCCCTGAGCCCAGGAACCCCGTCACGATTGTTATGGGGATTGGCGCCATTTTGTGGTGGTTGGCGACTGTGTTGGTGTTTGAGATTGTTGCATGTTGGCGGCGTCAGGCTATCGCGGATCACCCGATGGAGGGGTAGCCCTAGTTTAGGAGCCCTAATTACCATTTTGGGGTTGCAGATGTAGCGGTGTCGACTTCAACTTAAAAGTGATTTTTTTCTCCAAAGGGAAAGTAATATTACCCATTATCTAGGTCTTCGATCAATTGAATAGGAATGGCAAGTAAGTACGGTACATCCGAGAAGTGCAGGCTTGCACATGGCAACGATCGCTAAACAAACCACCCAAAATGAACGCGAGTTCGGGCGGTTGCCTCAATATCTGCTAGATCAGGCTATATTTAGATATTTGCGCTATCCTGATGACCCCCAAAATCATGTTCTTGACACTATCATGCCATAGAATACTCACGGCGGTATCAGGTAGATGCTTACTCCCTCACCTCAAGACGGAGTTTATTTGTGTCCCAGGTAGCATGGAAGGCTTACGTATGATGCAACTTATGTATCTAGTCCCATGCTGTATGGCAGGATAAATCGTTCTGCGTGGTGATTTCAGTAGTTGCACTGTTTATTCGTATGAGTCAAGAGACAGGCTGACCATAAGTACTACCTGGGTACTTGGGTAACACCTAGGCAACCCATGGAGGTGACTGGAAAGCGCTAACAAGGCTACTCGTCAAAAGGAAGTTCCATTCTCCCATGTCTACTTTCCTTCATGTAGATACAATAGAAATGAAGCCACCCAAGTCATCTTCCCAATGTGGCAAGCTGCGTATGTACCCTTTAAGTTGGGCTTACCCCTGAATTCTGGCGAATATATAATGCACGTCTTCCCTTTTAGCAATAATCAAGTCATCTCCGTATCTCTAGGACTATCTTATAACATCATAGTTCATCCATATGACGCACAAATACACACCAAGATGCAAGGTGAATGCGAGAGTTGAGATTGAGTAGTTGAAAAGAAATCACGGAGACTAGTATGGTTATATACACCACGAGATTCACGGGATATGCCCCCAATAATTCAGACCTGGATGACTCTGATGCACGCAAGAGCTTTCAAGGAACGGCAGTTACCCAAATCCGACCCCAACAATCAGATGGTATCGCACGAAGTATTAATGTCTTGAGACAGACCGACTCTTCGACCCCGTTGTTCCCTTGGTCGGTCTATCGCTCGCCCTATTCCATGATCGATTCTCAGACTCAGACCGCTCGCGGCGGGAGTGACGTGCCGGTGCACCGCGGCGGGTAACTACCGAGTGGTCTGTGGACTGCTGGTTGTGGTTTTGCTCGGATTCGGCAGAACGATTCATACTTCCGGATCGGGAGCGCATTTTGTATGATGGAGTTTAAAAAAAGAGGGTTTCAGTTGATTATTGTTAAGTTGAGTGGTAATAAGTGAAGTAAAGATATTGTCTTCTCTTATACAGAGTGGCGGCGGTGGCACAGTTGATCCAAAGATTGATATTTACTTCATTGTGAACGTATCTTGATGTAATATACAGGGCCACTTGAGGAATCCTTTTATCAACTCAATAGTATTGGTTAATAGGTTGATGTGGACGGGATCGACATATTCATGATTTTACCAGGATAAGTAGCATGACTCGGAACCAAACACAAAAGGAATGGATAGAATCGGGGCAATCAGAATAGACCTTCAAATTCTTAGCTCAGCCCGTACCACCATATCGCACGACTTATCTCCTCCCATTGGGGCCCCTGTAAATCACAGGCAAAAAGAGGCGAAGAATAAACTTTCCCCTGGACCTCGGTCCAGCAGCAGGAAATGAATTGACTGCGGTGACGGAAAGATTTCGGACCTCGTCAAGACTTTGATTATATTTCTTTCAATCTCACTTGTTCTATAGTCCCAGTCCCTTGGTACGCTCGCTCGTATTGGGTTAGCTGGATACCTTAAATTCTACTGCAAAGGTTCCATTATGTCGGGTTCCAAAATTACCTGTTACTTCGACATCGTCAGCCCCTTCGCATACATTGCGTTTCATGTGCTTCAAGTATGGAAACTAGCAATCCTGACAAGGACTTATTTATCTAATATGATTCTAGCATTCACCCGCCTTTGCGAAATGTGAAATCACGTATGTTCCGGTTCTCCTCGGAGGTTTGATGAATGCGTGTGGCAACAATCCTCCCATCAACATCAAGAGTGAGTGAATGTTTTGAAT
Organism: Penicillium hordei; assembly: GCF_028827395.1. Lineage (NCBI taxonomy): Eukaryota > Fungi > Ascomycota > Eurotiomycetes > Eurotiales > Aspergillaceae > Penicillium > Penicillium hordei. Next base: position 7,463,062 of record NW_026623142.1, read on the forward strand.
CTGAGTGTAAATGTTGTGACAAGGAAATCTAATAAGTGTACTTGCTATTCAGATAAGAAAGACTACATAGGCCAGCAGCGAGTGCGATGGGCCAAATACTTCTCAGTCCCGACCACGGAGGGATTCCCTAAAGGTTTCCCATTCCGCACACTATCCGTGCAACGTGCACTGTGTGCCATCTCCCAGAAAACACCAGAGAAACTCGCTCCGGTGATTGGGGCGCTATTCCACGCGGTCTGGGTTGAAGGCAACACAACCATTGGGGAACCTGATGGCTTTGTCCCGGTGCTCGAGAGTGTGCTTGGGAAGCAAGAGACGCATGAGATTATGTCTGCTGTAAGTCTGCTACAGTACTACTCGGGATTACACCTCGTTCCGTAGACATACGACCGCAAGGACCGAGCTAACTTAGCCCCTAGATGAACGGTTCGGACATCACGGCCCTTCTGACCACGAATACGACTCGTTCCTTTGACTCGGGTGCTTTCGGGCTACCATGGTTTGAGTGCACGAACTCCAAGGGTGAGACTGAGGGCTTCTGGGGCGTTGATCATTTGGGCCAAGTGGCTGACTTCCTGGGTTTGGATCGCGCGCTCGATAGAGGATTCAGGGCAGCTCTGTAGGATGTGGGTGGTATAAATTTGGATCCAGTCTCGTGTATCAAAAAGTGTATTGTGAAATTTGCGGCTCAAATAGTCTCAATTTTCCCGACGTCTAATTATACATGTTGATTAATGAGCCTGTCCCCGAGAGAACAGACGCGGTCGGCGACACCTGTAATGTCCAACAAGCCATAAAAGACAAAATGATTCTAGATCTCCAGTCAATGGAGACTAGACCCCCAAACGCCAAGAATGTGCTTTTATTTCTCTACTTCGTTGGTTGTCGGTGCTTATTGCTCATATGTTTCGCTCGTAGGAAATCGCAAATCTGTTCATTGCTCATTTTGTCAATGAATTCGCGCTCCTCCTGGGAAATATCTAAACACAACAGCTTCGTCAACAACCGAGTCACGTATGGTGCCGGGGAACACATGGAAGCAAAGAACATACTTTCAGATACCGGCTCCTCGACTTCCTTGGCTCCACCTGAAATGGTGCTAATGTGATCCTGAACAGTCTGTAACGCTCCCTGCGCAGCAGGTAACGCACCCTCCATTAGAGTATCCTTGGCGGCGATAAACCTCTCTTGGGCGGCCGAGCCAACGGAATTCCCAAACTCCGATATGGAGCCACCAGCAGCTATCGAGTCGAATTGGTGTTTCACGCCCGCGAGAATACCTTCCTGTTCATCGGCTTTAGGGAAAGCAGCATTATTCACCTCCACCTCACCCTCGGCCTGCATCCGTTGTTCGAGCGCAACACTGGAATCCAGGTACAATGAGTCGCTGGAGGCGTTTGGGCTCATGGTAATGTGTTTCGCTTGTTTGGAGTGGGAGTATTTTTCGGAGTCCGGGAACGACATAGGTGCGGAGAATAATTGAATGGAATTATAAGCAAGGCGTAGGGCTGAGCCTGACGTAGGGCTGATTTCGGGTGATCTGTTCGGATCGAGTATTGGGACAGGCTATGACACTAGATAATATGGAGACTGATGACGACTATTCTCAGTAGGCAGCAGTGAATTGTTTTTGGGTAATTGAACTTGTTTCACTGGACTTTCCCACAGCCAAGATGTTGATCGTTCCTAACCATGACGTCACTATGTTCCACTTTAGAGTGATGCTGCGTTCATCGACGGCAACGATACTCTTAACTTCACTTTGAAATTATTTTTATAGTTATTTTTATAAGATATTGCTACGGAGGGCTAACTCTGGGGATCGACCTAGTATACACTTTATTCAAGGCATCGTTCTTGATCATTCTAATGACTGAATGAATCGTTGTCATGGATTGGTACCTGAATAGTTCAATTTAATAATGCACTATGCACTTGCCACATGCGATTATCTTCAAGACCTGACTAGTTATAGATCGCAGCCTGAAGGCCAGGAATGATCTCGAGATCCTTCGGCTTATAGGTATACTTCCCCTCACTAGAAATCTTGACATCCCGGTTTCTTCGCTGCTGCTGCGTTTGTCGAACGGTAACCCACTGCTCGGTTGTGAGGTGTTGCCCAAGTTCGGTGAACGCGTTGGTTGTCAAACCAAGCCTTTGGAGGAGTGGGCTGTTCTTAATAGGATCGAGGACAACGTGGTTGTTGGGGCTATGTTCATTAGACTATGACGACTCCGTATGCGGTATAATCGAAAGAACTTACCGAGCAAAGTACAGCACACCTAATCGATCAATGTGAGCTTGGTCAGCAGGTGGTGCATGTACCCGATGAATACTCGACTTAATCAAACCACCCGTGAGCGCGGTCAAGGCATCGCATGTGTTGATAGTGATTGTCCCATCTTGGGGCTTCACCCACTTCCATTGACCCTCTGAATTGAGAATCTGGAGTGCGGCTACGGGCTGCCGGAACAGAAGAGTAACTGTTCCCAAGTCTGTGTGGCCGGGACTGTAGAGCTCGCCGACCTTCTTGTTATCTTCGGCACTACGGGCCGCATAATGCATATAGCGCAGATGGTCCTCGCCCTTGACGTCGTATTGATGGTCACGGACTAGCTGATCTTCATCCGGCAATTCGAGCAGGATCGCGAAGAGGCGTAGAAGCTTCTCAACGACCTCGGTGTGGCATTTCTATAGTTTTGGTTAGCTAAAGGGACAGAAAACGATGATGAAAAAAGGGAACGTACGCGACTGAAAGCTTCAATCTCTTTAATATTGTCGGCGAGGACAGAAGGCTGGGGTCGCTCGTGATAACCGTCGAACTTTGGGAGATTGTACACCTGAACATTATCCTTGACGCCATTTCCTAGGCTGAATTAGGACGAGTTAGTGTTTGGTGAATTTGTCCGTGGAAGCGATATGTTTCTTACATTCGGTGTCCTGCAGGACGGTAAGAGTTGTATTCACCCCTCTCAAGATCACTCGCACTATGGAACTTCAGCTTCTCTTCAAGCGGCAGGGCATAGAACTCCCGGCCTAGAGCGAACTGGTTGTCGATCTCTTCTTGACTGATGTTGAAGTTCTTCACATAGAAGAACCCTATTTCCAACCTCCGATTAGCGCTAAACCTGAAGACAAAGTCCAATTAAAGTGCAGCTTGGGGATGGTCTCATACAGATCCAGGGCTTGGCATAGAGCGCAAGAAGGTATCGACTCACCAACATTTCTAACAGCGTGATCGAGCTGCTTGACAAGGTCTTCCTTGCCTCCTGGCTGTTCATACTGGCTCAGGTCCAGTGTGATCAGTTCGGCCCAGTCAACTAATGCCCCGGGAGTTGTCAGCAAGATGAAAGCAGCAAGAAACCAAGTATCACTCACGGTCTTCCTTGGTCACAGGGACCTGGTCATATTTTTCGATGTATTTGCTTGGCATATTGAATAGTGTATAAGTTTACGAGAGGCGATCGCTGAATATCTGCAGCGACTTCAAGTTACCGGTTACCACAACAACACCTTTAGGTAGGTGAAGTCGTATATAAGTCCACTCGCACTTAATTCCGATCGTATACCCCGCATCAGATAATCGGAGGGATTTGTCAAGAGCACGCAATAAATTCGTCCGATGAGGCCTCAGATAACGGGTAGTTTTGGTCTTTCGTGTGGTAGGCCGGGGTACGCGCACGCCATCACGCTTAAACATGTCGCCTCCGCCGGCGCATCAAACAAAACAGCAAATGTGCTAGCTTCGGTTTCACACCTCCTTTCGTCTCGTGAGAAGCTAATTTTGGCGATCTAGATTTGCTGAAGGCGCGATGGTGACAGCGGGTGGGGGAATTGGTTAACATCTCCATGGCTGGCTGTTTTTTATATGCCGAGATGCTATAGCAAGGCATCGTCCTATAAGAACTAATGGCGATGGTCTATCATTCAAAGTCTTTTTTCTTTTGCACATTTGGGAACAGCGTCGGACGTTTTCCGAGCCTTTCTCATGTCTGACCTGAAGCAAAAGGCTGGGAGATTGTCCCCTTTGGGGCTTATTAAAGAGGTCTTTAATTGGTATCCATCCTATTATCCTGCCGAAGAGAGAAAGTGAGTAGATCAATTTTAGGAATATATCTGCCAGGATATACTCACATTTGCAGATTATTGTTCAAGTTGGATTTGTCAATTTTGATCTTTGCTTGTCTATGCTGTGAGTATACGATTTCAATGAGCGTCTGAGAAAAGGAACTAACGAACTTAGTCTTTGTCAAGTACCTGGGTAAGCCTATTTCCGCGTCTATTTCTCTTTGACTCGATGCCAATATATTAAAGACCAGACCAACATTAGCAATGCGTACGTTAGTGGACTGAAAGAAGATTTCGGCCTCTACGGCAATGAGCTCAACTATTTCAATGTCTGCTACTTTACCTCATATGTGCTATTCCAAATCCCTGGACTACTGCTTATGTCCCGCCCAAAGTTGTGAGTCTCAGTGAAAGACCTCCGCACTAATAGCAAGCCACTGACAAATTCTATAGAGCTCGCTGGTTGTTGCCCACCCTTGAAGTCCTTTGGGGTATCTGCACATTCGCCCAAAGTCGTGCCACAAACGTACACCAGCTCTATGCCCTTCGTTTCTTGGTTGGAATGCTAGAAGCACCTGTGTTTGCAGGAACCCATTTTATTCTTGGTAAGTTCAACAAATATATATAGGCGTTTGAAAATGTACTAACCGTAATGAAGGTTCATGGTACACGGGACCCGAACTCTTCAAACGAGCTGGAACATGGTTCATCTGCAACCCTCTCGGTACCATGGTTAGTGGATACCTACAGGCAGCTGCTTATACCAACCTTTCTGGTGTTGGTGGTATGCCAGGGTGGAGGTGGCTGTTCATAATCGACGGAATATTTACCATCCCTGTGGCCTTGATTGGATTCTTTATTTTCCCCGGTATTCCTGGATCACCCAAACCATTTTATATGACGGACCGGGACGTTGCATTAGCCAAGGAGAGAACTACGAGGGCAAAAATTCGCCAGCCTGGCAAGATGAGTCTCGACGTCTTCAAGAGGACTTTCAAGAGGTGGCATATCTGGGTCTTCATCACTTGCTACGCGTAAGTTTGAAATATGTTTACCCATAGTGCAGTTAATATGCTAACCTCAGTTTAGTTGCATGATCATCTGCTCTTACCCAAGCAGTTATATGAGCCTATGGCTCAAAGCAGAGGGATACTCCGTGACTCAAATCAATCAGCTGCCGACTGTCACTTACGCGGTTAATATCGTGGCTTCCTGGCTAGGAACCACATTAGCTGCAATCTATCCGGAATGGATTATTTATACCATTGCATCGGCATGCTGTCTATTCTCGACATTATGCATGATAATTTGGAACATTCCTACAGGGTTGAAGTAAGATACCCTGTTAATCACCTCATATTGAGTCTATGTAGCTAACAATTCTCTTCGAAGATTCGTTGCCTGGTATGTCTTCGGAATGGCTGGATGCTTGAGTCCAATTCTCTACTCCACCATCAATATAATAGTGAGAGACGATGCCGAGGAGCGCGCTCTCATCATGGTGCGCCCATTTCCTTTCCCTGTGATAACACGGACTGATACTGACTATCTCCTGTCTCGCACTACAGGGTGCAATGATGACTTTTGGCTATTCTTTCAACATATGGGTTCCTTTGCTGGCATACCCAACTGCTGGCCCCGACGGTGCGCCTAGATGGCGGAAGGGATGGCCAATATCATTTGTCTTTTTCTTCCTGCTATGGGCTGGCTTCGTGGCTTCTGTTTATATATGGCGAAGGTAAAATCCCCTGGATAGGTAGTCAGGCATCTAACTGACATCTCATTCTAGGGAACAAAAGAGGGAAGCTTTAGTGTCCCCCCAAGAAAGTGGTAGTGACGAGGAAACGGACACTGTAATAGTTGATGGGACCCCGGCATTAAAGAACTAAATCAAACTCTTGTGGGTGGTTTGTGATTATTAAATGTCATCTAATCACCTAGGATATATACTAATAAATGGCTTATCCTTGGGTCTAAAGTATTTCACTTGAATATTGCTGGAAATATAAATGCCAAATTTTGACTTAAGATAGTTTCCATATCTATAAAACTAAGGCCATATCCTATATATACATTGGTAGTTTCAGTTCAGAACTCTCGGCATGATGCTAGCTATTAAATATAGACCTTAGCTCTAACCCGCCAGTTGGTTGCGCGGTAGTTGCCAAACCAACGCGGGAGGAGAACCATTACAAATGTCCGTCCTTGACAGCCATAGGAATAATTTTGCGCTGAATCTTGCGCTACCACTTACTACGTCCATTCAAGTGGCACACATGATGCTATGAATGAGCGATGGAATTCAATCACAGTTCGGCTTTGCTAAGCTATCTGAATGTACAAATGGTGCCTGAATTTCGTAAGATATCGGATATATATTTTACCAAGTAAGGGAACCATGACTTCTGCAATAATCATCATGGGCTAATCTAGGTATGTGCTTCCGTGTTGATAGCTTTCAGGGGGTATTGCCATTAGGATTTAATATTTGGAGCACCCATATCTATATGATGTTCGTTCTGGGCAAACCATTACGGGGTTCCCCATCCCCTAAATCTGTCTCCGCTGCGGAATATAGATTACCTTGGCATCGGCCGATTGTCAGCAACTCCGTAAACTCCGTGAATTGCGAAACAATTTGGGGTTAATTCCCCCGGGGGAAAGGCGAAGATAGCCCTTTTTGGGGACCAATTTACTATAGCTTTTGCTATGGTTCAGCCGATTCCATTTCTCACAACCATGGGTTCTCACTACAGCCATAATTTATCCTTCTTGATTATTGCAGCTAGTTATCAATCTAGGTCCAACACAATCACACCAGGAACGGAAGTTACTGATTTTTCTCTGCAGGTCTGGAGAAGGTAAGCTAGAAATCAATCGGGCCCAGTACGCAGTATTTTGTTTATTTAACATTTGACATTCTAAGTACGCAGAGTCCATCGTTGCCTGGCCCCACCAGATACTAGCATTGGAGAAGCCAAAGTGTCGGATGATATGTTTTGAGAACTCCAAATCAAAGAAATCAAAAGCAGAAATTACCCCAAAGATAAGGTTAGGCCATTGATGACCATAACTCTCAATACTGTACAGGTTCGATTTCATTTCACTAAAGGATTCCGAGAAGGGAACCTCCAGCGCCTCAGTCACTGTGGTAGCTTAGGCTAGTGTTGCAAATCCATGCAGATGGGGTTAAAGCTCCTAGTACTAGGTGAGTATGCCTTCTATTGGTCAATTCTGTCCATACAGTTCAAGATGGCTCGGCTATACACTACCCTCGAAAAGCAACCCACAAGTCTCTATACGAGTCATTGATAGTGTGCTCCTTATCTTTCATTAGAAACCGATGTTCAATGGTAAATGAGATAGATAGATAGCTATAGGTATACTTCTTGTTACATAATTTGTGGAGTTACCAAACAGGCACTCGGTCACAAAAACATATAAAACAGCTGTTGGAACTAATCAATGTGGTTTTATCATTGCTGTATCTGGCTGTCTGCTAAGGAAATCATTGGATCCTTCATCATGTTCGGCGCTCTTGTAACCACGACACTTCTCGCCCAAATTGCTTTGGCCTCATCACTTGATATCAAGCAATGGAAAGACCTCAGTACCAATTTAACTTGGATCTACAAGGACCCATCCTTGCCAAGAGTCATGCAAGTAGCACAAGGAAATGTTCCTATAAGAACTCTCTAATTTTGATCCTAGGCTCTATAACACCGGGGATGGAACGATTCTATCTGGATCTACGCATGGGAGATTGGATACAATCGACTATGGTGGTGGCTCTGGGGGATTGACCCCAGAGACACTTATAGATACCGTCCACGAAGTCCTCGACATTGCTCAATTCGCCGTCCGAAACATAAGTGGCACTGGCAGTGCTAATGCCGACTCGGACAGATTTCTGAACATTTCAATGGACGCTCAACAGCGACTCTGTACACCCGACTCGGATGTCATTGGTGCTGTTATGATTCATGGCACCAACACGCTCGCTGAAACGGTAAGTTTACCATCGATGAAATTCCCTTCGAGCGTGTTGCATCGGCTGATTCAATATAGGCATTTGGTATTGATCTCACCTTGAACTGCTCCAAGCCTTTTGTCGCTACAGGATCTATGCGCCCAAACTCAGCAATGTCACCCGACGGGCCACGTAACTTCTACGACGCAGTCAGGACTGCTATTCACCCGGAGTCGCGTGACCGAGGAGCTTTGATTGCGTTCAACGACCATTTGGTGTCTGCATTCTATGGAACAAAGACAAATGGCAACACGGTCTCGACATTCTTAGCCACAGACCAAGGGTACATCGCCCAGATAATTGCCGGGCAGCCGTACTTCTTTTACGGTGCATCTTTACCAAAAGCTCGCCACTATTTTAACCCGTTCAATCTCACCCACCCTCTTCCCAAGGTGGTGGTTCTTTATGGTCACCGTAAGTGAAAGATGGCCCCAAGCCTCCGTGATCTTGGTTAACAGGTATTAAACAGAGGGCTTTGACGCAAATTTGCTATATGCGGCTGCTGCAGATGGCGCTAAGTTAGTTTCAACTATGGGCCTTTGCCATGCAATCACTAACACATCTATTTGTAGGGGCATTGTTATTATGGGTGTCGGTCCCGGCGGTCTGAGCACAGCTGCTACGCAGGCCGCCGAGGATCTCCATGGAAAAGGTGTTGTCACTGTTGCGTCGCTCCGACCCCTCTTTGGCGCAGTGGTTCCCAGCCCCGAGCCCGGAAATATGTAAGTCGATAATTTCCAACCTTCCACAACGATGTCTTGGCTGACACCATATATAGTATTAGTTCTGGCTTCTTGCATGGCGAGCAGTCCCGCATTCAGCTCCAGTTGGCTCTTGCATCAGGATTCGAGTTTACTGAGATTCGCAGGATTTTCGAGGGCGAAATTCGGAAAGCTGTCTTCAACTCTGCCACAAGCTACTATAACGCCACAAGTGTCTAAGATGCAGAGGTTGGGCAACTCTTTTTAACTCATCATTGAAGCACCAAGCTCCTTAATACTAGGGTGCAAGGGACATGAATACCAATCTGGAATCCGAATGATGATTTAATTGGGGTAACCTTTCCTTGGGGGGGCCCCAGTGCAGAACTGGGATGACCTCCTAGACGAATGGGATGTTGGTTTTGGAATGGAGAGTGCAAATGATGTGTGGTCATCCCTAGATAGTTAAATACTTCTCAGTTAGTCATGATTCCTTAGATTCACGAAGACGCAGCGATGGCATGGGCCTGGGATGCCGGGTATATTACATTATTTAGTGTCAATTCCAAAACAGTTGTTTAAGCCATCAGATTCAGACCAGAGCGGGTCCTCCAATTTTTGTACTGTTCGTGTGCGAGTCTACAAGTTAGCAGCCGAGATCATGAAAGAGAATGACTGGAGTCACAAGAAATAGAAAGTCTGCGGTAATACACAGAAAATCTCATAATTAATCAACTTTCATAATATTAACCTGCCGAGGTTGTTTCTAAGAAATAGGTCAGTGGTAGGCAGTAGGGTGGTATTTATATTGTTAGCATCCCAAACATTTAGCAAACTACCCACGTTGCAATTTGAAAGAACAGGGAAGACACAAGAGCAATGTCAGATATCGCATTGTACAAACATAATTTCCTCAACAATATTCTGGTTTACGGGGTATGTGCAACTTGCAGCAAAAAGCAACCATATTTTTAAGGGATTTTGCTATGTACATACATATATCACCGATGTGCCTGTCAAGTTACTGCTCAAACGCCCTCATAACAGAGAGACCAGCCACTGGGCCCGATGCAACACGATTGTGACCTAAAATATTGCAAGTCAGTTCGTCGAATTCATAGAGGGCCTTGCTTCAACATACCACCATATCGAATCCGTTCCCATCTAACTGTCTTCACAATCTCAGTGCCATCTTGCTTCCTGATCTCATTCTTCCAGATCTTGACCTCGCTAGGGTTGCCATCCTCGGCTTTGTGATACATCATAGCGCCGGGAGCACCCTTGATATGTTTACCCGTGGCAGCCTCCCAAACGCGGCGTCCTTCGTACCAGGGAATTTCGGCGTCGTCAAAAGCGTGGACTATCGTCAGATCAAGGCTTTTATCGGTGTAGCCCATATCTACAGCGTTCAAGGAAGTAGTATTCACGCCGGTAAGACGCGCCAGTCTCCCAGCCGTGTCCCAGTGGTCCACAATGTGGCTCAGCAACCACTTCTGAGACCGAGGATATCCCATGATGGGGGACAGCATAGGCGGGGTGAGGCCTTTGAAGCTGTAGGATTCGATGAGATTAGCTAGGCTGCTGAAGGACGCCAGTAGGACCACGCCGGCAAATGGCTCGGCGTTCTTGATGGCAGGTTGGATAGCTGCGAGGTCAGATGATCCGAATGCAAAACGCTCTGCCACTGCGGTTGTGACCGCAGTTCCAAGACTTTGGCCGACCATGACGATGCGAGAAGTGGGAACCTTTAATGGCCCTGCGGTAAGAAAGTTGATGAGGGACACGCCATCCGTGATAAGACCTTCCTCTGTGGGAGTTCCAGTGCTAACGCCAAATCCGCGATAGTCAATTGCGAAGACGTGCACTGGGTTAGACGGGGTAGACAGGCTTAGCATCGAGTTGTAAGTGGCAGGGCGTTGAGCAGAACCCAAGTGCGCCGCATTTCCGTGGACTTGATTATTCAAATGTCAGCTTCCTACAGTGGGAATGCAGGTTGTCTATCACCTACAGCTTACGACGACTCGTGCATTGGGGTCATTGGCGAGAAGCTTGTGGGCAACCGTCTTCGTGTAATCCTCCGCTGGACCTGTAGAGGGGTTCTCCATTAATTCTTTTTCGTGTTCCAGGCAAAGATGTAAGGGCATCAAGTGCCAGCCGTAAATAGTTTCGTTGTCGGCCGTCACCAAATGAAACGGTTGGACTTGGGTTCCTTTCGGGACCGATTAGCACACATACTTCCATCGGCGTTCACCTGGACAGAAACGCCATACTCAAAAATCCAAATTGCTCAACTTGGTTGACATCCTGCCACAGGCTGGGATTGATCTTGTTGGCATAAAGAACACTGTGTTATTTATGTTAGCTCGCTCTGAGCATAGGTCCGGGGACTAGATACATACAAGCGTTGGACCTCCGGGAAGGTCAGGGAGAGTAGACAAAGCACATAGAGCAGTCCACCGGCTGCAAGAGACCAGTAGGCCTTCTTGAAAATAGGTTTAAGCTCAACCATTTTGCGTTCAGGGTTGAGGTGACGTCTGTTGACAGTCGCATTGTCCCAGGGACGGAGGTGAGCGGACAATCTTGGAAGAGACGGCGCTGATAAGCGGCGCGTTATCGCGTCTTTCACATTTCTCCCTTCCACCCTCTCCCCATCCCACTCCAACATCTCGCTATAGAATGCTTCTTATACTTCCATCGTGGATACCGTGATTATCTTATTGAATCCACCATGGCCGAAAAGCGCAAGCTTCCGGCGCGTGACCGTCGCGAATCTGCAGCCAAAAGACGTGTCTCCGAAGCCACGCCGCAGTCTCACAAGAAAAAGGCGCCAACTCCTCGCCCTCCAACGCCAACCCCCGAACTAGTTGATGCTCCTCTACCAACGAAGGTCAAGGATGGGGATCCCTTGCCTATTGTCCACATGCGACAGCCACTTTCCTTGTCGGACAATGAGTACCAGTCAATCGCTGAAAGGTTTGGCATCGCAGCCCCCGTTGGTGTTGCATGACTGACATTCTCTTATCTCAACAGTGCAGTTCTCCTCGCTTCACTCGAACGATCGAAGAAAAAGTGGCTGAGCGATGGCATCCTTGTTCGGTACTACACAAAGCCGAAGAAGACGAAGCGCGAACAGATCGAGAAGAACAACCCATCGAAGGACACTATGGCAAAAGTTGGGCCTTGCGATGTCACCATCGGCCCCCATTTCTTTGATGCCATGATTTACATTGTCAAAGATCCCAGTGCACCACCAGCACTCCAATACGCACCCCCGCAACGACCGATGGTTCACTATGGCCACCCTAATAACTTCCAACAATACCGACCGTATCCTACTCCATCCAATCAACAACGACCTGCGCAATATTCTCCCGCTCCTCCCGGTCGCCCTGGGTATACAGGAAGCCACCCCTCACCCCAACAAGCTCGTGGCCCGAATCAAAGCAATGCGCCCTCTCCCCAAGGAGGACAAAAGCCTCCACAGGGACAAAAGGGCCAGCCAGCCAAGCCCAGTCCAGATCCTGTGATTCAAATGCTGGCTACAAGGGCAGCTGCAGACCCTGAACTGAAGGCCTTGATGCGTGTTGTTGCTTCAAGCCAAGCATCCCAGGAGCAGCTCCGGGCTTTCCAAGCACACATCGATGAACTCAATGCAATCATCAAGTCAAGAGAGCAGCAGGAACAACGGCAGCAATCTTCAACAGCACAACCAATCACACAACAGTCAACCCCTACACCACAAACTCAGACCCAAAAACAACAAGATGGCGGGACGAAATCAGTATCGGAGAAATCCCCACAAACGTCACAGACCCCATCCAAAGGTTCCAAGCAGCCACCTGTGAAGACGGAGGCGCAGCCTCAGACGCCTGCGCAGGCCCTACCGAGCCAGGCTCCTAACCATCCCCAGAGCGCCACCGGATCGGATACCATCAAGGAAGAGCAATCGGCCACAGAGCAAAAGGGCTCCCAGCCTGCGCCCTCCGAAGCAGGGCGTCCAGTTGTACCAAGCCAATCAGTGACGCCTGGTACTGCAAGCACCTCAACCCCTGCTTCTACTTCTCAGCAGCAGGCTTTGGTACACCCGACACCACCAGCCAGCGCTCAGCAGCCAGGAGCACGACCGGGACTACCATATGCTCCCCATCAACAACCTGCTTATGGGTCACAACCTCCACTTCAGTCTCGACCACCCCAATATGGTTCTCCTGTTCCATTCTCCCGCCCACCTCCAATTCCTTATGTCTCCCCACTTGGATCTCCACCAGTAAACTACAAGTCTGTGGTGTTTGAATTCACATCTCCTTTAACTCCATATGGAAGCAGTACCTCGGGTCATGCCGGTTCGGGTGACCGTTACCTCTTCCCTGAGTACACCATTCTAGAATGGCTCCCAGCCGAGAATACGGTCATCGCCTCGTTTTTGGTAGTGCGGAAGGTCGCTCCAAACACACCATTCCCTCTTGAAACTGCCACAGAAGCTGCAAACACTAAAGGCAAAGGCAAGGGGACATCCAAAGCTAAGAAGGCTGAACCGAAACTCAAAACCGACAAGGGCAAACTACCAACCGATACCCCAGCCCCCAGCCAACCAGGGACGCCTACAACGGGAACGCCACAAAAGCAGGAATCTACCGACCAAGCAGGTCTTTTAACCCCCGGTCTCCCAGGAACTCCTATGAATGAGGCGAATCTCAAGGAATACTGGCAACCAGTCACGTTCCGTATCCATGCCCCCAATGCCAAAATCCTCGAGCCTCTAGCCCGTGTCGTCAAGCCAGCCGACGAGGTGCGCAAATATATGAATGATATCATGGACCGCGCCGAACGTGCGCCAGATGGCTACCTGGCCATGCGTCTGCCTCGTGAGGCGACGTCAGAATCCCTCGAGAGGGACGGGACACCTGCTTCTTCGGGAAATGTCGGTTCCGGAACCCGCAGTCGTCTTTCCCATGTTCAGCTGGCTGGTGATGAATCCGAAGCGGGGAATTCAGCTTTCGAATTCGAAGAGGACGAAGAAGACCTCAAGGATTTCTATGATGCGCCGAGCGGACTACCGCCGTTGAAGGCATAATCGTAGGTTGTATACTTCTAGAGGCGTGTGAAGACGTGGAGCCTTACATCGGTGGTTATTCGAAATCACATGTAGCCTTCCAGAGAGATCAAGTAACTACATAATATCGATCTGCCAACCACTGAAACATGTGGTTGAGAACATAAGAGCCCGGCGGCAACAGCGGTCCCCGTGAAACCCATTGGATTTATATGGAACTTTGAACCTCGAGGATACCTCTCAGTTGATGTTTGTACAATATATAAGGCTCTACCTGTGCCAGTCTTTAAATCTATGATAATCGAATGTTGAAGCCCTTGCGTTTGGAAATGCACTGGTTGTTATCTCCGACCCCCGCGTTTTGCGGAAGTAATACAATGCCTTGACTATACTTATGTTTAAAAGGCGGCAACAGGATTGTGAAACAGGATGTCGCTAGAAATTCCGTGAGCTTTGAGTGGCCCAAAATTTCAGGCCAGGTAGGCTGGTAATTAACTAATATAGGTTTACGGAAAACCTCGCTCTAATCTCGACACCGATGACACCAGGTCACAGGTCCCATACTGTAACACATTAAAACAAAGGCTTGCTCCGTGGACAGGCAACAAACCAACTCCTTAACCCCTCCCACCGGAATATCTCGCCTCATCCCCAATAATACCAGCTGTCTCCAAAAGCCACCTCGCACTCTCTTTCGCCGAATCCCCAGCTCCAGCTTTGATATTGATGTTACGACGGCGCTCGGCCTCCCGTGCCTCGAATTCCCACTTTGCACGCTGGATCTCCACCGGACTTAAGTTTGGGTCCGCGGAGAACGACGACTCCGGATCTGGGACGATACCCCAAATCTCCAGGGTGTACAGATCAAGCTTGATCTTTGTGGGCGGGTCTTCCGGGGTAGTATTGGCAGCGGGTAAGAAGACGCCGTCGTGTCCGACGCGTTCGGCGTGGAACTCGGCTGTCTCTATGTTCGCGTCGATGATGAGACTTCCTGCTCCGTGCGGGGTCGGGTGGTTTTGCTGCGTGCGGGATGGGGCGGGGATTCGGCAGCCGATTGCGATGCCGGTGTTGGGTGAGAAGTAGGCGGTTGGGGTGTTTGGCTTCTTTGCGGATGGGGAGGGGTTACCTGGGAGAAGGATATGCTTCGGGGATAGTTGGAACAGACAGGGGAGGAGGTCGGATGTTTTTGAAGGTGAGCTCGAGCTCGATATGGAGGTCTTCCACGTTTGGGGAATGTAGGCGCCGAGTGTGACTAATTCTTCGCTAGTTGAATCTACTGGAGATCCTTGCAGGAGGAGTAGGGTTGCGGTTTGCCAGGTGAGAACGTGGTGGGAGAAGGATGTCAAGGAAGACCCGTGGGCGCTTGTGGAGAAGACTGGATGTAGTTTGACGCTACTTCGGAGAATATTGATATCGGGTGATGTGGACGGGAGGAAGAATGAAAGATGCGAGGTAAGGATTGGTTTTAATATAGCCGACTCGAAGCTTCCCGGAAGCGTGAATGCAGCCGTTGACGAGGGAGTTTCTTCGTTTTCCTCGCTCTCCTTCTGTTCGGTCTCCGTAGCTTGACCCCTGTGGCGGCGTTGGGATAGATCCAAATTCTTGCTGAAAAGCATGTGCTCAAAAAGAGCAGTCAGTGGATCGAACAGATATGGCAGAGACAGTGATATCGTTCGAGCAAAAGGCTTGTAAGATATCCCACCATCGCTCTCTTCCGGTGAAAACGCTGCAATGATACAGTCTGCTTCGTTCTTGAGAGATTCCATACGCCGAACATCCAGTCCAGATGTATATACCTTCAAAGACTCCAATGGTTTCAGTGGTGCAATGACAAGCAATAGCATAAGCAACCGGCGGAATGTATCGATAGAAATCCGTGTCTCGTAAACGGTCTTGTCAACACGGTGATCGTGTTTGAATACTTCAATCGCATCAAGAGACTCGAGTGCTGCAAGGGCAAGATCGTCATCCTCATCTTCGTCGTACTCATCGTTGGCCGGTGCATCTATAGAGAACCCCAGGGCATGAGAATGCTCGGCCGAAGCTTTGGAATCCTCGGTTGTACATTCTCCACTAGACTCGACGGGAATCTTCCTCCCCACGTCAGCCAGACTACCAAAGATTAACTTGATTCGATCCTTGTGTCCCCGCTTCAGCGCTTTCCCATAGCGCTCAGTCAAGAGCACAACCACCTTGACCATAGCCTCGAAGGTCAACACACTGGGTGCGAGCGTGTTTTGGAATGGAAAGGCTCCTAGATAAGAGACCATGCGGAAGATCACCGGTCCTGCATCCAGCGGCTGCTCCTGGGAAGTGGTATAGATACCATCTGGGATACCCAAGAAGTCTGAGAGGACTTTCTCATTCCAGTACCGCAAGCCTCCCTGCTCTAAGGCCCGAGAGAAAAAGTTGTCTTTGAAATGCGTGAGCTCTAATGGCGTAAAGCATTTTGTGGCGAAACGCTCAGCGAGCACGGAGCTCAGCTCCTCTATTTACGTATATGGTTAGATACAACTGTCATTGATCAGACGGAGAGGGATTGCCATGTGCAAGTCGAGGCCATATTATTGACGATTACAGCCGACCAAGAGAGTAGCAGCTTCATATATCTTCCAGACCCAACCATGAATGCAACATGTAGAACTCACCTGGGGATGATGCACCATGCTCATTGGACTGGGCTACACCCATTGTTGATGGTTGATGCGGGGATGACCCCACTGCTAGGCTACTGCTAAGTTCCGTCGCAGTGCTCAAGAGCTAAGTTCAAGCGAGAAGTTGGAATAAGAGAGAGAGGTGTGAAATGGAATGGTTCAGAATGGTCAAATCGCCACGGAAAATACAACATCAATGAACCGTAGTAAGTCAACATGGAGAGCGGAATCCTATGAGGCGACGTCAGGTTATTGCCTGAGGCAAGTAAGAGTTCTAGACTCTTGCTGGCTGCCTGAGGCTTGAACTTTTACGGAACATTACGTAAACTTATGTAATGAAGGTGGGACCACATGCTCACGTGGCATCTACATTGTCATTGTTTGCAACAACCTCAAAGGAGATAGAACCACGTCTTGGGTTTTGATCCATCGCACCGGGGAGGCAAACCAGTCCCTATCAGGCTGGTTTATTGCTTAACTCACGGTGTTGTCTTCTAAAAAGGTGGGATTTCCTTACACCATCAACCTTGTCGGCAGCGCTCGTGCGGCTCTGTTTCGAATATCATCATTGTCATTTGTCAGAACGGAATAAGGCCCCCATAGGCCATAAACAGGAACCTAGGTTTTTGTTGTGGTCTAGTAATAAAACAGCCTGTATTTTTACAACATCATTTCTTAATCTACAGCTCTCCTATCTGAATCTCACATTGCATAATGCATTTCAACATTCATCAAGTAGACCTCTCTTAACAATCATCCTGGCCGTTGTCTTATTGTCTTACTTTCTTCCTCTCTTTCTTCACAGTTGACCTGCCCTGGGTCACTGAATGGAGTCTGTCAGTGTAGGTGGTTTGGAACGCCTTTTCTTTTTCCTAGCTGCAGGTTATCCATCAGCTTTAAACACGGATATTAGGTAAGGCTACTATCTATCCTGATATCAGATTTATCTTCAATACTCAGAAGTGATTTGGTACTATCTTTAGATACGCCCTGTGCTTGATTTATGGACGGGCTATCCATTAAAAATACTTGTTTTGACGTTAGCCTACTAGTAATCTATATCATACATATAGAGACGAAATACCAAAAACGGAACATGATACCTAGGTATGCAGTACATTGGTATATGTAACGAATGAAAATATACATGTATAATTTATACATACCATTGGCTCCTTACGTAGGTAACTATAGATGGGATCCTTACACATACACAAGCCACAGGCCTGTAAGATAGTCCTGAACAGTCCGTTAATTTTTCAACCTAGGCACGGACGTGTGGGATTGACCAATAGAAAGCAATTTATAACGCTTATGCTGCTTTGGCTACGCACTAATGAAGCACAGATTCCGGTAATTTAGGACTATTTCCCCGGTTCATGAAAATATAAACGAATAAGCCATAACCTGACTAGCGACCTCCACACTCCCCAAGTGATCTTAGTTATCTTACTCATTTGCCATTAGGGCCCTAGAGGCTCGATCTAGGCCCCATTTTTAGTAGCTATACCATTCAGCGCTGCCAATAACGCCGTCGAAAGACAACAAATAAGCTAATAATTCCACTCTTAACTTTGTTTAAACGTTGAAGCCTATATACAGGTTATATTTTCTAGTACACAATTTATAAAATAAAACGATAAAACAGCTAGAAGCCGGTATATATAATGGTCGGTTTATGTTAGTGAATTTAAATGATGTATGAATACCCATGATGGAACCACCATGGTACGACGGATTTCCCCCTATGTGAGTAATAATGGGTTGTACACATTGCAAAACATGGAAAAAACGGATAATAAGCACGGAGTACATAGTATAGACACGTATGGGTCTAAATAGACACAACACGGACCCCGGGAATCATCCTAGGGTCCACCGGTGGGGTTCATTCTCGAAACACGCGCCGTTTGTTAGGGTTAACTTGTCTTAGCGCTGACATTACTCTACCTTGATCTCACTAAGTGCTTACATGAATTCAATTAGCTCCATTCCCAAGGCTGCAATGTATCATATATTTTATTAGTCGATAATTAGTCTGGTGGTTGTTTTAGTAACACTCTACCGGAATATCAATTGTTGTAATACACAACACACTAGCATACAACTGAGGATGGCCAGCGGGTCTTGCACTGGACCAACCATGGAATTAATACTGGACGGCCCAACCTCAAAACTGAGATATTTCAGGGCCATAGGTCTTAGAGAGTCCTAGGGTCCGGATTGCATTGAGTAACAGTCACAGGCTTAGGGAATAAGCAGCAGAGTTAATGGCCTGGGAAAGTAATAATGCTAACTGTATGACACACTGATCATGAACAGTGGCGCGACAGCATCGAGAAACACCACGGCGACTGTGGTCCGGAGCTTGTGGATATATATCTGTACGGTGAACATAGGCACCAACAGGATAGCTTTCACGCATATTGATGCATGTAGATAATCTAGGCTTGGAGTCAGTTCTGCATGGTCGGGAGATGGAAGGTGGACGAGCCTCGTGGACCAGTTTCTTTGGGAATAGTAGCCGAGTTAGTGTGGAGCTGCAATTTCGGTGATAAAGATGCGACGGCAGACAGCAGAAACAGCGCATATGGCAGGGTGAAGCCAAAGCCATTGCAACAGTGGGCGCCAATGGTAGGATCAACGACATTCTATGCAGCAATATCATAGTGTTGCCTAATTCTCTTTCTCCTTCCCTCTCATCCTTTCTGGAAGAAATGAAGTAAAAGTGGAGTTAAGCTAGCTCTACCCAAGTGTATTATTGAAGGTGCCTAAGTATTTTGGGGGCCAATTCAAAAGAACTAAGCTTTGTATGTATATAATACAGATATGTGTATTAACCATACCAGATACAGAATACCTTCGTAACAGTATCTTTTGATCGAAATCTCAGATGTCTCCTGGGCTATTTTTAACTGCATGTGGCTTCCGGGTACTCTCTACACATCGGATCACATATCGATTATTCCAAGGCAACAAGAATAGTAGGAGTTTTGTAGTTTTGTATTCCTCCAGGCATCAGACATTGGTATATACATTGATGTATAAATTAACGACCTGAGTGCTGTCTGCCTTCTTCGAAATGATGTTGACCGTGTACTTCTCTTCTACACTTTCGTATCGATTTCTTTCAGGCATTCTGACTCAACACATTCCTTTCGCCTCCGGTTATTCTTTACGTCAGATATACTTGTAATTATGCGATTTCCAGTGTCGGGCTTGTTCTTCGTGGTGTTGTTGGCCATGGTGGCCCGGGCATCCCCCGTCCAAACTGCTGTGCCCCAGCCTGGGGTGTTCCCGCGGGATACCAGCCCCACCACTACGGCGACGAACTCGCAGCCCACCACAGCGACCACCACTACAGCCACTGAATTCCAATTGACTTTGAGCCTGGATTTACCCTCTGACACGTGTACGCCCACCATAAAGCCCGACAAATATGGCTGGGTACCGGCCTCGGAGTGCGATGCCTTGTACCTCTACTATCCGTCTTTTGGAGCCGCAATCGCTGCCGCCGTGATTTTCGGGGTCCTGTTCATGGCCCACTTTGTGCAGGCGACTATGTACAAGGCGGGGTTTGCCTGGGTCATCCTCATGGGGGTCTCGTGGGAGGCCGTAGCTTACGGAGTCCGCGCCTTCAGCACTCACAATCAACAGAATAATACTGTCGTGACCGTCGCCCAGATGTTTATTCTTTTGGCTCCCTTATGTACGATCCAGAACTTCTTGCCAGCAACACCCCAATTCAATGATACTAATTCTGAACATAGGGGTCAATGCATTCGACTACATGGTTCTAGCAAGGATGATCCATTTCTTCGTCCCCGAGCGTCGCATCGGCATGTTCAAGCCCTCCTTACTAGCCAAGTCTTTCGTCTTGCTCGACTTTGCGTCCTTTGTTGTTCAAATGATCGGTGGCTTTATGGCCACCGGTACGGACGAGCAGCAAATGAATGGCATCCACATCTACATGGGTGGTATTGGCATCCAGGAGTTCTTCATCGTGTGCTTTTTGGTGCTGGCCGTGCAGTTCCAGCGATTGATGCTGAAGCTGGAGCAGACTGGCCGATTGCCTGTCGAGAAGCAGAACTGGCGTCCACTGCTCTATGCCCTATATGGAAGTCTAATCGCCATTACTGTGCGCATCATCTACCGCTTGATTGAATTTGCCTCCGGCTATGGGGAGTCAAATCCTATCCCATACCACGAATGGTATATGTATGTGTTTGACGGTATTCCCATGGCCTTGGCTATTCTCATTTGGAACTTTGCCCCACCGGGTGCTGTGTTGCAGGGTCCGGATGCGAAGATGCCCTCCAGTGGCATCGGCAGGTGGCTCTGCTGTTACGGTTGTGCTTGTTGCTGTCGAAGCTGCCGGAAGGGAGCCAAGGGAAAGAAGGATATGCAACGACTACCTGATAACGACATAAATGACGATGATGTGCTACTTCGGAGCCGAGAACCATCCCCCTACCGCGATAGGCAATACACAACCCATCGCTGAGTTGGAGTTTTTGCCGTTTTCATCAAGTGACTCATATGTATAATTCATATTTACTTTCGTCTTGTCTCCCTTTTTTCTCCTTTTCATCTCTTTTTGTTCTAGTTCTCTTCCTTTATGTCCTACCCGCATTTGGAAACAAGAACATGGACTAGATGTTCAATGAAAACGGCTCCAGGGCTTGTTTATAGAGGTCTTGCATATATACCCCCCTTGGATTAGGGATTATTCAGGATGATACACCTTTTACTTGACTAATAGATAGATTGTACCAAATTAGATCTTTATCCAGGCCAATAAACAAATCTCTTACAAATTACTGTACTGTCCCAAAATTAACCAACTCGCATCACCAAAATTCGATGTCAGCAAATCCAATGAACCAAAGAAGCCTAGCACATCCGGCCCCAGCTTCTTCAAGCTCGGGAAAGTGTTCAGAAGCATTTGCGCTCGATTGGTATTCAGATCGGAGAACAAGGTGCTGTTTGGCTTGTGCATGTTGTGGTCACATTTCATCAGGGCATTTTGATGCGTGGTAACTAGATATGAGAAAAGAGGAATAATTTCTCCAGACTTATTGTCGATGAGAATCCCATTTGCATCGATCTAACGGGGAGACAATCATACTATGCTGAATGTATATAATACATGTACTATAACTATGTACTATATCCATTGATAGGTTTCACAATTAACTCGGTAAGAAATTGATATGGTATTGTGAAGATGTATGTATGTATGGTATGGAAGGAATTATGTATTTTACATATCTGGGCTATCTACATGTGGTATGGTAGGATACATATACATCCTGCGAGTACTAGCAGTGAGCAGTACCACTGGTCTGAATGATATGTATGCCAATATGTGAGGATAAATGTACTCATGTAACCCCCACCGTTGTGATTCCATCAAACCACATACCTCGCATGTGGAGGGAAGCAGACCGTCAGATAACCTACATTTAACCAAATCCGACAAAGTGCGAACTTGAAGTCGCTTGACCTTGGCCGACTCCCTCTAGGTCGTATCCAGTGACCATCATGTTATGGAGCCCAATTGACGAGAAAGGCGAGCAGCCAGAATGGCATATAGGGAGTATGATATCCAGCAATGATAGTAATGAGATCGGGGCTGCTCTCTGTGTCAGACTAGTTGTTGGAGGATATGGGCGCTTAACAATGGGATTTTCTTGGCTAGAAGGTGTCGTCGAGGAGGTTTGGGTTCACCGGGTTATCGCCACTATGGGAAGGCTGATTGGAGAGCTTTTGCACAACAATGGCACCAAGAAACCGAAAGCACTGACACCAGAGACACCCCCCTGGGGAGGTTCGGTGTGTCGGCTTGTCTGTATAGTTAGGGAACTTGTGTTGGATTAAATTTCCTCGCACCAGACAGATCTAAGCTCCCTCGGTAGCTTCATGAAAATATATAGAGGGGAAGTCGAGCATTTGGAATAGACATTTGTAAAATAGCCCAAGTACTTTTAGTGTCCCATGTTAAGGTCAACACTAAATTTGCTAGTAGCAGCTACAAGTCTGGCCAAACGATCTTGGTATATAAAACAGTTTGTTTTATGTACATATTCTTCCGATCGCTAACACGACACAGGGAAAAGAAATTCGTTTTCGGGGTATCCGACGTTAGATTTACTAGCCAAAGCGTCAAGTCTATAGCATGACGATACCGACACCTCCCATCTTCGACTCATCGGGCAAGTTTTTCTCGTTAATTCCACCACCAATAGGTGCAGCGCGGTAGTTATATAAGTAGAAGTGGAGTTGGCCATCACCGGCACCGAACTTGAGGTCTTCGAGGAAGAGGGGGTTGTCGTGCGAGGTGAGAGCATTGAAGACATCGAAACGGGCCTAGAACAAACCAAAAAGAGACAAGATTAGCATATAAAATCAGAAATAAGACATTCCAACATACATTCTTTGCGCAAATCAGAGCATCGTTCATCAAGAGCTGCAAGCGCTCCTTGAAAGCCTGCTTATCGTCGGAGAACGCGGTTTCGGTCGCGTAGTAGTACAGGTATGCGGCATGGACGGCATCGTGCTTGGGGTTATCAATCACTGTAGACTCCAGATTGTAGAACGAGACAAAGTCGGTGATCTTGTGGGTTTCCGGGTCTTCGGCAACGTATGACCAGACAACCTGTTCCTTGCCGGGCTGTTTCTTGTGAACCAGCCAGTGGTCAATTTCTTCCCGTGTAAAGGCCTGGTTCATATCAAAGCGTCGCATGTATCGCTCCAGCAGATCATAGACGGCATCGATGTCCTTGGATTCCATGGGCCGCAGACCCGGGGTCGATGTCTCGCTAGGGAGATGGTTCTTAGTGACCTGGCGGGCCTTGGTTGAGCCATGGGGCAGAGGTGAAAAGCCAACATCGTAGAGCTTCAACCAATCGAGAGAGCGGTGGTAGTAGCGGCAAGAGCTGACGGGGGTGGGCAGGATGATACCGCCAGTGTAGATGGCCTGGTAGATACCCCTTAGGTAGCAGCGCCGGGTAATCTCCTTGATCAGAACGGGAGTCAGGCGCTTGGAGCGGAGCTTCTTGTGGATACACAGGAAGTTGATCTCCGTCACCTTGAGGCGCTCCCCGCGGACGCGGAGTTCAGTTGGGACACCGCAAATGGATGCCACCAGCTTGCGCGACTTGGTGGCTCGCACACCAACATGCCATTCCTTCTTCCAACCGGGAGACATCAGAGCCCTGTGTATGTAGCATTAGCGTTCTGAAATAGGCACAAAGGTCTAAGACTCAATCGTACCAATGAAGGAACGATTCGGAGTAGTTGAAGCGGAACATGGCGTTATCATCCTCGACGTAGTGCTTGTTAAGAAGCTCGTAGAGCTCTTTCAACTCCTCCTCGTTCGTCAGGTCGAGAGTGCACCACTCGAACCCCTCAATGAGCGCATCGGGGGTCTTGGAAACCTTCTCTGGGTCGATGACCTTGATAGGCCCCTGAGTAATCTGCTTCGTTCCAGCCTCTTCAAAGGCAGGCACTGGCTGTGTCTGCCAAAACTTGTATGAGGCCATATCTTTCTGGTTCTTACCTCCCACTGCCAATCCGGTCAGCATCTGCGATAGGTCCATGTTGTGCAATAGGGCTGCGGCCTGGTCCTTGTCCATTGCAGCTAACTCGTTCTTCAGGGCCGGGTTTTGTTCGAGGAGTAAGGAAGCGAAGTTCGCAGGAAGCTTCTTTCCTGCTTGTAGAATTCGAATGTCAACAGCTGCGGCTAGGGACCTTGGTGTCCAGTGAGGGTGGTTGAGGAGCCTACCATTACCCGAGTCGGATGGAGCTCCAGACTCATTTTCATTGCGCTTAGGGGCCTTGCCCTTTTTATCGCTGGAATCCGACATGATGTGTTGGGGGAGTTGAGGAAGAAAGGAATTGGGTTGGGCCCCACGTTTCAATCGCGGATCTCTGGTGGGGTGTTTCTGCGGGTGACTTAATAATACACGATATTGGGATGGGCTCAACACAACTTGCTATGCACACTATTTATGGGCGCAGTCCGAAGTAGGTATTTAGAGTGTTATTTATGGACACGTTTCACCCACGGAGTCCGTTTCACCCTGGTCGGAGTCCATAAATGCTCCACGGGGAAAAGTGAAGAACCCCGCTCAACGTTGAACTCTTAGTGGCCTACGTTAGGAACCTCGGCATTCACTTATGCAAAGCCCATGTAGCTAAAAGCACGTATAGGGTTTCAGATATGGTATCATTCGATGCATTGTAAATCGGGAAACTATATTGAGAATCGAAGAATTGTTGAAATCCAAGCAAAAACACCTCTATGTCCGTTCTATGCTAAGCCAATGGCATATATCTCAAGTGAATGGCATATATCTCAAGTGAATGGCATATATCTCAAGTGTTGATACAAGAATACAAGAATGTAAGAGTCATTTGGAGCTCCGGGCTACCAATCATCGGGGAATCACGCGTCGGTAGGTGGCTTTGTCTCAACTACGTCGAGGAATCCTCCGACCAAATGAATGCTGCCGGTGACAAAAGTCATGACCGGAGTTTCGTCCTTCTGCAGGACCTTGCGTTCCTGACCCGCAATTTCTCGCGCAAAGTCAACAGCTTCCTCAATTGTACCGAAAATATGTGTTTGAGCGTGAGGGTCAATAGCATTCCACTCCACCGCAAGAGACTTCTGGACTCGAAGATGTTCGAGGTCGTCAGCATTGGTGTTCATACTGACCAAGTCGGGTCGGAAGCCCGCCTCTTTGTAGGTGATGTTCGTGCAGAATAGGGCGTGAGTGAATGGGGTATCATTTCCAAGGGCAGATGAGAGGGTCTCGTGGAGAGCACGAGCAAGAGCCGTGCTATCACGAGTCTGTTGGTTGAAAATCAAAATCCGTGTCTTCTTGGCGGCTACATCCTCGGACGAGGAATCCGCCTGGATACGCGACGCAAACCACTGGCCAGCCAGCCGGATGCTCTCTAAAGTATGCCCGCCATCGATATACCAAGAGACGTTCTTCTCGAATCGGGTTTCACACCGACCACCTAGGCGGGTTTCCTCGAGCCCAGTCTTGAACTTCGCCGGTAGTGGTCCTTTCATGATATTGTCTGGAACATCGATATTAACCTGGCGCAAGAAATCCGCCGCAGCTGCCACTGCCACCGAGGCGTTGGTGTACTGGAAATCTCCAGCCAATCCAAGGGTGATTTTGCTGCTCTCAGGACGAAGCTCAGAATGGCCAGCAACAATCTCCAGCTGAGCGCCAGCCTCCTCGGCGCGCTTAGCCAAGACTTGTTCCGCACTCGGAGGTTGTGGTGCCGCGAACCCATTTATGCCACGCTTGAGAATGCCACCCTTGTGCCACGCAATTTCCTCAATCGTATGTCCAAGCATAGCAACGTGATCAATACCAAGGCTACTAATCGCCGTTACCTTGGGTTGCGGGATCACGTTGGTACAGTCATATTGACCACCGATTCCACATTCGATCACCGCGGCGTCCACGCCCTCGCTCAGGTAGGTATGGAATGCCATCAGGGTCAAGTACCGAAAATATTGTGGTTTCGCCCCAGGCCCAGTAGGATCCTGACCCGCCAGTTTAGCAGCCTGCTCCAGACGATCCCATACCTCGAAGAAATAGCGCGCAAACTGCTCTTCAGACAATGGGGTGTTGTTGATCTTTATGCGCTCACGTGCGAACCGGAGGTGCGGGGAGGTGTAAAGACCGATCTTGAGGTTGGATTCAGGTTGATCCGCATCTTTTCGGGAGTATTGGGAGAGGATTGTGGAGATGAAAGCGGAGGTCGAGCCCTTGCCTTTCGTGCCGGCGACATGAATTGCGTTCAGCCGATTGAGGTCGGAAGGCTAGAGAACGTAAAGATCCCACATTAGCTTCACTCACAAGGGATTAACATCCTGCCATCAGCTCAGCACACCTTGTATCCGATGCGCTGCAACCAGTCCACTGTCTCCGGGAGGGATAAATCGTTCATCTCCTGCCTCGTTTTGGACTTCCTGAGCGCCTCCACAATCGCATAGTTGGTTTGCAATGAGTTAAGCGATGAAATCGCAGCCTATCCATCTCAATGTCAGCATATGCCATATTTTGCCAGAGTAATCCCCTGTCGCAAAGCCCCGAGTAGCATACCTCGTATGTTCGAGTCATGATGGGCGAACGAGTTGAAACTCGCCGTGCGCAAAACTGCCAGCGAATAGAGGTCCAAAGCCTTCTCATGGACAACTGAAGCCCGTGCCTTGAATCCTCAAATGAGCAGGGGTGATTGAAGAAACCCCGGTAGCTCTAACGATTTATGATTCTCTGGTTGATCCCACCCGCTCTCCTCGGGAAACCCATTTGGCACTGACCGGGAAGATCACGTGCTTGTTGACATTACACAAGAATCAGAATGAAGTCAAGCTATATATACACGGATGTTTTATTTCATGAACAGTGAATCAATACATCTGCAGATAGATTTACATAGTATGATGACAGGAAGCTAATGCACGAACAATGTATGGTATGGATAACCGATTTTGTTAACCTTCACTAAAATGACAAAACCCGCTTTTTCAACAATCTATACGGACATCGATAACTAACCCTATTATACACTTTTGTGTACTAAGTGTTATATGATTTTCTAGGTAAAATACCCTATATCTACTATATACTCGACTTAGTATTCGATATGTCCCCTAGTTCTTGAAGCCTATATTTTCCTAGCTTAAGAGCTATTTGTTACGCACCGCCAACTGGTCACAGTTAGGTTAGATGGGGTCAAGGTATACTTGCCTTAATACTCCTCGAGTTGTCCAATGTCAATGATCTGTTCTCTTAACCGTACTGTCACCTAACAGGCCATACTGCAGAATAGGTCCTTTTGAGGCATCGAGGAACGATGCTAGGTAGACCGCCGAATAGATCTATACCAGAGTATTAGTCTATGCGTAAGTATCATCGAGTTACAATTAAGTTAAGGAGTCATAGTAATCCAAAAGGTAAACATAAGTAGTAATATATGATTAAAGACGAAGAACTAAACTGAGTATATAAGGGAGTGTCCTTATATATTCTACGTTTCCTGCTTCCTCGGTGACTACCTAGAGTCACTTTTAGAGTCACTAGTAACTTCTAGATATACTTCTTAAAGTCGATCCTAGAGTCACAGTCACGTATTCCCGTAGTATGCGAATGAGGATTGTCACTGTAGATATTATCCGGTACAGATATTATCATGTATATAGGAATGCCTTTGACAGTGGGTCTTGCTCCGGGGGGTCGTACTCTTGCTCGCTAAGTATGATCGGGGTCTTCTCTTTCCTAAATCCCTAGGGTTGCCTGGGTATTAGATATTGAACGTGATCTGCTGACAGATATATTGGTTGCTTCTTGGTGGCCCATCGGTAGGTATAGGTCTCTACATATGATCGGTGACTAGCATTTCTATGTCGCTATAAAGGATAATATCGCTAGTAGGACCCGGAGAGGAAGAGGCACTATTAAATAAGGTATATTATTTAAAGGCCCTCGTCAAATACGTAGAGCAAAGAGGACCCCTCAAGACCTATAATAACGTTCCTAACAATGTTCGCGAGCGGTTCTATACTAAAGAGAACTAGCGACTTGATAAAAAGAAGAAAACTACGGATAACTCTACAATCGATTCAACGTGTCCTCCAATCAAGATCCATTTTCTCCTTGCAAGATCGCCTTAACCATTGATACCAACTCTACCTACTAATGGAGCAACGCCGGCTAAGGCCCGTAGTGCTGGATCAATCATAGTTTATTATGCTACTGGATGTAGCTGTGGAAGAATATACCGACTAGCAGCGGGCTTCGGTGACCAATGAGGCTTTCAGGGACACTATCACCAAAGCACGCGATATACCACTTAAAAATTGCCTCGATCTCCTGTAGGTTTATGAGGATCAGGACCCGGATTTTTTCGTCAAGCCTGGCGTAAAAGTATGCGGCCCGGCGGTTCGTACGCGATAGTGGCCTCTGGGTAAAGCAACGCGGGGAAATCGTTTGCCATGAAAGTATTAGTGGTTCATACTAGACTTGATATAGTTTATAGCTAACGAATAAAGAACAGCTCACACTGGCATTCCAGTACAGCTACGCTCGAAATCAGTTTCACCTCTCTACTGTCTCCAATTCTGTGTTAAACTCTGTCCATTCACGGTTAGCCTACCCCTGACCCGCAATTTTGGAAGTATCTCACGGTAATAAATAATTGGACAAAAAATAAAAATGGCTATCGTATCATGGTTGTATGAGCCATGCCGTCTCTAGAACAACTCACTTGCAAACAAGCCAAACAGAGCAGTAAGTTTTCTAGCCACTTCACCTCTCATTCCTTTCGCGTTCACTCCGCTAAGATAGTGGACAAGCAAAGACATACGTGGATACAAAGTGAATAGGATAAAATATTTCTTTATAACTGACTCATCCGCCCTACAAAAAGCTCTAACCTAGGAGTCAGCCTGAATCCTCCCACCCCGTGGGATAATGTATGCATATGTTCATATAAAATAATATTTGATAAGAAGCATCTACTACAGAAGATAACTCCATTTAAAATTGAAAACTCCTCTGAGGCTCTCGCTCTCTCCGCTCCACCTTGACACGGAAACTAGTTTGCGGCAACTTAGCAGCCAAGCGTAACAACTTCTCTGAGTGACCACTGACTAGAAGCTTTTCTCTGTGCAGTTAGGGATAAAGTCTCTTGATGACGGCGATATCAGAAGCATGAAGGTTCCTTTTCGTCCCTGTAGCACCTGCGACAATATATGGGAACATAACAGGCTCTTTAATATCATTGTGTTGAAGGCAACCAGTGCCCAATCTTGTATAGGGCAACTCTCATTACGAAATCCTCGTTCCACTGCTCGTCATCGTCAAAATGCGCGTCATCGGCAGTATACCACCACTCAGAGGAGGGTAATACGCATGAGCGAGGATCGAATTTTTCCCGTCGAAAGCATTTACATTTCCATTCCCGTCATTACCGACGGCAAATTTCATAATGATATCAGCGTCCCCCCTTTAGTGACTCCTAGAATGAGGTATTTGGCGTGCATTTATCCCATTCGTCGAAAAACCTCGTTGATGTCATTGTCATTGTGTATAGAATGAGTGGTGATATCAGGGGAACCATTCCCGATTGTCTAGGAAATAACTGGCTTAGGCCGGCTACTACAGGGGAGGACAAAGTTGACAATTCCGTTGTTATCAGGAAAGCCGCATCGTTTTTCGTTCATAATTGCTTGCGTTTTTGTGTCGTATCTACCGGTTACGTTCACGCCAAAGGGGTGCTGCAGAACTCGAAGTGTAACAGGTCCATCCACTTCAGCATCGAATTCATCAACTTCTCTGTACGGATCCAAGTATTCAAATCTTGCAAGATATGATCGGACAGCCTTTTTGGCCTCATGGTCTCCGAATTCCACAGCAGCAACCTCTGGTGTTGTCCAATCAGTTTTCATAATTGCAACCTTTCCCCAGGAGTTGAGTTTGTAAAATAAAATTTGCATAGTTTTGGTGCGAGTAGTGTATCGAGTTGGCCTGGTTACTAGTATAAGAACCAGACTTGGAAACAAGTATTATTGAAAAATAAAGATAAACCCTCCAGGAAGATTGGAGTCAGTCATATACCGTGCTATCAGTGAGAAGTTTTGTTTATCATTCTTTGATGTCATGTTAAGATGCGATGACAACAGGGGTGTATCTAGATTGTTCTAATAACTGCTGATTCCCATACGGAGTATGTAAAACTAAGCTTATTCAAATGAAGAGGTGTATTCTAATAACTCCACTAGTCATTGGCCGAGAGGGATGACTAGTAGGAATTGAGTAAGATAAACTAGGGGATCTATGCTGTACTCACCTCTAATCTTGTGGCTGAAAGAATGCGCCAATTTACAGCGTTGGTAAAACCAACAATACGAATGATGTCAGCTGCCGGTAACATTCAATCCGGATTAGGTACGGGCAAGTTACTTTTCTACTGTCAGATTATTGTGAAGCACAGCACATCTTGACAAACAATCTTAGAAGACAACATTCAAATCAACATTCAAATGAAAGGCAGAAGATTTCCGAGTGTAGACTATGAGTCTCAGGAGTTGGCTTAAACAGTACTGTCAAACATGGAAACGTCACAGTCAAGATCAATCTTGTATCACTACCAGTGCTCTTTTATCAGGGTTAAGGTTACGAGGGCAACCGTGAGTATGAGGTTTAATTGCACTTTTTCTAGATATCTGCTGTCCGTCAGCATAGTAACTTTAAGCTCGTACACAGCCCATACCGATTGGTTATGTGTAAGCGGAAGGTGATATTGATAGTGACGACGAACTGCGGGTAGCCGACCACGGACGAATTTAACATAAGGTTGCGGGCTCGGACGATAGACGTACGTCATGTAGCCTACCCGACGGTCATCCGCTTCGGACGCTAAATCTTAAATTAACCTAATGGTAAAAAAGGTGTATTACTCTGTCTTTTTGTGATATACAATTTCGTATTTAGAGTTCCCTACCGCAGTTAAATTCATAATCCTAAAGGCATTGGTGTTAGCGGCTGCTTATGGCTTTATTGGGCTGCCGAAAGATTTTGCATTTGTATTAATGGTGTCTGAAGTGTATCGTTATAAGCTATGTGGGGACACTTAAAGCTGTATTCCTTGGTTATGAACTAGTTAAACCGATCTAAGTCGAGGTTTGATACTGTGAGATAATTGGATGTCGTTTGCTGTTTGCGGAAATATAACTCCTTCACACTGTTCGTAATGGAGGAGCCTAGACTAGACTTGATATTTCCCATGGCGGTCCCATCGGAGGCAAAAGAATTCCCATTAGTGCATTATTATTCGTATAAATTTTTGATGAATTGCATTCCTTACATATATTTATATTGCATATTATTACGTTGTAAAAAGGGATAAAAACAGGCGTTAAACATACGTATTTCTTTTGTATAATTTACGTTTGTATTGTTTACAGTCCCATGGTGGGAGCACCCCGGGAAATGTCAAGGTCCAGCCAGACCTCATCCACAGTTTATGGAAAGTCGGGTCATATTTGGAGGAAGCCCGCTACTCCGTCGGACCCAAGCTTATAGGTAAGCAGCAGGTCAACTTAGTTCTCTACAATTCTAGGTCACCGACACATGCCTATCCAATTAATCGACTCCTAGTTACGACCTTACAGTTACTAAATGCTTGAGGGACAGCAAGCAACACTTGAATAGAGTGTAACTAAATAGAGATTAGGATGTGGTTCGGAAACAATTATAAGTATCTAGGGGTAATTTAGATTGGCCCCAACTATATGATCATGATCCTTGTCACTGTCGTTCGTAATAAAATAATGTCAGCCAGTCACGGCTGTGCCGTAATCGTTAAGCAGATCCATGGTCTCCTATCAGAGTGCGTCCTGCGTCTGTGTGCTAAAACTTGAAGAAAGGTCAAGGTGGGAACGGAAACGTCAACATCGGTGTGCCGAGCCATCTGTAATTCTGTTTTTAATGTAGCGCCGACTTCCGAAAATTAACCAGGTATATAAAGATGACAATGGGATTTATTTATGAAGTACTAGGGTGATTGCAATCCTAAACAAAGACTTAAAGATCACTTGCTGGTGAATCATGCCGTTAAGGTCCGTGGGTTCCACGGGTGCCCACATTTTACCAAGGCTCTATTACTAAACATCAATCTCTCGGTAAGATCGGACTTCTTCATGTTTCAGGATGCAAACGCAGGGGCATCACGTCATATGGCTTATATCAATTCTCTGAGATATAACCTTGCCACTCATGTAAAAATGGGAGGTTTATCATACATCACATCTACCATGGAGGATATTATGCGTTATGGGCTGTCTGGTACTGCCTAACTGTCACAGACCACCCACTTAATCTAAGTGAACGCACGCTGTATTATTCACAAGCATTGCCTAGGCGTAGATCCTTAAATCATTTTTCTTTCAGACAGTTCTTCGCTAGTATAAACCTTTCCCTTTTTTTCCACCAGCTTACCTCCTACTATTCGGATAGCTAAGTATAGTCATGAGCTTTTGCCTGTTGCTTAATATAGTAATGTATATCATAAGACCCGAGGCTAACATATAACACATATGCCTAAAATATAATTACATCATTAGAAATCGTCTAAAAGCTAACTTGCTTTAATAAGCCGATCTAGAAGCTGCAATAATTCACGTAACCATGTTAGTATGTTGATGGGTTGTGATTCGTGATGTAATTTTACTGAATGCATCTTCGTATGATGTATCATGAGACCTAATATAGAAAGGATGACGAAACCAAACAAGAGACGCAGGTAATTGGAAAGGCCAGAGGTGTCTGAGTACTAATATGCTGTCGTTGGAAAGGGACGGCCAAAGGTATAAATATGGCTAGTAATCCAATCTTCTCTGGCACTCCTACATTTCTAAGAAAAGATAAACGTGAATATTCAATTTCAAATATCCACCCAGAAAGTTTTCCGTTGCAATCCCCATTCCACATCATGGTTAAGAAAGGCCCTACAGTTGGAGGTAATGGTGGTTCGCCGTTCGAGCTCTTGCATGGTAATACGCCCGTGGAACAACTGGACGTATGGTACGGAAATGGCAGTCATCCTACGGAGCAATATACTATCCTGAGGGGTATTAAAGTCAAATGGGCAGACGATAAACCCGCCAATTCCGCCGGACATTGCCCCTCAGAAGATGAGGAGAGAGTTCTGCATACCAGTTTTGACTTCGAACACAATGGCGAAGATCCTCTTGAATGGATGGATCTTTACGGGTCAACTAGCCGTGCTGATTCACTAAGATTGGTTGACAAGAAAGGCTACTTCGAGGCCGGAGGAATCGGTGGTACCAAATCCATTCAACCTGCGAAAAGCAAAAAGCTATGTGGGTTCTACGGAAGGTCAGGACAGGATATTGATCAGCTAGGCGCGATCTTTAGTGATTAAAAGTTGTGAGTTCTACCTATGATCAATTCATATAAAATCTCTAATAATGAAGACAGATGGTTACATAATCAGATTTACCTTAGGCCATTTAAGGGCTCAACTCTCCTCCCGTGGCTTGCTATTTAGTTGATAGTTGCAGTTCAACATGCAGTACCATGCTACTTTCTACGAAAAGTATTGATGCTATCTTTTAAAAGGCTTGCACTCTCATATTGTTGTTTTAAAGAATACTTTGCAATTCAAAATGCAATAAAACGCTCCTCTCCACCAACCGATGTTATTTTACTTTAAGCTATACGACTACTTATTGTAGGATTCTTCTTTACACTACAATAGGCTTAGTGATATCAAATTGGCAACGTACCTGCGAGCTTGACCTTGGCCAAAGAGTTGACCTTGTGTTGAATGACTTTATTCAAAGCCCGAATACAGATTATTTTCGTTTAGTTCTAATCGTATCGGACATATCTGAGTTGTAATATTAGGATGCTCTATGATTTCAGGCGAGTTGTGGCTAGGGACGATCCACTTTATCTGTGTGTGTGCTGATGCCTCCTGGACAATCAAGTCCAGAAGGGAATGAAGATCATTTGTGCACTCATGCTACGCATCAATCTAAAAAGGTTACAGGACTATGCAATTTTGATTACTTATGTCGCCATGTTGACGAGCCCGCCCATGGACTGATGGGTGTGCGCGAGGCTTTTCGTCGGTCCGAATTCAACCCTGACATGAGTCATCATGCAATATGACATGCTTTGAACGGTCGCTACACTATGCGGCTTCGGCCATATATAGGGTAGTCTGAATTGCTAAGTATCACATTACGAATTATGTCAAGTGTGGATTGGGGGAGTCTCGGCGCCATTTCTGGGAGTGGTGGTGCACAGCGAGCAAGAAAGTTGACTCACCACGTCTAGTGTAAAAGACTTCCTCTGCATACTCATCAACCCCTGCCCACCCCCCGCTCAGTGAGTGGATGAAATTCTTTTGGCAGAAGGTCTGGGGTGCTGGATTATGGGATCTATAATAAATGACTAGCTTTTAAGATCGACTAACTAGGAAGATTTCTTGTTTTATAGATGGATTATATAAGATTATTAAGAAAGTAGGCAACTTTTATAAGTTATAGCTACTAGATATAATTCGGGTTTATCCTATTTTCTACTTAAGTAAGTTACAAAGGCCGTGATAATGGAGCCTTTATAGGGTTGTATACACATCCGCCGCTGCCGATAAAGATTATAGAAATAAACAAATAAGAAGTCGAGAAGATCTTGATTACCAGAATACACTTCCTAGAACTAGGTATAGGATAAGCTCTTAATGCCTAAAAGATAACAAGATTACGAGGTATCTTGCGGAATTAAGAGATAGAAGCCCTAAGTATTCTAGAAAGAGTATGATGTAAGGTTCCTATTCTTCTAAGGCTAGCATGTGATATTCTATCGATCCTAGCTAGTAGTGTAAGCGTTAAGCGATTATTCAATTACGTTCGCGATATCTACTATCGTCGTAGTCAATTAAAACTAAGTAACTACGACCCGAGGACTTAGTTTGTATGATAAACCTTCCATTTTTACACGAGTGGCAAATTTATATGAAAATGATATCACAGATTGGGGCCTGAATCACTTCTGGATAGAAGAGTATTTTATACCTCAAATCAGACTGATTGCAATACAAAAACAAGGTGGCCTAGTTCCTCAAGGCCTAAATGTAAACAGTAATGATGACACTTAGGCCACTTGATCGCCCTTATACATCTCAAAGGTTGGGATATTGATAGGCGTGGTGTTTCCCGCCCATAATCCGGCACATCCTGCCCAGTCTGCGATATTGGTCAATACCACCTTGCTCACTTTGACAAAAGGGACCGGAAATATATTAGGACTCACAAGTAAGGAATGCGACAACTAAGCCAAACGAGTACCCAGCCCTTAGCAATGCAGCGCTGCCAACCATGTTCCCACAGGCGAGAAGCAACAAACAAATGCTTAGGAAGACTAGGTCCAGGAATAAGACCCAGGAAGAGCGCACCGCCCCAATAGATAATATCACTGTCAATATAAACCATGCCAGAAGAAACATAGCCAAAGCTTGCTCAAACTCGGGTCGTATCGCTCCTGTTTCAGGATCGGTATATGCCGCCATGATCCCTGTACCCGGTAGGTAAATCATCGCATAGGAGAAATTAAAGGCGGCGTATGAAGGGAATAAGGTAGCCCCAAACTATTCAGATAAGAGTGAGAAAATACTGACAACTTGCTGGCTCTAAATTACCAAGCATGTAGTATCAACTTACTATATTGCCGCTGAGGAATTCTATAACCCCAGCAATAAACTGACAGACGCCCCCAAAAAACATCAAAACTCCGATGAGTATATTGGGCGTGGTAATTGAACGGGCTTGAAGCCCCATAATGGAGATAAGAAATATTCCTTTGATCCACATAAGTAAATGCTCTCCGAACCGAGAACGAAAGGCTTACCGGTAGCAAAAGAGAGCAATCCTAGGGGCGATGGACTTGCAAGAGTGCGGTTGACTATTGGATAGTCAGGGTGGGGCCAGCGGTTAAGGTGACCCCCATCCGTGCTCTTCCGTTCAATGTGGTCAGAGGCATGTTTATCAACAGGCTCCACGATGTCCGACATAGTGCGAGACTGGGCAAGACAAAAACAATATCCGGAATGATGATGTTGATCTTTTCGGGTCCTTCTGGAATCGCCGAAGACAGATTATCTGCCAGAGGACTTGCATTCCTCTGGGTTACCAATTTTATATCAACCACTGCAATTGGAATCAGTTGTCCAAAATTACCGATGCGCAAGCGGGGTCCCCATTGTTCTCTGTGGGCGCGCAAAGTTCAAGCAGAGCCACGAACTAGACTTTGTCCCACTTCGAACAAGAGCCAATGGGTGGCTTAGATTCTAACCTCGGAACATTCGGGATCTCCGGGCCAAGGTTATCGGTCCAGGAGGATCGCCCCAATAATTACATCCCATGCCTCTGGCGGTGTGCGGTGGTTCTCGGGCACGGGTAACTAACCAAGTGTGCTGATCTAGGGTCACTCCTTAAGGAGTCACAATTATTATAACAATAATATCAGAGCTCATTCAGCTGCTCGCTATCTTACAGAGGAGCCTCCACCCTCCAGTCGTACCTGTTACTTATAAGCTCTACAACCATTCCTAGGTCATTGTTGAATCATCTGCACGTCGCTTCGCCCGTCTATAATTACTACTACTTCACATATAATGGATATATATACAGGGAAATGATCACATACTTCTGCTAAGGGATTTATCTATAATTACTTATAGTATTATTATAATTTAATATTTATCCGTCGAGACATATATATTGATTGGCCTTTGACTCAACTGATATAAAAAAGAGCAGCTAACATCAAGATTAGTCGCCGTTGGTGTATCTCCACGATTAAAGTGAACCTTTTCCAAGTACAAGTGTTAGCTATATGCTACATCACCAAACCAATTCAAAACACAAAGCAAGGTTGAATGACCAATCGGATTGCTAAGGGTAACTAAGTTCACTAACCAACTGAATGACATTGTCTGTTCTTTTTGTGGAGTAGCCCCCGCCCCCGCCACCGCGATGATCCATACTTCTGACTGAAATATGGGGTCTCTTCCCCGATTCTTGAACGCGACGTGATCTAGCTCTCCCCTACACAATTCAACCCGACCTTCACTTCTTTATCTGGCCCCGATTTCCCGTCAACTACTGTACAGTGGTAAAGAATCCTCCACAGGAAGGCCCAACATGACCGATACCTACAATGCGTCATACCATTCCTCACACACCGAACTCCCAAATCCACGGCGCAAAAGAGGCCGGGTAGCCTGTGACTCGTGCCATTCACGTAAGGTTAGATGTGATTTTACTTCTAGCGGTATGCCCTGTACAAACTGCCGGCTTGATAAGCAGAAGTGCTTCCCGTGGAAGCCACGCAACAAGTGAGACCCTCGAACCTATTTACTCAGAGGACGTGACCTAACTCGATCATAAAAGACATAGAAAAAGGCATACCAGCAATTCTCCCGACACGAGAACTAATCAAACTACCACCGCGACCGTGACCTTCCCTCACAGTCCGCTGGATGTGTACCCACCATCTTTGTCTGACTTCCCAGATCCCAGGCCGGGAGTGAGTTTCGATTTTCCTCTCGCTCC
Source organism: Penicillium hordei (assembly GCF_028827395.1). NCBI lineage: Eukaryota > Fungi > Ascomycota > Eurotiomycetes > Eurotiales > Aspergillaceae > Penicillium > Penicillium hordei. Next base: position 7,500,740 of record NW_026623142.1, read on the forward strand.
TACTTCACTACCATCACCCAACGGCTCTTCTTTCCTATATGGGAATGAGGAATCAATCAGGGGACTGGTTCTCCCCGGTTCGCCTTCAGAATGTATTTCGGAGTATTCGTCACTTCGACGGAATGTTTCCAGCACGAGCTCACTTCGCTTTTCGGTACCGTCGATGCTGGGCGAGAGTGCATCCGAATCAAGCAAGAGAATTTCTGACCGAAGTGTCGTCTTCTCGTACTACGAATTTCTAGGGTTACAGGGTCTTCCCAAATTGCTTTCAGCGGACGTCAAATATCTCGAATCTAAGGGGTGTTTCCGGGTTCCCAGCGATAATTATCTGGACGATTTCATGCAGATGTATTTTCTCCACGTCCACCCCTTCATGCCAATTCTCAACGAAGGAGACTTCTGGAACTCATATGGGCAGAAGGACAACATGCTTGGTGCCTCCAAGGTCTCCCTCTTGGTCCTCCAAGCCATGCTGTTTGCTGCGTCCGCAGTATGTAACACGGTTTCATATCATGATACTAGTTCTTGTGCTAATACAGTTTAAAGTTTGTTCCCCTGCGCACATTACGAGCCTGTGGTTTCAGAGACTCTCATGAGGCCCGGGAAATGCTCCACCAGCGTGCTGCTGTAAGGAATACAGAGCCCCTCTACTATTATCTGCTAATGATGGTGTTTCAATAGCTACTCTATCAGTTTCAATCAGAATCAAACTTATCCTCCATAGCGCAGGCATCCCTGTTGTTGTCGCTCCAATCGTCCGCCCGTGATGTTCATAACAATACGTCATTCTTGTCCATCGCCATTCAATGCGCTCGTTTGGACCGTGCCCACCTCTACAGTGTACTTCCCCAGATGAGCGCACGAGAACGACAGGATAAAAAGAGACTGTGGTGGTGTTGCCTTGTACGTGACCGAGTCATTGCGCTTGGGGTGCGCCGGCCACTTCAGATCACCCCGGACCAATTTGATCAGCATAGGGAACCTTTCGCAGAGGAAGATTTAGAATGCGAGGTTGGACGATCTAGGGTTTATGATTCGGAATCCAAGCGGTCGCTCATTAAGATCTTCGTTACGCAGTGTGAACTGGCAGCCGCGCTCACATCAACCATCATGGCTATCTATCCGCCGGACAGTGTTCTCATGTCTCTGCCACACGCGAGCCCAGATCTGGCGGGGCTGTCCGGCAGGATAAAAAGTTGTAGACAGGACCTCAATACGTGGTCCGATGCTGCAGAGGCACGATTAAAACACAACTCTGGAAAGGACGTTCTGGGTGTTAACTTTGTGACGCTGTACGCAGATCTGTTGCAGATATATTACCAGTAAGTGGACGCTTATGTCCGGCCGCATTATCCAGTTAGCTCATTCCGCTTAGTACTGCCCGGATGGCGCTGTGCCATTTCATTATCTATACTTCCAGCACGTGCTATGCTCGCAACGCAGACTGGACGATGCAGTTGAATATCAGCGAGGGTGATCTCAAGTCAGCCTACGCCGGCCTACAAGATGTTTTCAAGAGGCTGGTGAAATCCAACCTCGCTGGCTATCTTCCGATTAGCGCGTATGCCACCTTCATCTCGTCGATTTCCATTCCGCTGTCACCAAAGGCTACAAATACTGATCGATTGCAGATCCGCGTATACGGCACTACCTCTGCTATTGGCCTCTCTCGACGTCTGCCTGTCAACATCGGAGTACCAGAAGAAAAGGCATATGCGAGACCTCTCACAGTGGGCAGAGGCCATGCGACAATACGAACGCCGTTTCAGATTCGCCAAATTTGTTTCTGAGATAGTTCGTAAAGTTCTTCAGTTTGTGAACTACGCATCATCGTCAAGGGCTCCTTGGTCCCCAGTCGACAATATATCCGGATTGACCGCATCTACACCAAACCACCTACCTCGAAACTGGAGTGAAATTCATGCGCAGAATCCGCAGCTATATTTCAAGCTCTTGTTCTCGCTGGACCATTCCCTATCTTACGGGAAAATGCCGTCTTTAGGTGAACTTCCTGATTGGTCTCTTGCGCAACGCAGTCCCCGGCGAGATAAGTCACTGGACGCTACAGGATGGGCAAACGGAGATCTGGATTTGAACTCTTCAGCAATGTTGGGTACTTTTTCTCCGGGTGTACTAGAGCGAAGCGTCCCTTTTGACTGCTCATCAAACGAGCAGTGGGAAACTGTCCTTTCGATTCCGAGATTATCGCCACCTCCCTATCTCCAGCCGTCTCAACCGCCTGAGCATGAGGATGTTGTGGCCGGATCCCAAACAAATCTTGCTTCCGTGCGCTCTGAGCCCCAGGCATATCACAATGACAACGAAGTGGATGCCGGTGACGACCAATCAATGTTCGACACACTTTCCTTCCTTCTCCAGTATTCATGCCCCTCTATTGGATAGTAATTACGGAGAAGTAGGTTTGTGTGTGTTTTCGAATTGCACATTGCTGAAATAATTATAGATAACGTCCTCTTTTGGTAGATGTTAGTAAACCAAGGTGAATCTACTTTCAATCGGCGTCTTTCACTCTACGGAATGGTCGTAGGTAGCAAACCTCTCCAGACCAACGAGAGACATTTGTTTGTGTGCTACAATTCCGAAATTCATACTGGAATGGAATTAACCATGCCTCGAACTGTACTTGCAACGCCGGGACCTTACGATCTTCAATTCTGGGAAGCTCTAGTGCTGTTTAAATATTGCTTTTCTGCTGGAGAATAGAGTTCTGTATAAGTTGTATCAAATCATGCGCCACGGCGATTTCCGACTTCTTTAGTCTGCTTTCCCTCCTGATCACCCCACAGTAGGAGATGCAAGCTTAGAATTGGCGTACTGAGGGGCACATGGCCATCTCCAAGTAGGTAATTAAGCCAGAGCTATGCTAGTGCGGATGTCCATGGATCTCCTCATTGAGGATATGGTATGTGATCCAATATCCAGGAGGATATGCTGTATTCTAGTGGCGACAGAACAATACCATCGAGACTGTCAAATGAAGCTATATTGGTATGGCCCCGTATGGATGCAGGATGAATAAGGCCAAGCGGAACCAGAACAGAATGAATTGGTTGATTGATCGGAGAAGAAAATTGGAGGATCAGCAAATACCGAACCTCATAATTACCGAGGCCGAGCCGGGGAAGCCTTCCCGAGGTCACCACACGCCCTGGGTGTTGCATAGAAGAAGAAAACGTAGAAAAGGAAGGTGGAAATATCAAGCTGAAAAAAGGGTTTCCTGATCCTACGTTCTTCTGTTTGGTCACACTGGGACCCCCTACTCTAGGTTGACTGAATATTATCCATCTGCGCGGGTAGCAGACTGAGCTGATTAGTTCCAGTCTGTTCTTAAGAAAACCAAAACGAAAGGTCGCCACGTCGTTCCACCTCTCGTTATTTACTGTGCTCAGTGCTAGCAGTGAATCTTCTAATGGCGTCGTCAACCGTTCTACCAGTGTACGAGCACATCATTTGCTCAACTCCGAAGCCCAGGGTAGGTCTGAGTAGGTTACCAATTCCATTGTTATTTATCACGCAGATCGTGGACCAGACATCCCACACGTCCTAGATGTAAGGATCCTCACTCACTAACAATCGCAGTTGTGCTCAACCGACCGCAAGCGCTGAATGCTCTCTGCAATGCGCTGGTTACTGAACTCAACGACGCGCTGTCTCACTTCGATAAAAGCAGGAGTATTGGTGCGATCATCATAACTGGCAGTGAGAAGGCTTTCGCTGGTATGCCTGAACCCAAACCATCCCCGCTTTCCTTCCCATGAGCATCAGCTTTGTCGAGTCCGGTGGGCTGATCTGGTACCCCTGTGTGTCCAAATGTAGCCGGCGCAGATATAAAGGAGATAGCGGAGTTGTCATTCTCGGCCGCATATTCAGAAGATATTGTTGCCTTGTGGTCGCACCTCGCGAACAATATCCGGAAGCCTGTCATTGCGGCAGTCAAAGGCTACGCGTTGGGTGGAGGCTTCGAGCTCGCGCTCATGGCGGACACTCTCTATTGTACCTCTGATGCAATGTTTGGTCTGCCGGAGATCAAGTTGGGGGTTATTCCCGGTTCTGGAGGCTCGCAGCGTTTGACGAGAATTGTTGGAAAGAGTAAGGCTATGGAGCTGATTCTAACAGGCGAATATCTCACTGGTAAGGAGGCCGGGGAGTGGGGACTTGCGGCCAAAGTGATTACCGGTGGAAGAGAGGAATTACTCGCTGCTGCTATCAAGACAGCGGAGAAAATCGCCAGTTACGGCCAGATTGCAGTGCTAGCAGCCAAGGAGGTGGTCGGCAAGAGCCAGGAATTACCACTCAGAGAGGGTACAGAGTATGAACGACGACTCTTCCACGGGCTGTTTGGAACAGCAGACCAGAAAATCGGTTTGTCACCCTTGTCTATAATAGGGGCCGTGAATCATGTATAAATCCTCCGCAGTTGCTGATAGTTTATACAGGAATGACCGCCTTCATGGGCAAGAAAAGGCCCGTCTGGTCCCGCATATAGATACAACTCATTCACTGCCAAGTATTCTTCGATCCCCCCTTTTTCTTTAAATGGCTATTTATGGTTACAATTCGTAGAGTAACGGATTACGTGTGAAAGATTAGCTGCTCAAGGCAGTATTGGATCAAAGTGAAAAACACTGAAATCAATTCTATCACTAGGTATTGGATAGCCCTGTAGATTCATGAAGCTAGGATCACAATTTAGAAGGTAACCTCATTGCCCCATCAAGCCTCAAACAACATCCATTAAGCATCCGGTTCCGACATATTTCTAGAACAAACTCTGAAAACTCGTCGGGCTTTCCCGCTCGTTTCGGCCATTCAAAGTTGCGCTCGATCGTCTGTCGTGCCTTTTCAGGCAGTTTCCCCTTCGCGGTCATAGCAGTGGAGAAGAGACTAGGAGCAATAGAGACAGCTCTGATCCCATATCGACTCAGATCTCGTGCCAAGGGTAGTGTAAGTGACCGGATGGCCCCTTTCGTAGCTGAATATGCCACTTGGCCCGGCTGTCCATCGTATGCCGCAGCCGAAGACACCATGACGACGACCCCTCGTTCATATTCGTTCCCAGGGTCGATTGATTCGGGTAACTGGGCAAGCTGGGAGACCACGAGACGGATAAGATTGAGGGTTCCGACAAGATTGATGTTGATGGCATTTTGGATAGTTGAAAGAGCCAACGGCTCGAAAGAAGAGTTGATTATCTGTTTCTCGTTAGATAGCGTTCCTTTGTTGAAGTTGAAGACCAAAGGGTGTGAGTTACCATTCCTGGGGCAAGAACACCTGCGCAGCAAACAGTGCCCCCTAAGGGGGCGTGGGTCTCATTACTCCATTTGACAGTATCTTGCACTGCGTCTGCAACACTTGTCGTGGATGCAATATCTACTGGGTAGAATTTCACCCGATTGGGTGGGAGTTTCTCCACGATGGCTTTGGCAGGTTCAGTAAGATCAAAGACAGCAACATATGCCCCATTGTGAACTAAGCCTGTGGTAGTTGCCAGGCCCAGCCCGGAGGATCTACATGCAACAATGTTAGTGACCTTGAGCCTGATCTTAATGATGGTTGCGTGATCCCGCTTACCCGCCGGAGATAATAAATGTTCTATCTTGCACTCTCATTTTTCTGTTTGGTTCTCTTTTTTCTCAGAACAATAACCGCCGCAAGATAGGTGGCCTTATAGAAGTATACATATCTTGTTTGCTCAAAGTGGATGGTCTCGGCTATCGGGGAGGCAAGCTCGGTAAACTACTGCGGCCTCCTCGGTTCTGGGGGGCGAAAATTATCTATATTAAGATCTATATTTTACATAAATTCGGGTTAAAATAGGTTATTTGTAGGGTTTTAAATCGGGAATCATAACCCTAACCCGCAGCGATTTCGGGTGTAGGTTGAAGGTCTTAACCCGTATTGCGGGTTATGGCGTAGACTAGCCATACGTGATTAAGGGAATCGAGACTATACAATTTTCGCCTATGCGGAGATTATATGAACTACTCCTTTGAGTGATACTATTTTCGGCAAGAATATCATCGATGGTCTACAGTTTAGGGGCGTTCTTCCTCGGACCGATAGGACCACTTCCCGTGGCCTAAACTGCCTCGGAACTGAACTAGTCCTTGCCTTGTCCCGTACCCCTCGTTTCAACAACAGCCCATCATGCTTCCTGATTGACTTATATATAATTTCTCGTTTCTACCGTATTGAAACCATTCCTAATCTTTTGGGCTGATACTCCTGAGCAAAGCTAGCTCACTTATATCGTCACTTGCTTCTAGCCGCATATAACCCACCTTACCTGCGCAAATAAGTGGAAAGTTGTCTTACGTCATGTCTTCCAAGACTTTGGAGCCCACTGGCATCTCCTCGACCGCTGCCGAGCGTCTCAGCCAAGTGGGTCATCATCTAAATCCGACGACCACGGAGCGAACAGAGATTCTAGACGTATATATTCTGAGCGCCGCCAGGACTCCGACCACTCGCTTCGGTAGTTCATTCGCCAACGTGCCGGCTCCACAACTAGGAGCATACGCTATTAAAGAGGCACTCAGAAAGTCCAAGTTGCCTCTGACCAGGATTACTGATGTCTACATGGGCAACGTCCTGCAAGGATCTGTTGGCCAGTCACCTGCACGTCAAGCTGCAATACTTGCCGGACTCCCGACAACGGCCGAAGCGGTCACCATCAATAAAGTGTGTGCATCTGGTCTCAAAGCGGTCGTGATGGCCGCCCAAAACATCCAGCTAGGGTTATCCGAAGCGCAGGTCGCTGGAGGAATGGAAAGCATGTCCTGCGTTCCGTACTACCTTCCCAGAACACCCCACTTCAGTCCACCTGGACATATTAAGCTAGAGGATGGCCTAATGAAGGATGGTCTTTGGGACGTCTACAACCAGATACACATGGGAAGCTGTGCGGAAAACACAGCTCAAAAGCTCAATATCTCTCGAGAGGCTCAGGATGAATATGCCATCCGTAGCTTTCTACGAGCACAAAAGGCATGGGCTGAAGGGAAGTTCAAGGACGAAGTTGTTCCAGTCACTGTGAAGGAAAAAGGTGGAGAGGTTGTAGTCAGTCAAGATGAAGGGTTCGACAGGCTTAACGTGGACAAGGTGCCAAAGTTGAAGCCGTCATTTACCAAAGAGAGTACTGGAACTGTGACGGCTGCAAACTCTTCACCTCTTAACGACGGCGCGAGCGCGCTGGTTTTGGTCAACAGGGCTCTTGCTCAAGAGTACGGGTCTCAGAGCAAAGTTTTGTCAAAAATCATCTCAACGGCTGATGCTGCCGTTGATCCTATTGATTTTACCATTGCCCCGGCCAAGGCAGTGCCGATCGCTCTAGAGCGTGCAGGATTAAGGAAGGAGGATATCGCAGTATGGGAATTCAATGAAGCATTTGCAGCGGTCATCAAGGCTAACGAAAAGGTAGTCTTCAAGAGCTTGTCATGTCGTACATATTTGCTAATCTGTTCTTAGATCCTCGGCCTTGAAAACGCGAACGTGAATCCGCTAGGAGGAGCTATATCTTTGGGCCACGCTCTCGGCAGCTCGGGATCCAGGATTCTTACCACTCTATTGCATCAGCTTAAGATCGGGGAGTACGGCGTCGCAGCGATTTGTAACGGCGGTGGTGCAGCAACGGCAGTTGTGGTTCAAAGGGTTAAGAGTGTAGATTAAGACAGAACGGTCAATCCAGGAGGTTATGCAATCATTCTATTTGCGGATAATACCTTCGCCTCATTTTGGATACACAATTATGTTTGAGAGCTAGGAAAAAGGGTCCCTGAAACTGTAGGTTGTTCAGATTGCCCGCCCGAGACAGAGGTCAGATTTGTTCGCGGAGGCATCGTTTTGGGATATCTAGAACATACGAGAGTACGGAGTATATATGCAAAGGTTACTTCCGTCAGTAGGTGGAATAGACTGCCGAAGCTGCCACCCGTGTGGTCAGTCTTTCTAACTAGTTACCAAGCAAGAAGTGACACATCTCTATTGCCGGCAGGTAAAGAAGTGCCCAGTTGTCGAACGTCGCTTACCATCCTGGTATACTACAGTTAGAACTGGAAGAGTGCTTGCTTGAGGCACCGAAACCTCAACAGACGTTATATACTTTTAGCAAGTCCTTTATCACAGAACTACAGTACTGGTAGTGGATATTACTGAACAAAGTTGTAACTCAGCTATGTTGTCGAATAAGTTCTTGGATCACTGTGAATAAAGCACCCTATGGCAGCGAACTGATCATGGTATAAGGATAGTCTATCCCAAGTCATGTTACAGACAACCCTTAGCATGTCCATTATCTTTAAGTCTGCGTTTCTGGCGTTGCGCACTTTGGAATTGCTCTTTGCCCCTTGCAGGATCCCCACTTGGTATCCTCTCCTCATGGATAAGATAGCATTCACGATCATTTGCTTCCAGTAACTCGTTGATAACTGGTTGTTTCATTAATCGTTTAGTTCCCAAGAGAGAACCAGTTGGGGACAGGGCAAGGTTTTCTGCGATCTCGATAACTTGGTCCAGAAAGTTTGCGGCTGGGAGGATCTTGGTGACCAGACCTAATTCCTTCGCCTCTGGGGCTAGGATCCGCTCCGCTGTAAGACATAACAATGATGCCCTCTGGTGGCCCATAAGCTTTGCGAACGTCAGACTCGAAGCAGCCTCTGGGGCCATTCCCCATTTGACGAACGGTGTGAAGAAATAGGCGTCCGGGATGGAATAGACCAAATCAAGCAATGCAAGGCTGCTGGCACCATATCCAACAGCAGGCCCATTCACCGCGGCAATTAGGATCTTCTCACACAAAATAAGTTCCTTGTTAAGTTGATGGAAGTCCGACCCGGGTGCGAAGGACATCTCCTCGTCACTGACTAGTTCCATGCCGGTGCAGAAGAATTTACCGTTTCCTGTCATGACAATGATCTTGACGTCGTCGTTTTGTCCCGCCCACCGAATGGCCTTCAACATGTCGGCCACTAGTCTAGGATGTAACGAGTTTCCTGCCTCAGGTCTATTGTACTTCAATAATAAAACTCCATTATGTGGTCCCTGAAGCTGGATGAACCTTAGTCCAAGTTCATCTGCCATCTTGACCTGTTCAATCCAGATATATTAGTTATGAGCTCCCTGTTTATTGTTGGTAAGGAGCACTCACTTCTCGGTCTGTTATCAAAAGTTCAAATGTAGAGGTTCTGGTTTGACCGCAGAGATGCAAACGCAGGGGAGATTGCACAGAATGGTTCGATCGCTAAATTGAATCTCGGTTCAAAAGTAATCAAGCACGTTAAATTAACCCTGAAGCAATTCACCAGTGACAGTTTTTAGCCTGAATTCGAGCGCCGAGGCGGGATACTGGTGTACCCTTGATTCTCACCCTAGCCGTCAACCTCGGGCCGTCGGTCGCCCGGGCCGTCATCAAGGACTGGTAAGGCTGCCATAGCTCTAAAATATTGACGATATTTGCGGTGAATGTTAGTTAATGAGGCGCATTAATATTTACTCGGCCCGATTCATAGCTAACCGATGTTGCCAAGAGCGATGGTGGACTAGACAGTTGGTAGAAGCCCCATGCCCCTGGGGGCAATGGCTGTACCCTAATGCCAAATAGATATAAGTAGCTCGCTTTCTTCGCTTTAGCTTCCGGAATTTAACGTGTACGAACCTCATCATTAATATCAATATGGAGTCCCTTACACAGAGTCCTTTGCAACGGCCAGATCATTTCAACTTCGCAACTGATGTTGTTGATACCTGGGCTGCCAAATCGCCCTCCTTGCAGGCCATGTTATGGGTGTCTCACGATAAGGCCACCCAAAAGTTGCTGACTTATCAACACTTCTCCCAGCAGTCACATCGCATTGCTCTCTTACTCGACCAGCTGGGTGCACGCCCAGGAGATGTTATGCTGCTAGTCCTTCCACGGGTTCCAGCATGGTAAGCGTTTTCTTTGACACTGGGTAACCGACTTTCTAACAGGTTTCCAGGTGGGAAATCTCTACAGCCGGTCTCCGCAGTGGAATTATAATTGCCCCGGCTACGACATTATTGACCGCGAGGGACATCGAGTACCGCTGTCAAAAAAGCAAAGCAACGGTTTTTGTCGGTGATACCACGAGTGTCCGCAAGGTCCTGCAGGTCCGTAACAAATGTCCCTCTCTCCGGGTCATCATCCAAGCAGAGGGTGAGCCGGAAGCAGGGGTAACGGACCTGTACAAGTCCCTTCAGCGGATCGAGACAACCGCAAGGTACTGCTCAGTCCGGCGCCCTTGGAATTCTCCGGCAATCGTATACTTTACATCAGGCACTTCTGGTCTACCTAAAATGGTGCGCCATAATCAGGTCTCTTATCCATTAGGTAATTTTAGCAAAGTACCAAGAGTCGCGGCAAGATTAAACTAACAACACAGCACATCTCCTCACCGGCAAATATTGGCTCAATTTAGGGCCTGGGAAGCTCTGCTGGAATTACACCGAGCAAGGTAAGTAGATGCCGACATTATCCCCTTCTAGTGAAATCTCTGCTGACTATTTGGGACTCCAGGATGGGGAAAAGCGGCATATTCTTACTTCGGAGCGTGGAACTGTGGCGCCAGTTTGTTTATCTGGGACGACCGTGGAGCATTCAATGCAACCACAATCCTCGAGCATTTGCATGATTTTCCAATCACAACACTATGTGCCCCTCCATTAGCCTGGCGGCAGCTTGTCCAGCAGCAGTGCCAACAATTCTACCGCAAGCATGCCCCGCGTGCTCTCGCACAATGCAATTCAGCTGGGGAGCCACTGGATAGCACAGTAATTAACCAATGGCGTGGCCTCAGTGGATTAACAATTTGTGAAGGTTACGGCCAAACTGAGACAACCTTGATGTGTGGAAACTATGGTGGTTTTGCAGTTCGCCCTGGGTCGATGGGCAAGCCGATTCCTGGAGTGCCTTTGTATGTCATCAACCTAGCTGGCGAAGAAACTGCAGCGAACGAAGAGGGGGAGTTGGCCCTCCTAGTTACCGATGGAGATTCTCCGTCAGATTTCTTCGGAATCTTCGACGGATATGTTCGTGATAACGGTGAGGTGACACGCAGCGAGAGAATCAGCACCTTCCATGGGAGGACCAGAAAGTGGTACCTGACTGGTGACAAGGCCAAGAGAGACAAGGATGGATATTTGTGGTTTGTGGGTCGCGCAGACGATGTTATCAACTCCTCTGGCTATCGAATCGGTTTGTGACTGCATCCCCAACAGGATCTGCGGAGCTAGCAGCTGATATCTCTTTTCTAGGCCCATTTGAAGTTGAATCCACACTGAAACAGCATCCCGCTGTGGCTGAATGCGTCGTGATATCTTCCCCTGACATGGTCCGTGGAGAGGTGGTCAAGGCTTTCATAGTTCTGACCTCAAGATACGCAAATTCCCCCCAAGCTCAGCTTACAAAGGAACTGCAAACGTTCTGTAAAACAAATTCTGCGCCGTATAAATACCCGCGGAAAGTGGCGTTTGTCAATCAGGAATTCTTACCCAGGACCAATAGCGGCAAGATCAAGAGGGCAGAACTGAGAAAGCTGGAAGGGCAGAATATGAAACCTGGGAACCTTCCTAAGTTGTAAGAGGTGGCGCTTACCAAACAGTATACTACTTTGTGCAACTAAAGGTGTATGTTTCTGTTTATAAATTACTATCCTCATCATCAGAGTTTATTCTTTATATCAAAACAGTAGCCTCTCCCCCAACTTTCTCGAGTAGGTTGATTTCATTCTATTATATATGCTTAAATGGCGACTCCCGTAAGGCCAAAATTGCTGCCCTACGATTGAAGAGAACCGGTGATTGCACCCAATTGTACCCTGATAAAGAGAATGCAAGCAGACCCAAGAGAAGATGATGAACATAAATTTGAGGGTAGTTGTGGGTATTTAACATCTCGGTCGTCACTACGATCCCAGCACGTAAGTCTTTACTCAGGAAAGAGATATGTCGAAGTATGTGGAATGGTAACTTACCACGAAAGGGCTTATTCATCAAGTGCCCACTTCACCATGCTTTTTTATAGACTGCGCCTTTTACCCTGTCCATGGGCACTAGGAGGTGCCCATTACCCGTGGGCATTTTGAAATTACACGTCCATCGCCCATCATTATGCAAAATTAATGTGAGAATTACCATATTAGGCAATTTTATATACACAATTAGCTCTTGGAAGTCTCCACCTTGCCAAGAGTGCCCATGAATGTCTTGGCGACGCTAAAGATGTCTCCACTATAATGGGCGTTGCAGTTTAGTTATAGGGTACTTGACGCCTAAATGGGTCATCCGTAGACTAGGCCAGGTACACCGTTTAACTAACTAGTAGGGGATGATTACACAGATGACGTCAAACTGGACAGATTGGGGACGGTGGGACGTTATTGGACTTCCAGCGGCTCGAGTGCTTGTGGCAGTCGGTTGAGAATATCAAGTCGTGGCTAGACGAGTTCTACAGAATTCCCTGCTCGAAACTTGTTGGCCAGCCCTTTCACCTTTGGTCACAGATGATTCTGAGTAACCCCCTGTCTATGTGGGATGAACAGAGCAATCCCAATAATGTACTTGATTTCAAAATTTGATGCGGATTGGTGGAGATATAGGGCCTTAAATTTATCAACTTTTGAAGTGTAGCAGTTCCACAGAATATCCGTAGTAATGCTAATATAGTACCTGAAACTCACCAGGCCCAATTCAATACTTAAATATATAGCCTCCTTATATACACGTCTCTTGCCTAGACTGATTGAAAAATTTTCTAGTCTATATTTAGACTTCTAGGATTCTTGTATTAATTAGCTAGATTAATCGAAGTTAGAGGAAGTTACTAAAGTGCAATATAGAATATGTTATTGACATTCTTCTATTTAAGGCTAGCTATACAGAAGACTTGGTAGTTTACCGGTATGCAATAACTAAGCAACGAGGCGGGAGAGATGTGACAGCATATCTGAGAGTTCTTCTGCTATAGATGTCAATTCTCCGCTGAGAGAAATCAGGAGCAGAAATGAGACAAGACGTGACATGAGTAAGAGGGTACTCGGATCGATGCCACAGGCCACAAGAACCAGAAATCTAAACACAGTGGTAGCTCTCCGCCAAAGTCGGGTCACTGCCTAGGGTGTAGACTGACTTCTGTGGATATGGGCAGAGGATTTGGTCGTAGGTGGTACCTTTGGCGCTAGTAAAGCTAACAGGCAGCGTTTCTGGAGCAGTACCATTCTCAACCCATTCCACTAAGGCCTCTAGGACTGTATGAGGTTGACCTCCAGAGCCCCCAAAGCAATGCGCTACTCCGGGGGCAAGGAAAAGTCGATAGAAATCATGAATATCAGGGTCTAATTCTTGAACAGCATTGTAATAATGCTCCGAGCCTCTGGTAGGGATGACGGGATCAGCCTAAGAAAATTAGCTTCTTACTGTAGTAAATCGGGACTATAGATAATAAGTTACTTACCAGGCCATGGAAGGTTAGAATTTTACCCCCGTGAGTCTTGAATTGCGAAAGATCAGGGTCAGCTGTCTCGATGGTGCTAGCAAACTGTTGCCTTCCAGAGTAAACAATTTCGTCGTACTGTTCATGGGAGATGCTGGTGAGATCGAAATCAGGGTTCCTTTCAATGAAGAGTGCCATCCACTCTGTACCGAGATAGAGTGGTGCTCCAACGCAAACATCGCCAGTGCAACGTGTCCCAGCAAGACCAAAAGCGGTAAGAGCGCCGGAGAGATCTGCCCCTCTATGCGGCCCATACCATAGGAAGTTTCCTTTGGAAGTTTGTGGGCCTGACCACGTAGCATTTGCTACTACTGCTGCCGTGTGACTGACCTGCATTGTCGTATTTGTGGAAGCGCAGTTAAAGACAGTGCCGACGACCGTGAAGGGGTCAAAAACGCATGTATCTGCATCCGAGATTACACCATCTAGAACGCCATCCAGACCATCGCACGCGGATACAGCTGCTTCAGTGATTGTGTCCAGCTCGCATCCATGAGGATATTTTCCAGCCAAGTTCATAATGAGTTGAGGCCAATACATGGCGGTGAAAAAGGCATTCCAGTTAATGGCCGGAGCAGCAGCAGCAACGCCATCATACAAGCCAGGATATCGTTGTGCGAGCATCATGCCCTGACGGCCGCCCTGGGAGCAACCGTTCCAGTATGACTTTTTTGGCGATCTGCCGTAAAAGTCCTTAATGAGGCTTTTCCCAATGACTGCCTGGTCGTATAACGAGCGAGAGGCTAGATTTTGCATATTATAAAGATTGACGTTGCCGGGGCTCAGTAGCGCCCATGCACTGGCAGATATATCCACCCCGACATTCAAGCCCGCGCATCAGTTGTAACGCCGGCGTAGCCAGAACTGATCGCACTGACGAGTTCTGGGTAGGCCAGTTGGCTGATAGGACCACCAGCAACCCATCCTCCGCCGCCAACTCCTTCCATCCGCTCGTTCCACGAGTCAATCGGCAACCATGCCGTAACGCTGATGTTGTCGCCTTGACCCGGGTGGGTATAGGAAACTGTAACATTGCAAAAGTCCACGTTGGTAGCATTCGCAGTAGGCGTGTTGAAAAGCTGTTCGGCCGGTACAATTGCGGTGAAATTGGTAACCAAATGTGTATTGATGGAGGTTATCTCAGCACCGAAGACATGTGGAGGGGTAAACGTTGACGGGATACAATGCGCATGCCCCGTATTGATGGTAGGATAGTTCATTGTTATCCACTGATGAAGAAGGTAAGACAATGGAATGATAAGAAGATAATAAAGCATCCCCTTGATAAGCAGATATTAAAACATTTCCTCGATTGCAGTACATGGTGACCTTCATATACACCGCCAGGGCTCAGTCCGTGATTTGGATAGTTCTGGAGATCTTGCCCAAAACAAAAGTACCTCGGCGGATTAGGCTCTGCATGCAAACAAACCTTATTTCCCCGCGAAAGCGAAGCGAGTTTAATATCAACTTCCAACTACCGGCTTTTCGGCCGGTTCGGCTTCGGCTCGGTTCGGCCCCGGTAGCCCATTCCTGTCATTCAGTTGTCTGTTGACATTTCACCAACTTGTTGCACGTATAGTGGTCTGCTGATTATTTGGCTAAGTGAAGGAAGGGGGTCGCTTTTGAGAGCTATCCCATAGCTCATATGAGCATGCTGACGCCTGTATGGCTGGTACTTGGCAGTTACAACGCTCGAGTTCATGCGTAATTCAGAATTACAATGCTACAAAACATGAGAAAAGTAGGCACTTGATGAATAAGCCCGTTCTCGCCGGGTAGTAAGTTACGACTCTATATACTTCGACAATTACATATTTCTCTTTAGGATTCATATATATACCTTTATTATACACAAAAGCCTTGAGCTAAACTTAGCTAGTATATTAGATAAACATTTATACTAAATCCTGGGGCTTGATTTTAGAGTACATAATACTTTCTTTAGACGATAGTATTTTTTTAGGGTTGTTAAGGATTTGGCTGCGGCCACTCTCGTGAGTTGCAGTATTTACTTCCAAATAGTTCAAGATCAATTTTTGAAATTGGTTTTTTAAGAATCCATGGTTGGTTGGTATTCAATTCTCGCCCAACTACCTAATAAGAATTTGAAGATCCATATAATAATTACCATCTATTCAGCCCAAATACCCGACTATCTCTTGGAAAGTCTACAAAATATACCTGACAAGGATCAAGCGGAGTAGATTGTGGCTATGAGAGCTGCCGCCAGGAAAAAGAGATTAAAGAACAAAGATAGGACATTTTCTATCAAACAATGGCACCCCAATAGGTCATCATCTAGATCAAGTTTAATTTCTCACTGATCACCCAGTGAATGCTCACAGGTCCCATTAGCCCATAACTTTGCCTCTCGGTATTTGCAAAAGTCGGCGCCATTGTCGACAATGGGATCCCAAGAGCAAGTAGACTGTCTGCGTCTGCCCTGACCCGTTGTACAAAGTCGTAGTGACCTCAATCTTAACCTCATTTTCTTTTCCGCAAGAAATTAACCCACTGATATCCATTTTTGCGTTGTCGTAACCTTTTATACTTCTAGGTTTGTCTCCTCAATCCAAACTCTAGAAGTATTATGCAGTTTTAAGAATACGTCCAGCAGCTGATTAAAAAATTGCCTAATGAAAGCATTTTGTGGCTAGTATTAATAAAAAATTGATTATATACATCCCATGGCAACATACCGTTTCTATCAACTAATAAAATGGCCGGACCTGGTACTTTATTGCATTGCATATACAGTCCTAGTAGAAAGTGGATCACATCTATCCTTGTTACCGACAGTCACAATATTATTGGTGCTCGTATCAAAGTACCCAAGTACCCACTGCGTTCTTCGGTCTGGATTTTGGTGGCGAGTCTGCTTTGACGTCCAATGTTTACACATAAATACCGCTCCTGTTCATAATTTGAGTTTTGTGATTTCGACATTCTTAAGAGTGATGCATTCCTTCCTTCCGCCATCCGCTAAAATCCTATCTGCCTTGGACTCCACTCAATACGCTTGTACAGAACTCATTCCTCTATCTGGGGGCTTCGTGAATTTCATCTATCGCGGGACTCTCATCTCAGCTCTCCCTACAATTCCACCGACCGCCGAGATAATTCTTAAACATGCTGAGCCTTATGTTGCTGCCAATTCGGCTTGGGACTTTGCTATATCTCGCGTTGTAGGTTGTTTGTCAATAAAACTTGCCTTACATACTCATGTTCTCAGCACTATGAAGCTCTCATGCTTAGAGCCCTAAACGCGCTTCCTCGAACAAATTTGATGGATGATTCCGTGACTACACCCTTTTTTCACGACTATTTGACACAATGTGACACCGTGGTTCTGTCGAATTTCGCAGGATCTACTCAACTCCAATCATATCTCACTTCGCACGACCTTGGTGAAGTTGCAATCCACAGATTCGGATTATCATTAGGACAATGGATGAGACGATTTCACGAATGGGGCGCTGCTCCAGAGCAAAGCTCACTGCGCACGAAGATGAAAGGAAACTCCAAAATGGCTGAAATGAAATATAACATAACCTACGGTCGCTTGAAGGAGGCCATCACTAGGTTTCCAGCGATACTTCAGGAAAGTATTCCTGTTTTCGAGGAGTTAGCGCAACGACTCGAGACCGAAATGGCGACCGGAGAAGGCCAGCTGATACATGGCGATTTTGACTGTCGAAAGTGAGTCTTCGATTATGACAATGTGCTTCTATGTATTGACTTTGCATGGTTCAAGTGTTCTTATCTCGGATGGGCCTCTAACAGTCGGTTCCTGTCCCATCTCACTTTGTGTAATTGACTGGGAATTGTCACGCATTGGTTCAATAGCTTCTGATGTTGGCCAGATGTTGTCTGGCATCTATCTCCTCACGGTCTTCAACTCCTTCCAGGCTGGCCCAAAAATGATTTCCTCATTCATGCACGGTTATGGTCCAGTGACTGATGAACTTGCATTCCGTATCGCTTTGGATGTTGGTACGCAGTTGGTGTTGTGGCCATGCCAGCAGGCTGATAATTATGATGACCACCTTATTGAAATGTGTGTCGATATGGGACATAAAATTATTCTTCATGCTGAGAAACAGGCTAAGCCATGGTTCCGTGGTGGGGTGTTCGATAGCATTTTCTGTTTCATAGAATCTCACTGAATAAATGACGCTGCTTCAAAACGGAAATAAAATATACAGTAGAGCATCAATCGCGGATCCCGGAGGCAAGCCAGTTAGTAAAGAAAGATCACCATCCCTCTTCCTCGCAAATTTATTGGGTTTGGTTCTGGCACAGAGTCAGCATGATCTCGCACTGCTAGAGAACATTGGCTACTTGGTGAAGAATCGACCGCTCATGATGGGCAATTCAAAGGACGTGGGCGTTTGGGTAGATGCGAACAAATTGTTGAAGCTCTCCGTAGTTAAGGTTTCTGTGCTATAATGGCATATGTTGAGCTCCATCGGGTGTCAAAATAGCCCAATTGCTTTAGAAGTGAGCATCGCTTCCAAAGGGAAATGAAGAACACACACAAACAAGGGTCGTGCGGTGCTTTAAAACTTATTTAGAAAGATATGCAACTTCCTAATAAGTAAATTTGAATATGGATGTAGGTCTTCTAAAGTGTTCATGTACTGGCTAAGGGAACTGCGAGGGAGAATCCGAGCAGCAAAGACGATGGGGACCGATTTTAAAACCCATGGCAGCAGCATACAGCTAGAAACCCTCGTGGTGGTTCCGAGCCAGGAAACAGTGTATCAAACAAAGGGGAAAGACGATTAGAATCGAATTGAAGGGGCAAGGAACAGAAAGGAAAATGCCGGCGGGCCTGTAGTGGTGAAAAGAATGGTAATAAAACATACAGCCATGGAGTATACAGAAGATGAGAACAAAGGGTAAAAAGAAATAGCCGAAGAACGCCGGAGTGAGACATTTACTCAATCCTCGTCTTGCCCTCTTCCAAAAAGACGAGACGGGCATTGCTAATACCACGCTGGTGTCGTCTGGCAGGAAGCCAATTACCGATGATAGGATCCGAGCGTGCTTTGATGAGAGCATCCTGATATCCCTCAGCGCCAGCGACCGGCGTGTTCAGCTTGGGCCAATTCACCTATAGAAAACAGGGTCAGTGGGACATACTTTGGGTTTGTTAAGGACGGTAATGAGCTTACATAGAGCATGCCGTGGCCATGCACGAAACGGAAACAGTAGACCGCCACCAACAACCAGAAGATCGTGAACAAGCGAAGTGGCCAGACAGCGGCATCGGGCAATCGCCGTGTGAAAAGCGCTACCAAAACCATGAACACACTAGCAGCGAGAACATATGGAACTGACTGGATGACAAGTGGTCGTTGGTCAAGGAATAGCTGGATGTTCGCAAATGTTGAGTCCGATGGGAGATATGTGCCCAAAAATACATCGAACCCATCTTGTCGAGGGCCGTCCATAAAGTTGTTGCGTACATATCGCGTAATGGAGTTGTTCAAGTCTTGCAGCATGCCGGCCCGCGTACGCTTACCAGTCCGAGTGAAATCAGTCTTCAGGGCACCAGTACCGGAATAAGACTTGGAGACAACATCTGCGTTGTCTGCCCAGATATTCCGGAACAGGTTTTCAAACTCCTGGTCATCGTTGGCAGTCTCTCCGGGATGGAGAACGCCTGCATCCATAAGCTGCCGTGTAACCGCCCAGCGGCCGAGCATGCTCTGCACTACATTAGTGCGGTCCAGGCAATCCATACAATTTGTTCGGACAACGCTCGTTTGCGTAGAACGAGTATCCAACTGGCCACCAGCAGCACCGGGACTCTCCACTCCGCGGAAATAACCACCCTGGGTCAGCCCATCGTTCAGGCGGCCCATGAGCAACTCTGCGCGATGCCATTTGAGGCCCTTGGTCTCATTGTGGAAATCAAAGTACACATAATGCAGGCGGTCCATCTCTTTCTGCTGGAGCCCTGGTTCCAAAACATGCATCTTTTCAGGGGTGCGCTCATCAGCCTCGGTGCTTTCAGATGTGGAAGTAACTAATGTGCGAACCAGCTGCTCATATGCGCGCTTGACATTCTCCTCCCTCCCTTTCTGGTTCACGAGATTGACCATGTAATTTTCTCCATAGATGCGGATCTGTTCGGCGAAATGCTTCCGCGCAGCTTCGACGGAAGTCTCAACTTCACGGACCTGAAGCTTCGGTGTGTATTTGAGATCGTTAACTTCAGCCCAAAACACGGGGACACTACCTCGAGTTTGGACAAAAGAGTAGACTTGAAGGTCTTGTCCAGCTTTGCCACTGGTCATTGATTGGCCTCCACCAAACCCGGATAGTCCACCGGTCGAGTCATTCAAGATCACAATCTGCTCGGTCTCGTTGTAGTTTGAAACATTGCCTTGCTCGTCGATTCCGCGAGAGAAGTATCTTGTTCCGGCCCGGTGTCTAGATCGCCGGGTGATAAGCGCGAAGGTGAAGGATGTTGACTTCACTCGGGCAGGAGTAATGCGCATCATGCCGAACATCACTGGCAAGATATATGGGTCAGCCCCTGGTTGGGGACCATAGCGAATTCCACTTGTGTCATTTGTTCCAAGGCTAAAGTTGATCAGATCGGATTGAATGAAGCGATTCCAGAAGAAGCGGTCGTCTGCACTCTTCCACATCGGTACATTAGGGGCATTTTGTGACTGTCGCTGGAAATTATTGGTGATATCGAGGGAGTAGGAGAAGTACATGGGTCCCCTTCGAAGTAGGTCTTTCACCACTGTAAGATAGGCATCTTCGTCGGTGTCGTGTAGCGGCCGTTCTCGCATGGGGAGGAATTCTGTTCCGGCAACTTTGTAAACCATATGGCCGCGCAACCGTCCCATGGGCTGAGCTTTGGTGATAACAATGATGTATTTATCTGCGAGCGTCAGCGCAACCTCCTGAGTTTCTATTGCGAGCGCAATTACCAAGCTTCAACTTGAGGATTCCAAGAATTCCAGCAATACTTGAAATGCGCTTGGCACCTGGAAGGGGGCCATCGTTCAAGCGTAAATCACCAGTTGGTCGGTCGACTACTAGAGTGGGTGCCTGGCGTGATGATGGCGAAGTAAAGGCATAGTGGGAGGGCGACGCGTGTAGGTTGATATCCCGAAACGGGAGAATAGGAGGAGTCATAGTTTAGAAACAGGACCTCCTGAAATGAGTGATATGAGTTGATTACAAGAAAATATGAAAATGAAGAGACATAAGTAAATTCAAGTCTCCCGAGTCTCCAAACAGACACGGGAAGGTACAAAGTTACAGCGGGCCACTGTGGTCAGTACGCAGCCACACCGCCCCGCTGCTCCTGTGGCTGGGCCTTCCGTCATCTATTCCTGTCTGCCTTAAACTACGAGTTGAAGTGTCTTGAATCTTTAAATCTTTGTGCTCCATACCCTTTGGATCTTACGGTTTCTTTACTCTCCTACCGGTCTTAAGACCTTGAATCATATATCTCAGTCCCTTGACCCTTTCATCTTCCTTCCTACCCTCGCTCCCACACCCTCCATTCTCTCTCCTGATCATGGCTTCCAGGCAAGCAGCAGGAGCCCGCCCGGGCGCAAGATTTGCTCAGTTCAAGCTCGTCCTTCTTGGTATGTTCTGATGTTGCTCTGCTTTTTGTTCAACTTTGAATATATGACTGACATGCTGTGCTTATAGGAGAGTCCGCTGTCGGAAAGGTTTGGGATACCATTTGCGATCTTCTTTATCAGCCGCTGACTTGACCGCTATCTTCCAGAGTTCGCTAGTCCTCAGATTCGTTAAAGTGAGTCTTCGGCGATTGCCACATTACTTCCCGCGGCGAGCCGAACGTACATGGAATAATAAAATGCTAATCTCATGGTTCAGGACCAATTCGATGATTATCGCGAGTCGACGATCGGAGCCGCTTTCCTGACACAGACCATCTCCCTCGATGATACCACCACAGTCAAGTTCGAAATCTGGGATACCGCCGGCCAGGAGCGTTATAAGTCGTTGGCTCCCATGTACTATCGCAATGCCAACTGCGCTGTGGTTGTCTATGACATCACCCAAGCTGTAAGGTCCAGTCCTGCATCATATCTTTCATTTCATCGCCAGTATAGAAGCTAATGTTCATGAAACTACCACATAGTCGTCGCTGGACAAAGCCAAATCATGGGTAAAGGAACTCCAGCGCCAAGCGAATGAGAACATTGTGATCGCCCTGGCAGGTAACAAGCTTGATCTTGTCACAGAGAGCCCTGATAAGCGAGCAATCCAAGAGGCCGACGCCGAGGCCTACGCACGTGAAGCGGGCCTGCTTTTCTTCGAAACCTCTGCCAAGTCCTCGACGAACGTCAAGGAACTATTCACCGCCATCGCCAAGAAACTACCTCTGGATCAGGCCGGTCCCCGGAACTTGCGGGCGACCCCTCGACCCGGCGTTGACTTGCGACCAGAGGCCCCTGGAACCCAGGGTGCCGGTGCGTGCAATTGTTAAACAATTACCCGATCATACTCCCTCTTAGCCAGTGCGCCTTCGTCTCCCCCACCGTTTGAGAGAAGGCGCAGGCTACACATCCCAGCATCGTTTAACGGTGGTATAACTCTCTGACTTTCTATGATTTCGCCAATGTCATTTGATCGGACCCTGGCACCATTCCCTACTCGCTACGGAGCCGAGGGATAGACTCTCGGTTCATGATCAATCTAACCCTCTCGGATTTTTCTTTGCTTCTTTTGTCCTTGCTCAGCCTGCTCAAACGTGGCCTCACAAGTCCCCTGTTGGCAGAAGGATTTAACTTCCATAGGCCTACATGGAATTTGGCTTTAGACATGCTGCAGCTGGATCTGTCGGTGCTTTGATGGTGCTATTCCTTCTGTACTCCTTGTTCCTTCTCACCTGGCGTCTGCATCTGCTGTTTTTTTTTCCTTTCGTCCAATGTCTTGGGCTGAAGTCTTGATATTCCCGTTACCCTTGCCTCTCTCAGAATTCTTAGTTATGCTCAAATAATACATTTTCCTCACCTGTATGTACAGTGGAGACCTACAATATGTTAGTGGCGTAGGAAAACCAAAATACATAGGCACATCAACTCTATATACCTTGATTCCGAATACAGCCAGGAAATGTAGATGTCTTGTTACTTTGTTTTTTGAATCTATAAGTGTTGCTCGTGTCGATATATTCCTCGGTTGATGTTTAGAACTGAACCACACCCCCCCCCCTCTCCCCCAAACATTTAACCAGTGGTTAATATCCGCGAAAGGATGCCCCCATGTTATAGGCCAAGGCTATTTTATCTTTCATTACACTGAATCCAAAGCCCAGCTAGATATGTATACTTCTAATGTCAGTATGTACGGAAGTGGGCATGAAATGGCGCGCAAAGCCACTCTGACCGCCCGCAGGATTATCGGGGCGGATCGCAACTGAGCAACAAGTTCCCGTTTTCCTACTCATCCATCTTTCTGATCACCTTTAGCCACTAATTTCGGCGATTGTGCGGCTCGTCATGCTGCGCTCCTCGATTGCTCCGGGTCGGCAATTGCTGTCAAACCCTGTCCGCCAACGGATTCCATCGCAATGGCTGTCCAGAGCCGGTGCAAGCAACCGGCTGGCAGGTCAGGTAAAGAGAACCATATCCCTAAGCTTCTTGTCTCTTCATACTCACAATCACCACGCGTAGCGATTCTTCGCCGATTCTAAGCCCCCTACTACCGGTGGTCCGACACCAGCCTCCCCTTCCTCCGAATCCAGTGTCCCTCCCGAGACCATCTTGAAGGCCGCTGAACAAGGTATGACGACCCCCTCGTTCATCAATTACCATTGCGGCCTAGCCCACATGTCCTAATGCGATATTTTTTGCAGAATCTAAGCTTCCTCCCTCGCCTCCGGCAGCTGCTCCTCGCAAATCCGGTCGTTTCCGTCGGTTCTTGATTTATCTGATCCTCACATCCGGCTTTGCCTACGGTGGCAGCATCTTCCTGGCCTTGAAGTCTGATAACTTCCACGATTTCTTTACCGAGTACATTCCCTACGGTGAAGAATCCGTTCTTTACTTCGAGGAGCGCGACTTCTACCGCCGCTTCCCCAACGCCCTGAGACACCAAAACCGTCTCCCGGCTGCACCCCGAGAAGAGGGAAAGCCCGTCACAATCCCTGGCAAGAGCGGCCTGTCTTGGAAGCTTGCTGAAGAAGAGAAGGCCGACGCTGATGCTAAGAAGGCAGCTCACGAGAGCCAAATCAAGCCCGCGGCCGCCAAGCCCGAGGATCGGAGCGCTACCGTGATCAAGGCCAAGGAAGACACGGCCACGAAGCACAGCTCCAAGGAAACTAAGTCTGAGTCCGAGTCCGAGGCGAAGAAACCCGTCTCACTGGATGAGCCTAGAGAACCTGCTGTTGCTGCCAGCACCATTGAATTGCTCCAGTTGCGGGATGGTGACGACGGTGTTGTCCAGGATCTAGTTAAGACCTTCAACGACATCGTTACCGTCATTAGTGCCGATGAAAACTCCAGCAAATACTCTGCACCTGTCGCCAAGGCCAAGGGCGAGCTGGAGAAGATTGCCGAGAAGATCGCTGCTATCCGTAGCGAAGCTCGCAACACTGCCCAGGAAGAGCTTAACAAACTACATGCTACTTTTGATGAGTCTGCACGTGAATTGATGCGCCAATTTGAGGAAGTGCGCTCCACTGATGTTGCTTCATTCCGTGAAGAGTTCGAGGCCGAGCGCGAGAAGCTCGCCCACGCATACCAGCAGAAGGTCAACACCGAGCTTCGCCACGCTCAGGAGCTTGCTGAACAGCGTCTTCAGAATGAGCTTGTTGAGCAGGCGATCGAGCTCAACCGCAAGTATGTTCACGAGGTCAAGGGCCTGGTCGAACGCGAGCGTGAGGGTCGTTTGAGCAAGTTGACTGAGCTCACAGCCGACATTAATGAGCTTGAGAAGCTGACTGCTGGGTGGAGCGATGTTATCGATACCAATCTCAAGACTCAGCAGCTGCAGGTCGCCCTGGACGCAGTTCGCACTGTGGTCGAGCGTGCCGAAACCCCCCGTCCGTTTATCCGTGAGCTTGTGGCCGTGAAGGAGCTTGCTGCTGGTGATTCCGTCGTTGAGGCTGCCATCGCATCTATCAACCCCACCGCTTACCAACGTGGTATCCCCTCCACTACCCAGATCTTCGAGCGTTTCCGCCGAGTTGCAAGTGAAGTCCGCAAAGCTAGCCTGCTGCCCGAGGATGCCGGTGTGGCCAGCCACGCTGCTAGCCTTGTTCTGAGCAAAGTTATGTTCAAGAAGGATGCTTTGTCCGAGGGTGATGATGTCGAGAGCATTCTCGTGCGCACTGAGAGTTTGCTGCAGCAGGGCGATGTTGACGCTGCCGCTCGTGAAATGAACACCCTCCAGGGCTGGGCTAAGATTCTGAGCAAGGACTGGCTGGGTGATGTTCGCAAGGTTCTCGAAGTCAGACAGGCTCTCGAAGTAAGTTTTTGTTCGCCCTTCCGGTTGGGCAATTGGCAACAAATTCACTAACAACTTTCCTTTTAACAGGTCATCGAGGCCGAGGCCCGTCTGCAGTGCTTGCGGGTTGAGTAAGCGCATATTTTGAGCGAAGCTGAATTCATTTTCCCCTGTATATCCTCGTCTTTTACAGGAACTGTACCTTTAGTTGTACTTGTGCTTTAGACCCAAATGCTAGAACTTTCCCGTGTCTATTGACTCGTCTAAGGTGTGCAGCATGTAGCACCTGTACTCTAGATCTCAATGCATCTTTTGATCCTAAATTCAATGCCTAATAAGTTTGATGCTCAAGTCCTCCAGGGTTTCGTGCGCAGGTGGCTGCAAATAAAGTGATTACGTAACCTTGACTGACGCGCAGTCTGATCTACACTGGGGATAATGTTACGTCTTGCAGGCTAATCATGCAACATTGTCTTTAATTGCACTAGTGTTTGAAACCCTTGCCAACTTGACTGATCGCACCTATGCTTGTTTCTGCCCAAAGTATGCCTGTCTTTGTCTCGAACGTTGTCATCTAGCATTGTTGCCCTTCTCGCAGCGATGTCGCAACAACCGAACAAGCCCCTTGTACGATCTTCAATGTCTCCGGCGGATATACAAGACCGATCCTCGGGAACTGCACCGTCTTTGCTCCGATCCGATGGGGGCTCATTTCGCCAGACCCCGCCCCGACAGAACGACGACCGAGCAAGCGGGGAGTTGGAAGGTACTACACTGGGCAGCGGTTCCCGTGATGGAGATCGAAGAACACCGGGCCAGCGGAGGACCCAAAGCTCAAGTGGCTTCTTGCTCGACTCGTTACCTCGCCAGCGAAGCACCAAAGTTAGCCTGCACCGCCCTGTCCCGTCAGAACCTCCCCAGCCGAAGCGCAGCGTTCCCGAACCGGATATCGTGGTCCCCAAGAAACGCTCTAGATTTCCATGGAGCCGGCATAAGCACCGTGAATCCGAAGCGATGCCAGAGGATGCGGGTTCAGTTCCGATCGGTGCTCCGCAGGCTCCTACGCCTCCTGGTAGACAGCCCTCCGGAAGCTCCTCACAGCCCGAGGTACAAGAAGACAATGTGACACATTCAACTCCTGGGCTCGATAGGGATTCGATCCAGATCGTCAACCTAGCCTTGAACCTTAATGAATCTCGGAGAAGGACAGCTTCTGGAATACCCCCAGGCTCCGAGAGCCGAAGACCAATATCTGTCTCGCAACCTGCTGTTCCCACAGTAGACGACTATGCGTATTCCCCACGAGCGAGGAACTTCCAGCGCGATTCGCCGTATCGCAATTTTACTCAAGTCTCCGGTAATCGTTTGTCACAGGGGACACTGCCGAGCTTAGAGCGATCATCTGTTGTGGATTTGTTGCCTCGATCCGCGATTGAGGATCACAGGGCCTATGAATTCTCCGAAAGCACTTTGGCTCGTGCTGAGAGAGCACGCACTCATTTTGATTTATTTCATGAATATATGCGCCTCCTGCCTTCATTGCCACCTCTTCGAGATGCAGTCAAGGGTGACGCTGAGTTTACACCACGGAAACCCTACCGTGGCTATAACCCGCTTCAAATGATTCGCAACCGGAAAGTCAGATATCGTGAGAAATGCACCATCGATCTAGCCGCAGAAGGATGGCATGACGTTGAAAGAGTCCACCAATGGATCAATGAGGTCGAGCAAAAATACAGCCAAAGAGAGTACGACCCGCTAGATTGCTTAAAGCTGCCACCTTTCCAACAAGGTCGTCGCCATGTATCTGTGGGGGAACATGAAGATATAGATATGATGCCTACCTCTCCGGGATCAAGCTTGCGGCGAGTCAGCCGAACCAGCAGCATGAAGGCCCGTCGACCACGTCTTGATTGGAAGACCTCGCCAGCAGAGCTTCTGGCCGATGCCGCCTGGCTGGAATATGGTGTCAACAAGACGAAGGTAGTCGACAAGGATGGCTTTAAACTCTACCCCGATTCTACCAAACTAGTTAGCATGGACACAAGCGACAACTTTGGGACGCCTCATAAGCAACAGCGCCTTCCGGTTGAAGTGGCAGATCCTAGGGAGGCACGTTCGTCACCGCACACTTCTGTGTCCAGCTCTCACCCTGCATTGGCGCAAGAATTTAAGAGTGTTCGCCGCGGGCGGCACAAGCACAAATTTCGAAGTCATTCACACAGCTTACGCAGTCGTAGTGCTTCCAGCAAACGAAAGCCGTCACGATGGGATCATGTCAAAATGCGTTCGGGCAGCGTCTCGAGCTCTTCAAGCTCAGATACCCGCCCTTCCGTCGATGAAAAGCCTCGCATGTCTCGTGAGAATATCCGCGACCATGTTCAACGATTCGTGGAACACGCACACTCCGGATCTCGGACATCCCGCGCCAAATCTCCGGCTGTTCGTAACGATGAATATGGTCGGGGAAGGACACCACAACCAACCGAGCCGTTATCGGTCAACACGAAGCAATCCCGCAAGCACAGAAAAGGTTCTTTCTCGTCGGCAGGCAGTCTTGATGACCGGCACGATCCCCGTATGTCCCTGGAAGGCATGGATAGCACTGCGCCTAACTCTCCCACTCGCGTTGGCTACTTCCCGAGTATAGCAGTAAACCTGTCACCCCCATCAAGTCGGTCTCCCTCGCCCGCAAAGAAGGGTCTCCGTCATAAAATTGTTTCACGCCACGAGCGCAGCAAGAGCAAACACGCAGAGCGAGAGCGTGAAGATGAATTGCCGGAACCTGATACTTTGCGTCAGCGAAATCTGACGGCGCCTGCACAGACGGAGGGTGCGTCCAAGCTCGAGCCGAGTCCTCTTCCTGACGTTGTATCGTCATCCTATAATGATGATCAAGGCACGCAGGAAGGCAATCGGGTAGATGGACATCGGTCCCGTAAAGGGCCCCATCTTCCCGAATCAAAGCTACGAGGAATATTTAAGGGACCAGGTCGCATAGCAGAAATCGTGGGCAATGAGGTCTCTAAGGTCGGAGATCTCATCCTGAAGAAAGACGCAGATCCTGAATCTCGGAAATCATCGTCCGCCACAACTTTTGCATCAGATGATAGCGATTCTGATGAAGAATCTAGAGGCGACAAAAAGTCTGGCTCCAAAGGCCTTCTGCGGCGCCTGCCAACATTTACGGATGAGCCTGGGCGACTGACTCGCAGAAATTCCGAGAAGAACTCATCCCGGAACTTCATTCCCTCTCTGCCGACCTTCACATCACCCCTGCGGCAAGACGAACGAAGTGAAGCAGCAGAGATGACTGATTTCAGCAGTCCTCGCGAACGAGTTTCCTCTCCAAGAAATTATGGTTCTCGTGATTCTCCCAAGAAGTTCTCGCTGCCACGCGCCAAAACGCTTGATTTCAGCCCTTCTATGTACACGGGACGGACAAAGCACCACGAGATTAAAGACCCTTCCGTCCCTTTCAGCTTAACACGGCCTCCTGTCACTGGGCTCGCCAACGCTCGAGCATCACCAGGGCTTTCCCCGGAGGGAAGACGCACAGGTCTTTCAGGTGCCAGTCGCGCCTGGAGTATATCTGGGCGCAGTATCCACACCTTGATTGACACTGGCGTACCTGGTAAGCCCGAAGTAGAGCGCACACGGGCTCTTCTATTGTCATCGGGGATTAAAGCGCGAGAGATTACTCGCCGAGCCCACCCTCCCCGTGAACAAGCTCCTAACTGGCTTCAAAACTCCTTGGGCCCTGGTGCATCTGTTCCACGAGTGACGCGGGCCAGCGAGTTCGACCTCGCTGCTCAATGCCTCCTCCAGCGTTTCGAGCACACCCAACAATCGTTCCAACAATCCATGCATCAATTCTCCACCTCCACCTCATTGCCTCTCCGATCCCAGCTGAGGAACCTGGAAAACCTAATCAACAATTCTCTGGCTCCTCGCGTCCGAGCCACGGCAAATGACGCCGAGGATTTATGTGTCCAGCTCAACACCACCAGCACACTTGCTGTTAAGCAATTGAGTGATGCCCTTGACAAAGGCCTTCGTAAGCGTCGCCGTCGATTGCGGTGGATCCGTCGCACTGGGTTCATGGTTTTGGAATGGGCCTTGGTTGCTATGCTGTGGTGGGTGTGGCTTATTGTCATGGGTTTCAAGCTTGTGCGTGGTGTCTTCCGGGGTGCTTTCACTGGTATCCGATGGGTCTTGTGGCTTTGATTACAGACTCCATGTGCATATCTCTTCTTGATTCTTTCTTTTCCCCACTACCTTGGGGGGCTTTGCTATTTACATTACTGATTTTTAACTCCATCGCCTCTATTGGCGTGCATATACCCTTGCAGTGAGCTTGTTATACCCGCTGTCTTCTTTTCTACTTCACCATATTATGATTTAATGGAGCGTTACATCTATTTCAAGTGATCCACATAATATTTTGTCTTCACCTTTTGTACATAATTCACCTGTCCCGTCTCTGTTCCAATGCATTTCTTTGCATTCAAACAATGCTCATTCGCGTCTTTGATGGCACCTGTCCACTGCTTGCCTTTCAGCCCGCGGGAGGTGACATGGGCATAATACAAGATGATATTCCCCTGCAAGCAACCGGGGTCGACAATGAATGACTCGAACCCTTTGGAATAAAACGATTCGCTCTTCTTTGTTTGGCGCTGTTATTTTACTCTTTGGATATTTCAGACCAATATCTTCTTTGATCCAAAGACTTGAAAGTGTGCAGGCATACGCACCTCTTTATTCTCTTTCTCTTGCCTATGCTTAAACAATGGCACCTTCACTATATAGAAAGGAACAAGAAGCATAAATACCTGGAGATCTCCGTTAGGTTCAATCAACTCTCACATATTTTGACACGCAGCATTTCTTTCAAGAAACATACCGATCCTCCCTCAGGTACATTTTTTCACAATATATCGCTCATCTTATACACCGAAAATGTCCCCAACAGGTAACCAGTTTCCCACTAACTCCTCCAGCCCAGTACAACCCCATCTAAGCCGCTTCTACAAGGAGGCCAGCACCAGCCGGTGGCAACTAGATGGCCTCTTCCAGACATTCTTGGAGGACAGACCAGCCGACACCATGCTTGCCGTTCAGGAACGCCGCCTTCTCATTTCCTGGGACCTCCAGGCCATCTATTACTTGAGGAGATGCTTGAGGACATGGATTCAGGACAAGATCCCCGGCGACGCCATTGGTGCATTCCTCGTGACAGTCTTGTACGAACAAGACTTTCATCTGGATTACTTACTGACTATGATGGTTCGGGATGAACAAACCCAGCTACACATCGCTCGTCGTCTGTTGGCATTCTACCAAATCCGAGACGAAGCAGGAACCCCCGTCTGGGATAATGTCGCCGTCTATTCCGAAGACACCCACCAGAATCCACCAGCTCTTCAGAGAAAGAGTGTTGCTGGAAGCTCCGCTATTACCAGGAAGGAGCTTCCACATCGCATCCCTACACCGCCGCCTGCTGATCCGAGATGGCCCCTCTTCATGAGTGCGCTTAGCGCCCCGGAGATTGAAGACCTCATGGACAAGTTAGACGATGATCAGTATCCAGACGAAGATCTGGCCCCCTTGTTCACCGGTGTGAGTGAGGAAGATATTCTCATCATCCAGGCGTTCCGCAGATTCAATCTCCACAAGAATGATTTCTCTAAGGACCTCCCTCTCCCTGAATCTGGGGCCGATCGGATTGAAGATATATCCAAGCAGACTAACACATCACAGGATAAACCCCTCCCTTCCCTTCCTATGATTCTTCGGAAGCCTCTCCCAACCCTACCCACTGACAAGGCTATTCCCCGTAAAGCCCTCCCCCTCCCACCCCTTTCACGCCCCTCAAGCCCGAACCCCTCATCTGTGCGTGTGTCGACTTTCACATCGGAGAAGAAGAAGTTTAGAGTCCGATGGGCGGACTGTGTGCCAAGCGAACATGCTAATATTGAACAGGGAAAGGGTAAGGCTGACCTACGTTCGTCTGCGGCAGCTCGTTCAAAGCCTTCCCTTAACCTCAATAAACCAAATGCTCCTGGTCCGTCTGACACTGTTTATGCTTATATTCACAGTCCTTGGCATTATAATGTTCCCCCACCCCCTCCTAAGCTAAAGAAAAAGGCAGGAGTCGAGGACTTGCGCCAGGCTCGAGAGCGTGGTGATTGAATGACTGAGAGATGTTGAGTCGATACATTAGGGTTAGGCTAGAGTTCTGAATCTATACTTGTCGGGATTAATAATCAATACATGTCTTCTGTTGTATCGGGAAGCCTATCTTGAACATACGAACTTGGGAATTTGGCAGGGTATATATTTTGGTCCTGGTGTTCGAGACCTTTTTATCCCAATAATGGTTTGCAACGATAACACTGGTCCTTTGTTTTGTTTTTGTGTTGGATATATTCTTGTCTCATGAACTGGATTCTTTAAATGTACAACGCTCGAAAGAACAATTTAAAGAAAAATATATTGAAAGAATAATGTATTTGTTCAGACAGGAGAGTAGAAAGTAGTATCTTGATCTTGAAATACAGGTCCCAGAAAGTCACAATGTGATATAGTGCCATGCGTAAATAGTACAGGGGGGAGTTGTTGATGATGGAAGAAGCAGCAGGGATTGAAAGCAAAATATGCTGCTTCTGAGCTCCAACAAGAGCCAATGCCAGGCACTGCCTGGCTTGGGTTGTTAGAGTAGTCGGAGTGGGTGGGGGTTTATTACATATTTTATCGTTTATTTCTTGTGTCTGTCGGCCTGGGCCTTCAGGTACTTGGCAATGAGTTCCTTTCTGTAAGAGAAGCCGGTTAGCAATGGACACTGTATTCAGAGAAGTAATTCCGGTTAAAACATACTGCATGTGAGGAGGAGCCTTTTCGTAGTGGCTGAACTCCATGGTGTATTCACCCTTGCCCTGAGTAGCGGCACGCAGGTTACTACTGAAGCCGAACATGCCGTTCAGACTGCAGTCAGCGTAGACAGTGAACTCGTCAACACCGGTCTCGGTGTCGTTGATAGTGGCACCGCGCTTGTTCAGCAGGCCGATGACATCACCCTGGAACTCAGTGGGAGCGGTCACGACCGTCTTCATCAGAGGCTCCAGAACAGAGGGCTGACTTTCTGCGAAAGCCTTGCGGAACGCCTGCTGGGTGGCGTTCTTGAAGGACATTTCGGAAGAATCAGTCATGTGGGTGGCACCGTCGTTGATGACCATGCGAGTGCCGAGAACCTTGTGGCCGATCAGAGGACCCTTGTCACAAGAGAGGTTGAAACCCTTCTCGCAAGCGTACAGGAACTTCTCCGAAATGCTGCCTCCAATAACCTGCTGCTCGAACTTGTTCTCCTCGAGGACACCGGTAGGCTCCATGAATCCCATAACACGGGCGAATTCACCAGGTCCACCGGACTGCTTCTTGAGCAGGTGGTCGAACTCAACGCGGTTGCCAATGGTTTCACGGTAGGCGACCTGGGGTTGACCGGTCTCGCAATCGACCCGGTACTCACGACGCATACGCTCGACGTAGATGTCAAGGTGGAGTTCACCCATTCCGGAGATAATGGTCTGGTCACTTTCGCTATCGTAGGATACTCGGAAGGTTGGGTCCTCTCTCTGGAAGCGGGCCATGGCCTTGGAGAAGTTGGCACCGTCCTTGCTCTGCTTGGGCTTGATAGAGAGCGAAATGACGGGCTCGGGAACGAACATGGAGGACATGCTGTAGCCGAGAGTTCCATCCGTGAAGGTGTCACCAGATGCACACTCAATACCGAACACGGCACAGATCTCACCAGCGCCGATCTCGCTGACTTCTTCCATGTCGTTGGAGTGCATGCGGACGATACGGGGAACCTTGACCTTTTTGCTGTTGCGAGCGTTGAAGACGTTGGCGCCCTTGCGGAGAGTACCCTGGTAGACGCGGATGTAGGTCAATTGACCGAAGTTGCTCTCTTCCAGCTTGAAGGCCAGACCAACAAAGGGAAGAGAGTTATAGGGGACAAGCTTGACAGACGCTTCGTCACGCTTCTGGTCAAGGGCCAGGTTCTCAACCTCAGCGGGGTTGGGAAGGAAGTCAACAACACCGTCTAGCATGGGCTGAACTGACTTGTTAGCCAAAGCAGATCCCATGAAGACAGGGGTGAACTTCAAGCCAATAGTAGCACGGCGGATGGCGGCTCTGATCTGATCCTCGCTGGGAATGACCTCTTCCAAGAACATCTCCGCGATCTCATCGTCGACATCGGCAAGAGTCTCAATGAGCATGGTGCGACGCTCCTCGGCAATGGCCTTGACCTTCTCGGGAATTTCATCCTTCTCCATGATCTCCTCACCACTCTCGCCAACGTTGTATAGAGCCTTCATGCGGATCAAATCAACGACACCCTCGAACTCATCCTCGGCACCGATGGGGACCTGAACAGCAGCGGCGGGGATCTTAAGCTTAGTGTTGATCTGGTCAACCGCCTTGAAGGGGTTAGCACCCATACGGTCCATCTTGTTCACGAATGAGATACGAGGAACGTTGTAGCGGCGCATTTGGCGATCGACGGTAATCGTTTGGGACTGGACACCTGAGACAGCACACAGAATCATGACAGCGCCGTCCAGAACGCGCAGCGCTCTCTCGACCTCGATGGTGAAATCAATGTGACCGGGGGTATCAATCAAGTTAAGGTGGTACTTCTGGTCAACACCCTCCTTATCCTTCTTAACCCAGTCACAGAAAGTGGCCGCGGACTGGATGGTAATACCCTTCTCACGTTCCAAGTCCATGGAGTCCATCTTGGCACCGACGCTGTCACGCCCGCGGACCTCGTGGATAGCCTTGATACGACCAGTGTAGAAAAGAACTCGCTCGGTACAGGTGGTTTTACCGCTGTCGATATGGGCCTGTGCAGGAAGACTTCATTAGACAAGAACAAAAAGCAGGAACGAGGCAATCGGGATATATTACGTACCGCAATACCGATGTTACGACACATGTTAAGACGAGCGGCCTCGACCGGATCGAGACTGTCGATAATGGCGGCTTGGGACAGACTCGCCGGGTCGGCCTTAGCAGCCTCAAGACTAATAACAACATTAGAAAGAGTAAAATAAAAGGGATCGGTCCGACGAGAATCCTTACACCGCAGAAGCAACAGCAGAGGCATTTCGGCGCTGGTCCCATTGTCCCAACTTCGACTGATAAGCCGGCGTAACAGCGGCGGACCGGAACGCGGCCGTAGAAGCGCATCGTTGGCGCAGAAGAGTCTGGGGTTGGAAACGAGCTGATCTGGTCAAACCAGACACTGCGCGGGATTGTAACCGTGCAAGAGAAGGAGACCGCATGGTGATGATCCAACCACACCAGAATTGATATGATCAACGCGAAATTGAATGTTTAGTTGGCTCCCCGAAAAAAAAGTTCGGGGAAGCCAGGAACGCGTCACGTGATTATTTACATCGACCCATCAGAGCCGGGAGATTACCATTGGGTGGATGGATAACTATAAAATGAGATATCAACATTGAAATCGGCGATATCTTGGTTGTTTGAGGGCTTGAGTATGGTGTCAAGCCATTGTTTGGAGCAAACTGCGCGTATATCCATAGATACTGGCAGAACAATAAAGACAGGACTGGAGATCATGATATGAGTTGAATTGAAACATGAAGACCTAATAAACTTGATTGCCACACTAATATACAAGAAAAATACACAAGCGCCGTGGTACCCAACCACTGTCTGGTTTTGAAACAAGAATGCAAAAGTATGCCGCAGATCCGAGTTCCGCGACGACAAGTCGTGTATCCAAGAGATTTAAAGACGGCCTGGGTATCGAGTGCACATTTGTATGCCTGGAAATATTGCCAATATCTCAGATTGTTCGAGTAAAGGCTGCCGCGGAAGGATAAAGCGATGCACGCTGTCGGAGAAATTGACGAAAAGCGACGACTCTATTTCCCCTGCCGTTGCTTGTGCTTGGGGTTCTTCGAGCTAAAAGAACAACGAAACAACATGTTAAAACTGAACGGTCTCAAGCACAGCCTTCGATGGCATAGGGTAATCACAACTCACCAGATGATGTAGACACGGCCTTTGCGGTGAACGGGCTGTTCAGTAGTTAGTATTAGGTAAACATAATTTCCTAACCATTCCAACATGAACATATTCAATATGTCATATCATACCTTGCAGCCATCGCACAGTCTCTTCACAGAAGACCGAGTCTTCATTCCCCGAACCTGCTCCACCTGTCTAGCAGATCCATTTGCCACAGCCACAGCATTGCCGGAATTTGCTTGTGCACGGAGCCTCGTTAGGCTGTTGCGAATCATGTGCGAGAAAGGCCGTAATGAAGCGGTCCGGGTAGTCACAGAGGGGAGGAATTGGCGGAGAGCCCCGGAGGAGGCACCGAAGACGGAGCGGAGGGAGAACATGGTGGCAGTTTTCGGATTTGGTCTATCCCCACAGAAGGTGATCAATTGGAGGCTGCGCCTCGAGTATCACCTTATGAAGAACAAGAGGTATTGGGGTGCGGTGCGAGGTTGATGTTTGGCTCCAAAGGTTCTCTCGTGTTGCGATCGCAGATGTTGGCCGGAGCTTCTGTATCGCCGGTGGGCCGAGGGGGTGGCCGCTGTGATTGGTCGGGTTTGCACTACAAGTATAAGGGCATGGGAAACAGGAAGATAGTGCGAAAGTGCGTATGTATTTATTTAGAGATTCGATAGACAAGTCGGTTTTGTTTATTGAGATTGTTTAGGGATGCTAGCCGGAATATATCTGCTGGGCCGAAATGAAGATCTGATCGTCAAGACAGTAATTGTGCACGAATGCAACCGACATTTGAGGATATTTGTACCTATGCAAGTATGTGGTAAGGACCCCGAAAGCAGACTATATGACCTATGATACAGAGGGTCTAACAAAATGAACCAAACGCCAAACAAGAGACAAAACTAGGCCTGGACCTTAAACCGCTTAAACCACAACAAGCTATGAATAATGAATCTTCTCGTTACCCACCATCTCTTCTTTTGCGATTCTAAGAGCGCAAGAAGGTCTTGTAAGTGGGAGAGTCAGTGTGCTCACTAAACGGATAGCCCAGATCCCGAAGGAATGCCTCCAAGTCCTCCTTCTCAGGCGACGGGCACTGGATTCCAGCCAGAACCTTGCCCACATCACCGCCATAGTTGCGGTAATGGAACAAAGAGATGTTCTGTTCAGGACGGAGGGTGGTGAGGAACTTTGCGAGAGCACCTGGACGCTCGGGGAACTCGAACATGAAGATACGCTCATCGGCGACCTCGCAGCGGCCGCCGACGAGGAAGCGCACATGACGCTTGGCAAGTTCATCATCACTCAAGTCCCGGCAGCTCATGCCGCCCTTCTCTAGCTCTGCCATGATCTTGGCCAGGTCTTCGCGGCCAGTAGAGGCAGATAGCGAGATACCCATCAGCACATCGGCCGAGTCTTCGCGGGCATAGCGGTAGTTGAACGCGGTAACAGCGTGGGGCAGAACAACCTCAACGAGTTTGGCGAATGCACCGGGCTTCTCGGGGATCTTCACGCTAAGGAGTGCCTCCTTCTTCTCGCCAAGGGCAGCGCGCTCGGCAACAAACCGGAGACGATCGAAGTCCATGTTGGCACCGGAGGTAATGGCAATGAGCTCGCGGTTGGGGTCAGGGCTGGGGTTCTTGGCAATGTACTTCTTGAGTCCGGCAAGAGCGAGAGCGCCGGCGGGCTCGACGATGGACCGGGTATCCTCGAAAGCGTCCTTGATGGCCGCGCAGGTCTCGTCGGTGGACACCTGGATGACATCGTCGATGACCTCGCGGCTAAGACGCCAAGTTTCCTCACCAACAGACTTGACTGCTGCACCGTCCGCAAAGAGGCCAACCTCCTTGAGGAAGACTCGGTTACCCGCATCGAGGGACTGAGCCATAGCGTTAGCATCGTAAGCCTCGACACCGATGACCTTCACCTGGGGTGCGATGCGCTTGAGGTAAACTCCAATGCCGGCAATCAGACCACCTCCACCAACAGCGCAGAAGACTGCCTCGAGCTTGTCCAAGTTTGCCTGGCGTAAAAGCTCCATACCGATGGTACCTTGACCAGCAATAACATAAGGGTCGTCGAACGGTGGGATGTTTGTCAGACTATGCTGCTTCTCCAATCGGTGGGCCTCATCCTTGGCAGCATCAAAGTCCATTCCGTGAAGAACCACACTGCCTCCCAAGCGAGCAACGTTCAGGTGTTTAATGGCCGGGGTGCCGGAGGGCATCACGATGGTAGCGGGGATTCTCAGCTTGCGGGCAGAAAAGGCCACACCTTGAGCGTGGTTTCCTATATTGAGTGAGTAAGAATCACTTCCAGCTTGTCTCATCTATCAGGTCTAGACTCACCAGCAGAGCAAGCAATAACGCCCTTCCAACGCTGCTCATTGTTCAAATGAGCCATCTTGTTGTATGCACCACGGAGCTTGAAGCTGAACACTGGAAGCAGATCCTCACGCTTGAGAAGGACCCGGCTTTTCAGCCGGGCACTCAGGTTGACAGCATGGGTAAGAGGGCTCTCTTCAATAACATCGTAAACTCGTGACGTCAAAATCAACCGGAGATACTAGAATTGCGGGGCAATGTTAGAATTTGAAAATCTGTGGGAATTGCAAAGCTTGAATTACATCTGGGTAGCCGTTGGGAAGCAGGAAGGCTTCAGGGATTCCCCAATTAGGAGGCAAGCCGGGGGTTCTCTGCTCGCGTTCAGAGGGCGGCGTCGGAGCGGCGGTATACTCGGTCAACGCAAGCCCACTCATCTTGGGGGTGACGGGCGTCGTGACGCCGTTGGAAGTCTCGTCAGACATGATACGTTCAGGTTGATTTCTGCCAAACGATGGAGACAATCAATCCCAATTTTGATGAGAAAGAACTTGACAAGTCGGCAAATTCTAAACTGTGACTCTTTTTTCTTGCAGAGGCGGGACCGGTGATCGGAGAACCTTATGTCATCAACCCCGACTGCTAGCCCTAAATAAAGCTTGATTTGGGGGATTTAGGAGTGTTGAAGGGATGAAATAAAGTATATGAGATCAAAGTAAATATTAAATTTTCACACAGATGTGAAATTGTGTAACCCTTAGACTAAATAACTGAAGAGAACGTTGGGTAGCAGCCCTGGAGGTATAGGTACAGGTAGGACGTCCATAGTAGATAGCGGTCAACAATGAGGGGCTAATTGTACTTGTTTTGCGTTTTTTATTCTATTTCATTTTAGGCCAATCATAAAATAAAAACACTTATGAATAGAAGGATTTAAGAAAAAAAAAATATAAAGCCTAATGTCCTTGTAGCGTGGTAAAGACAGTCCTAGATGTAGTACTCTCCAGCCCAGGAGGGGTTACATAACCCGATATGTTTGAAAACTTGGCGTCATACCACAGCTCGACCCTGTGCGCCCCAGCATCTTGAGGAGTCTATTCCAACATCGAAAATTTGCAATTCCTCGCCGAATTTAATCCTTGCCACTACACAACCCGTTTATAAGCGTCGACCAAATATCCCCGACTCAAAACCTCCGCATCCCGTGGACGCGATTGGACTCCGCACGACCACTGTCATCATACCCGACCACGATCAACTTCACGATGAATCGGGAACCCGTGCCTTCGTCTTTTGACGAGGGAAACCCGTATGTATCACACATTATCCGCATATCCCGCAAGCAGCACCGGAAATTCCGCGGAGAAAATGGAAGGCTCATCTGCTAACCCTCGACGTCCTACAGTCAATTTACAGAAGAGACCGGCGTCGAAAAATTCACACGGCGCCTCAAAGAAGAGCCGCTCGTTCCACTTGGTACGAAATCCCCCTAGCACACGGCCTCACGTTCTCCCTCGGGATTTCCTTCCGAATATTAAACAAACTAATACATACTACCATAGGATGCGCCGCAACATGTTATGCCCTCTACCGCGCCTACCGGTCGATGAAATCCGGCGACTCGGTTGAAATGAACCGAATGTTCCGCGCCCGTATCTACGCACAAGCCTTCACACTAGTCGCGCTAGTCGCCGGTGGAATGTACTTCAAGACGGAACGGCAACAGCGCCGGGAATTCGACCAGGCCGTGGAAGTTCGGAAGAAGCAAGAAAAGCGTGACGCGTGGTTGCGCGAGCTGGAGATTCGTGATAAGGAGGATCGTGAGTGGAGGGAGCGTCACGCTTCTATTGAGGCTGCGGCTAAGGAGGTCGGGAATAAACCGGCGCCACCCAAGGAGTCTGAAGCAGCGCGGTCATCGATTGAACCTGCCGACGAGAAGTCTATCGGGATTGTGGATGCTGTGAAGGCTCTTATTTCACGGGACTGATGGCATGCGCTCTGTAAGATAGGAGAGATTCGTTTTCCTTTTTTTGTACATATGCATCGAAATTCTCCAATCGTATTTGGATTTTCAACTGATGAATTCTGCTATTCTGGAATGTGTAAGCACAAGTGGCAGAAGTACGATTACCTCATTTGCTTGTCATATTTAACTATCTGGGGTCGTACTGTATACGGGAAGTCCGACGATCGACATGCCGAGGTTGAAATGTCCCAGTTGATCCGCACCAAACAAGCACGGCACTAGCACAACAAGGTAAACCACCTTCTTGGCAGCATACTGGAAACCGAAAAAACCAGCATGGGTGATTTTGGATCAGCATGGCCGGAGTTATTTGCTTGGCCGAGGCTTTCATGTGAGATCGACAAGGCTAGCGCCGTGCGGCAACCTAACATATGATGCTTAGGGCATATTCGGAACGGGAGGGCCGTCAAGTGCATTGAGTGTGTTTTTGAAATGACATATTGAATCCTTAAGGG
Organism: Penicillium hordei; assembly: GCF_028827395.1. Classification (NCBI taxonomy): domain Eukaryota; kingdom Fungi; phylum Ascomycota; class Eurotiomycetes; order Eurotiales; family Aspergillaceae; genus Penicillium; species Penicillium hordei. The sequence goes on from NW_026623142.1 coordinate 7,540,583, forward strand.
TATAGGAAAGTACAAGATGAATGCGCTTTTCATCTTGAAGACTAATATGGTCAGATGTATGGAGGAAGGAGATGATCCAAAGGCGGGGAAGTCGAGCTACTCGACACCAAACCCTAACTTGGAAACCCCCAGGGTCTATCAGAATGATCCTGCGTCAAACTTTTCAGTCCCTGGTCCGAGACTCCACCCTTCATCCAGCCTAAGTCTTGCTAATCTTCTCCAATGCATATTCTTTCCCGAGTTATAACACCATGACGTGTGGAGCACAAGCTAGACGCCCTATGGGCCGTCTCTCACGAGAGTATAAAGGCCTATGGTACTCCCCTATTACCGTAGATCTCGTTGTCTAAACTTTTCCTCTATACCCCTGTCAAAAAGACATTACATATACCGACCTGTATACGTAATTACCCAGCAAAAAAAGAACCGTTCCCACATTCAGAATGCTGTCCTGGATCTACCCATTGCGAATCGTGCAGGCTATCCTGTCCCTAGCCACAATTGGTCTTACTGCATATGGTTTGTTTTACGGTGCATGACGTCTATCAGGACAACGCTAACTCTATCTAGAAATCGCCTCTCTGTACGACAAATGGTCCTACTCAAATGTAGTCTACTACATGCTCTTCAACGGCTGCTGGACAACAGCCATCGCAGTCCCATACTTGGGCCTCGCACCCCTACGCTTCCCTCGCTTCTCACATGAGATCGCCATTCCTCTCATCGAGCTGCTCACCGGTGGCCTCTGGCTCAGCGGCTGGATCGCCTTGGCTGTCATGATTCCTTCGCCTGGCGCATGTCACTACGCCAGCTGTCACGCCCTCCAGGCCTTGATTGTCGTCGGGGCTATCCAATGGTAATAACGAATGTCCAAGTATTAATGCACACATACATTCTCTAATACATTGTTCTAAACAGGGCTACTTTCGTTGTTACAAACACCTTCGCCATCCTAGACCTGAAGAACTCACGCCGCAACGCGAAGAACCACCGCGACGATGCTGCCCCCGAGATGACTAGTGTTGATGCTAATCCTACTGGCAATACGACCACTCCCGCCACCGCCGATGCCGCTGTCTAGATGGGTGTGTCCATACCCTGAGGATTCGTTTTACCAATGACACTTGCACAACTTGCAAGATATGATACGCACGCGGTCGAGTTTCCGTTTCCTAAATGAAAGTGATACCCCACTTGGTTGATTTGATGAACATATGCCCGACCCTGTTTATATGCCAGGATTTCTTGATAATGCCAGACATGGTCTGGTCATGTATCGAACTAATGTTAATACAATAATCTGTTCCTACGCTCTTTCTCTCATCCATTCCCGAGGGTGCAACTTAACTTATAGCACCGTCAAAAGCAATTGAACCATATTAAATTTGAAATTATTAATCATGAATGTATGAATGTACTCTAGATTAAAATGTATAACCAACAAAAATCTCAAAACGAACGTAAAACAACCGAAGATACCCCGGAAATATATGCATTTTTGCTCAACCGATATCCTTTCCAGCCACCTGTTATACTGATTTCATCGGCCCCCTTTGGCCAGATTGGTTCATTTCAGCGTGGAATGCCAGCACCTCGTTGTACCTAGAAAAGGTCAGCAGAATGTCCTGAGATGCGTCAACATGCACTGCATTCAGGACTGACATGATGGTCTTCCAGATATCGGCTGGGAGATTTGCTTCCAGGAAGGCCCAGTCAAATGCTTCCCTTGCGACGGGTTCGTCGTTGGGGTCGTGGTATGGTTCGAGATATGGGAATGCGAGGGCTTCTGTTGCAGATATTCGTACTTGAGGGTCAAATTCAAGCATTTTGTCGATCAATACCGCCGCTGATGTTGTTAATATTTGATTTCTTGCAGAATAGCTTGAAACGTACCATCTGCGTTGGCGTTGGGGATGAGCTGTGATATTGGCTTGCGGTCTCGGTTTGGGAGTGAGTTGATAAAGTTCAATGTCTGCGGAGAAATAAGAAGAAATCAGGAGACCCATTTTCTTTCAAAAAGACATGTTCTCAACTACTAACATTTTCACTTGTAATATTGTTAATGACTTCCTCGGGGGGATTCCCAAGTAGATCGGTGATAACACAAAACTGGTTGATGTGATTCGTTCCGGGGAACAAAGGCTCGCCCAGAAGTAATTCAGCGAAGATGCACCCGGCACTCCATATATCGACTTTTTCGTTATACTTTCGCCATGTAAGCATGATCTCCGGGGCACGGTAGTACCTCGTCGAGACATAGCCTGTCATATGGGGTTCTTGGATGCGGGCCAGGCCAAAGTCGCATATTCTCAGGTCGCAGTTCTCATTCACAAGAATGTTGCTTGGCTTTAGATCTCGGTGGATGACACCGGCTGAGTGAAGATATTTTAGACCACGCTGGAATTGTTGATGGTCAGAAGATCGTGCTTGCTGTGGGGTTGGTATAGATGATACCAACCATTATTTGATACATGAAGTATTGGGCAAATTGGTCTTCGACTCTTTTCGCTTTCAAAATTGTACCAAGGTCGGTTGCCATAAGTTCAGTCACAATGTATCTAAAGTTATTAGTACTTTCAATGCACGTAAAGAGAGTGTAGTCTCTTCGTACATGTCTTCAGAGGGAGAAATGAACATGTCAGTTAGGTTGATGATCTGGCGGACAATTAGACAGTTGTTTAATACTAGCTGTGGATATACTCACGTTTTCATGTCGCAACTGTCTCAATAATTTTATTTCTCGAAACATGTGTCTTGCAATGGCTGGTGTCTTGAAAGGTTCCGCGAGTTTCTTCACGGCGACAGTCCGATGAGCAAGCTGATCCCTTGCAGAGCTATACGAGAAGTAACTATTAGTTTCGATGGATCACGGTATGCTCCAAGACAGGGGAGTGATACCAGACAACCCCAGATACCCCAAGCCCGACAGGCTTCCACTCCGTATAGCTGGTTTCATATAGTCTTAGCATACAAGATATAGTGTATTACTGGCTTTAGTTGTTCTAACCGTTCAGTTGTCTCGAATATTGTTCCCATTATTGATTTCTGGGAGAAGGTTGCCATTTGTTCCCCGTAGGGTGGCGTAAGTAAGGCCTTGGGCATCATCGATAGTATAGAAGTAGATAAACTGCTATAATACAGAGATGATATAAAATATATATGTATATAGGTATGTAGGCATGTAGGCATATAAGCATATAAGCATATAATGAAGAATAATATGAAATCGGAAGAATAGAAATTAGAAATGCCAATATATACCCTTTTCGATGTCGTCAGAGCCCTCGGGTAGTGACATCAGCGGCTTTGCGGGTCTCCCCACATCTCCAACACATCCAGCATATCCAGCACAGACACGCAGACACACAGACAGAAGAATCTTCCACATTCCATTTGTTTTTGTAGATCTTCATGTCTGTCCACCCCGATCCGAATTGTCTCTCAAATAATAATGGTTCGATCCATACCGGAAGGCTTTCGAGGTTTCTACACGAACTTGTCACAAGGGGGCATACGCCTCAGCGTCATGGGAGTACCCGTTCCATGTATCCTATTTTTTTTTCTTCTGTGGAATGTGATGCGCAAATAGTATCCATGTCATGGGCAGGATCGTACATTCGTTGATTCGTAACTATCAAAAGTTTTCAATATGAGTGTAAAAGCTCCTCCGAGCGGCAGGGCCTGCAGTCCTGAGATTAATATACAACATTGAAGTTAACGCCCATCGCTAAACATAACAGCCTTCCAAACAATGGGGAAGGTGAGTCCTTAGGTATACCCATTGTCGGCATTGATAAAGTTTTCAAACATGGAATCGGCAACAAAACCATTTGGCTCGTAAGGGGCAAAGTCGTTCGCAATGGCAGGCAATACCGTCCAGTCGTTGTTATACGCGCCCGGTCCGATGGGATTGGCACCTGTATCCTCTGTGACCGACTCGTCGGAATAGGTCCCAGTTGAAAATGCGGGCGATAAGCCGGTTGGTAAGTTGGAATTCGGATCCTGGTTGGGAGGACTTTGCAGGACGGTCTGGGTCATCCTGGCGAGTTGGTTGTTGATTTGGTGGTCTTGGCAGTCGGCGTGTTGGAAGATGAGGTTTTTCAAGTTCCACACTTCTTCTCGGAGGCAGTTCAATTGTGCTAGGAGGATGTCTTTCTTTTCAGTTTCGTCGGTGAGACGACGTTCGATTTGTTTGTGTTCTCGCTTCTTTCTTTCGCGACATTTGTTGGCGGCGACGCGGTTTCGTTCGAGGTGCTTTGCCCGCCCGGGGCTGACGGGGTGGGAGTGGGAGGGAGAGGTGGGTGATACGGATTTCATTTTTTTTTTTTTTTTTTGTCACACTACCAATTATGAAAGTATTGGAGGTGATAAGAGAAGTAATAGAAAGTAATTTTGAATATTATAGAATTGAAGAGTTTTTTTTCTTTTATAGTTTTCCAAGTCAATGAGCAGAGTAATTCCAACAATTTGCCATGTAGAGCTCTGACTTGATATATGAACCAACCCTACAGTGTGGGCTCTCTCACAAATATATAATAGAGTCTGGACTAAAATCAATGACGTATTGTGTCAAGGATCTAGACAGGATATAGACTATAAAGCAAAGCAAGCCTCAAAACAGCTGTAACCCGGCAGCCGTTTCCGTCCAATCGTCTATGCCTCAGGTCCACATGGAATTTGTAACATATCATCTGGGAAGTTGGAATAAACTTGAGAGTTGTGGGTGGAGGTGGCAAAATATTATACATATTCATCTATATCGTCCGCTGTAGATCCATATTAATCGCCAGGATTGAACTGGGATTAAGGATGAGTTCTGACATCATATATCTTCACAGGATCAACATGGCCGAGTTTAGTTATGATCTAGACCATCTGGCCATGCACAATAAGAGTACAAAATATTCAATAGAAAAGAATTGACGAATTGAAAAAGATTGAAGACCCAAGTTTGTTGGAATACGAGGACATTAAAACGCATATCTTGATGCGGAAAGATCAGGCTAACCTCGGGATTCTCCAACCTCGCCACTTTGCTCGAAAAACTTGGCATTCCTCCCGTGCTAGACCTAGCCTTGGATACCATAACACAGAAGCTCCCTCCGAGAAATGCCTTGTCAATCCGATAGTTTGAGAGAGATTCGTCAGCAAGACCATACCCTCCATCCAAGCGCAATACATAGTCTTTCGTTATGTTCCTGCATATACATGCAGGCTTCTGGTGATCTTCCGCCAATAGAAAGACTCCAAATCGGATGAGAGCAGTGCAACCAATAGTATGAAGGTCAACAGCGTGCACTCTTGGCTCGGCATTACACGCCATATTTCTTGAAACAAGAATTGATTTAATACACAGAAAATATATTTACATAAAAGCCCATCAACACAGGTCAACCAGCGATCTGTTCATCGATATAGCGTCTCATCGTCTCGAATTCTGATTTGCCTGTCTTTAAGCTCGTTAGCAATCCATAGTGTTAAAACAAATCACTGGAGCTTCATACCGAAAGCAAATATCTTATGTGTTGCTGCAGCAAGAAAAAGTCAGTCAAATATTCTCGAATATGAATATTCCCATGGAACCGAGAACAAGAACATCAAACATCAACCTACCACATCCGATACTCCACGATGGCGCTCGAACTCATCGCGTGCATACTTATGCAGCTCAGTCCTTGTTGACGAAGGAGGGACTTCTGAGCATGTCTCTGTTAGTCACATACATGGCCCGGTGATTGGGATGGTGAGCGTACTTATTAATGCTCGGACGATTTCCCGCCATAATGACAACACACGCTGTCTTTGGATGAACTATACGGTCAATTAGTACATATACTTCAATCCAAGCTTGATAATTACTTACATGGTCTAGACTGATGGAAGGCTTCTTCAGCTTGGAGGGCTGGCTGCGCGAGATCGCGGCGAGGAAACGGTGTGAGGGACGCATTGGATCAGATCATACCATGGCCTTGTAGATGAAACAAATGATTGCACGCGTCTGCAAGGTTTCTTTTTTGATGATAGAGATTCCGATTAGCTGCTTGTAGGAGAAGGGATATAGAGGGCGGTGAAACAGTGAATATTTCTGCCGTCAGCATTATGTTTGACACGGTCAGGTGATCTGCTATATACGACGAACCAGGGTGTCAACATAACACTGTTTGGCTTCCTGTGGAAATTGCCATGATATCGGAAGGTTATAGGGTCTGGTCTGTACGAACCAGCTATGACTTTGGGTAATGTTTAAGACTAGGCATGGAAGGTGTAGAAGAGGAAAAATGTTCATATAAATGCGTGGTAGGGTTTAAATGTTAAGAAATATATATAGTGTTCAAGTAGATCATTCGTGTCCAATTTTTACTCCTGTAGAGGTTGGCTCATGCCACCAAAAGTGATGCTCTTGATAATCATGAACTCGTCGATACCATACTTGCTGCCCTCACGGCCGAAGCCACTCTGCTTGACGCCACCGAATCTATAAAGGTTAGAGCTTGGTATACCAATTGTGGGGAGATGCAAACTTACGGAGAGGCAACATCACTGATCAAACCAGTGTTGACACCAACCATGCCGACCTCCAGGGCCTCAGCAACACGGAAGATGCGGTGAACATTACCACTGAAGAAGTAACCAGCGAGACCGACCTCGGCATGGTTAGCCAGGTCAATAACCTCCTTCTCAGTCTTAAAGGGGAAGAGACCAGCTACGGGGCCGAAAGTCTCCTCGGAAGCGAGAAGCATATCCTTGGTCATACCAGTAAGAACAGTAGGGTGGTAGAAGTTAGGTCCAAGTGCGGTAGCTCTTTGCCCACCAACGACAACCTGAGCACCTCTAGAAGTGGCATCCTGCACATGCTCGTGGGCCTTGTTGGCGGCACGCTCGTGAATGACAGGTCCGTGAGTGATGCCATCCTCGAAACCACCACCGAGCTTGAAGTTCTTGACCTTCTCGACAAAGCGCTTGGCAAACTCTTCATACACGCCGTCTTGAACGTAGATACGGTTAGCGCACACGCAGGTCTGGCCAGAGCTGCGGAATTTGGAGTTGATGGCACCCATCACGGCTGCGTCAAGGTCCTCGACGTCATCGAAAACAATGAATGGTGCATTACCGCCGAGCTCCCAGGAGACCTTCTTGATTGTAGACGCAGACTGCTTTCCAAGTATGCGGCCGACGTTAGTCGAGCCAGTGAATGACACCTTACGTACCTCCGGGTGGGTGGTAATGAGCTCGCCCACTGCAGGGGTGTTCTTCGAAGAAGTAACAAAATTGACAACACCCTTGGGAATTCCAGCCCGGTGCGCAAGCTCGGCAATCGCATTCGCTGTGAAGGGCGTCTCCTGGGGAGACTTGGCCACGACTGTGCAGCCCGCCGCCAGGGCGGGGCCAATCTTCCGTGTAATCATCGCCGCGGGAAAGTTCCATGGCGTAATTAGACCGCACACACCAACAGGCTGCTTAACAGTAATAACCCGGTTTCCGGGGACGGAGGCGGGAATTGTGTCGCCGTATGTGCGGGGTGCCTCCTCACTGAACCACTCGAAGAAGCTGGCGGCGTAGTTGACCTCGCCCTTCGCATCAGCAAAGGGCTTTCCGTTCTCCCATGTAATCAGCTTCGCTAGATCATCTGCGTTCTCCACCATCAAATCGTACCACCGGCGCAGCATGCGCGCACGCTCGCGGCCTAGTGTCGTGCGGAATTTGGGGAAGGCTTCGGAGGCGGCTTGAATCGCCTTCTCAACATCGGATGTATCGAGCTCGGGGCATGTTCCGATCAATTTGCCAGTAGCCGGGTCTGAATGAGACAAAAAAAAGTTAGCGATTTATCTGAACTGGAATGTTCAATTTGGTACTTACCGTGGACTTCGAAGGTCTTGCCGGACTTCGCATCAACCCATTCGCCATTGATGTACGCTTTCTCAATGAACAGCGATTGGTCTTTCAACTGTAACCCATTAGTATAAACTACAAAAAAAAAATCACATTCAATTGTAGATCTTACCTGCGGCGCGCTGTGTTTCATGCTGTATAGTCTCTGTGCGCGAGCAGTTGGGGGGATGGAAAAGGGATATCTCGATCGGGGTCTCAATAATTGGCGGGCGACGGGGCGGATGATGCGGTCCATTATAAAATCAAGGCAAGGAGGAGCCTTGGAGAGAGGAAAAAGGGGAATATAGAGAAAGTTTTATTGTGAGTGCGGGGAGCTGGAGGTTGGGGAGTTGGAGATGCTTTTAAAGGGAGCAGTTCAACAGTTCTAGTGGGGGTATCGGTGTCTCGAATTGGTGACTCAATGGTGATTGCTCTCTGTGTCCGAGAAGCACCGAATATGTGTGTAATGAGAATGCTAAGAATGAGAGATGGTAATCTTCGAAGGGGAAGCTCCATGCTTAAAGCGGGGATCTGCGGAGTTGATGTCATCTATACTTAACCTCGGGGCCATAGATCAACACAGTTTTGTTTTTGATTTCGTTCTTTTTGGATATGTTCTAATACGTTCTTCAGTGTCTTTTTTCACGTTATATTGACGAAAAACTAACTGAAATAGAGACAACTCTTTCGATAGAAAATGCTTCATTTCATAGATCTGGTAATTTAAGTAATTTTTGAAATAAATATTACAGATTACGGCTGTTTCAGCCAATGGAAGTCTCAGCCTTTCAGGAACGCGGGATTTACAACCAATGATTGCCGATCTTGGACCTCCGGCCTTGAGATAGTGTATTGGAATTACCCCGAGCTCATCTACCACGCATCGGTTTATTCCCCCACAAATCACCAAGCACCCTCGAAGCAGAGAATGGGAATCTTTCCTTTTTTTATAAAGGAAAAGCGCGATAGAATAAAAAGCAAAAGTGACTGTTGTAGATGGACATGGGGACTGCGCAGGGTGCACAATCACTCAAAAGAAAATGACAGGGGTGGCCGCCTCTAGCAATAAGTAGTGTTCAAAGTCCTGCTATGCCATCACTATACCGAAGCATTTGATACAAAGCACGATATGTGCCTCTTCCAGGAGCAAAATGGATATCCCAGAGTGGTAACAGGTTGCATTTTGCGGGTGAGATCCAAGGGCTACCTGTCTACTCGCAAGATGAGACCATCTAACACGCATCCGGACTATACCAATGGATATGTCTACAATGAACCCCAGACGAGCGTACGCATAACACAAGTGACTGTATTAGACTAGAAGAACTCCTATACAAACTGGTCTCATGGATATATCTTGACCAAATCGTCCTTTTTGGGTTTGGTCCGTTTGGAATATCCTGCCCTAGTACCTAATAAAGTCATTAGATAGAGGATACTTTGAACATAGTACCCTAGGCCACAATAGAATATCAGAATGGCAAATGTGACAATACTCTCTTACCCCTTAAAGGTTACCACCAACCTTCTTTCACTTAAAAGCCAATCGACAACCCCATCCCATTTGCCTTCTTCACCACCTCTCTACTTCACCATTCACCACTTTACCCTTTAGTACATCACCTTTCATTACTTTAATCCTTTCCCATTTTGCCAGTTTGATACCTTTCGAACAAGGCTCTCAGCCCAAATTCGAACAGCATTTTCTCAGTCTAGTCGAGACAGCTCGCTACATTGCTTTGCCTGAAGGTTGGTGTCACGCTCTCATTTGAACTCTTAAAATCCATAGGCTAACAGAACTCATCAGACACCAGCCATCTACCTATTTGCAAGCTAGCCCGGGGACCCAGTTGTCCTTCTGTCTCCACATACCCACCAACATTCGCATCTTTAACCCAATACTCCTCAAATCGAGTCGAGGTGCCTCGATACGACACGAACGGATCCTCCGCTGTCCCTGATGTGAACCAGCACATCACGGGCACCTCGGAAGGCATGATTACCCAGCTAGACGACTGGTCAGCTGTTGTCCCAGACAGAGACGGTATGGATACCCGACTTGACGACTGGTCACCTACTCTCCCTGATATCAATCAGCACATTGAAGGCTCTATGAACATACAAGTTGACATCTGTCCACCCACTGTTCCCTCAGTCTCAAACCTGAGTTCGTCTTTGTCTGCAAAGTGCACCCTCTCGCCACCACGGGGGACCATAGATCGATTCGGAAGCTTGCCATGGTTTGCTCTCGAAGAAATCCTCTTTCACTTGCCTGACTTGTCTACCTTACATCAATTGTGCCAAGCTTCGCCAGCTGTGGCTGAATATCTCAGCGACAAGGTTGGAATATTTCCAAAGGTTGTTGAAAAGATCATGGATCCGTGGATTGACCCTGTGACTAGCGAAGATATAGATTTCCGTACCATACGGCACCCTGATCGGGGTGTCATAATAGATACCTCTGTTTTTTTTCGAACTCTGGTCTATCTCTGGTGGAAAGAGAATGTCGTGGCCACAGGTGTGCCTGCGGATGAGAACCCGTTGCCGGATGACTTCAACGATGTGTGGCTCTACCACATCAATATCGGTTTAGAGGGCTTCGTGGAGCCAAAAAAGGTCGGGGAGATTCCCCTCCCATTTTCAACTCCGCCGAAGATTCTGCGTTATCTGCTGAGTCTTGCAAGCCGCATCCGGCGGGATGCCCATGCCTTCTTCCACAGCGCCATGGATCTTTTCAAGTCTAGCAAAATCGAGGAGCTCTCGTACAAAAAGGGAGTGTGGAAAGAAAACGGGACCCGTCGCCCTCGTGGCGTTCCGATTGACAGCAGTAACGCGGATTGGCCTCTCACTTGGTTGGAGGAGCAGCGCATCATGCAGGCCCTGTTGAAGCCGTACATTTTCTCGGTACTGCGCCGCATGGTCTGTGAGACAGGGCTACTGAAAACCAACGCTATTCCTCCCTCTCCCAAGAGACCGGATTCCACAGATACGCTCCAGGACCTGCAAAAGAATGCATTGGTAAACTTCTGGGCACCTTTTTCATTCGCTGGTATGACGGGGAATGAGCCGCTTGAACAACTGGAGACCATCTGTACCTGGAAAGAAGGAAGACGGTCGCACGGAACGCAACCCAAGCGAGACGCCAAGTTTACCACATGCTGTCCGAAGTTTAGCCAGCTGAGCGACGAGCAACTCAAAAAGGGCTTGTGGTCTCTCCAACATAGCACGCTTCCGGGGCCATTTTTGGCACAAAATTCCACTCACTCTGTTGTGAGAGACGCTGGCCTTCGCGGAGACTTCCACAAGTTCGGCGTAAGCTTCTGGGACATGGATAGAATGCTCAACTTGGGGCTCGCGACTCATAAGATGCACCGGGAGATAGACAAGAAAGACCTCGCGTTTCGTTGGTTGACTCTGCTGCTGTCGAACAAAGGCCCCAGAAAGTACGGCCAGAAAAGGTTGGGTCGATTCCGCAGTCGTACAAAGGCTATTCCGGTAGCCAAGTAGGTCTGCTGGACTTGACCAGGTTCACGCCGGAGGATGGGGCTTCCGCTGACAGAAGCCATATGGGTGGACATCTTTTCAATTTCTTTTCTTGATCTATTCGCTAATTTGGTTACCGAGGGAAAAGGGAAAAAACGAAAAACGAAAAAAAAGCACACACACATCGTGAAGGCGATGTCTTAGCCGTGAGGAACGGCTGATTTCGCTATTGAACTAAAACAGAAAAAGGAAAAACACAAAAAAAAGCTGTGGAGTACATTCATTGATCGCACTAGTAACCCCAAAAGAGACATACTTAAGATTATCACGCATTGTAGACAACTCAGTGATAGACACTTGCCAGCAGTCACTCTGTTCTGTGGTTTTTATAGCGGGACCTGGCATTTTCATCGGCTCTCTACTAACTTACTGACTGCATCATGGTTAGGTTAGACACATGTTCTATTGGAAATCTAACCTCTAGACCAGTTTGAAAGGCATAACCCAAATAGTCTTGACCAAGCCGGGACTAATCTATGGATGTTGATAGGTACTTTGATTCACACTTGCGACTGACGTACATAAAGAAGACAACCTATTCGAGTACGATAACCGGATCATCCTGCTCAATCGAGGCTTCATTCCCAGGAGCAACATGTATACCATGCGCCTTTTTCAAATGCTGGTTCAGGTTCCATTTCCGTGAAAACCCATTCGTATGCCGAGTGCAAGTCCTGACAGGACAGAGGATATCCACTTTCCGATGAGGACCCTTTCCAACGCCCGGTTTAGCCGTCTTTTGTTCTTGGTCGGCGGCTTGTTCTGTGTCTACAGTAGGTTCCGCCACTGGATTTGTCGGCTCCTCCGGGGCTGGGGACGGGGATGCGGAGGGAGGAACGATTGCAGGACTCTTGTGTGTCTTCGAGCGTCGCTGGCCTGCTATCCTCGTGTTGGATTTAGGAATCTTTGATTTGGGGTTCGGTTTGGGTATCGCCGCTTTGGCTTTGGGTATCTTCACCGTGGCTTTCTGTTCAAGCTTAGGTTTGGTGATCTGCCTGCGATTTGGCTGGGGGGTTGGCGGAGGGATTAGCCGAGGACTTGGTGGTGTCGAGTCGATCTCGCTCTCGCTTTCGGTGTAGGCGTATTCTTCTCGAGCACCTGCCTTGCTCCTCTTTTTTACCCTGCCTTCAGGCATTATTCGGAATTCCATATCCTCGCCAAAAAGGTCGGCGCATCGCTTTGATGCGCGCATAACAGCAGGGGTGGGAAGGCCCATCATTGATGCCAATCCCATAACTTCACTCCAGTCTCGGAGTTTGAGTCGGCCCTTGATGTGTTGGTTGTTATCGTGGCCAACAGAGGAGTCGCGAGATTGCGCTCGGGTTTGGGAAACATCTGGCAAGTTTTCATCTTCCGTCTCTAGTCCAGTGGACATGCGTGCACTGTTGGAACGGCGTGATAAGTCCCGTTCCTGAGACTCCCGTCGAGCACTTCTTCGACCACGTGATCGACTTCTGCTTCTGCTCTTGTGGCTCTCTCGAGTCAGATAGTCTTCTTCATCTGAATCACTCCATTGCTCATCACCAGAATCTTCCTCGAACTTGCGACCCTTTATGGCGCAATGAAGTCCGTATAGCAGGCGATCTACTTGTGATATCACATTGCGGGCTAGCGGACGTAATTGGCGAATAGATTTGTCCTCGTCGAGGAGGACGGTCGGCCGGAGGATTCTTGTATCAATTGGCTCTTCTTCTTCGTCCTCCTCCTTTTTCTCCAATTCGTCGTCCATCAATTCATCCCCGTCGAGCATCTTATTCCGGGGGTTATCTTCAATTTCCTCGAAATTCAACTCTCGGGCTTGGAAGGTCTCCTTGGAAGTCTTCAATATGAACGCTGTGATGCATTCTTCCAATTCTCCACTGGGTCGGGAATCAGGTTCCATTTGAAAAATATCAGGGGCGTCCATTCTCCTCTGAATCACCTCGTTGGATCGGGGAACTGTGGCCGCATGAACAGGCCATGCAGCCCATCGCTTGTTCACACGGAGTGGTGCTTTGTCAATGACCCCAGGGTTCTTCCGAGCACTGTCCCGCGCTCGCCTGCGAATCGCGTGGGCATTGTAAAGGTGAGCCGCTAAATCTCTGGTTCGGTGGGTAACCATTGCATTATAGGCTCCGATTTCATCGGCATTGTAGTTTCTCCACGAATTGGCGTGTCCATCAAACAGATTGGGACGCTCAACTCCAGGTGGCAGGTCAAGACCTCGGTCAACTACGTAGTAAATTGGATCGTGTTGGGGCTCCCGTGGCCCTTTTGAGCGTATGCGACTTCTGCCACGATTATTGCCTTCATAGCTTTCGTCTTCAGAGTCATCCTGGAACGCCAAGGGCGGTTCTCGCATTGTGTCAAATTCATTTTGATCTAGCTCCTCATCCATGAGATCTGCTTCAGAAAGAGGCTCTAGAGGGGCATCTTGATTAATGGGGTCACCAAAAAGAGAACTCCTTGGTGGTTCTGGTTGAGAAGAAGGTTGTAGGACATCACTGCTTGGGCCTCCAAATAATGATTGGTGTGGCTGGGCAGATTGCGGCGGAAGAAGTTCTGGCAAGGGCACTTGGCTTCCATACAAATATGACATGACGGGAAGAAAGTTCGGTCTCTTGCCGTTGTATGCGCAAAGAGTTTAGACCTGCAGGGCCTAGATGTCACATAGGTGCGGATTTTTATTGGACAACATCCGACTTAAAGGTCAAGAGGACATCCAGTGTCAGAAATTTGAGTAACGGGTGGTTTAAATGGTGAATTTTGACTCTTCTGTCCAACAGTTCAATTGTTTTCGAGTGTTGAAGATGTCAAAAATTCCAGGCGGGTGGATCACAATACGGTCACATGATCGATATACAAGTTCCCGTCCAAAATATGTGCGCTAGTCCCAAAATGGCAGTATATAAGTTTCTGCCCTATGTAATCTCTACTATGTCTATCACGATGATAGGATTCCAGCGATCACGCAATCTCCAACTGCCTATTAACTCTGGATCAAGCTTTCCAAGTACACCGGCAGAACACTGCTCGTGCGAGGCTGACGTGGTACTGTGGAACAGTCAGATACCCGTGGAGGCACAAAGATCGTCGCAAAGACTAAAATTGTGTTATGGTAACCTGAGCTCCTCATTCTGGAATACCTTCAAGCCCACCTGCGACGCTCGATCCTTCCATGTAAGAGCCAGGAGGAACTACATTGACCCGAGTGGGCTTTGAAGGCAAATCATATTATTTCAGCCACCATATCATTTCAGCCCTAAACACAGTGCTAGGACGAGCTAGCATACTCGAATCAACTCCTATCACTGATGTCTCCGGGCTGCTCTGTTTTCCAGCGCCCTCGGAGTCAGTTCCTCAGTGGGGTTTAGTGGTCCCCACAACTATAACTATGGACCAATCAATTTACGTTGCTGGCGTAACTTTAATGTATACTATTTTGCTCGATAGAACTTGAATATGTAGTTGCATGTGAACGAGATATTGGTAGAAAGATAGATATTTATGCAAAGGAAAAGGGTAATGATGGTATTTCAATAGTAATATAGCCCCACGGCTCTATGTAATTATTCAAAACGAATGAAAGTGAGCAAGTCAATTGCCAGAAAACGGAAGTGAAACCACCCTTCTTTTATACTTTGAAGCCGCATTCTAGAACCCATCTTTAGGAAGAAAGAGCGGCATAGGATCCTCCCAGATGGAGTTGGTCAAGGCACGCTTATTGGACCCATCGGAGTCCATGATCATGATCTGACCGTAGGGCTGGAATGTCTCGTCGTACAAAGGGCACTCATACTGGAACCCGTACATTCCGGAGGACCACATGATTTTTCCATCTTGGCGCCAAACGGCGTGGGCGTCATTGGCGCCGCTCGACGTCAGAATGCGAAGATCAGTGCCGTCAGGGCGAATGATACAGACATCGTAGTTAGTCGGAGAAACCTTGCGGGTGAAGACTATCCGTTCCCCATCGGGCGAGAAAGAGGGAAGATTGTCCCAGCCACTGGTGAGTTGGGTAATCTCTCTAGTCTCCATGTCGATAACGCGTAAACCAATATCTGTCGCGTCGCCGTACTTAGCGGTGTCGGCACCCCAGACGCGGTAGACCACCTTCTTGCCGTCGCGAGAGAAGCTGGGAAAACCAGTGTTTAGGTCCTTGGTTCCATTTATCCAGAGGTTGCTAGAGGTGAGGACGTCGATGTGGCTGCCGTTTGCAGTGGAACGCACAATCCAGCCTCCTCGCCAATCACGCGCCTCAAACCAGGCGCCTACTCCGAAGACGACCCATTCGCCGTCCGGGGACCAGCTGGGACTGTAAGCCCCGGCCAGACCTTCTGGAATCAGAGTCGTGTCGAGAAGACTGGTATCATTAGGGTTGTAGAGTAAGGAGATCTCCCTATCCTCTAGGTCAAATGTGGCAATTGAGGAGTTCCCAAGTTGCCTTTCAGTCAGAGCCACACGATCGTCCGACGAGAGTTGAGGGAATACATCAGTGAAGCGGTATTCCCAGTCACTGTCCCAGCTGTAGAGCTCTTTAAAAAGAGGGCGGATAGACCAATCAATTTTCTCGTAAACAATGTACTTTCCATCAGGAGACCACGAGGGAGAGCGGATAGTGGTATTGAAGTACGTACCATTTGTGAGGTACACGCCCTCCTTAACGCCACCCTTCAGATGGTACCCAATGGTGGAATTCGTCACGTATTGAGGAAATGTCTTGACACCTCTACCGCCAACCTCAGTTCGAGGGCCATTGCCGTCGATTCCAATTGACAAAATTGTGGAATTGGCAGCTGCCACGAGCTCAGGTCGATGCGCATGCCATGTCCCATTACAAGTCATCTCGTAGAATATGAGGCGCTTGCCATCAGGTGACCATTTGGGAGACCCAAGGCAGTGGCCTGTACGGTTGACGATACGGCGAAGATCCGAGCCATCAGGGCGAATAACATAAATTCCGAGTTCTTGAGTGTGCTCCCAGCCATTCAGACCGAGATAGGTAAGATTTCCGTGGCCATTCCATCTTGTGTTGCGATCTGAGGAAAATGCAAGCCAGTTTCCATCTGGCGACCAAGCTGGACGGAAGTGCCCGCGCATCATGTCCTCATCTGGTCGGTTAGCTGGTGTATCTGTGATATTCCACTCGGCCCCAGTCTCCAGGTCTTTGACCCAAATGTTAGCGATGTAACTGTTGGCTGTCGAAACATATGCTGCCAATGTTCCATTGGGTGATATTGTAACGCTGTCTTCCACTGATGGGGATGTCACAATCGGCTGTAGATCGGATCCATCTGGGCGCACACGCCAGATATCGGAGTTTCCATCGCCGTTGCGCTCACTGGTAAAGCTGATCCATTCACCATCGGGAGAGAATTCGGCATGGTATTCATAGCCGGGGTCTTTCAATAAAGGACGCTCGTTGGTGCCGTCTGCGTTGGCGATGTATAGTTCTGAGGCGCCGGGCGCAATTCGGTTCATCAACAGCAGACCCTTTTTCCCAGCCGCTGCGGAGGGAGTAGGAGACGCAGCACTTGTGGTTGATTTGCTCAGAATGGCGTCTCGAGGTAAGTGTGCATGGAGAGTGGCACTATGGTCAATCTCAGTGCCCGTATCTCGGCCATAAGGGCAGTTCGCTAACGCAGGGGCAATAGCGAGACCCACGACAGCGACAACGCTAAGACGCATTTCAAATGCCGTGGAAAATCTTCGAAAGACAATGGTCTCCGGTAAAAGAAGAAATCTCCAGGGCTCTTCCAATATTACAAAAAAGAAGTTGTCACAGTAGTAATATGGAATGCGGGAATGAAAACCCGGAAGGTGCTACCTACTTGTAGGTAGCTGTACACATGGTCTTATAGCCATAGGTTTAAAGAGTTTTGTTTGGGTGCCCTATCTAATTCTTTGCTTACGAACGATTTATATAATGGATCATTTAATAGAGAATCTCCCAGTTTAGCCGAACCTGTCATCTGGATCAGGAACTCATTATCTTATATTGATTAGCATCCTATATATTCAACAAGATCGACGTCATTCTTGCCATGCTCCATAATACTTTAGCTTTTCGAATAGAAAGTTGGCAGACTGCTATACGATAGTTACTCCAAGGTATTGGTATACAATGTCAGCGAGTGGTACAACTTCGCAGCTGAATCGTAGTTTTAATCCGCATAAGAGAGATCTCGAAATCGTATGTTTACCGTCTAAGCTTTCCCGACAGTAGCTAAACTAGTTTGACCGTCAGAAGAGCAAGGGTCTGAAACATGGGTCGACTCTGCATACTTCCCCGAGTAACCCTAACCACGTCGTTTGCCATGTCAAGAACATGGAAGCTATCGAATAATAATAAAAAGGTGCAGAGTGAGATTCCAGACAGGGTTTTCACTTCCGGTCAAAGATTATGGTTTTATACTCAAAGGCAGGAAATATCGTACCTCATCGTCAACTGGCAAGCACCGCGAGACCCCGGCCTAGGACCGAAAATCTGCGGAACTAGCTCCGTATGGGTGGAAGCAGCGGCTTGAGGGATCCGATCAAGATACCACGAAATGAAATAGTCACCTTGATATGCATATTTTGAATTACTTTATGAAGCATTCCTCCGGTCAGTGTTCTTCCAGAGTAGGCGCCCTAGAATTTGGCACAGAGACAGTAGTTGGGGTCCACCAAGTCGGATCAGAATACAAGAATTTACGACATGACATTCCAGAGCGACAATGGATCACATTCGAGTGGCATTTTCAGTAACTACTAGTGGCATGGAACAATGTATGATGACTTCTTTGGCTACAGATGCCACAAGGAAACCATGAGACATGCCCAATCGGAGTCAGCAAAGTACCACCAGCCTAGCCCGGATTTTTTTCGCATATGGTACAGCTAAGAGATGTTTATCCGCATACATCGTTTCACAAAACCGATCAGTGGAAACCGATGTATATATTGATACTAGCCCAAACCGATCTATATCTTCTCATACTATTGAGAAAGTGGGAAACGCCACAGAAGGTTTGACGGATTGCTCACTAAAAGCTAATGGTGAAATTAATACAGCACTCTATCGTGAGACCATATATTCTTGTCTGACGGCTGACATTGAACACGAGGGCCGGCGTTAGGTGCCGACGCGGTTGAGGTCGCGGTAGAGCTCTGGCACTTTCTGACTACTATTGTTACTAAAACATAGCCTGCCAAATTCATCTCAGGTTTTTGGATTTAAATCCTCACATCACCAATGGTAACTTTGAAATCTTAGCGGACAATTTTGGGACCTGTCGGATATAAATGTGGGGCTGTAGATCGTGGTCCTCGAGACTCGGAGATGGAGCTGATGCAGGCATACGCCACTCATTTCGCCATTTCTACTGTTTAGGATTGGATAGTAGATTCTTCCTTATGCTAGAAAATACGAAACATAATGGCTACACGCACATAAAAAGGGAAGCACAGGTTCGCTCTATTTATTCATGGACATGTTGCCAACCACTCAACAGGCGAATCAAAGTCTTGGTCATTCTTCCAAAGCGGATTCCACAACAATTCTCGAATCCTGATCAAATGTAACAATAAAAGTCTTCCACTTTGCCTGTTCAACTTCTGTTTTCTCCTGGCCGATGACAAAGCTCAAAAACCCGCCATGTGTAACAACGACAATGTCTGGTCTTCCGCTGTACTTTAGTTCTTTGAATTTCTCCTCCAACCGACTCTGGATCCGTGCTCTGCGCAACTTCAAGCTCTCGACATCACTGGCATAAAGTCCTTCCTTTGCTGGGAATGTGGGATCCAAATCTAATATTTCCCAGGGTAGATCGTAAAACTCCGATTGTAAAATCGCGATGTCGGAGCCAGTATCACATGGTCGAGCGGAGTGTGCCTGCACATCTGGCTCTAACAAAAGACGGGCGCCATTTTGAATTCCTGCCCCGGAGCCTGGGGCATAATATTTCTCATCGATGCTTTGTTGGAGGCCTAGACGCGCCGTTTGAAGAGTGCGTCGGAGTGGAGATGTCACCACTAGACCAACACTCTCCTTGAACGGAAAGTCTTGACAGAGTTTTAGGCATTGTTGGATTCCTTTTTCTGTCAATGGAGGGTCGAGAATGGTTCTGTCGTGGCTGGGATTGTGGGTTCCCTCTGCGTGTCGGATGAGATGTAAACGGAAAGACATTTCGGCGGCGGTTGGATGGTGATTTTGTGACCGAATTGAGAGATACAGTAGAGCGATCAATACGAAGAGGCAGATGAGTATGAATCTCATGAATATTTTCATCTCCGTTCTGAATCTAATGATCGGTAAGAGTACAGGGCCCCGAAGCTTATATCCGACCTCGGGAGCTTAATCGGACCTCCCTTCCAACTTGGGGAATATCGGCCGCGGGCATAGAGTACATCGGATGAGATGGAACCGGACCTTTTCTGAGAGATGATCTTTGACCAATGAGAAATAAGACATGCTGTGGATCGGTTCCCTTCGTGGATATATTAACATTCAAAGAAATAAGAAGGTACAGAAGGATGGTAAAATAGGTTATGCACTGACCTCTGTCAGAAGCAGTGATGGAAGAAAGTCAGTGTCATTAAGACAGCTTGAGACGTCGCGGTTAACACCTACATACTCGATCACTTACGATCCAAAACATTCCAACCTTGGAAGTGATCCTGAAAGCTGTCGTAAGTGCTTTCTCCACCCCCGGGACCCTCCTGACTGCGTATGCGGAAAAAGTACTATCGAGAAGAATTGTCTTCCTTCCTGGCGTCTCGTTCCTTCACAAACGTATTTTCGAAGTCAAGCCCACAGTCCTGACGTATGATACCGTACCCAGACGATGAATCCAAAGGCCGGCTGCCATGCGCATCTGAGAAGTCCTTCGCCCGTACCATATTATCCAGTGCCACCTCGGCAACTTTTAATCTCGCACCGACGTCTTGGGCGCAACTGATGCCGTGCTGAACATCTTTGATACCGAGATTCAGGTTGGACAAAGGGGCTTGACCTAGATTATACGATCAGCAAAAGAAGAACAAATCGAGTATTCCCAATTGGCGCCATATCCATACCTTCCTCTGGCAGGTAAACACCCTGCGTCATGCGCCTAGAGCTGGAATGAATCAAACCTCCAAAATTCAGTTCAAGCAACTTTTCAAGCATGCCTGTGCTGAGATCGCTTTTCTCCGCTAACACCTGGGCTTCTCCCACGATTTCCATTGCTCCTGCGACGAGAAAATTACTAAATAGTGTCAGTAAGACTGGTATGACAAGGTATATTTGTCGCAATCCTACCCCAAAGTTTTGAGAAGAGTGGCTTTCTCAGGCTGCTCCGAGACAATCATCACATCCCGAGCAATGACATCTTTTCCGAAAGGTGTGATTTTATCAATGGCTTGACTTGGGCCGGCCATCGCCATCAACACTGTACCACTTTCCGCGGCTGGGGTGGCTCCGAAGACAGGTGCTAGTGTAGTCCATGAGAAACCACAAAACATGACTAAGGTGGGTTTACTTACCAGCAACGAAGGATGCATTTCGTTTCTTTAGTTTTTCATTTGTCTCCTTGGTCGTATTTGGATGCACGGTGGTAGTATCCACAAACAACTTGCCATCAATATCTTTGACGGCCAATATTTGGTCAATGATAGCATTCAGAGCTGCATCATCACTGGTCTGGTGCTCAAGGTTAGTGATAACGGTTTATTCTAAATCTGGTAGATCTGTGAAGGGTCCCTGAAAATGAATTGCCGATTCATATACTCACAGATATGAATATCAGATCACATTCGGTGACAAGTTCGGCGATAGACTCGCATCCAATACCTCCATGTGATTCAAGTGGCGCGCCGCGAGACCTCGTCCGATTCCAGAATCTTAATTGTGATATTGTGTCTTGGTGGAGAAATCTTTGCACATTTTGCGCCATTGCAAGTCCCATACTCCCGAGTCCTAGAGGAAATTAGAAACGGGAAGCCCAATGGAATTGTTCTTCATTGCCGTACCTATCCATCCCACAACTTGCGGTTTGATTGTCGCCATGGTTGATTAGTTTGTTTAAAGCTCGTGTGCGCCGATACTGCTTGATATGTGTAAGTTATTACTTGATGTATCCCAAAGCGAAAACATCAGCAAATATACGTGAGACCTCGGATGTGACCCGAGGGATGACTCACCAATAAGATGTCCCCGGGAGGGGCCCGAACACTCTGAGTATAGCTGCCCAGGGCGTAAGATAAAAGGGAAGAAGATGGGTGTGAGGAAGAATGTATTATTATTAAGGCATAGATGAAATTAACTAACCTATCCCAATTATTAACATCAAACATCACTAGAATTCCCACAGTTATCAACGATCGGAGCTCGTCTTTCTATCCACCTTCTACATCATCGTATTCTTCACAGGATGCAGCAGCATATGTGGTACCGGTAGTCAGTATGGATTTCCGCACAAAGAAAAAATCAATCTTACCTTCTCTGCATCACCATCCCTCAGCCAGGCTCTATAGAGCCTCCCAGAATATTCCGAATCGAATATATATGTCATATTTTCCAGAATATCTTGATGCATATCTCAAGTCCAGATACTGTCACTCCCAGAACTAATAACCCCAGCCTCATCGGAATTCACACGGTGATTCAACTCCTCAGGGTTCCATTCTTGCGCATGGTAAATGGGTTGGGGAATCTGAACCGACTTCATACAGAGCCTAGGAGGTTGGAGACATCTCTGAGCCTAGACCCAGGCCCTTTTCAGTTAGATCAGCGTCCATAAAGCGGAGCAGACATGCTGAAAGTCAAGACATGGAAATGGGGGAAGCCCGGCGTGGGGTGTCTGATCTTTCGGTGAACTCGTAGATCATATTCCGCATCGGCCAACCCGTGTTCGCTGGATTAAACTGTGGAAGCCAGGTAATCACATCTGCTTCCTCCCCAACATCCCAGCTCGATGTTTCCATTTCTAGTATCGGCATGGTCGCGGGAAAGGTGCCTCCCTTGAGACATTTAGGCCCTCCACTGGCATTGGACCCCAGATAGTTGGACGGCTCACCATACGTTGATCTACCATTCTGTTGAATTGATCCCAGGTATCATGGACAGTGGGGATGTAAAAGTACGAGTTACGCTCCTAGTGGTGTTTCCGGGGGTGTTGTTTCGCGAATTCTGTTGCTTACCCTAGCAAATTATACAGATGTCCAGTGTGCCTTCCTCCTGTGCTTTCACTTCATAGTCATATGCGCCATAGCGGGATGATGGATCAACACAAAGACCCCTATCAAGGTTTCACGCCTCATACGAACCGAAGATAGGAGTAGGGAATTCTGCATATGATTAATCGAGCTGGAGCTCTGAGTGATTCGTAATGATCTTGCTCAAACCACAAACCTGACTGATTCCAACGGTATAGCCTTTCATCGCTGTGTTTTTGTTCTTAGGATCCAAAAGCGCCCTGTCGGGACCAATACACGATTGGTAGGACCCTATCCACTTTCTCTTCCTTGCAGCACTGTTGTAGTCGGGGTATGGATTACATAGGATCGGTCATGACGTGGAAGAATGACCATCTTTCCAGAGGCGCAGCTGGAGAATGTGCTCATTGATCTGTGGACGAAGGAGGATCATTCCAAACACATAAGAAGCAATAACAACCATGCTGAGCTTCTGGAGCGCTAGGTCAGTCAGTACCTTTGAACAACATTACGAGTCGCTTCACGAAAGGAATGACGAGAGTGTTTATAGATGTAGGTAACTTCCAAATTCGAGTTGTTCACGTGGATACATAGAACGCCATTGACAACATGGGGAAGGCACACGCCAATGTTAACGATCATCTATTCACGGCCTAGGGTCCAGTATACGTGTTGAAATGAGTTGCCAATATCCTACATCTGGCGATAGGTTGACCAGTTGGACTACACAGGGTTTCAAGATGGCAGAGGACAGACAAAAGCTATACATATAACTGGGGTGTTACCCCATAAATAGCATTAAAACTTCACAAATTTTTGAGGTGCCTATACAGGGGACATATCCAAACCGCAACGCCCGGCAAAAGCACTATCTAACATGCACAAATGACCCGAGCTTTAGTTCTTCTCGCCCTTCTCGCCCTTCTCAAGCTTGCGTCTCTTGGAGCGGAGCTTGGCGGACTCGTCAGCGGTCTTCTTGTTAGAGTACATCATCTTCTCAAGCAGCTTGCGCTTCTTCCGGCTCATCATCATCTTCTGTCTCTCGAGCTCCTCATCCTCGCTGCGCTTCTTGGCGGCAACCTTCTTGGACTTGGAGTTCTTCTTCTTGGCAGCTTCATCAGCAGCGGCGTTAGCGGTGAAAGGCAGACCAGCGGCTTCGGCCTCAAGCTCCTTCTGGTGCTGAGTGCGGGCAGCCTCGTCGTCATCTTCGGACTCGGATGCGGCTTCTTCGTCAAAGCCACCGAAGTCTTCGTCTTCCTCCTCGGAATCCTCCTCGCTCTCGTCGTCGTCGGTGCCGGCAACATCCATGCCTCCGTCGACGGACTCTTCGTCGGACTCCTCGGCAGTAGCAGGCTTGGCGTCAACTGCGGGTTCATCCTCCATCTCCTCATCGCTATCAGAGGCCTCGGCGGCAATCTCGGCTTCATCCTCATCCTCCTGATCGGCGAGACTGGCGCGGGGGTCGTAAGCGCCACGAGTGGCCTTGACCCAAGGGCTCAAGTGGGGTGGGAGAGTGGTACCGGGTGCGTAGAGATCAGCTCGGAGGAGCTTGCCCTCGTTAATGCAGTCCCAGACCCACTGGGGCTGGACGTAGGTACGGCCAGGAATGCGGGATCCAGGCTGGACCTTCTGAACGGCCTTCTCATCGGCAGCGGGAATAGCGGGAAGAGATTCCTGGGGAAGTTGGGGACGATCGACAATTTGGTGAGTGATGCGGGGGTCGGCCTCGTCGTGAGTGAAAGCTCCATCTCCCAGAACGGAGGCCCATCCAACGCGCTTGCAGCCGAACGAGCGCAGAATGAACTCAAGGGGAGCCTTGGGGGCTTCACGGGAAATGTAGAACACGAAGGGGGCGAAGAGTGCACCGGCCTCATTGCCGCTCATCGCGGGCTGGGGGAGAGTGTCGGCTTCGGGAGCGGCGGGCTCGAAGTGGTCGATGGCATCGGTTGCCTCGTCGGTAGTGTCGACCATCTCCTCATCCGTGCTCTGTTCCAAACCGGCCTTCTTAATCACCTTATCAACCTTGGCTTGAAGTTCCTTGGAAACTTCCTTGTTGGAGTTGCCGTTGCTCTGAGCCTTGCTAGCCTCAAGAGCCTTGGGCACCTCACCCACTGTGCGGCCCTCAAGAGTGAAAGCTGCCAACTCGGCACCATTCTCGTCACTGCGGGTATCGAACTTAGGGGGGTATCTCAATCCAATTGAGGAGTACAGGCGGAAGTTGACAAAACCCAGAAGGGTGGTGTAAAACTCAACAAAAGTAGCCATGATACGGTAATCGACGTCGCCATTGACACGCTGGACGAAACGGTATGGCACGAGCCACATAATGTCTTGGCCCTGAATCGTAGCCTGGTAATAGATACCCTTAATTGAAAGGAAGGATCTGCGCAGAGAGTTGGTCATGATCAGGTAGTGCTGGAACTCATGGCAAAGGCGCTGGCAGAGCGCAACGGTCTTAGAAGGAACATGGTCGGTGGAGGGAAGGGTAGCGAAGAGGAATAGAAGAGACAAAGCGTCGTCGAGATCACGGAGGGCATCGATAAAGGTCGGGTAGCGCTCTTTAATGACATGGTCCAAGGTGAGTCTCGGGGCGTTGTTCTTTTCTAAACGGGAGGCATCGCTGACTTCTCCACGGCCGAGAGAGCGGGCGATCTTCTTTGCAAGTGACTTCTGGTCACGGAACTTGTTGAGTAGGGGCTCGTGTAGCAGGTACTGGATGTCCTTGGTGTAATAGAAGGTGGTGTTGGGAGTAGACGTCTTAGAGGCCTTCTTCTTACTACGGGGCTCGCGAGGGTAGATACCTGATATCGGATACCATGTTAGTCTTGCGATTCAGATGGAATACCCATAGAAGAGGTAATTACCCTTGAAGATGCATAGTCGGCGGAAATCTGGCAAAGAGATCTGAAGTTTGCGCACGGCCTGAGTTCTGGTAATGTAGTTCTTGGCTGCGCCAGAGGTACCTGAAAGGAGTGTCAGTAAATTCAATTGAAATTCCCGGTTCAATTCAACATACCCTTCTTCTTAACTTTACCCATGATGAAAAATGGTTGTCAAAAGATCCAAACGGCTGCTGATAAGAAGAAGAAAATTTCTCGATAACTTTTTTTTCTTACCGCAACGAAAGTGGTCCGTGCCCGAAGGCGGAGAGAGAGCCCTGGGTCCATAAGGACCAGCTGGAATCAAACAACTAAAGCCTCACCCCGTCATGGCTGTAGACCGACGGAAGATCGCTGTGTTCGGCGCGGCTTTTGTGCTGCGTCTACTTCTTACATGTCTTTTTCCTTCATTGCCTGATTTGTTAACGGGGAGAGTCGAAGTTTCCACTCCCGTCAATAGCTTCAAACGCCGTACGTGTCTCCGACTATTGACTCCGCATTCTATAAACTAATTATATGTAGTGCAAGAAGGTCTATTCTTGTACACAAGAAATGTGTCGCCTTATGATGGTGGCGTCTTCCACCAGGTTCGTGATTCTAGATCCCTCTGATTCCGTTCCTTGAATTGACAATTCGATCCGATGATTTAGGCGCCGCTCCTGTTACCTCTCTTCGCACTACTCCCGGATGCAAAGAGCTCGCCTTTGCCAACCGCAATTTTCTACTTCATTGTCGACCTCTTGAACGCACACGCATTGGTAACCGTCTCTGCGTCAGGCCAATCGTTTAAATCGAGACTACACTCAGCGGTCCGGAAACATGTCCGATGGGATGGAGTGTCCGTTGCAGCATGGTATGGATCTCCTGGCCTGGCAATCGTATAAATTTACATACTTACCACGGAATAGGTTTTTGTTCAATCCTCTCACAATTGCGACCTGTTTAGCGCGATCAACCAGCGTATTTACGACATCAGGAATCCTCTTCGCCGTCTCTAACGCAGTCGCTGGAAATAGCATAAATGCGATGCTAGCCCTGGGATTGGCTTCATATCTGTCTCTATACCCGGCGCTGCTATTTATGCCGTTGGTCCTGCTATGCTATGACCGACGCTTGGGGGCACCAACCCCACCCAATGTTGGATCTTTCATTGTTCAACACGCTGCCCTACTGCTGGCCAGTGTAGCAGGCCTGCTTGGTCTCTCCTTTCTGATCACCGGTAACTTCTGGGAGTTTATCTCGGCAACATATGGTTTCCATCTGTTGGTTCCAGACTTGACCCCCAACGTGGGGCTGTGGTGGTACTTTTTCATTGAGATGTTCGACTCATTCCGAGAGTTCTTCCTCGGCGTTTTCTGGCTTCACCTGGCTAGCTACGTTGGGGGTCTCACCGCTCGCTTCCGCAGCCAACCTCTGTTCGTCATTACCTCGCTATTGGGTGTCTTCGCCATCTTCAAGCCATACCCTAGCATCTCAGATGCCTCGCTGTTCTTCGCGTTGCTGCCATTATATCGCCACCTTTTCCCATGTGAGTATTTCCAAACATTGAGTATATATGTCAAAACCTAACTTGGTACAGTGATGCGGTATACCTTCTTTGCGGGCTCAGCAATCTTGTACTCCAGCCTACTCGGCCCGGCTTTCTACCACCTTTGGATCTACGCAGGATCCGGAAATGCCAATTTCTTCTACGCCATTACCCTTGTCTGGAGTTTGGGTCTCTCCATCCTGTTAGCCGACACCGTCTTCGCCGCTCTCAGAGATGAGTGGGAACAAGAGCGCCCAGATCAGGTGGGCGAAGAGGTGCGACAGGTGTAATGTATACTAACTTTTGCACATCACTATTTTCATATCAAATATTTGCATTCAACCCCTTGACAAAGAGATATCCAACTATTATAATTTCAACGTCTTCGACAAGATCAAATAATCCACATCCTTAATAGTCCCATTGCGCAACATGCGCGGTCGGGGCGAGTACTCATCAACCTCATACCCAAGCCGCTCATAGAACCGCCGAGCAATCTCATTCGACTTGAAAACCGTCAACATAGACTTCTCTAAGCCGACAGCACGACCGATTCCCTCCATCCGACCCATAAGCAACCTCCCGACGCCCCGTCCCCGAGCCGCCGGCGACAAGTGAATCTCGTAGCAGTAAACAACCTCCTTTCCATCCTCGTAGGTAACCATAAATGATAAAAAGCCGAGCACATTCGGAGAACCAGCACCAGACGATGAAATAGACTCATCGCCTTCTTTCGGAGGCGGAGACGGAGCATTGTTGTCTGCGACATCACTCTGCTTCGCTCCGGGAACTTGCCCGCTAGAATCACTAGAATCATTCGGCGTATCCCGCAGAACCAAATACTTCATGTCGGGCAACTTCATCTCTTTCCGCTTTTTGGTGCGCGACCAGCCTGCAGGCGACGCGCTGTAGGCTTCGCTCGAGGTTTGCTCGATTAGATCCAGACATGCATCCAGATCAGCAGCGGAGATTGTTGCCGCGGAATAGACGTCCACGCGTGGTGCGGGAGTCATATCCTGCTGTGGCTGGTTTTTGGATGGATTTGGTTGATTAATCGCATCATTATTGGCTGGATCTCCTGCTTGTGTTGGAGTCACGTAGTGAGCGATGAAGTCGTCAATGGACAATGCGTTGGTCTGTTCTACCAGTGAGACTACGTGATTATTAGCGCGTCATTCATTGAATATGATCGAATCATGTAAATCAATAAAACAAGCTTTGGGGCTGAACTAGCTTGCGAGTGTGGAATTTATTCACTTTTGTTAGAGACGCGTCGGGTTGTGGTTCGCGGTCTCTTGGCTTTTAATTTTGTGACTCGGCCTTCTTTCACGGGCGGCATGGTTAATTCAAGGGTTTCTGAAAGGGTGTTTGATAAGTCCAATATCGATTGAGTGTTGCTTGAATGTAAGAACTTTGGGTTCATAGAAGAATGTTGTGGGTGAAAGGCCGACCCCGGACTTTGACCGCAGGAAGTATACTCCCATGCTTGCGCTTCTCTAATATCAAAGCCTCTTGGTCTCTTTATATATTTTTCTTCCTTCGGAAACCATGAACAATCCTCTTCCTCGCATCTTTGAATGCCACATTTTATTCACCCTTTCTTCTCTTTTCTTGCTCAACCACACCACCATGCCGCCCTCCCGACTGGGTTCCACTACACTACCTAGACCCAGCTGCAGCTAGCCTAACATGGGCCTTGTGCTCTCAACGGATCAATCGCCTATTCCTTAGCAGGTATACCACAGGGCTGATCAGTGGCAGCCAATTCACCAAAATACCCATTTCTGTTATGATCCGACAAATATATATCCTAGAATTTTCGAGCCTGGTTGCTTATATCGCCTAGCACGTCAAGCTTCAATTTGATAATTGATCCTGAAAATTCTTCTCAATACACGTGAAGCTAGACCCTCAAATAAAATTAAGTAACGATTTACCTAGATAGAAAACAGGTTTCGTTGGACTCTTAATAATCTCTCCGTCACCACTTGAGTGGATCTTTCGCTCAAAGCAGGAACACGGCAAATACGTCAGGCTTGATATAAACTCCCCTCAACCCCACCATAAATCATTTCGCGCTACGTTGTACACTGTTTTGAGTAAATTGGTCTACCTTATACGGTAAAATGTCTCCCTCCACTATGAAGCAATGGGTTGTTGAAGATGGAGAGCACGACTTCGACGGTCTTGTTTACAAGGACGCAGCTGTTCCTAAAGTCGGCGAAAATGAAGTCTTGGTGAAGCTCCAAGCTGCGTCGCTAAACTATCGCGACCTGACTATTCCCAAGGTATGGCCTTGCAAGAGAAAAGCGGAGATTTTCAATCTTGATTGAATTGTCTGCGCAAGATTTTTCTTTTGCCATAACCAACCTCTAACCTCTTTCCCACAGGGCCTCTATCCATTTGCTCTCAGTCTTCCGGTAGTCCCAGGTTCTGATGGTGCCGGTGAAGTTATAGAAGTGGGATCCAAGGTTGTTGAATTTAAAAAGGGTGACCATGTTGCCACTCTCTTCAATCAGGGCCACCAATACGGCGAGATTGACACATCCGCAGCGGGTACTGGCCTGGGTGGTGTAATCGACGGTGCCCTGCGTGAATATGGCGTATTCAATGAACAGGGTCTTGTGAAGGCGCCGAAAAACCTCGATGCCCGCGAAGCTAGCACCTTGTCGTGCGCAGCGCTCACCAGCTGGAATGCTCTATACGGTCTGAAGCCTTTGAAGCCCGGCCAGGTCGTTCTGGTGCAAGGAACTGGTGGTGTTAGTATGTTTGGCTTGCAGGTTAGCACTGAACTCATATATATTCCATCAGAATGGACTCGGCTAACACGGCCTTATAGTTCGCCAAAGCTGCTGGCGCGATAGTTATTGCGACAACCTCTTCTGCAGAGAAGGCCGAGAAACTCAAGAAGCTTGGTGCTGATCACATCATCAATTATAAGACCGAGCCCAACTGGGGCGAGGCTGCTCGCAAGCTGACTCCTGACGGAGCTGGTGTAGACCACATTATCGAGGTGGGTGGTAGCGGAACGCTACAGCAGAGCTTCAAGTGTGTGAAGTTGGAGGGTATTATCAGTGTTATTGGTTTCCTTGGAGGCGTGGACCCAAAGACACAGCCGACTGTTCTGGAGACGTTGACTCATATCTGCACTGTGCGTGGTGTTTATGTTGGTAGTAAAGCTCTCATGAGGGATATGATCCGAGCTATAGAGGCCAATGATATCCACCCTGTGGTGGATGAGAAGGTGTTTAGCCTTGACGAGACACGGGAAGCCTATGATTATATGGTAAGTTGATTATCACCAGTGAAGAGGAATTGCATGCTAACAGATTGGAATTCAGTGGGCCCAGAAGCACTTTGGAAAGTTGACTATCAAGATCAACTAAAAAATGGGATGGAAAGAGGCTAGGAGGCAACGTTAATGTAATATGAGTGCTGCTGGCATATATTGGGACTAGGTACCTTCCAAGATTAGAAATGGCAAGTTAAAAGGAAGTACAACCCAATACTGGTATCCCCAACAGCAGGTGGCCGAGTGGTAACAGGTTGCACTTGTGTACTACGAGAGAAGTGCCGAAGATCTTCTACTACCTGGACTGTTCCGGTTCGACTCCGGTCGTTCTCGCGTTTGTCCTCTCTTTTCCCCCCTTTTTCTTCATCCCTTGAATCTGTAAATATCTCGAATTGACAATGATTTTAAGGTTTGATAGTGGGGCCTGCCATATTCAAAACTGTCCCAGGGTCTATGTTAAGCATCTTCTTGAAGTGTTTCGGTAGTTGTTAAGAATGTGCATAGGCTATATAACAACTAATAGTTCGTGATATGTTGATGTTTGGTGTTGAGGCGAGGCTCATCCTGGTTGGTAGACAGGGCAACTGCGCTTCCCCGCCACTTCCCCTGCAGGAGTTAAAACCAACCACCTGCAAGCTTCTTTCTTTCTGTTACACTCAAGTATACACGTTTTCTATAGTCTCCTCTGAGATAATTCATAAATCAACATTTTTCTTTTGTCACCTATTTTCCGCTGCTGAGACAGACACCTGATCCAACACCCTACCTTTCTTCAATGCAGGTCAACAATAGAGATACCTCAACCCTCCCGATTCAGGGCCCTAGCCAAAGCGCTCGAAAGCCACAAGCATCATTTGCTAGCCCGGTCCAAATGGCCATGTTTGCACGGGTAACATCGTATCCCCCGCTAGGACAAATCACTTGTCTCCAACCGGCACAGGTATCACGGTCTGAGGAAGATGCGGTGAGTCACCGAATATGATCATATCTGATGTCGCCAACAATACTTTCCCAGGCGTTATTGAGGCTAGGATGCAAATCCATACTAATATCATTGAAGCTGCGTTTCACGGTTACCATCGAGTCCAGTAGCTCATTCCCCGCACAATCATGGGAAGCGCAGATCTGGCATAACATCACTAGCCCCGAATGGGGTTCTCTACCATTAAAGAAATATAACACAGACCATGCAGCTCTTTTGACCGGAAATGGTAGCGACTACCACTACCATCGCTATATATTCTCAACAGAGATATTACTGCCAGCCGCAGGAGGTCATGCCCAGTTCACTGTCCGGTTCCGGACCGGTCCAGACACGGAATGGCAGTGGGCTAACCAAATACACCCTGTCAACGACGGTGAAATTATATATAGCGCATGCCACTCTGATCTCGGCAAGGCTGTGTCCACTGATGTCGCCGCACCCGCCCCTAAAGAGCAACTGGCGAAGTACATTGATAATCTTCATGATGACTTGCAAATTGAGTCACGGCTTAGTGAATCTCCTGGATCGGTCCTTTGGGCGCTTTTGGGTGATATAGATGCTGCCCAAATTGGAACTTCAAGCATCAAACGACTTGCGCTTGGCACCCCTTCGTCGGTGGTGAGGTATTTCTCACTAGTACGTGTTTCGAGTCCATGGCTGGGTCCTAGACATGGCAAAGAAAACTTTCGACTTACCGAGGACGCAATACTTTGCTCTTTTCTGCGCGAAGATGGCGTGAATCTTGTTCTACTGGCTGTTTCCGGAGTCAACGATGTTTTGACCGTATTCCAGTCAGGCGAGAACGGTGAAGTTGTGATCTCCGCAAAGAGTGACGATTTAGAAGCATCAAAGTTCCATGTGCTTATCAGCGCCGCGGAAAATTTCGAAGTTGCTATGTCTGCAGTAGTCTATGAGGCACGGAAAGTGGTCCGGCCATTTGCTGATGCAGCTCATCTGGATTTGGAAGATTCGGTCCCGTTGTCTCCCCCTGGTGATGATATGGTCCTTGTTGAGAAAGACCCAAGTGCACAGTGGCTTTCTGAGTGGTTTGACGGTCTCACATATTGTACTTGGAATGGACTGGGACAGGAGCTAAGCGAAGAGAAGATCTTGCATGCCTTGGACTCATTGAAGGCGAATGGGATCAATATCGTCAACCTCATTATCGATGATGGCTGGCAGACAAATGACAATGAAGGGGAGTCTCAGTTCAAGCAAGGCTGGAAGCAGTTCGAGGCACAT
Organism: Penicillium hordei; assembly: GCF_028827395.1. NCBI lineage: Eukaryota > Fungi > Ascomycota > Eurotiomycetes > Eurotiales > Aspergillaceae > Penicillium > Penicillium hordei. The sequence goes on from NW_026623142.1 coordinate 7,573,078, forward strand.
TCCAAAGGATTTCCTAAAGGATTGAAGCATACCGTGGAAGGTATTCGCCAAGCACATCCCAATATTGAACATGTTGCGGTCTGGCACGCCTTGCTGGGTTACTGGGGAGGTATCTCACCAGATGGAGATCTGGCTCAAAGATTCAAAACAAAGCAAGTGAAGATCAAAAACCCAGCTGCTAATGGGCCCATGCCGGAGAGCCTACCACATTTTACAATGCTTGCCATTGATCCCGATGAGATTAAACGATTCTATGACGAGTTCTACAGCTACCTTACGTCTGTTGGTATTGACTCGGTCAAGACCGATGCACAATTCTTCCTCGATCTCCTCGAGGATACAACGGACCGGCGGAGCTTCATGACTTCTTACCAAGATGCATGGTCTATCGCATCACTCCAGCACTTTAGCACTCGGTCAATCTCATGCGGGTCAATGACTCCTCAAATTATCTTCCATTCACAAATGCCCACCAACAAACCGACACTTCCATTGCGAAACTCCGACGACTTCTTTCCAGATTCTGTTGCCTCTCACCCGTGGCATGTATTCTGCAATGCTCACAATGCACTATTCACCCGATATCTGAACGTATTGCCAGACTGGGATATGTTCCAGACAAGTCACACATACGCATCATTCCACGCCGCAGCACGATGTGTATCTGGAGGACCAATCTATATCACTGATGAGCCGGGCAAACATGACCTAACCCTGATCGATCAGATGGCCGCACCTACCGTAAAAGGAATCACGGTGATCTTGCGTCCTAGTGTAATCGGACGCACGATAGACATATACCACGACTACAACGAAGGACATGTTCTGCGCGTTGGAAGCTACATCGGCTGGGCCAAGACCGGAAGTGGAATTTTGGGCCTTTTCAATATTCGATCCGCCGAGGCGTCGAGCATAGTCTCGCTGATGGATTTCCCAGGAATTCACGACGACTCCGATGGCCAGTATATAGTGCGTGCACACAGCAGCGGTAAGATCTCGCACCGTATGCGGCCCATCAGGGACTCCTTGGTGTCACTTGTTCTGGAGCCAAAGGGTTGGGAGGTTCTCACTGCTTATCCGACCCGGTCGTTCAAGCTGACGGGAAGCCACGGCAACAATGTCAGTCCAACACATGTGGCCGTGCTGGGCCTTTTAGGAAAAATCACTGGCGCAGCTGCTGTAGTGACTTCGGATATCTCCGTTGCTGAGAACGGCCGTTTGCGAGTCGATGTCAGCTTGAAAGCCTTGGGGACTCTGGGGATCTATTTCTCGGATCTACAAGACAAGAGCATTGCACGGAATTTCATGGTCATGATTTTGGGTCAGCCAATCCCACAAAATACAGTGTGGAAGCAGGGCGGAGAGAATGCTAATGTGCTGGCAATTGATGTATTGGCGGCATGGAAATCCATGAAGTTGGACAGTGGATGGAGTAACGAGGCCTTTGTACAGGTTTTTGTGGGTTGAGGTAGCACCTCAACATTATTCGTCTTTGAAACTTACCATCGTGTTTTATCGATAGAATTAGTATTATTCTAACGCAGCATCTTTTCTCTACCCCAGTCAGTATATACTTCTCGGGCCCTAAGCCCTCAATCCAGTCCCGATTGGGAAATCGATCAACATGTCAAAGATAAGGGCCGCATCATCAATGTTCCGGACTTATCGAAGGAATCTTGGACATCTGGAGCTAGCCCTGGAGGTATTGATCGTGTTTAGACTTGAGTCCATTGCGACCCATTTTTATTAATATTCGCATTCTCAAACCGGTCCAATGCGGCCACAGTCGGCATCGCTCGGCCAAGCGCCGTACCGCAGCCTTCTCACCCCCCGTCGGATCCCGTGCGGAGCGCGCAGTTTTGCCGCAACAACAGCAATTCGGCTGCGCGGTGACGGAACTCGTCCAGTATTGTCCTCTTCGCAGTCTGGGACATGCTTCCAGCAGCAGAGATGGATTACACAAAAGTATATCCAGCGTATGAAAGACGGGGAAAAGGAGTGGGCTGGGTTTGCGAAAGAAATCAAGGCCGGCGACAGGAAGAACTTCGCGCAACACTTGGAGGAGCGAGGCTTGATTCATGATGTTGTCGGGTATGTGACTGGGATATAATGGATTGATAGCATTTGCCGCAGAAAACATTTGAATGGCTCGCTAATCGTTTCCTTTGGATTGCAGCGAACGGGACTTATTGCATAAGGTCTTCACGGAGAAGCGGGCTGGAATATATGTCGGAATTGACCCGACTGCCCCCTCAATGCACGTTGGACACATGCTTCCTTTTATGGTTCTGGCCTGGGGATACGTCTGGGGTTTACCTGTGACATTCCTAGTAAGTTTCCTGCAACTTCACGCCCAATTGAATACCCCAACTAACACCCTCTAGCTTGGCGGTGCTACTTCTAGAGTCGGCGATCCCAGTGGGCGCCTCAAGGGCCGAGATGCTGTTCATTCCTCAATCCGAAAAGCAAATATGGCTAGCATGCATATGCAGTTGAAGAAGTTGGGCTCTAGCATTGAGCAGTACGGCAGGAGACACGGACATGAGAGACGCCCGATGTGGAAGCGGGCATTGGAGAACAATAACACTTGGTGGAACTCGATGCCTTTCCTTGAAGTGTTGCGAGACCTTGGCGCTTTCATGCGACTTGGTCCCATGCTCGGCAGAGATACGTGAGTTATAAGCAGGTCCGACGGCGTTGTTGTCGCGGGTTTACTGACATTTTATGTTTACCAGTGTCAAGACACGATTGAACCAAGGCGATGGCATGTCATTTGCTGAGTTTTCCTACCCTATTCTCCAGGCTTGGGATTGGTGGACCCTGTTCCAAAAGGGCACCCAAATCCAAGTCGGAGGTGCCGACCAATATGGTAACATCCTGTTTGGCATGGAGGCTGTCAAGTCTATCAGCCGAAACACTGCCGACGAACAAGTCCGCAACCCATTAGAGTCAGAATTAGATCGGCCGATCGGTTTCACTACGCCGCTACTGACAACGGCGTCCGGCGAGAAGCTTGGAAAATCTGCTGGAAACGCTGTTTGGCTCGACAAGGACCTGACTTCTACATTCGAACTTTACCAGTACTTTGTGCGCACGCCTGATGATGTTGTCGAACAGTACCTCAAGCTGTTTACTTTTATCCCCTTGCCTGAAATCGCCACCATCATGGAGGAGCAGAACAAGGATCCATCTAAGCGCGTTGCGCAGCACAAGCTCGCCGTTGAGTTTGTCGAGCTTATTCATGGCAAGACCGAAGCTGATGCCGTAGCTCTCCAACACCGCCAGCTTTTCCGTCCCCGATCATCAACCGCAGAGCCCACCCCTCTTCCTAAGTCATCCACTCCTCAAACTGGTCACCCGCAATCTCCCACCGCTGGCTTCCAGACTCCTCAATCTGGGAACCCATATGCTCCTCAAACAAACTGGGCCAATATGGGCGATATTAAGGTCACCCTCCCCGAATCCCTTGTTTTCAACCAGCCGTTCAACAAAATTCTCTGGTCAGCCGGCCTTGTTTCATCCAAGAGCGAGGGCCACCGAGTCATCATCAACAATGGCGCCAAAGTTGGAAGCCGTCCTGGTGACAGTGGTCCCATGTCGGACCAATTGTCTTTCACGCCTATCCGGCCGTGGGAGGCAGACAAGACGAAGGAATTTGTCTTGAATGGTAATCTCCTGATGCTGAAGTTGGGCAAATGGAAGCTCAAGGCCGTTCACATTGTGACCGATGAAGAATACCGCGCACAAGGGCTGACGGCTCCTGGGTGGGAGACCGAAGAGATTGAGTCCACCGAGCCGACACAGCCGACTAAGTCGGACTAAAGTGCATGTCCACTAGATCTGTAATTCTACAATATCCAATCTGTACAATAGTATAAATATTATGTCGTCACCCCTCAAGACAAATAAAACCCAAGTAATAAGTACCCCGTAGCGAGGAAAGACAACGTCGGGGGTGTGTCGATCAGTTGATAGGTCGAGTCTCGGAGAGAGTGCTTTACGCGTCGACGCGACCCGCGCCTTATCTCCACCCTGTCCCCGATTCCCTTACAACTCCCCTAATCACCATGTTGAGTTGAGAGTATATTGCCATTTAGTCTGAATTGCTTTTATTCTATAAAAAAAATATGGCCAAACCATCGGCCTCATCTCCGTCCGCCGCGTCATCCCCCGCGCTCAAGCGCACAACTCCCAGCACCCAGAACATGCGAAGCCAGAAGTCAATTCTTGGTTTCTTCCAAAAGTCCTCGCCAGCGACTCCATCAAATAATCGGACGCGAGAACCCGCCTCGTCCCCCGCACAGAGAGCCTCCGAGAAGCATAGTGAGAGCGCTGTCAAGCCCACACCGAAGGAACAAAAGCGAAGCTTCTCAAGCTTTGCGCAGGATTTGAGTCCTGTACCAAGCAGCGATCTTCCATTGCCGGAGGAGGAAGAGGATAATGGCAGTGTTTTAAAGGTATATTAATCTGATATCTCCTGTTTGTTTGTTCCTTCACTCTGACTGAACTCTTCTCTCCTTAGACCACCAAAGAGGCGCAGCAGGATTCCACGATGTCGCCTTCGCGTCGGGTACGTGTAATACTTTATTGCTCAATTGATCTATTCCGCTGACTTGTTTGACCAGGGAAAAAAGAAGGTCAGCTACAAGGAGTCTGACTCCGAGGGCGAGGACGACGACGAGGTTATCTTCCGCCCTAACCGCAAGGACCGTGTCTCCGGCCGTGAAGCTAAGAGAAGACGAACTGAGCCGGAAAGTGAAGATGAGTTCAATGAGGCAGGAGATGGAGGATACTCGGATGATGGTATGGATTTCTGTTGCTAGTTGATTTTGCTGGCACACGACTAACCCGGATATAGAAATGGACGATTTTGTCGTTGCAGATGACTCCGATGAAGAGATAGCCGCATCTTCCAACAAGCGGAAACGACCATCCACACAATCGGCACGCAAGCCTACTTCCAAGTCTTCGTCCGTCCCTGCTCCTCCTCCACCCGTCGATGACATCGATCTCGATATCCCAGAGGGAGAAGGTTCAGCTGGAACCGCGAAGAAATGGGCGTTTGATCCGGAGAACACAGAACCTCGGAAAGAAAGAGCTGCCGTGGCGTCTTCCAAGACACCGTCCAGCGCGAAAAAAGAAAAGGCCCACATCAAGGAGCCTGAGCAGCGCTATTCGTGGCTTGCTAATCTCAAGGACATAGATGGCAACCCCAAAGGCCACCCTGACTACGATCCCCGAACTATCTACATCCCTCCGCTCGCATGGTCCAGATTCTCGCCTTTCGAGAAGCAATACTGGGAAATCAAGCAGAAATTCTGGGATACTGTGGTTTTCTTCAAGAAGGGCAAGTTCTATGAGCTCTATGAGAACGATGCCACCATTGGTCACCAACTTTTCGATCTCAAGCTCACGGACAGAGTGAACATGCGCATGGTTGGTGTTCCTGAGATGAGCTTAGATCACTGGGCGAACCAATTTGTGGCCAAGGGCTTCAAGATTGCCCGTGTGGACCAATCCGAATCCGCACTGGGTAAAGAAATGCGTGAGAGAGAGGGCAAGAAGCCCACCAAAGAAGACAAAATCATCAAGCGAGAGCTTGCATGTGTCCTTACTGCGGGTACACTGGTCGAGGGCTCCATGCTTCAGGATGATATGTCCACATACTGTGTTGCGATAAAGGAAGCGATTGTGGACGAGCATCCCGCGTTCGGCATTGCCTTTGTCGACACTGCTACAGGTCAATTCTTCTTGTCTGAGTTTGTGGACGATGTTGACATGACCAAATTCGAGACTTTTGTCGCGCAGACCCGTCCTCGGGAGTTGCTGCTGGAGAAATCTTGCGTTTCACAAAAGGCCATGCGCATTCTAAAAAATAACACCGCACCCACCACTATCTGGAATTTCATGAAGCCTGGTAAGGAGTTTTGGGAATCCGATATCACAATTCGCGAGCTCGAGGCAAGCGAGTACTTCGTCTCGGTGGACGATGACAATCTCACGGCCTGGCCTGAGACCCTGCGTCAAGCGCGCGAGAAAGAGTTACTGATGTGTGCATTCGGTGCTTTGGTTCAATATCTGCGAATGCTGAAGATTGAGCGGGACTTGATCACCATTGGCAACTTTACGTGGTACGATCCTATCAAGAAGGCTACAAGTCTTGTACTGGATGGCCAAACCCTGATCAACATGGAGATCTTCGCCAATTCTTTCGATGGCGGGTCTGAGGGCACTCTATTCCAGTTGCTCAACCGATGCATCACGCCCTTCGGCAAGCGCATGTTCAAGCAGTGGGTATGCCACCCATTAATCGATTCAAAGAAAATCAACGCAAGATTGGATGCAGTTGATTCACTCAACGCCGATCCCACTGCCCGGGACCAGTTTTCCTCCCAGTTGACAAAGATGCCGGATCTCGAACGACTGATTTCTCGTATCCACGCTGGCAACTGCAAAGCTCAAGACTTTGTACGTGTCTTGGAAGGATTCGAACAGATCGATTATATCATGGGTCTGCTCAAAGAAAGTGACACCGGCTCAGGCGATAGCATTATTGGTCAATTGACAACCGCGATGCCTGATCTTGCCTCTCTGCTGGGATACTGGAAGACCGCATTCGATCGTCCAAAGGCTAAGGAGAGTGGAATTCTTGTTCCAGAGTCCGGTGTCGAAGAAGACTTCGATAACTCCCAAGAGATCATTGAGCAACTCCACCGGGACCTCGACACCATGCTGAAGAAAGCTCGCCGGGATTTGGGGTCGTCTGCTATCTGCTACCGGGATAACGGCAAGGAAATCTACCAACTCGAGGTTCCAATCAAGGTGAAAAACATTCCAAAGGATTGGAACCAGATGTCTGCGACCAAGCAGGTCAAGCGGTACTACTTCCCCGAGCTTCGTAGCCTCATTCGCAAGTTGCAAGAGGCCCAAGAAACTCATAGTCAGATCGTTAAGGAAGTTGCTGGACGCTTCCACGCCCGGTTCGATGAGCATTACAGCACATGGCTGGCGGCTGTTAGAATTGTATCGCAACTCGACTGCCTAATCAGTCTGGCTAAGGCTTCTAGTGCCATCGGCCATCCGAGTTGCCGACCTGTGTTTGTGGAGGATGAGCGAAGTGTCTTGGAGTTTGAAGAGCTCCGTCACCCTTGTCTTCTTTCATCTGTCGAGGACTTTATTCCCAATGATATCCAGCTTGGTGGCAAACATGCTAGCATTGACTTGCTGACCGGTGCTAATGCTGCCGGAAAGTCCACAGTTCTCCGAATGGTGTGTTCACCTGCTCCTCCCCTTTGCTTTAATCATTTTACTAACAAGTATAGACCTGTGTTGCTGTGATCATGGCCCAAATCGGTTGCTACCTTCCCTGCCAGTCAGCCCGACTGACCCCAGTCGACCGTATCATGTCTCGACTCGGTGCAAACGACAACATCTTCGCCGCCCAGTCAACATTCTTCGTGGAGCTGTCCGAGACAAAGAAGATTCTTTCCGAGGCTACCCCACGCTCACTCGTTATTCTTGACGAACTCGGCCGTGGAACTAGCTCTTACGACGGTGTCGCCGTGGCCCAAGCCGTGCTTCATCACATCGCTACCCATATCGGAGCCTTGGGCTTCTTTGCCACCCACTACCACTCGCTTGCTGCGGAGTTCGAAAACCATCCCGAGATCGCACCCAAGCGCATGGCTATCCATGTCGACGACGTCGAGCGCCGTATCACATTCCTGTACAAGCTTGAGAAGGGTGTCGCAGAAGGTAGTTTCGGTATGCATTGCGCATCCATGTGCGGGATTCCAAATAAGGTCATCGAATGTGCGGAGAATGCTGCCAAACAGTGGGAGCACACTAGCAGGCTTAAGGAGAGTCTGGAGCGTCGTAAGGGCGGTGGCTACGTCGGTCTGGGCTGGTGGAGTGATGTGGCCTGGGCCTTGCGTGACACTGTCACAGAGGAAGACTCGAATTCAGGCGATGTCTCGGATCGTGGCTTGGATGTCTTGATGAAGGCAATTGAGGCGCTTTAGTGTTTGAGATATCTGTTCGGTGGTATTTCGTTCTTTTTTCCGTTCATCATAATGTGGGTCTATGATCTTTGTGTCTTTCATTTCAACTGGCCGTTCGTGTCAGATTTCATTCTGTTTTTTTTATTTTATATCTTGGTTCAAAGGGCGTCTTTGGATCTGTTCGGTTATCTAGTCTCCTATTCCTATTACTATGTATTCATCTCCTTAGCAAAACATGTTTTTCATTTCAAATCAACCTAAAATCCATCATTGAATCCAACTATCAAACTCGGTGACCAATGCCATTGCTTCTTCGGTTTTGGTTTCTCAGATTTCTTTTCTTTCTTGTCCTTCGAATCTGCCAGCTGAACAAAACACAACAAAACAGAACCATTGCCACCAACACGCAGTCGAACAACCCAGCAATTTGATCATAATCCATACCTGCATGTATATTCCCTCTTCTTCTTCTTCTAGCAAACACGATACCTCCAATCAATCAACATCAGACATGAGTTTCGTCGAGCTCCTCGGGTTTCTCGTTCTCATGCATGGAGTCAGCCCTTTCATCATGCTTTTCTTTCGTGGTCTTCGCGGTGCGGCCACTTATCTTTGGTGCATCCCCTTCTAGAGGAAGACCATTCATAGCTCCCCCAACGACATCTTTATCCGGTGACTCAGCGAGTTCATTGATCTCATCAAGCTCCTTGTGATTCACAGTCTGGGATCTGGCCTTGACCGAAGCGGACTTGGTATATGCTCGAGCAGGTCGGCGTTCGACTTCCTCCATGTCACTATCGTTGCACGAAGTATCAGCCAGTTCACCGAGGTCTCCAAGTCGCTTGCACTTAGCTCTGCCATGGCTTGTGCGGGAAGAAGCAGCGCTCATGTCTTCGCCGGGTCACTCATCGGCACTTTCTTCTTTGGAGTCATCCTGGTCCGCGTATTGGTTTCTGCCACGCTTCACACCCGGTTGCGCTCGATGTTCTGGTAGCTTGCGCGGGAGGGTACGGGCTTGATGCCTGCATATAAAGGACTGTCTCTTCCCTTCTCACTCCATGACTTGGAGAGTGCTTGTTGTGTCTGTTGCGTTTCGTAGCTTTTTGTTTCTAGTTCCGGCGTTGGGTCTTGCTTGCAGGGTTGAAGTTCACCAGAGAAGACTCGTCGCCTTCGACCTCGCTGTCCTCGATATTCTCACTTGGGCTGTCCAGAGACATGCGCTTGCCTACTCCCTTGCGTTTGGTATAGTCTTTGCGCTTAGCGTTCTGGCGACGGTCCTTTGATCGAGCTTCGTCGATCTCTGACTCAGAAGACTCCGCTGTGCTTCTTCCATCAGACTCGTTGGGCAATTTCTTGTGTTTTGGGAGATTTTTTGGTTGGTCATCGAGGGCCGTTTTGAGAACATCAGGGAATGGCTGTTGTGCTAGAGTCGCCATGATCAGTGAATTAGCAGCACATAACCTGAGTAGGTTTCGCTTGTCGTTTCTGAATCTATTTCGAGCACATGCGGGTTTTACACTTGCAAGACGTGCCAGTTTATTGCTGTCAATTTTCTGAAGGCTGTTTAGCAGGTACAAGTTAACATTCAGAGTATGTAGGTAACAACCTGTGTGGCATAGCAAAAGTCTGCAAGAGCTAGGAACTTGACATCACACCCTGACAGACCCGTCCATGCAGGGTTCAGGACTCTAGAGTGATAAAACATGATGTGTTCATGATAGCCTTATTCCTTGTTAACTGGACGAACAAGAACCAAACCGGGAAATACAGAAGAAGGGAGTGTGTAGAAGGAATATGGAGGATAAAGGGAAAGCAAGGGCAATTTATACCACAAGTTCACACTAGACAACGTCTACGCACATTTACATTTGCCGGTGACTATATCAAGTTGTGCAATGGGTTTTCATTGTTGGGCAAACATCCGTGGCCATTCCATATGAGAGGGCGAACTAGGTACACTTGATAAACACTCTTTCTGTCATGTACCTCCGGTCAAATCAATTTCTTAGTTATCTCAGATCCCATAGAAAGTCCAGGAGAAACTGCATTGACGACAAGACCACTTAGTCAATAGGCTCCGGCTTGATTTTGATATGGGCATCGGTATCGGCCTTGACCTTCACCAGACTGTCGGTGCTCTCTCCCGATTCAACCACAATCTCAACTTTCACAGTATCCTTGGTATCCTCTTCAGATTCAGCCTCGGTCTTGATGTCATGTTTGGGCTCAAGCTGCGGGTCAACAGCTTTGTCCCGACGCTTCTTCGCGCGGCTGTTGGCTGGAGACTTTCCCTTGGCATTCGAGTTGGTCTGGTCGTCGTCTAGGTTGTCCAGCTGATCCTCAAACATCTTTTCCAGCTTGCGCTTAATGGAGGGAAACCGGCTGCCTGCTGATTTTCTCTTCATATTGCTCAGCTTTCCGAGTTTTTCGGTATCAAGCTAAATTGTAGACACGGTCAGTTTGAGTCATGGTTCGGAGGCTGGTACAGAGAGTGTGCGTACTTTTCCACCCATGCACAGGACACTGGCCATAATGAGCTTTATTTCACCGGCTGTGAAATCACCCAAAATCCCAGACTTTTTGGGAGATGGGGTGGTCGACATCGTGTCAGTTGATATCCTATGTGACAGTGTGTTTGTCAATGGATGGGCTCGTTCTTTTTGATGAAGTGTGGGTTTATTGGGGTGTGCAAAGGCACTGGATATGGGTTGTAGTAAATGATGTTACAGAGCACGATCTGTTGTGTGAAGAGCAAACAAAGTTACGTGCACTTTGTGGAAATAAGAAACTGTTGTATGGGACTCGAAGACTACCATCTACATTATGTCCCTTGAGCTAGCCTAATATTAGAATTTCTTTTATCGTTTGAATCATGGATCTTCAGATTCTGTGTGATGCACTGCAAATGAAGCCGTACCTGATGATTGAGCTTCAACACAACATGTAGGGTCCTTAGAACATCAATCCTAGGTTAAATCTGCAAAGTTGACCAGTGGAATTGATCTAACCACTGAAAGATCTCATTCCATCCTAATGCTCAGTATCCTCAGCGTGTGCAGCCTCCACAGCCCCATCAGAATTCTCATTATCGCCCTCATGCTCCTCGGCTTCTTCAACTTCTTCGAGTTCCTCGGGTTCCTCAGCTTCCTTGATAACCGCGCGGGCGCCCCTGTTCTCCTCCCATCTCTCAAGGCATCGTCGACCCTTGGTGAAGACAGTTCTAGCAGAGGAAGGCGTAACGTTGCAAAGCTCCCCAAGCTTCTTCCAGTCAACCTGCCAAGAAGACTCGCCATGAGCTCAAATATCGCGGAGATTAACAAACACACTCTTCCACTTACCTTGGGCTTTTCCATGCATAGATATCCCATCAGAAGGTGCTCTGTCTGGCTTGGAGTGAGTCCTACGGACTTCGCCGGGTCAGAGGTCTTCTCTTGTTTCTGTAAGTGAGACATGGTTGTTGTTTGTGATGTTAGATAGTGATAGAAGGCTGAATAGGAGATTGTAGAAGCGAGTCTTGTAGATATTAAATTCAGAAAGGCAGATGACTGTTGATGGGGAAGGAATCGAGGAAGGGGACCTGAGAAGTCAGTGTATAAATAGCATCCTACTTGGGAACCGATGCACATGAACAATTCACGTTCCAAACAGCCACCACAATGCATCATGTTGACAAAACCAACACTTCTAGCTCGTTGGCATCAGATAAGCCCATTTCCTGTCCTCTCAATCGATTCTATACTTCTAAATGGGTTAATCCCCCAGTGGGCGAATCTCGCCGTAGTGAGTCTTGTCGTATCTAATCTGTAGCGCTTAGAAAACTGCTTTCCATGAAATCTAGAGCCAATATCTAGTACAAGCAGTTTGTTCCATTCGTCAGTCACCCACAAGTATTACTTTATATCAGCCTACAGGAGGTACGAGGGACTATTTGCTCTGTAGCCTGTGTTCCCTCTACAAATTGTACTTAATTCGACCTACTCACTCCAAAGATCGTATAAGATCCCAGCCTCTGTTGACCTTGTTCCCGGTCTGTCTATAGGGAAGCAATTGCCGGTCCTCCATAAAGCAGTTTACAGGTACTATAAAGCGATACACCTTCTGTAAGGTTCTGAGCGTATTCCTGGCTAACACATACGAAATTATCATGTCTTACTTCCAAGTTACCTCCAGAGCATCAAAATTCTTAATATATCCTCGATACTACGTAACATCCTACCTTCATTCGTATTTGATTATTAGTATTTAGATGCGAAATAGAGTCTTAATTCAATGCATATCGTGGGTTGGGGTGGCCTGTAATCGGCTAGCTTCGGTAGGTACATCCTTGTATGTAGGGTTAGATACTGATATCAATAAATCGACACCTCAGGAACCCCTTTGCAGCCGGCCGTTTGTAGGATCATAGGTAGCCCCATGCTGTATACTTAACCCGCTAGTATATACAACTAATGTCCAACCTAACTAACGCTTAAGTAACGTCTAAGCCAAGTGCCTACATAACATCCAAATAACGTTAAAGTCACGTCCAATCAGATAGTCAGTCACAACCCGAACTATGTATGATACACGTTTTAAACCTAGCGGTACACAACAGCCACTCTCCTACCACACAAGACCTGTATTATAGCTTGTTTAGACTCTACTCAGATATGCTACGACCCTTACGAACGTCTAACCTAAGTAATATCTAACTGACGTCCGATTAATGTCCAAATAACGTCCAAGAAACGTCCAAGTGACGCAACATTCAGGGGCCCTCCGCGGGTCAACGGTTGACTGCATATGCATGTTATCCCAGATATACTTAAAATGTTAGATACGTAGTTAGAGCAGCAAACACAATATCCATTGTTTTTCATTTGAATGCTTTATCACTGGTTTGAGATGAAACCCAGTAGATACTTTTTTTTTTTTTGTTATTAAGAGCATTCACAATTCCCCTTGATAGCATCCCCATATTCTTCTCATAACCATGTGAAAATCTGGTAAAAAGTACGAGTTCTCAAATCCGTTCTACCTCGTGCCTGAGTGTTCATAAGCTGAGAATTAATTCTTGTGCTGGTCGTTCTCCTGGGCCTTTTCCTGCTTGTAGGCGCCGTCGTCGTCAGCGGACAGTGGGGACTCAGGAAGTTGCAGGTTCACAGCCAGTTCAAGCTCGGCGTTGATGTCCTCATCGGCCTTGACGTTTGCCTGCTCTTTCTCGGTCTGAAGCTTGATTGCATCAGCGGTAGTGGCGGGCTCAGTGAGAGACTCAGCAGCAGCGGTTTCAGTGACAGGCTCAGCGGCGGCAACAGCAGCCTTGCGGGTAGTATCCTCAGCGAGGTTGGCGGCGAAATCGAAATCAGCAGAGAGAGGACTAAACTCGAGCTTGACGGAGACATCCTGGTCGTCGGTTCCCTCGGACTTAATAGCGGCCTTATCGTCCTTGGTGGCCTTGGCCGACTTGGGGGTCTTGGGAGACTTGAGAGTGCGAGGCGCCTTCGTATTGGCCTTTCCGCGCTTGGAAGAAGTATCCTCGGGCGACATGGTGGCACTGGCACCATCCGCATTAGCATTGTCATCGGCGTACAGCTTGTCTAGCTTGCGCTTCGCATTGCGAAAGAGCGTATGAGCAGACGAGGCCTTGAGGCCAGCATTCGAAGCAAGCTTGTCGTAGTCGATCTTTATGGTCCCATATTTTAGCAACGTAATTACACTGTGAGAACTTGGGACCGGATAACATACCTTATCATTCTTCAGGCAGACATTGGCCAGGACCAAAAGCCTGGTCTCAGTGGCGGAAATGCCGGGAAACAGGGTCGGCTTCGCCGGAGAAGACATTTCGGATCAGGTTGGTGGGATTGGATAGAAATTTGGTGGTTAAGGTCGAGTTTCAAACTGATTTTGAACTTCAAGTAACGGATGTACGAGGAAGAAGAAGGAGATTCCACGGCAGGTGGAAATAGTAAATGAAATAGCAAGCGGCGTCGATCTGAAACGGGTTAAACTGTTTTCCAGAACGCGCGTTGAAGTGAATCTCTCAGCGTAGGATGTCAATCTGGATGTCGGAAAGGAACTTCGGCCACATTACGACTGACAGGTATTTAATTGCATTCAAACGTCCCATCACGGTTAATAGTAAGAGAGTATATGGTCCCTGGGGGAGTCTTTGGTTCAGATATGCCCAAGATGAGAGCTAAGTGAGATCTGAGGCCATATGAACAGGCTTTATTTCACCCTGGAGCATAAGAAAACAAATTGGTAGCAACTGAATTCTTTGCGTTAACACAATCCATACAAGTTAATTGCGGCTGGGACCTCATATTGTTTACTGTGACGAAGGCCCAAGAGCCTGGGGTAAATGGATATGAAATACACATGACAGATCCAGTTATTAATTCATAGCTACCTTCGATTAAAGTGACTGAGATTAGGCTCCGTCGATAAATCACTGAGAGAATTGGGCGCCAGACCATCAATGGAACCAGCCATAAAATTGCAGAGATCAATGAGGCTGTGACTTGGCCTTTTGAATCTGCTGATAAATTCCATTCCACAATTCAGGGAAGAAAGCCGATGTCTGTCTCCCCGGTTTGCTGTGGGTTCCAGTATAGAACTGGGTGGGAGCTCTTCCCTGCCACCATCGTTGCGGTGACGGATTCAGATTCTGGAATGTGACGGGCCGCAACGCGTCTTTGAAGGGAACGAGATCTCCAAGACGGACAGTCGTTTGTCGGGGAATGGTATTGAATCGCATGCTGGTGAGATATAGCACTGCCGTTGGAGGCAGGTCTTTTGCGTACTGGACAGCGGCTTCCCGCGACTTCCTCGCGAAGGCAGGCAGTGCCAAATGAATAAAGTTCACATATGGGGCAGCAGTATACGAGACGAATAGCATTGGGAGGGCGCCAGCAGCAATCACTAAAGCAAAATTAGCATAAACGCTCAGGCGGTGTAATGTCCAAGTTGGCTTACCCGCAGGTGTGCTGTACCAGGGGTAATCATCAGCCACGGAGCATGCTGGCGCAACGATTAGACATGCTGCACCAAATAGAAGCACTGTGGTGATTCGCAGCGTCCCTAGAAAGATAGCTCTGCCCGTCCCTCCATAATAGACCAAGATTCGTTCTGGTGGCCCTGCAACTATAGCTCAGCAAATGCGCTTAATAGCAGTGGGGAGGGTTCATATTACCTGTCCTAGTGGTTGTCTTTGGTGGTGTGAGGTTTCTTGTGACTGGAGAACGTGTAGCTGGGGGGGTTTCCTTCGATTTTGGTAATGGTGAAAGATGCTTCTGCGACGGCCGAGGGATCTGCGACTTGAAGCGAACCCAGACGTTCCTACGAAGACTGCGCTGGGCACATTCTGGTAGAGTTGTGCGTAATTGAGGGTGAAGTAAAATCTGTAGTCGCATTGTGCGTGTGTAATGTAGTTGGCTTGGGATTTGGATGTTGATTGATCTCCCCAGTAAATCGGCGTCGACGCCGATCGCGCGGCAAAAAAGGTGACCGCCTTGGCTTCCGCTCTGTTTAGATTGCTGGATGTGCTGACCCTTGCCAGGTTTTTGACACATTCTCCTTTGATATCATACCATATAATATCGTTGATTACCTAGCTAAATTAGGCTTGAATTCATCTTATCGTTGCTTTGATGCAGGTCGTGACCCGTTAGCGCGAGCTTTCCTTTAACGCCATGTCTCCGGCTTATCGCATGCCACCTGGCATTGTGTCACTTTGGCTATGCCTTCTTGTAATGCTTCTAGCATGTGTAGAAGCATACGAGGAAATATCAGATAAGACATTGACCGGACTCCTGCGGCCCAATAACGACTTCGACATTCACAATGGCGCTCTGTTGTCACCTATACTAAGGACCCGCGTCCCTGGCACCCCCGGTTCCACCGCGGTGCTCAATCACTTTGCCGACTTTTTTCGAAACACATTGCCCAGATGGACTATTGAGGTTCAGAACTCCACAGCCAAAACACCACTATCCAAGGGGAAGGAGGTACCTTTCCGAAACTTCATCGCTACTCGCGATCCTTCTTGGGCCTCGGTTGGCGACGTTGGCCGGCTCACTCTTGTCGCCCATTATGACAGCAAGATAGAACCGGAAGGCTTCATCGGAGGCATCGACAGTGCTGCACCATGTGCGATGATTATGCATGCCATGCGCAGCATCGACGCCGCGCTAGAGAAGAAATGGTCCGCGCTGCAGGAGCAAGGACTACATACCTACCTCGAAGAAGAGCGGGGTCTCCAGGTTATATTTTTAGATGGCGAAGAGGCCTTTAAGGACTGGACTGAGACCGATTCCCTCTATGGAGCTCGTGCTCTGGCTACACATTGGGATGACCAAGTCTACCCCGCGATGTCAGAATTCAAGGGTCCCTTGTCATCGATATCTTTGTTTGTCCTTTTGGATCTGCTGGGCTCGAAATCCCCGACAGTTCAATCTTATTACGAGACCACACACTGGGCTTATCAAAGCTTGGGCGCTCTTGAAAAACGGTTCAAGTCATTGAAGCAGTTCAAGTCTGCCTCGGCTAATCAATGGTTCGTTGATACCGAAAAGGACGGACACAATCTGTCGCCTATGGGTGGCATCCAGGATGATCACCTTCCTTTCCTCGCGAAGGGGGTTGAGATCCTGCATCTCATTGATTTTGCCCCCTTCAAGGGATTCCCTCCTGTTTGGCATACACTCGACGATGACGGTGAACATTTAGATTTGGATACCGTCGAGGACTGGAGCATGCTAGTTACTGCCTTTGTTGCGGAGTGGATGGAGTTGGAAGGCTACTTTGACCATCAATCTACTCCCAGTCCACGCAGTAACGACAAATCTGCTGAATTAGAAGCGCTCCGCATGGACAGGAAGACTGAGTTGTAAGCAAGCCATTCTTCCGTTTACTCACCTCTCTACATTTTCAGTCCCCTGTCTAGTCTTTTTCCCTGTTATATACCCAATGCATTTATTCGCGGGCCTATGGCATCTATTCTCAGTTCAACCGACTATGTACATATTCTGTGGCATTGCTAATCTGGTCTCGGACGCAGCTCCTGAGATCTTCGGACTTCCATCTTTTCTTTTCTTTTCTTTTCTTGCATAATCACGCACCGATTTCGACTCTATTCCCCCGAAAAGACGCCAAAGTTCAACGAAGCTAATGAAGAATTAAATGTCTATAATTTCCATATCCCATTCCCTTTAAATGAGGTTGCCCAGCATGTAACCGCCCATCGTGATCAGTCCCCAAGTCGGCTGTAGGACTGTTCGCAAAATTGCAGGCCCCGGGCAGACCCCTCTCAGTCCCCAGGCTAGTCCAAACGTCGCAGCACCCGCAACAAAGCGCCAATCTATGTCGCTCACCGTGGCCGTTGGGAGTCGCCAGTTCTCGGCAAGGGTAGGCTTCGCAATAGGCTTTCCCTTTTCAACCGCTTGGCCTGGTTTCTGAGCCAGGAAAGTGAACAGCGACGGTCCAATTCCAAACAGAATTATCAGCGCCAGCGATGGATCAAACCGGGATGGCTCAGTCAAGAAGGCAAAGAACCCGAGCACCTTGGCTGGATCCGCCATTCCAGATATCAAAAGGCCCAGACCAAACTCCAACCCTGTCACATAAGAATAGACAACCCTAGATTCCTCCGACCGATGGACCTTCTGCGGGACAACCATGAAGTTCATGACAGCCGCCAGCAGCACTGCACCAGCCATGAAGCCGAACTCCGGCCCAGATGGATACATTGGTGTATAGCACGGGGTCGTACCGCAAGACGGGATATTAGATCCGCCCTCAACAAAGTTCGCCGTGAGCAATGCAGTTGTGAAGAAGATGGCGGTTGCAATCAGCGAGCGGGGTGAGAGACGCGAAATGCCACACAGCATATGTCCCGAGGTACAGCCTCGACCGTTCTACTTCACTTAGTCAACCTGTTCCTCGTTCGCCAATTATAACCGATACTCCTCACCTTGGTTCCCCACCCTAATAGGAAGCCCACTCCCAACGTTGCTGCAGCAGAAGCCCATGAATGTGGCGGCGCAGAATAGTCCGGGATCAGTGATGGTGCCAGCAAGTACACCGGTACAATACTGGATACTAAACCCGCGATGATGGGCACATTGTCACGACTCGGGTTGAAAGCGCACCCGGATAGGAGAGAGGATATACCGAATATGGCGCCGTTGTGTATGAGTAGGCCGGATGAGCCGTGGAATAGTAATAGCGCGCCCAGCGTGGTATGAATTGGGGTGAACATGATGGTGATGCTCTGGCGATTGTCTTTGGTATTAAGGTTTTCTTCCTGATGTCATTGCGGGAAGTGCAGTCTGGGGATGGATGGTATGGGGTATAAAATGCCAAGGAAGTTGGGAAAAAAACAATAACCGGCGACTCTCTCGTGTTCGATGTTTGAAAAAAAAGGAAGCAAAGAAGTAAAGAAACAAAGGAGTCGAATTAGGGTTTCCATATTGGATGACAAGGAATTTCCGGATCGGGGACCATTCACGTCGCCGTTATAGTTATAGTGGTCCCCGAGCAGTTTCTTTCGGCATCTCTCGGTATTCACCTGGGCCATTATGAACTGATTGGTTGACTATTATATTCGAACATTTGCTCTCAATTTCGTCATCTCAAGCGCTCCGATGTATTAATTCGCCGTGTTACTCCAGAGTCCCTTCATGCAGTAGCATGACAGCCAAGTCGAGTAACTATGTCTAGACGAAGATCCTCAAATAATCAGAAGACCCCCTGAGTACTAGCAAAGGATGTGACAACCGTGGCATATGTAACAACTGTCACACCGAGAAAATGAGACGTCGGAGTGAGCAGAAAACTTGGCCGCGGTTCTCCGTCTCGTGAAGCAGTCGCGATCCCACCCCTTCTATATGTCCCACCGGCCATTACAGATCTTCTCCCTTGCATCCGCTTTACCTGACCATCTTGGGAGTAGTCTTCAATTTTCATTCTCATCTAAAATGGGAAACACATCCAGCATCGCCGGCCGTGAGTGCTTCATGGCTGCCGTGGGAGGAAACCCTACTATGGCGACCTTTCGGGGAGATCTTTCATATGAATTCCGGACCTTGCCATCCTATAACCTGGCCATTCCTGTCCATCCCGCGGTAATCACCTATCCGAATACTACGAGCCAGGTTGCTGAAATTGTGCGTTGTGCCGTTGAAAGAAACTACCGGGTGCAAGCTTACAGTGGAGGTCACAGCTATGGCAACTATGGTATGAAAGTACATTCTATATCCAAATCATTATGTAACTTTGCTAAACCAACTGCACTATGGTAGGTCTGGGAGGAGCCGATGGTCACGTTGTCGTCGACCTAAAAGGTTTCCAGAACTTCTCCATGGATCCGCACACCCATATCGCTACAATTGGGGCCGGTACAAACCTGGGTGATCTCCAAGACCGCCTTCTGAACGCAGGTGGTAGAGCGATGTCACATGGATCTTGTCCACAAGTCGGAGTTGGTGGTCATTTCACCATTGGTGGTCTCGGTCTCATGTCACGACAATGGGGAACTGCGTTGGATCATGTGCTGGAGGCTGAAGTAGTCCTGGCCAATTCCAGCATTGTGACAGCGTCGGATACCCAGAACCAGGACATTTTCTGGGCTATCAAGGGTGCGGCCGCCAGCTTTGGTATCGTCACTGAGTTCAAAGTCCGCACGCAGGAAATTCCCAAGGGCGCTGTGCAATATACGTATACTTTCAGTCAAGGAGATGTACTTGACAAAGTTAAACTCTTCCAAGCTTGGCAGTCCATTATTGCAAAGCCTAATATTACGCGGGATTATTCCACCGAGCTCACAATCTTCCAGGAGGGTATTATGATCACGGGCAGCTTCTTCGGAACCAGAGAGGAGTTTGAAGAATTTGAGCAGGAAAACAGCCTCCCAATCCACAACAAGGGCAATGTGGCATACATCACGAACTGGCTAGCCTTACTAGCCCACGCGGCTGAGAATTACCTGGTCTCAATCGGTGGAGCTTTGCTCACTTCGTTCTACTCCAAGTCTTTGTCATTCACAGTCGACGAATTATTCACTGAGCAGGGGCTAGTCGCCTTATTCACGTACCTCGACACGGCGCCGAAAGGCAGTGAGAACTGGTGGGTTATTTTTGACTTGGAAGGTGGCGCAACCAACGATGTTCCTATGAATGCCACGGCCTATGTGCACCGTGACGCTGTCATGTGGATGCAATCCTATGCTGTTGTCGGCTTTGAGCCTCCTGCATTCATTCCCAGGAGGTTCCTCGATCGCTTGCATCAAGTTGTGATTCAACATCGACCACCTGGGCCTTTACGTTCCTATCCGGGATATGTTGATCCTTATCTTGAAAATGGTCAGGTGGCCTACTGGGGATCGAATCTTGGGCGGCTCCAAAGTATCAAGACTCTTGTTGATACGAAAGATGTCTTCCACAATCCGCAGAGTGTGGCTGTTAACCCCATTATCAATTCTCACAATTAAGGTTACTTGAGGGAGAAGTCGGATGTTAGTCTCATATGTTTTATCGGCACAGGAGCGAGCACTATGGTATAACTTTGTTGGTAGTGGTTTTAGTTCATCTCACATGCCCTTCCGATAGTGCATCTGTCTCTACTCCATTCCGCGGACAAGCAGCGGAAGTACGGTTGTATAACGGCTGACTCCAGCTCATTTTTGCTTTTGGCGTAAAATATTTAGGCGGAGGTCACTGTATCCTTTCTTCCCGATGGTACTTTTTTTTTTCCACCCAGGCTGTATTTTACAATGAGGCTAAAATAGCCACCCGATGAGATTATATATAAGGGAAAGTCAGCCACCACCCTAGCCTCCGAGTACTTCGGATGTAGAGAAGCTGTCAAATTTGCCATCGATCTCATAGTCCTCTGATTCTATAGATATATAATTGGCCGGTGACTGATTGGCGTTTTCCATCCTAATTATTTTCACGTCGTTGGCTCTGCCAAAACTTCCAAGTTTGGAAGTCAAGCTTGTTAGTAAGCTGCGATCCCGGGGACATCACCTCAAGCTCCGTTTGTAAATGTCATGCAGGTAGTACATGAATCTAATAATATCAATGATGCATGTCATTCGTGTAACTCTCGCTTGATCCCGGCTGCGACACACGTTAACCCAGGTGCCCCAATCATGAAACGCGCATGCAGCCTAGAATCCAGCCCGGAGCATGAGCTAAGAAACGAACTTCCGCTAAATGACCAGCGCCCAAATCTCTTAAGCTTAAATGCGCCTATCTCTCCACCACAAAAGAGATTATCCACCAAAAGGGGCAAGGATGGAGAAGGAGACGCTACTCTACTGAATGCATCACAACTAAACACTTTATCCAGCCTCGCTGCTATCGAAGCAGGTCAGGTTAAAGTGACCGACCACCTGAGTACAATTTCAGCAAAGCTCAAAGAATGTGTTCGCCCTCTTCCAACACATCCATTACCGCATCTGCCTATCAAGGAATGGATGGAATTGTACAGACGCAACGAGCAACCAGAAGGACGCCATTTCGTCATCCATCAACATGACCATCCCATCGCAGGACCCCATTATGACCTCCGTCTCCAGTTCTCGGAGACCAGCTCTGTGAGTTGGTCGGTTATGTATGGGATGCCTGGGGATCCGAATAGCCAACGAGTGAACCGGAATGCAACTGAAACTCGGATCCATTGTTTGTGGGTGGGTTTATAATCTGGGATGAGATGGTATGATATCGATTACTTACACCTTTACAGAATCATCTCATTGAAACAGCTTCCCACCAAACGGGGAGCCTGATTATCTGGGATACTGGAGAATATGAAATTCTACCTTACCAAATGGACCCATCTGGCCCGGAGACCGACGACTCTCGATCAGAGGTCTCCGTAGATAGTCATGTTTTATCGGAGCCAGTCCCAGATAGTGCGAAGTTGCGAGAAGCTTTTCAGAATGTAGGTATATCCCTGTACAACGTGGAGAAAAAGGGGTTCTCTAACGCCGAAACACCAAGCGCAAAATCCGACTCCGACTACATGGAACCCGTTTGCCAAAAGACTACACTATTATTCTACGGATGGACAAAACCACCGATTTTGCGAGGCCAATCCGACAAGGCCCCAAACGGCGTCGCCAATCTCGGCCAAGGGCGCCACAAGCGCGGTTTACCTCGGACTCCGGATCACCTTCGCCGCCACCAAACAAACAAAATTTGAGAGTGGATCTAACACCTCAGAATAGCCCGACTAAGGCACATGCAGACGATACCTACACCGCCGACATGGAAATCCAAAGAAACAATGCCTACCCGGGGTCCAGCAACACGATCGGCTCGATCCACCAACGGCGGTGGTATCTTAGTCTAGACCGGGAATCCTCTGGATTTGAACCGACGGTAAATCCAAGGGAGTTGAAAGAAAAAGGCAGGAAAAAAACGTGGATTCCCAAACTCGGACAGGGATTCGAGCCGTTCTACGTGCACGGCCCAGATTCTGAGCGAAGCGTTATCACTGCACGATTGGGGCGTGATGTCTTGAATGATGAAGCCGTGGAAGAGTTTGTGCCGAGACGCGGGTGGAGGCCCGTCCTGCATTAGGAGGATATTAGATGGATACAAGCTATACAAGTGGGGAATGGTGAATTCTCCTTGAATCCGAGTTGAATGTTTAATGATTGTCCTAACTCTGGTTAGTGAGTATAGATATGCTATTCCGCACATGACCATTAGAAGACGCAATACCCCCAACCTTGTGGGGGCTCGGAGAGTTCGGAGTTAGCCTGTTGCAAGAGGAATATGCAGCCACTAAGAAGTTCAGTCATTGAACACGAGCAGTGCACAATATAGTGCGTGTGACTCAATGCACAGCCCTAGGGGGAAATTGATCTGACAGTTAATACTCATAGAGTATTATGAAAAGGTATTGGTATTCTGAGTCACTGGCGGTCTAAGATCGGTCTATTCCCTTCTTGTTCCCCGCTCAATGTCACGATAGCTCGCGCTAACATACAGCGTATTCGTTATAGTCACTGATAACGCCTTGATATTTCCTTTTGTCTCTCCTTTTTTTTTTGTCTTTTTTTGTCTTTCTTTTTTTTTTTTTTTTGGCGTCCGAAAAAAAAAAATGGCATACTTGGCGACATCTAGTTATCTAGCCTTGTCGCTAGTTGCTCTGGATAGTATACCTGCTATTAAGAGTATTGCCCACCGCATTTCCCTCAAAGCTCGTGATTACGAGCCCATCCAATTAGCCAAAGATGTTTACAGCGACGAAGATGGAGAAGCGACAGAGGAATCCCTCCAAGCTTTCTCTGATAAATGGCAAAGAGTCCTCATCGCCCTGTTCTCCATCGCCGGGTTTCTGGTGACGCTCGCATTGGCTGTTCTTGCGACATTGAAGCTTACCATTGCAAATTCCACGCCATTGATCTGGCTGCAGTTCGGAGTATGGGTATGTAGAAAACCCGACCAAGAACACAAAATAACACAAAACCATTCGATTTGAATCAAACTAATGGCCAATTCTTGTTTATTTTAGACTCTGCTCACCATTCAAGCTATTGCTTTCTTCACCGAGCCCCGACCGACAAGCCGATATGTTCTCGGCCACTTCGCTTTCTGGGGTAGTATCATTGCCACTGTAGTTCCGAGCATGGAAGTGGGTATTTTGGCAATCTCTCAACTCGGACTTCCCCATGGACAAGTTGGGGTCAGGCTGCAATTGGCACAAATTGCTAGCGCTGCTCTTCGCGCTGTGTTTTGTGTTCTGATACCACGTCGTCCAGATGTTTACCATGAAGATAAGCTGGTTGAGCGGGAACTTTCAGTCTCCCTACTCAGTCGGTTCACTTTCAGCTGGGCCAATGGGTTGCTAAACTACGCCGTGGAGCACAAGGCCATGGATCTCGAGGATATTCCCAAGCTTACAGCATCGAAGCGGGCTGATTTTCTCCGTGAGAAATTCGAAATTGCCCGGCAGAACCGGAAATTGTGGCTAGCGATTGTCTTTGCGCATTTGGGGCCACTGATCGCCCAGACCATACTTAGTCTGCTGATCTGCTTTCTGAGCTTTGGACCCCAGGTCGCCCTATTTCAGATTTTGAAAACACTCGAACTGCGCGGTACTCCGGACTGGAATGTCGGAGCATCGTATGTTTGGGTCCTGGCTCTGGGTGGTCTGTTGTTTCTTGCCTCGACCGTCGAGTCATGGCTGTTCTGGGTGGTCTACTCTAAACTTGGAGTTCCGATCTTCGCAGAGCTGTCAGCAGTCATTTTTGCCAAAGCCATGCGTCGGAAGGACGTGAAATATACAAAGAAGTCCAAAACGACAGATGGATCCGATAGTTCCAGCAAAGGATCCGGGGAGGCCGACGATGATGACGAGGATGCATTGAAGAAAAGTCGCCAGAGTATTATCAACCACGTGGCCGTGGATGCTCGACGTGTTTCCGACTTTGCCGCTTTCAACTACATTATCCCGCAGGCGATCTTCCGAATCATTATCGGTGCCGCGTTTCTGGTCCAAATCCTCGGCTGGCCCAGTGCCTTCGCCGGTCTTTCAGTCTCTCTTCTTGTAACACCACTGAATATTTACGCAGCTAAGAAATATTCGAATGCCCAGGACCGACTGATGAAATTCCGTGACCAGAAACTGGCGATCGTTACCGAAGTGCTGCAGGGAATTCGGCAGATAAAATTCTCGGCCTTGGAGGAGCAATGGCAGAACCGCGTCCGGGAGACTCGAGAGACCGAACTTGGCGCATTGTGGGCTTCCTTTGTAGCTGATATTGGCCTGCTTGCGATCTGGGTTCTCGGTCCTGTCGGCTTATCTGCCGTTTCGTTGACTACATATGCCATCCTTAACGGTACTTTGTCACCTTCTATCGCTTTCACGGCTATGGCAATCTTCAGTTCTCTCGAAGCGTCGCTTGCTATCATCCCAGAGCTCACATCGATGGGTCTGGAGGCGAAGGTAAGTTCGGACCGTATCGACAAATTTTTGGCTACCTCCGAAAATATTGTCAATACTGTCCCTGCTGATTATATCGCGTTTGAACACGCCTCCGTTGCATGGCCCGCAGAGGAGGAAGATATCGAAGCTTCGGAGGATCGTTTCATTCTGCGTGACATGACCTTGAAATTCCCGACCAAAAGTCTAAGTGTGGTATCGGGCAGAACTGGCTCTGGAAAGAGCCTGCTTCTCTCGTCGATCCTAGGTGAATGTGATGTTCTCTCCGGAACGATCAAGGTACCCGTTCCACTTCCCATTATAGACCGATTTGATCACCTTGCGACAAAGGCAAATTGGATTATCGACTCGGCCATCGCCTATGTTGCGCAGATGCCCTGGATCGAAAATGCTACGATCAAAGCGAACGTTCTCTTTGGACTACCGGACGACCCAGAGCGCTACCAAAAAGTCATCTTTGCTTGCGCCCTGGCAAAGGATTTCGACATGCTGCCAGACGGCGATTTGACCGATATTGGTGCCAATGGTGTCAATCTGAGCGGTGGCCAACGCTGGCGTATATCCTTCGCCCGTGCATTATACTCCAGGGCTGGCATACTTGTCATGGATGACATCTTCAGCGCCCTCGATGCCCACACAGGTCGTCACGTCTTTGAGAACGCCCTTACTGGTGAACTTGGTCAGAACCGAACCCGCATTTTGGTCACTCACCATGTCGCACTGTGCCTTCCTCGCACAGAGTACTCCGTGCTGTTGGAGAATGGTCGTATTAAATATGCAGGTACCATTGATGATCTGAGGGAATCACACCATCTAGAGGATATCCTTCGCGAGGAACAAGCTGCTGAACAAGCCGATCTTGCAGCAGATGCAGAAGACTGTGAATTCCTCAATGATGAGGAGACAACCCTCCAGAAGGTGATCTCGAATACATCCCACAGAAGACCGAGCACGGCTGCAAATGGCCAAGCTCCCAACGGAAGTGGGGTTGCTGCTACACCAGAGACGTCTACACCGAAGAAGTTCGTTGAAGACGAGAAACGGGAAATCGGTTCTGTGCAACTATCTGTTTACCTTGCTTTCTTGAATAAGGGTGGCTCCTTGGGCTATTGGTTGTTGACGCTCGCGGTCTACCTAACGTATTCGTCTCTCTTGGTTGGACGGGTAAGTGCATAAAATCACAAAACAGGTGTATTTGTTTAACTAATCCTTATTTATCAGTCTTGGTGGATCAACATTTGGACACGTTCAGCGTCCAATACTCAGGCTCATCCTGAGCAATACAGTGTCCTATTGCAGCATACCATGCAGCCGACTGCACCGGTCCAACAACACGACGACCTCTTTATGTACCTCGGAATCTATGTTGCGATCTCGGTCACTGCCTGCATAATAGGAACAGTCCGTTATTACTGCATTCTTTCGGCATCAGTCCGAGCCTCCCGGAACCTGTTCAATGGCTTGATCTATACTATCCTCCGCGCGCCACTCCGGTGGCTGGACACCGTCCCATTGGGACGGATTCTCAACCGCTTTACAGCCGACTTCCACTCAATCGATTCACGAATCGGATACGACATCGGCTTCTTCGTGAGCAAGATCCTAGATGTCCTTGCAATTATGATTGCAGGAATGCTTGTCGACTGGACGGTGATCTTGCTCGGCATGGTCCTGCTGCTAATTTGTGTAAAACTGGCCCTATCCTATCTTGCAGGTGCCCGTCAAATAAAACGTCTCGAGAGCACTGCCAAAAGTCCTGTGTTTGAGCAGTTCGGCTCTAGTCTTGCTGGGTTGATCACCATTCGTGCCTTCAGCAAACCAGGTACCTATGTCGAAATCATGTACGGCAAGATCAATCGCCATGCGCAAGCATGGTGGACCCTGTGGGTGTTCAACCGCTGGCTCTCATTCCGCATGGGCATCGTGGGCGCTACGTTCTCAACTATCACTGCTGGGCTCGTGGTCTATCTACCGGGTATCAGCGCTTCGCTTGCTGGTTTCGCTCTCAGCTTTGCGTTGCAGTATAACAGTGCGATCACAATGGCACTACGGCAATACGCCAACATTGAATTAAACATGAATGCCACAGAGCGTGTCATCGAGTATTCCAACATCGAGATGGAGAACCAAGGAGGAGCCGACGCACCGGCGGCCTGGCCTACAGAGGGCCATCTCGAAGTTCACGATCTCGTGGTGGGCTACGCACCAGATCTCCCACCTGTATTGAACGGGCTCAGCTTCTCAGTTGAGAAGAACCAGCGCGTGGGTGTGGTTGGACGCACAGGAGCAGGCAAGTCCTCTTTGACACTTGCACTCTTCCGATTCCTGGAAGCACGCTCTGGCCAAATCTTCATTGACGGAATCGACGTCTCCACGATCAAACTACACGACCTCCGTAGCCGACTTGCCATCATTCCGCAAGACCCAGTGCTATTCTCCGGTAGTGTGCGATCGAATCTGGACCCGTTCGACGAATACAGCGACACAGAGCTATACGATGCGCTAGCACGTGTGCACCTCATCTCCGAGGCCGACGACGACGAGCTCACCCTCACATCGCGCACTGCTACGCCCCGCCAGCCCAGTGAAACGGGCGCCACGACACCACCGACGGCACAGAAGACGAATTCTAACGCTTTCACCTCTCTGTCCTCGACTATCTCCGAAGGCGGCCTTAACCTCTCCCAGGGTCAGCGCCAGCTTCTCTGTCTTGCCCGTGCTATCGTCTCGCGACCCAAGATTATGGTCCTAGACGAGGCGACCTCGGCTGTTGATATGGAGACCGACGCGTTGATTCAGACGTCTATCCGTGCGGAATTCGGACGAAATGCTACCACGCTGCTCGTCATTGCGCACCGGCTTAGCACCATTGCGGACTTCGATCGTATTCTTGTCATGGATGCTGGAAAGGCGGCTGAGTTTGGTACACCTAGGGATCTTATGGGGATTGAGGGTGGTGTTTTCAAAAATCTTGTTGAGAATAGTGGAGAGAAGGAGGTGTTGGAGAAGATGATCTTTGCGTGAAAAAGCGTTCAAAAAGATGATATACGCGATTAGGGGACTATATTTTGTTTTGGTTATTTTTTGTTCTATATAGATTACTTGAAGCTGGGAAAAATCAGCATGCATATCAAAATTCATTGTTGCGATTCGAAATTCACTTGCATGAAGAGCTGTTTTCAAATAAACATACGAATCCAGGTGGCCCTTTTAGAGATAGCTATAGTTAAACACGAAGATACATGCGAGGAAGTCCTGCGTACTAAATTTGATATTTTAATCAAGCCCCTGGTATTTGCTCATGTCCGGTGTCTTCTCATCAGTGAGGTTATAGAGAGCCGACAGCGACGCAGGCGACTATGCCTGTGATGAAATTGACTCTTCTATAATCCTACTGCCGAGAAGAGACCGACATAGGAACAAGTCCCTGAGGCCAAAGTATAGCTAGCTAGATGCGAATATAAGAGCCGAAAGAGAGAACCTTGGACACAAAGGTATCGGTGCCAACACCCGTCCAACATTCATCTATCCCAGCTTCGAGGGAAGCCCCTAAACTATGGCCCAAAGCCAACAGTTACACCTTCAAGTCTTGTGAATAGGATCAGAGATGCCTTCATCGCGTCCGTCATGTAAACAAGGTTGGTATGCCGAACGCATATATCACATACCCTGCCCTCGATTCGTACAGCCCTTAAGCCCTCCGAAGAGAGAGAGCCGCACGTCTCAGAGGGAAGAGACTGTCTCATATATAACACACTAGGCTTTCATCATTCTGGGAAACAGTCAGTACAATGGTCAAAAATGGTAATTCCCCTTTGAAAGGGGCCAGGGAACAAGAATACTCACAAGTATAAAACTTGGAAGGATGAAGAAGAAAAGAAAAGCAGCCGAGCGAAAAATCCCGCGCTTTTTATTTCTGCGGGCGCTAGTCCGCTTCTAGGGCGGGGTGGTTTTCTGCCGGTTCTAATGGTCAGATTGTCCGGGCATGACTCGCTTTCTTCTGGTTTGGCTGCAATTGCATTCGCGACAATTGAAATATGCCAATTGCTGCCGTGCAGCTCCGCTCTTTGCGGTTGAGATCTAGCTACATCGAAATCTCGAATCTTCTGCGCGGTCGATCCGTTGCTTCGCCGAGACAATGTTATATGCCCGTTCAGACTCCGCGGCAGTTCCATGCTCGGGCTTGCTTGCGACAGGGGGAGCCTCCTAAACAGCTTCCTGCTTTTCTGGAAGCGTACAAGCGGGCTGGTATGTGGATAGACTCTGCGGAAAAGCTTGACTTTCCCATAGTTTGAGATGGCTGTGGCTAACACATGATGCTCTACAGTGGACTTCCCACCTGCCACCCACGACTTCGAAACGTTCTTCACACAGGCTGAGCCAAACACAGAAGTAGTGCTACATGGATACCTTGGAAACCGCGCAGATCTGTCCAAGAAACTTTCCTTCGTGCGCCTATCCGATCCCACCCTACAACACAGCCTACAAGTTGTAGCATTCGCCAAGAACGATGCCTTCGAGCAGCTAAAGACCGTGAACGCAAACAGCCCCGTGGCTGTGCGCGGGACAGTTCAAAAGAAAAAGACCAAGCCATCAGAGGGGGAGAATACACCAGCCCAAGACCAATGGGAGCTCGCATTGGAAGAAATTCACCCGCTCAACGACTTCCCCAAGGACTTAATCATGACACCTGAAACGGTCTTCCCACCTGAGCAACGTTACCTCCAGCTGCGCTCGGATGCGGAGCTGCGTGAAGCACTGCGCTTCCGTGCCCGCGCTCACAATATTTGCAAAAAAGAGCTGGAGCAGTGTCGTCCGCCGTTCGTAGAGATTGAGACTCCGCTGCTGTTCAAGTCTACCCCGGAAGGCGCACGGGAGTTCATTGTGCCTACACGGAGGGAAGGGCTGGCTTATGCGTTGCCGCAGAGCCCGCAGCAGTATAAGCAGATTCTCATGGCTAGTGGTTTGCCAAGGTATTATCAGTTTGCGCGCTGCTTCCGGGATGAAGATTTGCGTGCGGATCGTCAGCCCGAGTTTACTCAGGTATGGACTTCTATTGTTTGGTTGGGTGATGGTGATATAAGCTAATTGGATATCTACAGCTTGATATGGAGATGTCTTTCGCGACAGGCGACGACGTCATGCGCACCGTGGAAGGGGTCATTCGCCAACTTTGGTCATCATTGATGAAGGATCCTGCCCCGGAGGGCCCATTCCGCAAAGTCCCCTACCAGGAAGTCATGGCCAAATATGGATCTGACAAGCCGGACACGAGATACGGAATGGAAATCATTCGACTTGATCATGTTCTCCCCGTGGATCTAGTCGGCAAGATTTCTGGCCTTACTAATCCCATCGTGGAGGCTTTCAAGCTTGAAGGAAATAACAACGATCCCGCTGAGACCCACAAGTTCATCACCGAGTTCCTCGACTCCCCGGCAGGTGCGCCGTTCAACAATAACCCAGACGGCGGCCCAGGCGTTTTCATCTACAATGGCAAGCAGCCGCTTTGCGGACTACAGCCCTTCGGCTTCGAAGCCGCCGAGCAAGTCGAGGAACTACTAGACCCTGACCACGGTGACCTGATCGTTCTGCAGGCACGCCCCCGTGCTCCTTTCTCCGGGGGTTCAACCCCCGTTGGCGATCTACGCCGTGCACTACACGCAGCCTCGGTCTCAGCAGGTTTCAAGCCCGCCGCGACCGGATTCGACTTCCTCTGGGTCGTCGACTTCCCCCTCTTCTCTCCCTCCGTAGACTCAGAGCCAGGTCAGGGCGGCGCCGCAGGCTTCTCCTCCACACACCACCCCTTTACCGCACCCAAGACCCCCACCGATGTCGATCTCCTCCTCACAGACCCCACCAAGGCGGTAGCTGACCACTACGACCTCGTCGTGAACGGCGTCGAGCTTGGCGGTGGTAGTCGTCGTATCCACGACGCAGCAGTGCAAGAATTCATCTTCCGTGATATTCTGAAAATGCCAGCTGAGCGGTTGACCGACTTCTCGCATCTGCTCGATGCCCTCCGCTCTGGCTGTCCGCCGCATGCGGGTCTTGCGCTGGGCTTTGACAGACTTGTCGCTGTTATGCTCGGTAAGGAATCCGTACGTGATGTGATCGCTTTCCCGAAAACTGGTAAGGGGGGCGATGATGCCATGGTTGGTGCCCCGAGCCCCATGACCGAGGAGGCATTGAAGACGTACCATCTACAGTTGAGGACGTAGATATTGGCTAGCGCCACTAGCGATTGTATATCACTTTGTCCTTGTGGACTATACATTTTGTACTATATCGATGGACTATACTCCGTACCCGGTTTTCATTAGCATTTGTCTAGGAAAACCCTACAATTCTCTTCGCAGCATCGACTAGACCAAACCACGTGCAACATACACCGTACTTTGTCCAGTCATATCAGGGGTCTAACTTCTTAGTGGACTACGATACCTGAGACATGCCAGAGCCACACCCCTGAGCATCGCCCGGTTCCCACTGAGAGTTCAGGAACGCCCTGGTACGATTCCTGCGAGGACTATTCTCCACACTTCTGGACCTTTTTTTAGGGCTGGTCTCGGCCGATTTGGAGTTCAACGGCTAAATTGCCCGATTGAGTACTGATAGACCCATTTTTGAGAACATCCCCAATCCTGGGTCCTTGGAAGGTTTGGTCGGCTTCATTTAACTCAAACCCCAAAATCCCTGTGTCTCATGACTTTTGTGGTAGATCTGTCATATCTTCAGATATATTACATGGATATACGAAAATAGATACATCAGCTGAAGACGATTTAGAAATGATTGTATGAACTAGAATACCTATGTATACCTATGTTAAGAGACAATTTGACCTTTCTAACTGATCTTCACGTTCAGATCCGAATACAGAAACCCGGGAGAGCCCGGGATCCATTCAAGATCTCTGGTAGGGCTACTCCGTGTGTTCTCCAACGATCGGGACTAAAAAAATTAGTATATCCCCCACAACAGGGGGGTCCAAGGATGAAACAGGATCTCGTTTCACTAAATTTTTAGTTTCAGACGTTCCCCAATATACTATCCTTCCGAGGTTAACCCGAATCCAAGTACCGAACAAGTCAACAAATACAAGTATATAAGAATGAATCATTCCTCTCGAGTGGGTTGTATCCCCATTCATTCACTCTAATCCCACATTCATACACTATTTTACACTGCAGAGCTGGTCTCTCAAATCCATTCTTTGACAAATATAATTCCCTCGTTTCAACATGAAGTCTACGACCATCCTCGCCTTGGCTAGCATTGCCATTGCAGCTCCCACCCGCACCATCGAGAACCGCCAGCTGTCCGGTCTCGGTTCCAGCACTGGGACCAGCAGTGGCCTGGATGCCTGGAAGTCTCTCATCCCAGGAGCTTCGGGGTCTAGCAGCAGCTCCGATGCCTCTAGCTCAGACACCTCGTTAGGCAGTGGACTCAGTGGACTCAGTATCCCCGGTTTGGGTAATATCCCCCTTACCAAGCTACTACATCTGAGAACGCAATGCTAACAGTTAACTTCTAGGCTCGGGCTCTTCCACCGAAAATGGCGTGACCCAGAATTCCGGCTGCAAGGAGTACACATTCATCTTTGCGCGCGGAACTACCGAGACGGGTAACATGGGCACGGTCATTGGACCCCCTCTTGCCAAGCAGTTGAACTCCCTGACTAGCGACAAGGTCACCGTCCAGGGCGTGGATTATCCCGCGGACGCAGCGGTATGAGAACCCCTTCCTTTCCTTATCTTCAGTATTTGACTTGGCGTTGCTTTGTGTACTCCTGTCAAGATCATCAAACCAGATCTGTCAACTAACACTCCATTCGAACAGGGCAACGCAATGATGGGCGCATCTGGCGGTCCCACCATGGCTAAGCTCGTCAAGCAGGCTCTTAGCCAGTGCCCTAAGACCAAGGTCTTGTTGGGCGGATACTCCCAGGGTGCCATGGTCGTCCACAATGCTGCCAACAGCCTCACTGCCGACCAGATTACCGCTGCCGTTCTTTTCGGTGACCCACTCAAGACTCAGAGTGTCGGTAAGGTTGCCGATGGTAAGGTCAAGGAGTTCTGTCACCTTGGTGACCCTGTCTGCCTCAACGGTGCAAATGGCATGGCGCACCTTACTTACGGCACTGACGCTGAGGCGGCTGCGAAGTTTTTGATTGAAGCTGCTGGTGGTTCTACTTCTTCGTAGGTTAATGTCTGTGGTTGTCTGTGGTTGTCTGTGGTGGTGATGATGTGGAGTGGATGGGTTCGAGTAATATGTGGGATAATGTAGGAGAACTAATATCAATACATTCACCAATCGGGAGTTCTGTTTCAATGAGTACATGTATTGTCTAACCGTAGAAGCGTCCGGTGTTCCAGACCAACGTGCAACACTGCGGGGAAGCTTGACGACAAGAAGCGTAGCGGTTTACAACCTTTGACAATCACTATAATCTAAGAATGCAGTCTGTCCAGGTTGGCGAGCGAGTCTGTGTGCCTTCGGCAATAACCCAGACCGACCGCAGAACGGAGCGTTTGCGCAGTACATCGCCGCGCCCCGGCCGGCTTTGACTATGCTTCGCCGACCTGCGGCCACGATATCCGGGAATTTAACCACACACGCCGACACGCCGAGCTTCGCGCTCGGTTGCATCATCGATCTCCCCTCGATGAGTATCTGCTACAAGGCAACGGCCGCGATGGGGACCAGTATCTGAGCCTGGAGCCGTTTCCCTTGCCCATCAGCATCGAGTCGAGCCACCCAGGATTCAAGGGCGTCATTGGCGGCTTGGACGCCGTGCACAAAGGCGAAGTTGCTTGGGTTAACCCTGCGCTATCACACCGAGGAACACACAAACTACCTAACTACCTAATACCTACGCACCCGTAATGCAAGGTCTCGGCCGGACCGCTACAAGACCGACAAGACCGACAAGACCGGACAATTCATGCCAGCGAGGGTCAAACAACGCTAGGCTGTCTGCCCCTGCAATGCTCTTTCTCTGTCCTTTTTTTCCTTTCCATTCTCTCCTTTCCCAACTTTCTCTGTCTCTCTCTGTTCCTCGTGAGGAATCCACATCCCATCCACCATGGCGGGCTCCACCCAAAAGAATATGATGTTAACGCAGAAGGGTGAGTCTTCTGTTGTATCCGTTCTTTTCGTTACGTTCGATGTCAGCTGACAAGCAGCCCGCAGCGTCGTCCATGTTCAATCGACGCCGTGCCACAGTAGCATCCCCGCCTATTACGCCGGTCATGGGTCTGGCGTGGCAACAACAAGTTCGGTATGCCATACACAAGATTTAGAATAACATGTTGTTATTGTTGGGAGATATGTATTGACCGATGCGACTTTCCCTCCAGGATGCAGACTACGAACCCCATTACGACACCACTGAGGGTGATCACGGCGGAATCCGCCCAAGAAGGACTCGCTAACCAACGCCTACGGCGGCCTGTGGCGCCTCATCTGTCCATCTATAAATGGCAGGTTCACTCGGTCAGCTCCGCCATGGAGCGAAACACGGGACTTCTCCTCGCCGGCGGCCTGTATCTCTTCGGCACCTCCTACCTGGTGGCTCCCTGGCTCGGTTGGGATCTGTCCTCGGCCGCCCTCGTCGCGGCCTTTGGCTCTTTACCGGTGGCCGCCAATGTCGCCCTCAAGTTCTTCGTCGCCTGGCCCTTCACCTTCCATCTCTTTAATGGCATCCGGTATCTTGTCTCCTCCACTGGATACACGCTGAATAGTAAGTCTCAGTTTATCAAGATCGCATGGGCGGTCGTCGGCTCATCGGCTTCGGCGGCCGTTGGCTTGGTGGCTTATGGTTAAGGGAGGGGCCATTCAGGGAAAGTTCACTCCCTAGATACGTGTTTCAAAGAGAAGAGTGGTCATTCCGTACATGTAGTCAAAGAGGATTATACAAATTCTAGACAGGCTTTTGTAGCAAAACTGAGGCGAGAAGTACGCGGCTGGCATCTAACTATTTGCTTTTAGAAGTATTTTTGGCCACCTTGGAATATCATGTCCGGAAAGAAATAGAGAAGAGACAACAGCAAAAGAATAGAGAACTAATCTCTCAGCCAAAGCCCGAACAATTACGTACCCTAAGGAGATTCTATGGTGTCACTGTGTGGGCGAATGGAAATGCTTGAGTTACAGGTCAGGCTGTAAAAGACTAGGAGAGTTTTGGTCATATTATATAGCCTTATACGGTCATCAAACTAGTTTTTTGATTAG
Source organism: Penicillium hordei (assembly GCF_028827395.1). NCBI lineage: Eukaryota > Fungi > Ascomycota > Eurotiomycetes > Eurotiales > Aspergillaceae > Penicillium > Penicillium hordei. The sequence goes on from NW_026623142.1 coordinate 7,608,249, forward strand.
GCTATAGAGAAAGCATGGCAGATAATAGTCTAGAAGTGGTGTATTCTGGAGAGGAAGCAATCAATACGGAAATATATTTCAGAAGTTGAGCAGGGCCTTCGAACTTCACGTATAGAATATATATAAAAACAATGATATCTCTGAAGCTTCGATATCCCAAAGCCAAATTGTTAACCCACTGCCCAATATCCCCTCTACCAAATCCAGTTTCGAGGGTGTCGTTGCCACTCACCATATTCTTTGACAGCTACGTCTCTGGATTTTCAATGGACATGCCTCTATCAAAACTGGATCAGCAACCGTATTGGAAGTCGTCACATCCAATCCAGGAGAGTGAGACGGCAGAAAATTGAAGTTGATAGGCGCGACCGCGGCCTAAATCTGGTACATGCAGCTACATATAGGAGACGGGTGTTATACAAACAAAAAAAAGAAACGCCACTCCAAACCGCTGTATAAGACAAAATCCCAGAAGAAAAAGGTGGTTCGAATGAACAAGGTGAGGTAACTCAGTGAGAAGAAAGAAACTGGAAGGTATCCAGCACGAGGGACTTGTAGTTCAAAGCTCATGCAGTGGACAAAGTACTTGTCCGGGTTGATGGAGCACGGGATGATGCAGCATCTTGGAGTTTAGCCTTCTCGCCTTCCAACTCTTCTTCGCCCTCGTAGTAGAGATACTCCTCATCCTCTTCATCGGCTTGCCCGAATATATTCCTCCAAACGCCATCCCAGAGACCCTTCTTAGTCACTAGGCCGCCGACTAGGAGAATAGGCAGTTGCCAGATACTGGCCCAGAAGAGGCCACGTGCAGTGCCATTCGCACCCTGGTGTTGATAGAAACGGTATGCCTCGCGGACTAGCCAGCCATTGGCGAAAGTGCTACCGACAAGGAAACCATGTCCGACCACATTGACCCACCAGAGACCAATGGAGATGGGGAACATCATAATAGAGTAGCGCAGAGCAACCCGGGCATTGCGAGCTGGGTTCACCCAGCACAGCATCCTGTAGCCGGCTGCTTTGTACTCATCCCGGATCAGGTGGGACAAGGCGTTGAAGTGGGGGAATTGCCAGGCGAATAAGATTGCACCGAGTAGCCATCCTCCAATGCTCTCTTCGCTGAAGAGCATGTCGCGCCATGTGTCATGACCAATTGTCGCTGTCTGGCCTGCTGCAGCGATCCATCCCATGAGCGGTGGGATACCACCCACCACCGCGCCAACCCAGGTATTGATTACGTGGACTCGCTTCAATGGTGTGTATACAAAAGCATATAGGAAGATATTGGTAGCGGATAGAGCGGTAGTTGTCGGGTTGGTCCCGACATAAAGGAGCGAGAGGCCCGTGATGGCGGTGCCAATCGCGAAGAGCAGAGCTCCCCGACGCGAGACAAGTCCGCGCACAATAGGACGATTACGCGTCCGGGACATAAGTGCGTCGAATTTCGGTTCGAACATCATGTTCAGTGTATTGGCGCTGCAGCAAGACAGGAAGGTGCCCACCGTCAGGTATATAAAGGTCAGGGTCGAGGTCGAAAGTGTGGGGAGTGGGGTCATGGCCGGGTCGAGGGTGAGCAGGGACGAAATTGGATACATCCCGTATGCAGTGGTGGTGGTGAGTACGACCAAGAAGGACAGTCGCGGTTTCGTCAGGGCGAAATATGCAGCCAACCTGCGGCGGAGGGAGGTAGTGGGGAGTGTGGATGAGAAGTTCGACAATTGCGCCGAGGCATCAAGCGGGAGGCTGGGTTCTGGTTGTCCGGTTGAATTGATTTCCTCCTTCAAGCGCTTCCGTCGACGATGTGGCAGTTCCTCTGGTGTTGCTTCTGTCGCAATCGCGGCGGACGATGCTGTTGCAGTCGAATTGACTTGACTGACGTCCTGATCGCTGGGAGATGAAGCGGTTGATTTGCTTTTCGTATTGGAGGACGCAAGTGAAGACAGCAAGCCACCTTTATTGTTTGACCCGTCGTAGAATCGATTGGCCGAGAAATATGATTTGTGGAATACTGAAGGGGACTGGTCATCCGCAGTCCCGGTCCGCCGTTTCGAGGATGATAGGAACCCCCGAATGCCCTCGGGGCGCACATAACGAGGCCCAAAGAGACATTGTGAGCACACAAGCGCCTCTCGAGGCCTCCGTAGAATGGATGGCCGCAGAGGGATCATGGCGGGTCGGTCATGCAGAAGGAAGAAAAGTGGACGAGCGAAGTTGAATTTCCCCGGTGGTGCACGGGCCACATCCGTTCACTTTGGAATGTCAACAAATTGTTCTTCGTGACATTGCCTAATCCAACACTGCTCTCTCTTTTTCTGATCATTTGCATTCATTATGGATACCATTCAGAACACAGTGATTACACCTCTTCAGCCATATTTGGCGCCTATTGTCTCGGCTATCCCCGAGCCAGTACATGATGCCGTTGTGTCCTTGATTGGAAAGTCTTGCCACGGCGCACTGTTGGTCGATCTCGATGTCACTAAGGACCCTGCTTGCACATCACTCGCCATCTCCAAGGCCCTTGGCATTGCCATCGTCGGTGCCAGTGCAGTCGTCAAAATTCCGCAGATTCTGAAGCTGATTAACTCCCGCTCCTCTGCCGGTGTCTCATTCGTCTCTTACGCCCTCGAAACCGCTAGCTTGCTCATCACTCTCTCGTACAGCGTGCGCAACCAGTTCCCATTCAGCACCTATGGTGAGACCGCTCTCATCGCCGTCCAGGATATCGCTATCGGTGTCCTGGTCCTGAACTATGCCGGACGCTCCGCCGCTGCGGCGGCTTTCATCGCTGTCGTAGCTGCCAGTGTTTATGCGCTGTTGTTCGACCAGACCCTTGTGGATGCGCAGACCATGGCCTACCTTCAGGCTGGTGCAGGTGCTTTGGGTGTTGCTAGCAAGGCGCCTCAAATCTACACTATCTGGCGCGAGGGAGGAACCGGACAGCTTAGTGCATTCACGGTATGATTTTCTTTACCTTCTAACGTGATCCCAGTTCAAATACTAATTGTTTTTTTCTTCTTTTAATTAGGTGTTCAACTATCTCATCGGATCCCTGTCCCGAATCTTCACGACCCTCCAGGAAGTTGATGACCAGTTTATCCTCTACGGATTCATTGGCGGCTTCTCCCTCAATGTGATCCTCGCGATCCAGATGCTCTGGTACTGGAACGCCCCGGCGCCCAAGCAGAAGGCCGCCGCCCCTCGCCCAAAGGCAGTTGAGAAGGCACCATCAGCTCAGAGCACGGGAGCGTCTCCCAGACCTAGCGTGAAGACACCCACCACGCGCCGCCGGGGTTAGATAGCTCAGCGATTGCTTCCCTTCGCTTTTTCCGGGTTTGGTTAAAATAGTAATAATGCCGTCCGTTTTGGAACCATGCAATTGTAGAAACGAGCTACGAGAAGTTGTATTCATGGGAAAAACCGTGGACCAAGTAGAATCGTAAACGCAGGCCACATGTCCTGAGTCAAGACTATCCAGTCTCTAGAGATCGCAAGACTACGGCATGCGCCCAGTAGTCATATGTCTCAAAATAAGATCCAACGGCACAAACGGCTGCACGGGATGCGGGTGATGAGGAGCAATATTGTACTCCAACTCAGCAGCACCAGGCTTCCGATGAACACCAACAACATCCATCTCCTCCGCATCCCCCTCCTCGCCATCACTTTCCTCTTCGGACCCATCATCATCCTCCAACTGCCTCCTCAACCCAGTAACAACATTCTCAATCCCAGCCTCGCGCTCCTCAAGCGTAAAATTCCCACCCCAATTCCTCCGCCGCGCTTCCTGGTTCGCCTCGAGCGGCGCCCATTCCCACAGCTCCGCGAGTTGTGCTTCGCTCAGCGGTTTGTGCGCGGCATCAGGGTCGGAGAAATTAGACTGTGCTGCGGCGGGCTCTGTACCGGCTGCACGACCGCGCGCAACCCAGTCTTCGACACGGGGATCGAGTTTTGTGCGGAGGAGTTGTTCGAGGGTGTTTGCTTGTGTTCGGCCTGGGTATTCTGGGCCTGGGTAGGCGACTAGGTTGGAGAGGAGGTCGCGTTGGTCGGAGAGTTGGTCGGAGACGCTGATGAGGTTGTTGGAGATGATGCTTGCTTGGGATTGAAGGGAGGTCCTGCAGGGGTTTTTTTTTGGTTAGTTTGATAGGTTTGATTACTTATTGCCTTGGTGCATTTGGCTGCTTAGGTCTGGGAATGGGATTGGTTGGCGGAGATGGTAGAGCTCTTACCAGGGCGGAAGAGGGTCGCTTTGGTTTAGACTTGCGATCAGCGAGCCTAGTGAGCGAGTGAGCTGCACGAGACGCTGCCGTGATTGTTCGAGGACTTTAATTTGTTCTTGGGTTAGGTTGGACATGGCTGGTTGAAAGATGGAAGGTCAAAGAGCTCTCCAATGTGAGGGGAAGAGATAAAAGTGTAGATCAACGGCGGAGAACCTGAGAGCCCTCCAGTTGACCTCTCTTACCCCAATTTTTTTCAATTTTGTTTCCAAACACTATATTTCTAGTCCAATTGGAACTCTTTGGTTTATTTATTCTATATCAAAACAATGTACCTAAGTGCACAAGTGACAGTGCTCAAGTTAAACAACCCATACCGCTAAGCACTCAGCACCAAGCCCTCCAACACCTCCAACCCCCCATAATCAAACCCAGAAAATGACACCACAGTCTACAAATCCAAGAAATCCAAAAATAACCTCAAGGTCGGCCATCACATCTCCCATTGGACCCTTAGACCCTTGGCGGTGCGTGCTGAAACGCCTGCAGAACGGCCGACCAATCTGCAGCGACGCTGGACCATAAAAGCCCGTCGCCCAGAGGTTCTATAGCCGATGATCTCGTATTATCTGACAGTTTGGCTTGCGTAGGTTTTGCTTGTCCCGTTGTTGGCATTGCTGGGCGGCTTGTCAATGTTATTTTCGGATCTGTGTGGTATGTGTGTGTGTATATTTAGATCGTAGAGGGGTGAGGATTGATACATAAGTCCTCCTGCCGCCCTTTCTGGTGATGTTGGATGCTGTTCTTTGGTCTTCTGTCTTCTTCTCACTGTTCTATTTTAAGTACTATGTTGTATTTTACTGAGAATCTTTGGGTGCTGAACACTTGTTTCTCCATTTGGCTATTGACTATACTATATACGCCAAAGATATGCAGACATTGCAAGATGTCGGGGATATATTGACGCGATGGAGCAGAATAACTCCGTAAAACAATAACCCAAACGCCGTCAACAATGAGGTGAGCTGATATCCTGATCTCATTACATCCAAGCCACAAACTGACTCTGCTATCCACAGACATTTCATCAATGCTATACAGCAACAAGGTAAACACAACTAGGTACAAGTTGTCACAACAGTCACTGCCACTGCTGGGGGTTCTTTTGATCTGGATCAAAGGTCTGAGGGTGAACAGGTACCTGACCATGCTGACCCTTTTGGTCCGGCTCAAAGATCTGAGTGTGAGCAGGGACCTGACCATGCTGCTGCTGGTGCTGCTGCTGGTACTGCTGCTGAGGAGATTCCTCAATAATATCCTGCGAAAAGCCCGACTTATCCTGCCCCTGGAAGTGCTGCTGGTACTGTTGGTTTTGATAATGTTGGTCCTGGTGGCCATACGCAAGCTCTTGTCCACGGCCATCATTATCAACAAAGCCAAACCCAGACCCGTGTCCATACCCGCCAGAGTTATACATCTGTTGCTCGGCCCAGGCTTGCTGCTGCTGCGCGCTGGTCAGCGATGCCCCGTTCCAATGGTTGTACGGGTTAACCGCGTGGCGGTTCCGACGGGTCTTCTTGCGTCGGTGCCGGATGAAGAAGAAGCAACATAACGCGAGCGACGAGACCAGGATTAGGAATCCTACGATTGGCACGGCGATCACCACTCCCAGGTCCAATTTTGAGATTTTGGAAACGGGCGTTGTGAGAGAGAGACTTGAGGGGAGGAGGGATTGGGTGAAGATTCTTGTTGGGGCTATGTCGAATGCCTTGCCCGTTACTGTCTTGAAATGGCAGTTGTAGCGGATGGACTCGAGGACTGGATTTGGAGCATGGTTAGTTGTGGTTTTCTTTGGATTTGCTAATATCATATGCACACAGGAATGGATTGCAGGGCATACGTACAGTTTGCCATGTACACCTGGGTGGTTGTCAGATTGTAGCAGAACTCGCAGGTGTTGACGACATTATCTGCGAACGACGGGGCGTCACACCACGAGTCCAAATTCGATGTGTCTGGGGTTTCAATGTTGGTTTCGACTGCTACACGCACGCCATCGCATGCGACTGGGCACGGTGACGAGACATTTGAGATTGAGTCTGGAGATCCAAACACACAGGTCGAAAAAGCGTAGCGCAGGTTATCTGGTTGAATTGGTTAGATCGGAGCGACAAACCGCAATCTGCGATCTTTGGAAGGTGGTACGACATACAGAGTCCCCAGTTCACATCCGACTCTCCAGTGTTCGCATCGTTGAACTTGCTGTCCAACTGGCAGGAGATACATTTTTGGAAACCTTTCCCTACTGAGGATTGATTGTATGATTGATCCAAACACGCAATCTCGGAAGATGTAGTGTTGGCCGTTGTACCACACACATCTGTACAGGGCGAACCCGGTGTGGTTTTCAATCCGAAAACCACAGGAGCTGGGCTATGCAGCAAAATCGCAGCCAGGACAAAAGCCAGCATCCTGGAGGACCTTAAACTTCCGTCACTTAGCCCGAGCATGATGAGCCGGAGTGAACAGAAAGTTCAACAGCTTTTCTGTTCTTACAGCGACCGCCAAGGAGGTGGATGAGAGTAGGCAGAGTGCCGGATAAAATGATCTCACGTTCGCATGAGAAACGGTAAATGTAACTTAGGATTGTGAGTTCTTTTTCTCGGGGCGGGAAAGCTTCTTTTTTTCACTGCGAGCAGCTCTCGCTCAGTTCCGTTTGGATGTGACGACTAGGTGGAGTGATTTAGTCGAAAGAGCTCACAGGACAGGGAAGTACTGCACAATCCAAGCACCTGAAAAGCTACTAATGCTTGGGCGAGGGAACGGAAAGGATGCGCCGGTCGAATCAAGCACATTCTTTTGCTCCCAGCATTGGTCCTCGGCGCTTAGAGAACGCCATCTACAGGCTGGTTGGTGACTGCACTCTGACTGGGGAATCGAGGAACGGTTGGTGGGGATGGAGTGATCGCCCCGTCATCCTGCTTCTAGTGGATATGCTGCAGGAGTACAGAGTGTGATGGGCTCTGAGGCTTGATTGGTGAGTGGTGGTTGTGACTGTGATACCGTCTGCATAATGCACGGACGGGCGCATGTTCACCCCCCCCCTCATCTGAGTGAAGTCGCAAAATCCGGTCAGGGCTTGTTGGAAACGGGTGTCGGCATCCCTCGACTGGAAAAAGAGCAAAAAAGAAAATATTTGAAGTTTTGATCTGCCAAGGGATCCCCCCTCTTGCTAGGGCCGGGAGAAGAGGGGACTCGGGATTTTGAAAAGATCCAAGTATACCCGTACTCTGTACTCGGTATAGACATAAAAGGTACAGATGTACAACATAGATTTCATTGATATTCGGTTCAAATAATTGTATGAAATAACTCAAATTGCAAATAAAACCGCCATAATGCAAAATAAACAAAATTAATAAATAAAATTGAGGCAAATCCAGTCCAACGGGCGACCACAGGTCTTCCGAACAAGACTGATTCGAACAAGATTGATTGGTTACGCCCAAAAGAGAAAAGTTACCACCAATAGACTTCTAGTTGAACATAGTTTGTTCGGGACATATCAACCATAGAGCTCATCGTAGGAAGGCACCATTTCCTGTCGAGGCGCAGGCTCAGGTTCCCGCTGTTTTGTACGGGGAGGGTATCTTTTCTCGAAGGGAGGTTGCTTTGGGGTATTGTATGCAGCGCGAGGTGTAGAGGGGGGCATAGAGGGAGCAGAGATAGAGGATGCAGTGGTGAAGCTGGTTCGTCTCGAGTTGGTGCCACCAGATATAGATGCCGTGGGTTCTGTTGCACAGCTTTGGAAGCTGCAACGGCGCATGCGTGAAGTCACAGCGAGCGGAGGAGATATGGCTGGGATATCGAAATCTTCGGGATCGTCGCGTGTTGTGTGCGACATATCTCCCATGCCGTATTCTCGAGGGCTTAATTCAATTCGTGGGCCCAGAGTATCTCGTTCTTCCTCTTCTTCGTCGCATGACTCATCGGTAGTGCATTCGTCATTGATGAAAGAGCTTGAGGGTCGGCGATTTGGCCCATGCCTGAGATCGCCAAGGCCGAGTCCTTGACCTGGTGGTGTGTGAGATGGCGGGGTGTGTGTATCTCTATCTCCCACACGACGCCGTATGTTTTGGTCGAAATATCCTGTAGGGAAGGATGGAGTGTCTCCCACTTGGTGTTCTCGGGTGGCTGTGCTTCGCGATCGTCTGCTCGAGGTGCCAGAGATCGGCTGGCGTAATGGGCCACCCGGGAGATATTGTTGATTTTCTTCAGACTGTATGCCTGCCGTCGCTGGTGCATTCGTGACAAAACCAGAAGTTTGATCCCACTGATTCCAGGACCCTTGCGTGGGATAGGTGATAGAAACATCACCCCAGCGAGAGTGGAGTTCTGTGGACACTCTGCGCTTCCTTTTGAACTTCTTCATAAAAGTCGCCATGGCCTTCAACCAATTCTTCATGGGAGCTTGAGGGGCGGCGCGTTCAGGGTTCAAATTTAGCAAAGGGAGGACAAATCACTCCCTAGTGCGGTGCTCATCTCAGAACTTATCAACCTCCCCACAGAGAGCATGGGTTCTCTCCCCAGGGCGACAAGTCAAGCGCAGCAGACGAACAAAGAGAGATAATGACAATGTGGCCAGGCAGATAGATCGCCTGCATGTGTTGAAGTTATATCAAAACGAGTCGTCCATGGAGGCACACTAGCCAACCACTGCATATCCGTTGGCAACCAAGAAGAGAGAAGATCTTCCGAATGAAGTGCCTGACGGGGATGGGGTTAGTAGCCAACTGACCCAGCGAGTGATTAGAGACCCGGGACTGAACCCGGTGGTCTGGTACAACCCCTCTACTGGTGGCCCCGGTGGCGGAATCTAAGAATCGAGACAATGCTGCATCTCACAGAAACAGCAGCGCCTCGGGGAAGAAAAAGAAAATCAGCGAAATGCAGGGCTAACAGTTGACCGGCTCAAGGTCCAGGCGGGTCGCCGAAAATGAGAGGCTCCCATAACTGCATCGTAGGTAAAAAAAATGCATGTGGGAGGGGTAGTTGAGATCCCTGTTCCCCTTGGTCATTCTCAGCGAGATATTTAGTTGCGAGGTGCGGCGCAGTCAACTTGCGTGGACAAATTGACGCGGGTCGGCCATAGGTTGCATATAGTGTGTCTGTATCAACGGCGTCCTCGTCGTCCGTCGTCTTGGCATGGCGCTTGTCTAGGGATCTGCACACACAAGAACAAAGACCCTCGATATGATGATCGGATTTGGGGCTAGACAATTTGAGTGGCAGATTTATCTCCTGAATTCAGGGATCACGATGCAACAATGGAGGTGATAGTGACATTGAGGCAGCTTCTTCTTGACCAGTCATTTGCTAGTATCGACGAGGAAGAAAAAATACCAGGTGAAAGACAGGGATCAAAAGAGGGGGTTGCCCCCCTCTCAAGGCGTAAAAAGTGCGAGAAGGCGTAAAAAAGCACTGTTTCACTGTGACGCATCTGAATCCCTGCAACGAAGTGGAGTGGAGGGATCAATATTCATGGTCGAGTTAGCGTAAATGTAGTGTGCAAAGTAGACAAGGTACCTCAAAGAATGTGCACTTCCTAAAAGAGGAATTATTAGAGACTAGGATCTTAGGAATGATCAAATTGAGGCGTTTGAGCCGGGGATATTCCGGTAGATGTACGTACTGTAGGCGCCGAGAGGGTGTGAAAGGGGAAATTGCCGGGATGATCGATATTGGAGATCATAGCACAGACCAGGTGTCTGTCAATCTACCAAGTATTTTACTATGAGAATTAGAGCGTTTTCACCGGTTAATGAAGGTTGATTTTCGAAAACTTGAATAAATCAAAATGTAACAAATAACAAATAACCACCCCAGTCACATTTTCCGGAAAAGAAAGCGCCATGTCGTGATAGTCGTAAAAACAAGAAAACAAGCCCAAGCCACTGTCACAATCTCAACGGAAATTGGTGATCAGCCGCGACAGAACGGGTTTAGGTTGTTTTGGGACGGCCTGGGCCGAAGGCATTGGCTCAGATGCACTCCTTTCTCTCCTATCCCTCCTGTCCCTGCGTTCCTGTCTGTTCGACTCCGGTGGAGGTGGTATAGCTGCCTGGCGCCTCGACCTATTTGGAATAGCCACAGGACCAATTGGCGGCCCATGGTCAACCATTGAAACCGGCCGGGAGGTTGCTAGCCTGGCGTCACCGTAGTGAACTGCGCTCAAGCGGGAAGAGGGACCGGGGTGTGGATTGGCATGATTGGTGGGGTTATAGGTATAGGTGTGGGCGTTAATATCGCCCACCATGGAGGTTGGCCGAATAGGTTGATACCGTGACGGATCATATGTTGGCAATGTGGGGTATGCCGGGGGTTGATCGTATGAAGGCCGAGACAGTTGCTGTTGGTACTGTTCCGCGTGCTGGGCCTGGCGACTGTAGTCCGGCGCAAAGGAGGATAAGGGCCGGGGTTGGGAGTGGAGACCCCTGGATGTGCCTAGTTCGTCCGTTTTATAGGCTGGTGGTGGTTCAAGAGGAGAGAAGTCTTCGGAATGTTGGGCATTTCTTCTTCTGGCCCGTTCTTTTCGTGAGAAGAGGTATAGTAAGCTTCCAGTCACTGGTTTAGGTTAGCTTTCTTTCTGGGCGGGTTGCGGCTCGGGCTGCATACTTGCTAGGAAGATGAGGCTGCCAGCTATCGCGCCAATGATAATCACGGGGGTCCGAGAAGAGTAGTTATCAGAGCGGGGGTCAAGAGAAGAATTAATTGACATAGCCCAATATTTAAGGGTAATTCAACGGGGATGTGTTTGCCGGGAGGACAACCAGGATATAGATATTCAAAGTAAACAAAGAACTGAAGTCAAGACGGATTTGACCTCCACGATCTTGTATTAAGACCAGAAAGACTTTAGAATTGAGCCTCAATTCTGTGGATGCTAACAACAACCCATGCTCTGAAACTGCGAGGATATAGATATATAAGACCCTGAAACGGGATCAACGAAGCTTAGTGCCAACCTGACACACGGTCCCTGTTTCAAAGATATTTTGAGCTCGCGGGGGAAAATAAAGATAGTATCACTTAACTATAGATAGATTTGCCCAAAGGCGACAAAATTAGCCAGCATTAGTTCAATTAACCTGCATAAGCGGCGGGCTAGAACCTCGTAAATGCACCCTAATTTCTAAATTAAACCTGCTGCATCTGTGAACAAATCATGTTCATGCATTTGCCGTCGCCAACAATGTTGTTGTACGTTAACCGGTTCGTCCAAAGCGCTTGGCAATCAGCAAATGATATCCCCCGATTAATCCAACACCACAGCACAGAGCTGTATATAATGAAAAGGCTATCACCGCTTGTTCACCCAGGATTATGAAAGATCTACAAGATGTGATGAGTGTTGATCAGCTGTCAGTGCTCTGATATGGTCCTCTTCTACCCATTTTTGATTCGACGGGTTGCTCACCAGATATGGAAACCGTCACACCAAATCTAAGACAGCGCAAGCCCTACTTCAATCTTCCAATCCCCGATTTGCAAACTACAAGTACAAGTATTCTCTTTTTTTTAATTTCATACAATTTATACCCTTTGTCTCTATTCCCTTCCTCGCAAAATGACTCACTAAAAACCCCCCCACCCGAGCCTCTTCCAACCACTTTTACTCCGCATATGCCCGATAAACCGCCATGCCCTTGTCAGTCACAAAGTCCAACGCAATTCCCTGCCCCACAAAGAAAACATATCCCTCCTTTAACTCAGCGGTCTGATTACCAGGGAATTTCATCTGACCGTCACCTTTGGTAACAATCATCAAACTCGGCCCAAGAATGGCCTTGTGTGTCTCACTCTCCCCAGCCCCAAGTGTAGTACACAGCACTGAGAATTCACTGATAGGCGGTGCATAGACATCCGTCTTGCCATTCAGGCCCTTGTCACTCTTTCTACGCGGCAGCAGCGCATCCTGCGCATTATGTGGTACAAAACTCAAAGCCTGTCCGAACAACTCAACGCTGTCGCGGTCTGCAGCCGGACAGAACCCTGTGTTGATGACATTGTCTGAGCGCGCCATGCACTCCACGATATCGCCTTCCAGGTAGGCGTGAATGCTGTCTGCGGGGACGAAGACGGAATCTCCCGGGCCTAGGGTCATGTAGTTCATCAGCAGGGCGGCGACTAAGTTTCCGTTGTCGCCTTCGCCGTATTGCTTTGCTAGACGGCTAAGTAGGTTGGGGATATAGGTGTGTGCGCCGAACTGGGATTCGGGGATGGCTTGTAGATCTTTCATTGTCTGTGCGACTTCTTTGGGTGGGGCACTCAGTAGAGCCTTGCATACTTGGCGCAGGGTTTCGTCGTTAAATTGTCCGGATTCGGGGATGTATCTTGCTAGGTGGTTCAACTCGAACAGCGCTTGGATGTCTTTCAGGGGCTTCCAGCCAGCGAAGAGCTCGAATTTGGACAGGGCGATTGCAATCTCTGGCTTGTGCATTGTGTCGCCATACTTGTCGGGATGTTCTTTGTGTAGTTGTGCGGCGAGCTTCAGGTCTGGATGGATTTGTAGGGGCAGCGCTTTGCTAAAAGATAGAATCTAGATCAATGTTAGTTTATCTATGTGCCCACACACTAATTCTTGGCTTTTGGGCTTGCCTTTGGCAGAAATGGAATCTCTGGACCCCATCGGTCGTGAACGGACTTGCCCACTAGCTCGGGATGCTTCTTCAGGTACTCGCCGAGGTGTTCGCCCGTGGAAAGTAGATAGGATGGGTTTGAAGGGTACGTGCCCAGCCACATCTATTCAAAAGGTCAACATGACTGTACTTATAGTAGCCAATAACTCTGACGAGAAGCTTACCTCGGAATAATGCTTGGAGTGGTCAATTGCTGCATTGTTTGGCGTTTTAGACCATAGCTGCGCAGCAATCGACTCTTTTCCTTTTTTCCCCCAGTCGTCGTTCTGTTAATCCAGGGTAAATAATTAGTATTGACGTAAAATATATAGGCAGAATATACTTGCCTTGACACCACACCGAAGTTGGACTACTGCGTCTACCATCGCGGTCACAATGGTATTGAGATAACGAGCTCGCTATTGTCAGTGTTCAATATTTAATGTTCAACTCGCAATTAAATTGCTTCAGACCGCCGCTCTTATGTGGAATTTTCTATTGGCTGGGGCAAAAGACGTTGATATGCTGTCATAGTGATATACTCAGGTCGAAACTTGAATTCCATGACGGAATGGGGGGAAATCCACCAATTGGAATGCTATGAAGAAGTGCTTGAGTTGCATGCCACTGGGCCAATGATAAATTCCAAGGTTGAACGGATATTACCCAAACTTTTAGCTAAATTCAGCAAAGCTACTGTAGAGTGAATAGTGAAAAAGTAAATAAATGGTTTCATTCTGAGGCGTTATTGAAAGGCCAATAACCACCAAAAACACCCAACACCGGGCAATGATGCTCAATAAAATCAAAATGTAACGACCGAAATACACATAGACCCATTACTCATAGAGATCATCAGGATCAGGAACCATAGCCAATGTCATAGGCTTCGAGATCGAAGAGGCCCTCTTACTATCAGCCGCAACAAAAGGCGACGTCCGCCGTCTAGGTGGCAGCCCATAATTTCGCCTAGAACCGTCCGAGCTATCACGAAAGCTAGTAGAGTGCAAACTGCGACGGTCATCCTCCTGATAGGTGCTCCGGACAGGAGGAGCGTAATGATCGCGATCGCGACCGCCGTATCGCCGGTCACTAGACTCAGACAACGAGCCCCGCCGCGAGTGAGAGCTGCGGGCCGAGTTGACAGATTGGCTGCGCGGAGTCTCAGCGCCCGAGCTCTGGAGGTACCGTCCGTTGGTCGGAATGTACTTGAAGCGATTGCTGGGATGAGTGTTGTTTTCGACTACTTCGGAGGTGTAGTCCTGTTGAATTGGTCGATATGCAAACTCAGTTCGCTTTTGCTCGGAGCGCCGGGCGTCTCTTTCCGACTGTGATTCGCCCCGCAGTTGTTTCGGACGCGAGGCGAGGCGCACTGAGAGCCGACCCGGTCGCAGGCTTCCAAGGGAGAGTGAGCTGCGCCGCGAGACTGTTGAGGCTTCGCTGCAGACGCTTCTGGCGTCGTCGTCTTGGTCCTCTTCTTTCACTGGGCGGGGATTCCGGCGGTCTTGCGGAGAGCAGTCCGGCACGTAACCTGGCCCGTAGGTTGATCTCTCTTTGGCGGGTCGATGGGGGTTGTCGTATTGATTCCACGAGCCGTCTGTGGGCACGGAGATGGACACATCCCCCCATCGAGCATGGAGAGGTTTTGAAGAGTCCGACTTGCGGAAGAGAGATAGAGGTCCGTTGACGATTCCCGCCATGATATCTGTAAGATTTTTGTGTGATATCGACTTGTATCACTCTGATATCACCCCAAAGGAGAAGCAAAAGGTGACATCCGTTTAACGGGGGGGAGTAATAATCGAGCGGGGGAATTATAGGACAGGGTTGGTATTAATGCGTTCTAATGAGAACCAGCAAACAACCGGTGACGAGGACCAGCGGATAAGTCCCCAAGTTGGCAGAGTAACGGGATTCGGGTGGCCCTTCTGCAATGATCCAGAAACAAACAGGTGGCTAAGGCCGCGGATTGGATAGTAGCCAGGATGACGATAAACAAGGGTCTCGAGAGACAATGGAGGGGTCGCTAATGAACTGAATCCTTGTAAACAGGCAGGCTAGAAAATAACAAAAGAAAGCAAATCAAAAGCAAATCAAATCAAGTGGGAGTCCGCCAGGGACTTTGGTCAAGCCAGTCTGAAACTGAGAGAGAAAGACCCTTCATTTCAGCGGAAGGCGTCCGGATATAAAGCTTGGTCTCAGAACGGGGACAGTCTAAGACCACTCTAAGAGATGTGTAAAGCGCTTTGTGTCAGTCGGAGATCTCATTGTAGCTGTTGACACCGACCAATAGGGCGTAAGCCTTACCGCCGAGAGGTGATGCAGAGATCTACACTCTGCGCTTGACAGGGGGACTTGTTCAAATGTTCCTTAATTAGTTCGCATATCGGCCACTTTGGGTCTTAAAATAGATGTCAATTAGCTCCAATTTACATTCCCTACTTGCAGCTTGCATAATGTACCTTTGGGAAGTATTCATCCACTTCACATGTTTTGTATCTCTTTTTTAATCTCTATCTTGACTATTTTACAAAATATATTGTGTTTTTATCTTGGTTAGATTCTATTTGCCAGTTTCTGTTTGGTGTCTTTTGTGTTGTTCTCATCTTTGTTGAGCGATTACTTTCGAGGCCACGCTATAAACATACACGAATGTAACCCACCATGAACAAACCCAGCTAATTAACGATATTTATAGAAATTCTCATTAATGCGAAACTGTACTTAATGTATGTACTGACTAATGTATCTGCTCTCGGGCTACCTACCCTAAATATGCACCCTAGGGCTAGAATATGAAATTGTATACAAACATCAAGTACAAGCGCCAAGCCGAAAATAAAACTCCAGGCTAAGTTTGAGCCTTTTTAGTAAATAACAAAAGAGGCGCCTATAGAAATGCTTTCCCTACCTTATTCGCCCGGAGCATACATTCGACCGAGCTTCCGTCAAACGGTAACTCGACTAAAACACAAAAGCTGACCAAAAAATATTCCCTTGTGACAGATCATGTAGTTGAGCATCATTCTCGAGACCAGCTTTAGGTCTGTACCTAAGTACATTCCTCGTTGGAGTGGTGATTTAACCTGATCGTATGTCTTGTGAACAAAGGTCCCCGTGTGCCGTCGGCTTTGGGCAGCGGACTACATTGGGTATTGTACGCCTTAATCCAGTGACAATTACAACTATGGATTCATCTTGACTGGGCTATTTTTAATATATTATCTGACGATCAATCTAGTTCAATGTCATCTACCATATGCATATAGATAGAACAATTCGTTATGTACCATTGAAAAGAACAGATTTCTCAACGCCGTTGTGGAAGTAAACGATTTGGACTGTCTCACCGCGACGAGCTCAGCCACCTCGACCATCTCCAAGGGCTCGACTGTATTCGTGGCGTCTCCCCCCACATCAACCCTCAACCTCGTGCCAGAAGCACGGATCTACTTCAAGAAGGCGTGAATTCATGGACATGGCGCCGAACCCATCATACGGCGGAAAGAAGACATTATTGTCCATTTAGATGTCTTGCATTTCGCTGATCTTCACAGGGGTATCATCATCCTGAGTGTCATTCTTTAGACCTTCTTGGTTGGCAGGGGTCTTCTCACGCTCTGGTTGATCACTTTGAACCGAGTCTTCCTGGCCATTTATGAAGTCCCCAATGTCCTTCAGCAGCCGAGTCAACTGCATACGAGTGGCATCTTTAGTCTTCCCCAGTGCGTTGCCAATCGCCTCGTGGTCGAACTAGAAAAAGCCACGGTCAATATAAAATCTAAGAGCAAGCGTGAACCAAATGAGAGATAACAGACCTTCACCGCGCTATTCTTGATGGCGAGGTAGAAGAACACTTCATTTTCGGTGAAGTTCTTCTTGGTGGCTCTCATGGCTTCGGTCTTCGTGACCTTTGAGTGAGGCACGGCTTTCGCCGGCTCGTCCATTCCCTTCTTTGCACCAGGGGGCATGACGAGAAAGCAAGTTTCCTGTTGGTGAGAAATGAGGTGAGGGTAATAATTAGTAGGTCTTTTGAATGAAAAATGAAGGAAGAATGCGGAGATGTATGGAGAAAGGGAGGAGAGAAGAAGAAGAGAGGAAGTAAACGAGGAGTTGACAATTTCAACTAAAATTGTGGTCCAAAATTGGCCAGGCAAACGTTGCTGTCATGAGAAGTAGGCATACGAGAGCTGGCGTGTAGATCTCTCAATTTGATGAGACAGTAAGGCGCACGTACTACAAATAACCTTGCTTTTATATCAGATCTGATGTCCAAGTGAGGCTGAAGTGATCCACAATATAAATCAAGCAATGCTGATATCATTGAAATGAACTGATCACAGCGAGGACGCTAAAAGCAACACACTTAAATTCATTGTCAATATCGCTCTATCAAGTTCTACCCAAAGTGACTTCACATTATCTATAATCTGACGTGAACGTACCTCGCGGCGATGTTGATTGATGGGTACATTCTTCGAGTAGGATTCGTGCTTTTCCTTTTGCTGTACAGGCTAAACACAACTCCTCACCTGCCACTTTGGGTCGAACAGGCTCTTTCCCCTTACCCTTCGACTTGTGGGTTGCTGGGGTAATTCAACGAAAGTTTCAGTTAACCGGCATACAATATATGGTTCATGAACATGTGTATGTCAACAGTTAGTCGCTTCTGGTGCTCAGTTTCCCGGTTGATCCTACTATATTTGATGGCCACAAAAAGGAGGATTCCGTGCTTGGCAAATGCCTGCCTCACGTGGGCTATGACTTTTGCCGGTTCCTTTCCCTTTTACGAAGTTGAAAATGTGAATCAACAGCAGAAGGATCAAGGCCTTGAAGGAAAGAAATGCGGCGAGTGATAGAGAGAGGTGAGGGGAAGAAGTAGAAAAGGTTCCGGGCATTTGTATATCTGCGCTTTGAGGAAACATGCCTCGGGCAAATGTGGGGATTTCTCGGTCAGATATGCTTGCTTAGCATAACTGTATGTGGACTCAATAGTAAATAAATATATATGATCAGTGGGGTATAGGCACACAGAAAGAATCAAGTAATACCAGCGATCTTGCATCCAACGGGGATAGGAGGACACTGAATGTGAGAAGTATAGAGGTAGAAAGGGGCAAGGAGTATAATTACTGGGTATGCTTATCAAGCGGCAATAGCTAACCTTCATGGTATTCAGGAGAGCCAGAAGGAACCTTGGAACTCCTCGTCGCTGACCTTATTGACATTTAGCTTGAGCTTAAATTTGGCCGGAGCCTGATCAGGCACCTTGCCTTTCGCCTTCGACTCGTTGGTTGCTGGAGCCATGGTCCAGCTTTGTTTGTTAATTGATATGGTGAGGTGGAAAATCTGAATGAAGAGATAGTAGTGATGATCAAAGGCCTCCCTGAGCTTGATCTTGGTGGCGAACTTGTTCTTGGTGTCATTGCTTCTCGGCACAGGTAGAACACCGAAACCCCCAAGGTTGTCAAAATAACACCGTTAGGGGCTCCAAGCAGTATATATTTAGTTTAATAGCCCAACCTGACAGTTCCCCACGACAGTGACAACTCCGGGCCTAAAATCCCTTCAGTTGCTCACTGGAAAAAAAGGGTTTCGTAACGACAGCCCGTGTAGCTCCATGGTACTTTCTTTTGCTGCAATCGATTTATTTGGAAATTTTCTGGTCCAAAATCCTTGAATCAATTGTTGGAGTCTTTAGGTTCTTTGAGTTGGTGTTCTATTTGCAAAGCGGGTGAAGCAAACACGAGAACGAGCACAGCGAAAGACTCCTTGCAAGGCTACCTGGGTCAAAGAAACCAAGTCGACCACACAACTACCCAAACAAGGTGTGCGAGGAAATGGCTCGAAGGTGTGTGTTTTAACTTTGGCTTTGGACGGCATCGTTCGAGCATGGCAGGGAGTAATCCAACATTGTCGACACAGGCAGGAGCCCGAGTTGGATGCAGAGGCGTAGTTAAATATATACATCCTGGTGGCAAAGAAATCACTCTCTAGTGCCATGGTCACGATGATCTAGAGAAATCCGCATTTGGTATAAGTCAGGGTCTGACAATAAGCATATAAGATGCCACCAAGGACAAAGTGAGAACCCACTGACTTTGTTAGGTATTGCCTAGCTTCGATGCTTTTGATGGCCATACTGAACGATTTCATCAAGCCTGATGCAGATGTAGCTTGTTCATGATAATAACACCGAGACATATCTTGAATAGAAACAACAAAGGCATGGAATCATAGGATAAGGCTCAGCAATTATGAGGCTATCCAAAAGGAAAGTTGATGTGTGAAGACCTCACTGAGAAATGAAGAAAAAGAAAAAGGAGATTTAAGTCTTTTAAACGCAAACTGACCCATTGAAGACCTGACATGTCAGGTATCAATGAGGGACAAACATCTATCAATGAAATTAGAAAATAGACTCTCAAAATCAGGTGTAGATTGTCTCAATGTGATGTGTCTCGCAACATGGGGTGAATCGCGGTCTATTGTTGGGGTTCTGTGTCACCATCTTTTGGACCGTCTGAGCGAATATTGATGAAATACGACACTACAAATTTACAGAAGTAAGAGAAATGAGAGTCAGAAATCTCTTTCATTGTTACATGTCATTTGCCCCCTTCCAGTTCCTTCTGAATCAAAACTTAATTCCACAGCTGTGGCCAGTGTGTGCGGGTACCTCAGTTCTCGGTGGCCTCATCCTCGGTGGCCTCATCCTCGTTGGCCCCCTCCTCAGCTACATCGGACTCCTTGGTAGGAGTTGCGTCCTTCTCGGTAGTCACTTCCTCGTTATCGGTAGTAGGTGCCTGCTTATGGCGAGGCGTGCCCTTTCCCTTCTTCTTGAATCCATACTTCTGCTGGAGGCGAATAAAGCGCATTCGGCATGCCGCTTTATTTATGCCGAGAGACTTAGATGCAGTCTCGTGATCGACCTGTCGTGAGGTTTTGGTTAGTATAATCTAAAGTCCAGCCATTATGTATCATATAACAGATAACCAACCTTGGAGCTGTTGAGAAGAGTCAAGAGAAATTCCTCATCGCTGGTCTTTCCCTTTGCCCCAGTCTCGGAGACTTCGACCTCAGCCTTCGGGGCCTGGACATTTAGCTTCAGCTTCAATTTGGTCGGGGCCACGGCAGGCTTCTTGGCCTTGGCCTTTGCCTTCTCCAACTTAGATGTAGTAGCCATTATAGAGGTTTGATGGCTTGTTGGTTGGGTAAGATTATGAGATTGAAGATGAGACGGAAGTGATGAAAGTTCTGATGAAAGTCCTCGCTGTGTTGAATCAAAATTCCAAGATGATATGTGTAGAAGAGAAGAAAGGAACAGGGAGGAACCAACATCTGGAAAGGCTTTTATACCTCTAGATTTTGAACAAACGCGCGGGAATCAATATAACAAGCACTCGTTTGTGGGTACTGTACTAATGCAGCATATTACCCAATACGGTACATGTTAGAGCCTCGGGGTACAATCAAACGGTTGTCACCGTCTGTATCTCAAATACGCAAGCAAGAACACTCAGTTTAGAATCTATAGCGGCCCAGCGTAGCTACTCGCGACACTAACTTCTGTTGGGGACTTGACAAGAGCCAAGCCGAGCTTCACTCTCCCATTGATGCCGCGGATGAGACATCGCAGGTGACAGGCCTCTCTTCTGTATATATTGAGTGCATAGGCTAACATTACTTCCACTTTGTAACTACACTGCCGCTCGTCCTACTCTAGAACCCTCATGTCTTCGAACTTGACGTCGTGAGTGGGCCATAGAATCGGCTACAAAGATGCCCAGAGAGCGTAGATAACACTAGAGATCCTTTGTTTAACGTAATTGGGACACCTACAATGGCTAGTACTCTCTTAAATGGTTGTCGAACTCAAGCCAGCGAACTCTGAGCAAACAATACATGATAAAGGCACTCCCTTTTGTGCTGCTCCCCGCTCTTCACTAAGAGCCTGCTTAAGCGTCTAAAGCACGTATGGATCACATCTTTACTCGGGACTACATACATATTTTGTTTTGAATCATCTCTAGAGCTAAGACGGGTGAATTCTCTAGGAGACTATAGTTGACAGGGTCCTCGGTGTGACCACATGTGGAGTTTCAATACGAATCAGACGACAGTAGAAATACAGTATCCTTCGGATTTCTAGCCACTGGTGGTTCATCGTGATATTACAGTTGTCTATGTATGAATAACTACACATAAATAAAGTTTCTGCCATATATCCATCTTGTACCATCAAGTGTCGTGTCACTTGAGGCTCTTGCATTGAATCCCCACAGGTGCCCCACTTTTAACCTTAATCCTAGATGTCATCGTGGATCTAGTTGGAATCGATTTATTTTCAGAGCCCATGAAATTTGTGCGTAGCAAGATACTAAACTGCTTTCTCTTTCTCGCCATCATTAGGTATGATGCTACCAGCACATTGGAACTACCGGGACTCGGTTTCATCCCGAGACCCCGTCTATCACTATCTCCTGCGATGGGTGATGGATCATCAACCTCCCAATCCAAGACTTTGTTCCCTATGTGCCATTAGCAAGTCAAATATATCCTGGGCAGACTAAGAAGATGCACTCAACTTGGTGAAAGGTGCTGAAACCTAAGACACAAAATTTGTCAACTATCGATATATTGTGAATCAGCCTCCCATGGGCATTCAGCCATTCCAAGGCACGCACCTCTGCCCTCGCGGGTCTCTTTGGGCTGGATGTCTACATCCTAAGTCTCCTTGATCCCAACTTAAATGACACACAACTTGTGAAACTGATGTCCGAGGTCCCCTCACGCTGTATCGTTTGGCTGGAAAATGTTGACGCCCCCAGACTGGGTCGGCAACATATAAAAGATACAGGTGTTCGGCCGAGGGCTGTGAGTAGTGTGGCTTCTTCGGTGGATTCGCCCGTTGGACGGCCACCTGGTTCAATATATGTGGCCCCCATCGCTTCAGTCTCACTATCGGGTCTTCTCGATGATATCTACGCGGTGTCTTCACAAGAAGGACGAATCCTAACCATGACCTCCAACTCACCAGAGAGACTCGATCCGGCGCTCATCTGACCGGGCAGAGTAGATACGCACGTTGAATTTGAGCTCCCCTCCCGCGAACAGATGCATGCCATATTTACCAATATGTATAGCGACGTGTCCGTTTATTTATTAAGAGACAGGGAATCAGGTTTGAGTCTTGATGCGATGGCCGAAAGGTTTTCCTCATCGATCGCAGAGAGATAGATCAGTGGGCCTCGCGCGGCTACAGGGTTATTTGCTGCAGTACAAGAGATACCAAGGCAAGCAAGTGAAAATATGGCCGATTGGATAAAAAATAATAGTGCATAGTGAATGCAATCTGGATAATGGTATGGCATTGGCCAGCTCGGCACGATTCAACTATTGAATATTACGTAATGCAGCAGCATTTTGTACTCAGGTTATATCCAGTCAGGAAGTCTATAGAAAATGCGGTGAACTAGCTACAGTAAATCTCACGCACGTGCATACGGATATCTTGCTTTTACGAACGGATGCTTCAATCATCCACCATGTTATAACGAAATTTTCGCCTTCCTGCGAACTTTGTTAGCATAATTTCTTTCAACGTTCTATACCAACGTTTATTTAAACTGAGTCAGTCGCAGGTCTAACCGTGGACTTGTGAACAGTAGTATATACATACCTAGGTTCCCGAAGGAGTGGAGAGACCTGCCGATGTGGCTTGATCCACTGAAGTGTTTTTCTCCCTCCATAGGGTTAAGATCTATTTGTATAGTGATACCTGTCAACTAGTTAACGATGTATAACATAGGGATCCAATATATAACCTATCGCATGGTCCTCAGTTGAGAGGAGAATTGAGTAGAAGTTAGGTAACCAATACTGTATGGGACCGGAATGGTAGTCTCGAACTAAGAGCTAAAATTGACAGTTCTAGAGGACATACCACATAGTGACAAGGAGCAATATGCGCTTTTTCCAAGAGTACGTGAGGCGTCCAATACTGATGCCGTAAGATTCTCGAGTACGGAGTACATACCCAGAAATCCATGTGCAGATACGTCGTTTTTCCGACAGAATCTGTTACACCATCCAGCGTGCAAAAGCTGGACAAGACTTAAGAGTAGATCTGGTCCTTGACAGGTTTGCGCCATCTTTCCAATGTACGATCAATTTGCAGCTGTACCCCGCACCTAGTGATCAAAGTAGAGACCTATGTAACTAACATACAACTGTACAGAGGTCTTCTCCGCAGCACCGGTGGCAGTCACTTCGCAAGTTTGACCTCCACGCTTGGAATTGCCGTGTTCCAAAGTCAACCAAATGCTTCACTGCATTATTATCTCCGCTTCGTCAACGCCTGCCTCGGTATTAGACAAGACCATTCCCTCAATTTTGCTAAAGGTCGGAGGTTTCCTACTTACCATTAATTAGCCATGCATAAACTTTCCCGTCACGTTGCTCCAAAGCTGTGCCTGTAGATTACGTTAGTGGCACTCCTATTTTGTATAGATCATCAGTTGTCGTTACATACCTCCCACGCGCAGCTTGTAAGAGTCTCCATCAAGATAAACGGAAGTGGGTTGAACTAGGTATCCAGAGGCCGTATCTTCCTTCTTAACCCAATAGACGGGTTTAGGCAGAAGACTTTTGTCTTCAGTAATATGTCGCCCCAGAACCCATCCATCAGATTCCAAGCGGCTACCGCCAACCCACGTGAAAACGGCCTGGTTGGAGCCAACCTTTGCTTGGGTCCAGGACTCAGCATTTTCCTCGGGCTGGGTTATAGGTTCGCCCTTGACGCGGATGATGAAGGGGCCGATAGTAGCATGCTCATTATCCCCATCCATTATAAAGATTGTTTAGGGGGAAGATGAAGAGTAATGTTCCTGATGGGATGGAAACAAAAACTTCATAGCCGATATTTATAACCAGCGAACGTAGGCGGGGTCATGGGTCAGCCAGCCACAGTAAAGTGGCCAAAGTTGGTGGTAACTATTGGATTTTTCAGGACTTGTCACATTACGAGCGATGTAAGACGTAGTTCTGCATGAATCGAAGTTTTCAGTATGTACAACTAAATAGACAACATTCAAATACCCAGTTCTACTTGAGAT
Organism: Penicillium hordei; assembly: GCF_028827395.1. Taxonomy (NCBI): domain Eukaryota; kingdom Fungi; phylum Ascomycota; class Eurotiomycetes; order Eurotiales; family Aspergillaceae; genus Penicillium; species Penicillium hordei. The sequence goes on from NW_026623142.1 coordinate 7,632,261, forward strand.
GACATCAATTAGAGTATGACCACCGATTTAAAATTGATAGTCAAGGACAGCTAGTGCTTACCTGGATGAGTCTCTGTGATAATGGCTTTTCCTTCTCTTAGATCAACACCATGCAAAGTGAAAAATAATAATGAAACAAAAAACTAAAACAAAAAACGGAAAAAAGGAAAACAGGAAGGGAATGGTACAATTCCTTAACGTGTAATATGATAGGTCATATTATAGCATACCGTTCGAGGCTGTCGGTTTTCCTATAGGGCAAAACTCGGGAAAGTAGTACGAAGTACAACATATGGTTCTGGAGTAACCTACGATTAGAAACCGACGGAGTTGGTTAGAGTACTATAGCTAGATTGGCTCAGGCCGATTTTCGTCTGAGATATTTGGCCCTAACATCCGAAGCACGTAATCTACTATTCCAAACATTTATACCACAATATTAACACTCTAAAAAAGATCAATAGCTCAAATGAGTGTGTATTCCAAGGTGGAAAAATAAATTCAAACATTGAAACTGACAAAAGAGCCTGCGTGTAATTCATAAAGAATAAATCGTCTCGCAGACCCAAATCTAACCAAAAACATTCTAACAAATCTATCCCATGACCCGTAACCCATATATCCTGTACAATACAGTACTGGGCACTTGAGTCAATCAATCCCAATACATCGAATCCTCACTCCACTGTACAATATGTACAAAGCGCGAAAGGCGTCTTGGGTGTGACATCAAACATCAATTCATATCACAAATCCAAGACTAATTTCAGCGCAGCAATAGATAACGAGGAGCCACTCAGCCGCTCAGATACTCAGTATTTACTGAGGGGAGGGCGTGGGAGAAGGTCCACTGGGAGTGGGGAGGCCAGTGGGGAACTCCTGGTGCTTCTCGAAGGGAATAGAGAAGGGCAGGTCGGTGGGGAAACCGGAGGGGAAGGCACTCAGGAATCCGCTAGGGATGGAGAAGGGGAGGTCTGTGGGGAACTGGCGCTTCTCAAATCCGCTGGGGAATCCGCTGGGGAAGCCGGTGGGGAAACCGGTAGGGGCGGGGAATCCCCAGGAAGGAGTGCCAGTGGGAGTCGGGAAGCTGCTAGGAGGAGGCCCGCTGTGAGGACCGTTGAAGGGAGGGCCATGGTGACCGGGTCCGTGGGGGAACTCTCGCTTCTCGAAGGGGAGACCGGTGGGCGCGGGGAAGCCACTGGGGAAGCCACTGGGGAAGCCGCTGGGGAAGCCACTGGGGAAGCCGCTAGGGAAGCCCGAGGGAGGAGGACCAGTGGGAGTCGGGAAGCCGCTAGGAGGAGGTCCGCTGTGAGGACCGTCGAAGGGAGGGCCATGGTGACCGGGTCCGTGGGGGAACTCGCGCTTCTCGAAGGGGAAACCGGTGGGCGCGGGGAAGCCGCTAGGGAAACCACTGGGGAAGCCACTGGGGAAGCCACTGGGGAAGCCACTGGGGAAGCCACTAGGGAAGCCACTGGGGAAGCCGCTAGGGAAGCCCGAGGGAGGAGGTCCAGTGGGAGCCGGGAAGCCGCTAGGAGGAGGGCCGTCGGGGAACTGGCGCTTATCGAAGGGGAAGCCGGTAGGAACACTGGTGGGAGTGCTGCTGGGGAAGCCGCTGGATGGAGTGGGCGCGTCACTAGGGGCGCCGGAGAAAGGAGGGTGTCCCTGGGGCAGCTCGCCGATGAAGGGAGGAGGACCCTGGGGCAAGGCGAGGGCACAGCCCATCATGCCCATAGCAGCGACGCCGGTGTACTTCATTGTGATTGGTATAGATTAATTGGAAGATATATCAAAGGAGTGGAGAAATTTAGATGGAAATCAGACTTGGATATATGGGTTGTATATCTGACAGATCTTATAGTTTAGAGAGAAAATCTCGGAGGGCCTGGGACGGGTTTATAAGGCTGCCGACTTATCAAGCTTGTTGATCTGGGAGCTTGGTCCTGCCGAAGTAAATTTTGTGATCGCGCCATGACTTCAGTCTGGTTGCCTCATTAAAGGCTGGGCAGGCCGGAAGGTGGACTGGCGGGACGACGATAGTACCTTGAAACGGTAGAAGTGGATGTGTCGATCTTAACTTCAGGGACCTTAGGGTCGTTAGGGACCAGACACAAAGTAGCCGTGGGCGGGCAGAGGTGCATGGCCTGGGGCTGAGTTATTTTCCTTCGATCCTTCGCTGGTCAGCCAACGCGTCAAAAAAGGAAAATAGTGGTTCTGGTACGTTCGACGGGGCAAGTATCGACGGTACGGTTGAGCTACAGACGCCACAGCCAGGTACCAAACAATGGTGCGACGATCATCTTCCGCGTGCAGAATAGCATAAAAGGCAAATCGATGATTGTCGGGATGTTCTGACCGTATCGAATGCTTCATCTCGGAGCGTTCCTACCTAACAGGCTCGAAACCAGGCACGGCCAAGAACGAAACTAGTTCTTACTCGGCTTCAGGGCGACTGGCGCAAGTTACCCCTTTTTTTTGGCCGTAGCACATCATGTCAGAGATGATTTGCTCATCTCGACTTTTCCAGCGTCATTAGACTTTGTCCGTAACAGAATGGCTGGTTACTGGTTTCATGTGTATTTGTTTCGCCACGGCGTGCGTAACAGGAAGGCTGATACACAGCCTGTGTGAGGAGGTGCGAGTTGTCCAGACGAGGGTGGACTCGACGTGGCTGGAAAGGGTTGGGAGAGCCACTGATTGATAAGTCAGGACCAATGGTCACGGCCTGATCGGCGAAGTGGACCACTTTTGAGCCAATATTTTCTGAGTTGCGGACATTTAGGCTGGTTTTGGATCCGTAATGGACATGCGCTCAGAATGAATGGCTCAATTATAACGGAGTAGTCTCCCCGGGGTTAAGCTCTGATGTGTTCCACTGAAACACAGAAAGTATCTCCTGTTTCTACTCCGTACAGAAGTTCGAGAACATTGAGATACCGCAATCTTGGAAATGGCCTGGAACATTGGTTGATGGCCGAGTCGTCGTCAGCCCTGGGGTGAATGGGATCTAGCTGGGCCCACAGTGGGCCCCGTGACATAGAATCAACGTTGGTAGTGGATACTTCCACTTTGCCCTCAAACCACCTGCAACAGGGACATCACGATAAAATATGGACCTGTTTCGTGTTTAGATTCAATCTATCGGCATATCTGTATTAACATCCATAGATTGCACAGACACGTGTACGGGGCAGGTAATCAATGTATCCATGACCCATCAATGCTCACTGCCGATTCTTTCCTGATACTAATTTGCCTCTGTACTCCACCAGCTTCTCTCTAGTTGGCTGTACACCAAAGGCGCCAAGCATCCTTTGTGACTATTAAGCTCACTAAGCGGCATGTTCTCGGGACTTGAACTGGGAAACAGCTTAGTTTCAGGGATATTAGCGCTGACGGTGGAGCCTGTATCAACCCTTGAATGTGGAATTATATATCCTTATGTAACTTAAAATGACTAGTCGATTGAAGGTCTAAACCCAAACTCCATTTCATCTGGGGATTCAACGCCCCACGATGTGTACGTGGAAAACTTCCCCACTATATACAGAAAACCGCTGTATGGCTGTCATGTTGTAGATAGCAAAAACGAAATGGAAAGGGAAAAAGCAAACTCCGCGAATCCTACGGATTGGGTATACCGAAAACAGAACCCCAAGGAGGGATTATACACAAAAGAGGATCTAATAAGTGGACTTCGGATTGAACAGACCAACGGAGGAAATATAACCGAGCCAAGAGATACAGTGGATGCTTAGGCTGCAGATATACAGGATCACAGAGTCTGCAGAGATCAAAAGTTCTTCCGGTCCGAGTGTCTTACATCGTACGGAGTACGGGGGTATGAAATTAGTTTGATTTGAGGGGCAAGCCTGTATGTGTCAAGGAGGCTGGAGTCTGCGGCCAGTGACTCCTGAAGAAATGAGGAACGGAGTATGCTACACGATTAATCGTATATTCTTCAATGCCGCTGTTTGCGCGTCAGGGAGTCAGGCGAGCTCGGGTGGACGGTTGGCGTTGGAGTCATACTGAGCAGATGGCGGGACGAAGGTGGTACGGTCATGGAGAGATCGCGAGCCGACGGCACATACGCCTGCTTTGGGGAACTGTGACGAGCCGTAACGGAAGAATTGTAGGCCGGACCAGAAGAGAATGAGGATCGTCGGGACCGAACGGGGCTACGGGGTCCGTGACTCCCAGGTGCTCCACCGAACGAAGATGACTCTGAAGATGCTCGGTGGCCTGCAAGTTTGGGACGAAGGATGTATGATTGTTCGAGCTCGTCGTCGCTGCTTGATCCGATGTCGAATATCGCTCCGTTATTGAAGGATACTGAGGATGTACGGCGGTGGGTCCTTGGGGTCGACATGAGGATTGACTCGCTCGACTGCGAGAGAGGCGGGTTCTCCAGTGAAACAGTGCTTCGTGCCTTTCTTAGTTCCCGGGCTGGTTGATGCCGTGCTTGTCTGCCCGAGTGCCTCTTTTCCAGCTCGGGGCTATGGGATCCTCTTCGTCTGTCGCGATAACGTCCCCTTCCACTGCTGTCTGCCGAGTCAATCGAGTGACGGCTACGGTTCGGCATACGTAAATCAACCTGGCTCGGACTGAAGGCTACCCGGGCCCGCATATTTTGAATGGCATTATCGAGTGCCAGCTCAATGGCGCAGTGATTTCGGATGCGGCTTAATCTTGGCCATGTCGCCCGCTCGCCACTCAAGCATGCTGAAAGCATGAATTCCGTTGTCGGATTCTCCAGGAGCCGTGGAAAGTTGGAGGAAATGAGTTCTGGGTATATGTTGATGTCCCCATGATATTTCTGGTTTACGATAGAGGCAAACTTGGTCATTGATGTTGGGAAGACTCCAAGCTCTGAGAGGACGTTCATCCGATGCAGCACCTCGTCTTTGGCAAGGTGTGTCATCGTGTTCATCCATCGAGGGATGAATGAAGGGCCACCGTTTGACTCGTCCTGTGGGCCTGTTTCCTTTGAAAGGAACGGCACCACATGGGGATTCACCTGGGAGACAATGAAATGGTTCACATTAAACATCTCTGATAACCGTGTCATGGGCAGATCTCCGTCGACAGAGCCATCGATATACTGTTTGTGAAGGTCATTCCACGGGACTGGTTCCCCTGTCAACGGATCTTTGGCCATCAACGTAAATGGCCTAAATACAAAGGGAACAGAGCATGATACCGCCCTTGAGAGAAGTTAGAAATGTGTTGGGAGGAAGAAAAAGGGGGAACTTACACAGCAGACCAGATCAACACATTAGGCGCGGAAATATAGTTCAACAGCCGTGGAAGCTCATACATGCCGGCACTCGATACACAGATGTTCAGGATTCTGCGGGTGCGGTTATATGCTTCCTGAAAGGTCATATCTCCCAGCCAGTTCCTGATGGTCTTCGCCAAGTGGGATATGTCAAGAAATGATCCAAACTTCAAAAAGCGAGTCATCTTCTGCAGGATATTTTCCTCTTGGCCCTTCTCATTGAAGACATCAAAATCCCCATGTACGTAGGTATCCAAAAGCGCCGGCAGTTCTTCATCTGTGCGCGTGCAAAAGACCGCGCACACAATGCTACCAGCAGAGGCACCTGAGATAATCCGAGGGATCATGTTCGCCTCATAGAGAGCCTTGAGAACCCCGATATGGGTCATGCCAAAAGTGGCACCACCGGAAAAGAGGAGCGCACTGCGACCAAATGCCTGTCGAGCTGCCAGCAGCTGGTCCAGGATATACTTCAGCTCCAGTCCATCGCAGCGATCATGCACCGACAAATCCACCAGTGTTGTGATGGTCTCCAAAGCCGTGGTAATATACCTATCAATCAAGTCCTTGGTGCCGATATGCGAATGGCGATAGAGAGAGGCATTGCTCATATGCGCCAGGTCCCGACTTAGCGCAGTGCGCACCAAAAACAGCATACGGCTTACGTCGCAGCTGATCCGAGCATCTTCCAATTGTCGCAATCGATCCTGTACCAAGCGAGGATCATATTCGGCGGACTCGAGGGTCTGCTTCCAGGCATTGTTGTTCTCTAGCTCATCCAGTTCAATGGCGCAACTTCGCCATTCCTCGTACGACACAGCCTGCAGCCTAAGGGTTAGAAAGGGTCACTCTGCAGATGCGATCGCCTGTCCCAGGTACATCGCATGTACTTACATTCTTTATTTTCAAATATAGGACTTGTTTGCGGTCCTCGATTTCCGCCCTTTGCTTCCGCTGTTCCTTGGAGAGGCCATCGCGGTAGGTGTGCAGAGTATCACCGGCCCAATTCCACGTGTCCTTCACGAGCGACGATACAGCTGGGATGGAGATTGTTCTGCGGAGAGGCCGCGGAGGTGGCTGGGATAAGGGGTGTTCTTGGGAGTGTTTGCGCCCATGATGGCACTGAACTATTGTGGGGTCGCCCAATACCGACATGGCAGGCCTGTGCATTGGGGAAGCAAGCCATCAGCCGGGGTATGAAATGCGGAGATCTGTTACCTTTAATAAATCTCGTATAAAAAAAGAGAGTAAATGAGTTATAAAAAGTAGAGATTCTACCAGTTCAAGTCAAGTTTGGCGGTGACCTAACAAACGTCACGAGGGCCAATGGTAGCCAGTTTCCTCAGGCCCTTGGGCTGTCCACTTTTGGTTCCTTTTTATGACGATTTCACTATTCCTCGAATACTACTGGACTCTATTACTCCAAGTGGAGATGTTCGATTTATAATATTTCAGTTTATTTGGTCTCCATGAAATATCAGAAGACCTGTTTTTCCCCATGATCTCACCCCCACGATCAGCTACCCCATGACAGTGGGGAAGCATCATAATACTTGCCTACGGAGTACTCCGTACAATGTACAGGAATTTATCATAATCTATCACTATTTTCTTCATTTAATTTCAATAAATATGCCTCTAATATCCTTTTCTGCAATCATTGGAATATGAAATTCTCAAATAATTGGGCATCAACCCCGTGGAACCCCGGCCAGGGGCATCTTCACATGCAAAGCGGCATGTGAGGCCTTCAGGGCTGATTTTCGCCTTCCTATGTCATCTTTCGAGATTGTGTCGCTACAATTCATGCGTATATGGAAAAAGCTGGGTATGATTGGACAGCCAAATAACCAAAAGCAGAAGCTTATCATATTTCGCGGAGCCACTCCTTCAACGCATGTCTTGCTCGCACCTCGACCCCATTCTCGCGCCAGAAGTGGCCCGCGCCATCGATCATCCGAAACTGGAACTGACTGCATGGCATGTGCACCATCTCGTCTGACCACCTCTGCAGTTTCCCAACGGAGGTGAAGGTATCCTGGTCCCCAAACAACGCCAGGGTATGGTGCGTGCTCTGCTGGTCTGCTGGACGCGGGCAGGGGATGTGGGGACCTTTAGGCGTATCCGTTTTCACGTTCAGTGATAAGGTCGAGAATACAGTTAGGAATTGGCTAATCGGCGGCAATAGCGGAGACACGAGGAGATAGGAGATGGATGTCGTCAATGCACGGAGGTCTGGAACATCGGCCAGATTATGACTCATTTGAAGTTGCTCTAGGGACAATGCGGCTATGCGTTTTGCTGTGCTCCTAATCTCGTGTATTGGTGTTGATTCGTTTGTAGGGGTTGTAGTTGGCGTGGATTGGAAAAGGCTGAGCATAGTATCGAGGGTCGGTACATTTGAGGCAATCAATGACCCATAAGAATAGCCACCAAGAATGAGATGAATATCTGTGTTATTTTTCACTCCGTCGATGACTTTGCGGGGCTTTGAGGAGTCTACTTCCTCCCTTGGGGTCAATGCGAGATGGAGGAAGTGCAGATATTGCAACATGAATCCGTAGAACGACACATAATCACCAAGTTCTGGTTTTGCAGTCCAGCTTGTTCGTCCCTCAGAGTCTCCAGCTCCACTACATATCATTCGTTAGCAACTTGGTCATCGCAGAGTGTTAGCAACGTATGATTATACCGAAAGTTGAAGGTCCCCACGACGCAGCCGGCTTGTAGAAGCTCACTGCCAATGAAATTGACGACTGGATCATCGTAGCATCCTCCTAGAGTTGCGTAGGGATGTGCGACAATAGCACCGCGGTTGGGCCAGGTTGTTGCTGATTCTATATTTTGGAGCGCGGACGGGAGATAAATGCGACATTCGAGTTTGGTGCCATCATAAACAGACGGGAGGAAAAAAGAGAAGCGTGCTGATGGAAGATCCATGGCCGGGTCTAATTTATTTCATATTTCTTTGTTTTGAAATGCAATGCTTACACTTCGATGTTAATAGGAAGAGGTCGAGGGTGAGGCGAGGTTTCGGTGTTCCGCCAACCCCAATAATCCGAACCAACTACCAGATACATTTTGAACATCGCCTAGAGCAAAATATGAGAAATACGGGTATATAGCGAGAAATATAGTGATCGGATTTATCAATAATTACAATAAGACAAGACTAGAAATTCATTTACATGGCCAAAAGATGAGATTACCACTCGGCGGGAAGATGCTATGTAGATCGTATAGATTTGAGTTGTTATTGATAATCATTTAAATATGTTCTAAGTGGACTGATCAGGTCAACCATGACGGATCTGGCTCATCGTCTTCATCCGACCTGGAATCCGACCTAGCATCCAAATGATGGGGATCTGCATCTTTGAGCAGATCGGCTGGAGGTTCTGGGTCGTCATTTTCCAGCTGCCCAGCGCGGGAGTCCTCATGGCTCTCCTCCAAGCTGTGCTCGATCAGGGGAGAATCTTTGGGAAAAGTAGAGTTCACGGGTGCATCCTCTTCATGAAGCGGGAGGCCGAAGGCGGGAAGAAGCAAGCTCCTTGCCTCTCGCAGGGCCTCTAGCTCGGCTGCAATGCAGCAAACTAATAGCTTCCAGTCCTTATCCTCGGCGAGCTCTAGATGTGATTCGATCCGGTGAGTGGTTCTCTCCAAGTCATCCAGAATACTCCTTACGAGTCCATCTTTGTAACCTGGCGGTGTGGATCCTCCTGACTCGGTCGTTGATGTGGTCATCTCGACATAATGTCGCATGTTGGATTGTAAGCGCTTCTCAAAACTAGTGACATCGGACACCGCTTGTTTCCATACTCCGCCTCCTTCTTCCAGTGCCAGTATTTCCGCATCCACTTTCTCTTGCCTACTGTGCAAACCGACTTGTTCGGTGTTCCAATGCTCCCGGGCCATGTCAAGTGTGCGGCGTTTAGGGTTCAAAGAGTGAAAGGTGGATTCGCCTGAGTTTTGCGATAACGGTTGGATCGGAGGGTCACGGAGGTAGTTTCGGATGTCGGAGTCGAGCAAAGACAAAGATTCGGTATAAGAAGAAAGCTTGGCATCGACCGAGTTGTTGATGTCTGAAATCTCGTTCACAAGATGTCGATGTTTAGCTTTCATCTCATACAGCCTGGTCTCCAATTCATGAATGTCAGTCTCAAGGTTCCGAGCCTCTTCTTCTAGTTGCTTTGAACGTCGGCTCTCCTCATCTCCATGTATAGTTTGAATAGCATCTTCTAAACCTGTTCTTCTCGACAGGAAGCCTTGGATATCTTGCAATGCGTTGTCCCTTTCATCGGTTTGAGATACGAGAATCTCTCGTTCTTCTTCTCGTAACTTCAGCAGATCATATATTGATTGAAATATGCCCTCTCGGGCAGCCCGAAGCCCGATCTTCTTGGGCGCGGGCTGCCTAGTGGGCACTGTGGGAGGGGATTGTGGTCGACTCGCATTAGATGACAATGTTGGAGTTAAAGTTCCGGTTGAGATATCATCTGCTTGAGGCCCAGCGAGGACAGAGAGAAGGCCTTCGCTTTGAGCATCGATCAGGACTTGGAGATTGCGTTGTATGTGTTTCGTCTGACGTTCAACGTATAAGAGAGGGTCATGGTGGTATGTAGAAGCTCCAACCGGCACAGGCGGCAGCCTCTTACCACGAAAAGATTGTTGAAGAAGCGTTGACATGACAGAGAAAGGAGGGTGGAGGGCCAAGCTTCGACCAGAGGAAGAGTTGGAGCTTTATTGTGGGAATCCTGGGTAGGAGGACTATTTAGTAGTTCCAGTCCAAGATCTGACCTATTCTTAAAACCATCACCGGATTAGAAAGAAATAATTCATTCGCCAGCTGATGAGCTGTTTACCGCGGACGGGGGCCGCTCGCAGCTGACCGAGCACCATCCACGTGATCCTTCATGTACAGTCAGCTCCGCTCAGGCGTTGACGTTGCTCTCGCGCCAGCAAAGCTTCTGACAACTGCTCCCTGCTTCCATTCGTACGTGCACTTCATCCATTTCGTTTCTTTTATTTAATCAACTTTTGTCTTTCTTGTCATATTCTCATTATTTGGGGTGACTGATTCCCCCTTGAAACCTTGTTCTGCGCTGGGGCTGATTCGCTATTTCAAGCTCTCTCCCGATTGACGTTGCTTCATCCCAACAGCAACAAAACACCTATCACTCCTCCAACTCTGTCCAACAAATCGTGACGCGAATCGTTTTTCAATAAAGATGGTCGGACTCGTATCGGCCGCCGGTTTGGTTGGCTTCCTCTCCGAGCCTGACCCAGAGCTCAAGGTCTTTGCTTTGAAGACATTAGATTCTCAGATTGATCATCTCTGGACAGAGGTTGTCAACTCTGTTCCTGAAATGTGAGTTTGTTTTGATGTGAGAATGAGCTTCATCTCGATTGTTGCGTCATCTCTCCCGAGTCCGACCGGCTACTAGGCCTTTGCTGACTATCCATCCAGTGAGGCTCTCTACGAAGATGAATCATTTCCAGAACGTGGCCTTGCAGCACTAGTCGCATCAAAGGTATATTATCATCTGCAGGAATATAATGAGAGCATGGTTCTTGCTCTAGGCGCTGGAAAGCTGTTCAAGTTGGAAAACGGCGGCGAGTATGAGGAGACCATTATCGGTATGCTGAAGAAGATCCGCGGCATTGACTATCTTTGATACTAACATGTTTCCTCCAGCAAAATGCGTTGATACCTTCGTCTCTCTGTCTGCTGCCCAACGGCCTACCGCAGGTGACCAACCAGCTAATCTGAACACTGCATTCCCTGCATCGGGCGACGGTGCCACCAGCACATCCGCCAGCCTCACTTCTCCTATCACACCTTTCTCCAAATCCGCACTGCCCTCGAAATCGTTGCTTTCTCGCGCGGAGGTTCCCGGCGTGGACGCTGCACACCCTGGTGGCGATGACACTAGCGCTCAGCACGAGGAAAACTCCCTTGTGTTGAAGCGCGGTGTCCAGAGTCAATTGAAGACCGTTATTGAGCGATTGTTTGAAGCATGCTTCCGACAAAAGCGATACCGTCAGGTCATTGGAATCGCCATCGAGGCAAAGAACCTGGATGTGCTCCGCATGGCTATCCTTCGCGCCAGCAGCGACGAGAAGCAGGAGGAGGGCGACTCCCGTGGCAGCGAGGAGCTCATGGAATATGTCCTAGACATCTGCATGGGGATTGTCCAAGAACGAGCCTTCCGCAGCGAGGTTTGTGTTCCCTAAAGATTTCTACAACATTTGCCCGGGCCGACTAACCAAGTCTTAATTTCCTAGATCCTCAAACTAATTTTGGAACTTCTTAATGAAATCCCGGCACCCGACTTCTTCTCGATCGCCAAATGCGTTGTCTACCTTAATGAACACTCGATGGCCTCCGCCATTCTCCGTCAGCTTGTTGAAAAGGGAGATGCGCGATCCCTCGCCGTTGCTTATCAAATTTCCTTCGACCTTTACGACAACAGCACCCAAGAGTTCCTTCAGAAGGTTCGACAAGAGATTGCTGAGCTTGTCCCCGAAAACGAGGCGGAGAAGGAGAACAATGAAGAGGACAACGAGCCAAGAGAGTCTGACGCATTACTCGAGGACCAGGGAAGCTCTTCCCGAACCTCGGATAAACATTCAGATCTATCAGAGGATGCGGTGACTGCATTCAAGAACATTCTCTCAATTCTCGATGGAATCAAGACCATCCAGTTGAATCTGGAGTTCTTATACAGAAACAACAAGGCTGATATCGCAATTCTGAACAAGATTCGTGACAGCCTTGAGGCTCGCAATTCTATCTTCCACACTGCTGTGACACTTTCAAATGCGTTCATGCATGCGGGAACCACCCACGATAAGTTCTTCCGCGACAACCTAGAGTGGCTCGGAAAGGCCGTCAATTGGTCCAAATTCACAGCCACTGCTGCATTGGGTTGTATCCACCGCGGCAACCTCAGCCAGGGCCAGAAGCTCCTCCAGCCTTACCTGCCCCGCGAGCACATCGCTGGAGTTGGAGGCTCAGGATCTGTCTACAGCCAAGGTGGTTCCCTCTATGCCTTCGGTCTCATCTATGCCAACCACGGTGGTATGGCAGTTGACATCATTCGCGATCACTTCAAGAAGGCTACGGAAGAGGTGGTTCAGCACGGTGGTGCTCTTGGTCTCGGTGTTGCTGGTATGGCGACAGGCGACGAGGGCATTTATGAAGACCTGCGGAGCGTTCTCTACACTGATTCCGCTCTCAATGGTGAGGCTGTCGGTCTCGCCATGGGTCTCATCATGCTTGGCACCGGTAACATGAAGGCTCTTGAGGACATGATCCAGTACGCACACGACACGCAGCACGAGAAGATCGTTCGTGGTCTGGCTATGGGTATGGCTTTGATCATGTTTGGACGCCAGGAAGCTGCCGACGAGCTCATCAATGGTCTCCTCGGTGACCCCGACCCAACTCTGCGCTACGGTGGTATCATGACCATTGCCCTGGCTTACTGTGGCACTGGCAGCAACAAGGCAGTCCGCAAGCTTCTGCACGTCGCTGTCAGTGATGTTAACGACGATGTGCGCCGAGTTGCCGTGCTCAGCTTGGGATTCATCTTGTTCCGCAAGCACCAGAGTGTTCCTCGCATGGTCGAGCTGCTTTCCGAGTCATACAACCCTCACGTCCGATACGGTGCCGCCATGGCACTCGGTATCTCCTGCGCCGGCACCGGCTTGGACGAAGCCATCGACCTCCTGGAGCCTATGCTTAAGGACTCCACCGACTTTGTCCGTCAGGGTGCTTTGATTTCCCTTGCCATGGTCCTCGTCCAGCAGAACGAAGCCATGAACCCCCGTGTTACCAGCCTCCGCAAGGCCATGATGAAGATGCTTGGTGACCGTCACGAGGATGCTATGGCTAAGTTCGGTTGTGCCATTGCCCTTGGTATCATTGATGCTGGTGGCCGAAACTGCACTATTAGCTTGCAGACGCAGACGGGTAACCTCAACATGCCCGGTATCGTTGGTGTTGCGGTCTTCGTGCAGTACTGGTACTGGTTCCCTCTCACACACTTCTTGTCGCTTAGCTTCAACCCCACATCCGTGATCGGTGTCGACCAGAAGCTCGAGGTGCCACACTTCAAGTTCCACAGCAATACCCGCCCCAGTCTCTTCGACTATCCCCCTGAGCAACAGGTGAAGACCGAGGAGGCCCCGGAGAAGGTGAAGACTGCCGTTCTTTCTACCACTGCCCAGGCCAAGCGTCGCGCGCAGCGTCGGGAGAAGCAAGCACGCCGTGAGAGCATGGACATTGACCAAGCGCCCACAACACCTAAGGCTACCGATCAGCTGGATACAATGGACACAGACGATGTTGCTAAGGAGGAGGAAGAAGCCAAGGAGACAGAGAAGGGTGTGGCCGAGGTGCAGAAGAAGAAGGCCGAGCGGGAGAAGGTTGGGTACGAGCTGGACAACCTGTCAAGGGTACTTCCAGCTCAGCTCAAGTACCTCACTTTCCCCGATCCGCGGTACGAGCCGGTCAAGAGGGTATGTTCATTCCTATTTGTCCCAATGAATCCAATGCTAACAAATTGCAGCCCACTGGCGGTGTTGTCGTTGTTCTCGACAAGCAGCCCCACGAGCCTCGCGAGGTTATTGAATTGAAGGCCAGCAAAGACGCTCGCCAAGCGCCTCCTCCGACCGAAACCCTCCAGGATCGCCTGCAGGCCGCCATCGGAACCGCTGCTCTGCAGACCCCTCAACGGGCTGATGCTCGGGCTGCTCTATCCGCTGCCACAGGTGGTGCTGCGGCTGGTGCCGGTGTTCTGACTGCGGTTGATGAGGACGAAGAAGGCGTGGAAGATGCACCCGTCCCGGATGAGTTCTCGTACGAGTCAGATGGTGAAGATCAGTAGAGGACTGATGCGGCATAGAATCTTGATGCTGGATGTATTACTAGACTAATCAGGCTGTCTACGCCGACGTGATCTATTTGGGGGCTAGTATAGCTTCCGTCACTGTGATTGATATGAAAGTTTCCTATGTTACTTTAAACTACCCTGCATTCTTTTCGTATTGTACGTACTCGTCAGGAGGCCCACTGCCGCCTCGCCTTGATTTGAACCCACCAGTTAGACTTGGACTGGCTTGATGCGCAAGGGTTTTGGATGTAGTACTTGCACATGCATGCGAGAGGTACATCACGAAACCACGAACTAGACTTTGTTGCACAAAGTAGTTATTCTCCTATATAAGAGTTACATTTTACAATTTCTATAACTGTGTCGAGATATCCTCGGAATTGTAGTCTATATGGAATATAATCCAATCGCAAACTGGCCGATACTTCACATGTTCACATGTCTCGGCCCTACCCGGAGCCGACTACTGATTCTGACTCAGCAATCCACTGACCTGCAGAAGGCTGTGATGCCTCGGCACTGTTGTAATGACGCAGCACGAGCCAATGAACTGTCTGTCAACGCCGATGACCGAGATGATCAGCAGCCAATGAAGCACCGACCGCTACAACGTATGTTTTAAGGTCCCAAGGTATACGTTGTGTGGGAGCATGTGAACTGGTACTGTAATGCTCCGAGGCCCCTTTTGGTGCATCTTCATGACCAGACTTGGAATATCACCCGAACTTAAGCGGAAATTATTTCTTGCCCCATAACTCATATATTCCCCAGCTTCCCCGGAATTGGAATTTTCTTCTCTCCTACTACTGTTCCTTGGCCATAATATAAATCTTTGTTGTGTGCATTTTGCCTTCATCCCTTTTCACCCATCGCCACCATGGCAAAGACATTCAGCAAAGAGGACGTCGCCTCGCATAGTAAGGGCGACAGTCCCTGGGTCATCATCGACGAAGACGTCTACGATGTTTCCAAGTTCCAAGACGAGCACCCTGGTGAGTGAAGTCATGTGTGCAGGTGGATGGGGATCACATGCTAACATTCCTTTTTTTTTGAACAGGTGGAAAAAAGAGTACGTTGGTCCGAGAGTATCCGCTACGCCCAATAAATCTATATTGACAGTGTATGTCTAGTTCTCCAGCGAGTTGCCGGAAAGGATGCTTCAAAACAGTTCTGGAAGTACCACAACGAAGGCGTTTTGAAGAAGTACAAAGGTCAGCTGCAGATCGGTTCGTTGGATACGAAGAAGACGGCACCGGCACCTCCAGCACCAGCGCCGGCCCCGAAGAAGGCGGCCCCCGAGCCGACGCCTACCGCCTCTTCGTCTTCCGTGACACCGCCTGCCACCGGCGAGCCCCAGGACCCTTATGGAGAGTTGATCCCTTTCGCCGATCCCTCATGGTACCAAGGTGTAAGTTTTGCGTTTACTACCTGTCACATACTTGTGAGGTTACAGTTACACAGAGGCTAATATATATGTCGCTCATAGTATGCATCCCCTTACTTTAATGAATCCCACGCCGCACTGAGAGACGAGGTCCGCCAGTGGGTCGAGTCCGAGATCGAACCAAATGTGACCGAATGGGACGAGGCCAAGGAAGTTCCTGGCCACATTTACAAGCAGATGGGTGAGCGCGGCTACCTGGCCGGACTGCTGGGTGTCCACTTCCCCGAGAAGCACACCCCGTATCGCGTGAAGTCTGTGTCACCAGATCGCTGGGACCTGTTCCACGAGATGCTGCTGACCGACGAGCTGTCGCGTGCCGGCAGCGGTGGTCTTGTGTGGAGCCTGATCGGTGGCTATGGAATTGGCTGCCCGCCTTTGGTAAAGTTCGGCAAGAAACCGCTGGTCGACCGAATCCTGCCAGGTATCTTGGCCGGCGACAAGCGCATCTGCCTCGCTATCACCGAGCCCGATGCGGGGAGTGACGTCGCAAACTTGGGTTGCGAGGCTAAGCTCACTGAGGACGGCAAGCACTATATCGTCAATGGCGAGAAGAAGTGGATCACTAACGGTATCTACTCTGATTACTTCACCACCGCCGTGCGCACCGGCAAGGACGGGATGAACGGCCTCAGCGTGCTGCTCATCGAACGCGAAGCCGGCGGTGTCAGCACCCGCCGCATGGACTGCCAGGGTGTATGGTCT
The DNA here is from genome assembly GCF_028827395.1 of Penicillium hordei. Classification (NCBI taxonomy): domain Eukaryota; kingdom Fungi; phylum Ascomycota; class Eurotiomycetes; order Eurotiales; family Aspergillaceae; genus Penicillium; species Penicillium hordei. The sequence continues at coordinate 7,648,579 of NW_026623142.1, forward strand.
AGCGGCACGACCTACGTCACCTTTGAGGACGTCAAGGTGCCCGTGGAGAACCTCATCGGCAAGGAGAACCAAGGCTTCAAGGTTATCATGACCAACTTCAACCACGAGCGCATCGGCATCGTGATTCAGTGTGTGCGCTTCTCGCGTGTCTGTTATGAGGAGTCTGTGAAATACGCACACAAGCGCAAGACGTTCGGCAAGCGTCTCATCGATCACCCTGTTATTCGTATGAAACTCGCCCATATGGCCCGCCAGATTGAGGCCACCTACAACTGGCTCGAGAACATCATCTTCCAGTGTCAGTCCATGGAGGAAACTGAGGCTATGCTTAAGCTTGGTGGTGCCATAGCCGGATTGAAGGCGCAGTCTACGCAATGCTTTGAGTTCTGCGCTCGTGAGGCTAGTCAGATCTTCGGTGGTTTGAGTTACAGCCGTGGCGGTCAGGGCGGTAAGATTGAGAGACTGTACCGTGATGTGCGTGCCTATGCTATCCCCGGCGGTAGCGAGGAGATTATGCTTGATTTGAGTATGCGCCAGAGTTTGCGTGTTCACGGCATGTTTGGCATGAAGCTATAGAGCATTTCCTGGTGTTTTTCGATTGCGGCGGTAGAGCATGCCCATTTTGATTCATTTCTTTTGCTGCTTTCGGCTAGATATCCTGTTGTCTGTGACGACATCTATTTTATATTGCTATGATCTGATCTGCCTTGTACGATAACATTACATTGGCCTTTTTTTGGTATATTTCACGATTTACGGTGTACGTCGCCGCCTTTTGAATATTCCCTGCATATAACTCATTCTCAGTCATAGCTAAACTCCTGGTATCTCCATAGTTTGCGATATTAGCCGCCCATTACGTTGGCAAGAAGAATCATGGCCATGGCTGATAACGAAAAGCATCAAAAAATCCCCCAGAGGAATGGGAAATGTTACGATCTCCATGTCCCGAAATCTCATCTTTGTTCAGACGAGTCAACTTATGCTCGAGGGTCCAAGTTTCATGTTCAGCCCGCCGAATCTCTTTCGATTTCACTCCTTTATTCTCATTTTCTTTGATGGGATTCGAGCTGTGATCAGGATAACCCTGAGAACCGTTAAAATTGTGTTCGAAGTTCTTTGATGCCAATCTATTATTAGGTAAATGTGGTGAGCTGGCTTCCTTTCGAGTCAAAAGCCGGGAATTCGATGCGGAAATATAACGTCGAGAGGTGCCCATCTGCCTATTTAGGACTCTTGAGGCAAGTTATTTGTGCCTACACCTTTCCTTGAAAATTATCTGCCAACCCTTCACGATGTCTTTACGATCGTTTGATATGAACGACAGTGCATATGATATTACAAGTGATATCGATGGAATGGTTCAAGTTGTATCTGATGAGCATTCCGCCACATCGCTCATACTTGCCAATCTGGTGGCTCGACGAATGCGCGAATTCCAAGAGAACGAAGACGACTTCACTGGCTCTGGGACTGCTCCAACTGACCTCCTGTCAAGTCTTAGCTCAAATGATACCGATGAAGTTAGCCACGAGTTCCTACGGAGCATAGCCTATTCCATGGATCTTACGACCATGCCTGAAAACCTACTGCTTCTGGTCCTCCCTATGCTGCTACATGTTGATACAAAACTTCCAACCCCCGAGGACCTTCATGCTCTGCATGAATTCGCTGAAGCATCCTCTATGCACCGAAAGCATGTGGAAACATGGTTGAGATCTGAACCAGCTCAAAGCACACTTGAACAAGTTTTCAAGCCATGGATGAACTACTACAGCTTCAAACCCGCGTACCAATGCAGAGACGAGATTGCGGGCTACAAAGCTAGCAGAGGCGGTGTTGGTTTTAACTATGCGTATGAATTTGTGAAAGAATGTCAATGTACAAGCTGTCTCTCACTTCTCGGCAATCTTGGGTTGATTGATTTCAGGAACTACGACCAAAATGGCAGGAGCTTCCTCCATGCAGCCATTGAGGGCGGAGATGCCGAAAGTGTAATGTTCATTGTCGCTATCTTGCTGAAAGGAGAACTGGATCCTCGGCACTTTCCCACGTCTATCGATGGAATGTCGATTCCCCACCACGTCGCTTTGATGCACGACAATGACGTCTTTAGAGGAGTCATCGAGTTTCTAGAAGATGCAGGCTACCCTCTGTCTGTGTGGAACGATGACGGCCTCAAGCTCGAACTGTGCAGCTTCATCACTGCCGAAATGGCCGAACGGCTCTTGTCGAAGGGGTTCAATATCACTAAGCTCCCGAGAAATACACTTCCAATGTATCTGCCCGACGAGGATAACCCTGAGTACGACTCCGGCGAGGAGTGGAACCGCGATGCAGAATACGGTGATCCTATCACCCGGGGCGAAGACTTCGACCCCGACAATGACAAGCTCGACCCAAACTCGATTCCATATGATGCTATTGGAGTCAATCCAATCGAACTCCATGCCACCTCTCGAACCATCTGGCACCGAGCAATCGAGAACCCCCAAGGCCCACGAATCCTTGACTGGCTATTGGATCACTCGTATACCCAGCCAGGGTGTCGGACGGACTTCGACCGCGACACCGGTGAGACTGCTCTAGTAGTAGGTGCAAGAGGAGGCGAGCCAGCAGGCATTGATTGGTTCTGTCAACACTGTGACCCCATGGCGGGACGGGTCCGAAGTTCCCAGGATACCGAGGGCGATGAGACCGCAGGTGCTTATGCGTTACAAGTAGCAGCCCATAACCTGCGGCCACATTGCGATGCCATTTTCAAAAGGCTTTTGCGTCATGTCGACCAGAAATTTTACTGGGATATTTCTATGATCAAGGGTTTGTATTGGTTGATTATCAAGAATTATCGAGATATGTACCGAAGGTTAGAAGATCATAAGGAGCCAGGCCGTGAGAGAGCTCAACAGATGGCCCTCCTGCGCTCCCTCACTTCGGCTAAAACCAGAGCGCTGAATAACAGACTCGAGCCATTCTGGGATACATGGGGGCTGTCTGAACAGCGGAATTGGCTCATTCAGTATTGTACGATTCTTAGGTTGAATTTTCTGGTGAAAGATTTAAGTTCGGATGTTTGGGATGATTCTGATTAGGAGCTTCAAGCGTCCTCGAGGGAGTATACTCGAAGTCAAACAATACAAGGCTAATTTGGTCACTGACCTACTTGGATGTATGTACGATCCTTTCCCCTGCTCCTTATGGGGTTCATTCTTTCCGAGGTTGTTGTTTGCAAGCATCACTCGATTTTTCTTTTGTCTCCTTGGTCGATGAGTCCTCATACCGTGTGTTAGCTCAAGGTAAGAAAATAGATTGATCGGGACATTCACTCGCAGCAGTGTACTTGCGAGGACATTGTAGTTTGTCCTGGTTCTCTAATCAATCCTACTTGATCTTGTACATCTGGCAGGGTTTGCATTTCAATTCGTAAACTGTTGGAAATAATATATATATGGGTGTATCCAAATGGAAACAGAATAATCATAGCTTCTTCATTAACTTAGTGATATGATGTATGCTCTTCAAGCTTTCGAGGTCTTCGCGAAGGATGGAAGTTGAGAAACGCCAGGCTCCAAGGCGGCCAAATACGGCGCGCCACAGCGACCGGTTACGCAAGGATTATGCCTCTGAGCAACACGACCTCCACGCTTCGTCACTTCAATTCCTCATTTGCCCTTTCTCAAACTACCCCTTACAAGCAGTGCTATAAATTGCGCCTGCATTGTGGTGTGGTTGTCTCTTCTTCCTAACCCCGAGATCCCCATTCCGATCCGTGTTCTTTGTAGGCGGTCGCGGAACTCGGTGATTGCCCGCAGAGCTCGACTGTCTGCTGTGCTCCCTCTTATCTTTCCAGTCGCTTTTCTCTCGTCTGAATCAGCCTCATTTCACTCAATCCTACTCGGAATTGGCTGTCATTCGGAAAATATCGGGCTGTTCGCATCCTGTTCGTCTACGTTTTGTCTCCCAACCCGCAAGTTGTAGCGCGGTTTCCTTAGATACGGTATGTCTTGCTTCTCCCATGTTCTCTTTGTCATTTCAGTTGCTGATTCTCCTGATGATCAATAGGAATCTCACTGTGTCTCAACTTCAAATTACGACTTGCCAAAAGTGGCGACTGGATCATCTACAATAGCGCGTTAGACACTATCTACCACAATGTCAAACTTTCTCAACCACGACTTCGGGTCCGAGGACGAGGAGGATGATTTCAACCCTGCTCCCCAAGAAGAGTCTGATGTAGAGGAGCCCAGAGCCAAGGTCCGTCTACAGATTCGTCCCAAGCCTCAATGGATAAAGCGCTAACAAATGGGCGCGAAACAGCCAGCCAAGAATGAACACGACGGTGGCGATGGTGCCGATGAGGAGGAGGAGGATGATGTGAAGTACCCTCGCGACGCACATGCACATGAGGAAGATGCCAAGGATGTCGAGGATGACGACGAGGAGAATGAGTTGGACGATGAAGACGAGGAGGAGGAGGATGATGAGGAAGAGGATGTGGTATGTTCTCCATGGAGACCTGGTAGTTCACGAGCACTTAATTAACCCATAGTCTCTATTTTAGGCACGTCCACAAAAGCGAATGAAGCGCGCTGCCAATCCTTTCATCGAAGACGAGGCCGGCGTCGATGATGAGGAGGACGAGGCCGATGATGAGGAAGATGAACTCGCCGAATATGGCATGGAAACACATCCGGATGATCTTGATGCGCTGCCCCAAGGCACCGAGACGGACGACCGCCGCCATCGACAGTTGGATCGCCAGCGCGAGATTGACGCCAGTATGGACGCAGAGAAGCAGGCCCAGATGCTCAAGGAGCGATATGGACGCAACCGTGCTGCCGCAACAGATTCCCTTGTGATCCCAAAACGACTGCTGCTTCCCAGTGTGGAAGATCCCAGCATTTGGGGTGGCCGCTGCAAGCCTGGCAAGGAGAAAGAGGTCGTATATTCAATCCAAAAACGAATTGAAGAGCGCCCAGCAGGCTCCCGCAACCCCATTCGAATTATCTCGGCTTTCGAGCGCGGAAACATTATGCAGGGCTGGTTCTACTGTGAAGCGCGCAGGCAGGCCGATGTTATCGAAGGCCTCGAGGCCATCAACTTCTACTACCCATCCCAGAAACTGACTCTGGTTCCAGTGAAGGAGATGCCAGATCTTCTTCGTGTCCAGAAATCGGAAGAACTTTTGCCTGGTGGCTGGATTCGCATCAAGCGTGGCAAATACCTCGGCGATTTGGCCCAGATTGAGGAGGTCGAAACCAATGGATTGAATGTCACCGTGAGACTTGTTCCCCGACTGGACTATGGCATGAATGACGATGCTTTCGGTGCCCCTTCTGCGGATGCTAAGCGCAAACGCGGTGCTGTGAACACCGTCCGCCCTCCCCAGCGCCTGTTCAGTGAGACAGAGGCGAAAAAGAAGCACGCAAAGTATCTCTCGTCTACTTCTGGTCTAGGCGGAAAATCATGGAACTACTTGAATGACAACTATGTGGATGGGTTCCTCATCAAGGATATGCGTGTCCAGCACTTGAATGCCAAGAATGTCAACCCACGACTAGAGGAGGTTACAATGTTCGCGCGTGGAGGAGAAGACGGAACTGCCAATCTGGATCTGGCGTCGCTGGCCGAGACTCTGAAGAACTCTACCGCTGAGGATTCATACCAACCGGGTGATCCAGTGGAGGTTTACCGGGGTGAACAGCAGGGTCTTATTGGTCGCACAGTGTCAACTCGAGGTGACATTATTTCATTGCAAGTTACCGAGGGCGAGCTGGCCGGTCAGACAATTGATGCGCCGGTTCGAACTCTCCGTAAACGATTCAGGGAAGGTGATCACGTCAAGGTTATCGGCGGCAGTCGATACCAGAACGAACTGGGCATGGTCGTGCAGGTCAAGGACGACACTGTCACTCTGCTCAGCGATATGAGCATGCAGGAGATCACAATTTTCAGCAAGGATCTTCGACTTTCTGCTGAGATGGCTGCCGATGGACAACTCGGTATCTACGATGTTCATGATCTCGTCCAGCTTGATGCCGCCACTGTCGCTTGTGTTATCAAAGTAGACCGAGAGTCTCTCCGTGTGGTGGACCAGAATGGTTCTATCCGCAATATTCTTCCTACGCAAATCGCAAACAAGATTACTCCCCGCCGCGATGCTGTGGCTACTGATCGCAATGGCGCAGAGATTCGAAGTGGTGATACCGTTCGCGAGGTTTACGGAGAGCAGCGCAGTGGAGTAATCCGCCATATCCACCGTTCGTTCCTTTTCTTGCATAATAAGGCCCAAGCTGAGAACGCCGGTATCGCTGTGGTGCGAACAACGAATGTTGTTACCGTGTCAGCCAGAGGCGGTCGGCCCACTGGACCGGATCTCACTAAGATGAACCCTGCCCTGGCGATGCAGACTCCTGGAGGCGGCGCTGCAATGCCACCACCTCGTCGCGGCCGCGACCAGCTGATCGGAAAGACTGTGACTATCCGCAAGGGTCGTTATAAGGGTCTTGTCGGTATTGTCCGCGACGCAGACGACAGCTCCGCTCAAGTTGAACTTTACACATCTAACAAGCCCGTACATATCCCTCGCGACATCCTGACACCTAAAGAGTATGTTCTCCCTCTCTTATGTTTGATCCACAGTCTTCCTAACCTTTTACAGTCCTGTTTCCAAACAGCCCCTCTCCATGGGCCGTGGAAGAGGAGGAGGTGGCCCCGGAGGGCGAACTCCATACACTTCTTCAAGCGGTCCTGGAAGAGATAGTTGGGCCGGTGGTCGAACACCGATTGCGGCCGCTGATTCGTCTAGAACACCCGCTTGGAATGGCGCTTCTGCCAGAAGTAAGTACACCCATATTGGAAAAGTTGACGAAGATACTAATCATCATATAGCTCCCGCTTGGGGTGGCGTGAGTGGCGGCCGTACCCCGGCCTGGAGGAACGACGGCTCTCGTACCGCGAACCCTTACGAAGGAAACCGCACCGCATATGGAGGAGTTGGCAGCCGAACCCCGTCCTGGACCTCGGGATCTAAGACACCATACGACTCCAGCTCCGGCTTCGACGCTTTTGCCTCTGGATCCCGCACTCCTGGCTGGAACGCCAGTGGGGCCAACGCAGGAGGCCGTACTCCTGGCTGGAACAGCATGTCCGCCGGCAGAGACCAGCGTGATTTCGACGATGCCCCAACTCCTGGTGGAAACTACTCCGCCCCTACCCCCGGCGTATACGCTGCTCCGACCCCTGGTGCACCAACTCCTGGCGGATGGCCCGAAAGTGCCCCCACCCCCGGTGGGGCTTTCAGCGCGCCCACACCCGGTGGCCCCTCGAAGCGAGACTATGACGCTCCAACCCCTGCGGCGTTCGATGCGCCAACTCCGGCAATGGGTGGAATGGCTGCTACGCCTGGTGCTGGGTATGGTGGCAATGATGGAGGACCACGGTACGACGACAGCCCGAGTCCGTAGTTCTTGTTCTCTTTCTCTTTCAAGTACCAAAAGCTTGTCCTTTCCACACACCTTAAGATATCAAACGGGATAGGACCGGTTCACATATGTATTCTACCTTTTGAATTTATTTTCTTGCAGAGCAGCAGCCGGGGCCAAATGATATTTCTTTGTCGCTGAACTCGTATGATCTTGAATGGCTCATTGGTGGAACTTAATATCTCTAAGAAGCAAAAGAAAAGAAAAGAAAAGAAAAGAAAAAAAGAAAGAAAAAAAAAAAGAAAAAAAAAACTTCCATGACTTCAAGCGCGAGGGAGCTGGTACCCCTGCATATCCCAAGTGCAGCCAACCGGCCAAACTTCCATTTTGGGGGACTTACGGGGATAGACACATTGCCATCAACCATGTAACATGCCATCAACAGCCAGAGCCCGGTCAATAATATCCGCTGCCCACAGACACTTCTCATCCTGGAAGCGCGGCGTGATGACTTGGATTGCGCATGGAGCGCCATCTACCTCATCGGGGAGATCTGGCATCTGTCAGCAATCTATTCGATAACAAGGGACAAGTTCACTGACAGTCCGGCTGCGCATCATCGCTTGTTGTCATAGGCCCGGGATCAAGCTCTTTGGACGCATTTCCAAATGGAATAATGCATGCCGGATACTAGATTGATAGAAGTTAGCACACCCTGGATAGTCAAGGCGACAACAGTAGAGACAAAAAGAAAGACTTACATCCAAGACATTCCACATGACCGTATAAGGCGGCCATCCATAAGTATCATGGCCCACAGCTGTGCTCTGAGCTCCAGGAGCCAGAATCACATCAAGCTTCCGATCCACCCATGTCTGCCTCCAGGCCTCATGAACCCGCTTGCGAGCGGCATGCAACGCCAAGATAGTCTCAAATGGCCCTAGATTTTTCTGAGCAGGGAACGGACCAGATGACATCGGGCTCGCAGCCTTAGCAACCGAAGTTACAAGGGGCTCGCCACTGGCCGCGATGATATCCTTGTGTGGGCCATAGGTAAAATACTGAAACGCAATGCGCGACGCATATGCCAAACTATGTGCTTCATCATCACCCCGAAGTCGGATTATACGATGTCCTGCACGCGTCAAGGCCTCAACAGCCCGATCTAGAGCCCTCTTTACAGGCGGGTGGAGCGGGAAATGGTCATCCTCAGCAAGCACACCGATGGTCAAGCTTTCGCTATCGTTGATACTAGACGGGATGGTTTGCCAGGGAACCCCGACGGCAGCAGAGTCATACTTCCACGCCTGGCCGTTTGCGACAACGGAACTCATCAGCAGTTTGAGATCGGCGATGCTATGTGCCAGTGGACCTGCAACTGGAACAAGTCCCGGGATCCCCTGCACGGCGCCGGAGACCTGTCCACCGAAGGGAATACGGTCGGCTGTGGGCTTGAAGCCGTACACGCCACAGCATAGCGCGGGGATGCGAATCGAGCCGGCGATGTCGGTTCCCACGCCCAGAATCGATCCCCGGAAGGCTACTAGTGCACCCTCGCCGCCGCTGGATCCGCCCGCTGTTAGGGTTGTTTTGTGTGGATTCAGGGTGCGGCCGAAGACGTTGTTCTCCGAGTCTGCTGTCTAGGTGATTGTTAGCTTTATGCTCTGAGCACAGCCTGAGCCATTTGGTGCTTTTACCATCATAGTTTGTGGAATGTTGGTCTTCACATATAGCACCGCGCCAAGCTCCAGAAGCATCTTCACTAGCGCTGAGTTCGTCTTCGCGGGTTCGTTCTCGAGAAATGCTACATATCCTATTGTTGACTGCACGCCCTCGACGCAGAAACTATCTTTTATGCTGATCGGTAGACCATGTAAGGGACCAACGGGCTTTCCCTCCCGCTGGAGGTACTCATCTAGGTACTTAGCACGCTCCAGCGCCTGGGGGAAGAAGGTCTCTGTGAGACACGAGATCTACACAAATATATGTTAAGATCATTCCTTTTTTTTTTAATTCTCTCCTGAATAAAGTGTACTCACAACCTGCTGCGCAATAGCAGCCCTCTTACAAAACGCCGTTGTAACAACCGCCGAACTGACCTGCCCCGAGGCTAACTTGACCAACAGCTGGCTTGCGGTATAATTCTCGGTCAGGTCCAATTCAACTTCGGAGAGCAGACCACTACGACGAGGAAGATCAATATCCAGTATACGCGGGGTTTCTTGTGCGAGCGCAAGCTGGTCAACGCCTAGAAGCCAGTCGCGAGGAATCTTCTGCTCGCATTCATGACGCTTGGTGGCAACAAGGTCTTGCCAGTTGCTGAGGGATGCTTCGGATGCCATTTTGGAGATGGGATACATGTGATTTCACGTTTGTGACCATCTCCCTTTTTATATGATTTTTTATATACTTTTCATGCTCGCCATCGTGGAATTCACCCGCTAGAAGATGTTCCCACCTCCGCTTTTTCCGCTCGTCTTGACTCCCCACTTGGTGTGGTCAGGTTAAAGTGTGTGTCGACCTGCCGCTTTGGGATAGCTTGGAACCGGGAGGAGTCCGCGATAGCGTTTGATCGTTTCAGTTGCATTACTGTTGTTTTTGCGGGGTTCTCCTATCAGATATTAGGAAGGTAACGTCGTAGTGTGAACATTGGCTATAGTAGACTCTAAATCTCCTACTCTCGAATCGGCAATGTAACCCCCTCTATCTGCCGTCGGTTATCCAACCCCCTCCAATATCAAATCGGATATTGATTTTATTTACTTGGATAGAATATCTTTTGACTTGATATCGGGAGCAAATTGCCCAGATAATACCCCATCGATCCAGATTTCCCCCTCACGGCACATAATACCGAGACACACCAACCTATTCCGCCAACCGTGCAGACCAGGTCTAACCTCAAGGCGAAATGTAGGAATAACTATAATTCCTCTCTAGAATATTATCGTAGGCGGAATAGCGTTAGGATAATCATCGATAGACTTGGTGTCCCTTGTTCCTGGACCGGGGACAGACTGTGCGGCGGATAGCGAGGTGGTAGCTGTTGGATGTACGGACGGTGCAGTGGAAATCTATAGTGGTGGAGGGTGAAACAGTGGTATGATAAGCTGCTTGGAGTCGAGGACATCAAGAAAAAGATCTAGGATCTCCTAGGTGTGTTCTCTTCTCTACTATTGCCGGCCCTCCAGATGTGTTCTAAAACGCCCCGCAATCTCCAAATCTCAAACGAGTAAGCTGACCCACCGGCGCATTATCTAACTCTATCAGATGGCCCCGGGCGCAGGTGCCCCGGGGTCTCCACGGAAATGAAAAACTGGGAGACCGGCCCACGCCCGAGGCGGTCTACACAGCGGTGACCATCTCCTATTCTTCCGGCAAATCCTGTTGTGACTTTCGTCGAAAACCTTGGACATACGTAGTACATAGATTAGCTCATTATCTGAATGCATTAGTGAATTAGTGTTTTTAGTATTTTATAGTCAACCCTGGGAAGTGTCTTAGGTACCGAGGTAGGCAGGTCCAGCAGGTCACTTCTTATTTGCGATCTGATATTGGCCGGACTACTTCAGCCTCGTGTTTTTATTTGATTTTTATTTGATTTCCATTTTGTCTCATACGTATCTTCTGAATATCGCGTAAGACCCGTGTTTTGTCATCTAGTGCTCTTGCCATTTGCTACTTATTCTCACCACACACTATTCTTCCTTGACTTCCTTTCACTCAACACAGATTTCTACCCTGTACCGTGGCTCTGACATCTCAGCAACCATGCCTTTCGCTACAGAAATCCTGACTGACCCTTCGATCTCAGCCTCTGCTAGACAGCAAGCTCTCAACCGCATCTACTCTGACCCAGGCCTCCCCCAGAGTTTGACAACTTCGTCGTTCTGGACCCGGGGACCCCACAGCTTCAGCCAAGGAGCAGCAAAGCCTCTTCCCAATGAAGCTGATATTGTTATCATCGGATCTGGCATTACTGGAGCATCTATTGCGCGGACTTTGCTTCAGAACCGTGCGGCAAATACCTCTTCTACCTCTCATCCATCTGTTGTCATGCTCGAAGCCCGCACAGTCTGCAGCGGCGCAACCGGCCGCAATGGCGGTCACATCCTAGAGTCAGCCGATGAGTACAGCGAGTTTGCCGATGCCTTTGGCGTGGACGCCGCACGCAAGCTTATCCGCTTCCGATTGGCCCATCTGCAGGAGATGCTTGCTGTCGCAGAAGAGCTTGGCATCACTACTGAGACACAAGCACGGAAGGTTCAGTTCCTGAGCGTTTACTTCGGTGATGAGGATTGGAAGGCAGCGTTGGAGCGTATGAACCGTTTCAAGGAGGGGATGCCGGAAGAATCTGCTGAATGGACATCTTATGAGGGAGACGCTATCCCGAGGGTACGTTGATATTTTATATCGGACACCTAAAATTCCTACGCTAATGTTCTTTTTTAGGAGTTATGTTTGACTCGTGCCCGAGGCGTCATTTCCGGCCCTGCAGGCGCCCTCTGGCCCTACAAATTCATCGTTGGCATCCTTACTCGTCTCCTTGCCGACTTCCCGGATGACTTCCGCGTGGAAGAAAATACCCCCGTGACCGCTATCCATGACTATACTGCCACCAACGGCCCGAAATACAAGGTGCAGACAAGCAGAGGCACCATCACCGCCCGACACGTTATCCACTGCACCAACGCCCACGTCAGCCACCTGGTCCCCGGCCTCCGGGGCCGAATCTTCCCCGTGCGCGGACAGATGTCCGCTCAAACCCCTGGTGACAACTTCCCGAACCAAGCAGCGAATCATTCCTGGCTCTTCAACTACGACCGCGGATTCGACTACATGACCCAGCTGCCGGAGGGGCAAGTGATGCTCGGCGGAGGCTTTGCGCAGGCCGAGGCCGGTGGTCTAGCGGATCTGGGAATCTCAACTGACTCCGATCTTAGTCTTTACATTGATATCCACTTGTCTGGGGCCCTGCGTGCCATCTTCGGAGCTAAAGACTGGGGCTGCGTGCAAGGCGAGCCCGTGCAGGCAATGTGGACCGGTAGCATGGCGTTCAGCTCTGACGGGCTCCCGTGGGTAGGACAGTTGCCTGGGGCTGTGACAGGTCGGTCTGAGCATGGGTCTGAGGGGGCCGAGTGGGTTTGTGCTGCGTTTGGTGGGGAGGGAATGGTTCAGGCTTGGCTCGGTGGCAAGGCGGTGGCGACCATGTTGCTTGCACGAGATGCTTCGCTGAGTGAGACGATCAGTGCGGATCTTTCGTGGTTCCCTGAGCAGCTGCTTGTTTCCGAGGAGAGATTTGCTGAGGCGGCCTTGCCGAAGGAGGTTGAGGATGACCTGCACAAGGCGAATCTTTAGATTGCCTCTTGGGATTTTATACATTAGATTTTCAAGTGCTTTGATTTTTCCGCTTATCTGACTACGCGGTATTCTTTTTTTTCCCCTTTAGCCTATCATCTTTGATGGTTGAATAAAAGAAAACATTTGTTTTTATGCAGTCTTACAATCATATTCTTAGTCCTGTGGTCGTGTATATGGTAGGGTTAGGGCTTTCTCATATGGCGGCAATCTCTTTCAGATCAGGCTTCAATTTTATCTCGAGGCTAAACGAGGGATGTGAAACCTATTAATAGTGGCAATTGGTGAAAAGGACGTGTCCTGTACCCCATATCATGCACCATATCAAGGCACCCCCAAAGCTACCGTATCATCTCGTACAACCTAGGTCATCTCTTAGGAAAGGCATCCAATGCCGCAACGTCATGGCCATAATGTCAATAAATACAGGTTATCATTTCGAGTATGCAATGAAAGCTATAATCATCAATATACTTGATTCAAATGACATCCCGGGGGACATAGGTCAATATCACCCGACTCCCAAATGGCCCGCCACAACAACTCAAGTATCTCAACCCAGGCAGCCAGAATCCGCCAACCTCCAGTGGGAAATCCCCACCGCGAGAAGAGAAACACGCAATATCCAGGCATGACGTAGCCAGGTAACACAGCAAGCTGTCAAACAGTATGGCAATCCTCTACGATATCAAGATACCGGTTTGTCAATGAGCGCCGGGCAGACTTTCCCCAAATAACCATTGGGATAATTATACCATTAGTAGCTAGACCCATCATCCCTCATGATATGGACATATTCTGTATATCATTGCGCTGGATCCATGGGGTGGTCGCGAATGGAATTGCGATACTAATTGCGTTGCGCATGAACGCCACAACAGTGAAAACGTCACCGCTCCGGTGACCTAGAAACAAATTTTAATACAAACGGCTCACTTGAAACAAAAGATGTATCATATAGGGCGTATCATGTATCTCGAAACGAGATAGCTTTGAAAGCAGCCAAATCATGCCTCTCTGTAACTGTCCATGACTAACGCCAATGCAGTAACTAATTAACTAGTTATCACTAATACTGCCGAGGCCAAACCCGAAGAAGACACCTGCAACGTAGGGTCAGATCCAGTGTATTCCATATAATCCAGAAATAAGAATGTTAGCACTCATTCATCAATAGAGCCTCAGCCCGAATGAAAACTTTGATTGTGAATGTTGTTACCTTACCCTAGAGATCGTTGCACCGAACATAGTAATGCCACCTGCCATGAAAACGGCCGGAAGATGTAAGATGTACAACCCCATCTCAGGCTCGTAATAGCCCTGGTTCTGTTTTGCGTAGTACAAACTTGGCCGATCATCGAGGAACCCGCTGTACAGTACACCGAGGATGTTCCCAACCAGGGGACTAACGTTGGTGTATCCCATTTGTGCAGATGAGAAGAGGTATGATGACTCTGGGAATGCGCGTGACAAGATGCAGGAGATCGCTGTCAGCCAGCCTACTCCAGCTGCGTACTGAAACGCGCCAAATGCCATGGCCGGAAAGACGAGAACGCAGAAGGGGCGGTGGAAATGCGGCCAGATTGGTTCTGATGTTGGTGTTACAGGGCAATTCGCTTGCGCCATGAGTTCTGCGGTACGGTAATGTCCAGCACATGGTGGGAACGAGCCTGATCAATGATAGAGAGGCCTTTGGCTGCAGGTACCGAGTCAAATTTGACCAGGCCATCTTCTTTTATTTCAATTTCTGGGTCGTCTTCAATGATAGGACCGGCTTGCGCAATAAACGCAGGGACATGTTTCGTTTTCTCATACATGAGGAAGAGAACTAAAAGGACGGCATTGAAGATCCCCATGGTCTGATGGGGCGAACGCTAGCGGTGCTGTGTGGCTTGTTCTTCTGTAGCCATGAGAGTCAAGAAGCTCTCTAAATTGATAAACATCCCGCAGCTCGTTCTGAATGTCTTCTAGTGGCTACACATGATAGACTTTGATCTCTTCACTCCCAGTGCAAGCGATGCCACGGATATAGGAATCCAGGCAGAGAGATAAGCCACGTGTTCTGTGACCCGGATAACATCCAGGACTCGCACATCCATCACAGATGCGGAGAGAAAGACCCCTGAGATAGAATGAATTCTGATTGTCAAAGGGCTGATGGAGGTCAGCTTATCTTCTGATGTTTCTTTCCGCCCAGATTATCCGTTGCGTCAGTCTTGCTGATTGGGAATAGTGTGCGTTCATACTTGGCCCTGGGGATATAAAAAGGACAACTTCTTGCATGTAACTGCTAGGTGTTGAATACTCTTTATCGTTTGGTAATAAAATAACGTGCTAGAAGGTAGAGAGTCCAAAAAAAGGCTTTCTCAAAACAAGAGCAAAAGGAGAAAATTGGGGACATGAACAGCCAGAGCTATAGCCAGTTACACGGCAGTTAGAGAGAAAAATGGCATCTCAAAAAATGAACCCTCACAATTTAGGGCTAGAAAGCTGCGATAACAGTGGTGCATGTATCGGGTTGCAGGGGTTGCAGCGCCGGCTCAAGCCGACTAGACCTAGACTGTATACGGTAGGTGGACGTCTGGTATTTTCGACATGACTCCGCTAGTACTTTCCAACTTGGGAATAATTTTATATCACTAATAACCATGTATATTTTTGTTCTTTATGTTCTTGTCAATAGCCACTCTCAAAGTCCCTGGGAAATGTCTGCCAAACCGCTGGTCAAGGTTGACCTCTTTCGTGTTCACAAAGGTACGGCTTTTATATCTTCCTCTCTCTTAATTAAGTATAGACCATGCTTATGGAAGTGGCGATCAGCGAAACTGATAAAAGACAAATGGTGTAGAGTATCTTATTCCCGCCATCGCGCAAACGGTTCATCTCGCTTTCTCTTCTGATCCTTTGATCCACTGGCTAAGGCCAAATGCTGCACCGTGGGCTGAACAGGATACGGGCAGATGGAGCTGGCAGTATCGTCGCATCCAGCGCATAATGCTCAAGGGGGAGGTATTCAATTCTGCCAACGTTAAACAAATGACAGAAGATTATCCGGGGAATGGCAGAAACAAATTATCGACAGACACTCCCATCTCTGCTGTTGCCACATTGCCTGGAAAACAGCCCGGAACATCTTCGCACAAAGACGACAACGCTGGTGCTGTGGTGTTTCTGCACCCACCACCGGGACGAAAACCCTGGTCCCTATCGCGAATATGGCTTGCGTGCAAGTTGTGGTTATTAGATCGTCTTGTACCAGTACATGATAGCGGAGCGAGAGATAAGGTAAGCAAAGCGCTACCTATGGTCCTGGTTCTTTGTTGACTCGACTCTCTTAGCGCGTTGAAATGCTCCTCGACAGACATGAAACCTGTTCGAAGTTATTGGAAGCGAGGTACTCTCGACAAAAGCTATGGTACCTTGAGGTTGTTGCTGTGCATCCTTCACTGCAATCACGCGGGCTGGGTGGGGGCGTGATGAGATGGATTTTGGAACACGTTCACGGCGACCACATATATCTTGAATGTACCCGGAAGGAGAACGTGGCGTTCTACGAGAGCTTTGGGTTTCGAGTTGCCGAAGAAGTTGAGCTGGTGGATGATGCGAGTCAAACTGGAGAGCATGTGTTTAAGCACTGGGTCATGGTGCATCCGGGAAAGTTAATGCTGTAGAGCTCCAATATCATAGGATGGAGGTGGGTTCAGTCTTCGCTCCTTTTTGTCCACTCTTAAAGCGCCTATACGGATGATCTAATTTTAACAAATAGCTTGGATATCCCATAGTCAGATTAACATACAGTCGTGGCATATTTACAATTGTATCCATCTATAAATCATATCAATCCCATCTCCAGGCCTTTTTGTTGAGCCAACTCATGCACACTCAGATTTGGATCTTCCTTCTGCCATAGCTCTTCCAACAGACTAAGAAGGGTTTCACACTGATGAGATCCTAACAGAGCCTTCCTAATGGTTTGTTGCCATTCTGGCTTGTGACACATGATACTGACTTCCAATCCAGCGACAAACATAGGAAACACGATTGCATTTATGGTATGAGCATCTTCGGTTGGACGCTCAATCGACGCGAGACGGAGAGCATCAAGGCTGGCCAGAATCCGCGTAACAAGAACGGATGTATCTGCTGGACACTTTTCAGGCTGCCGCCATGCCGAAAGATTGTCGAGAATAGGAGTAGAAGACGAGTTAGCTTGTTTTCTGACGGTCAGGATACCGGCCAGTCGATGCGCCTCCCACAGGTAACACTGTAAAAAGCTCCCTGACTCGCCAGGCCAGTCCCAAAGAGTTTGTTCCGTGGTCTCCGCGCCTATCCCGGCAAGGATATCAAGTAGTGTACGAGGAAGACCGCTGACAGGCTCAATGCCATACCTGGGTGCCGCGGGCTGGCAATATCGGCGCCAGATGCCAATCTCTGGACCCCGGCGACCGATAGAAAAGCAGGCCATATCCAATACCCCCATCACCTCGAGGAGGTGGATACGAAATTTTGTTTGGGTAGAATGGTGGTGCATATCATCGAGGCCATGGCTCTGCAAGATTTTGTGCATACCTTCCAAATGCATAGTCCAGGGCAGGCCGTGGATCAGCTGAGATCAAATCAGTGTTAGAACCTTAAGCCAGAGGATAAGCGAAAAAAAGTTGAGGTTACACACGCCAATGCTACACAGCAGCAACCCCGAAGTCAACGTTCCATCGGATAGGGTTGTGCTGCACGCCAGTTCTGATCGAAAGGTCCTTAATGCGGTGTCGAAGTACTCGCAGAACTGAGAGGTGCTTGTGCTGGATAGTGCGAGTTGGAATGCAATGCAGATAGAATACAAGGCGCTGGATTCTTGACAAAGCTGTGGGAGACGCGGATGAAGCATGCTATCTCTTGCTTTTGTTGAGTGAAGCACGTTAAAGCCATTATTCATGACTACTCGATATCAGTGTCAGTGTTGCAACCCGCCGTACTCGAATGTTTTCATGCTACAAACTCACATTCGTTAAAAAGAGCCTCATCCTCAACTGCCCTTTGCGAAACCGCTGGTTCCACCTCCGGACTCGCTTCTGCTACAGACCAATCAATATTAAATGATCTTACCGGTTCACAAACCACACTAACCGGAATCCCCCTCCAGTTCCACCCGCCCTTTTCTCTCCTTGATGAGATCCCTTTGTCTTCCCTTCTGTCTAGATGGCACAGAAGTCTTGACCGGTTTATCAGCACCAGTAAAATGACCGCGCGATGCAATCCCCGTACCCCATCTTAGCCGAACCTCATAGCCCTCGCACACAACCCCACGCTCGGCACAATTTTGACAAGAAGGGCGCGCATTATCACAGCGACGCCGCCGTCGTTTACACGTCCAGCAGCCTTGGTGTGAGCGGGTCGACATGCCTGGATTTGGGGTGTTGTACTTGAAAGCGTTGGGCGGAAATGTGATCCCGCCATTTAATGTAAAGCGGGGCGTAGATAATGTGGGTTCCGCGATAGCGCGTCCGACTGCCTATTTGGGATTGGTAGTTTATGAAAGCAAGAAACGTTCTAAATGATCTTTATTATTATTATTGTTATTATTATTATCATAAGTCAAATGGCTGGTTTGAGTTATCAAGACTTATGACAGAAATATCTCGTGCAACATCGAAGTGTCGTATTAATTGGCCAAGAAACCGATGATATTTACTTCGGCATGGACTTTCATATTGGGGCTAGTGTATCTCGGACATTCGGCATATCGTTTTCGACTTTGTCCGAGTCTCCTTCGCTTTTTGGTATTTTTGGAGCACATCCACTGTCGATCAACCGGCACCTCAAATAAACATGCTTCTTTAGCAGTGCCGCGTGGCGCATGCCGCGGCCTAATAGACAGCCATTGGTCTCCTCTTACATTTAGGGGCAGCTCCATCTTTAGGAACTCGTCGTCCAGCATGAGCTCCACGAGGGCTTCGTCTATAGCCCACGTAATTATTGATTTTCCATGGAACGATTTTGAGTTCTAGGGCTGATCCTAGAGCTGGATTGATATTCATGGATTATATAGAGTCCTGCGAATCGCCTCTTGATTAATTGTAGCCTACAGAACAGTCAATCGAGAATATCTTCAAAGGTCCGATGTTAAACCTCCTTCAAATTCTCCTTGCCACCCCGGCACTCGCCGCAGCTGCCAGTTTCCCCGTCATCCAAAGTAACCATGGGCCTGTCAAGGGTGCATCATCGCCTTTCCGAGACGGCGTAACTGTCTACAAGGGCATTCCTTATGCTGCACCTCCCACAGGCTCGAAGCGTTGGACTCCTCCCACCAAGCCCGACTCATGGACTGAGACGCTCCACGCAACTGAGTTCGGTCCCCAGTGTGCCCAGCCATACTCTGACGCCGGTATCTTCTCTTCTGGGAAGAACTCAACCAGCGAAGACTGTTTGACCCTGAACATCTGGACCCCTACATACGACACCACCTCGGCTACCGAGATTAAGAATAAAAACCTCCCCGTCTACGTTTGGATCTTCGGCGGCCGTTTCGAAGGAGGCTCCGGAGATGTCATCACCTATGATGGAACCGGTCTTGCTTCTAAAGATATCATTGTTGTTACTATGAACTACCGTCTCGGTGCTTTTGGCTTCCTTGCTCACCCCGACTTGTCCACCGAGTCTGGACACAATAGCTCTGGAAATTACGGTATCTTGGACCAGCAGTTTGCTCTCCGCTGGGTTCGAGACAACATTGCCCACTTTGGTGGAAATGCCAGCCAGGTGACTGTCGGTGGTCAGTCTG
This sequence comes from Penicillium hordei, assembly GCF_028827395.1. Taxonomy (NCBI): domain Eukaryota; kingdom Fungi; phylum Ascomycota; class Eurotiomycetes; order Eurotiales; family Aspergillaceae; genus Penicillium; species Penicillium hordei. The sequence goes on from NW_026623142.1 coordinate 7,668,139, forward strand.
CGGGATCCGCCAGTGCATTGGACATGATGTGGAGTCCTCTCAGCAGCGGTTTGATCCACGGTGTAATTGCCGAGAGCGGTGCTCGTGGACCTCATGATCCTGCCACTGGTAGTGTTGCTACCAGCTACAACACCAAGGACGTTGCTGAGGACTTTGGTGTCACTTTCCTCGAGACTATGAATGTTTCGTCGATTGCTGAGCTCCGCAAGCTCCCTATGGCTGACCTTATCGGAGAGGGCCAGTTGATGGAAGACGATTACTTTGACGGCACTGCCTTCTCTGACCTCTGGTCTGGGCCTCCCCGCTGGCGTCCTGTTATTGATGGCTACGTGTTCCGTCATGGATACGGCGAATCTTTGGATCTGGGTGCCCACGCCGATGTCCCCATCATGACTGGCAACAACAAGAACGAGAATGATGGAGGCGCCTCCACCGTTTCCGATTACAAGACCCTGTGGACAAAGGTGTTCGGCAACTACTCCTCTGAGTTCTTCTCCCTCTACCCCGCCAAGACAGACACTCAGGCTAGCGATAACAGCGATGCTGTACTGCTCGATATGGCCCGCATTGGAACTTGGGAGTGGGCCGCCGAATGGGCCGCCGGTGGTGCGAAGAGTGATGTCTTCGTGTACTACTTCACCAAGGCTCCTGCGGAGGATGAGGAGGGCGGCGCATACCACGGTGCTGAGATCTGGTATGCTTTCAATAACATTCCTTACTCGGACTACTCCAATGTTACTTGGAATGCCACCGACTACAAGATTGAATCTGTGATCTCAGAGTACTGGGCCAACTTCATCCGCACGGGTAACCCCAACGGCGAAGGCTTGGTCTACTTCCCTCCGTCCTCCAACAACTACTCTGCTATGCAACTGGGTGAATCTTTCGGCGCGGTTCCAATCGCCGCGTCCAAGAAGCGCATCAGCTTCCTCCGTCGCTGGATGTCTACTTTGCACCAGTACTAAGCAGGGCAATTTTCACCGTTGATTCTAGTGCTTCTGCCATGTCAGACAGTATTTTTGTTATATAGTATACGTAGTTTAAACTATCCTTGCAACTACCAAGGTCAAAACATGCTATTGTTAACATCTCCACTTTGACGTACTCTTTAAACAAGCCGTCTCAGATTTTAGCAATCTATCGATCCAAAGTACTACGCTTAAGGCTCTACTTCGGGGTTTAAAAGGGGGCTAGGTTTATCTTAGAGCTAAATACGTCAGACTGGGATATGGGCCCCCTAGGCCCTAAACAAGAACTGAGGTTTTTGTTATGGTCTAGTAGTAAAATTGGTTGTATTTGTCTAACAAAATATTCAAGTACATTCCGACTATTTTACATGAGCTCTAATAGTTTCACGATCTCCCGTCCCCGAATAGGAACCCGGTATCCCCGAGGCAGATCTGCAACTCCACATTTATGTCCGAGGTCTCGCCCCTAGTACTTTCAAATTTGAGAGGTATTACTGAAGATGTGGGTTGGACCTGAATCGTAATCACCACTTTTCTATTCTGAAAAGGAAACATGGATGGCAGATCGTTGCTCAGCGGCCGCGTTATCATCCCCTGGACGTATTTCCATGTTTCGATTTAATAGCAACATGTGCTATCTATATAACATTTGAGCTCACAGTCTTTCTCTTCAGTTTTCAGACTTTCGCTTTGATCTATCTCATCCATTCCTTTAGACCTACCATGAAGCTGCTTTCCACACTCGCTGGTGTGGCAGCCTGCGGCTCGTCCATCGCCTCTGCCCTAAGTCCCCCAGTTATTGACACTCACTACGGTACAATCCATGGCGGTGTCTCCCCCTTCCGCGGAGGTGATAAAGCCTTCGTCTATAAGGGTATTCCTTACGCACAGCCTCCTACAGGTGCAAACCGTTGGACAAAGGTTGCAGGTCCATCGAAATGGGGCAAGCTGAACGCGACCGAATTCGGACCACAATGCGCGCAAACAATCAGCGATGCTGGCATTTTCTCTAGTGGCAAGACCACAACCAGTGAGGACTGTCTTTACCTTAATGTCTGGACTCCGGCCTACAAGAACCAGACCGATATGTCCGCCAAGAGGCTGCCGGTACTTTTCTGGATTTATGGAGGACGATTCGCTGCTGGTTCCGGTGATGTTAAGACCTACGACGGCACTGGTCTAGCAATGAAAGACATCATCGTAGTGACCATAAATTACCGTCTGGGACCATTTGGATACCTCGCCCATCCCGAATTAGCGGCCGAATCGGGCCACAACAGCTCTGGCAACTATGGCATTCTGGATCAACAAGCAGCTCTGCACTGGGTCAAGGAGAACATTCAACTCTTCGGCGGTGACCCTGATCAGATTACCGTCGGGGGGCAATCCGCTGGATCAGCTAGCGCCCTCGATGTTATGTGGAGTCCGCTGGCTAAGGGCCTCGCCGAAGGTATCATTTCAGAGAGTGGTGCGCGAGGAACACACGATCCTATGACTGGAACCGTTGCCACTAGCTATCGGACCAAGGCAGCCGCTGAAAAGCAGGGAGTTGTGTTCCTCAATGAAATGAACGTGACATCCATTGCCCAGTTGCGGAATGTGTCTATGGAGGCCCTCCTAGAATATGACTCGCTCTCCGATACTATTTGGGAAGGAACTCCTTTCGCTAACCTCTCCGACATTTTCATGGAGCCACCCATGTGGCGGCCCAACATCGACGGATACGTCTTCACTGACAACTACTCGGAAGCGTTGCGCAATAACTGTCATGCCGATATCCCCATTCTTACTGGAAACAACAAGGACGAGTCCGGTGCCAGCCCAGGCCTGTCGTACACTGTTTCCAACTACCGTGCTCTCTACAGCAAAATCTTTGGCGATCTTTCAGATGAGTTCTTCGCCTTGTATCCCGGTGCAAATAGCACCCAAGCATCGGAAAGCGCCAAAGAGTTCTACCGTGATCTCAGCCGTGTCGGTACCTGGCGTTGGGCCATCGACTGGGCTACAGGCGGCGCAAAGAGCAACGTCTACACTTACTACTTCACTCACGCTCCTGCTGAAAACCGCGAGAACGGTGCTTACCATGGCTCCGAGCTCTGGTACACCTTCAATAACATTCCCTACGCTTCGTACTCCAATGTTACATGGAACAGCGAGGACTATGCTGTCGAGAACAAGATGGCTAACTACTGGGCGAACTTCATCCGCACTGGAAACCCTAATGGGAATGGGCTGCCGCAGTTCAAGCCCACTACTAAGACCTCTGAGAAGACTATGTGGCTGGGTGATTCGTGGGGAATGGGCCCCCTGACTATGAATAGCAAGCGCATCCAGTTCTTGCAGAAATGGACTGCTCGTCTGCCGACTTGGTGATTTTCAAATTTTGGATATGGCCTGTGTGAGTTGTATGGCTAGCAGCCTACATTCATTCTTTTTGATGTGTCATAAATTATAGATCACTCTATGATGTGAATGGAACCAGTTGTATACCATTATTCCTTAGTCCAATATTTAGCAATATGCGTCCTTGAGATAGATCGTTGGCCATGTTTGTGCGAGTCATCTGTAGGTAGCTTACGAAATGGGCAGGGGATGCTTCCAAGGTTCTCAATCCGTCGTCAATAAGTACTGTGGGATGGGTTGTCACTTTCTTTTCTAGAACATTTACACAGGAGATATTTAGCCAAACCGAGGCGACCAAGAATAATGAATTTAGGACATTCCCTTGTCTAGGTAATGTCGCCCTAAAACAACATATAACCCATGCACAATATCTATTGCAGTGCGTACTTTTTTACTACAAACCAAAAACCATATCTGCAGTGAACCACAAACTAAACCCTAGTAAAGCCTAGATCAGAAAAAAAAAATACATAATACAAAGCGGTAAATACCATCATGGCGGCACTGCTCGAGCCAGCAAACGGATATTATCCACAAAGCCCTTGACGAGGTCCTCGTACTGGTTCTTAGGATCGCCGGACATAGCAAGCTGGCCCTGACGACGAATTTCTTCAGCCGAGACTTCAACTTCAAGCTCGTGCTCGAACTCATTCTTGCCCGGTTGTTGCTGTGATATGTAGTCAGAAGACTGTTTTCAAGGGTGATACAGAACATTGGATAAGCTTACATCGGATTTGGCTACCTGGGTCAAGTCCACCTGGTAGGCCAAGTGGCGGTAGCTCATGCGATCTTTGATGCGATCGCCTCGTCCGCCTTTTATGACAGCTGCATCTATCACAGGGAGATTGCTGACGTCGCCTGTGTATTCCATTTCAAGATTGACACTGACGCGCCAGTCCACGGTAGTCCGGGGACTGCAGACGTCTACGTCGGCAACTCGACATTTGACGATTTTCGCGAGGATTTCACCGGTTCGTTCATCGGTTGTCACCCGGACTTTAGGTTTGTGTCTCGGGTTCAAGTTTTGACGAATCACGGGGGGTAAATCAGATGCTTGAATCTCATAGAAGGTGTCGCGTTCTTTCTTGTGCACATATGCAAGTGGGATTCGGGTTGAGTTGGGTTGGGGCATTGACGCTTTCACAGCCTCATTCAGGAAATTATTCATGGCTCGATGTTGTTCCTGTGGATTGGAGTAAGTAAATTTCATCGGGATCGAGGCATACTCGCTAGGACATCGGGCAATCAACTTACCACAGTCATTTTACTCTCAAACGAGGTTCGAATCCGTGCATTATCCCGGTTGAGGACGCTCTCAGTTAGAATTGGAAGGTGGATCCGGTCTCTGCTGTCCATGTCGATGATATGGCCCAATTTCGCCTCAATTTCAATGATTGTCCCCTGGCCGGCAGCAGCAGAGCCTGTTGGTCCGGCATTCACATCGTTTCTCATGACCACATGTTGAAACAAGAAATCACAAAGGGTTTTTGTAATCTCCTCGTGTGGAATGAAGCCAGTAATAGACGGCTCCCAAGGGCCCAGCGATCCTACCGTCTGAGAAGTACTCGGTGGACGAAGTGAGGGAGTCGGCAGAGCTGAGGGAGCTTGCACGCGAGGCATACTTGTGCTTGGTGAAGCAACGGCAGGTGCTCGTGTGACCCGTGCGACGGGTGTGACAGCCATTATCGAGGAAGACCGTCTGCGAGCAGCCAGGGAGGGATCCTGCTGGCTCTGTCGCGCGTGTTTCGGAACTGGGGGACGGGGATTGGGAATAATTGGGCGTCTGCTTGTGTTGCGGGGTGTCAGCCGAGCATAGAGTGGAGGCTCGTTGTACCTCCTTCTCTTTTGCTTGGGCTGTTGTGCATCGACACGTGGTTCGTGGTCGATTTCCATGTCCACGGCGTGGGCGCCTCCACGAGCGCCGGAGGGTGAACTGTTCATTTGACTGCCTGGTGCCAATGGAGAGGTTAGGAACTCCGATCCTGCGACGGTTGGCTTTTGTGCGGTGGGACTCTCAACCAGCTTTCGGTCTTCGGAAGAACGGATTGGACCAGCAGTCGCTGAGTCGGAGGCCGTGACGATGCTGTTGTGACGGGAGATGGATTTGGGACTAGCGCTTTCGGTTGGCTCTTGCTTTAAGCCGCCCGAAGGGAGATGAGTCGGCTCGGAAGGTCGAGAATTATGCGGAGAGAATTTTCGCTGAGTGACAGGCGACTGCGTTGGAACCTGATCCCGTATTAAGGCCACCGGTGTGGGCTTCGGGCTGGATAGGGGATTGCCAGGGGAATCGTGTCCGGAGGACGGCGGGCGGGCAGTTGACGGCGACTGGTGGGTGGCAAAGGCAGGAGGAGGACCTAGGGGGGTGCCGGAAACAGATCGATGTGCAGTGGGAGAGAAGTGCTGCGATGGAAGAGGTTGTGATGCAACAGGAGGGCTGCGGAAAGATTCAACTGGAGCTCGGGGTGTTGTCATCACCGACTGAAGTGATTGAGAACGCTGTTGAGAACGCTGCTGGGCGAAATAAGTCTGTTGTTCTGGGTGCTGCGGTCCAGCACTCAGAGGCTGTGGTGTGTATGGCGAAACCAGAGGACCGCCGGGGTGTTGTGGATGCGACCCGTATGCCGACGCGCCAAATGGGTCATGCGTGCCGGGACCATACGGTGTCGAGATGTGTGGAGGTGTCTGGCTGCGCTGAGACCTCACCGCTGTGTTGATCACTGGGCCAGAGTTGAATTGTTGGTAAGGCGATTGAACGGATGCGAAAGGTGAGCTTCGCTCTGGGGAAGCGTGATGCGGGTGTTGCAACGGAGGAGGCTGAGGCGGACGTGTAGGATATTCTGAATAAGAAGCTGACTTCTTCGGGCGCTTTTGGGGGGTTTGATCGGATATGGGAGAACTGGCCGAGTTGCTTGGAGGTGGAGGATTGGAGGCGCCGCCGTCGGTGTTCATGATCGTGCGCAAATCCATCGTGACTGCACCCACTTCGGGACCACTTCGACCACGCGAGCACTTTTATCAAGAAATGCACGCGACAGGCGATCGCGACATTCAGATCGTATCGCAAGATGTCGGGGAGCAGAAAGAAGGCGGCGGGAAAATGAGCGTGGATGGACAAAGAGGAAGGGAGAAGTTCTCGAACTGCGGAATTGCGCGAATCAGGGAGCTGAGAGGATCATCGCCGCTTTAGGGAACCGGCGACATCAAGGTCCAATGGTCTATATTGTGTGTCAATCTGTATCGATCACAGAGATGTCTAAGTTCTACGTTGGGAGCTTTGGAGCTCAAAAATGTCCAGCGAAGCTCCCGTGGAAAACGGAGCTCTTGGAAGTATGATGCATACGGAGAGCTTGGTAGAACGAACTATGGAAAATGTCTATTATCTTTTGGAAATCACCCAATTCATACAAGTTCTAACAGTGTTTGACATGATATATGTGTTTTCAACCTCTTGAGTCCTCTACGATGGTAAAAAGGCCACGGTTGTGATCTCGAGATGTCTTGGCATTGACACCTGAGGCATAAAATAGTGCGCTAAGCCGCTTTTGGAACTATACACTGTCCTTCCATCAACCTACAACCTCAAGGTATATATGTATGAAAGACAGATCTCGGTGTGATGTAAGTATAATGGTAAATATTCTTAAATCTGTAATCTAGTAAGCCCACACGTTCATTAGTTCTATTACATACCGAACTCCTTTGCACTTCGGCGTCCCATATCCTTAATTCTTGTTTGCCTCCAGGGCTATACCTAGTTACCTTTGTTTGTCAAAGGCCTCTTTTCTCAGGCCGCTGCGAGATATATATAGTTTGTAAATCTTCTGCCTCTAGAAAACTAATCCATCTTTCTTTCTCCCCTCTTCTCTCTGGGGCATCCTTGTAGGTGTCCTAAAATCCCTCCTCAACCATCTCTCCTATTACCACTGCTATGGCATCAAATCCGTCAAGCAAACCCCGGGGTAGGAGTATTACTTCAAGATATGCAAAATTTTAGCTGTCTAACACGTTTATATAGCCAAAAAAAAATTGTCGTAGATTAAGCAACGAGTCCAGCAACGAGTCCTCTGGCTCGTCTGTAGAGACTAACTTCCCGCCTTGTTGGGACCGTGAAGTTGTTGCCGCCGCCCAAACTGCTTCAAAGGGTAGGTTATCAGGTTAATATATATTCCTTTCAATGGTGCTCAGACCTCTTCCTGCAGTTTCATTCTAACATTTTCGACAGCCCACACTTGATACTGCAGGGAATCCAATGCTCAGTTTTCGCAACACTCGATTACAAATTGCAATAACTTCATTACCTCCAGTCTGTGACCTTGACTGGCGTCATGATATTAAAAAATATCTTAACTCTGAGTTTCAAGGTCGAGCTGCGCTTGGTCAAAGCTTAGGTACGGTTGCTTTGCCTGGACAAGAGTGTGCACTGCATGCAAGGGCTAGGTTCTTTCAAATCTTATGTTGTTTTTCCAACAACCAGGTTTCCGAGACCTTTGTCTACTGGCGCATATATGAACTGCTCATTTAGTAAACAAACAAGGTGTAGCTTCCCGGGCCCTCATCCTCCGAACTGGATCATCCAGTGGCTTCGTGCGAACGAGGTCGATCTCGCCTTGCCGGCTGGTAGTGTTGCTCGAGTTGCAGGACCTATCTCTGTGCTTGCTCATGCTGGCGTTCCTTTTTCGGTCGATGAAGGATCAGTTCCCTGTTCTACTTCGACTCGATCCAAGCAGCATAGTCCTGAATACTCTACCAAATGGTACAAAACCCCTTTGGATGACAGATCGCTAGCAAAAGACATCAATGGCATAATTGTCGCTTGTAAGAATCTACGTGAGATTCGTGTTCGTGTGGCGTATGATATCAAGAAGCTGTCTAAGTTTACTGGAGACGGTGGGTCGTCGGAGGAGACCCTGGAAGATGACCAGCCCAACCCTTTTTACGATTCTGATTCTGAGCATGGTGATGATGATACTGGTTCGGCGGATGCCAGATCGGAGAATGATGGATTGGAGGTTAATTCTGTCAATTTTGCTCTCGGTGTTGGCTCTGTCGATCTGAATTCGGATGTTATTGATTCTGATAATGTTGATGGTGGCGATGTTGATTCAGATGTGGACACAAGTCATATTGACAAGTAAACAGATTGGTTTCTTTTCTACCTGGAATACTAGAAAATGATATGAGAAATTCTACTGTTGATTCAGAAGTAGGAAAAGTAACATAGGAACCATTCAGCTATTCAATAGGAAGTAGTAGAAGTAGATATATATAATTATTGACTACTATTGATACATCAGACACCCCGAGGACACATCCATAGATATCAAGGTGTCTATAAATCAAAATTCCCGAATGTAATTGAATCTTGAACTATAGCCTCATTTATATAAGAACGCCAAGTGCTTTTATGGACAATCACGTTCTAAATGCGGATTAACGAAAACGGAAATCGATCGGCGTCTCTCTGCCTTGTCTTTACTTTAATCTCCTTGACTCTTCGACTCTTCTTGAATATCCCTGACTCTCATTTAATTTCCGATTTCACCTCCCTGATATTTCGCCATTTCCAGTGGCGGTGAACCAGGCCCCTTCCTGCTGACGTATTTACCTGAATTCGCCGACCTCAGCCCCCGGGGCCGCATCATCGGCTTTATCGCACCTCGCTGGACGAGCGAACTGTCCAGTTCCATTCTCTCGACTGTCTCAATACCCTATACCGGCCTAGATGCTTCCCTTTGTCTATTAGAGCGTCTAATTTAAGGCTTTTGCCCCACCGGACATGCCCACTTGCGATCGACCCGACCTGCAGAACATAAAATGACATCCCACCTCGATCGGGCCACCACCTCGGCCTCCGACATCCCTTTGAAAGATCTCGAATCTGCCTCCTTGGAGTCCCATTCGACGATTACACCCCGCTGGAATGGCTTCTCACAATTTCACCCCTCAAACATCCTCGCGCATCCCGAGGGACTGACACCGAAGATGTCGCAAGAGGACTGGCTGGCATATTCTGAAGACACATGGCACAGGTTGACACTTGCGCTTACGCCAAGTTTTCTACAACACTTGCTGGGCAGTTCACCACCCCAGCCTGCGAAGCTCCACGCCATCGCAGCTCTAGATGGGCTGCGTGGCTGGGCCTGTCTCCTCGTCTTCAATTTCCACTTCTTTTTCACATACACATGGAAGGTCGCGATAGGATGGGGGTTTGGCGGTGAAAACTTTGGAATTCACCAGTTGCCCTTCTTCCATATGCTGATCTCTGGTCACATTATGGTGGCCATCTTCTTCGTCCTATCCGGCTACGTGCTGTCATATAAACCGCTGAAAACGATTCGGAGCAGGTCCTTCGATCAAACTTTCACCGTTCTCGCATCAGGCACCTTCCGCCGAGCATTTCGTCTATATATCCCCGCAATTACTGGGATTCTTTGCGTCTTCGTGGCTGTTCGTCTCGGGCTGTACAATTACTCCCACGGCGTCATCAAAGAGGGACACACAATCCTCGGCACTAACGAGCAACATCCACATGTGTATAAGTCCTTCTCAAAACAAACCGATGACTTGTGGGTCACCTTGGCCACCTTGATGAACCCATTCGACTATGCGCTCTACTACAACTATTATAACCCGCACCTTTGGACAATTCCTCTCGAATTCCGCTCCTCACTTATCCTATTCGTCGTCATCCTGGGGACATCACGCTTGGTGGCACCTGTGCGCATGACAATGGTTTCTGGCTTGATTTGGTTCTGCGTGCGTTATGGTCGCTGGGAACTCGTCCTATTCCTCCTTGGCATGCTGATGGCCGAAGTGGATCTCATCAATGGAACCTGGGAGCCTTCCGCACGGCCGGCGGTAGAAGACGATAAAACAACCATACGCCTCAGTCCCGGCAGCAAAACTACCATCAGAGTATCCCGACGTGGGCTATGGATCTCACTCTTCGTAGTCGGTCTCTACTTCGGTTCATGTCCCAACATCGGATTCAAATGGACGCCTTTCTACAGCTGGCTGTGGCACATCACCCCCAAGACCTACCCAGAGCCGCACCGCTTCGCCCAGACTATCGGAGCCGTCCTCATCGTCTTCTCTATCAATCACTCCCCTGGTATCCAGAAACTCTTCACAAATTCCTTCTCCCAATACCTAGGCAAGATCTCTTTTGCATTCTATGTTGTCCACGGCCCCGTCCTCCATTGTCTGGGCTACTCCATCATGCCCAATATCTGGAATCTCACCGGCAAAGAGACAAACTTCCAATATTGCCTTGGCTTCCTCATTGGCTGGCTGATCTGCCTCCCCATCGCCATCTGGCTAGGCGATGTGTTCTGGCGCGCTGTGGATATCCCGAGCGTCAAGTTTGCGCGCTCGCTCGAAGATCGTCTCATTTCCAAGGGTTCAACACTCGGTCGCCCAACCCTGGCTACCCACGCAGAGTGAAATTCTTCGTTGACTTGGCATGGACCTGTTTATATTAGACCGCGATTGTCTAGTGGTTGCTTTTTCTGTCTTACTACACCTGTACTCCACATGATACCTGCTCGCTGGGCGAGGCATTTTGGTTATTTTTACTGCATTGTACTGTCGTTCTATCCATACTCCTAAATTTTAGATTCGTGATTAAAGCAAGACTATCACGTCATACACTCGTTCAACAGAACATGAAAGTAAATGCATATCTCATTCAAGCTGTCAAATCCTTACGGCGGGGTTGGCCCCTATCATCAATCCTAGTTGTTCCCAAAGGAGCTACGAGCTCGAGGTAATGTGATTGCAGTGATTTACGTAGAATAGGCGCCCAAGACCATTCCTAACCAATAGCAAATGGTACATATCCAATGTATAGTTCATTCATTCGTTCACTCGTACCAAACAAGTCAGAAGTGTGGCCAATCAATAGACACAAGAGTCACCCATGAAGATCATCGGGTTTCTCACTCGACCTATGCAAAGAACGTACCGGGTCCGACACAGAGAAGCCGACCAGTACCAGCGAAGCACACATACAGCAAAGCAAAGTAAAAATAGGAGACGCTGTGCGCACGCGAAGCAATAGATCGCGGCAAACAGAAAGAAATATCAGAGAGATTGGACCATCTAATGCAAGAACCATGGTTGTCGGAAAGCACCAGGGAAGAGAAGAGACGTCGTAAGGAAATCAATACTCCTTTTTTCGTTGGCTCATAATGCGACTCCAGTTAGCCCTCGTCCGCCGCACACTCCCAGCCATTCCCGTGGCTGGCCGGTGTGGTTGGGTCCGCCTTGTGGGGACCAGCTGATATTGGAAACTTCGTATTCGCTCTGCCAGACGCCGGCTGGGCCGCGCTCCGAGGTTGTGGAAGGCGGTGCTCCTGGGGTGGTAGAGGGAGGGGAGGCGACTGGTGCAGCGTTGTGCTGGTTGATGAGGTCCCAGAGGAGAACCATGCTATCGTCGCCGCCGGATGCGAGGATGCCACGACGGCTTGGAGACCACTCTACGCAGTTCAAAGCAGCCGAATGGCCCTTCAGTTCCAATAGAGCTTGGCCTGGTTGTCGGACGTCAAGAACGCGGACCACACCGGAGTCTTGTGAGAATGTTGCCAGGAGATGAGCATCATGAGGGGATGCTAGGATATTGTGTTAGCTTGCGATTATCCTCTGTGTCGGGATCGTGTTGTCCATACCTGCGATTCTCAACAACGGCGGAGGGTATAGGCCGGCCTGCGATTGGCCAGGGGGGCTGGAGCTTCCAGGGGTCATCACTGCTGAAAATATTATCAGTATTCAGAGCCTATAATTATATTTTGGCAAACACTTACGCTTCTCGTTCTTATCCGTCGGCTCGTAAATGATTGTGCTATGCTCAAGGCTTCGCAAATCAAACATTCGAACACTGCCATCAGCGCCACAGCTAACAAAGACATCAACACTGTTAGCACAGAAGCGAACGTCATACACCTCCTTGTCGTGGGCAATCAGTTGCGTCTTCGCTGTCAATGTGGGAATATCCCAAATGGTGCAAGTTGTATCAATGCTCGAAGTGATGATCAGACTTGGAGAAATTGTATTCCAATCAAGAGATGTAATAGGAGCAGTGTGCTCAGGAGATTTTGAATTAGACAGCAAAGCCAGCGGGGAAAGCTTGGAGGTGGCAGGATCTCGCTGGTTCATTGGACGAGTGATCGAGTTTGAGCTTTGTAGAGGCTGAGAATTCGGCAGTGACCATAAGCGAAGGTGATCTCCCGACGTGGCCAGCAAATCAGTCGATTGCTTCTGAGATGAGGGAGGTTCCCAGAGGATGCGGGTAACCGGGTAAGAATGTGTCGCCTCGGCCGTTTTCACATAGTCCAGTTTGATTTCTCCCGCAGCCGCATCTGGTGTATCGGGATCTGGCTGTGTCCAGTGTGTATCGAGGATTTGAATCTATTGACTGATTAGCATAAACATATTTATCCATAGGATGAATGCACATACATAGTTGTGACTGTCTTCTAGATAACTTCCCATGGCTAGCTTTCCACCAAAGCCCGAGTTTCCTGTGATAGGCCATTTGCACCAATCCACTGCATATATAGGCCATGGTGCGACGTAATTGCTGTTGGTCGGCACCTGGTTGTCTCCGTTGGTGTAAGGCATCGATGATATTCCGGGGTTCATAAGTGCTTCGCTCAACATGTGTTCTCCGGAGGGCCTGATGTCAGACAGACCCAGGGGAGAGTACTTAGAGCCTTGCGGGGTGTGAGACGGGAATCCTCCAGGAGAGGAAGGATATTTGGAGCCATCGGCCCCACCATGTTGTTTGTACATGGATTGGTCGAACCCGGCCGGGCTAGATCGCGAATGTCCATGTGAATTAATCATGCTGGCTCGGTGGTTTGTTTGCGACGACGACGGCGGCATGGTAGGGACAACCGATGGAGCGGTATTTATTGATACTGCAGCCGGGCGGTTCTGATTTCCTGGCTTCAAGGCTCCGGGAAGGGCAGTGCTGCTGTTGTTCCCGTCGCCGCCGTACTGAGAGCTCTGTTGTACGTTAATCGAGGGAAGCCGGGCACCTGCGTCCGGCGTGGCGGGATAGTCGTGCGAGGAGGATTGGCGGGACAGGTTTGGATTGATTAACCCGGTTGATGGAATGTGAAGCTCCTCCGGCTGGCGACTGAACACAGCCGACCGCCGGTGGGAGTCGTAGGAGGCGGGATTCGACATGATGTGGCCTATGCTGAAGAGCAAGAGCGCCGTCTATGCAGGGGATGGTGCGATGGATCGTAGTTGGAGGATGAGCTCCACTGTTTCTCGATCGAGATCAGTGAAGGAGGTTGGGAGATGCACCAAATTGGGGATATAGCGGGGCTTCGAAGGAGCTCCAACCAGAGGACCGTGTCAGCCAGATATCATTCCAGCTTATCAGGTCACTTGGCTCGCAATGGCATCCTCATCTCAATCGGAGAGTTGTAGAGTGGAGGACAGAGGGCGGTGTCATCCTACCAGAGCAGCTGACTCAGCCGTGTACCCCAGCCTGCGATGATGGATCCGATCAGTTCTTCAGGGTGGTGGCTCCTTTTGCTTCTATGATTTCTCTGAGATTTCTTGGTTTCTTGAATTCTTTGTTGGCTTGATATCCGTGAACCCCAGTGATTGTTACTGTAGTTATATATTCTTAACACCATGGCTTCCGATCATACCAATTCACCCACGGCTTTACTACTACTTCCCCCGCCTCCAGCCTTTTCTTTTGTCCAAGTCAAAGATGCCTTCCAGCCATCCTTGGTGGATGTCTACACTAAGCTCTCAAATGCCTTGATTGGATCCAACCGTACGGCTATGCTGGATATTGCTTTGGCCATTCCAGACCTTCTTTCCCCAGCCTGCCAACCTCGGGCCAGAGTGTTTGCACAACTCCAACATTATCTGAGCAGCGTCTACACCCTGGTTGGTGTTGTCTGTGCAACACAGAACATTGAATTGGATTCTCCGGGTGGCATTGATACCCGGGTGGTATTTATCAATGCAAGTGAGAGCACCTCGACCATCCAGGCTTCTGATAGTCCTCGCTTTGGACCCATTCTGGACATCCAATCACTAGCAAATTCAAGGCGCCGTTGGGATCATGTTTTCTATATGTCCAACACAAATGGCCAAAATTTGGCTAATTCCTTCACCAACAGTGTTAGCAGTCAGACTCGGGACGGCACGGCGGCAAGCATGCAAGCCATTACCAGCCAGCCTGACTGGGAGATCTCTGACCGCCTGTTAATTCCTGACGACCAACATCCATCCACTCCATACTATTCCGTGGTCGTTGGTGGCACATTTGATCACCTTCATGTTGGTCACAAGCTCTTGCTCACGGCAGTTGCATTGGTCCTGGAACCGCTGGACCGGGAGCAGGAGGGCCGCCTGACCATCGGAGTGACCGGGGATGCGCTGTTGGTCAATAAAAAATATGCCGAATTTCTTGAGAGTTGGGAGGAACGTTGGCAGAGTACTGCAGATTTTCTGACGGCCATTATGGATTTCTCTCCTGAAAAGAAATCACCGCAGATCGAGCGTGTTTTTGCGCCAGGACCCAATGGGAAGACTGTCCTTGTAAGGATCCAACCCAACTTGGCTTTTGAATTTGTGGAGATCTCCGATCCTTTTGGGCCTACGATTACCGAGGAGAACCTTGGAGCAATTGTTGTTTCAAAGGAGACACACTCCGGAGGGGCGGCCGTCAACGAAGAGCGGTTGAAGAAGGGATGGAACGGCCTTGCTGTATTCGAGGTGGATGTACTCCAATCTGGAGAAGCAGCCACGGCCACTGATCTTGAAGGCTTCGAGTCCAAGATCAGCAGCACAGATATCAGACGGCGCCGAGTCCATCTCGCGAAGGTCTGATAGGTACACACGGCACGTAATGATATGGAAGATCCAACAGCTAGTAGATAATCTCTCAAACACTTGTACATACATTAGTTCATCTTGGTTTCGGCCATTAACCCCCAATCAATAGTTGCCTACCTCTTGGGCAGACACATAATTCACACGCATGGTCCATCACTCTGCATGATGTGACGACTTCCCGGCGGGGTCGACATTGGCCCCTCCAACACTACTCGCTCTCATTCAATGGCCTTTCCTGCAGGTTCGCGCGCTGGCTGGCCGCAGAGTCAATCAATCATGTGATTCTGGTGTGGCAGCGTCACCAATGAAATTAAGCGGATCGTGTCAGAGAGCCCGGCTTGTCAGTGCAGAGGGCGCTAAATCAGGCACTTGACGATCATCCCCGGTCGCGAAATCAATCGTTAGGGCGAGAGCTCTCGTTATGCATGGTGAGACAAGTCAACTGTCCTACTAGTGTCTGCAGGAGAACGACGAGTCGAGTATTCGACATGGTTTTTTTGTTTTATTTTATTTTTATTTCTTATTCTCTCCCCCTTTCCCCAATTCCCTCCGTGATTTGTCTCTCCGGTCTTGGGGACAGGTTAAGAACATCGATTTTCCCTCAATTCCTCCATATTTCCATGTTGCTGCTACTTCAACAAGCAGCCGATGCTTCGGCTGCGCGCGCCGATCATGGCCCAGCCACGTCACATTTATGATCTTGCTGACGAGCTACTGAGCGAGATCTTGTCATTTCTTCTCGAACCCGCACCTCGAGCCCTAAATGGCAGATTCAATGGAAATGGACATACTTCCAGGCCTAGCAACCACGAACATGAAGTGTCCGATCTTGATCACTTTCGGCTCGTCTGCAAGCGCTTCATGCGAATCGGCACCCCTTACAAGTTCAGTCGATTCACTCTACGCTTTTCTGATCATGGCTTCCGGCGATTAGATGAGCTGGTAGACATGCAGTTGGCCTATTATGTGAAAACCATCACATACATGGTGCGACCCTTTTATCAAGGAAGCGGTACCAGCTCTTCAATCTCTCATGCACAACCGAGCAAATTAAACTAATAGCAAAATACAGGATGGGCCCGGACACTACGAACTTTGGGGTCAGAAAATCCCGAAATATCCCAACTACACAGTCGCCGACTACGTGAACAAACCAATCTAACTGAAACCAACAACGACCAAACCCGCCTCCGCCGTGCAATCTCATCGTTCTCGGCTCTACAGGAAATAAAACTCCTAAGACTGCAAGACGAAGCAGACGAGCACCTCATCGACTTTATACGCGACCGCTCACTAGGAACCGGCAGGACCGCAACAAGCGTCCGCTTCGACTGGGAAACCGCCTGTTCGCGCGCCGTAACAAGCCTCAGCATCGCCCTCCTCGACTCAAAATGCAGCTCCATCCGTTTCACAGGGCCCCAAATCAGCCCCGAAGCAACCCTCCAGCTCCTCCGCGCTCCATCAACAACTCTCGCCGCCATGGGCGGACGCCTCACAAGCCTCGACATAAACTTCCACTCAACAACCGACATCACCGCAACAATGGCCGATCTCTCAGAAGTCTTCCACCGGTTCTTCGTCGCAGCCAAGAACCTCATCGCCATCCACATCGGCTTCCTCAGCAAAACACCCTTAGACCTTGACCTCGAGCTACTCTTCCACCACATCCGCTGGAAAACCCTCCGCAAACTCAGCATCCAAGGCTGGCGTCTGAGCGCAGACGAGATCATCGCACTCGCACGTCGTCACAGTCCTCAATTGCGTGATTTCCGCTTACTCGGCATCTACCTCCGACCTGGCGGTCAGTGGCGCGATGTGTTGGTTGTCCTGCGCGAGGAAATGGAGCAGCTGGAGCGGTTGGTTCTGAAGGATATTGGTTATGCTGCACACTTTGATTCGGTTGCTGTCTCAAACGGTGTTGAGGTGTTCGATAATTACCCTACTGGCCCTGTGCCATCTTCTTTTACTGTTGCGACTGGTACGTCCTCGGCTGTTCAGTCGCCGACTGCTGCCCCGCTCGCATCTGATGGACTCCCTGCTTTATTAGGGGGAAGGCGATTGCCGTTGAGGCGGACTTCGCTTGAAAGACTGCGTGCTTTGTCTAGTGAGGACTTGGGGGATGATGGTGTACATGTCTTGCATGAGCAAATGCCTCTTTGGGAGGCGTGGGTTATTTCTGCCCCGCATCAAGTGAAAAGGAATGGTCAGCCACATTGGAGTATGTAAAAGTGAGAGAGGTAGAGAGATGCCTAAAACGTGCTGATTATTATTTGGACTTTGCTTTGTTTGGAGTTGGGGGCTGTTTGGATTACCTTTTTGATGACTTGCATGTGTTAGAGCCTTTTGATTATATATTTGGATGCAATTATATTGTTTTCAAGCAGATTTCGTAATAACGTGTAGTGCATTAATATTGGCCAAAAGAAATAAGGATATGTATGTAAGGATGCAATCTTTGGGGTATCGCTAGACAAAAGTACGTTGGAAGAGGACCAACCCTGCACCAATTATTTTCAAAATCTCCTATTCATAGCACTGGGGCCAATCACCGCCAGAGCGCGCAAAAGTGAGGCCCTTGACGAAATCGCGACGGCGACAACGGCCAAGCTTATCGACGGGGCAACCATGCAGCGGAACAACACGGTCGTTAACGAGGACTCGCACGAGCGGCTCCGGGTCGCGGCGACATTGCATCATCTCGACATAAGCACGAGCACCGAAAGGCACCGTCCAGGCGGCTGAAAATCCGTCCGTTTCGTTAGTTGACTGGGCCTTGGTGAGGGAGAGTGGAGAAGTGCCGTTGTACAGTCCTAAAGCAGAGAAGAACGGAATCATTCCATTGTCGTGCGTGAAGTCTGCGTACATGGTGTAGTTGAGGGGGAATGTCGCAGCGCCGGGGGCATCGAGTGTACGGTTTGTGCTTGTGTTGTCGACCACTGGGGCGTGAGTGAGACGGGCAATGAGTTCGTTCACGAAACCGACACCCTGGGTTGGGCCGAGCGGGTTGCCTGCGCCATAACCGTAGTACTTGCTCAGTGACTGGAGGTAGTCGTATTGGTCCCATTCGGCCTGGGTGAAGAGGTTGCAGAATGGAGATAGCTTGGATCCATCGCTAGTCAGGGACACTGTCTCGAAGGGGCAAATATCCATCAGATTGATCACATCGATGTCTTCAAGTTTGATGCCAGGGAGGTTAGCCTCAAGACGGGCTCGGATGGGCGGCACAAAGATTGCCATGTATTTTTCTTCGACCTCGTCGCCTAGTTCACTTTCTTCGAACTTGGCACAGATCTCACTGTGGTTCAGAGTGTTGTTGGTGCCAGACTCTTCCGAGATGAGGACATTGACCTTAGGGCTTGATTGACGGTGATTGGCATGCTTGTCATTCAACTTTTCCTTCTGAAAGCCCTTGATGAAGTTCACTCCTGAAGCCACAACCCGCTCCGAGTCAGATATGCGAATGAAAGGCACGGCCTTTTTAGCCAACGCCGCATAGCGCTGGTAGAACTTGGTTCCCGAGCTCACCATCTGGTTCACTCCAAAGGGTACCAAATCATCACCGCCCATGGTGTAGTTGTATGAGCGGATGAATTCCGTGTTGCCCTTGTATGAAGTCGCGTTCGCTTGGATGCTTTTAACGAGCGCGGCATATGCCTTGCTCTTTTTCGCCGACGGGAATCGAGCACCATGACGGGAGATCACCTGAGCAAAAGTGATCTGACAACCGTGAGGTACCTCATCTGAGATGGCCGATTCGTCAGAAAGAGAGAAATAGGGCGAATATTGGCCCCACTTGTGCGAGAGCGAGGAGTTGCATTGATAACCGCCATCAACAGTATTGCAGGCATGTTCGTGATGCGATGATCGCTTCGACTTGTTCAGGGGAAAAGCCACAGGTAGGTCGGGCTGGGTTGTGACATGCGAGGGGGGGCGGTTGCACTGGGACCCCTTCGCGAAGTACACAAACAGGGCGAAAGCGCCCAGCAGGGATACTAGGGTAATTGTACGCCATTTTCGGGCCGATCGCTGGCGTTGCTGCTTCCGGCCTTGATCTTGGCTCTCGCCAAGTAGGCCCTCTTCCTCCCCATGCTTTTCTTTGGAGAACGCTGCCATTGCACCTAGTGAATGAGTAGAGGGTATCACGACAAGTACGTGGAACCTGCAAGGATATCGAATGCGAAGAGGGGGAAATCAGTCCATTTTTAAATGTCGACCTGGCTCTAAAGCATTTGGGTTAACCCCTTGCGGAGGTTGTGCTCGTGAGTGTTTTGATCCCGCTGATTGGTCCGTTGTTCTTTCATGAAGCTGAAACACGTGGGCCCGGAGATGCCCTACCTGTGGTGGGATACTTAGCAGTACTTGGCTCTTACCATGTTTTAGTATACAACTTGAAGTCACTAGAGGTACCCAGTTATACATTAGCCCAACGGGGTTATTTAACTAACATGTGGTGATCTTCCTAATTCTCGCCCTACAAGGACAATTCTA
Organism: Penicillium hordei; assembly: GCF_028827395.1. NCBI lineage: Eukaryota > Fungi > Ascomycota > Eurotiomycetes > Eurotiales > Aspergillaceae > Penicillium > Penicillium hordei. The sequence continues at coordinate 7,687,863 of NW_026623142.1, forward strand.
TGTACAACATGATCCTCAATTCATATCAATCTACATAATTACTTCCCCTCTAGGGCAGTTTCGGGCAATTAGCCCGTGTCTTACGTCGCATCCAAGGAAAGTTCAAGGGAAGCCCAACACTAGCTTGTTTCTTAGGTTACTCATATAAAGTTTTGGTGGCTTATCTCGTGTGGAGCCCGGGGCATATATTTCCGTCCCTATCAGATGAGATTGTCTTTCCCCTGGACTGATTTAGCATATTGAGATGCAGGGGCACTGAGGTAAAAATAAAATAAAATAAAAATAGTGATCATTGTTCGCTCGGTTGACTATTTGACTAAGTTACTACTTTGCACATGTATATACATATTTGTGTACCTCCCCGGATAATACGCCACGCCAAGAAAAACCATTCCCACCAACTACAAGAACCCAACGCCCCATGTGCAGTGAATTGACTTTCTAGTAAATTATGACAATATAATTTCAAGATCCTAGAAGAAATACAAGGAAGAATAAGCGAGTATGCATATCGCATACCCGCCTACTCCGTACTATGGAGTCCATTTAGGTACTGCCGAGGTATATAGGTGATAGACCAGGCTAGAAGTCATTGGCTTTAAAAGTACGCGTTGCTGCAGTGCGACGATTAAGGCATAGTCGTCTGTTTCAAAGACCAGCAGACGCGTAGATCGTATGTAGATCAATTCGATCACTGACCCGGAGTCCATAACGGCGCTAAGTAGTACGGAGCACCAACACTAATACCACCTAGATAAGGGGGTACCTAGGATAGGTATAGAGTCGGATATAAAGTCCAAAGGTATACTATAGTACATGCGATAATAAACTAATATAAAGCAACGTCTAAGGAGAAGCAGCCCACGAGGGTAATATATGTTGTGCATAAAAATCCAGCCACACCGACGATGTACTCCACTCACTCCACCTCGACTGTAACGGTATAATCATCTCCCTTCTGCCCGACCACAGTAATTTTGACCCCATCCTCGGAAACAAAAGTCTTCCGGCCTGCCTCGGTTGTAAAATGGGCATCATTGAGCTCTTCACCACCACAACCCCCAGAACCTGGAGTCGCATCATGAACGCGAATAGGGCCAGCGCCGGAAGCCAGGGATGTTGATACCGTATAGATAAGGACCCCGGAACTGCAAGCCTTGCTATCCGCGCCAGCCTTGGCTCTCACCTCAGCGACAATAGCAGTAGTCTCGTCCCGCTTCACAACGACTCCCTTAACACCCTCCTTGGTTCCAACGGGGGTAATGGTGTGAGTGGTCGATCCAGCACCGTCCACACAATCGAACTGGTTGTCAGAAAACCAACCCAGCTTCCACTTGTGCCACGCGAAGTAATCCGGGAGCCCCCCGCTGATCAAACCCATAATGTCATGTCCGCCAACATACATGGTGGTGCTGCCGCCGGAACCATCCGAGGGATACAGATCCGGTAAACCCATTGTGTGTCCTGTCTCGTGATTCATGACCAAAAAGCCCCATGCGTCAGGAGCGTCTTGGCCGAAGGTGACAGTTTTGCTGATGATAGTTCCATCCCCCGCCGTCAGTTCGCCCATGAAGGTAGGCGAGAACGAGATGTGCTTTGCTGCCTTGGTCGGAACAATGTAGAGAACGTCGGTGCCGGCGAAGTTGATGGCCTTGCCGACTGAGTCGAGCGCATCCTGTATGTATTTTGCTAGAAGCTCTGAACTAATTTCACGATCGTAGGAGTAGGTGGAGGACTCTGCGGGCATGCGGTAGAAACGGGATGTGTCGGCGGTGACATCGAGAGTAAGTTGGCCAAAAGAAGAATTGGCGTACCAGTCTGGTGCACCGGGAATGAAGAGCTGGTGTAATTCTTCTGTGGGCTCTGAGGCCGCTGCATCAGGGAAGTCGACGAAAATCATGTAGGCGTTGAGGGTGCCTGTGCTTGGCGCAAAAGTCTGGTCTGTAGCACCGATACCCTCGGTGAGATCGACGGAAGTCGGCTTGAGTTTGCAGGAGCTATTTCCGGCAGCGCGTGAGTTGATAGCACGAGCATGATGATGTTGGTGTGCAGATCCAGTCTTATGAGTAGACGTAGAAACCGAAGGGCATGCATTGACAACTTGCGTCAAGAGGCAGAGCAAGCCCCAAGGAGCGAGCCCTGACAGCTGATTGAAGTGGGTCTTCATCTGTATAGCTCTCTTGATTTGGATGATTTGTGCCTTGTACTACATCCTTGACTGGCAATCGAGGGCTTTATAGTTAGGAAGAGCATTCTGGTCCAAGTGAGACATGAGGTGAGAAAGAGAATCATTATGAAACAATCAAGGCAATTCAAAGGATTCCTTGGTTCCATATTCATCAAGCCAAGATCTATTAGTCGTCTGGAATAAAGAGAAGTAACTAGTACGGGGTAGATCGAATCTTGTTAATATTAGACTACCTCTATTGTTACATTGCCTATCATGGCTTTTTACTCGTATAAGAGATATGTACACTCCTACTCCGGAATCCTTGATCGGTAGCTACAATAAGTGGTATAGATACGTCTCTGCATATATACTTACACTCTTTCGACACGGACATGCCGGAGAACCTCGTGGTTTCTGAGTTTCCTTTCTTGCTCTTTTTCATATTATCTGGGAGGGGGACATCTGCATTATGAGTGGGGTTCTCAGGTACTAAGGGGCTAGCTATGTACTCCGCACCACGACCGACGAGAGATAATAGGGGCATTACTTTGTCGATCACGCTTGGCGTGGTTATAGATACACGTGACGCCACAGCAGCCTTATTGTTAGGTGTAGTATGAGGTCTAGTTACCGAATCAGACTTGTGTTATATATTAACTAGTTAGTGCCTTTTCTCTTTCCTTAGTCACACACTTCGAGGGTTAAGAAAACCCACATGGTACCAACATAAGTCAAAGGTTATACATAGATAAGTGTCTTGCACAAGGTATGCTTTTTTACTGCCTTCGTATATATATAAAAAGACATAAAAAGACATCTAAAAAGAGCATCTAAAAGACAGGACAAGGCCGTATAAGCCATCTATTCTTGTATTATTTGTATGGGAAATCATATGAATGATACCTGATTTCTAGATTTTTGTATGACTTACCCATGCTAGAATGCAGCAACACTGCTCGTGTTAGTACAATTGGCACTACTCTTAGTATTTCCAGCAAATATAATAAACTTCTCTCCATCTAGTACATCTGTTTAAGTAGAAATAAAGAAGTTGAACAATTCGATTCTGTACTTCGGCTGTGGGGGGAATCCAACCAATCAGAATTCCCGGGGTTGCCGAGACGCGCCCGACCCAAACATTCCAACTTTGCTCCAAAACAAACCAACTCCAATCTTCAACTTCACCCTTTTACACTTAGAATGCCTCCAATGAACAGAAATTCTGGTTTACACGACGATTCATTTTCGCTCACCAATTTGGACGACGAAATAATGGGCACCTCAACACGACGTGTCGATGAGGAGCTTGACTACGATATCAACACATCAACACTTGACCGTGCTTTCCCCGAATTTTCGCAAATACAGACCTCCGAAGAGGAGGAACACGAGTTGGACGACGATCTTTCACATAGCGATCTCGACATGTCCGTCGAGGTGGGACGCGGTGCTGAAAAACCAGAACGCGACGACTCGCGCAGCTCTATGATGAGCTTCGAAAATAGTGTACGCTCATCATCACCCGCCATTCGCGTTGAATACCCCACACCACAAAAGCCAGTTACTGCCACGCGTCCATCGCGTCGTGCTGTTAGTGAAAATCTACGCAAGAACGCTCAGGTGCGACGAGCGACCCAAGCACAGAAAGAAACTATGAGTCCGCAAGTCTCGAAGGCTCAACGCGACCAGCGCCGGACCTTCTCCGATATGCACGCCAAAGTGCGTGACAGCTACGAGGGCTCATTTTTGGGAGATGAACGGCCTGCTCCTATCACCACGAAGACGCGTTCGACGCGTTTTGGAAACGCAAACACCTCACAGGAGATTGCAGACGCAATTGAGCGAGCTTCGCGGGACGCCTACGCGAAGGAAATCCGCAAATCGACTTCCAACTCCGCAGGAACTCCCCGAAAAAGCAGTGCTAATGCAACCAACACCAACACTGTTGGTGATACCATGACCCATCAATCATTCCTTCTTCCCGACCTCCCTAACATCTCTGAACTCGTCTCCGGTGTGTACGAAGATGGCACACCTGTTTACTCCCGACAGGGCAAGATGCGCTCTACCCGATTTGTGTCCCCACTTCATGACCACACAGACGTGTCTCTCCCTCACGAGCACATGCCGCTTGATGCAGTGCCTGTCCCCGAAGATGAGAAGGCTTTGTTTGTTCATTTGAGACTACTTCAGGATAAAGTGGCAGAATTGGAGATGTTCAAGTCCGAAGCAGAGAGAAGAATGGACAGTTACCGCCAGGAGAATTCATCTTTGAAGGCGAACAGACCTCGCCAGTCATCAGCGAAGTACGAATCAGATGATAATTCGCACAGAAAGGGATCTAAGCGTTTGGAAAATGAGAACCAGAAGTTAGACGCTGCCAATCTCGCTTTACAAAACCAGTTGGATATTGCCGATCGAAAGGCGCAGGTCCAGGAGTCTGCCATCAAGCGCTTGAACCATGACAGAGAGTCGGCTATCTCACAACTTGGAGCCGCTTATCTCGAAACTCGAGAGCTGAAGGCCGAGAACGAGGAATTACGACAGGAAAATGCAGAACTCAAGTCCCAGCTCAGCCGAACCTTGGGCCGCAAGGCTCGCGAACAGGACACCATCGAGTCCGAAGCTAGTTCAGCCGTGTCTGATGATGTCGACGACAGCCAATCTTACACTGAACCCAGTGGGGACGTTAGCCGGAGCACCAGAGACGGTACATCGAAGAGCAACCGCTCCACTACGAGAACCAGACGCCAGGATGACTCCCGCTCGAAGGTGTCTACCCAAGTGAATAAGGAAATTTCTCGCCTTGAGAAGCAACGTGCCGATGAGGCCCTTTTCTCTATTGAGATGCCATCATCAAGACGTACATCGACCTCTAAGCCATCGAAGTCAGCTGTGTCTCGCTCGGCCGACTCAAAAAGCTCCCGTAAACAACCCAACACGAGCAAACAGCGTGTGAAGCGAGTGGTAGTTGAAGATGTGGCTGGGCCGGAGGTGTCTGAGCAGACTAAGGCTTCATCCGAAACAGACGTTACCCTCTTGAGTGTTATTGATGAACATGAAATCTCTCGTCTACGCAAGACATTGGAAGAAGAAAGGATGATCCGCAAGCAACGACGTTCGAGTGCCCCTAAGGAATCCAATCCTACAGAAACCGTCAACTCGACTAGACAGAGCATTTTGAAAACTCCTGCCCCTCGCAAGTCATCACTTCGCGATTCCAAAGCAGAAATCCCTCGCCCAGCCTCTGCTACTGGAGACATTACCACCGCCTCAAAGGCCAATACCGATGGAGACGGTAGTCTTACAGTACCAATTGCCGATCGTTCTCGGCGTCATTCAGAAAATTCGTTGCCCGCAGTATCCCAGCGCAGGAAGCAGCGAAATGCCACTGACGTGACCTCCGCTTTCATCCTTCCTGATATTACCCTCCACCACGTCGACCTAGCGGCCGCTGATCCATCCAAGTTGCCACAAGCCACCCAAAAAGCATTGGATACCATTGCTCGACACAATGGAGAGAACTGCACAGTTTGCAACGGTCACTCCGCTGACGGCACCTGCAACCACGAGTCCGTGAAGGTTGCCAAGCCCATCCCTGTGTCAGGGCGTATGCCCAAGCCATCCGTCTGGAATGAAGAACCAACTATGCGCCCCTCGCAACCCCCTGCCGTCGCTCTTGCTATTGTTCTCAAGGGCCTGGAGGACGAACTTTCTCACCTCAAGATGCAACTGGCCACATACCAAAGCGCCTACAACAAGCTTGACCCATCGCTCGGCAAGCGCCCGCGCAAAGCCCTGCAAGAAAAGATTGACAAAATTTTCAAGGACATTGACATGAAGTCCGACCAAATCTACGCTCTTTACGATGTTCTGGAGGGCCAAAAGCAAGACGGGCGTGAGATGACCGAGCAAGAAATGGAAGTGACTCTGGAGTCAATTGGAATTGATGTCGGCATGTCCCATACGCCTGATGTCACTGGTACTACCGATAACTCTTCTCGCCACGGCCAGATTGACTTGGATGATGAGGAGGATTTGCCCTGGGAGGGTATTGAGAGCACTGGTGAGATGACTGGCCACCTTTCTCTGGGCGGCCACTGAGTTTATTGCATCGCATTGCGTATGTTTATACCATTCTGGTTATTTTGATGCTACTTTGGCGCTGGTTCATGGAGTATGGTTCCATCTGTATGTTTAATTCATTGATTTGGGTAATCGATTGTTGGTTAGGTAGTTCTTGATACTCAAATGTCATTCGGTCGTATCGCGGCCTTGGAAATAACCTTTTCCATCCCCCCTTCAAGAGTTCAATGTAGCGGTAGCTCCCTTTCCGACCGTTTACTTATTGTATGCTGTATGTATCAATCTCAATATCTTTGTCACATTTTGGTTAGATGACGGTAATATCATATGCAGTGGCTGGGATACCCCAAGCGAACAGAAGAAGAAAAATACGCCATCGCTGTGCTATAAAAGAATCCAATACCATGCAAGCCCCAAAGCCATTGCAAACCAAGTTGAAGTGGCATTTAGGCAGTGTTCTCCCCACCCTCCACGGCCATAGCAGCACCCTCCGTAGCCGTCGACTTTGAAATATTAGCAGCATCTCGCTGTGAGATTTCCTCCCCAACAAAGCAGCTCAACCCAGCAAAAGCCTCAAGCAGGGTACGCGAGTAGTATTCACGCAAATCATAACCACCAGCCAGCATGCGCGCATCATTGCGAATAGGATCAAGATACTGCGACGGATAATACGACTGGAGAGTATAATAATCGCGCTTGTCGGCCACATAGCCCATAAACGGATCGTACGGTTTCTCTGGCTCGGGCGTCTTGATCTTGCGCAGACCCTTGACAAGTCCCGTATCCGCCGCCCCAGCATGATCCGCCGTAGAAAGATTCGTCCCGCGCTTGGTCTCCGACCGCAGCGCAGCCTGTTTCTGTCGAATGCGTTCTTCCTCGCTGCGGCGCGCGGACGACTTCTTGAGTAGTACCTTGTGTCCTTCGCGCGCGATGGCTGCGGCATCTGTTGACGAACCGGAGGCGAGTCTTGAGAGGAAATCTTCGCGTCCGGCTTGGATCTCGCGTCGCTCGGTCTCGTATTCCTGGCGGACTGCTTGGCGGCGCAGTCGGGCTTCTTCTTGTTCGAGGGTCATGCGGGCTTGGAAGGAGGAGGCTTCCTCGGCTTCTATGGCTTGGTTTGTGCGGATTGATTGCATGTTGTCTGCGGCGTATTTTTGGAGCTGGGCTTCGGTCTTCGCCACGTCGATCCGGCTTACTAGGTTCGCGATTATGTCCTCTCTTTGTTCGAGGAAGTCATCGTATGCACGTTTTGAGTCGAACTCTTCTTCACGGCGGTTCAGGCTGATTGAGATAAACTGTTAGTCCTCGCATACCACAGGGTTCTTCGGGGGTATTTAGCAAGAGACGTACATGTGCATCACACGCCGCCGGATATCTACTTCTCTTTCCACCCCGATATCTTCGAATGTCTGCTTGCGGAACCGATTTTTACGCAGCGTCTTGCGACATCCAGCTACCGGACAGTTTGCAGGACCGGATGAGAAGATGCGGTCCACGCACGACTCGCACATCTTGTGGTAGCATTCCGGGTTGATGAGAAAGCGCATGTCCGGGTTGAGGTATCGTGATGATTTGCAGACAGGGCAAACCTCTGTGAAAAGATGTAGTTAGCATTATATATCGCGACAAAGCTGAACAAGACCTTACCGTCTTCATCACGGCGAGAAGCCGCATCGGAGGCCATGGTGAGAGTAAAGTGACGTGGGAGAGATGGACCACGACTGGCTTGAGGCTGATAAGCAACTTATGCGCACGGACCACATCATCATCACCTTTTTGCGACTTTTTTCTTTTTTTGCCTCCGGCAACCCCTCTCTTTGCTCCGTTTCATTCAATTTACATTGCCTGTGCAAAACTGCCACTGAGTTTTCGCATTTCACAACCATGGGAGTACCGAACCCCAACCTCGACGCTCTCGAGGAGCAGCGCCTCGCGCTCGAAGAAAACATCCTCCAACTTCAAAAATCACTCTACCACTGGCGAACCTGGGAAGCAGAATACGATGGACTCCGCGAGGAGATCAGCAACCTAGAAGATGACGCCAGCACAGACGACTTCTTTGCTGTGGCCCTGGAATTCGGTGGCACGCTGGTGGACCAAAAGGAAATGCAGACAATACTTGGTTCGCAAGGTGTGACTCGGTCTCGCGGGCAAGTAGTTGATCTTCTTGGAAGACGCATCGACTACGTGCAGCAGAACGTTGCGACTATGGAAAAGAGGCTTTCGAAGGCCCAAAATGAGCTGCACGCTTTGGTCTTGAATGATCAGCCACCGCTGCAGGACGGTGCGGAGTTCCCGATGCAGGAGATTATGGAGGAGCTTGATGAGGATGGAAACGTTGTCTCGAGCAAGATCAATACACCTGGCAATGATGCTTCGGAATTGCTGGATGTGCTGAAGAAGGCTGGTGTCAAGGATATCCCGGAGACGAGTGAGCCGATAGCTGCAACTCCCGCCAATGCTACTACACGCGAAGGCAAGGTGGATGAGCCAGCCAGCTCAACGGCTACAGATCAGCAGAATGGTTCCTCGAGCGACATTACAACCACGGAGCCAACTGGCGCATCCCTGAAATTCTCTCAGCCCCAGTCCGTGGTGACCGCCGAAGATCGCATGCAGCCACCTGTCACGGACGTGAATGAATCTGCGGAAGAAGCAAGACTCCGCCGTGAAATGCTCGACTATGGAATCAACGAGGTGGGGGCTATTGTGGCAGAGTTGGAAATGGACGAGTCCGGAAGTGACATTTCCTTCGACGAGGACTACGATTACGACTACGACGAGGAAGATAACGAAGATGAACATGGTCGCTCTCACACCCGCCTTCCGGCGGAATACCACCAGCAGATGATGGAATTGGAGGCCAAGCTCAATGCCCGAGGCTTGATGAACATGGGCAAGGATACCGAGACGTTCCCCAAGGAAGTGCAGCAAGAGATCGCAACACCTTCTGAGGTTGAAACTTCCACCCAAGAGAAGAAGAAGCCTAAGAAACGAGTTGCGTTCGCCGATGACCTTGATATCGCACCAGCTCCCGCACCCTCCATCGCCGCCGAGAAGGCTCCTGCTTCTCAGGCCGAGCCTCAGGTGCTTGCTGATTCCATTGTTGAACGGACCAGCCATGCCCTGGAGCCCTCTCCAGCCACCCCCGCTGTTCCCAAGAAGACGTCGCGATTCAAAAGTGCTCGGGCCGCTGCTTTAGGTAGTACTGCTAGTGAATCTATTACTGCCGGGGCTACAATTGCAAACCCCTCTGAAGTCACCGAATCCCGCCTTCGCAAACAGGCCAATACCGCTCCATCCGTGGTACCTCCGGTCCTCTTCCCTGCGACACCAAAAGAGCCCAAACCCTTCTCCACACCGATCTCCGATGTCGTTGAGAAACCTTCTCCGCCTCAATTCCCACATGACCGAACTCTGGCCGAAAAGGTCTTTGAGCGACAGGTCAAAACAGGGGCTGCAGTGGCTCCTGAATTAGACCACTATGACGAAGAGCTTCACCAGAAGCAGATTGCGTCGGAGTTCTTCAATATGCAAAAACGCTTCAACGGCACATCGAAAGATGACGAGGAACAGGATACTTTCCCTCCTGAAGAAGATCAACCCAAACGTGTCAGTAAGTTCAAAGCTTCACGAATGGGATAGTTTTGCAAGAGTTGAAGGGCTATCTAGACTCAACTTCACCTATGTATGTACTTGTCAGGAAAGACCATTCAACTGTTTGTTTTGTTTGTTCCCCTAGGCACCCTAGTCCTTATTAAAACCCTCCTTCTCTCCCTCTTCTTCTTCTTCCTTCCTCCTGCCTCTGACCTACGGGCTTCCAATTTCTTGTGGGTTTACCCCCAGGAAAAATACCAAGGTGCATACCCCTGTCTCGTGAGATGGGAAACCGTGGTATCACTCACCAACTGAAGTCCAAGATCAAAAGAGAGCTTCTCTGGCTGCCCTCCTTCAATTTTATCAGAACAGGAGAGAAATCGTATGTTACTCGGGCTTCTCTAGGGAGGTTCAGAGCAACTACGGGAGTATTGACTAGCTGGAAAATTGATAGATGGAGTGTGGTTTATTTATTCTCTCTCGACATCACACATATAGCTTAACTTGAAGTGAATGCATATATCTCGACTTTATTTTTCCCCCTATCACCTACCTGGGTGCATTGTCACGTAGTCCCCCGCTTGATGCTTCGTCGTATTTCCTCCGCTTTTACCGTGGGACTGATCTGGCTTGTACCCAAACCTACAAGACTGCATGTCTTTGTGACAGCAAGAATCGGATTGTCGATATCGCCATATAATTCCTCATTTTCTATCATTAAACCTATATCTGCCCACGACAGAGCCCAAAGTGCAACATAGTTCCCAGCATATCAACAAACGAAGGACATGACCTCAGAAACAAGATGTCACGCCTGGTGCAATCTTCTCTAACTTGGTAACCAACTCCTCGAAAAACGCTTCCTGGATTAAAACTCCCTTTTTATCGGTCACGATACAAGATGGGCTAGAGAACAGAGTTAGCTGACTTGATTTCCCTAAACAGACATCAACAACCAACTGACCTGTGAACACGACAGTTTGTCAAATACTGCCCATTACTTTTGTCATCAGCCATGATCCCGTGTACCAAAGCCCGACTACCCTCCTCCGTACTGCGAGCCAGCAGCTTTTCAAAAGCACGGAAACCGACATTGTCCATTTCCCGCACCAATTGAGACTTGCAGAAACTGGGGTTTGGCGTGTTGATGATAACCAGTGGTGCTTTGCTCTGTGCAAGCTGATCTGCGAATGCACGCACACCAAATACCACCAGCAGCTTTGACAATGGGTATCGACCCGTCATATTGGAAGCTTCTTTGTTGTTGAGCGATTTGAAGATACCGCCCTCTTTTTGCGGATCCAGGTGCTCAAGAGAAGCGATGTAATGCAGAGCCGAGTTTGGAATGGTGATGCGAGGTGTGATATTGAACTTGGAAGCCGACTCTCGCAATTTGGGAACCAGTAAGGAAATAAGCAAGAACGTGCTCACCACGTTGACGGTAATGGTTTTCTCGTCCTCTTCCGATATACTGAATGTATTGGTTGCTAACCCTGCATTTGCTAGCAGGGCATCAAGACGCGATAGAGCTGCAGCACGGCTGGCAAAGCTTTTGACTGAAAAATAGCTATCCATGTCCAGCAGCCACACCTCGACTGAGCTTTCTTCGCGGCTGGTGGATTGTAATAGTTCTTGTCTTGCAGCTTCGCCCTTCTTCAGATCGCGTACGGCCATGATTAGCTTCTCCACGCCTAGGCGCAACAGGTGGCGGCTGGCCTCGAGACCGAGTCCTTGGTTTGAACCGGTTACGATGATTGTTTGTCCGCTGAGATCGCCTTTGGGGTATGGGAGCTCGATAAAGGTGTTGGAGAACACCGTTGATGAGAGGCCCTCTAGAGATGAAATCAAAGGCATGATTCTGTCTTGTTTGATTGAATTCGAATGAATATGAACAAGACAATGGAAGAGGTTGCGAATTGTAGTAGCGAAGTATCACTGTTCAAGATTCAACGGATACTTTTCTGGTTGCTTTAAAAGGAAGCCGTTTCCTTCAGCATTCGGACTTATTATATCCATCCTCGTCATTCCAATTTAACTCTGTAAAGGAGGCTGAAAGACGCCTTGTAGGGTTTTATTATCTCCGTCTACTACGTATATATTACGCACATCCGTTTGCGGAAAAAGGTGTGTAATTATGGATCTAAGGTATCAATACCGTTAAATAACAGACCTGGCGGGGATGGAGATAATATCTCCGCTTCGAATCGCCCCCCTTCTTTTTTATACTCCAAGATAAGTTGTCAATCTGTTACGAAAATAACTTTGAGACTTTCGCTTGACTAACTAAACTCATTCATGGAAATGACTCTGAAATTTGAAAAACGAAATCGACCGCCTCTGTCCTGCGAATCATGTCGCACACGGAAGTAAGCATGCATCGCATACTACTCCCAGGATCTGACCTCATAGACTCACTTTCCCTAGATTGAAATGCAACAGATCTCTACCCTGTGATACATGTATCAAACGCAATGTGGAATCTAATTGCACATACGCTTCTAACGCTGTACGCGGTAAGACGCGTGCTTCAAGGGAACGTGCCTTGAGCGATAGACTGAAGCGTCTCGAGGATACAATCCAATCATTTGTCGGGGGAGAGAATGTGTCCTCGACAAACCCACAGCCACAACCAGAAGGGACACATACAATTAGTGAGAGTGGAAGCGTTCCTAGTACTCATGGAGTTTCCGTCACCGCGGCTGGGTTGGCTACCAGCAATGGACGTCGCACCGGAGACCAACCTCTCCAACAGAAAGTGGTATCCAGTAATTTCAATGCTCATAGTGGTAAAAATAGCCACGTTGATTCCAGTCACTGGTCTTCTATATTGGAGGATATCAAGGAAGTCCGAGAAAGCTTGTCTACCGTTGATCCCTTTTCGCTCAGCGAGCCGATAAACGACAGTGGAAGTGGACAATCAGATCTGAGCCTTGCTCCTGGGAGTGAAGCACGATTGAACATCAATGATATTCTTACCTCGCTCCCAACGCGCCCTATCTGTGATATGTTGGTCTCTCGATATTTCAATGCTCCGTTCATGGTACTAGGTGAGATATCATTTGCAACTACCCTCCATCGTATATCCCGCTGATTCCAGGACACTGACAGGTATTGTGCACTCGGGCAAATTTCAGGATGAAGTGAGTTATATATTTTGTGTTGTACTTCCTTTTTGAAGCTACTCGATGGAACAATCCTTATCCTGACTGACTCGTGACAGTATGAAGAATTCTGGAAAGCACCGCACAAAGCTCCCGTGCTTTGGGTCGCGCTTCTTTTCGGTATCATTAGTGTATCAGTCCATTTCTTCATGAAAATGAACGCAGACGGGGCTTTGAATGGTACAATTCCATCGCCCGATACCCTTCAACAGAAGACAGCCCAATGCCTCTTGCTGGGAAGATATAGAGTAGCCAATGCCTACGCACTAGAGGCATTGCTTCTGTATATTCAGAGTGGCTTCTTGGGTGACATGAAAACCGGCTGCCGGCAATGGTTCGACATGGGGATCATACTGAGGTTAGCGTTCCGCATGGGCTACCACCGTGACCCCAGCACTTCTCCCGGGACGATGACACCATTTGATAGCGAAATGAGACGTCGGTTGTGGCTGCATATCTTCCAGCTGGATGCGCTCTTGAGTTTCCAGCTAGGCCTTCCAAGCATGATACCGGCTGAGTGTTGTGACACACATGTTCCCAGGAACTTAAACGACGCCGATCTCCAGGTTCGGATGTCGGCATTGCCTCCATCTCGCCCGTCCTCGGAATACACCCCTTTCCTCTATTTTACCTCCAAGGCCGGTGTAATGAGAATCTTCAAAAAGATCGTTGCCCATACAATCTCGCTCGCAACACCATCTTACAGCAGGACCCTTACTTTGGATGCCGAGATGCGAGGGGCTTACAGTCTGGTTCCTGACTTCCTAAAACGGAGAGACACCAGTCAATCCCTCATGGATTCATCCGAGATAATTTTAAACCGATGCAATATCGAACTCCTGTACCTGAAAGGACTCGTCGTTCTACACCGACGGTATATCCGATACGAACACCAAGACGCCAAATTCGAGACTTCACGACGCTTTTGTGTGGAAGCAGCTCTTGAAATCCTCGCCCGCCAAGTAGACTTGCATCAAGCATTTCAGCCAGGTGGCCGTCTGCACGAAGACCAGTGGATGCTTTCCTCACTGACAATTCACGATTTCCTCTTAGCTGCAATGGTCATATGTCTGGATATATCTGTGCGTCTCGAGTCTCATACAACAGCGTTTGTAGACGAGCGCGTAGACCACGGCTTTGTTTCAAGAGAGATTGCCGCGCTGAAAACCTCCCAACGCATTTGGGCTGCTAACAGCCATCGTTCGCCGGAATCTCGCATTGCATCGCTGGCGCTAGACTTGATGGCCCGGAAGGTGGCTGAGCGTCAGGCTACCTTCTCGTGTGATCACGCTGCGTTTATGGAAATTCCTCGAGTGAGCCCGGAGTTGCCTTACATGGAGCCAATGTCGGAAATGATTGATGGGTCTGAGACATTGGACTGGGTAAGTCCTTTCATGGAGATTGAATTGATTATGAATAATATCTAACTATCTACCTCTCTCCTAGCTCTTGTTAGACCAGTATTTCCAGAACTCTGGTCTCGAGGCGCCTCAGTTAGACCTAAGCAACGATATGGGTGGGTTATTTACGGATGTTCCTGGAGCATTTGACCCTTTCGCGTATAATTAGCTACAGCATCAAAGTAGTTGCCTCGGAGATAGGGAAGGAAAGCTGTCTGGCAACCTGTGATTTACTAAAGATTTAAGCTCACTACATATTTGGTTCCAGAGTCTGCTATGTAAAATTCAAGTAACACTTCAATACATTACACCGAGAGTAGCTGTATGCCTCCATGTATGCAATGGAATATCTCATTAACTCGTTAAAAATATCAGGGGCATCATCGTGACAGTGACATGTAGATGTACAGTAAAAGGGCTGGAAAAATAGATGCAATGCATCCTAGAGTATTCACAAGTTCATCTCCGAGTTTCTGCGCCAGATACATAGGGCACCTAGACGGAAACCCAGCCCGACGACCAGGAGGTGTAGAAATAGGGCAAGAGCCTGGGTTTGAATACTGCGGGCTCTTAGAGTAAATGCTGCAGAGAGTAGAAGAGGGTAGAGGATCCAGGGGTTGACAGCCAGCGGTGAACATGGATGAAGAAGAGATGTGATCTTGACAAGGAAGAGACTGA
Organism: Penicillium hordei; assembly: GCF_028827395.1. NCBI lineage: Eukaryota > Fungi > Ascomycota > Eurotiomycetes > Eurotiales > Aspergillaceae > Penicillium > Penicillium hordei. Next base: position 7,702,955 of record NW_026623142.1, read on the forward strand.
GCTGTAGAACAGACGAGGATGGGAATGGGTTCAAAGATGCCAAAGAATTAAGGATGGGGAAGCGGCTCGGTGGGGGTGGGAGGAGATGATGTTGAGGGATTGGTTGAGGCTGAGGCTGCGGGTCGACGGGCGGTGATGATTCATGAGGAGGTTGGGCTGGAGATGACGGCGGGGAAGTAGAGTAGCGACGCCGGATAATCAATTCTTGATCTGGGCTAACAGAAGGGCCCTCTAGATTGGTGTCAGACACAGGCGCCGTATTGCTTCGAAAATGACTGGGGTCAGGTATCGAGTCACGCCGGAAAGATGCTGGGTTTCGGCGCAGATTTTTGGTGGGAGAGAGTGCTCGCTCTACTGATGGTTGCTGACTATCTAATGGGCGGATTCGAGCCCCAGGCAGGTCGGAGCTTCCCGAGCTGGCTTTCCTGAAACGGAAGTTTTCATTTGAATTGGCACCGACTTGGATGCCGTTTAACACATCGTCAGCTGAGGGCCGCCGGCCGGGATCAACCGAGAGCAGGCGCTCTAGGAACTTATAGAGCTTTTCGGGGAGATCGGAGCGAATAGCTCGTGCGTGATCAAACCCAGCCCAGCTGGTGATCTCTGCACGGAGCTGATCCAAGTCTTCTTTTTCTTCATTTATGATGTCCGCATTTGTGTATGGAAGAGCTGCAAAACATAGAAAATAAAGGATCATTCCAAGTGAGAAAATATCGGACTTGAACGTAAAATTGCCGAATGGTCCGTCGGTATATTCTTGGCGAAGAACTTCGGGTGCGCAATATGAAAGAGTACCTGTTGCACCAGTCGACTTACGCATTGAATTTTGAGTCTGCACCTCACCGAAATCACTGACCAAAACTCTAATACCATCACTGGTCTCGTGGAGCAGGCAGTTGTGTGGCTTCAGATCACGATGGATATATCCATTGGCGTGAAGATACCGAAGTCCAGAGGTGATATCACGGAAGAAAGAATAAATTTCATCCAGCTGCAGCGTGCGAGCTCCTCCAAGGTTGGTTCGAGGCTCTGGTTCGCCTTTAGATTTGCGGCGAAGGCGGTCCTTCAACTGCTGCGCAGTGGTCGAGGTTTGAACAGAGCCACAGATGTAATCATGTAAATCACCGGCATTGCAGTATTGCTGTAGAATAAATGCGCAAGGTACACTCGGGCCGAAGGTGCTTATTTTCGCATTTTCCAGCCAGACATGACGGTAGGAGACAAGATTCTGGTGCGAGAGATGCTGTAACAGCTGCACTTCGCCCAGAACCTTTTCCAGCCACTCATGATCATCGCCGACGGGGACACGCTTGCAGGCATAATGACCAAGAGATACACTGTCTAGGACATGCTTCACTAGTAGTACCACCCCTTTTCCACCTTTGCCTAACACTCGTTCCTCCACAAAGAACCTCTTGAAGTAATCTGGGCTGAATGCCGCAGAGGAAATTCCCTGTGGTGATGGCTGTGAGGATGAGGCAGGTTGAAGGGGCCTGTTATTGGTAGGCCCGCGGGGTAGGGCGGGCTGAACAAGGCGGTGGCTTGGAGAAGGAGGTCTCGAGGATGTTGCGGAGCCGGGGAGGCTATTGTTGAGCATGCGAAAGTAGTTTGGGTTAATGAATTCGCCTTCGGGCTCAGTATCCCCACAATGTCGTTCTCTATTATTATCGCGCATTGAGCGATGACAGAATGGGCAGTTGGCTAGCTCCAAATTGTCAATGTCTTCATCTGACGTATTGCGGAGAACGAGCTGTTGAGAATCACGGTCAAAGACAACCACCGAGTCATTGTGCCGCCTATTCCAGTTAGATAACTAGTAGCATAGATTAGAAGATCACTTACAAAACGACATCACGGTTGCCCCCATTGTAAGGGACCATAGACATGTCGACGGGTATTCTAGCATCGATGTGAGGGAATGGGGATACAAGCTGCCATCGATGACGATGTAAACCTGGGGGCGGTGAGGGCACGGCGGCGGATAGTGACACTTTGGTCGATATTACTCTTAACCTTCCTTATATTCCTTGTCTGTACTCTTTTATGAGCAATGAGATGAAATTGGAGTCTATTTATACCTTATCCCAGGCAAACTCGAAGTTGCAGCCAAATCGAGACCCAATTCGGGTATCCCTCACGAGAGCTGAAACAGCGACACTAGGCTGATCTATGAGTGCCCAGGTGGGGTAGAGTTTACACAACGCACACAGCCCTTTCAATATAGCCCGATAATTACCTCAAATACGTGGACTGAACCCCAATTACAGCCTGATTTGAATCCCAATGGACCCGATTTCTATCACCGGTCTTGTAATAGAGGTCAGCCATGTGCTATCGAGCCTGATCAAATATGCCAAAGCGGTGCAGACGGCAAAGTCCGAAGTGCGAAAACTCAGCGAAGAGCTCTTTGCGCTAAAAGGGATATTGGAGCACCTGGCAGCACAGGTAAATGATGTCCCCAACTGGGAGGAATCAGAAACAAGTCCATTTGACCGCGATGTCATGGCGAGAGTATTGCATACAACAAATGAGTTTCTCCAATCCTTACTCATGGGCTTGGAAACGGCTGAGACCAAGTTTAAGCGCCTCAAGCAAGCTCTGAAATGGCCTTTTACTCAGGCGGAAGTCAGTGAGCATCTGATCCGCCTGGAAAGAGTCAAATCGTGGTTGGTACTGGTTCTCATTGCAGACCATAAATCGGTGGATCGGGAAATGCAGCATGAGATTCGTGACCTGACAAATACACTGAAGGAAGACTTGCAGATTCGAGCTCAAGAGCAGAATCAACTTGCTAACAGGGAGCTTTTGCGATGGATAGCTCCTGTGAACCCTGAAAGCTCTCATCTGCGGGCGTCGAAAAGAAATAGAAATGGGACTGGTAGATGGTTTGTCGACGGTCATTTAAAGACGTTCCTCGATCAAGACGAAAATCGGACTTTCTTCCTCTTTGGAAAATGTATGTACCCATTGCAATTTCGGGGGCTTTCAACTGACATAGTTATGAAGCCGGAACTGGAAAAACCACGCTGTTGTAAGTGCCGTTGACAATCGGGTTGCTTCTTTTATCTGACGTTCGATAGTGCGCAGGTTGCCGACGAACTTACTTCTATGGTTTCTCAAGGCCAATCTACGTGTCTTGCCTATTTTTATTGTACAATTAGCGATTTTGGCTCCCAGAATGCACGAAATGTTCTAGGATCACTTGTGGCCCAACTCTCGGGCACAATGCCTTCAATATTGGATGAGATCCGGTCTGTCTACAACAAAGGTCCAAAGAATCAGGCGCACAGGTTCCCTATCGAATTGTCTGTTCTCGAAGCTGCCATCCTCAAATCTGCTTCCGAAAAGGCAAAGGTTGTCCTTCTGGTTGATGCAATCAACGAAAGTCATGATATGCAGCTCCTTGAAGCATCGCTTCTTAGGCTTGCTAGTCTGTCCACGAACATCCGCGTGCTTATAACCACTACCAGTGCTATGAGTTCCATCAAGCACCCCAATGCATATGTTTTAAACATAAGCGGAAAGTCGAGAGGGGACATTGATAGTTTTATCAAATACAGACTTGAGACTGATGATACATTGAGAACTTTGGCACCGGAATTCCAAGCGGATATTGAATTTACTCTTCTTCAAAATGCCGATGGATCGTCAGTATAGTATCGATCTTACTACGCTTTCTGTTATCTAATTATTTCTTCGCAGATTCCGCTGGGTCCAGCTCTCTTTGGACAACCTGAGCGCGCAGCGATCTGTAAGGGCAATGCGACAGGCCTTGAAAACGCTTCCCGGGACTTTACGCGAGACATATGCAAATATGTTGGAAAGAATCGCCCCTGACGATTGGAAGATTGCTCATGAGGCCCTCTTTTGGCTCAGTTTCGCCAAACAGCCTCTTACTTTGAGAAGTCTTAACGAAATAGTGGTCACGGATGAGACAAACACGACACTTGATGAGGATATGATGCTCGTTCCTGCCCATATTCTTCTCCAAATTTGCCAAGGACTTATCACCGAGGACCAACATGGCCACCTAAATCTCGCACATGCATCTATCAAAGATTTCCTAACATCTGATTGGATTCGCTCATCTCGAGTCCAATATTTTGCCCTGGATCCTACAACCGCAGACCTGAAAGCCATGCACAGTTGTCTCACCTACCTGTGTTTCGAAAATTTTGCACAGGGATATCTAACATGTCCCAAGAACCCAGCCAATGTACGAGAGAAGCATCCTTTCATCAATTACGCCGCAAACTTCTGGCCCCAGCACGGCGCTGCTTGCGGCTTTGGGGGTCCCAATGAGGACATAATCCATAAATTCTTCGGCACAAGATCTCTTCCCGGCCGGGGGAATTACGGCACATGGATGCAGGCGTTGTTACGGACAACCGCTAGTTCAAACACGAACGATGCTATAGCCATTGATGGAACGCATCCTCTATACTACGCCGCCTCGTTTGGTATGGTTCCAGTCGTCGAGTCTATTCTCGCTTCTGAGCCAGACATCGATATCAATGCTCCTGGGGGCCGTATTGGAGCTACATCAGTGTGGATTGCTAGTCTTCGATTCAATTTTGAGGTTGTGGATATCCTCCTGCGTGCTGGAGCTGATCCATCCATCCGGGATCCAGGTAGTGGGCTTAATGTGCTTGATCTTTTGAGGATGGTACCGAACCGGCATCGAAACTACCATGGTCTTCGGCCCATCTTAGATCGTCCAGCACCTTGGAAGGATCAGTTGAAACAATGAAGTGGAAATCAGTGCGATTTTGTTGCAAATTGCCAAGTGAAGATTTATTTGACCAAGTATGTCGCTATTTTCTGCCACGCTGCTCCCCGGATTCAATCCGTGGTTGAAGAGTGGAACCACACAACCTTGGAACCAAACTCAGCTGATCACCTTGCTGTCCACGGGTGGCTCAGCCGCAGGTGGAAGATTGGATTATAGAGCAACACGTACGAAGATACCAATTACAACACTCTGAACGAGAAAGGGTTTAAGTAAAAATTATTTTCATTCAATTTGATTCCTCATCGAATCGGGTATCTGAGTTGGAGCTAGTGACTGAAAAACACCAAAACTCCTCGGGTTGTACAAATTAAGTACTTGGATGCTCACGATTGATCACGCGGCTTTCAGATGACAGGCGCTCTTCGGGCCTGGGCGACATGTCGCAAGGCAGCCTTCAGACTTCAGTGCGATAAGAGCACGCGCCGAATGCGTTGTGTAGAGTCAAGTCCGCTCGATGCGGACATGGTGAGGAATGACTCGGCGGGAAGCTCTGGTGTTTCAAGAGCTGGCATAGCCGATCTCATGTCGGCAGACTTTCTGTTTTTCATAAAGCAGAATGGGGATGACACTCGAGTGCCGTAGAGAACACCGGTGGATCAATCACTCCTCCTCGCCACTCTCCACATCGCTGACCTCCAAGTTGGCGATCGAGTCAGCATCGCTGTCCTCGGCGTCGACCGCCTCGTCCTGCGCAGACTCAGCCTCGGCCTCAGCCTCGGCATCCTTGACAGTAGGCTCGTTGTTTTCATCCAACTTGCGCTTGCGGGGCATCTCGCCGAGGCGACCTTCACGGCCCTCGACACCGTCGGCAGGTTCCTCGTCCTTCTCGCCCTTATCACCCTTTCCGGTACCCTTGGGTGGGGGTGTGTACCAAGGGATCTTTCCACGAAGGAAATCATTGATCACCATCTTGGCGACACCATCCAGATCGGCCTCACCTCCCTTGAGGAGACGACCACCCTGGCGAGCAAGAAGCGCGAGCCAGTCGAGGTAGTTCTCCTGGTGCTTGATACCGTAGGTGCGCTCAAGGTGACGGGGCAGGACACGGCGGAGAACAGCCGGAATGTATTGCTCTGGGTTGTGAACGTTCTCCACTCTGCAGACTCCACGGAGAAGGATGTCCTCCTCAGTGTCGTTGGCGTTGGGCGGGACCACACCAGGACAATCGATGAGATAGATTCTCTTCATCAAAGTAATGTACTGCCACACCTTGGTCTCACCAGGAATGGGGGCGACTGTGCACACCTTCTTGTTTCGGAGAGTGTTAATGATGGAAGACTTGCCCGAGTTGGGGTAGCCGATCAAGCCAACAGACACCTGCTTGCGGTCGGAATGAAGGGACGAGAACTGGCGAAGCAGCGAGATCAAAGAACCCTTGCCGAAAGAGTTGTTGATATTGGCGTGGAACGCAAGACAAGGGTAGTCCTTAGAAAGATGACGAACCCAAGCGGCCTAGTCAAAGATGCAAAGTTAGCAATCAGTCACTAGCAATGAATAAAACATTGTGTAAAGGTAGAATGTGTGGGATGTTACTAAGAAGACTGCTACAATGCCACCAAAAAAGGCAGAAGCAGACTTCTACTCAAAAACAAAACACAGCTGGCCCTTTGCGACAGGCTTTCAAGACGAAAGCAAGTCAACCTAGGTTCATAACGAAATTCGGTGCGGGCCAGTGTTAATATACCAAAGCTGTAACAGACGGAATTCCATTGAAACAAGCACAAACGAAGTCGTGCACGACCGAAGTCGCAGGAAGAGGCCTTGACTTAGCGATGGAACAGGGGGGTAACAGAAAAATGCAGAACAAAAAAAGCAAGAACGGTGCGATAAGAAGGGATAGCAAAGGGGAAATAGTGAAACTTACAGCAACGCCAGTGGGGACGAGATCGCACTTGTTCAGAACGAAGATCAAGTGCTTGTGTGGTGCCTCCTCTCGAATGTATTTCTCAACACTTCTGCAACGAGTACCTTCGGGGTCACGGGAATCCAGGACATGGATGATGACATCAGAGGAATCGATAACCTTGTAAAGTTCGTTCCAGATACGCTTACTCTGTCCCTTAGAGAAGACAGATTCACGAGATGTAGTGAGCAGACCCAGGTCTTCGACCGCGGCAGTGTCATCACCGCGAACAATCGCACTTCCATCGGCATGAGTTCCTTCATCGTTCTTCTCGATGTAGCTGTCCTGCATCTTGGCTGTCTCGCCAGCGAGGTCTTCGAGAGACGACACACCAAGCTTGACGCGCTTGCGCTGAGCCTTGGGGCCGAAGGTATCATTGAAAGGAGAAGTCTCAATAGCCATCTTAGCCTGATGTTGCTTCAGTCCGTTAACTTTATCATTGTCCCGAATCAAGCTCATGGGGAGCTTGTTAGTCTTGAGGAGGACTTGATACGGATCGGCAGCACGCTCAGCAACAGCATCACGGAACGAGGTCAAAGCCTCTTGTGAGATGACACGGGAGTTAGCAAACCATTTACGGTTTGGCTCGATGCGGGCTGTGGGCAACTCTTTGGATTGATAACTCGCAGCGACTGTGATATCACCCTGAGCGTTGCGGCGTGGAGTACCATCCTTGAACATGTTCAAGGTCTTGATCTTCTTGGCATCACTGGGAGGCGAATCAGTATTGATTATTTAAAAATAATAACGATTTTAGCTGAGGCTGTACATACCGGTAAAAATTTTCACCTTTGGTTTTGACATTGCCCATGCCATCGTTGGGCTTCCCCTGCCGCACTTTACGAGCGGCCTCCTTCTTTCCTGTACCCATGATAGCGGTTGTGGGTTGAAATGTGAAGGGAGAAGTGAGTGCCTGACGAAAAAAAAAATCGAAGGCAAGACCAAACACGGAGAGTGGCAGAGTGCAAAGAAGAGAAGAAGAAAAATAAAAGGCGGCGAAGGAATTATTTTTTTTGGCGCCAAGACATTGCCGTGCACGGACCAAGGGAAAATCGCTTCTGTTTCTTCCGACTTACTCGACCGCGTATCCTCCCTATTATACGGCAATCAACCTCAGGTTACGTCCCGGCTTAATTGAAGGTCGTGTCATTGACCTTTGATTCGATCATCTACTTTACAACAATACCCTGCCAGTTTTATCACTCCCTGGAGTGACAGGGTTGAATTGCGCCGCATGTCTGTCCTCCGCAATAGCCGGACTGCCACTGTGCAGGTCCGTGGATTTGCTTCCTCCTCCAACCTTCGAGTTGGACCCGAATCGCCTCACTTCATCGATGTGCCGAGAATTCTCCAGCCTACCAACCCCCGCAAACCTCACGTCAGGGGTACTCTCCCCGTGCCTCGCGAGCTCTTCCCGGCCCGCCGAGCGGACAAGCCCCGGATACAATATCTCAATGCAGTCACACAACTCCCCAAGTCGGAACGGGTAGTGAGCCCAAATAGCAGCAACCCCGAGAAGCAGGAATGGAAGCACAAGATGGCGGATCTGCGGAGACAGAACCTGCGGGACGGTCTGCGAGACCTGTACTCGCGGAAACGGTCCGCGGATGCAAAGATTGTCAGCCGCAGTCTTGAGAGTCAGAATCGGCGGGACCGCATTCTTCAGCAACCCCAGCGCGAGGATGAGCTCCTCACCCGGCCATCGACCATCGAGGCGATGATGCCCCATAAACAGCCAGTCTTGCCCGACCCCAACCGCGAGGAACGCCTTGCGCTCTCCCGGGCACGTCTGGAAGCCAAGCAGGCACAGAAAGAGATTGAGCGGAAGGAGCACCTCCAGTCGTTGTATGTGAATGCTCGCACTTTCATCACAACTGAGGAGCAGCTCGCTGCTGAAATCGACCGGGTATTCCCCGAGGGCGAGAACCCAGCGTGGCGCAACGACCACCAGCCTGGCGAGAACATCTGGAACCTGGGTAACCCCCCGACTGTGTTCAATCTTGCCAACAAGACCCGTGCCAACGAGGCTGTTCGCTGGGATGTCTCTCAGGAGCGTGTTAAGAAGCTTGGCGAGGCACTTACTGGAGGTAAGATGCGAGAGTAATCGGTTTTTTTTTGGGCATCATGTACAATATCTATCAAGCTATAGCATTTCAAAACTCAAATCAAGAGATCCTTTGAGACCCTTTTATTTTCTCAAGTATTTTCTCAACTCGAGTTCCCATTGCGATTCAATGCAAACACAAGCAAGGTTCCCCTAAGAGTGGATACAACTGAATGGCGAGATTATGCCAAAACAAAAAGCAGTCTCACCTCGCTAGCCACCATCGAACCTCGGAACCTACCGCACCATATCCAAGTTCTTGACTCCGTCGGCAACATATCCTCAAATTTAAGCAACCACCATCCGAACAAAAGAGGGAATCCCTATATGTATTGTAGACATTTTCTGCTCTTGGTCGGTTTAATGCCTGGCAAGATGGGTACCACATGCAAACATCTCATCGCGTCTCAGTATCGTAGCTGAAAGGGATCTTTGGTGTGGCATGGTTGATTCTAGCTTCAGGTCAAGTGTTACTCTCCTCGGGCCTTTGGTCGTAATTGATAAATAATGACAAAGAAGAAAGATTGAATATACAATATGAACATGGACATGGATATCAATGTATTCTACTATGACATGACAAACAATTAACAGGGTACAACAACAAAAGACGACAGCAGAGATGACAGCAGAGATGGCAACAACAACAAGAGATGATGGCAACAAGAGACAAGAGACAAAAGAGACAACAATGGAAGTGGAGCCACAAAAATGAATCTTGAAGCAAAGTGTCAGAAAATTTGTCGGACAACAGAGAGCTATCTCTGTGAAAAGGTCCCAAAAATTGGGTTGGAGATGAGAACAGAGCTCCGGGAGACCCATGTGGGTAACCCCAGGAAGGGCAGTCAGTATCCGCAGAGGTGAGTAGGAGTGTCTCCGGCCAGGTGTCCCAGCCCTGTTACCTCCACCGACGTGCTTCGTACCACAGCCTACCCTGAGACCCCAACAGAGACCAACGAGTCAAAAAATTGGAGGTACTCAACAGGAACCACGATGTGCAATGTGAACCTGGAGTGTGGAGAAGGAAGAAAGAAGAGAAGGAATTGGGACGGGGAGAGGATATTTATACCTTCCCCGTGGCTGAAGGCAAACGGGGAAACTGGGGTGACAAGTTTTGACCCAAAATGGAAGGCACCTGGTCGGGGGATGGTGCCGCAGTTGTCATGTTTATCTAAGCAATTTACTCGGATAAATAGCATGTGCATGGTTCCTTTCTTACTGGAATGCTATGATTGAGCTTGTTGGGCTTGGAACGTCAGGACATCTTGAGCATCCGGCACCGTGGTATGTTGAGGCTTTCTCAATTACTATTGCTGGTGAGTGAACTATTGTTTTGTGTCGTGGTTATGACTTGGCTGGTTTGCTTTAGCAAGCTCAAACTGTCCGCGCTGGTATCATGGCAAAGGCAAGAGCCCTGTCTCTCAACTAGTGTGTATCTTTTCGTGCAACTCTGACATATTCTTGCTCTAGCATCAACATCTACGATCAACGGAAGCGAGCCTTCACATTAACCACACTCGTCGGCGAAGCCAGTCTGGGAGGTATTGTTGGAACGGCAGTTTTCCTGATTGTTAGTGCCGGTGGAAAGTCAATTGAGGGACAGGTTGGGTTTAAATATCCACATCATGGATGGCCGAGTACTGGAGATGCATTTATTTCTTTCTTTCTGGTGTTTGATCACTATCTCACTATGCTACTGGCTTTCCTCATTTGACTGGCAACCATCAGTTGAAACCACATGTGATGTATCTAATATGGTAATAGAGAATGAAAGCCTTCAGATTGCTTGTCCGTCCCGATGATATATCGATAATGAGAGTCTTGGTAAAGCAAACATATAGTTCTGGCCTAAGTCCACCATCATTCATCATAGAGACATCAACATATGTATTGACCACGCACTTCACACAGCCCTAGGGATGAATTAAAAGGTTCAAGATAAAACCCATCGTATTCCTTTATGCATAAGCATGGGTCTGAGGTACAGACTGTGTCCCTTTGTGCATAAACAGAGTAGAAACTTTAAAAAAGTGTATGTTAAAAGGAAGTATAACCTAATACTAGTATCCCCAACAGCAGGTGGCCTAGTGGTAACAGGGTGCACCTGTGTACTACGAGGGAAGTGCCGAAGATCTTCCACTACCTGGACTGTTCCGGTTCGACTCCGGTCGTTCTCGCGTTTATCTATCTTTTTCTTCCTTTTCTTCATCTTTTTTTCATTATCATTAATTTCATCCTCATCATCTCTAAAATTATATTCCTCAGCCAAATGCGTAGTTGTATACTTCGGAGCGGAAAATACATGCCCCAGGCCCACAATGCACGTGATCCAGATAAGCCGATAAGCAATTTTCCCTCTGGCAACCCCCCCGAAAAAAGAAATAGAAAGCCCAGAATCACTTCGTGCTGCTGGCGGTGCTACTTTACAAAATTCATCTGTCTCTTTCTCTTGTGGCCATCTGCATACAAATTCCCTCCATACCAACCTCAACCCCAACACAACCATGGTGCAAGGATCATTGAAGAAGGCCGGTCCTACCGGCCCAGGCAGGAAGTAAGTGACACTCACAGAGACAAAACCACCACTACAGACGACAGTCACAGTCCCATCCGTCCACCCAGGAGAAAAAAAAAAAAAAAACTAACACACCCGCTCACCAGGCCCGCCAAGACCACAAGACCCGGTGTCCGCTCCGTCGCGCCCAAGAAAGCCGGCCTGATTAAGCAGAAGAAACTGACCAAGGTACGCACCGATCCGCTTCCAGACCACACTCTGTGCCCTGTGATACAAGACCAAGCACAAGAAAGACGAAACAGGACCAAAGAAGCAAAAATCACTAACATCGCTTTTAGCAACTCACATCCGGTCTCGTCTCAATGACAGAACGCAGTCTCGCGACAAAGGCAGGCCATCTTGAGCTGTTGGCTGGTGGAAAGAAGGACCGTCTGCAGAAGGAGCGTAACGCGGCTCGCAAGGATGGGACTTTGAAGTCTGGTCCTAAGAAGGCGACTTGAACTTGCAGTTGTGGGGAATTCAATGTTTTAAAAGATTGAGATGTTTTGGTCTGACTCGATCGTGTTTACAATTCGTCTATACAGAGCTCGTTATATGAGTGCATGAAATCGATACCCTGTTTCTATTGTCTTTTGATCTATATCTATACAAGGTAGATAGGTTGTATGAGTTGGGCGAGAAGAAGTAGATGAAGTAGAGATGAGAAGCATTGTATATCTGTCGATAAATAGTAATTCTATGTACAAATTGTGAAAGAACCAACCGAATAGGATAGAACATGCGGAATAATCATCAAATCATAAGGCAGATCTTGTATGTAAAAGTCATGATGCATCCAATAGAAACAAGAAATCTCGAAGAGGAAAAGGAAATAAACGAAACAAAAAAAAGGGTATCTATAATTCTAACTCCAATGCCATTACCATCCAAACCATGTTCGCAGATCAGATCTGCCATCCCGGTCTCAGAACTTCGAGATGCGGTTCGGAACACCAGCCTGCTCAATCAGGTCCTGGCCACGCTCCATCCAACTATTGAAGCCGTCATCACTGGAGTCCGAAGGGAAATCATCCCAAACGGCATTCTCCGAGTCCGCATATGTCGACCAGATGCCCTTGGGCACATCAGCCGCCGACCAGGAGGGCAGCTTCGCCAGAACGCAGGTGTAGTAGACGTAGAGGATGCGGCAGAGGAGCTCGACACGGTCGACGTAGTGCTGCTGTGTGGGATCGGGAGATTGGCCGCCGTCGCCGAGCCGCTTCCACCAGCTCACGCGCCATCGCAGCGTTAGCAGGATGTGGCCGAGTTCGCCGAGGAAGCGGACGTGCGTCTCGTGGGTGATCTGCTTCCACTTGATGTTGTAGAAGTCGCGCTCAAGCTTGCGGAAGCCCTCGACTTCGAGCATGCGGCAGAAAATTCGGGAGAGTTGAGCTGCGAGGAGGATTTCGCGTTGGTCTTCTGGGTTGTTGATGTCCATGGTTCGTTCTTCGCCTGCTGAGTCAAGAGGCACAAAGCTATATTTGGCGCGGCTGGGCATATTGTTCCACTGGGAGAGGAGGGTCTGGGGCTGGTTAGTTTTTGTACTCTTGGCATATGGAACAGTGAAGTCTTACATAGGCTTGGTTCATTGGGTCGCAATCGGCAACGCAGGACAGCCAGTTCTTGGACTTGTCCTTCGAGTCCACAATTCGTCGGTCGATGAACTCGAGGAAAGTGGACTTCGAGTTGCCGTTGTACTCGCTCAGGGTCTTCAGGAACTTGTAGGTCTCTCCCAGGTCAAGGACGTAGAGAGAGCCCCAGGCCTGGCTAGCGCGGATGTTGAACCGCCCCTGGCGCTCAGCGAGCAAAGACAAGAGCTGACTGAGGTCAAATTCAGATGGGATCGCCATCCGGACTCGGTTAGAACCATCCATCGTAGGGTGGTTGATAGCTCGTTGAGCTAGATAGGGTCAGCCAATTTGAAACAATCCTTGGGGAGATTTGCTGGATGCTTACAGATGTAGTTGCAGGTTCCAAACTCGACAATGCTGGAGAAGCATGCACGAGCGCATGGTTGCTCGTGAAGTGTGGGCCGACAAGCATCGCAAGGGGCGCTTCCGTCACACTGCAAATACGTTAGCTTTATGAAAATATAAAATTCATGCGGAAATCCTCACCTTGCGCTTGTTCAGTCGACACTGAACACAAGTGTCCTTGTTTTTGCGGCGCAGGCCTGCATTGGCCCGTCCAACCATACTCAATGGGCCCTTACGACGGGCGCCACGAGGGGGCGAGACGAAGTCTGCAGACGCAATGGAGCCGCCTTGGCCATCCTCCTGGACAATTTGCAGGGGTCTTGTGATGCCCTGATCCATTGAAGCAGGGTTCCTGGCCTTGCGCTTCTTGACTGTAGCTGAGGTCTGCATGGCAAGTGGTGCCGGTCGACCGGCACGCTGGCCAGCGGTCGACGAAGCCCTCGATCTTGCAGGAATAGTGGAAACTAGAGACTCCACAGGGGCCTCACTTACCATGAAGGCAGTGGTCTTGAATGCAGGCTGTGACCCCTCCGGTGAACTAGATTCATGCGGTGAGGTCTTCCACTGGACATCGTCGTCTTCCAACTGACGGTCCGCAAATGCAGGGGTCTCGTCGCTAGTGGCGGAGTAGGAGCACTCGTATATTCCCGACAGATCGCCTGACACTGAAGAGTTTTCGGATTTGAATTGGAATTCCTGTCCCATGTGTGCGTTTTGGGGGCCAGCAGTTTGAGAGACCGGCGTGATCTGCTGGGTGGGCAGTTGGGATTCCAGACTATTCAGCCATCGCGATTCCAGCGATCTGATAGAAGTCTGGAACCCCCGCAGGGAGTGATCCTTGGGGTTCTCCTGTGCGTCCACCGAGAGTGCCATGGACTCTTGAGGTGGAGGCATATTCTCCACGGGAATGCCATGTTGAATTTCAGTCCACTCCTCGGGGATCATGGGAAAGGACTGCGGAATCTGCTGGAAGGACATGATGCCTTCTACCGGGGCATCCGGGAAATCACCATGAGGCATCTCCCCAACATCATCGACAATGACGGCCCCATTCGAGTGGTTCGGTCCTTTCGCGTAGGAATAGAGTAGAGATGCATCCATCGGCATGGCCACTGAGTTGTACAGTTGAAAGTGTGGCCAAGCCTCGTCCGAATGGTAATTTTCGTCGGCGGAAGATGGGATGGTCTTGGGGCTAAGAGTGCCACTGGCAGTTCCCTCAACGAGGCCATCGGGGTAGTTCAAGTTCTCGGGTGCTACATCGTGCTTTCTATAACAAAACAAGTGTCAGCCACATCGACATCGGACTTTTGCGGTTTCACATCGGGAAAGGGTTTCCGGACCTGTTCTCCAGACTACGGAATTCTCCAGCCAATGGGCCATGGAAGGTCCCTAAGTCCGCGATATCCGCATCGCACTGACTCGATTCCTGGCTGGTGTCCCACTCGGGTGGCTGGTCATAACCCAGATGTTCCCATGAAGCGACAGAAAAGGCGCCCTCAGTTTGCCAATTGTCCAAAATTTTGGGGTCGATCCCCGCAGCGGTCCCAGTACTTCCACAGTCCATACAGGATAAGAGGGTGAGGTTGCGGCGACGACCTCGTTGAGCAAAGTTCCCAAAAAGACTTGGCTTTTTGAGACTTTGCGGGTTCAGGTGGGTGGCAGAATGGGTGTTATATAGATAAGCGGCGAAGATGTGTCGATGTGTCCGAGTATCGAATGGATATAGGTAGTGAATTGAAGAGGAGAGAGTTGAGGGGCCAGAGGATTGTTGCAAGGGCTGACGGGGTTCCCCACCTCAAGATTTTCTGCGATCGTCTTTAGCGTGCTGCGGCACAGACCACTTTAGTATTTGCCTTTTACAACGTATGAAAATAGACTCTGGGAGTTGTATTTAAATATTTGAATTCCAAGATTAACATACATATGCAAATATAGGGGATATATAAACCCATCAGAACATATGTTTATTGTGTACGGAGTACGAGCCGTATACCTGGCGATCGCCGATAGGCATCTCGCGGCACAGTGGTCTCACTGGTCTTACGAGTGAGGATGGTCCACGGATGTATCAAAAATGTACGTGGCGGGCCCCTGAGCTATGAATGGTCCAGGAACCTTGGTGATTTTCTTTTTTTCTTTTTCTCTTTTTCTTAATGCAGGCGCATTACGCCGACTAAATGTAACATCAATTCTTCAGTTAAACCCCAAATAAAAATTTCCATCCAGACCCTGTTCTACCGTGTAGGTTGCAGCACTGCCTTGGCACTTGGCAGGGTAACTTGGGACAGTCCACGGGTTGCAGGACGGATTACCTCATCCCTCCTTTTGGTTTCCAAGGTTGGGCTTTAAACTTCTATAAACCCTAGAAGTATAGAAGGATAGAACGTATTCTAGGTGCATATAGGTATCTTATGACTTAACGTTATCTCTAACCTTTATATCATCGATTATATAAACCTTGGAACACATGATTGTTATCTGTTACTAAATTATATAGATGGGCCCATATATACAAAGTAGGCGGCAAGTTTTGAACAGCATTTATAATGAACTATGAACTATTAACTATTAACCGGATGATATATCCTATCCATTACTACTCCAGTCTTGTACAGCGCATAACATATCAACCTTGGAAGCCCTCCAGAGTCATCAACATATCGAATAATAGAAAACTAATAGTCAGCGTCCCCGAAAGAAACCCGAATCGGTTCACCGCACGCTGCATTCGGTTCTACCATTACCGTCCCCGCAGCCTGAACTGCTTCACCCCGGTGTGTAATTCGGTGTGGCCAATGGTTCATTCTTTACCCTGATTCCCCCAGGTATAAGTGTCCTGCACCCCGAGTATTTCCGGGGTGCAGAAATATTTCTTTCTTTTCTTGTTCTCCTTTTAAAAAAACACTAGAAAAGAACCAAAAACAAAATCACCGTCCAAACGGCCACAGGGGAAACCAAAATCAAGATCCAAATTGAAACTTCGGATATTCACCCATAACGCCCTTGGCGCTGCTTAATCCCGTCATGCACATCCTGGTAAGTGACATCACGGGCAATATTTCCTTTCTTTTTCTTTTTTCTTTTTTCCCCCTCCTCCTGGCGAAACACGGAGTACGGAGTTACGGAGTATAGAAAGCCATTTCCTGCAGGGATCTGCTCATAGATCCATACTCCTTCGGGAACATCATCACGGCATGATACTCCACTCGTTATCGCAATTTCATTGCATTTCCTTACGCCCGAGCAATACGTTGCACAAACGTAGATAAAGCAAAAAGAAAAGAAAAAAAAAAAAACAAACCAAGAAAAAGCCAAGACAAATAAACTAACAATTCCCAAAAATAGGTCGTCAACGACGATGGTCCCCCATGCACCAAACTCTCACCATACGTCCGACCTCTAGTCGACACCCTCAAAGCAAACGGCCACCAAGTCTCCGTAGCAATCCCCGCAGCCTCGCGCTCCTGGATCGGAAAAGCCCACCTAATCGAAGCCTCCCTAACAGCAAGCTACGTCCACCCAGACGCCTTCAACGCAGACGGCAGCTGGGACGAGAGCTTCGAATCCCCAGACCCGGAGAATGACTGGGTGGTGATTCGCAACGGCACACCGGCCAGCTGCGCCCAATTAGGTTTGCACAACCTATTCACCGAGCGCGCGCCCATCGACCTCGTCATCTCGGGCCCGAACCACGGCCGCAATGCTTCCACCATCTACAACCTGTCCTCGGGGACGGTAGGCGGTGCGCTGGAAGCGGTGTTCTGTAGCAAGCGCGGTATTGCTATCTCGTTTGGTAGCAAGGACCCGCAGCCTGATGATATTATTGCGGCGGCGGCGAGACTCGCTGTTAGGGTTGTGCAGCATCTTTATGAGAATTGGGATGAGAGGGTCGAGCTTTATAATATCAATGTTCCTATGGTTCTTGATGTTGAGGAGAGGCCTGTGCTTTATACGCGCACGTTGCCGTATTATTGGTCTAAAGGGTGTTTGTATGCTGAGGAGGGGACGGGGAAGAAGGTTAATGGTGTGGACGGTTTGAACGGTGTGAACGGCGTTCATGTCAATGGCGAGGCGAATGGCACAGCTGTTAATGGACATGCGCCTGCGTCTTCTAGACAGCGTCAGTTTAAGTGGTCTGCTGATTTGTCGGATATGAAGAAGACGCTCCAGGAAAGTGAGGTTGGCACAGATGCTCATACCGTGCTCAATGGGTCAACTAGGTAAGAGATGGGTTCTTTTTGCTCTGCGCTGCTGGGACCGGATATACTAATGCTGTGATTTAGTGTGACTGCCCTCCGAGCCAACTTCTGGCATGTCCCCGGTCTTGAAGGACCGCTGCACATTGATGCTTGAATGAGTTCTTGAACAGATTCTGAATGCTTTGGATGATCCTACGATACCCGCCATGGTTTTCGAAAATGCATAATACGGTGATTTATGGGAAGACCGGTCCGTTTTGTACATATACGGGAATTACATACACGATTTTCTTTTCTTTCTTTTCGCAAGTGACAAGAATAGTCGGCTGCTTATAAGGCCTTGTCGTATCTTTATAGTGTCTTTTTAGGTGTATACGCAGGCGGTTAAAGAAGCATACTTTGCGCAGGACTCCTTGTCATGTCTTTCGGGTCTTTTTAGATGTATAAGAGAACATACTTTGTGCAAGAGACTTTTCTATGTATACATAACCTTCAAGGATTTCGATAATGGTCATTTGCTGTTATTCTCACTACTAGAAATCCCGGCGTAACCACTGAAACAAAATATAGATATAGATATAGATATAGCTAGTGCGGGTGTATCACATAAACGACAGGAGATGCTGGGATAAGAGCGTCAGCTCTTGAGCTCGGTATAAAAGATCACAGCAGTCCTAGAGCGCACGCGCAGCTTCACCTGCGCCACTATCCACAGTCGACGCCTGCTCAGCTCGCATCTTGCCCTTGCCGATACCTCCCTCACCAACGCCCATTCGTCGAGCCACGTATCGCTGCGCGATGATACCAGCGGTCAAAGAGAGGGTTTCCTCGATCCACTCCGAAACCCACTCGCGGGGGTCGACACCTCCACTCTCAACGACCTCAGCAATGGCTTCGGGCACCACAATACGCTGGACATTCGCATCCTCGGCCTCGGGATTCTCGGCGGCTGGCACCGAAGCATCGAGCCATTCAATCCATGTCTGCGGTATACTCTGAGAGATGGCGTGGAAGGCAATGCCATGTATGGGGTCGTGGAGGTACAGCGCGAAGGAGATCTCCTCTTCTTGCGTGTCAGCTTCCACGGCTCCTTCGGTAGCCTTCTCGCCAGTCGCACCCGCCTGGAAGAGGTCCTTGGAAGTAGTCTGGCTGATGGCCTGGATAGCCAGGAAGATATCGCTGCTGCGAACTGGGTTCGATTCACTCAGGACTTCCGAAGCGTGCTTCGCGGCCTCTTCGACTCCGCCACGGGACGAGAAGTACTCGGCGGCATAGGACTCGGCGCTGGCTCGTGCGAGCTTAGAACCCTCCACGGTGCCTCGCACGGAAGAGATGCTCCGCGGTTGTCCAGGTGTGACCGTCCGCCACCAGGGCCCGTCATTCCAACCGGCACTGGTCATATAGCCGGTAACATCGAGCCCGCGCTTCGGGGATGACTCCTGGCCCCGCTGGATCACCAACAGGTCCCCGCCCTCGACTTGGGACATCACTCGCGAGAATACCGCGTAAACTAGCGGGTCGATACCTGGGTAGCCGGACATATCGTGAGTCACGTGGATTTGTAGACGTTCATGCGACGAAATTGGAGGGGCGAGGGTGTGGATGAGGTTGGTGAATGTCGGGATTGCCCTGTCTCGAAGCTCGCCGCCTGCGTGTGCTAGTTAGCTGTCTACATGTAGGAGAGCTTTTTTTTTTAGAAGATCCATACCAAGATCACGAAGAGCTCCAACATTGCCCTTGACCTGCTGAGCCCACTTCTGAGCCTCCTCGTTATTCTGAATCTCCTTGACCGCCGCCTCGGCCTGTTTCATAGCCGCGGTGGCTGTCGCGAACAGGCCTCCAGACCATCCACCCCACCAGCCAGCACCCTCCTCGGCTGGTTGCTGTGCGGGGACATTCTCAGGCTCAGCCTTGGGCTGTTCTGGTTTTGTTTCTGCGCGTGAAGACCGGCTGGTCTCCTCAGACTGGCGGACCGGCGCCTTGTCCTCAGTCGGTCGGTCAATGGTCGCACTCGGACGGGGAGATCGCGTAGATGACCTGGGCTTATCAGAAGACAGGCGCGGAGTACCTGGTCCACTGGCTGGACGCTGCGTGGCTAGGTGGTCCAGCTCGGCCAGGATGTCCTCCTGCCCGCCCTTGGCATTGTCGGATACGATAGCTTTAGATGTTTTGTTGCCGGATTTGTCAAGACCGAGGTCGTCAAACTGAGCTAGAAGCTCGTCACTGGTGGGTTTGGGGGCCTTTGGAGGCATGTTTTTTGGGGGGGAACAATGTTCAGGAGAGGTGACGACACCGTGGGAGCTTCTGAACTTGTGGAGATCATGTGCCAAGACCAACCGGACGGCAGATGCTTGATTAAAGTAGAATTTAGTTAAACAATGGAGAGAAAGCTTCAATTCTTTGATTTAGATATTTTCATTCGATTCTTAGGGAAAACATAAGCCTTGGAATATTAGATTTTGGACCACCTGGACCTTGAATTCAAATGTATCACCCCGGCACAGTGCAGACTCTTATAATGTCAACTGTCTTCGCATCTTCGCATCTTCGCATCTTCACATCCTCACATCCTCACATATTCACATCTTCACATTTTCACATTTTCTTTT
Organism: Penicillium hordei; assembly: GCF_028827395.1. Taxonomy (NCBI): domain Eukaryota; kingdom Fungi; phylum Ascomycota; class Eurotiomycetes; order Eurotiales; family Aspergillaceae; genus Penicillium; species Penicillium hordei. The sequence continues at coordinate 7,723,092 of NW_026623142.1, forward strand.
CACAGGTCCATACCTGGAGTGTTAAGCACAATCAAAGCCAAACCTGCGGAAGCAACTCGGAAGCGTCCCGCGACTTTGATATCCGCTCCGTCTGGACCCACGCGGGGTTGCCGATAAATAGTTGCACATTCCCCGTAGCCCCAGTTCCCATTGCCAAAAAAATAAGAATAATATCTTGCAGCTTTAAATACAGGTACCGGATACCTGCCTCTCATTCAAAGTAGCTGTCTGTTCCAAAGCACAGCCTATCGACTCATACCTCTAACTGACCTCAAACCCTAGACCCTAGATTCTACTCATATCCAGCCATTGAACGAACCAACTTCCAACTAAGCTCACCTACAACCTTTGCATACCACCCACCATGCGTCTCCCATACGTTGCAGACCCTCCAGCAACTAGCACACCAGACGAAGCCAGAATCCTAGCCAGTGTCCAAGCCCGCCGAGCCCCAAACCCACTCCTCCCCCTCGACCTAGCCCTCCTACACTCCTACCCAGTCACAGAAGGCTGGAACTCATTCATTGGTGCAATCCGTACCCGGACCACACTTACAACCGTTATCCGTGAACTAGCCATCTGCCGTGTCGCAGTGGTCAACGGCGCCCTGTTCGAGTGGGAACAACATTCGCCTCTGCTTGAGGAAGGTGGATTGAGCGCAGAGGCATTGAAGTTTATTGGAGATGCTCAGGCGGACTTCTCGAGCGAGGCTGCATCGTCGGTCTTGAGTGCTGACCAGAGGGCTGTGCTGAAATATACCGATGCTATGACTAAAACGGTTACGGTGCCCGATGAGGTTTTTGCGGAGCTGAAGGGGTGCTTTGATGAACGAGAGGTTGTTGAGATTACCGCTACGATTGCGGCTTATAATTGTGTTAGTCGCTTTTTGGTGGCTTTGGATGTTGGCGAGAAGAACCACCTGCACTGAGCTGTAGGTGTTTACAACCCTTCTGGCAAGATGGACTGGTTTTAGAAGAGCCATTGGCCCTTTTATTAAGAGGGTCTTCTAGCTTGATACTTGGCCGCAGTTAGAGGTCCTATAGCCCAATGCTCGTAATGATCCACGTTTAAAACAGAATGTGATACATCCAAGTAAGGTGGCACCAAGCATTCAGTTATAAAGTACACTATCTTTCCTTGACTTCCTTCTCTTCTCTTTGTTTCTCTATTCTGATGTTTTTGTTCTTCTCCATGTGGTTCCTTTCTCTTTGAAGGTCGCCCTGGTTCAGTCAATTTTTCAGTGTTATGCCTAGGTGAACTAGACGCCTCAGCGTAATGGCGGCATCACTACCCCTGTAACTACTATTCGAGATCGCAACACTCCTACGAACTGACGAGATTTGATTTCTTTGATTCCATACACTCATGTGTGTCGCTATTGGTAGGCAGCCCTTGAGCCCCTGGCATATACCAATCACGCTGTCTATAGTGACAGTTACCATAAAGAAAAAGGGCGACGTAGAATTTCCTTGACACATTTTCAAAAACTCACATCCGGCAGTTGTTCCATACGACAAAACTAGATTCGAAGGCTAGAGTACGACATCATCGTCCCCTGCAAACTACTGGACTGGACCACAAGTAAGAACCCGGATTATAGCGTAGACAACCAATTAAGGCAGGCCAATGATTTCGCCTCCCAAACGGCTATATTTGAATATTTGACCTTTGACAAACGCTTCATTCGTGGAACTAGCGTTGCCGTCTTAGCTTGCATCTAGGGCTTCGAGAATCTCGACACAATAAAGAAGAACAGGGGCTTCTACCGTATAGATCGGGTTCCTGCTAAAGGTGTCCTGGGTCATCATCTCTAGGCGACCTTGGCGTTTTTGTTGGTTCTTTGTCTGTAGGTGTCTCTGGCATCTTTCTCCGCCAAGGTAATACCACAAGCCTAGCCAACTAATTATGTTACGCACAGATCAGTCCTTGCATATTTTTTGCTACGGCGTAGTATATACGGACCCCGCTGAGTGGCTTAACATTATGCATGTCAAATACAGTTGACATTAAGGAATGAATTTTATTGGATATCGTCCAGTCGAATCAACATTGGAATTTTGTTTATCGATAAACACTGCTTTCGTGCGACATTGCTTCGATTCTTGTGCAGGATTTATATAGTCCCTGCAGTATGTCGTATTTTTCTAAGCAGTTTGTATGACCTTGTATATACCTGCCATTATGCTTCTTATTTTTGACGCTTACTACGATATTCACTGGGTCATGAGCACTCTCCAGCACTTCCTATCTCAGTGTTTTTCCGCGGAGCTGCTTTGGGGTCCAACGTTAGCTCTGTCAACATATAATTCAAAAAATAGCAATGAACTAGTCCCTATTGCTATGCTCTAGATTACTACAAAAACTCTACATGAGATAGAGTAGAATACTAGAAATTATTCTCGAGTGACCCTCGGCATTCACGGGTCGAAGGAACATTCGAGGAATATTGGGGCGACCCCAGGGACCCACTCATGGTATATTTCCTACCGGGGCTTTTTGGCTGCCGCTTTTACCCTGCTTTTTATATCGTTTCTTACTCGTTTTTTTCAGTTGAGCTCCAATATCTGAAAGAGAGTTATGTCTAGTAGTTTATTGTGAGGTTTCCTTTTTTTTAAAATAAATAAAAATGAAGTTGTAACAAATTGAGATAAACTATGCTCGGGAAGTATAAGATGGCGCTATGAAGAACGCGACAACGTACCATATCTAACCAGCCAACTTATGATCTAGATAATAATTGCGAAGGTAACCAAGATATATCTGGGATAAAGTTTCTATCTGAAAAGGCCCGGAGGGTTATGGTATGTCGTTTAGGCGATGGAGATATGAGCGGCTATTTTTTCTGGTGACGAGGCGGTTACTACAAGGGTTATTCTTGGCTAGAGTGACATCATACTGGATGCTATAGACCGTGAGAAGCTGGAGTTAAACGGTTTTCTTTGGTATGTATAGCTGGTTTGGGTTTGGCATGCCTACTGCCCCTACTCGTGACTTGGTGTATGAGACAATTGTTGAGGGAGGTACATATGCAAAATCCATCCTATGTACTATCTATACTACCTATAAGCAGACATAATATAGTACGAGGTGGCAATGTATATTCTAGTCTATATATCTTAATGGGGATACACGCCACTCCGTTCCTTGTGACACAAGACATGGAGACCATGCACCAGAGGGACCCTGGCTCACCCATGGACATACACATGCGATCTAGGTGCTATCTAAATATAATCCAAATAGCTGGCATTTGGTTTCCTGTCGCTTGCTCGTGACGAGTATAGAATAGATGTAGCCAAGTCCATGGGTCTGTTGACGGAGGATTCCCTGGAAGTAAGCGCATAGAACTTTCTCCCACCGGGGTGTCTCCAAAGCTTTATTCCAGTCCAGCTGCCGACCTCAATAGCTAGCTATCGAGGAGACACGCTATTGTTCGACTCTAAAGTACGTATCATGTGACGCATGAAAAAACAAAGGTTTGTACAAAAGTAGGCGACAATGCAAAAAAATAGAGACCATGGACAGTTGAAGATCAATACAATGCAGAGAATCAATAAAATCATCGATGAATCGTGATGAATAGTGATCAATCCAAATCCCCAAACCCCCTTTCCCCAATGTAGTCAAATGTGGCTAGTAGATATGAGACCTCTGATTGGTCGGGTCAGGACGGGGTTTCCACTGCGTATGAAACTACAAAACTATCTCTCTCTCGACTTCAATCTCTTCTCAACCTCATCATCCTTAGCCCATTTCACCTTCCGATTTATTTTCTGCTCCTGTGCTCATTCTGTTCTGTAAACTCCCTTCATCTATTGTCTTTGTTTTCGTGTCATCTTCTTTGCGCGGTGTCGCGTCGACGAAGATCATTTTTTTCTTCATACTACCCGGGGCCGCAAGATCTGCGCGCCAAACACAACTTTGCGACTTACTCTTGCTTTTCACATCTTCTCTATTTCACCTGTCTCCTAAATCTTTCCCCTTCTCCACATTCTCTCATCCCACTTGTGTCCCAAGTGGACTGTCACCTACCCAGCCTTCCCCAGTCAGATAAGTAAGTACACATCCCTGGCAGCCACTCATGCCCATCCTGCACCTTTCTTTGCAGCACTCACTAACAGCGAGCAGTCATTGGCTGTGACTCGTGTCTTCTATCCACAAGAATTCTACTCAACTTTAAACATCTCATGGTAAGTGTCGCGTCTTTTCCACTTTTTTTGTATGGCACAGTTTCGCAGTGTACTTCCAAGGTTCCCGGTCAGATCTTGATACATGCATTTTTGCCCGACCGTGTCTTCTGTCTCATGGGTTTTCTCATGTTACATGTTACAAGTCGCCTTTACTGGGTTTACAATGTCTTGTGATTCTTGTGTTCACGCTGGTCCATGCCTTGTGCCTTGGCCCTTGGAACCGCGGAATTGCACTGCGATTTACTGGCGTCTTGGCACCCGCAAGCGAACCAACGCTGACCATCTATACAGATTCTTTCTTGACATTTTTCATTCTCTATTTGAGACCTTTGTTTTTTTCTTCTTCTTCTTCTTCTTTTTTCTTCTGTTCATTAAAACACTCATACCCCCTCTTGTTCTTCCTTCTTTTCTTCGTCCATTTACGCCAAAATGGCCCCTATCCCAAGGGCCGATTTGGATGGGGACAATCCTTCTTCGGATATTGGTGACAGCCAGGACTCCCCGCTGCGTCGTCAATTTTCTGAACCCTTTCGTCCCCAATCTACTTCCACCCAAATCTCTCAGTCCCCGGAGCCCATGCCTCGACGGCTCAAGTGTGACTGGTGTGGGAAGCTTTTGATGCTCCCAAATGACGCAGACGTCTCTGAAGAAGATGTTCTAAATGATCATATCAACGAAGCTCACCCAAAATCTATCAACTTCTCTGGGTATGATGGTGCCGAAGATGGCGCCGAAGATCTCGCCGAAGATGGCGCTGATGACACTTACGATGAGAATGGCGATATCCAAGATGACGACGCCATTGAACAAGAAGCGGCCATAGTTCAAGCTGCCAAGCCAGAAGATGGCGAAGAGATCATAGTGGAACTGACCACTGACGACAACAATGGCACCCTGCCAACCGCAATCCAAGACAATGTCAGCCACATGCCCGAAACGAAACGTGACCTGTTGGACTGGCTCTCCAACCCGCGTACTGGATATTCCGAGGAATATCGTGCCCGCGAGGCCGAGTGGCGACGACCAGATGTAAAAAAGCGCCTTGACCGCTTCTGGAACGTTCATGATGCCAACCAATTCTCCCCCAACTACGACCAGGAAGCTGCCAAGTGTGAATCTACTTGGGACAATGCTTTCCACGACCCTTCGAAGACCAAGAAACGTGATGCCCCTGAACCAGCCTCTCGTCCCCTTCCATACAAGAAACCTAGAGTCGACAAAGGTCAATTCCTCGAAGTACAGGCTCAGGAACTCGATGAGCTTGTCAGTATGCTCCGCAGTCCCGAAAAATACACCCCAGAAGAACTCTACGCACTTACAAAGACCGCCGCCTTTGCTTTGAAGTCATTTCAAGATGAATACCTGGCCCTCGATGACCTTTACCTCAAAGCGCATCGACACAAACGGGATGAACCCTCATATCAAACAAAACGACATCAAATGCAAGGTCACAAGAAAAAGGGTGGAGCCCCACTGGCTCACGTCAATGAGGACAAGCTTGACTTCGAGGATAAGAAAGAGGCAATGCTCTATGGTTACAAACACAATTACTTCTCGACCAACACCCCACTTGTTCCCATCCGCACACAGCAGGATCCATTCGTGCAGGGAGGCTTTGTCCCAACTCCCGCGCAAGCCAGAAAGATGATTGCTAAGAACAAGGAGAGTGGTGATCTTAACCCTGATGGGTGGGCAGCCATGAAGAAACATGGCGTTGAGTATCACCCTCAGTTGTATGAACCTCGACGCGAGCCACTTGTGCCAAAAGTCACTCGGAAACGCAAGGCTGCAGAGGTTGAAGTACCAACCAAAACTACTGATGCGGAAGAGACTCAAAATGAGAGTGCGGATGGTGATGAAACCGATGAAGACAACCACCCCGCAAAGCGACGCACCCGTGGCCGTGGCGGCAAAACCGTCGTTGCCGAATCTACTCACTCTGATACTAACTCTCGCCGAGGCTCTGGCCGTGGCCGTGGCCGCGGACGCGGCCGTGGGCTTGGTCGCCTTGGTTCCTCTCGGGCTACCTTCGAAGTCACCCCTGCCCCAACTCAACCCTCATCTCGGGGTCGGGGTCGACGTGGCGCTAGCAGCCTGGCCTCCTCATCACTCCCTCCAGCAGAGACCTCCTTCCCGGCCGTCGAGCCTGTGGCCACCGAAAGCCCTGTCGAATCCGCTCCGACATCGGCCAAGAAGGAGGCTCTCTCTGCAGAGGCGATCGAGGAGGCCAGGCGACAGAAGATCGCCAATTCGAAGAACCCAAAGAGGACCAAGGCGATGCTCGATCACTGGGACCGGTTCAACCGGGAAGGACGCATTCGAAACCCAAAGCGATCCAAGGCCCAAATCGAGCAGGACCGGACCGTCGACGGCGCCGCCGACGAGGTCCCCAAGCCCACTGGCCCCGGCCGCCGCAAGAGGTCGCCCTCGCTGGCACCGCTTGCTGGCAACCTCGCCCCCAAGGGGCCCACCGGCCTGCCCTCAATGGCAAGCGTACAGGCGCAGCAGCAGCAGCCTATGCCTCCCACCCTCCCTCCTATGGGAGTGGTCTCTCACTACGGCCCCGGCCCAGTGAACCCTTTCGCTGCTGCTGCGCCTGTTGCGCCTATGGCGCAACTGGGGCAACCCATGCCGCCCCAGTACGCCCCATTCCCGTACGTCCAGTACCACGGGATGGGTCCCCTCCCGGGTCATAACCCGCGGGACCCACGCCGTTGAGGGCAGGCCGGCTTCGTCGAGGCAATCCCCGGTTTTCCCTCTCTCTCACTTTAGCTATTATCTTACTTCATGTTCATTTCACTTTTTATTTACGAGTGAGAGAGAGGGGACTGGGGATTGCCTCGACACCAACTGATCATTGCTTCTTGGCCCACCCCAGGGTTTGGAATGGGATCGCAAGGACACCCCTTCACCCCGGTTTATCTTGACTGCTTGGTGCTCGGCCCTCTTCGTGACTGGGCTGAGCCCGCGGTCGATACGCCGGGGTGGATGTGGTTCCCTGTGGTCCCAGGCCTCCCTGGGGTGTGGGCTAGGAATGCAATGATCAGATACATTACGAAGATACCGGTGCCCTGGCAGTGTCCGGACACTGCCAGGGCACCAATACATGTACTCTAGGGCGGGAATTCAAGTTGTAAAAAAAAAAATCTTATTCACTATCCGTAGTTAGGTTGTAGATCATATCTTGGAGTTTAGACTCGGGGTTTTGTTCAATATGGGTAGACCCCATGTTATAAATCAGTTGTATGTTACACCTTCCCTGCCTATGTTTCTATACTGTGTGCCCAACACCAATAACGGGGGAAATATCTAGAAAAAAGACTACCAGAAAGATTATCATAATTGGACATTCTACTCCCATGTAGAACATTCTCACAAAAGGTAGCCTAGGGCAACGAAATGGAATTAAAGTGAGGAAATTCAGTTGCAGCAGACAAACCAACTCAGATTGTTTCCCAAATACAAGCAAGAAGATAAAAAAATATCTTCAAACCGCTTTAAAGTTCTTTCACTCACAACTTCATCCTTCATCTAGAGCTAGTCACGTGGTAGTCACGTGATACCGGCTTGCATCATGGCCGGATCTGCGACACACTCCTGAGCAAACATCCCTCTCTTTTGCAACCCCACACACATTTGCGGTTTTCGAATTATTGTTTGTCTCTATCGACACTACAATGGGCAAAAAAAGACGCGGTCCCTCTCTCGAGGAGCTACTCGATCGCCCATGGTGCTACTACTGCGAGCGTGACTTTGACGACCTGAAGATCCTCATCTCTCATCAGAAAGCTAAGCATTTCAAGTGTGACAACTGCAATCGCAGACTTAATACCGCCGGAGGTAAGTTGCATTTTGTCTAGATAAGGTGGGCGCATGTACTGATGGCTTGTGTCGTTAGGCCTATCCGTGCACTTGAGCCAGGTCCATAAGGAACAATTGACTCAGGTCCACAATGCGCTACCGAACCGTATGGGCGTTGATATTGAAATCTTCGGTATGGAGGGTATCCCCGCGGATGTCCTCAAGGCCCATCAGCAGCGTGTCGCTTCACAATTTCAGCAGGCCGAGCTGGATCGCCAGCATGCGACAGGCAATCCTCCTACTGGCGCCTCTTCTGGTGGGCAACCGGCGAAGAAGCCCAAGCTCGAACCCGTTTCAGATCTTAAGAAGCGACTGGCTGAGCACAAGGCCAGGCGTGCGGAGGCGCTTGCCGGAGGTAGCAGCGGCGATGTGACACCCTCTAGTGCCGCTCCGTCTACATCAACACCTGGTGGATACGTAAGTCGTATCCTGCTATTCAATGTGAAGTGATTTAAGAACTAACAGTTGTTTCTAGGCGCCAACGCCTCAGGTCGCAGCCACTCCGCAATATTCTTACCCTCAGCCCTACGGTGGCCCACCCGCTGGTGTGACACCACATTTCTCGCAGACTGGCAGTCCTGTCTATTCGAGCTACTCCCCAGTTGGTGGACAACAGGTCCCTGGTGCCTCACCTTACACCCCATCCGGGTATCCCTCGCCATTCCCCGCCGGACTTCCTGCACAGCCACCAGTCTCCTACGGGGCTCCTCCTTTCCCCCAACAACAACCTCCACCATCCGATAGCAGATTTACGGGCCTACCGGCCGCCTCAAACCTTCCTCAGCGTCCTGCTTTTGCTGTGCCTTCAGTCAACGCGCACGAAATGCAACAGATGCACATGGGACACGTCCCGTCCCCCACCCCCGCAACTTCGGGTTACTCTAATGGATCCAGCGCCCAACCAACCGAGAATGTCTCCACACCTGTTGACAATCAAATTTCAGGCGCAGCCAGTGACGTCGCATCCAAGACAGAGGGTGCAAGCAAACCCAAAAAAGAAAAGACCAAGCCCGCAGTCCGATTGGTTTACAATGATGACACGCTTAGTCCGGAGGAGAAGATGGCGCAGCTACCTCGATATGCATACGTTCCCGACAAAAGCACGCAAACCGCCCTCAGCGAGCTCCCAGGCAACGCAATCGTGGGCGCCATTCAAGATTCCGATACGGTGATCGATCCGGCACATTAAGTTCTGCTTTGTTTTTTCCTACTGCATTTGCAAGTGATGGAGTTACGGAACCCAGCTAAGTCGACACATCAAAAATTCTAGTTACATATGAGCATTCTTCCGGCTGGATCTTTGCTTGTCATCAGTGGCTCTGATTCCAAATCCTAGTCTGGCGAGTCCTCCCCCGTCCCACCATCTCTCTCTCTCTCCCAACAACCCCAGGAAACGTCGATGCTGTTTGTGTTCGATGCTGCCAGATAAAAAGAACATTTTGAAAGACATTGAAGGAGAAAATCGAAAAACTCCCAAAAAATCATCAAAAAAATACCCAAGAAAGATTTGAGATATTCCCTTGAGTCGCTCGTTCGGGGAAGGGAGGTCCAGGTCTAAGCTATTGGCTCGTGAAAGTCACATCGACGAGCCTACGTACAGTACGTGCCTTGCCCTTTGATCCTCCCTCCTGACCCCCCACTGGAGGTTTAACCCTGGAGGAATCTGTTTGATGTGAATGCCTGAGACGGCAAAATGATGCCATCTACGGTCGATGTAAGTTTTTACCGTTTTCCTGGAGGTAGGAAATCCATCTTGGGGCGTTTTGTGGAATCTCATGCCCTTTGCGTTTTTTACCAATACATGTTTTATTCCAGTGATCTTGTCTGTACCTTGTATCCGTAAAGTAGCACCAATCTATGTATACAACATACAACTAAAGTCAATACGCAGATAGCTGATGAAAGACTCAATTGATATACAAGTACCACTAAACCCGAACTAACAATCCAATTCCATTATCTCTCCTACACCCTTTCCATTTTCCTTCTAATCCCAATCACGCCCTCTTCTCCTTAAACGCAAACCCAAAAACAAAAAGCCCATAAGTAGCTAGCACAGACAAAGCCAACGGAACAGGCTTTCCACCCGTCTTAATCACGCGCGGAACAGAGCTTCCACCCAGCACAGCCGATGCCAGAAGACCAAGTTCCTCGCCGTAGGATTGACCGGCGCGCAGACGCAGGAATGAGAGGAGGTAGACGAGGCCGACGGAGACGCCGGCGATGATTGAGGGGAGGGACCCAGTCCGTGTGTAGCCGATTATTCCGCCCAGACTTGTGAGGAGGGAGAGGGCTAGGGCAGAGGTTGTTGGTGGGGCCTGGGTTTTGTTAGCTTCGGTTTTGGTTTGTCTGGGACAGATATAAGAGGTGGGTGGTGGCATGTTGGTGGTGACATGTTGGTGGTGACATGTTGATGGTGGCATGTTGATGGTGGTATGTTGATGGTGGTTTGGTTTCATTGGGGTGGGATTGGATTGCGGGCGGTGGGTTGGATTGAGGGCGCGGTGCGGGGATGTAGATCTGTGGACATACCATCTTGTAGATTGAGGGTGGATTATCTCTTCTTTTCTGGAGGTTTGGAGGATTACGGGTCAAGAGGAAGAGGGTGAGATGAGGAGAGATGTAAGTTACTCAGATGAAGCTCGGTCATGCAATTGATTAGTCAGATGACGAAGTCTGGGGTAAATGTGCACACATAATTTAATGCTTGGAACTATATAATTTATGTGTTGGGATCTGTTTACATGACTACGATTTCAACGTCGTACTCATGGAATGTGTTCATATCGATGTTAATGTGCATCTTGAAGGCTAACTATGCTATCTTTTCGACACTTTATCCTACCTAGGTAAGATAGTCCGTTTACCAGCCATTTACAGCAGCAGCTTGGTCGCAGCACCAATTCGTTCCTGGATGATGGAGCTCCATTTCTAGAAACATCGAAGTTAGAAATTGTACCTAATGTAGAAGGGGTTCTCAAATAAACACATACCTCGGCGTTCTCCACATCTCCGGCCTCAAAACTCTCTACCAATCCAGGGTAGGTGGCTCCGGAGTAACCAGTCCAAATGCCAGGGGCAAAGACAACATGCTTGAACCATTCGCGGCCATCCAGACCAGGCTGGTACAAGAAAGCCCGCTCAATGCCCTTGTATTTCGCATTGGTAACGCGAATCTGGAACCACAGTCTCACCTTCTTCCACCAGTGGTACCAAGGCACATCATCGCCAAGCTGGGACTTCAGGTCTGCAGCGTGGGCATCGAAAGCCTTCGCGGATTCTTGGAACTCAAGAATGGCCCTATCTAGAGGTGCGAAGTCGAAGTAGGTCTTCTCGGGGAGATTGTCCGCCGCAGGCTTAATGTGGTCTAGGTAGGATCCAAGGCCGAGAGAATAGTCTGTGGCGTTAAGCGCAAGAAGAGGAGACTCCACCAATTGTGCCGCTGCCAGAGCCCAGAGCTTTGTGCAAGCTTGATGGTAAAGGAAGTCCTTGTCACCGTACTTCTCCATCCATGCGAAGCTATCGTAGTTGGAGTGGTAGTGGTAGACTGGGTCATTCTTACCACGACCAAAGCCAAAGTCGAGACTGGCGACACCGGCGAAATCTTGGAAGGCAGTGAAGTCACTGCCGCTGCCCATTGTCGAGATTTTGCCACTCCAGACATCGCGGACTGTCTGGCCCCGCACGGTCTGGTTAGGGGAGAGTACCAGAGCGGTGACATCATTGATGACCTTGTTCAGCAAGGGACTGGCCCGAGGTTCGAAGTTGGTACCCGCAGCAGCCACATCGACATTTAGATAGGCGATGTTGGCCTTGGAGAGCCATGGGAGGTATTCTTCTACCCACTCGGTCGAGCCAAGCAGGCCGTACTCTTCGCCGTCCCAGCTGGCAAAGACGACAGTGCGCAATGGCTTCCACCCTGCCTTGAGAGCCTCGCCGAAGCTGCGGACGACTTCGTTTAAAGCAGCGGATCCACTGTTGGGATCTCCTGCGCCACCGGCAATCCACGCGTCACGGTGGTTACCGAGGATAACAACCTCATCGGGGATATGGCCCTTGATGGTACCAATGACGTTCCATAGTGGGGTCGTCACATACTCCTGGAGGTTGTGGAGGTTGATCACCACATCCTCGGGAGATGGTCCGATGTTGTACTCCACACCCTTGTAGCCGAGGCCGCCTCCCTGCCAGTACTTGTTGAAGTCCGACGCTTTGGGGCCGTGACCGTTAAGCGCCTTCAAGAATGGCAGAACCTCCTTGTACGAGATTGGGAGAGATGGGATTGAAGGGATGGAGTTGTGCGGATCTTGGCGTTCAACTCCAGGCTTAGATGCGTATCCCGGGGTTGTGGGGTCACCAGGAAGGATACCTTGTTCAAATTAGCTTTGTAATGCCATTACTTTGGAAGAAAAGCCTTACTGAGGAATTGAGTGCTACCTCTCTGGATAGCGCTGGGGTTCCGTGCAGGTCCATTAGGATAGGCTTCATAGCCATTTTCCTCGGTAATTTCACCATCTTCCTGAGGATCACTGTAGATAACTACGCCGACCATGCCGAGCTCCTGTGCACGCTTCACCTTCAACCCACGGAAAATCCCACCGTACTTGGCAATGGCAATCTTACCCTCCAAGGTGATGTTGGCATTGACAAGGTCCTCAAAGTCCTGGTACGTGCCAAAGTTGACATACACATACTGTGCAGTCACATTGCCGGTAGCAGAATAGCCATGGAATACTGGGATACGGTCTGGCAGGCCGGAAGTAGGATCCTCTTCGAGGACATCCTCCTCTAACGTAGCTTCGAAGGTCACTTCGGTCTTATCACCGGAGGTCTTCAAGAGGGCCAGACGGTGTTCGAGCGGGTAGTTGATGTAAATGTCATACGCCGCGAGCCCGGTATCCTCCACGCCGAATTCCTTCCATTTTTCCAAAGTCCAGAGCGCCTGGGATAGGTTCTTTCCTCCTAAGTGTGGGCCTGCGGTATAGTATCTGCTCCACTCTCGGGCCTTATCTGCGGAAGGCACATTGAGGAGAATCTGCTGGAGCTGTTCGTATGGCAGACCATAGCTCTCTGGCCACGCTTCGTGGGGAATTGGATGGGCACCAGGGAGATAGGACCAAATGGAGCCACCCTCTCGAGGTAAAATGGCCATGGGAAGTAGGAATAGAAGAGTCGCCACGGAAAGCAGGGCTGCAAGGGAGATAGTACACGCTCGACGAAGAGCATGGTGCGGATATCTATGCCGCGGAGGAGCGACATTGACCTCCAGCAGAGGTGTAGTCTCTGAATACGGCATGTCTTTCTCCCTCATCTCGTGTGTGAATGAGGGAAGAGTAAAAATGTCAATCTTACCCAAGTGGAATGCTTCTCCGCATGGTATCATCGACCGAGCGATCACCTTATCGGCTGACAAAGCTACCCCTCACGGGCCAGCCCGCCATAAAGTTGCCTCTTTGGGCCGAAATATTCTCGATCTATGCGAAATACTCGGTTTTTCTCACTAATGGGTAACGATCATGTGCTGATTGGGTCTTTGATTGAGAATAAATATAAGTGGTATTCTAGTAAATATAAGACAAAACATGAGTGGTATCATAGTGGCTGTCTATATACAATCGCTCAGAATGATAAACTGCATGACTCTTGAAATGGGGGCAAAAAGAGATAAAACACAAGTCACAGCCAGAAATGAGATGAGGCAATATAGCACCCGTGGTATAGAGTGTAAGAGAATAAGCCCACAATCATGATTCTTCGACATCTTCCGGTATTGGGACAACATTGAGGTCTGGATGGACTCTTCGACCAATGTCCATACTCTCCCTGATAATCCGACGGGCATCTTCGTCGCTAACTTTCATGTCATCCTTAACCATAAGCACAGCCAGCTCAGGCACAAGGACAGATTGTGTGTAGCCAGCCACGCCCGCCGTCTTGATTAGTTCATCTGTAGTCGCCAGGCGACGTACAACCACAGAAAACCGACGGATGATTGTTTCTAGTCTAGATTGAACACAGATGTTAGCGTAGTTCGACAAGCAAGGGGTAATATACCACATACATTCTGGTTGCACCCCTGGTACCATAATAACCACAGGTCATCGTCTCAAGTGTCTTGTCATCATCCACTCTAACACGGGAGTTTCTCGCTTTCCCTGGTGTGAAAGAGGTATTAAGGATGTTTCGGTAATAAGAGAAAGCACCAGGGACAAGTAGTTTTTCAAGTTCGGGGAAATAGCTCTGAACACGCTCTTCAAACCCATTCCAATCAATGTTGGGGTACCCTCGGTCACGCCACAAATCCATCGCACTGCGGAGTTTGTGTGATTCACAAAACATCATCTGTTCGCGAATACGTTGCTTCGGCTTTGATTTGAACAGTTCTAGCGAAGCCCAGTCTACTTCCTTACGGCATATCGGGCACAGGGCTTGGCTGGGTGGGGATGGTTGGCGCTTCTCTTTCATTGTGAATTCATCAAGCTGCGACATTTCCTCACAAGTGGAAGAAGTCGGAGATGAGAGAGGTGAATCATCGTCAAGCAACATTGCTTCGTATTCTTCCATTGTGTATGGGCCGTGCGAGAAACTGGAGTTTGAGTTTTCCCCGCCACAAGGTTCTCTAAAACTCGAATTTTCAACATCCTTTGGCATAATAAAAGTCTCCTCGGGTTCTGTGGGGGCTTCCTCCACTGGCGACGGCTCTTTCGATTTCTCAGTCGGTCGTGGGGGGAAAGATGGCCTGTTAAAATAGCTCGTCTTGGACACAGACGCATATTTTGTTGCCTTTCGCCGCTTGTGACTCTGCGAGGAGAAGGAAAATAGATCGTCACTATCAGAGCCCATCATAGCACTGAGGTTTCGTGAAAATTCGCTTTTGCGAGGGTTTCGACTATGGGTTTGTGGACTACTGTATGTCTTATCGTTTCCTTCCGCAAGCTTCTCCTCCAAGGTCGTAGTCGTATAGTTCACGTCTTTGCGACATGGGGAAGCATCGCTATCGCTAGCATGCTCTTCATCGGAACTTAGAGGATCAGCATCGGTGTCGATATCCCACTCTTTCTTGTTGCTAGGCTGAGCAGCATTTGAAGCCGGGTCTTCCGATTCCTCTTCATTGTAGCCGAGAGGCGGGGAGCTTGGAGGCGGGGAGCTCAGAGGTGGGGAACTCAGTGGGGAGCTGAGAGGATCGATGTCTGTATCAATCTCTAGCTTGTTCTCGATGCTAGGTTGAGCAACATCCACTTTGGAGCCTTCTGCTTCCTCTTCATCGGAGCTCAAAGGCTCAGCGTCTGTATCAATCTCCAGTTTTCCCTCGTCACTAGGTTGGCCAGCCTCTTTATTTTTTGTCGCGAAATCGATCCTCGCATCTTCAGGCTCAGTTTTATTGAAAGTAGACAAAAGATGCTTGGGCGGAGGATTGCTCTTCGTCATGCGATTGGACGCATAGCTGGAATCAGGTTTGGCCTGAGCCACCATGGTGGACGGTGGAGGATTTCAATTGTCAATTGTCAATCGACAGTTGTGGGCACCAAATCAGGGTGCTGAAAGCTTCAAGTCAAAGAGAACTGATCCGTGTTCATCTGAAGCGCGTTGCTCAGACTGGGGGGAATTCACGGGGCGACGCGTTTTTGCGCGTTTTAAGCTCTCTGGGGAAATGTGTCTGCGGCCAAGTTTGAGGTGAAATGTTGAATTGGGGTTGGATTGGTCTTTTGGTCTTCGAAACAAAGAACACTCGGTTTCGAGAAGCTGAGACAATGGGGACACTTGGCTACGGCGGACTATAGCGGCATATCAGACATCGGGAATTTGATTGGTTGAACCGTCGCTTTTCATCCGGCAGAAAATTATTGAGTATACCAACATCTAACTATAGATCTATCCATCTAGTTAGTTGTATCTATTGTAATACTCCAAAAATTGCATATTGTATAGTGAAAAGTCACTTTACAGAAACTATGCTCCTCACCGTTGTTCTATCGTTTTCAGTTATCCATTTCCAATCATCTTTCTAGCCACAACATTGAGACGGGCCGGAAATACTTCATAAAGAGACCCAAATAGGGCATCCAAAAGAGACACCTAGAAAATACCTATGAAGAGACAAAAAAATCTAATACAGCCGCCTAAACAGACAGCTAAAAACGTTAGAATAATATCAAAATGAGAAAGAGGCGGGGAGCAAGGCGGTGAATTAGTCAGCATTTTAAACCAATCAAATAGTTGCTCCAACTTTATCCGATGTGTCGCTATCTGCCTCCGTAGCCAGCGCCAAATTGAGGGGAAACGCGTGACACGCGATTGCCACTCTGGTTTGATACTACACTTTTGTACAAGTCTTAGGAATATCGAGGTACCACTATGGAATGGATATCCACTGCCAGCTAAGGCTTTCCTATGCTAGCTACGGCCGCTTTGTATTGAAATCTTGAGCAATTTCGCGGTATACAGACAGGTCTTAGGGGGAAAGGCCGCATACTCATCTCTCTGGCGACAGACTTGCCCTAGATCACTTTCACTTTTATGTCTACCCCCTTGAGATCTTCCTCTCTTCTATATCCCACTACTTTCCGGGGACGATATCTACATATGTTGTTCGCAGACGAGATAACTTCCGTCGCGGCTAGGCGCTGGTCGTACATTGAGAGAGCACGAAAGGAAATCATGCAAATATACATTCAAGCTGTGTTTATATTATGCTTGGCCCTCAAAATTGCTTAGGTCTTTCAGCAACGGGGAAACGATAGTGTCGAAGACACGCTCCTCGAACCTTTTCTCGCGACATAGACCAGACCAAGTCAAGCAGCTATTAACCACATCAGCATAATTTGTCCCACTCTCCATGTACACCATTTTGACAAGCCATGACGCGGTATTGAATCTGGACAACAGTGTATCCTGATCCCCATCCTCCAGATCCAACAATATCTGGAGAGGCTTTCCAAGAGATAGCTCCACCAACGCAAGCCCCAGTGGTAATAGACGATTTTCCCCGGGATCAGAATACTTAGTATCATTCCGAGGCCCTGGTATTGCGCTGGTGGCGGAAAGAGGCCATGATAGATATAGATTATCCAATAGTACATTGTCACCGTCGTCGCTTGTAGCGGCCAGGTAGACATCAGAGATGTCCCACCAGGATTTCAACCAATTACCGCCGAATTGGATCATACCACATGCTAGAGCAGTTGCAATATGAAGGCGGTCCCGTCGACTGATATGCGATAGTACCTTACGGAGAGGCTTTTGTGGAATGCTTTTTGGGAGTATCTTGACGGCATGCATCGTGTATTTCACAGAGGCATCTAGGTCATTCGAAATCGAACCTATACTTTTCCGTCGCTCAATTTCTGATTCAGCGATGCAAAGAGACGAACAGAAGTCTTGGATTGGTGGGGCAGATAGAGCCTCTCGACGTTTTTCCGATGACCGTGCTTCCTCCGCAGGAGGCATGTCAAACTGAACCCTAGGCTTCTTCTGATGATAGGACTTGGGGTCGTCATGCAGAGAGAGACTAGCAAGTGTAACTATCTCTTCAACCTGCCAAGGTTCAAACACCACTTCTGTCCAAGTCCATAGGCAGGTTAGATCCGCCTCTTTTGTATTAGAAAATATCATTCGAAATTGGGATATGGCGTCAACGTCGCTGTCGGGGTATTCTTCCGTACTCCGTAAGGAGTTTATTTGCAGCTGGAGGTGGACGCAATGGTGATTCTTGCATTGACAGCCCCAGTATCTTCCTCCAATGATTGCTTTAAACAACCCCTCGGCATGCTTACGGGCCTTTTGATACCGTTTCAGAAGGTAGCCCCAGCCCTGCCGCTTCTTCTTTGTATCTTCTAGATGGAATGAATAGTCGACCAGAGTCTTGAGAATTGTATTGGTTCCATCAATTTTCACGAGGAGATCGTCGTAGACTGCCTTGCTGAGGATCTTTCGAAATTTCCATATGTTCCAGGCTTCGGTGACGGGTGTCGTCTGTTAGGAGAATAAATCAGGTTAAGGACTGATTAGATGGTCATTGGAAATGCCAACTACTGACCTTTGTATCGGTTGCGCCAATATCTAGTTTATGTGATAGTTGTTCCAACAACTCAGAGAGGCCAGCCATATTGCCCATGAATACCTCGTAATTTCGGTCCAGCTTCGAGCGTAGTCGCTTTTGCAAGTCCGGATCCTTCCATCCATCACCCTGTGGATCGCAGATGAGCTCAGAAACTTGATCCTCATCGTTCACGACACCTTCCAAGGCTTGTTCCAGTGTATTCAGTAGAATCGCATGCTGTGTACGGAGGTTTATTGCATAACCTTTAAACTCCCGTCGATAGCGCCTCAGACCCTTGATCTTCTCTATGCCGCGGACGTAGGCATCGATCTGGTTCACAAAGAGCGGGAGAATCGCGAGAGCGAGCCCTGCAGCCTCGATTCCGGTGACCATGTCTGGTTCTTTTCAGTCCTTGCAAAAGAGAAATGGGGGGGTTTTTTCAGCTGAACAAGTGCTTGCGCTAGTGAGTACCCCGCACTAGAGCCGCAATGAAAGATTGCCCATGTACATCCTAGCAACCCATCTAGCACCTTGATAATGCCAGAGGCCTTGCAGCTTCAAGAATTACCGCATAATGGTGGCAATATCGGAGCTGTTGCAGAGCTGTCTCAATCAGTTTCTCTCATTAATCAACTCAGACACGCTCGCCGATCATACCGAGGTCCTACTGCAAGAATGGAGGGACGAACTAGGCCGACTTCGCGTGTGGGCATCAAATATCGGTGCCCATCAGACCCGTCAATCCTCGCTGGATTACCGTCTTAGGGATGCTTCGCATATCAAGAGTCAGGTAGTGAGGCTCTTAGAGCGGTTCCAGGAACTGCTCACTGACCTCGAGGATGTGCTTGAAGAGAGCAGTGATGACGAAGCCCAAGACCATCAATCTGAAGATTTGGGAGATTCAGAAAGCAAGAACTCCACCACCGAGATTCAAGAAATCCACCAAAGCCTCGTTGAGACGATCGACCAACTCTACCAGATGTCCATGATCATCCGCAAACCCGCACAGCATGATCGACTGGTCGGAACCAAAAAAATGGATTCCGAGCCCTTCCAGTTGTGGGCTAAGCAGCATACCTCCACCAGATATCCCAACGCAGATGCGCTGGCTATCAATCGTATCAGTTCCGCAATGGCACGACAGAGGGCGATCTTGAAATATCGTGAACGACATCATGCGAAATTAAGTCAGGGCATCGTTTCCGAGAGTGACGGTAAATCGACCATACTATCAGAAACGGTGGTGACAGATGTGTTTGAGGAGATACCTGGCCAACTTAGCGACATGACCTCCGATGCTGGCGTATCTGAAACTTCATACGCAAGCACCCTTCTCGAGGGCACTGGTGCAGATGCCCCCCAAATACCACCCATACCGAAAAATGGCACAGAAAGGAGACCCTTTGAATGTCCATACTGCTTTTACATTATCACGGTTCGTGACAGGACCGCATGGGCGCGCCATATTTTCCGCGATCTGATGCCGTACGTCTGCATTCTCCCAGGATGCTCGACACCCAACAAGCTCTACGGGGGCCGTCGACAATGGCATCATCATGTCCAGCAAACACATGCTTCAGTGTCAAGTATGGATGGTACATATGACTGTTCTATCTGCAAACAGGGCTCTCTTCCCACTGCCAAGTTTCATCAACACGTGGGTAAACACTTGGAACAGCTTGCGCTCTTTTTGCTACCACGAACAGACGAAGATAAAGATGAAAACAAAGAAGGGACGGATGAGAATCTTAGCAGCCTATCTTCGGACGACAATTCAGTGGAGAGTGTCGAGCAGCGCGATAATATGAACAATGCAGCAACACCAGCTTCCGATTCCAATCCTAGTAATCACAATCCATTAGGAGGGTCAAGCAAACATTCCACATCTTCAGTCGGAGCGAACCTGGGCGAGAGAGAGTCCCCGGGAGATCTGGAATCCAACGTGGAGGACGAAATGCGCGCTTCATCGTCCCCTTACAACCGCGAATACGAACTCGCTATGAGCCAGAAGCTCCATGAGAAGAGCGACCCCCAGCAGTACATAGACATCTGGAAGAAGCAGCAGGATACCGAGCGTCTAGAGCGTGAACCGGAGAAGCACTATGACCCGACTTACCCGCCCGACTCCAGTGAGTCGCAGCTAGTAATTGAAAAATTGAAGTGGTCCGAAGATGAGATCAGTGGACAGAAGCGTGGGTCGGAGACCGGCCAGTATCAGAAGAAGCTTGAAGAAGCGGAGGAATATGCCGCCGAACGTGCATTCCGCACAGAGGAGTCGATAGAGCTTGCCTGGCGTAAGGAACAAAATAAGCTGCCTAAAAACATTAATCAGCAGATTCAATATGAGGATAAGGGAAAGGCGAGGGAGACCGAGGAGCAGAGGAAGGAGTGGCTTGATATAGAGGCTGCTGCTGCTGAGAAGTGGAAGCTCGAACAGGAGCAGATCAAGCAGAGACAGGCGGATGAGGTGATCCGGAAGGCGAAGGAGCTCCGCGGTCACCTTCGCGACATTGGCTATTCCGATGAGGAGATTGATGCTATCATCAATAAGAAAAAGAAAGAGAAGCAGAAAGGCGAGGAGTTGAGTGAGCAACTGCGCACCTCAGGGTACAACGAGGAAGAAATCGAGCATATGCTCCACGATAAAACCAAGGAACAGGAGGAGAAGCACAAGGAACATAAAGTGGAAGAGCCAAGGATAACTTGGATCAAAGTATGAAGTACCACCATCACATCGAATAAGGGTTTCTACTAACACCATCCCCAGTGCCACCGCAAGCACCTGCTTCCCGATACCTTGATAGCCTACAATCTTCCCTGGGACTGGGATGAGGTAAACCTATTATCCTCTGTACAAGCATTTCTTGATGTGACCCAGTGCTAACCCTATTTTCCTCTACCAGCACGACTCCAACTACATCATCATCAAGACATGGGTTGGCGAAGACATCCAAGAACAGCTCTTCGCCCACACCCGCCGCTTACGCGAGGGCAAGCTCATCACCCAGACCTCCAGCTCACCACCGGAATCGCCCACTGTAAATAAGGATCGTAAGTTTTTCGGACGGAAGAAGAGCCCTAGCGGTCGTCTAAGGATATTCAGCTAGTTTAATGAAATTAGGCTCAAGACAATATTGATCTCATCCCTCGTCTTCGATGTAATATATAACCAAAATAATCCACTAAACTCGCTTTTAGTGAAGCCTTTTGAATAATCAATTATATTTGATGGTATTTGATGGATATTGTATAGTTGTACAATTTCTGTCTCCGTCGCTTCCACGGTAGTTACTATAGATAGATTGATTCTACGAGAAAACAGACAAAGAAGCCAGTTGGGCCAATCCGTTTGCGTGTAACTTGAGATCATATCGTGATAATTGTTGAAGCTAGGGCTGCCTCTATACATAGATGGATGGGCATATACACAATCAGATCCTAGCGAAGCCAAATACGCATGTGTAAGCCATGCGCCTCATTAAGTCTCGGAAACCGAATCAACGGAAGGAAAGTATAAGGGGAAAGAGAGGAAAGGCAAGATGAGAAGAACCCTTGAGCCGACACTATTCAAACGTCATGGAGATCTCGCCATCCCGATGTCCCTGATCATGGTCCGCCCAGGCATTAGGCTCCATAGCCATGGCTCCGAGGGCGCTGGAACCAACCGTCGGCATTGTGGAGGCAGTTCTCAACTCTGGACGGGAGTGAATTTCGTCGTGTTGGTATCGTGGGGAGTCATGGAAAGATGTGTCAAAGGTCATTTCCATATCTTCGTGCTTAGGCACGTGAGAGAATTCATTGGGCCCGTGAGGAGAATACTGCCCCGATGCGAGCGGGGGTAGCGAAGAAGTCCGGGAAGCAGCTGGAAGTTCGGGTGTCTTGGGCCTCTTGGATACAGGGGGAGAGGGCTGAGCGGGTTGTGGTTCTGTCGGAGCGTTCAGGTCTAGCTTCATCAGAGGCATAGTCGACTCTAATTCTTTAATTTCGATCGCTTCGGAGTGCAACTCGGCTCGAATGGCCTCGATGTCGAAGAGGACAGTGCCGGGGGTGCTTTCGGGCTCACTGGAATCGCGAGGGGCGGTGCTTTTGTCGACATCATATGTTTCCCACTTCTTCTTTTCGGCCATCTTGCCTCGCTTGAACAGGCCGAAGCGCTTCTTCTCTGGCTTGGCCTCTGCTTCTCGACGGGCTTCATCAATCTCGCGGATCAATTCGCGCTGTCGTTCGGCGTGGTTATCTGGGTCTGGATCCTCAATCTCTGCAAACTCATCCTCAAGAACCTCCCAACCAACTTCCCTCAGGATTCGAGGCATAGCCGTACGATAATCCATGTGACCATTCACAAGCGTGGTAATATCAAAGTTCTCGATGCCCGGTATCCCTTCGACAGCTGCGAGGCCGGCGACTTTCATGATGCCACCACTTGTTGCCCGGAAGAGGTAGCCCAGAATCCAATCATTCGTGGCATAACCATTCACAAACCGGCCAGACACCACACTCCGAGCCTTGAGGTATTCGTCTTTGTTCGCGACAACGGGCGAGCCAAATAGATATACATTCTGAATTAGACCGTGGGCGCCCTTTTCGGCTAGCTCTTTCAAACAAGAAAAGATCACACGCGCACCGAGGGAGAAACCAAGCAATGTTATAGGCCGATTGCCAAGATTCCGCTCTCGCAAGGAATCAGCCATAACGAGGCCGGCTGAGTTGGCGCGTGCCAACGAAACGATCCAGGGATTGTCGATCAAATATGCGAGTTTAGTGAGGACAAGTGGTAGTTGCAAGGATGCCATCAGCGCCATCAGGACGGTACTACCTAGTACTTGTTGCAGACCTTGTGTTAATGCCTAAACGAACCAGTTAGTTTATTAAGAATTACCGCACCTCTTGGAAAAAGCTTACCTCTGTTGCCAAAATATTGATAGTGTCACCCATGCTTCGAAGCATATCAGGCTCCCATAGCACGGAATAGATATCGCCCATGATGGGATCGACAGTACTGAAGGGTAGACGGACATCATCAACCTTGCCAGTCATCCAGCCAGAGACCGTCACAATCAAGTTGACCTTCTTATTATTATGAAGAGGTCGATATTCGAACGTTTGAACTGCACCCATACGCCGCTGCGAAGCCCTCATTCCAATGGTGCTTCCACCTAAAGTAGCACCAGAAGCGATCAAAGCTGTGCCGCCGGCTCCTCCCAGGAATGCACTGGTGCCAGAGATACCGACTGTAGTAAACCCAGCAGCAAGACCAGCTCCGATGACGGGTGCCAACAGTCCAGCGGAAAGGCCAATAACCAGTCCACCGCCAACGGTCGCTAAACCCATAATCATATATTTCCGCTTCAAGGCCATCTTGCGGCGTTTTTCCATGTGGTCTGACTCGTCCCAATTCTCTTTCTCTGCTTGTTCTTGCATTTCAAGAGAGTCTGTGACTCGCTTTTCGAATCGCGAGATCTGTAGCCATGTTACATCCAAAGCTGCGCCGACCCTTTCCAGAAGAGTCCGTGACCGAGCGTCGTATGCTGAATTCGCGATGAGCACAAGGAACAGGTCACAGAGGACAGTCCAGCGGAGATCGATATCTATGCGATCAGAGGTTGGCATCTCAGAAGGCATCTTGACCTCCGGGGGCTCCTCGGTCTCGTGGGCCTGGTATGGCGGAGGGGGATCTAGTTCAGATGAATCCGTCTCTGCGGAGATTCTAGATGGGGAGTCGAGTTTCTGACTGGATGTAGAGGTTTTCGGTTCACTCTCTGCCATCGGATTCTTGACCCGCGCATTCTGCATGAGTGGTGGCACCAGATCTTCTGGTTGCACCCCATGTTCCGCGAGCTGTTCGATCATGATTTGCTCAGCAGAATTGATATCCATATGAGCATAGACTCGTCCCATGATCGCCTGGCCCCATTTTCGGCTGGCATCCGAGGCTTTCTGCATGGTTTTGCGCGTGGACTTGGTTGTGGCAATCGATGCCAGATCATGATTCATATTATGGATTGCCAACCTGACAACCCCCACATACGCGATCTTTTGAGTCTCGTTGAGAAGGTCTTTGGTGGCCTGGAGCTGACTGATGGAATCTCGCATTTCTTCGCCAACCAGACCAGCAGAGTTGTCGCCTGCCTCTCGGAACAGGTAGCTTGTATCGTCATCTAGACTTGTGGCAGACTGAGCATCTTCATCGAGCTGCACCCGAGTATAACCCTTCCCTGCTCCTCCTAATCCTTGATATACAGCCTCGTCGCCTTCTTCTTTGGCGCCACGAGCAACGAGTCTCCCATAGTCGTCATAGTAGTCAAATTCTCCAAGTGCAGGCATCGATTGCCATTCATCGGGCTCTGCGTCTGACTCTTCACTCTCGGGGTGATGTGCATCAGGTTGGGCGAGGCGCTGGTGCGACCATTCCGACACCTGGGCGGTTCTTTGCTTCGATGTTGAGGTCCGAGGCTGGGCATGTGCACCAGAGGCCGGTGAATACTCCGGAGGTGCAGTAGTGTCCTGGGCCTCTGCGCCCTTGCCTCGCTCTTCTGTATTATTCGAATCGACTGGCTCAGGGGCCCCGGAATCCAGCTTGCCCTGTGGCAACTCCGGCTCTTTCTCCTTTTTCACGGCGTCACTATATCCCGTCGAGCTCACCGTCACATTCTGAATGTTTTGGCTTGCATTCTCTCCTTCGGAAGTCTCGCTGGGTGCGGGGTCGGGTCGGCGTGCTCGAATGGGAAGGCCAAAATCATCTACTTCATCTGATGCGGGAGGATCTTGTTTAGCAGACCCTGTAGCAGGCTCGGATGCTACTGTTTGGGGCGATGAGCCCTCCGTCTCTTTTCCATTTTGATTTGTGGGGGATTCGCCCTTCGATTGGGGCTCCTGCTGGGACGAATTGGTGGCGTTCGGTGGGGAGGGTATAGGATGATCGGAGGTGTCTACGGTGACACCCGAGGCTGCGGTCATGATTTCATGGACTTGAGGCTCTTGGGGGCTTTAAGGTAGTGTATCGGATCCCAGTTGTCCCTTGCGTCCTCACGTTCCTTCGCGATACCTTCGGGAGCTCACCCATCCGGCCTCACAATTGTTGCGTTGAGCTTTTGAGCTCTTATTTGGGTGTTTGTTTTATCACGAGTTTCCCACGTCCGATTGTAGGCCACTAGATGGTCGGACAAGCTTGAGCAATCTCCGGCAGATGACGGTGTGCCACGCGGCGAAAAAGGAGGGGCGGAGAATGCGGCGGAGAGATCAATTAACCAGCACAGCAGCCACAACAAAGGATTCAAGTCAAATTTGTAATTAAAAAGGTTTAAAGAGTTATTGAAGAGAGAATACTTGGAGGTTTGGGGGTGGAGGTTAGGCAGATAGCAAAAGGAACTGTTGAGGGACCGAAAGCGGAAATGCGCCCATCGAGTCCGATGCTAAATAAACAAGTCTGAATGAAAACAGTAGGTATTTAAATACTTGAATACTATATACATTCTTTTGAATATTTTTGATATTCTCTACTCTTCATTCTATGGGAACGTTGCACACTTGACAGGTCAAGGGTTGTAGGATCCACGTCGAAATAGCTGCATGTCTACTCCATACCAGGTTTGTGGCTGCCTTATTGTATTTTGTTGAACATAGCATAAGAAATCCCAGGAATCGGGGATATCGGAACCTTTGAATTAACTTGAACTTTCATTCCAGATCCCAGTTCTTATGATACGAGGTAATTGCCACGATGCTTCGCCCTGGGAGAAAACCCGGGCAAAGGCCAAGGGTAGGGTCTTTCACAGGCATCCGAAGACCTCCGGTAGAGAGTCTGCCCTTTCGATACAGGCGAGACAGTCTTGATAAATTAATCCAAGGCAAGGAGCCGAGTGCAACGTCGTGTCGATCGAAGTTTGAGGCAGTGCCGGCGGTACTTTGGCCCGGGACTTCAATATAACAAGGAAAAACACGTACTATATCATTTTAGGTTGAAGATCGGCTTCGCCCGTCCTTGTAAGCCAACGAGAAGGCGAGAAAGCATAGATTATGACGCCATGAATCGTGGGGGTACAAACAGATAATCCCCGGGGGTTCAAAGGCATATGTCAGACGTGAGTCACTTGATATACAGTAGGCTTGCGGCTCTAATTCTTGGCGGAGAGTAGCTCAGAGGTTATGATTGTTGGGGAAACCCACTTTGTCTTTTGATATGATCTGAGACACTGCTTCACCATGGCACAAGGTATGACCTTCACTTTAAGATGTTGAGAAATCATACTAATGAGCTCCTTCTCCCCAAAGGCTCACAGGCTTCTATTGTTAAGATCGCCGGCGCGGGATTTCGGCTCTCACTGCTCCTCAATGCTGCCGCCTGTCAACTCGCTCAGTCGAGGCTGGAAATTCATAGCATCGCCAAGGGGATCTCTCTTTTTGCTCTAGCACTCAAACATGTTGGGCAGACTATTGAGGGTACCGATGTGGACCAGTCTCCAGAGGCAACAGAGACGGCCTGGGAGATCGCCGGGCAAGGCCAGATGATCTTTATTGAACTCGAACACATGCTAGATAAGCTGAAGGCAACCGATAGAGACAGTGACCTTATAAAGATCCCATTGCAGGAGAGACTCAAATGGTGTTTCCGGAAGCAACATGTCACTTATTTACTAGCCCAGTTGGAATCTCTCAAGCTCAGCCTGATTGTGATGGTACAGACTCTGCAGCTTGGAAAAGTCATCAAATCCAACATTGGCGAGGGGTTTGATACTGATTCCCTTACATCCTCCGCCGATGATGCGATTGCCCAAGAGAAAGCGGAATCTCAGAACATGATCATCGTCCGATATTGGTCTGTCAAGCGCCTCGATCGTTTGTGGGATCTTGTGGAACAGGAGACTTTGGATGCCGCCAAGGACCCGACAAATCAGAGAATTAGTTCGAATTACTCGTCCAATATGGCATCGAAGCCCTTGGCTACGGCAACCAGAGGCTCGGATCCGACAAGACTGTCCATTATTACTCTTGGAGACAGTGACGTGGGTCTGAGTGATATGGAAAGATCCCCGAAGGATATGGTGCAACTATCCGAGAGCACATTGAACGGGCTGCTTTCACTCTGGGTGCCTTTGATTGACCCTTCGAAATTACACCACGCAAGCAAACGTTCCAACGCATCCAACAAGCTAGTCCAGCCTCGAGTATACGTCTCTTCAGACACCGAAGAAGACGATACCGAAGAGCTAGACTTTGATGGTCACGAAATCCGAGGTTACTACCTCGAAGGATCAACAGTGGACTGGAGAGACCCTCATTCCCAAGAGGCCCGACAGCATGCAGCAGAGCTACGGCGAAAGTACTCCAGCTACCAGGCTCACGTTGAAAGCGAACCAGAGCCAGATGAATTCAAGCATCGAGATAAGCCTCGCAGCGACCCAAGGGTCATCGACTCAAGTGATGATGAGGACGAGCAAAGAGCTGACACCCATCGGCCCTCACACAGCACCAACCCCGTGCAAGGTCACCGTTTCCACTCCAACAGCCTCTCATCCAGGTATCCTCCGGGTCACACCAATCCCGACAGTAGGTCCAACACATACCCAAGCGGCAGCTTCCCCACCCCTAGCCATACCATACCCCGTCCTCCACCACTACCTTCACACACACTACCGGGTCCTCCCCAGCAGCCATACAAATACCACCCAAACCAAGACTACGCCACAGCCCCCCGATCCATCCCAATGAACATGAACCAACCCAACAACCCAGCCATCACCATTCCCAACACCAACTCCTCTCCCAGAGGCCTATCGCCAAACCAAGTCCACTTCGAGGATCCCCGAGCCCGAAATCAGGCATACAACAACATTATCCCTAATAGCAACAAAACCCAACCCCGCTACCATCCATCCGCATACCCACTTTCTTCCTCATCCCCTGAGTCTAGCTTCCGAGCCTCGCCGACTCGCTCGGATCAACAATCTCCATCGGTGCACCCACGCCGGTCCTCGCACAAAGATGCCAAGGATCGGCATAAGGCTTTGACTCGTAATGCTACAAGGGGATTGGCGGGAATCGGGGCTATTGCCGGGTTCATGGATGCGCTAGAGGCATTTTCAATTTTATGATTTACATTGCTTTACTTTTACGCTTTTTCTTTAGTTCGGTGCATTGGGTTTTTGATTTTTCCCGGGGAGTTGAATGGGCCAAAGGTCAAATGCCTGATTTCGTAGGGATGATGCGTTGATATGCCTGAGTCATAGACTGCTTTCGACACCGCTCTATACCGTATACTGTAAATTTACTGTAAATTGAAGCTATTCTTAGTTATACATACCATATATAAGAATAGTTGGCTGGTTATACGGTCTTGTCGTGTCTTTTTAGGTGATGTGTTTGGATTTATTTTTGGCTAGTCTTTTAGATGTTCTTTTTAGGTGTCTTTTTAGGTGTATACAAGGGCGGTAAACAAAGCACACTTTGTATAAGAGACTTTGAAATCTCTATATTCCTCAAAATTGAAGCTATTCCCACCCACAAATGATCAGTTTCTTCGAATCCCCAACATCGAAAACCGTCCCGAACCGCGCAAAACATCTCCTTATATTAATCTCGGGAGATATGTTCGGTCGCAATAGCTTCAACGCCTAGAAATAGGCGCATACAGTGATGTATATTGTAAGAATAACTTCATTCTTATGAACTACCTAGGCCCACGGGTGATCTGTTATAATTCAGGTATCTATTTTGATTTCTGCCCGTCTATGTAAAATAAGGCATAACTAACTAGTTAATTCAAGCATATTCGGGCACCAAGCCTACAAAATCAGGCCTTTGACCATTGGTTGCTCTGCCCCTTCGCATTGGTTGGTCCTGGTTTCGGTTGGCTTTTGATATCCATGTTCTATCTATGCAATGAACCTATTTTGATTGAGACTAGCATAAAGTATGATTAACGAGTTGTTTATGTATTATTACGTGATTACTCCAGGGCTGTCTACTTATCCATGGGTTCGCATCTTCCATAGATCCTGGCTCTAGGGTGTTATACAGCACATTCTCAAATAGGTAAAATCCTCTCGAAATAGTGAAAAGGAGTGCTCCCATCGAAATACAAGAGCAACGAAGCATCCACAAGCCAATCTAAGAACGAGGAAGCCTTGAGACCCTCACGATCAAATGCGGGTTCGGCTTCGGCTCGGAATCAGCCCGAAGGCCGAGTACACAAGCCAATGCCATCAAAGACATATACCAATGCAACCAATGCAACCAATGCAACCAATGCAACGTACTCTGTACATGTAACATCATACCCCATAGTGCAAAAAGAGCCAAGGTCCCGAATAAACCCACATCAGACCTGATAATTCATCCCATCCCGGTGGGTTCCATCGCGGAAGTTCCGATTCTCCCGAGCTTCCGACAGCGCGTTGCGAATTGAATTTGTTCGGGCTAATTGGGTTAATGTGACATCCCGTTGTGGGATTTAGCATATTCTCTTCTTTGTTGGGGTTTCTTCTCTTTCTCTTTCTCTTTTCTTTTCGTCTTGGTGACTTGACTGTGTCTAGTTTTGCTGTGCACTGGTGGGTATGGGTATGCCTGCTGCCTTCCAGGTTCTATACTCCCATCTATATATCAGGGTTGAGTTATTGGGCTGAGCTCTACCTTTTTTGAGACTTCTTGGATCTTCTTAGATCTTGTTCTCGTCTATTGGTAAGCATAACATACTTCTCTGGTATGACTACGGGATATCAGTTTGAAATACTAACAAGCTGATATGTATATACAGTTCATATTCATGATCTATGACCTTACATAGACTGACATGCGCATCCATTCCAGGCTTCCCCCATTCAGGGTTCCAATCATCTCAAAACTCAGGCAAAGGCTGCACGCCAAAAATACTCCCATCAGGAAGCCACCCATCCAACTCCATGCCCGCCCTAGCCATATGCTGCCCAGCAGCGTTAACCGGCATCATCTGCGGCCTATATGAGTACTGAGGTGGCAACGTCGCCTGCGCATGCGACACCGAAGGCTGATACCCTGCCGTGCTCATGGGGTAGAAATGCGGGTTATGCCCACCATCCATGGCCCACATGTTGGCACCACCCATCGGTACGTACCCGTCGCGCATGCTGTCTATCGCCGGCGGCATTGGGGCCATGGGAACGATGGGGAATGAGTCCATCGTTGATGGGACTTGCTCCAAATGTGCATCTTGGCTTTGGCTTCGGCTAGGGTGTGATACTGGACCCGAGATCGACTCTGCAGTACCAGTCGACGGACTCCCCGATAAAACCCGAGAACCAACTTCGATCCCTCCACTATGCCGCCTCTCCAGCCGCTCATACCAATCCCGACCCTTGACGCCCACAACATAATACCACCGACTGGGGATATGGTACTTACCCCCACCACTAGCCTCGCTTAGCTTGTTTGCTAGGGCGTCGAGGTAGTAGGCCATGTTCACGGCCTGCGCCGTGACAACTTCCCCGAGAGCACCGGTACGGACGGAGAAATGGATTTTCAGCAGGGATGTCACGGCCATCCCGAACCGGGTGTACATGAGATTCGGGAGTTTACGCATCGTGTTCGTGCTGCAGGTCAGCACAGCGTCCAGCAGTTCATGTGCGGCGTTCATCCATTTGATGTTGATGTCGATACGGATTGCGCTGAGTGGGCCGTCCGGTGCTTCGCTGCCGCCGTTGCCTTGTTCGTCGAGGGTCGGCAGTGTGTAGTATCGTCGCTTTATTGCGTTTGGGTCGCGATAGCCTTCTCCTACGCCGAGTTCGTACATCGCTAGTGCTGTGTAGCGGTATTCGAGGATCATGGGGACTGGTTTGATGTAATAAGTTAGCATTGGGTGGTTTGTGGACGCATCATGACATAAATCGAGAGGGCTGGTGTTGCTTACCGGTGAGCAGTTCTGACGGGGTGTTCTTCTTCCATGTCTCGAGCCGCTTGTCGAACCAGCGTAGCACAGCTTGGACCCGCGACTCGGTTAGGGGCGATGTGGTACTGGTGTCGTCCAGACCGAATGAAGACTTTGCTTCATCGGTTATCCGTTGGAGCTCGAACCATGTCGCCACATGTTGGTCCGTTCGATGCGGCGAGTTTTCTAGGTGGCTGAGACACTCGGTCATCCAGTCATTGAACTGAAGCAGATTTGGACGGCGGGTTTTCATCGCAACACTCGAACCGAGATGGTAGCAGCCGAGGACTGCTCTCGCCTGCTCAGCCAGCACGTCGTCATGTTTACTGCTCTTGCGATCGGACTTTTTCGAGACACGACGCTTATTAGCTAACCCAATTTCTAGCGCCATCGTCGAGGCGATGTGCGTGTACTGATAAACCTGCAGCTTCAATGGCGAAGCGGGCGGGAGATAAAAGATGATCATCAGCAGCAGCGCTTGCACTAACTCTAGTGACTTTTCGCCTTCGATGAAGAACCGCTCTGAATAGAGACGGACCATCTCGCGGTTCAGTACGGTTGCCAGGCTTGCATCGACGGATATGGATGTCGCAGCAATCACAGAGAGAAAGAGAATTGGCTTTGTTTGTCGCAGTTGAGCTGCCGTGGTATTCGAAGGCAAAACGACCAATGGAAAGAAGAATGCGAGTTCGTGAATGAAATACGCCACCAATTGCTCTGCATCTTCGAGGGATAGAATCCCCCGATCGATCACGTCGTCTGCCGGAGGAAGCCTCTCCTGCTCGGACACAAAGCCAGCTGACATGCTGGTGAAAGTCGGCGGTGCCGAAAAGCCACCATTATCGTGCGGGGTATTTAATAACTCAGGGGAATAATCCATGTAACGGACATCCTCGGACGAGTGAGCTGAATGGTCCCGCAAGGCGAGACTGCTCTTAAAATCAGCATCGCCCGAATCATGATCCTGGACATCGTCCACGTCGCTTTCATCACTAGAATCCGGTTCTTCTTCTTCGGGAATGCGATTTTTCAACAGCGAACGCATCATCCGCATCTCCTTCTCGAGCTGAGCGACACGCGAATCTGTCCGTTTCCGGGGCCGCCGTCTCTGCGGCGCCACGAAGACACATGATCGCTTGCCCTTAGCGCATCGCTGGCATTGATTAGGCGTGGATGGGCTGGGGAGACAGCGAACCTTGAGACTTCGGCAAGACTCGCAGGATCTGTTTAATTGCTGGGCGGGTGATCCTTGAGGGTTGCTTGATTCGCCTTGGGGTGTGGAAGAGGTCTCTGGCATATTCACACACATAGGCTTGCCAGAAACCGTCATGGAATGAGAGTTTGGTGGTTGTTTCGCATAAATTATGAGACGGCCTCAATGGTACGTCCTAGTAGCGATTGTTACTGGGTATATCGAGTCATTTTATCGAGTGAAAATCGTGCAATGGGGGGGACTGACATGAAAGTCGAATCAACCAAAAGTTGTCTGATAGATTTCGATGTCAGACCCCACAAAGATATGAGTTAAGGAATCCAGGAATTTATCATGTGAAAGCTAGAAAATTAAATCGAAGCTTAACGCAAAAAGATGCTAAAAGCGTTCAGGGAAGGCTAGAAGCCCTGGAGAAGTGGAGAGGGTAAGAATCCTTGTTTCTCCGCGCTACGTTGTTGGATAGAAGTTAAAATACATATAATGTATAGTCTGGTAATCTTACATACATATATACATCAGATTCCGGCTCTCCTTCTATTTTAGTGCTTATCCCTTGCCGCTTTTTGAGTAAACCGGAGCACTTCCCGGAGTATTATATATTTACATTCAAAACTCTTCAATGTTCAACGTTATCCTCTAGCTGGGAAGCATAGGCATAGGGGGCATTTATTAGCATTACTATTCCGCGGCTATGCCATTATTTATGCCACTATTTGACTCGTTGACGGTGCTTGAGGTCTCATAGACGTGTTACACGTTAATAGATTTTGAAGAAAACAAGGGAAAGCGCATTTAATCATTAATATTACCATAGGAGATAAAATAGTTCACGAACTCTGCAGGGAATGCAATCGCCCATGTCTATAGATTGTGGCCTGGTTTGTGAGGCATTTTAAACATCATTTCCTATCTTGGTAACTCAATCGCTCAGCGCCTCAGCGCGGTTTTTGTTCAATTACGCAGGCATAAGCGAGCAGATCTTCGCGGACAGCAAAGCTAAACATAAGGTTAGATCAATCTTCCCACCCCATCAATAACATTTTTTTCCCTATCAAAATCCACATCTGAATACGCTGTTGAATATTCATACTCAGATGCCAACAGTCCAAAACTATATATATATATACTTTCAACTCCACTGGGTAATGTTAAGCGTATTATGGAGTAGAAAAAATCAATCTATGTTTTTATGTGTAATAATTACAATAGTTTCTTTATGGTACTTATTCCTCCACATTAGATATCCAGGATTAATCCTAGTATTCATCCAATTGTGCCGGACTTATATTATATGTGAGTAAACAAACCAAGTGGGCAGGCAAGATGCTAAGCGCCCTAATAAAGCGGCAACACCCGTTCGGGAAAACCTAGATCCGGTACACACAAGTACACATGTAGGGCACTACTAACTAACCGGCTCTTTCATAAATTACAGTAATTACAAACCCTCTTGCTTGAGAGGGTCCGTACTTTTTGTAAAAAAAATTCAGGGGCCGGTTACTAGTAACATTCGAGTGATCGACCAATATTCTTTCATGGTGGCTGGTTCAGGGAGGAGATAGGCACCAGCGTATAACAACCTACCAAATTGACTTCTAAATGAAACGGTTATGAAGATTGAAAGACTAAAGCTAAACATAGCGAATCATTATGCTACCATATCTCCACTGAAAGCCATTGGCATCGACAGTCCATTCATTACTGGCCTATCGAAAGTGCCCGACGGTTAGGACCGGTTGTCCTAATCGGTTCATGCGCCTTTTATTCTCGCTATAACTTCCTATTTGCGGAGACGAGCGAAATAATGCGTACTTTTATGGATATAAACATAGCTTCGCTGTGATTTTTTTTTACCATATACGAATGATTTATCAAAAATTGGAAAATACCAACGGCCAATTCTCTGAATACCCCGGCCGGTCGGTGAAATAACACTGTGTGGGATATCCACTGAACAGAGTATTAGAGTCTCACCGGGATATAGATTGTCTTCACTAAAGAGTATAAATTAACCCTTGAGCCATATCTGCGTGTCTCAATTGTTGTTTACTCCACAATGAGCCCACTTGACGATGAGCCGGAAGACGATCCTTATAAGCATGTGACAGAGGATTCGGTTAATATCCCTCTAGAAATGATATTCTCGGTATGCCGGGTAAGTGGGCACTATGGAACATTCGAGCAAAAAAGGTGTTCTTTGACATGTGCTATGTACTTTGTAGAGTTGAATGTGGATTTAAAGCTGTAGGATGCGATTTCCAATGCCAGTCAGTCAA
This sequence comes from Penicillium hordei, assembly GCF_028827395.1. Taxonomy (NCBI): domain Eukaryota; kingdom Fungi; phylum Ascomycota; class Eurotiomycetes; order Eurotiales; family Aspergillaceae; genus Penicillium; species Penicillium hordei. The sequence continues at coordinate 7,757,569 of NW_026623142.1, forward strand.
TTATATAGATACATCCAGAGTATCAATGCTAGTTTATTAAGGAGATTCATGCGGCCTCTCTGCTTGTTATTAACCAGTTGCGAACTATCTGGGTAGGTTTATCTCTCGTGTCCGCTCTGTGTCCCGACAAGCATTTTAGCGCATGAGGTTTCTGGTGGTAACGTCCGTGGTTTATGGAATAGATGGATATCTCTCTGAATATCTTTAGGTTCTATGTATGTTGTATGTGACCAGCTGACATCTTCCCCTGCAATTATCCATGGGTACCACATTCTGTTGTCAATCTGTATGTTTATTTTTTAATTTGCGTCTATAATATGGAAAACCACATGCGACAACTTCCAGAGTACTCCACTTTCATGGCCGGGACAAGTGACGCTTGGAGGGACAAGTCCACCTACAACATAAGTATTACACCCCTAGGCACGTGCTCCCATTACTTCGAGTTATTGAGCTTGTAAGCTACTACCAGCAGAAATGCTATCCTTCCGACGTCGTGAAGAGGACTGGTTCGGGTCTGCCCGGTCGCACGGCGGCTACGGCTGGAAAAGAAACCCGATCCATTATAGTCGGCATCGGGAGTCAAGACTACTTAGAACAATTTTCCAAATCAGGCAAGCTTGATTTTCATTTCCCTCTTGTTATGGCAGCAGGAAGATCCGATGAGGCTCGGGCTCGGGGTTTCTTCGGGGAGCGACCAGTGCACAACACAAAAAGGCTTAACTTCTTGTGCAGTCTTGTATAATTGGCCAGCTCCAAGCTGTGCAGGTTACCTAGGTCCCTAAATGAGCTGCGATGCGCTGCTGTTGATCAAGTCCGGGGAGGATCTACTGTACCGTCCATCTTCTAATATGCAGCTGATGGGTCTTTTGCGTCGCTGTAACGCATAATGGAACATTGGAGGTTATTGCTGGAGGCGAGTGGGATTTCGTTCGGAAGTTACCCGAGGACTTTGACACAAATTTGGGGGGTTCTTAGTTGATCATGCAATTTTAGCCGGAGATCAGCCGAAGTAGCTGGTAGCTGATATCTTGGTGAAGGGCGATCCATCTTCAACCTTAAATCCATGAACTCTATAATTGTGCGGGATAGGAGACCCGTATGCCGGGTTCCAGCTCGGGGATACTCAGAAAATACCTCGGGGATACCTAGGTACCCTGATTTTCGTTTATGTAACCAGCTAATCTCGAGTATCCCCCAGTTGCTAGACCTGAGGGATACTCGAATCACTTGATTATATAACCACAGCAGCCAACCTTGGAAGCTCGAGCTAGGAAACGGCAACGGACATAGCGTTAGCAGGATGCGCGTCCTCGTCAGCTGTGGACATATCAGTCTGGAATTTGCGTTTTACTCATAGTACCCCCAGCCACAATTGTCAACGCGGCTCAAGACAGGCTCATTGCCATGTATACAGACCCTGCAATTGTTCTTCCATGGAAGTCATCAACTCTTGGATATGGATTCCGGAAAAACCAAAAATTAGAAGAGCTGCAGGTTTTACTATCACCGAGATTAATATTCAGTTTCTAGAATCTAGCTTAATCGAAAAGAATAGAATAGAACAAAAAAACAAGAAAGAGAATAAGAATCATCTTCAAGACACAAGGTCATAAGAAATCTCGATTTCAGTTCCGACAAATTTGACATCTCTTTTCTCCTGTGCTATCCTCTGGTAATCTCTAGCTTGGATCTTTTTCTGCCGGAGAATGCAACTGAAGCATTTCAAATTTGCGATCACCTGCGCCGTCTTTCTTTGATTCGAAAGATCCAACGCCCACGCGCTCACTTCATTGATTCGCGGGTGATTGGAATACTTCCCACTTGCTAAAGACCTATTTGAAATGATTAAAATGGGTGATATCTTTAGGTATTTAGGTAATCAAAGCTTTACTTGTATAACTTTACCCAAAAATTGTCCAGACGCCATGTGAACTTGCTAGGGTCCCCAATAAACACAACTCCGCCCATTGGCCAGTTCTCGTGTAAACACTTTTGCAATAGCCAAAGAGCATCTGATGGCTGTGGGTTACCCTGGTAGGGCTGCAATTCCTCCGTTGACCAATTCAAACAGACAAGCGACCTGCTTTCTCCTTGAAAAAGCTTTGCGCGGATTTCATTGACACTTTCTAGTGCATTAGCTTCTGTCATCCCAGCGGCCCTTCTGAGTTGCTGCACTACTATACTGCTCCACGTAAGCCCGGTTTCCTGCTCCCACAATCTGACAAGCTGGTAGCCTAGATATTCTTGATCCTGGGTATAGAACAAGCGACAAAGCGGAAAGGTAGCAGAGGCGCCTGTGCCAAGAGTTCCCTCTTGTGTTCGATATGGGGTACCATTGTCGTCCCACAAATCAATCCCGTCCTGAGTGCTAGGTCATCTCTTAGCAAGTTTTATTCAACAAGGTAACTAGTCAGCATGACACACAAGAAAATAAATTTTCCCTTCGAAGAGAGGGCCTGGTTAGTTGAGCTGGGTGCACAGAGGACAAATTTGAAATTTTGCCCATCGGGGTCCTCCCAGAAAATCGCGAACTTGGAATTTCTCCAAATGGCCACCGGAGCTCCGTTCCAGCTTTGCTGATATTGGGCTTGGAATCGACTTGGCTGACTTATTCCCCACTCCTGCTCGAGAAATTGGCAAGCATCGACCAATTGTGATGGTAGAAGAGCTATTGAAAGCTCACTAGACACCAATTCCACGGCCACTTGGTGGTTAGTTGGTCCAGATAGCTTGAATGAAAGGTCCTCCAGAAATCGTCTTATGCTCGATGGAACAAAATCACGGTCGGTGGGAACATGCAGACCCTCCGAAATGGTGATAACCTCGTCCGTTTTAAAAGGTTCTTGCTGTAGTTTCTGACGTTTCCGCGGTCTCTCTGTTGTCCCTAGAGATACTTGCTGCCTTCTCGAATGTTCTTGCGAAACAAAGGTAGCGCCGGGCCCCAGAATGGCACTCACGCTGGCATCAGCTAAGAAAGACGAGCCTTTCGTGAGCTTATTCGCCCAAAAGAACCAGTCGTCTTTTCTCTGGCGATTTATGTGACTATGCAGCTCTGTTTAGATGCCACAGAGTCCAGGCTTGTTGTCTTCGATGGGAGGAGCCTGGCTCATCGACGGCAAATCAAACCATAAGAAATCGATCCTATTATCGGGTCATTAGAATGAGAACTCTGGAGAGAGATCCGGATATTTTTTTGTGGATGTCATAATGAACATATCTTTATTGGTCGTGACGCCACTGCCAGACGAGAATGCTCTCGCATATTAAGTGTAGTCGAGGACCATTTTGGTCTTTCACCATGAAGCTGAGCTTTCAGGTCATCGTAACGACCGTAGAAGTTCTGATCGTTTAATGTTTTCTCCACGGTGCTCTTCATGTAAATACAGCAGTCCTCTCGCGACCGTTCCTCGAAAGTAGCCGCGGAGTCTAAAACAACGCTTATAGCCAGTAGTAATGTCCACATCGTCATGTCGAGGACTTTGGCAAACATTTCTGGGTTGACTGAGTACCGTGCCAGGCCGGGGTGGAAGCATGGTATCTGGATACAACAGACATCCGCTCCACAGTGAATCAAGTTCAACACCACAGGACAGGCCAGTTTTAGTATAGATTTCTTAGTTATTCCTAAATATGTATCCAAGTAGGACCTGTGGCGCAGCGGTAGCGCGTGAGATTCCAGACCTCAAGGTCATCCGTTCGATCCGGGTCGGGTTCAATTTCTTTTTTTGCTTTTTTCCCCTAGTAATTTAGGTTTTGGGGAATTAGATTTTTGTTGCGTAGTGATAATTCACCAACAATCTTGTGTAATAGTCTTAGTAGGTTTGTTTCCCATAAAGACCACCTAACCAGTTGGTTGTATATATTATCCATGGGGCAACGATCCAGGCGTGTAAAATTATAACATTACCAAGCATTATTTCGACCTTCCTGGCGTCAACTGTACATGAATTTTCTCGATGTCAATACCAATTATGTGGTCAAATCGGAGAGAGACACTTTGGATAATATCGATGCCCGCTGTATTGATGTGCCGTCCATTTTCATTGATATCACTGCTGTGTGCAGATATGAGGATAAACGGCAGAATCGCCATACGAAAGCGCTAATTTGCAGGGATAATCATCACTTTGGTGTATATTATCTATTGCTATATATATATATTCTCGACGGTGGGTAATGCAGGGGAGTGACGTATCCCCCTGCGTGACAGTCTCTTCAGGGGTCTCCCGGTCAATTTTCCATACGCTTATATATATATACATATCCAGGGAGAGTATGATAGCCCGGAGGCACCTCACCCGAACAAGGTTTTATGGATAAGTCCTAGACTGTCCTATACCATAGATTAGCTTCGTTGGCAATTCGGCTACAGTCAAATAAATATCAATGAACATACCCAGGTTTGGGAGTCCGCGATGTGATCTATAGCCATCATATTTTACTTGGATGACTGACTGATTTCCCTTAGGCGCAAATGCAAGCGCTCGCTTCGACGAGGGTCGCACTGTAATGATAAAAGCCGTAAATATACCGCTACCTAAGTATCTATTTAGCTTCAGGCTTTTCAAGATGTGTATGATCTTCAGGGTCGATAGAGATAACGGCCTTTTCCCTAAACGGGACAACAACCCCCACCTCCTGCCCCCGGGGCTACGGGCCAGACCCCGTGCTGAGTCATCGCATTTTGCAACTCCAATCAGCCAGTCACATGCCCGCATGTCGGGCCCAAGCGATCCATGGATAATTTGATGCATATGCGATTACTCTCGTATTTTTGCCAGATTCCCTTGAACTACTAGGCTTCGGAGAATATGGGAAGCGAGACCCGACTTCCTTAACTCAGCGCTATGTCGTTCCATTCAGCTTCGCCAGAGGAGCTGAATCTCTTTCCCGTCAATAATAATACTCTACCTACGAATTTGACCGCCACTTTTCCCCGCCACGCGGGTGACGAACCCCCGAGCTCTCGCAGCTGTGTGACCTGCCGCCGCAGAAAAGTCCGATGCAATAAGAGGTCCCCGTGTTCGAATTGTACCAAAGCCGGTATCGATTGCATTTTCCCCCCTCCTGGCCGTGCGCCGCGGAAATCCAAGCGCCCACCGGACGCGGAGTTGCTTTCGCGGTTGCGTCGTTTGGAGGGTGTTATTGATCACCTTAGAAGCGGTGGTAATACAGAAGGTGCATCAACATCGGCCCAGGCACGGTCATCTACGCCTGGATCCTCGACCGGTCGCAGCGAACCGACTGCGCCTACGTCTGCCTCGACCGAGCCACAGAAACCACCGAACCAGGCTGACGGCGGACGTCCCTGTCCGTTCGAAGAATCGGATCCGAAGAAACTTGCTCCCAAAAAGTTTGAAAATGAATTTGGGCGGTTGGTCATTGATGAAGGCCGGAGCCGATATGTCAGCAATCGGCTCTGGACTAGTCTAGGGGACGAGGTAGATATCCCCCATTTTCTTTTGCTACTCAGCGTACTTTATACTAACATATCTTAGATCGAGGAGCTGCAAGATATCATTGATCACACATCGTCAGAGGAAGATGATACACCTTCACCGGAATCTTCTCACTCCGGTTCACATGACGGGTTCCTTCTTGGATTCTACTCACTTTCAAAATCTCTTCAAGAATTTCATCCCCCCACGCCCAAGGTTGCAATACTTTGGGAAGCATATCGGGAAAACGTGGCTCCTTTGATCACCATCGTACACCGACCGACTGCTAAAGACCTATTTGCCGAGGCAGCACGGTACCCAGATGCACTGGACAAAAATTCAGAGGCACTGGTATTTGCCATGTATCTCTGTAGCCTTGTCAGCATGAAACCTGACGAGTGCTTGAGCCGGTTCGGCGAAGACCGATCTACTGCTGTCAAGCGGTACAGGTTTGCTACAGAGCAAGCGCTGGCAAAAGCCGGGTTATTGAATACACAAAGCCTGGTCCTTCTACAGGCCGCTGTCTTATTCTTGGTCTGCGTGCGACGAGAAGATGATAGCAAGTTTGTGTGGTCCATGACATCGGTCATATTGCGCCTTGCTCAGGGCTTAGGCTTACACCGGGATGGCACCAATTTCTCTCTGAAACCTTTCGAAACAGAGATGCGACGCCGATTATGGTGGCATATCTCGCTGTTGGATGTCCGCTCATCTGAAGATCATGGGACGGACCCGCTCATTCACGAGAACATGTACGATACTCTACTGCCATTAAATATCAACGAGGACGACCTGTCGCCTGACATGGAAGAGCCTCCCAAAGAGCGAGAAGGCTACACGGATGCAACATTCTGCCTCATTCGCTGTGAGATCACGAGCGCTTTGCGGAGAGCAAATTACGTCTGCCCCAGGGCCCAGTTTCGTGCACCTAACAGTTTACCGCCCGTAGATCGTGCTGGGCGGATGATTCAAATTATCAGTGATCGATGTGAACAACGGTATATCAGGCACTGTGATATGAACATCCCCGTGCAGTGGTGCTCCGCCACAGTTGGGCGTCTGATCCTTGCTAAGTTATGGTTGATCGTCCATCACCCAATGACCCGAAGAGACCGCGGAAATGTGTCACAAGCAACCCGAGAGAGCTTGTTTCTGACTGCAATCGAGGTCCTCGAGTTTGGCCACTTGCTTGAAACTGATCCCAAGACCGCCAAATGGGGCTGGTTGTTCCGGACCAATATGCAATGGCACGGAGTCGCGTTTGTTCTGTCCGAAATATGTGTCCGACCAATTTGCCCTATGACAGATCGAGCTTGGACCGCTGTCAGTTCGATCTACACGGAATGGGCCGCGCAGGCCACGCATAAGAAGGGCATGCTGTGGCGGCCGCTCGCCGCCTTGATGAAAAGAGCTTCTGCCACTCGGTCCAAGCAACAGCAAGAATTGCTATACGATTTTGGACCATTACCCACCAGAACAGAGCCCATTCAAAGTATCTCTAATAACAATGCCCTTCCCCGGATTCATATGCCAACGGGGATGTTGGATTCGCCCCCAACAAATCGACCAGGCCCAACAGAACAGGTTATAGGTGATGCAGACTACAATATTGACCTCAGAAATGGACCAATAGGTGTTTTTCAAGACATGTTCCCTGGCACGAACATCCTAGCGACATCAAACGATCTATTCGATGCTCCACCGGCCCAGAATAATGTCTCGGCACCAAGCTTTCTTGCAGGCCTGCCCCACAACACAGACACGAGCAATCCATTCTTGAATCAGATTCCACTTCCCGAGGCCGCTCAGCTCAGCTGGGAGGAATGGGACCAAGTCATGCGTGATTTCCAGATGGATGTTGAAAATGAGGATTCTCAGCGAGCCAACACAACCAATGTCACCGAATGGTTTGTCTAGCCTCTTTATAAAGGGCGACTTCTTTCTTGCCTGAAGCTTTGGCTATTAATGATGTGATGATTCATGGTGTTGGTTACTGGATGATATCCCGCTCCCCTCACTATTACTATTCTCCTCTCTCTTGTGTATTACATATATCAGCGACATTTTGCTGTAGCACTTTATACCCAACATCAAACACAAATTCAAATAAAAAAATCCATCTAAATACATCAATCAGTGATTCCGCCATTAAACTATGAACCGAATAGTTAGAATATTCGTTATCACTTAATTGTATACTTCCAAATCGGGATCTACTCCACCACGTGATCACAGTGATAACAAGCTCCAAGCTGGCATCAACCAGCACTCTCCACTCCGCCATTGTCCACCAACCCACCGTGTTTGCACTAATTTTCCAGTGAAATCTCCATCCGCACTATCTACAATCCATTCACTCCCAATTACACACACCCAATCACCACCGAACCCCCCAAATCTCAAAATTATGGCTCCCAAGCGCCACGCGGCCTCAACTACCTCCGCGGCACCCTCTATACCCACGCCTGCGTCGGCGCCCACATCATCCAAGCTCTCCTCAGGCCCAACAACCCTCAAGACCAATGCATCAGCTGCTGAGATCGCCGGTCATGTCTGGCAGCAGTATGCATCCACAACGCCGCAGCGGACACTCCTCCTAGATGCCTTCATGGCGTTCTTGGTTCTTGTTGGTGGATTGCAATTCGTGTACTGTGTTCTAGCTGGAAACTATGTAAGTTGAAGCCCTGGCCTGCAAATGCTGTTTTGGTTCTTTTGTTTTTGTTTTGCCTCTCTTTTTCTCTTGTCTTCTATACGACGTGTGACTTGCAATTGGAAATATATAGACCGATAACTAACATCTCCTGTATAGCCCTTCAATGCCTTCCTCAGTGGCTTCAGTGCTGCTGTTGGCCAATTTGTCCTTACGGCAAGTCTGCGCATGCAAACTAGCGATAGTGGTACTGGTTCTGGATCGAAGCCGAGCTCCAAGGGGAAGAATGCGCGCTTTGCGGATGAGAGTGAAGAGCAGGGGACGGGTACTTCGCACGAAAGGCGAGTTTCTTCTATTTCTTTTATCTTTTTCATGGTGATATTCAATGTCACAATTGCTTTCCCGAGGTTACGAATACATATGCTGATCTTCAATTCCAGGGCCTTCGCCGATTACATTTTCGGAAGCTTGATCCTACACTTTTTCTGCGTCAACTTTATCAACTGAGCTGTGCTCGGCGCTCGAAGCCTCTGTTCAGTACCATGCTGGCTCATTCTGTCTGGGGTTGGTTTATTTCGGTCTTCAGATGGAGTGGGGGATGTCGTCTCTTAGATATCCTTACACGTTGGAACTTTTTTTAGCCGATCTTTGTTTTAGTCTTGTACGCTTCGTCTATGGTCGAGGTGAAAAATGTTGTGCATATTTGACCTATCTGTTTTCACAATATTGGCTTGTTGGACAAGTATATGTCATTCAAATGGCCCTATGTCAGAGACAGCCTGGTGTAGAACAGACTACTCGGAGATGAGCCGAATAAGCACGCAATGGCGGGTATCGATTGAACAAGGTCCATCCTAGATGGATTAAAAAACGAAATGATGTTATACAAACAGGGTGCCTCAAGCCCCCAAAGAAGTTGTTTTCACCGCAAAATTAGAATGCACGTCCAGGTCTCCGAGGCACCGTAGGCCTCTTGACCACACTGCTTCCAGGACGACTTCCACCGCCGTGTGCTCCATCGCCACTGGCTCCAGGTCGCGATGAAGAAGAAGAAGAAGAAGACGAAGCAGTCAAACCGCCGACCTTGCGTCCAGGTTTGATGATAGGTTTACGCACGGCGGACTTCCCGCCAGCCTCAATTTCCATTCTGCGACGGGCGGGGTCGTTGCGTTCCTGCTCGCGCAATTTCTCAGCAGCAGCGCGTTCACGGTCAGCTGCCATCTGCTCTTCGATTTCCATGCGCTTGTTGAACTCGATTTCTGTGACGCGGCGGTTGCGCTGCGAGTAGCCTTTTTCTTTGACGGAGTAGAATACACCACCGAGTTCGGCGAGCCACTGAGAGAAATGAGTTAGTTGAGTACTAGATGACACACAAGCGGGATTGGGGGAGTGGTAACCTACATGAGGATCAACAGATGTCACTGTGGACATGTATTCCTTGGAAGTCAAGAGCAACTCGTGGTAGACGACGTACTCGGGCACATGGCCGATACCGTACAGGGCACTTGTAGGGTGAAGTGCCATGGTCACGCTGGTGCGGAGGTTGATGAACTCGCCGATTCCCTTTACTCGTGCGGCTTGGTGGAAGAAGCCCGAACAGATGCACTTGCGGATGGTGTCCCAGTCTGTGCCGCAGCTGATGAGGGGCATTTTTTGTTTGGTCATGATGTCAAGAAGTTGGTCACGGACTTCCTTGGCGCGGCGGAGGGTTTTGGAGTGCAAAAAGTGCTTGGTGCACCAGGCATCCGAGTGACCGTTGGTTTTCCATTGAGTGTAAACATGGAGAAGAGTCAAGTGGTCGGATTCTGGAACGAAGAATTTCTCGCGAGCTGAATCAGATTCCTCTTCCCGTTCTTTGGGACGATAAAAGACGTTTGGAACCGAAAGCATTGCGACGATGCTTAACATCTCCTCGCTGCACTCGTATTCATCAGAGGCCATGATTATGAGCTTGGCAAGAGGGGGATCCATTGGGAATGGTGTCATGCGACGTCCTAGAGGTGTAAGATCGCCCAGGTTATCCAGAGCACCCAGCGCCCAGAGCTCGAAAAGAGAGGTGGAGATTGTCTCTTGTGGGGGAGGATCCATGAAGTCAAAGTCCAGAAGGTCCTTCACGCCAAGGGATTTCAGCAAAAGGATGGTATTGGAAAGACTGGTTCGCTGAATCTCAGGGATAGTTTGAATGTAAAGTTCGTTCTTGTAGGCTGTCTCCGTGTACAGACGATAGGCCTTGCCCGGGCCAGTCCGCCCAGCACGTCCAGATCGCTGGTTTGCATTGGCTTGGGAAATTGGAGTGACCTGGAGACCGTCCATACCCATGCGAGGGTTGTACACCTTCAGCTTTGAGTAACCTGCATCCACGACGAACATGATACCGTCGACCGTTAGACTTGTCTCAGCAATGTTCGTAGCCACGATTACTTTGCGCACACCCGGAGCGGCCTTCTCGAAGATCTTTGCCTGTTGCTCGGCCGGCATTTGACTGTAGATGGGTAAGACGCTGAGTTTCGGTGGATCATTCAGCTGCTTCAGCCTCTCTTCGACTAGATCGCAGGTTGCCTCGATATCTTCTTGTCCAGTCATGAAGACAAGAATATCACCAGCGCCCTGGGATACATGAATGGCTAAGACCTGCTTCACCGCACTATCAACATAATCTTCACAAGGTGTGCGCGAGAAGTGAAGATCAACAGGGAAGGTTCTGCCAGGAATGATGAATTCTGCGGCACCGCCAAAGAAACGCGCAAATCGTTCGGAGTTCATTGTTGCCGAGGTCACGATCAATTTCAGATCCCTGCGCCGGGTCAGAACTTTCTTGAGGAGACCCATCAAGACGTCAGTGTTCAAAGCTCTTTCGTGTGCCTCGTCCATAATGATGCACGAGTATTTGTCGAGATCCTTTTGCGTGAGAGATTCTCGCAGTAACACACCATCCGTCATATCTAGTACCTAGATTAGCTACATGATCACACTAAAGCGAAAAGGGAGAAACTCACATTTGATCACAGTCTCATCGCTCGTACAATCCTCGAAACGGATGGCGTATCCGACGAGTGCACCGAGATCAACATCCATCTCCTCACTGACACGCTTCGCAACACTCATAGCAGCCACACGGCGAGGCTGCGTGCATCCGATCATACCGAACTTAGAGTAGCCCTCTTCGTGTAGGAATTGAGTTAGCTGGGTGGTTTTCCCAGATCCAGTCTCTCCGACGACCACCACAACTTGGTTGTCCCGGATGACCCTCATTAGATCTTCACGCACGGCAAAGGCGGGCAGATACTCTCTCTGTTCGCGCATGGTTTTGCTACTGCTGAAAGTGCTGGCGCCACCACCGCTTTTCTTCATATGTTTGGCAAATTTGTTTCCTCCTCCTTGGTAGGCTTCCTCGATAGGCTCGGCGACTGCGCTGTCTCCTTCGTCCTCTTTGATGCCCATGAAGTTGCCCAGGGCTGTGCCGGCGATATTTGTCGCCTCCTGCGCTTGCTTCTGTCGTTCGCGCTGCTGTCGGCGCTCGTTGACGACCCTGCTTCCTTTCCGACTGAACACCGCCATGTCGCTTTGCGGATCACGAACAGCGGAGATTGGCTCCAGCTGCTTCGTGAAGATCGTGCGACCATCAAGAAAAGGCGGGCGGAGGTCATGGACGAGCAAATGCACTCGAGTCGCTTCTTCGTCTTCGGGCATGAAGTCACCCTCATGGTCTCTTCGTTGTGCCACACCAGAGGTGAGCATTCGATTTGTCTCCCAGTTGTCAATATCCTTTCGTTTTGCGTCGCGTAGGCCTGCAGGGAGGTGTCCAAAGCCCTTGTGTCTTTTGGCCGGAGGGCCCATATCGTTGCGAGACATGTCGTCCAGCCGGGCTTGTAAGCCAGGTTCAAGGCTGGGGTAATTCGCAATGTACGAGCTGGTCAGCTCTGCGCGGGGTTGAGTTTAAGAGAAAGTGATTCCGCGGAGTCGAACCTCTTCCTATAGCGCTCAAGCCTCACCGCCATTTATTGCCAGAAGAGAGTCACCGCCCTGGCAGTCTAGTTTCTAGTCTTCTAAAAAGATAATGCCATCAGGGGGAGTTAGCTTCAATTTATTAAAGAAGTATTTTTTTGGGAACCTGACACGAAGCAGCCTTGTCTTCACATTCTAGAAGATATGTAATTGGTGGAGTCGACCTCCAGGTCTTGTCTCGTCCCTATCGCATCAAACATTACAAACCATGATATCAGTCACGTGGTTTACCACTTATTTTATGAAGAACATAGAATTGGTAGTATAGAGTTATAATAATTATTATTTTAACACTCTTTGCAGTTAATTCGAGAATTCGATTAGGTATAAGTGATATCCAGAGCTAAAATCACTTATTTATGGGTGTGAGGTGTATCAAAAGTTCCATAGTAGTGGCCTCCACCAACACCGAAAAGCAACCGCCCCGCATCGTCATCTCAATTTCTCGAGCTTCCACTTGCCGACCACACCGTGACAAACAGCCATCATGTCTAGCCAGAAACAGATTGACCCCAAGAAGCAGCAGGGTATGCTTTTTCCATTGTCCCTACAAACCCTAAGAAATCACGAAAGCTGATGCGAACCTCTCAATCCAGAGCTTCAGCACCAATACACCAACTTCAAGAACACCCTTCAGCAATTAGCACAAAAGATTGGTGATATTGAGCAGGAGGCAGAAGAACACAAGTGAGTCACTACCAGGATTATGTGCTGTCCCCACATCGTGGGATCTTGCTAGGCTTGAATCCCGGGCTACCCCACGGAGCAAGCACAACCAGCGATGCCTTATGAATGTATAATGCTGACATTTTTTTTTTAGACTTGTGATTGAAACCCTCGACCCTCTCGCCGCAGACCGAAAATGTTTCCGCATGGTGAATGGCGTTCTAGTTGAGCGTACTGTCAAAGATGTTCTTCCTACACTCAAGACCAACTCGGATGGGTTGAAGCAAGTATTGGAGGATATGCTCAAGCAGTACAAGACAAAGCAGGGCGAGTTGGATACCTGGAAGGTAAGCGCATCTCCTGTCTCAAGGCCGTTTCTCAGCCTGAATACCCTGGGAACTTGGTATGGGCAATGCTAACCTTAATTTCCCCTTTGCAGAAGAAGAACAACATTCAGGTTGTGCAGCCTTAGTGGCATTCCTTTTCTCTGTATACCTTCAATTTACGTGTTCCCGGGTGGTGCTATCTGAGCGCGAGAGCAATAGGCTACCGGCGTTACTGGGAACGGCAAAAGACTAGACATAATGCAGCGTTGATTTGTGATTTGATATCAAACCTGCAAGATTAGCTCCTTATCATAGTTAAAAAATTTTATACCCATAAGTTTTGAATCATAGATATTTCAGCTGGGGCTCTCGGACCTCAGCAGAGTCGCATATATCAGCCTAAGCTAACCTCCAAGGTTGAAGAAAGACCGCAATTGATGCCTAACTCAAACCATCTGGTCAATACTTCAAGAGTCATACAAAGTTAGATATGCCTTGTACATCAATGTAGGTGCCTAGGATGCTTTATGTAACTACATATAAAGATGCAAGCCTTGATGCCTGACTAAACAGCAAAATGATTAAGCCATCATATTAGGTTGGGCCTTGAAGTACCTAACTTATTGAAGATGGATATGCAATGTAAAATGCAATAAAACGCGAGGAAATGAAGTTCTGAATACATGTATGATCCCAGCTTCTATAGATCTGTGACGATAGTGACACAAGTTGCACCAACTAATTAGTACGTCATTATGCTAATAGGTAATGCTTTTGAATAGTACGTGATATGATTGATTATGTGCTCTTTATCTCCTTGAAACTTAGAAGACCGGCGTTTCGTTTGTGCTTTGTCTCGATAATCAAAAAGTTGATACAATTGTAGTTCACGACCAACCAAAGCGATCGAAAGGCGCCGATCCGCCAGAACTTCTGGTTCGCCAATTAACCTCCCCCAGATCCCCCAGATCCTCCAGATCCTCCAGAAACACCTTAACTTTAGCTCCAATAAGAGATCAGATCACACTAATTATCTAAAGGCTCCCTCTTTTACGCGACTTGCGACTTGCGATTTGGGAAGTTGGGCTCTCCCCTAATCTAACGCCTCCCGAGGTCATTGCGCGTCGCATCTTCACTCCAAATCCCGACCACTTGCGCATATTCGGTGTTTGTAAACGGGTATGTTGTACGTGATCGCGTTCCATACTAAACCCGAATCCCTGTCCTTGGAAGTGCCCCATACCATTTCCCAAACACGAGGCTAATTGGTGCCATTTCGCGCGTCGCATATAACAGATCTAATATCCTACATTGTCAACCCCTGGGCTGACGCTATCCTTAAGGCTACTGTGAAGTTTGTACCCAGCCAATACAACCCTGTCTACTCTTGGAGCCGATTCTGCGCTGTCTGAAACAGAGGCGATCGCCCAGCATTGTGATCTGACGTGGTCTGACAACAGAGCACGCGAAACACACATTGACGCCCAAGCCGAGGATCCACAATCTAAACCACTTATAATCATGTCGAACTCTCCTTCCAAGGACGCTGAACTTGACCCCGAAGCGCAATCGGGAGAAGAACAAGATCACATGGACAAGGACCATCATGATGTGCAGGGACACCCGGGCGAGTTTGAGGTGAAGGAACAGGATCGGTGGCTTCCGATTGCAAATGGTATGTCGCGTCTTGCATTTGGTCTGTTCTGATTTGCGCGTACCTTGCCTTTGCCCTGATGGGCTCCTTTTCTTTCCCCCGCATTTCTGGTCTTGTCCAAAGTCTCGGATCCTTTCGTCCTAAACCCATACATATAAGCAGGATGTCTTTTCCAGATCTTTTATCGGTACAACTTACATATCCAACCCTTCCCGTTATCCCCCCCTCAATTTTGATGATCTTACGCAAAATACCCCCATGTCTCCACAACATGTTAACATCACCAATCTTATTCAGTGGCTCGTATTATGAAGTTGGCCCTGCCTGAAAATGCGAAGATAGCGAAAGAAGCCAAGGAATGCATGCAGGAATGTGTGAGCGAGTTTATTTCATTCATCACAAGTGAAGGTGAGTCTGGTTCTTGCTTGGTCCAAGTGGGACATACTAATCGGCTATATTCGCAGCTTCGGAGAAATGCCAGCAGGAGAAGCGTAAGACAGTCAACGGCGAAGATATCCTATTCGCTATGACATCGCTTGGATTTGAGAACTACGCCGAAGCACTCAAGATCTACCTATCCAAGTACCGCGAGGTAGAGCCCCGCAACCCAAGAACAATCCCTGGACCAAGTCTTGAGCAGTCGTTAATTCCGAAATACTAACTCGACCTAGACTCAATCTGCCCGTGGCGATAACCAGAGGCCCCCCAGCGCTGGTTATGGAGCTGGGGGACCCGTCGGTGGCCCTGGTGGACCCGGTTCAGCTCGTCCCACAGGATTCCCCGATTCCGAAGGCGCAAACCCTATGCTGAATCCCAACCTCGATCCATCCGAGCAAGACGCCTCCGGCTACGGCTATCCTTCCATGGTCGGCCAGCCTCACAACGGCGCGGGCGGCGAGTCATACTAAGGTATGATGCGAAGGAGCTAGCCAAGAGACACTGTACCCAATTTTCATATAGGACGCTCCTCGATAGCACTAACGAAGCAGATCTAATTCGAACGTGACCAAAGACGTCTTCTGTTTCTTGGGTGTTTATCTGCAATAGTCTCTTGGCTGATCGATGTGTTCGGGGTATCTAGAGGGCTTAACGGCTTGCCTTTTTTTTTTTCATTGGATTTCGGTAGATTAGGATTTTCGTCGGGCTTTGTATTTATTTCTTTTGATTTCGGAGTTTTGCGGCGAATTATAGGCGGAATGAGGACATCTGTATCTACGACAGTGCGAGGTACAGGAGACTAAGTCTACAATCTGTACCTCCCAATGTTGGAGTAAATGCAATATTCTTCCCTACTGCATGTCCTGTTTTGCAATTGTAAGATCTTTAACGTTGATGGTAGTCGTATTCAGCAAGTTCTTAAGTTCAGCGGGGCTCCAGAGCTGTTCCACGCGGGGCATCAGATCAGCGCTCTTTCAATCCAATTTACCCAGCATATTCGCTCGAAACATTATTCGACCTGATACGTTTATTGTCCTGCACGAATTATCCTGCGTGGAATTTTTCTAGAATCAACATTCAACCTTGGAACCTCAGGGTTCTCTAACAATTACGTCATTGGAGAAGCTGAAGAATCACCTCACACATTCAAGATGGGCACCGACAACAGGATCCTTCGCGTGGGAATAATTGGGTAAGAAACCTCATTATCAAAGCGCAGTATAATGATACTAATATCCCAACAAGATGTGGCGAAATCACTCAAGTCGCCCATATCCCAACTCTCGGCTTCCTCTCAGATTACTTCCAAGTCACCTACCTATGTGATGTCTCCGACAATGCACTCTCGCACTGTGCCAAAAAGGTTATCGGGGGTACTCCAAAGACCACCCGCAAGGCAGAAGATCTCTGCGCCTCCCCAGATGTGGACATCGTAATGATAGCCAACAGCGACGCCTTCCACGTTCCGCACGCCGTCCTAGGTTTGAAGCACGACAAAGTCGTCTTCATCGAGAAACCCATGGCTCTCTCCCTACAAGACGCGGACCGGCTCATCGATCTCGAGAAGCAATCTTCCGGAAAGGTCATGGTGGGGTATATGCGGCGGTATGCGAGCGGGTTCATCGACGCGGTCAAGGAAATAGGAAGCTTTGATCAAGTGTGCTATGCGCGCGTGCGAGATATCGTCGGCCCGAACTCGGATTTCGTGGGCCAGTCTGGGACGTTTCCTAAGGTTTTCTCGGATTACAGAGAGGAGGATGTGAAGGAATTGTCGAACAAGACAAGCGAGTTCTTGGAACAGGCTTTGACGACGGAATTGGGGATTCCGGTTACGGCTGATACTGCTGCTCAGTGGAGGAATTTGGGGAGTCTTGGATCTCATGATCTTAGTGCTATGAGAGAGGCTCTTGGTATGCCGACGGCTGTGCTTGGTGCTTCTTTGTGCTCTGCGACGGGACCGCCGTTCTGGAGGTAAGTTGTGAATTCTGTATCTGTGGTTCTGGGCGATATGTTGATCTTTTTGCTCCAGTGCACTCTTCCAATATCCTTCTTTTGCTGTGTCTTATGAGTCTGGAATTGATGATGTCCCCCGTTTTGACGCGTCGATTGAGGTCTTTGGTGGGAATAAGACTGTCAAGGTCTGCATTGATTCGCCTTATGTCAAGGGGTTGCCTACCACTATGCACATTCGTGAGAAGTTGGAAAATGGCTCATTCCGGGAGTCTGTGGTTCGGAAGACGTATGAGGATGCGTATACTTTGGAAATGAAGGAGCTTTATGCATTTGTTGTTGAGGGTAAGCCGGCCAAAACCACTTCGGAGGATGCTAAGAAGGATCTTGAGATCTTCGGTATGATTATGAAGGCAGGTCTGGAAGGACAAGCTAGACTTAACAAGGTTGTTCAAAACTAGTTTATTTTGAACTTTTGCCCATGCTGTCTGTGTACAAACCCGTGGATTGTGATGGAAAAGTACCAATAAAAAAAATAACAAAAGTCATCGCCTGGAGGCGATCCGGCAGCTTGAGATCAAACGGCACTCAAACTGAGAATGGACGGGGATCCAAAGTAGCGGTGCGCCAAATGTCGCCAACGACAACCGCTAGGCCAAATGCTCGTCCATCCATTCACATAGTGCAATGCCATTTATCATATTAAGTGAAAAAAGAGAACTGAGTTCTAAACTATATACCCTTTATCCATCACGTTCATCGATGGTTCTTTCTATTTGGCCGCTTTCCCCCAATGACCGTTCGGGCCATACTGTGTAGGAATACTAGGCCACGTATCTATGCCGTCCAAGATTGCGAGTCTAAAAGTTTGGTTAGTATCTGTTCTAAAATGCTAACCTCAAGTTACTGGCAACTTACGCCATTCCGCCAGTGAGATGCGGATCGATATGGCAGTGGAGGAAGAAAGCCTGTCTGGTTAGCGGGAAATTCGAGAGGTTCTACATGGATCAATGCCTTACCCCAGGATTTTGTACTGTCAAACCCAACCATATTAGCTTTTTGATCCCCAGAAGAAGAAAAGTGAGTGGAGTACATACCATGATAGCGAACTGCCATCCAGTTTGGCGCTTCTAAGGAAGGAAGCGTTGTGAAGGTATCTGTCCCATCCATTAGTTCCCAGAACTAGGAAAACCATAAGGAAAGCTGTGTATCTCATACCTCTCATTGGTGGGTCGACCAGGTTCAACTTATCTGGGATTTCCCGTTGAGCCTCTGCAACAGAAGTCCAATTGAACTTGCCCGTGCCAATACCCTTAAAACACACAAATTAGAATCCATACCATGAAATTTGTACTCGAAGTGTTCAAAATAACTCACTAGAACATAGACCCTGTTTGAGTGCTTGTGAATCGGATGACCAGGCTGGATAGTCGATGCTTCTCCAGACACCGTGAAGACAATATCCACCCAGGTATCATTGTTCGTAGCAATAACCAGGTCACTGTCTGCCTGTGATTGAGGGTCCCATAACATCGGCTTCTCTGACTCCAGAGACATACTGTACGAATTATCTCCATTGAGAGACCATTTCCAGGCTTTTTCAATCCGGCCAACGGTGAGCAGGTATGTTCGGTCCGCTTGTTCACTGGGTCGACTTGGGATAAGTGGCTTAATCTTATTTTCCTTCAGAACAACAACATCTGTACTGATGCTGTTTCCCCCGTAGTCGATTGAGGGTTTGCCCACGACGGATGGGTCACCGTCGACATAAGAGAAAGTGCCGTACCCGGCAATCTTTTGGTTGATTCCTGCACCGGCTGCTGTGATCGAGTAGTTACCTGGCGTCTTGTTCAATTGAACTAGAACGGAGTAGCGAGCACCGTTGTTGAGTGTCAATGCCTGGAAAAAGATTATTAGTCAGTGCAGTGCTCATGACTTTGCAGAGTATAACGTGAGATGGGTAGTATCATACATCAACTTTGGTGGGTACAATATATTGACCATCGACTTCATAGACCCAAAGAGAATGGTTGTTGATAGAAACTGTATTTAGCGAATAAGCTTAGCTTACTCCTGGAACCTATGAAAGCATAACAACGAACATACCTGATGGGATTGAGATCGATGCTGAACTGATGAGATTGAGGCTTACCCAGCCCTTCAGAGGATCAACTTCGATCACTTCTTCCATTGACTCTGTGGCATTGCATTGGTCAAACATGGATGGTGGAATTGCGGTGTAGTTATGCTGAGCAGATGTTGTTTGAGCAAAGGTATTCCGAACTGGAAGACATCTTATGTTGAACTAATCGTCAGCTTTTTGACCGGCAATTTGGAGAGTTAACACCTACCCTTTTGCTGTATAGTTCGTGCCCTGAAGCAGGTAGGTCAATGGTTTGGGAATTAGGGTGGTCAAATAGCCAGGGTCGAGGCAGCGCACTCTGCCTTTCCCATTGATCAAAATAGAATCCGCACATCTAGAGTTGGTATAAGCTATTAGCCCGATTTCTCATAATGCCTCTGTGGAACTTGCAATGTATCCAGGTTTGCAGAAACTGCAATATCCCGGAGCTCTTCTGATGTATTGTGAAACCAATCAGAAATCATCAGCAATTCGGGGTCTCGAATGGCATTGTTGATCTGAGAATGTGCCCCTGTATCATTTGATATCATACTAGCCAAATTGGCAGCAATATCTCGCGGCCTGGATGTTATAAATACTCAGTCGCCTGCGCGAATAGGTAAGATTTTGATTTGGGTAGGTATTCGCAAACCTGATGTAAATCGGCCCATATAGGCCATCCATTATTTGTCCCGCGCAATGCGAATGATACCTCCAAATGTTAGCAAAAAAGAACTAATTACTAGGTAGGAAGATCATGGACCCACTTACCAGTATGTTCCGTATTGTGAAGTAGTAAATTTGTAAACAAATCTTCCGCCAGGGGTAATAGGTTTCTGCGAGACTCCAGGCACACCATCTGACCACGATGTCCCTTGTTGCCTATTTTTGTCTCAGTGATAAGCCAAGTTATTTTCCAAGAAGACTCACTCAATGCCATGCCAATGCATCGTGGTGTTATATGGCAGGAAATTGTTCACTGTCACCTCCACATTGTCGCCCTCATCGAAGAGGAGAGGGGGCCCAGGAAATTGGCCATTGATCAAGCTTTGCTGGCGTTCAACTCCGTCGGGCGCCTTGGTGTCCCATGTTAGGTTAAGCTCGAACTTTTTGGTCGGGGCTGACGGAACAAGATGTAAAGCAGCACCTAGTCCGATGAAACAAAATAGGATAGATGGCTTCATATCTAGATTGGTGGGATCCTTGACGTTGTGCAGGTAAGAATTGAAATTACAATAAGATATTAGGAATACATTCAAAGGGCAGGGGTAGATACACGAGGGAGGTACGGATTCCGGATGGAGTTCTTAAGTATTGAGCTGCAGGGTGAAATGACTCGCATTAATAGAATAGTTAGTTCGGCTATTTAATTTGAGAACTATGTACCTGTACATACTGTGTAACTATGCATCCCTTCTCGTATGTATGTAGATCGTTTTCCAGGGGCAATTGACCAAGAACGAGAGGCTTCGGCAACCCGGTTGGGCCGTCAGCCTCGAGGGCCGACTTTTCGGGAATAGCTTGGGCCCATCTCAAATATTACATAGCTCGGAACGGTTCGGCACACTGCGTCTAGAGGAACCTTTGAAGACCACAAGCCTTCAGTCGGTAGAGCCTCACCAAGAGTCAAACGCCCCTTCATACGTAGAGCGAACAAGGGATGGAGTGTACAGAGTACGGAGTCCACGGGTGTAATGTTGCCGCGTATACCATGAATTATTTCCTGCCTAAGTTTGAGATAGATTCGAATCCCAAATAAAATGCTGGCTGCAAGAGTTGAGTTGCCACAAAATCCGTGGGGCCAAAAAGCAAGTCCATCTATTGATTGATAAACACCCCCTAAATAAGATAATTGGATGTTAAGGTCTCACTTGGCATTGGACTCTTGTTCAAATTCCTGGGCTGAAATAAGGCAGATGTCAGCCTAGGGGTCAGTGACAGAGATCATGAAACTAGAAGGAGGTGAAGCTGATATACGAGTCGCAGATCTTCCGAGGTTCGAGTTAAGGGCACATCTAATGTTGTGGCGCACCAATAATGGGTGATAGGACCCACTCCGTAGTCTCTACTCGCTATCTTCTTCTTTCCTTCCTATTTGGTTTTGCTATACGGCGTATCAAATACACTGCGCTCCGATCATCCCCAGTACCACTCCTTAGCTAGATCTAAAAATGTTGAAAACTTAGATGGCGATCTTCAGATATTTTTGTTCCATCGGTTGATCTCGTTGGTCTTCTTTCCCATTTTTGGACTGAAGCGAAAGGTTTGGATGGGTGGCCCGGAGTAAAAAGGATGTTCATTTGATTTATCACTCATCTTGACGTGCCTGGTTTATAGACCGTGCAGGCATGTGGCTTACGTTAGGTCCTTGAGGCTCTGCATATCAGGCACACAGCCCGGTACACAATGAAGACGAAAATCTCCATTATGTACTATACCGTCCAGATTTGTTCGGTTACATTAGTATAATTCTTGGATGATTCTTTTAATGAGTCAGCGCAATTAATTCAAGGCTTTGACCTACTATTACCTGTAAGCATTTCTTCTCCAAATAAGATTCATTGGTGATCCAAGTTGACAGGAGACATACAGAAAAGTAATTCATAAACTTAGGCGTTCTACAGAGTACTAGTAGACTGCATATATGTGAAATGCGTAATACTGTGGCTGTGCGTGCAGATGTATATAGATCGACCCGTGCACCATATTCAGCCCACCAAAGAGAAATTAAAACTTGCTCTTGATGTTCTAGGAGAAGATGAGAACTCCCTTGCATTGATTGAGAATACGATATATCAAATCCATGCAATTCCCAAGGAAGGAATATGACACTGTGATACGAATTTGGCCTGCCTTTACATAATCGGTTTCTCCGCATCCACGTGAGTCTCCACCAGAGACCCGATCCCGCAGTTCCCTCAACTTCCCGACATTTTTGCTTCTTTGATTTTGTTGTTTGTCGCATTATCCTCGGCAATCGTTTCGGAGTTCGCCCATAATGCCTTGAAGTGACTGGTGTTGGTGACTCGAATAATGCAGAATCGTGGCCGATTTGGACGAATGATGTCAACGGTACTCCTGCCATGTCCTCCGTCAACGATAACGCCCCCTCGCCGCTCCCGGTGGATGGGGTGAGCAAGCGCAAACAAGGTAAGCGCTTGTGCAATACCCCCTGTCTGCCCGATTACCTGATTGTTGTGTAATTTGATTTGCGGTTTCTTTTTTTTGTTCTCGGTTATCGGTTATTTTTGCGCGATCAGACTCGCTAACCGGTGACTCAAAAAACTCTTAGGCTCCGCAGCTTGTGTCCACTGCCACCGGCGCAAGGTTCGCTGCGATGCCCGTACCGTCGGGACACCCTGTACCAACTGTCGCGCCTCCGGAAAGGCCGACTGTCGCATACACGAAAAGAAAAAGCGTCTTGCAGTACGCTCAATCCTAGATCCCGTTCCGATCCGATCTCGGCCTCTACCCACATCCGATCCCACCTCAAACCCTGCTCTTGCAGCAGGGACACCATTACCACCAAGTTTTCCAACTGCATTCCAAAGCGGCCATGCTACACCGATATCTGGGGGCCTTCCGCAACATGGATTCCAGCAAGGCACGGGATCGGAGGCATTTGGCCGGCACGGCCACGATATGGCGCATGCCCATGAGGCACACACGGAGATGGAGCAACATCTCGTTAAATTGATAGATGAGGAGGAATCCGGCAGAAGGGAGATCCAAAGAGGCGTGCGTGCCTTCTATGTCGGACACGAACATTCGAACATGTCATTCTTGTTCCGACAACAACGAGAACAAGATGACGATGTATACCATTTTGCGAGCAACGAAATCCCACGGCGTCAAATGAAGACGGGTCATGATCAGCTGCTTATGGATGCTCTAACACTCCCAGAACCGGCTCTCGCAGACGAATTGGTCCAGGCTTATTTCACATATGTCAATCCGGGGTACCCCATCATCGATGAGGATTTATTCATGACACAATACCGGAACCGGGATCCTGCAGATCCTCCGCCAGTTCTACTTCTTCAAGCAATCTTGTTGGTTGGTGCGCATGTTTCTCGCGCAAAAGTAGAGCGAGACGCTCTCAAAGAAATTTTCTTCCGCCGCACCAAGTATCTGTTTGACAATCGCATCGAGCGAAATCGCGACATTCTTGTCCAAGCGGCCCTTCTTTTGACGTGGCATTCGGACAGCGCAGATGATGATGTTGCTGCAGATGCCCATTTTTGGGTTGGGGCCGCTGCACGTATCGCCACGGGGCTTGGAATGCACCGTAATCCCGTTTCCAGTAGCTTCGTGACTCGTGATAGGCGAATGTGGCGGAGAGTTTGGTTCATTTTGGTCCAATTTGATGTGTTGATCTCCCTGTCATATGGCCGACCTCAAGCGATGTAAGTCATCCCCAACGGCCAATTTGCAGCAAATACTAATCAAAATTTCAATTCAGCAATCTGGACGATTCCGACGTGTCTCCTTTGACACCCGCTGATTTTGAGAATTGTGGTCCTCTTGTACAAGCAGACTACGTGATTCATTTTACCGAACTTTGTACGATGATCTCTTATCTCATTCGTGATCGATTTGGACTTCGGGCAAGTGAGGAACGGCGAAAGGCCGTTCTTCAAGAAGCAGACGGATCACTGGCAACCTGGTCTCTGAAACTTCCTGATAATCTTCGGCTACGCGCCTCTGATATGGATCCTTGGTCCGCCATGCTTCATTTGACCTACAACAACTTCCTCATTCTGTTGCACCGGCCTCACCCCAGAGCCTCGGCCTATTCCGATGACTATGGCCCTCACGATGCAGAAATCTGCAGTGCAGCCGCCGGGGTTATAGCCTCAATCTTTGAGGAGCTCAGGGTGCATGAGCGTTTGAAGTTCCTTTGGTACACTGGCGTCCATACGCTCTTCACGGCAATGATTCAAGTCCGAGTTGAGCTCCGCTTCTCAAATCCAGTTCTTGCCATCAATGCCTTGCGCCGCTTCGATTCTGCCTCTTACTCGCTGCGCGAGTTGGCTCAATACTGGGTCCATGCTGGCACAATCCTGCGACTCTTCGAGGACTCCAAACGTCTGCAAGAGGATCTGCGGATGGCAACTACGGAACGACCTAAGCCGTTCGGCGACCCCCATCATGCGCACAAGATGCCCATTGCCTCTCCTGTTCCATCAATTACCATGCAGACCCCCGGACCACTCTCCTTCGGTGTGCCCACCCCCGAATCCACCCCTCTCCAACAAACCACCCTCTCACCACAACCCAATCCTCAATTTAATAATTGGATTGCTCCTCTCCGGCTTAATGTTGGCCCGCTGGAAAGGAACGATCCTTTCTCAAGCAGCATGCAAGTCGATTCCATCGAGCCAGCTCGCGAATATCCAGACTGGAGGCAGTTGTTTGCCTTCGGTGATGTAGACCTACCTCCTCCCGTGGGAGTTGAAGGTCTTCCCGAGCTTGAAGATGAATGGCGGCAGATCTACTGGCAGGATGCCCCCATGGCAGATCTTATTCACGATGGAGGATGGATACATAGCTAGCTTTGTCTTGCTACCTCTGGTTGATGACTGTATAAAGCTGTCATCTTTCCATCGCCTGCTCTCCAAATACCTTTTCTACTTTGACGACGAGACGAGCCATGCCAGGGCACGCAGATACACGATACATCTTTAAGAGACCATGTCAGGTCACAGACACCTACAGACCCAGCCTATGATACCATGTCACAAATGATCACATACAATGATAGAGATATACCACATCATATAATTGCAAATAGTGATATCGGATAAAATTAGTTGGGGCCTTTTCGTATATTGAATGAGTCACCTAGATCGCGCTATAATATGCATTTTCGCTAATCGCACCGCTCAAGAAACCCGCTCAAGGAAACTGCAATAAATCTAGAAATCGAACCCATGCTCACCCCATGTAGGAATAGAAAAAATGAAACACAAGACCTAGCCAAACACAAACCGCCGCCAATTATCCGCAAGCACCTGGACACCATGCCGCAACTCCCATCCACGTAGCTGACAAACTTGTCGGGCCACATCTTCCAGCAACTCATCCATCTGCGCACCCGCAACATGAAGATCA
The DNA here is from genome assembly GCF_028827395.1 of Penicillium hordei. Taxonomy (NCBI): domain Eukaryota; kingdom Fungi; phylum Ascomycota; class Eurotiomycetes; order Eurotiales; family Aspergillaceae; genus Penicillium; species Penicillium hordei. Next base: position 7,782,935 of record NW_026623142.1, read on the forward strand.
CTTTCGATAAGAATGCGGTCCTCAGGCAAAGCCTTTATAACATCGCCAACCTTCTTCTCGGCAGTACCGGAGAAATTGATCATTTTCGAGAAAGAGAAATAAACATCCGACGGATTCGACCGATGCAAGAACTGGCGAATAGGCTCAACAGAACCGGTATAAGAGTGCATGCAGATACGAGGCGGGAAAGGCCGATACGATTTCCCATTGGAGTCGGATGCTTTAGTGGACTGAGAACTATCAAGCGTCTTGTCCTCATCATCGTCGTCATCGTCATCGGATACGGCGCCTTCCGCATCCCGCTGCTTGTCTCTCTTCCGTCGCGATAGCACAACCCGTTCATGTCCTGCCCAGAGCTCCTTGAGCACATCAAAGACCCCGCCGTGAGCTTGCACGCTGTGCATTGAGACGGCACGGTTCATTTCTCCCGCTAGCTGTAGCTGCGCTTTCAGCACGGTGCGCTGGTGTTCTGGCTTGACACGGTAATTTGAGAGACGTCGGCCCTCGCGTGAGCCGGGGGTAAGCTGATCACCTCTGTTATCGGTATCAGCTGGAGTCCATGGACTCGGGAGTCGGAATGACCTGTCCAAGCCCACTTCGCCGACTAACGCATTCGGGAACTGTTTGAGTCGGTTCCGAGTCTCAGATATTAGTTCTGAGAGGGGCTTGGGAATAGGAAGTAAATCGATGAATGGCTGGTCGTCGGCTGCAGATGGTGTTAGGACGGTGGTGTAGTGGGCGGACTTGTGCTCGGCTGGGTTTTGTGTTGCTGTTGGTTGTGCAGTGTCGTCCAGGATCTGGTGCGAGAACCACGGGTGCCAGCCGAAGCAGGGGACTACGCGGTCTGTTGTTGATTGGCTTTCCTTGGCTGAGAGTGACACCGCTGTTTGTTGTACGAGATCTTGATCTTCCCCGCGTGTAGCCATGATTGTCAGCGTTGTCGCTTTCATCCGCGGGATGTCGGCCACTGAGGCCAATGTGTCGGTGGGGTGACAGTGGGCATCGTGGACACCAATGTCCCAAGGGAAGGGTTCGCCTTCTGACATATTTTGGAGGGATATTCAATACAAAAATAGAATAGTTCCTCCAGGGCTACCATGTAGATTCTAAGTTTTTGATATACCAAGGCTGAAAGTTCCCGAAGTGATGTAATTGGCGTTTTGTGCCTGGGGCATCAATCTCACATGCTTTCTCCGCAATTTGTTGTTTGTGCTGTGACTGGGCGTTGTAAAATGCCGAAAGTCTTATAATCATGGACTTCCGGTGTTTTGATCCCTTGGGGATATAGACTGACTCCTCAATGTGGCCCTCCATATCAACGTTGCTCGCGCTGCCTATCCTGGGCCTCATCTCTGTCCCACTCGTTCTCTCAGCATGGGTTACAATCTCCGCTGCGCTCTTTGCACTGTTACTCAGACTCTCAATAGTCTGTATTGAGCTAGTATGCGGATTGGCCATACATTTCTTCTCAGTGCCAACCTCATCTACCTCATCATTATTGGCATTCGCAGCCTCAGAACCTACAACCCCAGCTGCTGGTAGATCAAGAAGGAACTCCAGTCAAACAAGGACACATCCACGAAAGACAAATGACGTTCTCAATTCCTGGGGCATTGGTACCAGTATGAACGATGCAGCAAACCGAAAGAGGAACTCTTATGCACGGAGCATGATCGAGGCCCACAACTTATCTACCCAAACACCCGTCTACAGCCTGCCTATAAGCGGCGATGAAAGACGAGACTTCGAAGGCGTAGGTGGCTGGCGCTCGTACCGAACATCCAGAACACGCAGCTTAAATACTCCACACGAGAAAGCCACAAGCTCAACCTCGTCCTCTTCAACATATAGCACCGGCGACATCGATCCAGACGTAGACATCGACGCAGACGAGCGAGCCTGGCTCTCTCTAAACAACCGTCTCGAGCTCCCCTCGCAGCTCGTTACACTATGCACAAGTGTCCACCCCGGAAGCACTCTAACCAGCCCTGAAAGCGCCGACTGGCGCAACGGCCGAAGCAATTTCCAACCACGGACAGGAGAAACGGATTCACAGGATATCTACCCGGAGGAGCAAAAAGACGGGTCAAGACACCACCAACGCTCGCTGACGACTTCTTCGCTGACGACATCTGACCGACGCACGGGAACGGGACTCTCCATAGCGCTGTCAACCAGGCCTGATAACGTAGCTGTTCATTCGAGGGAGTACGGTCAGTCGATGTTATCATCGACAGCACGACTGACGGCCCCGTTCATGACGCCGCAGCCATACGCGCGACTGGATTCAAATTCGCTTTCCCAGTCGCGGGCTCTCCCGCGCGCTTTCAATGCTAGCGGTGCACCGTTCACGAACTCATATCTCTCTAGCTTTGGGGATGGGCTGGGACAGAGCTTCGGGAGCAATAGTAGTGGTGGGAGCTTTGCTAACGGAGGTGGGGGTGGGTACTTCTCATTGAGACGGCCTGGGTCCTCTGGTAGCCATATTCTCTCTGGAAGAGTTAGCCCCAGTACTAGTGGGTATAATACCCCCGCAGTTGGTCTGTCGACTGAAGAGCGTGATGCTTCATCAGTGGGGCTAGCGCGGTTGATGGCGCATTATCCCAATAGCCCTAGACATCGGAGACAAAGTATCTCTGGGCCGAATTCGAGGGGGCTGGCTGCTGGGGATCGATACGGATGAAGGGCGTTGGTTCATTTTTCTTCTTTGGGAGGCGCAAGGAGCACAAATGATTTAAAAAAATGCCATGAAAGCTGTTTCTCCGATTGGGATATTCATAGCAACTGTCATTGGTTTTGTTCAAGTCTATCTAGTCAATATGTACCGTACAGAAGTGTAGCCACGTAAAAAAAAGGAGGGGGGGTGGTACATAAACACCAGGGGCAAAAAAAAAAGAGAAAAAGCCACAATAAACGAGAGACCAAGCCAAAATACATCACACTCCAGCTCTAAATTGAATAAAATGATATTCAGGACAAAAGGAAAGAAGCCATATCCACATCATTACTGACGACTTCTCTCCCTCTGGTTGACTTCTTCCATCTCGGTGAGCACAATACTGTTGAACTCCTCCCAGCCATCGAGATACAAATGGTGGCCAGCTTTATTCACGACAACCACTCTAGAGGAACCTTCATCGGCACGCTTCTCCTCTGGAGTGGCCTTTTCCAGGACTTTGCGCTTTTCTTCTTCCAATTTAGCGACTGCTGCATGGCCGCCTGAGACATCCATCCAGTCGTGGTCGCCATACATGAATACCACGGGGAGACCCCTCTCGCGCCGAGCGGGTGCCAAAGACTCAGATGAAGTAGCGGCGGTGGACGCGGGCGTACCCTCAGAGGGCGTTGATGAAGTGGTAGCAGCGGCAACTGGATGAGGGAGGCCGCTTGTATTTTGGATCAGTTGTCTTCCGAGGCCCTGGACACGGTGGATCAGAGGACTGCGAGCAAAAGCACCTGGGGCAAGAATGTATGCCAGCGCATACTCGCCGCTGCCGCGAAGACTGAAGATCGAGTATGAATAGTCGTGGAGTGCCTTAGCTTCATCGGCTGGCAGGTGGGAGAAACGACGAGAAGTCCATCCGGACACTAAACGTGGCCCTAAAGGACCGGCCCACCGCACTAGACTGAAGGGGGAGATATTGGCATCCCATAGATACGCGAACCACTTGGGGAGAACCCGTCGTGGGGGTGTAGATGAAGCGGAACTGGCCGGAAGTGGTTGGCGCCCAGTGATAAAGCTACCGTCACCGGTCTTTGGCGGAATGGCAGACGAACTGATATCGCGCTCGTCTTGGGTAAGCTCGTTAGACAACGTTGACGCCGGAGGCTCGGCCACATCTGCAGTGACAGCATATGGGTCCTCTGGAATTCCAACTGGAGATGCCAGGATAAGCTTATTCAGATGACCAGGGTATTTCAGCGCGTACGCGACCGCCATGTACCCGCCAAGACTGTGTCCAAGCAAGGTGAAGCGATCAATCTTTCGTTTGATGCGCCATTCCTCCAAGGCATCTACAAACCATGCTTCGGCCTCCCTGATGGCTTCTTCTCTTTCCTTTGCCTTGATTTTGAATGAGGGTCGAGTACTCCGGCCCATGCCCAGCATGTCCAAGGCATGGAGTTGCCAGCCCTTCAACCGACTCAGTGGTTCGAAGTTTTTATAGAAGAACCCAAGTCCGGCGCCGTAGCCGTGGAGCATGACTAAATGCTGGTCTGCTTCCTCGCCGATCCTCTCCACCGAGAACTCATTGAGCGCGCGGTCTTTCCCGCTCAGTTCTACCATGCTGGAGCGCCATCGGCGAGGGCCGTAAGGGTCATCAAGGGAGTTACTGGTGACTTCTCCCAGCTGATTAGGGTCTGCACTCTCGAGACTGGTAGGGGTAGTGCCATCGGGGAGCTCTGTTGTCTGTCCAGTCTGGAGGTGGGTGGGGGGCTGGTGATGCAAGTAAGGCAGATAAGATAGGACTTTGTGTTCGGCAGCAGCTGCAGGTATACGAGCCCACTATAAAGCAAATGATCAGCAGAATTCAGCAATGGGGGCGCTCCTCGGTTATAGGTTACCCATTGGTTGAAGCCTTCGCGGTAACCCAACGGGAAAAATGCGCGCGCCGCTGCCGCGCCAGCAGCAGCCTGATTCGCATATGGACTTCCCGAGATCCTCTCGGGATGGTTTTCAACTGGGCGTTGATGACGTTCATGAACGTCCTCATGGGACGAGTTCAATGATTCTGACGCCATTGAAGACATTCGTTGCCTCCGAGGGAGGGTGGCAAAGACGACTGAGCGAAGTCTAGCCTGATGTTGAGGGATTGAAAAGGGGAAGGGAAGTCGTGAAGCTATTTCTGCGGTTCGGAAGTTGGTAAGACAGAGGGTTTCTGCTAGCAAAAGTTGAATGGTGGCGCTCATGGGCGTATAAGAAGGGAGCACGGAGACAATTCGGTCACTCCGCTTAACCCCGGTAGGCCTAACATGCGCACCGGGCAGAAGATGTAATATCCGGAAGAAAGCCGATGAAATTAGAAATATGATGGTTGAATTTAGGTAAGGACAATGGACAATGGGTAAAATAGAATTACTTGTATAGAGAGAGGGAGAAGAAAAGAAGCCAAGTCAACTGGGCAGATGATGTCGATCCAACTTCGCTTCCTTTCAACTTCCCGCCTTTCTCCCTCTTCTTCACATGCGATGACACCAATGACATTCGCTCTGGGCCGGATCGGCCAAGTTTTGATTTGACTTTAACTGACGAGCTTTGCTTTTCATATTCTATTCTCATCTTAGGACTCTTTTACCATGGCTTCGCCTTTAGACCAGGTGGTCAAAGGTGCCCCAACACCAGATGCTCGCGCCTCAACAACCCCAGAGCCATTGAACTCCTCACGGTCATCTCAAGCTCCCCGTTCAGATCCCTCCCCTCAACGTCCCTCGACCCCAGACCCGCTAGCACACCTGCCCTCCTCCCCACCCCAGATCTACCTAAACCTTTTAATACTCGAAACCTCGCTGCGAGCCCAATATCTGGCCCTGCGCGAGCGTCGCCGTCAGAACACATTCTTCCTACTTTTACTAGCCGCTTGGCTTGCGCATTTTGCATATGCCCTTTTCCTTCGCCCGCGTGAAGATGGCCGCGGGGTCGGCGGCTCTGTCTACTGGGTGGTGGAGATGGCGGAGAAAGTCGCCCTACTTGGCGGGGTGGTAACCGCATTGCTTGTCTGGGGTACAGGGCAGTGGGAACGAGGGATCAGATGGCCTCGGCGCTGGCTCGCTGTCTCCAATCGCGGCCTGCGCGTAATGAACACCAAGATCATCATCATCCGCGGTCCCTTCTGGCAGGAGCTACTCTCCTACATCTCATTCCTGTTCCCATTCTCCGCCCCGTTCTTACCCTCTCCCAATGGGAACTACCATTTCGTGGAGCAGAGCCCCTCCGATAAACGCGCTGGTGGTAGTCGGCAGCACTATCAACAGTACTACAACGGTGCTGACACCGAGTCCGGCCTAGTAGAAGAAGACCTCAGCCCGGGAGGCGACTACATCCGTCTCCTCCTGCTACCCAAGTCCTTCTCCCCGGAATTCCGCGAAAACTGGGACGATTACCGCACAGATTTCTGGGAAAAAGAAAACGAGCGTCGCGCCCAGCTCCGCCTGAAACTACGCGAGCGCGAGCACCACCTCGCCCAAACAGAAAGAGGCTGGCTCAACCGACTCGGGTTCGGCTGGCGCGCCTCACAGCGCCGCCGCCTTGTCGCAGGAACCCTGCACCGCCCAATCGAGCCCGAATTCAAACACCGTCTAGGCCACGGCCACCACCCCTCCATCACGAAACTCAACCAGGAGCAACGCGGCCCATCCTCCCGCCGCAATACCCGCTCCGAGTCCCATTCCCGCACCTCATCCCGCAGCACCACTCCCGTCGACACAGGCTTCGAAGATCGTCCCCCTTCTCGCTCTTCCACTTCCAGTCGGCCCCGTCGCGGAAGCACCGCCTCTGGACAGGACGCGAGCCCGCAGCAGCGGAAACGGAAGGGCTCGACGCTTCGGAGGGGTCTGTCGCCTCTCACTCAGGCGCAGATTCGGGAGGGTGTACGTACGCCGTCCTTCTCGTCTGATGACTCTGTGTTGCCTATGGGTATGATTGAGAAAGATAAGGAGGAGGCCATACCGAATTCTGTTCCGGAATTGTAGTTAATAGCACCTTAGTACGAAATGTTGTTCATGCTTATGCTGTTCATATCTCTATACCCTGTTTTTTTGGTTTTTTTTTGGTCTCTTGTCATGTTTGCCAGACAATTGTTGCTCGGAGTGCTGTCTTAGGAAACTTACATTAGCTATGTATACATATCCCTTAGAGCGCGGTGTCGTGAGTTCTATAGATAAGCACTAATGCCTCGCCTATATATGATGGTGTGTTAGATTTGATTCCTTTGGAAACTCCTATTTTACTGCATCATCAGTGTCAAAATAAACGAATCACTGCTAATCTGATCACATCACATGGCATGGCATTACGATTGCAGGTGAGCTAAGCGTAGGACTACCATTCAGGTCTTGGTGGAAGTCAAGGATCGAGTATTCATTCATATTTCTCGTATTGAGTTCACTAATATTCCCCCACAAACCCACTCCATACGCCAAACACACAAAAAAAAAACATGCAATGATATCAATCCCAATGCAATGACAAGAAAGCATGCTCGTAAAACTGGACGCATACAAATCCAGTATTCTCCCCTCCACACGAGGAGAAAAGTATTAACAGTGCCGCATAACCCAGATAAATTAGACCCGGTACACATCCTCCTCGTCCTCGAGGTACATCAGGATATTATCGTCGTTCATGACCCGCAAGGCCTGGATAGCCTCGGGGCGGGAGAAGACGTGTGAAGCGCCAAGTTTGGACGATTCCCGGATAGCAGTATTAACAGCATTGATCAGGTCGTCAATCTTGCATGTATCGCTGTCCTTGAACACAGTCTTGCCCATGAGCGGGCCCAGAGTCTGTCGGAAGACTGCCATGCGGGCAGGGGTGATCGGGGCATCTGTGGAAGTGGACTGCGAGTCTGTCTGAGATTCAATGAGCTGCGAGGCTGGCTGTGAGGATGCCATTGACATCTGAGAGTCTGTTTGTGTTTGAGCGCGGGCTGTCTGGCTCGAACGCAGGCGTTGAGCGCGAGGGCTGGCTGTGTATAGGCTGTCTGGGTCTTCGTCCTCGTCGAGAACTGGAACACTGGACTGCGTTGCAGTGCCGCGGGTGCGTGCTGTGCCTGTACGTCTACCCGGTGTGGCGGTTGATGTGTTGCGGGCGGTGGTGTCATCATCGGAGTTGTCGTCGAGTTCGGCATCGCTGTCGTCGTCGGAGGAATCGTCAAAGGTGGTCACCTTGCGTCTCTTCCGGCGCTCGTCTTCGACCACTTCCTTGAACATGGCGAAGCGAAGGATAGCCTCGGCATGTTTGGCATCCTTCTCGTCTACTCGGTTAGACAGGCGGGCCTTAGCATGTGCAGTGGACAGACGAATCAGTGTCTCCAGGGTACGTGGGGTAATGGGCGATGTGCGACGCTTATTGCCGGTGAGTTCATCGTTTCGCAGAGCAGAGTATGTGGCGATGACGTGGTCAGCAGCACCCTTGGTCAAGACGGGCATGATTCGCTTCTTGGCGTATTGGATGTACTTCTTGATGAAGGGAATACTGATGATTTCCACATTCTTGCCACGACGGCGGCCAGCATTGGCAGCATCAACCATACCACCGTGGAGCATGACATTAAACTTCTCGAAAACCTCACTTGGCGCGTTGGCATCTTGGCGGTCTTCACCACCCACGCCCAATGTTTGGTTAAGCTGTTCACGAACGGGCGCGCCCTCCTCAGTTCCAGGCTGGCGGTAACGGTGCATGCGTAAAACGTGCTCGGAGATTATTCGGTCGTGTGCGTCCTCAATATCATCAGTCACGACGAATAGCAAATCGAAACGAGAAAGCAAGGAGTCGGGAAGAGCAATGTTCTTGTGCGGGTCCTTGTGGGGATCATATTGGCCATAAACCGGGTTGGCTGCTGCAAGGACACTGCAGCGAGCGTTCAAGCTTGTGTGGATACCGGCTTTTGCGATTGTCACGGTCTGCTGTTCCATGACTTCGTGAATGGCGACACGATCCACATCACTCATCTTGTCGAATTCATCAATACACACCACACCACGGTCACCGAGGACCATAGCACCAGCCTCCAGTCGACGCTCGCCGGTTTCTTTGTCAGATGTAACGGCAGCAGTCAAACCGACACCGGAAGAACCACGACCGGTAGTAGCGATTGCCAGTGGCGCGGTATTCAACACGAAACGCAGAAGCTGGGACTTCGCAGTCGAGGGATCACCAACCATAAGAATGTTGATATCACCACGAAGATGGGTTCCGTTATCCAAGTTCTTCTCCATTCCACCAAGAAGCATCAGAAGAATGGCTTTCTTGATGTAGTCATGTCCGTGGATACTGGGAGCCAGAGACTTGGACAACAAGTCAAATACGTTCCTCTTCTTGGCAATCTGGTTGATGTTTCGAATATCCGTATCCGTAAGCACGGCCTCTGCAATACCTCCGCCGCTTTTCGACGACAACTGGATAATGTTGTTCGCCATGACGACGGTGCGGAAGGTCGACGAGCCACTACCTCCATTACCGAGGGTACGGTAGATACCGACCAGCTGGATTCTGTCGCCAGGCTTGGCGGTGTCGACGAGGTCGTCGTCCAAAATGACATCGACACTTCGAGGCAATTGTCCTGCCGGGGCACGTTCGGGCATCTCTTGGATGGAAATCGACTGGTGGTCGAGATATGTTGAGTAACCGTACTCAGTGATAAGCTAAAAATTATGTCGTTAGTCTCAAATAATCGAGTGAGATTGTCCGAGCTAGACTCACAGGGTTCTTTTCATCGTCCTCTTGAGGGTAAACGTTCAAACTGGTTGCGCCGCTGGCACCCATAGTTTGATCACGATATTTTCTGGCAACAAACCGATCCTTTCTCTCGACGTAGTGAACACTCTGGACGACCTTGGGGCGTACCAAAGAGCATTTTGTCACAATTCCCTCGAGTGAGACCATGTGGTTCAATTGTTCTGAGCCCAATGTGCGCGGGTTGCAGGAGAATTCTCCAAATGCGCCGACATAAGCGCAGTAGTAGTTCTGTCGATATCGTTAGACATTCAATGTCTGCTAAGAATCATCCCAAACCGAATACACACCGCTTCATCTGAGGTTTCTCTAAGTGGTCGACCGGGTAGGGTTTTGACAACCGCCTTCAACGCAGCGTCAAAGGCTTGTGAATAATCGAACGGCGAAGAGAGCAGCCTACAACCATTAGTTGGTGAACCCAATTGCACTTGTTATAGAGGTATGAGTTACCCATCGGCAAGCTCCCGGTTGTGTGCTCTGATTTCATCGATGCTGACCTGTCCAAAATTATCAGCACCAGCTCCTGGCAAGGAATTTCGCAGATCCACGCACTGTCAATCGTCGCGCACCCTTGTTCAGCATAACCACAATGTCTGCTCGATAACTTTTCCAGTCTGTTAGATATATATTGTAGCACATTAATCTTCGAGATCGACGAACCTGCGTGCCCGTGCATCATCTGAAAAAAGAACTTTGTTAGTTTTAAAGGGACCATAACACTTAACACAATGGACTTACTAGGGTCAAGAAATTCAGTTGCGGCACGCACGCGATCCTGCGCGGCCTCATCACGTAGTTGTAAACCGTCCATGATGTGTGATGCAATATAGTGTTGGTGGGAAGGAGGGAGTCGAGGGGGCCGATTGGGATTTCCCGATTTGCTAAAGTGGAACGCGTGAAGTTGCACGCGAGAAGGCGCGTCCCACGGATACCACGGGCCGTGCTGACTCAGCGAATAATTTTTCAAAAGCTATATAAACCCCCATCCCCCCGATCCTTTTCTTCTTCTTCAAGCGACTCTACGTGCGTTCTCCTCCCCCCAAACAGTTGGAAACCTTCCGGGTTTTCCATACTGGACATTGGCATTTTGAACTTTTCAACTGACTTTTCTTCCTCTACAGTTCAAAGAATCACTTTAGAGTAGACGTCCCCTTTCTAAACTCTTTAAAAGAGCCACAGAATCTCCACCCTTGCTGATGACTACATGTCCTCGATGCCCTAAAGTGAAACCTTTTTACTCCCGCCTCGACTGTTACGCGTGCTGTCCGCAGTGTCTGTGTTTCGGTCTAGGGAGTGGTGATGATCTTGACCTGGTCTCGACGTCTGACTTCGGTCGGTCGGTCCTGGTGGGTGTCGAGGAGGTCTGAAAGGTCCTCTTCCATTTCGGTTGACGGTGTGGACCGCTGTGTGTGGGCTGCTAGCTGTTCATTTAATATACTGTTTATCCTCAATGAAAAAAGAAATTTGATTCAAATTCAATACCCGTAAAGATTCTCGTAACTGATGTTCCGTCTATATTACGTACGAACTTACCCTAGGCGTGTAGTTGTGAAACCATTCCTCATGTTAATACAGTGACTGGGCATTAGTTTTTGCACCCCTGGCCCCACACCCCGATGATTATATAATATTCTGCCAGCCAAAAAAAAGCATATATTATAATTATCTTTAATAATAATAGTGTATAATAAAAGCATTCGTTTTAAAGGTCTAGAAATGAAGAATACACCATTTTATTTCCTAAAAATCAGCTTTACGTGCTATTTTATGGTGATCCTATTCATGGATACTACGCGTTTTAGGTAGGCGGTATAGATATATAGTGGCGGTGAGCTATGTGGGGCTATGGGGGGTGCAAAAACTTATGTCCACTGACTGTAGATGTTCGGCCCAATATGGCATTTTGCACTCTACCGTTGCCGGTTCAACGTACCATAGCAACGACGAAATAATACTACATAGATTTAAGAAGACAAGAGAATTTGATTGCTTATGTGGCCTCTATACTAGTAAACATTGCGATATCTCTTTGAATTTATCTTTCCACTCTTGGTTCCATAACTAGAAAACGGAAGAATAAGGAGCCAAACAGTACACAGACTTGCATATATATATATAACCAGTGATACCTCATGAAAGTTGAGAAAATCAATGTATTGTACAAAACTAATGTTAGAAACAAGGATATATATACAAGCTAAAATTACAAAGTCACTGTACATGGAGCACGCTGCTCAACGGTCGTCGCTCGGTTCTTCCCTGGGCGTCGTCCAGGGTCCCTTGTACTTTCTTCGCACGTTGTCTCGTTGTGAGGGTGTTCGTCCAGGTTTCACATGCAGCCCAGAATTGGGTTTGAAGAGAAGGTGGGTTGGAGTATGCAGCTTCCACTTGCGGTTATGCTTGTCGAACAGTTGCCGCTCAGGGGTCGGCTTCTGGAAGTCGGGATGTTGCAACCTTCTCAAACGTCGCTTGTAGGCCTCAGCGGACGGGATATTATTGGACTTGAACGCCTTCTCCATACTCTCCTTGTAATGGCTGGCTTTGAGCTTCCATTGTGTTGTCACATTATATTCCTCGTCAATTGCGGTTTGCAGGTCAACTTGGTCCTGGCGAGGAAGGATGCTTGCCAAATCGCCCAATGAGCTCTGTTCTGGACTGCGGAATAAGCCAGTACGATTCAACTCGTCCGCGGAAGACACGGACAATTGGGTTTTGTTCGATAGGAGAGGCTCCTCAGCCGCTCTCTTAAAGCTGCGTTCTTGTCTGTTGCAACGAGGGCCAAGAGCACCAGTGCGCGAGGAGAACAGGTGGGCCTGGCGTGGAAGCATCTCGCTTCTTGCTGCATGGCCGCGCAGGATTGTACCCTGATGTTTGTCAGGCACATATGGCATCGCGGCGAGGGTATCGACAGTCCGTGGCGCAATTTTGTAGAGATTTGCCAGATGCTGATTCCCCTCCATAATGCTTGTTTGCCGGAGCCTTTGCAGTGTGCCGGCTAGTTGGACCATGGTAGGGTAATGGGGGTGCATGTAATCGGGCTCGATTTTGCGCCAATGTTCTCGGGCCAATTTTCCCATCATTCTCCGAGGTTTAGTGATACCCGAGCGACCTTCGAGATGGAGGATTGTCACGGGGGCATTGAGTGGTCTCACGCCATATCCCTTGAGAAACCATGACCAACCAGGGAAATGAGCGATGAACTTCTCCTCGAAGAGTCGAAATGCCTCCACATTGTCGGGATAATTATCAGATGTCGCAAGCGATCGAACGTAAGCTGACCAGTTGAAACCAGTCAATGCAAAGCCTGCTGTCTGAACTTCGGCCACAACTTGATGCATTCTCTCAAACATGCCTCGGCGAGCCAACGAGTGCAGGTAAATCGAGAGTGGAGAGTCCAGGATGAAACGTTGGGCAGGAATGATTTTGGGCTTATCTGATTGAGTGGTGGGCATTGAAAGCATTGACGGGAGAGGGGACTCAGCTGGTGCTGGCAGGGTTGACATCGGCGACTGTGAAGACAAGATTTTGTCAAGGTCACAGGTACCGGCCGTCTTGCTTACATTTGCCATAATAGTGTGCCAGCACTCTTCTACTTTCTCGTAGTTCTGGGTTCTAAGATAAGCATTCATAACGGCTTTGATGAAGTCAATCGGTAAGGATGCCAATTCATCGCCGTCCGATGATCCCGCAGTTCGTCTGGATTGTATGTAATGGTTGAAGGTTTGGAGTGCCTTTTCAGCGCCACCATGGAGGCCGTATGCGTCGATCAGCCGTTGATAGTGGGTATCACTGAAAGACTCAACAACAAAGCCCTCTAGCGGGCTAGATAATCGACTGTTGGGTGGCGAGGGATTGGTATCGAATCGTGCGATTGATTCAGCAAGTGTCTTTTCTGCGTTCTCGAAGACAATATCTTCAACAGGTGCCTGAAGATCTTTTGCGCTTTCCACGTCTCTCGCAATCTGCATTCTCAGGTTCAACAGGCTCGCCTCCATCCCAACTCGACCGAAGCGTGCTTGCATTTCGCGGGAGATGACATGCACCATATCGCGGTTCCGTTGCTTCACATATCCGAGCAAGAGAATACAAAAATGGTGCTCGGTTGCTTCGAATCCAACTTCATGCATCTTCCTGAGAGTAGTCTGCGCACGATCCACTTGCTTGGAATAGACATAAGCAAGCATAATAGCCGCGTAAGTCATTTTATCCGGTTTCAAGCCTAGCCGTCCCATGCGGTCAAGGACGCGTCGGAAGGAAAACTTGGATACCCTGAATGCATATCGCATTAGAAGAAAATTCCACATTCGCAAGGGAGACCCCCCCACCGCTAAATCCCAGCTGCTTGCGACAAGCTCTTCTGCATGACCCAATTGCCCATTCTTGCAGTACGCCTGAACAGCCGAATCAAGCATCGGCCTCGTGATTCGTACTCGGCTCTTCTGCGCCTCTTTGAGTAATTGACGGATGGCTTCGATGTCGCCTCGCTGGGCGAAAATCCCCATCAGTGTGCCAAACGTGTACGAGTTGGGAGGTACATAGTTTTCTCGCATTTCTGAGAAGGCAGCTATAGCACCTGATAGATCCTTGGCAGTAGTGTGCGCCAGAAGCAGTATATTCCAGCAGACTGTGTTCAGCGGGAGGCCAAATTCTGTAGGAATTCGATCGAATTGTCGCCGTGTTTCGCGCACATCACCTAGCCGCGCGTGAACGACAAGAAGGGGGGTCACCGACCTTTGGGTCTTTGGGCTGCCGTGATCTGCAACGAACCTGTCGAATAAGTGTTGGACGGTTTGCACATCCCCAGTCTTAGAAAAAGCAACCATTGCGTCATTGTATGAGCGGACGCTTGTTTGTTTATCCTTATCAAACTCCGCCTCTTCGTCCAAAAAGTATGGCAAGCTGTCGGTCATCTTGAATTTCAACAAGCTTTGAATGATGGAACGAATCGTTTGTATGGTTGGCCTTGCTAGCTCATGTTGTTTGCGCAATTGGCGATACAAAAGGATGCAATTGACAAATTCCGACCGCTGCTCTGATCTTAGGTAGACATTTATCGAAAGAAAATAGTGAGCGGGGGTCGTAAAACCGATATCTCCGTACTTGAGCAACAGTGAAAGCATAGTTGATATCGGTGTGAGTTTGACCATGTCACGAGACTCGAAAAATCGTTCAAATAGACGGGAGCTAAAGTCTCTGGCCGCAGGGGTAAGATACTTGTTATCGGCTGCCAAGTACTTTCTTAAATCAAGGAGATGCCTGGGTAGGGAATAGCCAGGAAAGTGAAAGCGATCAAGCCGATCTAGCAAAGATTCCAATGGCGGTCGCTCGTTTCCAGGAGTCTCCAATAGGGAGCTCCATAATGAGACAATTCTGGGCCACTCTCTGTTTTCCACCATGTGCATCAGGCCCAGCGAGATGATCTCTTGAGCAAATGGCGTGGAAATGGCTCGCCGGCAGATACCGCCAAGATTCGCGGGTTTTCGATCCGGCAATGATAGAAGCCGTGAGCTTATAATGTTCTTAAAGTCTAACTCAGTGAGATCTTCGGGTGCGATTGCTCTGAAGAGCGTCCATGCTCGCATTTGTTCCTTTTCTCTGGATGATTTACTCATATATGCACAGAGTGCAGAATTGAGTTCCGACGGACATCCGGCTGCGACGTACATCACCCAAGCTTTATCAAATTCGCTGCCATTCTTCTGAAGGAAAGCCCGGAGTGTTGCGCTCGCTTTCCCGTCCTTATCAAGAGATTCTGGATCCTGAGGCTCTTGGGCCCGGTTGGATGCGTCTTCGTGGGTGGATGAAGTCTTTGCGGTAGCTTGTTGAAGACTTGAAATGGAAGCATAAGATCTGGAAAAGCCCAGGTTTGGTCTCCTCCGAAATCCAGTCCTGTTCTGGGAGCGAGGCAGACGCGAAGCTACCAAAGTTTGAGCATGCCCAGGATATAAGAATTCGAGCGATGGCCCTATCCCATCGCTTGGCTCTCCGCTTTCGTGTTGACTGCTAAGAACGGGGGACGATCGTTGGCCTGACGCCTGCAAAAGCGCGATAAACCACTGAGGAGCATCCGCTCCGGCGCCATTGTGCTTCCAGAAATGACCGGACAGGCAGTTTCTTTTTCGGATCACGCCATTGGAATCTTGAAGGAAACGCCGTCCCGCGTTCTCGAGGCAGCCTGTTGCACGTTCGAGCATCACCCTCAGTCGTAGTTTGAAGCCGCAGGATGCCGTTATGATTCCGCGGTTTGTATTGTGTTCGGTTCAGAAGCTCTGTCTAGATAATACTCGAGTCAGAAAACTGTCCTAACAAGCAATTGAGCATGTTGTCCTTGGTGGTGCCATTCGTACCAAGGAAAGAAAACCAGACTCCTCGAATTGTGGACCACAAAGTCGCTCACACACAGATCCCGGACATGAATTGCCAATCAAGGTCCAAGCACCTTGATTTGAACAAAAAGGCAATGATAAATCCAAGGTCCCATAAGCTTGGAGAAAACAACGCAAAAGATTCGGAGGTGCATGAAATTGCCGGGGGTTCACCGCCTTTACTGAGCCCACCACTTCAACCGTGTCCCTCCCATTCTCATCACAAGGACCCCGAATAAAAGAACAAGAAAGGAAAATATCATGGAGGTCACTGATTTTATCTTCAAAGAGCGAGAGGAAGTTCTCCTGGTGGGTGACTACAATGCCTACCGGGCACACACTACCAGAAAACTGCAGAAACTCCGCAAGAAGCTTGGTCAGGCCACAGTCAAAGGTCGCAAGTATACTGCCAAACCAGCTGTGACTGCTGAAAATGTTGGAAGCAATGTGTCGTATGTTGCTTACCCAAATTTCCATTCCCAATTACTGCTTTGACTAGATTTCTAACATACGCTAGATATGTACATCTTTTGCTTCTTAGTTCCGAACGAGCTTGGGCGCAAGCAATGCACATGAAGTCCACACATTCCGCAGATACTTCCGCAAAGGGCATCTCTGGCGCTGCTCGGCGTCACATCATTTCACGACTGAACAAGGCCACTGGGTATGCGCAGCATCTAGTCTCGCTACTTCACGAACAATCACTTTCTGGGACAAGTGACATGGATGTCCTGGAGACTCGGGCTTATTTGGCAATGATTTCCGGTACTCTCTGGCTTGAAAAGCGGAAATGGGAACAGTGTCTCCAAGACTACTCCATCGCAAGAGTGATTTACACGGCTTTGGGTCAAAGGGTCAAGAGAGACGCTTTTCGGGATCTGCTCTCGGGGACTGTTGACCCAAGTCTCCGATACGCCGCCTATCAGATGAAGCTTCCCCGCTCCAAACCTACCTCATCGCTAGCCATTGAATTCTTCCCACTGGATTCAGAGATTCGCGCCGAGGTTGAGAAGATCGACCCCTCTTGTCTCGCCGAAGAAGCAGCCGGTACTCGACGAACTGCAGAGGGAGAGGTGCAGGAATTGCCCCAATCTGTCACTTGGAGATCGCGAACTGTCCCACTGGATGACGCCTCAATTTCTCAATCGCTAGCTGCTGCTTCGGCCGCGGAGGCTCGCCTCACTACTTGGCTGGCAGGCGCAGGAAAGTCGGCCGCTGCTAAGGATAAAGCTGCTGCATATGACAATGTGATTATTGCCAGTCAGGATGCTGTCGATGCTACCAAATCTGCCATTGATGACCTGGCTAGTGAGGGTGTTGATCCTAGCGATAAGAGAATGCAGGCACTGCAGATCACTCGAACTGCAGTTAATTATACTTTGGTTGGTTGGCGAGTCGGCCGTAACCGGGTGTTGTGTGGAGAAAGGGACGGTCTGTCATTTGAGGAACAGCAACCGACGTCGAATGGAAAGGACACTGCGAAGCACACTACAGGCAATGGCAAGAAGTTGAACAAGCTCCGTGAGCGTGTTGTCCTATATGATTCGACACTCCAGAGCTTAGAATTTATTCTCGAGCTTCCTGGTGTTGCCGCCGACTCGGCCTTTGTGCAGGATCTAGAGGCAAAGCGGCACTACTTCCGTGCTCTCAGGTATGGCTTTTCACCACGATCCTCACTGATTTTCGCAACTAATCACTTTTTTTCTCCCCCCTTCTTTAGATGTCTTGCTTTAGGAAGATCCCATGGAGTGCTTTCGAAGTCAAAGGAGGCTCTTGCGCTGTTTTCTCAAGCCCTGAACCTCGTAGCATCCGCTTCTCCCCAGTCGGCAACAAATACTGAAGGTGTCCCCAAGCTCGACGTCTCCCGAGTGCAAGCAAGTATCTTGGAGTCAAGTTTGCGAGAATTGGTTGCTCAGTACCGTGGACTTGTCACTCTGGAGAAAGTGACTGCTGAAGAGGCGGCACAATCGAGCCAGCGGCCAGTAGTAGAACGACTACAACAGTTCGCAGGATCTGGACTGAACCTTAATAATTTGGTGCCGTATCCACCTCAAATGCAGCCCATCCCCGTCAAGCCTTTGTTCCTTGATGTGGCATGGAACTACATTGATTACCCGCGCGAAGGTGGCCAGCGACAGGAGGGTCCAACTCAGGCACAAGCTCAATCCCAAGGTGCCGAAGAAGAAACGAAAGGCCGTCGTGGATGGTTTGGTTTTGGCGGTCGCTGAAACCCCTTACATAGATGCCATGCTACGAATACCCATTGATACATATCGATACCTCTAGTAACTTTGAATGTGTACGACATAGTACGATATGTACGTAGTAACAAGCATGAGCACGTGCATATATGAACCCTTACTTCACGACCAATCAGCGACGATCCAACTCTCGGGAATTCTCTAGCCGGTGTCACGTCGTGCTGAGTAATTGTGATATGGCTTTACGCTGACTTGTTTGTATTCTTGGATATACCTAGTTGTCCTACTTTATACGGAGTATAGACTAAGGCTTTCCAGCATTATTTTGTTATTTTGGAGAACTCCCAGAATAAAATCCCCTTGGAAACCCACATCGATACTCCGTATCCGTATCCGGATCATCATATCATTAATATTTAAGCCCGGCTCGGAGATTAGTGCTGAGAACCCCGAACTATATAGGCTTAAAGCAGAGATTGTCCCAAGAATAACACAAACTAAACACATGTACGAGTACTCGGTACAAAAATTTTTTTTATCTATATGAAAATCAACCTAACAGAATCTATTGAATATTAATTAGGCCAATAATTCAAATCACAATGAACATTATTTATGCATCTGATATGGGCTAATGCTGCTAATGCTGGGCATCCCGGGGCCTCCGTGTAATTGGCGTTCCCGCCCCTGAGGGCCCCAGTCAATTCTTTCTCCCCTCTCTCCACTCACTTTTTTCCCTTTTTGTTCTGGCTTCCTCCCTTCTCATTAGCAATTCCCTTTCTCTTCAATTCTTGCTCGGAAATTTGACCCCGTGGACTCCCCAGCATGGTCAATATGGCCAACCTCACCGGGAGCTTCGTCTCGCCATCGGCGGATGCGACGGTCTCGCCCCAACTTTTCGCGCCGTCCGGTCTCGTTGCCACCATATTGGATGGCTTCACTATCTGGAAGGGCCTGTTGACTCTATTTGTCGCCGCCGTCATCTATGACCAGGGTGAGTGCGAATGCGATATGGGTGGCCTTTCAGATCGCGTCTTGAAACTAACCACGACCCCCTATTTACAGTCAAGTACCACTACCTCAAGGGCGCCATTGTTGGCCCTATGTACAAGATCCCCTTTATGGGCCCATTCCTGGAATCAGTCAACCCCCAATTCACCAAATACAAGGCCAAATGGGACAGTGGAGACCTCAGCTGTGTTTCCGTCTTCCACAAGTGAGAAGTCCCAAATGTACTTATTTCCTGTTGGGTCTGCTCTCTAACAATATTCTACAAAGGTTCGTCGTCATTGCGTCGACTCGTGATATGTCCCGGAAGATTTTCAACTCGCCCACCTATGTCAAACCCTGTGTTGTGGACGCCGCGCACAAGCTTCTCGGCAAGACTAACTGGGTCTTCTTGGATGGCAAGGCCCATGTGGATTACCGTAAGGGTCTGAACGGGTTGTTCACTCGCCAGGCCCTGGCCATGTACCTCCCCCGCGCCGAGGAGGTTTTCAACTCTTACAACCAGCACTTCCTCAAGAAGTCCGCTGCCACCAACTTCACCCCGACCCCCTGGATGTCCGAGTTCCGCGAGCTTATGTGTGCTCTGTCTTGCCGTACCTTTGTCGGTTACTACATCACTGATGAGGGTGTCCAGAAAATTGCCGATGACTACTATCTGATCACTGCCGCCCTCGAGCTGGTTAACTTCCCTATCATCCTTCCCTACACTAAGACCTGGTACGGCAAGAAGGCCGCCGATATGGTGCTCATGGAGTTCACCAAGTGTGCTGCTAAGTCCAAAGCCCGTATGGCTGCCGGCGGCGAGATCTCCTGTATCATGGACGCCTGGGTTAAGGCCCAGCTGGATTCCGCTGCATACCGCGAGAAGATTGAGAAGGGAATCCCGGTTGATTCTTCAGAGAAGCCTAGCCAGGTTCTTCGTGAATTCTCCGACTTCGAAATTGCCCAGACTATCTTCACCTTCCTGTTCGCTTCCCAGGATGCAACCAGTGCCGCCTCCACCTGGTTGTTCCAGCTGATGGCTGACCGCCCCGAGATCCTGGACAAGGTCCGTGAAGAGAACCTTAAGATCCGTAACGGTGATCGTGATCTCCCTGCCACAATGGATATGCTAGACCAGATGCCCTACACCCGCGCCGTCGTTAAGGAGACACTGCGCTACCGCCCTCCTGTCATCATGGTTCCCTACCTGGTCAAGAAGGACTTCCCTATCAGCGAGACCGTCACCGTCTCCAAGGGCTCGATGATCATTCCTTCCGTGTGGCCCGCATGCCACGACGAGGAGGCTTACCCCAACGCCGACTCGTTCGATCCAGACCGATGGATCACCGGTACCGCTGAGCAGCAGACCAAGAACTGGCTGGTCTTCGGCACAGGTCCCCACTACTGTCTGGGTCAGACCTATGCTCAACTTTCCCTGATGTCCATGATTGGAAAGGCCAGTATGGTGATGGACTGGGAGCACACCCCCACCCCCGAGTCAGAGGACATCAAGGTTTTTGCCACTATCTTCCCTCAGGTATGTTCAAATTCATTTTCTTTCATGATCAATTCACTAATATCTATTAGGATGACTGTCTTCTTACCTTCCGCCCCCGCGCTTAAATTCTCCCTTTTTGTACAAAACCCCAAAGCGAAGTTGGAACCCAGCCCCATTTTCTAGACAGAGGGCTTGGTTACCTTGACATGATGCCTTCCTGTCCTGGAGATGGGGTGGTCCGCTGACACTTTTCTTCTTTCTTCGATTTTGATGCACAATGAACGCTCAATACAGGACAAGTCTTTAGCACATGTTTCTCTTAGAGGGACCTTTCATACCCTTGCGCAAAGAACCCCCATTGCGATTATGATTACCTGTTGCCCGTGAGGGGTCGCGGGGGGTTTCTTGTTTCTTTTCTTCAAAGTGACGACTCCTAGGGCCATGCATATTAGAACAATATTAATTATCTTTCTTTCGCTTAAATATTTATGACATGTCAGATATTTGTTGATACACTTGAGTTAACTAAACATCCTATATCTTCTCACACCTTGGGATCACGTTTTTATATACAGCTTGGGTAAATTTTTCAATCACAAGATCTTATTTACTTGGTATACCAACACTCCACTATATATCTGTGCTATCTCGACTCCACACGAAATTAAACAAAATCTATCTTGACTCTCAAACAAAACTTCCCTAGCCATAATTTACCCAATTGATTCATTTCCACCAGTCAAAAATCTCAATATTGCCTTAGTATTGCCTGTATAATACCCCCTCAAAAACCCTAAACCAGTATGAGGTCACGTGCAACAGATACTGACATCACAGTCCCTCATCCCGAGATAATAACTCCCGACTCACCTCCGCGGACAATCAAAATCCAGAATCAAAACGATGGCTTCAACATTATCATCAAAGATCCAGCGATCTGCTATCGTGCTGTCTTCCGCCGCAGTCAGAACCCCGGCGCGCAGTGCGGTATCACCAGCCGCATCCTTGCACCGAGCTATCTCCGCACCAGCAAGAGGACTAGTTACTTCTCCTCAGAGACGTGTTGTCCCTGGTCTCCTGGCACCATCATGCAGTCTCCAAACCAAGCCAAGCCTGAACACCAAGAGTGCGAGTGCGCGCCAAGTGCAGACACGGTGGAATAGCGATGACGCTAGCTCGGTCAAACTCCGGGAATGGGGTTTCGAAGATGTATGTACTCACCAGAGCAGACCGGCTCGGACATTATTCCTCTGCTCAATTAATTCCTTCCTTGAAGCGAATATCCCAATAAGCACAACCATAAAACTGTCGTTACGAAACTAACAAAAAACCAAATCAGATCAATACTGCCCTCCCAACCTCATCCCCCGATTCCCCAACCCACAAGCCCATAATCCTAGTCGACGTGCGCGAGCCCGCCGAACTAAAAGGCACGGGTATAATTCCTACTGCAGTGTGCGTCCCGATGGCATCACAGGGAGACGCATGGTACCTCACGCCAGACGAATTCGAGACCCGGTTTGGATTCGCTAAGCCCGATCCCACGGAGGGCGAGGGCGAGCCTGCGCAGATGGTCTTCTATTGCAAGGCTGGTGTGCGGGCTGTGGCAGCGGCGCAGATGGCTGTGCAGGCTGGATATGATCCTGCTAATATTGGGGTTTATTATGGTAGTTGGTTGGATTGGGAGAGGCACGGAGGGAAGGTTGAGAGGTGGGATGGGGATGATTATTGAGTTAGGTTCATTTCCTATGTGTTTGATAGTGTTTCTGGGGATAAAGGCAGTTTACCGAGTACGTTGGTCTTGGTCTGTGGGCTGAGAAGAGGATTGATTGTACATACTACATAATGCTGAATAGGATATTGAAGGATAGATAGATCATCTTGTCTATTCTAATATTCTCAAGCAACCGCTCGATTTGGTCTGTGTCCTAAAGAAGACCGATCTTAAGTTTCAAAACTGGTTTGCTCCCGCGGGTTAAAGACAGATAAAGATCAACTATGTACTCAAAAGTATATTCTCTAATGCAAATGCTTGAATAGTATAAATTCAAATCACTATAACAGAAACAAAAGATATGGTATCGACCAGGCCTTGCTTTTCCTATATCATGTACATGCGACTTCTCTCGCTGTTCATCCATCAAGTCATGGTCATTCATTGCATGTTCAGATCGTAATCAAAATAGAATAACTTTTCCGCTTTTCGATAGCAATTGTCATAGCCTAGTAGATTTCGATTCGTTTCCTCCAAACTGGGCTATGATGGAACCGAAGGCCAGAGGGCCGACGGAGAACAAAGCTCGCCACTTACTGGCATTTGATCGTCAACTTCGCTCGAGGATAGGTATCGCAAGGCTGGAATGGGTCCGGTGCTGACGATTCTTGATATGAAAACATCGCGCACCGGAAAGAAGCCCTAAGACCGAATTCAAGGAATGTCGAACACGGGCTTGAGCTTCTTGACCAGAGCCCATTCCTCCATAGAGACTTCGGACCGGTAGAACTCCTTGAGGGTGTCGATACTGGCACGCGAGATGTGCGAGATAAGCTGGTCCTTCTCTTCGAGGTGACGACCATACATGGGCTGGTTGGGTCCCTCGACCTTAACAGCAACGGAGGGCTGACCTCTCTTGCAGACAGGGACGGCCTTGTGATCGCGCTCGATGGATGTGCTGTGAAAACGGTTGCGTTAGAAATCAGACAAAAAAAGAAACAAAAAAAAAAAAAAAAAAAGAAAAAAGAAAAAGATGAAGGGGACCAAAACTTACACTCTACCAATATCGACGATCTCCCTTACACCAGCAGAGTTGGTCCTGACCGCAGCCAGAGGGGTGTGGAGACGCAGACTTCCTTCAATGACATCCACACCGATGACAATGGGGTCGGTCTTGTTGAAGACAGCAATGGGCTTGATGACACAGGGGAAGATAGCAAGAAGCTTAGCCTCCTCCTTACGCTGCTCTGTGATCTGAGCCATGTGCTCAGTGAAGTTATCGAACAAGTGGTAAATGATGTCGGCGGTGAAAATCTTGACACCAATTTCGTTGGCATAGGCCGTTGCATCCTTATCGACCTTGACATCGAAGCAGAGCATAACAGCATATTCCTTACTCTTCTCTAGCATGGTACCAGCCATCATGACATCACGCTTGTAAACGGGACCGATGGAAATATTGGCAACAGGAATCTTGGAGACCTTGAGGAACTCCAGGAGAGCCTCAAGCGAACCCAGGGTGGAGGCTTGGACAGTGACACCACGCTGATCAGTCGAGACACGGCTCAGCAGGTTCTCCAGATCACTCATGACCTCCTCCTCAAGATCCTCCTCATCATCGTCAGGGCCGACGACAAGCATGCGAGAACCAGCAATAGCGTGCTCCAAGTCGTTGGCAGCAATCTTCACACCGAGGGCAGCCTTGACCTCCTTGTTGTGAACGTACTGGGACTTCAGACGCAGCTCCTTGAGCGGTGCTGGCGTCAGAAGAGCACGGATATTGGTTGTGATAGGACCGTTGAGACCGCACATTACGATGCGATCACCCTCGCGAAGGATACCGTTGGAAAGGATAACGTCAATAGTGGTACCGAGACCCTCAATGACCTTGACCTCCAGAACCGTACACTCGACTTCGGACAAGTACATCAGCGAGTTGGTCATACGCTCTTGACTCAGGCTGGTCAGGAGCTTCAGCATATCAGGAACACCTTCTCCGGTGTGGGCGGAGGTGGGAACGAGAGAGACGTTGCGAGACAGAGACTTGTTCTCGAAGAACAGCTCGGAGTTGAAACCCTGCTCGGCGAAAGCAAGCTTGGTGGCGTCGAGACGAGTGCGGAACTCGTTTTGAACACCCTTGTTCTGCATAGCCAAACTATCCTCGAAGCCGTTGTTGTCAATCTTCTTCCAGCCGTAGAGACGATCGATCTTGTTCAATGCGACAATGAAAGGAGTCTTGCGGTCACGCAGCAAACGCATAGACTCAAGGGTCTGGGGCTCGAGACCGTGCATGATATCAACAACAAGGATAGCAATGTTGCAAAGGGAGGAACCTCTTGATCGCAAGTTGGAGAAGGACTCGTGACCGGGGGTATCGATAATCAACAGACCGGGGACCTTGAACTCGAACTTGCCATCCTTGTTGACAACTTGGGTCTTTGTGCGTAGAGCGTCGACAGGGAAGTAAGTGGCACCGATCTGCTGGGTAATACCACCAGCTTCGCCCTCCTGCACATTGGTCTGTCGGATCTTGTCGAGCAGCTTGGTCTTACCAGTATCGACGTGACCAAGAATACAGCAGATAGGAGATCGGAGATCATCCTTTGAACGAGCGGCCAGAGCCTCCTCGTGCTTGAGCTTTCTCCGCTCAGCAGCCTCGGCCTTTCTTGCCAGAATGGCCCTTTGGTTGGCGGATCGCTCTTCATCAGATGAGTCTTCATCCGACGAGTCGTCGGAGTCGGAGTCGGATTCTTCTTCTTTCTCCTCCTTTTGGGCGGGTGCCTCCTCAGCGGGCTTCTCTTCCTCATCTGATTCCGCATCCCAGCTGTCCTTGACATCTTCGTCGGCAGCCTGCTCCCAGTCTTCAACGGCGTCCTCTGCCGCAGGGGCGGCAGCAGCAGCAGCGGCCTCAGCCTTGGCTTTCTCCTCGGCCGCCTTCTTTCGGTCTTCAGCTTCGCGCTGAGCCTGGGCTCGAGCGGCAGCAGCTTCGAGGTCCTCTTCCTGCTTCTTGCCAGCCCTCTTCTTCTTGTTCTCATATGTAGGGCGGGTCTTCTTCTCGCCGCCCTCCTGCAAGCCAGCAACCTTGCCACCGGCGGCAATCATCTGCTGCAGGCGCAATTCACTGCGCTCCTTGGCCTCGCGCTGAGCCTTGGTGAGCAGCTTGCCTTCCCTGCGGAGCTGTTCCTTCTTTTCGCGCTCCTTCTCCTTCCTGCGCTCACGAGCCTCGGCACGCTTCTTCTCTTCCTCTTCATCGAGAAGTTTCTGCTTGGCCGCGGCAGCCCGCTCTTCTGCTGCAATGCGCTCCTCCTCCTCACGTTGCTGTCGAAGAAGCTCCTGTTGCTTCTGAAGAGCTGCTAGGTGGGGAGGAAGCTTCTTCTTCTTGCCAGTCTCTGGAGCGGGTGCAGCGGCGGCGGCTTCATCTTTCTTGGAGGCCTCGGCGGTGGCAGCCTTCTTGGTTTCGGCCTTTTCTTGAGCAGGGGTGAGCTTCTTCTTTGTGGCAGCCTATATAGACGAGAAAGACACGTTAGTACATGGGTTCGACACCCGTAACGGTCTTTCAGCATGAAGAAAAATGTAGAAACCTACCTGCTCCTTCTTGCGCTGCTTCTCCTTCTCCTTCTTCTCACGCTCCTTCTCCTTCTTACTCTTTACTCGGAACTCGCCCTCGGGCTGCTCTTCCGCCGCAGGCTTAACCACCTCCTTGATGGGCTTGGTCTTCTTTCCAGCGAAAACATCGTCATCGTCGAAGTTACCCTCCTCGGGCTGCTTGCTAGCCAAATCGTTGGCACCCTGGGTATCGGCACCCTCGACGTCCTCACCCTCGACAAAGTCATTGATCTTGCCCTTCTTAGCCTTCTTGGCCTTATTTTTTCTCAAGGCAGCCATAAGGCCGCCGACTGGAGCAGCCTCCTCGTTGGCATCGTTCTGGGGCTGCTCATCGGCGGGAGCAGTGGCGGGAGCGGACTCGCCGAGATCAGCCTCCCAGTCCTCCTCCTGTCTCTTGTTTCCCTTCTTCTTGGGCGCCATTGCAATAGATTTCCCTTGGGGGGTTTGTTGATGATCCGATTCGAGTGGTGAACGGGAAAATGTAGCGCACAAACGGAGTTAACCGGTTATTTGCGACTCGTAGTAATACGCACACGTATTAAAAGGGAGAGGATGACAGAAGTAAAAAAAAAGGACAATCCCCAGAATGAAAGGCGAGAGATAGGAGCTCTCTGTAAGGTGGGCCTAGAGAGGGGTGTGGGAAGGGAAAAGAATTTCGGGAAGAATCATGGCCGGTGGGGAACAATGGCATCGGACTTCACTTTCTAAGTCGCCACCACGAACTGGCTGGATTTCCCCCCATATCCTGTCAATAGTTTTCTTCCGAATATCTTACATAGAATGTGTACTAATCTACCAGAAAACGAACTCCAAACATTACTACTAACGTTTTAATTTGAGCTGTGGCGTAGATACACTCTTACAAGTCAATTCAAACCTCCAGGGCTATGTACTTCCAAGCTTGGTCCTCCACACTTCTTCGCCCCGGTCAACCCCCCCTGGGGATTAAATCTCAATGTGCAGCAGCTTTCGAAGCCAGCTGAAAAGTGCCTGGGTATGGTTGGCACGAACCCCGAGCACATCCTCAACTGCCCCAAAGAACATGTGCACTGTTTCAGGGGTCAAGTCCTTGAACTGACTCCTGTTGCATGCCATGAGAATCTCATCCAGGTGTTTCGAGTTGCGACTGGCAAGGCGACCCAGAATGTTGCCGTCGATATGCATGTTGTTCTCGACCTGGGAGATTGCATCAAGGTAGCGATGTCTGCGGGACAGGGAGGGACAGATGACCTCATCCCTAAGGCAGATGTTGAGTATAAGTCGAAGGAGGTGCCACTCCTTCGCATCCAGGGGCAAGAGCCTGTAGACCGATCCATTGATGCCAAAACCATAAAAGGTGTTGGTGGTCGTCAGGGAATCTGGAGACTTGATGCCCCGAGTGAGCTTGATCAAGGAGACGGGGAGATCGGCCCTCGGACAAGGCACAAGGTCCCCTGGTTGATCGAGGTTTGTGAAAGCCCGGGTAGCTCCACCTCGGGTACTCACAAAAATGACATCCGGATCAATTCCATACCCGCGCACTAAAGTGTGAGACAAACCATCGCGTGCAACTGGGTCGAAACTATGCATCAGGATGTCTCCGTCCATAATCTTGTAGACTAGTAGGGAATGTCTCGAGGTGGTGACGTAGATCATGCTTCCTTGCACTGTCATCGCGACAGCTGGGGATGGAAGGGTAGCTGTAATATTTCGAACCCATTTTGTTTGAGAGTTTCGTGAAGAAACCGTGAAGAATTTCTTCCCGGAGACAATGATCAAGCTATCGTCGCATGCCGCCATCGCATAAACTGGGTGATCAAACAATTGGGTATGTTTGTCAATGCAAGTGATCTGCTCAGGATAGTTGGCATCCCGAGACGCTTGTATGAGCATCAATCGACCTTTGCGGTTATTGGGTTTGTGAGGCAGGCTGATTGAAGTCCCAATAGCGATAAGATGGTATGCATTGCCCTCCCGTTGTGGCATCCAGTCAAAAATGCATGTGATTTTCTCACCAGGGACTCCACGTGGTCTCCAGGGGAGAAGGCCGCGATGAGCCATGTCCATATCGTTAGGGACCACTGGCGACTGTGTGTCTGGGTCCACAAACTCGACGCATGCCGTGCGGGCAAGATCGAGAGGCCTTTCTTGGTTTCCGATCTGGGCGACAGAATATGTAACGATGAGACTCCGGAGATGATTGGAGTAGGTGAGCTTGCTGGGATTTCCGGGAATGTCGATGCGTCGGGGAACAACCTTTGCTTCTTGTTCCAGAGAGCATACCAGAAGCTGACCATCTGCAAAACAAAACAAGTATGTAGTTGGAACCTCAGACCAATACTCTCTTACTTCGACAATATCGAAGCTGCTAAGTCTGGTAGGGAAGTATGCAGGCTGACATGAATGTTAGGCCATAGCTCAAAAGGACAGAATGTGATATAACTTACGCAGTTCTGATCCGTAATCCAAACACGAGACAGGAAATAGTCAAAGCCATTGCCATCTGGGGCATATGACACACGCCAGAAATCATCCCCACATGTAAACAACGCAAATTTGTCGTAGGATTTGAGGTTGATTGATGTTTGCCCAAGATCGTGTGGCGCTCTTTGTTTCAAACCTGAAGAGAAAGTATGTGGTTAATGAAAGAGACCAATAAATGGAACAAAAGATGACTCACATTTGAAACCGAAGCCAGGGTTACCGTGACTATCAACGACATCTGTATCTATCTCAAACGGAACAAGCGTGCCACTTCGCAGCCCGCAGAAAAGGAATGCGTGAATTTTATCGTCTGAGGAAGTGTGGATAACAGCGAGACTTTCAATCGTTTTTGACATGCCTTCTGGATTGTCGACGATATCGATAAGAGTGTCGGCATGTTGTGTGATTCCACCAGTCTCGTTGCAAACCTCGAATGACAGCACTGTGCCATCACTGGTGCCCAGGAAAATAAACCCAATTCCTCCCCAATTCTGGTAGGACATACAGATGGGCTCTTTTTGGAGCGGGTATGATAGAGCCTCATGATCAGATAGGGAGGGGGGACTTCCTTCAGTCGTGACTATCCGAAGAAGATGGAGAAAAATTCCCTCTTTACTTCTTGTAGTTATGATAACAGTGGAACTTGGGCCATCCACAATAGCTGCCGTGACAAATGCAAGGGGATCATGTTGAACACAGTTGTTGAGAGTGAAATCAGTAGGGACGAAAAAGTGCACGGCTCTTTCTGTAACCCGAACAATGATACCGGAAGGCGTACAGTCCATTGCCAAAGTCTGCTGAATACCCAAGCCTGAATCGTCCTCAAGCGCAGTAATGCCATCTCTCATGTCGGGAGTCGTACGAAGAAGCAGCGACGAAAGCGGGTCGGAGGCGAGCAAATAGATTGAGTCCTTAGCACCGAATGACACAGCCCACATACTACGTATGCTGGACAATTCACCCAATGAGGCTGAGATTCCAACCTGAGCCTCAATGCCGTACCGAAGTTCGGTGATAGCTCCATTGCCTGAAGCAGAAGTTGAGCCGACGAAGAGCCGATCGTAATCATATGGATTTTCTTTGGAGACGGCTGGGGAGTTTGAGGGAATAATAACTGCATCGGGAACTGGTGCCCAGTTGAGGAATCGCTGAACACATCTGGGGTGATCCCGTGCCTCCTGGACAAACAACCCACCATCGCCCTGGCTTCCAGCAGCAATAATGAAATCGCCACCTTCATGGCCCATATCAAGAATATCAAATGCCGTATCAACATCGCAGTGGAGTTGACCCAGAGAAGTCTGGGTTTCGAGTTCCCCATCGTTGCCGAACTCGAGATAATAGATCCAGCCTTTCTCTTGACAGAGGAAGATTCCATCGTACCTCTGACTGTACATCCAGTTCCGCGAAGGTCTGGCCCAGCGAGTCCACAGTCCAGCTTCGGATGATTCTGCATCAGGAATGATCGACGGGTATCGCATCGGACGAGACAAGCAATTTGGTGTGTACATTGCCATGGAATTTGTGGTAATTAGGAGGTAGGACGATTCTTTGGCCAAAGGAATGACCATGCTAGGCAACTGGTCTTGCCGAGGCAGAGGAGTTGAGGTGAGTTTCGGACTCATGCGGTTGAGCATACTGGCTTCATCCCATTCAAACACCATAGATCGTGTTGTGCCAAGGTTATGGACAATAAGCAGTAGAATAGTCCGTTTGTCATGGTTGTCCTTCGGGTAAAGGAATTCCATAAACAGGATATCGCCATCCACTTGTAAGAATGTTTCCTGTTCAAATATGGTTAATATCGGGCACATGATAGATAAAATAATAGTGAGCAAATACACTTTCAAGTGGGCTCAGCTTCCCCTGAGCCATCTGCCTTTGGAGTTCGCTAGGAGATTTCAACCACAAGACACCGAAGAAATTCCGTGACGCGCTAACTGCAACCGCACGCGATCTGGGTCATGGTATAAGCATTCGTGGATCCAATTGAATTGGTGATAGGTGATACTTACTTGGGATCAACAGCTATGTGCTTGCCATACTTGTCGGCTATGTTGACGTCGCGGGGTAGAGGTCGATTGTAGGAAACAAATGGGCCGCCTCCCATCTCCGAGTAATATATGAAAAGGAGCTCATTTGAGTCCGTAGCAAGAAAAAGAATGTGAGGAGGCAAATGATCAGTGTCGTAAGAGTTGTAGGAGTGAGCCAACAAACTTGATGGAGCTTCAGTTCCCCAAGGCAACTGGGTGCTTACATTGATGACCTTTGCCCCAATAAGCGAGCCTTCCAGGTCGGATTTTTCGACAACATCTTGAAGATGACCACTGGGCAGGGCTTCTTTGATTTGAATTCGCCGCTCTCCAATGAAAACCACATCGTTGTGGGTTTTATTGCGAAGACGCGCCGGAAGGATCCAGTTTATGACAGGGCTGGGGATCAATGGCTGGGTAAGCAGTCCAGTCATACGGGTCGAACGCGTGACGGGCTGGTTGCCAGACATTGCGGTAATTGGGTGGGTTTCACAAGAAACCGAAAACAGAGTAGAGCAAACGAGGAAATGATGCTGGAGACAAAGTCGTGAAGCGGGATAGAAAGATGTGAAGAAGCCCGAAGAGAGAGATGAAAGATGAAAATAAAAGGTAGAAGGCGGAGTTATAAGTGAGTGAGTTGGAAGGGAAGTAGGTAATAGGCAATATCAAGAGCCGGTCAGGCAATGGCCTGAGGCGCAAGCCCCAAGATCTGCTTGCACTGCACCACACTTCTTATGACTTTTTGTATTCAAGAAACTGGGGGCATTTGATATTTGCGAGGTCCACTTGTCTTCATACTTCAAAGGGTGGAATATCAAAATGCAATATTTGGCTGTGAATTGATATATGATGCGCAACCCGACCCTAAAGAGAGCACAGAAGGTTGGTTGTCAATGATCCCACAGTCAAGTATGTCCCAGACAAGCCCTGTGATGTCTTTATTAATCATTGTATCCCACACGTGAGGAACAAATCTCAATGTGAGACTTACAGCTTGCCCGGACGCTATACAAGTAGTAACAGTCCTCGAAGATGTGCAAATATCTCCCATAAGCTCCATTAGTTTCTTTCCAGAAAGCCAGTCTTTATCACAAGAGCTAACACTGTCACTGGCAGACGACCTGGAGGGCAAGCCAATTGCGGAGTTATGCAATTACCACCCGTCGGTGAGCTGTCGCAACCCCAGAGACCGAGGACTTCTAAGGGTGCACAACACGGCACACAGCTATATGCGTCCGAGATCTTGCGACGAATACCGCAAATCTATTGAACTGGAGCGTTGTGCCTAAGCCTAGCATAGAGCGAATGTTGTTATCGGCGAAAACATGTCGCGGCTGCCGATCGCTGCCTAAGGCCGGCAAGTGGGACTCCGCCGCCTTTGACCTCAAGTCTTCCACGGCTGGGTCTATGTGCCTAGAGTATCATCAGTTCACGTTCAAAAAAACTTCATTTATTGAAAAAAAAAAGCCATTCTGTCACATATCTGGCATTGAGTCGTTGGTTTGGACACGCCGTTTCGTTATCTGGTGAAAAGGCGTAAGCTCCAATCGATCTATATCCGATCAGTCTCTCGATATTGGGCTAAATTCAGAACACACAACGTGAATTTTGTTCATTCAGGTCGAGAATCACTGAGTAATAACTTCATCTTTTCGTGTTTAGCTGCTTGATCTCGTGGGGAGGTGACATTAGCAGATGAAGGATGGAGGATACCGGAAAAGAACATCATTATCCCAGCTCTGAGGACACGTCTGAATCAGAAGAATTTCCCAGAAACTTGAAAGAGAAGCAAGAAATAAGACAGGTGGCTCGAACAGAAAAGGCGAGAGCCATCCGCAAAGCGTGTGCAACGCGCGATGTGGAAGCTTTAGCTGTGCACGCAACTTCAGCAGGCGGGTTACTTGAAGACAACTTGAGACAGATAGCATGTGAGTTCAATGTTGTTATGATCTATACCAGTGCACATTCATGGAATCACCTAACCGGTGAACAGGGCCTATCTTGCTACGATGCGATGAACGAACGCAGCAATTTGATTCAGTTCCAAGGAATGAACTTTCACGACATGCCGACGAGGAACAGGTAGAACTTGATGTCAACCGGTCGTTTGTCTACTACCCAAAAGGTATGTTATTATATCTCTCCCCGAAAGACGAGTTTGTATGTTAATAAAGTTTAGCTCCCGAGGAGGAAATGTTGAAAAAGAAAAAGCAGCTGTCCAACCTGATCTCTCAAGTACTAAGAGAATACCCCATGCTTTGTTATTTCCAAGGATATCACGATATAGTCCAAGTTCTTCTCTTGGTACTGGGCGAGAAGCAAGCCTTGCCAGCAGTGGCGCAGATATCTCTTTTCCGCATACGTGACTACATGCTACCATCGTTGTCTCCAGCTGTGAAGCATCTCCATCTCATCCCTGCAATCATTGAGACAACAGATCACGAGCTAAGACGACACCTTGGCAACATTGAACCATTCTTCGCTCTCGCAGCTACACTGACTCTATACGCTCATGATATTCAAGAATACAGCAACATTTCACGGCTTTTCGACTTCCTTTTAGCTCGGGAACCCGTGGTTGCAATCTACCTCTTCGCAGCAATGATCCTGTCTAGGAAAAAAGAGTTGCTTGAAATTCCAGCAGATGAGCCTGAGATGCTTCATTTTACGCTTTCCAAGCTACCATGCCCACTTGATCTAGACGGACATATTCTGCATGCGGCTCGGCTCTTTGAGGACCACCCGCCAGAATCATTGCCGCTTGGAGCTTGGAAACACATACCCTGGTGCAGCGTGCTCAAAACCTCAAGAGACCCACATGGGAAGTACACCGCGTCTTCTGCAGTGTACTTGTTTGAAAGGCAATCTCAACAGATTCGGTCCGAGGAGCGCAGGAAACGAGCTCTGGATTTCTTGTGGAGCCACCGTCGGTCCCTGGGTTCTGTGGCGTTTGCTATTTTGGTTGGAGCCGCATCTTTCTACATCCGCAAAAAGGGACTCGACACCTCAATCTGGTCTTATGTTGGCCGAATTCAAAGGGCAATCCAAAACTGGGTTTAATCTTCAAGGCGATGTATCAGGTATCGTGGATGCTTGGTGCTATTGCATGTGTATAATAATGAGAAAAAATAATAATAGAACCAAGCTAAAAAAAAGATCCCTATGTTTGAAGATCATGAGTTAAAAACTCATATATAACAAAAATATAGTCAATTTATACAAAACAATATGCATTTGATACTCGTGTATGATATTGGGTAGTGGTACCCACAATTGTGGCTTGAGCGGTGGCTTTATCTGCGGAAGCTGATGTGTACACTTAACCACTCCCCTTCCAACAGCTTACCTCAAAACCAACCACAATGGCGAACCGAGGCTACGATGTCGTAGTAGATGTGGATGCAGAGGTAAGTGCATTTGAATGAACAATACATAATTTAAACTAACAAATCAGCAGGGCGACCTTGGCCACACTGACCTACAAGAAGACCTCGAATTCCACCCCTCCAGTGAGTTCTCCAAACAAACCGGCCCAGCCCAGCTCTGTCTAACCAAGGAATCCTCACACCCAGACTTTGAAAATGACCAAAGAACCGCCAAAGTCCAAGGCGACTCCGCCCCATTCTTGGGCGGCGGGCCATCGCGCCAGCGTGACCGGTCCCCTGGCGGTACGCCGACCAAGCACAACTGGTGGTCGTTGCACTACTACGAGCAATTTTTCGACGTCGACACGAACGAGGTCCTCCGCCGCTGTGTGGCGACTGTGTACCCGCGCACCAACTTCCTCGATGTGCTAGAAGGTAACGCAGACCTGTACGGACCGATCTGGATCGCAACTACAGTGGTTGTTATCCTGTTTTTGACGGGTACTATCTCGCAATGGCTGTCAAACAATGACGACAAGCACTTTGAGTACGACTTCACGCTGCTATCGGGCGCGGCTGGCCTGGTCTATGGGTACACGGGTATCTTGCCTATTGGCCTGTGGGGTGCGCTGCGTTGGTTCGGCAGCTCCACCGCCGACCTTATTGAATGCTGGGCTCTGTATGGGTACTCCAATTTGGTTTGGATTGCCGTTGCACTGGTTAGCTGGAGTCCGTTGACTGCGCTTAACTGGGCGCTTGTTGGCGTTGGCTTTGCTTGGAGTGTCTTCTTCCTTCTGCGGAACTTGTATCCCGTCTTGAATGCCACTGATGCCAAGGCTAGCAAGATCCTCTTGATCTTGGTTGTTGTGCTACATGCGGCACTGGCTATTGCTATCAAGGTGCTTTTCTTTGCGTAAGTTGTGTCCTTGTCTGACGAACCAATTGACATTTAACTGACATATCTACTAGCCACGGGAGCCCGGTCTCAAAGAAGAACAAGGACAAGGACCAAGACGATAAGAAGACTGACGACAACAAAGGGATGATGTTCCGGGCATAAGCGGGGAAAGGAAAGATCATTGGCTTTCATCTGGAATACTGGCCATTCCGTCGATTCTTGCTCAGGTAGCAGGGCTCGCAGCTCGAGGTTTCTAGTCGTGTTATTGAACGCATGCATGTATTGTACTCTGTATTTATCGCAGATGGAATTTGGAGATGTGAAACAATTCGACTTTTTGAATTTTACACGTTTCATTTCATGGAGTGCAACTTGGTCGTCAAGAGGAGCCAACTAGAAAAAGTATGACTGTGGCTGCATTGATTTTATCATCATATCTAACGCCATTTGTAATCCTCTCCATGTAGCAGTCCAGCCAATCCCCATCTCTGGAATCTGCACCACAGCACGCCGAGCACAAGACCGAGGAGCGAGTCGTCTATTTGAGCTTCTTCTTGGGGCGGAGCTGGTTGGTGTGTCCGCACTTCTTCTTGCGGCAGTTGGTGGCACGGGGAGGGAGACGAGCCTGTAGAAGGTCCGAGTTAGTACATGTGTTGACGTAATTGATGGCCTTGTCACGGAAGGCGGTTTCATGACGATGATCGGGCGCAGGCGGAGAGGCAAGGTAAACGTACGTAGCACTTGCGGCAGATGGCCTTGTCGCAGTTGAACTTGGAGGCAAGGGCCTTGAGGGAAGGCTCAATGATACCACCACGGAGACGCAGGACAAGGTGAAGGGTGGACTCCTATAACGAGTTGATATCGCATGTTAGCGAATGTTCCACCAGGTCGCAGACCGTAGACCATAATGTGAAGCGATGATTCCTCCTCTTGCGTATCCGTGGGCAGAGTCATCTCTGGGCAAAGAACATGTCGGATTGATCCGATCCACCCGAGATACCATAACGCCCCCACTTTTGGTCCAAATCATAAAGGTTGAAGGTCGATCCCTACCTTCTGGATGTTGTAGTCGCTTAGGGTGCGGCCATCCTCGAGCTGCTTTCCGGCGAAGATCAGACGCTGCTGGTCAGGGGGAATGCCCTCCTTGTCCTGGATCTTGGTCTTGACGTTGTCGATGGTGTCGCTCGACTCGACATCGAGGGTAATGGTCTTACCCGTCAGGGTCTTGACGAAACTATATCGCACCGTATTAGTCCATGTTCTTATTCCTCCTTAGGCTTGGGTCGTATCGGCGATGGATCGGGATTGTGGTTCGCGATGACATTCGAGGGGTTCAGAAAGACCTACATCTGCACTGAAACGGCGCGGAAAAAGACGATGTTAGCTCACTGAATCCATAGCGATGCATAGATTCTGTTGCACGGGGTGTATGGGACGTACTGGTTGCGAGTTTTCGTTGTTGTCGGCTGTCGGTCGCTGTGTTCCAGGCGGAGCTGTCGATTGTCAATTTGAGGATTTCGCTCGCTTAGCAAAGGTGGACCGATCGGGGTACCCTAAGCCCTAGTTGTTACCCATTTGCGTTATACATTATGTAAGCAACCCCGGCCGACCCGGCCAATGATAACTTGGCAGTGTATCTACATACGTCAGGTATAGTAGATAGCCCTGGAGATGTTCTACTAAAAATAAATGAGCGTCTTTTCTGCTCTTAAAGGTGTATCCTGATCAAATACAACAAAATTTCGATCATGAGCTTAGCTGGAAATATCAATACGTCAAGAGAAGGCAAGAATAATTCACAGCAAACCTTAGGATATCAAATAATGCAACTAGAGATAGAAAGGTGTACAAAGGTGAACGCCAGATACATGATCCCAAAGCCCCAACGCCATGCATATGATACAACAGAATTTCTCATCAACCCTTAGATGGTCGACCACATCCTTGAATCGGACATGAAATCATCGTCGTCCATATCTTCGGACTCCGCATCGTACATGTCCTCTTCAAAATCAGCAATTCCATACGTCTGGTCCACATCGCTTTCGTCAGTGTCCATTCCTTCTGCCCCCAAACTAGCGAAGTACTCTCTGTTCTGTCGCTCTTCATCTTGCTGTGCGATCCTAAACTCAACAACTGTGACAGCACGGACAAGAGTTTTCAATGGGACTGCAGCAAGCTGTGCTGCTAGCTCGTAAAAAGTCCGTGCTGGGCCACTGAGATGTGATTCCCATCGATACCTGTGATACCACTCGCCGGGACGCCTGTAATCGACCTCTTCGTCGTCAGGGATGACCCTTCTGGTTCTAAGGGTTTGCATGACTGTTTGTAGCAAAAGGTCGAGCTTGTCTCCAGTCTTAGGAGGAGGAGGAGGGGCAGAAGTAGAGGATGATTCCGGGGCAAGGGATGGATCAACTGGAGTAGAAGTAGAAGATGGTTCCGGGGCAGGAGTAGAGATTGGATGGATATCTTGTTCTGTTCGGCTGATGGGAAACATTTCGGCGATGCGATTGGGTTCCTTAGAAGTATCCAGCCAACTGCTTTCGTACCAGTCCATGTAATGGTCAAATTGGGCAGGCGTCATGTTCAACACGTCTTGATCTGTGATCTGAATGGCAGTCCTTTTTCCAATCTTTCCCCCAAACGGCAGATCATGATCGAAATTGCTCTGGGCCTGTGCCCAGAGGGTCCAGTCCATGACCTGCGCAGCGGGCTCTTTAGCTGTAGTGGGGTACCTTTTCAAATCATCGATTGGGAAAAGTAGTTTCGTAGAAATGACGATCAACACTATCAATTGCAGATCGGGAAGAAAAAGTGTTGTTTTTCGGCCATCGTATGAACTTGGCGTCGGATATTGGAATGTGAAGCCTAGTAGATCTTGCAAGATCTTAGTTGCTTCATATATCTCAACTAAGACTTGTTAGCTAAGATAAACTGGACAACCATGTGGCAACTGTTTTCATACTTGGTAAAGCTAATCTCTTGATGAGCCGGAAAAGAACCATGGGCGAATTCAATGGAGGAAAGTCCAATTCAAATCGGCGCTGATAGAATAGCGCTAGTGCCATGATGCCGCGGTGGAAACGATCCGCATTAGGTATTGTCTTTGTCAAAATTAGTCCAAGGCCAACCTAGAAAGTGTTCCAGAGTCAGAGTAGACTCACATTGACTTCAAGGATCGCAGTCAGCTCTGGCGGAAGCCTATCCCTCATTTCCCGAGGGACGGTTGTTAAGACTCGGGCGTAGGGGATCTCCTGTCGCATTATCATACTATAGAATGTGAGTATTGCTCATCCTAGAAGCAAACGACCGGGTTTGCATAGAGGAAACAATACACATACTCGTGAAAATCAATGACACAGACAGGAAGCCGCATCAAAAATGCTGCGAGATAACACAGTGCAACAGAATCAATCAGACGAGGCCATTCAAGATATCTCGAGTTTGGTTTAAATCCATCACGAGATTCATCTTTCCCTTCGGGCTGTGAGCTGAACAGCTCAGATTCGGTATCATCATCATCATCTTCAGTAGCATCAGTGATTCTTGATTCAAAATCTTGCAGACGAAGAGCCCAGAGATCGCGAACAACAACCTAATGTATGATGAGCTTTGATCCTTGAACATATAGAGCAACATGTGGACGTACCTCAAGTTCCTCTGGGAACCCGTGATCATGAACCAAGACATGACATTGTTTCCAAAGGATAAGCTGGTAGGTTTGCAAGAATAATGTGTACGCCGGACGGCCACGAAGTGCTTTTGACAAAAGTCAGCAACGAGAACGATGTTCAAACTGCTGATTACATACTCTTGCTGGCCTTCTCCCTGGTTTCTCTCTTCAGGCGATGGGTTTTGCCTAGGTTACCAAAATTATCGGCATCTTCTGCGACTTGGACACCCTACGCAACCACATCAGCTGTGTACTTCTTGACATTTGATGCAGCCATAGGATAAGGTTAGGAAAGCCGTTGGACGCCATACCTCCTGCAAATGACCGCGCCGACAATACCAAAGTCCATTGTCGAGATAGTATCGGGTCTCACGGCAACCTTCTTGACCGCAGACCCCTCGGGTAACGTAGTCCATCCCCAAGGGATTTGTTCATGCTTGTTTGAAAAAGAAGGGTTGGTATACCGAAATGGCGGGACTTTTTTTCTGCCTCCATCCAGTGACCGCCGATTTTGTCGCTCCACATGTCCCGCAATGCGCGCGCTGTGATTGACCCGTGGACTATCTCAGACGATTAAATATCTCAGAAGATTAAATTGCTAGGTTTTATGTACTTATGTACTTTGAATTATTATTGTTGTTTTCTGGGGTTACACTTGTGTATATATTGTGGTTTGGGGGGTGAAATTGAGATCTAAATCCTTTCAACTACGTTATAATTACTGGAACCCATGTAGTAGTCAAGCAAGATTGAGTATTTATTCATTCATCACACTATCATGAGATGCTGAGACTCAGAACTGTTCGGACAACACATATCATGCCAACCAAAGCAATTCTCGGTCCAGCCCACATCCAAGGTTATGTGGGGGACAGATCTTGAAGCAATGAGCATAATCGTTCAAAGAATCGTATCCTCCTTTGAACCATGAAAGATAAAATTTTTGGCGGGCTTTGAGCCCTCGTGGAACATAAAGGTTGGCATAACAGGTAATAAATCCAAGTATTAAATTTAAGCCTTGGGAGCCTCCTTGCACTCCATGGCGGCCTCCTCGTTCATGGCAGTAAGGACGACGATGTCTAATGGCACCATGTCAGCAAAAGTTCTCTAGTAATTTTGGATATTGGTGTGACTTACTGCAATCCTTCTCCTCGGTAAGGAACATCTGGTTGATCTTCTGACCAACCTCGTTGTCGGGGACCTTGACATCCTCCTTGGTGTCACCGTTGTCGGTCATGAGGGACATGAAGCCATCCTCAGTGATATCGAGCTAACTTTTGTCAACAAAACAGTCCAAATTTCAAGTCATCAGAGACACTCACGAGCTGGTACTCCTTGCGGGTAACGTTGGGGACATCCATGTTGTGGGTGGAGGGGGAGAGATCCTCAAGCTTCTTGCCGGTGAAGATATCGGTGGCGATCAAGTGAACCTTGGCGTGACCGTGCTTTCCAGTCTTGGAGGTAGACATGTCAATGATTTTGCAAGGGCGGTTCTTGATCACAACGTGGCCGTTCTTGCGCAGAGCAGAACACTGCATGGGGTAAGTGAGCGAAGCTCCGGCATCAGCCGAATCGAAAGTGACATCGTGCTGTAGTGAATCATGTTAGCGAGCGCTTCAAAAACTGCCAATATGGTGGGGTTAAGAGTCCAGGATGGCCTCGTGCCCTCGAGAAGAAGAGGGGAGCCGCATGCGGGGCTGGGACAGAAATCCTCAATACCGCCATTGGGGATCTCGAATTTGTAAAAGAAAGTACATACCTCCTCGGCAGACATGGTGAAAAGATTTGGAGGGGTTGAAAGAGGGGGGTTTTGCGAAAAATTTGGGGAGGGGGAAAAAAATGAAGAGAAGAGGAGAGAGAAAATCAAACGAACTAAAATCTATCGTGGGCGGCGACGCCGTGGCGGGGTCGCTTACTGGATTCTGATTGGCCATAGAGGGTTGTCAACCTTGTTGGGTTTAGTGTATATGTGAGGAGTGTCCGAGTGTCCTGAAACAACCTAACAACTACAACTGTTCGACCTTATTCTTGAGGTTACTTGGGTTACTTGGTGGATTTCCAAGTATACTCTAGATTCCTTGATTTTGTTCTGAACTCCCATGCCGTTCATCCTTTTACATAATGTGGCGTGACCGGATATCAGTCCAGTCAACTCCCTCCGGAGCCAATAGTCGCAACCTTTCTCCTCTACCGCGACGATCATCCTCCCAACTATCTCCAAGTCCCTACAATAGCCGCCCTGGTGTAACATCTAGAACTTCATCAACATCTCTTCTCGTGACCCCCAACGACTCTACAGCATCTCTCCCAACTGCACGGGCGACCAATGGCTCTCCTTTAAAGCAGACGAGTATTCAACGACCTCGACCGGCCAATGTCCCGGATCCGCTAGAAGTCTTGAATGAAATAATCGGGAAGGAAACCCAAACAGATAAGCATGTACCGCAACTATCTTCAGTGCCGGAACGACCAGGACAATTGGTGGAAGCCATCCGTTTCGACGGGCTGAGCCTCGAGGACTTTCTGGAAAAGCAGGACCCAGCACCAAGGAAAAAGACCCGGGAAAGTGATGTAAACGCGCAAACTGTTCAGCAATTTGAACAAGAACGAGATAAGTTCCAAGAGTTACACACATCCATTACTGGATGTGATGAGGTGTCCAAGTCAGTTGAGCTGTACTTGAATGATTTCCAGAATGAACTGGGTGCCGTATCGGCAGAGATCGAAACTTTGCAATCTCGCTCAACACAATTGAATGCGATGCTAGAGAACAGGCGCAACGTGGAACGGTTGCTGGGACCCGCCGTGGAGGAGATCAGCATATCCCCCAAGGCTGTACGGACAATTGTCGAGGGTCCAATCGATGAGAATTGGGTGCGTGCATTGAATGAAATCGATTCTCGAACAACAAATATCGAAGCCAAGGCCGCCGCTTCCTCCAATGGTTATAAAGCCGTCGAGGATGTACGACCCCTTTTGACCGATGTGAAAACCAAAGTGAGTATCCACACCCCTCAAATTATCTAAAACTGCATTAACATATATACAGGCAGTTCAAAGGATCAGAGACTATCTTGTGTCACAAATTCGTGCTATGCGATCGCCAAACATCAACTCTCAGATTATCCAACAACAGCGTCTGGTGAAGTTTAAAGATCTATACAGTTATCTTTCAAAGGTCCACCCAAAGCTGGCAGGAGAGATATCACAGGCATACATCAACACCATGCGCTGGTATTACACATCTCATTTCACACGCTACCTTCAAGCACTCGATAAAGTCAAGGTTTATCCTCCTGACCGCAACGAGGTGCTTGGAGGCGATCCATCTACTCATCGATCAGGTATGAGCTATGCTTCTCTGATACCGCCTATATACTGATTATTTCAGGGAACATGATGCCTGGCGGCCGAGCTGGCTCTGCCGTGCATGACCCTTTCTCCCTGGGTAGACGTATTGATGTCCTCCGAACTGGCAATCTCCAGGCGTTATCATCCTACCTGGCCGAAGAGGATAATACCTACCATGGAATCGAAGTTCCGTTCCGAAACTTCAACCTCGCATTGGTGGATAATGTGTGCGCCGAGTACTCTTTCCTGACTGAGTTTTTCTCCCCGAAGACCTTCCATCAAATCTCTCGCAATGCCGTGGAAATATTCCAGCAAGTCTTTACCCTTGGCCAGAACCAGACTAAGAAGTTAATCGAGCACACCACGGATTCTCTGGGTGTCCTCATGTGTGTTCGCCTCAACCAACATTCGGCTTTCGAGCTTCAGCGCCGAAAGGTGCCCGTCGCTGACTCGTATGTTAATGGAACCAACATGCAGCTCTGGCCACGTTTCCAGGTGATCATGGATCACCACGGTGACTCACTCAAGCGAGTTGGATCTAACACTGGGCGCAGTGCTGTCTCTGCCCTTTCGATCGCTGGCGGAGACGACTTGAAGCAGTCTTCAGCGCCTCACTTTTTGACTCAACGATTTGGACAGCTTCTTCATGGAATCCTGGTGCTCAGCAGCGATGCTGGTGACGATGAGCCGGTGTCCAACAGTCTGGCCCGGTTGACTGCTGAATTCGATTCTCTTTTGACAAAGTTGAGTCGCAACGGCACAGACGCAAAACGAAGAGAGCGATTCCTCTTCAACAATTATTCATTGATTTTAACCATCATTAGCGTATGTTGTTGTCTCTGTGTTTTGGGGACGCGCGCTAATCAGAAACAGGATACCCAAGGCAAATTAGCAGTTGAGCAGAAGCAGGTGAGCATTTTAAACGTGGCTATTGGAGATTATATGACTAACTTCCCCTACAGCATTTGGAAGAGATGCTCAAGAATAGCAGCAGCACCAAGCGGTAGGAAGCGATTGCATACACCGGACAGATGCACATTCCATGTGGAATAACAACATAATGCATTTAGATATCCTTTCACATATAAAGATTTTAATTGACGTGTATACTTATCCAGACACTTGGATGCAACTTCGCACCTAAAAATGTCGAAAGAGGACCTATAAATATATATCGTAACAACACAATAGTGGATTCAAGCCCTCGGATTGGAAGCACGGACTGAATCATCTGTTACCCTTGAGAACACCTGCCTTTTCGTGTAGGAATGAATATATATCTCTCTCAATTATCGGCTTTTGTATAAACTGCCGTATGCAGCTAGACACTAGACATAAGGATGTTGATCTTCACGGCTATTCTACCCCACAATTTGTCTTCCTTACCATAACTCGGCTATGACCAGGATCCCTAAAGCCCTCGCCAAGGCATGTCTACACTGTCGATCTCGAAAGATCCGTTGTGACACGATCCGGCCTCGCTGTTCGATTTGCGAGACCCAAGGCGGGGAATGTATTTATCAGGTGGAGACGCCGTGGGCATGTTCCCTTGCGTTTTGGGTACTTGGCGAACTATTGTAGACCGACCCTGTCCCAAATAGGCCGGCTACAACGAGAAAATACGGAGCTCAGATCCTTCATTGAAAAATTGAAAGGCGAAGAGAGAAACATACTCAGCCTAGCAGTGGCTGAAGGTCTTGAACCCAACCAGAGGTCATCCAGTCAGAACCGCCGGCAAAGCCTCGATAGTATAGCTACTTCTTCAGATGAAGAATTCGACGTTGCACCTTTTATATCTGTAGATGAGGCAAGTCGACTTGGCACTTTTGGGCTTTCACCTGCCCTACATTATCCAATAAAAGCGAATCGTTGCCCACAGCGCCTTCGGCTCAATTGTTGAACAGAGAGCACATGAAGAACAAGCTTATAGCTAATGCAGCCCCACAAAGACAAAATGAGCGTCTGCTATTAAATCTTCCAGATATTGATGGTGTACCTACTGAGCTCACCCTGCATCTGTTAGACGTACATTGGGCTCAGCAACACCATGCCTTTCATCACGAATATCTCGCTGGCTGGCCTATAAATCGCCATACGGTCTCCACAGCGCACCCTACATCCTCAGCTACGCCATCTACGTAGCATGCACAATCCGTGCCCGAAACGCCTTCGCAAAAGCACACCACAAGGAGCATATATCCCGCTTAAAAGCAGGTCTCACCTGTCTTGATGAGATATCCGTGGTGAATCCTGATGTTTGCAAGCCTGCAATCGTCATACGGAAATTGACCGAGGCAAGTAAGCTTGACCTTCCCGCTGCTGATACAATGACCCCCGCTTCCCAGGTTGAGATTGTTTCTCCGGCGGATGGTTTGAATGACCTGGTTGAGCTTGATGCTATCGTTGGGATGTTCCCAAGTAGATATTCTGTTCTTGGTAATGGTCTAGAGTTTCCCACTGGACAGGAACATGATACGGGGTTTTTTGGACTTGATATTCCATATGATCTGTTGTTTGAGCTTATGGATGCTTCGATGAATCTGCCCCTGCCAGAGACGGCTCTTTTGTTTACTGAGAATCTGTGAGTATGCTTGTATATTACAAAGATACAATATCATTTGTATGAACTGGCATGACCTTGAAATAACTAACCATCATGTGATCGACCACTTAACCTAACCTCCTTAGGCAACCAC
The DNA here is from genome assembly GCF_028827395.1 of Penicillium hordei. Lineage (NCBI taxonomy): Eukaryota > Fungi > Ascomycota > Eurotiomycetes > Eurotiales > Aspergillaceae > Penicillium > Penicillium hordei. The sequence goes on from NW_026623142.1 coordinate 7,827,239, forward strand.
AGCCCCCTGGGGGCCGGATGACTCACAAATAAAAGTACGACCTTTTCTTTGTATATTATTTCAAATAGATAACCTTGGAAGCCCCATTCTGCCTAAGTGAAAAGATTATCTATGTCTGCTATTTGTCTGATCTTTTGACAACCAGACCTCCTAGAGACTTATCGTCTCACACGGACACAACCAGATGATAACCACCACAAGCATCCCTGTGACTATTCCAAAAGATGGCTCACTGCCCAAGTCCATAATCAAAGACATTATCAGCACGCTACTCACCGGTGAGTGGCCCAACGTGGACCCAGAAACGCTCATTGTGACACGCAATACTGGATACGCAAACATAAACTGTGTAGTGGAACGACCAAAGCCAAGGAGCGACACACATTCTGAGCCTCTCAAGGTATTCCTCAAGCTCCATGGCGAACTCGACGGAGAAATCGAGGTGTTCAAACACTTAGTTCCCAACAAACACGAAGAGGCACAACTATGCTCTGATTACGCCCAATCCGGCCTTGGTGCCAAGGTGTATGGTTTCTTCCAGACACGGGATGGCACTTTCGGAAGGATCGATGAGTTCTTAGATGCACGCAATTTGGAACCAGCAGATGTGGAAAATGCACATATCCGAGCTGAGGTTGCGAGAGAAAATGCCGTTTTTCATACTATGTCCACACAACGGGAGAAGAAGCCGGTTCAGTTATATTACGATGCAGTGACCAGAGAGCTTGCAAGATACCATAAGATGGAAAAGCTAAAGAGGCTTGCCAAAGAAGGAGGCGTCAACATGGACGATCTTGTTGAGTATGACTTTGTGTCTAGAATAAGACGAGTCACGGACAGACTGGAATCCATGGACGGGAAAAAGGGATGGTGCATCCACGATGTTCAATTCATGAATACGATGGTGAAGAACAGACCCAAGGAAGGAGAAAGAAAGATCGTGCTTATAGATTTTGAATTCGTCTTTCAAAATTACCGAGGGTTCGATATTGGTGGGCACTTTTTGCAAAAGATGTTCCAGTGGTTTGATGAAGAGAACAAGATTGCTACCTGTCGACCATATACGGAGGAAGAGAAGAGGCATTTTTGTGAGGAGTATGCGAAGCAATGGAACGAGGAGACTGGTGATTCGGATACAGGAGAGCAGGTTTTTATGGAATCCGAGCTGGGGTTTATGTTGGCTATCACATTTGAAATCCATAACATGCTCTGTTTTATGGATGAGGATGATGATAAGGATCCATTGAGCATCTTAGGGCTTAACAAGCTGTTTGAGGAGTTTGTTAATCAGTATAAAAATCTGGGGCTAGGGAGTTGAGAGGGCTTCAGCGAATGCAGTATCCTAACAACGTATTCTTGACTGTTCATTCTGTTATAGAAGATCAATGGAATAAAGCTTATAATCTGTGTTTTATCTTCAGCACTTCCGTGGGATAAAAGTCATGCTCTTCCGCATGTTTCGGATATTGGAAGCTCGTTGGCGCGGTGACACGTTGTAGCACTGGAACATCGATTTAAGTAACCGTCAGTATCAAGGATCCTTACCGCGGCCTGATTTGAGTCAATAGAGTATGAAGTAGAGTCGAGTCAGTCGATTCCGCAGAACGCAAAGAGACAACAAGACAGCCAAGATAATTATGACCATCTGAGCCAACAGCAAAGTCCAAAATCCGTTGAGGAAGTACCTTATAATTCAAGCATCCAGATCCAGATCCCAAAAGACCAATCAGACCCTTTCCCAAGCATAGGCACCCCTTCAATCCAGGGTAAACCCGAAGCACGTAGCTGCATATCCGGTGTGACGCATATGCACCCGCTATATACACCTCAAGACACAATAGCCGATAAAATCGTATCCCACAAATAATTCGCCCCAATTGACCAGAATCACACAGCCCACCTGTAGTATCCGTCCGGGTCCAATTCCCGCTCTTACCGCAGCGGTCAAGTTATCACATGTGTATCGGTGAGTCGATTTGGACGCCTCATTTGACAGCTTTGACAACCCCCGGATTGAAATTTAAGCTATCAGTTATATCCCGCTCCGCGTGACCTGGCTTTAATCTTTCTGATTTGGGAATTGCTTCTTTTTAGGTTGGCGGGTGCCGCGGGGAAGGGAGCGGTGAGGTGATTGGAGGTTCTTGGTGTGAGATTGGGACTTCCTTTTTGGCTTCGTTTCGCTTTTTCCGAGGAGCTTGGTCAGCTGTTGGGGAAGAGACTTTTGGCTTTTGGCTTTAGTATGTCTGGGAAATCGGTGCTGACAGGTAGGTGTTTTGGCTGTCTATGTCTTCATGAGATGCTCAAGACATCCATGTCATTGATGATCAATCAAATTAATCAAGTTCCATGACTGCTGAAGTCCGGGATGAACCCCGACACTGAGCTCCGCGGGGTTCTCCCGATTCGACCTCACTTGGCGCAAACGTAAACGTGAAACCCATATCTGGGGATTCAGAACTGTTGAAAACATGAGAAATCACGTAGATAGCGATCTCCCATATTAGTGGAGGCGAATGCAAGCACAAAAATGACACCGATCTCGACCCTCATCGAATTGCAAGGGACAATCTGTATACTTCGTCCGAAGGAGGCGTTTGAATATCGCATGGGGCGCTTGGATAAGACGGGTTGAGAAAAGCTTCCCTCATTTCATAAGCTCCCTTCTTTCATAAGCTATATATATTGCTGGGATCATCTTGCTTCCTCCCCTTTCCATTGCAAAAGGTTTTGGTATCCGATCAACCTTTCCGTTCTCTTTCCTCCTCTTAACACACCATACCTTCAATCATGGCTACCTCCATCCCTAAGACCATGCGTGCTCTGCAGTACTCAGAGCCCAAGAAGCACAATATCGTTGAAGTCCCCGTGCCTGAGATCCGCGAGAACGATGTCCTGGTATGGAAGCCATCCGTCGATTTGCAGGGAAGCGAACTGACCAAATCCTCATTAGATCAAGGTCAAAGCCTGCGGTGTTTGTGGCACTGATCTTCATATCCACGAGGGTGAATTCATTGCCAAGGTAGGTCATCCCACCATAAGAACTCATCGTGTATTGGTGTGTATCGTGTATTGGTGTGTTGACAGTCTATAGTTCCCTTTAATCCCCGGCCACGAAACTGTCGGCGTTGTCGCCGCCATTGGATCCAAGGTCAAAGACTTCGAGATTGGCGAGCGAGTCGTCGCCGATAACTCCGAGCTGTGCGGAACATGCTTCTACTGCCGTCGTGGTGATGAGCTGTTCTGTGAGGACTTCGAGGCTCACGGTGTGACGATGAACGGTGGTTTCGCTGAGTACTGCGCCTACCCTGGTAAGTAGAGCAAGCTGCATATCAAAAGCGTACCGGGCTCTTGATACTGATTTCGGATGTCGTTTTAGCTGGTAGAGTCTTCAAGATCAAGAACCTATCCGACATCGACGCGACTCTCCTCGAGCCTGCCTCCTGCGCCGCCCACGGTCTGGACAAGATTGCCCCGAAGATGGGCTCGTCCGTTCTGATCTTTGGTGCTGGTCCTACGGGTCTGGTGCTGGCTCAGATGCTGCGCCAGAACGGTGGTTGCAATGTCGTCGTTGTTGCTCCTGGTGGTTTGAAGATGGATTTGGCTCAGAAGCTTGGTGCTGGTGATAAGTACATTGAGCTGTCGCGTGAGGCTCCCCAGGCTCAATTCGATGCTCTTAAGGCTGAGAATCCTTATGGATTCGATATTGTCGTTGAGGCTACTGGTAGCCAGAAGATCCTTGAGGACTCCATTAACTATGTTCGTCGTGGTGGTAAGTTGGTGGTATACGGCGTGTACTCGAGTGAGGTTCGGGTCTCGTGGTCGCCGGCTAAGATCTGTAAGTTTTCTTGTTCCGTTCTCTTGAATCCCTTGCTGAATTCCTTCCAGTCGGTGATGAAATTACTATCCTCGGCAGTTTCTCGGAGACCTACAAATTCCCTGCTGCTGTTGACTATCTTGACTCGGGCAAGGTCAAGGTGGATGGCATTGTGAACAAGGTGTACAAGATTGAGCAGTGGGAGGAGTGTCTTGAGGCTATGCGTAACAAGACCGCTATCAAGGCTGCCATCACCTTCGATTAGATCTGGATATCGCCGTGAATTTCATCATACACAAGTACAGTTCATAGAGGATAGTTAATAGAATTGACTCTTCCTGGAATTATGGGGTATCCTGACTTTATATGTACTTGCAAGTGAGGACCTTGATAGACCAACAAGGTACTTTTGAGATTAATGATATTATTATGAGATATGATGAACGATATTCCACTAAGGGGAATTTATACTAACAAAACATGAGTCTATAGATACAAAAGAGGAAAGAAAGTCGAAAACGGTGTCCATCATCAGCCAAGCTCGGCCTCTCCCCGCCTACGCAAACTCTCCACCCAAGCTCCAACAACCATCACCACCTAATTCCACAACCCACAATGGTCAAACCTCTAACATTCAAAGGCGACAAGCCAAAGAAACGCAAGACTCGCACCACAGACAATGAAGCACCAACCCCCAAATCGCGCAAAACCGAACCCGAACCAGAGGACAACCCAGAAGACCAAAGCTGGGTCTCCGCCGACTCCCCAAGCGACATCGCCGGTCCAGTAGTCCTAGTCCTACCCTCAGACGACCCAACCTGCGTCGCGAGCGACGCCAACGGCCAAGTCTTCGCCAGCAAACTCGAGAACCTCGTCGACGGAGACCCAAGCACGGCAGAACCGCACGATGTGCGACAGGTCTGGGTTGCGTCGCGGGTAGCGGGGACGGAGTCGTTTAGTTTCAAGGGACATCATGGGAAGTAAGTACATTAGACTGCGTTTTATCGCGCCAGACACATATTTACATTTCCCAATTCCTATTCCTACTCTGCATTTTTCTTTTTTCTTTTTTCTTTTTTCCCTAATCCAACCCAAAAACTAACACCCAACCCTCCAACCAGATACCTCTCCTCCGACACACATGGCCTTTTCACGGCAACCGCCTCAGCAGTCAGCCACTACGAATCCTTCCTCGCAATCCCCTCCCCGGAAGTCACAGGAACATTCTCCCTCCAAACACACGGCGGCGACGGCGAGTCCTTCCTCTCAATAAAAGAGAGTACCAAAGCCGCATCCGGCGTTGAGATCCGCGGCGACGCGAATACGATTTCATTTGAGACGACGGTGCGCGTGCGCATGCAGGCGAGGTTCAAGCCGAAGTTGCGCGCGTCGAAGGAGAGTAAGGCGTATGAGAAGATTAGTAAGAAGGAGCTTGAGGGGATTGTTGGGAGGGGCCTGGATGATGATGAGGTTAAGAGGTTGAGGAAGGGGAGGAGGGAGGGGAATTTCCATGAGGTTTTGCTTGATGTTAAGGTTAGTGGGAAGCATGATAAGTGGGCTTGAGATGGAGCAAGTTGGACTTTTGGTTCTGTTTGCCCGCGAGATTCTTTCGAGTTGTGCGAGCTGCGGGTTCGGGTGGATGGTCATGATGGATAGCATCGGGGCCGGATCGCCATAGGCTTTCCGATGTTCTCGCCCATTTGTTGGTCTAGCCTGTTGGGATTTAGGACGTTGCAAATGCATCGCGCGAGCTCCGTTCAGATTGAGGGAAACCTCAACATGCTGGGCCTCGCAATTATCGATTCTGGCCCCGGCGAGGGAACCGTGTAGGTGATGCATGGTATCTCTGTAAGCCTTCGAGGTCCCCCATGAAGAGAGACGAGGGAGGGGGTTTAACGGCCCATGATATCAGCCTAGATGGTGGTTCATTCCTCTATCAAACAGAGCACTCGAATATCATTTTAGACAATGTACAGCGAAGTACAAGACATGATGAATGACACAAATCTCCCTTCCGGGGCTGTACGAAACCCATTTTATATTTTCTCCTCTTGTAACTGTAAGCCTCAAACCCTTTTGATCTGTGTACAATTTGGAAAAGTTAAGAAAAATCAAACATCAACGGAATACAAGACAAACACGAGAATTTCAAATCTCAAATCAAGGAATCAACTTAACTTCAATTAACACAAACAACGCAAACATCCATTTGTAGATAGAGATAGTTCTGATTATGGAAGACATAATTCGTCACGCAGAAACAGATCTATGGCAAGAGGGGGGCGGTAATGACAGAATGGGGGAATGTGTCCCGTAGAGCAGCAAGCCCTGGGTATGAATTCTAACAACAGTAGTACAAACAAGACCTCGGAACCCCGAGCAAAAGCGAGAAACGGGAGCACAAAAGAAAGCATGACGGACCGGAGTTCAGTGGGAACATAACAGAGAGAAAAAAAACAGCAACCGCGTCCACCTTGCGGAAAGCATTCTCTGAGGAAAAAAGGAAGACAGATAAAAGAGAAATAAACGAAGTGGCGGAGCGATATCTGTGTTGAAAAAGAGAAAGGGAGAAAATAGCAAAACTGGTCAAATCTAGGTTCGTAAGGAGTCTCTTTTACCGCGAGGATAAATCCCAGAAGATGGGACGGGATGCAAACGGGTAGGAAGGTAGAAGCAGACGATTGTACAGAGATAGGCGAGGAGCAGAGGAGGAGCCATTGGAGATGGAGGAAGGAAAGGCAGCAAAAAAGGGGGGGGGGGGAGGGATCTAGGAGTTGAGCGATAGGCCCTGGAACCGGTTGATCCATTCGCCCTGCGCTGGGTGCGTGCGGGAAGAACCATTGGAGCCGCCGATGTTGCCGGGGTATTCGAATGAGTCTGCAGGACCAAAGCTAGATGGCAGCTGTGGGGAAAGGACGTCCGAATGAGCAGGTCCTTCTGAGTGACGGGAGGGCTGAGAGAAAGGCTGGTAGGACTCTCCGTAGGATGTGCGAAGCATGCCCACGGGGTTTGAAATTTCTCGGCCTGTGTCGATGGTATCTCGCGAAGCGGAATAGGATCTGTTCTCAAGTTGGTGGCGACGGTCTGCTTCCTGGCCATAAAGGGGGTTGGGCATGGTGCCAGGACCTGGCAGGCCAGCCGTAGGGGGTGTGACAAACGAGGCCGGGTTGATAGCTGACATCCAGATGCGAGTCTTGTAGATCTTGAACAGGTCAGTCACCAGCGAGTTGAAGTTGATGTACGAATCAGCAAAGTAGTAGAACGTAAGCTTTTTCCAATCCCTGCATAACAATTAGTTCAACCATCACGGGTGGCAATCGGAGCCAAGTAGACTTACATTTGAAACTCGGCATCAAGGATCTCCATATTAAGTCGGTGCTCAACAACTTTCTGCTGGCAGACCCGCTTGGCTTTGGCTTCATTTCCTTCTTTATCGTGCAAAGTCAAAACCTCATGTTGCTGTGCCAACCGCTTGATGAGCTTTGGCTTGATGTCTGTCGCGGGTTCCTGTGCACTGTGGGGACCATGGGGACCCATGCCACCTGTGGCACTTCGAGTGTTCATGCCCGAGTTGGGGTTGATGAGGGTGGACCCCTCAGGCTGGCCGTGTCTAGAGAAAATCATGAGGGTCTTGTAGTGCTCTTCCGCATAATGCTGCTTCAACTCCCGTGCCTGTTGGAGCGAGATGTTTGCATGAATGACGGTGCCCAGATCTGTTCCTCGATCTGCCTCCACAATGACGAGATCACCGGTTTTCACCTGAAGACCGGTGTCTTCTTGGATGTAGAAAACGTCCGCGCGGCTGCATTTGAAGGCGACAATGTACAAAAGCTGATTTTGATGAGCATGTGACAATGCGGATGGCTGACGACCATACGCATTCGACATCGCATATTGGCTGAGAGATGGCGGAATACCCGAGGAGCCATCTCCACGCAAAGTTTGTTCACGGGAATAGTAGGGCTCTGCAGAAGATATTAGCTCTGAGTTATAGCAAAAAGGATGTCGCAAGTAGATAGACTCACGGTTGGAATAGTCACTAAGATTACCATAGCCGTCATCGCGGTCTCCCATAGTTGCGCGAGGCGTAGCAGTAGAGTGTGAGTCCACAGGACCGATTGAGCCATGACGCATCGGAATCTCGGCGAAAGAGTGTCGGCGACTTTGAGGCATATCACTGCCACCGAAGCCTAGAGACGTTTGCCAATGAGCCTTGCGGACATTATCTAGAGCACGGTTTTCCAGCGGGGAGGCGAAGGACGAGAATTGCGATTCCGGGTGCGCTAAATGCTCAGAGAAGCGACGACGAGAATTGCCACGCAGATTATTGTATCCGGTAATATCACGCAATTCTCCTGGATCCTCTCCACCCAAATCTCCCTCTGGAACACCGCCTCGGATACGATGCAGTGGATGACCACTACCGATTGATGCGGCTGATCCAGCTCGCTCACGGTATCTGTTATCCATTTGACCTGCCGCAGCTGCTTGCCTTAGGAGTGCGTTCTCGCGTGCCAGCTGCTCGATCTGCCGAGCCTGACTCGCTGAGTAGCTCATGTCACTTTCCGAGCCGTTAAGGCTCTCGTCGCCATCATCATCCTCGCGGACTCGGCCGAGCATTGCGGTATCGTGTCCTAATTCACCGAGCATACTAGGACGTGATGCTCGAGGCTGAACAACAGACATTTGGCCGGGACCGCGGGAGCGACTTCCTGGGTATTGTGCACCGACAGCGGGAGCCGCACCGGGCTTGCTAGCAGCAAGACCGAGGAACTCAGGGTCCATCTGACCAACAGAATACGACTGAGAGCGGTAGGCTTTGAGAGTTGGTTGTAACGGGATGGAGAATGGGATAGCAGATTCACCAGATATGGTACGGGTGATTGGGCTCAACATTTCGTCTGGCACGTTGCCGCCCGCAGGAGGTGGGTTGGTCATTGTTGGAGAGGGTACCATTTCAGCCAAGCGAGAAGGCGGTTCTTTGCGAGATTCAGTGTTCCAGATTCCTGTGCCTGTGCCCCAGGAAAATGCACCTCCTCCGGGTTGGTTCCAATTGAACGATGCAGCAAGACCTGGGCTCGTAGTAGTTGCCCATGGTGCCTGATCACTAGCGGGGCTTGTAGGGTTAGATGGGGAGGAAGAAAGGTGCCCTCCAGACAGCGAATGTTTGCGCTGAGCGGAAAGCGGAACCTCATTCAGCCACGAGGTGCGACGGACTGGTGGTTTGGTGGTAGGGGGGATAATGTTCTGGGCTTGCGCTCCATGCTCCCCATCCTCGTCCGAGGAAGCCAATGCATCCGAGTCTGGGGTGGAGCGGCGCACGCCTGGATGAGTCTTCTCGAGGATGGCAGATGCTGTCGCCGCAGCGGGTGGGGTAGATGACTGAGCCATCGAGGTCGGTTTGTTAGAGGGCGCTGCCATTCTGGTAAGAGGAACACTGTTACAACGTTAGTATAGGATTCCTAGTGTAATATGTGTGACAAACGGGATCATTCCCTGCAGACCGTGTCACCATGAGCGCCATTTGACACCCAATTAAGCAGCACAACCAGAGCGGGGTTGTTTAATCAAGGAATAGCCCAAAGCTATGGGAGAATGAGAGATAATTCACTGACCTGTACGATCTTTGTTAATGGCAAAGCTGTGCTGTATAGGTGTCTCTTGGCTCAAAAAAAGAGAATGAACACATGCGATAACACCCGTCTTTATTCCACGTGCTCGATGCGGTTTGGGTAGAGGATCGATCTCTGATCTTTAAACGGAGGACGGTTCACTAGGTGTATGCGCTATGTTCAATTCTGGTTAAAGTAAAGTTAGCGATTGTTCCCATAATGAAGCCAGATAGTAAAATAGGGGGCAAAAAGCACAAATAAAGGGAAATATAAGCATATGTGGGTGTGGCATGACCGAGAACTGTAAGGTAAAAGCGGAGATTGTGCAGATATGCATACCCTCGGCCCCTCCTGTGAGAGGGTCCAGAAGTGGGGATACTAAAACAAACCCCTCAACCAAGAGAAAGCCGTGCACAACCCCGAATGACATGGATGTGAAGTACAATCGCGAGTAGAGTAAGAGAAGAGTGAGAGATGCCAACAGAGAAGAGAAATAGAAAAATAACCCGTAAGCAGATAGCGCCACGAAGAGGCACATTGCTCAAGACGTAGGAAAGCAAAGCGACCGAGAACTAGACTCGAACGTACCTCAAGTTGGCGTCAAATACTTGAACGAATCCTTTTAGCTGGCCTAGCTGGCGCGTGTAGATCACCAGACACCTCTCAAGCAAAATAGTTATCCACGAAGAAAACAGAGTCGAAAATCAAAAGCAGTCGCGTGATCGCAATTGTGTCTAGAGAATTATCCATTGTATCAGCCCAGTCGCGTCCAGGACAAGGGAAACTCGGTAGAAATGTTGCGCGACTCACCACTCTAATCGTTTCTCACCAAATGTCTATTTGCAAGGTGCGTACGGTGATCGTGGATCTTGTCAAGAATGTTGGGGGAGTTCTGTGCCTGAATTGCACAGGTCAATTTTCGAGGTGAACGGAGGAACGAGGGCGACGAGATGAGAGGTCAGAGAGACAACCGGCGAGAAGTAGAAGGGCCTTATTTGCGGGGAGAGAACGAGGCGCGGGTCAACGAAGATGCTGAATTTGAATGTTCGATAGTCGGTCTATTAGGAGATGGGAATGCGCTCGGTGAGTTTGCACAATCGAAGCTGTGACCACAGATGACGTTGAGCGAGCCGGGACTGGGCTGAACCCCTTAAGGATGGCGCATCTTGAGATCGAAGAAGAGTGTTGATGATGAAAGTGGGAGGTGAAGGGGGGAGGGGGAGAATGTAAAAGATGAGGGGAACGCAAAGAGCCTGGGGTAACTTCTGTTACGGATCTGGCAACGTTGCCCCGGAGGACACGGACCACTATGGTTTGATCTTCGAATTTTTTAGTCGATTTTTTAGTCTTTTTTTAGGGGGGTTTTAGTTGTAGTGAGTTTTTTAGTTCTTTTCTAAAAGAGATGTAAATTATGAAGATATATTAGATTACAATTTTCGCTATAACTATATGTGAAATTAAATAGAAGATGATCAGGAATACGGAGCTCTCCATAGGGTTAGGGAAAGTGGCGTAGACCCCCATCCAGAACAGGCGGGTCCCTTGGAAAAATAGGCCGATCATCTGGGGTTGTGGGCACTCCCAAGTACATCCAAAGCAGTACAATATATCTAGGTATATAATATTATATCTATATCTACATCCACAACTACTAGTACCCTGTAAAAGAATAACCCTCACACGGCCCTCGGGTCGCACACTTGCGGGGCAAATAAGCCCAGACTGTTCTTCCATTTTTACCCCGGATTGATATGCATTTTCTGACACTTCATATTCCCCCCTCTTAATATAAAATGAGCTTCCACTCGACCCCTCTTTTTGCGGGGATATTCTTCACATCACAAGCCATACATAACCCATCCATCTCTCTATATCCTCGGACAATGCGTCTAGACCATTGAACAGCTGTGGCACATGGTCGTGTAGTACAATAAATAGCATTGTCAACGTGACTCTTTTGCCCCCTAACCCCTCAGTGGATGATTTCACCCCTTGTGCAATATATTGGGAAACAAAAATATATACACCCATGGATATATAAAGTACTGTCAATGAAGGGAACTCAAGGATCAATTTCCAAGGTTCATCTGCAATTGCTCTCCTTTCCGACAAATCATGCTATGCCCCGGGCCCTCCGACCGGGGTTGATCCCTGGCACAACATGTTGCATCCAACCGTTGAGTTGTGGTCAAATTTTTTTTTTTTTTTTACTTGTCTGCTAATGTACGCGCTATTCCAGGGTTGTTATTAGGTGCCGTTTGTAGTTGGAAAATTGCGTCCTTCCTGTCCTTTCCTTTCCTTTCTTTTCCTGCAGTTACATATTACCCCGCAATTTGAGGAGCTATATCCAGTCTAAAACAATGTGTCCACAGTAGTCACTACTAATACATAAATAGCACCTCTGGAAATTAGTGTCATCACCTAGGATGTACAACATATAATATACACACTCTGGGTTGTTTCTTAATCCCTTAAGCCAAACTACGCCAAGCTAGGATAGTACTACATAACTCTTTAGAATGATTAATTGATGCAGTACCATGTATCTTAGTTTGGTATAATACATGGTGTATGTAGTATGTCGTCACACCCAAATAAATGTCTTCGTGGACAACCAATCATTTCCACAAACATGCAGAGCAAAGTGAAAGGGTCAAGTGATGGGGAGCTTGAAAGGAGGACCCACTAATTGGTTGTTCAACAGCCAAGGGGGTGGACTGCAAACCACAGTCCCCAACCTAACCAAACCTAATCTACCAGACCCCTGGAATTGTTCAAGCGTACCGGTTGTTACTATGCTGAATGCTACATCTGCAAATGTTAATACACACTCGCCTGGACTCGTGGCGATTCTCTAGACAGGCACACGGTTTCCTATCCACTCAATTCCATGCCCGAAAGACAATGTCTATGTTCACTTTCAGTGCTCGGATGAAAGATGATGTACACCGGTATACGGCTCGTTCAAACGTATATTCTACATCAAATAGAAGACCCGGCATGTCCCAGTATAGGCTGATTGAAGACGTCGAAGACCTGGACAGGTACCAACCTGGAGGATATCACCCTCTACAAGTCGGAGATGAGTTAGATAATGCCTGCTATCGAGTGATTGACAAGCTCGGATATGGAGGATACTCGACCATATGGCTAGCCCGTGATCTCTGAAAGGCCCGATGCGTGGCAGTAGCTGTGGTCACTGCTGATGCTAGTGGCTGCACGCAGGAGGATAGTCTTATATCTGCTCTTGGGAACGCGGCATCTAGACCTGGAAAAGGAATTATCCCACCCCTCATCGACAAATTTTGGGTTAATGGCCCTAATAGGAAGCACAAGTGTATTGCCGCTCCGCCTGCACGCATGAGCTTGTCTGATGCCAATCGATTCTGAAGCCAAGGATGTCTGCGCGCAGGGCCTTTGATCAGAGGGTTGAATACCCCAAGAGCCATGGGCTGAGGCGGGCCGGGAGACCGACGGAGAAAGAAAGGAGGGCGTTTGAAATGATGCTTCGGTCGATGTTGATATAACGGCTGAATGAGCGACAGCTCAACAGGCATTGCACCCAGAAGGGATGAAAGACTGAGGTCAACCAGCTTTGTTCCAAAGCTGGAGTATTTCTACGAAAGAGTTATGAGAATAGGTGTATTATACCAGAACAATTATTACTATGTAAATGGTAGATCATCCTTAGCCCATGTTATCCAATTTCGAGTAAGCTTTCAGGATAGCCACTAGAACCCCTAGCCACTTTCTAGTTTGCATTTGTACAGTACTGTATTGTAGAGCCATTGAGAATATTAATACTCAGATCGACTTCTACTACTAGTAGTAAATAAAGTTGGAATCAAATTAGTTAAAAATTCATTTCCCTTCCCCAAACTAATGTACAAGGTATATGTTCCCAAATGATCTATTTTACGGTGCACTGTCCAAAGGCGCACTAGCCGTAGCAGCAGCACCCTTCTGCTGGCGCAGTTTCTCCTCAAACTTGGAGAACTCGTGCATGGAAATAATCTCCTCCTCATCCATAACCTGCTCAACACCCTTGACCTCCTCAATCTAAAAAAGCAAAGTTAGCAAATAACTCTTATATCAAACCTGAATGGGAAATCAGGGAAGGACTTACATAGTGCATAAGCATAGACTCAATACCATTCTTCAGCGTAACAGTGCTGGAGTCGCAAGTCCGACAAGCACCACGCAGCTTCAGCATAACAATACCATCCTCAAAGCCTTTCAATTCGATATCACCACCATCTTCTTGGATAGCAGGGCGAATACGAGTCTCGAGCAATTCCTTGATCATACTGACAACCTCATCATCATCCTCGTTAAAAGAGAGCGAGTCCTCGCCACTCTCTTGCTCGCCATCAATAGCACCCTCAACTGTCGTCACGATGGTCTCGCCAGATGTCACGGCTTGCGTAATGATGCTGAAGACTTCCGGCTTGATGTGCGCCCAGTTCGCGTCGCTGCCTTTCGTCACTGTGATGAAGTCTGTGCCGTAGAAGACGGATGTGACACCTTCAACATCAAGCAGTTTCGCCGCGAGCGGGGATGGGTGTGGAGGCGCGAGGGTGGATCGTGGTGACATGTACTCGAGGAATGTGCTGGGGAAGTCCTCTGGGAGGACCCGGTGGTTAGGGATGAACTTCAAGGCCTAGATTATCGAAGAGAAGTCAGTTCGGGTTCTTTCGTCAAGATCAGATAATTGAGCTCTGGAACTTACGTCAGGGTTGGGAGTGTTCTCGGTCTGGATGAAAATGGTGCGCTTGCTGGTTGGCGAGAGACCGTTCACTCCACCCTGCGAGGCGGACTGCTGGTGTGGTCGCACTGTTGGTCGGCGACGGGTCTCTGATGCTGTGATGGTCGGGAGTCGAGCTGCGCTGGAGACATATCTGTAGCGTGCGAATGCCGGTCTGATTGTTCGGGCGGAGCACTCGACGGGAGTGGCCAGACGGCTGCTTAGTAGAGCGCGGCGAAACATTGTTGTAGATGGAGTGCTTAAAGACATTATGTCGTAGAATGGAATGTGCAAAGATAGTTGATAACAGGTGAATTGTAGAAAAAAACACTCGTCTCTTCGGCTGCCGCTCTGACGCAATTTGATTACACGTGATCTTGAATCATAGCCGGATGACAAATGAAGTCAGTTTCTCGGCCAATGAGAAGAGGTGTTTTGTACAATTACACAACTATGGATGTGCCGAATGTCGGAGGTTGAGAAACCGGTAGTTCACAGTCAATTGTCATCCTAGATCATATATCGAAACGAGATTTTGTGATTCGTTCTACACTCAGATAGAGTACCATCATTTCCCCTCGCAATCAGTCTTTAGGGAAGTGAGCTTCTTCCCAGTCTTAGCCTTGTAGTAGAGTTTACCTTCTAAGAACCTGGAAATTCCAAAGTCCCATGACGGAAGGACGTTGAAGTATGGACTTGGCCTCGCGGATTGTAAGGAGCAGGCCATACGGAATGAAAGTCGTCTGGTATCGCGGATGTAATCCAGCCCTCTTTCAAGAGGGAGCCTCTGAAAACAGTCTTTGAAGGCTTAAGCTATGCAATGATTGAGCTTAACCCCAAAGAGAAACTGACTGGGACAGGACCACGTTGCACCACGTTATATTAAGCTTTCTCTCGCATTTCACAAATACAAGGATGAGTTTATCCTTCAAGGACAGCTAACAATATAACAAATGCTCTTTAATAGAGCAACCATGCCCTGGGAGTTCTCTCTTTTCCATAGTTGATAGATGTACCTGTATGCATAGGTCTGCATTCCAACCACATCACACACCCGGTAAACCCGGTCATTAGACAGCAGCAGTAGGCGCTGACTTTGTGATGGCAATCCTGATTCGGCTATGAAAGAAATCCTGATCCGTGAGAAGTAACCACTTTATCTAACATAAGTTGCGGTGGTGCCTGTATAGTACTTGCAGAGGTGGGATAACAAACGGAATATAATATGTGGAGCCATCAACACCTCATTGATGAGTTGAATCCCGTAGGTTGTGATGGCTCTAAGAGGGTGGTGAGAGAAACCAGGTACCTGGAAAAATCCCTTACCGTCTTAGACTAAGAAGCAGCAGCGGAAGCAGCATAGTGCAGGTATCACACTTTGCATACCTGTAGGGCAAGTGGCATCTAGCAACTAGGACTGCTCGCAACAAATCGGACAGAGTGCCGTAGTATCTTGCAGATGGGTACCAACATGGTCTCAACAAGTCATAAATCAACCGGCGGACACATCAACTGAAAATTTGCAATAAACTGCACTCATACCTGGGATTTGCATCAAATAAAGTGAGACCGGGATCCACCTAGTATGGCCAGGTTGGTATCCCCACAAGTGTTGTCGTGGCCATCATACGAATGTCATGCTTTGGCTCCCCGAGTGGTGGGTGAAGACACGATCCCCTACGTATCCCATGCAAACGTGGCCGGCTCTTGATGTATCGCGTGCATTTTGGCTTTGTTCCGTCACACTGAGACAGTGGTTAGATTTTCCAAGGTTGGACGTGGATGATCAGGCTCCAACCAGGTCTTGGGGAAAAAATCCGACATCTGCTTTGCGCGTTTCGCATATATTGTGTAGCCTTCGGATCTAAATATATAGCACATCACCTATTTATGGAGTTTCTCGTTATGCGTGTGCCTGAATACGGTTGATGCCTGAGGCATTAAAGCCGACCCGAGCTTCTTTGATTTTCGTGCAAATCATGCAAATCGGGTAGCTTGGCCTTATCCTTCGAGCAGGACGCGGACCAGTGAAAAAATGAGGGAGCAAGTTTGATCACTGTGCAGCTGATGGATTCATTGGGAAATCGACACAATGCCTGGTTCCTGTGAGGTTTGCTCTTTAGAGCCCTCAAAATATCGCTGTCCCATATGCGGACTGATGAGGTACTGACATGATTATGCTTCCATCCCTATCCATACTTGGAACCAGTTGCTAAGAGTTATCGATTTAGTTGCTCACTTGCATGCACCCAGTCACATAAGATATATTGTGCCCCGAAGCCACCATCGAATGAGGACCCGAGTCATGATCCAGCGCCCGATGTCAATCCCACACCCGAGAACGATACCAACGGCCCTGAACCTGCAGAGCCAACTGGCACGAGCGCTCCCTTGATGACCCCTGCAGCAGTGGCAGCATCATCGGAGATGAAAGAGCTTCTCACCCAGCACCCCGAACTCCGCAGTCAGCTACAAGATATGTTCCAGTCAACGCTGGAAGAAGAATGGGAGGAATCATACACAGCCCCTGCACGTGGGCGTGGACATGGCCGCGGGCGAGGCCGTGGAGGGTTTGCTCCTCGTAGCCGTGGCCCATGGACGTCCGAGAAAGGCTTCAACCGCGGCCTGGGCAGAGTCCGTAAGCTAAGGCAGGATTGTGAGGAAGGGACGGAGACTGGCCAGGCCGCCGAGGCGTTCATGCGGTTTATGGCGCTTGTCAAGAACAGCAACTCAGACTCAGCTTGAGTCATCTATATTTTCCGGTGAAAAGCAACATGCCAGTTGGACGATCGGCACATATACGTGCACCACATTTATATGCTGAGTCCGTGTAAGTGAGACATGCAGATGCTACGAGATGGTGGGGCTTTTTGATCTACCCTAGCTGTTCCAATAGAGTAGCTGTCAGACTTGACAGCTTGAGCCATATTCAGCCTCATGCAACTCATGAATACGGCCTTAGTCTTACATATGATTCATTATTCCATGCTACCCTCGGTTCCTGGGTCTGACAAACGCATTTGCTAGTCCACGGGTAGATCAAAGCGATGAGCACCCTAGGGTGTTCAGGCCCATCAAGTGCAATATCGCACATACAAATACAGCGTACGTTAGCAAGCCAAAGGCTAGCCGAAGTCCTACATAGTGTCAAATTAGCGGCGCTTTTAGCGCCCCCAAGAAAGCGGAGCATATGCTAACGGCCCAGACTCCGAAGACCAAAATTTTGGTGGAAAAAGTACCAAAGTACTGAAAACTCGGAATCTGCATGTTTCTGACTAGTCACATGGCGCATGAAACATTAGCAGATGAGGGTATGGAGTAGAGTACTCTCTGTACGGAGTAGAGTACCTACTTACATAGTAGGCACTCAGTATTGTAAGACAAACAGCTCCGAGATGACACGGCAGAGTCAAGGCAGCTACTGCAGCTCTAGTCAAGTAACAAATACCAACTTTTTAGGACATAATGCAACACTGTAGATCGACTAAGTGAAATCGTCTTAGACCCAGCCTCGGTTTTAGTGGCCACTCATTTTGAGACCTTGGGATATTACCATGTGTCGAGTTCAGCTGAGCCGCTTTAATAAACACGAAGATCTTTTAGACTTCCAATGAAACGCGAGAATAGCATAAAAAAAAAGGATGATCCCAAACCAATTTCATATTCCTCAATATATTCTCCAATCTTCTCCAATCTTTGTGATCTGTCCATATTTTCGGTTTGCTTTATCATTTCTCTTCCCCGTTGCGCCAAGACAAAGATATCCGACGCAGCTCCGGCTAATTAGGGTAGTTTTCAAGTCAACTCGGAAGCAATTTTGATAAACACATTTCGGATGGCTGCCTCGCTGCTCTACCGAACTTGATCTGTTCCAACAATGGATGCGCTGCAGTGCTCGTTCTCTGAACTTACACAGTAATCAGAGCGCTGTCACACCGGGCCATTCCGTGGCCTCAGCAATTGCCGACCGCTTCCGTTATGATCTCACAGCAATCTCGCCGAGAGAGAGCTTACAGCGACAAAGCTCAAGCAATGACTGCCATAGCGTCCCAACGACCAGGCATGGGAAGTCGAACCGCTTCAGCCCCGGCTGGGGGTCTTTATAAACTCGATGTGGCGCGGAAGCCAGGAACGGGGACACAGGCCGAACACACATTGCTGGAGGAAGATGAGGGGACGCCATTTACGGGCGAGGCGATCAAGCGCACACGATTCAGTCAGCAGGAGGGGGTACGTTTTGAATTGATCCAGGGCGATGAATGATTCATGGCTACGGTGTACAGAGAGCTTCAATTGCTGACGGCTCCTTCCCCCCCCTTCTATAGGAATCCACCAAGACCGGCTTCCCCGAAGTGACCATTGCAGTGGCCGGCGAAGAAAATGCCGGAAAGTCCAGCTTCGTCAAATGTGCCCTCGATATGAAGAACCCGCCTGCCTCCCCTATGAACAAGAAGAAAATGTCATTGAACGGATCGGTCTATATTGTCCATCTGATGGAAGTCGACCTGACCCAGGTTCAGTTCGACCAGGACAAGAATATCATCTGGCCGCGTACAGGGCGCGACAAATCCACGCCAGTCATTGATGGAGTTCTTGTTCTACATGATGCCACCAAACCGGATCGACTCTCTTTAACAACGAATCTTATTGGTAGGTTCAACCACGGGGTGTACCTGGTATGGGGACTGATTTTCCCGGAATTTAGACTCATTGGCTGCCTCGGACCTTCCTTTCCTGCAGGTTGCCTGCAAATGTGATGTCAACCCCGAACCTTTGGAAGACAGTGAAGTGGATGCGATCCATGATCGATACGAGATCTATCGAACGTCGTTTTCGTCGCCTCGATCTCAACGCATGTGCATAGCGTTGGTTTTGGGGGCAGTGATTTCTACTCGAGAAGGTAAGCAAATTTCCCCTTTCCCCCTTTCTGTTCTCGAACACAAAACCATTGGAGTTGAAATGTGCCTTGACCCCCCAAGCGGAAGCGGGCCAATGTGGGTCGCGGTAGGAGCGTTCGCTACTTTTGTCATTCCCCATAGAACTCGGCTTTTTTTGCTTTTCTCCTTCTAACCCCTCTTCTTCATTAGATCTCTCCAATAATCCTAATACTTCTTTGTCTTCGCCGACGAAAATCAAATCTGCCCACGATTGGCACCATACCCGTGCCAACTCCGAAAACCCCTCAGCCGTGTTCACAGCCGCCGGCGGCACACAAACGGCCTCAGATCAATGTGTCGACGGGGATGGTGAGGACCGTCTCCCAACCGATGAAAACAACTTGCAGCATACGTCCAATTCCCACCGTTATGCCCGCAGTAACTCACAACCGGTGCGACCGCAAACTCCGCCATCTGGAGCGCGTTTAAATACCCACAGACCGCCGGCACAAGAACTAAACTCTCCCAATCACGATAACCGTCAGCAACGATTGCATAACGCCTGGCGACACAGTGGAGGATCAGACGCTTTCAACAGTTTCTTAAACATGGATGACGAGGCAGACGATGAACAGAGCCGGCCCACGAGCCCTGGCGCAGTTCTACGGCCAAAGCCGAGCAGCGAGAGCAACTCGAGTGCAGAGACAGGTCTATCGTTCGATGAGCTAGTCGATCGTTTGATTTCCTTGCCGATGTCGAAACAAGACCAAAAATTCCGTTCTACATTCCTCTGCCTGTACCGAAAGTTTGCCGCTCCCGCAAGTCTGTTAAGTGCCTTGATAAGTCGATTCGAGCGAAATGAGATGGGCAACGAGGACCAGCTGGCCCGCATGGCGGATCAGCTGCGATTACTCGATGTCATGGCGCAATGGGCGTCGGACTACCCTGGAGATTTCGCTCACCCCAACCTTCGCAAACGGATCCTTGAATTTGTCGCTATACTCGAAAAGAGCCATTTCTACATGTTTGCTGCCAAGGAGATCGGGTCGCAATTAGACTCCAATGCACAAGACGATGATATTGGCTGGGCATATGGGGGTGATGGTGATCTCGAGGAGTCCGAAATGGTTGAGACATTCTTCGACAACTCCGGCCGAAGTTCTCCAGCCGCTGTTCCCACTGGCTCTGCCCCTGTCACTAACACTTACGACACCGAGGAAGAACAAGACCCCATCTATAGTATGAGTGCGCTGGATCTCAGTAGTGGGCCGCATGACTCAACATCAAGACTCTCAGGCACTCTTTCAGTCTCCTCGAATCCCGACAAATCGAACGGCATTACCAGTCAGTCATTCACATTGTTGAGCCTTGACGCAGCCCAAAAAGAGGCTTTGCGTCTTGAATTAACACATAAGACTTTACTTGGCAAACTCCAGTGGCGGATTTTCATGGATACCCCAGAAGAGGAGTTCGCACGAGAGCTGACGCGGGTTGACTGGGTCATGTACAACTCATTCCGGCCGCGTGATCTTGTGCGTCATGTCAGCATCTCGGGTATGGACAAGGATAAGATCAAGAGCTTGACGAATGTCAATCGGATGATCAAGCAATTCAATCATCTGGCGTTCTTCGTGGCCAGCCTGATTCTCTTACGTGATAAGCCTAAGCATAGAGCGCAGGCGTTGGAGAAGTTCATGAACATCGCAGTGGTAGGTTTTCTCAACCTAGCTACTATAAGGTCAGCAGCAACTAACAGCTCCCAGAAACTCCGCCGCCAAAACAACTACAACTCCTTGGGTGCTGTAATAGCTGCCATCAACGGCACCCCTGTCCACCGCCTCACACAAACTCGAGACCTGATCCCCATCCCAGCTCAGAAAGAGTTCATGCGTTTGGTCATCCTCATGAGCACCCAACGAAGCCACTTTGCCTACCGCCTTGCCTGGGATAATTCGTTCTCAGAGCGAATCCCATTCTTACCTCTCCACCGTCGCGACCTTGTCTCTGCCGAAGAAGGCAACAAGACATTTGTCGGCGAGAACAAATCTCGCATCAACTGGAAGAAATTCGAGGTCATGGGTGAGGTTGTTCTCGGAATTCAGCGAAGCCAAAAGACCCCTCATCCGCAGGCTCAAAAATTCGACGATGTCGAGCGACTGATCCTGGACTCGAAGCTCTCTGGAGACGAAGAGGTAAGATCTCTATTATCGCGAATCATTGTTTCTTCTCATTAACGTCATCTAGGACTTGTATGCTCGTAGCTTGCACGTCGAACCGTCCACGGGAGCTGAGGGACGAAGGAAGTTCGGCTGGTTACGCTCTTAAACCCTGTCGCTTCTTCGACCATATCTCTGACAACCCCGGGCACTCATCTCCATCAGCCTCAACACGAATTGAAGCTTCTCTCCTACACAACCATCTCATCTAACATCTTTCCTCCTACCTTCATATCTACCCTACCCTTCTTACCCTTCCTACCTCCCCCTCCCCTCTACACTTCCTTTCTCATGTCGCCACGCCCCTATATGATTGATAAATACTGTCGTTGTCTTTTGCCTGCTTTTCGTTATGAACTCGGTCTCCCGCGGGGGTCGATATGACACTTGTAACGGTGATGTATCTTAAAAAAAAAAGCTCCGTTACGACATTTTGTACATATGTGTGCTGAAGTGGGCAGTGATGGTCATTGACTGTCTTGCGGATAGCAGTTCCCTACCCTGGTATATATTGACATCTTTATGCATATATCTCTTTCTATCCTCCATCTATCCAATAAAGTCGTAGCCATAACAAACAATATCGAATAGTTATCAAGATCCGAGCTAACATTAAAACTAGTAGCACTAAATAGCGGAAGCCGCATACATTTCTAATCACGTGAATTACTTATCCACCCGGTTATCTCAACCTCCGACCAGCTCCAAGACCAAAGACAATCTCACCTCCAAACCTCCGGTGCACCAGGGTCTCAAAACCACAAAACCAAACCGATAAAATCTACCACAACACCCTACATCCTCCGTCATCAAAATGTCCACAACTATCCAAGCGCGCACAACCTACCGCGCCCTCCTCCGCGAACTCCCACGCCGCCACCTCAAAACACCCTCCCCACTCCACCAACACCTGCGCGCGATCTTCCGCTCATCACCAGTGACATCGTCACAATCAAACGCTCTACACTTCTCAATTCCAAATACAGACGAGGAACGAACACTCCGCGTCCAAGAAGCAGACCAATTCGCTCAATATGCCCGCGCCCAGCGTGTCTACTCTGACCTCCTTGAGCGCTATAACCCGGGTATGAGTATGGATGAGGAGGAGAAGATTCGTCTTACAGCGAGACGGGTTGGGTTTGATTTGCCTGAGTTGCATGTTCCTGAGGGAAAGGAGTAGTTGAGCAGTGCTGAGGTGTTGGTATTGCTTGGCTTTCCTTGGTTCGTCTTGTTCTGTCAGTGGATTGTCGATTGTGGAGATGGTCTGCGTTCTGATTATACGGCAGAGGCGGATTGTTCTAGGCTTGGTTGGAAGCTGTGAAGCTGTGGTTTTGCTGGAAAGCATGTATTCCATGGAATGGCGTTGTTATTGTTGATTTGGGATTTTGTATACTACGGTTTTCATGTATAAAATAAAATAGAGAGCATTTTCAAGTACCATGAGCTTGTTTTTCATTTTGAATTTCTTTGTGCTATGCATTAACTTTGGATAGAAAGGCATTTGGATTGACGTTCCAGTCGTAACTTGGGGTATCTGATATTCAGATCCAAGGATCTGAATATTTGTTCAAACAACATGGGTTGCCGCACAGTGTTTGAGGGCACCGAGAATGGACACCTGATGTTGACACTGAGTGTGGTTGCGTTGCAGAGGCGACGGCCTAGCAAAAGGGTCATGGTGGAAATGTTCCGGACCCGAGAGGACGCTGGCGCTGAAAGTTGGGCGTTTGAATAGACGTGCTTCCATGGCTGACTCTTCAGGTAGCACTGAGCTGGGCACGCTCCATCTGTCTCATCAAAGTCGAACTGCTTTCTTCGTCTTCCATGCCAACCCCAACTTCAATCGCAGTCTTGGGTCGGTTCCGGTTCAGACCGTCTAGCAGCGTGCACGCTTTGCAAATCCGTTGACTGGAAATGTAGTTACAGCGCTCGCAGTGTTTGATAGTCTGCGCCTTGACGGCCTTACCCGTTGGCCCGCGGTTCGGCTTCACGCGTACACCGTTAGGAATCTTGATTTCAGTTTCGAGCGACTCGGCCGCGTCATTCTCAGTGAGCTGCTTCTCCATTGCAGCCATCTCCCCCCCACTGGTTCGTCCATTCTGACTACCACAGCCACCAGCCGATTCCTCTTCTGCACCAGCCTGCTTGGATTTACCGGCACCCCGGACTTCCACGGGTACAAGCGCGGCCATGTCCTCGCCACTCTTGACAATGTCGAGGATCGAACTGGGGCGAATCTTCTCAAGATCCTTGATCAGGGTACGAGCACTGCCGCGGAACGCCTCAGGTGAGTAAATACACTCGGTGGTGAAGTAGTCTAGCTGACGGTGGTGGGCATAAAGGACGATCTCCTTCTCATAAGCGTACTTGAGAGGCTTGCTGCGCTTGATATCCGAAGCGTCGGAGCTAGTGACGATACTAGTACCGCGCGACAGACGGGGCAGATCACCACGCAGGAGATTCATCATAACGGTCTCAGCAACATCGTCCGCATTGTGGCCTGTAACAACATGCTTGATGCCCAAGCGGGCGGCGCCTCGATCGAGCGCCTGCCGCCGGAACACACCACAGTACGTGCAGTTTCCTTTTTTGCCCACTTGTTCCACAACCTGGTCCATTGTCCAGCCGTAAAGCTCGCTATATCCCAGGATATCAAGCGGCATCTCGTATTGCAGAGCGTTACGCTTCACAGTCTCGAGACTGTCATCGCGATAACCGCGGATGCCCTCGTCGATGGACAGTAGACATAGATCCAGTCCGTAGTTATATTGCTCGTTGAGGGTTTTCAGTACGGCTGCTAGTACTGTGCTGTCTTTGCCGCCGCTGGCTCCGATCGCGACTCGCTCGCCGGGGAAGAAGAGGTTGGTGCCGATGATGGTTTCGTGTACTTCGGTCTCGAAAACCTTGATGAAACAGGCACGGCAGAGTTTGTGCCTGTTCTTAGGTCGGATGATGACGGCGCGCGCCTCTTTGCAATCGAAACATGCCGTCGGTGCCATGATGAGTTGGTTAGGCCTGGGACTTGGTGGCGGAGAAGAATTTCTTTCTCCCCCGCGGTCGATCGAGTGGTCCGTGCGCAGTGCATGGGTTCCAAGGTTAGATCTATATCAACGGGCTATACTCGGTCTTTGCCATTGGAGAAAAGGAGCCAGTCTAGAGAGTTAAATGGCCTTGAAATGTCTTATTTATACCCCAACTGATCTGATTGCTCATTTGACTGCCATTCCAACCCATGTGAGATGACACACTTCCCACATTGACGTTAACAATTCCCAATTATCACTTTACATAAAGACAGAAGGTGAGGCTTATGAATTTACTTTCTTTTACTTGTGTTATGAGGCTAAATTATTTACTGCAGTCAGTTACTTGCTGTTTGTTAATGTAATCATCATGCCCACAGATCTGATAGTTTAAAGTACACAAGATGGTTATAACACAGCATAAGCGTATGTTATAGCCAAGACAGAAACCAAAAAAAAAAAAAACCCCCAGTGAGTCAGGTACAAAAGAATTGCGAGATAACAACCAATATAATTTGGTGCACGGTTCAAGGGTGATGGATTGAAATGTGTGGGCGTTGTGACCGGAATCTTGGGTGTTATTTCCCTCGTAGTTCTGAATTGAGTAAATCTCAAGTTATTGTTTACGCTGCCTTTTCTTCGCGCGGTTCTCTTCAGGTACATACTCGAGGATAACATCATATTCCCTAGGCGAAGTGGGTCGAATCGAAAAAGCTTCTCCCAGAAGCCTGTTTTTTAAGCGGAATCCAGGTTCAAAGGATTTTAGGGCCGAATCGAGGTATGATATTTGGACATAATGACCCCCTATAGCCGGCCTTGGACGTATTTTGACTTGAACCGTGCCTGGTGAACCTTTCAAGCAAAGTTGGTGGGAGGGCGATTGACCAGGGGCGAGAAAGAGAGCATCTGAGTTGTATTGGGAGGTGCCCAATAGAACTTCAAACTTTTCGCTCGCTTCATGTCGCATCTGGAATCTCCATTGACTATCCCGGATGATGTCGAATCCATGATAGAGGGAGCTATCTGATCCGTAAGTAATGAGATATTCTCCTTTCCTCCTGCCAGCTACTTGGCATTTAAACTGACTGCCCACGTATGGAATACGGAGGAGAAAGGCTTCAGATGAAGGTTCAGCATTATCCATTGGAGCTTTGTATCCAACTTGGCCGCGACATGTTGCGAGTAATTCGAATCCAGGAGGAAAGTTCAATCGCAAAAAAGACGCCTGGAAGGGGAGATCGAACCCCTCTGTGATAACGATAGACCTTCGGCCCAAACTCGTAAAATCGATGCTGCTCTCCCAGCGAGTGGAAGGATCTGTAATAGCGCTTAGATGGCCAACTCTTTCGAAAGTGTACCCAGAAACCTGAAATGATTTTGTTTGCATCAAGTAAATTCCATGCTGGTAGGGACCTTCCCCTATAAATGCAAGGAAGAGGGTGTAACGGCGCCACTGTCCTATTCGAAGAAACCCTCCGTTTAGCTCAAGTGTTTCATATTCAAAACTGAATGGCAGCCAACTTACCATCGCAGTCACCAATCATGTCTGTTTTGAGTAACATCAAGTCGACATCTAAATGTAAACCTCGTGCAGATGTTGAGAGATTGCACCCCGGTAATCTCCAGCTTGTTTGAGTATCGGATCGCGGTTTGAAACAGGAGAGCGATGGGGCTAGAGCACCTAGTCGTTGTGGAATGAGGTTCTCTTTATTGAAATCTTTGATAAGTGTTAGTCATTGAAGGGACACTCTTGTGCTTGGAACACACTCACCGTGTGCCTCCCAGAGCAAGAGGCTTGCATCATCGTACTTTCTGATGAGCTCTTGCTGTAACCGCAAAAACGCCCGATCACCCTCACCATAAACCAAAGGCATATTAATCCCAAAGAGCCCAAAAAGGGAATAAGCCCTGTCTTCTACTAAAGTCGTCTGTCTCTGTGAAGCCCAAGAAAAGCGTTCCCGGATAGAGCACTCATAGAATTTTCGTAATTTATCGGGTTGGATGCCCGTAGCCCTCTCGATTTGCTTTAGGCCGTTGTTTTTGTCGACGATTTCGAGCCAATTCTTGTCAACGAACAATAGAGATGTCGGAGCTATGAGCTCTTGAAGTGTCCACCCCCTCGTAAACCACCTCGCACGGATAAAGGAAGTCTCAAGAGATTTTGCATCTTTCACGTCGACATCTTCAAGGTACGCATAGCAAATCATGGATTCTTTGTACCAGCGAAACATGGCGTTGATAGCTTCTTGTGTGTCAGACGTGTTTGTTTTATCAATGCAACAGGTATCCATCCAAGCCCATTCCCAGCCGTTTTCTCTCGCAAGGTCACAGTAATTCTTCAGCTTTTTCCAACCCTCGGGTTTGAACCGGCCACCCATCAACTTGGAGTAGGATACCTTCATATCTTGATAGGTGACCTCACTGACACCATTTGAATCATTCGGGAGCCATGTATGTGACAATATAGCATATTGTGGAAGCGGACTTCCATAATGTGGAAGATCTGCCTGTTCGTAGAGCCTATATGATTGTGTACAGAGAAACCTCATGGTGCAGAGCTCTAAGGTAGATGAACGGTGTACAGATATTGAAGACTGTACAGTATATATGGAAAGGTGTATCGAAAAGAGTAATCGTGAAAGAAAGTCTACTCACTTAAATCCTAGAAATCGAGCCTATATTTATAGCCTCACTTTCCATTCCACTTCAATAAATTCCGCATGCAAGGACTGTTTATCTCAAACGAGAGAGGGATAGCTAAAAATTAAATCCCGCAATTTCCTAAGCGAATCAACCCATGTATTTCTACTTCATGAGTACAGAAATAGCATTGGAAGCGCTAAGCTTGCATGCGGGCAATTGGTGTTGATTGGGTATACCGATTGAACCCCAATTCCGTGGTAATTACTGTCCAATGGATATATTCGTATCACTCCTAAGACATCAAAAACCACCAGGATGAGACCAGGTGCTTAATAGTTGATTTATGAGGCTTTCGAAACGCCATCTTCCTGCGCCCCACCACGTATTTTTGTCAGTTATCGGTGATGTCACGTAAGTGAGGCTGAATATTGGGTTTCCATAGATAAACTCATTCGTAAGTTTCAAACAGGCATATTGTATATACGCCCTGGCGATAACATGCGGGCTTTGATTGGCGGTTGGTGGTGCGTAGATGAGGCTGAGCGCTCTGGCGCAGACCTGGGCGGCTGCAGAGCTGACATAGCGAGTCACCATAAGTTGTGCTGCTCCCCATCTCAATGTGATAAAATCCAAATAAATCAAGGTTCTCGGATTGTGCGAGACCGCTTGCTTCAAATTTTGATCCGCTACTCTGAAACAATCACGAAATATGACTATCCAGGTCACGCTAGGCACTCTAATGTCAACATACATCCCAGTACCCTCGGTCCCGCAAATAGTATCGGAATGGGCCTCTTTGATTCCTCTGGCCTGCCATCTCGCTAGTCCCCAAGATGATCACTTTACCTCGGGCGATGTGTCTCTACATGGGCGAATTTCATTAATTCTATTTCCCCGCCTTGGGACTTTGTGGGGGCTAGGAAGGCTCTTCAGCAAAGGTTCGAACTATTTTGATTACGCGAGCGTCAAAGGAGGCGCTGCTCGAACAGTATGGGATGTCAATTGGGGATCCGAATTCCCCTGCGCAAACGGTGCTGCAAGTGCAGCAATTGAAGATTTCGCCCTTGGGCGTCTTACGGACCAAACAGGGGTGATACCAAAGCTTCCAATCCCTATTCCAGATAGCTATGTCACCGCTAGCTCCCCAGAAACATCTCTAAACAATGGGTCAGATGAGGCCCCAAAGATTCGCAAACAAATATTGCATGTCTACCAGTTTCGGTTCTGTCAGCCCCGACGGTCGATACGATTTAAAGTCGACAGTTTTATAAGATCAAGGATTCCTACTGCACTCATTTCCATTATCCTTTGCGGCATTTCAGTTATATTCGGTCTTGTTGGCGCGTATGGAAGCGCTGGCCTCATCTTGATCACCGCAATCTCCAGACTGGTTGCCTGGGCCATAGTCATTCCTCGAAGCGCTGGGTATCTGAGCAACAACGAAAAACATGACATTGCATACATGTTAACGGCATCACACGTCAACGCCACGGAGTGGAGTCTATACACTGGAGATCGCGCAATTGTTGACACCTTGCTCAATAAGCCGATGGTTCATTTCCCAGAAGGTAAACAAGCACAGTTAGCAGCTCGCTGGTTTTACTTCGCACATGCACTTCAACTTGTCGCAATCACATACGTGGCGGCACAGAAAGGCTGGGATGGTATATTCTTAGTGTGTGTCCTTTTTGTTCACAATATTTACAGTTGGACACTTTGCGGCAATGCAAAAGCTGCTGACTGGATGGCCCGAGAGGGTATTGAGGTCAAAGTGAAGAGCTATGAGTTTGGCTGGCGAACTGCTATGCTAGGTTGTATACAGGTATTCAGCGAGTCAAAGGTCACCCGCTGGATGGATTCGATAGTGGTTCCACATGTGCGACGTGACGCCTTTCTCGGAGTTATTCAGGGAAAGGAATTGGAGAATTGCTTAGAAGTCCAGCTTGATGAGTATGATCTGAACTGGATTAATAACGCAGCGTCACTATCCGTTCAGGGAGGAGAGGCATTAAAGCGTGATTTCGGTGTTGGCAAGTGAACTTATTGTATATTAGGACTTAATGTTTAGTCACTATATTCGAGGCTGGTGATTTTGAAGAACCTACAGCGTTGAATAGGATTTGCAAAGAAAAACACCCTAAAGATTCTACCCTAGAAGTGTTGTGGTGCACCGCGCCCAACCACTACATGCGTACTTTCGCATTCATGCCTTTACATTCTTATCTAGATGCGCCACAGGCCTTCCCTTTCGACAAAACAGCCTAGCAAAGCACAGAGGCCACTGCTTCTTCTTAGCCACCTCAACGGCCTGACGATGAATATGATGTCGTCTCAAATGCAGAGAGTAAGGCTTCGACCGATCGGCAAACAACTGAAGATTCTCCTTCTCCTTGTCGCCTAGCTTCTCTGCAGCCCTAACAGTTCGCTCCTGCGAGAACGCAAACGAAGTCCCAATAATCTTGAACCGCCGAGCCATATAATGGATATGGGGAGAATGCCAGTCGTCGGATACCCAAGAGGGCTTTGCGTTCCATGGCAGCCGTCTCTCCTTCTTGAACGCACGCCACCATTCCTCAGTCGATAACCGGCCCTGCTCCCCACTAACTGCATGGACGCATCCACTCGTCCCCAGCGCCACATGGACCAGAGTTCGATCCACTACCACATCAACCGGGACTTCGTCGATCGTGGATTCTTGATTTGGATTTTTATATCGCGTTGAGAGCTTGATTTTCCGACCTGGATGTAACATGTACGCTGCTGCACAGGCTGTCGATGGGGCTCCGTGTGAGGTCGCGAAACCGGGGTATGGGAATTTATCAGCTGGGCCAAGGACAGACGGTCTGATAATTAGGACTTTGTCCATTTTGTTACGCTCGGCTGCCTTCTGAAAGACTAGTCGTTCGGCGAGATGTTTGGCGTATGCATATGGCCATGGAAAATCATGGGCGTCGTATTCGTCCGATGAGCCGGTCTTTTGTATTGCGCTCCATGCTTCAAGTGCAATTTTGAGGTAATCTTCCTCCTCCCTGCCGAGGGGATAGATTCGCTCGTCAACTGATACGTCGTGCGGTTCGTGGGATTTCCATAGATGGGCATTGGCATATGCAGTGGAGAAAAATACGAAGCGCTCGAGGTTCGGGAATTTTAGGGCGTATTGTGTGAGACATACGCTTGGCGCCAGCACAGTATATGATAACTCTCGCAGAGAATTGTGTAGTTGAGCTGATGATGCGATATGGAAGACAATATGTACTTTCTGTTTTAGCATCTGTAGTGTCTCTTCTGATAAATTCATTGTCGCGGTATTTCCCAATTCGCCATCGAGGATAGTTATCCGCTCGTTTTGGGTGAGGATCTGTGCCGCGGAGGGAGGAAGTATATCAGACCATTTTGCCTTTGCTTTGCTGGTCATTCAAGTCAGTAACCTTGGAAGTATTGTTTTGACTTGTATTTTGGTCACTTACTCGGAGCCACCCCGACATAGTACGTATACTCGTTTCGGAGACGACTGGCTCAAAAGTCGACATAGAAGCGCAGTTCCAATAAAGCCTGTTCCTCCGGTGATGAACAGAGTCCTGCCATTATAATAATCCCATATCATGATGGACTGAACCTCCAATCTCCACCTTGATGGGTGGAATGGAAATATGCGGCATATATAATGCAATAAACTCGCACACAGGAGCCTTCAGGTGGGGTCTATGGTCATAATAAAAAGCAGGTTAGCATTGTCCTTTATTGGATATTGTGGCTGGCAATTCGATGATGGCAGTGAATTCCGATTTCGGGTGCATGCATATCTGCAACTAAGATGAGGTGGATGCAGCCGTGTGATCCATCACACTAGGAGAGTACGCAGGGACCAGCCATCTGAATTGTTTAGTAATAGCGAAGCGACAGGTATGGAAAGAGAGTAAATGTTCGTGACGTTCAAATTGATACTCACTAGTGTGAGAAAGGTAGTGCCGATGTTAGCATGTACTGGATAGGCTAAAATAACAGGAGCGTGATGAATACGTGTATTATGTCGAATGATCTATCTCAAATATCGAAACACTAATAGACCAACCTCGCTTAATGCGTCAGAATCAGTGACACAAGGGGTGAGATTTCAGTTTGCCTGTAGATACATGCACACCGCTTCATGCACCACCTAGCCAACGAGACGACGTAGCAACTTGAATCTTCATGCATCTATATGTTAAGGATGCATTAGACAACAGCAGATCTTTTATTCTATTCGTCAAGCTCTATGTTCATGCCGAACGGATCACCATTACTTTGTACATCTGCTGCCAAAGGCGGAAACAGTCTCAACCCTATTAGTGTGTAACTCCTGCTATCTATATATCTCTAGCATATTTCTCAGTTGTTTTCTTTTCAAAGCCAAGGTTATTGTGCATGGATTCGAACGATGTGCATGTTCAACCCTCGTGCACGGTAGGGAGTAAATTAAAATCCATGCTGGGCTGCTCATACTCCGGCTCAAATACATCCCACCAGGTTCCCACCTCTAAAGCCATAAACATCATTAAAAGGATTAGGTCGATCTCCATAAAGAAAGCCGTGCACCTCGCGGTCAAGCCAGATGCCAAATCCTGCCCGGCGCATGGACTCCGTTATACCAACCACGAGTTTGGGTCTTGACGACTTCTCTCGCTGACATAACATAATGTATCGCGTATTCCATTGAGCAGACCATGCCAGTTTCCATTGAGGAAGTCAAGCAAGCCCAACTCGATAGAACACACGGTCTTCGGAAGTGCAGAGTGGAGATCTAATAAGTGGGATTGCTTCACTTGGAAACCTGATAACTCGAAGGAACGGAGGTTTGATCGCTTCTTTACAGGGAGTATATTAATTAGTGGGATGGACGCTGTGGTATCTCTCTGGGTGGCGACCGTTGTTCCGAATTTGAAGTACCTCATATTCTTCGCCTCGGACAGAGCTTGCTTAAGATAGCCGCTCCAAAATGAGGGCCAGTCTTCTTGCTCTTACTCGCCTACAAGAAGTAGAAGATTTAGACGACAAAATCTAGGGCTGTGAAGTATCGAAAGGAAGTTATCGTATTTCTCGCACGGTTGAGCAAATATGGTACAGTCGAGCCCGGTCGGAAGGTGATCGACATCCAGAACCAATTCTAAGACACGGTGCTTGTAGTGAAACTTGCTATATCGAGGTCAAATAAGCCGACTACTGACCATTGTTGTCTTTAAACGTCTTCCTCGCGGCCAGAATTGCTGGTGATGTTTAGTTGGTTATTACAAGAATACGAGTCTAGCATCATACTTGATGTCAAAACAAGCTGGAATTCGTGCCTTGCAGTCAAATAGGGAATGACAAGAGTTAATATTTACACAAACGTTGACTAAACATGCGATTGGCGCAGGACTATCTGTCAGCGCATTTCCAATCTCCGTTAACGAGACTGCTACTGGGTTTTGGCAATTATGAGCGACAGATAGGCCAATGTGGGGATAGCTGTATCACACAGCATTCCAGGCACGTCTCTGCCGTAGTGCAGAATTCCCAATTGTGTATATAAAGAAGCTCATTGGCGGGGATCCACAAAGCGGGCATTCCAGAGAGCAATTATGTGGGGAGGGACAACAGAGTTGGGATAAACATACATATACCAACATGTTTATTTTGTGACGGCCTCATCTGGTCTCTTTTATCATTAATATAGCCGTCTGGGTTGATTTCATAGGGCGCGGTTTTGCGTCTCGTCCTATTTTACTATCTTTTGCGAAACCCGTTCTGCATATCCTTCACTTCTGTCAACATGAAGCCAGGTCTACTCGATATGGGCTATGGCCGACCTTTGGAGTTTACTCTCTCAGTCGTCGTGAAGACCAATCCTAGTCCGCTCGACTTTCAATTCGCTGCCGATACCCTGGTCTCACAATGGCCTGTACTGAACTTGCGAATGGACCCGTTGGTACGTACTCAGTAATATGAACCATTGCGCAGAGACTAACGTCGGGCAGAAAACGAAATTCTTGGAACCAAAAGACCCCGGGGACCTGGCCGAGGTATGGGAAGGAAGAACTCTTAAACAAGAACTCAGCGACATTCTCCAATTTTCCCCCGACCCGGACTCACCGCAACTGATTGACTCCGAAACGCTCGATAAGGTATTGGATTTCGAGTATGGAATCTTGCATGCATGGAAGCAACGAGTCTTCTCCATCCGAACGGTAGACTTGATTGATGCTTGCATAATAGGGTTCAAGTTTCTGCAGCCTCTTTGCGATGCAAATGGTAATTGACATCTTGGGAAGCACCAAAGTAGTAGAGCTGACAATATGATTATAGGCGCCCATAAAATAGTGCAGGCTTATTGCAGCCTGCTCAGGGGAGAGCGCATTACCCACACCCTCCATGGCCGGCCACCCCTGTCACTGAAATCAGAAGTACTCGAAAAATGCGCCGAGAAGGTTGAGTCTCATCAGATCGCAGACCTGCACAAACATTCGATGCATCGCACTTGGGTAGCCGGAATCGGGGCTCTCGGGAAACAAGTTGCACGGAGTATATGCTATCCTTCTGCTAGACGGATCGGCAAGACCTTGTTCATCCCCCGAGGACGAATCCAGAGTTGGCTAGAAGAAGCCGAAAGTATAAAGGCCAAGGTCACTGAACATGATCTCTTGTTAGCTTTTATTTACCAGGTGAGGAATGCTGCCCTTTATTCAGTCAACCCAAAATTGAACCAGTTCACTGAGAACATACCTTAAACAGGCCGCTTTACACCCGCCTACTGCCCACAGCTTTGGCCTAGCCATTGATATCTCAAAACAACTCCAGTCCGAGGCAAACCTCTCCAACCCATGGTACATGATGCCCCTGCCAGATCCAATTCCAACAAGCCAATATAGCTCTCCTTCATTGGTTCGACTCGCAATACACATTCGGCGTGCGGTTCACGAGGGCCAGCAACCAGAATGCATTGGAGAGATCGTCGATCAGCACAAGAACCTCAAGAAAAGCCCCATGGTGCCGAAATCCTATGGCGGCCGGGTGGCTCAACCGCGCATTGCTTCTTGGAAAAACTTGCCGCTTTATGATCTCGATATCCAAGGCGAAAGTCCGCTCTTTGTACAAGGTAGTGTCGATTACTGCGGGCTTCTGCGCGAGACTAAGACTCACTTGGATGATTTGTTGGTAACATGGAAAGCGCACGGTCGGAATGGGGAGAATGGTGGTTATTGGGTTCATGGAAGACTGCCTGAGGCTGTTTGGAGGCGTATGGCGGATAATTTAGGCTGCTGATGTTGATTCGCTGAGGTTGATTTCTTTTTGTTTTCTTTACACGACTGGAGCGTGTCTTTATCTTTGTGTTATACAGTATGATTTTTAATTAAAAGGTGAAGATACCACGTTTTAGCGGACTAGTTATCTTTAAATATTATTGCAAAAGAAGGGTGGAATATGTTGCAAGACCTTGGCAGGCTCAATACGGCCTCCACATTCCCTCTCGCAAAAAAAAATAGAATTAAACAAGCTATGTATAGCTTGATAAGCCACCATCACATTTAAGCGTAGGTCAGTTTCATTTATGTTGTGTCTGCCCTGAGTGATGTGAATAGAAAATAAGGTAGATTAAGCTTTCCGAACCCGACCCCGAATACGAACCCGACCGAAGTCTCGCACAATTGCTCTGCCTGAAAACTGAGACTTTGTATGGAGTATGTTGTAGAAACAAGGTATTCCCAAGGGTCACTAGGCTGCCATGAAGCCTCTATTAGTGACCACTCTCCTGGCTTCTGATCTACATAGGATTAAGCGATCCACTGTTGTGTATCGAGACTGCCTTTCCAGACCCGAGCTAGAGTCCTGCTATAAATGCCATGGGGGATCTGGGGTTTCAATGCTTGGTTCCATTACTACTCACTTATACCTCTAAGAGCAAGTCTTGTCTTTGTGTTTTATAAAATCTTAACAGGATGTCTTCGACTTCCTACTATGCCTATACGCCAAGTTTGATTCTTGCGGTGGTCGGAGTGGGTATATATTGCGCTCTCTTTGCAAGCCATGCTCTCCGTGTATGGCGCTTTAAGGCATGGGATGGGATTTATATGTTGATGGGAGCCCTGGGTAAGGAACAACTAGATCCAATTTTAAATTGTCTTCCCACTAACATCTTAATAGCTCAGGCGATGGGATTAGGAGCACGAGTGTACTCCTCAGAAGATACCGGTAGTTTTAGAGCCTATGGCGTTCAGAATTTGCTTCTTCTCCTCGGGCCTACCCTATGCATGGTGACCGTCAATCTTACTCAAGTGAAAATGATGCGCTGTTTGAGATCCGAAAACTTTGGTCTCCTCCCTGCTCAATTTCGACTCCCTATCTACCTTACTTCCAACATCCTCCTTCTTCTACTTCAAGGTATCGGCGCCGTAATCATTTCTCTGACTCACAAGCCCGCGCTCATTGAATCTGCAATGAAGATCCTCACGGCGAGCTATGTATGCCAGATGATATTTTGGATGTTCACTTTGGCGGAGAATATCTTCTGGAGTTTCCGATTTGGACGATCTTCGTTCTCCAACACCCAACTCATGATGCCTCACTGGAAACGGTATAATCAGCTGTTTGGCCTTGCGATCTCAATTGTTGCCATGGGTCGCAACATGGTGCGATTGACACAGATGGGCATGGGACCCGATGGCTTTTTGACGGCCAATGAGTGGACGAGTTATGCATTTGACTTTTATCAAGCGGCGATTATTCTCTTGGCGTGGGGAATCTTCTACTTGCCGGGGATTTGCAAGGAGATCGAGTTTCAAAATGTGCATCAGGCGTTGCAGAATTATGAATGTTGAACAGAAATTGTGTGGAATTAGATAGAGATAGAGAGGAATCTAGGATCACGCGCGAAAACGGCTACCCGACGGTGTAAGGTTGTAGATGTTGCAGATCCCCGCACGAGATGGCGCTTGTGCGGATTAGTCAAGTCTACCCGACCTTATCGTTGGGGACTCATTATTGGATATGGATATCACTCTCCCACAAACTCATAATCCTGATGCCTGAGATTAATACCTTCCACTGAATTCATTGAGCTGAACAACTTCAAAAACCAATATGTCCTCAGCCGTTCCAAAAAGAGCCTGTGATCAGTGTCACACACTGAAAGAAAAATGCCGACGCCTGAGTGCAACAACGTCATGCGAGCGATGCGATAGACTAAACCAAACCTGTGAAACGACGCGAAATCTCGCGAAACTCGGACGAAAACCACGCACCGCAAGAACATTATCCTATAATCTCCCAACCTCCAATCCCAGCTCAGTTACCTGCAACACAAAAAAACTCGATCTATCTTCACTCCAAAACAACAACCTCTATCCCCATGTTTACTTCCCAGTCGACAAGGGTCTATTCAGCAACCCAGCCCTATTCCCAGAACTAGACCAGTGGGAAAGAAAGTTCCTAAATCTTATGAAAGATCTCGACGGACCTTCCCCACTAGACAAATTCCTAATCGGACCAAGCTTCCACGAGTCGCACCACCGTTTCTTCGTGCAGAGCCTTCTCCGGCCCGCGCCTACGTCTATATTAAAAGACGCCACAGTCGCCTGTGCCGCAGTACTCCTTGGCGACCAATATGCGCAGTACACGAAAACAAGCGTCGAAGTCGGGCATCGACGAGCTGCGCTGGCTGTTTCGGGACTGCGGTCGTTGCAGATATCCCAAGAGCAAGATTTGGTTACTGCAATCCTCCTCAGCGTGAGTATAGTGACCTTCGCTATGCATGTTGTTGATGGACAACCGTTTCTTATATCGCATTACACGCTGGTGCTTATTAAGCCGGTTTATCACACTCTTTTGACGATGGATTCTGGTATTATGGATTTGGTGATGTGTTTGGTTAGTACGGAGACTTTTGAATGTCTGATTCGGTCGGAGTTGCCGACTATTCGAGTCGGTGAACGTGATCGTTGCGATGTTGTTGATCGGTATATTGGGATTAGCTC
Source organism: Penicillium hordei (assembly GCF_028827395.1). NCBI lineage: Eukaryota > Fungi > Ascomycota > Eurotiomycetes > Eurotiales > Aspergillaceae > Penicillium > Penicillium hordei. The sequence goes on from NW_026623142.1 coordinate 7,864,154, forward strand.
GTCAATTTTTAGTCATTTATATGATCTCTGCGAGACGAGTCAATTGATGAGACTTAGTGGTGGGAGAATGGATATTGACATGGTTGAACGATTGGACGCGATACAAGGTTCCCTGGAGCGATGGAAACCTTCGCCACCGCCTGATCTCATTGAAAGATTTACTCAGTCTGAGATCGTTGGGATGCTTGCCCAGGCCCAGGTCTTCCGTCTCGCGGCATTACTTATTGCCCATCGGCTACGCCATCCCTATGGGCAATGTGACAAGGAAGCATTACAGTTGTCCAGCGCTATTACCGCGGAGATTGATATGGTTTTGCAATCTACAGGGCGTTCAATGCCATGCATGACACTTCCATATAAAGTTGCATGCTTCGAGATCACTGGGACTGAAGCGCGAGCAACAGTCGTTGATAGGATCCCCGAAGTTGTGACTTTCTCCAGACATTCACAGCTTCAAGTTCGGCGCACCCTGTCATCGGTGTGGGGCGGGAGGGATGGCGGAGACCAGATCTACTGGTTCGAATTAGATAATTATATACGCAAGACGCCTTCCACATGGACGGACGGATAATGTTCTAGTCTAAAAATTGTGCTACTGTTCCAACATTTGGCCATAAATCAATCTCACCAGCGTGCCGAAACCCTCAAACTTCTATTTATGCCCCATCATTGCAGCCCATGTCATCCGAGTCTGCTCGTCATGAATCTCGGGCTTTTCAATGAAAAGGAAGCTTTTTCCTGAAACGTGAACAGCCCGGGAATGTATCTCATCACCAGCGACACGCATCCCTTTGGCATCCACCATATCCACCCCAGACAGTAATTGTGAAACTACACCAGTTACAACGTCCATAGGAACAAATAATTCCCGTGGAAAGATCGCGCAAAACGTTTCGTCAGCAAGTAAGGGCGTTTCCACGACCCCAGGGCATAGAGCGTTAACCCGGACTCCCTCTTCCCAGAGTCTCTCTCCGACAGAGCGCGTGAATCCAACAAGCGCATCTAGAAATTCATTAGCCATGCCTTGTATCAGAGTAATTTGACTTCTTTCTTCTGAACCCACGTTTAGTGCTAGAATACATCGGGGTTAGCATACAGGGGTATAGACCCCCGATACTCGACGTGAGTATTAAGTTCCTATGCCCTTTCGTTGACTCCGGAGAGTGACGGAAATAGTGCATCGCAAGGTAACTGGTATATAGAACGCCATTCAAGTTGATATCAACAATTTCGGAACTCGGTTCGGGCGGGATGCCGGCCTCAGACTTGGCGAAGAAATCGGTATATTCTGCTCTTCCGGCGTTCGCGAAGACAAAATCTATTCGACCAGTCGCATTGAAAATCTGGTCAAATACACCGGCTAGTTGTTGGTAATTTCGTACGTCGGCTTGGTAAAATGTGGCATTGGGGAGGGAAGCTGCTGCGTCTTGGCCGCGCTCTTTGTTGCTGCCGATAATGTTAACCTGCCAGCTGCCGGTCTGGATCAGGTCATTGGCAACTGCAAGGCCGATTCCACTAGCTTGTTTTTTTTTAAATTTTTTTTAGCTTTGGTTCACGAATGATCGACGATCCATGCAGGGATTGCCGGGATATACATACTGCCACCGGTGATCAGAGCGACCTTGGCCATATTCGCTGTGTAGAATTTCCAGTCGAATGATGATATTTCAGTGAAAAAAAAAAAGTCGGGGACGAAATGTTTTGGTGGGGGGCTTTCTTTGATCGATCGTGTGGCTTGACGCTAATCGTCGATGGTATGCATCGAAAGCATCGTTTCTCCTTGATTGGAAGGGTCTATGCCTAGTTGGATCACTATCGGAATCAACAATTGGATCGGAAGGGTAATTAATCGCTTCCAAGGTTCATTGCAGGTCCACAGTGGAGTCAAAAGCAGCAACGATACCACATGGTTGGGCACCGGGAGTGGGTTGGGCTTGAAACCTTGGTGGATCTTCCCCGGAAAGTGCACTCCTGGAGATTGGGTGCGGCTCCCGAGGTCTGAAACATTGATGCCGTCAGCCTTGTGGGCTGTAAAGCTTGTGGGTTGCAAAGCTGCAGGTCAGAATCGGAATCGCGACAGCTGCAAGTGTGTATAACGGTTCCTCGTGTCCGATTCATTAAACGCCATCCTCAGGAATTTGGGTTATATTCGGAACCTCCTTGTTTTTCGAGTGGCCCTGTGCGTTGAAGGGTTATGTATAATTTGCTCGTAGTGTGGATAGCAATAGCAATATTGGAAGACACTAACGGTTTTGAATTCTCGCTCCTGGATTGAGATAGTACGTCAGGTCAAAGTAGACATACTTTGGAGCGGGACATCTTAGACTTTCCGACTTTGAAGTTTATCGAGGGTATTGGGCGACAGAACGGCAAGGGCGAACGGAAACTTTGATGAAAGATGAGGTGGACCTTCCAATGACTTACTTTGAAGAGAGTCGCGGTAGATGTTGTATTCTCCGATTCTCCGATGTAGCCCCTTGCGAAGATCGGGGATCTTCAGTGCGGAGTACCAAGTGGGTTACGTGGATTCAGGGCATATTCCATGGCGGACAATTAAGCTATCAGTTGTGTTGCACAAAACTGTGCTTAGAACAATGTATTGAACAATTCCAATTAAGATTGCATTCAACATTGCATTTATGCATTTCTGTGCCATAATTTGGGAAAGGCAACTAAAGATCATCAATCCAGGTGCAACAGAAATGCAATCCGGCTGCATGAGATGTATATCAACCTCGTAATTAATGACAAAAACGCTATCATGTGGATTAAACATAACGGCTAAAAAGACTAACTTCCACCATGTGGGGTGCAATCGGATGTGTCCGCTGTCCAATTGACGTATCATATCGGGTAAACCCCAGACCTTCACTGTCTTATTGTACGAGGATTTACCGAAACGGCGACTTCGGAAGAGTATTTGATGACCCGTATTTCTTTCAATTATTGGACGATCATGGCGTTTTTGGCTACGTTGTAGGTTGTGCATGGGGAGACAGCTGTCAGTGACTGGAGGCATTGCAATACTCCGTACGGAGTGTATGCATCTATTTCTGGTTATTCTCCTAGAGCATGGGAATCCCTACCCCGGGTTTTGTGTATGTCAACAATGCGTGGAATTTTTGATTGTTAATCCCTTGCCTGGAATATAGGGATGAGTTCGGGAATTTGGTTGATTAATCTTCCGTTGTGAGAATTTGACTGCAAAGCAATGAACAATCATTCTCCGCTGCATATTTTCAATAGTTATCTCAATCAAAAAGCAATGTGCCAGCACATTCTGTCATACCGCTCAACGCGTCCTATCTACTGGGTTTGCGGGCTGATTGTGGGAAGAATGTCTTGCAACAAAGTGCATCTCACAGGTGTCAGATCCAAATCTGATACATCCACTCTCCTTAGATGACACGTCGGGAAAGGATTCCTATGCCTCGATATGATTGGCGAAATCTCTACGGTCAAGGCACATAATACTTTGCTGTTTATGATCTGACAGGCCGTTGATTAGCAACGTCTTGCTTTTTCTCTTGCTTTTTCCCAGGCAAAATAGTCCCACAACAGAATATGTAATCGTTCGCACTGGAGCATGTCTGGGCTGAAATGCCATCTGCACCTAAGCCACGCCTTGTCATCGATGTGATCGGTAAACCTGTTCATATCATCTTTGCGTTATTTTCATAGTTCTCGAGAGATATGACACATACATAGATGGGGTTCCCCCCCTTCCCCCCTTTCTCATCTCCTCGAGGTACATTAAAGACATCAAACGCAGGCTTAAATGATTCCAAATTATTCAAACCAACAACTTCCTCTCGTTTAATTATACCTCGTTGTTGGGGTTTATCCACCACACCTGCCTGTCATGTCTTCCACAGGACATTCCTCCACCCCCACGTGGACACCGGGAGACTTCGACCACCCGAATCAGGACCTACGCAGGTCAATGATTATTGCACTGGTGTTTGCTTACACCTTATCCACTCTCTCGGTTGCTCTGAGGATCCTGGCGAGGAAGGTGACGGGAAGCAGGCTGTTCCTGGACGACTACTTGATTATGGTTGCTCTGTTCTTCAAATATGCATGCTCCAGTGGAGTGGTTGTTCGTGAGTGACAAAAATACTGCATGAAGCCAACTTCATACTAACACCAATATCAGTCCTATTCAATGGAATGGGCTCACACATTACAATGATCCCAGCGAAGAATCTCCTGGTTTACTTGCAAGTACGTTCACGTAAAAGATTCGGCACTATACCAAATACACGTATTAACTCAAGATAGCTCGGATTCGCCAATGCCTTTATATACACCGGCTGCATTGCCTTCATTAAATTCTCCATTCTAGCGCTGTACAAGCGTCTCTTTGCAGTCCGACACATGACAATTGCAGTGAACGTCGTGTTTGTATTCATCTGCCTCTGGGTTGTGGGTGTTTACGTTGCCGGTGCTCTTATTTGCATTCCCGCCAAGAAGTTCTGGGACCCATCCGTTGAAGGAGCCTGCCTTGACTCGGCCAAATTTTACTATGGCATTCAAATCCCAAACATCCTCACCGACCTTATTCTCTTGATCATGCCCATGAGAGTCGTGTGGACATTGCCGATTCCCAAGGCCCAGAAAGCGCTTCTTTCTGCAGTCTTCCTTGTCGGTGGCCTGTATGTTTGATGTCCAATTCGTGTTACAGTGGAAGAATTCTAACACTTCGTTTCTAGAACCTTGATCTTCGATTGCTTCCGCCTCAATGCCATGATTGAATTGGTTAGGCAAGGTCCTGATATTACCTGTGAGTATCAACATGCTTTTTATTTCTTTCAATCCCCTGATCTATATCACTAACTATTTATTAAGACAACCAAGTCCCCGTCATTGTGTGGACTTGTATCGAAGCAGCAGTTGGAATCACAGCTGCTTGTCTCCCTAACCTCCGCCCTCTCTTCAAGATAGGTCACCGCAACTTCTGGTCTCAGATTCGTTCCTCCAACAACGTATCCGAAAGGACTCTTGTCGGTTCGAGCAATGGTGGAGGCACTATCACTTCCAATCACAAGAAAAGTGACTCATTTGCGGTTCGGCAAACTTTTGAGATGCCCCCATATGAAGAGTACAAGGATGAGAAGGCGGTGGAGAGAGTCTAGGTCTGCGGACCCTTTTTGGGGAATGGGGAGGCTCCATGCGGACTGCACAGGGTGGTCGGCGGGATTCAGGCGAAACAGGAAAAGGAAAAATTTAGCACGCTCTTTTATATTCTTCTTTGTGATACCTTCTTTAACACTATACACCTTTAGTCTTCTTATTTATACTTTCACGAGCTTATCTCAAAATATTATACCATTTCTTAATGTCAGAACTAGAGTTTCAATAAATACAAAAGCGACGTCCAATTTCTCGTGCAAATATCCAGTTGTAAAAGTTTGTATCTAGATGGTCCGATGGCTAAGCTGATTCGCCGCCATTCTTCTATAACTCGGTGCCGTGGCAATCCTAGCCTTCTTACCCCAGATGAGAAGTGGGACGGGGAGCAAGAGGATAACAAACGAGAGAACCGCACACAGAATATGCAAGTCTCGCAGGCCCATCTTATTGACCCAAGGTGTCAGCACAAAAAGTACGATCACCGAGAAGATGTTTCGCATGAAAACCACTCCAACTAACGCGTCGCCGATAATCTAGAAGCCATCAAATTAGAAAGAGAACCCAAGCACTCAAAGTGAAAGAAGCACTCACGTCTTGATAGCAATCCATGAGATACGAAAGCGCAATTCCGCCAATGGCGGCAAGTGAAAATCCAAAGACTCCAAATCCGACAGCAAGAACAGCCCAATGCGCACCCTAGACAGTGTTAAAAAATATCCAAAATCTTTGTTTCGGATGCGTCACTCACATAGGCAAGGCCCATCCCGAATATTAGTATTCCCGTAGGACTGGTAATGGCAACAGGCAGAGCAAGCCACAGACGCATCTCCGGTTCGTAGATACCACCGTTGCGCTTGGATAACCACAAAATAGATTTATCGCTCAAATATCCACCGAAGGGGAAACCGAGAACGGCGCCAACAAATGGTGCCACATTCATCAGTCCAACTCCAACAGCATTGAAGTTATAAGGCGGTATAATCATGTAAGAAGCCTGTAGCGAAGTCAAGATAGCGAACCAGCTCAGCGTAGAACCATATGTAATAGCCACATAGGAAACAGCCGGGAAAGTGAAGAGCGTCACGATCGGTTGATAGTAGTGCGGCCACAGCGCTTCGTCGGTGACGGTCACCAAAGCCATTCGCTGGGAATAGGGTTTGATCGAAATATCCGAATTGGTATTTACGCGACTGGCGGACGTCTCCTGGGCGCTCTTTGAATCCACTGCGTCCCCATCTTTGTGTGATTTGGACTGTTCACCGGTCACTTGTGTATTCGCGGTAACATTGCGACCATCCAGACAGGGGATATATTTCGATTCCTCGAAAAGAAATATCACACAGAGTAGTGTGACTCCGAAGAAAATCACACACCACCACCACATCCACCTCCACCCTTGTGCAACCACGATGTATCCCGAAGCTACGGGACCAAGGGATGCGCCCGTAGACTGGATGATGGCATACCATCCGTTCATCGTGGCGTGCTGATGCACGAAGAACATGTCAGCGATGGTAATCTGCACGATGATCTCGCTGATCGCGCCGCCGATGCCGGATATCAGGCCGCTGCCCATTAGATCGCCGACGGTGGACATATTGGCTTGCCAGATGCATGCTGCGAACTGTAGGGAGATGCTGAGGATGTAGATTGGGCGTCGGCCGTATTTGTGGACTAGCGGCATGAAGAAGATGCAGCCTACGGCGAGGCCGCCGTAGTTGACGGCTGCGTTGGTGTTTAGAATCTCGATGGAGTAGTTGAGTTCTTCTTGCATTGGACCCCATGCTGTGAAGCCGATGTCGAGTTGTACGAAGGTCCATAGCACAAAGAAGCTTACTAGGGTGAAATTGAGGATTTTGCGAGATTTTGACCAATTCAGGGGGTCGTTTGGGTCGGATGATGGGGTGGGGAAGAGGACCAGTTGGTCTCCGGATTGGTGGACTGGCTTGGTTAGTCAAGTTGTACATGTTGTGTACTATTGTGGGTTACACTTACTATCCTCTAGTCTGACTGTTCCTGGAGCCCAAATGGTTCCATCTTGGTAAGTGTCATTCTCCATAGTTGAGAGTTGGATACTGAAGAGAAAAGTGAATTTGATGGAGCATGATAGGCATAATCGTCCGTCTATTTAAGCAATTCACCGATGTGCGCTTGCGGATACTCCATTGCATGTCTTATCAAGCTTGAATATAGACTGCGGGGAAGCCTCGAAGTCTACAGACGGGTAGACTTGATACGCCACTAGGTCGAATCAGGATGCGTTAAACATGCCGGCTTGGCGGGATTCGGGATTAACAGGATGTCTCAACCGCGGATTTTATTATTATTTTTGATCCACACATAGGCCTGTAGCTGCAAAATCGAAGATTTTGCCTCAGCTTAAGCTTCCAACGCCCGAAAAAAAAATTAGTTTCACCCCTGGAACGGTGATAAGCAAAGCGGCAATTCCCTAGAGCTCTATACCGAGCAACAGGAAATTCCCGAGGTCGATATCCTTCCAAAAACTATAAACAAAAAGCCAAGTCAAGCGACCTAGTCAAGCGACCTAGTCAAGCGACCTAGTCAAGCGACCAAATATACGCACGAAACATCTCTCGACTATAATCACTCCACGGGTAAACAGTAAGATCAAACTCCGGCTGCAACATCCTCCGATCCCTCTCGGTAAGTTGGAATTGGCGCAGATCAATACAACAAGGACACTGAGCAGTGCAATGGCCCCAACCCTTCCTCCTGTTCGGATCAGGCAGATTCTCACAACACTTGCACTCACGACCACAGCACCCACCCCGTCTCGCACAATCCTGGCGCAACCATTCACTCTTCAGATACCACTGCGGCTGCTTTCGAATCCACATATACCCGCTCTTGATGGGTCCCACGGGACAACCCCCTAGGAGCGTGTCGTATATCCGCTCGAGACGTGTGTACTCGTGGTCCAGAGCTATTAACTCTTCGATCAAATCTGGTAGAACGAATTTTCCTGCTTCGCTGGAGCCGTTGTGGAATTTATGGATCCACTTCTTGTGGAAGTTCTCACGTTGGGTGGTTTCACGTAGACGCTCTTCTGTCTCGATGATCGATTGCGCCCATCGGGATACCACGTCCCAGTCTGTCTCCCACCATATATGTCGCTTGCCGCGTATGATTTGCCAGTTGACCCATCTGCCGGAGGTTTCTGCGACATCTTGGACGTACTCGAGGAAGTCTTCGAGCGCTGAGAAGCGCATTTGCTTGACTGGGTTCTTCATTTTGGGTTGCGACTTTGGAAATGCATTTGGAAATGCATTTGGGAGGTGACTTGAGGTTATTTGGAAGGGTAGAGATGTTACTTACATCACTTTTTATCATCCGATCACTTGGTGTGGATATAGTTTGCACGTCCATGGTGAAACGTTGGTATAGTTTACTCCCGACCATTCTAAGAAGTGTGACTGAGTGAACAACAACCAAATCGGGTTCCAAGGTTCAAAGGATTTTGGCGTTATCGCCCAGTGAGGGGAAGAATGCTGATAAGGGGGAGACTCCGAGGTCGGAGCTCCCGTATTGCACGACGGCTTTGGTGGTTAAATGTAATTTCTTGACATTATATCCTCCAAAGTTATTAAACACAATCAGCCCAGCATGTCCCACGATACTGCTACGGCTAAGCGCCGAGTGTTGGTGATTGGATCAGGTGGTGTGGGGACGATGGTCAGCGTTGCCCTCGAAAGATCTGGACAGGCATCAGTCACTTCTGTTCTCCGATCCAATTATGAACAAGTTGTTCGGCACGGATTCGAAATCGAGTCTATCGACCATGGAAAACTGTCATCCTGGAGACCAAGCGCAAGTATGTAAACTCCCAAGGGTTGCAGGTCAAAACACAGCTAGCCAAGCCTATCCGAAGCTAACACATAGATAGTCGTCAATGCTGTTCCCCTAGCCGACGCTAATACCCCATTCGACTATGTGATCGTTACAATGAAGAACATTCCCGAAGTGAACAACATCCCCAAGATCATAGCCCCCGCCATAACCCCTGCTTATACAACGATCGTCCTATTCCAAAACGGTCTGTACATCGAACCACCAATAATCGCAGCATTCCCCTCGAACGTGGTATTATCAGCGCCGACTTTCATCGGCGCACACGAGCGCAACGGTCACGTTATACACGACGATCACGACAAGTTCTACATTGGCGCATTCCACAACCCATCCGTGGATGCGGCGATTGAGCGCACCAAGCTCGAAGAGTTCGCAGCAATCTATAACGGGAGCAAAGTGGTTAATGCCAATGTTGTCGATGATATCGTCTTCTATCGCTGGCGGAAGGTGCTCTGGAATGGAATTTTCAATCCCATGTGTGCTATCACTCAGCTTGACAGTGCTGCGGTTCGACGGTTCGGCGGCGAGCATAGTTTGATTCGGCCTGGTATGGCGGAGATGGCGGCCATTGCGAAGGCGGATGGGTATGATCTCGGGCCAGGGATTGTGGATGAGATGGTTGATGTTACTCCTCTCGAGTTGTCTTTCCGGCCTAGTATGTTGGTGGATGTGGATAAGGGGAATCCGATGGAGGTGGAGGTTATCCTGGGGAATGCTTTGCGTGTTGCAAGGGAGAAGGGTGTGAACACTCCGATCTTGGATAATACGTACCGGTTTTTGAAGCTCACTCAGGCGCGGCTGTTGGCTGCAAGGGGGTTAATTGTTGAGCCGAAGGAACTGCCAACAGTAGATCTGATATAGTCATTTGTCTAGACTGTGTTTCGGTTCAAAGATGTGTAGTTAGCCTGTTAGTTTCATTGTTCTACGGCATTGACAAGAACGAGAAGTGGTAACACAACATGTTCCCTTGTAGTTAATCTCGAGTCGGTAAGCAGTAAGCAACCGTGTTTCATGAGAAAATCGGTGAAGAATACGAACTAGAAATGTCGGTCTCAGTTGCGGGGATGCATGTAAGACTATAATACCAGCAACAATCCCCCCAACTCCATACATGCTCACAAGATCCAAAATGGATAGAATCGATGTTCACACTCATTGTGTGCCACCTTCGTATCGCGAGTATTGTCTACAGAATGACTTCGCAGGCAGAGGCCACCCAGATGGAATGCCCGCGATTCCAGTGAGTCCCTCTAAGCGTTAACACCACAACACATTGAATCCCCATGCTAAACACAATATAATGCAGGAATGGAGCGCCGAAGCACACATTGAACTAATGAACAACCTAAACATTAAAAAATCAGTACTGAGCATGTCCTCCCCGGCCACACACCTAACCCCGGGCAACGACGAAGAAGGCAGAACCATAACCCGCCGCGCCAACACGGACATGTCCAAGATCTGCGCCGATCACCCAAACCACTTCCTCTTCTTCGCATCTCTCCCCCTCCCAGACGTGGAAGGCTCCCTTGCAGAAATAGACCATGCACTAGACCACCTTGGCGCAGTGGGGTTTCAAATCCTGACCAATTCGCATGGCATCTACCCGGGCGATCAGCGCTTTAGTCGTGTTTTTGACAAATTGAGTGAGCGCAAGACTATCGTCTTTTTTCACCCTACTACCTGTCTTATCCGGCACGACGATGACTCACTTGAGAAGGTTACGCCACTTCCCGGTGTTGCTGCGCCTATTATGGAGTTCATGTTTGATTCGACACGGTCGCTTATGAGTTTGCTTACTTCTGGGACAGTTGACCGGTGTCCTGGGATTACTTTCGTGGCTTGTCATTGTGGTGCAACTTTCCCTCCCATTATGGAGAGAATCGCGGAGTTTTCGTCGATGGTTCCTTGGGCAGGTGATGGGATTAGCGGGGCGAGGATTAAACAGCTGTTGCAGACGCGTTTCTATTTTGATCTTGCCGGTGTGCCGTTCCCAGATCAGATTCATGGCCTACTGCGGCTGGTTGATTCGTCTAGGTTGCTGTATGGGAGTGATTATCCCTATACCCCTGCAGCGCTGGCTGAATCCCTGGCTCAGAGAGTGGATGATGGATTGCAGAGTCTATTTGGATCGGAAAGAACAAAACAGATTTTGTTGGACAATGCGCAGGATCTTCTTGGAGCAAACAGAGAATAGTCTAGGATTGCAAACAATTCATGATTAAGGAGAGGGACATTCTGATCTACAATAGAAAACTCATAATTTGGGCTGGTTGTAACCAAATATGGTAGAGATCCACCATTCCAGTTACAAACAAGCTGTGTAGTACCCATCGATAGGATTCCGAATGGTAAGCTTCTATAGATCCTGTCATCCGGAACGACGATATTAAATTAAATCTCACCCTGGACAGATTCAAGAATTATCATAAAACCGTTGGCATGGCGTAGGCCTAGTTGCATAGTTGATAATGATGGGCTATAAGCCACCATTTTTTCACTAATTGTAGATAACCGACAGATATCTATAACATCTGTGGGCAGTGGATTATCCATTGCACGGCGGATTGAGAGCAGTCCAGGGGAAACAACCTCGATATCAAGAGAGATTGCATCAATCTGAACCACAAACTTGTGTTGGGTATCTTTGATATCAAGTGAACATGGCAGATCTTCTTGCTTAAGGAGATAAGACGCACTTCCACTTTTGCTAGGGAAGCTTTCGCACCAGTTTTTCGAAAAGCCAGTGCTCGCAGGTTTCGTTTCATAGTCGGATTTAAGGCCCGATATGGGGGAATCGTGACGGAAATAAGGTTGTTGTGTAATATTTGAAGTATCACTCACTGTCGAGCCACTAGTTAGAGGTAAGAATGCAATGCTCTGCGCTGCATACTGGCTCGGAGGGCGAATATTGAACCCATTTCCCCGCCTCATGTTCTTTGGAACATCCTCAAACGAAAAATCCCCGGGAATATCGACGGCTTCCAAGAATTTCAGATCGATGGCAAGCTGGAAGCCTTGACGGTCGGGCAGGCCCCCTTAGCTACCATATAGCTTTTTACATGAGACTTTTTAGCGCCTTGACTAACTCCCAATGCTAAACTACAGACGATATATAAATCTCAGGGGAATTCTATGTTGGGCAGCCAATTGTTCTTAGAACCTTTAGTGGAAGAGTCGGCCCGGCCCGGCTCTTTTTGTCACTTCCTATTGGCTGTCGCTATAGATAATGATAATCACATAACAGAAGTAAGATTAGGGAAGATTACGTCTCTCTCACTTCTTCTCGTTTTGATAGAGGAACGGCCAATAGAATTGTTCACGGTATCTGCTTACAAGAATAATAATATTTGTCCGCAATCGCCACACAACGTCCAGTCCTGATCCCAAGGATAAGGAGGGCAATCCCCAGTACGCCAATTAAGTGCGCTAAAGATTCAGACACAGCCTTCAATCATAGAAAACAGCTACAAGTTACCAGTTATCGCTCATTGGAACTCCACTTCTGCTTTTCCCGATCCCAGACTCACTCCTTGATAATAGACTATGAACTCGTTCGAAGCCCCAGAAGGCACCATCTCGATTTCAAACGACCATCTTTTCACCCGCACGCCATCATTTCTCACGAGATCGGGAAGAGAATTAAAAGGGATGTGCTGGCGGTTAATGTTTACTGTGCATAGTTTGTGGACCTTCGAACTGCGCCTGGATGGTGGATTTTCATCATCACACTGGAAAATTTCCAGTTGGAAGGGTTTCACAAACTGGTCCTCATTTGTGTGGCACTCGTACCAGTCATGTCGAACAGGTTTTGCTTTCGAGACATCCCCACCCTAATGTGCAAGTTAATACAGACTGTCATATATCCTCATGGTTGGATTAGGGAAGAGACCTTTTGCATGTACCACTCCATCTGGTTCCCAGCCTTCCAGTTACCTTCCACTTCATCGTAGTATTTGTCCTCTGTCCGGTGTATATCAATGTTATACTCTGCGGAGTACTTAATACCTAAGCTTTGTCGTGCGATGGTTGACACGACAGTAAGATGAGAGCCAGCACCACCGTGTCCGGTTAAAAAGCCTTTAACAATGGCACCACGGCAGATAGCCGTACGACTAATAGACATACAATATCAGCATACTGCCTAGATATCATATTTGAGCAATGGTAACACTTACGGTGCCATGCCCATGGATTGTATAATCTCTATGCCGTGTTGCGCGTACTTCGCCGATAACTGGTTAGAGAGGTAAGGACTGCAGCCAAGTCCGCCGACAAGTATTATTTGCTGGTAATCTTTGAGCATCAATTTATAAACAAGGGCTATTCATACGAACTTTAACCGGAAGACCTTTCTCTCGTGTCTTGCTGAGTTGCTGGTCAATGAGCACCTCGATATCGGAGAAAACCGAGGTAAATGCCTTTTGAATATCGGAGCTAGATCCATCAGTCTTGGACTTAGGGGAAGGTGGATAGTTGCGAACCTTGAGAAGTGAATTCGCCCATTTTTGATAAAAGGCTTTCTGGATTGGTCATTAAGCTCAGCACCCTGAAAAGCCTCGGCAGGAACAGAAATAACGAGTTCTCGGACATCGGTGTTCGGCTTGTACGTCGGTTTGTAACCGTATTCCCACTGGTCTTTCAGTATAGATTTCACGCCTGTCGGGCTAAGTTTGTTCCATTGTCTTCCCAGACGATCTCTGCAGAGGGTCTCGAATGCCTCGTCGACAAAGATACCACCACAGAGACCACCTTGTCTCAGACATGTTAGCTATCGGTTACCAGCAACACATACTGGGAGGTCGGCTAATTACCAGTCCCTATCACTGCTTCATGCATCTCGATTGGATCCAATTCTCCAACTCGATAGGTGATGAGATCCTGCGAGATTATAGTTCATCAGCACGAAATATCCAGCTTCGCGCCTGTAGGCTTCAACATCCACCAACGTACCACAGTGCCTCCGCCAGCGTCGCAGATCACATAAACATCATCGGTCTCAATGTCATGTTCACGGCCACGTTCGCAGAGTGTTACAAGAGCAGCTGCCTCTGGCTCCGGAACAAAGGTGAGGGTCGTGGGGCCAATAGGACGGGCTTGTAAAATGCCAGCGTTCCGTGCAGCCTCTTCCATAGCCTTGCGCGCATAGTCCTTCCATATAGCAGGCACAGTAATGACAACGTGGAAAGTGAGCGCAGAAATGACCGACTTACTACGAAACATGTGAATTGTTTCCATGGTATGCTGCCACAATAATCGGAGGTAATCCGCGACCAAGTCCGTCGCCGTTTTACCCGTCTCTCGCATCAGCTTTCGTGCACGCAAGAGAGGTTCAGATTGATGCTGCTCTTCGGTCATGTCTTCATCACGTAAGAGCAGCAGCTTGAACCAACGCACAGGGTCCCCGTCATGTGGGATACCATATCCCCACATCACTTTTCCATTCTCATAGAGCAGCTCTGTAGGCGCTTTTGGTTCCTCTCTCGCGTGTTCAGGCCAATTGCTGATAATATTAATCTCATCTCTCTCAAAATCTTCCACCGTTGCCCATGCCACGCCTGAGTATCTGCACTTCTGTTAGTACCAGCTAATATGGGGATTGCACAACCGATGCTAACGTGGTTCCAAAATCAATTCCGATGACCAGAAAGTCGTCTAGGTCAGATTGCCTCTTCTTTCTAATTTTTCCAACTAAACCTCTGAACCCTCGTTCATTGCGGACTTCCGAGGTTTTTCGCAAAAAGCTCTCTTTCTCCCCGGATTTTGGTTTGCCCTTTCGGAGAAACATCGTGTGCACTTGGAGTAGTGTATAAAGGTCTGAGATGACTTGGACTGAGTGTATTAGAGCTTCAAGACTAAACAAAAGAACATGGAATATCGTGGGCTTCGAATATAAATTTAGCCGCTCGAGGTCACAACCTTTGTCACATGTACTTCCCAGGTTCGGATCAGCTTGCCCAATCTACATCTTACTGCATTATACTAGCGGCTTGGATAGGCCCATGTACCGTTTGCCAAAGCTGATGCATATCCATACTTCGTACGCTGGTAACACCTGCATATCTACAAGCAGCCCGAATTGCAATTCCCAATGTGATGCGGAGTACATGTCTTTGGGGGTTGTTGGCGCTTCTCTTCATCGGTGATTGGATATATTAGTGAGGCTTAGCGAAAATACGGGAATCTATTTCATATGTTCCAAGGTTAACGCCCGGGCCTTTATTTGCTTTTTCGAATAAACATAACATTAGCATGTAATTGTGGTGTATGCTACTACCCCTCTCCCACCCCTTTTAGTACATCTACTTCGACTCATCGTGGATGGACTACTCCGTACCTCGTACAAAGTACTAGCCTTTACCAAAATATGGGGCGCGTATTCATTTTGGGGGGGCTGTTGACCCGGGTGAAAGGCGCTGTACGGAGTGGCATAGGATTGGATGCCTCGTTTCAAGAGTTGGGAAGATAACACGGACCCAAAGGATTTGTCTGTGTTGGATACTAAGCTGTCGGCCTTTATGGTGTGCTCGGTGCCAAGTACCTTTTGGTCGTTGGGGCATGTCCTGGATTGTCACGCTCTCTCCATCAGAGGAGTTGTGAACTCTGCGGCTGAGTACGGACCTCAGGGGTATTCCTAGATACAGACTAAAGTCACGCTCCATCTCCCTGTCTTCTTCCCACAGATTCATTCACATTTACTGCCCTCACGGCTATCACTCGAAAACATGGCAGATATAGTGTCGGATTTACCACAAGTTCCTCCAAATTCCTTACCCCCTTTACCACCACGGCCAGGTCCACGCAATGAGGACAACATATCTCTGAAGCAAGAAGAACTGGCGCCTTATAGGCCTTATAGTAGAGGAACGACCGACGATGTTAGCCCACCAGCCTCGGATTTTGCAGCAACTGCGACTTCGCAACCTGCAGATCAGGTTCCTTTCGTTCAATACAATGACCTCGTCCAGGAACTAGCAAAGGCGAAGAACGACCTCAAAGAGGAGAGGCAGGCACATTGGCAGACCACGTTGGATCTGAGACAGAAAGAGCAGACCGCGGCTGAATTTCAACGATATTGGCGGGACGCGATCAACGAACTGAACCGATACCTACGTCTGAGTCATGGTAACAGCCAAATGACCGATGATATCTTGGTACAACATGTAAATCATCTGCGGCAAAGTATAACGGCATTCTCAGCGCAGTGCTTCAGCGACAAGCTTCACGACTTCAGGGCCTTAAAATACGGATATGGCCTCTTCAAAGAGCACATAGCAATATCGCAGAGTGAATGGGAAGGCTATATGCGCTCTGCTAGCCTGCGCGCGAACCTTATCCAGGCCTTTCTATGGGGTTTCATCAATAGCGAGATATTTGGTAAATTCTGCTGGATGACAGACAAGTCGGGGTCAAGCGTATATCATATGTACGAATCATTCGGTCAGTATTATGTGGCTTGGATCCACGTTGCACATATTCAACGTATAAAGCTAACGTACATGTTCCACAGGCCAGCTCTACGAGGAATCGGAGGACTTGGTTCCGGATGCACGACAAAAGTGTAGCATGTGGCGAGCAAATACATGTAATTTGATGCTCGACACTATGGAATTACAACGGGACGAAGTTCATAACGATCCACCGGAATGGGTGGAGAGTGTTGAAACTGTCAGCAAGGTCCTAAGTTCATTCTCGCGAGCGAAATTAGCCACCATACGGGACAGATTGCAGGAGCTATTTGCGATTAGTATAAGTCTGGACCAAGCAATCAGTAGGCAAGTTGCCATGATTACCTGGGACTTTGGTTCACAAATACCCAGCCCATTTGACCCGACACGCATGGTACTCGAGGGTGGATCTCAGCCGGAAGGTGAGAAGCTGGTCGCGAGGCTGGTACTTGCACCAGGTCTTCTCAAGCGCGGCAGAGCGTCAGGGGACAGGTTTGACGAGACCACACGACTCCTAAATACGATGGTCTCTTGTGAGTTTCCGGTGTATAGGGTAGCCCGTGACCAATCCCACGGAGGTCCGAGTCTCAAGCCCAAATGGTTAGATAGGCGCCGGGGTAATTAGGAACAGAAATGATTGTGGATTCGAATTATGGATGACTGTTTTCTTTCAATGTTAGTTTCAAAATCTCGATTCAGCCTTCATGACAGGGATAGGAAGCAACATTGAATAACAGAAAATGAATTGCTCCAATGCATATATAGAGTGACGTATTCTAGGCTGTGTGAAAAATCATACGCATATCAACAGCACCCTGACTTTACTCAGTGCTAAGTGGAAATATGACGAAACTCACTAGTGCCTCTGCAAAAAAGAAGTTAGCATATCTCTAGAGCGTCAGCACCTTCAACTTACCCTCTGCTTCTTTTTCTTTCTCTCTGCAACCACGTAGCGATATACGTGCAAGTTATGGTAGTAAATGTTGGTCTCAAGAATCTTGTTGCGACGAAGCGATTGTAGTTGCTTTGTTTGTTAGGCCTTTACTCCTTTGTATATATATCCTATCTTTGAATGCCTTTTCATGGATGTGTACATATCAACCCATACCTTCTATCCTATAGGACGTTGTTTTGCAACTTCAGTTGGCTGGGCCTTGAAGGCCTGCCCGGCACAAGGGGAGCTATCTCCACTACCACCCTCAGTCTATAGGAACCGAGCGAGCATGCCTCCGTTCTGCCACTCTACCCGTTTCATATAAATTCCCTCTGTGCAGCATCCGGTCATTCAACTGGGGAGTTATCTTGGTTATCTCGATCAAGGAACCGAACCTCCGAGTTATTTACGCCTTCCTATTCATCCTGTATCGCCATTTTCTTTGAATGGAGGAGTCATCCACTGACATTTGCGACCCGCTTACAACTCCCAATAAATGGCTTTGTAAACAACCCTGGAATGCAAGTTTGACAAGAGAGAGGAGAGAAAAGGAGGACATGTGGTATTGTCTACAAACAAACTGAAGCCAGCTAAATGGCCTATGAAAGCCTGGCAAACAAGGTACATAGGAATTTATCTCCCTCTACTTTTTCTTCTCACCTCCCTAGTCTCTTATTTCTCATTCTTCTTCCACCATGGTTTTACTTAAGAAGTCCAACAGTTGGTAGAAATGATGCTTCCTGCAGAGATCCAACTTCACATCTTTCGATAAGTGGTGGACATTTTGCCTTGGGAGGATTCATGGAGGGCAAGACATGTGAGCAGTACGTCAATTTCTTCGGTTAGGGTGAGAAAAATGTGTCACCGCTTGATGCGGCACTGGAACTCCGATCACCTCATCGCGGAGAAGGAATTACCCATGAAATGGAGAGGAGCAACCCAGTTGTCGAGTTTCTTCTATAGAACGGGGTCAACCCGAATGGATGTGTGGAGCCAGTGGTTTGTGGAAGCAATCGCGACTGAAAACATCCCCGGCGGCCTCAATGCTATTCGAATATGGCGCTACAGTGGATAAGGACCGCATTCTATTACTTATGATGAACGAGACCGATTCTAATTGGACCGATTTATTACGACTTATGAAGATCATCACTTAGGGAGGATTCATAGATATCGGCAGATTTATCAGTTCATCAATATCAAATCATTCATACGAAAGAATTTCCTGATGAGAAAAGAACAAATGACTACACACGTAGCATGGCGATAGAAGGTGGTCGTATGCCATTTCCTGTACTTTTGGAAAAAGAATGGTATGAGAGTTTTCCTTCCATTTCAAAGCTATCCAATATTTTTGTCTTTTTCCCCTTTTTTTACTTCAACCCCAAGGAAATACTATCATTCCATAAGCAATCTCGTAAGCAAATGTGTAAGAACCGATATTGAAGTCCACCTTCTCCACCGAGTTCATCTCTTAGATCATATCAACAATCTCATCACGGAGTGATTCAATAATAGCCGCAGGTGAACCTCGATCCCGCATCTTCTTCAACTGGAGTGGAACCCACTCGGAAGCCTTGGCATGCACAAGTTCCCAAACAGCCCTCAAACCCGGATGTTTCTTCTGCAGCCATCCCATCGCGAGCAGCGTAGCGAGAACAGTCGCCTCATCGCCATGCGGGAACCCTTGTTCAATCCGTCGATTGACACTGTGGTACATTGTGACCAACTTTTTGGTTGTTGAGTTCATGTTACACTCCAAAAGCTCGAAGAGCTCGTCCGACCACATCCAGCTGCCTTCAAAGGTTTGCAGCTGAATAAGCTCGTGCATTCTCATCTGCGAAGTTTTGGTCAAACTAGGAGTCGGGGGTGTTGCAACTGATCTCATTTGGTGCAGCATGCCACCAAGCCTTGGAGCTGCAGGTGATGCAGTTGATCCATAGAGAGGCATCGGGAATCCAGGTTCCATGGGTGCAGGTGCTGGAACTTTGGCTTGCACCATACGCATTGGAGCTGCAGGTAATGCGGTTGTGCGACACAGACGACTTGAATCTCCAGGTCCTATGGGTGTAGAAGGTGCTACTTGGGAGTTGGAAGTGTGGTGGGTTCCAACATACTCAGAAAATGCCTGCATCTGGGGGACACCCCAACCATGTACACCGCCAGTGTGTGTAGGTCCAGGACCCAAGAACCTAACAGACCGTGACATGGGAGAAACACGCTCTACGGCATGTTCCTTCAGCGTATGCTGTTCGCCTTGTTGTTCTGAAGAAGAAGAGCTGCGCTCTTCCAAGGCCACGAACGAGCAGTATTTCCCAGTGACCTGGAACTTGATTCCCAGGTTCTGGCATTCAAGCTCTGCAAGTCTCTGCTTTGTGTCGGCGTGGAACTGTTTGAGTTTGTTTCCTTTCTCGTCTTCGGCATGAGAGAGCCAGCCGTGTCCCTCTTCCAGCTCGATCACGGCCTTTCGCGAAGCCAGGTGATGAATTGTTTCGCCGATTCCGATGTCATAGATCGGGATTCGCAGCTCCAGTAGACCATCGTTGGAAGTAGCAGTGAACTTCAGCGACTTGGGGATCTTCTCTGGCGAATGCGGGTCCATAAGGAGGAAGACATTTGTCCTGATGAATGGGTACAGAGGTGGGATGTTGTAGGGAGCTTGGATTGCTCTTGGAGGGGTGAGAGTGGGAAGGGTTCCAGTTGCTCTCTTTTCGGCATCAGCATTCATGTCGGATTCCTGGAAGTTCCCATCGTACAACAGAATTGGCTGCGATGAGCTACGTGTTGTTCCTTCAATGGAAATGTCTCCACCTCCCTCCTTCTCTTTGCCCTCCGCCTCAATATCGGTAAAGTTCTCAGTATCACTCACAAAGTCGAAATCAAGCTCTGTTTCGGTTTCATATTCAATTTCGAGTTCGAAGTCGTGGATATGAGGGGTCAGGGCACCCTTGAGCATGCGGACGACCTTGCGATCGAGTTCTTCGTACTCCGTAACCGACTGGCAGAATCCATTTCCGACTCTTGCAATCCCCTCAATCAAAGAGTGAGATGCTGCTTCCCCAATACCAAGGGAGAAGAACCGAGCAGAATTGTCGGCAGCTTTTTCGCGGACGAAGTCGAACAAACGGTCCTGCTGGTAGATCTGTCCATCAGTGAGGATCAATACATCCAAATCTTTGAAATTGAGTCGATTTTGAACAGTTGCCATGACCGCTCCTTGCATCTCCGTGCCACCCATATTCGCTTCGACATTGTCAGCAAAAGCCAAAGCTTGCTGCAAGCTGGATGCATCGTACACCTTGCTCGTTGGCCACATGAACGAGTAGGAATTTCCGAAAGAGCAGATATTGAAGCAGATACCGACAGGCAAAGACTTCAGAAAAACCTGGAGTGCAGATCTCAAGGTTGGGATTTTGTGTCCCATGCTCCCACTTCTGTCAATGACAAAGACCACCTCGGGATTAGCCGGTCGGAGGCTGAACTTTGGCACAAGGGTTGCCATCAGGGCTCGTTGGTTAGGGATGGCTGGATGTCTTTCAAGCAATGCGCACGGTGTATCAAGCCCATCTGCTTTGATGAGAACGACAAAGTCTTGTTCCAGCACCACGGATGTATTTCTCTGCTGATGAATCACAGACGCAGATGCTTGCGATGGTTCAAAGGTAGTGGACGTTGCTGGCGTAGAAGAAACACGGCCGAGAGAGACCTCGACCCGGTGGCTTGGGGATACCAGTTCCCGGATCACCAAGCTCTTCTCCATCTGAACATCGACGGTGATAGACATCCCCTGAAGGTTGGTTGACAGACCAAATGAAGATAATTGAGTTGAATCGTAAGACTGTCCAGTTCCATAGCGAGGAGCGATGGTGCTTGGCAGTGTGTAGCGAATGCCATCAGTCTGAGAGTCTTGTTTCAACTCTCCCACGAAAGTAATATCGACGTTGATCTTTCCACGAGGGGGGGCCTTGCCGAGTCGAATAACGAAAACATCATTCATGGAGGTGTGGTCCATAACAGCAGCAGTCTGATCTTGAGCCACCGCATTTTGGTAGTCTGCATTGGCTTGGGACTTGGTTTTCACTTTGCTGTGCAGCAGACGAGATCCAACCTTGCAGTCGAAACCGACAACACTGACCCCATCGTAAAGAGGGAAGTGGTAGGATATCTCTTCGATGACCCTGTCAGATGGGTTGATAAAGGCCTGTGTCAAGGTTGTACGGGCTGCAGAGGAGAGGATAGTTGCATGGGCCTTGAGTGAGACCTGCGGGAGATACTGAGGTTGCCAGTTACCAGGCTCGTACCAAAGGCATCCAGAGTAGCCAGCCATGATGGGCTATCACACTGGAGCGAAACAAGGACAGCAAAAGTAGTGTGCGATAAAATGCGATGTGTTGAGTACTGGTTTTAATAGATAAATCAAATATGAAGAAGAAGAAGAAGAAGAAGAAGAGAGGTGCAAGCAAACTGCAAACTTATATAAAGTTATTTGTACAGGCACCCAGCTCGGAGAGTGCCCTCCCGTTTGCTGCCTACGCTTCAGCAAATGCTTATTTTGACAGACAATTTACTTTGGAGATAAATTTAATAATACTCATTTGATTCACAGGGATCTACTTAGGTAGTATCAGGTATATGATGACTGAATTACACTTTGACCACTTCGGAAACTCTGGATCCTGAGTCTTAACTACAAATTCTGCATTTTATATGGCCAAGCACATGCTATTAGTTAAAGTGTCTTTGTTTCCAAGGGTAGAGTTAATATATCTTCATTTGTAGTGGATTCGTGAACCATCCAGGTAAAAACAAACAGGAAAGAGTTAGTGCTTTCACTGAGCATACACATTTGGCTAGGTCACTTAAAACTACATAAACCTCTCGCGATCTACTAGGGACCGTTGGTGGTATTACGTTGAGAGTATCGATTCCATACTTTGACCATGCCTCAATTCCAATGATCAATGTTGCAAAAGCAGCTCGACAACCTCAGCCGATGATTTCATTAAAAAAATGTGCTACTACCAGTTAAGCATTCACCATATCCAATAAATTTTACAACCAAAACGGCACCTCGCCAGGTTCCCAACCAATGCCCATATCATACATTCCACATAGACCTCATGAATTCAACTGAAGTCTTCCAGATCAACAAACCCCAAAATTTTACACACAATTACAGCTTGTACTGCAACAAGTTGCCGACCATCTCACGGGCAGTGATGCGTGTGGTAGCCCACAAGGTCGGGAAGTCCAGAGTGCTCGAGAAGGTATCGGCGTAACCGAAGAAGAGCATGGGAGGGATCCAGCCACGGGCGTATTCCAGCGCGAAGCAAGACTCATCCATCTTGTACTGCTTGACCTCGCCGCGGACCAGGTGGTGCACGCTACCGGGCGGGTAGACCTCGGGCTTGAACTCTCCGGGGACGTAGGCGAGCTGGGTACCCTGGAGGATGTTGAAGTAGTCGTCAGCAGTGTGGCGACCAGAGTGGCCTTCAGTTCCGATAGCGGTACCTGCGCAGAAGTAAATATGGTTAGAAGGGGAAATGGAAATGGTGGTAGACATTGTTGCGGGCGTAAAACTCACCGAAGACAATCAGGTACTCGGTGATACTGGCGTGAATCACGTACATGGCGCCCATAGCGCCGCCGGCGTTGTTGAATACCCACTCCTCCTGGGTGCTCAGGTAGTTGGCGCCGACCTTCTGCTCCAGCTCGGCGACGATGAAGTTGACGATAGAGCGGGTGTCCTCGCCGTGGGCGCTGATGGCGCGCTGAGACACATCGTGCAGGTGCTCCGGGTCGAAGATGTAGAATTGCTCAAGGCGCGCATCGAGGTATCTGTAGACGGCGGAGAACAGGGCCAGGAAGATGGTCAGGTAGCTGAGGGTCTTGAGGGAGAAGCAGCGGCAGCGACAGCCGGAGCTGGAGCTGGAGGACTTGGAGGATTTGGAAGGCATCTTGGGATTGGGGAAGGGTCCTAGAGTAGCAAAAAGAGGCAATCGAGCATTTAAATTTATTTTCCGCCCCTGGCGAAAACCCCGGAGTTCCACCCGGGTGGGGCACCAAAGCAAAACAATTGATTAATAGTTAAACACCCTCGCTTTGGTTCAATTCATTACTACAAAGTACAGTCTATATGGATCAATTCCTTGCTCAAATATGTCTCATTTCTTGCTTCAATACATGCACCTCCCATGTACTGGGTGTCTACTTTGTAGGGTGTTTGAAATGCGTTTGTAGATATGTTTGTATCTGTTTGCATTGTTTATTTTGGCTGACGCATCAACAGCCCATGCCGGATGCTCGCGATCCGAATTGGCGTCTCTTTCATTGGTCAATTGTCCTTGTTATCCCCCTTCAGCAATGATGTTGCCTCCATATATTTATTATACGGAGTACACTATCCAAACATCTAACCGTGCCAGGCCCACCAGCAGCTACCTGGCATTAGAAATACAGGATGATTACATATCATCTACTCCGTACCTAGGCACTATACAAAAGTGCATATTACAGATAGTCATCAATGTCCGCACAAATTGTTGAAATGGCGGGTTTTGTCATTTTACTTAGAGTCGTCAACATCGGTCATCTGTTGTTCGTACTGTTTGAACTCTCAGGTGTCACATTCTCCCATAGTAGTAGATTAGCTCTCTTTCCTCCTACATCCATCTTTACAACTATCACAAATCCACAATACATTAGTTACATTGTGCTGCTTCATGATCTCATCTACTCTGTAGACTTCAACACGTACACCAGCTTTCCGTCAAGTAACCTAAGCTATTGGCTCAATTTGTACTTTAGAGTTCGATGTAACATCGCCTTTTTTCTCACTTTCCCTTCTTATAGAGCCCATTTGTGCTATGATCCGTTGATCGCCCTTTCAACCTTATTTGACGTCTTCTGATGATTATCTGTCGTGTGGGATTTCTGCAACTAAGTTTTTTAAAAAGAATATGTAATACAATTTCATAAGATACGGCGCAAAAAAGCCACTTTTGATGGCATAACTCCTGCTCTCTTATACGAAAATTGTACAGAGCCGTCGTAGGGCCATCCCGCCATGAGACCACCCTAGAATAATCCAGTCTCATGGACTTCAGAGATCTCTCATCCGATCCCCCTGGACAACAAGCGCAGTTTTGGCGCGACTCTTCTCGGCAAGGGCATTGATCCAGGTTGCCAGACGCACGCCTGCTTTAAAGATTTGTTCCGCAATGACCGGCGCGGCATCGTCATAGTATTCGCCCGCAAGATCTTCGCCGTTAAGATACGGAAGCCCCTTTTTGAAAACAACGGCACAGTTCAAACGATTTGTCTCCTCTGCCCACTGCTTAACACATGTCTGGGGGTTGGTCACATCCGCACATTCGACAGCGGTCGTGGGTCTGTGTATGTTCTTTTGGACGAGATGCTTCGCCCACTTTAGGGATGCCACTTTTTCGTCGTTATGCTTGAGTCGATGTTTGATGCCGTTGATCTTGTGTGGCATGTCTGTGTCCCAGATACTGTGAAGATTATCTTTGTGGCCGTCAAAACAGACCATCACCTTATTTCCTCCTTCCTCATAACCTTCCACATGCAAGGGCATATGAAGGTCCCCAAAGAAGTGGAGCAAGAACATGATAGCTTCTGTTTGGTTGAAGCTATCATCATTCACTTGAACGGTCTACTGCCAATTAGATTGCGACCAAAATTACCACGGGCAAATGGGAGCCTAACCATATCTTCTATGGCCGAGATGATGCAGCCTTTCGTGCTTTTGCAATCCTGTGGGAGGGATGATATATTACAGGTATTCCGCAGGGGATCATCCTTCACATCTACATTTTCACGGACAATCAACATTTAACGATAATCCATCTAGTGAGAATTATGACATACCCACATAATGCCAAGGTTTGGTCTCAGGATGCTTTCGTTTGATTTCATCGGCCCATGTGGCCGCGTCTGAGATGTCGAACTGCTTGTTCTGAGGCAGGAGATTATTGAGAAACTTTGTGCCCTGCTCGGTGAGATAGTACTCAGCTAGATATGCAACAGTACGATGGCCGACATCTCCCCATCCAAGAGTCGGCCCACAAAGAAGATACCAGACGGATAAAATTGCAACGCCAGAAACCATTTTGGTTCTGGTGACGACGGGATTTCTTTTACTGGGCGCAATGGTACTCTCATAAGAGTCGAAATATTATCCGACGTAGATATTGAATCGTCTAGTATTGCGACTATCCTTTTATATGTAGGTGAATAATCCATGTCAAACACCCATAGTCTGGGTAGCTATTTGCTATGAAGTCATGATCCTCTACGCGATCTAGATTTTACAGACTCTATTATTGTAAAAGCAATCTAAACTAGCAGTAGGACCCAATATAGGGAATATTGGTACGTGCTAAACTTTTTAGAGTCGGCAATTTTCGAGATACGTATTATCGTAAAGTGGCGGCTTAACCCAACCAACCTTCTTCAAATTCATCCAACTCCTTGTTAATATTGCTGCAATCTTTCTCGCTGAAAACAGCTTATCTAGCAGGTCAGGTGGTTTGTAAAAAGAAATAGCAAGAATAACTTTCTACGGTTCTAGGGGCGTATTCCAACCCACGGATAGATCTTCTTGGCATGCAGCATGCTCAGTTAGTCTAGAACGATAAAGGCTTTCTCTGGGGCCATGTAACTGACATGTATAGGTGCTGGAGGAGGAGGCGTCATTGATAAGAATTATAGTCTATTTACCTTTAACAATGGCTTTAGGATTCCGCGGTCATTTTAAAGAAGATTTAGGGTCAGCTTGGCACTAAGCCCAATTGCTATCATCCAACCATGGGGACTGAAGAGTAGCGCACATAGGCGTTCATAGAAATAGTTCTAGGCCTTTGAACTATGCTTTGCAAATTATCCTAGCCTGATAAGTAGGGGATTGATTGGGGGCTATCCCGCGGGTTCTCATATTCTCCCTGCTCGCCGTTAGAATAGCCGGGAACGAGCCCAGGTCCTGGCGGCTTTTGGGTAACGGGTAGCCCCGTAGGTAGTGGCGAGGTCTAACACCGGCCTAGATTGACCGTAATCAGTTATTTGCACTACCTAATATCACCCTCCCACTCCCTATAGGCTAAATAGAACAAATTCTACTCGATCACCGCCAAGTCTAGTTATATGTATCATCTTGTCTTATTATGGTATATAGTGGATCTTCACCACCCCGGAGTAGATTATCTACTACTCTACGTATCCACGGCTTAGGCTTAGGGTTAGGGAAGGAACTGGTTGTCTTATTATAAGTAAAGTATTGATCGGGTCGAGTACGAGATCCCGCGAAATAAACTGAGGGGGCTAAACTTTAACCGAAACCACCGATACGTTTTTCTGTGTGACGACTACGCGACCGGTGCGCTAGTCTATAACAACTTTCTTTTGATATACGAAGTAGGATTCAGACCATAGAATTTGTTCTACCGTGGGAGACCAATAGTGAGACTTGACTAAAAAGTTCGACCTAAGAAGCCTGCCAATGGCAATGAAATTCTGTAGCGACAAATCATCATTCCATCGTTGGGATAACCTACCCACTACGTCAACAAAAGGAATAGCAGAGCCTGTAAGGCTATAAAGCAGGGCTGATCGTATATTCTAAGGTTACGATTCTAAAGCTGCCTCTATCTTGGACTGAGACTTTCTATTTCAAAATTCAAACCACATGCCTGTTCCCCACTACGGCGTCTGGGCTTGCCGCCCAACTAGGTATGATGCTGAGAGACAAGGAGTACCCACCCCACACATTGAGCTCTTTTTCACCGATGATACCTCGAAGGAGCGGAGGGCTGCTATTAACGTCAAATCGAACGGTAAAGATTCTCGCCTCGTATTTTGGGTTTCACGCGACTTCTCCCATCCCATCACCAATCAACTCTCGGATTTGGACCTAGGCTTTCACCTAGTCCAGGATTCCAACAGTGACGATGGCCGAAATGATCGCCATTACCGTTACAGTCACTATTATTCACAAAACCTCGATTTAGAGGGTCTCGACTTTTATCGCATGAAGGACCTTGTAAATATTCAATCTGGAAAAGCCCTGCCGCATGATATCCCAGGCCAAGACAATGATATCTTGGACAAGGTGAGGCCAATCCTCGATGATGCTATCGACAACTCGGCAACTGCTTTTATCTTTGGGGCCTCCTTCGGGTCGGGTATCCATAATATACATATGAACCAGGGCAGTCTTCCTAGGTATGACAATGGTGTCTACTCGGACGGAGCCGTGCTGTTCAAATTTGACGATGGGCACTGGGAAGCGGTGTTTTTGGCCTTTGCTTCGCAGAGGCTCCCAACCGACGGGCAAGGAGAGCCGGAGCCAGGCAGTAAGACCTTGATCGATATACTTGAGTAGCGGGAGGCACATCATGTTAAAAGTTCATTGGTAAAAGCACGGCATTGGTATTATGATTACTTTGTTGCGAACTGGTAAAATTGATACGGCCATGTGGTGTCTGACCAGAGTTTGTATTATTTTCAATAATGATGAATATCAAGCAGATTTATAACCGTATTGTATGATGGTATTTGTAAACTCTCTCGAATCCCACGTACCGTGAGCAAGAATAACGTTTGGTATCACAGTTGGTCTCACATTTCATGTCGCATGGGCACCTTGACCGTGGATATAATGCCTACTCGATGTAGCATGGTATATCGATGATATAAGTGACGAATAATAAGACAAATCATACATTCATTATGTTGTAAAGTAATAATTTCATACAACATCAGCTCGCGATAACCAACACGGTGAGCTGGAAATGAGCCGTCGCACCTTCTTGTTACTCAATGCATCACCCGAGGATATTGTCAAAGCCTTATTCTGGGGACTTGTTCGTAAAGAAGCAAATTTGCTTGATGAATGTCTTCAGGATGAAGTTTTCGAACGTTGATATGTAGTAGAAATCAGGCAGTTTTAGTATCATAAATCAGATTTGTAAATATCAAACTCTGTGCTCTTCAAACTATGGGGAAAATTGGCAACTCTGTAGGACACTAATTGCAAAGATGGAATGCGTTTTCCCACTGGAGAATGGGCTCTGTTGTCTGAGCTAATTCCACTGTAAATCCTGCCCCAAGATCCGATAATCTACCGGTAATCCGTGTTTTTCTTCTTCCAGATCAACAACCACCTGTGCGTCCGATGAATTTCCATATCAGTAGCGCTCCATGATGAGCTGCGTCTTTAGCGAGTCCTGTGCTAGAAGCCAACCCCTGCTTTGCAAGTAATTGGCTAAGCTGTTCTGCTCAACCGAGGCTGTCGTGCGACTCTTCGTCTTGAAAGAGGCCTCGACGATGTGCTCAATTTCCGTACCCGGGAAGTTGAGGAGGGGCCAGACCTCGAGGTATAGCTCCATCCCGTTCCACATGCCAACAGAGCGCCTGACGACAACCGGGCCAAAAATACGTGACATTGCTAACGCTTTGGTGCCCCATTTGTTGTGATACCAGTTGTCGAACTTGTCCGGCGCTTCATCGATCAGCATTTTACGCGACTCGCTTGTTCCCGGCAAGTCTGTTCCGCTATTCCTAGATTTCGCTATATCTTTCTTGCGGCTGATAGATAGTGTCTGCTTCTCGTAACCCCATTCGACTTGCGCCTTATATTTCGTGTCGCCGGCGTCGAAACCATCGCTATTACCCGTAGTAAGAGCGGCATCAATGTCGCCACCTGTGATGGCATACCGCTTCTTATACGTCAACTCAAAGCCGTCCTCGTTTTCAGTGTTGCGTATACGCCCCCCCCCCAGCCGGCTGTATAGATATCCTTAGAGCACGTGTCGAGGAACTGGACATTTATCTTGGCGATAGTCGGGGCCGTATTAAAAGTCGATAGAACAGTGTCCGTAAGCTCATGTTTAGAGCTGAGGACCGCTGTTGGGTTGAGCAAGAGCTTGACCTCGTAATCGGGCGTCATATTTGGCACTTCCTTTGTTGGAGAAATGACAGTGGCGGTCATGGCGAAGGATCGGCGCGGTGAGAGACGTATGGTAGATGAGAGCTCGCGGGCTGGACGTGGAAGAAGTACCTTGAGCAATAGAGGAACTGTTATTACACGACAGACCAAGATGGTTCTTAATGACTGTTGTTCGCAAATGTAGGAGTTCGACTCTACCTAACAGCTAATAAATAGAGGGAGCAAAACAGTACGAGTTCTACGCAGAGTCCACTATTCAGTGAACCAAATCATCTAAAATACTTGCCGCCAAACCATATGATGATATGATTTCCTATTCCGAGCAGAGGTCTTCTCACCTATGCACGGCACCTCAACCTTCATGACACCATCGACTCTCGCCCCATACGCCTGAGTTGATTAATTTTCGATTGAGAACCCGTGACATAAAACAATACTGCATCGAATCTTGATGCGACAAGTTCGCTATCATTGTGATAAAGCGTAGCTTGTATATGCGTAATTCCTGAATTATTAGATAATAACTTTCTGAGCTTCCCTGGCACCAGTTTCAACGCTAGATCAATACCATTTCGTAACAATTCCTATCTCTCAAATTGCATGGATCACAAACCCACTATAGTAACACAGATACAGGCCTAATCCCAATGCACAAGCGATGTGTATCAAGATGATATGGCAAGACAATACCTACAAAACTGGATCCAACATCGGGTCCCCGCCATTTTCAGTACACCACATGACACATGTCGATCATCCGAGCTCACAACCTTGTGCTAAGATGGTCCATGGTTCGGCCATCGGCGAATCCACGTCACTGTGGACGTCACACCCGGGCCATAGGTGGCAGTAAGATACAAGAAGTTATCAATGCTGTCGAATACTAAGTCCGAATACATGGTAGAAACCAGGTATTATACCCGGAAAATCATGTGACATTGGGTACCAGGCATACCATACAAAAGTGTATATCACAGTTAGTCATCAATGTCCGCATAAATTGTTGAAATAGCGGCTTTTGTCATTTTAGAGTCGTCAACATCGTGTTATCTATACCATACATTGTTCGTACACCAGCTTTCTGTCAGAAATCAAATAAATAGGTATCCCTGTTTGAATCTAATCAAAGTTAGTATTTAGCTACATGAAACATTCAAACTTAACTATTTGTTTTAGTATCACAGTCACTACAAGTTTCACAAGTGTGTTGAGATCCTTAGACAAAGTCCCGCAGTCCGCGGAACCCAATCGTCAGGGATATTAAACTTTATTCTTCTATCATCCTCCCCGAGGTCAGTTGGTTCAGCGGGGCCCATATTGTCGCTAGCCTAGCTTGGAGGTAATTCTTCACCGATGCCTTCTTTGAGTACGTTGTAACCGGTGAAGACATAGATTCCTTTCTGGGAGTAGAAATCATACGTTGTTTAGGTTGCACTGTTAGAGGCATTTGCACGTCGTCCTATCACGCCTCTCCGCGCTTGTTGAAGTCATGGTTGAAGCTTTGTGCGCGGTACGATGTGGACAAGGCGAAGAGGATGTAGCTCATGATGGTGTCGTTTGGGTGTTGGCTCTTCGGTACCAAGCAAAACTTATTGTCCGGTGTAGACTGAAGCAGACCGAATGCCCCAATGATGACCAGGTCTCCGTGGGAGGTCCAGGTACATATAAATCTATGACTATCGAATCAGAAGCCAGTTTGCCATTGAGCATATCCCTGTGTACCTGGCGTGAGGCTGTCACCGACAATCAACATCCGCCTATCCGAATAGCGCTTCCCTAGGGGTGGAATGCTAGGTTTCATAATTTGCTTCTCTGCAATTTCTGTGTAGTGTGACAGGTGGGAATGTTGTCGTTGTCGGTTTCGTCGGGAGTCACATCTAGACCTCTGCATAGCCCATAAAGCCCATAGCCCATCGGCCGGCTATGGGCCCATTGGGGCCCATAATGGGCCCCCATTATTAAGCAAACAATACAAATATGCTAATGTATCGCAGCTGTATAATTAATGCATTTTTTCCCTGTTTTTGGGGGGTATTGAAATTACCACTAATTGATTTGATTTTATTTATAAGATATTAAGTAATAGATACTAGGAGGCCGAAAAACAAGAATCAAAATTGATTTTCTAAAGCTTTACTTTTTTATAAGAGGTACTTATTTTTATTAGGGGTTTACATAGTAAGTAGAGCTACTATAAGTGTTACTACAATTGACCATAGAAAGTGGTATTCATCCTCTATAGATAATATATATCTCTTTATACTAATACTTAGTAATTCCTTCTAGGTGCGAATTCACGGTTAAATTGGATCTTTTTGGGGTTATTTTGTAGGAAATTTTGTATGAAATTTAGTATTATGATGCTAAAACCAGTATAAAATCCACTTAATTCCTACTTCTTACTATGATAATATAATAATACTGAAGATATAGATTAGGACCTGCGTAAAATACAGTCATTAATCATCTGCTTTACGTATGCCAAGACTGTATTTGTGCACAGAAATGGGCTTTTGATGGGCTTTGATGGGCCCCCATTAATGGGCTGTGGGTTGGGCTTTGGGCCGGGGGTCTGGGCCCATTGATGGGCTATGTAGAGGTCTAGTCACATCTTCACCCCTGAGCACAGATTGGGTAGAATATTAGCTTTGGTCAGAGGGTTGGAGATTGGACTCAGTGGGATTGCGCGTGATGGACTGTCAGTGCTGGAACATATGGCTGGTTTGTGTGTCTTGGCGGGTATGCTTTTGCTGGTAAGCAAAACATGAGATATTTTGAGGTCTGACCTGGCCATCGACGATACGTATCTTCGATAGAAGTGCACCTAGTCTCGAGTCAAGTCCACTGGGTACATATATCTATGGATGTTTTGGCGTCAAGCTGCACTAGCTGTTACATAGTTTGCGTAATATCAGGGAATATATAAAGATCCCCCCCTCCTTCTTTCTCTCTTCTTCTTCTTTCTTCCTTCTCCATTCCGCCGGGTTCGTGTTACACATCGTGGTTTCAGTTGTCCAGCGAAGATATCCAGAACGCACTGATGATCTTTGAAGCGGTCCAGTTAAGGCTGAAACTGGGTTAGGGCCTCGGTCCTAATTTAATGGTACGAAGCATGTTGGGCGGATTATCCGAACGGGAGCCTCCCTTGGGAACCTATCCGGCTGTCTAAACCTGACCTCTATGGATACAGACTCTGATCTATGAGGAGTTGAACACTGTGCTCTTTGGGCCAATTTTTGGGACCTATCATACAGAGACAGCACTCGCTCTGTTGTCCATGGGTTCCTTCCGAGCACTTTTTTTTTTTTTCTTCTTTTTTTTCTTTTTCTTTAACGTTGCCGTTTGTTGATAGTGTGGTTGTCTATGGCCTAGCTGTTGGTTTACTCCTTGACTTGATTCTTCTCTTTTTCATACATGTTGTTCGTTGGTCATGAGGCTTGTTTTCATTGACTTGCTTTTTCTTACCTGTGTACTTAACTATCAGAAATATATTGTGCTTTGTCATTGTCCCTTATTCTTGTATCATTCCTATTTGTAGTTCTTGAAGACTAGTCAACTAGGCGTCGGGCACATAGTAGCACGTGTGGCGTACCTACTATATCCATGGGAGCCACTATGTTTCAGTTAGCTAACACCGCCTAAATGTAATGTTTTGTTCCCACGCAACATAGCCACCATGCACAGCACTCTTTGGGGTAATACGAGCAATAACCTCATGCCCCACCCATATTCACTCTACAGAGATCAAAGCTAGGAAACAAAGTGATTGCCATTGGAATATCACACTTAGGAGCGTGGATCCTACATACCAGTATGAAATACTACTTCCATCGACAGCTATTCGATGTATCCAAGATCAAAGACAGCTTCTCCTGAGTTAATTGCTCACGGAAGTAGGCGGGTCCGTTTGGTACGTGCACTAGGTCCTTGTCTTTTGTCTTGACCACTCCCATCGATTTCCAGCGAACAAATAAAGGGTGCTTCGAGCTTGTCGGGCAACATGCCATGGTCGATCCATGTGAAGGATTTGGAGCCAGCAAGATACAAGCTCAAAACAGTGGTTGAGTGAATAAGATATTCATATCTGACTAAGCGGCTCATCATCACCTGAGCAGGCCCCGTGGACCTTCGAAAGAAGCTCGGGGGGCGATCTCCTGATTAAGGATGGCAAGAACCGTTTGGTCCCTGTACTGACACGTGCATTTGAAGATCATGGTCCATTAAAAAACGGTCGGATTTCCGCAATCTCTCTAGGGCCCGGAACAATTCTTCAGCCAAGATTTCGGAGTTAGCATCTATTTTCCGTCTTCAAATGAGATTATTGCGGGGTACGCACATATTGGTGCATGTGCATGAAGAACCGATGTGGCAGTTCTCCTTGCGTTGAATTGACCATGCGTTTGAAGGATTTCGATGACACCCGGAGAAACCTCGCAACCATCCTAATGGTTTATTCAGGGGGAAATCTCGAAAAAAGGTGGATACCTTCCACAATCTCAGGTACCCCATTCTCTTCTAGAAGCAGCATCTTCTCCGCCCCGCACTGTGCCGTCGTCTCACACATGCTGCCAAAGGAGATATTCCGAAATGCAGGGAAAAAAAGACCAATACGAATACGCAGTGATCGGATAAAGTTCTACATGGCAAGGGTCCATGGCTAAAAAGGCACATGTTGTGACAGCGACAATCTCTTTCCCGGATACTCCGTGACCTTTGCTCCACGCAAGCTTTTTAGCTTTTGGAATTATCCGGATGTTGTGGAGTTCCGGTCGCGATTTCGTTGGATAGCCAAAATGAAATGTGAGACAGGACTGCTCGGTGCTCTACACGAAACATGAGTCCACCAATCTAGAGTCCAGATTTTTCCCCAAATGGACGACTTCCGAAAAAGAGAACATGGACAGTATAAAGCAGACCGAGAAACCCGACTTCATGCGATATGAACAACTCCCATTTCCATACACGCACCCTCTCCCATCTATCCTGAACACCAGTTCCAACCGCAACCATGAAGTCCTTCATCGCACCCATGTCTCTCATCTCCCTGGCTTTGTCCGCCATGGGTGACGCCGCTACCGTCCCGGTCAACGACATCGCCCGTCGCGGCACAGAATTCTGCGACCAGTGGGGCACAACCACCACGGACAAGTTCACCCTCTACAACAACCTCTGGAACCAAGCCAAAGACACCAACGGCAAGCAGTGCACCACTCTGGACTGGAGCAACGGCAACACCATCGCATGGCACACCTCGTACTCGTGGGCCGGTAACGCACCCAACGAGGTCAAGAGCTACGCCAGTGCCGCGCTCAAGTTCACTCCTCAGATCCTGAGCACTGTTAAGAGCCTCAAGTCCGCCTGGACCTGGAGGTAAGTTTTCTTGACCCCGTGCCATAGTTACATATGTACTTCCGAATGAACAGCCCCCCGCTAACTGTCTCCGGAATAGCTACTCCAACACCAACATCGTCGCCGATGTCGCGTACGACCTGTTCCTCAGTTCTACTCCTACCGGCAGCGAGGAGTACGAGATCATGGTGTGGCTTGCTGCCCTCGGTGGTGCCGGCCCCATCTCGTCCACTGGCAAGGCCATCGCCACTGTCAAACTCAATGGTGTCGAGTGGGATGTCTGGGTCGGTCCTAATGGTCAGATGACTGTCTACAGCTTCGTCGCTAAGTCTACCGTTACTGACTTCGGTGGCGATCTGTTGGACTTCTTTGATTACCTTGTCAAGAACCAGGGTCTGCCCAACGGCAAGTACTTGAAGACTGTGCAGGCTGGCACTGAGCCTTTCACCGGTACTTCTGAGTTGACTGTTTCCAACTACTGGGTTGAGCTTCTGTAAATCGTCACACGGTTTAGCACAGATGGGTGATCTGAGACTTGAATTTCTTACCTTGTTGCTGCTGAAACGGCCAGGGTAGTCTTGGAAGTGTATGATTAGGGCTTGAATGCGATGGTGTATTCGTTAGGAAATGCAAATTAATTTAGAATCCCCCAAAGTACCGAAATGTGCGATAATCCGCACTCCCAATAATAGAAAGACGTATAATTACCAACAAGACACACGGAAACATTACTCTCAGCCCACTACTCCTCTGTGCACACGGTCGCATTGTCGATGTTTCACTCTAATACCACCCTGCAGAGCACACAACACGATCTCTAACCGCCGACCCAACGCTGAAACAAGCCCTTTGATCCTGAAACCCATGCCAGCGCCTAGTCTCCACCAAACTTTTGGGGTCCCAACGGCCCCATGGAGCCTGGACCACACCGATGGGAACACATGTGGGAACACCAAACACATAGGAAACCCCCGAGCACAAAGCAAGCACTCTCAACCAACCGTATATCCAACATTCCAACGGCGATAAAACAGCGAGACGCCATGCTGAAACGAGGCGCAGTTCACGCATCCAACATTCCAGATCGTAACCTGATTCGGCTTGGCGGAATGGCGGGTGATGGGCCGCGCATGGATCTGGGGTAGTGACAAAGCAGGAGAGCGCGCGTAGAGAAAGCTAAGAATAACAAGACCTACATAACTACATATAGACAAGGAAAAGATAAAATTAGAAACGCGAAACGTCGCAGCGCTTCCATGGTGTTGGGACTGTAAGCGCTGGGCGGGAAGGCGGAAAGGGAATTTGCAGTGGAGGGGAGACGGGGACACAGGCGCTTATATAGATGCATAATGTATGCATATGCAGTGTGTTCTGTCTTTTTTCTTAGGCTATGGAGTAAACGGAGAAAGAGTGGGAATAACTAAGTACACGCTAAGAGTGCTATGCACGGATCATTGCATGCATCCCACGGGATTGCAATATACATTACTGCATGGGTCGGGGAGATAAAAAAAAGAGGTTGGGGAGGAGGTTGGAAAATTCGATAGATCCAACGGGAAGGAAAAGTATCGTGATGAATGATTGTGACGTACCTTATGTGAGGTGGGAGTATTTCAAGGTTCGGATAATTATTTGGCTCAAATAGTAAATTGTTCTCTAGGAGGCCAGGTATGTTGAATCCCTCGAACACACTAAACTTCCTTGACAGGGGGGTTGGGGATGGGATCCAATGAGGAAGGGGAAATAGGCACAGGATAGTTATAAGCTGTAAAAGGATTAAAAGGATGAAAAGGGACACTTGACAGGGATTCTAGTTTCGCCCCATGGTGATATCGGAAACTGACAGGTTTCGAGTGATTGGGCACTAACGCGAGTTCGCGGCGCCAACTTGAAATCGCCACCTGTTGTTATTTTATTTTATTGTTTTTTTCAGCTGAGGTTGGTTGTTAGATTGTTGGATTGTTGGATGTTGGTTTTTGAGGAGATTAGGCAGTAAGGTAACATAATGTACATGTAGATAGTAGAGTACTATTTTGGTACGCGTTCAAGGAATGGAATGACCCGTATGAGACGGTCAGTTTCATCGTTTCATAGTTCATAGGTGAATAATTGAGTGGACCCTATAATGGCGATCCTGGATCAGGTGGTTTAGTATTGGATCCCCCTCTTATTTTGGGTTTTCATGTATAATGTACAATACTATCACATTTAAATCAAATGTAAAAGTAAAAGTAAATGAAAATGAAAATGTAAATGTAAATCAGAGTAACTAAAAAACCAACATGAAATACCAACCAGTACATACATGAAAATGAGGCACTCAACCCGCTATTGGATGAATCTAGGGATAATAACGCACAGGTACAATAATAGTCTATCAACTGTACATCATCCGTTCTCTTGACAAATCAGCTCACTTTCTTTCGTCTCAGACTCCGCGCGCCAAAAGGTTGGACCATCTAAGATCCAACTATGCAGGTTCGCTCTATTCTACCCCTGTGCTTGGCCTATTCCTTCTGTCTTCTAACTGGATGACACGTCCTTGCAGGGGAAACACCGTATCTCCCCCTCTGCTCCCACTCTGGCGCATACCAGATACTATAACTAGACAGGTATTCCGCCCAGATTCTTCACGAGATTCATCCACATGCTCAACGTCGTCATCCTTTCCTTTTTATAATTCCCTTTTGCTTTGATCATTCGCCTTTTTCTATAATAATTTCCTACCAGAAACATTATTTTCAATTTATTGCTTACTTGCAGTGAACTGTGGATTGTGTCTCGAATAAATATCCGTCGCGGGTCTCAGTTTTGCTTGAAGCTCTCAGTTAGGGCTATCGATAGGCGTTGACACGACAACCCCAACTATCCCATCCTTACTGCAACATTCTTTTTTTTTACAAAGAAAAGAGTACTTCATCTGAAAGTTATCCTGCTGGTCAGGAATTCAATTTTCTCATTTCCGACGTGTATTTGCTTCTTTGAATCTGATTTTCGCTTTTGCTTCACTTTGTGTCGACTTTCATCTGATACCCTCGCAAACACAAAGACCATTGTCTCGTTTGCCCAAAGATTCTTGAGTTGGATTGTCCGAGACAATTCATTACCGGGAACATTCTTTGATCTCTGCCTGTTTGTCGACATACTTAATTCCCATCCTCGACCGATCTTCTCCGACAACCTCTATCAAAATCCCTCTACCATATCACTATATCTCAATATGGATTCACTGTCACTCAACCGAGCGGCTCTCGATGAGTTCGTCACTACCCGAGTCACTCGCGAAATGGTGTCACACCTGGCTCAACAAGCAGCCCAGGTCATCCGCTGTGAACCGCATGTGACCAACACCGTCAACCAGAATGGCCAACCTACACCACCATCCACGCCTCCAATGGAACCCTCTAACCTGCCTGACCTCCCCTCAATCGAGGCCTTCATCGCCTCACTTGTCGCTCGGTCGCAGGTGCAGGTGCCCACTCTCATGAGCTGTCTCGTCTACCTCGGTCGTCTTCGTTCGCGTCTACCACCAGTCGCAAAGGGCATGCGCTGTACTGTCCACCGCATCTTCCTCGCCTCACTCATTCTCGCCG
The DNA here is from genome assembly GCF_028827395.1 of Penicillium hordei. Classification (NCBI taxonomy): domain Eukaryota; kingdom Fungi; phylum Ascomycota; class Eurotiomycetes; order Eurotiales; family Aspergillaceae; genus Penicillium; species Penicillium hordei. Next base: position 7,902,443 of record NW_026623142.1, read on the forward strand.
CCAAGAACCTCAATGATTCGAGCCCAAAGAACAAACACTGGGCCCGTTACACGGCAGTGAAGGGATTCGAAAGCTTCGGCTTCTCCCTCCCCGAGGTCAACCTCATGGAACGCCAGCTCCTCTTCCTGCTTGATTGGGACCTGCGCATCACCGAGCAAGACCTGCTCACCTACCTCGAGCCCTTCCTCGTTCCCCACCGCCAGCGTCTCATCGTCCAAGAGCAAGAACGTCTCGCTGAAGAAGAATATCGCCACAAACAACAACAACACCGTGAATGGTATGCTATCCCATTCCCTAGATCTTCCTCATGACACCCACTAACCGATCCCTAGGCGCCGTCTCCACGCATCAGCCGATCTGCTGGCCAGCCGTCTCCGCCGCCAAAAGCTCGAAGCCCGTGGTGAGACCCGTCGCGCAAATGACAACTCCCTCCGCCGTCTCCCCAGCCACGTCTCGTGCCCAACAATGCACAACACCCACTACGCAACACAGCATGTTGCAGAGCACGATCGCTACAACCCTTACCAGCGCCAGCGCGCATCCCCCACCAGAATCAACCGCTCTACCTCTCCACCATCCGTCCGTGACGTGCCACCTCTCTCCCACGCCGAGACATTCAACTCTCTCTGCTCGCGCTCCTCCAGCGTCGCACCAAGCTCGAGAGGCACACCGGCTTCCATCAGCACGGTTTCCTCCCAGGGCGCCGACGACATCATGCTCTCGGACCCGTCCCGCAGCCCGGCATCGCTCTCTCTGAATTACGGCTATGTCAATGTCCCCCACCTTGAATCCAAGAAGTCCTTCGAACCTATCCGCCAGCCGTCCAAGAAGCTGAAGACTAGCAGCCACACCCACAGCGGCGGCTTTGTGGCTCGCTTCCTGGCTTCTGCAACAGGCTCTTACATGGGCGGTCGTCGATCTCACTAAATCGAGCCGGTTCTCGATTTTTTTTCTCTTTTTTTTCTTTTAGCAGCCTGATCTTTTACTTAATCACCCGATGCTATTCACGCATCTCTCATTATTCCTATCTATTGACTATCTGATTCAACACACATTCCCATATGACTTTTATTTCCTTTTCATATTTCCATATTGTTGCTTTTGAAAAAGCTGTTCACCCCGTTGATACGCACATGTGCCCATACCCCTCGCTCAGACCTGTCTATTGATGTTCGCAAACGTCTTACACTATGTATGAGCTTGATTCCGACCAGAGTTGTCACCCTCTCTGCTTTCCTTTCGTCTTTCATCTATTCCACTCGCTACTGCATCTGCCTCGTGCATTCGGCGTTTGTATGTCTGGTATCTCTTATGCTTGTCTTACCCTTTCACTCGTTTTACACTGGACACTATCTAAGAATCGCTATGTTTAGACTTTTTTTGCTCACGTTTGCGATCTACGTTGTACTTTTGATGTACTTACCTCCTACTTGGACAATAAAACTTAACACCTAATTTGGATCTTGTATAGTATTGTAAACTGTAAGAATGTGATGTAGAAGCCTTGTTGTAGTCATAGTAAGAACATTGAACCTAGTCCTCCCACCCCCTTGCGCAACTATTCAGGACAGTATATTGCATACCCCTTCACAACCCGAACCGCTCATTTTCCTGTCCCTGACCAATACCCTTACCCTTATCTTTATTCTCAGCCTCAATCCTCGCCTTATTCTTAACCTCTTCTTTCTCCCTAAAGAAATCCCCTATCATCCTCCTAGGCTCCGACCCATCCTCTCCAACCACAAAACACTCCCCAAAAGCCTCAACACCAGCTTCAATCCCACCCTCCAGCGAAAGCTCCTCCCACCTCGAAATCAAAGCCTTCTGCCTGCGCACAGCAAGAGGCCCGTTCCTCCCTATCTCCGAAACCCACTCCAACACAGCACCGTCAAGATCCTCATCCGCAACAACCCTCTCAACAAGCCCCCAGCTAAGCGCTTCCGTGGCAGAGATTGTTCCTCCAAGTAATAGTAATTGCCTTGTACGGCCCCAGCCGATTAGGCCGGGCAGGAGTGCTGCTTCGACAACGGAGGGGATGCCGAGACGGACCTGATGCATGTTACTATTACCCATTCCAACATATGTGCTTTCAAACTATGTGGATCTGTATCCATCCACGCATCTCATTCCAATATCATAGAAATACAATTATAAATAAAGAATGAAAAACAAACCTCCGGCATCCCAAAAACAACCCCCCGACCTGCAACCCTCAAATCACAAGCCGCAGCAATTTCCAACCCTGCCCCAAGCGCGAACCCATTGATCCGCGCTATAACGGGGACGGGACACGTTCGGATTGCGGTGCATGTTTCGTGGACGTTTATTATGAATTTCCGTGCTGCGGTGGCGTTCGGTAGGGTTGATAGTTCGGTTAGGTCTGCGCCGCCTATGAAGGATTTCGAGCCCGCGCCGGTTAGGGTTATGGCAAGAAGGTTGGGTGTTTTTGAGATTTGGTGCAGGGTTGAGGTTAGGTTTGTTAGGAGGGGGGTGGTAAGGGAGTTTAGTTTTTTTGGGCGGGAGATTGTTAGGTGGGCTATTTTGGAGGTTTTGTGGGGGGTCCAGGTTGTTAGAATTGACATTTCGGTTTGGAGGGATATATTGATTTGGGTGCTTGGGGGAGGAGTGGAAGGCTGATATATGGGCTAGTTTATATCTTGAGGCCGAGAAACACCGAGGCGTGGGGAAGATGTGTGTAGGTAGGCTTCCCCGCATTTATGTATCCTCGGATAGTTTAAGCTATAGTATATTGAAGTCTTGGTATTGTTATAGGACAAGAAAGTAATAGTTAAAGGGTCCCTTTCAACATGGTCGTCGGAGGGTGAGAGCTGAATCAAGGATCCTATTACTGGGGAAAAAAGGTATCTGGAGAGTGAGCTCGGGACAGGAGCCTAGGAAGAAAATCAAAGATAGGTGAAATTGAACGTCATACAATCCAATACAAAATAACCAGAACAGTCGTTCTATTGAGATAAGCCGCCCATGGCACCTAAGTAAATGGCCAAGACAATGTTTCAAGCAAGTCAAATGTCAAATAACAAGAAATGTCAAAATCCAGGCAATGCTAGCTGTTTCGTTAATCGTGATCATCTCAATGTAAATCGCCGTGATGGCTCTATAGAGCCGGGCTTTCCCAGTACTCGCGCTTGATCCTCATAATAGCAGAGTGCTTATGCGGGAAGCTGACCTCGCCTTCTTTGTAGAAGCCTGCTTTTTGGAGGTAATTAATGAGTCTGCGAGAAGTTAGCACATCCATCTTCCTCTTCCTCTTCGTTTTCTTCTTTCGTTTTTTCTTAATAATGTTGGTCACTCACTTGATATTATCAATCCGCGGCTCCAACACCACAGATTCAGTCCGCATATCCGACAAGAAGCAATGGTGCACCAATGCACTCAACCAAACCGCAACACGATGCGCACCCCGGTACTCCTGTTCCCCAACGAGCAGATGAATCCCCCGATCAAAATTATCCACATGGTCCATAAGTCGTCCCAGCCGATCTTCCTTGACCCAGTAAATCTCAAAATAACCAAACGGCTTCCCGTCCCAACATCCGATAACAGGGAAACTGTGTCGGCTAGTCAGACTAGCAAGCAGGAACTTCTCCTGCACAGACTTCTCTCCACCTTCACCCCACATCGCCTCCACCCGCGGCACATTCATCCACCGGTGCAGCGTGTCCAGATCAGAGCAGATATTTTCGGTCAGATGCTGCGCGATACTAGTCACAGCCGCGGTAACAGGCGTCCCGGGCCGACTATCAGTAGCCCCCTGCGCGGCCGACATCGGCACAAACGCAACGCGGAACGAGAGATACTGACTTAGACTCGGCACGTAGCGCACGTAGAAGACCTCGCCCTGGTGCGGCGGCTTCGGACGCACGGGGTGTCGCACCCCGTTCGTGAAGGTGAACTGCATCGGCGGAGGCGGGTAGTATGTTGGTAGGTGGCTGCCAGAAGTGAACGGTCCTATCGAGGTGAATGGGCCCATATTCGCCATGTGGAAGGTTGCTTCCATGGGCGCAAGCTCCAATGGCGTTGCGACGGATGGACCGCCGTCGGGCGCGGGCGACGCATTCCGCGACCGGTAGGGAGGAGTTGTGGGGCGATCTCGACTTGGCGTGAGGGTGAAGAGGAATAGACGTGGGTCGAGCTGCCAGAAACTGCGTCGGCTTACGAACATCGTGGACCAGCTGCTTGAGTCGCGGGTTTCTATGGGCTGGAGACCGACGGAGGAGTCTTCGGTCGCTATTAGGCCCATGCGCTCAAGCTTCTGGAGCAGATTCCGGCCTTTGAAGATTCCTTCGCGCTTGATGTTTACGCGCCAGACGCCTTTTGGTCGGCCGTCGGGCGGGGTCATGCTCGATGCGGCAGTCTCGACGTGCAGATCTGGCTCGGGTTCGTGGAAGTACCACCATAGAGTTGCCCACAGCATCATGGCGATATGGCGCGTGGGTGAGGTCACGGGCTTGAAGTCGCTTGTTGGTGGGTTGACCATATACGAGATGTAGAGGGAGTCGCGGGTCAAGGTGGGGGTGGTGAAACGGGTGAAATTATCTTCATCATCGCGGGATTTCTCCTGGTCTGGTTCATCTTTCTGCTCGTTTTCCTTGGGAAGCTTCTCGGTATGGATTATGATTGTCCAACCTGGTGGGAAGGTGGAGTTGTGCTGGACGTTGAAATCGGCGGATTTGAAGGTGACCCCACCAAAAACGGGCGAGACGTTGAAAGTGAGGCCATTGGGCAAGTAGCAGGTGGTGTTTCGCATGGCGAAGATATCTTCGATATCTTGGGGAAATTCTGGGGAGTCACAAGACCCTCTTTATAGAGTAGCAAACTTTTTATCTCTGCTTTGGCCCCTCAGTGCGTGGGGTGGGAAGAATCGTGCAACCAACAGCAACTAAGGCAGCTAAAGCAAAGATATCCAATGCCAATAACTTAATTGGTAATGCGAAGTTGGAGATTGTTCAGAGAAAAAAAGAGAAGGAAGATTCTCGGAGAGGTTACATGTCCGATGACGCAGACCATCAGCCCACTACCACTATGGGTCAAGCTTTTAACTTGATCACCAAGCTATATAGATGTTACCTATACATTTATTTTTCTTATTTCCAGTTCTTATTTCTTATTTAGAACGCTATATGCTATACTCTGATCAAGCTATAGCTATATTATTTCATGTATTCAATGTTATCTCAATTAAAGATTTGTGGCTTTCCGGTAGATCTTGTTGATCTTCGAAATTTCCCTGGAACAAGGCAAGTCCCAAAGATCAGCGCCAATAGGAAGCAAAGTAAAATAAGTAAAAGGTATCGAATTAAAGTCGCCAAAGTCCAGTTAAACGACCTAAAAGTCCTCCACTGTGGTCCCTAACTTCCGCTCCCGCGCCAAGCGCACCAAATCTCCGCCAGTCACGAGATCCATCAGTCCAAGCCCAACCGATTTGTAGATGACATTCCCCCGCTGTGACCATTCACGCAGACTCTTTTCTTCATCCACAGTTGCCGCGTCACGGGTGGCATCACGAACCATAAGTAGCTCGCCCAACTCGACAACTTGTTTCGGCTTGATTCCGGCTTGAATAATCTCGCCCGCCTCTTTCATGGCCGCGTCTAGACTATCCACTACAATCACACCACTACGGTGGATATGTTTGTGCCAATGACGATGCGCGGGCTGTACATTGACCTCATCTCGGAGGATATCGGGATGAATCTCGGCCATGTGTGCCTTGTATGATCCAATTGCACAAATCAACCGACCCTTTTGACGGCCTTCGCCTGAGGTGACATATTCCGCAGGGAAAAGTGGTTCGGGAGAGGGAGTACAACAGAAGATCGCGTCGGCCTTGCGCACATGATCCTTTAAAACGCGGCTATACTCGCCGAAATCCGTGCTGACAGCGGAAAACTTGACGTCTCCGCGCCATTGGATATTTTCGGGCTGGTAGATTTCTTGCAGAAGCTTGGCTGCGCGATCGAATGAACGGTTCACAATGATTACCCGGCGGATGTCCTCACCGCGGAGAACCAGCGCCAGGCGGATGTGCCAGTAAGCCTGGGTGCCCGCTCCGAATACAACAATGGTGCGCACCTTCTTGCGTCTGTTGAACATCATCAGCGAAGCCAAAGCCGTGCGGAATGCTGTCAGTTCGTGTGCGTTGATCAAAGCAAATGGCAAACTTTCGCCATCTAGGAGCGTCACACTGCCACGCGGCGATGTGTCACGAGTTCCTGCGCCCGGCCACGCGCCAAGAGTTTTAGAAATATTCGAGGTGACATTTTGCTGATTGACGCAACCAGTGAGGAGTGTGGAATTATCCGTGCTTGATCCTGCCGTGCTGCTGCTAGTGGTGGTAGTGGTGACAGGACTGATCGAGTTACTATCCTCCTTGTCCTCTGAGCCCACAGACAAGTCACTCAAGTCGGAGGATATGGAAGCCACCGAGTTTCGGAAAGAACCTCGTCTGCGCGAGAAAATCTGTTCCTTCTCCTGCATATCCACGGTGTCCCGTTCAATAGCACAGCCAGCATCGCCCCCGTCCTGCAGGGAAATCATCTTGATGCCGATTGTCTGACCCGTGCTTGCGGGCATGAAGATAGTGGTGGTGCCATTCTGACGAGTAATGGCCGTTCGCTGGGGTTGATAGGTCGCTGAGCAACCTTTCTCCTGGGATCCACTGGAGTATTCTCGTAGAGCCTCGGCGAGATTGCGCTGCAGGTTTAGAATCTCGTCGCGAGAGAGCGCATGCAGCAGCTCGCGGAGCTGGGATCGGGAGAGGACGGTGAGAGGCATGTAGATGGTTCGTATTGGAAACACAAAAAGGAGAAAGGTGTAAACGAGTAGCGGAGGACGAAGGGAAGATAAAGTCTGAGATCTGCGAAGAAGGTCCAATTAGTCAAGTCCTAATCTCGCCTCTGCCAAGCTAAGAGTGAAACAACTTACAGCCTATTATTGTACACACAAGTTCTCCCACGCCAAGTCCTAATGGAGTAAAAAGCAGGGGACCGAAATAGCTCGGGGCGTCGGGAATAGCAAACTCGCCTCCGAGGATGACGACAACTGCGACTTTGAGGTGAGGTGGGGGGAATAGCGGGGGCGATCCGCGAAGTTGATAAAACAACAGCTGTTATTAATTCAACGAACAATTCAAGTCATAGGCTCAGATTTTGACAAGCATAGAAGAACTATGCAGCCAGAGGAGGAGGAAATGTAGAAGATTGGTGAAAACGGACCCTGCTGCATTCGGGGATGCAAAGCCAAGCCCAATGCGGAAATCTGTTATACGCCACTTTTAGGGCCGATTGGGTGCCTGAGGCAAGAATCAGATATAACTAAGTTGATGTGTACGTCGCTTGAAATGGACTAGATAGATTATGCTCATATTCTGGGCTGTCTCCAAGGGAAATAATAAGACAAATCCACTTTCAACCACCCTGGCCTGGATGATGTTTCGGATAACCCATGTATCCACCTATAATCATCGAGAAATAATTATAGAGAATGGCTCGATAAGAGCAATTGGCCTATCATCTCAAATATATCAGAAAAAGACAAGTTCAATACTCTAAGTTCTAATAGAATATTCTAAGATAAGATGAACGAATCTCGGCATCGGCTACCGCCAATGTCGGACACCTCACCCGAGATCCATATGAGTCAAAAGAGATAGCCAACCCCTCAACTCAGAACACAATTGACCTTCCAACTCTCTCAGTATCTATTTAGAACATCATGGCCTCAGGACAAACCCTCGGATTTATCGGATGCGGTAAGTAAACATGTCCATCCCTCTATAGTAAACCACTACTAACAAACCCCAAGGTAACATGGGAGGCGCCGTCCTAAACGGCCTCCTAAACACCGCATTCTCAACCACAAGCACTGAAACCACACCAAAGCCAATTACCCGTTTCATTGCCTGCACAAAAACAGCAGCCTCCGCAGCCCGGCTCCAAACAAAAATTGCCCCAGAGCACGAACAACTAATCAAAATTGTCTCCAACCAAACCGTCCAAACAATGCAAGATTCCGACATAATAATTCTCGGCTGCAAGCCCTTCATGGCCGAAGCCGTCTTAAGCGAAACAGGCGTCCGCGAAGCCCTGTCTAATAAACTCGTCATCAGCATGCTCGCAGGCCCCACATGCTCAACCCTAACCCTCCTCATCAACCCAGACCCCAGCTCTCCAGACCAGCCGCATCTCATGAAAGCGATCCCGAATATGGGCGCGCAGTTCGGACAGTCGATGACGATCATCGAGACTCCTGCGCCGACGATCCCAGAGTCTATGGTTGCGGTCACGGAGTGGATTTTCAAACATGTCGGTGCGGTTAAGTATCTAGGTTCTGAGCAGATTGGACTGGCGACTGTGCTTGTCGGGGCAACGATGGCGACGTTGACGTTGCCGATTGAGGGGTTGTTGGATGGGTGTGTTGCGGAGGGATTTAAGAGGGTGGATGCGATGGAGTTGGTTCTGCAAGGGATTAGAGGGTTGTCGGCTGTTTTGGAGTCTGGTCAGCATCCGGCTGTTGTTAGGGAGAGTATTTCTTCGCCGAGGGGGTGTACGATTCAGACGCTTTTGAGTCTTGAGAAGGCGGGGACGAGGTCGGATTTTGCAGAGGCTATTGTCAGGGGGAATACGCATTTGAAGGAGAAGATGTAGATACAGATGTAGATTCTGAAATAGAACTATACAGCCAGTGTATGTATGTGTGAACATTTACTTGTAGATATATGACGGATTAAAGCAATTGCACTTGAACGCCTGATTTCCAAATTTAATTCATTTCTCATACTGGGTTGACATCACCCCCAAATATCATCATCATCCTTCACCAAATCATCTTCGTTCAATACTTGCAGTCCATTCCCACGCTCCTCCCGCTTCCGCTGTCGCTTTGTCACCGTGCGCCCCGGGGTAAAGGGCGTCACGGGAGTAAACGGCATATACGGACTGTACGGCGTAGCCATCCCCGTAACAGGACCCGCCCGGTTCTTCACAGGTCGTTCCAAGATAGTGGTCTTGGTAGCCGGGGCACTTTGCGGCGGGTATGCCTCGCGGAAAGGTAAGTTGGACGGGATGGTGGAAGAAGGCGAGGGAGTATTCAGGGTTAGAGGGGCCGGTGGACGGGCACGCCCCGGAGGGGGTCGAATTATCTCGCTCGCCTGCAGCCGCGGCACTACTGGTGGAGGACCGGGGTTATAAATCCGTGGGGAAAGAGGCGGGTTTTCGGGTATATAAGCTCGGGGCGTGGCCACTGCTGGCGAGGCTAGTGGAGAGGAAATGGGCATTTTGCGGATAGCCAAACGCGGGGAGCGCACTTTGCTCGGATCTGGATTGGCGCGCGAGCCTGAGTTAAAGAGCTTGGATAAGCGTGAGCTGTTGAATCCCTTGGTGGGGGACTTCAATGGTGGCAATGGTGCCAATGGTGCCAAGGAGTTATCTGAGACGTGGGAGCCACGGTCAGTGAATGGGTTTGTGATTTGGCTGTCTGGTGATTGTGCTTGGAGGTCTTGTTCTCGGACGGACAGATCAACTCCGGAAGCCTTTTGGGCATCATGTTCCATGACTGCCGCGTACAGCATCTCCATATCATGCTGGGCTCGTTGTCGGTCGTTTGCGACAATGGACTCGTCGATGGTCACCATGCTGCCGTTCATGGACGGTTGGGAGGGCCTGGTGCTTCTGTTCAATGATCCCCAGGACTTAAATCCACTGGACTTTGGACTTGGGAGGTTGTGCGACATTGGAGAGACTGGGCTGGGATCCATGCTGAGAGGCGGTCTGACGGGCTTCAGAATTTCCATATGCAGTGTATAGTTGGAGGACTGGACTGTCCGACGCAGGCGACGTCCAACGAAGATAAGTAGAGCTAAAAGGAGAGCGACGAAGATCACATAGGCTCCCACAATGCTTCCAATTTGAATTGCTAGCAATGGTTTGTTCAGTGTTGGGGGCGCAGCGGACTTGGATTCACGTTCGATGTTCTGGGCCTCAACCGGGGCACTATGTACAATCAAGAGCGTAAAAAGGACGGACAAAAAGAAGATTATCGGGGTAGTCATTTCCGCCTGGATTATAAAAGAGATGGGAGAGGAAAAGTAATTATTTTAAAAGTAGTAGTCACTGATCGACATTTCGAAACGTCGAATCTTACACGAGGATTTGGGGTGATACATGTTCCAAAAGTGACGGGGGCGGCAGGGGGAGGGGTCACATATAAGAAGCAGCCTTGCATAGGATGTGATGAAGTGAAGGGAAAGTTAGCACAGAGGCAATCAAGTCTTCAGCCTGTCGTTGGTCACAAATACGCGCCCTCATGCACGATCGTCACCTGGCGGCGGCCACTCACAGGGGAGAACCCTAACTCCCCCAAAGGTCTTGTTTTGGAGTTATTTTAGAACATTTTCCAACTTGTGATTTAAGTAAGGAGTACTCCATACATTCGATCGTCTCAAGCCATATTTAATTGGTCGAAATCAAAGCATATTATCGTTTGGGTATACTAGAATCTCCAGTTAGCGCATTCCTTGCCAAATAGCATACTATACGCACGTGCGCCATAGCGAAAATCAATTCGCATCATCTGTAATGACGAGAATATCCGAGAGAAAGCTTTCGAGAATCTTATATATGAATGCTATTATCCTGTTATAATTTACAACTAAGCCATAATATACAATTTTATCAAGCATTTAGTCGAAATAAGATATCTTGTCCACTTCTTCATATTTTCAAAAAGATGAAAACACTTCCGTTGCTTGTTCGTTGAATTCCTAGAGAATAGATACAAATTCAAATCGAGAACTTGGAACATTCGTCTCTCTGTCACTGCAAAAGATACACCCCGATGCAGCTTCCCTCTTTCGCTCCTTCCAAATGATATGACTCCAGGATCACCTACCCACAGGTGGTCAACCGAGCAAGCTCCCCAGTGAACTCATCCTCATCCTCCATCACTGTCTATGTACCTTGAAAAAAATATCACTCATAAAAGCTCATTCATCACTTATATCATAAAACACATCTACCAATTTGTCCCAAGACCCATGGGCAATAAGATCTCCGCAGTGCACGGCGTGAAGTCAGACCATTTCTACGACCAAGGCAACGCCGTCAACGAGATCTGGGTGGGCGACGTTGAAGTCATCTCACGTTTACCCTTCGGCGATTCCGACCTCGAGCAAGCCGGCTGGCCCAAGGGAGACTTCCCAAAGATCCCGTGGCATCAGTTCATCATCCCCATGCAAAAACGAGACGAGGCCAGCAACACGGCTACCAACCCTTCCTCGTTGGCTATAGATGGGACTCATTGTACTTGTCGAGACTGGCTACCAGAACATGGGTACCTGGGCATGTACACGAGAATCCACCCAGATGCTGCAGATATGATTGGGGCTTTGTTCCTTTCAGTCGCTGGCTTTCTGTGGATATATTTTACGGGCAGACTCTGCAGGGCTTTCAGGACGTGGCAATGTGTACGGGAGGCATCACTGCTCCTCCCAGATCCGGTCGCGGCCAGACGTAAGGCTAACGGTGACCTTTGGATTCGCCTCGGTCAATCATACGTTGTGTTTGTTCTCTCCATCCTCTGCTTGGTGCTGGGCTTGCCAGCGATCGCTGCTGGCGCAAAGAAACTGGATGCTGCGAGCTTCGTTTTGTATAATGGGTTTTGGGGTGGCCTTGGTGTTATTATCAGCGGCCTCATCATTTACCCTTTAGTAATGTGGTGGGATGCGAGAAAGCTACGACCTGCGAAGAGCGACGAGCCCTGAGAGAGCTGAAGATTTCCATCCAAGTTCGTGAGGGCAACGTCCAGCTTTGTGGGGAAATTGAAAGGCGGGGAGGTAGCGTTGGAAATATCGTTTTTGCTGGCTTTATTCTGAGTGGCATCACTCGTCATGTTCGATGTCACATTATTGGTGTATTGTTATCTCTGGTATGGCCCCGCACAGGTTGAACAGAAGGAGGGAGAGGTTCTCTGTTTCTTTTTTTTTTTTTTCGTTTGCTTTCTTCAGGCTTTAGTGAATAAATCGCGCCACAGCTCTTTCATACCGTAACCCTTCGACTGATCTTCTTCGTGGACTTTGACAGACTGCGCCATCCCCAGTGACCCAAACTTGCTGGAGGAAGCCGGCGGAACGATTGATGTCGGGCGCGCACGCTCCGTTGCTCGACGTTTAATTTCCTCCGCTAACTCAGGCGCTACTGCGGCATAGCATGCGTTGAGCTCTCGATCAATATTGATATATGGTTTGTGGGCGAAGGCTGGAGCTTGCAGGTTGTATGAGCGTGCAAGAGTATTGATTTGTTTCACGGCGAGTTCGTGATAAGAACGCTCGATTGCGAGGTAACCGGGGTCTCGTAGTGGTGGGAGATGGGCTAGATCTTCCGAGGTTTCCTCGTCATTCTTAATTGCAGGTGATTGGGATGTCTCTGACTTGGAGGTTATCCGGCCATCACTGTTAATCTCCGAGACGGATGTATCTTCTTGAAGTGAAGCTTCCAACTTTGCTTTGTCTGCCAACCGAGCCTCAGCTGCAGCATAGGCTTTTGCCCGCTTCATTTGTACGTCCAAGGACCCACCCTTACTGGCAATCAACATCGCAGCATGTCTCCGCCAGTCCGCTCGAAGACGTTCGCGGAATCGGTTGAGCTCCGAACTAAGCTGCTGTTGCTTCTCGATCCACGGCGGCACAATTTCCTGCTGCTGGATGATCTTATTCATAAAATATTCAGTTGTATCAATGAATGCGCTGCTCGCATTGGGATCCGCCTTCGTATTGACGCCTTTCCCACGACGTATCTTCTTAAATTGTCCGCGCGCGATCGCATCTTCGATTCGCTCATTTGCTAGCGACGAAAGACCCGAGATCGAGATCGGCATGGAATGCGCCCCGGGTGTCAACTGCTCCCTCATCTCCCGTCGCATATCCTCGCGCTCCTCTTCGGAAAATCCAGGCGCCTGGCTCAGTGTGTAGGTAGACGTGCGCTCTTTCGCTTCGGCAATTCGCTCTCCGCGAGACTTTTTGGGCTTCGGCGTGAGTTTGAGGTTCACAGGATTGGGGATTTTGTAAGGCATTCGGATAGGTTTGCTCGCATCGTCTAGCATACGCAGAGTCGTGTCCTCAACGCGCTCTACTCCTGTCCATTTAGGAGCGGCGGCGTTCTCGCGTGTGCCCTGTCCTGCGGCAGACTGCGATAAGGAATGTAAGTTAGTGATTGTTAGATAACAGGGCATGATAAGGACCACATACGGGCATTTCGACTATAGAATGAGCAGCAGCATACTCGCTCCTGAATGAAGTGGCAGCAATGCGCTCTGCAAGCTCATTTTTCAGTTCTTCCGAGAACCCTGCTTGCTCAATGTTGCGATGTGCAGATCGTCCACCTTCTAGCATTGCATCTTCAGTCATTTGAGCCAGACGGCGTCCCATCGGACTATCCTTTTCTTCTCCCTTTGAGCCATCCTTATCCTCCGTCTTGGTCGTAGACGAGGGCGATGTCTGATTCAGGTGGCATGCTGCGGAGAACCGCCTAGACGCGGGAGCTATCGGAGCTCTGAAGGTGCATGTTGAAGAAACACCACGGAGGTGTGTTGGCAAACTGTATTTTCCAGGCATAATTAATAGCTTGCTGTTATATTCAACGAACTTGCGATATCAAAAAAGAGTGTGTAGGACTTGTTAATAAGGTGGCAAGCCCTCGACTTGATAAAGAGAGCCGGGGCGCGACCAATATTAGTCATCCACCTCCGCGGAGTCGAAACTTCGGATTTTGTTTGTCGAAGATCCGTCGCCGGCGTCAGTCTACCATCGTTAATCCCACACGCGGTCGCTTCGAGGCATTTCGCCTTTTCTCGCTCCAATTGTTACCTTTGTTTCCAGTTCTACGAACCGAATAATTTCCCACCATGGCACCCAAAGGCTCCCTCTCCACCCGGCTCAACCCGATGCGTCTTAACACCATCAACCACCTCCGTGTTCGCCGGCCGAATCAGAATGAGCAGAACCCCTGCGTGGTAGTGATGTCGTCTATGCTTAGTATGTTCATTCTTCTTCTGTGGCGAGATCGACTCTGTCAATCCCTTGTCGCCCTGGCTTCACATTCCAGCTGCGAAGTACCTTGAATCTCGAAATCCTGAGTGGGTTACTGACAATATTTCGTTGCAAATAGACTGCTGGGCTTCCGCTGGATACGGCGCAGAGGGCTGTGCTGCTCTCGAGGCTCAATTGCGCAAGTGCATGGATGCACCGGTACGTTATAATCCACCGCCGTTCTTTTCCTTCATTGTCGACATCCCCCTAACAAGTTCCTCCCGCATATAGAAATCCAGGGAGCAGAAGAAGAACACCGTCAACTACCACCTCATGAGAATGTACCCCAAGGTTGTTGGCCCGCGCAAGAAGGATGGTGTTCTCGGTTAAAATGTTCTTTACACTGGATTGTTCGCGATTGTCTATCCGGACTTGGCAGCACAAGCGAGTTGTCCTGGAGTTTTGGGTTTCTTTTTGATACATTATTACGCGAATACTCGGGCCTTCATCGGGATCTGCTGATTTGGTCCGCTTATTTTGCATCAGAGGCTATGGGAGTTGGCTTTTACTCATATGTACAGTATACAACTATGTGGGATATGGAATCACCTTTCAGAACAATTGATCATACTTTTATTTGATTATATAGCCCCCGACACAGATTATAGCTGAGATGAACTGTCGGCGCTAGCAGGGTTATGGACAACGGCGAACTTCCCTGAGTCACATCCCTCGCTCACAACTTCAGTTCTCTTCTTCGAGGCCATCACTGCTGGTAAGATCAAGGCTCTCTTAGTGGATGAACAAGGCCAGAGCGTGTGGGACAATGTGGTGAAGGCAGATAATGTAGAATTGTGTCTCTTTGGCGCTAGGGGACTGTGTTAGTCTTGCGGAGATTCTTAATTGGCAGGCTGTGCATGGCGCATTGGTCGTTAGATAGGAGTCTCATTAATCTTGTCACTTATTCTTTTAGCTGTAATATCGATACTTTCTGATTGATCAAATCCATTTAACTCTGAGTTCGTACTGCTTGTAGTAGGAATGGCTGCCTGCAAAATCCTTCCCGTAACATCTCAGACAGACTCAAACTTGAGGATCAGTTTATCGCCTGTCGGTTTCACGGTGTAAGCATCGATAGCTTCAATATTGTCATCGTTGACAATGGTGGTGCGGAAGCTAGTATAAATCGCAGCCACGGCGAGTTTCATTTCTGCCAAGCGGTAATCAGTATGATTCAATGATTGGGATCCTTAAATTCATACCTTGCAGTGCAAGATTACTTCCCACACACATACGTCCTCCACTCCCAAACGCCCAAAACCACCGCCGTTTCTCTTCCAGGTTAGCCGGCGAGTTTTCAGCTTCCAGCCAACGCTTCGGCTGCCAGGCCTCTGGCTCTGGGAATACTTCCGGGTTGCGGTGCAGTGAATATCCTTGCGCATTCACTCTGGTGTTGGGTGGAATGTCTGCATACCCGGCGAGAGTGCACGACGGAGATGGCGTCACCCGAGGTTGAATTCCAGGGATCGGGGCATGAAGTCTCAGGGTCTCTGTCACGATCGCTTCCAACAGGGGCAGGCTATCAATTGACTTGGCTGGCGGTAGATCGGCTGACTTTGGGTATGAAATCGGGGGACTCAGAGTGAGTAGCTCCTCTCGAAGCTTGTCCTGCACTTCTGGATGTCGAGATAGTTGCCAGAATAGATATGTGAGGCCAACAGCACTGGTTTCAAAGCCTGCAGTCAGCTGGTCGTACATCTCGCAAGCAATATCGAGTCGCTGTTGGGCTTTGTCTGGCTTTGTTTCTCCATTCTTTGTGGAATGCTTGTCCAGAGATTCTTTCAATTGCTTGTAGACAGTTGGCTCGATGCCTGGCTCGGAAGATGAAATTATCTGCTCTGCTCTATCGCATAGGTCCAGAGCCCAAGAATCAAGCATTGCGTTGGCTTCGTCACAGTATTTGGGTATCACACGAAGACCAATCCGTCTCAGCCACCCATCCAAATATGGAACTTCCTGGGCATAAAATTCAAACGGCTTTCGGCACATGTAAAGGTGAAGCCAGTGCTTGCGGACCGAATTATCTTGCAGGTAATTAGTGCCATTCTTCAACCCGAATAGATAGGAGGAGACGAAGTCCATTGTTAGTCCCTGGTTTAGATCATGTACGTCGACGGATTTGCCGGACATTGCTGCTTCTTGAAGAATCGGCAGCAGTCGATCGAAGATGACTGTATCTGAAACTATCCGCATATGAGGGGATGTTTGCAGAGTCGATTTGGAGTATATGTTGGATAGCATCCTTTTTCGAGTTGAATGTGTCTTGCTTCCGGTCATGGTGAACATGCTCACTGTTCTGTTTCTCATGGTGAGCTACTTTTTTACTATCAATCAGTGTCTGCGCAT
The DNA here is from genome assembly GCF_028827395.1 of Penicillium hordei. Classification (NCBI taxonomy): domain Eukaryota; kingdom Fungi; phylum Ascomycota; class Eurotiomycetes; order Eurotiales; family Aspergillaceae; genus Penicillium; species Penicillium hordei. The sequence goes on from NW_026623142.1 coordinate 7,918,890, forward strand.
ACTAACCCAAATGATGCGAAGACTCGTGGATACCAGTCATGCTTCTCAAATCCGCCAGCATAAACTGACTTAATTCCTCCCTCGACACAGTTGATCGAGATCTCTGATGGCCCTAGCCTAACAATAGGACCGAATTTCTCGTGTGCGGCCTGAATGGTCCGGTTGTTCTGGCTTGTGAATCGCCTCCATAGCATCCATACCGGCGAGAAGGAAGCACTCCAGTGTACGTTGGGGATCTTCGACAGTGGGGAGAGGAATGCTGGGTAAATTAACACTTTGTAGAAGATGAGACCAGCAAAAAATACTACCGCCAGGGCAGTGATCGAATATGCCATTTTGAATGCGGGGAAGCTTTTATTTGCCGTCCACTGTGGTAGATATCTGGTGGGAATTAAGATGTATAAGAAATGCGGCTTGAGAGTCCCTCCGGGCCTGGAGGTTGCATACAATGGAGATTGCCGATACCGCTATGCCACTAGCTGTTAGCCCAGCGAACGCCCATCCGTGTATTACAGGTGGTGCCGAGTGTGATCCCTAATTGCAAGATTAACCAATAAGCCCCATACCGATTCAGTTCCACTCACTCTGATTCGTTGTGTGTTTGCCGACAGTGAACAGTTAGGTAATGGAAATAGAAGATTGTGCAAGTGGTCAACTTGAGCTACATACGGAGCACCTACGTCCATGTAGGTTTCGATAGGGAAACTCCAGGCCTTGTCCAATGACCTCGGCGACCGTACTTCCCCGCGAAAGCGATAAGGCGATAAGCGTAATGGACTGTGACCTGGTACCCAATGTATGATTTTCCGGGTATAATACCTGGTTTCTACCATGTATTCGGTCTTGGTATTCGACAGAATTTGCTTTGACAGAAGGATTTAACTCGAACAGTTCGAATATCGTGACCGGGGGAGAGTGGGGTTTACTAGGTACCCTTGTGCCTTTCAGCTAATCCCGGTTGTCAACGCCCATTGGTGCGTACGCCAGAAACATTGACATAGACCGAGAATCTGGTCGCTCTAAGGTTATTAGTCCAAATTGCCGTTCGTGCGACCCGTTCCCAGCCGGATCTGGTCCCCTGGAAGCTAAGGCCACAGGGTTGTCACAGACCCCTGGTCAGCTTCTGCGCCGCAGACCATTGTAGGCGCCGTGGTCAGTGAAAGGGCACGATGGTCTTCGTAGGCTAGTACAGTCATTAGCGAAATCTGCTTCCGCTCCTCACCGTCGAAAGTTTTAATGAGAGCTGCTCTGCCAAAATGGTGGTATATAAATAGAGTCTACCATCATCTATAACTCGATACCTCTTGTAATTTTGGAACGATACGAAACGTGCTGGAACACTGTAACTTTACAGAACACATAGATGCATCATAGTGAAGAAGGCCGTACATATATATAGGAAGATAGACTAAGAACTAGGTGGGAGGCATGTCTGAATCCTTTGCAGGGCTTATTTATGCTTGTACATACCGGAGAGCTTCGCTCTCACTTTCTTTCATTTTGTTCCCCGCTTTGTTGTTTTCTTTTGAATAAACTCTTCTCAGTCAGAAATCTCACACACGTCACGCTGTAGAGATCTTAATCTGTTGGAAAGCCAGGTATATCGTTCGCTATCCTGGCCCCAAACAGCCTCAGTGCCTACCAGCGCCCGCTGATAATACAGCAGAGCGGTATCAACTTTCCCATTGTTCTCACATAGAAGGCCAAAGTTTATAAGAGTGTTCAAGGCAGGGATGTAGGTGAAAGGTGAGGTCGCGACAAAAGCCTTCTCGTAGCCTTCCAGCGCTCGTTCGTACATCGCCTCTGCCTCTTGGAGCCTGCCTTGATTTTTATAGAGGATGGCGAGGTTGTTAACGGTATCTAGCGTCGACGTATGTTCTCGTCCCCACGCCTTCTCGTAGCCTTCTAGCGCTCGTTCGTATATCGCCTCCGCCTCTTGGAGCCGGCCTTGATTTTTATAGAGGATGCCGAGGTTGTTAACGATATCTAGCGTCGACGTATGTTCTCGTCCCCACGCCTTCTCGTAGCCTTCTAGCGCTCGTTCGCACATCGCCTCTGCCTCTTGGAGCCGGCCTTGATCTGTATAGAGGTTGCTGAGGTTATTGACGGTATCTAGCGTCGACGTATGTTCTCGTCCCCACGCCTTCTCCTTGCCTTCTAGCGCTCGTTCGTACATCGCCTCTGCCTCTTGGAGCCGGCCTTGATCCGCGTAGAGGCTGCCGAGGTTGTTAACGGTATCTAACGTCGACGTATGTTCCCGTCCCCACGCCTTCTCCTTGCCTTCTAGCGCTCGTTCGTACATCGCCTCTGCCTCTTGGAGCCGGCCTTGATCCGCGTAGAGGAGGCCGAGGTTGTTGATGGTATCTAGCGTCGACGTATGTTCTCGTCCCCACGCCTTTTCGTAGCCTTCTAGCGCTCGTTCGTACATCGCCTCTGCCTCTTGGAACCGGCCTTGATCCGCGTAGAGGAGGCCGAGGTTGTTGATGGTATCTAGCGTCGACGTATGTTCTCGTCCCCACGCCTTTTCGTAGCCTTCTAGCGCTCGGTCGTACATCGCCTCTGCCTCTTGGAGCCGGCCTTGATCCGCGTAGAGGAGGCCGAGGTTGTTGATGATATCTAGCGTCGACGTATGTTCTCGTCCCCGCGCCTTTTCGTAGCCTTCTAGCGCTCGTTCGTACATCGCCTCTGCCTCTTGGAGCCGGTCTTGGTCCGCGTAGAGATAACCCAAAGAATATAGTGCCTCCGCATCCTCACCTTCAACTTCTAGATTATTTATTATCTCCAGGCATCTATCTGCATGTGCAATCAGCCGCCGTTGTATAAGCCAGAATCTGTGTTCTTCCCGCCGAGGCACATGCGCCGCTACGCATTTGACTGCTATCCAGGCCATACTCTTGTCAAGCCCCTGGTTTAACACATGAATCATCCACGAATGAACGCAGCCATGTACGCTATACCCTCGTGACTCCACACGCTGTAATATGGTAGTCGGATCAGCTTCAACGAGCCCGTGGCTGCACAGAAGTCTCAAGCTTGCATGAAATGTGAGCTTGTTCTCTGTCAGTGCGCACAGCCATTCCGGCTTCTCCGGGCCGCTATACTCCAGCAGCTCATACCATAAGTCTTCATTAGCGAAATAGGCCCATTGTCGGAGAAGCATAGCCGCAATAGGACTCTGCTGCTGAATGTATCGATACGAAATATTCCAAGTTGAGTACAGCGTTTGATCGTAGGCCCCTAGCTGTGGCGTATCTTCGTGTAATCTCTGCCATGATTCTCGGTACAGCTGGAGGTACTCAGTGTAGCTGATCGATACCTGCTCTAAATACGCGCCAGCTGTCGCGAGGGCCAGAGGAAGTCCATCGAGTTGCCTTGCAAGATCAGTGGCTACGGGGTCTGCTTGATATCAGTAATTGATATTGGACTATATGCTTGATGCTCACCTTCTTTTAGATCTTCACGGCCAGAGACGGAAGCCAGGATCTCGAGACTATCATTGATATCCTCTAGCTTGCGCAAGTGAAGTGTTTGGCCTAGCTTTACCATAGAGGACCGTGTGGTCACAACAATGGCACCATGGTCGGTCTCGGGCAGAAATTTCCGAAGATCAAACGCCTTTGCAAGATCTTTGTCATCATCGCTATGTATACCTGCCTCGACAGAGGAAGCATAGCTTATGCCTTTCCTCGTATGGTTGCCCGGTAGGGGATTATCATAGTTATCATAGATGATCAACCAGCGATCGTTCATCGGGTCGTCCAACCATCGCTTGGTCGCATTCACTGTCTCGTCCAGATCTCGACTCTTCAAAGCACTGGCAATGTATGTAACAGACGGATGGTGGCGTAGAATCCACTCGGCTGTGCGAGCAAAGCTTTGCTTCAATGTTGTTTCATCCCTTGCATTTAGCCATATTATCGCTGAGTAATGAGACCGATTCCGTTTGATATATGCGATGGCTAGCTGCGTCTTACCAATACCACCTAACCCATGCACCACAACAATACGGCGTCCAACAGATGTGTCAAGAATACCATGCATTCTCTCCAGCTGATCTTTTCGTGCAACGAATCGCGTCACTTCGGATATGTCGGACAGATTAAGCGGGAGCTCGAAATTGATAGGCATTGAGTTCGGATTTCTAGGTCATAGATTGATGAGCTATGAGCATACATTTGTGGCCTCCCTATATTAGGCCAGAGAGAAATTTACCGTTGTGCCTCTTCAATGGACATATGGAAGAATAACTGACGTGCATACGCGGCCGCTACCGCCGCTGCATAACCATGCCATTGGTCGTTTTTATGCGAATCGCAATAGTCGGAGATGCCTCGAATCACCATACATGGGAAATCAGTAAGGGCCCCTGCAGCCTCCATTTCGAAGCATAGCACCCCATGCTCCTGTGCCAGATCATCTCTTTTCTTAGCATCCTTGATCACCATCTCCCCTGAAGCTATTGTGCCTCGGTGTACAACAATAAACGAGTCGTCTTCCTCGTCTATCGGTCGCTCGATACGCTGCCTCGGGTCGCATCCACTATCTTCACATGATATCCCTTGCTGCCCATGTGTATAGTTGGCTGGGTAGAGATTGTCATTCGCAGCGCCGGGGAACTTGAAGCGACGAAGTGGTCGACGACTAGTTTGGATTCGCTCCAGGTTCTTCCAAATTGGATCATAGTCCATCCTATGGCGCCGGATAGCCACCTCCCGCGCAGCGTTAAGAAGAGCTGTTGGCGGAGGTGCGAGGAATCCTTTGCGTTCAAAGTGACCCGCGTTCGCTTTTCCGTGATCGTACTGTACTGCTCCAGAGTGTACACCAGTCGGTTCACTAACGACCACATGACCTAGACGGATCATTCCAAACTCGGTCTTTGTCGGTACGCCGCCCCCAATCCCGACCAGTAGGCCATACTTGAGGTTTGGGAACGTCATCTTCATTTGAGTGACGACAGTAGCTGCGGAGCAGTTCCCCGCCCGAGGAAGACCAGCAATAACCACGTTATGGTTGTTGATGCTGCCGAGGTTGTAAATGTTTGTATCCCCGCTGGGTTGCGGAAGACGTTGGTGCTCCTCGTCTAGCATCTCCATTGCCGCAATTTGTTCCACCTCTAACGGGCATATCCATCCCACCCGGTAGGAATCGCGGCTCAAACATTTCAGCGACATTTTCGGCTGCACGCTCGGCGTACTTCACCAGGGGGGATTTCAGGCGAAAAGGCTTCGATATTGTAGCAGTTATAGAGTGAAAACTATCCGAGGTAAGTAAGATCCCTAGTAAGACTAGAACTCGGGCGGGCGAGCACAAGGTTTCGCAATTGTGGCCGGAGGAGCGCAAGACGTAAGCGCCAGCCTCGTGCGTTGTGGGGAACCATCAGCCAACCAGACACGAATACGAGTCACAGTAGGATGCGAAGATAGTTGCAAAGAGTGTTGTAACTAATTTCCACCATATTACAAAGACTAAACATGGCAGGCCATTTGAAAAGAGATATATCTGGTATCAGACAGGCTATTGTACCTAGTTAGTGGCACTTCATGATTGATACTAAACCGTAACTAGGACCTAGTCGAAGAGCGAGCACCACCTCACGATGCATTTCCAATCGCAGCAGCGTCTATGGATACCTTTACACTACCCTCGGTATCTGGACAGTCGACCACTTTACCCACAATCGTGTAGGGGTCCAAGTCACATGAAGTTGGATCTGTGATTAGCTTATCAATGACATCGTCTATTGCATCGCAGGTCTTGATAGCTGCATGATTGATTTGTTTCAACGCATAAGTATGGATATTCCGTCAAGGTGTTCCTCACAAAAGTCGGCAAAAAGTCACCAATAGCAAATTTTGTAAATTCAATTCCAGGTGCTGACCATAGGCAGCCACACTCTATCAGAATCATACCCACAAACTTTGCTGGCCAATCAACTCATTGACAATAATTGAGAGAATTATTGGATACTGTCGAATAACTCGCAAAATCAATTCGCGCAAGTAATTGCGCGAATCTACAAGTTCAAAAATAGTGTGGCAGTGAAGCAAGCCCTGGCAGCGCGCAATTAATTGCGCTTGCCAAAATGGACTCCACGATCTTACATGTTATTCTTACTCCGAGATTCCTTGGCAAAAGTCGTGAGCAGTTCTCGCTTTTATATATAACGTGAAATTAGAACCAACTTAATGATTAAAAACAGGCTCAAAAGATTCCTGAGAATTCCAACTGAGTGTGTGTGTGAGTAGCCAGGTTTTTCTCCAAATGACAAAGCAAAAGGCTGACCATGTGCTTGAACAGCAGAATTGAGACTTCTACTCTTGCATATCATTCCAGTTCAATTTCAAACCATGTGTCTTGCTCTAGGATTGCTCTTCAAGGACAAGTCCAAGGGGCAGAAAGCGCCTATGGGACCTGGCCCTCGTCCCCACCCTATGACAGCACGCCCGCCCAACACTTTGCCTCCGTCTAATCGAACTTTTGCACCATCTTGACCGCAGAAACATGGGGTGGATTGCTCTATAGGAAGATTGATTTTAAAACATGTTTTGCTTATTCTTTCTGTTTCCCCCTGGAAGAAAACGCGCCGGTCTAAGGCGTAATTTTCACCTGTATAGACGGGTAATGCTTCTGTCTGCGCATTTCTATAATGAAACAAACTCGAAATAACATCGTGAAACTCCCAACGTCCTCAAAAAAGACTCCTGAGATTTTATAAATACTCAACAGCGGAATCCAGATAAAACCCACCAAGGAATTGCCAGGAGAAAGTTCAACATTAGCCCATAGGAGTATTTATCCCCACGACCAAAAAAGAAGATTGGAAATAGAGCTTCATTAATAAAAATATGTACAGCATCGGGCGTGATTTTGAGTTTGGTCTCTCTTATATTTCCAGTAGAGAACGATTGTGAGGCTTACTGTATGTGACCAGTTCGGATCAAGATGACCACAACGTACGCACCACTATCAGCCCTGCCTACGACACCTTTCTCGATACACACTAGCACTACTTTCAGCCACTGCTTGTGGGAGCTATTAAGTGAAGCGTTACGGTCGCAGAAGTTCTAAAGACTTCTGCTCTGGCAGCTCGTTGTACTCGCAGTACGAGCTGTGGAGCACCACAAAACGATGCGTACATTTGTCAGAGACAAATGTTAAGGTCTAGCTTCACTGCCGGCATATATACGTCTCGAATGGTGACAGAACTCTTCGACAAGTTCTGGGCTTCAAGAAAGCGCGGCTGGGATGATTGTTCTAATGAGCTATACTTTTTATGGAGTCTACTAGGAATTGACAGTAAAGGGGTTTGGAGAGCGATGCCATCTTAGAAGCTCGCTCTTTTTATCGCAGTATTGTATTCTGGAGCGGATAAATACTCTAGGAGACTAGTGAAAATAACGTTCGGTACATATTCAATAAGCCTATGGAGATCACAATGGACGGAGATCACAATGGTTGAATAGATCGATCAACCGAGCTGTCTACCATATACAATAGAAATACAAAGCGAAAGAAAGAGAACCGAGCAGAGCTTGCGGTCTTAACAACCTTGGAGGAATAGCGAACAATTCTGCAGGACCGTGCAGCAGGGCCCGACGGAAAATCCAGGTAGCGAGCCATACGTGTCGTGCCTGTGCAAATCATGTTCGAGCAAACCATTTTGGTAGACCTCAGTGACATCACCCTGAAGCCTGGTCAGTCTTACACAAGGGCCCGAAGGTCGTGCCCCCCTTAACTTCTTCCCAGCCCTCATTTCCAACGCATCGCCAGCACCAAAAGACGTCTTCCGGGTCATACTTGCGCTTCACGGACTTGAGCCAATCGTAGTTCGCTCCAAACCAATTCTCCCGCCATTGAGGGTCAAATCCGTCGGCTTCGTTGAGATAAGTGCCCATGCCTGGTGTCAGCTTCTCCATAGCCTTAAGTTTCTTGAAAGTAGCCTTGCCCTTGACTTCCTGGACGCCTTGTGCCCCCTCATTAAGGGGATATAGATCGACATGCGTCAAGAGAGTATAAGTCTTCCGCCATGCTGGGTTGACAGAGGTGTGCGGCTCCGGGTGTAGGACTTGACCACCTCCATCGAGAGACAGGCTGAGTCCAGATCCAGAGGGACGGGCCCCTGGTCCTGTCTCGATGAACAAAGTCCTGAGCATACTCGACAGGCTTTCATGCTGGGACAACAAAGAATCCTTGTTAAAGAACCGAGAGACCATGAGCAGACTATCTCCGGCATTGGCTTGGTGACTTCCCGAGGTGAAGTATTTGTGGAATGTCAGGTATTGATTGAAGGAGGAGACAATATTCAGCTCTGTATTGTTATACAGAAGTAACCCACTGATCAGGTGATCGTTCACAAACTGCTTATCATTCTCAATGGTCTCGGAAGAGTTGCCTTCAAGAAGCTTAATGAAAGTGTGACTGTAGAGAGTCGATCCTTTCATATTCAGCAGCGCACCGATACCTCCGAATCCCCGGTCCGAAAGAAGCGGATACTTAGACAAGGCGTTTCCGGAGGCATTAACTAGACTGGTCAAGTTGCCTTCTTTTAAAGTCATGAGTAATGTATGGGCGAGGACCGGGCGCGTAGGATGTACTTTGATCGTAGCTGATACGACAACACCGAACGTACCACCACCTCCACCACGCAGAGCAGTGAATAAATCTGGATAATAGCATGCGTTTGCTATAACAATCTTTCCCGATGCTAAAACCACTGTATATTCGAGGACTTGGTCCGTCGCTAGCCCAAAAGCGTGGCTTGTAGGGCCATGGCCAGCGCCCTGGATATAGCCTCCAATAACTCCCACAGTCTAGCAAATGTTAGTTGACTTGATACCAACAACTCAAATGGTGAGACCTTACTTTGTCATCACCACCAACAGCAATAGAGCTGTGCTTGGCTGCAAGTGCATACACATCCTCCCAGATATATCCGCCACCAACTGTGATGGCGCTTCCAGTCCAGTTGGCTCGACAAGAAAAGTTTGATGGGACGTAGCGCTCTTGGAAATGAAGTCCAGTCTGGATATACTTGATCCAAATCATCAAGCTGCCGTATCCTTGCGATCTACCACCAAAATGTTAGCGCACAATAAGACTTGTACGAACGCGGGATTTAGGTTGTCCCACCTTTGCACGATATCGTGGCCAGTATTTTTTATCACAAGTCGCAGATTGTTCTCTTTAGCAAATCTGATACCAGCCGACACATCATTTGCTTTGGTCGCATTGATAGTGTATACTGGGACAGCACCCAGCTGGCACAAGGGGTAAACGGCCACGGAGGCGTTGATTGGTGGACAAGTGTCAGCAACTGGATAAGTGTACCCGATGGGGGAAGCTTCTTGAAATTTTGAGTTGGTCCATTCCTGGCTGATATCTTGACATAGCTGGGCATCATAGCCTATACCGGGGTAGCACGGTTTGGCAATAGGTTGGTTGGCGATGAGCTGCCCGTCAACGGATGCGTTAAGGGAGTTCCATTTGAAAGATGAAGGCCAGCAGCTGTCAGCGGGTGTCTATTGTCATCTTACAGGTTAGATGTCGAAGTTCAATAGTTCAAGTTGAGAGTTTACTTGCACATTTACAAGTACCAAACGCGGATTCTGCGCTAACAAGGAGCAAGAAGAGACTTTTGAAATGCATAGTTGATAAGTTTGTTAAGGCATCAATAACCGAGGCGAGGCTAGTTACTTTATATCCCATCTAAGTTCCGATGTCCGATGGTTTGGCTACTAGTTGAGCCTTAGTAGAACCACTCCATGAATTACAGCCCCGTTCTGGTGCACAGTTATCTTTCGTATTCCAGCCAAAGAATATAACCATGAAACCAGGTATATTAGTGGATCAGGTAAAAAAGACTAGCTCTGCCTCTAATTGGGCCGTAGGTTGGTTTAAAAGTTGATTTTCAAACATTTTGCGGTCACTTGAGCACCGCCGAGTAATGTCAAGGGCTATGGAAGTGCGCAACGAGCGCGCAATTTCCATCACTTGGTGGGGCCAAAACTTGTTCCCAAAATTGGTGATTTCTTGGCTTCAATTCTTACCTATATGGGTTAAACCGATATTTGAATTTCAACTTGTTGGTTTTCCAAATTTAGTAACATTCCAGTGTAAATTGTAGGCTGGTGCAGACTCATCTCAGGCCATTGATCACTGTTTGCCTTGGCTCAGTCAGACCTCTTTTGGAAGTTCTATAGATCTTTCGCTTTCTATTCTGTAGATAGTTTTATCAAGTTTGTAGATTGGCCTCTCCTAGTCAGCAAATAGATTATTCCCTTTTTCTTTTGTCTCCTGATCTATCAATAGAAAACGAAGAGTCACCGTTAAGTCCTCATATCACTCGGAAACTATTCATAGAGTAGAATCATTTGTTTAAAATGCTTTTGCTGACAAAAGGGCGGATTTTGTGCCATAATATTTATCTATCAATCTCTAGTAGCTATACAGTGCGTCTAAGTTAGGGTCCTGTCGGAGTTGAGTTCAGAGGCGGTCTCCGGTCGAGGAGCATGACTAGGTTCTCCATCCGAACGGTTGCTTTCGCTTTGCTCCATCATATTGTCAAATTGTGCCTTCAAATCTTCGGTCTCTTTTTCGGTGGGAAGGTTCACGACCGCAAGATATAACACGTTTTTTTGAAACACTTTCTTGATGTAGTATTTTCCTGTGCTGGGGATCACTCGCCCGTCTTCGGAATCTACTGGTTTGCCAAACAGCCGGTTGATCCCTAGCGCCTCGTTCCTCTTAGCGAGTAGTTTGCCCGGCCCTGGCAGAGGAACAAGACCGCCCGTGACAAGAGAGATAATCGATCCGCTGTTCGCTGGATGATCTGGATCATTGAAGCGTGACTTCATAGGCTTCCGCTGTTCAGAAGGTACAACCATTGGGGTCCCAGGGTGTTTTTTCTCCTGCTTCATAGTTAGTGGTATTATTGGAAGTAGCGGGGAAAGGGAAACAGACATAGAAAACCATCGCCCTTCTGTCCATATAGTCGGTGGCCCATTGCCCGGCATCCCTAATCTTTTCAATAATCCCCTGTGACTGCTCTTCCTTGTAAGTACCCGAGGCAATCTGATCTAATTGGGGGTAGATTAGGCTTGCACGCTCGGGTAACTCCAACTCAGACTTGGTTTCGCCGCTCTGCACCCGGATTTTGTCAAGTGCTTTTCCGAAGTTTGACCTCTTTGAATCAGTATCGCTCCATTTCATAGCTGCCTGATTGATGTCCACTTTCTCTTTCTTGAAGAGAGATTCCTTTAGTGAATTGGTAGCTTTTCCCAGTGGTCCTTGTTGCTCGCTATCATCTGGTTTGAACGCCATCACCATGACAAATAACCCGCGTGGCATGAAAATGTCACGATTGACCATCTCGAGAAAAGTGTTTGAACGAGTACGTTTCTGTAATTCACGAGCGGTGCCTGCGATTACCGATAGAACCGTACCTACAGCCATGGCCGCGGGGAATGGAAGCGATGATGTGATCTGAGCGGCGATGAAAACAACTTCAATCCAGGCAGATGCCTGCTTACATTGTCAGTGAATGGAAATTCAAAATAGTAATCATTTGAACATACGCGATTAACCGTGTCAAGGTACTGAAGGAATTGCAAAAAGAATTCTTGCTTGATACCGCATTTGTCGAGGTCGGGTGCATATGCGCGTACGAATCCACGGTCTTTGTTTCTCGGTCGACGTTGAGGAATTATGACGGGACAAGGAAGTCGCTGTAATTCTTCCGGAGCGGGCCCTGCAATGGCAAGCAGCTCACGGGCTAACGCTTCTCTCTGTTTGATTTTCTCTTCCTCATCTTGCTCTGGCCCGCCATGTAGCTCGGTCAAATTATCGCTATGGGGGAGCGAATCCGAGTTTTCACTGGAGTCTGGCTGTTCTAAACACTCAATCAAATCATCAAGTTGCCACGCGACCTCGTCCTGGTCGGCACTAGCCACTGACTCTAACGAGTGATCTCTTCCGACATGAGAAGTGTGTAATTCTCCCTCGATGATATTGCGATCGTGTGGCTGTTCCGATGGTGAAGACGAAAGAGAGCTGTCAGCACAAGCTTTCTGGTCAGAGGCCGGGGTTTCGAATTTGTCTGCCAAGCAGTCGTTGGGCAAATTATATAGGGCTTGATCGTTTGATGCGGAGCGATCCTTGGCAGTATGAATTGCTTCTGATACAAAGCCAAGGCCTGTTCTCAAGATTTTAACAACAAAAACCATATTAGAAGAGCTTGTAACTAATGGAGTAAGATGGAAAGGGGGCTGGCTTTGTTCATACGCTTGCCAGTTTATCCTCTTTTTACATGTCCACCTTGACCGGGGGTTTATCTGTTTCGGGATTTAAAATGGAAAAGAAAAGATAAAGTTTTACAATTCAAATTAAAACCCGAGCTTGTAAAAACCTCCGACATCAATTTTATCCATAGTGAGGTTGGGATGGATCGGCAAGTTCCACACAGCTCTAAAGGACTATGTACTATAGGGGCCAAAACACCTCTCACGCACTGAGACAACCACCAACCACGAATCATGAAGAGCAGTGATCATAAGCGGACCCCATTCTCATACGTTTGCATCATCACATGGACATCCACAGGAGCGGACTATCTGAGTTACGCTGTGGCATCATTGGTTTAAAATTTGCGCCCTCGTTGCGCTTTTTGTTGACGTGGGATCGACGGGCCTAGTGCTCGAAATTTATCAGTTGCGCATTTTTGGATATTCCTTCTGGGATTAGTAAAAAGTTATGGATCGCAAATTGCCACCGGATGATCACGTACTTATCTTCACTGTATACATACTCATTATTTTAATTAGGCATCGGTGTAATGTGTTTCACAATCTTTCCATTGTACTTCAAAGCAAACTGAATCCACACTATGCTTGGTGAAACTCAACAACAGACAACTATACACAGGCCCTCTTAGAAAAGATTAGACATCCCCAGGCTCAAGTTAGTCTCTGGAGCATCAATCCAGTCACACAGCTCCTGTGGGTTGGAAAGGGGGCCAAATCCTCCAACATACGGCCAGATGTTCCATGCTTCATTTGACGTATTCAAGTCAATGAAAAGTTCTTCGCTGAGATCTGTGAACATGTTGGACATGTCTAGCCCCTGCCGCTCCTCTCCGTCCTGGAATTTTTGTTTCTCACTTTCTTTCAAAATCCTGTCTTTCAAGTTTTTCATTAACTCACAAAAGCATCCTATCATTTTGCTACACGCAGAATAAACGCAGCCATTGGCATACGCCACTTCAGTTGAGATCCAAGGTACCGCAACAATGGAGTCAAACCGCTGTCTGCATGTTTCAAAGAGCTCGAGCTGATTCTCGAAATTGGGGTTCAGCCGTCCAAAACACTTCAAATGAACTATGTTGTTTTCAGTGAGATTTTTGCAATGTGTGAGAATTTCGAGAGCAACATGCTGAAGTGGGGGGCGCAATTTAACATCGCCAAGCTTCAAATTCGTACACTCAAGAAACATCTCGAGAAGACATCTCAGCTTTTCAGGGTACTTTACTCCAAGTTGACTCAAGACCATCGCAAATGGCTGAGCTGCACCGGCGAGCACGTCCTCCCTGCTGGCCCTGACTTGATCGCTAATTTGAATTGCTTCATGACTCTCAATTTCATCTTCCCATCTGATTCTGCCTTCCACCGACCTTGCTTTCAGAACCGCAGCATATAACAGCCCGAGACCCCATATTCTAGCAAGGACAGAATTGAACCTTAGCTCTAGTAGGAGGCGAACGGCCATTATTTCTCCTGAGCTGTTCTTCAATATGGCGTTGCTGGTTTTGATTTCTTCAACACACTTCGCCTCGGTTTGTTCAAGAATCACAAAAAGGGCCCCAGGGTCGTTCCATTGTTCTTTCAAGTTTGCCAAAGCATCCAGCAAGATGCAGACTGATATAGCCCAATATATATGGAAGATTGTTCTCGGTGAGCACTGACGATGTTCCAAAATAAGCTGGTAGCCATCAATCACAGGCATTATCTTCCCCAACGCTTGTCTTAGAGCTCCATGTGATTTTGCAATATACCCGTCCAAAAATGTATCATAAACCAGTATTTGTAAATGCTTTACAGTTTGATTGAAGCCTGCATCGAATTCGGTACCACCAACCATGTGTAATTGTCGGGGAGTTGTCTTTTCTTGTTCAAACTTTTCTCCCAGCCGATGTGCAATTCTGTGTGCCAGATGAATAAAAGTCTCAGATTTGACAGCGCGGTGCAGCACAGTTTTAGTTGTAGCCAAAACTGTTGGTTTATAATCGGCCAAAAGAAGGCAGACTGCAACTGAGTCGTGATGTGTAGGTGGTGAAAATATGAAATCTTGACCAAGATACCCCACAGCAGTACGTATACTCAGTCTCAATTGGGGATGTTGCTCGTTTAAAGCTTGATCAATGTCTAACGCAATCAAACAAAGCAGTGAAAAGAGCAGTTTCGTAGCGGAATTGATCGACATGAACTCATGTGATGTCAAACGGCCCCTGAGTTCTATCAAACTTGGCATTGACGGCAGGAAAAAGCGATGCCAATGCAAACTATTTTAGCGAGTTAGATAGGTTGACAAAAGGTCGAGTCATTAAGACTTACCTTCTTTCGAGAGATATTGCAGTGTTATCATCAACGAGATCAGGAAGAGGTACGCTCCAACACGGAGGCACCGGATCCAAGTGGGCCCCAAATGCTTCATCTCTAGCCAATATGGACGAGAGAAAGTAATGAGGCTCTATCATGGATTGGAAAAGAGCTTCTTTAGACGGCAACTCAATTGCATGCGACGTGGGACCAACCTCTCCTGTATCAGAAAATAGAAGGTCTTTGATGTGCATAGTGGAAGGAATAGTATCGGACCCACTCGCACGGGACTCCAAGCCACGAAAGCGCTTTATAGCGGGGCGTCCTAAGAACGTAGGCTCAAAAACACATTCCAGATTCATGTTCCGGCATCGTTCACAGGATTTTTCTGGGGGCTGCGGAATACCAAAGGGCTTGATTTCATTTCTATCCTGCATGATGCATTTAATCTTTCTTGATCGACAGCCGCGACAGATGATGCGGGCATATCTTCCCCTCGGAGTTCGCTTGGTTGCTTGGCTTTGCATGTTTGGGACCTTGGGTATTGTATGCGGCTGATTCATAAAGGATTATGAATTAACGGCAATATGTGTGGCAAGAAGTGGTGGGAGAATCATAATTTGGAGTCGGAGGTCGGAATGATACCCGTCTACGCTATGCCTTACTGGGTAAGCCACAGGCGTCTTAGCTGATTAGGCAAAAACCCATGCCAAGACTGCTCAAGTCAAGCCTTTGCATCGCCCCTTCGATTGCAGATCCCTGAAGCCCGACGTGGGTGGCATTGAGAACAAAATTTGCGCGCGATGATCCCTAAGTTGCGCGATGAACTCGGCGGTGATCGTCGCTGCCCTATGCTATCGTTAGACAAAGTGCTATCGCCCATACTACCTACGGTGATATGGTCGCCTGGGATGGCTTAGTGTAATTCTCATCCGATCAATTTGGATTATCTGTGTAATATTTTAAGTAATCTTGAAGGCATAAAAGGAGCACACGCTCCCTCAACATTGAAAATTATCATCCGCATTCATCAGTACATCTATTATCCCCCATATTTTGAAGACTTCAGACAAATTTCTCAATCTATACCGAGTAGACCCGACTTCCTTTCAAATGTCGTACGCCAACGGTGAAATTTACGGTAATTCCGCGGAGGCTGGCTATTTTGAACAAGCACACCAGCAGAGCTCTTGTCTTCAGGTCAGTTGGTATCTGCAAAATGATCCTAGGTTTAATGCAATCGAGCGAAATCGCCGGCAGCTTAGGTGCTCAAGTAACAAGCAATACTGAACATCACATTTTAAAGCAGCAGAATACCTATTCTGGACAGCAATCTAGTAATGTCCATGAAGCTCCCCCGCCCTACACTGGCACAAACTTGTGTCAATGCGGCTCTATACATCCACCGGCCGCACCCAGGGTAACTCAACCTCCTACCTCCGCCCCACCGTACGAACCACAACAGCAGCGTGGTGAGAACGCCTCCTATTATGATTATGATGGTCCATGCCAACAAGCAAAAGCGCCTCATGGTTTTGAGGGCTCAGATGGTGAAAAGGGCCTTGGGTCTACTGTCGTAGGTAGTGCCGCTGGAGGATATGCAGCCCATCATATGGGCGGCGGAAAGCTAGCCACTGCAGGAGGTGCCCTTCTGGGGGCTGTCGGCATGAATGTGGCAACCCACAAATTGTATGCTAAGCGTGGATTACCCTGGATTGATTCTTTCGAAAAGTTATAGCTAACTTTGAGAAGTAAACAACACCAATATCAACAACAGCAACCTGCACAGCAACCTGTACAGCAAACTGTGATTATCCCAGCTCAAACGAATGCATTGGGCAATGGTCTGGGCGGAGGCCTTGGTTTGGGTTCAGGCTTGGGTATGGGTGGTGGCCTTGGACTTGGTCGGGTACAGCGCAGGCTCGCCCGTCGCGGAATCGGCATGTATTAGTGTTTATTAGGATAAGATATTATCATTCCATTTTGTTAATGGGTTGGATCCTTCAAGCAAGCTGTTTCGTCTATTCGGAGACATTAAATCCCAAAATAGGTTCTTTGTATAGGAACGGTCCTGCCTCGCGGGGTAAAGGTGCTAAAGTATACCGCGCTAGATAGTAACTATCTAACACTAAGCTATTAATCTATCAAATATAAGGTTACACGGTTACATAACGTACTCGAGAATTGTTAAGAGAGTCTAGTTAGATAAGATATCATGTAGTGTAGAGATAGGATATCTCGTTAAGTATATTTCTATGTACCTATACAGAGTATAGTTCTATAAAGGACGTACTAGTACAATCTATCGACAGGGACTGTTTTAGTACAGGGGAGTCCACCCTTAGTGGGTGAATCCATGCCGGGAATTTGCCCTCAAGTATCAATACGCGCATATAATCTCATTCCTTTGGCTTAGAGGTCCCAGCTCTTTTGAGACCGCTCGTCTATTCGATAAAATGGTCTACAGATCTGTTACGTCACTGGTATCACGGTGCTGGATAAGTGTCCATTGGCGACTCTCCCCGCCTAGTTCCGTGGGTATCGTGCCGCGATGAAAGCCTTAAAGCCGACGTCCATTACTAGAATGCATACAATTAGTACATTCAATGTCGATTCTGCGACTAAGTTCATCGCCACACCATAGATTGGGAAGCAAGGGGTTAACATCTTTACATTGCGAAGATATGGAAACTTAACCTCGCTGCTTTCCCTTGAATGATCAACGCGAGGCTGCGTATGAAATCTATGAGAAAAGGCCGATATACGATGCGGCTCTATCACATCTGATGAATCAATTCTGAACGTGTGTTGTTTTTGTGAGCGCAGAAAGTGCACTCCAGGAGACGCACTGCGTTCATGGAGGTCAAACACATCTTCCAGTGAGCCTCGTAAGTAAACGAAAAAGGGACGAAGATGAAATTATTCTTCATTTAACATAACCCTTCTTTGTCTCTTATTTTCATGCAGCAGGTATAGCTCAGACTGGTATTGCTCAAGGGCCCGGTTGCCGCCAGACCGTCGGAGGTGCGAGAAATCCTCCATATCTACCTCACAGAGATCCCCGAGCTTTTGAATGTCGGTCTCACTCTGCCCCTTTATTCTCATTTCAGCCCGTATTTGTTCTTGCTTGTTCTCAAATTGGATCAGAAAGTTGAAAATGTCGGTATCGATCCAGCCCAAACCGTGGAGGCTATCGCATATCTTCTGCTGGAAAGGAGTCAAGTTAGAAAGATATGCGATTTCCTCGGGGGATGGTTCGCTAGTACCGGCCACATTCTCAGGAGGGTTTCCGCCTTCACGATCCAGTTGCTCTTGGGAGACAAATGTGAGTTTGAGGTGATCGCCTCTGAGATTGGGGGCTTTAATTCCTTCAACTGGCTCCTTTGGCTGAGTGTTGGGAGCATCCATGATGGAACCTTTGAATGCTAAACCGTTGAGTTGGGGGATCTGACTAGGGACTCCCCATGTCACTGCTTGCCTGAGAAACTGTTGAAAGAGCTGTAGGAGTTGCTCAGACACCTCAAAATCAACGACCAGTTGTCGTCCTCCGAGATCGGCAGCCGCATGATCGGAGAAATAAAAGTATCCTTTGGAACCCTGAAAGGAGACCTGCTCTAGCCCGCCATATATCGTCACTTCAGATCCAAGGGTGACACAATAACTGTTGTTGAAATAGTCATCTGTTAAAATATCACCATTCCAAGGCTCTTCCGCAGAGAGTTGTCGCTGGAATGTCATCACCAGGCCCGACCCGTCGGCACCTTCAGCAAAGAATGCCTCGAGAACATCATAATACTCGTCAACTTCGCCGCCAGCAACTTTTGCAAGTATATACATTGCGGTCAGGCTCCTGTATCCTGAAATTATGATTCTTGGCTTTCTTGCTACATGTGAAGAAACATAGACCAGTAATTCTCAAAAGCCAGGAGATTGGGAAAATCGGAGCATGAGTTTTGCTTCAAAGGGGTGAGCTTAGTTCAACCTTTTCCAAGACACGTGTTCATTCAGCTTTACTCGTAAATAAGCTTTCCTTGCATCCAGTTCTAACCAATGATTTAGAAGGGTCCCAAAAAAACCAACAGCTTCCAAGCAAGAGCAGATTCGGAGTGTCCAACTTCGTAGGAGTGGTGGAATGTTTTCGTCAGGAACGGGATGAGATTGCACCAAGAGATCATGCGCTTCACTTACACGCGCAGGACACAGTAGTTACCAGCTAAGGAACCCTAATGCCAAGTCGCACTAAACTTTATTAAGGAATGGAAATATTGTTCTTCTAGTTTCTTATAGATACAGGTACATACAGAGCTAAAGTTACGTCCTGCATGTTCATTTGTGTATAGAAATACGTGTATTGCGAGAAACTTCCGAAAACAATTCAAACAACAGTGGTGGATCGATCGGCTAGTCTTCCTTTACTGACTTCTGACTTTGGGGTCAAAGATATGGCGCAAACATTTGTTGAGACATATCACCCCAGTAATCCGGCATAAACCCTAGGGGTGTTACACCGTGATTATTATGGACATGAGGGGAGGCTCCCCGTTTCAACAACGCCGTCACCAGAAATGGCTGCTGGCTATCGAAGGCCAAGTGAAGCGGTGTGTTTCCGTCCCTACCAGCCTCTGAGAGTGCTTCCGGACGGACATCAATTACAAACTCTGCAGCATCGATATTATGTTGTACTTGATCGTCGTCAAACGGATCAAATGTATTACCAACAATGCAGTGCAGGACATTGTTGTCTTCACGCCTGGCCGCGAAGGAAATTCCTCTGGCCAACAGTTCCTTGAGTAATAGTCTGTTCCCCCGCCAGAATGAAGCGCGGAACAGAATCTCCTCGCCTATTTGGGCCATATCGAGTTGATCTAATAGCAGTGATATCATCTCGGGAGATGTCGGGAATGCCAGAGACATAATATAGCGGTCAAATTGCCTTGCTTCCACCCCGAAGGCCGGCGAACCCGGTTGCAGCCCCTGTGATGGTACACGAAATCGCCACAATGTCTGCTACAGGATTCTCGCACTAAGCGTGGCGACCTGCAACAGTTTCGTTGACAGATATCCGGTCCATGGCTAGGGGACAAATGCAGGGTCCGCAATTTGTCAATAGCTGCTGTAACCACCATCTGCTCCTTGGAGCCCCGGGTATTGATATCGGCCCCGTGGTTAATCATCCAAGCGACAGCATTTAGATTATTTCCCCGAGCAGCGGTATGAAGGGGGGTATCGCGCGGATGCTCGATATCAAGCCCCGGCATATTGACATCCGCTCCTCGTTCTGACAGTAGCGCCACGGACGAAACATGGCCAAACATGGCCCCATAATGAAGAATATGGTTAAGATCAGCCTGTCCCGGAGCTGGATCGATCTGATTGCAATCGAGAATAATCCGCAAAAGTTGCTCATTGTGGAGCTTCAAGGCATGTTTCCCGAGATTGATCCAGCTTTTCTTTGAGATCTTGCTATGCTGTAATAGTCGCTCGGTTAAGGCCAGGTCATTCCGATCCATCATGCTCTGTACCATGGCAAGCACAGTGGAAGTGTCAAATGTCTCATGCTGCTCTTCCATTGCGGTCAGTAGCATCTGCACCCACTCATATCGCCCTGCGTCTACCGCACTTTGAAGCATATAGTTCATTGTGTCGGGATAGCTCTGATAATCGAGACGGCTGCGCTGAAGAACTTTCTTTATTATCAACGTGTTGTTGGTCGAAATAGCATAAGGGAGTAATTCCACGGCACTATTTATGCTGGGTTGGAATTCCATTGACAGGTCTGTCAGATCGAGGCTTATATCCGCATTCTCTTCAAATCGCCATAGTATTGGGTGAAGTAGCTCTGTTAAGCGACGGTTTGTAAGGATTAAACTGTTCAGCACACTAAGGGGGGATACTTCTCCTAGAAGTAGGAGAAGCTCGTTGGGTAGATATAGAAGACTGATCGCCATGGTGTGTGGGAACTCAGAATTTTGTCTTATGTGCGGTTTGTAGATGTGGTTGTTACAGCCGTAGGGGGACACAGTATATAAACTCAATATCATGAATCATCCGATTGTGCTCGCTCCTCAATACGAGGTGAAATAACGATGATCTCCGTTCACACGCCATTCATGTGAATCATGTCTATTTTCGGATAGACTGTCTTCTGCCGAGACCACAATACCTTAGTAGGAAGTGATCGTCATTAGTACTTTGTCAAGAGGATTCTGATTGGTTCTTCAACCTTGGCTTTCTTTAGCGGAGCGAGCTGTCAGTTGAGAGACTCTACAACATAGTTAGGGCTCGTAAAATGGCTTACATAATTTATTACTTTCGAGTCTCCCTCAGGTCCCAGAGCTGAGGGAGACTCGCGGGTTTTAGTTTCTTCCTCTCCTAACGCAATACAGAGAGTTTCCAGTGTACTCAGTACTTCTACATTGTACAGTACTTCTACATTGTAGTCCATAAGTCTCCTCTCTAACAATAGTCTTTCACTCTAATTTATAGCTCCAAAGTCTACTTAGT
The DNA here is from genome assembly GCF_028827395.1 of Penicillium hordei. Lineage (NCBI taxonomy): Eukaryota > Fungi > Ascomycota > Eurotiomycetes > Eurotiales > Aspergillaceae > Penicillium > Penicillium hordei. Next base: position 7,939,982 of record NW_026623142.1, read on the forward strand.
AGCTTCTCTGGTACAGAAAAAAATGAAGACAACCCTCCAGAGCTGTCCAAGCGCCCGCGCGAGGCCATGTGCTTACGTCATAAGGCAACCGGTGCCCACAGGGGGCAATTTGTGTATTAAATTGCTGCCCTACGGCATAATGTATGAATATATGAACATCACACGACCAACAATTGTGGGGTAAAATATAGATCGAAGCTGTAATCTGCTTGTCGTTGAATGAACAGAGCTGTCTCTGCAGAACTTCCCTTTCCAGCACACTCAATGAACATCATCAAAACACACAAAAGTGGCGGAAAACGAATAACGATGGCGATAGTCTGAAAGCACAAAAGCTTTGTTCCTTTCACATCCCTGTCGATCAGGCTTACACTTTCAAGATGCTCTCCGAGCTCCCATCGGAGATCATATATCAAATCGCGACACATCTCCCAACTGCCAATGCATTAGCCCATTTGTCCCAGACATGTCACCGACTACATGATATTGTTACAGCTGAAAATTCTCGGATCTTCCGAGCATTTGTGCGAAGCAAATTCCCATCTATCGAAACACCGCCGTTCTGGAAAGATGCAGCGCAAGCTTTGACCTCCAGGTCCCGGGCATTGGACAGGAAATCCATCATCGGACGATTTGTTGTGCCACCTGAAACTGCGACTCGAATCGGTTCTCACGAGGTAATTCGCCAGGACAATCCGACTCTTGGGTATAGACCTGCAATTGATTCTTACGAGATCTGGAATGGCCAACGTTGGGCTGATAGGAAAGAGGTTCTTGCCTGGGGTGCTGCCAACCAGCTTGTGATGAGGATCAAGCAAACTGGTGCTCGCTCGCAAGAAGACTGGCTTGTGTTCAATGATATTGATCATATTAGCACATATGATGACATTTGTTCTCTGCATCTTTTGTCCTCGGGGAATCAATACAGCAATGATACCAGCGTGGAGCATCTGATCTTTGGTCGGGTTCGAGGTGATATTGCTCATCTTGTCATCTCTCCCAATGAAGCAACATTTGAGTACAAGCAGAAGTTCATTGCACATGGACTAAGACTCGATAAAACTGATCTGAGCAGCGATACCGAATCTACTTTGGCTGCTCATTTTGAAAATGGATCCATCGCTTTCTACCATACCGAGACCGACAAAGAAGAAATAGAGCCATTCACATGGCTTATCCCGGAAGGCTCCTCGCGAAACAACTACTCGAAGCTGCTATCCTCGTCGCTGGTAGCAGTCGGAACCGGAAATGTAGAAAACTCCTTGTCCATCTCGAAAATCACCCCAGACGGCGTTTCTGCATATCGACAAATCGGAATCGGCTCTTTAGACACCAACTCCACAAACCTCAATTCCAATGTCAATATCGGTGCCATTGAATCCCTCAATAAGCATAACTTCGCAGGCTCCCCGGGCGAAGTCTTCCTAACCGCCTGGGACGACCACACCGTCCGACTCCACGATCTGCGCTCTCCAAGTCCCTTCGAAGTCTCCTACAAAGATGCCACAGACTTCAACCCAATCTACAGCCTCCACGGATTCGGCCACGACCACTTCCTAGCCGGAGCCGGCGGCGAAGCCGTAGTAAAAATCTTCGATCTGCGCATGTGCAACACCTACAGTTACCTCGACGCCCAAGTACCCGCCTCGCAATCACAGAGCACGCAAACGACAAGGAATACCAAAGCCAACACCAACCTCAGAACAAACGCAAAACCCCGTCCTAAAAGGGGCTTTTCCATGTTCCTTTCCTACCCACCACCCAAAATATTCCCCCAACAAACCCCACCCCCAACCCGCACCCGCCAAAGAGGTCCCTACCGAGGCCCCATCTACACAATGTCCTCGCCCTCGCCTTCCTCACCAACCGTCTACACAGGTATCGTGGATGGGGTCGTCCGGCTTGATTTTGCGTCTACGGATGACCTAACCGGTCCGCAAAAAGAGTGGTACGAATATAATCTGGACCTAGGCGTGAATACGGGTTCCGGGGATTTACCACGCTGGAACGCCGAGGCGTTCAATCTGGCTGGGTATGAGCGTCCGGATGAGGATGACTTCGCTACTATTTCTAAGCTGAGGAGTCAGCGCACGTTTGCGGATCTTGGGCCTGGGGATGTGGAAGAGACACATACGGGTTGGGATTATAGGTGGGAGAGCTTGGAGGAGCCTGGGGCTTGGAGGAGAAGGGATGGGTAGGTTGTACATTTTGAGTTTTTTGTTTTTGTAGATTGCACTGTTTTTCGTAGATTGTCAGACTAGAAGGTGTGGTAGGTTACGTCTTTGGCTTCTTTCATACTTCAAAGGGGGTTGCAAATACTGCGAAAGTTCGTCGAGAACGGATCCCAAACTTTTGATTGATGTAAGCTAATGAGCAAAAAAAAAAAATTTCTATGGCAAATGTTGAGTCCAACGATCTAGTCCATAGCTCCGTGTACGCCGTGCTGAGTGAAATTGGTAAAGTATGATGTGAGATATGAGAGCCTTATCTCTCCATATTCATCCATTGCAACAAACCTGAGTTGCACTGCAAAGTCTGCAGCGACAAAAACATAGCGATTCTTCCCTTCGGCAAAGCGACATCCAAGACAAAAAGCCCAGTTTCGGGGGTCCTTGTGGGTTTGGTGGCAAATGTTTTGATTAGATGCTGACGATAGCCTGATATTATGGACTAGCGAATATGGTTGTGTCGCAAAAGCAAGAGTCGTCGTTTAGTCCTCGAACTTGAAAGAGGTGGTGCCGGGGGCGATGTCGATGGGACCGCCGCGGTAAGAGCCACGCTTCTTCTTGTTCTTTTCCTTGGTGAATCCCTTGCCGCGAGTCACGGACAGGTCCTTCCAGGCGCGGTCTGCGTAGGCGTACGACATATAGTCGTTAGAGGGGTGGTTGTGGGGCAATTCACTTAGGAGAGCCAGAGGGGTGGGGCGAGCTCCGGTGTGCTTCTTCTTAACAGGTCCGTTTCCAGGAGCGGGGCTGGCGCTCGAGGAGGTGGACTGCACAGCCTCCTCAGCCTTCTTGACGGGCTTAATCTCGGTCTCCGAGGAAGGGGCGACGGTGTTGCTGCCGGATGAGGAAGATTCGGAGTCGGAAGAGGAGTCGGACTCGGGGAGAGGAGTCTTCTTTGCCTTCTTCAGGGCCTTCTTGGATTCCTTCTCGGACTCGGACTCGGACTCAGAAGAAGAGTCGGACGAAGAGGAAGAATCAGAAGAGGAGTCGGAAGAAGATTCAGACGAGGAATCGGAGGAATCAGATGAAGAAGAGTCGGAGGAGGAAGAAGAAGAAGAGGAGCCCGACGAGGAATCGGAGTCAGAGCTGGAAGAATCCGAAGAAGACGAAGAGTCGGATGAGGACGAAGAAGAAGAAGAAGAAGAAGCCTCCTTAGGGGTGGGAGAGGTCTTGGCCTTCTTAGCCTTGGGGCTATCATCTTCGGACGAAGAGGACGAGTCAGAGTCCGAAGAGCTGCTGGACTCGCTGCTGGACTCGGCCTTGCGCTTCACACCGGCAGACTTCTGAGCGGGGGCGGGGGCAGGGGCGGGAGCCGCAGGAGACTCATCATCATCCTCGTCGTCCGCATCACTGTCGGAGCTGGAAGAGGAAGAGGACGAGCGAGTGGCGTCGCCCATCTCAACATCCGAGTCGCTATCAGAGCTGCTGCTTGAGCTAGAAGAAGAACTGGGGCTAGCAGACTTCTTAACGCTGGATCCCTGCTCGGAGGCTTGGAAGAGTTCCAAGAGAGAGGGTGCATTTTTCGCATCGCTCTTCTTGCTCGACTTTGCCGCTTCCTTGGTGAATGCGGTGCTGGTCTCGGGGAAATTGTCCGACAAGAAAGCCGCAACTGAGGCGATCAGCTGAGGGGGAATGGACTTGGTAGTCTTGGAAGACTCGGTCTAATTAGGACATTGTCAGTCTGATCCTCTGGTCTGTTTGTAGATCATGCCAATCGACATGTCAGTCGAAAGTCAAGCATACCTTCTTGACCGAAGTCTTCTTGCTTGAAACCTTGGCCATAGTGACTGAACGGTTCGTTTCGAGGATAGCGAAAAGAAGAGAACCTTTGGGGTAAAGAGAGGCTATTTAGAAATAATCTGCCAGGAACCAAAAAAGAAAGGGAGAAAAAAAAAAGTATATAAAAGGCGGTAAGGCATAAGCTTTACGGTGATTGGCGAAGGTTGGTGAGCGTTGATTAGTGGAGAGAGGCGGTGGTTAGCACGCGGCTATTCCGACAAATGTGTTTCGGTTCGCTGATTGGTCCTTTCACCGCCCTCATCCTGCGATCCTCACCTCACCTTTTTCATTTTCCAAGATTTGTTATTCCACCGCACGTGTATCTTATCGTTCGATTAGGGTCTACATGGTGCTTCAGCTCTTAATCAAAAGCAAATCAAGGCAAGGCAAAGTAAAGCAAAATGGCAACCTATTATTCAGACAATAGTGGCTCTTCAGGATCAAAGCTAGGCAATGTACCTAGGGCTTCTCTATTCAAATGCAGATCACATGCATCCATAGATGTTCCGATATAGACTATCCATTCATATAGCTTATTGCGGAGCTAAATAACTCTGACGCTTTCAACGCTCATACGACAATGTTTAGGTCTGATGACAGTCCAGTCATGCTGTATTCCTCAGCCAGTCCTGCAATTTCTCCAGGGCTTTGAACCTCTCAGAAACCGTATTCTGTTTGCTTAAATTAGTGACTAGTGAATTCACAAGATGCTTCCCCGAATCAACGCACCTTGTATGCAAAACTCATTTCTGCATAGGTTTGGCCTTCGACTTCAAAGATGGGATCAAAACCTGAAGAAAGATTAGGCTTGGTCTCTCGTGAAACATGCAATAGACGATTAGAAAACATACCAAACCCACTTTCTCCCCTTTTATCGACGATTTTGCCTTCCGTATGTCCCTGAAAAAGGAGCGGCTCAGATCCTGGGCCGGCAGAGAAGGCAACTGTACATACGGCCGTGGCTGCTTTGTCGTCATAGCCGGCGAGTAGTTTGCATAGGCCATCATCACCTAGAGCAGAGTAGAACGACTTTCTGGGAGGTATTAGAGAAGACCATGACAGCAATTGATATCGGACATGCATATATGGCCCAGGTAAACCTTTGAGTGCCCTGAATTCAAGGGCACTATCCTCTGTCAAGACAGGGCCATTGACCTATGGAAAGAAACATTCACATTTAACCTGAATGTGCTCTGCTAGCAGAAAATGTTTCATAATGGCACACTGCTATAGCTGCTTTTTGACACTTGTCTCGCGCAATTTCTGAAAGAGGACCCTAGATTTCAGGGATCTCTATATTTCGATTTGAAAGCTGCACCGTATCACCCAGGATTGTTCTAGCTTCAACAAGCTTGTTCTTGTTCCCAATGATGAAATTGATCTTGCTGGAGGACATTATGACTATAAAAAGCTAACGCGATGTATATGATGTATGTATTAACTTGAAGATATAGTACAATACGCAGTTTCTACCCTCCAGGCACCAGGGCTGGAGCCTGGATCTGGCGCCCAACAGCCGGGCATGGGGATGGATGACTAATTTTAGGCTGGCAATTAAAGGTCAATAGGATCAAAGTCAAGCGATAACACCTCTGTTTGTCAATACACCAAAAAGCAGGTCGTATAGTGAGACTCTAGTGGACAATGTCATTTAAAAAAAGCCTGCGCTCATTTCAATGTTAATCTCTAACATTCCGCACGTTTGTTTACAGCTCAGCAACCCCGGATCAATTCGATACTCCGCTCCAAGCTCTCCGCCTTCCAAGGTTCCGCCGAGACACGTTGATGAGCTAATTCGAAGTTCAGCGCTGGCCACTTGCAGTACTCTGGCCTACAACGTCTATTGCTTTACACCTCGTCATATTCCGCCGTGTCACAAACGCCTTGTCACTTAACGGATTCCAATTCCTTCCGCGCGTGGTGCGTAGTGGCGTCGCCCGTTTCCGACCCTCCCGACCATGTCCCCTTGATCTCGCGGCTACCCACACGTGAGCTTTGTGTCCCTCGATATCATAATGAATGGCCGAGACCGTCCCCGCGGGCCTCCGCCAGGCCCGCTACCACCTCGTGGAAATCTGCAATCTGATTCGGGCTCTAGCCCGAGTACCATGACAAGAGGGGCCGCCTTCGAGGATGAGAAGAAGCGCATCATTCATAGTTGTTTCGCAAAAAAGGATGAAGATGGTCTCTGTACGTACACTATCAACGTACTTCCTCGATTTTGCCCACCCACCCAAGTTCAGTCAATAGTGGTGTGTTTTGCAACACATTGCGAAAGTGACGTACAGAGCCTAGACGGGATCGCAACGCGTTTGCTTCGTTGAAATATCATTTTTCCCGCGCTCTCTGCTAACCCACTTTTTCGCTTCTAGTGCTCGAATCCTATATAACGCACGTCCGCATCACCGAGGATTCAGCGCATCCCTCCAGCCCTTCCCCGCCAAACGGGCCACCGGAGAACAAAAAACCTCGTATCATTATTATATCGGTTCGAAAGTCAGGTAGAGTCCGCATACACAAAGCTCGAGAGAACAATGAGGGGACTTTCTCTATCGGCAAAACTTGGATGCTCGACGATTTAAGCGCAATTCAATCATTTGCGTCTCTGGTGCCGAGAACACCAGGGGAGCAGCAACAAAAAGAATGGGCGGGCAATGTAGGATTCACAGTAACAATTGGAAAACCATATTACTGGCATGCCAGGACTTCTAAGGAAAAGGAGTTCTTCATCGGGAGCCTGGTCAAGATCTACAGGAAATACACCAATGGAAAATTCCCCAACCTCATTGGATTTGATGACAAGGAGCGACAAATGCTGGCAAGGCATGGACAATCGGCACAGCCAGGACAGCCAGCGCAACCAGCGCAACCAGGTGGGCCTTCAAACGGTCCACCGTCAAGGGGACCACCAGCACCACCGACACAACCAGGCGCTCCTTCAAATGCTCCGCCGCCAAGGGGACCAGGTCCAATTCCTTCAGCCTCGGACAGCCCGATGCCTCCTTCGCTACAACCATCATACAGAGGTCGTGATGCCAGTCGCGATGCGCCTCGGGATGTCAAACGGAAGCCTTCCGAAGACCCCACACTTCGCACCCAAAAGAGCCATGAGCAGATATCTCGGCCGTCGACCGGTTCTCGGCCATCTACAGGACAAGGCAGATCGGCGCCATCCCCCTTTGATCTACACAAATCTCCTCCTCCGTCTCTCCTTTCTGGGCCACCTCTGGACCAGCAACCGCCGCTACGCACAGCCGAGCGTAGCGCACCAAACGCAAAACCCCCGGGTTCGCAATCGGAGCCCAGGGGAACAGATAATCTGACTGTTGCAGCGCAAGCCAGCAACTATGCCGGTATTCCAGAGTCACTCCGCCCTTCTTCTGCTCCCAAACCCCCACCTCTTGCTACTCAGCCAGTTCAGAATAAGGCACCAGAATTCATGCGCAGCAATGATGCACTTCGTCCTACCACTTCTGGTTCTTCCAATAATGAGAATAGGGACACAGCCCCACGTCCCACGCCCAGCTTTGGGCCAAAGTCGCCCCAACGTGGTGGCGGGGAGAAGGCATTCACGTTTAATCAGCCCTCTTTGCCTCAAGAGAAAAGTGCATCGGATACCTTGTTAGCTGGACCTTCCGGACAGCCGCGGGAACCATCTTCATCACCAGCAATCGAGGGACTGGTTTCAGAGCCTGCTGCTATTATGGCGGCGAATCTGCCCTTGCCAGAGCCTATTCAGCCTTCCTATCAAAATCCCAAGACCCCTATCGAAACCGTTCCTGCCGCGGACTCGCCATCTCAACCTTCCCCGGAGGAGGTTGAAGAAACTGGCGAATTCGAGCCGCATCGCCCGGGGCTCGGTCCTATGGTCAAGAAAAAAGAAGGAAAAGACATTGCAGGCGCCTGGAAAAAGGCTGCAAATGCTTATGCTGGTTTCAAGCCCAGGGTTGGTGGGGCTGGTGAGCGACTGCTGGCAGCCGCGAAGAAGTCACAGGCCGATGCCGAGGGCCCTGATGGTATCACCAGCGTTGTTCCAGCGCCGTCCCTCTCCCGGTCGGCAACTGATCCCCCGCAGAGTCCAGTGGTAACAAAGTCGGAACAAGATCTACAACTCCCCGCGCCTGCTGCAGAGCCGGAGACACCAACGGTCGAGATTACAGAGCCAGCACCCGAGGAGGTCGCAGTTGCCCCTGTTCAAACTCCTGAGATATCACGGGAGAACCTCTCCGATGTTGTTGTAAAGGTTGAAGATCGTTCAAGATCGCCATCCCCGGCAACTCAGGGACGTCGTCGCAGACGCCATGAAGACCACACTATGAAATATTGCCAGGCCCTTGGAATCGACCCCACCGTTCTCGACGGACGTGGTATTGATTTTGATGACATCCTCACTGATTTGGGCTGGAACGGACGGTTGGCAGATGAACAGAAGATTGAGGATTTGGAAGCAGATGTTCGCCGTGAGATTGGCCGTGTCGAGGCCACCAGCTGGCTTGGCAACCTTGAACAGCAGGAAGGAAAGGTGGAACAACTTGCGAGCTTGATCGATAGGACGATTGAGGAGTGTGATGAGCTGGATGGTCTTTTAACCCTTTACTCTCATGAACTGAACGTAAGTTTTGGCATTACGAAATCGGGATTGATCTTTAGTCGGCTAATGAGACTACATTACAGACTCTTCATGAGGATGTCGCCTACATTGAAGCTCAAGGTCAAGGTCTGCAGGTTCAAACAGCAAATCAGAAGCTCCTGCAAAACGAACTCCAAACACTATTGAAGACACTTTCAATATCTTCATCCGAGCTGGGACCCCTCAAGGAAGCCTCTTTGAGCAACCCCGATGGGTTGAAGGATACTGAAAACGCTCTGGCGACGTTGTACAAGGCCATGCTCACGATCGATTCTGACATTGGACAAAACAAGAAGCGTCAAGTCGATGCAAGTGTCGGTGTCTATGCTGATACAGAAATCGGCCAGATGCGTGCGATCAAACAAAAGAAGGAAGAGTATCGCTCTACTGCAACCATGTTCCTCAACCGACTGCAACAGTTCATGGCCCTTGCCTTCAAAATGGCAGAGCAAAAACGCGTTGATTGGACCAACGGCGGTGCCAAGGATGCGATGAAATTGGACAGTGCCGCACGAGGACACTTCCGTCAAGAGGTCTGGCGATACAATGCCCTAATGCTGTTTTCTAAGGAGGTTAGCATGGCAGAGTGGCGTAGCCTTGTCGGCCTCTATGAGCAGCAGTCCAAGCCTTCGTACCAGGGCGACTTCCGCGATAATAATACGGCTTGGAAGACGACCGCGCGCAAACCAACGGGAGATGAGCAGGAACTCCTCTTCACACACCAAGAGAAAGAGAAAGAAGCCGAGGGTCTCACCATGGCTGCACGGAAACTGACCGTGCGACGAGGCAAGACGGTGCGAGCTGCCGCTGGGCTTCGACTGGCTTCGGGCGGCGCGAAGAAGCAAGGAAAGGCTGAGCCATCTGAGGCATTTGCTGGGACTCTGCGGGAGACATTGAATATGATGGCTCAGGAGCAGAACTTCGTCGTCCAATTCTTCCATCTCAATTCTCTTGCCAGCGCCGATTTCCCCGACCTGGTGTCTGCGGCCATCCCCGAAAACCGCACTTGTCCTGATTTCTCTGCCAACCAGCCGCATGATCCTGATCGGGGAATGGCAAAGAGAGTCGAGCAGATTATGGGTGAGATTTACTCATTCTGGCCGAACGATATGCAGAGCATGGTGGACTGGGCGATGCAAGCTGATCCTCTCCAAGGAATCGGTATTCTCCATGCCTTGGAGACTGCCATGAATGACTTTGATGACACGAACCAAGAGTTCATTCTTCATGCACTGCAGAAAATCCATTCTCGCTTAATGGGATTGTTCAACCGATTTGTAGACGAGCAAATCCGAGGGATTGAGGATACCAAGGTCAAGGTGAACAAGCGGAAGGGAGTAATTTCCTTCATGCGGGTGTTCCCCAACTTCTCCAATGCGGTAGAAACCATGCTATCATCCCCGTCCGGCGCCTTCTGCGACATTCGCGTTAGCGTTAATGACGCATACGACCGCATCAACCGTGCGATGTGGGAGTCACTCAAGTTCATTGCTAAGGAAGCACCCGGCCAACCTCCGGGTGTCACTGCGGGCGCGGGTGATCCGGAAGACAAGGAGATCCTGAACTACCACATCCTCCTCATCGAGAACATGAACCACTACATCGAGGAAGTAGATGTACACAACATCCCCGCACTTGAACGCTGGGCCGGTCGGGCCCGCCAAGACTTCCAGGAGCACATGAACCTCTACCTCAACGCCGTCATTCACCGCCCACTAGGTAAACTGATTGATTTCGTGCAGTCGATTGACAACCTCCTCGCTGCGGGCGGTAACCCGACCGATATCGCTGCCCGCGCCAGCCACTCCCGCATGATTGCGAAGAAGGTGCTTGCCTCCTACGATAACAAGGAAATCCGCCGTGGCATCGAAATGCTTAAGAAACGCGTGGAGAAGCACTTTGGTGATGCCGATGATCCCGGTCTTAGTCGTAGCCTTGTTGTCAAGGTACTTCGGGAGTGCGAGAACCGGTATGAGAAAACGTATGACCGCACCCGACAGATTATTGAAGATGTCTATGAGGGTCAATTGGATCTGGACTGGCGCAAGGAAGAGACCCTTAGCATGTTCCGGAAATGAGATGTACTTATTGAAAGTTAAATCTATTCCCCTTTATTTTGTTTTTGCTTTTTTCCTAGTTATTCGCTTACAAGTATAGTCGGCTTCTTATGCGGCCTTTATGCTTGAGGACGTAAAACTTTGATATTCCGGTCTATTTGACTCTAAAATATCCGGGAATATTGAGGACATTGTGTGCAAGGATACTCCAATGCTCTACTGTGTTTTTCCAATCTTCTTTTTGTGTCTTTTTATATGTCTTTTCGATTTCTTCTTAGCTGTATATAAAGGCTATGAAAAGCATAATCTGTGCAGAGGAATTTTCTATGTATAATCAAGGGCTTGTATCAATTCCATCTTCGGGGAGGACGGACAAACTGCCGGAACACGCAACGCTTCAGTGCAACTGAGAAGCCAAAGGCCTAGATAGGCCATTATCTAGGTGCACGGTGGAACGTGAGAATGGGGAATTGTTCAGCGAAAAAGCCAACCTACAGATAAGACTATGAATAGAACTTTCATCACAAAAATCCCGATCTAGTTATATCAAGATACTTATTCCCACCACCGCCTAGGCTTCAAGAAATAAGCCTCTGCCATCCTAGTGATATAGGGTAGATTTATATCCTCGACTTTGCTTCTAAGTCCATCAACAGTCTTTCGCTCCTTGCTTGTATTATAATCAAAACCTCGCACAAAGCAATAATGACACCAAGTTGTACAGTGTCCTATACCTCTAGTACGGTTGGTAATTCATAGGCGTTTTTTTGCAGCCGCCACAGCCTCGACCACAACAACCCCCTCTCCCTACGACAGTCTTGAACTAGTTCCTCGCGAAGATACTATGTTGGATCTTCTCTTAAGGAATCGTAGGGCTTCTGTAAAGGGCTCAAAGGAAGCATCGATTCGAAGAGGTAGGAACTCTGCTCAATCTCGCTGTATTTATGTCGACGGGTTTGATAGGTGTCTTTTGATGATATTTAATGGCTGCTCTGGACATTCTCTTAACAGATTCCTCCTGCTGAACGGGTTCTCGAAGAAGATAGCCGGTAATGATGATATTCACGAAGATCTTGCTTTCAATCCTGAGGGTATTGCCGTATTTGAGTAAATCCGCATTTTCTCTTCATTTGCCCGCCTCTCCGGAGCATTCAATGGGTCTAAGCCTCTTGTTTCTTTTGAGTATATTGGAGGTAAGGTTTTGAATACGTTAGTGCTTTGTGTTAAGGGGTAAAAGTGAGATAGAATAATTGCTATGTAGAGCGGAGTATATAGCCCTAGAGATGTATATATGATGAGGCAAGCGATATGGCCATCACCTGAACGGGTCTAGGCGGAAGTTAGGGTCGATTGGTATATAGCGATTGCCTCAGAACATCGAATCTACTTACAATACCACTCTAAGTCGATGTCTCATTTTGATCATGGGAGATCAGTTCGGTACCACAAGGGAAATTTTTGAGTTATGGCTCTTTCTCCTTGTTCTTATCATTGTCGTGGATGTATGTAGTCATTGCTGCTCTGATAACTTATATGTGTATGAAGTCCGAGGAAGCACGGCAAGAACCCTCTCTTTATCTTGGATGACTATAATAGGATCCTTGATAGTAGCAATTTGGAATCTATATATAGTCCTTCAGAGAAAGTACTTCTTGAAGCCCCTAGAAGACGCAACACGACTGTAGCTTATGACTACATGTATGTTTGTACTAGACATGAAACCGTTAAGACATTACTCCTATACACGGTATTCAGAGCTCTAGGATTCTAATTCTATTGAAGCATATGTAGCCAAGCATTCAAACTATCCGGCGTCGACTAACTACTAGACTACAAGACTACTACCACAGGACTGGCCAGAGACCCAGAAGAAGACCCTGGCGATAGGCTGAAAATGAGATGTTACATACATACCTGACGTACTTTTGAAACTGAATGCTATGTTTTGTTTTTGTTTTTTTGCTTTTTTACTCTTTTTACTCTGTCTTCTCTTATAGGTTGTAAGAGATTCGATCTTCTCATTGGCCATATTGACCCCACCGTTCGGGGCTTCACATTGTTTCAGGGGTATGGAGTGTTGTAGGGTACGGAGTACGGAGTACTATGTATGAAGCAAAGTATGTAAGGATCCATCACATTTTAATTGTAGATATGCACTATTTCAGGCGAATGGGAATAAACATTGAACTGTGTTCGTCAATTATTGATTGAACAAGCACATATGTTAGGAGAATGTAATCTTAAAATGTGTAGCTAACGGCAGATGAAGCAAGGCGAAGGCAGTTATCCTCCGAAGTCCCAGCTTCTGGTCCAAGAGATAGGCTGTGGGGGTGATCTTCGATCTTCGATTTTAATCTTTTCTCCTTTCAAGCTCTTGTGAGATATTTCCATTTCCTTCTTTTTTTTCATTCTTTTTCTTCGGATTGTGTGTTATTCTTTTTTTTTATACGGTGAGTGTCTTCCCCACGTCTCTTTAAGTGGCCTCCAGGTCTCCACCGAAATGTCTCTCAAGGGGGGCACGGATACTTCTCATTTGCGACTCAGACATTTGTGTCTTTTCGTGTAGAGAAACTACAACTCTCTGCGTGTTCTTTCCTCGCTTTCCGACAGGGCGACAACTCTTTTGGTCCTTGTACCTCCCTAATCATGCCTCTTTAGATCATTACTTGTCGCATAACATTCCTCGGATTCCCACATTCCTCTCGTTATTCACCCACGCCCCCCTCCGGGACCCAACGACTATCTCCCACTACATGTGGCTTCTGATTGACCGAAACGAACATTCCTCGAACTGATCCACGCCTCAGAAGCCCCTTCCCGCGAACTTTGCGGTCGGAGACCCATTTGCGGGGACTGGCACGCCACAAATCAGGTGTCTCGAGCTAATCGCGTCGAGCGATTCACAGCTCAGCCATGCCCTGGCGGCCGCTGCCTCGCATTGCCTTTGCTGTGGCCATATACCCTTTCAACCCCTCTTCCCCCGCAGATCTACCATTGGAACTTGGCGATGAGCTCTACATAATTGAACAAGGAGGCACGGACGGTGAATGGTGCCGAGGCTATCTAGTCGCGCCGCCGTCATTGCTGGCCGGCTTAACAAGCACCAAAGGCCAGACCCTCGAAGCTCGTGTGTTCTCGGGTATCTTTCCACGGAACTGTGTTGAGATTAGAGAGGTGCTGGGCGACGGTGATGGATACAAGGCACTACTCAATGCTGATCGGAAAAGCATTGATCGACTGACCTTGTCCGGTTTGGATGGAGACTACCTCCCCCGTAACAGTCTGGCTTATTCTGTCAGTGACTTACAGGCTGTTGGCGAGGTGTCGGACGTTGTCTTTGCGAAAAAGGGGAAACCTTCTCAGATTATCATTCACAAGACCGATGGGTCAGACCAGGCAAGTCCGCGATGGCGGACGGGCTCGATCCCGCATACGCCGGTCTCCTTTACTCCCCGTGACCCTGATGCGCCCAAACCTGCTGCCCCGGTCCCAATGCTCAAGATCGGTGATGAAACTCCGACTTCTCTCACAGAGCCACTAGTCGATGAGATCGCATCCTGTCTGCGCGAATGGCATTCTACTAATTTGCATGAACTGCTCTTGGAACGCCGGTATGGTGTGTTGGAGGAAATGTCAAACATTGTACAAGAGCTGGACTTTGCGAGACGACAGTTGCTACACAATGTTCTGACTGGAAAGGAGAAGGAAGCATTGCGGGACGAGACTGTCTGGAAACTGGTCAAGGCAAACAAAATGCTTAGTGGGGACGTGATAGTCCGCGATCCGGAGCAGAGAGGCCGTTTGCTAACAGGTGATGACTCTGCCATCCAATTGGCAAAGCTGCAGTCCGAGATGAGTATGCTCGACTCCCGTCCTACCCAAACATCCGATGCTACAGCCCTTCATCATTTGCTGCTAGAAATCAATGCGGTATCAGGCAATGCGCCGGGGCAAGTGACCATTGGGATCCAGCTGTTTTCCCGATCAGACGCCGGTTCACTCAGTCCATTATCTGAGACCTTTAGCTTAGATATTCCGTCTCCTGATAAGTTTGTCAACATGAGCCAAGGCAGTAGACTGAAGACACTGTTCACCGAATTGGCTGCAACAGACATCGGAGATGGGTCTGCGAATGGGCGGCAGCTCTATCTAGTTGCTTGGGTCCGTGCTCCAGAGTCGCGATCTGCAGCCGATACCACTCCCGTGTCGAGGTCATCAATCTCACGAGAAAGTCCGACCCCGACCAAGGCCGCGACAAATGGGGGCATTCAACCCTCGACCAAGGGAAGTTTGAGAACGCGACGCAGTATGATGTGGACGCCCAAGCAACGGGGACCGAGCTTCGATCAGCCATCTAAAGGCACTACCCAAAGCATTCCACGAACATCAAGCAGTGCATCCAGCGTCAAAGAGGCAACTACCCCTCAATCCGCCCCAACGAAGGAGGTCTCGGCGATTCGCACTGTTGGCGTAGGCATCTTGGAGATCTCGCCGATTCTCCGACAGGAGAAGGATGCTGAGCAGGTGATCAACATTTGGTCGCCCCGTCGAGACGGCGAAGACGGCGAGGGGTTGACGGATGGCTTTGACAAGTTAATCCGTGCCTTACTTCCTAGTCCCACCGGCCGGTATGTGCGTGCCGATCCTGCTGCACGTTTACACCTCCATCTACGCCCCTTTGTCAGTAGCGACGCCGAGTGCCTGATTCGTCAGAACCCTACCATATTACACGATGTCATCCAGACACAGCGCATTGGATTCTCCAAGGCTCCTACGAAGCCAAGATCCGATATTTACGTGACGCTCTCTCAGGCCGTATTCCCTACAGATGCTCTTCTGTCTCACCCGCAGGCTGGTCAAATTCCTCTGCAGGCAGCCAGCGGACTCCACAACCTTCAGCTTACTCTCGAGGTACGTGATGCTAAAGGAGCACGGATAGACAAATGTGTCTTCCCTTCGTCATCCAATACTTCGAACACGGCATGGCGCACTACAATCGCCCAGCGCGGCACGCCTTGGAACCAGACCATTCGCCTCAAGATCCCCACAGAACAAATTCCTGGCTCGCACATGGTGATGAGTGTTGCAGATGCGCCCGAATTTCCCTTTGCTCTTGCCTGGATGCCCCTGTGGGACCAGCAGGCTTTCATTAAAGATGGACGCCATTCTCTGCTGTTGCATGCTTATGACAAGCAGACATCTAGCATTGAGAATGGCAAGGGTGCTTATCTGAACCTCCCATGGAGCGCGCTCGGCAAGAATGAATCCGCTAAAGATGAAGCTGTGACGGGGCCATTGGCCACTTTGCACCTTGAAACTCACCTCTGCAGCACAGAGTACTCCCAGGATCAAGTCATTCTCAGTCTTCTCAACTGGCGAGAGCGGCCCGTGGACGAGGTCTTAGATACGCTGAAGCGTTTGCTCTTTGTTCCTGAGATCGAGATTGTCAAACAACTCAGCGGCGTCTTTGATGCACTGTTCGGGATCCTAGTCGAGAATGCTGGTAATGAAGAATATGAGAACTTGATTTTCAACGACCTGGTCACTGTTCTGGGTATTGTTCATGATCGACGATACAACCTAGGCCCGCTGGTCGACCGCTACGCCGATGAGCAGTTCAACTTCCCGTTCGTCACCCCATGTCTCATTCGAAGCTATCTGCGCCTCTTGAACGCAGCGACCGATGGTACGCAATCTCGCAATCTTCGCGCCGCCTTCAAGGTAGGACGCCATCTATTGAAGTTCATCATCAAGGCCCGCGAGCAGCAAAAGGCCAAGGAGGAAGGTATTGGCATCACCACGGTGCAATCCACCTTCAACAGAGATATGCATACCATTTTCAAGTCTCTGGAGACTTTGATGAAAAACTCCTCGCCGGCTTTGGTAGGTAGCAAAACACTGGTCGTTCAACATTTCCATACGTGGCTCCCTGAGCTCTCCCATGTTCTGAGCAAGGATGAAATGATTATGATCGCTCTAAGTTTCATGGATTCATGCAAGGATGTCACTGGCATGTTGATACTCTATAAGCTGGTTCTCATTCAGAACTATACCCTATTTGAGGTTTTCGCCTCTGGCGACGAGAGACGAACCTTGATCTCCAGCTGCGTTGGCTGGTTGGCTCCATACTGGGGCGCCACCTCGGGCGTCTCGGATTTGTATCGTGATCAGGTGCGGCTGAGCAGCTCAATTGTAGCTCAACTGCTCAGCCAGTCGGATCCTCTGCTTTATGGATTCATGCCAAGTATTGTCGCCTCTTACTGTGCTATCTCCACTGAAGGAGTAGAGGAGACGGAATACCTGTCTTTGCTTTTCAGCAAGGCTTTCCCCTTCCAGATGAAGACTGCCAAGACTCCTCAAAGCTTCGATGAGTCTTTGGTCGAACTGTCTGCGCTTATGGCTGCCATTGCCAAGATCCCGTCTCCCAAGCTTCCCAACTTGAAAGAATTGGAGCTTGCACTGTTTGTTGCTCAGACCCTTGAGGCCCACAACTCCATCCTTGACTGTGAGGCTTATCCCGAGACCTGGTTCAGTATTCATGTGTACAACCACCGCGCGACTATCAAAAGTCTTGAAATTATTGCAGTGTTGCTAATTGATAAACTCCTACCGGCACCGGATGATGCAGACACATTCGATACCAAGCTGTGGGAGTCATTCTTCACAACTCTGTTGAAGGTGATTTCTAGCGATGTCCTTGCGCTCGAGACATTCCCTGAGCAGAAGCGCCGTGCTGTCTGGAAGATCGCCGGCGATGTTCGTGAGCAAGGTGCGGACTTGTTGCAGTCTACGTGGGAAGCCATTGGTTGGGAGACCACGGATGACGAGAGAGGGCGCTTCAATTTGAAGAAGCTGGGCGGTTATCAAGTACAATATGTTCCCGGTCTGGTTCCTCCCATCATTGGTCTGTGTCTGAGTGTCCACGAGGGACTGCGACATGTTGCTGTACAGATACTGCAAACAATGATTCTGAGTGAGTGGGATCTGAACCAGGATATCTCCATTATTGAAACGGAGATCATCTCTAGCCTGGATGCCCTATTCAAGTCCAAGCAGATGAATGAGAGCGTTAGCCAGAAGATTTTCATCGGTGAGCTGTTGGATCTGTTCGAGACTGAGACTATATCCGATGATCTATTGTCGAACGCTGTCAAGAGTCTTGTCGGGACAGTCGATGAACTCTTGGATCTTTTGGTGGCCTCTCAGAGCGGCGCCTTAACGCAGAGTCTGCACGCTCTGAAACTGATGGAATATATGAAGGACATGGGTCGCGAGGATATCTTTATTCGTTATGTTCATGAACTTGCCGAGGCTCAGGCCGCAGCAGGCAATTTCACTGAAGCAGGTCTTGCCCTTCAGTTCCATGCCGACCTCTACGAATGGGATCTCACCAAGCCTCTGCCGGAGCTGCTCAGACCTGCATTCCCACCTCAAAGTGCATTCGAACGGAGAGAAGCTTTATACTTCTCCGTTATCCAGAACTTTGAAAATGCCATGGCCTGGGGCCCCGCGTTGGCTTGCTACAAGGAGCTGGCAGCGCACTACGAGCACACGACAATGGATTTCGCCAAGCTCTCCCGAGCCCAAAGCTCCATGGCTCGAATTTACGACTTCGTCGCCAAGGGCGGCAAACAATTCCCGCGTTACTTCCGTGTGGCGTACAAGGGTCTCGGATTTCCTCCCGGGCTACGCGACAAGGAGTTCATCTTCGAGGCATCCCCGACAGAACGCATGGCCTCTTTCGTGGATCGCATGCAGCGGGAACACCCTACTGCGCAGGTCATGTCTACTGGTGAAATTCCTGACTACGAGGGCCAGTTCCTTCAGATCAGCGCTGTCAGCGCATACCGCGATGTGTTTCATCCTGTCTACCAGCGCCCCAAGGTTCCGTCCTCTGTCCGCGAGCACTTGCTGATTTCGGATCCATCTCGTTTCTCTGCCACCTCGCGCCGACACACGAGCAGCTCGGACGTCCGTGAGCAATTCGTTGAAAAGCTCGTTTTCACTGTCTCGGAAGCGTTCCCGAATATCCTCCGTCGTAGTGAGATAGTTTCTGCTCAGGAGGTTGCTTTGTCGCCTCTGCAGACTGCCATTGAGCGCACGTGGCGCAAGACACAGGAGCTTCAGCTTATTGGCCGCCGTGCTGCGTCCGGTGAGGATTCTAATCTATCTAATCTGACTGAAGCTTTGGAATCACTGCTTGAGGTCAGATCGTCAACCTCTAACTGTGTGGCATTGTACCGTGTATTCCTATCCGATGCGGAGATGGCAAGGAACAAGCTGCTTGAGGAAATTGATGAAGATGCTGAAGAAGTACAAAAGACACAGCAGCCTGTGGACCCAATGGAGACTGCGCTCTCCGTTGCACTCGTCGACCATGCCTTGGCTATCAAATACTCACTGTCTCTTTACCAGCGTCCCGCTCAGCAAGCTACCCAAGCCGAACTGCTTCGGCGATTTGAAGATGTCTTCGAACCCGAGCTGGGTTCTCTCGCCCCAGCTCCGGAGTATTCATCATCTACACCCACCCAAACAGCCCGCCAATCACCCTCCTCGAGCGACAACCGCCGAATGCCGCCCATCCAGCGAATTGTCAGTCCGGAACAAGATCAAAACCGCGCAGCCCGAAGCAATGCCCACACGCGCAAGCGCTCCGACAGACAATCTGTCAGTCACCGGATCAGCATAATCAACCCCTTCAAACGATCCCACGGCGCCACCAATTCCATCTTCACAATCCAGCAATCCGACAGCAAGGGCCAAATAGTAGGTGAACAAGACGAAAACATCGACGATGACACGGCCACGATCCACAGCCGCACAACCAGCCACTCCCGCAGCGGCCGAAGCGAGAAGCGTCGCAGCTTCTTCGGCGGCGATAAGACATACAAGCACGGCTCCTCGCCGTCCGTCGCCCATGAATCCCAGACCTCACTGAACGCCCACAATGCCTCCCGAGACACGGCCACACGCTCCACCGACGGTCGCAGTCGCGCTGGCTCTCAGCACCGCGGCCCTACTGCCAGCGGTGCTGCCACGGATCGGGCTGCGCCCGCTTCCAGTGGTGGGTGGTCGACCCTCCCGTCCACGCGCGATTATTCGCGACCTGTCACACGCGACAGTAATGCGATGACCCTCACGACTACAAATGGCACAGCCCCTTTGTCCCCTGTGCTCAATAATAATAATACCGGGATGCGGGACTCTGTGCTCCGTCGTTTCAGTATGCTCAAGGGTGTTGGTCGCAAGAGCAGTCGGATGGATTTTAAAGCTAATGGTGCCCTTCCGGAGGAATAATGAAACCCCTTTCTTTTCTTTTTCTTTTTCTTTTTCTTTCCTTTTTTTTTCTATCCTTTATACCTCTTTTTTGTTTTTGTTTCTGTGTCTTGACCCTCCTTTTTTAACTTTTTTTCTTTCACTTCTTGATGTGACTTACTACCCTGATGTATTCTTTGCCTTAACTTTTTTTTTTGTTATGTGGACTGGGGTTCTCCTTTTACTGGTGTTAAAATATATATACCATGTGCTATATAGTTCCAATCTACATAATGCTATTTCCCATCTTAAGATCAACAGTGCTTCCAAGCTTCTTATATATACTAAAGTCTAAGTCGTCAGCATCCATGGATCTCCAAAACACAATTGTCCGTGCATCCAATCGTGGAATGTGGCAGTGCATGGTCTTGGCTTTAAGCTATAACCAATAAGAGTGACTAAAAAAAACCTGGCATGTGGAGTTCCAAGGCTGGTGGGTCGTAATCTCAAAGCTCGTCTCCCTCCCCACTGACTGGGCCACACTGGGCCACACTTACCTTGGCCACCACCTAACGCTCCACTTTTCTCCTCATGCTCCTAACATCAAGGCTGTGCTAACCTTGATTCCCACGGAAATCTCATGTTACAGTCGCTAAGAACGAAAAAAGTGGCTCGAACCCCGCCAATTATTTGTTCCTCAACCTCTTTGAAAGCTTGGTAGAAATCATGTGTGCGTTGATATACTCTCCTCCCCTTCCCCATCCCCTTCTCCCATTCTTCCCATCCGCTCCTTTCCGACTTTCTGTGAAAGTCCATCAAATTATAATCCATCCGTTCAGGCAACGGACCATAATTCATCAAACTAACTCCAGAGAAAAAAATTTATATTCCAGCTCTCCCAAACTTCCGCTCCCACTTCAGAAGCCACACCTTCGGGCCCAGAAGAATGAACTCTGGCAACAACGGCTCCCTGAACGCCAATGAGCGTACAGGATTACTTGGCGCACACCGTGGCTCCTTCTCTGGCCTCGAACCTCACGAGCACATTGAGCATGGACAGCACCACCACCACCCAAAGGATACCCGTGTGTGGGTGCACTGGCCGATGCACGTCGTTCATCTGACGTGGAGAACCATCGTCCGTGACTACGTCAATGTCCTGCTCATCTTCGTGCCATTGGGCATCATTTCCGGTGCCCTCGAATGGAACCCAACCACTGTCTTTATCCTCAATTTCTTTGCTATTGTTCCCCTCGCTTCGCTGCTTAGCTTTGCTACCGAGGAGCTGGCTGCTACGCTCGGCCAAGCCCTTGGTGGCTTGATGAATGCCACTTTTGGAAATGCTGTTGAGTTGATCGTAAGCTTACCCAACCCTCCCCGAATTGACGCCCTCAAAGCTAGCGGTTGATATGTTGGATATTACGCTAATTTTCTTTGTTCCTTGATAGGTCAGTATCATTGCCCTAAGACAGAACCAGATACGCGTCGTCCAGGCCAGCATGCTGGGCAGCATCTTATCTAACATCCTGCTCGTCCTGGGCTGTTGCTTCTTCGTCGGTGGTCTCCGCTACCGCGAACAGTCTTTCAATACCACTGTGGCATCAACCATGTCCTCGCTTATGGCTGTGGCCTCCGCGTCGCTTATCATCCCTGCCACACTCTACGCCGCGATCTCGGATAACTCCGTCGCCAAGCCGGACGGCACAGGTGAAATCACGGACCCGGACCGCGCTGCGCAGAAGAACATCCTCATCTTGTCACACGGCACCTCCATCATCCTCCTAATTATCTACGTCATGTACCTCTACTTCCAGCTGGGTTCCCACTCCGACCTCTTCGAGGAGACGAATGGCAGTGATACCGAGAATGTTGCTGGCACCGAGGAGGAGGAAGAGGAGGAAGAGGAGCGTATTCTCAGCCCCTGGGCTGCGGCCGTTGTTCTCGTCATCGTGACTATCCTCGTCTCGATCTGCGCCGATTACCTGGTCGATGCTATCGACCCCCTTGTAAAGACGACAGGTATGAGCAAGACGTTCATTGGACTAGTTCTGATCCCGATTGTGGGCAATGCCGCGGAACATGTTACTGCTGTTGTGGTTGCGTACAAGGATAAGATGGATCTTGCGATCGGAGTTGCTATTGGTAGCAGCTTGCAGATTGCGCTGTTTGTCACTCCCTTCTTGGTTATTCTCGGCTGGATCATGGGTATCGAGATGACACTCCACTTCCAGACTTTCGAGACCGTTGCGTTCTTCATTTCTGGGTTGGTTGTTACTCTGCTTATTCAAGATGGAAAGTCCAATTACCTGGAGGGTGGTATGTGTCTCGGCATGTATGTCATACTTGCCTTGGCGTTCTACGTCTACCCTGATACTATTACCAATTAAGCTATGGCTTGGGTTTGCGGTTTTATTTTCGGCTTGGGGAGGTTGTCGTCTCTGATGCTGTCTCTTTTGTTCATTTGAATCATCCATGCCCTAGCGTCTACCGCTTTTTCTTGTATTCTATGTCAAAATTCTTGTCTATAGTACATTGGTAGTCAAAAATTGCAAGTGCGGGTATATCTCTATAGGTATCTGTGAAAATTAGCTATAAAAAAAGTATTGTTAAAAAGCGAATTACTTGATGGAGTTATATTGACATCTTGTATATCTTGGAAATATATCTATGCTTAAAACAACTTAGAATCAACAGAAAACATATTCTTTTCACACATAGCCTTGAGCAGACAAATTGAAGCTTATGTTACCCCTTTCTTTCATCGTAATTTAAACTAATTATCCACTTATATCCATGGCCTTTCAATCCTGTTTCCATCAGTTGTACATTTCATGACCTCACATCGAAATTCTTGGCGCTGACTAAACCATACCGGAAATTTGCTCGAGACCGCAAACTTTCCAAAGTAGGCCGATTAATCACGACCCTGGTTCAATAATTGTACAGGGGCCAATTCACACAACCGCAAAAATGGCACCTCGACTCAACCTCTTCACAGCCAACAAGGCCGTCTCGGCCCTGCGCCAATCCACCACTCCCGCACTCTCCTCCCCCCGGAGCGTCGCCATCCCTCTCCGATTCCGCGCCGTCCAGTCACTACCCATTCAGCGTCGATGGAACTCTTCGCGCGATGGCTCGAAGAAGGTCGAGCCCCAGCCTGACCAGCAGACTTTCCCAACTGCTGATCAGCTGCCCGATGTTAGCGAGGAGGCCAACGAGATCTCCCGAATTATGGATAAGGAAAAGCGCTGTGATGGTATTCCTTCTACTCCGGAGTTGGATCAGGGGTCGCCTGTCGAGGAGGTGAGCAAGAATTCATAATACAATGGCTTGTTGGAAAGCCGAATGCGAAATCGCTGGATATGGTTGTTAACTGTGTTTCGTGGAATAGATCCTCAGCCGCGACGAGGACGCAATGAAGCACATGCCCAAAGTTATGCGCGACGCATTGAAGAAGTCTAGTGGCTCGCGCTCGTTCTCGACTTCCGCTCGAAGCCTTATGAACGATCTGCAGGGCGTTGAGCCTAACAATGAGGCTAACCTTATTCCTAATGTGCCTGGACTTGAGGGTGCTAGTGATGAGGCTGCTGCTGCTCTTGCTAGCATGATTGAGCAGGTGCAGGGCCAGGCGCTTGAGGAGAACCCTGGGCTTAAGTTCGATCCGCCTGCTGTTCCCGAGGACCTGAAGACGTTGAACTTCCGCAAGCGCTACGATACCATGCAGGACCAGTTCACTAAGATGATGATGGAGAGTGGGAAATTGACTAAGGCGCAGAAGGTACGGTTTTCTTCTCCCCGATTATGTCTGGTGTGGGTGTAGTTGAGAAAATTGACTAACTGAATATTAGAACATGTCTCTCATCCTGGACCACCTCCGCACCTCCTCTCCTCCCCAGATTAACCCTCGTCGCCGTCTTCTCGGAGCTCCCCCTGCATCCCAGCTCCCTCTCGACCCCGTCCTCTACCTCACTCTCGTTGTCGACTCCGTGGCGCCTCTCTTCCGAATCCGTCAGCAGAAGGGTATCGCCGGTGGCGGTACTGCCGTGCAGATCCCCCACCCGCTGACTCTACGCCAGCGCCGCCGTACCGCTATCAAGTGGATTCTTGATGCGTCTGATAAGCGACGTGATGCGCTGTTTGCGAACCGTGTTGCGGCTGAGGTAGTGGCCGTTGCTGAGGGTCGTAGCGGTGTCTGGGATAAGAGGGACCAGCAGCACAAGATTGGTATTTCTGGTCGTGCGAACTTGAACACTAACGTTCGTCGCTAAATTTGCCTTTTATCGGCTTGTATTTCTTCTATCTGGGTTTTGGGGTTTGTCTTGTATCTCTGAGCACTTCTGCATATGTACATTTATATAGTCTGGTCAAAAAAAATTGACTTTTATTCTTCATGGACTTATTGTATTCTCCGAGACAAGTACTACACAGTGGTCATCCTTCGAATTTGACATATGCCACGGAGTTTTAATGTGGCTTATGATCTCTCGATATCATTGCCCTATATAGGTATGGCTTACTCCCTAGTGTTACATGTTCTATTATTGGAGGACCACCTGCCCTGAATCAAACTTACTTGCACACCTTGCATATTAATTGCTTCTATACATTAACCCTATCTTGTTCTCTGTGACAGCTCTCCCAGTGTTTTGTATAGACCGTTGTCTGATAGGCCCCCGCCAAGCAGCACGCTTACCTAATATACAGCTTAGCTCGAAGCGCAACTTGTTCTTGGAGTCGGAGAAAGAAAATAAAAACGCCAATACATTCAATATTTTACATGCCTACAGTCTCGGAGTTGATTCCAACCGAATACACGATACACTTCCGATCAGTGGAGTGCCCCGTGCTATCATTGCGGACTTGACCATCACCCAGTGCAACCCCAAGCTACAGCTGACCGGCCTTCTCGACCCTCTTCGCGCCCCCACCCACGATAGAGCCCCCTCCTACATTCCCCTCGCTCTTGCGCCTCTCTCTACCCTTTGGATGACCTAGGCCGACTACCCTCCGGCCCCCTCCTTCGACGGTGGCTCCTACCTCGCACACCGATTCCATTGAACTTGTCGAGTACAACCCTACCTCCCACCCAGCTCCCACAAGCGCATCTGGCCCCGCTCGCTCAGACCGATATCAAGAAAGTGCTGGGCGGTTAGACCCTTCCGCCAACTCGCAGCCGCTTGCGGATCTTGATACAGTTGGGGAATCGCAGGAGAAGACATTAGAGTTTGACCGGCCTCAGGGCTCTCGTCTTCGGTTCTGGGCTGAGGCTCTCCGACGTCGCGCTCATTACGCATCGCACGGGAGCGTCGATCCTGATTCCAAAGCCAAGATGAAGTTCTCGCATAGTGTTCAGTTTAACGCGGTGCCCGATTGGAGCTCGAATTACATCGCGTACAGCAATTTGAAGAAATTGTAAGTTGTTGGCTTAACTTAGTTCGTGGGCTCGGTGGATGTGATTGTGTATACATGCAGATTCGGGGATCTGGATTGGTGTCACATTGCACAGGATCGATGCGTCTGGTCGGATAATTGCCTTAAATAGGTGCTGACGTTGCATTGTGACCAGGATCTATACCCTTGAGAAACAGTTCAATCGCATTGAGGGACCGGCCACCACAGATGTAGAGTCCGCTCCGCTTCTGGGTGCTGAACCGAGTAACCCGGATGCAGTCTTTAAACGGGCTCTTGATGTTGAGATGGATAAGATCTGTTCCTTCTATCGGAAGAAGGAGGCGGAGATTTTTGAACTCGCGGATGAGCTCATTAAAGACGCCGATGTATATCTTTCCGAAACGGACGGTGTCAACATGGATCCCGTCAGCGAGACAATCATCAAGGCAAGCTCCCGCCGCAACGGCAATACCTCGATTTCGCGTCGGCGGTCTAGTGCTGTGAGCAATGACTCGCTGGCAGACGACGAAGGAGAAGGTGGTGATAGCGACGATGACCGGTCCCCGACGACCCTCCCACAGCGTCGGAGATTACTGCGGTCTATCGATGGCGAGTCTGGTACTGACGACCAGTACGGTGATATGGTAGACTCTTCCTACTTTGGACAGTCGACTACCCGAGAACCGCACGACTCGCACTTCAACGACGAGGATTTCCTCGCTCTTTACAACACCGGTATATCGTTGAAGAAGCGCCTGATCGAATGCTACGTCTCGCTCTGCGAACTTCGCTCCTTCATCGAGCTGAACAAGACTGGTTTCTCCAAGGCACTGAAGAAGTATGACAAGACCCTGGACCGCAGTCTGCGTCGAGACTACCTAGCCTCTGTTGTCCACCCTGCGCCTCCTTTCACCGACAGCACCATGGCTGAAATCGATCGGCATATTGAGAATGTGGAGGGTGTGTATGCGGGCATCGTCACAAAGAACAACAGACAGTTTGCTAGACGCGAGCTCCGTTTGCATTTGCGTGAGCATGTCGTCTGGGAGCGAAACACCGTTTGGCGTGAGATGATCGAGATTGAACGTCGTGCGCAGGCCGCCAATGTTGGTATTCGCCGGACCCTTCTGGGTGGCGATGAGGACCCGGCCACTGCAAGGCGCCAGGGCGACAAGAATGAGATCCGCACCCAGGAGATGTCAACGCCGCTTGGTCGGTTCCAGTTCCCGTCGTGGCTCTGCAGCTTGAGCTTTGGTACGCTGGTATTTAGTATCGCTCTATTCGGCGCAATGCTTTCCGTGAACGTGATGGAGACTCCCGAGGAGCAGAATTGCTTGGCTATGTTGATTCTCGTCAGTATCTTGTGGGCCACTGAGGTATGAGATACTGTTTGTTTATTTCGCTCACATTGAATGCTAACATCGAGTAATAGGCTATTCCGCTGTTTGTCACTTCGCTTCTTATCCCATTCCTAGTCGTGACTCTAGGTATCATGCGGTCAGACGATGAAATTCCCGTGCGGTTGGGACCCAAGGAATCAGTCGGTAAGGTGTTCGCAGCGATGTGGACTCCTGTGATTATGCTGCTCCTAGGTGGCTTCTCAATCGCAGCGGCACTGTCCAAGTACGATATCGCACGACGCATGGCCATGTTCGTGCTAAGCAAAGCCGGGTCAAAGCCATCTGTGATGTTGCTGACCAACATGTTTGTAAGTATGTTCCTGAGCATGTGGATCAGTAATGTTGCATCTCCCGTGCTCTGCTTCTCGATCATCCAGCCTTTGCTGCGCAACATGCCTCCCGAGTCAGACTTTGCCAAGGCACTCGTGTTGGGTATCGCATTAGCCGCCAATGTCGGCGGTGCAGCGTCCCCAATTGCGTCGCCCCAGAACATCATTGCCCTGCAGAACATGGAACCGAACATCAGCTGGGGTACATGGTTCTTCATCGCACTGCCCGTCTGCATCATCTCCATTCTCCTCATCTGGGTTCTGCTGCTGGTGACATTCCGTCCGGGCCGTAACGCAACTGTCATACCTATCCGCCCTGTCAAGGACCGCTGGACCGGCATCCAGTCCTTCATCAGCATCGTCACCCTCCTGACGATCATCCTCTGGTGCGCTAGTCACCAACTCGAACACATCTTCGGCGACATGGGCGTTATCGCTATCATCCCTCTCGTCCTCTTTTTCGGAACCGGTATCCTCAACAAAGAAGACTTCAACAACTTTCTCTGGACAATCATCATCCTCGCCGCCGGTGGACTGTGTCTCGGCAAGGCTGTCACCTCATCCGGCTTGCTACACACAATCGCAATGGGAATCACCGCCCGCGTCGAGAACCTCAGTCTGTACAGCGTCCTCTTGGTCTTCTGTTCTCTCATCCTTGTCATGGCCACTTTCATTTCGCATACTGTCGCCGCCCTTATCATTCTCCCGCTTGTCCGCCAGATCGGCATTAGTATGGAGAACCCTCACCCCAACTTGTTGGTCATGGCTAGTGCATTGATGTGCTCTGTTGCGATGGGGTTGCCCACGAGTGGATTCCCTAATATGAGTATGTTCTTCTCTTCCTTCAGCTCACTTGTATTGAGCTCCTTGCTAACTCGTCCTTTTTAGCTGCTATCATGACCGAAGTACCCCAGACAGGCCAGCGATACCTCCAAGTGCGCCATTTCCTCACTCGTGGCGTCCCTGCCAGTCTCATGTCCTTTGTGGTAATTGTCACCCTTGGATATGGACTGATGTATGTTGCGGGGTTGTAGGGTTGATGGTGTGGTGGGATGGTCTCGTGACACTTTTGGAGAAGTTGGCTGTCTGCTGTTTTTTTTGTTAGATCGGTTTATATACTCGGCATAAACCAAGAGAAGAGAAGATATATGGCTTGGATATACTACCTATTCTTTTCTCCTTGTGTTAAGTGTTATTTGGATTCATTGTATTTAATTTTCTTCGCTTCGCTATGTCCGGTTTCTGTTGGGATTGGATTGCACAAATGATAATAGATCACTACATAGTAGATGGGTTGTCCAGAGTGTTTTAATGCACGTGTCTTTCTAATGGCTTCGATCGCGTATGAGTGGTTACACCTGTCCGACTTCCTTTTCCAAGCAATATGGACGCCTGAATGACATCTAAGAGGGTTCTGTGCAAGGTTTGGGGAATCCTCTTTCCCTGCCTTGATATTTACTAGTTACCTTTTTTCAATCTACGCATCGTATTGAAGACAATAATAACGCAAAAGCATAGTTCATTATCCCAATGCTCCAGACCCAGATACTTTATAAGACTGAAGGCTGAAGGTACCGTACACCACAAAGACACCACACTTTGAGGCCAGATCTAGGGAGATGACCTCGCTGAAGACAAGAAAGACCAAAGAAAAGGAGGTAGAGATGAGAAATGTAAAATAAAGTAATAAAAAAAAATCAACCCATGCATCGTGCATCACCGTAATATAGCCCATAAACAAGTCATTGAAGGTATCCGTAAACACACCCGATACACCCATACAACGGGTCCCAGGTGTTCATCGAGATGAGATAGGATAAGCAGATATAGAAGGGAGGTATATACTCTTTTCTATTTTCTGAGCGGCAAGATTAATTACTAGATCGTCAGTCAGTGAAATGCACTAACGGTAACATCGAGTCAAGTTACAGCGACGGGGAAGGTTAGGGTTAGATGTGACGGGACAAAGGGGGGATACTAACAGCAAACCAATCGTCAAATCACCATGAATCTTCGCCTTAAGCTGAACCTCAATATCCAGATTCAAGTCCAACCGCAAACGAAGCTGCTCGTCCCGACCACCATCCTCCTCCTCCTTTTTCTCTCCGCCACCGAGGATCCCGCCAACGGCCTTGCCCGCACTACCAGTCGCCCCGTTCAGGGCATTACCAGCTGTGTTCTGCACGAGTTGGCCGGCCTGGTCGACGCCACCAACGCCCGGAAGTCCGCCGAGCGGACTGCCGTTTTGTTGCTGTTGCTGTGGCTGGCGCTGGCGACGGACACGACGCTGGGGTCTGGGCTCTGGTTCCATTTCGCTGCGGGCGATGGACTCGGTATCTGATTCTTGGGGGCGGGGACGAGGTCTGCGACGACGACGTTCGGGCTTGGGTTGGGGTTGGGGTTCTGGTTCTGGGTCTGCTTCGTCTTCTTGTTCTGGCTCAGGCTCAGGCTCTGAGTCTGGTTCTTGTTGTTTGGCGGGTTCTTCGGGCTTGGGGTCGTCTTCTTTGGGTTGTTTGTCCTGGTCCTGGCCCTGTTCCGAAGATGGAGGGGTTTGTTCTTGCTTGGCGGGAGATTTCTTGCCTAGCTTAGGAGGGGCACGTTTTGGTTTGTTTGGAGTTGTGTTTGTTGAATCGGGATTAGGGGTGGGAGGTTGTTCTTGATCGGACATGTTGGAAATAAAAGAAGGAGGTTGTTAAGGAGGGAAATGAGGGGAATATGAATTGATTCGAGAATGAGATATAGAAGGACAATGCGTCAGAAACGGGATAAATGAAGTACTATGTAATCGTGCGTATAGTGTAATGATGTAGATTGCCCAACCGTTTATATCATCGGAGGAGCCACTCGGCTTGGATAAAACCGGGCCTCGTAAATAGAATCTAACCGCCTCCGACGTCAGTTTGGAATTTGTTGGAGACCTCTACTGTAGTTCAGAAGTCAGTGGGTACTGCATAGATGATGGGGAGGGGGAATACTGAAACAGAAGTTATGACGTCCGGGACAAGGATCAAGGCGTGGAGTATGGAGCAACCTTGTATAACATCAGGTTCACGCGCCAATCAGATGAGATGTCGGTGAATTTAGTGCATTGACGTTCTCCACTGAAATCGAAATAGATTAAGTAGACGTAAGTAGACGTAAGTACTATCGGAAATGATATGACGCCATTCGACGTCAAGGTCTTCATAGTAATAAAAAAATAAGTCGGCCAATGATCCATCCCACAGATGAAAGGGACTTTTTTTCTTGTTCCTGAGGTTGTTCTATTGGTTCAGGCCAGTCTGCCCGTTGTTTCCACGGATTGGGATGGGGCCCGATATGTAATTGGCGGGTTTCCTGACATTCACCGTGGAGTATTCTCTGTGGACACGGCCATTGTGACAAGTCTAGGGAGATGTCTGATGACGGTTGTGGAGGGAAGGAGAGCAACAGCCTTCAACGTCATGCCCCATCCTTGATATGATGTCGGTGCCATTTCCCCTTCCATCATATCATATTGTCCCTTTCTTTCCTTTTTGGTTTATGTTTAGGATATCCTTCTACTTTTTATACACTTTTTTTTTTATAACTTTTTTGAAATATATCTTCCCACCTCTATACTCTATACTCTATAATCTAGTCTCATATCATCCATCTCATCCATCTCATCCATCATGGCGACCGTTGAAAAGACCAAACAACAGCCCAAGAAGCTTCCCGTCCAAGAGGACCTCTCCGACGGTGAAGACTATGACAGCGCCGACGACTACACCGACGAGGAATATGAGGAGGAAGTACCACAAACCAAGACCCAGAAGGGAAAACAACTGCAGAAGAAACCCCTACAGAAACAGAAACAACCCGTTCAACAATACGATGATGACGAATACACGGACGGATCGGAATATGGCTCAGACGAGTACGAATACTCCGACGACGATGAAGCCGTACAGCCCTACTCAAATGAAAATTCAGACTTCAAGCCCAACGGAGGCATGGACGTCCTCCACAAGGAGGAGAAATCAATGCTGGACGAGGAAGGCATGAAGTTGAGATTGGAACTGAATCTGGAAATCGAGGTCGAGCTCAAGGCACGCATCCACGGTGACCTCACCCTAGCTCTCATGTAAGTAATAACCGAGGCATGCAATCCCTCCCCCAAGACCCCTTGAAGAATGTCTGCTCAAAGACCGAACTAGGAGTTGATCGCGTTTTATCAACAACAGGGCTTGATCACCCAATTACCCATTCTGGTTCCATTGCCAATATCACGAAGATCCGACGTCGTCACGAGTGATCCTTTTTTTTTTTTTTTTTCAATGCTTCAATGCTTCAATTGTTTCAATGCTTGTCATAGAGCCATGCTTTTTTTTGGGGATTTAATATCTTTCCATTTGTTTGGCATCCTTTTCTTTTTCTGCAATGGTTTTCCTGGTCGGCGCGTAGGGCCAATGGATGCAATACCCCGGAGTGTATACTGCTATGTATATTCCTTGGGCAATCACTTGAATGGAGTTGGATTCAAAAAATTTTTTTTTTTTTGCTGCAGTAGCAGCAGTACAGCAGTGCAGAAATGGAATAGTGTAGTAGTGTGGTGTGATGAACGTCAAGTGTCATGGCGGAAACTGTGAAGCCGAGGCCGGGGTCTTGGCGCAGATTTTCGACTGACCCGCTGTGTTACTCCCCTCTTACATTGTACTCGGTGTTATTCTGTACTCGGTCCATTTTCCAATTTTCAATTGTCTCACTTGTTTCTCATAATCCAATTGACACTGTACACCTCTCTCCCACCCAATACAACCGCCACCATGTCGTCCAAAGACTTCATCATCAAGCACATGAACGCCGACCACCAAAACTCTCTCGGACTATTCCTACAAGCTTACTGCGGTATCACATCCACCCAAGCCAAGAACGCCCAATTAGAAGAACTCAGCACCTCAAATTTGATCATCACCGCTCACGGTACCCGCTACATCGTCCCTATTGAACCCCCAATGAAGAACTACTCCGAGGCACGCAGCCGAATGGTCGCCATGCATAAGGAGAGTCTAAAGCGTCTGGGTCGCAGCGAAATCACACTTACAGAGTACCGTGCCCCGCGCGGCATCCAGGCCGTGATCTTTGTGCTGTGTTTGTTGTTCTACGTCACCTGCTTCCAGCGCAGCAACCTGCAACCCGGTGCCGATCTTTACGAGTACTTGGGACTCCAGCGTGTGCCCTGGTTCCCGCGTCTCGTCTGCATTACCCAGCCGTTCGTCGTGGCTATTCATATTATTGAGACCATCGCGCTGGTTGTGACTCAATTGAAGCCGTTGAATGTACCTGTTATGTCGGGTTTGTGGTGGAAGTGGGTTGCGTCGTGTTCCGTTGAGGGATACGGTTCATTCTCGCGCATTAAGCAGTTCGTGAAGGAGCAGGAGGCGAAGAACGGCAAGAGCCAGTAGAGGGTAGTGACATGGGCAGTCAGCATGGGTAGTCAATGGTGACACCTGCAATTACTGGCGGAGAAAGTCGATCATTTGTATTTGTATGGATTTCGGGATTTCCAGGATAACTAGAAATTGACACAATTAAATTTTCAATGCTGTACAACGTGAGGATGTAAATGGCTTGAAAATGGTCAGATCGTGGTCGATGGCCCCTTCCAGATCATGAATTACTATTTGTAACACGTGACTATGTGCTGAGTCAGGCGCCAAACATCACCTGACCGATCCAGTGACCGATCCAGTGACTGGGGCCACTAATCCAAATCTGGTCTAGTGTCGGTTAGGGCACTACACAAGCGAGCGACACAGTGCGCCCTGCGAAATTCAGCGACTCCACGACCTCAAACTCCCACGACAACCCTACGACAACTAATCTGTGTTTCTGGTGAAGGGCTGCACATTTAGAGGTGAGTTATCCGGCTATCTCAACTCCTACAAGGTTTCTTTCGAAAAATTCTGTTTCGCTCGCTGCGCCCATCAATTTCGATCATCGGTATTCAATTCCTCTACATTCAACTTTCGATCCTGTCTCGCCTTCAACGGTCATTCAACCACTCCGCAACCACCGTCGCCCAACTGTTCGATATTCGAAGATTGATTTTGTACGGCGCTCGCGACGAAACAGAAGGATTGAAAGGGAAAAAAAAAGAAGAGAAAAACTTGTTAAAGGTCCACAAATCAACAACATCTAACTTGTGTCCGTCGACTTAGACCCCTCCATCAATCGCAAACATGGGTATTTCTCGGGATTCTCGCCACAAGCGCAGCGCCACCGGTGCCAAGCGCGCTCACTACCGCAAGAAGAGGTACGATTCTATCAACCCAGCATGAGGTCGAACATTTTTCTTTCTTGGAGGGAGAAAAAAATGGATTCGATATACCAGTTGCAGATTCTTACATGTCTTCGTTCTACAGAGCGTTCGAGAAGGGTCGTCAGCCCGCCAACACCCGTATTGGCACCAAGCGCATCCACCTTGTCCGCACCCGTGGTGGTAACCAGAAGTTCCGTGGTCTCCGTCTCGAGTCCGGTAACTTCTCGTGGGGCTCCGAGGGTATCTCCCGCAAGACCCGTGTCATTGGAGTGTCCTTCCACCCCTCCAACAACGAGCTGGTCCGCACAAACACCCTGACCAAGTCGGCCGTTGTCCAGATTGACGCTGCCCCCTTCCGTCAGTGGTACGAGGCCCACTACGGCCAGCCCATCGGCCGTAGACGCCAGCAGAAGACTGAGGCTACCGAGGAGAAGAAGTCCGCCTCCGTCGCCAAGAAGCAGGCCGCCCGCTTCGCCGACTCCGGTAAGACTGAGTCTGCCATCGAGCGCCAGTTCGAGTCCGGTCGTCTTTTCGCCGTTGTTGCCTCGCGCCCCGGCCAGTCCGGCCGCTGTGACGGTTACATTCTGGAGGGTGAGGAGCTTGCTTTCTACCAGAAGGCTATCCGCAAGTAAACGAAAAAATAAAATATTCGGTTGTTGCAACGGGTGGATCGGAGTTTCAGCTATGTCATGATCAGAGCATCCACAGGATGCAATTTGTCTGTAGAGCTCTGAGCCGTCAAATCCATGGGAATTGTTCCTAGTTTCATCTCTTCTTTGATAGTTGGCATTCCTTGCGTAGTGAGCTTGTGTAGTGAGGATACAAGTGTCGAGTATCGTGACACTTGGGAATAGTACATTGTCGACAAGCTGCGGCACGATATACTTGGACTTGGGTACAGATGATTAACATACGAGTACTATGAACATAGTTTGATGTTTTAATTTATTCTTTTCTTACAAAATTCATCAATGCTCCTTGTGTCAAGTGTAGATCCTTGAAACATAGAAGGAACACTCTCCGGGGGTACTCCCCGGGCCCGAGCTCGATCCTTATCCATCTCACCCCCGCAGCCCAATCTTCCCTCAAACAACCAACATGACGACCATCAAAACCCGCATCTGCATGATATCAGACACACATACAGCCCCTCCATACCCACCCCAAAGTACAGACAATGCCTACCGCTACCCCCTCCCAAAAGCAAACATTCTCCTCCACGCCGGCGACCTCACAAAAGTGGGGTACCGCGTCGAGCACGAAGCAATGATCGCCATGCTCGCCGACGCCGACGCCGAGCTCAAACTTGTAATAGCAGGGAACCACGACATAACCCTAGACGAAGAATACTTCACAACCGTCGGCTACAAACGCCACAAGCGCCCAGAGAAACTAGGCGAAGAATCCATCCTGCTCTCGGACGATAACCTCCAAACAACCCTACGCACCTCTTCAACCGAGAACCCAAACACAGACTCTCTAAAAGCATACGTTCGCTCCATAAAATCACTCTGGACGAGCGATGCCGCCCGCAATGCAGGGATCATCTACCTAGAAGAAGGAATCCATTCCTTCACACTCTCAACAGGTGCAACATTCACTCTCTATGCATCTCCATACCAACCGGAATTCTACAACTGGGCATTCCCATACCCCCGTGATCAAGACAGATACAACCCCGCCCCCGCTGCACACCCACAACCTCAAAATCCAATCCCGGATTACCCGGCCATCGACATCCTACTAACCCACGGCCCGCCCGCCGGAGTCCTGGATCAGGTCCCGCCTGATTTGAACGTTGGATGTGAACATCTCCTTCGTGCGACGCGGCGCGCAAAGCCGCGACTACATCTCTTCGGTCATATTCATGAAGGGTGGGGTGCGCAGCGTGGGGTGTGGGATGATGAGGTCGGTAGGGGTGGTGTTAGACTTGAAGATGTGCCGACGGATGCGGAGGAGATGCTAGAGAATCGAGGCGCGTTTTATGATGTTAGTGCTGGGGCCGAGCGGCCGCTGCGGGTTGGGGAGGAGACGCTTTTTGTTAATGGGAGTATTATGACGGTTAATTATCAGGCGAGGAATGCGCCGTGGGTGGTGGATATGGAGCTTCCTGTTTCCGGGGGATAGATGTTGGTGGTTTATTGTTCGGTGACTATGGATAAATTACTGGACTATAATAGGAAGTTGGTATTGATGCTTGGGGAATAAGGGGGGCGGGTAGAGAGACTGGGTTGTATCCAGATATATATTTACCAGGGGTTAGGATGAAGATATATACACACAAAAAGAAGTATCGATTGGGAATTATTTCTACAATCAAGGATAGTCGGCCCAAGGTATAGGAGCCAGTAAATACCTATCTGACATTGTCATTTCGTTCTATATACACGCAGTACAGCACAAGAAATA
This sequence comes from Penicillium hordei, assembly GCF_028827395.1. NCBI lineage: Eukaryota > Fungi > Ascomycota > Eurotiomycetes > Eurotiales > Aspergillaceae > Penicillium > Penicillium hordei. The sequence goes on from NW_026623142.1 coordinate 7,975,740, forward strand.
GCTACGAAGAAAACCCTCTGAACCAACACAGTACCACCCGAGAAACAGGTCAGAAACAGAACAAGAAGCAAATCAAAATCAAATCACAAGGCCAAAATAAATAAACGTATGCAAACTAACTCGCAACTCCATAACTCTAAGAAGTAAGACCCCTCTAAGAAGCACCACCGAGACCTATGATATTTGTTAGCTTTTGCAAAGACATCATATTCTAGACGCAGGAGACTCACCAGCAGCAAACGCCAGGTACCAAGTACGCGAAGCACCACCATCAATCCAGCTGTAGTCGAAGTCCGGCTGTGTGAAGAATTCCCACGACGATTTGGGATCGACGAGGGCCAGGTTGGCGTATAGCACACCCCTCCATCCGCCCTCGACCTTGGAAGCCGGGGTAGAGGCATTTTCAGCGAACATGGCCTGCCATTCCTGGTGCACGAATTCCTTTCGGCGTGTGAAGGGGCTGTGTGGCATCAGTGGTAGCATGTGGATACTGTGGTGTTTGTTAGCAATAGCTCATAGTTCAGAGTGAAACAATAGCGCGAACGGTTGTATAGTATACATACCCTTGGATGAATTCGAGGTTGGCGCCGAAGTAGGTAGTGTGATCGACCTTGTTCTCGAAGAGCTGTTTTGGATTTGTTAGTCTTGAGTTTGGTTAGACAGGGATGAAAATAGCGGCACTTACAATTCCAGTTACTTTGTTTGCAGTAAAGTTTGCCGGTTGGTTGACATTGTCATCCTCCATCAAGAAGTAGTTATTGAGCGACCGACCCAGGATGCCGAGCATGATATTGCCACGAGCTTCCATGCTAGCATCGCCGGTTGTCTGTCCCCACATTTTGATCGCATACGCGAACATGGTATCTTCCGAGGTCGATTCCTGATCCTTTCCATCGAAAGACTCGAACAAACCCTTCGCCCACGAGTGGCCGTTATACCAATCGAAAGAGCGCGAGAATGGGAAGTGCGGGTCATCTGCAACAGAGTTACCAGCATCACGAACGAGCATGTTGACCCACTCCTTGTTAGCGGCTAGCCAGCTGGGATCAAGAGAGCCGATGATAGCGGCTGTTTGGATGAAGTAGCCGTAGTGGAAGTGGTGGTCATTGTATGCGGTGTTTCCGAAATCCTGGTTCAGGTCGCCGTCGTAGCCGGCGGTCGAGACAACACCCTTCCAGACGGCGTCGTAGGCGAGCGGGTATTGCTGCTTGTTCTGTACGAATAGATCGAAGGATTTCTTGAGTTGTTGGAAGGCGTCTGTTGCTAGATCGACATTGTTACCAAGCTGGTTGACAGTGTACACGAGCGTTGCGAACTTGCTCAATGCCTTGCCGCTGTAGTACATGCTGTTGAGGCTTGTCTGCTCTGAGATGTTCTGTTTGAGCTCGTGGGGAGCAGCCTCGAGAATGGCGTGCTGGGCTGTGGCGGAGAGGTTGTGGGCACTGCCATGAGTGGTTGACCACGGGGCGAATCCGATATCGATGGGGAGATTTTGCTCGACCATAGTCCAGCTTTCTCCGATCACGGCGGTGGAGTTGCCCTTCGTTGTGGTACGGAGGTGAATATCGGTGATACGGCCCTGGGTGGCATTGTCGAAGGAGTGGACGTGATGGGGTAGAGCGAACATGATCAGAGGCGTACCCTTAACATCCTTTCCGGCCTTGGTCCAAGAGAGCGTGTAGCTGCCCACATCATCTGTTACAGAGCCAGATATCTCTCCTGCTACCGGGTAGACACCAGACGAGTTATCATAGAACTTCTCGCCAGAATTCCCTGCGGGGTTCTTCGCGACTTGGATAGTACCAGAAAAGCCCTCGGGACCGCGGAGATTAGTATTTGAGACCAGCTTGAACTTCGGATCCTGGCCATCGGCCGGAGTAGCATAGACAAGCCAAGTCGTGTCATCCTCAAGGAACACCTGGTACTTGAAGATACCGGGCCTAGGCGAACCGGCGCTGACGACCTTGCGGAAGAAAACACCACTTTCGATCAGGGGCTGCAGATCATTGTACACAGCTGTTGTGTAGCCCATGCCTTGCACAACGGGGAAGGTGATCTGCTGAGCCGAGCCTGGGGAGCGCTTGATCACAGCGTGGGCCGAGAAAGCCCTTGGCTGTTCGACGTTCATGACGGAAGACTGGTCAAGTTCGGTTGCAGAGAACACCAGATGTTGAATGCCGACTGGGTTGATGTAGTACTGCACTGGCTTCCCGGGGATTTTGTCATTCGGGGGCCCGTATGCGAGCATGTGAGCCTCGATATGGGAGATACCCATACCCCAGCTCTTCAGGGAGCCGCCTCCTTTTGACCATCCCAGAGAGTAGGGCTGAGCAAAGGTAGCATTGGTCTGAGAGCCCAGGAAAAGGCCGGCGTAGAACTTATTCGTCGCAATAGGGTCTGTGGTATTGGCCTATATTACAACGTTAGAATGTTCCATCTGTATCTTGCCCGCATTGGGGAGTATCTTACGTGTTCGTTCTGCACAGGGTGGTCATCTCGAGACTTGATATTAGCAGGGACAGAACCAGTCGCAACTGGCTGGAAGATATCTTGGCCGTGCATGGTTTTAGGATGATCTGATGCAACTGGGGGTGAAGAAACTGTGTCCACAGGCCCTACCAAGTATTAGAATATGTATAAAGTGTTAATATTTCATGTTCAATCATACCGTGCGCCACAGTGGTGCTTGGTTTGGCCTGTGGGGAGTTTGTCACAGATCCAGCTGTAGGAATTGGCGCTGAGTGTTTAGGCTGTTGTGCTGAAGTTGTCGCTTGAGTCGCAGTCGGTGCTGGTGCAGCAGTATTACCACCTATACCCAACAGACCTTCCAAGCCGTCAACGAGTCGGGCAACGTCAATCTGTGGAAAAGGCTGCTGAGATGAATGACCGTCCTTTTCTAAAGCTACTCGATACACCTAGTCCAAAAGGTCAATACCATGCCATATGCCATGTAGCACATTCCTCTGAGACGTACTGGGTGAGACTCAGGAACGAGCAGCCTGTCTTCAGTGTTTGAAGGTGGATATTGAGTCTCAAAGGCACCTGCAGACTCGGTAGTTGTGGTTTGCAGAGCAGCTTCTACCCCATTTCCCACATGCGGGAGACAGTAGGCTATGTCTGTGGCTAGAAACCAAGTCAGCAAGGCTGTAGACTTCCATTTCAAGCGTGAGTCCATGATGAAAAGCCAAGTCTCGTCAGGAGCGTTAAACACGCGGAACTTGTAGGATGTCTGTGTGCTGTTCCTCAATTCAACCCAACCGGATATGAATTACTCGAGGGTAGACAGCTTCAGAGGAGTCCAAAAGGCAGGGTGAAACCGGCAAAGGAGATAAATAAATCCAGAGGAAAGCACACTTACAAATATGTAGCTATAGATTCCAGGAGACGGACTATACCCCCTCGGAGCTCAGACACTCAAACACTCAAGTCCAGATTGGGACAACACAAGGGCTGGTTTGCGGTGAATGGCCCGCAGATAGATTCCGTAGACTGTCGATCTTTCATAGATATTAGCAGTGCACAGTCTTTAGCCAAGGGGAATGACGTGGGTTGAATATCGTGTCTGGCTCAGCAATGTAGGGAGCACGCAACACGTCGAGTCCGCGTGCGCTCCCTACCCTCAGGAATGTGTGCGGGAATCACTGCAACGACCACTTACTGAATTACACGGGACTGAGTTACCCAGTGTTAATTGGCGTTAATTGGGAGATAGTTGTGATCACTACCCCGTAAGCTGAAGATGTCAACTCCAGGCACCACTTGCCAAGAGATCGCCATGTGGAGTAGAATCCACGACAAGATGGAAAAGGAACAAAAACATGAATATGTTCGGATTCAAATTGTTAAAAGAACTCAGGAATGACACAATATGAATCATCAGACTATCCATGGACACTTTTTAGTTACTTTTTAGTTACTTTTAATGGAATCATGGGACATGTTCCAATGGTTTATCCATAGTCGAAGCTAACATTCCATCGAGGCATCTGGGTTGTCTAGATAACATGTACTTAAGATGATTGTAATTTTGCATGAGGACAAAAGTCCAAATGAAATTATGGTTGGATGGTGACAGGGTGTGCGAAGTACTCCATCGGAGTATACGAACTAAATTGTATAAACTATATTGTGCACATGGGCACCTGGATTACCTGAAGTACAGCAAGAACGAAATGCTTTTAATTCAAAAGGCGCCGCATAATGGGTCGCATTAGGTGCTGACATTGAACATGGCATATGTGAAGTGAAATAAGATATCTACATTCATTGCATGGGCTTCGACATGGGCTTGATGATGCCCTGCTTGATCATGACACGAGGCTTGGTGCCACTCTGGAAGGTTTCTTTCGTAGACCACTCGGGGCCCAGGGGCAACCGCAGGGATCGTTCGTACTGCTGTTTGGTCTCGAACTCATGCGGCAACTGGCTGGCCATGTACTTCTTGTTCTAGAGTAAAAAGTTAGTGAATTGTCCGTCTTTGAGTGTGGGAACAAGACTTGGCTTACCTTCTGTACTCGCTTCTGGTTGATAATGACCCGATCAAGCTTTGCGTCCTTACGCTGATGGGGCTTCACACCCGCCACAGTAGTCAGGTCTCGCTTTTGCTTCTTTTGCTGTCTCTTGCTGACACCTTCGCCGGCCCAGCTGCCCCAGCCCGGGAGTGTGTTGTCTACAACCTGGTCACCTTCGTCTTGGACGGTGTCCATCTTATCTTGTTCGAATTCTTGGACAACTTCATCGCCGGCAAAGGCCCTCTTCACGAGGTCGTGGTTCTTAAGCAAGACGGGCACCTTCTCCTCATCATCGCTGTCATTCTCGTCGAATTGTTGTTTCGCGAGGGTTGCCTTGGCGTTCTTTTGCTTCTTGCTCTGTTGCTTCGCCGGGGCAACCTCGGGCTGAGTAGCATCGAGCGAAATGTCAATGCTCTCTTGGGCATCTGGGGCGGTTCGGCGACGGTTGGTCCGTTCTGTCTGAATCAACCAAGGGTTCTCCTCCTCCGTGGGAGTATCCTTTTGCTGATCGGAAGAGTCACCTGAAGGTCGTGAAACCTTCTTGTTGCCGGAAGCTCCTGACTTGTGCTTGGTAGTACCATTGACAACAATGTCAACATCATCGTCTGATACTGCTGCATGTGCGGCTTCATCGTCAGAATCTAACTTTTCCTCGAACTCATTCTTGGGCAACTGCTTTGCGACAGACTTGGCGTCGGGCTTCTTTGATTGACCAAACTTTCGTCGACCGACCTCCGACTCTGCCTCAGACAGAGATTCCTCTCCGTGGAGTTCACGGTTGAGTTGGCGAAGCTCCGCATCGTTCTGTTCTTTGCGGGCGGCATCGGCATTTTTCATGAATTTCATTTCGAAAAGGTCAGCATGGCGCCCTTTCACGACATCCCCAGCATCATCACCGCCCTCGAGGGCCTTGAGCTTCTTCTGTATCTTTTGTCTTTCCACATCGGAACCCTCCTCGTTCCAAGGGTCCTCATCTTCTGAATCGGAGCTTGAAGAGCCCAGGTAGTCATCGTCTCCATTGGAAACACGCTTGCCTTCGATTCTCTTCCGTAGCTCCTCCTCTCTTTGGGCCAAGTCGGCTGCACTGTTGCGGGCCTCTTCGTCCCAAGCAGTGCGACCGGTCTGTTTCAAGCCCTTGGCCCATTTGCTTTCACGATGCTTGGAACCCATGCGAGCCTCGGCTCTCAAACGCTCGTTTTTCTCCTGGTCCATCTCGTCCATATCCACGCCGGCTTCCATGAGTGCATTTTGCTCCTGTTGCTCCATCTTCTCGCGCTCTTTGCGGTGAACACGGCGATAAGACTTGCTCTTGATCTTCTTGATGCGCTTGGCGCGCACTTCCTCTCGGAAAAGGAGGTCACGTCGCTTGCGGAGTTCTGCGCGACGAGCCTGGATCTCTTCGATAGGAAGATTGCGGGCCTGTAATTCCTCGAAACTCTGAATCTGGTCCTCGGCTGACTTGCCTTCAGCCTCAGCCAGTCCACTCTCCTCAAGGATGTTCTGGATGGCGTTTTCAAGGTCTGTCTGCGGCTTGGCAGCTTCCAAGCGGTGAGTCTGCTCAGCATCAGGATCACGTAGTGGGAAGGAAAGGTGTTCGGCTCTGCGGTTAGCTTTGACGGTTTCGAGCCATCGGTTCAAAGTCTCCTTGCTCTTCTCATAAGCAGCAGTCCGGTCAAGTCGGTCCTGTTGGCGTTTTGCTAAAGGAGCATCTAGCTTGCCAGGAATGCCCGATTTTGATGCCTGGACAACAGAGTCGATATGTTTGAGCGAGCTCTTGAGACGGGAGTCCGTGATTGAGGGTAGAAGATCGGCGACAGTCAACTTGTTGGCAGATGTCAACCCGTATTCCGAGGGCTTGCCTTGTTCTTGTGATTTTTGAGCGCGTTTCGTCGGTTTTTCGGTCTCCATAGACTGGACAAAGTCTTGTAGTTTCGAAAGTCCGTGCGGATCCGCATCGGCATCGTCGTCCGAAATAGAAAGCCCGTCGTCGCTGGTATCGCTTTCACTGTCCCCCTCTGACCCAGAATCCTCGTCGCTATCGTATTTCGCAGCCCGCTTGGCTTTCTTAGCTGCTTCTTGGGCCTCTTCCTCCTCGGCCGCTACATTCATATCCCAGGCGGTCGCGAGATCAACGGCGTCTTCTCCTAGGTCATCATCCTCGTCGTAGTCTTCACCGTCGGATTCTTCCTCCGACTCGTCGACATCCTCAGACAAGCTGATCTCTGTAGCCTTCTTTGGCTTGGGTGCCGCTTTCTTCGGTTGAGATTTGGACTTGGAGGCGCGGAAAGTGAAGCCCTCGAATCGCTCTTCGTCGCTCTCGCCGAGAGCTTCGTCGCTGTCCAATTCGCTGTCGTTATCGCTGTTCACTTGTCCAAGTGTCCATTCATGTCCCTCACTGTCGCTGCCACCATCGAGGCTTCCGGTGTCCTCGGTTCTGCGGCGTTTATATTGGGCGGCGGTATCCTCCTCGTCGTTCTCGTCGTCATCGCCGCCAGTGTTTCTCTTGCGGTTGAAGGTGCCATCATCGTAGGCTCCAAGACGACTGCGCTTAACACCTAATCTAGTGTGAATTGTCTGCTCTGCAATAGACAGTGCATTCTGCGACCGAGTGCTTTTCCGCTTCGGCGCTGATTTTCGCGCCGAGCGGTCCTTCGGACCCTGCTTCTGAGTCTGGCTGCGAGGCATAGTGGCGTATAAGTCAAGAAATCAAATTCTTGACTAAGAAAAAAGCTTCAGATCAGTACTAAAAAAGTACCAAGTGATCTGATGGCTGCTTTTAAGAGGGGTGTAGATGGTGTTGAACTTTTTTTCTGCCGGGAAAAAAGTTCTCGGCGCGGAGATTAGCGCGACCCGTTCATTCGTCGAGTTTTGTCTTCCAACTCCCACCGGGACAACTCGACTCGCTTTATCCCCTTTCTGTTCCAACTTCGAGGCTATAGAACTGTCGCCATAATGTTCAAGCCCACGCAGCCAATGATGGTGCGTTTGCGCTTGACCACCAAGCAGGTCAATGGTGGCTACTACAAGGGAAACCGGACCGGCTCCATGGGTCACTTCGACAAGAGAGGCACATACAGGCCTGATTTGACAAAGCACCGTGTGTATATGCCTGCGGAAAAGCTCGAAATTCCCGGGTGGCGTTACACCGCTGAGACTGCGAAGGAGCCATTCACCGTGAGCATTCATAACCATTTGATACCAGTTGACCAAGATGCGGATTTGCTAACATGGCTATAGCTCGCCCCCTTCATCACAAAACACATGCGCAAGACACCATCGAACTACGTTCAAGATATCGAGAGAAATGGCCGAAAGATTACCGTAATCAGAGGATTTGAGGGCAAGGACTATCTGGAGAAGTGGGCCGAGACCGCTGAAGCCGAAGAGGCCCGACTAGCACAACCCTACACCGAGAAGACCAAGAAGATTGAGACCAAGCCGACGCCGCAGATTGAGCAGATTGAGAACCAAAAGCTGGCCCAAACGCCGGAGACGCCGGAGACGCCCAAGCCCTCCAAGACCCTTTTCTAGGAATCCCAAAAGACTGAAACCGCATAGCGGGGATTGTCTATGTTTTCAACTGAATTGGGTGCGCCTACCTAGGCGTTTGAGAGCACTCCCTAATCTTTATGCTAGCGGCCCAGCATACAACCACCTTCGCTGGGCATCACCCAACAATTTCATTGATCAACCTCTCCGTTGATTGAATATATCCCATGTATTATAGTCTCTACAACATCAACTTGATTTGGACCACGGAGGAGCCCGAATGCATCGGTGGACGTGTACCATTTGGCATCGAGACAGGAGCAATTGTGTACTATTTTGACAAATTCCATGAATATCAGATTATAAAGAAGTTCAAATGGCATATCGCCTCGTTTGGCATTTGTTTGGCAACATGTCTTTTATCCATGTGTCTTCTAGTATCATTTACTTGAAAGCTGTATGGGTAAGAACCATTTAATTTGCTAATTTGCCAATATGTTTGTTGTATACCAGGCACTCTACTCAACTGTCAGCTTAAAGTCCAGAATGTTCCGGTGGCAATTCGAGTGGAAAGGTACCTCACATCTTGAGGTGTGGTCCGTGCTCAACAAGTCCGATAAGCCCGCCATGCTCTACCGTATCGGCAACCCAACAGGGACGGCGATGTCATAGTTCTTCACCTTTTCCCTTTTCTCCCCCACCAGTGACGCGGGCTTATGTTGACTTGTTTCTCTGCGTCTAGAGCGTTCGTGTTATCAGACCTGCTGGCTATTTCCCCATCAGGCAGCTCCTGCTGCAACCATGTTTCAATCCTTCACTGGCAACTCTCGTCGCCCGCGGCAGGTGAACCTTAGTGGCCGGGCCACTAATCCTTTCGCTGCATTTCCCGGAAACTCGCCGACCAGACAAACACCTCATGCTGCAAACCCCGAGAGCGCAGTTGCCATTGCCCAACGAGAGCGAGCACTGAGACAGCATGAGAGAGATCGACAGACGGCATCTCGCACCGTTCAGCGAGTTTGGCGGGGTCACTACAGCAGGCAAGCAACATATAAGGGCTGGAAGTCTGAATGGGATACCTTTGAGTGGGAGAGGGTTATCCGTGCCCTGGAATTTGACGATAATCGGGACCCAACGACGGAGCTTGAGCGTCTGGAGTGTCTAGCACGTCTTTCCGCCCCACCATATCCCACAGCGGAACAATGTCTGGACCAACTCAGGCTTCTAGTTCAGTTTGTGGGACTGGTAAGAAAGAAAGAAGATGTTCTACGTCTCGTATACTTCTGCAATGTCTTTGAGCAGACCTTCCATGCTCTCCCCACGATCGCTACGGAAAATGATTGGACCGAGCTGTTGAAACGGCTGGCAACCGCTATTCTCCATGCTCTCAGCTCAGCAACGGAGAGCCCGACTCATGAAGCAGCAGTCCTGCGTCTTCTTCGGACGATAGTCTTCCTGGTTGACTTGATACCAAAGAAGATGGCAACAATTGCCAAGCACTACTATCAAACGATGGCGTTTTTGACGAAGAACATCAAGCGCTGGGAAGGCACCCTGTCACCGGAGAATGTCACGAATGCTGTTCTCGCTCTTCTGAGACCAATCACCTCAGAAACGATGACAGCCTATGAAGCTCTTGCTATGTCGTATCTCACCATTCCGAACCTACCCGCTCATCTTGGTGAGCTTGATGGATTCGCGCACCAAATCAACTACAAATTACTGGCGCCTGCAATCGAATCATGTATCCCTCTGACCAAAGAACGCCTTTCGACTGACGATGTCGAGGGTATCGAGGGTCGACTTTGGCTGCTTGCATACTTGATCTTCTTTCACCGATATGCTCTTCCAGGCCAGGCCAACCTGCAAGCACCAGACCTCGGTTTCTTGAATGTGGTCTCTGGGTTACTTAACTCGACCTCTATTTATCTTACAAGGTGCTTGGAAGCGGACGAAAATGGCCTGGATCCAGTCAAGGGTCCTTATTTGGATCAGTTTGTCACAGATCAAGTCAGTAGCCTGGTGAACCAAAGTAGCATCACGGGGCTACTTTCTCGCATTAAAACGTCCCAGCTTTCTCTCACAGATTCTACAACCAACGAATACAACGCTTCGAGAGAAGCAAAAATTCTTGCCACGTACGCTCTGAACTTGCTGAGGGTGTTCCCACGGCGCGGAGATGATATTCGGATGTGGTTATACCTGGGCTCAGCGCCTTCAGCAGGTCCGGCTTCTGGCCAGCCAGGTGCGAAGACACCGGCAATCAAGTACTTTTGGCACGCATCAAAATCTAGTCAGATTTTTGAAACCATCAGCAAGGACTCGACCCAGGTTCTCCCATTGCTCCAACTGCCACAAGATGGGAATAAAGAGGATCAAGAGCAAGAGTGGACGATTATCCTGCTCTTTTTTGAGCTTTACACGTTCGTTCTGAAAGTCATGGATGACGAAGAGTTCTTTTCAAGCGCGTCACCATTTGCAGCTTCACCAAGTGTGCTGTCTTCGTGGACGAAAGAGAGTGCGCTGCCGCTGAAAGACATTAAAGACATGACTGTCTTCCTGAAGAACCTCGCCTTCACTCTATATTGGAATGTTGCCGACTTGACTAAGAAAGGGCCTGTTCCCTCTTCTGCTGTGGACCTCAGAAGTTATTTTAGCAACACAGCTCAGGTTTCTGGACCAATGGAGCGTGCTGAAGTGGAGACCAAGAAAGAAATCAATGATCTTCCTGGCGTGACAGGTATCCCACTTGACTACTTCAAAGGCTTGGTTACAGGTTTGCTCAGAATGCTGCATGAGCGAGAGTGAGTCGAAATGTTCCGTTTTCCATGATGTAGGCACTTCAGCTGACGCGCTTTTAGTTCTCGACGCAAATTCCTCCCTCCTAATCATTGGCTAATGACAGATCGATTCGACATGGAAGGCTTTATCCCAGCCGTTGTGGCAGAAGAGGAGAAACGTCATGAATTCCAGGACGACGATGGAGAGTCCGAACCTGATCTTCTTGACGAGGAATACCCGGAGCCTTCTCACCTTGTCGGCAATAGTCATGCGCGACGACTAATTCACATTCAAGCCATGCGGAATAGCCAACGAAGACAAGCACAAAACAATGCTCTGGCCGCCATTGCACCACGGCTAGAGATACTTCGAAATATGCCTTTCTTCATCCCATTTTCCACAAGAGTGCAGATCTTCCGTCAATTTATATTTAGGGACCAACAGCGTCGCCGGAAGGGCTTCGTGGATCCTGAGTCCTGGCGCCTATCTGTGGCCCAAAATGCTATGATAAATGGACCGCCTGAGGGTGCGGCAGATATCTTGGCCCGACACCACGCCGACATCCGGCGTGAGAGTGTATTTGAAGATGCATTCTCCCAATACTACGGCTTGGGTGACGGTCTCAAAGAGCCAATCCAGATCAGCTTCATTGACCAGTTTGGAGCAATGGAAGCCGGCATTGATGGTGGTGGTGTGACCAAGGAGTTCCTGACTAGTATCACTAGCCAAGCTTTCAAGACGGATGATTATGAGAGCATGTTTTCGGAAAATGATCATCATCTGCTGTATCCTAGCCCGATAGCGGTTGACCAACTCAAAAAGGTTCTCAGCGAAGCTGGACTCACAAGTTCAAGCCTAGAATGGCAGGATGACGTGCGCGGTCTTCTTCGACGATATGAATTTCTCGGCCGGATCATTGGAAAGTGTCTTTACGAGGGGATCTTGGTCGATGTCAACTTTGCACCGTTCTTCCTCTTGAAGTGGGCCTTGACAGGAGGCTCTAGGTCTGCGGTGAAGGAATCGTCCTATCGTGCCAATTTAAACGATTTGAAGGACCTAGATGAGGGACTGTACCAGGGTTTGGTAAGTAGTGTCGCCCGGCAAGCTCGGGATTATTGTTTTTTTTTTTTTTTTTTTTTTTTTTTGTAACATGCAGCTGACCAATTTGTTCCAGTTACAACTGAAAAATTATCCCGGAAATGTTGAAGACTTTGGTCTCGACTTCACCATTAACAACATAATTCGGATGCCCAGTGGAGCCAACCGCACTGTCACGGCAGAGTTGAAACCAAATGGTTCACAGACCGCTGTGACAAACAAAAACAGATTAGTCTACATTTCCTACGTGGCTCGTTACCGTCTACAGTTGCAACCTGCTCTACAGACGAACGCCTTTTTGCAAGGTCTGGGCCAGATCATTCAACCTGCCTGGCTATCCATGTTCAATCAATCCGAGTTACAAACCTTAGTGAGCGGAGACAAGGCTGATATTGATGTGGAGGATCTGCGACGGAACACCCTCTACGGAGGCGTGTATGTGATTGGTGATGACAATTTAGAACACCCGACCATTTCACTGTTCTGGCAGGTTATGCACGAGATGACCAACGAGGAGCGTCAAAAGGTCATCCGATTCGTGACGTCTACCCCTCGAGCTCCATTGCTGGGATTCAGCCACCTTCGTCCCAACTTTAGCATTAGAGACTCCAGTGAGGATCAGGAACGTTTGCCGAGCACCAGTACTTGTGTAAATCTTCTCAAGTTACCACGGTACTCTGATGCAGACACATTGAGGAGCAAGCTTTTGTATGCCGTTAGTTCGGGTGCTGGGTTTGATTTGAGTTGAAGAGGTTTTGTGTACATTTTATCTGGTAGACAGTTTACTTATGATTAATTTTTTGCATGCATAGCATGGGGTTCTTTTGGAATCTTCCGACAGTGAGATGTACTTTTATGTCCGAGGTTATACTTAATAAGCCCTTAAAGCGGCAACCCCATCCCAAATAGGACTAGTGTCCCCATCTCGTGCAGCCTCTGAGTTTTCCAGAACCAATTGCTTTTGAACGGCTCAACTTTTTTTTCTTCTCCTCTTACAACCTCCCCCTCCATCTTGTTCTCTCTTTCTTTCCAGGGAAAAGTCTTCCTTTTCTTTTCGAATCCTTAATCGAAAGATACAAAATCTCAAAAAAACACGAAAAACCCAGAAAAAGACTTTTTCCAGTTATCTTATCTCATCCCCGATTGTGCGGTGTGTTGTGTGGAAGATTTTCTTTCAACGCCTCCATCGTCTTCATTTTCACCTGGTTAGTCATTTTACTTTTTGTCCTCTCTTTGATTCCTCGTTGAAAACAGTGTCCTATCTGCTTCTTCTTTTCTCTCTTGCGCATGCAATACACTTTGATTCCCTCCCCCGCTAACCAGCCATCAGTGCTCTCTGCTCAAGTGAAATTTCTCTGAACTCTTTGTTTCGTGGATCCTTTGCTGTATGGCACCCCTCTCTTTTCATTGATTCACCCCTCGTTTTTCTCATTTCCCCTTGGTTACTTGCCAAAGAGACTGCATCAACTGCGGTGTAACCTTATCTCATATGCCTCCTTGATTCCCCCTCCCCCTCTCCGCGATAGGCTCGGTATGCACATGCTAAAACTTTTTTCTTTCTTTTCTCAGTGAAAACAGTCGCCATCATGTCTGCTGAAGCCCCCACCACCGCTCCCGTCACCGACAACGTTGTCGCCGCTGCCCCTGAGGCCAATGGCACTCCCGTCGAGGCCACTTCCGAGGCCGCCGGTGATGCCAACAACCAGCCCCACTCGGCTTCCCTCTACGTCGGCGAGCTTGACCCCTCTGTGACCGAGGCTATGCTCTACGAGCTCTTCTCTTCCATCGGTCAGGTCGCCTCCATCCGTGTCTGCCGTGATGCCGTCACCCGCCGCTCCCTGGGCTACGCCTACGTCAACTACAACAACACCGCTGACGGTGAGCGTGCTCTTGAGGACCTGAACTACACTCTCATCAAGGGTAAGCCTTGCCGCATCATGTGGTCCCAGCGTGACCCCGCTCTGCGCAAGACTGGCCAGGGCAACGTGTTCATCAAGAACCTCGACAACGCCATTGACAACAAGGCTCTCCACGACACCTTCGCTGCCTTCGGTAACATTCTCAGCTGCAAGGTCGCTCAGGATGAGTTCGCCAACTCCAAGGGTTACGGTTTCGTCCACTACGAGACCGCCGAGGCTGCCAACAACGCCATCAAGCACGTTAACGGTATGTTGCTGAACGACAAGAAGGTCTTCGTCGGCCACCACATCTCCAAGAAGGACCGCCAGAGCAAGTTCGAGGAGATGAAGGCCAACTTCACCAACATCTACATCAAGAACATCGATCTCGAGATCACCGACGACGAGTTCCGCGTCATGTTCGAGGCTTTCGGTGAGATCACCTCCGCTACCCTCAGCCACGACCAGGATGGCAAGAGCCGCGGTTTCGGTTTCGTCAACTACGCCAACCACGAGAGCGCCGAGGCTGCCGTGGCTGAGATGAATGAGAAGGATGTCAAGACCCAGAAGCTTTACGTTGGCCGTGCCCAGAAGAAGCACGAGCGCGAGGAGGAGCTGCGCAAGCAGTACGAGGCTGCCCGCATGGAGAAGGCCTCCAAGTACCAGGGTGTCAACCTCTACGTCAAGAACTTGACTGACGACATTGATGATGAGAAGCTCCGTGATCTCTTCACTCCCTACGGTACCATCACCTCCGCCAAGGTTATGCGTGATGCCGCTGAGCGCTCTCCCTCCCCCGAGGGTGAGGAGAAGGAGGCCGACAAGGAGACCAAGGACTCCGAGGAGAAGGAGGTGAAGACCGAGGAGACCGCTGAGGTCAAGGCCGAGGAGACCACCGAGGAGAAGAAGACCGAGGAGGGTGCTGAGTCCGAGGAGAAGAAGACCGAGAAGAAGGCCTTCGGTAAGAGCAAGGGCTTCGGTTTCGTCTGCTTCAGCAGCCCCGATGAGGCCTCCAAGGCCGTCACCGAGATGAACCAGCGTATGGTCAACGCCAAGCCCCTCTACGTTGCTCTCGCTCAGCGCAAGGATGTCCGCCGCAGCCAGCTCGAGGCTAGCATCCAGGCTCGCAACACCATCCGCCAGCAGCAGGCCGCTGCCGCTGCCGGTATGCCCCAGCCTGTAAGTTACAATTTTCATGATCGGTTATCTACTCAGTTACTAACTTTTGACTAGTTCATGCAGCCCGCCGTCTTCTACGGTGCTGGCCAGCAGGGCTTCATGCCTCCCGGACAGCGTGGCGGTATGCCCTTCGCCCCCCAGGGCGGTATGCCCATGCCTAACATGCCCGCTGGACGTCCCCAGTACCCCGGTCCCTTCCCCCAGGGTGGCCGTGGTATGCCCCCCAACCAACAGCTTCCTCCCAACTTCCAGGGTATGCCCATGGGCATGCAAGCTCCTGGCGGCATTCCTAACGGCATGGGTTACCCTATGCCCCAGGCCTTCGGCCGTGGCGGCGGTGGCCGTGGTGTTCCCGGTATGCCCATGAACATGCGTGGCGGCCCCGGTTTCGGTCGTGGTGGTCCTCAGATGGGTCGTGGTGGTGGTCGTGGCCAGCCCGCCCCTGGCGGTCAGCCCGCTGGTGGCGAGCCCGCCTCTGCCAACCAGGCTCTCCTCGCTGCTCCCCCCGCTCAGCAGAAACAGATGCTCGGCGAGGCCCTTTACCCCAAGATCCAGGCTCAGCAGCCCGAGCTTGCTGGCAAGATCACTGGTATGCTTCTGGAGATGGATAACGCTGAGTTGCTTGGCCTGTAAGTTACACTATTGTTTTCGTTCTATGTGTGAGATGATTTACTGACTTTGCTTCTTTCAGGCTCGATGATGAGGAGGCTCTCCGCGGCAAGGTTGATGAGGCCCTTAACGTCTATGATGAGTACATGAAGAACAAGGGTGATGGCGAGACCGAACCCAAGCCCCAGGAAGCCGCCAAGGAGGCCCCTGTTGAGGAGAACAAGTCTTAATTGATGTGTTCACTCTTTGTCTTCTCGGAAATCCTGGACGCACGTTTTTGACGACTTTTCCTTTCTCTTATCATTATTTGTTCCCATCTTTTACCCTTTCTACCCCTACATCTCCCTATCTCTGATCCTGATATCCCTCGGTTCGAAAAGTTTGTTCTTAGGCAGTCACCTTCCTGGTGTTTAGTTGAATGCGGTATGACATTCGGATTTTTTTCCCCTATTTTCCGGTTTCCCTAGTACAGTCGGTTTTCCTTTTGCCTTTTCACTCGGACTGGACTATATTGAACGTTCACCGATATTGGCATGGGTAAAAAGTCTTTTCCCTTATTCTAGGCGCTGGGCGTGGTTCCTTTGACAGTCAACCTTTTCGCTATCTTCGTTTAGTTTCTTTTTTTTTTTTTTTTTTTTTATTCGGCTGGGAGGGATTTGTGAAGTTTCTTTGTTTCCACAGCTCTCCCTTGCTCTCCCTTGCTGCCTTTTGTTCAGATAGATTTATGAATTCCTCACGGAAAAATCCGGTCGTTCTTATGTCTGTTCTCGGTTTCGAGAGAGCAGCGCCAGACAATCAATGGGATGGCCGTGGCCTATTTTGCTTCAACTTCCTTTCGACTGTAGAGTGTGTCTTCTTTATTTCCCGAGATATTTTGACCTTGTGGGCACTATTGTGCGCCTTCTCTGATGACTCAGCATGTCTCGAATGACGCCCGGTGGATGGATGATTTCTGTGGAAAGAATCGAGTTTTAAAGAGATCATCTCATACACACGAGATGATATATGCACAATGGCATCGGAATTTGTACCCGAAACATCTGAAATTGGTTCCTTGACGGCACATTCGAACGAGGATAGTCAGTTCGTCGGTAGCTCAAGCGGTGTCTATTTCATCAAGACAGTGAAACGTGCATTCAACGACCTAGACGGCCCAGGTTCATCTGAGTCAAACTTTCCCACAGCAGAGGAAACGCTCGTAGGCGCCGAAACCTCACCTCGTGACAAGCGCCAGCGCACCTCATCCGTCAGAGAGACTGCCTCGTCCTTGGTGGTTGAATCTCCCACAGAATGGACCTACGACCCAACACTGACGGCATCTCTGGGAAACCTCCCGCCCCCAGATGTCGCAAAGGGCCTGATGATGATGTATTTCAAAGTCTGGCACCCTCTATTCCCGTTCCTACATGGTCCCACCTTCCTGCAGGCGATGGAGAAGGTCTACTCCAGTGGGAATGAACCTCAACACACGCAAGAACCCTGCGTAGATCACCGGAGTACATGCTGGACAGCCATTTTCCAATGTGTGTTCAATCTAGGCAGTCTGCTAGCGCCAGAGTTAGAGCTCCCGTTGGAATCGAAGATCCAATCACCAAACAGTTTTAATTCTCTGCTCGGGACACTCTCCTCTCGACATGATATTGTCTCCCTGCAAACGCTTCTAGCAATCCAAGTATATCTCGTCGCGACCATGTCACTTCGACAAGCATCGACCGTCGGAGGTTGTATCCTACGCTCGATGCTCCATGCCGGTCTCCACCGGTGCCCATTTCGATACAAGCAACTTTCCACCCACGACCGACAATTGCGGAAGCGGGTCTTTTGGTGCGCTTATGCGATAGATAGATATCTGAGCCAGGCTTTGGGTTTGCCGCTTGGTATACAGGATTCTGATATCGATGTGTGTCTGCCTGCTGCCCGGGAAATGCATTCTCCTCGAGGCCAGACGACGCAATCTGCGAATGATATCTCTGCGTCGCAGCACGGGAATAAAGAAGACCACGGCAAGGAAAGCGTTCTTGCCAGCTACGTTGATTCGGGCACTTTGACGGGTCGGGCGTTGGAGCTCTTCCATAAATCAATATTGGTTCGATCCGTTCGTCGCAGTTCGGTGTTGTTCCTCGTGACAGACGTGCATAAGTGGTGGAATGGACTTCCTGCCGATCTCCAAAGAAGGCCGGCGGTATTTGAACAAAGGGTGGGATCTGCGATGGCAGATAGTGCGTTTGATTTTGCTCCTTTTTTCACTGTGTTGTATCAACATCTCATTCTGATCATTCATCGGCCTTCGCTGTCACTGGACCCATCGACTGCGGAATTCTGTTCTGGATTACAAACTTGCATCGGGGCCGCTCGGGCTATCCTTTTAGCACTCAGGTTGCAAGTTGATAGCCACCAGGCTTTATTCTGGCCCGGTTTCTTGTCGGCTGCGTGGATGTCTGGGTTGGTTTTGGCTTTGGCTTGTCAACTGAACCAATATGTGTTGACAAAGGGCCTTCAGTATGTGACGTGTTTCTGTTTACTCTGGTTGATCTTCGATTGATTACGATGTACTAACTATCCGATAGGGAAATTGAAGAACTTTCGGGATTCCTGCGTTTGATGTCCACTCAATGGGAGACAGCCAAACACTGCCACATATCGCTTTCAGTGCTGGCTGCGAAAATCCAACAGTCAGAAAGTGGCTCCGATCCAACATCAAACTCCCAAGCATATGTGGCCAGGGGCTCTGAGGGGAGTCAGACACTTGTGGAGTCATTGACTGCACGCGAGGAGAACAGACGGAGACTTGGTCGTCTATCGCACTTGCAAGAAGAGTCTAGCTCATCCGTAAAGCCATCCGATCTTGAGCAACGGAGTAACGCATGGGGAGAATCTACCTATAGGGGGCATGATCCCACGGTAGTTCCTTCGACGTCAATGCACCTGTCACATATGAACGAGCAGGGTATCCTTGCTGATTCACCCTCTTCACTGCAGAAAGATCTACAGGACATGGGTCCTGCACAACTCGAGGGCATATCGAATTTCGACTTGAA
Source organism: Penicillium hordei (assembly GCF_028827395.1). Taxonomy (NCBI): domain Eukaryota; kingdom Fungi; phylum Ascomycota; class Eurotiomycetes; order Eurotiales; family Aspergillaceae; genus Penicillium; species Penicillium hordei. The sequence goes on from NW_026623142.1 coordinate 7,994,343, forward strand.
CATGGTCGATTTAATCGAAGGCGCTAACTTCGACACTCTGTTCGATATGATCGGACAGCAATTCCCAAGCTTCTAAGTTTATGCTACATACCACTAATAAAAAACAATCTACAATCTAACAACGAATCTACATGAACAATACCAAAGGTAGACAAACCAAAATAAGGCATATTGTTCGCGTAGTGGGTATGTGTATTCCTCTCAAACGATCATCATCAAATCCCCCATTCATTCAGACCATCAACCCGCCCTCAGCACCATAACCATAACCATCACATCAATTCTGATCCCGCACCTCCCGCCGAAAAAGCAAAGCCCGATTAATCTGTACTCTCCCATTCCGAATCTCTTGGCAATAGTAGTCAGCCTGCAGTTCCGCGGCTGCGAGAATAGAAGCCTTGTTGGAATGGTAGTCTCCGGGCACCTTGATAGAGACGCACAGGGGGTAATCATGATGCTTGGCATGGACGGAGATGGATACGGTGCTTGTTCGGATGTAAGCTGCGACTGTGCGCATGAGGGTCTCGTCGTCGGAGTCTGAGTCCCGTGCCTGGATGAAGACGTTCACCCAGTTGCTGACTTGACGTGGGTTGTACTCGGGTTCGGGGATTAGCTCTCCGTCGAAGTAGAACATGCTCTGCATCTTTCCCGTAGAGGTGAGGATGTCCATTCCTTTGGATAAAGGGTTTGTGGGATTTGCTTACCTTGTGGGTTGTTTGTTTGTGGTGAAGTAAGTGACTGGGGAGGAAAGGAAAGGTGGAAGATGGGAAGGTGGGTTTCGAGTTATTGTAGGATTATATGGGCTCTGTTTATATACTCTTTGCTTCATCATTCTCTACTGTTTATAGTCGTCTCGGGAGCCTGAGTAGGAATAAAACAAAGGAGTTATGGTACAATGCTATTTTCAAGTGCTTTCATCTATTTCCAGGATGCCTTTGTGTTTCTGTAGTTATTGAGTCTTTGAATCTTTCAGTGGTTTAAGGTCTGCCTAGTTCATTACTCGAAGGGAATCTACGTATTCTTTCCTACTCTATCGACAATGGGCCTTTTACAGTTAAGCTTGAAAATACACGATGTGTTCGTAGTATGGCTATTTTGACTAGCAGCACGGCATAGTGGCATAACGGCATACAAGGCGATGCTATCGCAGCATACTGTCTCGAAATCTCAGACCTCAATGGACAGCTATCTAAGTTTATTACTTTCATCTAATTAGAGTCAGACTCCAGGGTTGCTTATACAAGTGTAAACCAACCAAACTTCTACAGCACACACATTGGAAATACAAAGAACAAAGATACTCCAATTCCCCATTCTATCAAATAACATAACCAGTCTAAACAATCTATAATTCATTCAAGCATCATAAAATAAAGACCTCAGTCCTAGCAAAACACCACCTAATCCCCTTTCCCCAAGAACCGAACATTATCTCCGAAAAAGCAAAGCCCGATTAATATGAACCGACCCTCTAGCAACCTGTGCTCGAAGATATTCCGCCGACACCTCCGCCGCAGCAAGAATTGACTCCTTATCACCATGCTCTCCGGGCACCTGGATCGAGATACAGTACGGGGTATCGTGGTGCATAGCATGGGTGGTGATACTAATGACTCTTGTTCGGATGCAGATGATGACTGTGCGCATTATAGCGAGGTCATCGCATCTGTAGTCGCGTGCATTGAAGAATATGTTCACCCAGGTTGCTCGAGAGTTGTATTCGGGCTCTTGTAGCAATATTCCGTTTTGGTAGAACATCCCTTGGAGAGTGTTGGTTGGGTGGGTTTGTGGGTTTGTACCTGAAGGGACTGACTTTGTTTCTTTTTATGAATGGATGGCTGTGTGAGTTTAGATAGATTCGAGTGGTCGAGTGGATTTGGCTTTGAAGGCCCGTTTAAATGCTTTCTGAGTAACTGTGAAGTCCTGATATAGGGTGCTAAGGGCCGTTTAAATGTTGGACTATAAGACAATATCATACTGATCTTGTTTCTACTCCTTTTATATAACGAAAAAAAAATGTCATATTGCTATAATGGCATTTCCGGGTTTCTTAGTTCATGGACTCCTGATCTGTTCCGTCTTGTGCGAGATGCCTTTGAGATTTTCTTTATGGATATTCATACAAATTTGACAGGTAAGTGACCTTCTGGACTATTCCCAAGAATATATTGCCCATTTACTCAAAAAGGGGTCTTCTATGGGTTAGTTTCTATAGTCATCTGCCCATATTCTGTGACTATTGATATTCAATGTAAGGTCAACTGATCAGTTCATTTAAAGCAGTATTTCAGATGACACCAGACGACAAAGAAAGACAAAGAGACTAAGAATAGAAGAAAAGAAGAAGAGAAAAAAAAAAACAATGAATTGTCTTAGACCTTTCAACCCAACTTCTCAATCTCCAAACAAACAGCATCCACAACCCCCTGAGTGTCAGAACTTCCCCCAAGATCACGAGTCAAAATCCCCTTAGCACAAACCCGTTCCACACAACCCATCAACTGAGCAGCAGCATCCTTCTCTCCAATCCAAATCAACATTTCCGCCGCCGACCAAAAAGTCGCAACCGGATTCGCAACCCCCTTGCCCGTAATATCAAAAGCACTACCATGAACAGGTTCAAAAATCGACGGACTCTTCCGCGTAGGATCCAAATTACTGGAAGGCGCAACACCAATTGACCCAGCCAATGCAGCAGCCAGATCCGACAAAATATCCATATGCAAGTTCGTCCCGACAATCGTATCAAGAGACTCTGGCTTCATAACCATCCGAACAGTCATCGCATCAACAAGCATCTTATCCCAGCTGACATCGGGGAAGTCCTTCGCGACAAGACCAGCAATCTCATCCCACAATACCATCCCGTTGCGCATGGAATTGCTCTTCGTGACGACGGTGAGGAACTTACGCGGCCGCGACCGTGCTGTCTCAAATGCGAAGCGCATAATTCGCTCGATGCCAACGCGCGTGAATAAAGCCACTTCCGTCGCGGCTTCCCATTGCTGTCCGATGTGAGAGCGTCCGCCTTGTCCTGCGTATTCGCCTTCGGAGTTCTCACGCACGAGAATCCAGTCGATGCCGTTTCTTGCCGTGTTGAGAGGACATTTGGTTCCTGGGAAGGTACGGACTGGTCGGACGTTGGCGTATAGTTGGAGTGGGCCGCGGAGGGCGAGGAGTAGGCCCCAGAGTGAGATGTGATCGGGTACATCTGTTTGTGTTAATGTTTCCTGTTTACTAGTCCGGTAATTTGATATGATGTATGCAGTATAGATAACATACCGGGCGACCCAACGGCTCCGAATAATATAGCATCGTACCGGCGTAGAGTATCGAGGTAATCTTCAGACACGTATCGTCCGGTTTGCTTGTAGTACGCGGTTCCCCATGGGATATGCTCAAAGTTGATATTGAATGTGCCCAGGGTCTTTGCGAGTTTCTCGATGACCTGGATAGTAGCGCTGACTACCTCGAGACCAATGCCGTCGCCTGGGATTGAGGCAATGCGATATGAATTCTTTGAAGCCATGATGAGAGAGGAAATACGTGGAACTAGAGAAGATGTGGTGAGTATTTCCAGACAGGTAAATGCCAGACTATATATAAAACATGTCTGCAATCAAATATGGCTGATAGTTCACCCTGCCATATAAACTTTTTGACCGAATGGCCGCTGTAACGACGAAGGCCTTTCGGCAGAACTTTCAGGCGATGGGATTTGCCGTTCGCCACTGTCCCACACGCTCTCCTCAACACACTGTTGAATCAACCACAGAAAATAAAATGCCATCGAAATCAAAAGCAAAAACACCAGCGCGTATAACAATCGCTTGCAATGCGTGTCGTTCAAAAAAACAAAAATGCAGCGGCCGAAAACCAATTTGCGAACAATGTCTCGAGAACAATCGACCATGTAACTGGCCCGAACAGCTTCGAAGAGGACCTGAGAAAGGATATGCCGAAGCTCTAGAAAACCGACTCCAGCTCACTGAGAGCATTCTTTTAAATTTGCTTCCACATGTCTCGGACGAGCAGCTGTCGGCTGCGATTCCTCGCCGAGAGAGCAGCGGCACGTATGTGCCATTCCCCAGACTCGAGAAGAGAGGGATGGAGAGTTGGTCGCAATTCCCTCTTGATACTTATCATGGTATTCGGAGGTGGCAACAGGCTTGTACTGAGTCTGAAAGGGTGGGTTCGGAGGTACAGCAGGAGGGCTCTAAGAGAAGGCGTTTGCAGAATGGAAGCTCGGATGGTTTGATTCAGACATCTACCACAACACGAGACATCAATGGAAGTTCCAATGAAACCACCAACCGTGCGGTCCTGGAGTCGTCTGGTAATGCACGTGAAGAGAGTGCCCTGGTTGAGAGAATGATGAGCTCCTGGCAGGGGGCCCCTTCGGTCGAGTTTCAACGCCAGTTCCTGTGGTGAGAAAACAGAGGTAGAATTCTTGCTTTGAGTTTGTTTCCTATCTACACTGGCACTTCTAAGCGAACTATAATAGGCAGTGGGCTTTGGGCAATCAAAATGGGTTCTGAGGATATCAACCATTGAGAAAAGTCATGTTAAAGATTGACTAATATCAAGCAAGTTTAGCACAGGAATCACAACCCTATTTTACATAGTCAACTAATCAGTGAAAAATATTCCGTTTGTACTCTGCGCCCTCATCTAGCCCTGATATGGGCTACACTAGGAAAAGAAAGACATAAGAATCCTAGGTGTGAAAAGAGGCACCACCCCAACTACGTCTGAAAAATTCTTTTGATATACGAATTTAGTGTAGGATAAGTGCCCAGGTGGTCAGCTTTGAAACGTTTGACCAAAAAAAAAAAAAGAGATATTCCTGCAGGAACGGAACCAAATATTAGGGCCAATGGCGTCATTAGGTTTATGTCACCACGAAGCTCCGTTCTTATTTTTTTAACACGGAGGGAGTCGACCGACGAGCATATTTAAGTCTTGACCGGGGGGGGGGGGGGGGGGGCAGCTATGAGATGCTCACCCATATTCCCCACGCAGATGGCTGCAACTGCCGCAGGTATCGCCACTAGGCCACGGGTATCGCCACTAGGCCACGGCCACCCGGGGATTTGCTATATTAGGATGACTCTTTTACATATAAGAACATTTCTTAGCTCTTACTTTATCTATGCCTCGCTTTAGATAGTGAGCTTCAGAAATTAGAATGGTACAAAGATTGAGATTTTATTTGAGGATATTGTACTTACTAGTAGAATTACTAGTAGAATATGGCTATTAGAGATTCATCTAGATGAGCCTGTTGTAGATCTTAAAGGTTGTAGTCTCCCCTACGAGACATTGGAGTCATCCTTTTTGAAGAATTTAGCGATCTTGAATGTGCCCTGCTCGATTTCCTCACCACAGAGGGTTTTAATACCTGCTTCAAGATGGAGTTGCACCAATTACTTCGGCACTATTATACGGTTCCCATTGCCCGGCGCGATCATGTTTCCCAAAGGAAAAGTTCCACAATGAGATCTCCATCATGCAATTTATCTTGGAAAAACTCCAGATAAACTCCCAATCCCGGTACCTTCCGTCTTTCGCTGGGGAGAGACAAAAGAGTCTCGGGGCTGGGCCTTTTCATCGTCATGAACTATATCCCCTATAAGGGGAGTAGGGGTGATCTTCTTGAGACACCAGGACGTCAAGCAGGACAGGCTAGTACTTAATCCGGACCTCAAGCCGGTCAAACTAGAAGCTCTCTATAAAAAACTAACCAACATCGTCCTTTCGTTGTCTACACTTTCTATGTTTGCCGGTATAAGAGCAACCAGTCAAGTAAAAGAAGTTGTTTGAAATCAGTTGTCTAGATTGCTGAAGGTTGTAGTAGGGGAATAGGATGAACAGGATGCGAGAAAGCGCGTTGTAGATAATTAAATGGTGACATGTCCACGGGTGCGACGTGAGACATGCAAACAAAATCCCGAAAAATACCACTTTGATATCTATTGAGTACAAAAATCGGACAGCTTCATGTGTAAGGTGTCCTGCATCTAAAGTCTAGCCTCTTTCCCAAAATTGAAAACGATCTTTTCCCCAGTAACCAAACTCTTCTGCAAAGCCGAACCAATAACAACTGCCTTCACTGAGCTTGAAAGGGACACTGGCGGAGTCGTGTTATCCAAGCAGGAAGCAGTAAACTCGTTAGCTTCCGTGAGGAAAGCCTCTCTGAAACGCTCATAATAATGCTTAGGTAGATCGCGTCTAGCTCCCTGCCCATCATGGATCTCAAGGTGGTTCTTCCGGCCTTGCATGTTGACTCTGAGTGAGCCTTTCTCGCAGATGATCTCGGTAGTATCTTCCTGTCCAGCAGCCATCATACGCGAGCAGAAAAGGGTAGCAATCTTGCCACCGTCAAACTCGACCGTAGCTACCGCGTTATCACGGTCCTTGCTCGAGTCCAATGCAGTATGGACGGCAACGACTCCAACGGCTTGCAAACTTTTGATATTGGTGTTCTCGCCAAGGAACCACAGCATGAGATCAATATCGTGGATGGAGCAGTCGAGGAAGATTCCACCACTGGTCTTGGCGTACTGCACAAACGTCCCAGTAGTGTCGAGCATATCTGCAGTTTGGGATCTGAAGACCACTGGTCGGCCGTGTTGACCTGATACCATTCTCTCGTAGGCCTCGCGGTAAGAAGCATCAAAGCGACGCGAGAAACCGCACATGACCTTCTGGTTGGGGTGGGTTTTGAGAGATGTGTTGTACGCGTCGAGAACAGATTGGGCCTGTTGTAGTTAGACTGTGTCTCTGTATTTGGTCTCACGTAAAAATGCTTACAATCTTGATGTCAAGAGACAAAGGCTTCTCGCACATGACATGCAATCCCTTCTTGATAGCCGCAATGGTATGATCTGCGTGGACTGCAGTAATACCAGCAACGACTACAGCATCCAAGTTTTCTTTCTCGAGCATTTCATAGTAGTCTTTATAAATTCTGGCTCCCGTGAGGCTTTCTGATGCCCATTTGTGTTCGTTGAGATCAGGAGAGCTTGCTGCTACCACTTCGGCACGAGGCGTGAAAACATGGTAGTTCAATGCGTGTCTCTGGCCTGGTATGTGTCAATTGAAGACCTTCGCCTAATCGTGAGAACAATGCTTACCCATTCGGCCAAGACCGGCAATACCGACGCGCAACTTCGGGGCTGACATTTTAAGAGGAAGGGGAGTTTTGTTTAAGGGAGTAGTAACAGATGAAGACTTTGAAAAAGTGCTTTCGAGAAGTAGTCGCTTCAACAATGTCTCAGCCGGGTTTATATATACAATCGTTGTTCGGAGTGGATACAATGCTTGGCCGGGAAAGGGAATCCGAATAGAACTAAGACTTGCCAACCGATAATGCTATCCCACTCGCAAGAAGCATCGTCGAAGTTATTTCACCACCGAACCTATTATGCTACACCCGCCTATTTTCTAATGTATTTGAGAAGGGCCAATGTCATGGTAGTATATGCCTCCCTAGTCCAATGCAAAAAACCTTTAGATTTTATTTTATGAGCAAAGTAACTTGAACTAGCAAACTATGATGAATACTTGCTAGACTCTTCAATAATATCTGAGACATTCTGGGGTTTCACAGACAAATGCGCTTTGCCCTAGGATGAATGGGATCCAGCCGCCCCCGGGCCGCTTAGTCTTTACCCCACAAACTTTAAAAATAACCCATTCCAAGGTTAGAAGATTGGCTTCGGGGAGCATGTCCGTAGAAATCTTTTTATGTTGTTACCTACGGAAGAAATTTGGATGGGAGACCGAAGCGAAATATATTCTTTGGTTGTCTGTTGGAAGAATATCTTCCAAGGTCACGAGGTGGGCATCTTATAGGTGTGAAGTAGCCCCAATACTGTCTTCCCAGGACTGCCTTCTATATCTGTCACAATCTATACAAGTTAAAGGGACCCCAAATCCAAAATCAAGCCGCAATCTCACAGTGCTCAGTGTCAAGATTTTCCTTCCCAGTGTGTGCCAAATCAGAAATAACCTCCGTACGGGCTATCATGGTTGCCTCCGTCCAACTAATTGCATTCCCAGCCTCATGTTTGATTTCAAAGAGTCTGTCAATCTGCTCAAGAGACAAGTTCGCAGTCTCAACATAGAAGTACCAGATAATTGGCAGGAAACTGAAGTTGAAAATGGCAAAAAGCATGTAATACTTCCACTGAATGCTTGCGATGGCCGTTGGAGTAGCAACAACGATAACATAAACGAACAACCAATTCGTAGTGGTAGCAAATGAAGTACCAATATTGCGCATTTGCTGGGAGTTTATCTCTGCCGGGTAGATATACGGAATCGATAAGAGTGACGTGCCGTAGAAGATGTAGTAGACGAAGATGAACACCACAGCTAGAACAGACATGCCCTTGTTGTCGGGTCCACCATACCGCAGTCCAACGGCAACAAGTGCAAAGCAGACGCTGCTTCCAGCGGCGCCAAAGAGCATCAATCTCTTTCGGCCAATGCGATCGATGAGCATAGCTGCAACACAGCCCCAAAACATCAGCGAAATAGAGTCAACGGCTGACAATATCAGGGCCATTCTGTTGTCCAACCCAACTGATCGAGTCAGAACCACTGGTAGATAATATGCGATAACGTTTGTTCCGCCAACTTGCTGAAAGAAGGCAGTACCAGCTCCAAGAAGAATTCTGCGCAATGTCTGTTGCTTGCTCTTACGCTTGAAGATTGCCTGTAAAGGCTTCGATTGTTGGACTTCGGATTCATGGTTCACAGAAATCTCTAGACTTTGTATCTCGTCCACCACTTCCTGGTCATCGGTTGACTTTGCAAGGAGTCGTGCTAGGATTTCACGGGCTTCATTGGCACGGTGTTTCATAACAAGCCAACGCGGTGACTCTGGGGCGACAAGAACGAAGGCAATGGTGACGAGGGCAAAGAAACACTGGAAGCCAAGAGGAAATCGCCAGCTCACTGGAGAGTGAGGAATAAAAGTGAATCCATAGTTCATCCACTGCAAAAAGAATCAGCATTGCTCTCTCTCGTGTTGTGCATGAGGTAGCTTACATTTGTGATGACGATTCCGAAAATATTCGTTACCAACTGAGCAACGATGAGTTTCCCACGATGCTTTGCACGTGCAGTTTCCGATTGCCAGATAGGAATTGCAATTGTGTTCATTCCATTTCCCACGCCTGCAACAACACGACCGACAATCATCTGCGCGAGGGAATAGGATGCAGTTTGGAGAATCGCGCCGACGATGAGGATGCAGCACCCGATCAAAATTGTCCGTCTTCGACCAAGTTTGTCTCCAGCGTACATTGTCACCAAAGTGCCTATTATACAGCCAATATCATAAGTCGCAACGATTTGACCTTGAATGGTCACGCTTGGGTTTCCAAATGTCTCGAGAAACGGCTTGTTGTCCAAAAGCCCGCCAAAGACTCCCTGATCATAACCAAAGAGGAGGAAGCCGGCACCGCATGCTGCAGTAATTCTGTATTGAAGCCATTTCCCCTGTGCATTCTGGAAAAACATGATGAGTAGGGTTTCCTCAATGTACCCAAGAGGTGTTATATTAGCACGGACCACTCGTGTGCAGTTTATATCAGTATTTATATACAATGCAATCTACTTTCTGTGATAGGACTACCAGATAAACCAACTAATCCTACGAAAACCTGGGGTGTTGCAGAAAACGTGGGGTATCGAACCCCCACCCCGGGTATTGATTCCCGTAGGCGTGGTCTATTCCTAATTAGGTTAGATCCAACTCCGGATATACCAGCGATTGGTCCCCGGAGGAACCACTGGAACAAAATTAAGGCGACATCTCCGTCGTCAACGCCGTCTATCATAGACGATGAGGTCACTCGCAGTTTACATATACGAGTCTACTCCGTTTGAAGCCCCAAAAATACAAATGCGGGGATTGACAGTGGTCCTTTTAGTAGAGCCAATAAATGGCAGTGGAAGCTTTATAGTTCGGATTAAACATTTCCCCTTTAATCTCACCCCGCACTTCACTTAGATCTTTCAAGTCACCCTCGATATTGCTAAGAGCCTAGTCTATTGCAAACGCATAGTCTCATGGCAGCCAGAAGGACGAAGAAAATATGCCAAAGCCCAGTGTCCCCCCAAAGAGGCACCATGCCTCCATGGCATGCGTATCATGCCGGGAGAGTAAAGTCAAGGTGACTATCAATTAGCCCGGTGGAAATTGCAAGAAGCTAATCCCAGCAGTGCGACGGTGGTAAGCCCAAATGCTCCAGCTGCATAAATAAGCACCGCGAATGTCGATACCAAGCTGTAGACAAGAGAAAGTAAGTGACCCATCAAGTCATTCCATAAAAAAATGGCTGTCGGTTAGATCATAGCGCTGATCATGTTCAGACTCCCACTCCGTGTTGCCATAGAGCTTCTATCAAGCAGAGTTGAACAGCTCTGTCTTTTCATTCGCGAAAGTGGATTAGAGGCCCCGCCTATGCCGCAAGAAAAGGATACGGCTCTGGCTAAAGTACTTGATCTCCTTGGCTTGACTGAAGTTCATTCAGCTGCAGGAAACAATTACACTAAGAGAAAATCCCCCAATCACAACTCCCCATCTGCAAAGGATGATCTGCCTTCTGATGCACCAATTTCTCTGCCATTCTCCGCTGCTGGTATAACAAATGATTTGAACAGCACTTGGGCCCAGGCATCAAAATCCCCCGATAACACATCGCAAAATTCCCAGTCGAGTTTTGCAATGCTTTCGAATCCTCATGCTGTGTCGACACTGCCAATGATCCTCGACACTGGAGATCTGGACATCTCAATTGCAGAAGAGTATCAACCCGTGGATGATCACTCGGATCATTCATTGGCCAATTGGGACTGGACCTTGGATTTTGGAACATGCATTACACCACCATCTCCAGATATCCAAGACATTAGGGTAGAGCCACTACAATCGCCAGGGGAGCAATTCGAGAGACGACCTGAGCCCTTTGAGCCTGCCGCCGTTCAAACCCCACCCAATCTCAACAACGATACTAGAAGCACCGAAGAGATTGAAGATCTTATTGATGAGCTTTCTGATCGGATGGGCACATTGCGCTTTGGCCCTGGAGGACGAGCTCGCTTCTATGGCCCGACATCGACCTTCAACCTTGCCGACGCTCCAGTGTCTATCAACACGCAGAAACAGCGTACCGTCGATTATCTCGACGACATAGAGTATGACCAACAAGTTCCAATATCTCTTAAGGAGCATCTCCTCAATCTCTACTTTACCTGGCAAGATCCATCGTTTCACGTCGTCGACCGAGGAATGTTCGAGAAAGGAAAGACAGCCTGGGATGGGAGAGAAGTGACCCCGTTCTATTCCGAAGCACTCTGCTATGCAATGTGAGTTTGTATCAATTCGACAAACTAGATAAGTGAAATAACATTCGGAAATAGGTGCTCTCTCGGCGCTGCTTTTGAAACCCGTTACCACCCATCCTTTGTCACGTTCCCAAAGTCTCTCGGTGAATTCTTTGGTGACCGTGCAAAAGAGCTTCTGGAAATAGAACTAGACTCCCCATGTGTTGCAACAATCCAGGCGCTAGTCATCTTGAGCAGCCATGAAATTGGTGTGGGCTCAGATACACGTGGATGGCTATACAGTGGTAAGCTCTATTGAAAGTTCCTGGGTTGCTTAGCTTACAATCATAGGGATGGCCCTTCGACTTGCTTTTGATCTTGCCTTGCATATTGACCTCTCTCCCTATGTTGCTCGTGGGTCTATTACCGCTGCCGACGCCGAGCTGCGTCGAACCGTCTTTTGGGCTGCGTATATGGTGGATCAGTGAGTTCCCACGGTATTTTCGTATTCGCTTAGGCTATACCTAATCTGCTAAATTCCAGTCTTGTCGGCTTCTACCTGGGCAGACCTTTTTACACCAACATGGAGGATGTGACAGTGAAAAAGCCCAACGACGACGTCGACTACCGAGCACCTTGCAAATGGACGCCCTACGCATCTCCCATTCCATTTGACAATAATTCGGGATTATATGACTGTGTAGGGGCTGTCAGTCGACAGGAAGTTTCACTATGTGAGCTTATGGCACCTTGTGGCTACTTCCTGTAAGTTCCCGTTCTCGTTTGTCGTCTCTCCTCGGCTGCCTCCATTGGGAGTCAGTGCTTCGGCTAACCTAACCTTCACCCCGAAAAGATATGGAACATCAGGTATTCCAAGAGCCTTGCTCCAACAGCTTAATGCAAATAATGTTGCCAAGCTTCTCAATTGGAAAGCTCAGTTGCCCTCATTTTTACAAATCGACCTCAACAACCACACTTCTCCTTATCTTCCGCATGTGCTACTACTTCAGTGAGTTGCTATTATACTTGTCTTCAAAAGTCTTTGGGAACATGTTTACTAACTCATCCTAAAGCATGCAATATTACCAGAACCTCATCTACAGCCATCGACCCTGGATGTCAAAAGGCTACCTCCAACCACAGCCCCCGAAGGGACCTGGTTCCACCCACGCTCGAGAAATGTGCATCAACTCCGCCATCTCCATTGCCAAGATCCTTGTATTATACGAGACCCGATATACCCTCCGCCGCATAAATATCAAAGCCGTCTCAATTACCTCCTCTGCCGTGCTCCTACTTCTCTTCGCCGCCGTGTCCCAATACCAAACCCCCGAAGGAGAGAATATTATCGCTCACCTGAGTACCTGTTTCAGAGCCCTCGATGAGTTCTCTCTATCCTGGCAGAGTGCCAATCGCGCTAAAGACCTTCTGGTAAGGCTCCAGCATAAATGGGAGATCCGTACACGTGCTACCAAGCCGGACCGCGGATCTGACGGGACTGATTATCCGCCAAGAAAGCGGTCGCGAACACTTAATGGATCTGACGCCATAATCCCTAATCCTGGAGGGCTTACAAATACACAATCTGAGACGCGTGATTTTCAGTTGGAGTCTGGGTTGGGCTGGATGCTTATGCTCAGCGGCCAGCTGCCATCGGATGGGGATGAAAATCTCTATTCATTCATTGCGAACACGGATATTCCGGAATTCGAATACGACACTAGATAGACATTAGGAGATTCCAATTTATTTAAATTTGGAGATGGTGGAATTAGCTTCAAATGTGCACATCATTGGTAAAAGGTACAACGGGTGATCCACAACGGCGATCCTCCCCAAAAGTCGGGTGCGTTTTTAAATTGGGCTGGGCCGAAGTTCTGCCAGAGTTTTTTGCAGGTTCAGCCACTTAATCAATTACAGTTCACATGGTTCGAACCCCTGTATTTTCTGCACCAAGAATTGCTTATTTGCGCCTTTTAGGGTATCAACCTACCAGACAGAGCACCCTGTATTTTCTGCACCGAGAATTGCTTATTTGAGCCTTTTAGTGCATCATACCATACGAAAGTACGCTTTCATATATGATATGTATATTGTTCTCTTATCCTATGCTTTCGACCCGCAGTTGCCCCTGACTCCAACCACGATCACCCCTGCTTGTTCCATCACCGCTAGTTTCACCACTTCAATCTATTCCGCAACCCGTTGCGAGCCTATCGCAAGCCTATCGTAAGCCTATCGCAAGCCTATCTCGGGAGTACTTCGGGGCGTGTCTCGGTGATTGGTGCGGCACATTGCGGGACAGGAAGCCCGGTGCAGATTCGGGAACGAGCTCGGCGGAATCGGAGAATCAATCCTCTAGCTATAGAGAAGGTATCGTGGTAATGAAACAGTTGATGAAAATTTTACTAGGGTAAGAAATGGGGTGAGAAATGGGGTGAGAAATCAGGTGAGAAATCACATGTGATAGGTGTGGTTTATTTTTATTCGGCGTTTACGTATGGAGTGCAGGTATTTTATGGTCACTGTTTTAGTACATTCTACGCCTAGATAGGGCAAGAGCGATGCCCAAACTAGGAAGGCGAACCTAAAATTCCATCCTGGTGGAGAGGTGGGTCGCTATAGCATCGCCATGCTCAACCCTAAATGAAGACCAACGGTTTATTCGAACTTTCATCAAATAAATAACGTGGCAATCTCATATGTAGATCTATTTCAAATAGAATGCCAAGTCCGCCCCATCTTCTCTCTCCCACTCTAGTTCTCCATTTCCGAGATACGAGAACGGATCCGAGCTGTTGTTGTACCGGATATCGAAGTCCTCACCCCGAATATCCTCGATAGCCTCTATTGCCAAGTCAGTACGGAGTATGATCAGGAAATATTCCTCCCATGCCAATTGTCAAACTTGCCTTTGTAATGCAACACACTACCTGGGTACATCGCCGTAACAGCTTGACCGTTGTTATACCAAGCATGGCAGCCCTTGCTCCACACAGTACGCTTTAGACTTGCTTGCGCACGACGGTTGTAGTTTCGAACAGCGGAATCCTTTACTGCTACGGACCTGTTCAGATATTAGTTGGAGACCATGTATCCCATCTCACACAATACTCACTTGATATCCTCCCGAGCTATCTTCTTCAACCATTTCAGTATGTAATCAGCAGTCCAACTGATCATCTGGGGCACGCTGCCATGGCCAATGGGACAATTGGGCCCATTAAACATGAAGTAGTTTGGTATTCCACCGGCGCAAATAGAGAAGTATGCCTCAGGTACCTTCTTCCACTCCACATCAAGCCGTCGACCTTCCCGAGCAACAAGCTCCCACCCGGGAACGAAGGTAGTATCAAACCCAGTCGCACAGACAATCAAGTCAAACTCCTCTTCACCCGCTGCCGTGCGAATACCGGTCTTGGTAATTTCCTCAATACCTTCAAAGCACCATTCAGCATTTGGTTGCTGTAGCGCTTCGAGATACCCATCACCAGGACTCAATCTGCGACATCCAATTTCGAACTCGGGGATAAGTTTGTCGATCAGGTCTGGATTATCACTGAGACGCTGGCGCATAGTTCCTGAAATGGCATCAAATAGCATTTGGTTATGCTCAGAGCCAGATAACATCAGGCGATAGACGGTGTTAACACTTCTCATAATTAGTCTGATTCAATTGAAGAAGAAAAAAAAAAAAAAAATTAAGCAGTAACCTACGAGCAGTCAACCCGTTTCCTGTACTCCAGGAATGCTTGGGGATCATCTCGGAACTTGGCTTTCTCTTCCTCGCTATATTCAAAGTTCGTTCCCATTCCATCCTTTGTAATATCCGGGCAGAGATTGACCGACACCCAGGTCGGGTGGCGAATGTAATTGACGATCTTTGCGGCCTTGGGTTGGAGTGCAGGAACAACTTGGATACCAGATGAGCCATTGCCAATGACTGCTATTTTCTTGTTGGACCAATCGTACGTTTTGTCCCAAGCAGCCGTGTGGGCAAGCTTCCCAGCAAACGTCTCCAAACCGGCGATCTCCGGCATCTTCCATTGGTTGAGAATACCAGAACCATTGATAAGAACCTCGGCTTCATCATGGATTATCGTGCCATTCTGGTTGAGCTCGAGTGCCCATTTGCCACGCTCCTCATTCCAAATGGACTTCACGAGCTTGGTATCAAACACAATCGGATCTCTCAATCCATATTTATCTACCGTATCAACAATGTATTTCTCAATTTCGTCACCACCAGCGTAGCATTTGGACCAGTTCGGATTGGGCTCGAATGGTAAGACATAGCTGTGGGCGGGGACATCGCATCCAACACCAGGGTAGACATTCTCAAACCATGAGCCTCCAACCTCGCTATTCTTTTCGTAGATCGTGAAATTCACAAAATCAAGTGGATGCTCATGTTTCAGTTTATGTGCAAGAATTATGCCAGATATACCTGCGCCGATGCAGATGACTCGGAGGTTGCGCTCCTTGAAAGCATATTGACCGGGGTTTATATTGATAGTCTCACTGGAAAGGGATTCGTTGGATGGCATGGTAGCGCACATCAGTGGAGGTTTTGTTTTGTTTTTTTCCTACCTGTTTCTTATCCCACTCTCCACTGTGTGTGTGTGAAGACGGAGAACTTCCGGTCAGACGAAATACTCCAAACTCAGGGGTTGTCTCCATAGCTTTAGCGTCATAACAGTAGTACATAGTAGCGTTGAGTAGCGTTGAGTAGCGTTGACCGGGGTTTGAAATTAAATCCGAATCCTTCTGGGCGAGGATTAAAAGCCACGTCATAGGCCAATATCATTTGATGGGTTTCATCCAAGACGGGAAGTGGAGATCCGATTGATATTGCCCACGCCTGGTATTGGGGCCGTTCCTTGGCCATGCATTTTAAACCCTGTGAAGAGATTTAAACTATGAATGTATGAATGTATGAAAAATCTTAATTTGGGACTGGCTTTAAAGATAGCTTATCCTGTACTCACCCTATTTTTTCATCGGATGTGAGACTTTTCTCTACTTCTCTACATGTCGCACAGCCCGATAGGGCAGCCTCCACCAGGCACGGATCTATCCGCCGATCACCCACTGAATATTTCTTCTGTGATCGCCACCTATGCCATTGCAGTGGTAGCTGTCGGGCTTCGGTTCTATACAAGATTTCGAGTGCAAGGTGTACGAGTACTTGCAGATGATTGGATGATCGTGCTTGCCTTGGTATGTGATCACTGAAAAAACAAAAAGAAGAGGGGGGAAAAAAAAAACAAGGAATCTGTTTCTGACAGACATATACAGCTGGCTGTAACCGCAGGTTTCGCTTTGGTCGTGATTGGTATTTATACATCCTTAGTCGGCGCAAAGCAATCTCAATTCTGAATTCTGACTTGTTGGTAGTAAATCGAAATCCTTGTATCGGGAGACATGTATGGACCGTCCCTCAGGTCCAAGTCGAGGATATGATGCGCATTCTCTTCATCTTCGTCGTCCTCTACGTGATCAGTGCGCCACTCATTAAACTGTCCATCATTCTTTTCTACCGCCGTATCTTCGGCATGACATATTCGATCTGGTTCTGCGTGTTTCTATCGGTTGGATATTTTGTCTCTGGCATAATCGCCTTTCTGGTTTGCTGCAGACCAGTTCCATACTACTGGACACAGTTTACAAACCCTGATGGAGGAAAATGCGTCTACAACCTCTATAACTTCTATATCGGCTATGCTGGCGTGAATGTGACCACGGATGTGGCCATCCTGTTGGTTCCAATGCCCATTGTGTGGAAACTGCAAATGCGAAGGACACAGAAACTCCTAGTATGCGGCATCCTTTTGATTGGAGGATTGTGCGTCACCTCCCCCCTAGTCAATTGTATTTGGCTCAAGCTTATATTTTTCTAGTGTCTGTGTTGCAAGCCTCGTCCGAATTTATTACATAACCTTCCTCAAATCCGAAGATTACACCTGGGTCATCGGCAAAGTCTTCATGTGGTCCAGCATTGAGCCCTGCATCGGCATTTTATGCGCCTGTCTTCCGACATTGCATCCACTGATCCGCGCCGCTATGTCTTGCATGTTTGGCACTAGCTCGGCGAGGTATGTTGCTTCAAGGAACCAGGAGACAACGAATAAAAAGACATTTATTCGTAGACAAAGGCCACTTGACTGGGATGAGACCTTGTTAACTACACGTGACATACAAGTCGAGATGAGCGGAGTCAGGAGGGATCATCATGCCGAGGATGGGCATATCACTGTGGACATGGAGTTTCAAATCGTCGAAGAGAGCAACCAACTAAATAAACGCTAGCGGGTAATGCTTTACCCCTAAAGTTAGGGCATATTATGTGCCTGTTTTCTAAGGTATCTACCTTCCCAATACAGTCAAGTCAACCTTGGAACCCCGGACTTGCTGATTAATATATCTTCCCCTCCAGGGCTCGGAGCAGGTCTCGAGGGCTACATGTACCGTAATCACCCATCTTTCCGAGAGCGCCGTAATGGTGTTAAAAAAATGCTCCATCTGTTCGCGGGTGTTCAAAAAAACCGAACACTATAAGAGACATGAACGGTCGCGTCAGTCACGTCGAACTCCTGCAAGAGCTACAACATAAACCTAACATGCAAAACAGACACCAAGGAACGCCCATATGAATGCAATATCTGCCATAAACATTTCTCTCGAAGGTAAATTCCGTTGAAGGCGCATGTGAATTGTAGCAATATTCAATATTCTATGTTCAAATCCCTGAATTGAATGAGCATACAGCGATGTCTTGAGCCGACATGCCAAAGGCCATAATCAAGCCAATGCGACAGCCGGTCCATCGGAAGGGCCAAATCGACAGTTATCAGTAATTGCGGGTGCACCATCAACGGTCCCCGGATCAGAAAATGGTTTCAGCAGCGCAGAAGCACAGATTCCACCTCTATCTAGCACTTCGCGAGATGCGCCTCTCGCATCAATGGAGCTTCCATCGTCCCTAGATTACCTAGCTGACATTTCAGCCCACCATGGCCGCACCGAGCCAGATCTCGGCGTGATGATGGACGACCAGCAGCAGTACTTCGGATGGAATGCAGTCACGGCTGCAGATCAGGTGTCACATCGAGCCGACTTACCCTTTGGTCCTGGGCCAAAAGACATGCTGCAAATGTGGCTTGAACCTCGCACGGATTCAGGGTCAAATGACTCGCTAGATTTGATACGCGATAGCCATTTCCCTTTAATGGGCGGCAATTTGATGATTGCTCCAGACCGACAGAATCAACATTCAGTCGACGGCAGCGATAACATTCCCAATGAACGCTTTGCTAAGGTCCAGCAGTGCTGGCTAACACCACCGAACACTGGGCGCCTTATCAACAGCTTATGGCGGGATATCGCCATGTCGCCTGTTGATAATATCCTCTCGGTTCAGTCATCACACTTTCCTAGAGAGTCAAATTTCGTTCAAGGATCGCGGTGTGGATTCGACGAGGATTGCAGACAGCGACTGCAGGCAGCTTTTGGGCCGACGACTGTTTCTGGGCATATGCAATCCCCCATAAATAGGAATATCGCTCCAGACACGCCTGCCTCGAGCTTGAATCATTCTGATTTCCCTCCTGCTGAGATCTTGGATATGGCACTGGATTTATTTTTCCGCATCTTTAATCCCCTCTTGCCGTTCGTCCATCAGCCGACATTTTCGGCAAAGAAGGCGCGACCATCTCTCCTATATGTCATGACACTGGTTGGTATGACATTGCTTGGCACCAAAGGAACAACTGCGTTTGTGTCCAGAAATTTCTCGGTATGTCAAATATTGTTAAGAGCGTCGTATATGCAGGTAGCTTACTGGCAGTCATTAGGGCGCTTTGGACAAGGTCACAGCTGAATTTTCTCGATGCTCAATGGGACTTGAGAGCGCTTTCGGCACTATGACATTATTTGCGACAGTTTTGCTTTTATTAAACCTGGCTGGTTTGACCGGGGTATGAATCCCTCAGCCTGAATTTGCTGTATCTGAAGGTACTAATTGATGTCATTTTACAGGAAAAGGTACATCTGGAACAGTGTCAGCCTCTTTATATCAACGTCATGTCTGTAAGTGTGAAGAGAACCTACTTGTTTTCCTCTATCGCCGTGATACTAATGACAACTACTGCAGGTCGCTCAAAGACATGGGTTGTTTTCAGCCACTGAGGGGCAAATCCTTGACATGACTCTGTTCGAGACAGTTTCCGATATTGAGCTGAGATGGAAAGCCTGGAGCAAGGTCGAATCAACCAAGAGGTATGCCGCGATTCCCGCTCATACAACAGTGTTCATCACTAATAGTCTCCCCAGAGTAATCATAGGACTACTGCTCCTGGACTCTTGGTACTCTTCGTTCCTCTCAACCGGCCCAATCGCAGTCCCAGATTCGATCCAACTCATCCTCCCCTGCAGCGAATCTCTCTTCAGCGCCCAATCCCCCGCCCAATGGACACACCTAATCCGCAACGGCAAGCGCATCCTCTCCTCAACAATCCTCGCCCCATCCGAAAACATCAACGTCCCCGCCCTAGAAGCCCCCGCAGATGACTTCTGCATACAAGTAGTACTAGCAATAGTTCAACTTCGCCAGTCGGAATCCTACCACCGCCTCCTCTCCAATAGAGCCAGCTACCCCTTTGCTCCATGTCACACCTACGCCATGGATGGCCGAGCCAGGTGTCTCCCCTCCCTCCAATCCCAGCTCATCATAAACTACGGCGAAACCCTTGACCGGCTAAACCCCAACGCTCTCATCACATGGCACAACATGTGCATGACTCTCACAGCCGATATCCAAATATTCGACCTCGCAGCTGGCCGTGCAGGTCCAGCTCCCGCGCGCAAGGCCCTCGACGATATCCGCGAGTGGTCACAGACACCTGCAGCCAGACGCGCGTGTCTGCACGCTGCGCATATCTACAAAGTCATGACAAATCGCAAAGCATCCGACCACCCCACGTTCCAATCTATGTTTTCGCTTTTTTCGGCCGGATTAGTGCTCGGTCTGTATACGTTCATGGTGTCGGAATCTGCGAGTTCGCCGTCTAGTGCCGGGTCAGTGGAGTTGATGGATGATGTCGACTGGAGAGAGGTGGGCACGGAGGGGTTCACGAGTTTCATGGAGCCTAGTGGAAGTCAGACTCTCGCCCCGATGGATGATTCTACTGTTAATTTCATTCGCCATGGGGCTTCTATCTACTTGCGAGGACTGCCGTTGCATGGTGGGTATCAGTCTGCGCGTCGGATCATGCTTGATTATGCCTCTCTCCTCAAGGACTCTGGGAAGTGGAATGTCAAGAAGTTCTCTTATATTTTATACATAATGAGTGATGTTCTTATGGATGTCGAATGATAATGTCCCAACTGGGATTGACGAAAGAAACCTATTCTGGTTGATTCTCTTTTACGTCCATATTAAATCAATTTCAACGTAGGAGTAATCGGGCCTGGGTGAGAAAGGTGCCCAAATAAGGGCAAGTCCCACTCGGTTAACCTTCCCTTCCCTTCCCGCACGGAGTAGCATCATTGGATCCTCCTTGTGTACCTCAATTGAGCTAGACTGACTCGAGTTAGCCTTGAAGGCTCAGCTACATGGGGCCAATTTAAGAATGACTGACCTCAGATCACACTCCTGGATAGTATTATGCTACACTGACATTTACTGTCACATGATATTGGTGTCATGGCTCCTAATGAGAGTATATAGAGTAAGTAGTAGCTTGAATATTCCAAGGTACTACATAACTATGTAAATTATGATGGCGAATGATTGATTCTGGAAACGAACCACCCATCCAGCAACATATGTCTTTGGCAGTTTTCAATGCAGATATAATGATATAATAATTTGTTGATGGTTTATTCCACTTCTCCATCTTTACTAAACCTTCTATAGCCCGGTTGAAGCTTGTCTTTCACAGCATTATGTGAACTGAAGATAAACCATTCTTCTTAAATTGCATGTTACTACATTTTTATTGATTTGAATTGATAAAAAACAACTTGAATTGACAGCATTAGATTCCGTCAGAATCTAATCTCTATGATCGATCCTCCGTACTAAGCCCCGTCGACTTTATTACGAGACCCCCTGGGATCATCACCCAGAATACGCTGAGTATCAACCAACAGATTACCGGCCATAATCTCCTCCCAATGCGAATCAGCAATCTCAGCTGCACGCCACAGAATATGAACACGTACAAGCTCAGCATCCCCCACGACGGACAACGAGAGACAGCATGGTTGAGTGTGGTGCAGAGGCGTAGATGTAATAGTAGCAACTCCGGATCGACACTGCTCGGCCATAAGACGCATCATCCGGTCGCCGCTGTGAGGCTTGGTTCGTCCGCCAAATCTAGTGAAATCTACCGTAACCCAATGGACGAATTCTGTCGTATCGATTTCGGCGATGTTGGTGCCATCGGGGCGTGAGAACATACCTGGTGAGGACATCTTGGTTGAGATGAGAAGGGTGGATTTAGATAGTTGAGTTGGTATGAACTCAAGGTAATTGTGATGACTAGCTCGAGATGGGCTCAGATGAGATGATGAGGTTAATTGATGGGATGCATGGCTAGTTAAATACTAACTCCAGTCCACATGTGCATGTTGTCGAGTCTTTGTTAGAAACAATTGCGTTCACTTTCTTTCATGTCTATATCCGAGCCTTCGGGGAGTTTTCCCTTTACCTCTTTGTCCATATTTGGCCTGAGGCTAGGGTCCATTTGAGCTCCGGCTTGCTTTCCTCCTACATATTTATAGATGTGAAAGATGATATAAGGTGATGTTATCTTTTTATACTTTTATATTTTTATAGTTCCATGGGTCACAAACTTTTGAGTTCGATCTATGTTCTCCAGGGCTTAGCGTGATCCGGCTTCGGGATCGCGTCATTCCTCCCGAGGTCATTACCGAGGTCGCGGGGGGGGGTGCTCCTCCTAAATTATCCTTCCTTCCTCGCAATCTGCTGGTCAATTGCGCCTTCCCGATATGTCTGCACGTGCACTGTTTAAGCAGCAATTTAAACTTAAAAATAAGCTTCCCATTCGCTGCTTTTCCAGCAGCCGATCCACCAATGCGGACTTCACTCATGCGGTACAGTGCACGAGATCCAAGACAGAGACCTAAGGCTAATCTAAATGAAAGGTAATTGGCGCAGGCGTCGTCGGCCTCGCAACCGCACGACAACTTGCAGCTCGCGAAGGCACCTCAACCATTCTACTAGAGCGCCATGACGCACCAGGGACAGAGACAAGCAGTCGCAACTCCGAGGTATGCATGCTATGCGATAAAGCCCACCCCCAACGTTTGGCAACAGACACCATAAACCAAACAAACAAACTAAAAACAACAACCCCTCACCAACTAGGTAATCCACGCAGGCCTCTATTACCCCGCAACCTCCCTCAAAACCAGCCTCTGCATCCGCGGCCGCAACCTCCTCTACGACCTCTGCGCAAAAAACAACATCCCTCACCGCAACACGAAAAAATGGATCGTAGCGCAAACCCCCACGCAATGGGAAGCCTGTCTGAAAATCCACGCGCACGCACAAGGACTAGGCGACGCGCCGACACGGTTAGTGGGACGTGAAGAAGCGCAGCAGCGCGAACCAGACGTCAGGGCCGACGCAGGCATTGTCGAGAGCGAGACATCCGGTATCGTGGACAGCCACTCGTTGATGACCTATCTGCAGGGCGACTTTGAGGACCGGGGCGGCGATATTGCATTCAAGACCCGCGTGACAAGCGTGGAGGCTATTGATGGCGGCCGCGGCGGGTATAAGATCACCGCTGTCTCGGATGAGGATGGCTCGGTTACGTCCATTACCGCTGAGACGCTGATTAATAGTGCTGGTCATGGCGCGTGTGATATTAGCAACATGCTCCTCCCACACGAGCGCCATTTTGTCCCGCATTATGCTAAGGGCACGTATTTCTCTTATGCGTCATCCAGACCCAGGACTTCGGTTTTAGTTTATCCGGCGACTTTGCCGGGTACTGGTGGGCTTGGTACGCATCTGACACTTGATATGGGTGGCCGCGTTCGCTTTGGGCCGGATGTTGAGTGGGTAGATAGTCCTGATGATTTGGTGCCGAGTGCTGCACGTTTGGAGCGGGCGTTGCCGGAGATCAAGGCTTATCTGCCTGGTGTCGATGTCGATGCCATTGCGTTGGATTACTGTGGTATTCGCCCTAAATTGGGGAGGGGTGGTGCTGTAAATGAGGGTAAGGGATTCCAGGACTTTATCATCCGGGAGGAAGAGGGTCTGCCTGGGTTCATCAATTTGCTGGGGATTGAGAGCCCGGGTCTGACGAGTTGTTTGGCGATTGGTGAGATGGTTAATGGTATTTTGTACCGTTAGGTATCTCTTTCAGCTTGTATTTTGGCTTGTAATTACTACATTTTGGATAGTATATAGAAAATACATAGAAAGAAATGGACACTGGACATAGACCATTGGCCAAACCATCCCCTCATTGTTTTGCGTAGAATTTCAGAAAGAGCACGACCTTCGGCTTTCTAATTTCAAAGCCCACAAAAAGTACGCGTCGAGGCTCAAAGACCAATGACATCGAACATACCAGGTGAGATTTTAGTTTCATTTCCTATACAACAACCAATGACATTGAATACATGAGGTGAGATTTTAGTTCCATTGCCTATATCAACGACCAACCCCAATCACTACATCACTACATACATCAACTCCCACTTATCCTCAAAAATGGCATCCCTCCTCACAACTCTAGGCCTCCGCGCCTCCCTCAATCCCACCCCAAACCACGGCCCCACATTCCTAACGTTTAACTTCCTCCTCGCCTACGGCATCCTCTCCTCGCGTACCCTAAAGCAATGGTACGGCCTCGACCATCAAGTCTCGCCACGCGAAGACCTGACCAGATACGGCGAGACGGCAGTGCGTGAAGGCAAGATCACGCGCAAGCAGCTCGATATGCTCAAGCGGAATGAGTCGGCGCATGCTAATGCGGTGGAGAATTTCCCATTGCTGGTTGCAGGTGTGCTCTTTGCATCGTTGGCTGGTGTCCCTGCGCAGAGGGTTAATGCTGCGGCCTTATCTTATACTGTTGCGCGCGTTGTTTACGGTGCTGTTTATATTTTCGTGGATCATCCTACGTGGAGTCAGATTAGGGGGCTGGTGTGGTGGTGGGGGAATGTGAGTTGCTTCTTTCTGTTGTGGAAGGCTGGGGACTTGTTGGCTTGAGGGATTGGAGCTTAGTGTATGTGAAGTGTACTGTATTCTTAGCGAAGTAGAATAGTGCTAGAATAAAAAGAACATGCAAGAAGGCAAATGTGAAGGAGAGTGAGTCTGGCAGTCATCAAGACTGAGCAATAAACAAGACAAACAGCCTCATGTGCAATGCACAAAGCGAAAAAATAACAGTACCGGTACGCCACGACAAGATGAAAAGCAAGAGCAACCCCAGTGCAAAGTATGAACATGCAAAGCTCACTCCGAAGTCAACGTCCAGCGTCTATACAAAAACTCAAACACCACGAGTAACGCAAGTTCTGAACAGTAATACACAAAAGTAAACAAATCATTTCAAGCCAAATCCTTCGCTATTTACAACTGCATCCCAGAGCAGCCGCTGGAACTTCTCCCGCGTAGGATAGCGGTAAAGGCCCAGCGTGTTGAAACATGTACGCGCAATCGGGTAACGGGGACAGTCATCCCCAAGACAAGCAAGTCGGATAATAAGGCTTGTAGCCCCCATGGCAGGGATTCGATCGCTGCCAGTAATGAATGACAGGATCTTGCGCTGATCTTGAGGCTGCGATTTCTCAAAGAAGTCCCAGAACCATCGCACCACGGGGAGCGACTCTGGTCGTGGGTGTGACCAGTTGTCGTAGGTGGCCACAGCCCGGAGTGAATTAACATCGAGTGGTTCATCTGAGCCGCGGACTAGCATTTCGATCTCTTCTGGTCGGAACAGTGATAGCGCATTGCCACCGCAAACCGTGAAGAACCCGCGTTTGAAAGGTTCAAACTGTCGAGCCACGGCTGCGTCCAGCAGATATTGAACATACAAATCCACAAACTCACGCTTGTTAGAGTTGGTCACTGGCCGGTTCTCGCCATTTGCACAAAGTGGCACACTGATGATCTCGCCGTAGCAATCGACCTGGGCAACGAAATCATAGCAGAATGTCTCGGCAACATTGCCTTCAAATTCTAGTAGACCCCGGAGTCCTTTGGCGAGAGTTGGCCGGTACTCGGCAAGATCTTCTAGAGTGCATTTAAAGGTCGAACGCATCGATGTAGCCGTTTGTGGACCGCTGGTGTGCGGCGCTGATGACAGCAGTTTCTTGAACGCAAACGGCGGGAGATCAATATCAAGGATAGTGGAGTTGTAAATGGCGAGACCTAGAAGAACTCCAACCAAGAAAAATTGTTCAGATGACTCAAAGCAATAAGGATTGAAGTAGCAGTACTTTGAATCATCATCGTAGATGAAGAGGCCTATTTTGAATTAGTGAGATGCTTCACTCTAAAATCGGAGAACGCTTACCATGAAGTGGGTCAAAGACTTCTCGGACGAGCAGAAGGAACCATTCCTTCCGCAGGCCACCAGCGTCAATGCCTTCTTCGCCCGAAAATTCGATCCGGAGACCCTTTTTGATTTCTTCTTGGCCAGTACCAACAACTTCACTTACCCCCTTAAGGCTGTCTTCAATCAAACACTCGCGCCGTACCTTCAACACGAGGTACTGACTAACCGCCGTGTGGTTGAGGACACTGTTGAAAAATGCATCGCGTGCTTTCACTTCCATTTGACGACGCGCATCATGCTCCATGATGTGAATTTTGGCCCAGATGCTGAGGAGGAAGGGATACTGACAGAACGAAAACTTCGCGACTTTAGCTTCCCAGGTCTCGAAGTCCGTCACTAGATCCGAATAGTCCAGCAGTGTGTTGTAAAACGTGCTGATCGGAATCATATGTCCCTGACGGGGTCCGGGGTTCTTGGGCATTTCAAGACTGCGCGGGGTTCCATCAGACTTCCTCGCTGAAGAGGAGATGTTAGCCGTAAAGAACAGCGACATTACTCTTGCCGCTGCTCTGACCTGCCAGTCCTCGGCATATATTATGGGGTCTTCGGTTTTTTTGCCAGGCTTCTTGTTCGTGGTACTTCGATTAATCGCAGCGTGAAGTTCCGCAGCAGTATTTCCCGAAGCACTGGCGAAGCTCGGTATTAGATCGTCTCCATTTTGAGGGCTTTGAAGGTTTTGAGGGCGTTTTCGCCCATGCTGACGACTCAAACGGTAAGTGAGAAATCCACAGACAAGTTCTACCAGTCGTTCAAAATGTCTGACAGAGAAACGGGAAGCCCAAGACACGATGTAGTGGTGGCAGTCATTAGGCAAGTTAGACATGAGTCCCAGGATTCGTTTGATAATCCCATAGTGATGTCTGGAGCCCTCTTGACGAGCGGGTGCCTTGGTCGACTCTTTCTGCAAGGCTTTTCCGTCTCGGGTTGCCGACTTCGGATAGTCTTTCGGATGCGAGGGGCGCCTATCGTCTCCATGAGGCGGCAAGGCGGGCGCATGATGGCAATAAGCCGCAGGTGAATACAATAGAGGATTCGCCAACAAAATGAACAAGAACCTGGTATCTTCTGGTTTCTTCAGAACACGGCGCGGGCGCTTGAGGGCGGCCTCGGTAGCTTTCAACAGTGCCCGTTGTAAGTGCAAACGAGACTCGCTGATTTGTCTCCCAATCAAGGATGGATCAATAGACGCCCATATCTTGGCTCGTATCGAATCAGCTTCAGACCGTGTGGGGTCAGGTCTTTTGGCGGCCCAGAGCTCAGTCCAAGAATTCCCCGCTGACAGAATTGAATGATACCACTGGGCTAACTCAGTCCAGTTGACCCGAGGACTTCGCGATGATATCATCCGAGACTTTGAGGCGGTCTTCTCTTTTGAATACGCGGGATTATGGCCTTCAGCCTCAGCCCACTCATTCATCCACCAAGAGGAGTTCTCGGTCAAATCTCCCAAAAGAAGAGTTTTGGCATCCGGTTCAAAGACAGGAGCGTCATGCGCTGGCTCGGGCATTGTGGTCGGCTCCATCCTCATTCTCGGCGGATTACCATTACTTGCTGATCGGGCTGATCGAGGAGGCGGGTATGTGGTGAAAGATTCATTAAGGCAATCACAACCTTTGAAGGCAGTGGCGATGGTATTTTCCAGCCGTTTGAAAATGTGTGTCCGATTGTCTGAGCTTTGGAACTCCGGGTTCCCAGCTTGTGAGGTATCTTGCGGGTGGCAGTCTGGCTTTGGGGTTGATCGAATATCTGAATTTGCTCGAATTCTGACGGGCGTATCATTTCCCTCCCAACGAACGGAGTGTGGCGTCAAGTAACCTGAGTTCTCCTTTGGTGCCGCCAACCTTTCCCGTTCGCTGGAATGGGAAGCACTGCGGCCCCGAGAATCCCGAGTGCGAGGGGGTGCGAGATTGTTTGGACCAGAGACATGAGCCTGCATTGGCGGAAGATCAGGTAGTGGTTTGTTCTTTCTGTCCTCGTCCGACGGCGACCATGACCGAGATCCATTGTCCAAAAGACTATCGAAATACATATTGAGACACCCTCCGATCATACCACGGGTTTGATTGGCCGTCAAAGGAAACACTGTGGTAACAAATCAGCATTTCTTACAATTCTATAAAGCAAAACTAGCATTGGCGGTGTTACCTTTACTTGCCAACTTAGACGCTCCACCCTGAGACGCTTGTGGGGGGTTGTCTTTTGACTCATGAGGCATCGGCTCGAGGTCTGTGACCATCAAGCAGTCGGTGCATCTAAACACCTTCAAGTGCCGAGGCCACCGGACAGTAGCATCACAAGTCTGGCACTTGCCCTCGACGATATCATTTCCAGCTGCTGCACCTTTCCGGGGACTTGACGACTCGGGCTCCAATGGATAGGTTACCTCATCATCATCATCATCATCATCGTCAGAGTCCCAGGCCGCATGCTTGGGGGCTGTCTTGTCCCGTTTTCGCCCAAAACCAGCGAACGGATTGCTGATCGAGCGTGAATGTCCTCGGTGGTACGAATTCTTAGGCGTACTGCCGTTTAACGCGGGCATGATCGAAGCATCGCGAGGCCGAACTATGCGGCGTGGGCTGACTTCCAGTCCAGGGATTTGAGAAGGGTGTAGTTCAGGGATGACGACGTTGCCAGCAGTTGAGATCGGGGGGATAGGCGGATGACGTTCAGACCGGGACGGCATAGAGGCGCATCAATTTGATTGGGCTCTGATTTGACCAGATTCAACCTCTCCAGTATGGTATCCAGCTCGTGGAGCTTGGTCTTCGTGCCAGACACATGCGAATAGCTCGAGGAGGACGGAGTAGGGGTCAGGCAGACGAGTAAAGCGAGCTTTGCTTCTTTGTTCGGTATATGACAGGATGGTCTATTGCAAAGGTGGATATTCAGTAAGCAAGTCAAGTCTCGCCAAATAAAGAACTCTCTTGCCTTGGAATCCAATAGAACAGTGATATGGGGTTACAGCAGCATTTCATAGTCTGTGGACGGATTGGGAAAGCGGCCGGGGGATGGAAACGGTGCATGCCTCAGGCGCGCAATCTCTATTTATGGATTCACCGCCTGAAATCGCAGGCGAAAGGTCTATTTTTGTAACTAAGACAACGCACATCCTGATGATCCTTAATTAAAGACAGTATTTGGCGTATAAAATTCCCCAATTTGCAAGACATTTTAGCTTCTAGCCACAAATGGGCTAGACCACTTGCTAGCGATCCGCTAAGGCACACTACCATCTGACGGCGGTTCGCAAGTATGGCACTAAAAGACGATAACCAGTCAGATTTCACGTAAGACATACATACATCCATGGAACTAGACAAAAAGTAACACTATTCAAGTCTACAAATTCTACGGTACCAGTGGCATGGAGTTGAACCAGTCATACTTCGTTAATAGGGGAATTGAAAATAGAACAAGATGGCTTTTTGGCTAACAACAGAACCGGCTGGTCTGCATTAAAGTTGAGCCCAGCGTGGATAACACAGTCTGGGAAAGAAGTGTTTGAATAGATGACCACATGCCGTAACCAACATTTTCCAACCGAAACCACTGGGAAAGTGCACTATCGCACTTAACGGTAACGCCAGTAGCTCTGAGTGTTCTGGCGCTTCCAGGTGTGGCGGCGACCAGCCTTGGTGTTGTTGTAGCGGTGACCCTTGTTGATACCACGGGACTTCTTGCCAGTGGCGGTGAGGCCACGGGACTCGCGGTGCTAGAAAGAAAAACCTGATCAGCAAAGCTCTCGAGCATCGAAGTTGGATTTCGAGCCAAACTCACCTTGTGAACGGGGTTACAGATCCAGTTGATGCGGGCATCACGGCGGATGGCCTTGTGCTGGGGATCGACAAGGATGACCTCGTAGTACTTGTAGGTGGAGTCCTGGTTGATCCAGTAGGAGTTCAGGACGCGCAAGTTAGCAGCGCGGCGACCAACACGCTCCTCAGCGGTGGACTTGAGAGCACGCTGGTACTTGAGCTGGTTAACACCGTGGTTGGTGGGCTTGCCTGTTCACACAATCGCACATTAGCCAAAAAATCCTTCAATTCCCACAGATCTCGAAAGATCTGCTTCGCGACAGGAAAAATTCGTACCGTAGGTGGCACCCTTGGGGACAGGGCGTTTGCGGCCACCGCGGCGGACACGGGCACGGTAGATAACGTAACCCTGCTTGGCCTTGTAACCGAGACGACGGGCCTTATCGGGGCGCGAGGGGCGCGAGGCGCGGTGGATGGCGTTCAGCTGGCGGAGCTATATTATGCACTCTCAGCAAAGTTCAACGAGTGTATAGCAAGACACATGAAGCCCAGAAGGGTTTTCTTGCGTGCCACAATCATTTCCGCCGAATGACTTTTGTTCGAGCCGCCTAGCAATACCACATGAAGACGGCATATCCTAAGGCAACGCACACGAGTGCTCGGCGGAGATGTCAGGCAATCGGGGGCGAAGGGTTTTATCTCACCTCCCAGCATCGGACGCGCAGCAGGAAGCGAATCACATCGGACTGCTTCTTCTTCTGGATTTCTTCCACGTACTTGAGGGCACCCATCTGGACGGTTGTAAGTCAGAGAAATGCACTGGCGGTAGAGATTGGATTGAATGAAAAATGATGAACGTACCTTGTCGGCTGTACGAGGTCGTCGGTTGTCGTTGTCGCAAAAAGTTCGAGGAGGAAAACGTCTAGAGGCAGAGGTTGTGTGTGGGACGCTAGCGATTAGCGAGTTGACCCACCGTAGCCAATCACGGGATGAGCGAAATTAATGCCTTTAATATAAGGTGTCAATACCATTCCGCACCTCAGGCACCTCAGACTCCTTGGTCTAAGTTGGCACGCTTTCGTTCATTTTCTTACTTGGGCAATATTGAATGAAAATCAAGGCTCTTCTTTAAGGATTATGCTTTTTTTACGTTCTGCTCGTAGGTATCCACCGCATGGTTTATCTTATAGACCAATAGGCTAGAAGGGAAAAAAAGAGACATACTAAAAGCTTTTTTTCCAGATCATCAAGGACAGAAGCGTATAAGTCAACTGATTGTAATTCCATACTTGGATAAATTTGGTTAAATCTTTTGATTTTGAGATGCATCTCCAAATACTCAATCGCTATCAAAATATCGTACAAAAACATGAAGATCGTCAAGTCACCTCGCTCGGTAAATGCAACTAATAATCCTCGCTCTCTCCATGCTGGCGTGGCATTATCTTCCAAAATCGAAAATCAAAGAACTAAATGCAAGCAAAAGCAGTCTCCTTTGTTGCAATTTCATGGGCGCCTCGAAAGATTCTCTCGTTCAACCATTTCGTTGGTCACAGAAATGTAATATGATCCCGCGGGCAAAACGCTCTTCTTGCACAAAGGACAAAGACAACAGTTCTGGATCAGGAATGGATCGATACACGCTGAGTCAAATATGTGTCCGCAAGGAAGCTCGCGGACAGTAGATGATTCAGCGACAAAATCGTCGAGACAAATAGCACAAGTTGTTTGAGTATGGCTTAGGCGGTACTTGCTTCTGCAAGAATCATTTTGTCCAGGTTTTATCATCGCTGCTTCGGGTTTCTGGATGGCAGCATCATCCTGCGCATGGTTGTCTTCGTTGGGCGATAGCGAGTAGGTCTTGTCGCCAGAATCATGCTCGATTGGATTCGCTGATGTACCATCTTGTGGAAGCGTTGCTTCTGTTGGAGATTTGACCCCCAAGTATGTATAAAGTGGCATTTTGCTAACCAATTCTTGAGGAGCCGTCATTTGGTTCAATACCAAGGCTTCGATGTCGACTTGACCTGCATCAACACGTCTCTGGAGCTGAACCCGTCTCTTGCGCAAGACAAGTCGATAAATAACGATTACAATGATACTGAGTATGAGAACTGTTCCTGCAATTGCAAGTACGAAACTCCAGACACTTGTCGACGAAGTTGCGGTTTCTTCACCTACGATATGTGAGCATATATTTCGATAGTGACGCATTTTTGTGACCTACCAGTTTCAATCCTAGCAAACAATCGGTTCGTCTTAGTCTGTAGTGCAAAATTTTCGGTCGAGTTGTCTCTCTTGTCGTCGGGTGTTTCGTTAGAATACCACGTGAGATCATTGATCAATGAGATTCCAGCTGGGCCTGGAATGGCATACACTGGGTAATTGTTGTCTGTTCTCCATTTATCTCCATCGTTGATTGCCCACCGAGAGTCGTTCGAGTCAGGTGGTATGCTGGTGTCGTTATCTGATGGTTGGAAAAAGATCATGGCATGCGTGCCGACCTTTTGGGCGGCAGTGAGAAATGATAGCGAACACTCGGCGGTTACCCATGGAGCAAGGCCAACGAGGGAGTATCCGAAGTCTGACACATCTTCATAGCGGGTCACATTTAACGGCACAGATGAAGCGGTAATGTCATAGCAAGGATCATTCGGCTCTAGATTGGGTACAAACAAGAGGCCTGATACCAATCCGTCCTTGGGAATGCTGTTGCTCGATATCGTTTGGACCTTGCGGTCAAGAACAAACCGATAGGCAACATTCTCCTATTCAATTATGTGAGTTAGTTTCAGCCCCAGAGGCTTATGTAAATTTTGAGTGAATAAGGCATGCTTACTTCGACTGACGAGGTGGAATTTGAAGCTTGCCCTTCACCTGCCCAAAGTGTAGCTGTTCTACCCACGGCGTCATTTCGCGTAGATACAGTAGCATCTGACATGATGCTTGATATTGGTTCAAGTGAATAGTGAAGAGGAATGGCAAGTAACGGATAAACTAGAGGCTAAATGGTTGAGACCAGTGAGGAAGGCGTGTGCATGGAGGAAACAAGTTGAAATTTGAATATGAAAGAGTTCGAACATAGCAACCACTACGGTTTTAGGTAAATTCATTTGAGACGACACTCAGCCCTGAAGCATCCCATACATCCCCATTGCTAATTAGAGCTCTACAATGGAAGAATGCGAGAGTCAATCGGGACCGTCACTGGAATGTAGAATAAGCCTGGTTCCAACCACGAGGCAAGAGGCAAAACGTTTTGGCTCAAATACACTAAGTTTCACATTTCGAAGAAATCTCCGTGAACGAGTAAACAAATAAAATTGGCCGAGCGCGTGGTCTACATCGTATACTTCGCTAAACATGGCCGTTCGCGGTAGACCGTTTATGGAGATGATCATCAACAGACAACTCTTTAAGCTTTTACACTTGCCATTTGAATTTAGTTTGCGAGATTGTATTATAAATAGTAGTGCTTCAACGCTTGCAATTCATAGATGACTTCGCTTACTCTCATAATTCCTCATCCCTTTGAATGTGTTCGGAGTAGCCGACATCGAGGTTCTATCCGGGAAACTGTAGGAATGTGTGTCAACTTTCAACCTTAACCACATTTTTGGGCGCTAGGCCATGTGTGAACCTTCAACTGGTGAGGCGCAAGCCCATACAGTGCGTTATAGAATGCAAATAGTTGAATCATCTGCAAACCATGTGCTCACTGCCGAGTGCTCAGCCAATGAATCGAATGGGGTGCACGTGATGATAGGCGTCGTATCGCCATCACGTGCGTATACTCTGGCCGACCGCCAGCGACCGCCAACCATTCATCACCTCTAGAAAGTCATAATTCATCGTGATCGAGAAGATCGCTTGCTCTGTATCTGCTTTGGCTCATGATCAGACAACTTTGGGGGATATTCAACTTCCTTTTATTCTTCTTCACTCGCAGTGACGAATGACAGCATGTGTCTGTCTAGTCCCATTCACACCTCTTAGGATCCTTTCTATCGACC
The DNA here is from genome assembly GCF_028827395.1 of Penicillium hordei. Taxonomy (NCBI): domain Eukaryota; kingdom Fungi; phylum Ascomycota; class Eurotiomycetes; order Eurotiales; family Aspergillaceae; genus Penicillium; species Penicillium hordei. Next base: position 8,028,054 of record NW_026623142.1, read on the forward strand.
AATCTCTCTTTTCATTGATACTGTCCTTGATATCTTAATCATTTCATCCCTTCGTTTTCCTTCGTCCGAGCATCAGTCTGAAGAAACACCATGCCGCCCGCATACAAAGGCAAGGGTAAAGGCCGCGATGCGCGCCAGTCGCGTAGCCGCAATACCACCCCGTCCAGCGCTAGTGCTCCCACTATCCCAGCACTGCCCATCCAAAGCTACCTGGAAAATGATGTCACCAAGCACATTGACTTGGCTAGTGTGCAGTATTCCGATGTGTTGGACCTGGTATCCGCGCAGAACATTCCAGATTCAAAAACACTGGAGACGTTGGTGGAGCACCTGAAGGGTCTTAGTGACATGGCCGATCTTCGTGGCGAGGTTTGCAATGCGGGAATGCGCGAGATGTCTCAAAAGCGCAAGGAAGTGGAGGATCAGGAGCTTGATCGTGAAGTTCGAGATCGCTCCAAGTTGAAACGTGAAACCGAAGAGGATGACGATATTCATAAGGGCGGGAAGCTGAAGAAGCGGAAAGAGCGCCCAAGTGGAAAGGAAGATCGGCCATTAAGTCATGGTGCACATGAGGTTGCGCGCCAGGATGGAGCTGAGACTAAGGTTGAGGGAGGTAAGAGATCCAACTCGGCGCTTTCTTCCCACTCTTTGTTTTTACCGACCCATCTCCACAACTCTGATCTTCTTTCACTTTCCCCACTGTTTAACTTTCTCTAACCATCAACAGCGGCTTCTCCAACATCGAAAAACTCCAAGAATGCCATATCGGATGAAAGCTCCTCGCTTTCACCTCCATCGATGATGTCCCCCAATGGCACGACCACTGCTGGCGAAGGCCCTCCCCCCGGGACCCCCGGGTCTGAAACCAGTGCCGATTCCCATCAACCTGAACCACAACCTGCGATTCCTCAAGTGCAAGTCTTTGGCGATAACCCGCTGAAGTTCGACGACCCGACCATTTACAACATTCGAGATGTTCTCCCAGGCATGACGGACGATGAGAGGAAAGAGATTTACAGCGTTGCCCACTTCCCAAAGACCGATCTAGCCCACATGGCAGCTGGTGTGGCTCCTGACAAGGACTTCAGCAACGCCAAACCTTCCAACCAAGTCAGCGCGAATACTTTCCAGACTTACATTGAACCTTACGTCCGGCCTCTTACCGAGGAGGACATTGCCTGGTTAAAAGAAAGAGTAGGTCAATTACGGCTTAATTTTATATCAACGCAAGCTAACCTGTCACAGGGTGATCGCACTACTCCATTCATCATGCCCCGTCGCGGAAAGAAAAACTATCGTCAAATCTGGGCGGAGGAGGATGGAGTGTCATATGATTCGAGTCAAGATGACAAGGACCAGCTGCCTTTGAATCAAGGCCGTGGCAGCATTGAACAGCTGACTGACGATAAAGCCGAAACCAACGAAGTCTCGGTTGGACCTCTCCTCAGCCGACTCTGCTCTCTCCTCCGTTACGAGCACCGTACCTTTCCCGAAGATTCCAACCCAACCGCAAATGGGGATACCGCTAGTGTGACTGGACTGGGTGGAGATGCAATGGACATCGATCAACCCACTGAGGAGAAGGAGAACAAGAGCGAAACAAAGCCCCTCCCTGCTGCAACTACCTTCCGCGACGCAGATCCAAACGACTTCAAAACCTCGGTCGCGAAGCTGGACCATGCCCAACTTGATGAACGCGCCAAAGCCGAACTGCGATTCATCGGTTTCCTCGGTGCAGATGATAATCCAGACTACGACGCTCACTACGATGATGAAGTTGCTGAGCGACTCCGCCTCCTCCAAAGCGAACTCAAGAAGCAAATCGTTACCAACAACGCGCGCAAAGCTCGCATTCTGAAAATTGCCCAGGAGCACATGGCCATGCTTGAGTTTACTACCATCCAAGACGACCTCGACTCTCAGGTCCAACAGGCATATCTCAAGCGCACCCGCACAATGGGCAAGAGCAAGAAGGGCGCTCAGCCCAAGCACAGACCTGGCGGCGCAGGTGGCGGCAGCCATGTCGCTGGTTCTGCGGGCGTTTCCCGTCCTGCTGTGGGAGATGCTGCCAAGATTGTCATGGACCGTCGTCGCCGCTGGAACGAGGCATTCCTGCCTATCTTTGACGATATCAAGACTACCATTCCCTCTGAAGGAGAGACGATCTTCGACCCGGAAGTTATGGCTGAGTATGAGAAAGCCGAGCTTGAGAACTGGGACGAAGAATAAATGCTCCACCCTCTCCAGTCTATTATGGGTTTTATCACTCGACGACTCGTCTTCTGCCCTTTGGCTGTTTTTACCACCTCTACCTTGTTTTGATTTATTTCCCGCACGATACGATACGAATGCATGATGGATTGGCGTTGCGTTAGCGGATACCTCTTTTTTTTCCTCTTCCACCACATCGAATATTGAACCCCGTGGCTACCTATGTTGCAGTCCGCCTGAAGATACACACAGGATATTTTCCACATGTATCTATCTAGTTAGATGTGACTATGTCAGTGTATTCTTATTCTTAAGCTATAAGCTTTCAATGAAACCAAATTCTCCAATCTTCAAATTTCCAGTAGTATCCGGAACTCCTGATATATATATCCGATCCCACCAACCCCAAAATGATAAAAAGTAGGGTATCCATCAATTCTAGCAATCCAAAAAGAGAAATAAAAAAAAAACTAACAATATCATCTATGAAGAATCAATACCTCCCAAGGATACCTCTTAAGTCTAGCCGTCAACTCCCTCTCACTCATCTGCAACTCCGTACAAATCTGATCAAAGCAATGCGTACCATCAAGATACTTCCCAAGAACCTCATCCCCAACAACCTCATCTTCCTCTTCCCAAAACGCCGACGGTGCCCCTGTACTCCCATTCCCATTCCCACTCCGACCCCCACTAACCACCGACCCAGCCCGCTCCCGACTAGACTCCCTCCTCGCAGCCGCCGAGATAGGCGCGTCCTCCGTCACACTCGAGGCCGTATAGGGCGTATTATTACCCGTAGTAGCGCGCGACGACAACGCCGTCGGCGTGAACGATGAGGGGCGTGGCGGGGGCGCAGGCTGGCTCGTTGCGCATGCATATTTATGCACGCGGTACAAGAAGCCCTTTATCACGCCGAAGGTGATGAAGCGACGGATGTCGATGTTTGCTAGGGAGCGGCTGTGCGCTGCGTACCATTGCTTGACGCTCTGGCCTTGTTTCAGGCTTGCGTAGAGCTCAACCAGCGCGGCGCCGTCGACAATTGCGGGTTTGTGGAGTGTGTTTGTTGATGTTGGGGAGGTGGAGGAGGGGGTTTCTTCGGTGCCGAGTAGGGGCCAGATTTCCTCGGCGTCGAAGCGGGATTCCTCGCGTACAAGGCTTGGTGTTGGGTCTGTGAGGGAGCTGGAGAGGTGGGCTGTTCCGGTGCTGTCGTTTGTGCTGCCGTTGGCGCTTGGGGTTGGGATTAGGGTTGGGGGAAGAGGGGAGGAGGGTCCGGTTGCTGGGTGTGGTGCGAAGCGGAGGTTTACGTAGCGGGCACATTCTAGTTGCATTGCTTCGTCAGAGCCTATTGTTGGGCTGAATTGGGCGGTTGGGGCGTAAATCGCGGAGAAGGAAAAGATGTCGAGGATAAATAGGCAGCCGTAGTAGAGGAGGTGTCGGAGGGCGCGGCAGGTGAGAGAGAAGTCTGTGTCAGCTAGGACGGAGATGATGCGGACGCTATTGACGCCGTTGATATGTGGTACGATCTGGCTAGGTTTAGTTGTTGTGTTTTCTAGCCAACGGGACAGGGTCGTCTTTCACATACCCTTTGCATGGTCAAGTCCCAGTTCTCATCCATGAAGGCCTGGTATCGCAATGTGAAGAGCGGCACTTGCCAGGCCTTGACGGCCGGGGGAGATGGATATATCGGGAAAAGCTTGATGTTCAGAGTGTTTAATTCGTCTAGATGTAATAGTTAGTAGCGGAATCATACTAGACAGGTTCATTGACATACCGATGGGAATCATGCACTCGCAATAATTGTTCAAGTCCTCCATCAACATCTCACAAAGACTATGCACCTTCCCTTCGCCACCCTTCGAGAAATCGCGAGACAAGAAACCATTCTGCTCTTCCAGACCATGCATTAGGTCTGCTAGCTTCTGCACCACGCTCTTATACGTGCTGAAGTCGTCCTCCTCGGCAAGGACTATGCAGAAGTTGAAGATAAATTCATTTCGGTCATACCGCACTGACTTCATGCAGATTGGGTAGCCCAGGATACGATATCCGTTTGTGCAGACTTGCAAAAGGTTTCCACAGAGCTCTTGGCGGGGGATCACGAAGAAGGAGACATCGGAGAAGGTGAGGAAGGGTGGTTGTGAGGGCGCGGTGGGGGAGGGTACGATGGCTCCGTCGGGAACTTGGTGGACGACTTTGGGTCCTGTATAATAGTGCATAGTCAGTATATAGGCAATTGAAGGTTTATCAGCGTCTTGAAGGTCCTTACCCTCTATCGTGTCGAATTTACTGTAGAATATTGCCTTGATCATGGTGGAGATGCTGTATGGTAGGGAGGAATGCTTGATAACCAAACTAAGTATGAAGCAGTGCAGTCTATCGGCCAAATTCAATCAGATACAGAGCTGAAACGAGGTTCATGTTCATGGCATGGAGATCAGTTGCGGAGCGGACCTCGGAGCGGAGAGCTTATCGAAATCAATATTTCCCAGGTTATTCCAAATTAGGTTAGACTATATGCGTCTTGTTTGCTTGATTGGCCGAACCTGGTTGATGTTTAAATCACGTGATATATGCTCGAGCTATCCCCGCACTTTGTTTACCAACTTACTTACCCTCATTCAGTAACAGCTTCAGGGTACCTCACATATGTTGTATGTCTCGTTTTTCCTATGCAATGGTATACTGCTTCTTACTTTTTACGCAATGGTCTTTAATCGGCAAGTATCTCCCACTCTCCCTCCAAACAATAGCTATGAGATAAGATTGGGACATACCAAAGTGCCCGAGATCAAATCAACAAGAAAGGAAAGAACAACCCCTCCGTTTTAGTATTTGATCAAAGAGACCATGTCTTCCACTACCACAATAGATGGAGGATGCAATACACCCATAAGCGGCAGTGTTTTGCCATGGATCAATGAAGGGTTTGTCCTTGAGTGACTCAATTGCGATGCACTCCAAGAACTGTCCTTAGAAAGGTAGATCATTCGTTATTCACAATCCTCATACGAAACTTGTGATTGGGCTTCAAAAAGGTGATTTACACCCTGTCCCTGAATGCAGTGGGCATGGGTTTCAAAATGTGGTCTCTGGCACCTTTATCGGGCATAAGAGCAACGGTGTTCTATCCAGCGCTATATTCAGTGCGCAGGATAGCTGCACGGGGAATCATAATCGTTTTGTCTGCGCGCACATCCAGACGGCTGCTATGTCCTCATGAAACAGGCATGTGGGTTCTTGCCGGTGCAAACATGCATGGACAGATGGTTCACAGTCGGCACTAACAAAGATGAGGGCGTAGCATGGGGGATTATTCGGGTCAAGGATGAACATGCTATTTGATTTTAACTCTTTTTTGTTCCAATCATTGCTCAATACAACCACAATGAAGACCCAGTCTGTATCTTGAGCTCTACTGTACTCATCTGTCAGACGATCATGGGACCAAGTGATATTTCATAGATATATTTCTGAGAAAGCTAGAATAACTTTTGCCGTTTGCTGAAAATCCTCCGATTACCACGTTGAATATGAATATACCCGGCAAAGCAAAAAAAAAAAAAAAGCTAACGAGTCAAACAACAAAGCAAGGTGAGGAACAGGAGCATGAGGGTATTAGAGAAAATGAGATAGAAGACAATGAAATCTACGCGTAAGCAACAGACTCTTCTGGAGGCGTAAGTAGAGCAATGGATATAGATAAATAAAAGCAAGGGGAACCCCGAGAAGAAGGAGCCAGTCCACTTCAGACAATGCGAGAGAGGTAAGATGCGCCGTAAAAAATGCAAACAGGAATCATAGCGGGGCCCTGATCAAAGGGTCTGATCGAGTAAATAGCATGCAGTCATTGAGCCGTTCCAGAGGCATGACTGGAGGATGGGAGAGTAGTGTTTGTTGTGATAATGCTGTCTGGCACTGTGAACAAGGTCGCCCTTGTCACCACACGAGCCGCACCGCGACCGCGTGGGAGTCGGACATTGTCAGCGACAAGAGTCAAGGGCTGATTCGCACGAATGGCATGCACCATCTCGCCGAAACTGCCACGCTCTCCAGCCTCCTTCAACCATTGTTCCCAGTCTTCATCCAGCGGCACATCAGTGCCCTGATCGCGAGCGGCCATCGCAGCAAGGATACGGTTGTTGAGAGCTACTCCACAACTTTCCATTTCCTCGTCGCTGAGTTCGTCTTCAATTTCGTGCTCCTCCTCGGCGGACCGGTAACTGGAGGCACGGGAATCGACAGCACGGACTGTATCATTGCTCTGTGTCTCGATGATCTGGTCATCCTCCTCTTCTGTCCCGCAGAAGTCGCAGTCGTTGAAGTGGATCTCGATCGAAGGCGCGGGTTGCGGGGATGCCGGTCGGACGGAGTGGGCTGTGGTATCCCGCACGATAATCCCTTCTTCTGCCTCGTACCGCTGACGCGCGGACTTGGTCCCTTCCCACCGACACAGATTGGAGATCTCCATCTCTGTCAGACCGAGTTCGTCAAATGTTTTGAATAGCTTTCGGTGCCATGGGAAGCGACTCAGTCGCATGCGATGCGGTCCATACGAGTAATCCAGCCCCGGGTATTGTGCTTCGATGCAGTCTAGCGAGCCGTAGAAAAGGGATGTTTCGACACGTACTTCTGGGACGAGGTTTCGGGTAATGTGAGCACCAAATGAGCCTGGGTCGTTTGTGCGAGGTCGTGGGAACGTGGCGTTATACACGATCTGGCCCACGGACGGTTTACGCATGGTGAGGTTCGGATGTGGAAGGAGTTAGGAGAGGAATGAGGAATTTAAGGAGACAAGGTTGTCCCAGACACCTTGGAATGTGATGATTCAGGATTTCCGGCCCTGAAGGGTTCCCCCTTGCCCTTTGTCAAATTCCCGGACGTTTGGAACGTTTTGGGTGTGTTTTGAGGGTGGGAGTGCTTCAGCCGTTGACAGTAGGGGGGTCACGCTAGAGAAAGCGCGTAACAGTATATCCTCAAGAATATAACAGAAATGATTCTCAACCTGGATATCTCGCAATCCAGGTCAATGGATATAATAATTAAGGAAAATTCCGATCAGGTGGCCCAGCTGACGTTTCGGCTCTTTGACCCTTGAGGAATTGAAGGTCTCACAGGCGTTCCCATTGACAATTAGAAGGAAGAAAAGAAGGAAAATGGAACGAAAGAAAAAGAAGAAGAAAAACAGAATAGATTGGGAAGAAATAGGGCTTACATGAGTTTATAGTTAACTAGTCATTACTCCATAGTGTGCGTTGGCATGGTATGGCCACGATGCACGGCCAGCTGTTAAAGGCGTAGACACATTCCTTTTGGGCTTGTCCAGGTGGATGCATATTTACATGTGGGTAAATATGGTCGAATCATAATGCTCTGAATTATGTAGAAAGATTCGACAGGTTTAGAGACATTCTGACATGTTCGCATGTTCATGTTTTATTGTCCTCTGGGGTTTTTATCTCATCACGTGCAAGTAACAGAGTACAGCCCAGCACATCTTCACCTGGGCAACTTTGGAACCTTGGGAATCCTGGTGCAGATCTGACCTCAGCTTCTAGATGTTACCATGTCGACCTTCGATGGAATCGTAGAAGGTGAGACCGACATTTCCCACGTCACTTCCGTACTAATCATGCGATACAGAGTTTCCCGACATTCGCAGTAAGTCTCACCTATGAGATCAGCCAAACTAAAAACTAAGAAAAGCAGTTGACTACTTCCGGAAATGCCCAGAACGGCCGGCGCCACTAGCTTGCTTCCTTAGCCATGTGCATAGCGATCATTTACAGGGTCTCGAGTCCTTTCGGGCACCGTTTATCTATTGCTCGCCGGCTACGCGAGAGGTATGCTCTTGTTCATGCCATTGAAATTCTATTGAAAGTCATTAAACTGACCATGTGCAGCTGCTTCTCCGGATTGAAAAATATCCCCACCGGATGAACTTTAATAAAGGCATCTTGGAGTCACGCAGATTGCACTATAAGCATCTTGCAAAGCTTCTGGTTAGTATCGGGTGCTAAACGTTGACTAGAACTGAGAGCTCATTCCGCACAGCGTCCGATTCCACTGAACACCCCAACGGAAATTGAACTCACACCCCGACGTCATGTCAAGGTGACATTGTTCGATGCCAACCATTGCACCGGAGCTGTGATGTTTCTAATTGAAGGGGGCGGGAAGACAATCATTTACACAGGTGACATCCGAGGTGAGTCGATAATCTCTCTTTTTCATTGGAATGTTGGCTGATCACCTTCAGCCGAGACATGGTGGGTGAGCAGCTTGGTCCGCCACCCGGTCTTGATACCATATACTCTGGGTCAGAAACGGCTGGATAAGTTGTATCTGGACTCTACCTTTGCAAGCAAGACAAATCCATTCCGCGAGTTTCCTTCCAAAGCCGAGGGACTGTCTGAACTGTTGCAGAAAGTCCAGGCTTATCCGAACGATACAGTCTTCTACTTTCGTGCGTGGACGTTCGGCTATGAGGATGTCTGGATAGCGCTCTCGGCTGCGCTAAACACAAAGGTAACTAATATCACGCACATCAGATATAACACTGGCTAATCAAACATAGATCCATGTAGATCGTTACCAGATGGGACTTTATCGGTCTCTGGCCCAGATTCCAGGTAATAAGGGGGTTAGTGAAGCTCCTGTCCTCTGTGGCTTTGAGCTGGGAAACAGAGCTGTAACAGGCTGCCTAAGCAGCAACGAATCAAGTCGAATTCACAGCTGTGAGCCTGGAGTATCATGTCCGGCAGCTCGCGGCGCTAATGTAATCTACATTGTGCCTATTGTGAATCGCACAACCAGTGGAGCGGAAATTCCCGAGGTCGGTGCGGGCGGTGGTATTGGGGATCTGTACCAAACACATGAACTCGAACTGCCAGACGAATTTGCATTGGCCGAGTTAGAGAAGTTGTGTCTCAAACACGTCCAGGACAAAGAAGCCCTTTCTCAGATACGGAATTCGCTCACGGATGCCTTCCGGTCAAGAAAGAAAGCACTATCGCTTGATACATACGGTGTGAAGGAGGAGGGCGAAATTTCGTTGAAAAACCTAGTGACTGCTCTAAGCCATGGTCCATCCGATATCTCCAGCTTGTCATCCCAGCCAGATCTGCCCAATACGATTGTAAGTGGAATTACTGTTTTCTTTCGATCATCCTCTCTAATGGCATTATAGCGATTCCCATATTCACGACACTCTTCTTACTCCGAACTATGTGAGCTGGTAGCTGCCTTCCGGCCCAAGGACATCCATCCATGCACCGTGGATCCAACGACCTGGAACGAAGACGTCTCCATCAGACGTCTGTTCGGCCACCTCTGTTCAGGAACTGACTTTTCGCACGACACTTACATGCAGCAGACTTTAGCTAACGATATTGACGACGAGGGAGATTTGCGCGCAAGAAAAAGGGCCCGATACGACATGAGCCTCTCCACACAGTCCACACAAGAAACCAGTAATGACATTGAAGATTTTAGTCTGGGTACCGCCGATGCAAGCCAGCATCATGATCAGAAGCAATACTCTCTACATAATTTGAGTCAATCTGAAGAGGCAGCCAGAGTTAAACGCAACGAAATCCGTCTAGCACACCGCTATCTTCAAGAGCATGCAGAGCCTAGGCTCTTTCAAGTCAATCCTCTCCCATCTACATGGCCGACAGAAAAAGAAGACAAGTTCGATCTGGCCAGTGGCGAGGGAAGTGAAGAAGAGGATACGCTCACACCCGACCAGCCGGATTTAGAACCTTCGGCTACAGGACTCCGACTTAGGTCCGAACCAAGCACATCCACAAGAATCATTGACCTAACTGGTGATGGTACTACATCTCCTCGTCCAATAACCCAACAAACAGACAGTCAACACACAGACGTATTTTCTCTCTCTATCTCTGAGTCGGCATTTGACTCTCCGGGCCAAAATTCCGTTGAAAATGGGCTACCGGACCCAGCGCGAAGAGAAGAAGCTCTGAATAGATCACGCCGTGCACGTGTCGCTGCTTACTTAGCTGCGCGCGAAGGTACTTTCACTGCATGGGCCGATGTGTCGCTTGTTTCGACGGATAATCATGGCGAGGAGGAGATTGAGCTGTAGGCTTGATGTTTTTTTTTTCTTGTTTTTTTTTTCCATATTGGTAGGCGGATAGATCTGCTTCTCTTCTTTTTTCTACCTTCTTCAATATTACTGTGTATGATACCCCTTTTTACTATCTTGTTATCGATCTTGTCATCTGGTGTTTCGCCGATAGAACTATGTCTGGTCCACTATTGAAGGCCCTAGTTGGCCGAAAGTTGGCCGAAACTAGATCACATCGTCAAGACAAGCCCTGAAACTTAGAGGGTAAACCATCGATATAAGTGATCTGATAATAGAAGATAAAGAACGAAACAAAGGCCTCGCAACGCTAAAATTATAACAAAGCCTCAGTGGATTTACCTTGGAACTACCTTCGCCCTTGTATACTAACTGCTTTCAATGTCATGGTAGCTTGCAAATATCAAAAAACAAAGAGAGCAAAGACTCCCAACAATAACTCATATCTCTTTCATTCTTTTCTTCTTGACGAATACTTTGTATCCAGTCTGATCAACCCAGTACGACACAAATGCATAAATAGGCACCGATTCCTGGACCGTTCGAGGTATCATCCGCTTCACAGTTCTTCTTCCATCAGTACAACCAGCTTAGCTTCACAGCTACTCCACTAACCCTAACCAGGTAAGCGATACATCTCTATCATCTCCTCATCTCTCCCTTCTACCACCACAGCCCACCACGATGCCTGAGTCTATCGCCAGCCGACTCTTCCGCGGTACTCGCGCCATCCTCAAGTACCGTAAGGAGCGCGGTATCCTGGTGAACAACATCCGCGCCTACATCTCCATTTTGCGCCAGATGCCCGAGGGCAACTATCTTATCGAAGTCGCCCTCAACGTCCAGTCCCTGAAGATCCAGGCCGACAAGGTGAAGTGGGCTTCCCAGGCTCTTGCTATCGACGCCGCCGACATGGTCTTTGTCACTACCCATGGTATCGAGCACTTCGCCCACACTGTCCCCCATCTCTGCGACGAGATCGGTCGTGAGACTCGCCAGATGGCTGAGACTCTCCATGACCATATCCACAAGCCTGTTGTCAACACTGAGCACCAGGTCGCACTTGAGCTGGAGCATGCACTTGCTAACATGGGATACGTCTAGATCAGTATTTTTACACTGAGTCGCGGACTCTTGCCGGGATCAGCTGTAGCTATAGCTGTAGCTGTATATCAGTTCCAGCATCCAGGTACGTCCCAATACATTCATTCACATTTAATATTCCAATCTCCATCTAGATCTATAACCCCCACAATCCACATTCACTTTATACATTTCTCCATGGCCCATATAAACCAATCCACCGTTACCAACTTCCGCAGAGCCCGCGACGACCTCGTAACCCTGCTCGAGCAACAATCAACCTTCCTTCGGCTCGACATCAACAGCCGCACCTAATTGATTCCAAACCTGCGCCTACAGCTAATCCAGCACCTCAACATCGTCGCCTCACTCTCGATGAATATGGCCGTCGACAGCCGTCACCACCCCTACGTCCTAGTCCACCAGAACGATTCCTATGTGTCCATTGTTCCTATGCACTGCGCCGCGCTGAAGAGCCAGTGTGCTCATCTTGCGGATCGACTCCGCGATAACCTTGGCACTGATGCTCTTGTTGCTGTGGCGAAATTGATTGATCAGATTGTGGCTAACTCGTGCTTTTAGATAGATTTGGAATTGGATTGTTCATTACTGGTTTAGTATCATTATTCTGGGTTAACGTATACATTACTTCCGACGTACCACGTACCACGTATCCTTTCCTCTGGCGTTATGCCTACTATGCCTCCCCGGCCCGGCCCAGTATCGAAATTTAAACACGAGCGCGCGACTTTCGTCTTCGATTTGGAGATGCAGGCGAGGATTCTGAGGTCTGATCCCCAGGCTGGTGGGGATGTTGCTGAGAATCTACATGATCTTGTTGGTAGTGTTCATCGGCTTAAGGATGCCTCTATGGCTATGGCTGTTGGTGCTCGTGGCAATGCATATGTCCTAGCGAAACCGTACGGATTTTATAGCTATAACGTGCCGCGTATGTGCAATGATATCGTTGCATCTTTGTTGCACTGGGCGGATATTCTTGTTAATACTGATGGGCGGAGGACGGATGGGATTGTTGTTGATTCTATTGAGGGGATGTTAGTTTCTCTCGGGGTTTGAGAAAAGAAAATAGAAAGAAAGACGGCTTTACCTATTGACTTATATGTGCATCGTTTAGGGAAGTAGAAGAGGTAAGAAAAGTAAAGGGATATAGAATTCCTATATCACGTAAAAACCAACTCGAAAGAGCAACGAGGTATATAGGAACTGTAAAGACCAAAATCAAAAGCTAAGGGTATGCAAGAACAAAAGCCACCAAACAACTCAGAAGATATAGTACGCCTGCGTCAAAGGCAACTCTGAAGCCGGTTCCGCATCACAAAGCATCTCATCCGCCTCGACAGTGTAACTCTCCGGATCAACCTTCATCTTCGGCATAACATCATTAAACTTCATATCCTTCTTCCCAACAGAACGACAATCTCTCACAGCCTCAATCCGCTTCTTCAATCCATACGTCTGCACAACGCCCGCATCAATAGAAGCCTGCGAAACAAACATTATGGACGTAGCCGGGACGCGCGCAGCGAACATCGGCCGTGTGATCATTGGCTCGACAGTTGGGATTGACGCATTCGGATCTCCAACTTCCGCTATAACAATCATTCCGCTCTTCAGGACAGATACGGGTTTCGTGCCGAATGTCGCCGCCTTCCACATTACCAGATCGGCGACCTTGCCCACCTCCACAGATCCGATGACGTGTGACATTCCCTGTGCGAGAGCGGGGTTGATCGTGTACTTGCTGATGTATCGCTTTACGCGGAAATTGTCTGCGCCGCTGTCGGCGTCGGTGCCAAGAGGTCCGCGCTGTGTCTTGTTCTTGTGGGCTGTGTGCCAGGTGCGGAGGATGACTTCGCCGCAGCGGCCCATTGCTTGTGAGTCCGAGGACATCATGCTGATGGCGCCGAGGTCGTGGAGGACGTCTTCGGCGGCGATGGTTTCGGCGCGGATGCGGCTTTCCGCGAAGGCTACGTCCTCCGGGATGTTCTTGGATAGGTGGTGGCAGACCATTAGCATGTCGAGGTGTTCGTCAAGGGTGTTGAGGGTGAAGGGACGGGTTGGGTTTGTGCTACTGGGGAGGACGTTGGGGTGTTCGACGACGGAGATGATGTCTGGGGCGTGGCCGCCGCCTGCGCCTTCGGTGTGGTAGGTGTGAATTGTGCGGCCTTTGAAGGCTCCAATGGACTGCTCGACGAAACCGGATTCGTTCAGTGTGTCTGTGTGGATCATGCACTGCACGTCGTATTCATCACAAACTTCGAGACAGTTGTCGATTGCTGCCGGGGTGGAGCCCCAGTCTTCGTGGAGCTTCAGACCTGCTGCGCCTGCTAGGATCTGCTCTCTGAGACTCTTCTTTCCGCAGTCGTTGCCCTTACCCGTGATTCCGAGGTTGATCGGTAAGCTGTCGCATGCTTGCATCATCTGGCGCAGGAGGTTCGGCGACGGTGTACATGTCGTCGCGTTTGATCCAGTGCTGGGGCCGGTACCGCCGCCGAGGAAAGTGGTGATTCCCGAGGCCAGAGCTTCATCCACCTGTTGCGGGCAGATCAAGTGGATGTGAGTGTCGATACCACCAGCGGTCACAATCTTGTTCTCTCCAGCAATGACATCCGTAGACGAGCCCACCACCAGATCAGGATGCACGCCGTCCATGACATCTGGATTTCCAGCCTTGCCAATACCAGCAATAAGTCCATCCTTGATACCAATATCTGCCTTGTAGATACCAGTCCAATCGATAATCAACGCATTCGTGATAACAGTATCAACACACTCAGTAGAAGACCGGTCAGACGCCTGTCCCATTCCCTCGCGCAGCGTCTTTCCTCCACCAAAGGCACACTCATCGCCATAATTCGTCATGTCCTTCTCAACCTTAATCCACAAATCTGTCAACCCAAGCCGCACCAGATCTCCCGTCGTAGGACCAAACATGCGCGAGTACGCCTCGCGCTCCATCGAGAACCCAGAAAGAAGCGCACTATCCGCCTGCGGCTCCGGCACATGCGCGAATCCAGCTACCTGCAGCTTGGACATGATCTCATCGGCACGACTCATATCCACCGGCCCATTCGCCAGCCAATTTCCACCACGGATGATGCGATTTCCACCGATCTCGACAAGCGTGACCGTCTTCGTATCACCGGGCTCGAATCTGATCGATGTTCCCGCGGGGATATCCAGTCGGAAACCGTACGACTGCAAGCGATCGAAGTGCAGCTGCGGGTTCGTCTCGATGAAATGGTAATGCGATCCGACCTAGCAATCAACACTGTAATTAGCACCACTCCTTCTCGATCTTTTTTCTTTTCCCCTTTCCGCTCCGGGTATCAAGTACGATGTACACACCTGAATTGGCCGATCTCCTTTACTCATAACCTTAAGCCTAATCCGCCTCTTCCCAACACTCAATTCCACGCGCGCATGTTTGGCAGGAATAACCGCGCCGGGCATCTTCTCAGGCATGAAATCCTGCGGGTCCGGGTCTGGGAACGCCTCGGGCGCGGGGACAGGCAGGAAACTTCCATACAGGGCGCGCTCGAGATCGCCCTCGTCGCTACTGATCGGGTGGTGCACTGTTACCAAGTAGGTGCCGGAAATGAAAGTTCCCTCGACTTGTAGCTCGACGAGGGTTGCTAGTACGGAGGGGAGGACGTGGCGGCGACCGAGCATTGTTTTGCCGATGGACATAAGATCGGCAACGGAGTAGTGGCCATCGCGGATTAACTGCGGGGGTTTTGGTGTTAGTTTGCGCCGTTGGATCAATTGGGTATATGGTTTATCGTATATCGTATGTTTCGGTGCCATTGTCGGGGATTGGATGGGGGTTATCGTACCTCGTGTAGCACTGAGGCTATCAGGGCCTATTGGGGGATGTGTTAGTGGTCGTGTCCTACACCTGTAGAATGTATACATACCACAGCTTCTGCATGGTTGAGCCGCACTCCACGTGCTAAGCGACGCTGTGCCAAGAAGCCTAGGTGGGCGATGGTAAGCTTGTCAAGCTGCAGGGGTGTTAGTAGTGTTGGTGTCTCGGGCAATGTATGTGCGACTTACCTCCTTCGGAATAAGCTGCATGGTTCATGTGGAACCTGAACCTGGCAGTTCTTGGCGTGCAGGATTATTGGTTTTGGAAGCAGTTTGAAGCGGTTTTGAAGCGACTTTGAATCTCAAAGTAAGTGAAGGTGTAGAAGATACAATTCGAGGAGATTCCCAAAGAAAATCAAAAGGTCGAGGAATGTGGGGATGCGGTCCATTTCAAATGTGCTTGCTCCTCTGATAAGGTCATTGACGATGATAAGTGCCCGCAGAGGCCGATTGGGTCGGGGGACAGAGTTCGGCGGCATTAGTCAAGGGTTTGTGAAATTGATAATGCACTTGGGTTTAGCCTAAAACTGTCTGTAGTGTGTTTTAATTTTGTTCTATTCTTGATTTTTATGTTATAGCATGTTGTATAGCTCTGGTGGAAAAGTAAGGTTGGGCCCGACTATGCAATATAGAGTGGTAACTATACAGCCCTAACCTGGCCATGGGTACTGAGACTCATGATATCTAGAAACCACATCCCATGATCAGTCCAATTCACTAATTCAAGCTAAGTAGGTACAATTTTTCCCCAAACGCCGGCTGAAAAAGGCAAACCCGGGAGGGTTACACATCCAGTCCACCGGACCGAGTCCCATCTCATCTGACCTTAGAGTCAAGCAAATCAGAGATCAGAAAGCAGAAAGCACCAACAAACTCATTTATGCCTCGCTCTTGCGCTTCTTGCTTCTGCGGCCCTTCTCAGCGGGTGTCTTGACAGCCGGTGTGGACACCGGCTCCGCAGCCTTACGGCCGCCCCGCTTGACAGGCGACTTGGCAGGAGTCTCAGCCTCCTTGGCCTTGGTATCGCTGCGGCGACGCTTGGTGGTACTGCGCGGGGGAGTCGGCTCCTTCACGGGGGAGGGGGAGTGAGATTCCTCGGATGATTCGGTGGACTCATCGGCAGACTCTTCGTGCTCGGCTTCAGCCTCAACATCGGCCACAACCTCGGGCTCAGCACCGGCAAAGTCCTGCTGCAGTTGGCTGGCGGCGGGATCGTGCTCCTCGTCAACTTTGCCGCCGGCCTTGTAGGCTGCCATGTCGCGCTTGTACTGGTCATAGTTGGCGGCATACATCTTCTTCCAGACCTATGCGAATGTGTTAAATCTGCATACTTGCAAACAATATCAAACTAGGATTGCTTTGTTCGCTGCCTATACATACCTCCTTCTGGGTATCCTCCATGCTCTGCCAGCGGCGGGTGCCCTCGTCGGCGACATCCTTGGGGCGCGCGTCACCGCCCAGATCATCGGCGATCTTGCTGCGGTTGTGCTGCATGTACAGGAAGTAGGGGGTCAAGGCACGCTTGGGGGCATTGGGGTCGACGGGTGCGCGCTTGCGCTTCTTGGGACCACCGGCCTCGGACTTGGCGCCGGGGCTGCCGGCGCGGAATGGGATGTCCGGGCCCATGAATCCAGAGGGACCGAGGGGGAGCTCAATGTTGGCATCACGTCCCTCGGTGATGTTGTTCACGTGCTGGACGTAGGCCTTGCCCAGGTCGGCGATGTAAGACTGCACCTCCATCAGGCGCATGACGATCTATGAGGCATTGTTAGTTATGTTTTTTCAGAAACAATTGCGCTTGGACATTGTATGTATGTATAGTATAGACTTGGGGAAAGAAGAGGGCATTTAGGCAGTGCGTAAGTTGGCAAGAAGTGTCGATGTCAAGACAGGTGTTTCAGGTCTAAAGGGGGGAGAAGGGGTTGGGAATATTTCTTTTTTTTTTGCACATGAAGCTTGCCAACATGATACAGAAGTATGAGAAGGCATAAGTTAAGCTTTAATAGCTTATTGGATAGCTTTATAGATCCTCGAACGCGACGCGTAGCAGGCGCGCAGTGGGGATGCGCACAAGAAAACAGAAAAAAAAAGAACCGAAACAAAGAAAATGCAAAAGTCAACAGATTAAAAATGGAAGGGGGGAAATTACCAAGTCGCCAGCCCGTCTGAGCTCTTCTTTGTTGACCTGAACGGTCGTATCATCCTGATTAGAAGCCATTGTTTTGAAGCCGAGTGGTTGGTAAGAAAAGAGAATTTTCTTGTGTTTCGGGGGGGGGGGAAGGGGGGAAGAGACCGGGGGGTGGAAAGGCCGAGGGGGGTTACCCACTAAATAGCAAAAGGCACCCCGAAGTGCCCCGGGCCATTTTCACGCTGCTTTAGGCTTAGGCTCTGTCATGAGACACCCTCCCCCTCCCCTTCCCTTCCCTTCCACCCCCCGAGAACCCTAGGCAACACAATCAGTCTCCTTTACTCCGTATATTATTCATGATTCTATTCTAGGTACTAGATTTCATTTCTTAAACTATATCATTCGTCTTCTTCTATATCATAGTCTACAATAGTATAGGGCTAAATTATTAATAAATACATAACATACATAACTATTGCATAACGGGCTCTTAGGCGCCCGAGGGGTAACCCATGAGCCACCTAGGCATATACACCCGTCGACTTGTATACTTACTAAGGAAATAATTATATGTATGATTTAACAATTTTATTTCTCTGTATAAATTCTCACGGTCATTTTGTTATATCTCATGCCTATTTCCTCACAACATTTCTATTTCCCTACTCTTTGCGCTTTTCTTAAGGGGGGGCTGGGATATGTTCAGGTGTGGGCTATGCTCCCCCGCCGAAATCTCAACTTCAGGGTGCCCAAGCCCGGTAGAAGAGGGGCTCAGCTGAGCACAAGGTGTCGAGCTTGTAGTACGAACGCCTGTACTAACTTCCTATTTCAATTCGTTGAAACTGCCTTTTTGGTTCTTTTCTCTCCGGTGTAAATGATTCTAGTGTACCTCCATAGTCTAATGCCTAGTTTTGTCGCTTGGCTACCAGTAGGTACTTTATGTACACATCCATATATGTAGGGTTTGAGGACAGCTTGTACACTCATAGGCAATGATTTGATACCTTTTTGGGGTGTATATTTCTTTACTGCTACACTGATACATAAATCGTGATTTGGGACTATCTTCGCTGGTTATGTTGTATTCTACGATGGCATTCCCGATGTGCACATATATATCCACCACCTTTCCTCTCTTCACCACGGGCCCCACGCTTTTTTTAATGTATTGAGTGTTTGCTATTATCCGCGCTACCAGAGATAAATACACCTACTAGATACACGTGAATTAAGTATGTATGTATATATATATATTTGGAGACAAAATGTATTTCTTCAATGAAATGACGTCAGAGACGGAGCAACACGCTGAAAACAAGATGCACCAATCTACATGACTATCCTGTCGCATATCTAACCAGCGGCATATTCTAGTTACATACATGTATTGCACAATAATCTAGAACTTGAAGACCTGGTCCTTGTTGTAACCCAGATCCTTCAAGATACCAGTGAGTTCACCCTGGTCCTTGGGGCTAATCTTACCGCCGGAGATAGCCTTGTACATGGGGGGAGGGCCACAGACGAAAAGCTTGATGTTCTCCTCCTTGGGCTCTGGCAGGACAGTCTTCAGCAGCTCTTTGGTGATGAAGCCCTTGCCACCGGTCCACTCCGCAGGGGGGTTGGTCAGGACGTAGAAGGCACGGAAGCGCTGGGGGTAGGTGTTCTCCAATTCCTGAAGCTCCTTCTTCAGGAGGATATCTTCTTCGCCGTCGTTTCCGAAGACCAGAGTGACCTTGGTCTTGTCCTCGGGGTTCTTGAAGATCTCACGGGTGAGCTGGTACATCGGGGTGATACCAGTACCACCGGCGATCAGGCAGATGTGGTTGTGCTTGTTAGCCTCCCAGGGGTACTTGACAAGAGGTCCCTTGAAGGACAGGCGCTGGTCGATGTTCATGGAGTGCAGGTGCTCAGACATGGGGCCGCCGGGGTAGGCCTTGACGACGAGCTCAAGGTAGCCGGGGATATCTGCTATGTATTAGCAGATGAAAATCAAGTCGGGTCCATGTTAATCCTACCCTCATCACTGGTGGGGGTGTAGGGACGGAGAATGTTCTTCTCAGCACCCTCGGGCTTGAAACGGGTCAACAGAGCAGCTAGATGCCTGTTAGTGATCGATTGGAAATCATTCTCAGAGTCAGTCTACTCACAGGCAACAGGAAGACCAGAGACAGCCTCCTTATCATCGTACTCAAAGCGAAGACGCTTGGTGTTGTGGCTCAGAATCTCAATGTTGGCCAGCTTGAGGTCCACCCAGCCCTCACCGTTGAAGACCTTGGGGCGCTCCTTGGGCTCAGCAGCCGCACTGGTGCTGTAGCGATATATTCCAGCACCGAGACCGGCGAGACCGACACCAACATAGATGGGGGTTAAGTTGGACTTCTTGGGAGCGGCCTCAGCAGAGTATTTGCGCAAGCTCTGATTGAATGGCTGTTAGTATTGTTTCGAAATTGAATCGAGGACCTATTCGAACCTGTTTCAAGGGCTGTGCACAACGGAAAGATTGGCGAGCAAACATGATTGCGATGAATTGGGGGAAATGGAGGTACGTATATGTAGAAACCTTGGAAGGGAGTTCTTGGAAGGTCCCGCGGGCCCCCGGGGCCGGTGAATCGGCTTACATATGCGAACGCGAACGCGGAAACGGACGCCTAGCCAGCTCCCTCCCGACAAAATCTCGAAGTGCAACAAAATTTTCCGGAGGTAATGACTATTTGACCAAAAATTGTCATGATGTCTCAGCCTCTATCCTTCATTCCTGACAGGCCGAAGGAAAGACTCGCAAATATGTTGTGTAGAATGGCAATTGAACATGTGTAAACAGGATAACTTACGGATTTAGTTTATGAATGCCTGATATACAAGGCATCAAGATTCGATCTCGCTGAAGAAACTCCGATATCTGACACTTACTCCGGAGGATATGATCGACCAGTATGTATTTGATATGATATTGTTAATTCCCATGGATCTATATGTATGTAGTTCGTAATGAAATATATGACCAGGAGTAAGCGATTTGCAACAACTATCTTGTGTGCATCCATACGACCGCATTGTGAATGGATCGACTTGAAAGAAATCGGAAGGCCAACAGCCCATTAGTCCAGGTTGATACATCTCTGATAGGATGACGCCTTAGCACCTATCAAATAGGCCTACTCTCCATGTATGCCAATTGTCCTACTGGAACTCGAATAATTCAAGAAACCCGATGATTTTTTTCAAAATAACCTAAGATGCCACCATACGGGGAACTAGAGACATCCAACCATCTCACCCGTGGGGGCGGTGGTTTCCACGCGACCATCTTTCATGCATGCTATGGCCATAAACAGTCATTCATCCACACACTCCAAACCCAACACCCAGAACATCACATTTAAGCAAAGGTAGAGGGGCGAGAGTAGGCGAAGACCTTCTTGCCGACCTTGCCACCGGCGCGGTGGGGCAGAGGGAACTTGAGGTCCTTCTGGAGGAGCTGCTTGATGTAGGGGCGGCGGATGCTGTCGTTGTTCTCGATCTCAACAACCTTGAGGATCTGCAGGGAATAACAATTAGAATATGATTATGGTCGAAAGGTTCGGGTAGCGTAACATACGTGGATGGAACCGAAACGGGAGCGGTGACGGGCAGCCATGTCCTGGTAGAGGGCCTCAACAGCGTCGGTGCGGCTCATCTCACGGAACTCCTTGTACATGTTGTGGGTACCGGAGCGCGAGTCGTAGCGGATCCAGATACCGAAGTTCTTGACCTTGAGGGGGCGCTTCTCCTCGATCTAGACACAAGAAAATGAGCACCATTCTATATCCTCGGATGTTCAATCCCAACATACCACGTTCAGGGAAACGATCTCGCCGTTGGCCTTCTTGAGCTTACGGAGCTGGGCCATGAAGTACCAGAAACGCGACTTGGCCACAACAGTGTTGGGCGCAAAGATGCGCATGCGGTACAGCTTGGGCGTGGGGTTCGCCTCGTTGGGCAGGTGACGCCCGATGACCTGGTACTCAGTAAGACGCCCTGGGAATCCGTCAGCCATTGTTCGTAGTGGATATTCCAATCGCCCAGATGTTCAGTTCGAGAGATTAAACGGTGCGCGACGCAAATGGGCGAGAATTCGAGAAGACCAAGGGTGATTTGTGGATGTTGAAAAATTCGAGATTCAACCATGCGTAGCCCTGATGGACGGTGTTGTGCGTTCCTTCATAAACAATTCCAAGCGACGTCGATTTGCCATTGCGTCCACCTCTTCTGCCATCCCAATGTCGATATTGTCGGGGTCTTTGCGTCTCGAATTTCCTCCAACCATATGCGCGCACCGTTGTCTCGAAAAAAATCCTGAGGTATCGGGAAGGGAATAGAAATCACTCACCCATCTGGAAGAGTTTGAGGTTAGTATAAATCTCCGATAAAAATCGAATGGTAGGTACTCACTGTGATTGTCGCTGTGGTGGATGAGTCGTTAGTGTGCCGTCGATGGAAAATGAGAATTGTGAGGTTCCAATTGTGCTTAGGGTTGCCGCCCTTGCCCTAAGCGAGTGGAGGCATTCCGTTATGCGCTAGTCCCATTCGGTAGTATTGCTGCGCCACTGCTCTTCCGCCACATCTCACCAGCCACATTGCATCGCGTTCCCCACATGTCTTCTCCAAAAGTATGGCGTTCCTCACTTGTTTGTCTTTGTCCGGTCGGATCTCAACCTTGACCCCACCTCGAATGCTTCTTTACAACCCATAACTTGCCAATCAATCTAACCGACGCGCTCTTCCGCCAGAGTGCAGTTCACCATGACTTCTCTCGCGACCGCGTTCAAGAACGCATACCTCAACGGGTCCGGCCCGGAACTAGCTGCAGTGCTCACCCCGATCGCACCGCCTGAAGATCGCAATCGGCTGCGCGACTTCTACCGGTTCTCCAACGTCGAATACATATCCAAAGATCTCAGCTACGCTCTCTTCCACGGGAAAAGTCTGAAATTGCCAAAGGCCGAACAGGCTGCCTGGGTTGACATCTTTGTTGTTTACTGGGAAGCTATAGGCGAAATACTTCAGTGTGAAGATCGCCTTTCGGGTGCTAGCGTCATTACCGTCTTCAATGCCTGGAAAAAGGTCGCCAATGCCCTCATCCGGGGATACTCGGGCTCTGCCGGCATTCCGGCTTGGACATTGCCGTGCTTGTACACAGTCGGGAAGTACTTGCGTACTTTTGCGATCAATGCCGATCTCGAAGCAGCTTCCCAAGGCTCCGCTGGGTTTGGCTTCCAGGATGACATCGCAGCCGATGTTGAGAAGAACGCCAACTTGGAGGAGGCTGCTCGGGTCATTAACCGGATGTTCACTCTGTGCCTGAGTGATAGGTAAGGATATGATTGAATTATTTGAGTTGTTCCATTGCTGACTAGACCTAGAGCACCCCTCGAAGAGTCCCGCAAGTGGGGTATCTACAACATGACCAATCTACTATTCAAGACGTATTTCAAGGTACTAAATGTCGACCTCACTGTCGCCAGCGAAAGGCTAATCTCTTTCTTTTAGATCAACTCCGTCGGCCTTACCAAAAACTTGCTCCGTGCCATTAAAGCCTCGTCGGCCGATCTTCCCCCTCCCGAAGTTTTCCCCAAATCCCACATTGTCACATTCGAATATTACGTTGGAGTCATTCACTTCTTGGATGAGAATTATACAGAGGTATTACCAAGAGCTGTGTTTCTTGGACCATTCTCGCGACTGACTATTTGAAACATAGGCCGAGGAACACCTGACATGGGCTTGGAAGATGTGCCATCGAGACGCTATCAAGAATCGAGAGTGAGTAGCCCTCCAGCTATAGATATATTCCCACTAACCACTGGTAGATTGATTCTTACCTACCTTATTCCCTGTCACCTTGTGACCACACACACTCTTCCTAGCAAGGAGCTTCTTGCGCCATTCCCACGTCTCGAGAAGCTTTTCCGGTCTCTGTCGAACTGCATTCGAAAGGGTGACCTGGTTGGATTTGACCAGGCTATGTCTGACGGCGAGGAAGAATTTGTCAAGAGACGTATCTACCTGCCCTTAGAACGTGGACGTGATATCGCTTTGCGCAACCTGTTCCGCAAAGTTTTCCTCGCTGGTGGTTTCGATGAAGCCAAGGAGGGTCAGTCTCCGGTTCGACGTACCCGTGTCCATGTGAATGAATTCGCGGCAGCTCTCCGTGTGGGTACTTCTACAAGTGGTCGATCACGCGTTGATATTGATGAGGTGGAGTGTTTACTCTCCAACCTCATCTACAAGGTAAGCTGACAAGTATGATCAATCCGTAAGTGCTTACTGACATGTCGCTTTAGGGACTCATGAAAGGATATATTGCACGTGATCGAGGCATCATCGTTTTGAGCAAGGGAGGCAGTGCTTTCCCAGGCACAGGTGTTTAAAGACGCTTTTAGGCGGCAATGCACTGCAACGTATTGAACCCCTTTTCGTCTAATGCCCATCGACAACTCCCTCGGTGATTTGCTAGCATCTTCAAAGCCGTCAGGTATGAATCCGCCTATGACTTACATTCATACAGCTATATCATTCAGCACACCAGAATACCGATCAGGCAACACCACTGCCGAAGAATTTTGGCATCACGCGATACACATTGCACACTAGCAACGTTATACATGGCCATTGCTCGGATCGAAGCCCTAGCTTCGTCGGTGTCATCCAGTCCACGCTTGCCTAATACATGAGAATCAACTGGGGTAGTTGGACTGCATTAGATTTTATCTTTACGAATTTACGAATAATTGTTCCGAGAACTTAATCTTCAAATATGCTCTCCATTCTGTAGATAATGAAACATAGTAGTACACGGGTATAAAACACTATAAAACACTGCCAGCAGCGATATAGAATAGAAACCACGCAATTAGTCAAAAACCAAACAACTTACCACCTAAACCCGGAATCCTGACCATCCCTAACAGTGAGTCGTAACAGCCGAACTGTCAACCGATTGACCAGTATAGTCATCCTAACCGTAACCCAAATTAGCACCTCATCCCATACTCACACCAAGGGAAAGAAACTCACCATATGATTACACAAAGCAACAAAAAGATCAAAAAACAACTTCCCCCCACGCTCCATTTCCGCCTGCATAGTCCCACTACGCATAAAAGTGCCCCTAGATCGCACAATCAGCGCAAGGTAATGCGCCCGCAGTTTCGACTCCGTATCCGGCGTGTTGGCGTACGCGAACCGCGCACTCGCAAGAATCGTACTACACTGGATTCCAGTGTGTAGACCTTGCTTGCGCAGTGCGATACGCTGGAGATGGGGGAGGTTGTATTTTTCTGCTGCGCAGCTGTAGAAGACATACATTAACACATATTCACATTCATAATCACATCCATAACCAAATGAAAGGAATAGAAGAACGAAAACAAGATAATCACTTACTAAATAGCCGTATCCCGCAATATCACCCCCCGCGCCCGATGATGAAACACCGTCGCCGTCGCCTGTCCCAATTCACCACTAGTGCCAGCACCAACGCCCGCATCTGCGTCTTCTAGTTCCCAAGTCTGGGTCCGGCTGTTGTGTCGCAGGCGCGGGTAGTAGTCGCCCTTGTAGAGGTACTCGAGGACGCAGGAGAGGACTTCAGCTTGTTCATCTGGGAGGTCGATGCGCTTGCTTGGGGATTGCTGGGCGAGTCTAGGGCGTGGCGCATTCGGGTTGGGTGTTTGGGCTGTGCAGTGCGCGGCGAAGAAGGGGGATGTGCGGAGGATGGCTTCGTGGGCTGCGAAGAGTCGCTTTTCGGGGCCCACACGGAGCATCACTATCGGGCTTGTTGGGGGTATTCTGTGGGGATGGTTAGTGGTTGGGTTTATGAATTGGTATAGATGATGAGACGATGATGGGATGCAGATAGAGATAGAGATACATCCATGTTGTGGACAGGACTTACGTTACATCTGGGGGTTTATCGAATCTTCGACGCTGCTCGACTGGTCGAGTCTTACTGCCAATCGAGCCAGAGCCCGAACCCGAACTATCTCGCTCTTTGTCTTTGGGTGCCCGGTCTCTGGTTCTCTCGCGAGGAACCCTGCGCGACTGCAGCGTGAAAGCTGAGGCCTTTGCCGCGCGATACCGGCCCGGAATTGGACTCTCTGGAGTTCTTTTGGACAACATTGCTATTATATTATGGGTCTGAATAGGAGACAGGATTGGGGAGAATACAGAGACAGCAGTGGATGGATTCAGGGGGGCAGATGGGGTGCTATTTATAAAAGACAGAAAGGACTGCAAGCTCCCGTTTGTTACAGAGACAAGTCATATCGTACGTTATATTGTATTGGGTGGAGATTACAGGACAGCGCCGGACGGTTTGTATACGGATGATCTGCTGGATAGCTCCAATTAGCCTGCGCAGAGGGGTAGAGCTTGACGAAAGACGCGTCACAATCAGTTTCGAGCGCGTAAAGGGGTTTTTTCGAGTCGCCAAATGGGCGCGAGGTCACGGGCCTCGATTTGGCCAATCAGAGGTCGCCATTGAGACAAGGGGAAATTACGACTTCCTATTTGGGAAATAGATGTGGATTGCGGTGGATTATTGCTTCGCATCGGAGGCAAATTCTGATCTTCTGTTTTTGTTGGAATTGATACGTCCATTGGGCAAGAATATCTTGGAGTGGTGATGTTGTTGATTTACCCCTTGAACTTGGTTACGTTCGAAAGTCAAGTTTGAATAAAACTGCAGTGCTCCGTACAACTTTGATTGAATGAACCTGCATTGCAATGTCGCAACAGAGCCCCTGAACGCCGACGCTAAACGCCCTTGACAAGACCCGGTGTTCCCGAAGTTACCCGTCCCATCGTCACTTGCCATGGAATGGAAAATACCCGGAGATATGGAGACAAAGAAAAAAAAGAAAGAGAAGGAAAGTGACCTACGTTACAGGAATACTTTCCTGGCATCCTTAGGGTGGCTTTCGCTAGGACAATACGGGCATTTGAACCGATTACCCTTGCCCAAGCGTTTCAACGATTCCTGCGCAATGACATGTCCACATGGCATCATCATAGGAGGGTTCTCATCGGTCGCCTGCTCCTTTGACACCGGACAGACAAAGATAGAGTGGAAGAGATATTGGGGAGGAAGGGGTATTTCGACCTGAAGATATGATATAAATATTAGCATTGATTCGTACACAGGGTAGCGGTTTTCTTACCGGAAGCTCGTTGTCGGATGTCCACTCCGTCCGCTTCGACTTCATAATCGTTTGTAGCTTCAATAGCGTCGGCAAAGCGATCGCGCCCGCTGTAGCAGCAATGTACAGCGGCGAGTCCGCCGAAAGGCCCAGCAAAGAACAGAACTCGCGAGTGAAGAAGTGAGCTACGTCATCCCAAGCCGAGCTGTTGTTGAAGAGAGCTGCATATGGCGACCCGCCGAGGTTGGGCGAGTACGCCATTGCTCCGACCAGTTGCTGAACTTCTCTCAAATATCGGGGCACGAACACATGGAACTCCCGCCGCGCATACTCAAGCGCAGCGAGCCATCCACTTGCGGTTCCCTGGCTGTTTGCTCCACCATGGTACAGCCATACATATTGTAGTCGACAAAGCTCGAATTCAAGGTTGCTGCCCCGCGCGTCCAGCGCCTCGCGGTTTTCCCTCGACCATTCGATTGCAGGCAGTAAGTTCCTGTTCTCTTGTAATTGTTGTAGGATATAGTACATTGAGGCGAATTGTTTCCGGATCTCGGTCGAAGGGACTTCGTCCATATCGAGCAAGCTGGCAGGTGGATTGGTCGGTCCATGTCCATTTTGGGAGACTGGATACATTGTCTTCTGCTCGGCAATCTCGGAAAGGAAGGTGGCGGCCACGCCGAACTGGCCTTCACGAAGGAGATGCATGGCGATGGCGCGGTTGATGAAGTTTTCGTGTGTAGAGAGGCCATCTTCGTCGGTTCCAGGCAGTGGTCGATCTTTGAAAAGCTGTGCCCGATGTTAGATTAGTGGCAAGGCATGGATGACCCAGTATTCCCAATACCTTATCTAGAGATTTGGTGTACTTGTTGAGCCCACTGTGAGTCTCTTTCAAGCTGTCATTGATAGAGTCAAAGGAAGATTTGACCGAGTTCTGAAGTGTGGCTAGAACTGCAGAGGCAGAAGATGGATCTATTTGGGGAGAAACCGGTGTCGTCAGTTCAGAACCTAGCAGGTCCACGTTCATAAGTTACTGACCAGCAACGATGGCATCACGGGCAGACTGCAGTGAATCAATAGCAGACTCAACATTCTTGATGCCCTGAGAACCTTCGGTCCTCTTGATGAGTCGGCTGTGTTCTTTCTGCACTACTTCCATTGCAGATGGGGTTCGGTTGACGGGGCTCGGAGGTGACTGGCGAGGTTACCCAGTCTCGCCATGTGGAGAACTTTCAGATAAGAGCTCTTTTATCTCGGCGCCTTCCAAAATGAATAAACCATACAATATATTGAGGCAATAGGAATCTTTCCTTCAAATAGATGCAGCTATAACGAAGATAATACCCAGACGAAACCAGTCGAAATGAAACAGAAAGACAAGCTGTTCCGGGTGATCTTCCACGTGATTCACCCCTCCATCCGGAAAGTGATTGGTAGGTGATTATGGAGCATTAGGCCTAGTACATGGTAGATGAGGGCTCGTCTTTCTTTAATAGGTAGATTTAAGTGAATACATTTCTTCTTGCATCGGAACCATAGCTGTTCTCGTTCTCCTTGTTCTGTTTATCCCATATACCGCCTTCTAAATCTGTTCACACTGGACGTTTTACCACCCAGTACTCGGAATAACTCGGAATAACCCCTTACAGAACTCGGAATAACTTCTCACATCCGGGATAGTGTTTTCCCGCCACAACACGGGATGGCCGGAGTATTGTTAATCCGGGATCCCAGGGGAGGAATATAAATAGCTGGTCCTCCCCCCCGGATCTTCCTCTTCTTTTTCTTTTCTTCTTCATCCTGGTGCACGGGTTTTACACGTATCAGTGAGGAGACATCCGAGATCGTGTTTTTGCTAGTTGAAAACTACCAAATTGACTACTTCAAGTGAGCCTAATCGCACACTTGGGAATTTTTGAAAACATCTTGCCTCAACTCCTTGACTCTTTGCAGTCCTCGAGTTGAATTTGATTCTTCGATGGGAGACTTCCGTCACCCTCAAGTATCTTGAGTCTTTTCACTACTTGTTACCCATGTTGGTGGCGCTTAGAGAAGAGATTACCTTTTAGATGTCTGCCTAGATCGATCCCCTGTGAAGAGTTTTTCCCAAAATGAAGCGTGTCTCGCGCGTTGTCCCGCGCGTCTTCGTGTTATGATTCCTCCATCTTCCCCGGTCTCGTACCACTAAATTTACCACCCACGTTGTTGCCGCCCCAGTGTCCCTTTCCTCATCAATGTCCATGTCCGGTCGGTATTTTCGTGATCATTCCTTCCCTTGGCACTCTTTACTGCCAGCGTCCAAGGTTGTCCTGAACTGCCTTATCAGTCTTTGGAACCTCACCGTATCCACATGATTCTCACAAAAAAGTTCATATTGCCGTGAGTCTCAGCACTGTGCCCCACTGATGCAATATACCTGAGGTCTGAGCTAGAGAATGTCTCAGGGTAACATAACCCCCTTGATCGCGTCACTTACCTTCACTATTTGGCAACTCCAGGCCGGTCCATACAACATACATAGTAGTCGAATACCACGCTATCAAAAGCCTCACTCCTTCATTTCAATGGAGCTCCTCTGATGGCACTACAGTTACTGACGTGTCACTATAATTCCTCTACTAACTGCATTCCCACCGACCAACAAAGCCATCCTGTCTGTCTCTTCTCCGGACCGTGAAGTTTTGTGCGGTCGCAGCAGGTCGCAGCAGGTCCAAACAGCAGACACCTCTTGATGATCATCGAACTCGTGGGACGATCCTGGATTCCATCTCCTACCGACGTCTGTGCCCTCGCATATCCCCCTATGATATACCCGATATCGAAGTGATAGATACTCCTCGCCTATTGGCCTTCAACATCGGCATGGAGTACCTGAAATCATGCTGCAGGTACGGTCGCAGTCAGGGGAGAGGCAGCTGTTCTGTTCTTACACCTAGATTCGAGACCTGCGAAATAGTCATGGGATTTGCGTTTCAGACCCCAGTTTCCTCGAGCCTTGCCAAGGAATAAATATTGGTCGCTTGATGCAACTCTGATACACTACTCCATACAGCTGATAGGTACAATGAGAATACAACCTTTGTTGATGCATGAGAGAATTACTTCCATCTCCACGTCTGGGGTATCGTCCTCCGCACGATGAACATTCTCCTTCGCTTTTCAGACATCGAATATATCCCCAGCCCCGCCCCCCACCAATGATACTGAGTGATATATATCTAACCAGTTTCTCAATTCAATGTTTTATGGAGATTGGTGGATCAACAGTCAGGCATCAGCCAAAACGTGTCAAGTTCATTATCTACCTGCCGAGTTTGAAGAAAGCAATATCAATACTCCCTACATGGGTCTTTGTGCTAATTTTGTAAACCCGCTTCTGTCTTTCGACGTACGAATACGCACTATCTTTCATATACGGATACGAAACATGGGCTTTTTATCCGAAACAACCATCAAGGGGTTGCCAATTCCTTAATAGACCCACATACCATAACTGACTATCGTCATAGGGGCAAGAGAGAAGGGATCGACAGGCACAATCTCTCGCTGCCTGACTCCCAACGTAAGGATCACTTTCTTTCTTTGTCAACTGCTCGAGTAAAGCGATGTGGCTGGTATCCAACTTCACCAGCCCACGCTCTTTGATACTATCGCTATAACAAGACTATGACTGCTGCTCCAAAACACACTCCCTAGCTATCCGCACACCCCCAAAATGTCACCCCCATCCTGGGTCTTTCCGGCCATAGCCGCGTCCACCTGGCTAGGTGAGGTCTCCAATTATCCACGGTCGCATGGGGCAATGATCTAACACTGCATTTAGCAATGCTACTTGCTATGCTAGGACATTGGACTATGATCGGTGAACCGAGATATGGCTTGATGAAGCCTGGTCAGAATATCCCGTGAGCAATTGCCGTCTTTGTCCATCCCCATAATCATGCCAAGATTCTTAACGGTTTTTGAATAGATTCATTTCAGATATCGGAGCCCAGGAATTAAAGCCACTGTTCATGATCGGATCTATTATGACAGTCCTCCTTTTAAACCTCTCTTTCTACAAACATGTTCAAAACAAATCATATATCAGCAAAGCGTGCACGCACGGTTCATTCTTTTTCACAGTCGTCGGGAGCAGCGGCTTGATCATGCTCTCTGTCCTCGATAATATCGCCCACCATTTCGTGCACGATGTCTGCGTGACGATCTTTATGTATGACCCTTGCCAAGACCGATATACGTCTGCGTTACAATGTCCTAACGGTTTCAGTGTGGGGTTCCTACTGAGCGCAGCCTTGATGTGCTTGGATTATATCTACCTCGGAATTGCACATGCTCTGCGGGAGCCTATGCTCATGACAAGTTTCGTTATCAAATCTTCGTTCATCGTTGTTGAGCTTGCCCTCATTATCGTCTTCCGCATCACCGAGCATACCCACTACCAACAGAACAACACGGCAGCTACTCTTGAATGGGGTGAGTAGATATATCGTCTCCACCCCTCCACTGCCCTACATTGTACTAATTTGCTCCACAGTCATCGCCTTTGTCTTCACTGGGTATATTCTTTCTTTGATCGTCGATCTCATGCCGTCCGCACAAAGGAATCTCCACAATCCAAAGGGTTATCAACAACTCGAGATGAGCACGGGCATAGGCACGGGCTTGCTGCCTTAGCCTGTGGCTTGATTGATTCTTTGTTATAGGCGCCTGGCTGTAACTTATAGCGTTGGTTCAGTTCGCGGCCTTTTTTTAAAATGTACATATATATATATTTCCGTGATCGTGAAACGAATACCAAGACTTCCTTCCTTCCTTGTGGCAATTCCTATGTCAAAGTAGACCCAATTGGCTTCCCAAAAAATAGCAACACCCGCTCATTCTTTCCCTTTGGGATTAATTTATTCGATATCAGATAGACCAGCGGAAATAACCTGTCCAAACCCTAGTTCCACTTACCAGTTACCACCCTTACAACCGATACTCGACCTAAAAACAAGGGTAGTTAACTCCGAGGACGGCCTTGGCACTCTCAAAACCCATGAATCATTAGCAGTAGAATCTCGGCAGTAAGATGGTGGATAGGGCTGGAGCTGTGGGGAGGCATACGTACGCACCGACGTATAGCTTTTAACGCCAAGCCTCGCGGCGGAAGACCGAGCAGCAATCCACGCCCAATTCGTGGGCGCCAAGATAATCTGCAGATGCTAATATTGCATTGCAAAGCTTGGCTGTTTATATTGGAATTGACACTGAAGGGCTGAAAAATCGAGTTCAAAGAAAAGCTCTACCTGAACCAAATACGTATTGTACCGAAGGAATCAATCAACAGATCTCAGAAATGCCAATCGATCTACAAAGTAGTGTTTGGTTACGTCTTCATCGATCGATGCTAGTAGCAAGTGGCGGAAGTAGCTTGTCCCAATCATGGGCTCCTGCCACTCCACAGTGGGAGTCGTAAGTGATGCCATCATCCCGATCCAAGACTGGGTTCAGCCCCTAGTATCTGAGCACTAGTGTAGCTTCCTGGTTCGTGACGCCACTCAGTGCTTATAAAGGCAGCTTGGAACCCCTGCATCCTTTTCTTCTCAGAATTATACTCACACTCAAATACCCTCTCAATCTCATCGTTCATCAATCCATTACCTTCCCACTTCCTCATACAAATCATCCATCATGGGTCTCTTCAGCCACCACCACCACCACCACCACGATAAGCACGACGAGCACAAGAACCACGAGGGCGGCCACCAGAACGGTCACCAGCAAGGTCCCGGTGGACCCCAGGGCGGATTCCAGGGACAGCAGGGTGGTCCCCAACACAATGGCGGTCCTGGATTCGGAGGGCCCCAGGGTGAATTCCAGCGACAGCAGCAGGGTGGCCCTGGTGGCTTCGGAGGACCTCAGGGTGGTCCTGGAGGCTTTGGCGGACAGCAGGGTGGACACGGCGGCCATGGCGGCCACGGCGGACCCGGTGGTCCTCAGGGAGGCGTATGTATAGCTCGCTCATTGTCATGAGACTTTTACTGACGTTTCTATAGCACGGTGGACGTTAAATTGTCTAGTGTGGATGCGATTGGAGGTTGATATCCTTGAGCTTTTGCAGGAAATGTTTTGAATTGCTAGACTCATAACATGGCATAGTTTTATAAATGTGAATCATGTCTGCCATCTCGCTGGTCGAGCATTTTGGTGATGGCTTTCGAAAATCGTCTCTTCCTTGATGCCGTAGTTGATCTAGAGGAGTTAGCATGAAGTTTCAAATAGTACTTAGAAGAATACTGAGCTTTTCCTTTCTTGGGAATTTAGCAGAGACATGTCGCAATTTGTGAATGCCGACTATCATCATGTGGTCTTTCTCAAACTGTCTGATCTTCTAGAGCGGACTGGGCAAGAATTAGCAAGGTGGACCTCTGCTCATAAGCAACCAGCAGTCAATTCCATTAACAATTATACCTTGAAGAGATACTATATCTTGTACGGTCACAAGTGGCATAAAATAAGGTGAGATGAGCTGGTGATGTCTCCTGTTGTTGCTGGTAACCACCAGTAACAAAATCCAATCTACCGCTCACGCTCGGGGGACTTGATAGAGATGTGACGAACGATGTTAGCAGGAATCCTTCCTCGGGAGGTCTTTCTGTGGACCCGTCTGCGACAAAATCAAATAAGAAGCGAGATACTGGAACTGTGCTTGCACTTCAGCTGACACTTGAGAGTAAGATGCAGATTAGCCCCAATGCCTTCGAGTCGACATTACTCCATATTGATTCCCAATCTCTACACCAGATCGACAGCTTTATGCGAATCAAAGATGATGGGAGAGCAAGCGGGACACCCGATTGAATGCATCACACATTCTGAATACGATCAATAATATTGTTGAAGAAATTGACAATGGCCCGAACGCTTTCATGAGCCACACGGAGAGCTGGGATGTTTCGTCTTCATATAAGGGGAGACTTAAGCACCCAATGTCCAGCACATCAAATGTTTGAATAGACAGCTTGTTTGGGGGAAAAGACTGTCGCTGTTTGACCAGCTATAATGCTGCCACCAGAATCGTCAATATGTGAGAGCATCATGTGTGTATTTAAATGTAGTGAGCTTGAAACCAAGCACGTTTACTATATACTCTCTTACTAACAGAGACAGACCTAACTAACTATAAATCGTAAGGAGAGCCGATACAGAACCCCATTTGATTGGACCGCCTATTTTACGTTGGCGGGACCGACCAGACAACAACGGTCACATGATCTGTCCGCCGTAAGGTACGGAATGACGTCGCCACTTTTGCACCTTCGGGGGGTTTTACGGTTTTCAAGGCGTTCGCCCGAATTACGTTTGCCTGTCTCCTTTGACTTTAGGCTCATACTATGCCTCAAAACCTGTTGCCTGGATATGTCACAATTGTTTCTACGTGACCAAGAGTGCAGGAGGACTGAAGGAAGGCCGGTACTCCCTTCGCATCTTGAGCTTAGGAGAGGTGACCTGGTTTAGGGTTGAATGATCGGTGCTATTTCCCTTTTTGCTCCCCTTAGCAAAGAAGCCTGGACAGGAGACTAGTCGCCATGCAGGCCAACGCCCCGAGTGTCCCTCCGGTGGATCGCGCCGATTCAATGCCATCGGAGGCTGCCTCCTCCGCAACTGGATCTGAGCGTCCCCCACCGCGAGGCCACCAGCGACTTGTGTTCACAGATGCGGTTGCCCTCCGATACCTCGAAGAAGACCCCTCGACCGATGTGCTCCAGCGACGTGTAACACTAGAAGGCTATGAAATTTATGCCGTTGAGCAATGGGCCTGCTCTCGCGTGCATCCGACATTCATCATCTCGACCTATACCGGTGACCCTTCGCATACAGTGATTGTGGGAGTATTGAGTGTTCCGACCAATGAGGCTACATGGTCACCTCGCTTACGGATGTATTTTGACGCCATGAAGCAATGCCACGCCAGAAAGAAGGAATCACCATTAGGGACGGTCATGGTTACGGATCTGGCCTCATTCCCTTCTGCCCTGAGTCTAATTCCAATACCCGATGGCGATATAAAGAAACACCGGGAGGACTTTATTGTGAATGAAGACTTAAAGAGACTTGGGTGCGCAGGCCGCGCGGGATTGAAGCTTCAATCTCCTTCAGCGGCGACCGAAGCCAAGTTTCACCAGCTGTACCGAACGAGCGAGAGAGTTCCTTTATACAATGCAGTCATGGAATTGGTCAGACAGTGCCAGATTGCCTTGATGGTGTTTGACAAGCTAGCCCCGGAATATGTGGACGGGCTACTTTGTGATGTGACTGAGGCGGCTGTTAGCGACTGGTGGACAGATATCGGGACAGACCTGTACAACATTGAACCAAGCGACAGCAGTCTGGGACCCACCAGCGTGGCTGCGTTGCTGGGCACGTTGCTCGGAGCTCGTAATCGACTGCACGCCTATGGCGCCCCTGTGGGGAAAGACGCATTCGACTTTCCCAACCTAAAAAGAGGAATCGGTGGATTCCAAAAATCTCAAAAGATGAAGCGATCGCGAAGGCTGGACCGACTCACATTGGACCGGTTACACCGCGTGACGGCCAAGGCTGCCAATGCAGAAGGCTGGACCGATGCAGTGAAGTCAACCATGGCAGAGCTTAGTGGACAAGGTGGTGAGATGGTTATGGGTATGGTCCGCGGGCGTGACAAAGGTGGCATTGCCGATATCGAAACACTGGATCTTGACACCTTCGTACAGTGCTGCAATGGCGAGAGAGCAAAGTGGCTGTGGTTGGGTAAACCGCGCAAAAGTGGTGTCGAAGACGGGTTCGCTCGCGGGACTGGATCGGATATGATGTTTACCACCGATGAACAAGGCGGTTATGTCTGGACTAGTCGCAAGAAGCATTCGACAGAGGATATGCATGTCGAGCGAGTAAACTCGGGGCCGGATCACTCTTGGAAAATGCCAGAACCGACTGTTGAAGAAAAGGATCATCGAAAAAAGGGCGTCAGCGGACGAGTTTCAGATGCGCGAGCAGGGCTAGGACGTTTCAAAGATGCAGTCGGACTGCAGGGCCTTCGCCATCACCATCATCCCTCACGAGACGGCCCCGATTTAGCACACGATATTGCATACCGTCCGTCCATCGACAGTGACAACGAGTCACCGTCAACAAAAGCGTCAACAAAAAACCGGACTGACTCTGGGTTCCGGTCAGAAAGAATGATATCAGGCGACATCGAAAAGCTTAACGAGGAGGAAGGCAAGCCGCAGCTGTCGTCAATTCGCGACTCCGGGAGAAAAGCTCCTGAAATCCATATCGAACCTGTACCAGAAGATGAGCCAGAACCGCAAGCTCAAGACTGGCCCATTTCACAGCAGCCTCCAATCATTGAAGAGGATTCCGATATGGAACGCGTCATGTCTCGGTCGACGGCAGCATCAACAGACCGCGAACGTGACCGTGAGAGTTCGATGAGCGGGATGGCTGTCATGGCCCTGCGGCGGTCGCAAAGTTTCGAAGAATTCAAAAGCCTTGAAAGCGAGATTGAACGGCGAGATAACTTCTGCGCACGACACCTGTCGTTCAGCACAGTTGAAGAAGTGATATTCAAATGGGAGCCGCTAGGCGGGAAACCAACCGTCAAAGAAACTGATAACCTAGAGGAGGCCATAGTTCAAGAAGACATGCTTGCCTCAGAAGGGCGCATCTTCAGCTCGCGGATTCAAGAGCTGAACCAGCATACTGTGCCTTGGGTTGAGCGACAAGTGGATTCTGTGGACGGTCTTAATCAACTCCTATATGACCGACACGAACAGCTCAACTCAATCTACCTGGAACGCTTCACCGACTACCAGAGACTGCGCGAACGATCCAGTGACATCCTCATAGATGAAAGTCACCACCTCACCGATGGCGTGAAACGCGTCGAGTTGCTGGGCGCCAAACTGGATTACGAACTACACGTTCTCGAGTCTAAAGTTGAGGACGTGGAAGCCGGCCTGAGCGACTTCGACCGTCACATTGTAAATGTCGAGATGAGAATCAAAGCCCTGCTCAAAGGCGAGGAACAGCACGATCTTTCCTGGACCGCATGGATAGCGCGATCCATGGGGTTCTCGACCTAACAGCCATACTTGTATCATATTTTCTTTTTTTCATTCTCTGTTTTACCCTTATCCACCATATTGTACATAGCCAGAGATAGACCGGCGATCGTGCCTCCCATTTGCGATGGTATAAAAGTGAACCATCATTCAAAACAGGCTCCAATTCCAGTAGGCCGAACCAGTCAAATAGCCTTACATAGAAACAAAGACCACCGAGCTCTCTAGCTTCAAGGCTACCAGAGCTCCTTCCCAAGAAATTTCGTTGTCAACCCGTTTAGAAGCCCATGCCACCCTTGTTGGCATTGGCCTCGCCCTGCATCT
Organism: Penicillium hordei; assembly: GCF_028827395.1. Lineage (NCBI taxonomy): Eukaryota > Fungi > Ascomycota > Eurotiomycetes > Eurotiales > Aspergillaceae > Penicillium > Penicillium hordei. Next base: position 8,065,065 of record NW_026623142.1, read on the forward strand.
TCTCGCTGACCTTGATGTTGACGTCGAAGAACTTGGACACGCAGCGGTCGAGACAGACGGACTCGCCCTTGTTGAGGTCACCTTCGCGGTAATCGGCGGGGATACACTTCTTGGTGCAAGACTCGGTCAAGCTATGATTCGCGACGGGAACAAGTTAGAATGTTTTCGGGATATAGATAGTTCGAAGATGCATTGGAATGGGGTTTCTGCAGCCTTGCTGGTTTCTGAATCGAGATACAGCGCTTGGATATGCTGTAGGTCTTCCAACATACCGGTTGAACATGTCTGAGATCATCTCGACTTCTGTCTCGGCAGCAGCAATCTTCTCTGCCGAGGACATCTTGGGGGCACCGCCGAAGAGGAAAGACATGATGTACGAATAGATGGAATGTAGATGGTAATGAGTAGATATGTGGAGTAGAGCACCAAAGAGTCCAACGTATTCGGAGCACGGGAGGTCGGAGAAGCTTGGGCCACCCGCGTGGAAAAACTCGGTTCTGCCGCTTCTTTTTTTTCTTCTTCTTCTCCTTCTTCTTCTCTCAACAATGTGAGAGCCATTGGCATTTGCTATGCTTTCAATTCGCCCTAGATGGGCTTTATCTGGCTTTGGCCTGCAAAACAGGTAAGATTTGCATTTACTTTTTACTGTTTTACTCTCTCATTTCCCACCATCCCCCATGACCCCCTTATATGATGATTTATCCCCGCATTAGAACCGCTACAGTGATGTCCTTTTGGGCACTGAACGTACTGGATTTTATCTGACAAAAGCTTATTGCTTAATTTTGGATCAATTGTGTCAATTTTCTCGAACATTGCTAACCCAAAATCTTCAGTGCAGGACTGCGACTCGCTAGACAATCACGCATTCAGAGTCCATTTACATCACGACTAACCAAGCAACCAATTCGGAAGAATAGCTCTACAGCATCACCAGGGAAGGCCTTGCAGGACCGCATACAGCAGATCAAAGATGCCTGCGCAGACCCATACCCTCGCCTAGCGGTGGACACACGCACCGTGAGCTGTGCCGAGTTTCGCTCTCGCTACGCCGAGCTCGCGGACAATGATTCAGTAGAAGACACAGTCGTCGTCTCTGGTAGGTTCTGTTTTCTGGCCTTTACAATGCCCATGTACTTAGAATAGTAGGAAGAATCCGTACCTATAGACTCGCCGGAAGCAAATTGATCTTCTTCGATATCGTGCAAGACGGTCATAAGGTCCAGGTGATGTGCAACAAGCGTCGTCTGGACAGTGTCTCTCCCGAGGATTTCAAGAAGTTCTATCGTCTTCTGCGTCGCGGTGACGCTTTCTGTATGTCTCGTTTCCGTCCGGCTTGACTCGAATGTCGCCCGCTAAATGCTGTTCTAGCTGTAACCGGTAGACCGCACCGCACTGGACGAGGCGAGCTCACCATCGATGTGAGTGAGCTGCCGCAGCTGCTCGCGCCGTGTCTGCATGATGTCCCCGTTCACGATACCGAGCACGAGACCTCTCCATACCCTCGCCATGTCCAGTTCCTAGCGAACCCCGCGACGGCCGATATCATTCGAGCCCGCGCGGCTCTCATACAATATCTACGCCAGTTCTTTATCGACCGGTCCTTTATGGAGGTTAGCACACCGATCGTCGGGGCTGCGGCAGGCGGCGCAATTGCTCGTCCGTTCTATACCTCCGCCACTGAGTTCCCAGACCGCCAGCTGTCGTTGAGAATCGCACCGGAGCTATGGCTCAAGCGCTTGGTGGTTGGCGGATTCGACAAGATTTTCGAAATTGGACCTTCGTTCCGCAATGAAGGTATGTTGAAATAAATAAAATAACCTGTCTAGCAAAGCTGATGAAATATAGGCCTGGATAAAACCCACAACGCAGAATTCACCACCTGTGAATTCTACCACGCATACGCCAACCTCGAGAACCTAATGACCATGACCGAAGACCTCCTCTCGGGCATGGCAGCCCACATCCGCGCCTTAAACAAAACAGGTACTCTCAATCCCACAACAGCCAACTTCACGGCACCATTCCGCCGCATCGACTTCCTCATCGGTATCGAAGAGGCCACCGGCCACAAACTGCCTAATCTCGAATCCTCCGATGCCCTAGATAAAGTCCGCGCTATCTTCACCGAACTCTCCCTCCCACTCCCAACAAACCCTACCCTCCCCCGCCTCCTCGACGAGCTATGTAGTATCTATGTCGAATCGCAATGCATAGACCCAACCTTTATCATCAACCCACCCGAATGCCTCTCACCACTCTCCAAATCCTTCATCCACCCAACGACGAAGCAGCGCGTCGCCGCGCGCGGCGAACTCTTCATCGAAACCAAAGAAGTGGTGAATACATACGAGGAGGAGAACTCGCCGTTCGAGCAACGTCGTAAATTCGAGGACCAGCTACGGTTCTGCAAGGCTGCTGGTGAACCCGGCGAAGTAGACGAGAGCTACCTCGAAGCCCTGGAGTGGGGGTTGCCTTCTACTGGTGGATGGGGTTGTGGCGTTGATCGTCTCTGTATGCTGTTCACGGGGGCTAAGCGAATTACCGATGTGTTGCCGTTTGGTAATCTAAGGGCTGTAACTAGACGGCATGGACAGTCGAGTAGCGAGTGAGGATTTTTGTACTATAAATCTGGTGGCTTGTACGATATACTACATAAGAATGGGACCATATGAATTTCTCGACTTCTATTGGATATGTTATTTATATCCCTGCGTCAAGTAACATCGTGTCAAATTTAGTACAAATAGGCGAGTAACCTTTGATATCGTTAAAGATAGGCTAAACCGATAAACTCTTGGAAGCGGGGAAGTTGATTTTGATTTCTACAACATCATGGAGACCAACACGGTGGCTACAGTGGCTGAAGCCGTTACTGTCAGTCTGCAGGAACTTGTAGATGGTAAGTTGAGGGCTTAGAAGAAAAAGAAAAAGTGTAGATGCTAAGCGATGCAGGAACTGTGTCTTTCGACACTCTAACCGAAGCCTTTGGACCGTCTTCACTGGGCATCATCGTCGTCAAAGACCTACCCTCGACTTTCAGCGACCTGCGCACAAAGGTTCTCTCCAATGCCTCGTATCTGGCGGCTCTTCCTGAACCTGAACTGGGTAAGTCTCCAAACCCCAGAGATACCCCCACCAGACTCCAACCGGTAGCAAAATCAGACTAACCTCCATGTAGACTCTCTCACTAGCCCAGAATCCAAATACCTGGTCGGCTGGTCCTGCGGTAAAGAAACCCTGAAATCAGGCCATTTCGACACGCTAAAGGGCTCGTACTACGTGAACTGTGCCTTCTACCAGGATGCATCTCTAGACAGCGCCCCCGCAGACGATTTCCCAGATCTACCCCAGTATACCGCACCAAATATCTGGCCTTCACCAACCAAATTACCCGAATTCAGGGGCAGCGTGGAGTCACTATGTGGGTTGATCATTGATACCGCGGCTCTGGTCGCCAAGGCATGTGACCGGTATGCAGAAGCCAACATCGAAGGCTACAAGCCTGGATACCTGCACCACGTCGTGACAACTAGCCTGACAACCAAAGCGCGACTATTACATTATTTCCCCGGCAATCAGGAAGACGAGTCTGAGGCTGAGGCCAGTGACGACGACTGGTGCGCCACGCACCTCGACCACGGCTGTCTGACCGGTTTGACATCGGCCATGTTCCTCGACGAAGCGACTTCCCCTCCAACTCTCGATCCATCGTCGGGGTCTGCGTCTGGCCCTCTCCCTGAACTCCCCCGTTCCCCCGACCCTTCGGCTGGACTGTATATCCGCTCGCGCACTGATGAAATCGTTAAAGTCAATATTCCTAAAGATTGTCTCGCTTTCCAGACTGGTGAGGCCTTGCAGCTGATCACGCGCGGCAAATTTATGGCCGTGCCGCATTTTGTCAAGGGGGCTAAGGCTAGTCCTGGGCAGAAGATTGCGAGGAATACTCTTGCTGTGTTTACGCAGCCGAATCTTGCGGAGGAGGTTCAGCCTGGATTGAGTTTTGCGGAGTTTGCAAGGGGTGTTGTGCAGAAGAATTATTGAGTATTTTGTGTTTGTAGTATGAGTTTTGATTGGAATGAGGTTAATTCAAATCCTTGGGGGGGGGGTTTCTTTTTTTCTTTCTTTTTGGTCTTTAGTGACTGGGATAGGATGGCCAACCAGAAGCCTGGAGAGATTTCCCCGGGGGGCGAATTCAACTCGGATGAATCCAGAGAAATGAGTGACGCACTTCAAAACCCAATGCCCATGTCGGCACATGAATCTCGGCATTCATAGAGTTTCCAAGTCCTGCAGCCAAGTAATTGCACTATAATCCCAGTGCCCAAGATGCCGAAGCGTGGACCGAAACCCCACACAGCCCCCTTATTTAACCCTGGTTAACCCTGTTAGAAGCAGATCCAAGATCTACCCCAGGAGATCTCCGCATTTCCCCATAGTTTTAAGTGTGGAATGAGATCTGCGTGTTGATCTTCACTCAATCTATCACTCCGTGAGCATCTACGGACGGACGGAACTGTATACTGTCCCCACTACCGAGTACTGATGCTAACAATGCCAACATTGTTCTCACCTTTCTGAGACTTGTTTTTGGGTTGGCCCCTCCCCAGCACTATCGTTGATCTTCCCCAGGAATTATGGTTTCATGGTCATGATGGCCACGGTGCCTAGGTGGTGGTGTCATGGTGCCCACGACTGTGTGAGCAGTATATAAAGCAGAAAAACTCGCAATTCGATTCAATTCCTTCTTGCCAGACTGATCCAGAACTACTGCACTATTTTCCTGGCTATACTCCCTTCTCTTGAACCATACCCCCCTTTCCCTCCTCTTCTATACCTTTACATCTACGTCATACCCTCCATTCACAATGTCCCACGAAGAAGGCATCAGTGTCAAAGACACAAACAACTCCTCCTCCTCAAATGAAGACTACGAAACAGGCCACTTCGGCCCCCTAGCCCACGTCAACACAGCCTCAAGCCGCTACCCTGCCTTCGGTGGTGATCTCCAACCAGGTCTCTACCGCGTCCCCAAAGACCGCAAGCTCGCCAATCCCGCACCACTAGGCCTCTGCGCATTTGCACTTACTACCTTCGTGTTGGGATGTCTCAATATGAGTGTTAGGGGTATCACCACGCCTAATATCATCGTCGGGCCTGCATTGGCTTATGGTGGCTTGGTGCAGCTCTTGGCTGGCATGTGGTATGTTGCCCAGACAGATCGTGGAAGGGGAAGGAGAAGTATAGATGGGGTTTTTGTTAACGAAATTAGGGAAATGGCTATTGGAAATACCTTCGGTGCGACTGTGCTCTCATCTTACGGTGGCTTCTGGATTTCATTGGCTATTACGTTCATCCCTGGTGGGTTTAATATTATGGGGGCTCTTGAAGAAGCGGATCATGGGTCTCCTGCTATGTTTTACAATTCGTTTGCCCTATATCTTTTTGTATGCTGTTCCTTATTCCGCGTAGAACGAAAAGAAGGGGGGAAAAGCTAACTTGTTTTTCTTTAGGGCTGGTTCATCTTCACTACGCTTATCACGATGCTCACCCTCAAATCCACCGTCGCGTTCTTCTCCCTCTTTTTGTTTGTCGACGTTGCCATTCTCTTGCTCGCCCTTGGATACCTTTTCAATGTGAATGGAGCGCCAAATGAAAAGTTGATAAAGGCCGGTGGGCTCTTTGCTCTGCTTGGTGCTTTCTTGGCTTGGTATAATGCCTTTGCTGGTATTGCGGACAACAGTAATAGCTTCTTTTTGCCTCCTGTTGTTCATTTCCCTTGGTCTGAGAAGAAGAGGTCTGCTAGACGGAACTCTGCTGGACAGAGCGAGGTCTAAGGCGTGTACGAAGCTATGGTATATCGCGTATTTAGATATAGATAGGATACAATAATAGCTATTGAATCTACTTCTCTTTTCGTATATTGTGTTGGAATAACATGTTCGTATTCTGGGCTTATCCTTCTAGACGTTGAAGTGGACTCTACAGAGCTGCTCTACAGAATCGCATAGCTGCGAGATCATAAGAATACATTGAATTACCACTCCGAATACTTAAACATTGCAGAATTCGCACATAAGTACATTTGGCTAAGACAGAACCATCCCTCCATAACGCCCATGGGTATCTTGAATATGCCGCTAAAACGAGCGAAAACAGACGGGGCACATTGCATCAAATCAATTTATGCAAAGGATAATCACGATCCTCCCCAGAAGATTGACCTCCGTGAAGGTTCAGCCCAGAGATACCACCAGACACTTGATCACCAATCAATCCATTGCCATCCTCGAACTGCTCCTCAACAGAGTCATCCTCAGTCTCCGGCGCACTGCCAATAGCAGAGCTGACCAGCTTACTCGTCTGCGCATGTTGCGCCAGACCATTCTTCGGTCGACCCCTTGGAGCGGACGAAGACGAAGTATTAAAGGGCCGACCACCGGAAGAAGGAATCTTAGCCTGGCGCCGGAGAGCATGACTGACTTCGCCCTGCGAAATTTTGATAATCGCCTGCCACTTGAGTGGGTCTTCGCGCTGTGCTGCCGTAAGACCGCATTCCACACCGTTGATCTCTGTTAGTCCGAGTGTTTCCACCCGGCAATCGCCCCAGAACCACGTGTTGTCCCCGGGCATGCGCGTATCGACTTGTGATGAGTATTGACGGCCTTCCATGACGCCGGATACGTCGTAACCCAGGGTGTGGGTGCCGAACATGAGCTCTGCCGCGAGTGGTTCGTAGCAGCGACCGACGATCCAGTGCGGGGAGACGTTGCAGGTTTTGCCGTTGGCCATACGGTACCAAGGACCGTAGTCGCTCATGCTGACCTGGCGGAAGGTAGCTGTTGCTTCTTCTGTGGTGAGTGGGACCGGGTCGGTTGCGGCCTCGGTGGTGGATGGTGCGGGGTTTGTACCTTTAAATGGGCCGTCTTCGGTAATGCGCTTGGGATCGGTGGTGTACACCTTACCGGAGATCAGGGCTGTGAAGTGTTTTGCGAGCTGCTCCTCGTCGTCGTCGATACAGTCTGAAAGGCAGAGTGCGACTTTTTCAATGACCATCACGTCTGTCACTTTGCGGACTGTTCCATTTTTGAGCTGGTTGGGATGGAACCCTTGTGGTCTTAGACGGACGGTGTCGTGTACAGCAAGGAGCTCGGCTCCGATGAAGATTCCTTTGCAGTGAATTCTGGCGTTGGGCCATTTGCCAATGACATGGAACTTGTGAACTATGCTCCAGGAAGACATAACGGTCATGGCATTCTCAATAGATGGATGAATGTTATCTCGCTCTTGGCCATTGAGGTAGAGTTGCCATGTGTTAAAAGGTTTGATGTTCCGCAATGGAACGTAGGCGTATTGGGCGGAGTAAGACTTGTCGTTTCCTAGGGGATCTGGAAGGGTTTCCACACGGAATCCCGAGTAACTCAACCCGCGTGGGCTGTCTGGGGTTTCAATAATGTTCACCATATGAACTTCATCCTCCGGGGTTTGGGTGACCACACCGGCGCGCCAATCAGGTACGCCATGCCACTCGTTATCATTACCGAAGATTTCAACGAGGCCCGTTTTGGGGTTTCGCATCAAACAGCCATCTTCTAGACCCTGCCAGACCCATAGAACAAGCTCGCCACGACGAGGGATGTAGGCAGGATCCAGAGCGAGTTTCACGAAGTAGTCTGAAAGCCATTCGTGTGTCAAGACCCAGTCAATATTGAAGCGTTGCTCAATATCTTCATCGAGACTCTCCTTATCTTTCAATTTCATAACCAAGATCCGCCAGTAATCTGGCCCCTCTGCATCAGTGGGTTGGCGCTCATTATCGGTCACTTAATATGTGTCAATAAAAAAACCTAACATAGAGGCATGATAGGACTCACTTGTATTCATACCACGTTTAGCCCGTTGCACCGCAGTCCCCTGCGGTACAGCGTCCTGGCTCGGCTTTACTCTACTGCAGAGCTTGCATCCGCACTTGTCCAGCTCGTTCTTGACCAGAGACAAGAAATGAGGGAAGAAAGATTTCTGTGATTGAAAGTACTTTCCACTTGGATGACCGAATAGGAAAGAGTCGAACTTAACATACGATTGTTAGTTGCAAATCAAGATGGGAACGCTAGGAAAGCTCACGATATTGGGATTGGTGGTACGTTGTCGCACGAATAGACAGTATCCCTCAGGCAACTTCTCAATCGTATGAACGACACCTGATGTAAGCTCTGTCAGCCTGAGAGCAGAGATATGAAGGATAGAAATAGAGAAGAGAGGATGGAACAGGCCAGTATGAAGCACAAAGAAGTGAATGGCTAAACGACAGTTGGATGAGGTGACAGAGGCAGTCACCAAACAAAGCGACGCGCGAAACAGCACAATGCAAAAAAAGCCAGCATGCTAAGTAAAACGTGCAAACGAAACCTGTGGTCAACTCACCTTCTTCGTAAGTGCCCATCTCTTTGAGCCAGTTCTCAGCAAGTAACTGCCGCCAGCGAATGTCGGGGCGTTCAATGTAGGGACCTCCAGACGGCCAGGTATTCATGTCTCCATCGCTGGAAAAGTTATCCATTGGGATAATATTGACATTAGGGTCATCATCCTCGCTACTAGAAGACATGTTTGTCTTCCTCGCCTGGAAGCCCAGGGAATGTAGATTAGATTGGTAATGAGCAATGCTAGAAAAAAAGAAGCGTTGTTGATAGGATGAACTATGGAGGGAGGCCCATGGTTTTCTGTGCTGGGCTTATCGATAAGAAATGCCGCTGTTTTAAGAGGGCGGTGAAAGAAGGGGAAAGCCTCGCTTGCTGCTTTAATTCAAGTCAATAACACAACTAAACTGAGAAATATCTATATTGTGCATAGGAAGATGGATTTATTCAACATCATTCTAACATCCACCTTCGAAATTGTCTATGCTGACTGTGTAAATTCAATTGGCAGTTGCTTCAACTAGAGCCTCAGAGCCAGAGTGCTCTTCTTCTTGATAAGGCGGTGGTGCAACTTCACCACTATTGGCCCAAACCTTCTGAAGCTCCTGATCAATTTCCTCGCGGCGCTGCTTCCACTCATCCACCTTATCCAGACGCTTGCGCAGCTCCTGAAGTTCTTTCTCAACACCAAGCTTCTCCTTCTCAGTACCGATTCTCTCGAATTCCCAGACCTCGCCTTCGGTGCCCAGGCCAAGAGTCAGGTTATAGGTATGGTACTTCTTCAAAGACGCCCGCGTCGAAATGGTGATGAGTGTGATACCTCGCTCCTTGGCATTGTCGTATAGCAAGCCCTCGACGTCCGAGGAAACAGCCGAAGTGCCTTCGTCCATGAACGCATATCGCGGTTCATGGTAGAAGAGCCTTGCCATGCCCATGCGCTGCTTCTCACCACCGCTCAAAACGTCTTTCCACTCCTTGCGAGCGTCCCAGCCGCCTTCACGTTGCGGCAGATAACCAAGATGGGCGTCGTCGAGGATCTTCTGTAGAGCTGCGTCTGTCTCGCCAGCTTCGCGCATATCAACCTCCGTGTGCGGGTAGATTACTTGGTCTCGCAGAGTGCCGACGCTGAGATACGGCCGCTGGGGAAGGAACATGATTCCGTCAAGGCCGAAGCCTCGAGGGCGGCTAACTAGCCCGCGGTATACGGGCCAGAGCCCGGCCACAATACGGGGGATTGCAGACTTGCCTACGCCGTTTGGACCTGAGATGAGGAGGTGTTCGCCCGAATGGACGATAAATGAGAGCGACTCGATGAGTTCGTCGCCGCCCATTGGGTGGAGAGATGGTGCGACGATCGGGACCTGTTCTAGACGGACGCCGTCGAAGCCGTTGTGGGTGGTGCCCTGGGAATCGGCAAGAGAGTATAGTTCGGGATGCGAGCCCCGTGGGGTGTAATACGCATCGGCGTGGACACGGTGCAAGGTGGCAATGAGGCTATAGACGCGAGAGGTATAGCCAGCGAGTTCAGAGATATCCTTAATGCTGTACATCATGCGACCCCCAGCATCAGCGAGCGAAAGCATGAGGCGTTTGTTAGTGATGAACTCCTTCATGCGGCCACGCTCACGACCCATGCCCTCGGGTGAATCGGCCAACTCCATTGCACCACCCGAGCCACCCCAGGCGGGGAGGAATATGGGTAGGGAAGTTATCAAGTAGCCAAATGCCGACCAGGAGTACTTTAGGATCATGTCTTCAAGCATGTTGTAGCGGATCTTGAGACTGTAAATGCCCTCCATCCATCGCTGCAGCTCCTTGAAGCTTCTGACCAGGAATACTCGCTCGGTATCAGCTCCGCCATAGAACGAGATCTCTTCGGCATTGGCTAGAAGTCGAGAGTGCAGGCCACGGAAATCTCCTTCCTTCTTGCCCTCTACTGCCTTAAGTTTTCCAAATGGTGGTGACAGTTTCCGGAGTACCACGGCTGTGCTGAAGTACCCAGCCAAAATGCCACTCAGGGCAAGGGGACCAAGTGAGCGATAAAGTTGATAGTTGAATACGAAAAGATCCACCAACGGCTTTCCCATTGAGGAGTATAGTGATGCGGCAGCTGTGCAGAACAAGGTAAGATCCTGCGTGATAAACTGGTCGGGCCCTTGGCCGATTCCCCCGTCCAAATTCATCAACTTATAGTAATTGTTATTGTCGGTCAGGTATAAGTCGTGGATATACCGGGTTAACCGAGTGCGGAAGGCAATGGATACCTTCGATTGGAGGAATTTGATCATCGCATTGGTATATGAAGCAAGGGTTCCGATTCCACACCACTTAAGAATACCCCAAAGGAAAGCCTTTCCTTTCCCAGCAACCAGATCCCTCACAATCTCACCATCAAGCCGTGCGACCAACAGTGAAAGATATGTCCTCATCAAGAGAAAAAGGCCATGGCTCATCAGCAATCCAGTCTCTTTGCTTCCCCATCTTGGGACCATGATACTTCCCAAGCTCAAGAACTGATGCAGGAATGCCAAATTCAGACCTGGTTTGGTTGTAGGGGGAGGAATCTGACTTGCCGAGCCATCATCTTTGCTACGAGCCGATGCCGGGGGGTTGAGGAATAGGCGTCGATGAGCGTCAAAGGTAGTAGGTTTGGTGGGATGTATTAAGACCTTGGAGGTTAGGGAGTCCTTGTATGGCACATAGATAGTACGAGATCCATCTTTACCCCGGATACCAGAGTTCCGGCGCAATAGACGGCGACCCTGGGCTCGCTCCTTGGCTCTCCCTCGGAACCACTTATAGCCTCCATAACCGGAGCCGATGATGGAGAAAAGAAGGGCTATTGTTGCAATCAAGCGGGTGGTTTTGGATGTGCGGTGAAACTTGGAGCGTACGAGATCGGAGTAATGACGATATAATGCCAGGAGGGGATCCTCCGGACGCCGAAGGGTTGACTGGACGGCCATCTTTAAATGGCCTGAGACCTCCGACTCACGAGGTAACTGAGGGGTGATCCCTAGACTCGACCGAAGGCCATGAGGTTAATTTTGAGTGTGTTGCAAACCATAAATGCATTTGAAGACAAGAAAGTGAAGTTGACACGAAATATTTGGGGGTTTGCATCATTGCATGTGAACCTCGGATATGCGGAGAAGCACCTCACGTGGGGAAGCTGACTGTTCTTCTTCTGCCCAGCCTTGCTCTTCCAATGATCTTCCAATGAACTGGGATTTTGGACATGGACTTGGAGATAATAATAGAAATGGGGGAAACCCCGACTTTTTTTTTTTTTTTTTTTTTTTTTTTTGACTCTGGCCCTGGGGATATTCCCATAGATTCTATCCTAAATCTATACGGGGTACGGAGTACCCCATTGTTTTTCTTTGATATCCTTTGTTATTATATTCAACTTCCCCTATATGAAACATTCCAACCCATCGCTGTGCACCTCGAGAACTCGAACAGTCACCAACAGGTATAACCCAGTTTGTAGTTTGTAGTTTGCGGCTTGGGGTTTGGACTGGATCTAATTTCAGTCAAATCAAATGAAATCAATCACGTTTCGAAGGCCATAGCTCCTCCTACTGGCCATATGAGTGGCTATTAAAGCATAAAAGTGGCCATAAAAAAGGGGCCGTACATAACAATCACAGTGAATATCCACAATGAGATCCCCCCACAGGCCTTGATCGGGATCATCACGAAAGGATTCTGTTCTGTTCTGTTCTTTTTTTCTTTTTTCATTCAGGCCCTGTGTTGTAGGGTTGTATGATTGATGTATGGAGTGTACGAATAAGAATCCCGCATTGAAGGTGAAGGTACTTATTGCCCGAGTACAGGGTACTCTGCATAGGGTGATAGCAAGTCGGTATTTACCGTAGCCGCTGAGGGCTTGTAGTAGCGTGTGAAAGACGGCACCCCTGTGCTTTGCTAGCCTTGTTAGCCCTGTTTAGCGTCAAAAAAAAAGGGAAAAAAGGAAATAAAATCCCATTTCCCTCGACCCATTTTCCCACACCGTTCACGTGACATACCCCCGACTCCTCTCGACTCCTCTCCCCCCGAAAATCCTCCTTAAGACGGTAGAAGATATCACATCCCTTTTCTGTTCGTTTAGCTTGTCGTTTTCGAAAAAGTGTAATAGTGGGTGTTGGATCACTCCCCGGGGCCAAAGGCGGTACGTGCGAACTTCCCCAGAGTGCTTGCTTATTATCTAGGAGGCGTGTTAACGTCCCCTATTAGCCGCGCTCTCGACCTTGGAGAGTTCTGGCATTGACTCAGCCTTTCAGACCTGGGATCTGTTTCGCCTCCCTTCCTTTTTTTTATATTTATTTGTGTTGGGCTACCTGACACCGCAGCCACCCTACGATGAGTGGAGAGAACGCCGCGCGAGATTCAGCTCCGGAATCCGCAAACAAAGCACCTATGAATACCTCCGACCTCCCGGGCTCAGCCAGTAAGTGAATGCGCTTGTTAATTCTCACCTGTTGTACCCAAGAAGGACATGATTGCTGACATCGTTCCTTCCGTAGTTCCTGAGCCCGCGCAGGGTAGCGGTACTGATGCGACCGACATCCAGGACGCAACCTCTGTCGCGCCTTCCGACCTGGCCTCCTCTTCCACTGCACCAGCGGAGAATACACCGGCCGCTGCTGAAGGCACCACCACACCGAAGAAACGCCATTTGTTGATTCCAATCCCATCACGACGATCTTCGAGAACAAACAAACAACAGGGGTCGGAAAAGACTGAGGAGGCAGCGCAAGATGAGCCTTCTCGACGGAGTTCCAAAGTGAGCATCCTGCGGCCGAAACGGGATCACAGTCGGGCAAGTAGCCGCCGGTCGCGCCAGGCTCCGAACGGAGTGAATACGGAGGAGAGTAAAGAGGCGTCGACCATGCCCGAGGACAGTCCCTCAAAGCCTCAACAGAAGAAAAGTCCGTCTAAGTTCCTGGCTTTCTTGGGCTGTTGCTCCTCTTCCGACGTTGATGCGGATGACACTGCTCTGCCTGCAAAGAAAACAACCATGCGGCCACCTGCTTCCAACAGGTTGCCTACTCCAGACAAGACAGAGGCTCCTACTGGTGACTCAAGCACTGTAGAATCGGGGGAGCCATACTTAGATGAAAAGGCACACTCTACAGTCAGCGCGGATCAGCCTGGCGAAGAAGACCGCAATGTCAAGCCTGCCACGGCCAGCGTGCAAGCCGATGGTCCTTCTGCGGATGCCAAACAGCCAGAAGTCTCAGGCCAGAAAGATCAGACTAATGATGTTGCCCCGCACGATCAAACAGGAATCGTGACAGGATCAGTGCCTGAAGTGAACGCAGACGCAAACACTCAGGATCGTGAGGGTCAATCAACCTCAACCGCCGAGGACCTTACTTCTGCATCAACGGCAACCATCCCTAAAGATTTTGGCACTGACGGCCAAGAAGAAGTCACCTCCCACCAAGAAATGAAACTCCCCGTAGTTATTCCTCCGCCGCCACCACCGCTGCCACCGGCACCCCCGGCTCCTGCTCGAGGCTATGAGGACGCAGCGCATCCTTTGCTACCTGCGCCTTTGCCCCACTTAAGTGGTCGAAAGTGCTTGGTTCTCGATCTCGATGAAACACTGGTTCACAGCAGCTTCAAGGTAAGTTTTCCTCGCTTTCAAAATGCGCCCAAGGCGTATAAGCGTATTGTTGTATCATCTCACTCACTATTGATTTGACAGGTTTTGGAGCGTGCCGACTTCACCATTCCAGTTGAGATCGAAGGTCAATATCACAACATCTATGTGATCAAACGTCCTGGTGTGGATGCATTCATGAAACGTGTTGGCGAGCTTTACGAAGTAGTGGTATTCACTGCCTCAGTCTCAAAGGTCAGTTGATAGTTGATGATTTTGGCGCGTGGCATATACTGACTCGAGTTATAGTATGGCGATCCTTTGCTCGACCAACTGGATATCCACAACGTGGTTCATCACCGCCTATTCCGAGAGAGTTGTTATAACCACCAGGGGAACTATGTCAAGGTGAGGACCCTTGTTCCTCTTTGGCCATCGAGAAAAAGCTAATCATTGTCCAGGATCTTTCACAAGTCGGTCGAGACTTGAAGGAAACAATCATCATTGATAATTCCCCCACATCCTACATCTTCCACCCTGAGCACGCGATTCCCATCAGTAGCTGGTTCTCTGACGCTCATGACAATGAGTTGCTCGATCTCATCCCTGTGCTCGAGGATCTCGCCGGGGCCCAAGTCCAAGATGTCAGCATGGTCCTGGACTGCGCCCTGTAGATGCCTCGATGGGATCCTTCTTACGCCTGAGATATCCATTTTGAGCGAATTGTTTTCTTTTCTACGCGAGAAAAGCCCTTCCCTTTTGCGTTCCTCCAGCATTGCTGCCATTGATGGGCAGTCGCCCTATTTCCTACTACAGATTCGATTCCCCTTCTCGACGACCGAACATGGACCCAGATGGAACTGGTATCCTACTGGGCCAAGGCCCCGTCCCCCTGCATTTGTTGTTGTTCTTGGATAGCACATTAACCTGACCATCTTCGACCTTCTGCGTTGCAATTTGACTTTGTATCTCACTACGCTCCGAGCGAGCCCATTCCTCCTTATTTTTTTTTCTTTTTCTTCCCCTGTGCTTTACCAACACCCCGTCATGTCCTGATCTTCCCTTTTTTGTGTATTCTCTCCCTATCCCAAACACCCAACAAGTCCGCTTTTTATGCATTCTGCAGGCGTCTCTTGGTTATCATGCCCCGCTGTATCCCCCCTATGTTATTTCTTTTCTCATTTCTGCCTTGCTACACGGCCTTACTGCCTTGATCTCAGCTCACCAATACACGAGCATGCATTTCATTGTGTTCTCTCCTTTGCTGGACCTCTGCCTGGCAGTGGTATGGCATCTTCTTCATAGCGAGCAGTGTCTAATAATTTCCTTTATGCTGCCAAAGTTGGAGGTTCTTTCATGCAATGTACATGATCAATCACGGCTCTCGATGCTGTATATAGCCCCCGGGACAACGTATCCAGAAAACAAACTGGAGCCAGTTGTATTAGAGTAGAAATGAATTTCACCATTAATTGTTATCCATCTACAATCTATACTTCAAGTAAGTAAGTCCCTAGGTAAATAGGTTGAAGTGCCTCGGGGTCATTCCGCATTGAGACCGCATTAAGACGATGATGTAGTCAACCAGTTGATCTCAGCCTTCCCGAACACCAAGGTTTCAGTTCCTAACTCTCGGTGCAACCTCTTTATATCCTCTTTATTGCTTCTTTGTTCTTTCGAACCCATCTCCTTGGATTCCCCTTTTTGCTTTTCTAAAATCCCCGATTGGCGATCGTCTCCCGATAAAAACGCCAAAAGCTCCCCGCAATCGCGATTCCCACCGCCCACCTCCAAACATCCCACAACTTTCACGCTGGCTGAAATCATGAAGAACAAGGAGGGCTGGGATGGCAAAATGAGGATGGAGCCAAAGGCAGTTATTACAAACCCGGAGGCGTTGGAGGATTCAGATTACTCGGATCCGGATGCGCCTCCGGTCGAGGAGATTGAGGCCGATGAAGGTACGGTCGCTGGATGATTGATTGCTCAGGGCTGGGCGGTCCTTGGCGAATTGATATACTAATGGCTGTTCAGATCTATTGGCAGACGAAGATGTTAATGCAGAGGTAGGCAGCCCTGGATTCTCCGCTGATCGACGCGCGCGCGACGTGATTGCTAATCCTTCTGCTGGTAGGATATCGACCTCGTGCACTGCCGGATATCGTCGATTTCTGCTCTTAAATTGGAACGCTTCCCTAAACTTCAGGTACATACCCTCAACGACCCTGGAATCCGCATGTGTCTGGCAACGGAGAGGGGCATATGGTACCACTTTTTTCTCAAAGCACAAAAGCCCAACGACGCGGCATTCCTTTCGTTCACCCAGATGGCTAACGCGCTGGGATATACAGAGACTATGCATGCGCCAGAATCAAATATCACGCATCAACTTCCCTCCAAATGTCGCCGCCAGTCTGACCGAACTCGATCTCTACGATAACCTCATCTCCCACATCAAGGGCCTGGAGGACTTCCATAACTTGACCAGCTTAGATCTGAGCTTCAACAAGATCAAGCATATCAAGAATGTCTCGCATCTGAAGAAGTTGACCGAGATTTTCTTTGTACAGAACAAAATCTCTCGGATCGAGGGCTTGGAGGAATTGACCGGAATCAAGAACTTGGAGTTGGGCGCGAATAAAATTCGGGTTCGTACTACATTATATCCGCATACGAGGCGAACAACGGAAAAGCTGACACGGGGTCCGTTCAGGAAATCGAAAACCTGGACGCACTGACCGCATTGGAAGAACTCTGGCTTGGGAAAAACAAGATCGTCGAAATGAAGGTGCGCAGTTGTCACCCAATATACCCGAACAAGTAAAGAAGCTGACACCCTCGCAGAACTTGGACAGCCTATCAAACCTCCGCATCATCTCCATCCAATCCAACCGCCTCACCAAAATCACGGGTCTCTCCGCGCTCCCAAAGCTTGAAGAGCTCTACCTCTCTCACAATGCAGTAACCGACCTTTCAGGATTGGAATCCAACGAGACCCTGCGCGTACTCGACTTCTCCAACAATCAGGTCTCCCATCTTGAACATCTTTCGTCACTAAAGAACCTCGAGGAACTGTGGGGGTCGAATAATCAGCTTGCTAGCTTTGAGGAAGTCGAGCGTGAGCTCAAGGATAAGGAGAAGCTGCAGACTGTTTACTTCGAGGGTAACCCGTTGCAATTGAATGGGCCAGCTGTTTATCGGAATAAGGTGCGCTTGGCGTTGCCGAATATCCAGCAGATTGATGCTAGTAAGTCTCTCGTCTCGCTCTGTCTCTTGTGGTACACACATTGTTTCGGATATAGTGCTAACGTGGTACTCCACTCTCTAGCCTTTGTCCGAGTTTGAGGGAATGAGGGTAATGCCTTATTGTCTTTTTTACACTCTGTCTACTTGACTAATGGCTCTGGCGTCTTCCGTTCTATAATCAACTGTAAGCGGATTGATTGATTTATTTACACATAGAATGTGAGGACCTATAAAATTGATGTCGAAAGGACTGCTTTTGGAGCTGGCCATGATCAGCTTTTCATTCGTAACTTGTCGATGCTAGGTAGCAACATAACTAGAATTGATGCCGAATTTATGGCTTCTCTTCCACCCCTATAGATTTATCTACTCCCCTCACTATACATCCGTAAAAAAGCGAATCAGAAAGATATTGAATAAGCGGCGACAGCGTTAAACGCTAGATTCTCCTATATCTAATTGACTAAAGGCAGCCTGGATTTGAATCTCACTCTGGGATACAACATTTCTATAGGTTATATATAGAAATGGGTGATAGAGGCGTCAAACTGCATCAGTGCCGCTAGTCCGGTTTCTATAGTAGTTCAGGATTCTTAGTATGTAAGAATTGGCGTATGCAAGAAGTGATGTATACATAAAATCAGTCAGGGTTAGCCTTGAAAGGATCCAAAGCTATATTAATTATGGATTATTAACTTGGGTTTTCAACTGGAAATATATCAGTTTTGAGAATGAGTCCAGTTGCGGCCTCGTGCATAACGACTGTTATGTTGTCCACACATTTGCATGCTACTAACGCATAAACCAATCCCCACTTCGTTTTGTTGGCTTGCTCTTTTAAGAAAAAAGCATCACCGTTCTGGAGCTTGGTTAGGACATCGCCTGTGATGTCGCTATAAGAACACCCATGTCCAGGTCGTTTCGCATTATACGATTCATAGTCTGCAATCCACTGCCACGTTCATCCACAAGCTCCAATCCATTCCGATAGGGTCCACCGATTAATAGGATCATCGCCGCAGTATTATTGCTCTCACATAAGCGTCACCTACATGCGCGTACATTTCGGCACCTTAGGAAATGTGAATAGATGAGAGATATCACAAGGGCGAGACCCAAGCGGGGTGTGACCCTACCAATGTCAATTCCATATCTCAGCTCAGGCGGGAAGGGACGCTAATGCATGCACGCCATCAGTAATACATATACGGAATAGTATTATTTCAAATTATTTCAAGTGCATACAATCAGTTGAATACAGAAAAAGGTATGAGTCACGTAGGAGTTGAGTATTCTGAATTAATGGTATTGGTATTACTTGCCAAAAAGAAGCAAAGGCGTTTGCATTAGCGGTCTTTCTCGCCTGAGCTAGCATGGTAGGGTATGTAGGGATGTGCAAGGAAATAGGTAACTAGTCAGGCCAGCAGTGTGTTATAAGTACTCCATACAAAGCACGTTGTGTGATTTTCCTGATCTCCAAACAAGCCTATCGTTGCCAGAATGATCTGGCCGTGGGTGGTAGTCGTCTTACTGGGGCTTCAGTGCCTTCGTATGATTTATAGGCTGTATCTCCATCCCCTTGCCCGGTTTCCGGGACCGAAGCTGGCTGCTGCCACGCACCTTTACGGCGCTTATTGGACGTTAATTAAAGGGGGCCAATACACTCTAACACTTCCCGAACTTCATCGAAAATATGGTAGGGACTTGCATAATGCCGTTTCCGCTCACATCTCACATCTCACATCCCCTTGGTGCATAGGGCCAATTGTTCGAACTTATCCCGACGAACTGCATATCCACGACATGGATGCTTACAACGAGGTTTTCAGCGTCGGCACAAAATTTGACAAGCAGGGTCAATTCTATGATCATCCCCTTTTGGAGGGATCTCATTTCAACATGTCAGACCTCAAGTCTTCCAAGTCGCGACGTGAGATGTTCGCGCCATTTCTCTCTAAAGCATCCGTCACAAGAGGCGAGCCGTTGATCCAAACCACCATCATGAAATTCATAGATATTCTGAGAGAATACGGCAAAAATAATAGAGTAGTTGATATTACAAGAGGCTATCACTCGCTTACCACGGACGTGATCATGAACTATGGATGGCAGAGGGCATCTGGGGCTCTCGATTTCCCAGATTTTTCTTATCCTTCTGTCGTTTATACGAATCATTTTCTTGTCTCTATGGTCGTTCTCCGCACATTCCATGGGGTTTTCGGGTTCATGGCCGGTCTTGCCCTGCAATTCCCTATTCTTGCAAAGTGGAATAAAATGTTTGCTGCAGGGCTTCACCTGCGCGCTGTGAGTTCATAATTTTCTTGCATCTTTCTTTCTCTTTTCTTTTATGGCTGATGTTTCCGTGCATAGCAAGCCCAAGACTTACTTCTAGATGCCATCAATCGGCCGAAATTGACAAGGCAACAGCATCCGAGCTTGTTCGACTTGGTCTTACAGCCAGATCCAAAAACAGGACTACCAGCACCATCTATTAATGATCTCACGGCCGAGACCCTAGCCTTCCTAGTTGCCGGAGAGGGCTCGCCAGCAAACACTTTGATTCATGGTACTTTCCATATCCTAAGCAACCCGCAAATTAAAAGCAGACTCCAGCGGGAGCTTTCCAGTGCAATACCTGATGGCTGCCAAATGCCAAGTGCAGACACACTTGAGAAGCTACCTTATTTGGTGCGTAACTGAGCCTTCGTTTGGATTATATATAGGGCTCGAAAACGACTAATCATAACGTTTGTAGAGAGCTGTTGTGAAAGAGTCGCTTCGCTTCTCTCATGGTGCCCCTGGGCGACTCCCGCGTGTTGTACCATCATCCGGTGCCACACTGTGTGGACAATATATACCTCCTGGAGTATGCTTCGTGGTCTCACGAGTTCGCATGCCACCTTGACCTACTAACTGTACTACAGACCCTCGTTTCGCTTAGCCATTATGTTTATAACACCGATAGCTCGATATTTCCAGATCCAGCGACCTTTAGACCTGAGCGCTGGCTTGGTGATGACTTGCACTTGGACCGCCACTTAGTATCCTTTTCTAGGGGCTCGCGGGGCTGTATCGGGATCAAGTAAGTTACGTTATGCTACGCTTATGCGCAATTTTTGCCTTGATTGTTGTGTTGTATATTCGAACTTACAAGAGCAATTGTTCTCTAGTCTCGCTTATTCCGAGTTATACTTGGCCTTTTCATCTATGTTTCGCTGTCTCGACATGCAGCTATATGAAACAACATCCGATGATATGAAATGGGGAGATTACTTCTCACCAATAACAAGAAAGAATTTGAAAGTGAAGGTTCTCTCAAGTACGAATTTAGCCTTTAATAAAGTGCTGGCTTAGATATCTGGGTGATTGATGGCCTTTGCCGGATCGGGAAAGGAACTATACAAATACAGGGTATATCTTTTGGTTTTAGAATGTCCCATTTACCCCAAAGACCAAAAAAAGACACGACAAGGCCAGCTGAAGTAGTGTTCTCTTTCTAATACAAGAAAGAAAAAGAATTTCTTCCTAACTGACGGAAATGAAATAACAGACGAGGCGATGGAGCGCAATGTTTGTATGCCTAAAGACTAACGTAAAGATTACGCGGTATACCAGGTTTGGCGGAGTGCAGGAATGTCTGAAGTAGCGGGGAGGTTGGCAATGATGCCTACGAATCTAACTCGCTGGGTTGAAAATTGAGCTGTTTTCTAATCAAGATAGGAGCAATTTTTATATTCATCATTCTTAGAGGGGAGATGCCCACTTATTATAGTAGCTGTAACATTTACCACTTACTTGACATGCCATGTGATAATCCGTTTTCTATCTTATGTTCGTTCTAACGTGTACCTATTGTGCATCCTTCTTGGACAAGTACTTATATGCTGATTCATCGACTCTCGTTGAAGAAAATCGCCAATCGCCTGACCATCAGACTCGCCAGGTTCCTCGGGAGCGAGCCATTTGATATGTCGACATTGCGAGGAAGCATGCACCAATTAATGCAGACACAGCAGCAAAGATCTCCAGGCCAGCGAAATTCTTCCCGCCCTGTTGTTTCAGGATGGCGCCCATAATAGGGAGGCCAGTAAGACATCTATAAAGCGAATAAGCGAAAGCAACTTAATAGAAAACAAAAACCGAGTCAGAAACATACCCGAGAGCAACCACCATTTGGAAAGTTCCGAATCGGACACCCAATGTTTCCAGCTTTCCAGACTTTGCCACGCAGGGCATCAGTAGCGAGACAACGGCGCCCGTAACGAACCCATAAACCAACGCAAAGACGATAAGCCCCGCATGAGAGGGGTGATAATGGAAGGGCAACCATAGACAGAGTATTGAGATGGCTGTCGACAATGCGCAGGTGGTGATTACATTGAAATGGCCGACATGATCGGCAATATGCGGAGGGATAATGCGGCCGGGAATTGATGTAGCACTTCGCCACTAGTCAGCATCGGGACTTTGGAAAGAACCATGTTACTCACTTGATTATCGAGATCAAATACAAAGCTAGGTCAGGAGAGAACTTTGCTTCTTCTTGAGCCATGCTAGGGAGGTAATCGAATGGACCCCAAAGTCCCCACCTGGTCACCGGTTAGCAATAAATCTCGATAAATGCACGCGAAACGAACGAACATCACAAAAAATGCACCTAGGCAATATAGAGCAAATTGCTTCTCTTTGAACAGAGACAAATCAAGCCAGGGCGCGTCTTTATTCCATGCCTTCCGAGGCAACCTTGATGTGACCATGAAACACGACCCAGCCAACAGGATACCAATGAACAAAGCTGTATACCGGATTGCGCCGTAGAAGCCCACATCGCCGACCATTTTGTTCAAGAAGACGGGGAAAATCACACCACCGGTACTCGACCCACATGCCGCAATACCGAGAGCCAGTCCTCGTCTTCTCACAAACCATTGGCCAACACAGACCATGGCAGCTGTGAAGACTCCTCCGGCACCGATTCCAAATCCAAGGCCTTGTGCAAGGAAGATTTGATAGTATTCATCTGCCAGGCTAGTCATACACAAAGCAAACACACATAGTAAACTGCACGGGTAGAGCACTGGGGCAGGCCCGAAGGTATCGAGGAGACGTCCGTATAGTGGACCCAGAGCCCACATCAAGCATAGCTGAACGGCAAATATCCATGAGATATCGGATGAACTATAATCTCGGAGGGAGTTCTGTTCGTAATGTGTTTGGAAGACTCCGATCCTGTTTGTGTTATATAGTTAGATTTGGGAATCGTGGTTCTGATTATAACTTTGGAAGTCCTTACGCGTTGAGAAATCCAAAAGTGCAGAATAGGCAAATAAAAGCCCCAACCACACAAATCCATCCTCGAACACCTCCCTCTGGGGGAAGATCTGGCTCGGTGGTTATGGGAACGCTCTCTTTGGCGGTTTCGGTACTTGGGTTGCTTGAGTTGCTTGACGACATCATTAGCTGAATATAGAGAAGGTAAAAAGTTGATTGTACCTGCTGGAATGTCTCTCATCTTATGTTCTTATATCCAAGGTCGCATTTTAACCTTTAAACTGTTGGTATTGCTGAGAGCATGTCGGCCGCCGTGTGGGTCGGAAAGGACGATCCCGTCAGATCAGACCCACAGGCGGCCGCCTCAACTGGACCCACTTGAACGCACCGCTAGCCGCCTTGGGATTAGATTCATCCAAATCCGATTATGTAATCATGATTGGACGCCCGCTGTACGAGTGCTTCTTTATTCTCTACATACATAGTAGGGACGGTGCTAGCTCTTGCCTCTTCCCTGCATTGAATCGTTTGAATCTGATAAGGTCTTTCGAGCTTCTTTTGACGTATCTCTCCGACTTTGCCATGGCCTCCACTCGGGTATCAAACCTGGTCTGTGTAAAGTGTAAGCTTCGCAAGAAAAAGTGTGATAAAGAGCGGCCGCGCTGTGGATATTGCACCCGGTAATCCTTCTCTATGGCTTGCAGCGATAACAACTCCCTAACTCCGACCATCGTAGGAAGAACCTGAACTGTCAATACCCATCTGTGGATACCAAGTACCTGACAGTCAGGCCCCTCTTGGCGGTTCCTAACCCGATCATCCGTTCATCCATGCTTTTGTCGAATACTCTATCGGATGTTCTGCAGTATGAGCCAACAAACCTCAACTCGACGTTGTATCTGCAGATTATTCGAATCATTCGGTTGGCTGATCAGTCTGTGGACGATATCAGCATGCGCTACTTTCGGGGAATTCATACTTTCATCCCTGTAATATCGCCCTGTCGTTTCCGTCAAGAGGTGCTCCACTCGAGCACATTGCCCTCTGCAACCTTCTCATTATTGCTGTTGTCTATGTGCCTCATTACATATCATCCTGGGCTAGCAAAAAGTCCATGCGCCATTGACCACGCCACTCTCTATTTAACTACAAAATCTCTTTACACCCAAATCCAGAGTTCATTCCCAAATTCATTGCATCTCATACAAGCAGGCATCATCATCGCCAGCTATGAGTATGCGACTAACAAAATCAATGATGCTTTCGCTTCTATTGGGGTGTGTGCAAGGATGGGCTATGCTGCCCGCTTGCACCTTGTCAACCTTGTAGAAGGACTGGGCCCCGTGGAATATTCACAAGCCGATGAAGAGTTTAGCACGTGGTGGGGAATTGTCATTGCTGAAAGGTAAGATACCGAATCACATCACCTGGATAAGATATACTGTCTCACATCAGAAAAGGACTATTTTTTGCGAAGTGGACACCGTTCACCAGCCTCTCATATCCAGGTGTCCAGATAAAGACCCCCGACTACCCAAGACTATCTCACAAAAATGGAACCCAGCTCGTTCCCCAGAAGCTCTCACCCCAGAGGGCAATTCCCTAAGCTCATCATTTGTTGACTGTGATGGATACGCAAGTGTGACCCAGGCTGCGTGGCTTCTGGATCAAGTCTTTAAAAGCCTAGAAGTGCAAGACATTGATAGCAGATTAGTCCTGCTCGATAGACTTGACCATGCTTTTCAAACATCTCTAGCCCTTACCATGGAACAATCCCAAGGGCGATGGGGGCTATTCTGCACGGCGAACGCCATCATGATCAGGTAAGCTCGCGCAGTTCATATTTCTACGACCCAATCACTAATTATGAAGCTCCACAGGGCCCTTTATATCATACATAGACACATCATCGAGCTCACAGCGGAAATGACCCCGTCACAAGAGAAATCTCCGGACCAATGGCGCGACAGCTCCTATATTGCACTCGAGACGATCACACAAATGATGCAGGATATCGCAACTTCTCAAGATGATATGTCCCTTGAAGAGATGGATGCGCTACCGCCTAGCCGTGCCTTCGTTCTCAGGGAAGCGCTGCGATATGTTGATGACCCTGGGGTGAAGTGTAATCGATGGGATTCTGCTCGAGACCAACTCGAAGAATCCCTTAGAATGCTTGATGAACGGTGGAATGTGAGCTTAGAATGAAATATGGATAACTTCTTTGAATCGTGTGTCGATGTGGTGTCAGCAAGGGGCGAAAGTGCACAGGGACACTTTTGGCACGCAGGATGAACCGTTGAGAGAAACCAGTACAACTGCATGTATTTACCACACGGGCATAGTTTAGAGTCCCTCACAGGTGATCATGTGTTAATGCACTGGGTCAGAAGGGCAAAACAGCTTTGCACTATACGGTGCGCAATGGAGATACAGATACACCAAGCACCTCTCCCCTTGACAATATAGGATTGGATCTAACCATCTCTGATGCTGGTGGATATACGCTTCTTAGCCATGCCGCATTCAATGGCGACCTACGAATGGTGGAATAATTTCTCGCAACATACAGAAGTGAACGTGCAACGGGCTCCTCAACTCTTTTTATGTGGCCAAACAGGGGCATTTCGAACTCGTACGCAGACTACTTTGACTCGACACCACCCATGTTGACCAAGAATTTTGGGCTAAGCGAGCGATTAAGTTACCTTCCCAGATGTCTCCTGTTTGACTGGCTGAAGTTCAATATTTACCTCCTGGGTGACTAGAATCCGCTGCGAGCTGGTGTCCCAACCTGCACCATGCCATTCCGAAGCATTGTTTGTATGGTCGGAGTTGGAAAGCCCCTCCACGGACCTTACATCCCCAATATCATTATAACGCTCCTTTGTTCTAGACCACGGTGTATTGCTTGACGGTTGATGGCTGGCCTTCCCGCTGGACATGTCGAATATTTTCGTAAAAGCGCCACCGAAGGCAGTCTTGAAGAGTACTCGCATCGTTGGCAGACATGTGCAGACAATCCCGGTTGAAACCTCGATAATGGACCACATGTATCCCTTGCATAGAGCCATGTGGAGTCGTACTCACCTAGGACAAGCATTGAGAGTAGAAGGCGGGCTATAGCCGCAGCACAATCACTGAGAGGGAACGGTGTGTTAGCAAGGGCATAGATACTGGCACTTATCTGTACCTTTGAGGAAGAGAAAAGAATATTCATACAAAAGACCCAACGCAAAAATCAGGGACAGAGCATATCTTAGTTTTGAGGTAGATGACTCTTGAAATTTGCAGCAATATCACTGGAATCACCACCAACCCACACAATACCGCTCTCACGCCAGGTGGTTCTTCTGGCGGAGAATCAGCAGCCCTGCAAGCCCTCTATGGCAGCCCTCTGGGAATTGGCTCTGATATAGGTGTGTTGCATCCTCTGCATTGATTCTTTTCATTGTTAACAATAGATCCAGGCGGTAGTATTCGCTCCCCCGCCGCCAATTGTGGCCTCTACGGCCTAAAGCCATCCACCGGTCGACTGCCACTAATCGGATGCGTTTCCTATGTTCTAGAGTGTGAGACCATTATAAGAACACTGAGGCCTATTTCACCAACATTTAGCGGTATCGGGCTTTTCATGAAAATGATCATCGAATCAAAGCCTTGGATCACGGACTCGATGATGCTCCCAATCCCCTGGAGAGACCAGGATGAACACATTCACCGGGATAACAAGAAGCTAACCGTCGGTGTGATGTGGACCGATGATGTCGTTGCTCCCGCATTCCCCACGCCCGCCCCCCTTCACAACACCTCGAGGTACTGGGGTTACACTTCTTTATTCAATCTTCTCGATTATTCTGCCCTTGTGTTCCCCGTTACAAAGGTGGATCCTGAGAGAGGTGCCAAGGACGCCACTTACACCCCAAAGAACGAATTCGACAGCTGGTCGTACGAGCATTATGACCCGGTAAAGCAGAAGGATGCACCTGTCTCTTTGCAGCTAGTTGCCTAGAAGTCAGAGGAAGAAAAGTTACTTCAGGCATTCAGAGAGATCTAGGAAAAAGTCGGCCTGCCATTTGTGAATTGTCTGGCTTGATTACGCCTCGAGGTGATGGATTTTTGTTTGTAAGGAGATTGCGGGTTTTTGTCTGGTGTCGGTTCCAATTGACCTGGATATTGCCCCACCCACAAATCAACGCCAGAGACCATACGCCGAGTACCAATATCCGGAGAACAACGACGACGACGCAAGGTACTAGACTATATTTACCTTGGACGAGTCGCTCTCAACGTCAATCTCGCAGAACCACGGATCAGATAATATTTCTGCAGGTGAAGGTCTCTTCGCGGGATCATATTGCAAAATCCATCGAATGAGCGCCTTCACTTTATGAGCTTCCTTCTCATCAAGATTTGGGCCTGCCCGATCGAATGACTCTTCCATGGATGTCTGCTCCACTATAAGAGGTTCCTCCCCTGGAGCGACTCCCCCAAGCTGAGAATTAAAGAGCTTCCTCTCGGGCGTAAAGTAGAGCGACGATGTCCCCCAATGCTTGAATAACTCATCGGGGAGGGCACCGAGCTGGGCGGCGAGGGAGAGAAGATGATCGTCGTCTTCCATCTCGGAGTATGGTATACAGAAAAGTGGCTGTCCGGTGATAAGCTCAAAGAAAACGCAACCGAAACTCCAGACATCAAGGGTATTATTAACGGCTCCGGTAAGAATCAACTCGGGAGCTCGAAGACCGAGTGGGGTAACGGGCTTTTTTGGCGGATCGGTAAAGAAATATGCTAGTTAGAGTGTGAGTATAGATATTCCTCAAGAAGAATGAATAAATGATCGAAGAGGAGGGACTGACCACCGCCCATATCGGATAATATGACCTTAAACCCTTCGGCGGAGCAGGCAAATGGCAACAGTGGCTGCGCAACACAAAGATATAGAGGAGCCCATTCGTCTTGTTTACCGTCTAGCCTCTGTACAGGAGGAGAGATCGACCGGGCTTGTATATCTTTCTCTTGTCGGAGTAAGTCCTCGGGCGTCGAGTCGACATCATTAAGAGTGAAGAGTATGTTTCCTGGATGGAAGTCTCCATGGGCGATACCATTTTCGTGGAGAAATGCAAGACCCTGCAAGGATTGCTTAAGGATGCTCTTTGCCATCCAAAGCGGATAGCGGACCTTCATTCCCCGCCTACGAGGTCTAAACTGTGGCAGCTCCTCAACCATAGTGTTCACACTCGGACCCATAGGCTCAAATACCAGGCACTTGTGGACGCCATTAGGCCCGCGGTGTTCAAACTCGCCTAGCAGTTGCGTGATATGCCGGGTTCCTTCTACTGGTGCGATCTGGGAGATATGGCGTAATATTCGTAGCTCGGTTGTCGATGCCAAGATTTCCGACACAAGGATCTTTAGGGCGACATATCTACTATTTCTTAGAGGAAATGAGTAACGATCACACATAGCGTCGCGGGTAGAAAATTCGGAGGATGAATTTACATCTGGTCACGGGCGAGCCAAACTGTTGAATAGGAGCCCTCACCAAGCTTACGGATGACCTTGTACTGGCTGTTGAGTACGTCGCCGAGAACGACTGGATGATAACCACCTGGGCGGTAATCCTCCACCCACTCACAGGGTAATGTAATAGTTTTGAATCTGCGTTCGTCATCCATTGAGGCCTTTGATGGCGGAGTGGGAGGAGACGAGGTACTCATGGCCGCGATGGAGCTGCGTTGTCCAAGAGGTACCAAGCGAAATGTTGGATTGTGATGGGGAAGACCAAAACTTCGGGAGAAACCGAATAGACATTCCCAAGGGTTGGGCAAAGACTCCGTGGTACATTTATGGTCGTTGAGGACCTGTTACGCGCGCCATACAAACTAGGTAATTTCAAAATTTATCGTTGGCCAGGTCTGACACCTCGGTGGTGTTGAGTGTTTGGCACAGTTGGGACATAGTCTAGCATACCGCCATATATACCGCCAGATTATTAAGATGCTCTCAGGTCACGTGCTCGTTTTGGGCCGGCAGAAATCGCCTAACACCCAAATGGGCTAGTAGGCGTGTTCTTGTCTGACGAGGGTACGGGAAGTTAGCCTCAGATTATATTCTATCCATCATAATTAATAAAGCTCAACAGCCTGGTAGTTGCGATGAGATAGATGTAGTGGCTGTCATGAAGGAGTTGATCATTTGAATAATGTCACATTTAACTCCCGAATTCTTGAATCGCGCGAATCCAATCCTGTCATGCCTGGCATGTGTGCACTGCGCGAGGTCCAAAGCCAGGTGTGACAGAAAGGTACGGATTCCAACGAAAATAAACGAAAGGGAGGTGACTAACGTGAATTGCATGCTAGGTGCCATGCTCGCGATGCGTGGGGAAGAAGCTCACCTGCCAAACTCGGGACCCGCAGCGAAGAACAGGGCGATCAGCTCTCAACAATAGGTCGAAAGAGCCAATATCCACAAATGCCAATTATACTGCAAATGACCCCGTTGAGTCTGGTGGAGACAACGTTAGCGCCAACAATGGAGATCCCAAAACAGCAACGCCATATCATCCAGCAAGCAGTGGAATATACATGGACTGGAGTCATTCAGTGGCGCATAATTGGGGCGGAAATCGTCAAAAAATTATGTCGGAAGTTGCTCGGGAAGAACATTATTTGACTCGATTCATCGCGGCTGTACCTAGCGCAGATGAGAGCTTTCCTCGCAGTATTCCCCTTTCTTCTAATCTCATACAACCGGGAATTCCTCCCACGAATGAACATTTCGACTTGGCTGCACCGACTACAGTACTATCTCCGACGAGTCAGTTAATCCATCTCGTGGGGATTCATTCCTGGGACCTAGAATTTCCCATTAATGAAAACGATGCCATGGATGGCTACCTTCCGACAGCATCTTCATCCACCTCTTTAGATGGTGGAATTGCCAATGATGCTGAGTTACAAGCGCTAGAAGGCTGGCCGCTCTTTCAGTGCAATCCTGTTACACCATCTTCTGCCTGCGTACCCACAGTCGCGAACCACGTCAAAAACCTATCGGCTCTCCTTGGAGATGGAAATATGATAATTCATGAACATCAGCCGATTGATTCAGACGTCGCCATTGAATCTCTCTTAACTAGCACCAGGGAGAAACTTAGCGCTAGCCTGCAAGGGCTTTACAAAGAAGCTCAAGAGCTCTACGGGCTGCGAGGCCGGAACAACGGAAAACTAGACCATAATGGAGCATCCGTTCTCACACTGCCTTCCCCACCCGTGTGGGAATTTCTGTTCTGCGCCTGCCTCCGCTACTGTGAACCGTACTACCCTTTTATTCCTACAGCAACATTGAAGATTAACGAGCGCATGGAAGGAAGAAACACTATCTTACCAAGCATACTGCTACTTTTAATGCTCTCTATAGGCGCCATGGCAGCTGGTGAGAGCGAAATATCCCCGAAGATCGCGCATGGGCTGGTCGAGATATGCCGCATTTCACTGCGGCGTCTCATTGAACAGGATATCAAACTAGCGTCGAATCATGAAGTCTCGCAGTGTGCACTGCTAAACATTATTGCTTCCGCATGGAGCGGAGACAAGTGGCAAATGGATGTATGTTTTACTTTCGATTGCTCCCTATGAGAGGGCTTCAGATGGATGCTGATATACTTCTTTTCTGTGTAGATTGCACATTATCAGAAGTCGATGTTCTTGGAGGTAATTAACGCCCTCACTATTCCAGTTGACGTTTCCTAACTCTTTAGATGCATCTGAAAGCAGAGCATCATGTTCACAGAGATGCCCAGGTGGCTCGCCTAGAAGGTTCCGATAATGTCGCACATTCTTGGGAAATATGGAAAGAACAGGAGAGGGCAAACCGGTAGATACTCTCCTATGTATTATGGGCTGCACAGGTGAATTGACTAGAGATCATGCAGAACTACACATTCATGGCTGATTCTAGACCACGATATATGCCTGTTCCAAGATATACCGACCACATCGTTCCTCTCTAGCACCAGCCTCAATACGCCCATACCAAGCCTGGATGCCACATGGAACGCCCAATCCATCAACCACTGGATCGAGGGAATACCTTCATCCTCAGGACATATCATCATTCCTCCGTCTCTCGATGATTGGATAAGGTGGTTCTCGGACACGAACGATATCAGCAGTGCCACGCATATTTCACCTATCACACTGCGACTCCTACTCTGTGATCTTCAAAATCAAGTCATCTACCTACGAGCCAACATTGACAAGAGCCAGGGACCAGGTCAAACTTACAGAAACCCACAAAACTTGTCCATTGTGCTAATTCCAGTGCAAATGCAAAGCGTGCAAGAATTACTACGAAAGTGGTATGATCTCGCCAAAACACATAGGCCAAGCAAGAAGATTTGCCCAGCAACTGCCTCCAACATGATACTCTACCATCTTATCATGCTGAACGCGGTAGTGAGTTTTCCTCAAATAGAGCATCTAGCGCGCAGCAGCCCTGAAAATGACACGGGCTCCAAGTCGCCCAGATTTCATGGCTTTAAACAACCCCATCATTTGGAGAACACAAGAGAGATATACTTCCATTGTGGCCAAGTCCTGCGCCATGTCCAATCCATACCGGAACCTACTCGGCCACCCTGGTGGGCTGGTTCAGTATACAGGATTGCCCTAATTGCCTGGGCAAATGGCATGGTCTGTACCGGCGTGGACGACGTCCATCACGAGGGAGATATAGACACACAGACGACGCTATTCTTGGATGCGCTCCCGCCAGACCATGCGTCCATTATGGCCTATTTGAACCATCAAGGTGGTATTCCTGCATTCTCGGGCTCGAATGGTGCCATGGTGCTCCTGGGCAATTCTGTCGGGGTCATACGCTACTGCGCTCATTTCCTGAATACTAATATCAAGGCCAGTGTTACTCTCGGAATTCATCGAAAGTTGTTAGCCATGGCGCAGCGGTGGGAAAGTGAGACACCTCAATATTTGGGATCCGGTTGGAGGCCTCATGCCTTCCATGATGATATGACCATCTAGCTAGCCACAATTTACGGTTATGAAAGTATAGATATAATTGCAGATATGTATGAAGTATATACTGTATTCCACACTACCAATTACATACGGCCTATCTACCTTCTATCACTGGCCAAAAAATAGTTCAGAAAACAAATGTATTTCGTATCAGGCGCATGATTGTACATTATACCTCTAGGCTACGCTGGTTACGATATTTACCACGGGTCAGCTTTGAGGTATTAGACTTTATGTCCTTATCCATGGATATAGGTTTTATATTACTCAGTACTCAGTTTGGATCTCCGGATCAATGGTCCGCAAAAATGTGGTGATCTCCGCCCATACCTTCTCCCTCACATCCACCGCTTCAAAGTCCGTCACAATCTTACCGGGGCTTATATGTACATCAGTAACGGGGACCTCTTAATGAAAAGGATAACTTACTCTGCGATGGCCTGGTTTTCCAACCACTTCCCATGAGACTTCGACCCCTGCGTTACTGCATGCAACAAAGTTTTGCTGCCTTCCTCCACCGTCCTGGCAATCAAAGCCTGGACCAATTTCAGGATCCATGGTGCCTTCTCCCTAGTAAGGAGATCCGATTTGCAAAATCCGGGTGTTACCGCATTCACGACCACGAGCGGCTCTGCATGCGCGTCACGTGGTACCAGTCGAGCCAATTCCATAGTGATAAACAAATCCATCAGCTTGGTGACCCCGTAGCGCTCGGTGGGTCCACCCACAGCTTGAGATATCTGCCACTGTTGTTCCTCGTTCAGGACAGAAAGAATCTGGTCCCCGTATCGTTCGGGAAATTTGATTGACTTGTGAATGTCGCTCGTGAGGATGGCTAGATGCGGTTGCGCTGAGGGATCCCGCTCCTTTGTCCGCAGCAATAGCGGTAGAAGTTGCAGGCTAAGAAGCGCAATCGACAACACGTTCACCTGAATTCCCTTCTCCCAGCCATCTCTGGTAGCAGCGTATTCGACCGATGCAATCCCTGCATTCATAATGGCCATGTCCAGTCGGCCTCCATCCGACACATGTTTGCGAACCCTGGCTGCAAATGCCTGGACGCTGGCAAATGATTCGAGATTGATAGGCCATACGAGAACCTTATCCTTGTCAGCACAGCCGGTGCTCGCTTCGATGTTAGCTTTGGCCTCTTCGCCTTTGCTCAGAGTGCGAACGCCCAGAATGATTGTGTCAGCGCCCAAGGCAAGTGCATGCCTGGCAGCTTCCCGACCGAGCCCGGTATTAGCACCAGTGATCAGAATGGTCTTCCCCTGGATGAAAGATGGGGACGGTAACGTCAACTTGGTGAAGAGAAGGCCGTATAACCCACTCATGTTGATGGTATAGACGTTGCGCTGAGATGATGGAAGCTAGGAAGCCTTAAGAAATAGTGTGCGCTTTTTTATGATCGGGACTTAGGCCAGATTTATACCATAATTACTACAATTAACTACCTTAGTAGGTATACACGACATTGTACGCTACGGAGTCGGGAGGATATCCACCCGTACCCGTGGACCCACTTTCCGCTAGCAACCTTGGGTTGACCGAAGCTTAACTCCGAGATAAGAGTAGATGACGTAATCCCCTTTCGAGGCACCTCTACAACATACTGAAGGTAAAACTTTTTAAGCCAAGTAGTATATAAGTTTTACCTATGGTTGCAGTGGCTGAACTATAGCCATACTGTGTTTTCAGAAGCACACATAAGTTTGGAATGAATGGTGGATTCGGGAATTAGAGATTAAAGATATACTGCCGTAGTAAATGGGATTAATAGCTGGTTCTCCAGAGAAGCACCTCACGAAGACAGTATATAGTTATAGATAATATACATATTAGTAGAACAGGCAACTGCTACTACAGACGAGACCATGATCTCAAGGCATCCACTTGACGTGGACTGCATTACCGCATGACACCAGGTAGGCACGGCATGGATCAAGAAATAAAAGTCACTCAACGGAGGAGCAGATAGGAGTGATTAAGCAGGGTAAATAAAGCCTTTCGAAATCCTTTCATATCTGTGTTTTCTATTGGAGAATTTCTAAATTTACCTGCCAATCATGGAATTCCCCCGTCTGATGTCTAGCTGCCTTAGTAATGTAGGGATCGGAGTCATGGAATATAAAAAAACAGGACAATAGTTACAATGGCTACCTGATTGGTGACGCTCAAAATGAGGCAGGTATCTTTAAACTTGGACAAGTGCATAACCAGAGCTACTGGACTGACTTCAACGACCGTCTGTACACATGCGCTGACGTCGTGAGAATTGAGCAAAGTATCGCTGATGGCAACACAACCTGGAGATGCCGCTACTTCGGCGACTCCCCCAACTTAATCCTTACTACGCCACCGAGCGGTGCCTACCACACTGCTGATCTCTATCCGTTGTTTGACAACGTTAACCAAACCTTGCTCGCTAGTACTCCAGCTGAAGTCGCTGTTGGAAACTATCTCCGTGAGGTCTGGTCCAGCTTTGCCAAGAACCCCCAGCACGGTCTTGATGCTTTCTGGCCTCAGTACAACGCGTCCGAGAAGACCTTGGCTCGTACTGTTTTCAACAATGAGACAATCAGCTTGGCGCTGGGTAACATGTATGATCATGTTTGTCGCTGGGCTTATGATGGTGTCAGTGACCCAGCCCCCCTGTAATGGGTTCATAGGAGATTTTTGCGTCTGTTTGAAGGATGCTGTGATGTATATGTGTATATTATCTTATGTACCTATATCCCAAAGTGACTGTCAAGCCCCTTTTCCTTTGGCTGTCAATCGTTCGTATTCTATTGGGCAGCCAACCAGGCTCGTTTCAAGCTCGCTTCAATATTATTTGCTACGGTAGTAAAAAGATCCATAGAATTTGGATATTTGACTTCATATTCCTTCAGCTGGAACCAATCAACTCACTCGGCAGGACCAAATCATTTAACCTTTGGAAGATCTACCCGAGCGACAATACCACCAGTTATCGTAGTATTAGTACCAGAAACCGCATTGAACGGCCCTGCAGAGGAAACGTAAAGACTATCCCGATCGAACAGAGTTCGACCTACCGACACAGAAGATGCTGATTCCAAATACGGCGACTCGACAACAACCCGCGCGCTTTTTCCAGAAATATCGACTTCGAGTAGAGTGCTTTGAGAGTTCAAAGCAATCCATGCAGTTTTCCCATCTGCAGAAACGGCAAAATCATCGCCTTGGACACCATTGACAATAACCTCCACAGGGCCAGTGGGGAATCCAGTGGACAGGGAGATAGGGATCCGACCAAATATGCGCTTATTGAAGTTGGTGAAGAACAAGTGTGAACCTCGCACATGAATTCCATTCACGCCAATTTGTAAGCCTGTGGGGGAGGACTTGAGGGAGTCGTCATCGCTGATTGTTCGGTGTGAGCCGGTGCTCACGTCCAATTTGTATATTCTCCCAGCCTGTGAATCGCTAATCAAGAGTGACGTTGTGTCATTGCCTGCCAAGCGAGACATTCCATTCATCAATTGTGCATCGGATACATTGGCCACGATTGATGGTGAAATTGGTGCCCTTTCCGTCCGGCGGTCACGCACGTCAAACTTCCAGACAAAATTGGAGTTAGGGATACCTTGAACGCCGGTCATATTTGCGCTTATCACATAAAAGATATCCTCTTCCAATTCTGCAATACCAAACAATCCAGCCGTATGAGGGATATCAACGATGGCTTTCATGGCGCGCTGACGAAATGGGTCAACCTGATAGACTTTGGGGGAGACGGTTGAGGTCAAAAGAAGCTGGCCATTGTGTCTGGTTGCAATATTTTCAAAGGTTTGTGGCTGGGTCACGTTTTTGATCACAGTAAGGGCATAGTTGGTGTGCCACGGGAGGGCGAGAGAGAGTTGGAAGAGGATAGAAAGCCACACTAAGTGCTGTAGTGCTAGGGCTCGTAACATTTTGAATGGATTGTCAATGGCAGCTAGAAATTCATGTCTATAAACGGGGGTCTATTGACTAATTCTAATTTTAAA
The DNA here is from genome assembly GCF_028827395.1 of Penicillium hordei. Lineage (NCBI taxonomy): Eukaryota > Fungi > Ascomycota > Eurotiomycetes > Eurotiales > Aspergillaceae > Penicillium > Penicillium hordei. The sequence goes on from NW_026623142.1 coordinate 8,100,661, forward strand.
GACTTAACATGTATGTTAACCTTTCGGGGCTAGCGGCCTTAAGGTCAACATGCTGACACTCCCGATGATGTTTTCTCCACTTCTCCTTCCGGGGTTAAGAACTTTTGAAGGTAAGCAGAAACAAACGGCTAGAATATGAGGTGTACCTTGCACAATGCACAACTAGCTATTTCTGTCCTGACGGATGGCTAGTCAACTAGTGCCATTATTTGGTTGTTTTGGTTGGTCTATATCCGAACACCTCTTAGCTGTTGCCGGTGCCGTAACAGTGTGTGACCTAAAAGGGAATTTCAACCCTATTTGATAATTTTTTAGCGATTTTCCATAAATCTTTTTTTTTTTAAAAAAAACCTAATTAAGTTGCTACAGACTCTAGTGGCCAACCATTGATTGGAAGATGGCAGAGAATCTCTCTCCAACCGGCTTGGCAGCCTCCACAATCGCTCGCATCTCCTTCAACTCTTCTTCTGTCAATTCGACCTCACGAGATGTCCAATTTTCTTCCAAGCGCGAAGCTTTGGTCGTTCCTGGGATAGTAATCAAGCCTTGCGCAGCAACCCAAGCCAGGGCGATCTGTGCAATCGAGCAACCCTTTTTGGTGGCTAACTTCTTAATTTCGTCAACAATAGCCTTGTTCTTGTAGAAGTTTTCACCTTGGAACTTGGGAACTGAGATTTGTCAAAGTTAGTTTACCCGAATCCAGCAGAATTTTTGCAAAATCAAAAGGGCGTGACGTACCAGTGCGTCGGAAGTCATTGGGGGCGAAGTCATCAGGAGTCTTGAACGGGAAGTCATCCACAAGCCAGCCATGTCCCAGAGGGCTGAACGCCACAAAGGCCACATTCAATTCCTTTGCCGTATCAATAAGCCCACTAGTCTCGTGCAATGTCTCAAAAGCAGAGTACTCGGCTTGAACGGCATCGATTTTGGCGACTAAATTATGTTAGCATGCACTCTTGTGATCTGTAGTTACACATAAACTTACTCGCGTTTGCTTTGCGCAAGGTCTCAGCAGAACATTCGGATAGGCCAATGTACTTTGTTTTTCCGGCGCGTCGGAGTTCATCCAGGGCACCGATAGACTCCTCTAGGGGGGTGTCTTGAGTTGCAGAGTTAGTATACCGATTTGAATCAAATTGTTTTCGGTGCATGTCACATACTGGGGTCGATTCTGTGGAGATAGTAGAGATCGGGAGTGAAACCAAGTCTGTCGATTGTTCCCTCGATGTATTCTTTGATGTGGGCGGCCGAGTTGGTTACTTTTCGTTCAGGCCCAAAGACTTCAAATCCACACTTGGAGGCCACTGCGAGATATGAGCTAATGACACAATGTAGAAAGACAAAAGACAAATTGCTCACCGAAAATCTTGTCGCGAACGTTGTGCTTTTTAATGAAGTCTCCAAGAAGTTTCTCATTTTCACCATTTTTGTAGGCAACCTAGGGTGGGTGAAAGTTAAAAACTATCGCACTAGGGGCAATTCGAAGAGAAGGGCTTACTGCGGTATCCCAGAATGTGCAGCCGAGCTCAATAGCTTTCAAAAGAACAGGCTCAGACTGTTCAAGATTGAGGTCTGACCCCATGGCAGAATTAAGGCCCATGGCACCAAAGCCGGGGACGGGGACCTGCTGTCCGCCAAGCGAGAGTGTCTTTGTCATATTGGTTTCGTGAGCTTAGGTACCGAGAAGGTGAAAATTGGAGGTTCATCCGATGACGAACCTCAGGCTTATTTATATTGCCGATCGGTACCACATCGCAGTCATGATGCGACAAGGACGGTGTCCCACGGTCACCTCCTGCACCATGATGACAAGTCGTATCTCATTGGTCGGATGCTACAACTATAACCAGCCCCCGGTGGGGCGGGTAAATTGGCAATCGTGGAACCTCAAGCTACTTGAGCCCTATTATATACATACTGTATTTTCTGCAATTGATGACATCTTTTGTAGTGTGAAAAATGGAGATAGCCGGTCAGCCACCGGTAGTCTAATACTAAAGCCGTTTTATATCCGGTTGGCGAGCCACTGAAAACTAGCAGATGAGCTCGACGGCATGAAAGCACATATCACTAACTTATGCTAAATTCAAAGGTTGATACCATATAAAGTCCATAGCCAGATACTTTGTGGGGTTGGGAGAATTCAATTCCCGAGGTCGGTCTACCTAGGTATGCACGTACTTTCTAGTCAACATATCGGTAATTCATCTATTCCCTTCCCCGCGACGGTTACTAATTTTTTTTTACTAATCATACTAGCAACACCAATCGACTCTTGGCGAATGTATGGGGTTGTTACGTGAGGGTTCCGTACATTATCTTTCTTTCTTTTTTTTTTGCCGGGCACGATTGGATTCTAACAATTATACATCTGTCAGTGGTATGTTAAGAAATTCTCATGACAACCATGTCTTGCATTTTTGGCGCATTCTATGTACATCTTATCTTGCTCTCTATATATAATCATCGCTCCAAGTATAGACAAAAATGTTCCTGGCTCGGAAGAGGCGACCTTGACAGCTCCCTGGATAATGTTGGTGTTCCTTGAAGAGTCCAGTTGAGTTGGAGAGCCTACTCTTCCCAGATGATGCTGCTCAAGCCCGACGACGAGTTACTAGCCTGGCCGGGCTGTCCAACCTGCAAGTTGGCGACTAGATTGCCGAGGGTTCCACTCCGCGGGTCCCTTTTGACAATGGCAACATTAGATGAAGCCTGGTCCCCAATGGCCACTAGAGTACCCTGCTTATTGATGACAAAAGTGCGGGGAATGGTGCCATATGCAGAGGTGATCTGGCTGAAAGACACCGTGCCATTGGAGGAACGAACCATAGTCGATATGGAATCATTCGGGGCGAATCCTTGATCAAAGCGAATCGAAGCGTAAAGAGAATCCCCAGTCATACGGAGCTCTGCTGGCGCACCCGCAGCCGGTAACTTTCCACCTGGGTATGGCACAAAGGATTGAGTCTGCTTGAACGCAAGACAACCGGAGGATAAGTAAGAGACAGCAAACGCATTGAAGTGACCGCCCAATTCACTGACGGTGTACAGCATAGTCACTGGGGCGTACCTTGAGTCCGAGGGATTGGATTTCCAGAACAGCCCGTGTCGCGGTCCACTGCCAGCGGTGTAATTAAGACTAGGGCACACATTTAGGTGTCCTGATTGCTGGTTGATGGCGTACACGCGGACTTGGTCGGCTCCTAGATCTGGAACAAGGATAAAATCACCGGTTGGATCGAGGATCACCTGATGCGGGTGCGGCGAATCCTGCTGAGGTTTGATACCGGGCTGGGACATTGTGTAGCGGAAGACCTCTAAGGGGTTCTTGTCGGACCTAAGGGGTAAATTAAAGGTCGAAAGGGCGGAACCGCCGCTGGTGAATGTCAGTTTGTTTGTACCTAGCTGACTTAGACATCAATTACTCACTAATGCGCAACAGCCAAGTACTTTTCGCGTCCGTGCTTGCCACCATAGATAACACTATGGACTGCGGCGCCCACATCCACGGTATTTGCGAGCTCTGTCAGCCTTCCATTCCGATTCACGGAGTAGGAGCTCAACAAGCCATTCATGCTCGCATTTCCCGCATGGTCGGAGCAATACATGGTACGCGTTGACGAATCGAACGTAAGCCAGCTAGGGCCATCACCACATGATTTCAAAGATGAAGTGACCGAAAGCGAGTTTCCGCTATCAAGAGAGAGTGAGTAGATGTTACCGTCATAGTGAGTGGCATATAGGTTCGTGGCAGCTGCCAGGGGGATAAAGAAAGGAAGACAGCGAACCATGATGGGATTGGGAAAGGCGGGAGAAGGATAGAGGGGAGTTACAGGGTTAGCGAAGAAATATATACTTCCAAAGTTACCTATACGGATCTAATTATTCCGTCTTAGCTTAGATGCGTTTTGTCTCGTAGGTTTCCCCGCAAATCACCGCATGTCTCAGCTCCTTTTAGGCGCAGTCCTCGGGCCATACGGTCGGCATTGACTCCACTATGGATTACCATTACCCATCCTGGAAATTGACGCCTGGCCGAAAAGAGTCAATGTTCCACTGTTTATTCCGTTTAATGCCAATAACCCAAAATATCCTTATAACTCCGCTATGAATTGTCACGACCAGAAACAATCGAGTCCGACCAGCCTATCTATTGACATCTTAGGTACAAAACCAGGCCATGTCTTTGACGGTGGTTGTGAGGCTCGGCAAAACGTGGGTCGGGTCGGCGTTTGAAAAGGGTATTGAAGATATAGCGACAGTGTTTGAACGTTAAACCCCAGAAGGAGAAATCCAGGGTGGAATTCATGTAATTCTAGCACAACCGGGTTATTCCACTTGTGAAGGTAGTTATTTGTAAAGCGATCAATGAAACACCTGCTATAGGTCAGTAGTTTATTAGTGGCCTCTCGTGAAGATTGCGGTAAATGATTCTCCTCTTACCAAGTCTGTGATAAGCAGAACTAGAGAATCTCTCCAGGCATTCCTGAAGAATGAAGGTACTTCGTATTTAAGATCTAAGGTCGTGCCTCACAAAATATCGTCCGAAGTGCCAGGAAGCAGACGCCAAAGTTTTTTGCTATTAGATCAGCATCTAAATTCGATCCTCGAATTTCGTTTGTTCTTCCCTCTTCTCTCTCCTCAGGTTCCTTAATCTAAGCAAAGTATCTCTAGAGAGCACTTTCTCTCCGCGTTTACATTTACATCAAACTCATATCATCAACTAGTCATCCATCTTCACCATGGCTTCCAACAAAGTTAGCAAGGCTAAGGCTACCAAGAAGGCTGTTGCTAAGCCTTCCCCCAAGCGTGCTAAGGGCGCCCCGGAAATTGGCCGTGATATAATGGAAGAGAGGCTTGAGTTCTTACTTACCTGTCTCAAGGAGACAGGAATCAAGGTTACTGGTCTCTCACTAATCCATCAGCTAGTTTTCAGCACTAATATCACTATCATATCCTAGATCAATTACGCCGCTGTCGGTCAGCACTATGGCATCTCCGCCAATGCTGCGTATCTGCGGTTTCTACGTTCCAAAGATCATGTCGCTAAACTTGTGAGCGCCAGAGAGGCAGCTCGGAAGAGTGATGCGGCTCTTAAAGATGACGAGGACCTCGAGATCACAGAAGATGAGGAGGCCTGAGAGGACAAACAAAAAGAAAAGAAAAAAAAAAAGAATCCGCACTGCACATGTTAAGGAAGGCTTTTACCGCGACATGATGTTAGAGGTGTGGTTGTCAGAAGCATACCTGCCCTCCTGTTTGTCCAGGATATCCTTCGCTGCTAGATACATTCTCTCCTTCCATAGTTTGTCGCTGCGAGATAATCATTATCTTTTCCACGCGTTACCCCCACATGATTGTCGCGCAGAACCAGTCAACATCAACGTCTCAGGGACATTGTACAAAGATTTCTTCTCAACGCTCGAATCTTAGAGACGCGATAGTGCCGTCTCCTGTATGTAGCAATAGTTTTCTAATCACCGATGACATCTAGATCTACCAACTCTCCCTCTTCTTAATTATTGCTATAGGGTGAGCTCATAGTTTGACCCGCACAGCTATTCCGCATCGAGAAAAGAAGACGAGGGTATAATTGTTAATAAGTTTTTCGTATCAGAAAATAACACAAAAACGCCTGGGTTCCTCAGGGTACCAATATTCCAAATGTACATGTATTTAACGCCTTCAAATTTGAGTGCATCTACGTGCTTCCAGCAAGCATGAAAGTTATACCCCCGACCCAGAGTATAACGAAGATCGCAGTCAAGATTCCCGCGCCAACTCTATCACCTGTAGTGATAGGTCCAGGTCCCACGATATCCTTGGTATTACTGCCCCCGTGTGGGTCACTTCGGGATGTGCCACCATTGTCAGCATTGTAAGGGCCCTGAGCCTTGAATGGGACCATGGCAGCATTAAGAACACCCAGCACAGACATCTGCTGTTCCAAGCCCATAGTTCCATCCCATTCTGCTTTCTTCGTCCAGCGAATTCCACAATGCTTCCCATCGCTTCCGCCGGAACATTGTTGCCCAGCGGCAACAGCGGAGGCCTTGAATTTCCCCATTACCTCCGCCGTGACATTGGCCGGTACGATCAGGGATATGAATCCGAGCCAGCCAGTGAAATACGCCTTAAAGGTTTTCTGGTTGCGATCACACTTATTGATGGGCTCGCAGGTGATGTCGGATATGATTTGGTTCCCCCCGGAGGCAGGGAAAAATTGATCAGATGTCTTGATCAGTCCTGTCACACCTTCGAGCCATTTGCTTTCGGTGCCATTGGTCTATATAACCAGTTAGTTGGAATAGTCAATTTGCTGGGGACGGGGGGATAGACGTACGTAGTTGTGCATGTAGCCCGCACCGGAAATATATGTTGCGTAATTGTAAGTCCACTGGTGATCACCATGGTCCTTACAACTCGCAGCATTAGTAGTGGTATCGGCGATAACCCAAGTTTTCCTCAACAGCGGCGTAGATGCACTCCAATCCCAAATCTTCTCGGCCCACTCCGCATAGGTCGCATTCTTGGTATATAGTGCCAGACGCGCTGACAGCTGGAACAATCCGCCGTTGGAGATGGCGTTTTTCAAATTATATCCGTCCTGGTAAGGCCAGATCTGCCATCGCAAACCTCCACCGCAATTGTTCATATCCCAGCGGGGAATCTGTCCATTGAAGACACCCTCGGCCAGAGAAACCCACGAGGCCTCGTTTTCTCTTTCTGGGAAGTTCAATTCTCCGGCGGTTATCGCAGCTAAACCCCAGAAAACCTGATCGTCGTTACCCAAGTATTGGGAGTAGTTGCTTGGAAAGAAGTCGTTTTCGCCCTTTTGCCAGTACATGCCTTCCTGGATGGCATCGTTGAACTGGCTGTCGCCTGTTAAATACCAGTACTGGATGAGAGTCATGAACATCGAACCACCTTCCCACCAGGTATCATCCATTTTCCCTGGAATATCTTTCGAGTCGCGGGCATTGTAGAAATCCATCATGGTGGTGGCAACGGTCTTGGCGGCATTTTTGAGGGAGGCTGTCGAGAGAGGTACCATGTCAGTCATTTGAGTTGCTTAGCCAGCGTTTGAAACAAACCCACTCTCATCCTCGGGGTTAACCTCAATTGCGAGGGCATTTTGTATGAGAAGGCCGGCCAAAAGGGTGGCCAACCACCTAGATATAATAACAGACCTCATTTGACACGAGCCGAGCGGTGACCGACATCGGAAGAAATGCATGGGACTGAGATATGAAGAGCAGAAGTTAAGTGCATTGGGATTAGGAGGATAATATGAGTGCGCATCTCCTGGGACAAAAAGGCAATAAGACAATGGAACCCATCAGGTTATATCGAATCATCACGATGAAACCAGTCACTTGGCACCGAGGCGCCGTATGAGCGGGACTATGTACATGGTGATATTCCAAGACATTGGCATAGCCAATCCTGCTGCCTGCCTTTGTTCTGGGTGCAGCTCTTCTCAGCACTGCCCAGTTTTCTGGTGCTTGGCGTTGAGTTTTCCTTTGGGAAATGAGAGTGTAGTAATGCCAAGAGACCCCCTTACCCGGTGTACCCGGGGTAGGCGCTTAGGGGACGCATAAACTCTGCGCTCGAATATCTTTTCAAAGTCTCTTGACGGGAGAAAATATGGAAGTCTCCCGACGTATTCGGCTTGGAAAAGGGTCTCTGAATGTCATTTCATCAAGAAAGAGGGCAATATGCCAAGTCGTTTCCGCTGGCGCGGAGTGTCATGAGCGCCAAATTGGTTCTTGGCGCTAACATATTTTTAGGTGCGCCAAGGGATGTGCCAAGACCTGGCACTGCCACTCTCCCCCTTTGCCCTTTGAGAATCACCTGCTTCTGGGCTAGTGTTTGAAGCTTTCATAGTTCCATCCATATGTCAGATCCTGGAGAAGGCCCTAAAGTTAATATGACAGATACGAATACGTATGTTGTAGTTTCTTTCCGTTAGCGGTACAAAGTATTCCCCTATCTATCGAATGATCGGAGACTCACTTATTCCATTTTGGAGACAAAGCCTGAGATAGTGCTGCGTTCTTTGTTTAGTGAACGTCTGAGATCTGAGATTTTGAATTCAGCCGTATATAATTCTTGCTTTCTTTCGTCTCTAGCGTCTTCTTCCTACTTCTCTCTTTTGTCTTCCTTCTTCTGAAGAACTATACCGACTCGTCTCTACGCATGGCCATCGGTCAGTCTTTGAGACCCACGATGAAGTTAAGTCTACTTAGCTCGATAACGTATTTGTCGAACACTCTCCGGGCACCCGTACATCCTTTGCGGCTCGCCATCAGGATCGCAAATCTTACGTGAAGAACCTCAGCACATCCACCTGGTTCTGAGGACGTTCGCGGCGGACTTGCACAGTTAAGGATATAATGCGACAACTACCGCAATATGAAGAGCAGCTTCAGGGTAGCACAGCGATTCAGTGTCAGGTTGCTCAAACGTCCAGGACAATCCCCATATGCTGGTGGCAGCTCGGTTGGAAATCTTCCAAGGCAAGCTCATTGAGCCTCTTCCCTATCTATGACGACCGGATTCTTCGATATATCCATGCCTAGATGTTTCCTCTTAACAAGGCAAAGGTCAAAAACAAGGAGATCTCTACTGTGCAACAAGAATCCGCCCGTTCCGGTCGCGACAGTGCTGGTCCTTGTTGTGGAGTAGGGAGCAAGGTGATTGCACCTGCCAAAGGCAGCTTTGCAATGCCCACTACAGGTTGACACGGTTATTATTCGAGCTGTATAAAATCACTTTCCATATATTTGGGGTTTCAGCTGCACAGTTTGGGGACAGGGACCATGACAGGCTAGAGGAGCCAGTCATGCGGCTGATGTTGACAAGATCCTCGCTCGGTTCGGTCTTGAAAACTGCAAGGCAGTTGCCACCCTAATAGACGAGAAGCAGGCTTTAGTTGAAAGGCCTACATCGTATGGCACTGCTACCAAAGCAGAGATCAAGGAGTTTCAGACCAAGATCGGCACATTGATCTGGTTGGTGGTATCTACCAGGCTAGATACCTCATTCGTTGTCATTGCTAGGCATGCCAAGAACACTGGCGAACTAGGTTTCAAGGTGTCCAAATTTCTAAATCAACGAATTCCTCAACGTGTAAGAAAGAACCGATCATTTGTCCGTCACCGAATCTGAAATTCCATATCGAGGAGTTTAGGTAGACAAAGTTACCTTCCAAAAGTGCAGACCATCAGCCGTCACTAGGTCCACAGTAGGTAGGTCGTTTCGCATCTGCACTCAGCCGCCACACTAGACACTTCAATATCAACCTCTTTGTCGCATAACCTAATAGCATCGTGTCATAGCCGCAAGACCCTTGAGCATCCCGAGCTCACCACTGCCTGTGTCCAATTAGGCTGGGGCGTTACCGTCCAAGTTGACAAAATCTAGGCCTGCCAATTGGGACTGGAGACTGCCTCCAAAGTCTACATCTCGTTCAAGATAGCAAAGATCCGGCTTCAACCGGCAAAAACAGGTTTCATTGTGAGTTGGTTACCTGTCATCCCAGGCACTGTTCAGCACTAATACTATTATGTTATAGTTCGCATTCGCCGCTGTCGACAAATCCTATATATATGATGTTTTGCCTAGCAGCAGAGATGAACCTCCAACTCTGTGGTATCGCAGATCATACCTCACAACATGATGAAGGAAGTAATGGTTTGGGTGTCTACCGTTTATGTGACATTCAAAAGGGTCGATGAGATATCGACCTGAGTTTCTACCAATGTAGCTCTATCAACTACCAACCTTCTTATTGGACAGTTTCAACTGCGTGTAGCCTGTATCCAATTCACTCTAGCAAGTGTGTAAGTCACTTGCCATTACAAGCGTTTGTAGAAGGCGAAGGACCATTCCAGGGGTGTGAGAAGTATCATTCTCATTTCGTATAGAATTGAACTGTATGTACATGTAGTTGACTATCACAATCGGCCGGTCCAACCATTCGTAGACTCTCTGCATTTCGCGGCCAATTGGGACCGGCCTGGTGACCTGGCAAGCCAATTGCTTTAGTTGCAGGGGACATGTTCGTTAACATAGTCTACCCGGCAGAACGATCCATGCTGGCCATATATATGTTATGGACCGAGGAAGTTCGGAGCGGTCATGGCTAACAGACCAGATGGGAGAACGAGCTTTCGCCAGCAGACAGGTTCTGGCTGCAAGTCCCTCATATCAAACCACGGTCGTGGAAGCTGATATAAGGAGGGGAATCCCACCCACGCATTAATCCCACAGCCAAATCAACTGCTCAGAAAAGGGGAGCGCGTATCCGGGTAGATTTGTTGATCCGGGTTTAGCCATAGAAGTCCCGAATGAAAAAAGAATAAAAACAGAAGATTCTCCCCTCTCTAGTCACCATGTAGGCAACAAGAAAGAGCCAAACCCAGTCTCCAGTTCAGACCATCGAACTCTGCTTCTCGTCCAACCCCTCCCCAGGCTCCCTAATACCACCACCGGCCTGCTCAATCGCAGATGGATTTTCCCCAGAACCCTGCCCCTCATTCTGACCTTCAATATCAATGCCCATCCCCTCCTTCCACATATTCACCAAACTCGTTGCGCCCATGCGCCGATTCTCCTCCTGGATATTAAACTTGACGCCCGAGCCGATGGGATACTTCTTACTCGAGAGTGTATCAGCCAGTTCCTTGAGCGGGATACCGGTCTCATCGCTGATCAGATCTTCGTATATGGGATTGTTTTTGAAGAGGTTGTAGGTGGAGTAGAAGGGGCTGCGTTTGAGCGCGGAGGCGTGGTTGTGGCGGGAGGGTTGGATTTCGAGGGTCAATGAGCGCGGGGAATTTGAGGGTTGATTGGTAGATGTGAAGGGGATAGAGATTGAAGGTTGATGTTTAGAGTACGTGGAGGTGGGTGTTGGTAGGGGAATAATTATGGGCGAAGCTGCTATCGCGCGGTCTGCTGCGTCGGATGTCTCGAAGATCGCGACGATAGGGCGGTTTGGGTTTGGCGAGGTGTTTGTTGTGTCGTACTAAGGGAATTGTTAGATCAGGGCTTGTTTAAACGGTAATTGGGAAAGAGCGCTCGTACCTTGAGGTTGCGGTATGTTATTACTTCGCCGAATTTCTGGAGCGCGGCCAGTAGCAGCTTGCTTTCGGATAGGTTCTTTGGCATTGGAACTCCAGTTATGTGAACTTGCGCGGTCATGCGCGCTAGAGTAGGAGACACCATTGTGAGATTTGTGAGATTTGTGAGATGTGTGTTATTGCGAAGTTGACAGAGACGGAGGTTGGAGAAAAATGGCGGATCGAGATACGTCTTGGCGGAATTGCCTATCTACACATGTTCTAGTACGAGATTTGTACGGTCGGGAATAGCTTCAATTGCATTTACAAAACATGGCTAGAATGCTCTTAATTTAATCAAAGGAGGTAATGTAATTTGTATTCATCAACTAAAAACGTGAGGTAGCTCCTATTCCCTCGATATACTCGCCATGTTAGGCCTCAATTGACCAGAGAACTGAAAATCGATGATGAATCGGTGCGTGTAGCAAGTTAGAATGCTACAGCGAGGTCAGTAAATAGATACCTAGGATTATCACACGAACTTGATATTACAAGAACCCTTTTGAGTCGAGAAGACTGAGAAATTACAACGTCCAAGAATCTTAGTGATTCTACTCTGGCCTCTCAACAGTAAATATGGAGCAGACTTGAACGCTGCTACTCTGGCTGATACGGAAGATCTGATTGGGAAAAAAATGGAAATGGTATGTCTTTATTTAATTTATCCAAGGCATAAAAATCGTCATAATATCGCGGAGGGTTTCTCTCTCCGGACACGGCGGACACGGGATTTCATCCGTCTCCAAGGCTTTTGATTCTGAACACGCTTAGAAAATGGGGATTCCAAGGCCGTACTAAATAGAGAGAGAAAAAAAATCAGTCAGTATCAATAGTCAATATTCCCGCAGAAACCAAACTTACAGCAATGGGGTCATTGAAACGAAGACCCTTGTCCAGAGCACTGATAGCCTCAAGCTCACTGGTCTCAAGATCGAAATCAGTGACAGTCAAGTTCTGAGCAAGACGAGTAGGGTTATTGCTCTTAGGAATAACAGCGATGTTACGCTGGGTAGACCAGCGCAGCAGGACCTGGGCAGGGGTACGGCCGTGCTTCTCAGCAATGGCAGTGATAGTCGCATGCTCGAAGAGCAAGGGAGTATCCTTAGCATGCTCAAGATCAAGCTCAATGAAGCTCAGAGGACCGAAAGAAGAGTAAGCAGTAACAGTGATGCCCTCCTTCTGAGCGTAGTCAACAAGACGAGTCTGGGTGAGATAGGGGTGGTGTTCGATCTGGAGGGTAGCGGGACGGACGCGGGCGTAGCGGAGCAGATCCATCAGCAGCTGTGCGCTGAAGTTGCTGACACCGATGCTGCGAGCCAGCTTCTTGTCGACGAGGGTCTCCATTGCGCCCCAGGTCTCGTGGATGGGGGCGTTGGCGAACTCGATTTTGCCATCGGCGGTGGTCCAGCTGGGAGGGTAGCGCACGGAGGGGTCGAGGTACTTCAGGGCCACGGGGAAGTGCACAATGTACAGATCGAAGTAGTCGACGCCCCAGTCGGCGAGCTGCTTGCGGGCGATGGGCTCGACCTTGTCGGCCTCGTGGAAGCTGTTCCAGAGCTTGGAGACGATGAAGAGCTCCTCGCGCTTGACCAGTCCGTCCTTAATGGCGCGGGCTACACCCTGGCCGGCCTCAACTTCGTTGCCGTAGTCTGGGATTAGTGGTGTTAGTGTCAATTAGGGCTCGGTTTGGGGGAGGAGAAATGTACCGCAGGCGCCATCGAAGAGACGGTAGCCAGCCTTGATGGCGTTGTAGATCTGGTCGGCACAAGTGTCATTGTTGACCTTCCAGAGGCCGAAACCCACAATGGGCATCTCATGGCCGTTGCTAAGCTTGACAGTAGGGGCAACCATTGTGAATGTAGTTTAAAGAAGTCTAAGGAAGAAGACAAGAAATTGGGGCATGGAGGGGTATATAAGTGCCCCGCCTAGTATCATTTCAAATATCCCCAAAAAAAAAAAAAAAAGAGCTAAAGGTCCAGGCTAAATCAACCGATCATACCTCAAATTGGTCTATCGTGGGCCTCCTTTGCTGGGAAATCCCCAGAATTGCCCCACTGTTTTGCGGCTAAAGTGGTTAAATGGGACAGTTTAGCCGACAAAGGGAAATATCAGTAATATTAGTGCAATCAGAAAATATAATAGCCAAATAGAGAGTAGTTGGTGATTACAGTATTCCCATTATTCCAAGTATAGTTATTCCAAAGAGTATTCCAAGGAGTATCCCAAAGTATTTTGCTCCAAACACCACCTAAGAAATTCCCCTGCTATCCCAATTGTATCACCTAAAAAAACAGAAATAGAGAAGAAGAGAAGAGAAGAAGAGAAGAGAAGAAGAGAAGAGAAGAAAAGAAAGAATAAAGAAAATAAAAGAAAATCACAGATAAAATACAAAAGACCACTCCCAGAATGATTATCATTACTTTAGTTTAGTTTTTGTAGGATATGTCGTTATACCGCATCCACCGTGGCGTTATCGTACGCATCGGGGCCCGCCCCATGCATACTGGGACCATTGGACATGCGCCCGACGATCTTATCCATTAGGTCATCTGACGGCAAGATACCGTCGAAATGGTGTGGTTGCTGCGACTCACGCGACACAGATTCATGTCCATGCTCGGCCTGGTAAGGGAGATGGTAGCTCCCGGCGCCAACATCTCCGGGAATGGAAGTGGAGTGCGCACCCCATGTGGCCTGGCCGTGACTGAGATCATCAAGCGGCTGCGTGTTAGAGCCGAAGTAACCTAGCACACTGTTGCTGTCGTGCATGTTCACACTGTGCTGTTGAGAGGGCACGTAGTGGGATGCTTCGTGACCCATTGTGTAGCCCATTCCTGGGTGGGAGAGCGGTAGGTCGTGCACATTAAGCAAGACTGGTGCACCACTGGAGCCGTGGAGGCTTGTGGATGGGATGTTCTCTGGCGCGAGGCTGGTGGAGAATGAGTCCAACACGGAGGTGACGGCGGTTTTGTCATTGAGGCCGTCCTCGGCTTTGCTAATAGATGTCAAGAAGTCGAGTTGGCCGGCAGAATTAAAGAGATTAGCTACGTTGTCCTGGTGGGATGAATGGTACACAGGCCATTGGGTGTGGGATTGGCTCGGATGGTGGATGAGGTCATGGGACTGAGGAGCCGGGTAGACACCCTGGTGGGAGGATTTGTTGAGAAGCATGGAATCCAGAGAGAGGGGAGGAAGATCAACACCAGAGACTTGGCGCGGGCTGTTGGTTGTGGTCCGGTCCGGCGCCGGAATTAGTCGTCTCCAAGTAGTTGTGCCAACTTCGCCAGGCCGGGTTTGTCGGAACTTCCAGGCGAGAACGGCCATGCGCTTGCTCTCATCGCCGTGGTGGCTTTGGTATTGGTTGGAAAGCCGGCGAGAGCTGGGCGATGTGGCACGGAGCTCTTGTACTGCAGTCAATGAGCGGAAGAAGTTACGGGTTTGGTCGTCAGCGTCGCGAGCAGCCTGGGGATTTCCGGAGTCCTCGGCCATGCGCTTCTCTTGAGTTAAGTGAGTGAACAACTGAGCCCACCAAGATGATTCGAAGAGAGGCTTGACCTTGGTCGACTGGGGTTTGGGTAGGTCGTGGTAACTCTCTCGGAGCTTCTGGCCATCTTCATAGATTTGCGTGCTGCAGGTCCAGTTGTCCATCTGGCTGACTCCCAACACATCACCAGCACTGGGGTGACCGTAGTCAAGGTCGAGCTGGATTCCGAGACGTGATCTCGCAGGAGGGAAGTCGGTCATTAGCTCAAGGTTCACTTCTAACAAAATGACATCGCAATCCAGGGGATTGTTGATGTCATCCATCATGGAAGCCAGGGCAGGGAAAGAAGACCGCCATCCGTTCAAATGCTCCAGAGGCACGGGTGGTGCAACGGGGTGGTGCAGATCACCCTGTAGACGAGTGTATGCATGCAATGCCTTGTCGATACCATTGGCCTGCTGAGGAGCGCTAACCCACATGTCGAAGCTAAAGCCATGAATGGTGCTAGCAGCAGCCTCCTGCAGATTGGAGCCAAGGGTATAGTGTGGGGGTGGGGGATCTCCAGCGTATGGTTGCATGGATCTCATATGGTCATGGTATGAGGGGTGTGTGTGGCTGCCGTAGTGGCTGGACGCCGAAGGGTGCTCGACTGCCGACCTCCATTTGGGAGCGGGTGCTGACCCATGCACACTCGACGAGCGTTCTGGTGATGTCTCACGGACAAGTCGCTCCCCTGACATAATGTATTAGTAAAGAGAAGACGTAGAGATCCTTCATATTTGTAACTCACAATCGGGATCACCCTTCAGGAAAGAGTCGAGGACCTGCAGATGGCTTGACACCTGCTTGCGGGTCCTCCGCTTGCCAGTCAACTTGAAGATGTACTCAGCAATCAGCTCGTTGCGGCCATACGACTTGCCCCGTTCGGACCACTTTCTCCGACCCATGGGAGGGTTTGCTTCGAGGGCTGGAATCGGTTGTCAGCTTGTGGTCAATGCATCACTATGGTGGTATAAGCCTACCCTGCTGGAAAGCGTCCTCCAACTCGTCGGACCACACCGGCTCTCCATCCTTCCCAGTATCACGACGAGGGCGAGCACGGTATTCCAAGTACTTCTGAGACTTGAGGTAGCTGCTTCGTGCCCGGCGAGATTGAGAATTGGGTCCAACCGAGTTAAGTCTGCGAAGCTTGCGTTGATGAAGCCGAGCTGCTATATGCGGATGATGCAAGCCAGGCGCCGCCGACAAGGGTTGAGGGGGCGGAGGATGAGGATACTTGAAGCCAAGTTGATGGAGCTGATCCTCACGAGCAGCGATATCAGCATGAGCTAACTGGTCTGAATAAGACTGGACATTCCCAGTGGTATTCTGAAGAGCTCGGTCAGAATGAGCTCCAACAGGATCCAGTGGTTGCTGGTTCTGAGTGACAAGGCACTCTGGTTGCCAGTCAGTAGCCATGGGGAGGGAACCAAGGACGGGCTTCTCGAAAAGAATGACAGATTCCAATGAGGAGGGGGACTGAGAGGCACCGTCAAATGCTTACTGCCCGGCAAAGAACGCAGCTCAGTCACAAACAACGACCCAAAGAACGCAATATGTCAAGAGAATGTAAGAACCTGGGAAAGAGAATGTGAGAGCGAGCAAGATGGAGTTTATAGGGAACTATAACTCCCCTTTGGAGAGGGGTTCTGTAGAGTAGCAACATTGCTCCGCCAGGTCTACTTTGCCTGGCCTACGTCCCTCGAACGCCTTGTCCATACTCCTCGGCAGGTCCTGGTCCTGGCCTGCGCACATCCAGGCGCGTTTGGGGAGCAGAGGACCAAAGGACGACGGTAAGCCGACCTTGCCGCAGCAAATCAGGAGTCAGGACAGGACTCGATATGAAGGAAGTTGTCCACGATGCAAGGGATGCTCAGCAGCACGAACCAGTGACGAGTGGGTCGGAGATTTTGTACAGCACGAAGTGACCTTCAAAATTCATCGCTCGGACCAGCATCAACAAAACAACACAATAATCAGTGGCAATCATCGCGTCGCAGGAATGTTTGTGGTCCAACGACATCGTCTTCTCGCACGGGACGTGGAATGCTCAACCACTGCCAGACATCACCACCGGAATGCAGGTTTGGATGATCTCTGTTGATGACAGTCCTGCGTACCATCAAAAGGATAAGCTACATTAGGGGAAATGACCCTGCAATCCAAGGCAGTTTAATGGAAGTTGTGGGGGAAAAAAGAAGGGTGTAGTATGCACAGTAAGGTAAAGTAGGGTTACAGTTACGCCTGGATCAAGAGGGCACGAGACGCACGAGGGACGGGACTACTGCAGGGTAATTGACAGCCGCAAAGAACGTGTTCAAAAGTATTCGAAAGTATTCGGGGTATCTTTTTATTGCCATATTGTAGCTATGGTAGTATGCAAGTAATCGTACATGGTACATTAATCCACCTTTTCCCTGCAAGGGATGTTAACAAGCCAATCCATGGCCGTGTCCTTGTCAAAGGGAGAAGGGACGAGGGCTTCACTCTTCCTCCTGCCCTCGGGACTACTGCAGGGTAATTGACAGCCGCAAAGAACGTGTTCAAAAGTATTCGAAAGTATTCGGGGTATCTTTTTATTGCCATATTGTAGCTATGGTAGTATGCAAGTAATCGTACATGGTACATTAATCCACCTTTTCCCTGCAAGGGATGTTAACAAGCCAATCCATGGCCGTGTCCTTGTCAAAGGGAGAAGGGACGAGGGCTTCACTCTTCCTCCTGCCCTCCTACAGTGAATTTCTTGCGCCCGGCGCCAGAAGTAAGCTGTTGAAGTTTGACCCTGTCCATCTGCTCTCCTACCTTCTTCTCGAGGCGTGCGAGCTCCTCCTCGGGATCGACGGCCTCCTCGTTCACGAACTCCAAAACCAATCGTCTCCCCAGGAGATGCGTGTTTTTCAACGCGTCCATGGCATTTTCCGCTTCGCGAGCGCTTACAAAGTCTGCAAAACCGAAACCACGAGCAGTGTGATCGAACTTCTGAGGTACACGTACAGACCGAAGTTGTCCATATGCGCCGAATAGAGATCTGATATCCTTCTTCGTGGCCTGGAACGGCAAGTTCTTGATGATGATTTTCGTTCTGCGTGCCGCAACCTTCTTTGCGGTATCTTCGCGTCTCCGCTCCTCGGCGGCATCCTTGCCCTTGTGAGACGCACGAATGAGAAGCTCGTGCTGATCCAACTTGTAACCGTTCATAGCTGAAAGAGCAGCCTGGGCTTGACCCTTGGTTTTGAAATCCGCGAAGCCGAATCCCATGCTGAGGGTCTGTCCTGGCCGCTTGGGATCGGGTTTGGTCTTGATGCGACCGGTGATAAAGCCATCCAGAGGTCGGAACACTTCCAGGAACTTCTCATTGGTGGTTGAGAAGTTCAGGTTCTTTACGAACAGTGTTGTGGTTGCTACGCTGTCATCGGGCTCATCTGCAGCAAATGTGTCTGCAGTTGAGAATCCTTGATCCTTGCCCCGAGTCTCGGGAGCAAGTGCGCGTGGAACCGCCGAATCATCGAACAAATTCTTCGGCGCCTTCTCCAGGAACAAGATGGAATCACCCATCTTGCGGTATGCCATACCTTTGAAAGCCTTTTGAGCCTCATCGGGTTGCGCAAACTCCACGATCGCAATAGTGCCACTCGGTGGCATCAAGAGTCGAATAATCTTGCCATATGGGTCGAACAAACTCCTGAGCTCGGCCGACGTGACACCATAGGAGAAGTTCTTAACTAAAATAGCCGTATTCCCACGTTCACGCTGCTTGAAAGCATCAATATTAACCCCATTCGAGGCAAAGTAGGCTTTCGTTTCTTGAATCACGTGCGTTTCAGCATGTGCTTGCTTGACAGCAGCGTCTGAAGAGGTGGGATCAAGCAGTTCAGATTTGGAGACTCCGAGCCTTCCAGCCACTGATGACATCACAGCATCGGCCTGTAAGAAAATTAGTCTCAATATGTTGGTTCATGATTCAAGGCAAACTCACGTTCATGTACAGAGAGTTCCAGCTGAATGAGGACCCAGCAGCGTTTTGTTTCCGCTTGATCTCTCTTTGCTTTTTGAGAGGAAGCTTTGACAATTCGTACTCGTCAATCTTGTATGTCTTCTTCGCAGAAGCAGGCAAGATATGGAGCAAACGACCCTGGAAATGCTTTCCATCAAGAGTCTGGTAAGCATCAATGGCTGCATCGGCATCGCAGTATTGCACATAAGCAAACCCTTTGCTGGTTGTAGAGCGAGTATCAAAAGCAATATGAATCTATATCCAATTAGTACTCAAAGTCATTGAATATGATGTGTGAATGTGCAAAAGTGGGTTTGAGTTGGCTCTTTCAGATAGTCAAGAAGCATCTACTAAAATATCTTGTCCTGATAACATCATATGCAATTTGCATCAGATGTCCCTATCGGGAAAGTCATCATACGAGCACTCGTGGCAAGCAGGCTGAAAGCCAGCTGCCCGGTTGGAGGGAACATGTTGGGCAGTATTGACCAAAAAAAAAGGACTAACCTCTTCAATCTTTCCAAAGCGTTCAAAGATCGGTTGGAGATCCGATTCTGTTGTGTCGTATGCAAGATTTCTAAGGAACAAACGGGCGGAGTTCCGAATAAGATCAATATTCGGATCTTCCGGCGTTGCCTCGGTGATGCTGTCAACGTCAGTCATGTTGGGCGCGATTTTCTCAATGGCCGCAGTGCGCGATTCCTCGTCACGCTGTGGCGACTCATCATCAGACGAGGCAGGTGAAGCAGCTTTTATTGGCACAGTAGTCGTCGTAGTAGTGGGCGCGGCGGCCTTGTGCTGATCAAACTCATCTTGCTCTTCCTCATCGAGAAGACCCAACAGACGACTCGTCTTAGACCGTAGCCAATCTGCATCAGACACAGGTGCAGCCTCCACTTCAGGCTCCGCAGAGTTGTCCTGTTCTGGTGTTTCTTGAACCTCCTCTTCCTCACTCTTGTCAATGACCATAGGCTCAGGCTGCTCAGGCTCTGCTGCCGTAGGGGGTTCTTCTGTCTTTGCCTTTTTCCGGTATGAGGGCAACTCCTGGATCTCTTCTTCCTGCGGGGGTTGGTTAATAACGGGAACAGTGTCCACAGCCGGCTTGATCATTTCATCATCATTGGCCCATGTCCGGGTTTTTGATGAAGATCCCATAAGAGAAAGGTATTCTTGTAGCTTAGGGTCCTTCTCGCCGTCCCTCTTGCGCTTGAGGTTGTTATCCAACGATGCATCATTAACATTCATGGTATCACGTCTTCGTGTGGGGTGAGCATCCTCGGCGTCATTTGAATCAATCTGCAATAATACGGGTCAGTCTCAAGACCACCTTAATTGGTCAGCGTGCACAGGCGAAAGGAGAGTGGCTGAAGCAAAAGAGCTGAGAATTGACATACCGGACGAGCGATGTCTACAGCGATCTTTGACATCTTCATGTATGTCTTGTTGAAGTGCTTCACAGCTTGTTGGGCAGCCTCATGGCTCTTGAAGCCGACGAACCCCATCCTACGTTTGGGTAGGACATGAGCATCGGTGACTTGAAAGCGAGTTGCAAAATGTTTCTTAAGCTGATCATTGGAGCATGTTGGTGGGAGACCACCCACGAACACTCTTGTGCTCTCCATTTTGGGATTTTGTGGTGAGTGTGAAGACTCAAAGTTTCTATGAAAAAAACTTTTTTTTCTTCTTTCATAGTGCCGCGGGCGGTCTGATGTGCGGGCGGTGTGTTTGTCTACCGGCAATAAAGTTACCCTGCCTGCTTCACGTTATCGCGAGATTACACTACAGTCTCTTTTCTGTCGTATCACCCAAACAACCCTTTGAAGTTCTTTCAATACAACAATTACTAACAATGGCACTTCCCCCAGCCGAGAAGAAGGAGCCTATGGAGGGTAAGTTTGTCTTTCGTGAGTTAGTGGATAAGTGCTAAATGCTCCGTGCAGCGCAGATTAAGTCTGTGGACATGGTAAGGACACTTCTGAGAAAAGGCAATGGCCAATTGATTCTGACATATTTTCTAGACCGAGGATATGCAGCAGGAGGCTATTGCCCTTGGTATGAAACATAAAAAGCGCTCTGGATAAACAAGGCTAACCTACCCCTCAGCCATCGAGGCCACGGAGAAGTTCAGAGTTGAAAAGGTATGTGCATTCCTCAACTACTTGATATGAACAAGATTTTAACAATTTATAGGATATTGCCCAGTACATCAAGAAAGAGGTTCGCAATTCTACCCCGCGCCGATCGCATTTCTAACCCCATACATCAGTTCGACTCCCGCAAGGGCGCTACCTGGCACTGCGTGGTTGGTCGTAACTTTGGAAGCTTTGTTACCCATGGTCTGTGAATATTGGAACTCTACTGTTGATAACCAGACACTAAAATTGTGTTCTACAGAAACCAAGCACTTCATCTACTTCTACCTCGGACACTGCGCAATTCTGCTCTTCAAGACCCAGTAACTACGATTGATATGTCTACGCTCAATGTGCTACACTGATGTGGAGGTGATATCCGGAGAAATGCGTTTTTTCAAGCGACTCTTTTGTCTTCTAATATTTGGTCTTTGGGGCTGTTATCCTATGGTGAACAGCCATTAGTGAATTAAGCGCATCTGCCCAAAACACATAAAACAATAAAAAAAAGCATTACCCAAGTTTAGACCTCGGGGACAACTTTGTGCACTACACTAAAAGTACCTGTAAATAGCCGATAGTCTACGGACCCTGCTGGAATCGACAATCACATGTGCTTTTTTATACAGGGGCGCTTGGCCAATCACGCACCGCTATAGCTGACATCACGTGTCGCTTTGCCAAGACCGCCAAGCCACAGCGCCACACCCCCAATCCCGCTGCCTTCGCCTTGATCGACCTTTAATTCCTCAAATAGCTCTCATCTCTCTGTTAATTCTCTTTCATAATTGTGTGCCAGCTTTTTCACATCTCGCAATCACCATGGCCTTTTGTATTACCTTCGGAACGCATGGTAAGTCCTCTTGTTTTGACCCAGAAACCAGAGTGGACCCTGTCCCAGGAGTTATATTAGGTGACGGGTATCGCATCCGTACTGTCGACGTTTCGAACATAACCTGTCATACATACTGAGCGAGATACTGACGATAAATACAGAGTTCTCTTCTCAGCTAGAGGGCTATGAGCATGTTCGCGCATACTGCTACAACTGTAAGTTCTGACGTCAGTGATCTATTGGCCCTGTGATGGTTTGTTGATTCTCCACTTTTAGGCCAACATTGGAATGGTCACTGCATCACCCGATGGTATGTTTATGCCCCAAAGTACCCAATCGGGGTAGATTGAACTTATCTAATGCTTCTTCAAGGCCATTTTTCACTATCTGCTTCATCGTGAGTTCATGCTCGGCTGAACATCGTCCTAAGAAACAGCTCTAGATATCTAACCTTTACCTCCCTGCAGCCATTGATTCCCCTTGCTATGCACAAGTACAAGGTAAATTAGCTTCGATCAATCACGTCTTGGCTCTGTTGTTAACGTACTATATAGGAGGTCCAATGCTACACATGCCGTTTTACACAAGACCTACGGTAGGCTCTACTCCGGAATAATCAGATATCATCAGCTTGGTAAGCTTGATAATGGTACTAATAATGACTACATCAGTGACCGGCCTGACATCACGCCTGACACACGACCTCCGGCAGGCATGCAATATGGCATACAGCCGCCCCCTCAAGCCCAAGGAGGCTGGCAGCAACAGCCTCCTCTGCAAGCTCCTCCCCAAGCACAGGGTGGACTTGGATACAAATGAGTTTCTCAGGATGTTCAAATTGCACTAGCATGATGACGCAGCAACTTTTACGGGGGTGGGAGGCAGAATGAGGGTGTAATAAGAGACGCATGTTGCGGCTTAATACCGGGGGTTTACCCTTTGGCGTTGGGTATTTTGTTTTTATTTGCTATCGAATCTCGAACTTTTATTTGATCAGCCTAGCATTTTTTTGTTCCTCGCAATGAATACACATGGTTGTTATAGAATACTGGCTTGCTACCACGGACTATCTACCATGATTGGAACATATAATGATTAAGTGGATGAATTTCAAATTCAGATAAACTAGCAAGTAGGGGTATATGTAGCCGTAAACAAGATATTAAACCAAGACCAAGGCGTAAAGAAATAGCCCGGTAAAAGGTAGCACCATCAAGAACCTCAAACCTCCCTCTCCGAGGCCTTCTTATCCTTCTCCCCCAAATCCGTCGGTGTAGCAACCCCAGAAGGCGTAGCCACATCATCAGCCCCAGTCTTCGTACCCCGATAAACCTTAGGCTTCTTTCCCACAAGATCAAGCGACATCATCCGCACAACACGAATAATACTCGTCCGTCCCTCGTACAACGGGAACACCACAACACCAAACAGGGTAAAGAACAACCAAATAATTCCAACAACAACCCAACCAGTGAAGAACTTCTTGCTGAACACATACGACGATCCGTACATCGGGATCGGCCAGAGGATGAGGAAGGCAAATGCCATGAAGACTGTCAACGTGCGCGCGTAGAGTGCCGAACGGTTGAGCAGACGTTCTTCTTCTTCGCTCTCATCTTGCGAGGGACCCGTCTCACCTGGAACTAGTTCCAGGTCGACGTGGGCTTCGGCGGCGACTTCTGTGTCATCGACTTTGCGGATTGCGCGCATGGATTCGTAGTCGTAGTTTTGGGGGCCGAAGACGTAGGTGAAGAGTGGGACGAAGACTACTGGGCTGAGAAGGGCGGCAACATTGCCGGCGAGCATGGGGTAACTGGGCCAGTTTGTTAGATTTGGGTCTGCAGTATGATTATTAGGACGGGAATACTTACTTGGCACCGGTGGTGTCGACTGTTAGGGTTCCGTATTGCTTCTTAGCAGTAACTAGCCAGGCAATGAGGGAGACTGCAAGACCGAGGGGTGGTGAACAGGCTGCTGCGATACGATTCTGGCCCTTCCAGAGGAGGGTCATTGCACCTGGGAAGACGGCCGAAGAGATGATCACACCCATCAGCAGGTAGAGATATCCCATGCCGATGCCAGCGTAGTAGAGACCGGTCGCAAAGCCGGCCATGATGATTGAGTAGACGACGCAGGACATGTGCGAAATCCAGACCAGTCTCTTGCCCTTGGCGCTTGGGTTGATGTAGGCCGCGTAGATATCGTAGGTGAAGATTGAAGAGACGGCGATCAGCTGCGCCGAGAATGCGGATGTCACAGCCATGAAGATCATCAGTGTTGTGGCGACAGCACCGCTGTAGCCGAGCAGCTTGACAGCTGCGAAGGGGAGCACTAGTCCGGCGGTCACGTCGTCAGAGCTCATGCGATTCGAGCCCTCTAGTGCCAGCGCGGAGAGACCCATTGTGCTGGCGCATAGCCAGGGAATTGCGAACCAGCAGATACCCCCAATCACGTATCCTGGGAATGCGTGGACGGGGCTGGCGGCGATAGCCTTGTTGTAGTATCCGTTGTCCAAGAACACTGTACCGAAGTTTCCAACCAGGTTGATGATCCAGAAAATGCCACCCTCCTTAGAGCGCATAGTTAGGTAGCTGCCGTCGGCGTTACCCTCAACGGGGTGACGCTGAGAGGCTGCAACTAGTGCATCGTACACCTTTGATGGAGATCCTAGCTCGGCGTTTGTGGCATAAGCGGAAAAGGCGAAGAGGAAGATGACGACCAGGATGACCACGGTGTGCAAGTAATCTGTGATAAAAGTAGCCTTAATACCACCGAAGAGTGTGTATAGTACCACGCCAATCGGGAGCAGGAAGCAGGCTGCCGCAGTGGGCACTCCGGTCAAGGAGGTCATCACGGCCGATCCACCGGTGAGCAGCATTGCAGTAACCAGGATGTTGGTCATCAGGCAGAAGACTATGAACACAATGTGCACAACGGTTCCATAGCGAGCGCGGATGACTTCTAAGAAAGTGTGTGCATTCGGCGCACGGCGTTTGAGCTCGATAGCTAGTGTTGCGAAAAGAAGAATCTGGACAGTGGCGCCTATTGATACACAAAATGTCAGATATAGAACTTTTCGGATTATACTCATATAGTGGGAACTAACCTGATGCGTAGAAAAATGGACCAGAGACGCCGTATTTGTATGCGACTGCAGATGACTGGAGGAGAGTTGCAGCCCATGTCCAACTACTAACAACGGCGGCGGCAACCAGTCCTGATTTGACGGACCGGCCTGCAGTTGAGAACATCTCGGATGTTTGGACTTCATTCTGATAGCTGTATAGGAATATTTCGTCAGCTTATGCGACGATGTCAAATGAAGCATCGAGACGCACCGTTTTAAAGCCCAAGTAATAAATATCATCAGTAGAGCAAAGGCAAAGCCTAGTCCCAGAATAATTCCATATCCAAAACTCGGGGACAAAGGCGCTGTGAAAATAACGCCGTCGGACGACATATCAAAGACGTGTATAACCAGGGACTCAAAAAGGGTATATAGCCAACAACAGAGAGGTAAATGTGAAAGATGTTGGCAATGTGCCTCAAATTGGGAATCAGCCACTAATGCTCCAATTGATATGGGAAGTACGCTTTATACAACTCTCCAATGTTAACTTGGCATATGAAAATATCAAGCTCCCTAGATGCGGAAGATAGCAACCTCATATAGGAACAGCATCAGAAACATAGTACAAACCCCAACTCCGAATTCGCACAAACCCGGGGCAAATCTGGACCAGCATGACGATCGCTGACCTGAGCTTAGATAGGGATGCTGCATTTTGATTGTCAGATAAGGGTATGCTCTCGTAATGCCATGGCGCACATGGCAGGGATGTGGACCTGCTAGGTACGCCACTAGAATTAGAGAAGCAACATCTCAATGGAGAACTGCGCGGGGATTTTCGAAGAGCGGGTGAAGTAGAAGGAAGTTTTTCACCGAGGGTATACACGTCGTCGGTCATTGGTTGATGCTGGCTGTTATCAGTTACCCTTTTAGGGTACTGCGGTTGGGTGGTTGTGATTGGCTGGAGAAGATCTAAGATAAGACATTACCAGTCGGCAAACTCGCACTTCGCACTAGACACTAGACGGTTGGAGTTTACCTGTGAGACTGCCAGTGCACATAGATTTGCCGATGTAGGTGGGAAATATCGGAATGTCCCGGCTCCAAAGAAGCTTAGGGCTGGTCAAGATATGCTTGGCAGTGAAGGTTACTCATTCTTATTATAATATTTTCAGATCCACTATCTCCCCATGTCCACTTTAAATTCTGTTAAACGTTATATTATTACCTAGCTTAATCAGACCGTCTGGATTTAGCCTTGGCGTGAGCAAAGGGTAAATTAAATTCGTTATCAACGACCTTAGTCTGTAGGCCGCTTATCCTCATCCTGCCTAGACTGTATCATCAAGCCATAAACTTTTAATACACCCTTTGTATACTTGTTAAACTGTGGGAATTGAAAATTATACGAATCTATCTCTTTTGAGGGGGGTTACTTGGTACCTTTGCGCGCCTGGTGTGGATATATATATATATAGATATAGGGTGTGGAGCTATGCACGTGGAATATAGCCTTGAAATTTATAATCGACGGATTATAAGTACGAGAAAAAGAACTAGGAAAATGCTATGCATAATATACTTACTCCATAGTGCAGGCTACACAACCAAATCGACGAAAAAGACCACTATATGAAGAAAGTTGGGGATTATATTCCAACTCTAGATTGTAGCTTAATCCAAGATCGGTCCAAGGTACATAGGAGATAAGGTTGTCAACAAATTCTGAATTCTAAATCGTCTGTGAAGCAAGGGCCAGGGGTTGGCCTTGGTGCGTGAACTATGGCATGGCCCGGAGCCCCTAGTTTCTTCATCCATCGACGCTTGCGGTCATCTTCGCGGGCTTTCTACTCGATAACTACATTTGCAGCAACCGTATCACCACTAGGGTCCACAACTCGCTGCCGTGTTTTTGATAGATGGACGCTATAGGGAGGGAGAAGGTGTTATTATATATCATAGAAAGGCGTTGTGGAGTGTTGTATAGTGACTACAGTTTCGCGGGTAGTTAGACTCCGTAGATAGCTCTATAAGTGCCTGGTCTCCCACAGCGCCGTTCGCATTCCTCTGTTGGCCATTCCTATAAAACCCCCATGTTCCTCAGAATAAAAGTTCATCCCTGTCTTCATCCCTTAGCTTTATTTATACTCCTCGCTATAAACAGTTATATCTCTATCCACCACCTTTTTCAGCCCGAAATTTCTTGCTTCATCCCACATCACTATTCTTCTATGCTCATCAAGTTATAGTGGAATACCCATTTTCTGGGCTGTGCTATTGGCCCTTGTTCCGTTGAATAACCTCCAGCCACCGATGGCAATGGAGTATCTCTCACTGCTTATGTATGATACTCAACTGTCGAATACTAAGTCGAGTACATGAGTTTTAGGTATAATACCCAGTTCCAATCATCTAATCAACACTAGTAAGCTGGCAAGCAGGGTCCACGTGGGGGTGGGTTATGGTGACACTAAACTTGTTCTTGATTTGATTTTGCTTCACCCGGACACTATTATTTCCAGATTTGTTCCAGCTCTCCAGCTCTCCACTACCCTCTCAAACCAATCTCATTGCGTTTCCACGCCGTCCATCATGTCTTATCAACCAGTCAATCCGCCCGTCGTTGCAGGACCATGATGCCCTGAGAAAAAAAAAGTTCGAAGAAAAGGCGGCCTCTATCCTGGATGGGCTAGAATCGAAAAGCCAGGTCTCTTATTACTGTGATGCCCTCCGTGAACTTGGCGTTCTTCTCCACTATGCCGATCTCACAGAGGATGCTATTTCGACTGACTAAGAATTCCTCGACTTTAAGCTTTTATCCAACATAGAATACAGCACGACAAAATCGACAGCCCTAGGATCCCCAAACACTTGCGCCATCACTATGACGGTTTTGACGTGGCCTTTCATTGGCCTACGTCATGGTCACTATCAGACACCGAACTCATGTATGAAAGGCCTTCCAAATCGTCAGATACATCGACACCCCCATAGACTACTCCAGGAAAGACGACGTTGTGCAGTGGTGGCCGGTGTGAGGAAGATACAATTGGCTATAGGATTACCTAGAACGGAAGGTCTGAAGCTAAATTGAACTGACGGTTACCGTGATGGTCAGGATATGAGCAAACGGATGTTTACTAGCGAGTCACCAGGCCCATATAGAAGATAAAAGTACGTTGGCGGTGAATATAAAGGAAAAGGTAGCGATGAATGTGTGGAGTGGAAGTAAAGGCAAAAAAAGGCACATAACTCTCCCCATGCTCCCACTCTCTCATTCACTCCCAAATCCATTGTCTTATATTGCGATGAGTGCCTTGGAGCAGTATCGTTGCTGCCGGCTGCAGTTCCATGACCCGTACGCACATCGTGCATTGCATGTGTTGCTCTGGCGCCTAGATCGGGAGAATGAGAGCAGCAGTGTACCTCCAGCCCACGACAGCCCTCGATAGCGTCACCGTCTTTGGCCTCAATACGCAATTCGGTTAGGTCGATTTCGGTATCATCGGCGCTAGTGCAACAACTTTTACAAATACAACGTGTACAAAGCTGGACGGATTTGATAAAGCCACACAAACGGGAACGGGGACGACCACATTCCCACTGGATACGAGAAAGCACCAATCTAGATTTGAACATGAACAGCAACTTGTGGAATGAAAACTTTCCTTGCGAAGACACATGCCCCATATGGAGATGTTTGATGTTAGAAAAGGACGACGGCAATGTGGTGTGGGAGGGGTTATTCATCTTGGACAAGCCTTGTTATCCAGGCTGACAATACTGGAGTATTTGCATGGGTGAAATGTCCAGAGCATCATGGTCGAACAGATCATATTACTATTAGATATCAGTTCCGCGCAAATTGCCTCTA
Source organism: Penicillium hordei (assembly GCF_028827395.1). Classification (NCBI taxonomy): domain Eukaryota; kingdom Fungi; phylum Ascomycota; class Eurotiomycetes; order Eurotiales; family Aspergillaceae; genus Penicillium; species Penicillium hordei. The sequence continues at coordinate 8,129,215 of NW_026623142.1, forward strand.
GTACAATGAGCTGCGACCCAATGCTTAGCTGCGGATGCCTTCACTAAACCTCTTGATGCTACTGCCTTTCGTCGTTTTCTCGAGAAGCTAGTCCTGGAGGGTACGTGATTACTAAGAACAGAGAGCGATCAATGACTTCGCAACTGCAGGTTTCAGCTTCGTGATCTTTGAGGAAAGGAGGCTTATAAGGAGACCAATTATGTTAATCTGATCGTGAGGTTGTTTGAAATCTCTCATGATTACATGATTCCTCTGCAGTATAAGGGTTCTCACAGTCCTTTCCTTTCCTTCCCTTTTGTATAGTTCTGTGCTGTATAGAATATATCCCTTTGTTCATTACCTGCTGGTGGCAATGGGAGCCAAATGACGGCTTGCCACCTTCAATTGCGTTCGTTTGTCATGAATTAATACATGGATGGGTGGATAGCCCCAGATACACAACACTCTGTGGTTCAATGACAATGGAATGGTAGCTCGGCCCTTCTTCTACAGACACAACTAAGAAACTTTGGATCAGTGTATGTTCGAGTTGTATGAGGAGTACTAGGGAGAGAGGTCGTTCTAGGTGTATCGCCCAAAGCATTGAACGGAGAACAGAGCCTATTCGCCATCCCATGTACTCCGAACCACTCCGAGATTCAGCATCAGCTTTGGTCAAACTGACCAGAAGCTTGATATTCTACAAATATACCAGGAAAGCAAATTCAATGCCAGAATCAGATTCAATCGGGTCTTTATATTGTACAGACAAATGTCCGGATAGAACAGACACCACCCATGTTTCAGTCCAAGCTGCCACAGCCACAGCCCATTCCAGCGCATGATATCGCCAGGAAAAGAGCCAATGGACATAACAAAGATATATCAAGACGCATACACGACCTGACTAGTTCTACCCAGAATGACCTATACAGCAGATAGGTCGATGAGTAACTCTCTTTTGCAACGCAAATGAAAACACCACACATCAAAATGAAAACGGAAACGGAAACGAAAACAGAATCACGCCAGTTGTTTCGGAAGGGTTGATTTGGTTCCAGCGCCACCAACGAGAAATGGCCCAAGGGTCACGGGGTATAGGAGTGCGTAAGTGAGACGGTAGGGGAGGAAGATTTGAGGTCAGGAAGCACGCAGTCAACGCCCGGGATAGACAAATAGTACACAACATTGTTATCTGACGGGATCAACTGCGCAATTAAGCTGATGAAGTGCCTAAGCAGAGAACTTGCGGGTGATCTTGGCGATGACTAGAGAGAAGAAAGGAATTAGCAACCAATAATCCAACCACAACTTCAAATATCCATCCCATCTCCAGTAATGAATTCTTACCGTGAAGACCAACAACTGAGAAAATGAATCCCAGACTCAGGACGAGGACAACAACGGGGTCAACGCGCAGACCGGGGCTCTCATCGGTGTAGAGCTTGAGCATGGTTCCGGACGAGCCACCGGCGCCGGCAGAGCGGGTGGAGCTGGGACGGGCATTGCGCAGAGTCTCCTTGTGGTCGGCAGTGGCACGGCGGCGCATGGCAGCACGAGGACCGCCGGGGGTCGAGGGAGAGGAGGGACGGCCGACGGAGGTACCGCTGGCTGCGGCGGCACCGGACTTTGAGTCAGGGCCGGACTCGGCACCTGAGGTGAGGGGAGAGGCTGGGCGGGGGGAAGCCTGGTGGTGCATTGTGTTAGTTGTGGGATTGAGGGATTGAGGAATTGACTAGAGGGTTCGCAATGGGTTGTTGCGTTGGCAGTGGATGGGGCAAGCTGGCTTGATCGTCGGATGAACGGTTGATGGGGCTCGGGTTTGGGGTAGATGGGCTTACCATTGTGATTGATTGGGAGTGGAAGGGTGTAAAGAGAGAAAAAAAGGTATTAAAAGGAAAATGGAAATGCAGTTCAAGAAAGGAAAGGAGGAGCTTGAGAGAGTCTGAAAGGAGGTTTGCGGAGTTGAGGCCACGATCGCGGTTTCTTGGGTAATACCGTATTTGACTTGTCAACCCCGGCAGTTGGGGGCGAATTGGGTGATAATTACCAGTATTTACAGTACATAATAATCCACCAATCAGAACGACTCGGCGCACATTACTGCAATAGCGTAACTCATCTACGAGACATTCGTTAGCGAGTAAGTTGATTCAGTGTAATTATATGTACGAATGCGTTACAATTTTTGACATACAGAAATGGCAGTGGGCAACAATACTCATTTTCAAATACCACCGCTACCCAGTGTCCCTACAAGGTACTAACAATGATGTGTGATATGGAATCAATCAATTCTATAAATATAGCTACTAAAATACCATCCACGTGTCTAGTCCATTGAATTAATAAGAAAGACTAGCTCACATTAATCGGAAAAAGCATTGATGGCTGTCGTAAGACATGAAGAACACCTCCGGGAATCAAATCATCCAGATAACGCCGTCGGTGCACTCGTGTAGGAGGGGTATGAGATATGGGGTATGGATATGAACATGTAAAGGGAATCAAGGAAAGTAAAATCACAGGAATTTTTGACAGCTCAGAGCCAGAAAAGATGGGAGATGGTGGGCAGAGCACATTCGACGGGGATGAGGTATGATACTGAGGCGAAAGCCCAGAAGAAAACAAAATGCGTAAAGAGATCAGGCTAAATTTCAAGGTGTCCACACAGACACGAAGTTCACAGATTAGAAAAAGACAGACGCCCCAAAATTCAACGCCCCGGGAAATTACTTATAGAAACACCACCCTTTGTTCGCACCGGGTGATTAATCAATCATCATCCGTGATGGTACTTGGGTAAGGTTTGAAGAGAGCTCGGTTGTCTTTTCTGCTTCCTTGTTCTTCTTCTTGTTGATGTGGGGCTTCAAACCGCGGTTGAAGTTGTGGGCGCACAGGCAGGCGTTAACGATAGTGATCACAATCAAGATGATGGTGATGATGGCGAAGAAGGTCATCGATGGTCGAGCGGGTAGGTATTTGAAGTAAGTCAGCGCGGAGTACATCCGGAACAGCTTGAAGCAGAAATATCCCATCGCGGCGAATAAGAGGAGCTGGTAAGATGGTTAGAAGCCAGATCGACATTGCTGGTATTTTCGACTTACAATGATAATGATCATGCCAACCATGGTTTCTCGGCGCACGAACCAGGCGCCACAGACCAAAATGAGAATGGTCACGGGGATGGCAGCCACAGTAAGCGCAAATTCAGCATCCATGCTGGCCGAGGAGACCAAGACGAGGAACTGCACCGTAAAGCCCAGGAAGAAAAAGAAATCGAATTTCAAGAGAGCGATATAGATCTGTTTTGTGAGTGGTTAGTCGTGTTGCGGATGGGGAGGTCGAACGAAACACGAACCTGATAGGTAAGGTAACGACGCTTCATTTGCAGATCGGCACTGATATGCTTGTAGATTGTCCATGCAAACTCGTCGTAGAGTTTATAGGCCACGAAAGTGATCAATAATGTCCCCAATGCCACAATGCATGGAATGATGATTAGGAACGGCTCGGACTGAGCCCAGACAATCGGACTGATCATATTCATCAAGGCCAAGGTAGAGACAGCCTCTCGAATTTGTTTCACTTGAACAGCGCCGTAAATCAGGAGACCAACATTGCAGAGACACAGTCCGATGACTTGAATTGTATTTTTCATGCGCAGAGCATCATACACCAGCACAAGTTCGTAGAGGAAACCGAAACCGTATAGGGCGAGGAACGTAGGGATAGTTTTCGAAGCGGGACTAGTGTTTGGGATTTCTTGGATTTGGAAATTTGCGAAGATGTAACTAGAAAAACAACGAGGTTAATGGTTGCGTTCCGATGTCCGCTTCGGCGGAGTTCCATACCTTTCAAGGCTGAGTGTTACGACTGTTTGGACGAGTGTGACGATCGCAAAGGACCACGTCCAATGTGTATTTGGGAGATAGCACATCCTGGTTTTATTGGTTGAAGCCGTGACATTAGAGTATCCCTCTCTTGCGCGAAAACCTCCTGGCCCTCGTCGAAAGGCGGGATCGAAAGACCCCCCTAGGAGAGAAGCGCGCGACCCGTGTGAAGGAATCTTGCCGAGAGGCTCCGTGGTGGAGCTCAAGTCGGCGGAATGCTGAGGGAAAGACACGATGGCAGTGTGACCACCTGACGGTGGCTTTCTCTTTTATAAGACCGGTGGGAAATAGGCCCGATACGGGGGGAAGGGGCAGATCGAAATAACCGGAGGCTCGTGTGCTTGTTGTGGCTTGGCAATTTAGTTGGCCTCAAGCCGGGATTCGTCAGGAGACGTGATTTAACGCAGGTCTCAACAGGGGCATGCGACCGTCAAGCAGACTGCTCGAACCGGTTGAGTCGAATTAAAGATAGACGATGATTTCTTTTTATTCCGTTTGTTGTTTTCTTTTTTTTTATAATCCCGCGGTGTTCCGAATTGTCAGGTGGGGTGTGGAGAGAATGTGTATGCAGCGACCGTACAGTGTCAAATGCAACCCTTGTACAAAGAAAGGGAGGGAAAAAGGAACGAGTGACAGAAAAAGAAAGTTGAAGAAGGAAAAGAAGGACCAGAGGATTCGAGACGGGAAAGTAGGGGCACATCTGGGGTTCAGAGTTGTCCACATACCATGGGGCGGGTCACACATTACGCAGTATGCAGGCTCCTACGATGTACCTACACTATGGAGTACACCCGTAACCGTACTGGAAGTACGAAAAGTACAAATTGGGAGTCCTGCTTACTACAAGGATTCTAGACACTCCGTAGAGTCCCTGAAAAGGTAGTTTCTCCAACCCGGACGAAGCCACACTATTTTTGCCAACGCCTTTTTTTCTCCTGATTCGAAGCCTAGTGGAGTAGACCCCATCGACATGCGACAGGTACCAAACTTAGCCGAGTCTGGACTCTCTCTTGTTTTTTTTTTATTGAATTTTTTTTATATATATATATATATTCTTCTCTTATTTTTGTGTCTTACGTATATCAATAATCTTCTGGTTCGTCGAATTTATCGGTGAAGAGAGAACACCTATATTCTTAAACAGGTTCAACACCTTACGGCTGTCGCCTAGGCGGGCCCCCGCCGGCCGCCCGGCCCATTTGACTTACTTAATCCTGTCAGTGGTGGAGTAGGTAATTAACTAGGTAAGTCTGTACCCTCCAGGGCTGATCTAAGGCCAACTTAACTTGTTACACTGGCCTGTCAATTAGTCCAAGCCACATTGAGCCCTATCCCCAGAAAGTAATATGGAGGTGAGGCTGTGAAACATCCATGCTGTAATACCATATGGAGAGCTGGAATCCGACCCGACCAATGTGGCTGAGACAAGAGGTGGCTGAAGCGGTTTAAAGGTTGTCCGAGCCGTGGCCCCTGACCAGGTCATCCTTGGTTCATGCAGGTGTGTTCACACCTGTACCTCGGTACTGAAATATAATTGCATCACCTGTTTGATCTTGTTTTCATCTCCAAGGCTTTATTTTGGTATCTTTATCACCTCATCTTCACTCTCAGCCTAACATTGCCAAAGCCAAGTGCTTCCCCATGTAAAACCCGAAGGCAATGCGTCCACCGGGATAGGCCCCAATGTGTGCAAACCATACTTTGCAACGAGAAGGCCAAGGCCCATATCCATCGTATCATAGTGGGTCAAAGTCTACCATCGTTCGAGATTCTTAGGTCCAGACCAGATGACTTGTATAAAGTCGGATAAATGATGCGTTAATCAATGCCGACACATCCCCAACCCAATCGAAGCATCTATGCACCCACATCGATAACCGTAGTCTAGAACATGATTGTCTCCAATCCATGCTCCAGAATTGCCCCACAACAACCATAAACGAGTGACGAGTTTTCTGATCTGGGTACCGGTAACATCTAGACAAAACTGGCCAGCCAAATCGCAAAGGACCTTTTGGAAGAGAGGCACTGGATCGGGTACACAGCGCCAGATCCTATCAACAGAAAAGCCCCCTAAGCTTACCCGAGCCAAACTCTCACTTACGTGTTGCGCTAAACCTGGTTCGCGCGGCTAGGCGACCAACGAACCACAATAGCCCGTTTGTAATTTCTCTCAGGATAGTTAATAAGATCGTCACTACCTATGTCAGTACCGAGGACCCGAATTTAAGAAGCTATCCACTATAGAAAACCAGCTCAGGACTAGCTTATACACCTAAGCATAATATATGTGAACCCATAGCTTCTCTCTTAGTCCCACTGCTAGGCTATTAGTTTGACCCAACGCACCATCCATCGATTATTATACTAGCATGGTTCATGCAGCTTTTAGGGATCAACGCAAAATAGATCTGAAGTGTTTCGTGATTTCGATTTTGGCCTCGGCTGCAGCCGCAGACCTCATGTCCGAGAGCTTGTTTGGTAACGTCCATGGCACCATGTGCATCGGACAGATCTTCGAATGGAGTTATAGATATCCAACACCTAAAGTAACCTCCGGTGGATAATGGCTTTACTTACTGGGTTCACCTTCCCTATTTACTCAGTCTGTTATAGAAAGAGTCTTTATCTTCCCTCTGGCATACGTTCTAGATATGAACGCCACGCAGGATTGGGACAGAGATGAGTAAGGAGCAGAATGATGCCTATAAGGAACAGTCAGTTTTTCGGAAATCCTGCCATCTCCTCATATTTCCCTTTTTAGTTCAAAGTCTCAAATCTTATCGCAACCTAAGCCTAGTCCGGAGGTCCGTTGGTCGCCCTTCCCCGCACTGCGATAGCGATGATATCGGCAAATCCTAACCGTTTGAGCATAGACTATCAAATCTCCAACTTAATGTCTATTATCTAATGGGAATTGCAGATCCTTCAATCGTATCTAAGTTATAAATAAGCATATGATTGCCTATTCGCTATTCTTCAAGACAGACCTTTCATCATCTGGACTCTGATACGACAACAATATGCTGTCTTTGTGGGCTGGGGTAATCTTCCTTTGCGGGTGCATTGTAATCTTCGGATTCCTTTCGCCGTTGTCTACAATTCCAGGCCCGTGGTATACTCGATTTACAAGCTTTTGGATTAAGTATCAGGAGTTTACTGCAAATCGACGAGAATCGGTCCACCGCTTGCATAAGATCTATGGCCCTGTTGTCCGGCTAAGCCCTAACGAACTATCATTTACCAGCCTGGAGGCGATTAAAGAGATCTATGCGTCCGGGGGCAGTGGGTATGACAAGACCGAGTACTATGACCTTTTCAGGCAGTTCAGGATTAAGTAAGTATTTGCACCGGAGAAACAGTTGGCAAAGGCTAAACCAGGATTAGGACAATGTTTTCTACTTTATTGAAAGACGAGGTACTTGCTCCTACTATAAATGAAATACTCGAACGCTAATATCCACCAGCATAGCAAAAGAAAACGTATCTTTGCCGATAGATACGCCATGACTAATATTATGAAAGAAAAGCCTATGGCTGTTATCCACGAACGGGCCATGACGTTTGTATCTAAGTGCGTCGAGGCTGGCCAAAAGAGTGTAGATGTTTACGTGAGTTGTCGAGAACATTGCATCCAACATGGGTAATGCTAACCTTCTTAGTCTTTGCTTCACTGCTATGCCCTGGACTGCGTTACTCACTTCATGTTCAGCCCCTGTGGTCTCAAATCTCTCAATGTAGCGGAAGACTACGACATCATGCACGAACTGACATATCACCAAAGTCTCCAAAGTAGGCACAGCCTAATTTTCTATACTCCCATGATCAATAATACTAAAAGAAAAACAGAAAACCTTCTGGAGTACTACCTCCCTTTATTAGCACCATATTTCCCCAAATTCCTCCACGCCCGCAGCTCCCCAAAAGCAAACCAATACGTGATAGACATGGCCGCCCAAACCGGTCTCGACGGTCACTCCCTAATGGAAAAACTCAAGCGCAAAGAATCAAACCTGGAACTAATGCAGGCCGCCGCAGAGTGCAAAGACCACATGGCAGCCGGCATTGACACAACAGGCGATGGTCTGTGTTTCTTAATGTGGGAGCTCTCACAACCTCAGAACCTCTGTTTCCAGGACAAACTTTACAAAGAGCTTACAGCTGCGCCGGCCAATGCACCCTTGGATAGCTATGTGTATCTCGATGCTGTCATTAAAGAGGCGCTGCGGTGTGCACCGCCTATTCCGATGTCGCTGCCTCGCTATGTACCTGCTGGTGGAAGGGAGATCGATGGGTTCGCCGTTCCGGGGAATACTATTGTTAGCTGTCAGCCTTATTCGGTACATCGGGTGAATGATAATGACTTCCCTGAGCCTGATCGTTTCAATCCTGATCGCTGGCTTGTTGAGGAGGGAGCTGCTGAGCGGAATAGGCTCTTCTTTTCTTTTGCTACAGGTGGGAGGGGGTGTACGGGGAAAAAGTGAGTTGGTTTCTTTTTATTCTTTGGTTACTATTGCTGATTGCTGATATTGTTTAGTCTTGCGTTGGTTGAAATGAAGATGTTGCTTCGGGAAGTGTATTCTCGTTATCGGACGACAGTGGCTTCGGATATGACTGCTTCGATGAAGCTGGAAGATCAGATCATCTCTTCAAGGCCCAAGGGACAGAGTTGTAAGCTGGACTTTGCGGAAATAAAGTGATGTTGGGTGCTCCTAGAGAGGTGGTGTTTAGCTCGCTTTTTTGATGCAAACCAACCCCTTCAGTGAGGTCTAGATTACACCAAATAATATCTGATCACAAGTTGCATGCCCCCAGACAAATTATTTTGCTTCAAGAAGTTGTAACAAGGGCTTCCACCACTTCTCATAAGTGATTGAATCAAAAATGCTGAGAAGTTTCGGCTCAGCCCGGCCACAATTGACTACTTACCCACACAAACATAAAAGACAGTGGGAGCAGCAGCTCTGACACATCGAAACGGGATGAAAAGTGGGGAGAATGGAGAGTTGAAAGTATGCGGACTTCAAAAGATTATTTGCAAGCATTTGCTGACCCTTCTTTAGGCACCGAATATGTTGCCGATATTGAAGACACCGATGTTGATTGGCTATTGGGCGAATCTGAAAACGAAGGCAACGTACCTTGATTTGTATATGTATTTCCCCCCCCTTTTTCTTCTAGGAGCAGAGTAGACGGCATGCGAGAGCGGTTTGATTGCTAGTACTGCGGTAACTTGTTCATTATCTTTTCTAAATAGGGTTTGCAAGATCATCTTCGGTCAATTGATAGAGTTCCTTCCCCAACTCCCCGCTAACTCGATATTTGTCCCCTACTACGGTATTTTCGAGTAATCCGCTGTCCATCCATTTACTTATGATACCGAATAGATCGTCAATCTCAGGATCCAGACGGCCCTCGCGAACAATGTTTCAAAAGCCATCCAGATAAAGTAGCAGTGGACTTCCAGACTGGAAAGCTTCCTGGTCCATAAGGATTAGGCATGTCCTCGTAGAAAGTTTGTGAAATCTAATTGTAAGGCTCTCAATAGTTGTATCCCGTCCACCCTCACGCCATTCCTTATGGTTTTGTTCTTTCGCCTCCGCAAGTTGGGCTTTGAATTCGGGACGTACATAATCAAAATACTCCGGACCACGAAATCGCGGTACCCATTTATCTTCAACTTTCGGAGAAAGTGGACCAGCGACTTCAGGAAGAACTTCGTATATCCGCCGCCAATCCGACCCAAAGTCAAAGTGCTCCGCGTTATCAAGGACAGCCCACCAGGATTCTGCATCAAATGAGCCCGAATCGATCCATATATCCATCAATTCGTCGTGTTTAGCTCGCTTACCTTCTTCGGTGCTGTAGTGTGTACGTAGTAAACAGGGGATGCTTCGTCATGGAACATATTAGCTGCGCGCCACCGAAGGGCGTCCACCCGATAAGGTCGGAGAATAGTGTCGACTTCCTCCACTGTAGGCGCACGAGGCGGAACTGAAAGGCTTTCCCAATCCTCATCTAGCCATTCCATTGGAATAAGATTCAGGTCAAGAAACCCAGCGACTAGTCTTGTTCGCTGCTGATCTGGGGTTGCGGTTGAGGAATAATCCCAGTTTGTCTGTGCGGGGGTTAGTAAAATGCTTGCCAATGAGTTCAGGGGCAAGATACAATGAAGTATTGTTCAACGGCTAGTGTGCCCCAAGGGGGACCAGTCATGTCCTCCATAACAGCCCTGTGGAGAAGATGAGAAGGGAAGAGACAAGAGACGCAGAGAGTTAGAGCGGGGCAACGCCCAGACCCGCGGAGGTACGACCATCCATAGATGTCATTCAGATAACATGTGCAACCTTAGCATTCCTTTGATAGGACAATCTTTCTCTTCAACATTCCTAATCTGGCTTCCCATAACTCTTTATATCTCTTTATATCTATTTAAGATTCTAGCTTCGGCTCCCACCTAATATAGTCAACCACCTCCATCCACCCAAATCCTACACACAATATGGCCAGTATCAAACCCGACCAATCCACCTGTCGCTTCTCCAAGCGAATCTCATTCCGATGGCTCACAACGCCCGCCGAGGAAAAAACCGATACAATCGTGATGTCCGTGAAGGACTGGTACGTTGATCTGCGGATCGAAACGGCAACAGGCAAAATAGACTGGGCGATTGCCGGACAGAGGATTGTAGAGAGCCAGGAGCCTTGTGAGTTAACTACATCTTTTACTAAAAAGATGCATTACATTCAGTGAGACGATCACGAACAACCCTTTAACCAACTCAATAGTGCGGGTGACCTTCTCCCACGAGCTTGACTCTCACAATGCGTTTGAGACTATTGATTGTGGTACTTTCGTACCCTTGCCAAACGGTGATGATCTCGAGATGGGGTCGATGCCTCGTCATGATCTTCCTGGTGCACCTGACAAGGAGTATGAGGAGGTATGGCGGGAGTTGCCATTCAGAGAGGGCCCCGAAGGGCCTAAGAAAGGTCTTTCGTGGGTGCTGGAGTCGGATGATGGAGATCTCGACAGTGGAGAAGGAGACGTGACGGTTACGAAGACTTTTATCGGTCGCATCTGGGGAACGTATTTGGCGCTGAGCCAGACGCAGACTCATACGCGACAGAAGACTGCATCTGGTGAACTGGCTGTTAAGAAGTCGGGCGCTGATGTTAGTGCTAGACGGGAAGAATGGGAATCGGAGTGGAAGGAGAAGTATTTGGTTGGGGAAGCTGCAGGTTCTCTGCCTTCGATGGTGGGTGGGTTTGATGGAGAGGGGGTGGGATCTTGGAGAATACCTGGGGAGAAAGTAGAAGTTCAAGGAAAGGCGTACATCGTTCGAGCTTTTGAGGAAATTTAGTAGCACCAGGGCTTTTTTCGATTACGACCAACATTTGTATACACATATATCCAAGCATAGCTCTGGTGATATCGGATAATTACTATTGGATCTCCCATCTTCAAGGTGTTTCGCCACCTCGCCATTAGACAACGAATTTGGTATAAAAAGAAAAACACACACACCACGCTGTACTCTCATTGTCTGGCCTTGCACTGCATCTAGGTATGCAAGCTATGCATGAAGCGCTGAACAGAGGGGGGAGGTCTAATCCGAGAGTATAAGCTTGAATCAGCCATGACTTGCCCAAAATCAGATCAGACAATACAAAAGCAAAAGCCTTCCAAGGTTTCATCCAGCTTGACACAAAAACAAGCAACATAACCGACCTTCGTAGCATAGGTAACCCAACTCCCAAACCATCTGCCCTATACTTTCCCAAACAGGCCAAGCGCATAGATGACTCATCCCACGTGACAACAATATAAAACCCGCAAACCCACCCAACCACCAAATTTCCTCCCTCAAGCGCCATCCCCACCAATGCTGCGTTTCTTTGCTACACACGGCGAGCCTCACAGCTCGTCCTCGCGACTCTGGGTCCCGCCCAGAGCTTCGCGAGACCCCTTGCAAATGAGAAATTCGGAGGAATCTTCAAACCCCAACCCGCGCCGTCGTTCGTTCGCGCGCGTCGGCGTCGGTCCTGCCCGTGAGGGCCTGGTGTGATCTTAGATCACTTCTTACCCACACTTGCACTTGACATCAGAAACATCGGGGGACGGGGGCTTGCTCCTGGACCCCTTGGGAGAGTCGGTGCGGAGATTGTGTGTGATGACACTTTAGTGCAATACGCAGCATACCTTGCTCTGTTTCTCTTCGGAGAGGCGGATGGTATCATTCGATTCCGATCATTCTGGTGGGGATGGCGCTTCACCTCTTTTTTTCACGGTCAGTTTATGTTTCCTCCCCCTGGTTCTTTTTTGGGGGGTGCCTGGGAAGAGTTTTTTTTGGCGACCTTGCTGATTAGTGGGGTTGTGGACCTTGCGAGGTTCCTTAGGGTCCCTTTGCCTGCGGGCTCGTTAGGTTTCGGTCGCTGGGTTTGGTGTTGAGGTTTTGTGGGGGCTTTATTCAGAGTGCTGGATACAATATAATATATGAACTCATGTAATACATATTTCTGCCAGCCCAATGACCGGTGGAATATTCTAATAGTCTCGTAATTGTGTTGGAAATCTTTGAATTCTAAGTGACGGATGCGTGTTTAGAAAAATTTGCGAGGTCGAAACCTCGACCGCTGAATGTGTAAATTATCGTGAACATCTTGTTAAAAACCCCTGTTGTCAGGGATGTAGTGAAAGAACATTTCCTCCAAGTTCTCTCTATTATCATCGAGCTTCATTTTTAGCATTGCCCATATCCCCTCAAATCACCAGATGATTCGTTTACTCTTCGTCACCGATCTGTGTTTAAACCCACGTTAGCTTGGTTTCCAATGATGTCGACCTTTGAACAACCAAGAACTTACCTTAGGAGCGAGGTAGAAACGCAGGTGACCACTTCCCAGACCGTACTCAACAAGCAGAGGCACTTCCTGGGAGAGGTGCAGCACGACAGATGAGGACAGGTTGGAGGCCTTGCAGAAGTTGACGAGGTACTTGAGGGAGAAGGTCAGGGCGACAGGTTCGGAGAGGTTGATGACGACGTTCTGGTCGGGCTTGTCGACGTTGGTGTGCTGGCGGATAGTGACGGATCCGTTACCGATATCACCCTGGCAGGAGAACTTGACACCCTCCTTGCTGGCCTCAATCACAACTATGGAAGAAATTAGCATGACGGGACTTGTTTTTTTGTCTGCCACCCGGGTTTGAGTATTGCTTCGAGAGCAAAGCTACGTACCAGACTCAGACAGTGCGTTGAGATCTCTGCAGATGCGCTGGAACTCAGAAGAAGGCATCTCCACGGTAGCGGCGTACTCAGTCTCAGGGATGGCCAGGTGCTCCTGGTCAATATCCATGAGCTTGATGTCATACTCGCTGAGTCGGTCTGTCTCTGCACTCTCGAACATGAGGTTGACGGCATCGGGTGAGTCCTCGGCCTTGAGGGTCAGGATGTCTTCATTCTGGGCGGCGCGGAGCACCTTGGTTAGGGAGAGAAGGTTGATGCCGAGGGCGATGTTACGGTCGCAACGGTAAGGAGAGAAACCCTCAGCACGGAGCAGCATGGAAACTAGGGCAACGTGCGAGTTGTCCATGGCCTGGAGGGCGATTCCGGAGTCATTGCAATCGAAATTGCAGTCCTGGACAAGATCCTTGATGGCGTCGACGACCTACACACAACAGTGTTAGTAATTTGACGATTACTGAATTGGTTGAGTGGTATAGATCACATACGCGCTTCAGAAGGCTGGCCTGTTCCAATCGTGCTTCCAACACTAGAGAGTGGGTTAATTGGTCGGTTCTTCGCACACAACAATCTTTTCGATTTTGGGGTTGGCCGACTTACTCTTGATGGTTTTGTGTGTGTTAGGGTATTTAAAACGGGTCGTAAGGAAAGAGGAGGTGAGAGTGTGCCTTTTCGAAGTGAAGAAAGTGGTAGGGAGATGAGGATAGTGAATTGGGTATGTATTTGAAGGAAGATGAAAGAGGCAGCAGATCTAATATAAGGATCGCGTTGGAGGGTGGGGAAGACGCGGTCGCGTTTGGCGATATGTCCCTTTCGGGTTAAGTTTGATACCTCAGGCAGCAAGGCAATAAGGCCTCCTTCTTGTATATCCCCGTAAGGGTTTGCCGATATAATGATCAACAATTACGACTGGTATGGATATTGGAAATTAATTCATTTGCAGAAGAGCCAACTGTAGTGTACAAGTTGGAAAAAGGACATCGAAGTTGATCCCCACACTCAACAGAGACGAATGTCGAAAGAACCGCGATCCAAGACCACCTAAAGACAGACGAACAGATAATAATGGCACAAAAGAAATAAATAATAAGCAAAGTAGCCAGAAGCAAAAAGCAATAGTCCTCGAATAAACACCGGTGTCGCCGAGCCCCGTCTATATGTACATGTTGTGGGTATCAATTTATGACTTCCCTGCTGCTAGCGCTGGTTGAAGTCAAACCTGTGCCGGATGGCGCAGACGAAAACAGAGGGATTCTGTATGGAATGCATCAAGCATGGGACAGAAATCCGAGCCTTGTATTAGATGCTGGTAACTCGTTTTGCAGAGTTGTTTCCTGGTCGCTGCTTGATGACCATTTCCAGTTCCCTGAGCATGTTATTGCTGGCATCTACCTTTTCTCTGGCAGTCGCCTGTCTGGCACGGTCTTCTCGCACACGCGCAAGACGCTCGTCTCTTGTCAAAGACATTCTCTTGTTTCTCGAGGCCGGGAGTACAACAGCTTCGAAAATTTCCTCATCATCATAGGTCTGGGTCAGATCCGGCCGGCCCTCGCCAGTTAAGGCTTTCAATGCATCCGTTGGGCTGCCCTCAACCGCCGTAGATCCTCCCAGGCTGGGGGTGGGGGACATGGGTAACAAGAAAGTACTTGGTGGTCGCGAGGGATCCCCGACGCTAAGGCGATCGTGGTGGTTTACCAATGCGGCTTTACCAGCTTCCCACTCTTGGAGAAGAGCCCTAAGATCACTGCCAATCGAGTCATATTGCGTAAGGAGGTTGGTTTCGAACTCATCAGGGTCTGAGCGTTCTAGATTGGCATGTGACTCCTCGCTGGCAATGTGCATTTTAGCATGCAAGGCACGGACCCCTTGTGATAAAGAGTTGAGCCGTCGAAATTGAGCACGCAGGTGGTCCTTGCTTGGTGAGGCGGAAGGTAATGGGGATGGAGGAATAGTATCACCTGCGCATATTAGCCAACTTCTTTGTGTCATAAAACAGGAATAATCACTCACGGTCCTCCTCATTTAAAATTGCTGTCATTTTCAGCATGCTGTTGCCGGTCACTGTAGCGAGCTCACGCATTTCCTCGACAGCAGAACTCCACCGAGCAATATCGGAGCCACCACCGTCGGCGCTGAGGGCTAGCAAGCAGCACAGCACGCTTTTCCTCACACTATACAGTTTTCCAAATAGATCCCTCAGAGCGCGCAATGAGTACTGGTCTTCGTTGGCTCGCTGCGACAACGACGCCTCAACCGCTTCGAGTTCTTCCAGTCCAATGTCATAAATGTCGTAATATTTCGCAAGATTGCCGTCATCGGTAAGTGGGCGTAATGTGTTCTGGGATTGAATATACCGTTCGAGCATGGAGTAGAAGCATTCTGAGACCGCTCTGCGTAATCTCAAGCACCGTCGCGTTTGTACTAGATCCTCCAGCCGACTGATAGGGGGTAGAGGAGTGCTTCTGTGGGAGTTGGTTAGCCCCGTTGTAATCTCGAGCAAAAACGGTATGTTCTTACATCCGATAACCTCTCGAGACAAGTTCGACCTCCTGAATAAAGACCACAGAAGCTGACGCAGCAGAGTCAAATCCCTGAGCGTTTCCAATGAAAGCGCCAACTGCCTCAACCGCCTGGTGCCGGAGATATTTCAACCATTGCCGTTTTGCGAAAGCATAGAACAAGACACCGACAGCGGGCACAAGTATCAGAAGCACTCCAACCTTCTTGAGACTGAATCCTGACCCAGTCCTTGAACGGCTCCAATGTAATAACCAAGCGATAGAAAAAGAAGTGGCGGCTGTGACAATGGCGCCTTGAATTCCAAAAGTTGTAGATAGGGACGGGAGAGCGGAGGGTTGCTTTGCAGACAGGACATCTGCAGCGGATGTGTAGGAAGGAGCGCTGTGTTCGTTTAACAGTTGCGATGCGACAATAACGTAGCCAAATTGTTCCAAAAATCGTTTGTTATCGCTTCGTGCCAATCGGATGTTCAGGGCAGACTAGACGAGAAGAAGTGTCAGCATGATCCCCTGCTATCGTAGAGGAGGGGTCGTACCGAGCAGGTGTCATATAGTTTCTCGATTAGTTCCCCCTGCGGTGTGCCTCGTAGATTGAGAGGTTTCGGCAGCTTGTTTCGAACGCGATTCTGGAATTTGGAAGCCCCTCGAGGGGCAAAGTTGCAGGAACGGGTATGATCATCGTCGCTTTGATTCTCCTCCACGGGGCAGCTTTCTTCGTTTCCACCCTCCCCTGGCAAGGATGTCAGTTGATTTAGATTCCCCGGGTATGTCGGACATAGCTCACCTTCCAAATATTCGGCCAAAGGCGAGTTCTCATACACGATTGATTCCATGCTTGTGGGATCATGCCGCGATGATAGGAGAGCGGAGAAGGTGGGCGAGTGGTGACGCAAAATAGATGATGAAACAGGCGGTTACAGATCCATGTCGCAGAAGGGTAGGCGCCAGGCAGACAGATAAGGGAAATTACCGGGTAAAGAATGTCAATGTGCAAGGTTGGAAATGCCTGGGGCCACGTTGAGGCACGTCCGGGGAAAGGAGGTCTCCCAGTCACGAGAGTCCAATTTAGACATGACCCACTTACCTGTTCCTGGCGATGATTTAATGATTTAACAATGTAAGGGTGTCTATATTTAATTTAAAGGAGATTAGATGATACATAAAACTACGATGTACAACATACATGTACATGTTTAGTTTCCATCCAATCTGATTAATGGAGATCAAGGTTTAATGTACCTCTTGCTGAGTTGGCCACAAGCTCCATGCAAGCCCTCTGCCACCAGTTTTATGCATTTTCCAGTGCTATGCACGTAATGCTGAGTCATCTAGTATAATCTGCCAGCCTAGTAGATCTGGCATCCACATGTATCCATTTTGAGGATAGATCACCATCCACGATGCTTCTAGAATGACGATCATGCTTCTGTTTTGTTTTTGTTTTTTACTGGAAATGAATCAATGAATGACTGTCTTCGAAACAGCCACGATGACTGAGGTCTGCATCATAACGTTATTTGCAAAAAGACAGCTCTCTCTAGCACAAACATGAAACACAATGTCTCTGATATTGTCTCGGCCCAAATGGATAAGATAATCTAAATCCCAGTTGTGGATAGAGGCCATACAGAGCACTGCTCAAATAAGAGTGCAAATAATCTTCAAGGCAGGGTAACGATAGCGGTGACTATGATGTATGTGTTGTCGTAATTGGACCCTACCGCGATACTCCGTGCATGATGTACACCTGCATGTCATCAGAAGTGTTTCACTCTTTCACCAGTATATTCCAGATATGAAGGACCAGATAATCAATTCAAATATGCAACTTCCGACCAAACCAGGATGATATTTCGCAGGATATCAGGTGCCTTGCTATCCTCCCAGTCATGCGGAGTCGCCCAGAGGTAAGAGAACTTGACTTCCAAGAGAGATTAGCAGGTACGAATCTCCGGCAAGTAAGGGGTTGTAGACTTCACTTCTCGCTGGCTGCTCTGTTGATGCTAATGTTGGCTTAGACTATGTCCTTCTCACTATTCCTACCACTAGTTGGAGACACCTACGCTACTAGGAGGCAAGATACATGTATAAATGAATAGTTCTTGTTGTCATCATGATTAAGTATATTCTATAGCCTATTGGTCTATTTTCGTTGAACGCGCATCTAATGTCATGTCATAATAAAAGGAAAGACTTCGCGAAAAGCAGACTGATTCAAACCGCACCTTCGACATCCGACATCTTTTTTTCAGCGGAATCTCTCCACAACGATCACTACAAAACCAACGACAAGGAGGAAATTATTGCCAAAATTGTCATCCACCACCCAAATCCAATATTTCCAACGCAATCGGCGACAGCACGGTGCTAATATTCCGGACTAATTCAAATCAGCAACAACTACACGCACCAGCTCCCGGCTTGACATCAACAAGGAAATACATGACCGTTGAAGTGACAAGCATGAGCCCTAGTCCATACAGGAACGTTCCGACGAGAGGGGCAATCCATAACACTTATTTCTCAACCAACCAGCCTTAGATCAGTAGACCTGCCGGCACACAACCAACGCCGTACCACACAGTCTTCATTCTTTCGGTTGGGCGAATCTCTCCATTGTGGCTCAACTGGTATATTGAAGTTTTGTTTGGCATCGCTCAACTTTTCACCGACAACGCTTCCAATGGCGTATCCGAGACAATTTCTGATATAGCAGAGACCAATCTCGATGGCGGAGAAGTTACAGGGCGCCGCTGAGTATGCATAAGGAAGGGTGATGTTGAAGCAATAGAGACTAGCAAAGCAGATGCTGACGCAGGCGATGGTCAAAGCGATCGAAGGAACTGCCAATTTTCTTGTCCTCTGTCAAGGGGCTCATGGTCAGACAGTCTCCATCGGAGTCAAATCTAACTAAATTCGGCATGAATCTATTGATTTTGGCAATTCACTCACTACTGCTAGAAGCTCAAACCTCGATACTTCCTGTTGATATGTCCGCCCTAAAGGGAGCATTGCAAACATGGCATATGTCATGGGGGCAGTTTCGAAGACGATACCAGCACCAGTATGAATTGAGTTGGGGAACCCTTTTTATCGAAAATAGTCTCTCACTGTATTATCTGGCATTCCACTTTTTGAGAAATGGGGGCCCGGTACTAATTAGAAAGCATATCTGGAGAAGTCTAGGGTTTCAGGTAATCCATTTATGATTAGGGAACAGGTTTATCAGGTTGAACTGACGAGATGCGTTCGAGAAATGCTTGTTGAGTTTCAGGAGGGAGAGAATGCAATGGCAATGCTTTTATAGATTAACACGTTATCGATGAAGATACTCTTTGGGGAAAAGGACACTTTAATATCAGTACCTAGCTATAGACGGCCGCTTATGCGGCCTCTATACTCGACGATGTAAGACTTGGATAATTTGAATATCCAGTAAGTTGAAACGCACAATTCGAGAAATTCTGACAACAAAAAGGGCATGAAAGCGTTGCCACCCAGCTTGACACAGGCTGGGTGTGGATCGGATTGTGCATTTAATGGCTGTGGCCACCGATATTGTCGGGGTACTATACCCATGGCGTATGGCTCAGCGCTCAGCTCAGGCACTTGGAGAGTTGATACTAATAGCCGGAACATGTCCGAATTCCCGTCATATGCATTTGCCTAATCAATCCCAATTAGGCATTTAACAAAGTTATTCTATAGCATAAACCACTTCTTCTCTTGTCCTGCGACAGTAAGTCCAACCTTCCCCTCATCAGCTAGTTTCGATAGAACCTGCGCTATGAAAGGCCCCGCCATCGCCTCCATCTCGGGCCCGTATAGACAAATGATGATCTCCCGCGTCGTCAAGGGTGCTCTTCTCTTCGTGTTGCCCCCGATAAAAGCCGATAACACCTTTTTCTCTCGCATTTCCCAATGTCTGCTCCAGATTATGAGTTTGGCTGGTAGGTCATCTATCACAGCACCATGGCCGGGGTATCCAACTGCTATATCTTCATTGCACACACTTTGGGTCATGACTTTCAAACTCTCCATGTATGGTCCTAGATCTTCCACGACGACACTGCTTCCATGTCCAAGCACATTGTCACCTGTGAACATGGCGCCGCTGTCCTCTAGTACAAAACACATGTGGTCTTGACTATGTCCGGGCGTAAACACGGCTCGCAGCGTAGTTCCTTGAGCAGTAAAAGTCTGTCCATCGCGAATTGGATGTTGGCCCCGGTCCGGACGGGCCTTGTGGACCACACCGGCTAGATGTGGATACTGAGCCAGTAGTGTCGGGAGACCACCGGTATGGTCGGTATGCCAGTGGGTCAGCAATACTTTGGATATTCTCAACTGGTGTTTGTCAAGATAGTCGACCAAAGTGGTGAGCCAGATTGGACATCCCTATCGACATGGTTCTCTTGTTTAGTCTCTCAGTACGACACCGGGATGTTCAAAATCGCTTACCTGTCCTGTATCGATCAAAATCCGTTCCTGGCCACTGCCGACTAGATACGTATTGGTTCCTTGCAATTGCATGTTGCCCGGGTTTCCGCCAAGTATTCGTACCACCTCCGTGCTGAGTTCCGCGACCGCTGGGAGATATGGCAGTCCGGAATTTCGAGAGGATAGATATTCCTGCCACGCTGGCTGCGTCCACACTTTTGGGGTAGACATGTCCCTTGCTGATCGACTCTAGACGTTCAGGTAGGCTTTGCGACTTGAGTAAGCGATGTTGGAATTGCAAGGTGGGGGCTCTTAGATTTGGTGAGCATAAGCATATGCAAACGGCAGGCAGGGGTGCCTGATATACAAGGCATCAATCTTCAAGCCAAAGAGGAAATTCTCCAAGTCCTATATATTTATGTCTCCCTTCGGGGTTTATCCTTTTTTTTTATGCATAGAGGAGAGGAGATAAGGAGGGGTTACAGAGGAGGTAGGAAAAAAACGCGCAAAGAATATCAACAACCACGACCGGAAACAAGCAACAGACCTTGCATAAGGAAACTAGGACACGACCTCCCTCATAATAAACGCTAGCATACTCGTGATCAACGAACACAATGGGATCATAATTGATGGCGGCTCGTGTTGAGGGCAAATTTTCCACGAGTCAAGATGCGCTGATCGAAATCAATGGTCATATCCCGTTTCTAAGACAGAAAATTCATGGATATCACCGAACATCACAATTTACCAACCTACGTATGTAGGCAGTGTCATATAAGGGTACCAATGACCTGAAAGTAGTAAGCAAGGAGACCAACACGCATCTATACAGGGTGTTAATCAATTTCGGATTTCTCTCCTGCAATCGGCTTCCCGGCAATGAATTGACCTGCAGCCGCACCGTCATCCACTTGCCAAGGCGACTGCACAATGCCCGATAGTCAGTAGCAGTTGTAAGACCAGAAATTGAACAGAGTGTTCCAAAATTCATGAAGGAGCAATTCGGGAAGTAGTGGATTTTACGTATAAAAGGCCGCCTCGTCCTTAGAAGTGAGAGCCACAAGCCCTGACACCGAGTTCGGACAGTATATCATTCCTCTCAACTTAACTATGTTCTTCTTTTCAAGTGTTTTTCTCGTTTTCGCGACGACTTGTGCACATGCTCTACCAATGTTCACTCAGCTCCTCGCAAACTACAAATGGCCTATCCAGTTCCTCCGGAGTGGGGAGACAAACATTCAAGTTCTCATTCAAGGTGCAGGTCCCACGGTTGTGATCATCCCCTCGTACGGATGAAATGGATGTGATGATTGCAACTATTTCAGCAACTCACTAGTAGATGCAGGGTACCTTGTGTTGCGACCTCAACCACGGGGTGCTTTTGGGTCCACGGGACCGATCACCAATGTCACACTGGAAGACCTAGCAGCCAATATTGCAGCCGTGATTGATACACTTGGCGGAGGGCAAGGTATCTTGATCGGCCATGCATTTGGTACCTTCCTGGCCAAAGTGAGCTCCGTACTCTACCCGAAGAAAATACCCTACCGACCGATATCGCCAAAATGCCTTTCATCACTGCCAACACCTCGTTTGCTATCCCCGAAAGACTCAAGGCTCTTCAAACGGCCTTCTTTGCGCCCAATCACGATGCTCATATCTGGATCGATGGATGGTACCCCGACGTTCTTACCATGGAGCATGCCGCTATGCAAGCTTATGGTAGCTCGGCATCTCATTGGGGTGGTGCCGATATTATGCAGGTCCTCGAGCTGATTCCAGAGGATGACCCTTTTCAGCCAAGGGCCCAGTGGAATGTGACAACGGATTTGTATCCGAATCGAGCCACATCGAAGGTTATTGCCGATGCGTCGCATGCGCTGTTCCCTGAGCAAGGAAACCCATTTTGGAGGCTGTTTTGCCATGGTTGAACCAACAGAGCTCGCACCTTTGAGCAGGAGGACAGAGCTTACAAACAATAGGATCATGGAATGGGAGAGAGAGTTGAATGTATTGATGTAAATATATCGTTTTGTATTCTTATATCTAATGAACTACCTCGATGAGATAGGACAACTATTTGGTGTGCAAAAGAGCCCACATAGAAGAGCCAGATCTAGATTCATCCAAGCCAATAAGTAGCGTCATTCGTGATTTGCTGCAACCTTTCACTCAAGAAAGTAGCCATTCCTGCCATGATGTCCGTTGGCAGCTCTGGTCTACATCCCAGACCCTCCCAATTTGAAGCCCCGTCCCCTTCATTATACCGCTCGGTAAGCTGTAAAATTAGCCTGGCCAGCTCCGAAAGCTCTGTAAAGATTTGCATAGCCGTAGCGTCATGCTCAGTGGATCTATTAAACCCGACAACGGGAATCTCCCATGGTGTCGGTTGACTGAGTAGCCCAGCTGGAGGTTGGTCTTTCGCGAAGTTCGAAATTGCCATGGCATGTATATCAGTGATGGACATGCAGATTGCCGAAACGAGCATCCCCACCTCCGCTCGCTGAGAGCAAGGACAGATCAAAATTCCAGAGAGGCGATGGAAGGCTGCTGTGATAGTCTGTGCAACTGCGTTGAGAGGACTTGCGTCGACGGGTAATACCCGTCTCAATTGCTCTGCTGATACTTCTAGTTCGGAGAATATTTCTAGAACGACTAGCAGGCAATCCGGATCGGAGACGTCGTGGCTCTTTGCGGTAATAGGGTCTGCCTGTGCCGCTTGGTTGTTGAACGGAGTGGAATTTGGGATTGGGATATTGGACGTCACGTTGGCAGGTGTGGCGGAGCCATTGAAGCGGGAGTATAGTTTCGCGCTCTCATCTACAAACTGGGTGGTTGTTATATCTCTCGCAGAGAGTGGGTTTGATTCTTCGCTATTCATTCCCTCTGAGAACTGGTTTTTTGACCGGTAGGGGCGGCCAGCCCGTCTTGCTGGGCTGTAAAAGCATGTGTATCCGAGCTTGTCACAGCGGGAACAGAAGGGTTTCTCCCTTGTACAACGTACTTTCGAGGCAGAGCATTTGTCGCAGGAATCTTTGAGTTTTGGGGTCTGTAATGGAGAGGCGGTACGCGGAGTGGCTTTGGACGATCTAGAAGCTTGAATGCGATTGCGGAACATGGCGTCGGTCTCTGCTTGCCATGGAAGGATTACTCGTAGACCGAGGTCCTGTTAATGGAGCTAATGGAGATAGTTCCCCTGTTAGCATTTTTTTCGGGCATCTTAGGCTAGATTTTGTCTTCACCTTCCCTTACCTATGTAGATCGCTTGACGTTGGTCCCGCTTACAACCCACTTCCGCCCCTCCTTGCCAAGAAACAAGAAATATGCAAGTGAAGCTGAGTAATTGGCCGCATGGAGCTTTATCCGGGCAGTCTTCCAGGACACGACCTCGACTTCACAATTGTGGGATGTTTTCAAAGGTTAGAGACTGGGAGAGAAACTGACGTCGTGATGTGACCTCGTGTCCCCAGCTAAAAACTTTGGCCGACACGAGATCGAGCTAAAACAAACACTATCCCAATCGGGTTAGGCCCCACTTGACGGGCCGAGCATGAGGCGGCAATCGGGGAAAAAAGTACTACTGTGCGATGGAAGCCTCTACCCCTGAGTACCCAAGCCTTCTCGGGGACTCAATGCCTATTGGAAACGACCACTGGCAGTCAATATTCGCCCAATGTACAGCCCATGATGATCAACTCCATCCATATATGGAGTTCGGTGATGGTCTGTTCGCAGATGCATCGATAGACAACTTAGATCTCGACCGGAGTGTCGATCTTGACCCCAGTGTATACCTTGATACCTTTGGAGCGGGTCATCCCAACCCTTTTGGCACTGTTCCAGACCTCTGCTCTGTTCCTGTACCTCTGCACCCCGATGGACTTCACGATCATGATGAACCGACGCTGGATTGCTCCACGCTTCCCGATCTCTCCACCCCACTATTCGCCGTGCCAGATTCAATCCTCACTCCAGTCCAAACACCACCCCAAGCTGCAGCAGCTTCTTGTCACTCACAACATCAAACCCCTTGCATAATAACTGCGACGCAATCCCTTCGCTCACTCCACATCCCCCAGACGAGTTGCGTCTCCCGCCGAAACGCCGGTAGCCATGATGGCAGTGAACTCGAGCCACCACGCATGTCCGGCTCAGTTCTTAAAGCAAATAAAGATGCAGGCATGTCAGTCTGCCGCATGCTACAGTGCGTCTGTGCTCTCCGCCCACAGAACCAGCTGATACTAGCAATTATCTGTTCCCGACTAGTTGCGTGGTACCGCGCGATGATCCGGGCGTGCTTTATGAACGGACCCAACAGGTCCTCCGGAAACAGTGTGAATAGTGGGCCCGACGAGGCAAGGCCCTCGTTAGAGAAGGTGGTTCATCAACCCGTCACGATCGGAGACCACTCGGTCGATGATCAGGCACTGGGATTGACTATTCAAGCGCAAGTCACGCTAGGTGAATTACAACATATGCAGCGACTGGTTGAGACTCTGTCGGCTCGCATGCGGGAAACCGCTCACCCATACCCGGAAGGGATGCATGGCTTTGGAGCCGAAGTCGGGTTCCCATCAGCCGGGCTCCCAGACACCACGCATGACCGATTGGTGGCGCACCTGTTGAAGGAAGTTCATGCAGCCAAGGCTGATTTAATGACTGCTTCGGCGTCACCATGATCTAGATCCTCCTCGGGGAAATGATAAACAAGTACATATGTTGGACTAGAGTCATATCCGACTTGAACGATCTGCATTCGTAAAAACGTACAGGAAGGGAAAGAATACCTGAGTGTACGTACTCTCGCATTAAGAACTTAGTGTGACTGCCGGTTTACCCTGCAGAGAACATTCTATCTAGATCCAATCTGTTCCTCCTGTCCATCTGGTACTTGGATACTGTCACGTGTTTACCCCCACGTGTTGCCCTGGACAACGCGTTCACAGGTCAACACGAGACTTGGAGTAATCGACTGTTTCAGACACGCGATGCTCGATCTCTGTTGATTTGATGCGCCAATCTACGGTTGCCCGAGCTTGTTGATAACATCAAGTCTCACCCCGCGTCTTCCCCGCGTTAGAGTTGATCCCTTGATTGACTTCACCGCTTCTCTGCACAACAATCTCGACACATTCCCTCACTTTCAAAATAGTTGACCCAACCATCATCTCAATATGAAATCTCACTTCTTATTCGGAAGTCTTGACATCACGTCAGGTTTTCTCCCCGAAGCTCGAACTCCCCGCTCGTCGAGGCACGAGTCTTCAACACGATGTGATACAATATACATCCCATCTGATGACTCTATTACTCCCACCGTCTTCAAGGGGTTTTACAGTTTATCTAAGCGAGAAACTAAAGACACAGTTCCACATATATCAGAGGATGCCGGGATCAACGGCTTGAAGTCACAACATGCTAGACGCCAGCCGCAAACCTCGTTGGCAAGATCTACCTGGAGAGCTCCGCTTCAGCAAAGTGTGAAGGTTCTCCAGGCCGGAGCGACAACAGTTGATGTCCCTGGAACAGGTGGTGGCAAAGAAAACATTCCTCCTGGTTTCTCTGTCATCGCCAACAAAAAAAGCAAATCAAAGATCCATTCACCAGTGTCTAAAATGGCCCGTCCAGCCATGCAAAACGCTACTCCCAGAACACGCGTATCAACCAAGCCCAAAAAAGCGCGAAAAGAGCCACTGAAGCGAGCGGCTCTGGGTGAAACCCGAGGCAATGTTGTCAGAGTCAGAGTCCCCAAAAAGATAGAACATTCACCACCTGCTGAGACTGTTTGGGTCTCTCCCTTGGAGCGTACCTACTCCGCCATTGTCATTCAACGTACATGGCGGTCATTCACAGAGCGACGGAATAAGCACGCATGTACAATAGCGACGGTCAGGACGAAATTGGCATACGAGGTGATTGCTCGATGGTGGCGCGGTGTCAAAGCCCGCAAGCTGAGAGAGCAGACAAATCAGGTCAAGCTGATGGAGAGGACTGAACAAATGCCCCGACGTAAATCTGCTGGTCAGAGATCGTCTGTTCGCCAGAACCAACCCAATTCTGGTCGCCGAGGCATTCGGCGCCTCTAATGCCGTCTTTCTTTCCCTTCCCTTTTCCTTCCCAAATTTCTTTCTTTCTCGTCTTTTTCATCCTCCTCATTTTCTTTCTCGTTTCTCTTTCTTATTTCCATTTCCTTTTCTAATGTATGAAATGATACCCCTAACCGCGTTTTGACAGGCAGGGTGTTTCATCCCGGGTTTTGTTTTGCCATCAGATTGCTTTTGCCATGTTTCTTTCACTACTTCAGCTGGGGTCACCATCAAAAAATATTGATTGTTGACTCTGTTTCCCCTCGACCTTGTTTCACAGAGACTGCTCTTGTTTCTTTCACTTCAATTATCTGTATAGAAGAAAGCAAGCAATTTGTTTTTATTGTTCTCTTGGATTGCTACAGTCTTATCATAGACTAGGAAGATACTGATGTTGGAGTTCATACTACGAAGAAAGGATCTGGGTTATGGGAGAGCTATGTAAAATGCAAAGCTCTCTACTAGCATAGCATGATCGTGTACGGCCTCAGATATTGTGAATCCGTATAGTGCCTGGCTTCCTCCTTGCATGTCTGCCGGCTGTGATGACGAGGCGTGGATTTAGCTGACGTAAATCATGCTATCCTGCTCGTAGGAGTAGTGAACTTAAAGTCGACCTCAATCTAGTGAAGAATTCCATCCTTGTTGTGTTCAGTGCTCTTTTTTGACGGGCTGGGTAAGCACTATCCGGTGGGTGGAGTGGTCGGTCTTAGGCTGGCGGAATTCGCAAGTGATGTTGATGGGTGAAGCCGTTGGCGCGGTGTTAATAATTATTATCAGTGCGACAGAGACGAATTCGAAGGCGTTGTGAGTAAATCGAATCAGTGGGGTGGTTGGTGATGTGCGAGAGCTTGTGCGGAATGACTGAGATACCCGAGGTTGTAGCGGAGTATGAGCCACTGGCTTTGTGGCGGCAATGAATAAGAAGCACTAGCTGCATGAAGGTGTAGCAAAAGGAAGATGACGATAAGCTGCCTATACATGCAATAGCTGAGAAGCCGCAGCAACACATGCTATTGCGCTCATAACTTCTTTTGGTGTACAGATATCAACCAGTACGAAAATACATACATATATATGTATGCATCTATCCATGGAGGTACTAACCTTAAGATGGTCCCGGGGATCCACGAAGCAGTGACATAATACCAAGCACATACCAACTTATAGCCCAGACTACAAAGAAGGCGATCCCCCTACCATGGAGGGGTATGAAAAACCAGAAACGTGGCGAGTGATCAATGGTAGATAGAATATAGATTGCCTCCTTTCTCGGTACAACTCTCCATCTGCTTCTGGTCGTACGTACCGTACTCCCAACACAACCAGCGTGAAAGTAATTTATCTCACTGTCAATCCTGTATCTCCTTCAATCGTATGGTTACCGGCAATCTTCTAAAGTAGGGCGATTTCCATTGCGTGCTTACATTTTCATGGATCTAAGGCATAGGGAGAGATGGGAGTTCTTTTTCTAACAAATCAAATATATTTCCACAAAAGATCTCTTCTCTTGATGACATTGTCTTCTTTTAAGATACAAGGCTAATAATAGCAGTCAAACCTATCATCTTTGAAGAGAACAAATGATTAGTGAAGCCTATGGTGTGGCTACCATACGCAGCGTGTCAACTTAGCCTGTCAACTTAGCGACATACTATAATGCCAATGTGAAAACACCACCAGTGTTCGATTTCCGATCCCGTGATATCGTGGCCATTCCATCATTATTACCTCTTACATCATATCGGATTGTTATTGTAAGTTAGAAACCAATCTATATTGCCCTGGGGGTATACAGCCACTGAGCCACCCAATGATGTCATAGGGAGCACGCCCCAATATAACAATGCCCTTCTGCCACCCTGTTTCTTTCGATTTACATATTTACCACAATCTACAATTATCCGCATTCCACTCCCTTACGTTCATTCCGAAACTCGAGAAAATTCCTTCGAATCCATTCAATTCTACCAAATTCAATCAAACCACCATGCCGATCGAATCAAATCAAGACAAAGGCGTCACCGGAGCCGCCAAATTCGTCACCTCCACACTTGGAAACACAGTCGGCGGTGTCACCCGTACCGTGGGAGGAGTGGCAGGAACTGCTGGGCGAGGTATCGGCGATACCATCACAAGCGCGACGGGGAGTGCGGGCGAGCCGATTGGTAATGCGCTCGGTAGTGCAAGCTCGGGTCTTGAGAACGGGGCGAAACGGGTCGCTCAGGGAACGGAGGATGCTGGGAAATGGAAATAAGATCTTCTGTCTCTTCTTTTTCGCACCAGAGTCATAATGAGTTGGATTATCGCGCTCAGAGAGGATTTAGCTTTGGCAGACTTCGCGGCTTTTTCTTCATGCATCTTCCGCTGCTCGTTTAAATATGTAATTAGCGCAGAATCATTGCTGGCCTTGGTCCGCTGTATCTGGTTCCGTAACTCATGGCCTTTTTCGAAACCTACGTAGAGAATCGGCTTCAATCTAAAGCCTTTGCATGAATTTAACAATAAGTAATTAGACCTCCACTTCTCGGGCTTTCACTACGAGTATCAATGCGGCTTTTGGGCCTGCTTGTCGTTCTGATACCGATCAAAGGTATCCTCGGTGTACAAGCGAAGCACGGTTAAGTAGAACCGTGAAGTAATCTAAAGAATGAAGTTAGTGTCTTCAAGCCGCGGCCTCAAAGTAGGCAAGGATTATTGACATGTTATAGGGAAATGCGAGGTGGTAAAATTCGAATAGGTTGAGTTGAGTCGACTATTGGGGAGAAATGAAGGGAAAGAGAAGGGAAGAGAATGTGAGAAGTAGAGGTCGAGTCTGCCTTAGACAGTAAGGCTGCCTCAACACGTTCAAAATGGCCAGTCGACGGAGATATATGCTCGGGTCCGATTGCGAGGTGTTTGCTGTGGCTCTCGGAGTTATTTTGTGTATATGTATGCCGTTCGCCTCCGAGTACCATCGTCCACAGCCTAATATATCATGGCTTCGTGCAGCTCGTCTTTCATCCACGTTCCTGAGTCTTTAACCGTAGACGCACTCTTTCGTATACGCTGTACACATATATACATGGACATATAGTAGCTCTTAGGTTAAGCCAATGGTATATCACGAACTATATTGAACTATGGTCTTCCGCTCCTTGCATTTTCTTGAAAATGCTCTCCCACACTTCCGCGCACGGTACCAAGCTATCATGGTCAGTGCCAGACACTACCCTCGAATCGAATTCAAGCACGCCCCTCGAGTCCCCATCATCCACTTGATGCCAACATCTCTCAACATAAGCTTGGCCCTTCTGGCCAATCATACTATCAGACTCAGCGAACAATGCCTGAACTTTCAATGGCGCTCCATCTCGTCCTCTTTCACGCTCTACCAACTCGCGCACAAAGACCTCGTAGTCTGCACATTTGCCCCACGTGTTAGGCTCCTTCCGTAGACACTGTAGCGCCTCGCTATTAGAGCCAACCGTGTCCTCCTTGAACATATACTGCATCATGGAGGAGTCTATCTCCTTCTGCTGGTCTAGGTCTAGTCCATAGTTCTGCGCGATGTAGAGACGATTCTTTGCCTGGTCATCGCCGCTCTTTGAGGGAAAGGAGGCAGTGAGTTTGGCAATCATCGTTCCACTCGTCGCTGTTGCAGATCCATCATTGGCGAGAAAGAGACGTGGGATATGATGCCAGAGCTTGAAGGCTGGAGTAGGGATATATTGGGCCATTTTCATGGAGGTGGTTCCTGATTTGGCAGGATCGACCCATGGTGCTATCGTGTGGTTAGATCCCGAGCTCTTATGTTAGGATATGCCCATCCAATATGAGGAATGTGCCCAAAAGGAGTATACTGATCCGTGAGAAATGCAACATACCTAGCAGAGTGACCATCGGTTTCTCAGGATCCAGAATATCCCGACAGTGATACAAGGTGTTAAACAGATACATAGTACCAGCACTATGCGACGCCAACGAAACATGCTGGATGCCTACATGGGCTAACAGCCGTGGGACGGTCTCGATCCAAGTGGAGACTCGCTGCGCCAGCGGCACATCGGTTGAATTTCCCATTCCGGGACTACATGCGATGCAACCTTAGTTCATGTTGCATATAAGAGGTCTGGGGTACGCCTACCGATCAACAACTAAAACGCGCACGCCCCATTTATCGGCAATTGTGTGTAGACATATTCCGATGTACCGGGATGAAAACATGCCTGGCAAAAAGAGGAGTGTCGGGGTAGTCCCATTCTCATTAGGTTGACGGCCGTACTCGCCGTAAGTCACATTGAGAGGGCCATGGGTAGAAGTTGGCTCGATGGTGAAAGAGCGATGGAAGCGGGAGTTGGAAACATAAGAGGCAGCAAACGATTGGGGGGATGTTGGGTTATATTCCATTTCTTAGACAGTCCAAATGGAGAGATGCATGGATGGTTAGAGATAGAGGGGAA
Source organism: Penicillium hordei (assembly GCF_028827395.1). Classification (NCBI taxonomy): domain Eukaryota; kingdom Fungi; phylum Ascomycota; class Eurotiomycetes; order Eurotiales; family Aspergillaceae; genus Penicillium; species Penicillium hordei. Next base: position 8,159,822 of record NW_026623142.1, read on the forward strand.
GGATTTCCATCTCGTATTGAGGTGAGAATAGGCATCTCTCAAAAGATAAGCCTTGGTGTCGCGGCCTGAGGTTGATATTTTTTTTTTGGCCCCCATTTCTCCTTTCAATCTAAGTGATTGGCTTCCATTGGCCTCTTTGCCGGTATATCAATATACCACGTCGATAGGATATCGATGGAATATCGAGAGACTGGGGAACATCGAAGCGGAGAAGGTCCACTTTCATCCCCCCAGCCTCATGGAATGTGCACAAGCCATTAAGAGCATTCGGGGAAATACCGGATATAGAAGCCCAAATTTTTATAAATCTATGAATTGCCAAGTCAATTCTATCTAAATAACCTTCACACGTATGATGGGCCCTTCAGATTGGTCACTCTTTACGCAGTATCTCGATAGTCTTCCAGGCTGTGCCGCTGTGGTGGTCTTTGTCCATCACTATAGTCGAGTCTATCTGCGGAACCACATGGAACATATATGGCTTCGGAAACCACCAATATATCCTGCAGCTTCCGATCCTCCGTCCGATCTATTCAGGTTTCCCGATGATGGCAATCTTCTTTGTGTTTTCCGGCTATGTGTTCTCTTCCAAGTCAGTGCATGACCCACAGGCAAGCAGACTCTCTCCGGCCTTCCGTCGGGGTATCCGCCTCTTAGTCCCTCACATCGTCTCCACATTTCTGGTAATGCTCGCTGTCCAGCACAACCTCTCGCTTACTCCAAAAACGTGTAGCTTAGCATGCTTAGCCCATGTACTAAAATCCTGCGGCTCACTTGCGCGGAGATAGCCGAATATGCACCATAATCTACAAATGAACTTGCATTGGCTTTTGAGAGTGGCTACCATAAATGAGCTACACCCCTTCCCCCGCGCGCCTCTCTCCCCTGCTCCCACGGATAATCTCTTGATATTGGTCGCAATAGCTGTTAGCCTTTAACTTGCTGAAACTCCGTGTTCCTTTCAGGAGAAGAGCTAGCAGATTCAGAACAGAATGGAGGAATCAAATACGGCGCGGGATCATTTGCCATCTAGCAGTGGTGAGTCAAAAGAGAGAATGGGTGAATGGGTGAAATCAAACAGGATTTATTGACAATAGAAACAGACCCATCCCTGACCAAGTCAAGTGTCAACCTAGATAAAGCAACAGTATCCGAATTATTTGCAAAGCTCCAGATAGCAGAGAGCCAAAGTGACAATGGCAAGGAAGCAAAAGATATCGAATCTTACAAGTTCTGGAAGACACAGCCAGTGCCAAAATTCAATGAGGATGGTGGTAAAACAAAGGGAGGGCCGATCAAGGTGATCAATCTAGACGAAGTGCCAAAAGGTCCCTACCCACTATTAGACGGCTTTGAGTGGGGAACAATCGACCCAGAGGATGAGAAGGAGGTGGGCGAGCTGCATGAATTACTGTCAAATCATTACGTCGAGGATGATGATTCGACCTTCCGACTCAACTACTCGCCGGTGTTTTTGAGATGGTCGGTTAATTCCTACCCAAAACCGAGATCTTCCCTCAAGTGCTGAATTTATCTTCTTACGAGCAGGGCCTTAACTGCTCCAGGCTGGCAGAAGCAATGGCACATCGGAGTGCGCGCTTCCGCATCGCAAAAACTAGTCGCCTTCATTAGTGGTTTGCCGGCCAACATCAATGTTCATGCACAAACGATTAAGGTGATCGAAATCAACTTTCTGTGTATTCACAAAAGACTTCGCTCAAAGCGTCTGGCGCCACTCTTGATCAGGGAGATTACCCGGCGCTGCTACCTCCAAGACATCTACCAGGCCATCTATACCGCTGCGGCAGTCTTGCCCACTCCGGTGGCATCATGCCGATACTATCATCGCCCCCTGAATTGGCTCAAACTGTGCGAGTCCGGCTTTTCGCACCTGCCATCGAGCTCCACAAAGGCCCGACAGATTGCAAAGTATCATCTGCCAAGCACTACCCAAACACCGGGCCTGCGCCTCATGCAAGCGGATGACCTGGATGCCGTCCATGAGCTGCTGGGGCGATATCTGCAGCGATTCGATATCAGTCCAACATTCAGCATAGACGAACTCAGGCATTTGTTGTTCTTTGGAGCCGGCCAGGCGAAAGAAGCCTCTAGCAAACGGGTGGTATGGGCATATGTTGTGGAAGATCTAGAAACCCGGAAGATCACGGATTTTGTCTCCTTTTACTCCATCGAATCTGCGGTGCTCTCGCACTCCCAGAATGACGTGATTCGAACCGCATATCTGTATTACTATGCATCGACGGACAGCACTCCGAACCTTCAGCAGCGCGTTCAGGGTCTTATCAACGATGCCCTTATCTTGGCAAAAAAGGCAAGGTCATGTCGGTTTCTGTTAACCCGGAACTATCATCCTTCCATCCCTCCCTTATTCTCGAGCTAACTGGTATATACGTCATCAGGCTCGGTTTGATGTGTTCAATGCACTTCAGCTCCAGGACAACGATCTATTCTTAGAAAAGCTTCGTTTCAGCCCTGGCGATGGCCGCCTTCATTACTATCTCTTCAATTACCAGGTAGGTCCAGCGGTCAATGAAGATGCATCAGATTGCTTGGACAGCCAGAGGCCTGGAGGTATGGGCGTGGTCATGTTATAGGGTTTCCGCGCTAGGACCGGCTCGTGTTATAGACCCTAGCTAAATCTCCGATAGTTTCTCTTGTATTATGAAAGATACTGTCGGATTTCTTAGCTTCTGTAACTTGGCTTCTTTAACAATCTATCTATCCCCTATCTACACTATGCACTTCGATGTCGTCCTCCTGACAGATACACTCAGCCTATAATAAACAATTTTTCTAAGGGGTATATGGGTCGCGTTAACCAGCATGTTAGCTTTATCCCTCTTTTCCTGCGTTATAGTAAAAGGTGATAGCCGTTAGCCTTTAAAAGGACTTCTTCAAAAGCCCTTTAAGTATAATATTCCTTGATTTTCTAACCTATTTTCGTCCTTTTATTATTACGTTTCGCTTTCTTTTTGGGAAACAATCCCGACTTGGCTTTTTATAAAGAGACAAGTATCAAATAGAATCCAAAATCAAAAGAAGATGTTTATTCCGTGGAAATGAGAGTGGTTGCCTGGTCGATGATGCTTGCATCGTATAATAGAATATCGATAGAATGTCTATAGAAGACATAGCCGACAATGATCGAAGCAGAGAAGGTCCACTGTCACCCCTCAGCCTCGTAAAATGTGTACGAGTTATGAAAAAAATATTCGCTTCATTCTATCTGACTCACCTCTTTTTGGATCTATTAACTCTAATTTCCGAGGGAGTGTCCTAATATGACCACAGTTTCTTATATCCCGTATACTTTCAGTGTAAATGAAGGGCGAGGTGTACTGCTAGCTGGGATACACACAGCGACAGTGGCAAAGACAAGCAAAATGGATGTATTCCTCCTGAGGTATTAAGGGATTAGTTTGTTCCATATGTCAATATATATTCAGCCATAGCAATATTCCAATATTCCAGACGACCTAGTAGGCAACTTCCAAGCTTGCTGTTGATGTTGGTAGGACTCTAATGCTAGATCAAAAGGACTAGCTTAAGCCTCACCCTATGATGGTGTTTAGCTTACTTCGTCCCTATCTTGTTTGGACTAGTTCTGATCAATATGGCAGCCTAGGTTTCATTGTTATCACTAAAGATCTCGTCGTTCTAAAGGAGGCACGGTATGCGATTATGAGGATCAATACTTCTCAGAAACAGCGCATCATACAATAAATGTATTGTATTTATTACGTGCAATTTGTGAGTCAGATCAATGAGTCATCTAGACGTTGAGAGAGTTAGGGAGTTTGATGGGGGATGATGTTGAATATTGATGCATTTACTATGACGCAAATTGATATTGCAAACAGACGTTTTACTCAAACACGGGATCTAATTGTCACGAGGTCGAGAGAGAGATGTATGACTCATTTTATATAGTATCAAGTCTAGGGACAGCACTGAGAGCAGGTCGGTGACACATGAATAACAACCAGAATAGTGCTAAAATGAGTTATTTAACATGAAAGGGAAATACATGAGATAATTCACTGATTCATACAAGTGTGTGTACATTGTATTTCGACTGTAACTATGGTTGCCAGTTTAGGAAGTGAGATATACAGTTGTGCTTCCCTACACTTTGAAACATCGAATCAGAAGAAAGCAGTTTGAATATCCTAATCCGATATCGAAAATAAAAAGCGTCACCATCATGCCCTGTGATTCTATCAACGAGATATCTCATATCAAATCATTTCTGCTAGTGCAGATATCGCATCATACAGTTGTGGCACCAACATATATCTCCCACGAAGATCCCCAACAATAGAGGAGACCCCACATTATCTTACCAATAAACACTTACAATCTTGATCGCACGGCCATCTATCATCAATATGTTGCATACCAGAAGCACACCAGAAGCCCGACGTCGTACATCGTATAGGGCAAGCACTGACGTACGGTGTAGATCCACACCGATCTGACGTAGAGCCATATTGAAAGGCACCGACCGTACCTAGTGCAGGTAACGATCAAAGCACATGCAAGCATAGTAACCATCTACGCGTTCAATCATTGTCCCACACCCATCTCCATCCGTGATGTCACCCGTGCGGAGTGTCAAATGAGCATCTAAAACGTATATTGAACGTTAAAAGTAAGTTAGAAGCTCAAGCCCCCCATCTCCGAACCCATGGATAGCTGATATGATATCAAATCCATCCACAGGCCGACTAATCCCGCGCTCGCATTATCCGCAACCGCTAGAATCGCCTTTAAAAGGGTCCCTGCTTAGAACGGGGGTCGTATTGGCCAGAGATTGGCTGGCGGTCGAGCGAATGACGGGTCGACGTATTGGAGGTTCTGACGCGATTACGTAGGTCGGGTTTTATTCGAGATAACTCCCGCTGATAGCGCTCATCTCCTCCCTCTTTCGGTGATCGTCGATGATTAATTCCGTGGTTGGATGTATTGTGGTTGGGGTTATTGCGATGGACATGAAACTGCTGGAACTGGTGTCGTTTCTTTTGCCGCTTCGTTACCCTGTGTACATATGTACTCCGTATGCGGTTTACAATATATTGGTTAATATTGTAGGTTTGGTTCTGGTTCTGGTTCTGAATTCAATATTGCTTCGCATGGGCGATACCCGACACGTGTTTCAAGTCCCGTGTCATCTCGCCCTATTAAAAATGATATCATACCGCCTATATCGTATAGAGATATAGACAATTTCAATAATCGTCGCTGTGTCATGCGCGAAGTTTCTCAAATTGCATCATGGTCAGTTGGGCCATAGATGCGACCGCCATGATACCTATAATAAGATTGGAACTGTCAGATGGTCATGTTAGTGGCTAGCCGAGTTCTTCCCGACTCCTAACACCCAGATGCGACCGTTCCAGGTTCTTCTCTCCGTTCGCGGTCTGCGGACTCACCCAAGGATTAATTCCCCGGCATTCGATGCCGTGCACTGAACGCGCACGGGATTCCCATGTACCCAGGTTCAACTGGACGATCATTGGCAAGTCGATTTCGGACCCGATGATCAAACGTGAGGCCAAACCATGTTCTACGGAGAGGAGGTCCATGGGCAGGTGGGGTTGATTATCAAGCATTTCTGGAAGATTTGCACCTGTCATGTTGAACGGTGGCGATACGTACGTTGAAATTGAAATGTCAGGAATGTCGGGGGTAGGTATTCCGGTGCCTAGGACCTTTCAAAAGTTCGGGCGCATCTTACGTGGATTTGCAGGGATGAAGGCTTATAGCGATGGGAAGAGCCGCGATATTGCGCAAAGTGGCGTGGGCCAAGGCGTATGTCGATGCTCTATGAGAGGTTGCTATATTTGTTCGCGCAGGTCTCTGGATAGTTACTCTGTATATTTGCAATAGAAGAGATGAAGGGACGCCACAGTGTCGATCGTATCGTATTCCCGATGATGAATTGTATGCATCGTACATTCGTACGCATAACTATCTATTGCAAGGGAAAATCCGTGCCAACATACTCCGTACTAGGCACCAAAATAACCAGGTAATAGACAGTGCATAAACAGGCTTTCAACACCCTGGCAACTTACAGATCTCAATCGGACCGGACCGAGTCAAACGGCCAAGCCTGTAGCCCGTCGATCCCGAGCCAAAATAACACAGCACTGCCACTGTAACCCCCTAACTCGACGCATTATTGTCACTCCGTGCTACGGCTTGGCACAAACAATAGCATGTAAATAGTCAAGACCGGTGCCAAGACTATATTCACGCAGCTCGTCGTGTCGGTATGATCACCATGATCGCCCTTGGCGAGACCATTCCCCCATACATTGGCATTCGATAACCGCACTACCGAGACCAGGCGTCAACGAGCTCGTTTTTGAGAATTCGATCTTGTGTAGCACAGTGCTTGGCATCGAGGGGGGATCCTATTATGGAGCGGATGGTTATCACAGGGTTTAGTGCCAAGAACTCTTCAAGAAAGGGGGTGTATCGAAATAGATCAATAGAACCTCTCAACCCCCTTTGTGGAGAACTCGGCATTTCTTTTCCTTCTCCTTGCTCTTTCTACCCCGTATTGTCACCCCCGGAAATACTCATTGTTCTTCAGAAGGGTTCGATACCACAGCTCACGTCGTACCGGACGCATTCTAAGATTCACTGCCTAGATCTTGGCAGTTTGTTTCACCTCGCGCTGTCGCCAAGCATTCCTCCGGTGTGGCCTTGAGCAAGTAGCCATCTCCTTGCACTATGCACTGCCGGGTAGATCATTTATTTGTTCTACCTGTCTTTCCGGGCAGGGTTTTGTGAACCCCCAGGTTTGTCTTGGCGGGGACGTCATGAGGTTGGTGTTAAGGTTGTGACGTTCCTCTGGGGAAATCTGCTCAATGGAACGGTGTTACCAGTGTGAGGCACGGGGTGGACTTGGCATTAGCCATCCGAGTCCGACTCGGCAGTCGATTCTTTGATGTGTAGATCTGGGGTATTGGGGTATGTATCGGGACTTGGGATGGTCCATACTGGAGATATCCTGCACAGAGCAGCAATTGGTATGGTTTATTAGCCCTTGTCTATTGTCTTTGTGTGAAACATGTACGGAGTAGGGGGTTCTCTTTATTCTCGGGTAGAATATTCGTCTGCCAAGATCATAAGTGACATTCCTATATTGACAGAACAAAGAGAGGATAGCGTCTTTCCCAATTGGGATAGAGATTGAAATCAAATCAGTCGTTGAATGGAAGCCAAGAACAGAAACATGAACATCCAAAGTCAATTGGTAAAAACAAACAGCAAATGCCGACATGGCGTTAGTACATAACTGCATCAGGCACAGTGCAGTAGCCCCAAAGTGGAGGATTGAAAATGCCTCATAGTCTTGTACAGGCACTCGGATTATTTCCAACCCATTTACCCGTCCCGCTTATCGCGCATTGCATCTGTCCAATTCCTTTGCTCCTACTCGCTCCACTTTCCCCTTGTGTTCCCGGTCAATGATTCTAGTGTTATTACACACATACACTTTCGCTTCAGTTGGGGTTCTAGGAGAATACAACATACATTTTAAGAGTGTTCTAGGAGTAAAATGAACATCCCGCTCGTGCCATTCCCTGGTCGGAGTCCGTATCCCCACCTGCACAGTTCACACCTTATTACGCTAGACACACGTAGTAGACCTTCATTTGCTTACACTTAGGAGACTTTGGACTTGGGGACTTGGGGTAAGTGGTATAGAGCGGGTCTCGGTCAATCGTCAATTGAGTGCCACGATACTCCGTAGTGAGCGGAGAAATTCCCTGCCACAACTTCATCGTGCCACGAACACAGCGCTACTGTAGTAACCCCTTCAGATCAAACCATATTCCCCTATAGAACCTCCTGTCGTACAAACTTCTCACTCTTTCCTACTCCACTAGGGAGAACTTCTCCGAAGGATCGGGAGGGGGTCTTCTTGGCCCATTCCACAACATCCCAACCATATGGTGAGAATTGCCGCCTAGGATTAGATCCCTTTCTAATTTCGCTTTCCCTTTTTTTTTCCTTTTTCCCTTTTTTTTTTTTGCGGGAAAGGGAGTCCAAGCCCAATTCCAAGTCCAAGGAGTGAGGGGTGGCCAAGAAATCAACCGTTTCTATTCCCGTCTGCGATATCGCTGTCAGCGCGGGAACTTTTGCCCTGCATGTAGAGTACAGAGGACTTTGTACGGAGTAGCGTACGTTCGTATCCTTGTACCTTTCTGGATACGATGTATATTTTCAAAACACTGTTTTGCGCCCCGGCTGCCTTCTCCCTATGGGGAAACTGAAGAAGCAAGATAATAAAAATACAACGAATCGCTTTATATGCAAGTCCACCCTCGGGAGACAAGTATCATTGTCTAATTTATCTGAAATGTACCCCCGTAAATAAAATAACAAAGTCCGACAGAGGAAAAATTGTTGCAATATGAATTCAATGGCTTCAGCCCAGGGTAATCCCCCATCGCAAAGCCGTTGTGTTGCTAACAAGCTTCTTCCTCAATTCAATTCCAAACTCACCCAATTCAGAACATGCAATCCAGTGAGCTTGGGTTGTGCTTACAGGGGTTATGCCTGCTCGGACAAATGGACTGTGGGGTGATCTTCTCGGATTCGAGAAGCTTGTTGCGATCTAAACGGGTGGTTCATGACCCTACAGGTTTCAAGAGGGGGTTGTGACTGCAGTCTGCATATCTCCGGGAAACCAGTATGAATGTCAGCCTCGGTGATCTTTCGGGCTACTGGTGGAGCTGATTTCTTTTCTCTTTTTTTTTTCCTTTTTTGCTTTTCTTCTGGGAGTTTTTTTATTGTCCGAGTTATGCGATATACTTTGGAAACTGGTTTGCGATTTCAGTTTACGCAGGGAAGATCTGGCCCGGTCAGCCGGTCTAGGGCAGATCGTGATCGCGGCTGACCGCTGTTCTTTGTCAACGTGGGAGTCTTCGTAAGCTTAATGCAGGTTACTCGGGCTTGTCTGTCGGGCATGGAAAGGGATTTTCCTTTCAGATCTCGGTGACTAATGTGGAGATGGATGATAAACCAACCTGCCTGCTGAAACTCAACTCATCTGTACTCCGCGAGGTGTATTGTAGATCGATTGTATGCCCAACTTGGCGATCATGATCACTTCGCCTCTAAATGACGAAGCAATTTAGATCTAAATTTGGAGGGTCAATCGAGGCCGTGCTGGGGAAGGGTTAAGCTGGACATCCCTAGAAAATATGACTGCCTTTGGACTTGGCACTGGAATTAAAGCCAATGGAGATAATCGATTCTATCTACAAATTACTCGGGGCACAGCCTGTACTCCAGGGCTATGTGCTATGTTTATGTATACCAAGACTGATCTACCGGGAAGGAGCAGAGCCAAGAGTCCGTTTTGAGGTGCAGTTCGGATGGCAGTGGATACTACTTTGTGCTTCTGTACACAACCTGTACGGCGTATAGTATATTGTACTATATGTAACACGCCATTTACCCAAAACCACTACCCGAGAAACTCCGACGGGCTTGAGTCATGGGGATTGTGTGAGGCTAAGACGGGATAACGAGTAATTGACTAATATAGTCCATGTCACTCTACGTCAGATGAGAGAAGTCTTCCCGCATTTGGAGCAAGGGAAGAGAAATCAATACCAAGCATTCAGGTATGACTCGAGATCTCGGCGAAAACCGCCAAGAGCCCTGTCGTAGACAATTAAAGTAGAAACCCATGAAGGCGCGTACGGCGCGTTTATAGTTTCAGTTATCATTATCTCATTACGAGTTTTGGTCGAGTAAGAGAATTCATTCTGTTAACCCTGTTAGCTCTAGGGCAAGTTCAGCCAAGGCTGACGGCTCGGCAGCGTTCAGGCACAATCGACGGGTGGTATTTTTCTTTTTTCATACCGGGTTATATTATGAGAATGAGCCTCTATAACTTGGATATGACCATACCGATACATCTTCAATAAATAAATTACCTGCAGTGGAGGTTTATGATGTACAGATATAGAACTTCCAATGTACAACATACGGTGAGGATGTTAAACCAGATTTTTCCCCAGTATGGAGTTACTCTGTACCAGAATTTCATTGTGTTGGCAAGTGGATTCGCACAGTCACGGCATTCAGAGATTAAGAGAGGTCAGGTTCAACAGGGAGTTTTCAAAAGGACAGTCTAAAACGGGTTTAGTCCCAGCAACAAAATCCCTCATAGCCAGTCAACCACCAACTCAACAGACATTAGTCATCAATCGTCCACTCGATACTCGACATGAAACCCTTTATACTACAGAGTACACTTAGTGTCTCAGAATGAATATAGAACATTAATATAGTAATAAAGGAAAGAAAGAAATATACTATGGTACAATGTACGAAGTAGTAGCGCAGGAACCGTGTCCAGCGGATAAATGGCAAGACATCTTTAGTCAGAGATGTTACAGTCCCCGGGTCTCCAGGGCTCAAGGCTGTACAACATGGCCCTACAGATTCAAGTATTCCATGTACTCCGTACCCATACATTGTAAGGGAATTTCCAAAAAATGGGGGTCAGTTTGGGGGTTCAGTGGGTTAAAAGTGTGAAAAAAAAAAAAAAAAAAAAAAAAGGAAATCCAAAAAGGTTAGGGAAATTAGTAAAATTACAAAGAACGGAAATTGAAAAATTGAAAAATTAAAAAAAACGTGGGCAAAAAAACTTTTTAAAACCACCCAAACTAGTCCTAAAACGACAGTGCCGAGCTGCCGTATCGTCACTCCCACTCTCTCTCTTCCCCCCTCCAAGACATTAGGAGACCCCTGCACCTTTTCTATGCGATCTTCCTATTCTGTTTCTGTTATTATTGTCAACCTTTCCCCGAACTTCCCCTTCTTTTCTACTTTTTATTCCTCTTTATAATCTCTACTCCATTTCTCGTTTTGACATTCTCGACATTCCTGACCTTCCTTTCTTTTTTTCTTTTATCGAGATCCCTCCGAAAGCACGGACCTTAAAAGCCTGGAGGTATTCGACAAACAGATCTAGTCCAGCTCCCCAACATTGAGTTGCCATTCTTAGGAATAATTATCGATCTTGGCGAACACCCTCCTTCGTCTCGATACCCCCTAGTCATGCGGTTTATATCATGACATTAGTCCTCGCTCGGGACATCTTGTTCTGCCCTCAAGGTCGATCGATTTAACATTGATTGATATCAAGGACAGCCTTTGTTGAATGAAAGACTTTGTTGTATCTTTCCAACGTCCCAACTTCGCCTTAAAACTCGATCCTACGCCACTCGCCTCACCCTCATCCTTCTCTTTATATCTTGGAACTATACCGCGAACCCTTTCTTCCCCTTTTGAAACATGGCACAGTCTCGGGATGGAGAAAGAACGTTTTCTTTTCACAACCTATTGAGGATGCTCATCTCGCCTAACTCGTCCAGCAAGCCGGCCCACGACGGCGCCGACTTGGCCGAGGATGTCGATGAACCCCCTGAACACGTCATGAACGCCACGTCGAACCCTGATCAGATCGTGCTTTCTCGGCCAACAGTGAACCGCAAGGAATCACTGCTCACCCGCGCGTTGAAGAGCAGCCCGGAGATGTCCCCAACCGATCCACACGCCTCCCACTACGACTCCTACATGTACCGATCCTACCCTCATAGCAACATCAGTGGCGTCTCGACGGCCGAATTGACCAGCGACGGCGGCCTCACAAGTCCATCCTTGTCTAATACTCCCAGCCCACCTTTACCTCCTCAGATGATGAAGAATGCTGCGTTGATGGGAAAGAAAAATCCAACCCCTAAGGTGAAGGTTGTCGATGCCAGTGAAACTTCCGTCGAGGCCAACCTTGGCCGCAAACGATGCATTAGCTTCGCTTGTGGTCGTAAAAATGATAATAGCGAGTTGAGATCTCCCGTCTCACCTTCTGCGTCACAAGAACTCCCACCCAAAGCCCAGGCACTAAAGGAGCTTCCCACCGAGGAAGCCTCGATTCAACCCATTAAGCGCAAAACCACACTTACTTTCGCGTGTCCTGGACGGGAAACTGTTTGCCGGAGAGAGCGATCTCCCGCGGCCAAGTCCTCCATCCGGCCGCGATGCCGTGGCTCCCCTGCACCTACTGCCCGCAGAGCTTCTCCCACCTCGAAAGAGACCACTAAGGAGGTTTCCAAAGAGGAGGTTGTCTCTGTAACTACAGAACGCAAGGGTGTCCCCACCAGTGGACTCGGTAAATTCGAGGAATCTGAAGCTACCCGATTCCATGAGTTTGCTAGCTCTATGGACGAAGACGATGAATGGGTGAACAAGGAGGCGGACTATACGCAAAAGATCACTTTGAACGACTGTATGAAGAAAGAAATGGCCATCAGACGGCTCGGCGAACAGGCGGAAGAAGAGGCATTGGAGGAGGAAGACGATATGGAAGACCTTCCTGACGACGACGAGACTGTGCATGACTTCTCTTCAGACGACGGCAATGAATCGGACAACGAGGAAGGCTTTGCAGAGTCGGACGAGAGCGACGATGATGGATCGGACGTTGAGTTTTGGGGATCATCACCCCGTGTCCCAGAACCCACCAGTCAATCCATCGATGCACGCCCCTCGACCGTGGAACGCCGCGCCTCGAACACATCTTTCGACTCGATGACGGACGACCACTCGAACTGGCTTCCAGCCCCTGTGCAAAGGGTCACTAGCCGTCGCGCTTCGAAGACCTCCAAGAGCATCGGGATTCGTCCGAGAACCCCGAACCTTCCTGATAGTACCGACTTCGTCTGTGGAACTCTCGACGAGGATCGTCCCCTCGAACTCGCCTACAAGTCTTGTCTCGAAGAACGCCGCCGTCTTAAGGAAATTGTCATCCCGCAAGATATCGACCCCAGTTTCCCTACCAGCGATCCGGAGGACAACGAAGACCTCGAACCATCCGAGGAGGAGCTTTCCAGCGTGCCCTCCTCCACAGGTCACCGTGATGAAATTACTCGAGGACGGCCAGAGGGCGAGGCCCGCAAGCACTCACCCCGTCGCTCTCCTAGGCGTTTGATGTCCCCACCACCCCGTCGCCCTGGCCGTACCTCTCCCAAGCGTCTCAAGTCCCCGCCTCCACGCCTGAGAGCGAAGTCGCCCACCCCAGCCACCTGGGAACTCACCGATGATATGCCCATTGTTGAGTCTCCCGGGGGTGTCAACATCAGTCACTTAGTTCAGCGCCGGCCTCTCGTCCGCACAAAGTCACTCCCCCGTGTCCCCAACCCTTTCTTCGCCGGCCTAGACAAAGATCACCGCTGGCAAGGTATCCCACCATTCTCTGAGTCACCAGAGCAAGAACACTCACGTACCCGTGAGCTACACACTCGTGGCCCAGTCGACATTGTCGAAGGACTCGAGAAAAAGCGCCAGAAACGCAAAGAAAAATTCTGGCGTCAACACTGCCGCAAAGCTGCCAAAGAGCAGATGGGCAAACGGCCTATTCCAGGCCATGGAGCCGAACGGATGAAGGAGCTTGGCCTCGAAGTTGCTGAGAGGTGCAGAGCTTACGGCGTCGGTCAAGACGCCCAGCTCGTCCTATCCGTTTAGGTATCTCTACCTATGGAACTTGTATGAAAAAGTTTCACCCCTCCGTTTTTTGACCTGTATATACCTACTTTTTTGTCACCTTTTTTTTGGTTTCGGGGTTTTTTTGTTTTACCCTGCTCGGTTAGCGATCCGAGTGCCTTTCGCTTTCTTACACATATTAGCCGACCTCGTGTTGTCCACATGAATGGTTTCCTTACTCTTATCCCCCTTTCACCCTTTTCTTCAATAATTCCTACACGGAGGTGGTTCTTTCTTTGCATTTTCTGTCGGAAGTACATCTATATCCTTTCTTTTCCCTCTTTCTATACGGCGGTCCTGAGGACTTGCTAGAGGTCGCTTCCTTTGTTGTCTTGCATGGCTGCGGTGCATATACCCCTATCTGGCTTTTCTGCATTGTGAATAAAGAGATCCATCGGTTTGATGGGAGTGAATATGAAATATATTTTAGATGAACATCATTTTTCCTATAGTAGATGGTAACAGCAAACTATGAAGGTCGAGTAGTGGCGAGTCTTCGCCACGATAAAGATTCAGAGAAAAGTACGCAATTATGATCAACACTCCCAACAAATCATAGAATAATCTACAAAATCATCCCATATATACCCAAATACCCAAATCAACCCAAAGCCCCCCAAGTCGTAGCTTATCGCTGCGCGAGGATTCCGTCTTCCTGCCTAAGGCACCCAACCCGATCCCCGAAAACAACATCAAACCTGTCTTCTTTGCTTCAATCTCTTCCACCCCCGTCCATCCACCTCTCCCCAATCAGCTTGTCACTGATCTTAATCTGTGATCCCTGCTCGTCTCCCTAAATTCCATTACTTGCTGACTCCGGCCCTTCACCATGTGGATCGTCAACTGGTGTAAGTACCCTCCCGACACAACACCTGATCACCTGCAGTCACCGTCCGGGGCCGATCTCAAGCACCGAGGAAGAGGGAGCGAGATGTTTCTCTGGGCAGCTTAGCTGCATTGGAACCGAATATGTCTTCATTCCGACTCCGATATCGAGTCATGCGACGGCTGTGCTGCGGTACCGGCTGCTTGTGATCGGATGTACATCTCGAAGTACAAGGTGCAATTTACTAATTTTGCTTCTTTTTACTATAGTCTACGATGTCCTGGCCTCGCTGGGCCTCCTCAATAAGCACGCCAAGCTTCTCTTCCTCGGTCTGGACAATGCCGGCAAGACGACACTGCTGCACATGTTGAAGGTGAGTTGGTGTTGAAGTTGGGAAGAGATGGCCTAGCCCTTTGGTATTCAACTCCGCTGGCTACAAGGCCCAGATCTGGTTGCGCTGGGTTGTTGCACAGATCTGGGAGCTTGGATATAGCACGACGGAGATATGAAGAACTAGGCGTTGTATGGGGCTTGTTTGCTGACAGGATATTCAACAGAACGACCGTGTTGCCGTCCTGCAACCTACCGCACACCCTACTTCCGAGGAGTTGGCCATCGGCAACAACCGCTTCACGACCTTCGATCTCGGTGGTCACCAGCAGGGTGAGTGATACTTTTGATGGGGAATCGTGATGTGGCGCAAGCATACTGCCAAGCAACTCAACACCCCTCCACGATTCTTGGGATTGAACATAACTAATGGACCTACCTCCTCCCTTCAGCCCGCCGTCTCTGGAAGGACTACTTCCCCGAAGTGAGCGGAATCGTCTTCTTGGTTGACGCCAAGGATTACGAGCGCTTCCCCGAATCCAAGGCCGAGCTCGACGCTCTCCTCGCCATGGAGGAGCTCTCTAAGGTTCCCTTCCTCGTTCTCGGAAACAAGATCGATCACCCCGATGCTGTCAGTGAGGATGAGCTGCGCCACCAGCTTGGTCTCTACCAGACTACTGGTAAGGGCAAGGTTCCTCTCGAGGGTATCCGGCCTATCGAGGTGTTCATGTGCAGTGTTGTTATGAGACAGGGTAAGTTGCGTCGAGTTCCAGGGAAATACCATCGGATATACAGTGCATGGTGGCTAAGCACACCTTGAAATGATTATAACTAACCTTTCTCCTTTCTCCAACAGGATACGGCGAGGGCATCAGATGGTTGTCCCAATACGTTTAAACAGAGAGTCCATCGCTGTTCCCCCGACGCAACCGATTTCCTTCCCTGACCCGTCAACCCCAAATCCATATTCATTCCACTCGAGTAAGAGTCCAAGTGAAATGAAAATATCTCTGGTTTTGGCTTTGGGCTTTGGGCTTTCTCCAACATTCCTCTACACCCGAACACCCAATATCTAGCTACGCTATCCATCCCCTCCCACAAACCTAGTCCAACTCTTTACCCCCGCACGTACCTGTATGTCTTGAATGTGTTACTTGACAACGCTGTACCTCGCTCATCTTGTCACGTTTGTTCAATCCTTGTTCCTTCTGTTCTGCGCTTTTGCTCGAGCTAGCTAGCTGGTTTCTTTTCCTGGTCACTATAGTCTAAAGTCTTCAATTTCTTTCTTCTTTCCTAGTATAAAGCATAGGAATGATGTGTTACAACACCGATGAACTAAATGAATGGTCCGCTGGTTCCTCTCAACCATCACCATGTAATAAGCCCCGCCTACCCCCGCATCTCCCCATCTCCGCATCTTTCCCTTTGCCTCCTTCTAAGATTAGCCTTTCTTCGTCATGAATGGCATGGATTCTTTGCCTCTCCCTCCATAGGCGACACTGGCCGTTGAACGTTCCTCGACATGGAATCCATCCCCCTTGAATGGACCGAAGATTAGGATAACCTTCCAGGTCTCGATCCGCCTCGCACACTTACAACAGAGGAAGTGAACACAATCCTCGGAGCTTGGCGCGAGGATAGACATGTGATTATCGATGGCTTCGCGATGGGATTACAAACTTTCTTTTCAATGCGATACCTCCTTATATCTATATCGATCCTCAACTGCCATGGAGTGTAAGAAAATGGGTTGATATCATCATTTGGTAGGAGTTGAAGATTTATCAATCTTGCTGTATATGTACATGCTTTCCGCAACATAAGCATTGAATTCACCGATTGGAACCTTTTCACTTAAATACTCTAGAGCTTGAACGGTCTCGTTGCTTCTAGATCCCGTTCAATATCCACCCGTGTTCTCTCTGTGTCCTTTGCCACCACCTTCATATACAGCTGCTGAATACGCTCTGTAATCGGACCACGCTTCCCACTTCCAATTGTCCGTCCATCAATTTCTCGCACATGAATCTGCGAGGGAAATGTTCCGGTACAAAAGGCCTCATCAGCACCATATGCCTCTGTAAGAGTAAAATCGAGCTCTCGAACAGGAATTCCATTGGCCCGACAAACATCAATAGATTTCTGCCGGGTGATTCCCTGCATCTGATTATTCTTCGTCGGGGCCCATACCTCACCGTCACGAACAATGAAGAAGTTGGTCGAATTGCACGTCTTGACGAACCCATTCAGATCCAGCATCAGGGATTCATCGGCGCCGGTGACATTGGCACTGATACACGCTTGTACGTCTGTGGCTTTGGAGATGTGGTTCCACATCTCGTCTTTGACATCAGGGGGCCCTCGGCGAATGTGCGACGTGATCAATCTTAGTCCCTGCATTTTAACGCCTGGGTCTGTAGCTTTAATCTCGGGGATGATAACGATCAATGGGAGACCAATGTTCACTGAGGGGTTTTGGTAGGGTGTCGATTTTAAGCCCCGGCTTACAACTAGCCGGATATGAACGTGTGGCTCATTGGACATCTTGTTTGCATCAAGAGTCCTGTGGAGAAGATCCAATAGTTGAAGTTTGGATAGTCCAAGATCCATGAACATTGCCTTGGAAGATTGGAAAAGGCGGTTAATGTGATCTTTGGCGAACTGGATCCGTCCATTCCTGGCGCGCACTCCTTCCTGTATATCTGATCAGTAATTATTCCCTCTAGTTGGATGGTTACATACCCATATACCATCGCCGATTAAGAAATTCGAATCAAACACGGAGATGACTGCCTCTTTGCGCGGTACCAGTTTGAAGTCACCGCTGACACCATCGCGCATCCCGATCTATGGCTGGTCAGAAAGTGAACACCTATCGGATTATCCCTGAAGGTAAACTCACCAGGATGTTTTGGTTCTTCTCATTTGGAACTGTTGCGTGGGTTGCACCCTTTTTGCTCTGATCGAGGGGGCTCATTTTCACGTTTGTTCGGAATAAGGAACAAGAATGGAATTGTCCAATGCGTCTTTGTTCTCACGCAATTGGAGCAATCCATGGATATTTACGCTTTTTAAATACAATCCCCGAGAATTCTCGGATGAGTCTCCACAAGTCGGGATATACGTCGGTGTTGACCGAGAGGCTGAACCAATTTCGCTCTCGGTGTGGTCCGAATATGATTAAAAGTTGGCTGTCGGACTAAAATATGGCCCCCGCAGGGCCGAAACGGTTTTTGTTATGGTCTAGTGGTAAAATAGCCTATATTTTTCTTCCTACGTTGGTGATATCTTGTAGGCATGCCAAGCCCTAAGACCCACCTTTCGGTATAGACCGAGATATAATCTCGCTTGACCCCGAGCAAAGGAGTGGACAAGCGAATTATACACGCGCATTCCCAGGACTCCATATCATCTCCACAGTTTAATATCAGACGTTTAAAGTATGATAAGATTGATTTCATCAGACGATAGCTAGATTGCGTGCTGATAGAGCTCGAACAGGCATAATATAAGAGCGAATTCTTCGTCTTCGGTTTTTTAAGTAAATTTTTATTCGCGTCTTTGGAATGATATGTGATAACTGATGACCGACAACATATTTTTTTAATATTTATCTTTATTCGTGCTACTTTATCTAGGAGCCAACGGGCACAATCTTCACCAACACCCCCCATATTCCCCACGGCACATTCAAGATGCATCAAACAGCCAATGTCGATACTAAAGGCTCTGCCACAGACCCTGTCAGCATATTATGTGATATGCGCGATGGGGAGTTCGAACCTGAAGTTTCCGCTGCAAAATCTCGTCGCGTATTAATGAAGATCGACGCGGTTGTGATGCCTCTCATCGTCATTTCAATGACACTGGCGTTCTTAGATAAGGTACCGTCTTCCCCAATACATATATACTCATTAAATACACGAGACTTACGATCACATAGAATGGACTTGCCTATGCGGCAGTATATGGCTTAAAGACAGACACAAATTTAGTCGGACAACAATACAGCTGGCTGGGAAGCATTTTCTACTTCGGCTACCTTGCCATGGAGTTTCCGAATCTTTGGTTGATAACAAAATTCCCAACCGGAAAATACATCGGAGGTTGCCTCGTGGCCTGGGGTGCATGTTTGTGCTTGCTGGCGGCATGCCACAACTTTGCCGGACTCGCTGCCATTCGCTTCTTACTGGGTGTTTTCGAAGCTGCTCTACTTCCATGCTTGTTACTAGTCAACTCAAAATGGTACCGACGCAATGAGCAGCCTTTGCGCACTGCGTTTTGGTATAATACATTTGCCGGTGTCTTCGGTGGTATCTTGAGCTATGCTATCGGACACATCAAGGGAGATCTGCCTACATGGAAGGTAAGTCAATTCACTTCTTCGCACTATGGTGTACGTTCTAATGAGGATACAGTATATCTTTATTATCTACGGGGCTGTGACTATTCTCGTTGGCAGCTTGGTTATCTTTGCCTTACCTGATGGCCCTGCAACCGCCTGGTTTCTATCAGCGGAAGAGAAAAAGATTGCACTTTTACGTGTTGCGGAAAACCAGACTGGTCTAGGCTCTCACAAGGTATGGAGTTTTCTAAAGCATTAAAGGGAGCTGAGAGTAATTGTATTTGTTCTTTTAGGACATGAAGCTCAGTCAGATCCTGGACGCTCTCACGGATCCCAGATACTACATACTCATGACATTCGCCATAGCCCAGTCAATCACGAATGCTGGAATCACTAATTTCAATCCGCTTATCATATCTGGATATGGATTTTCACAGGCCAAGACAACCCTCCTCGCCACTCCACAAGCAGCAGTTGCAATGGTTGCGCAGGCAGTTTTTACGACTATCGCATTCTTCGTCCCCAACATCCGATGCTTGCTTTGGGTTATATCCTCCCTCATTGCTATGGCAGGAGCTATAGTGGTTCATCTTATGGACCCGACCACACAGCGTAATGCCTCACTGGCTGGAATTTACATTATGGGATTCTACAACGTGCCCTGGGTGCTCGCATTGAGTCTGCAAACATCGAATACTAGCGGAACAACGAAGAAGAGCTTCGTTTCTATCTCCGTGGCTGTATTCTATGGTGAGTCTCTCTCCTTGATATTTACTTTTCGAAATCCTTGCTGATGTAGGATGCTAGCTGTTGGAAACATTATTGGTCCACAGTTCTTCCGCAATGACCAAGCACCGCATTATCCACTGGGAATTGGGGCAATGCTATGCTGCTTTGCGATTATGACTGTAACTGGGATCTTGTATTTCGTGTCTTGTTTAATTTCTAACAAGCACCGTGATCGTGTTCATGGGCAGGTTAGCGAAAGGCCAGGTATGGAGGGGATTGAGGCGGATCTGGATGATTCAACTGATCGGGAGAACAATAGGTTCAGATACGCATATTAAATATATAGTAATCTAGGTACGATTGGGACGGAAAAATACAATATTTGAAATACATAGCATACACACATGTACCTTGTCACCCTATTCGCATATTATCGGTATCTCCAACGTCGTTGAGAACGGACCCGTACCACGCCGTCAGTGTATCATCGATATCAAACACCTCGTTGTCAAAAATGGTCGTCATTTGGTTCAAATAACTTTCGAGGCCCTCTGATCCCATCGAAGCCATGCCATTTTCGGTATTAGGGACACGATGGCTATCTTCCCGAGCCCCGGTTATATCAGGCGCACTGGTATATATTGGAAGGTCAGGCACCTGAGCATATGGAATGCTCTGGCTTGCTTCGTCAAGCCCAGACGCGTAAGCGTATACTTTCTCTTTGAGGGAGTGGAATATCCTTTCAAATTTCGAGAGAGAAGGGTCGTGAAGATTTGAAATTCCCTTGCGAAGTAAGTCATGGCAGATTTCAGCATCTTCAGGTCGGAGAGTTGGTCTGGGTGTTGGTGCAACCTTTTGCATATGCCTGGTCATTTAGCACCTTGTTCTAAAGATTGAGATTAAGTAAGAGAGAGCCTCTATTAGCTTACCAGTCACTGTATAGACGAACAAGGCCTGCCATGAGAATGTCGTGGAATTGGCGATAGCACCGACAGATAGCATCTATCCCAGACTCATTGGATATCGCAGCCCATTGTTTCAGAGCGCCGGATGATGCGTGAGAGCAGATGGCAACCATATTTTGTGAGGGAACCATAAAAGCTGGTGAAGGACGATTTAAATGCATCAACATTATGCAGTATTCAATTCTCATCGATTTATATTCTCGTGATGAGCCAATTTCTGCAGCATCAAGGTGGTTTTTCCAGTTGTCCAACTGCCGATGCAAGTCGTCCGAGATAGAGCAGAGTTCTTGGAATGTGAGTGATGAACATCGCCCTTCCCGATCTCGAGCGATATAGATTGACTCCAAAATGCGTCCGGCGATTCTTCGAAGTTCAATCATATGGACAAACAGCCAAACAGATTTGGCATGGAACAAAGTGGCTGTCTTCGCCTCTTGCTCGGTAAGCTGGTCAAGGCTAGTAAACGAAGGGATTGCGGTATCGATTGCCTGGTCGCGCACTGATAAGACTCTCCCCGTGTTCAGGGCTATGGATCTGCTAGCAGTATTAGATGCGATTGTCCTTTTGTTATTCAGGGGCAATGGTTGGATACGAACCTCTCCAGACTATATACAGTCCACCATGTACGAGATCTAATCTCGATTTCTTCGGGGCCAAAGCGCCAGGATGGATTATGTCGATGAAGACCCAGCTCGAGGGCAATGGACATAGCATATCTTGTGAGATGCCAAAGATCATTGCTATGGTTGCAAGACGGCGAACTTAGCATCCAAATTGTCATCAGTAATATAGCTTGAAGTCCTGAGAGGTCGCGGGGATGCTCCCGGAATCGGTTGAAGAAATGAAGTGCAGTTTGGAAATAATCCTGCGGAGTATTATAATCCAGCATTGAGGTATAAGCATCATCAACACGGGCTTCGTCCGAGGCCAACGCAAGGATTATAAAGAAACTAAACCTCTCTAAATCTGTGCATGCTCGTGGTTCTTGATAGAGCCTTCGGAAACAAGATCGAGTCCGCCGTAGATCTAAGAAAGGCCACCACAGATGAACCCGTGCGATATAAGTAGAAAGTAAATACCCAGAGATTCCTTTTGATGGGATTGAGGCCGTACATGTCGGTAGGTTTTCATTCTCTGGATTTTCTTGGTTGCCCGAAGAATTGGTCATGCCCACTTGTTTGAAAAATATTCGTGCGAAGGTTGAACCAGCAGCGGCTCCCACTAGGAATCCCAGTTAGCTGCATAGATCGAGGCGTACCTTGAGATGACTTGAGCATTTTACCAACCGTATTTGGAGTGAGAATAGCGATCAGCAAATCCAATGGCCAGAACGCCTACTTCCTCGGCTTCTTTGCTCACCTCTGCTGGAACCGATTCTCCTGCAGTCGGCTGCCGATTGGAGTACGGTCCAAGCGTAGGGCCATTGAGGGATGGTCCATGAGCCGAGCCATTCGTACAGGCTGCAAGATCTTCCTCAAGTTCTTTTACTTTTGAATGAAGACTCTCCACAAGTGCATAGGGATAGGCAACGTATTCGGTAATGTTGCAGACCTCCCCCTGTCTTTCGCATGCCGAACATTGGGGCACTTTCAGATCACACTATCTACACATTCAGCACAATGCAATTGAATCGAATTTGGGGAAACCACCTTCACTTTTCTGGACCGGCATCTGCTACAGGACTTAACCACTGATGGCGGATATTGATCCATTACCCCGATTGAAGCCATGGAGAAAGCGGAGCGTCGCACTACCTGGCCATTCAGTATGTGTCTATAAATGCAGAGAGTGGCCCAGGAGCCAACAAGAGGAAGCGGACTACACGAAGCCGGGACATGAGAGGGGCCGAGTGATGCCTAAGGCCACAATGATTCCCTCTAGAAAATCAATATCGAGGTTGAAAGGAGGCGCTGTCTACTTGAAAGGAGATGTGTAGATTTGAGAGCTTAACATTCTCACTTTTCAATTATTCCCCTAAGATTACAAGTCAATTGGTTTCTGTTGGCCGAGCACCAAATACAAAAACTAGCAGAGCGTTATAGCTGGAGGCCCGATAGCAGGTGTTTTGTTTTATCGAAATCGGGCTGTGTCGTTAATAACCAGTATCCAGTTCCATATATCCCTATAACGTATCATTGCACTGCGCAGCCGAAAACCCATAGTGAATGCGATATATGCTACACTTGTATCTCAACAACCGACGCTTTTTGACTATTTATTATTTTCTGATAGCTATTGATAACCATTTTGGGTAGTGTGTATCCACGCTGTATGAATTGGCAACCAGAGCCCTGTTAAGATAACTATTCATATAGAATTTGACTGATATTGATTGTTGTTGCTACGTAGAATACCTGGTATAGGTATTTTCATTACTATCCCTATGCCTTGAATTGAGAGATATTCCAATTCCTCAATTCAGGTAAGAATCTATTTCGAGTATGTATCAATACAGAGACGGAATCGACTGCCCAAAAAGAAAATACGAGATATCTTGGCCTACATAAACATAAACTCAAATGTGATTCTCACAGGCCATGTAACGAACAATCTAGACCTCCGAAAAAAAAAAAAACCTCCCATTCCAAGGCCGAGCTAGATCCACAGAAACACCGCGAGTAACAGTCTCCCATTCCCAATCCAGTATACGATGCACCAGCAGAGAGAGGTACCTACTACCACCTCGTACGTGTCGGACTAGAGAATTCGAAAGACGAATATGATTCGATAAGAAAACAACACATGCGGTCAAGGAACAGGACAATAAGAAGTAAGAAAAAAGAACAAAAAAGAAAAAGATAACCAGTTTCCCTTCCCCGTTCCCAGGATGCCGAAAGGAAAAAAAGAAAAACTTTCCAGTCCAGATGGTTAGAAACAGAAAGAGAAGTCGAGAACCAACGAAGAAATAAGCATTTGAACTCCGCTCCGGAAGTACAGTGGGTCGCACGGGCCAGGAAATGATGTGACTGTTGTTTTTTTATCGCATGTCGCACTGGGGGAGAGAGCCCGGGGGTCTGGGAGGAGTTGAAGAATGTGACTGTGATATTATCGGTGGAGTTGAAGGGGAATATCGGACTGCCCTGGGTGCGGATGAGGGGTTCCTCGGTCGTTCATCGTTTTCGTGGATCCGGGGAGGGACTCGCGGGGGTTGTAGGGAGGGTGTCATGAGGGCGCTGTTAAAGAGATTTTGTGAAAGGCTTATCTCCGCCCGAACCTGCTGCACATGGGGAAGCTCGTATTGATTCTTTTATTTCTTCTTTTGCTTTCGCGGAGGAGTGACGGGACCGCCGGCGCTCATGCCACCGTAAACGTACTTTTGCTTTTTCTCGGCTGGTTTCAGGATCTATCGGAAGAAGAAAAAAAATAGGTTAGGAACTGAAAAAAAAGGTCTCGGTGAATGAAAATTCCATAACTCACCTGGAAGGAGCAGAGCAGACTCTCGTCTACGCTCATCATTGCACCGGCATTATCGAATTCACCACAGTAGTTGGGCGCACTGAATAGTGTAACCAACTGGCGCTTGGAGAAGAATTCGTATCCATCCTCAACAACTTGGTGTGCACGGCAGATCAGATCCATATCGTGTTTTTGAAGGAAGCGCGAAACCACATCGGGGCCGAATGTGAATGAAACACCTCTGTCGTTTTCGCTCCAGCCGGTGATATCCTTATCGGGGTCGGACCACAGGAGATCGCACAGGAGACCGCAGTCAGGGATCTATTGCAGTCAGCAATCTTGGCCTTTAGCCGAACGAACCCAGCGCCACGCTGCCACTTTTGTTTTCGCCAATAGAACCACATTTACCAGTGAGGGGTGAAATCAAGGAAGGGGAGAAACTTACATCCGTGGGGCGCATGACACGGCGGATTTGCTCCATCGAGTTGAGATCGGGGCTCAGGCCACCGTGCATGGTGAAGATCTTCTCATCAATGATGGCGGCAATGGGGAGACAGTTGAAGCAGTCGGTGAAAGTCTTCCAGAGCTTGATGTTGTATCGGCGCTTGCACTCATCGTAGAAACCGTAGATACGGTTGATCGAGGCACACTCGTGGTTTCCACGCAGAATGAAGAAGTTCTCGGGGTACTTGATCTTATACGCAAGGAGGAGGCAGATGGTCTCGAGAGACTGCTTGCCACGGTCGACGTAGTCACCGAGGAAGAGGTAGTTAGCCTCCGGGGGGAAACCGCCATATTCGAAGAGACGCAGGAGGTCATAGTATTGGCCGTGGATATCACCGCAAATCTAGCAAGACACGCATGTTAGACGGGGGCCTATTCCGACTCGAAAAAAACCGTTCAAGCACAAAAAAAAATCCTTACCTTGATAGGCGCTTCCAGTTCGAGAAGAATGGGCTGAGAGATGAAGATCTCACGAGCCTTGGTGCAGAGGAAACGGATCTCTGACTCGAGCAGCTGAACCTGCTTTCCAGGGCGGCTACCCCTCACCTCCAAGAGCCGGTCGATGATCGAGTCCAGATCCACTTCCTGATCGGCCATGGCGAATAATGTCTAACGAAAACACGAAAGAAAGAAAAAAAATGGACGAAGGAAAAGAAAAACGAAAGGTGGAAGAGAGACTTCCGGGGCGATCGGGTGAGAATAACAGAGATTTGATGACGCGGCAACTATGTCCTGTTACTGTCGGAAAAACAAGTTAATGAAGCGTCCCAGATTGAGATCAAGTCCAGTTTGCATTGCAAGTCCCAAGTTGAGGCGAAATTGAAGAAACGCGCTCGAATTTTTTCCGTTGATTTTTCTTCCCCCTTTGGGCGGTCGGGTTGTTGGGAGCAGCAGCGGGTGGGGAAAGAAATAGAGAGATGCCTACCAAACAGAAGATTTCAAGACCAAACAGATCTAAATTAGGGCCCGACGGCCACGGGAAAGAAAGAAGAAAAAACAGTTCTGGCAGAGATGCCAGACGGGTGTGGACGGTGGTACCTATCCGAGGTGTTGTGTACGCGCACGGTGTAGAGAGAAGAGAATGGGCTCCTAGACGCCTCACAAGATAAACGAGGCTGAGCGAAAGAGCACTGAACTCTTAGCGATTTGACTTGATGAAAGCCAAAGAGTGGATGAAGTCAAGATGAATGGAGAGATATCGGAAGGGAAATTTCAATCAAGGGAGAAAATTTTCTCGGTATGATAGGCAGACCAGTTTGAATCTCAAAAACATCAACAACGTAAACGTAAACGTGAATGTGGAGATGGGGTTGAAGGTTGAAGAGAAGAGAATATTTTATGAAGAAGAAAGCGGGAAGTTCCTATTTTGTGTTTGCGCGTGTTTGATCTTCCCCCGAGGAGGGGGGTTAGGTTATATATAGAGCGCTTATAAAAGAACCTATTCCCCCTTTCTACTCTGCAATTATTCTATTGCTCTATTATTCTAGTACATTTATTCATTCTGTCTCTTCTGTGTTATAAGCGCTTTGATACAAAAAAATCTGCAGAGAGGGGGGTTCTAGGTCGAGACTGCCAACGCCCTCGACGCCAAACGGGGTCCAAGCACGAAAGAAGAGGCGGATCTACTAAAATAGTGCATTTAGATTGTGCATCTAGACTGAGATCGTACTATCATGCCATTCTGTAATGCCTTTGTATCTATACCTACGAATCAAACCCATAGTATTGGGTCTTTCTGCTCTACGGAATGGACATCTAGATGCCTAATAGAGAAGTAGAACCGTAGAAAAGTAGAAATATAGGAAACTCTCCAAAATAGTTGGTATTCTTCACAAATGAGCTCGGGGCTCTAGTCTTATACAATGCTGCTTGTCCAGAAGTCATGCAGCATTATACAGAAAAGGAATTGAAAACAGGAGAAAACCAAGTAACAAGAGGGGAATTAAACAAGTCAAAAGATCCGACCAACGCCAACATGCCCAAAATTCAGAATCATACAGTACAACGCTAGAACCGAAAACAAAATATCTTTCACTGTGCCTTCCGTGAATCAAGCCGACTCCCAAAAACCGGGGAGCCATGGCAGGATGCGTTTTGGGAAAGAAAAAGAAATAGAGACATGGAAGAGTGAAAAGAAAAGCAAAAAGACGGCCGTAAATAGTTCATACATCCAACCCACCATGTCTCATAAGTCATCCAACGCCGAAAACAATGCATAGAATGATCAGCTGCTGGTGCTGGGGATATGTTGTTCAAATGAGCCCCGAGGGACTGCACGAGGGGAGTTGGGTCCTCGTAAATAAGGAGAAAATAGATGACAGAACCCGCTGAAGCGGGTAAACATCGCATCCACGGAGAAAACTCCGGGAGTCATGAGATTGAAACGTGAGAGGCAAACGGAGTCCCGGCAGGAGAGGTCATGGGCCGAGAACTGTAATAATAAAAGGGTATTTTATCCGCTAAGCGCATGTCCGCTCAGGATCGCTTGGGTATTGGCGCGGGTGAGTGTGGGTGGGGAAATATGAGGGGAATGGTCCAAGCCCGCGCCAGAGCTGTGAGCGAAGTCTTTATGGGAGTTATTCCAGTCATTCTCGCCGAGAACAGTTAGCCAGTTATGGCCCACGTCCTGGCGAAGAACTTCCAGCTGCTGGCGACAGAACTCTTCATCCATCGTCCTGTCCTTGCCCTGCAAAGCCTGTACAAGAGGAGGACTCGAATGCACAGGTTTTTCAGGGCTTTGGATGCTTGACGATCCAGAATGTGCAGCGCTGTCCAGCCTCCACGGCTGGTCAACGGGGACAACAATCGGATGGTCAACTGGCGGTTGGATTTGCTGAACGGGAAGGGCTGGAAGAGCTGTGCTGCCGGCGTTGCCTGCGTTGCCCAGACCATCGGTAGTAAATGGATTGTCCACCGAGATATCGACTATCCTGCGTCGTTGGAGCTTTTTGCGGCGGTTGGTTCCCCCGTCACTTTCCTTCGGATGTGTGCCATTAATGTGCAAGTCTCCCTCGTCTTCTTGGGGCTTGAAGATTGCAAGATCGTGGGGCACTTTTGAGATAGTAGACTTCTGCACGACACTTGAGTCATCTGCCGGGCTGGAGCGTACAACCGGTGCAGCTTGAGGCTCTGCAACTCGCTCAACAAGTTGCTTCCTCTCGGTGTATCCCGGACCTCTGCCGTCAATTATAATGTCCTCGGAATAACCAGGCGTCCGGCGGAATAGATTCATGATCACAACTCGATATCCAGAGTGGGTCTTGACGAACGGATTGCCAGACACCCAGATCTCCCGTATTTCAGGGAGACTAGTCAGCCGTGCAATCTCTGTCGGGTCTGTGAGGTTGTTGTCACGAAGATCCAATCTTTCCAAAGAGAGCAACCGCTCAATGCCTGCAAGCGAACGAAGGCGATTCCCGCGGAGGGTAAGAACGGTGATGGCGGGAAGGGGATTCCGGGTGAGGGAGTGAAGAGACTCAATCATGCAATGCGACAAATTGAGGGCTCTCAATGCCACCAGTGACGCTACGCCGTCAGGAATCTCCGTCAAGAGGTTAGAGGACAGATCAAGGGAGTTGAGACTGTTGGCGACAGGGGCGAGGCTGGCAGCAGAGACAGATGTCAGGGAATTTTCAGGGAGGCCCAGGTGTCGCAGGAATCGCCATTTTGAAGGCGAGAGGACGTCTGCGAGTAGGTTTGTAGAGCTTCCATTTCGATGGCCGGTAGAGGTGTCGCTTGATTCAGAGCTTGCGGAGCCCGTGCGACGAATTTGACGAGACTGGCCTCGGCGGTGACCGTGCTTCGTGTTCGGTCGAGTGGGAGAGACACTCCCGGCCCTGGCGCGAATCTTGGCGCCTTCTGAGCCGGCTCGGAACATCGGGGAAGATCTGGGACTGGTGCTGGTTCCGAATGCTGTATCCACGATAGGAGACCCAGGGGCTGAGATGGAGTTGGCCTGGTCAGGGGTGTGAACTGGCTGACTGCTCCATCCCAGTGAAGGCGACTGTTGAGACTTGGCAGACCGTCGGCGGCGTTTATCAATGTCGTCCAACACAATTCTCGTTAAAAGATCGGCCGGATCATCTAAGTGGGCTCTCTTGATGGTCAAGGTGCGTAGTTGCTCAGACAATCTGTCCCAGCCATAAAAAGAACGGTAATCTAGATCAATAATCTCTAAAGCGCTCAAATTCTTAAAGGAGTGCAGCGGCACAGCCGTATCGAAGGGAAATTCTTCATATCCAGAGATCAGAGGAGCACGGTGGTCTGGGGCAAGACGAAGACACGGGATCTTAGTAAAGGCAGAGTATAAGTACTTCAGGTCCCCTTCCAAGGCGGCCTTGGCCTTGTCCGATTTGGTTGGGGTATCCTTGGATCCAAGGCGGAAAGATGACCAGAGATCAGTCATACCAGACATCACACTACGAACACTGGACACCGAATGGATGGAGGCCCGGTCGCCCCGGGACTGTTGGGGCTTGTTCAGGAACGAAACATAGGATTGCGAAACCTCGGTGTGAATGTTCTCCAGTCTGATGTTCATAGGGCCCACGGCAATGGTCAATTCCTCAAAACGGGAGAGAAGGTAGAAAAGGTGGTGGGGAGTCAATGTCAGTTTGGCGGTTTTGGCGTTCTGCGACATGAATTTCAACGCTGCGGATGAGAAGGCCGCGGCCAGGGTTGACGAAGTCGAGGCGAAAGAGCCACCAGGGGTCAAAGGAACACTGGGTGATTGTGGAATAGCATTTTTGGTGGGTTGACGACGGAGTTGTAGTGCATTGGCGAGGGCCTTTTCGTGAGTGCGAACGTAGCTAGCGACATTCTATGGTAACCATGCGCGTTAGCTGTCTGTGGGACCATGTACCCAGACAATCTCTATCATCTCAATGATCAGGCGATCGCTGTATAGAGACACAAACCTTTATGAAAAGTTGTCCATCCCCTGTGTTGATTTTCTCCATGGCGTCAACGGGGGGTAGTATGGTGGTGGACCGGGAGAACTCTGAAGATGGATAGCTCAACAGATGTTACCAGATGTAGTCGACATCTTGCTTGTGCGACCCGAATGAGACCCAAAAAAAAAACGAGCAATCGAGGCTCTAAATGCGAGGGTTAGCAACGGTGTGCTGAAATTGATCAGTCTCATTGGAGATGGAGGGGGGATGTTGGGGAGCCCGGGAGGCGGGCAAGTGAGAAAGGATGATACCTGGAGAATGAAATATGGAGAGTCAAAAAAACGACTCGATCTCCTCTCTGAGACCTCGAAAAGTGAGATAGAGATTGGAGAGGAATGACAAAAGGTGAAAAGGGAAAAGGTGGTGGCACGGGGTAACCAATTATTTAGCTAAATAATACAGGCTTATCCTGATAACACAATACACAGCCCATATACGCCGTAATACACGTTTACCAACATTTTTATTTCCGATTTCCGATTTTTCCTTTTATCAGCTGAGATATTTCAAAATGATAGTCGTCTGATATACTTGCTGATTGGATTTTATTTCTCCTGATATTTTTTATTCTGACCTCGTGAATGCAATTGTCCGATTCTGGTTTCTCTACATATACGCTGTCCTCTTCCTAAAAATTTGACCTATCCAAGTAATCTATAAGACACAGACTACTCCGTGCTCCGTACTCCGTACTTAGTCTAATACCGTATAACCATAACTAATATAAATAAATATTTGCTGCTAATGCTGCAGCTACTATACCCGGGTGGGAAGTGGCGAGCCTATGGGGACAGCGCCTAGGATTTTAGTTCGCCGAATTCGCTCCCGCGTCTATCAAAACGATTAGTACCCTGGTAAACCCCCCCTACTACCCTATAAGGAGATCAGGAAATTTTTTCGATGGTTAGCGAAGATCAGTCTGTGATGGCTTAATCCCTCTTGCATAATACAACCATAGAATTCGCACATAGCGTCAACATTATGAGCCGATCGTGGAGCAAGGAACTCAGACCATATGCTATCGGTGGGTCCTGTACCGAGGGGCTCTCTTTGATCGACGTAAAAAAAAAATTAACATCTTCCCATTCATGCAGTTGAAAGTTGAAACCCACCCCCTCCTGAGAACTGTTGAAACTTGTCATGAATCCCATCTTGGTGGCGGCGTGTTGATCAATCTCCGACGCAGCCACACGCAGGCAACCTCAGTCCACGATGCAGACCGGGTGGGAATGCCGGCATAGTTGCCCTGTGCTCATTTTGGCCCGCTTTTCTACTTTTTTTTATTGGATCAAGTACTCCATACGGAGTATCATCTGTTTATTTTCCCTAAACTACTCTGACTCTTCAACGCAAACCCCGAGAGTACGACTCATACGCCGTGCCCTTACCAAATATGTCGTTGGTCATCTGTAGGCGCTGAAGGGGGTGCAGGCGATCAAATCAGGGTTCAGATGGAAGCGAATGATCGCACGAGGCACACGATTGGCGGGGGCGCACATGCATGGGAGCATATCTGCATGCTCGCAGGATGCCTCCCTCCTCAAATGGGAAATAGTGGATGCAGTCATTCAGAAATTCAGCGAGAATGAGCATAAACAGAGGACCTGGTTGGCGCTATACCTTGATGAATCCCCGTAAAAGAACGAATCAGCGACCTTCAACTAGAATTCGCCATTACGCTATCTAAGATCGTCGGAGTCCGTCAGCTCGCACTGACATCTGACATTCCTTTGGAGAGTGGAGACAGGAATCGGAAATGTGTTTTAATTTTCTTTTTCTTTTACTCTAAATATACTCCGTATATGAACGCCAGAAAATCTTCTGATGACATCAATAACTTACGAGACATTAGTGTCACAAAGTTGAAGTAAATATGGTTTCATCCCATCCATGGTTCTACTCGACTTCGTCTCCGATATCAGCTACACCGCTTCTACGGAAAACGTTGGAACGGATAAGGGCGGCTGTCCCATGGTTCCAGTGCTACCCCTTCATCTCTCTTTAATTCCTCTATTTTATCTCTAGAAGGAACTGTGTTGACCGTTGACATCCCCCTCCCCTAGAATACTATTGTATTTGCGACACGAATTATTATATTGCGAATGTTTCATATTTGAGGATCAAGGACAAATGCACCTCTAAACTTTGTGCACAGGTATAATTTCCCATTTATTCTTTTTTTTTATCCCTGCGACAGATCCTAGAGCGCGGGGTATAAGTGTAGTTAGATCAAAATATTGAGAACTAACATTCCAGGACTTTTATGTAAATGCGCCGCAAACGCTCGGTTCAACTTCAGATCCCAGCATTGCTGCATGCGACACTGCACTTTTCATGCGAGGAGTCTACAGCATCCCTGCCGTTATTGAAGTGTGTGTTATGAATCGCATATGTACTCCGTGTGTACCGTACCATATGGACACCCCCTGTTCTTTCCAGAACTCCGTACTTCGTATAACAAAAGGAAACGCCAATCTTTTTCGCTGATCAGGGCTAAATACCCCCTCAAAAACCCCCTCAAAAACCCCAGGTATGTTCAACACATGGAGATTACACCTTTTGACATAACTAAGGGGGAGGGGACACATGATATGATATCAACTAGATCTACATTGCCCCTCTGTGCTAAAATATTGTATGTACATATCCAGTACTCCGTACCGTAGACAACATAAAACAAAGGCCAAGTTGGTCCTGAGTAGGAAATGCTTTCGGGCGTTGCCCGGCCTCGGAGACCCGAGGACATTTTCCACACCCTTGGACGATCCCCGCCAAGTACGCAGTGCGATATGGGACATACATGGGCGTTGAGTCTGCTCATTGGCTGAAACGCGACACGGGTCATTTCCAGACGCATTCCCTTGCCAAGACTAAATGTGGCTCGCTGAGCTTTTTTTATTTTGCTTTTGCCGCTCATGTTCGAGGAGTACTGGGGGTTAGCTTCGTAAGCGGGGGAAAGCTTTCTCACCGGCTCTAACAACGCCACAATACTTCGCGAGGGAAGATCCATGATCTGCATATGGCCAAATAGGGAACGATGACTCGAGTTTGGATTGAAGATAGCGAAAATGCCAAGGCGTTCTTGACTTCAAAGAGCGGGGCATTGGAGAACATGGTAATCTTGACATGAGTCGCACTTAAATTCGGCGCTCCCGGCACGTTCAGGGATGTCGTAAAAGGCTAAAGCAACACAATAAACTAGCGGCTACCGCGCAACACGGGACAATAAATATTCTTCCTGCTGTGTGCCGCTACAAGACAAGCCGAAGGTTGCGTCCAAAATGATGCTTAAATCATGTTAGTATAAGCGAGTGTAGAATCGCAAAGTAGCAATGGAAAGAGATGGCTTATAACATGTTTGCTTTTCGCGTCTGCATTTAAGACTTTAGCAGGCTGATCAACGTGATCAGCATTGACGACGAACACAACCGAAAGGAGAAGCGTCCGGAATATCCTCTCATAAACGGGTCTAATTATGGACGAATCCTGCAGCCCGTGACGACGCTAAGGATATTTAGTCGCTGCAAATCATCCTCGGTATGAGATTAAGGGCCCGTTTTTAACATCAGGTGACCGAAATGACGTTTCCTTGTCGTATAATATAAAAAAGGTGGCCGATATTCCGATCTACTACTTCATAGTTTATGTCCGATACCAAGAGCACAGAGCACTTCCTGGTCCTTGATGCATGTGGCTACAGTAATGTTGGCCCCTGCTGCCAGCCCATAGGCTGCTTTCCCGGGCCTCCAATTCGGCTGCGACAAACAAACTCTCCCGCCTACCAATCACGGGAGGACACTGAGATTTTCCTCGATGTTCGCGCCGCCGAGCATGTAGCGGTGAGCTATAGTATGATTCTTTGAGCTGGGATTAAAGAAATCTCGCATTTAGCCTTGAGAGAGGCGAGCGCGATGACCCCGCTAATTGAGCATTGAGCCATTGAATAGCAGATTGCATGAAGGGATGCTAATTACCCCCAGATGGCGTGCATGGAGGGGTACATTCCAAGGATTTTTCAATGCCATCGCACGGGCGGCGGTATTGTCGTACTCAAATGCCGCAGGATCTCAAGGTGGGATGATGCCTGCCATAGTTTCTCAAAGTTAATTGATTCACTCTCGATACAAAGAATGTTGAGCGAGGTTGAAAATTGCGTGACCATGAAAAATTCAATCCTAAATAGATTGCTACTGGTAGATCTACACAATTCCCTCGTTTTTGAGAACAACAAAGTTCTCAATGGGAATCAATTGCTGTTTAGCTACCGAGGCATCCATGGTTCGGTATGTTTTTTATTTCTTATCTGGCGGGGCAAGATCTGGATGACTCAGCTCATATAAAACGAGACTAGCTGTTTTAGGAAATACACTAGCCGCAATATGGGGATAAGCTACACGTGACGCCAACGTCATGATCCGTACAACGTAGCTTCCCCAACCGGATTTCCAGGTACCTCTTGTGACTTTCAACATCTTCGTTGGTGTATTCAGAATGTGTTGAACATGACCACTGAGAAGAAACCCGCATTGTACGACCCTTACGATCCGGCCTGTCTCCCTGACTACGACCGCGATTTCATCCAGCCCGATGAACTTGACCGATTCGAGAAGGCCCTGAATGCCCCAGAAGCCTCCCCATTGACAGCCATCAACGACTGGCGCCCGATTAATCAAAGAGTCCGCAAGAGTCGGGGTCGTCGGAAAACACCAAAGCGAAGCAAGGATGAAACGAGGGAAGGCGTGCTATATACTGTTCTAAAATGGCCCTTTCTCTTCATTGTATTCACGTGGCTCACAGCACTGAGCTTTGGCTATGTTTTGGTGCGCGTCTATATATTACTGTATGAGCAGTGGGTGACATGGCGGGGAAAGAGGGAAAGGCTACGTCGAGAGCTATCTTCACAGAAAAACTACCCTGACTGGCTGAAAGCAGCTCAGGCGCTGGACGTCCATCTCGGAACCGAAAATTGGAAAAAGACAGACGAGTACGCTTACTACGACCACCTCACTGTCAACAAAGTAGTGTCGCAACTGAAGCAGCTGAGGAAGGATGCGGAATGGGAAATGAAAAATGGTCGGGTTGGCTCCAGCGAGGTACCTGTCATTGAAGATCTCCGGGCACTTTTGGAGGCTTGCGTCAAAAACAACTTTGCCGGTGTGGAAAATCCTCGGATATACAGCGAGACCTATTCGGGAACCAAGGAGCTGGTTCAGGAATACATTGATGAAGTGCACGCATGCATACAGATCGTTTTGGACAATAAACAGATTGACAAGGATGACAAGTATCAACTTTTCAAACATCTCGATACAAACTTCGGACGCACCGCTCTTTGTCTTTCGGGTGGCGCTACATTCGCTTACTATCACTTTGGGGTTGTAAGAGCGCTCCTAGATAATGATGTCCTCCCAGAAATCATAACTGGCACGTCAGGCGGAGCACTAGTGGCAGGGCTAGTCGCGACTCGAACCGACGATGAGCTGAAGCAGCTGCTCGTTCCAGCTTTGGCGCATCGGATTCGCGCATGTCACGAAGGGCTGGCAACTTGGATCCATCGCTGGTGGCGAACTGGTGCTCGGTTCGATACTTTAGATTGGGCCCAGCAGTGCGCCTGGTTCTGCAGAGGCTCGACGACCTTTCGCGAAGCTTATGAGCGGACCGGGCGCATTTTGAATGTCACCTGCGTGCCCTCGGATCCTCACTCACCGACTATCCTGGCCAATTATCTAACATCCCCCGATTGCGTCATATGGAGCGCTGTGCTTGCTTCGGCGGCTGTTCCAGGCATTTTAAACCCGGTTGTATTAATGACTAAAAAGCGTGATGGAACTCTTGCGCCTTATTCGTTTGGACACAAATGGAAGGATGGTAGCCTGCGGACCGACATACCTATCAAAGCGTTGAACCTACATTTCAACGTGAACTTTACGATCGTATCCCAGGTAAGATTAATTCAGACCATTTTACCCTTTTGTTACTAACACTACCTCAGGTTAACCCCCACATCAACCTCTTCTTCTTTAGTTCCAGAGGGACAGTAGGGCGACCAGTCACACACCGCAAGGGCCGTGGTTGGCGCGGCGGCTTCCTCGGCACTGCAATCGAGCAGTACATCAAATTAGACCTCAACAAGTGGCTTCGAGTTCTTCGACATTTAGAGCTCCTACCACGACCTATGGGCCAAGATTGGAGCGAGATCTGGTTGCAAAAGTTCAGTGGCACTGTGACTATTTGGCCCAAAACCATTCCTTCCGATTTCATCCATATTCTTTCCGATCCTACTCCTGAAAGACTCGCCCGCATGATACATGTCGGCCAGCAAAGCGCTTTCTCCAAGATTCAATTTATCCGAAACCGGCTTAAGGTCGAGAATGCGATCATGAAAGGACTACAAGAATCCAGAACGGGTGGACGCGCACTCTCCCCGATCCTCTCCCGCCGACTCCGCAGTCAAGAAAATGAACATCCACACTCCACAGTTGAGCGTATAGATGAAAATTTCCGCGAGCGCGATGGGTCTAGCTACAAAAGCGAGTCCCGTTTTGGTGACTTGTCAGATAGCATGTCCCAGTCGACCAACTCATCACGTCCTCAGACCCCAAGTTCCCGACGGGGAAGCATGGTCGAGGAAATAAGACGCCAGTCTGCCGTTTTCTTTGACGATGCGGACTACTATCGGGACGAAGACGCCGTGGTCATCTGATAAAAAATACAGGCGGCTCGAGCGGCTCCATCAAAGTTTATGGCTCAGACTAGGGTCTTTCTACTTCGGGGCACCTGCAGCCCTATCTCATCATGCTACTCCGCACTTCCCGCTACTTTGGATATCCAATATCCAGAATGACAGGCGGCTCTTATCGCGGGCACTTTCAGATAGTACACCCGTTGTGCTTGTCTAGGGTCTTTCCTTTTCTGTTTCCCACTTACCCCCCCCTTCATCAGCATAGCAAGGTGTCTTATGTCTTATTGATATGCATTTGATCATTTTTGGCCTCGCCTTTATTCTGCGGCCGTTGCACTCGATCACATACTTCGCTGTTCCTTCTTTTTCTTATCAAAATGGGCTATGCGTGTACATATACAGCTTCACCCGTACGAATACTACGGTTTGGAGTATACATATTATAATCAACTGCCTCAGGGTAAATTTGCCGGATTAATATAGTATCAAAAACTATCATCTGCTACAATTCGGCTTGGCCGAGCGGGGAAGTATCAAAAGTGACATCAGCTCCTATGTAGGTAGCTTCAAATGGCTTCCACAAGGTTCTCAGCACTATATATTTAGGAAATTGGTTTTTTTAAATAAATAACGAGTGGCCCCATGCTAGTAACTTGCAATAACCGTTTTCTTTTTCAGTTCTCGTCTGTTATCCAAACGTAGAGCATTTATATGTATTAAACTTACTTATACATTTCCAGCCCTGTATCAGGACAATACACCGAACACTGCTGCACGGTAATATAGATACAACTTAAATCACTTGTAAAATGAACGCAAATGGAATTATAAATGAGGCAACTGAGCTAGTTAGTTACCTAGTTAGATAACTAGAGTTCATAATCTTGCTGTAAAATATCTATTATGGTGTCACATACAGCAATGAAGATAGTATGTACACATATTAGATCTTTTGATAAGCTTGTTTAGGTGGCCTTCAAGTTAGAATAAGTATAATCTAGTATAATAATTCTGGTAGTTGATGGTTTAACCAATCGCTTGATGGGATAGATATTTTCACTATTGATGTACTTTAATGGTTAACCGAACAATATCTCCACAGCATCAGTGGTCTAGTGGTTATGATGCTAGTCTTCCATGATCAGGATTCTTCCTTTTCAAGTTAACTGGCGAGGGGGGTTCGATTCCCTCCTGATGCATTCTTTTTTTTCCCCGATAACAGATTTGGGGAGAGGATTTTCGCTGAACTACGCTTTTTTTTTAATCTTCTTTATTTATTTAATCTTCTTTATTTTTTGTAGGCTAAAAGAGCCCAGATAGTAGCAGCAGGGTTAATTAACACATTTGTACATACGGAGTACATGGAGTTATATTTACCTACAATCTTGGGACAGAAATAGGCGGATATCGAGCTGTAATCGATATGTAACTGATAGGCGTTCGTCCAATGTAACATTGTTAAATTAGTCTGCACGCCCCGAATTGGGAATTGGGCTGGTTAACGTCATCGTACATCAGAATTGATAAGGACTCGCCAAATTCGTCTCGGATACGTTAAGCGTACGAAAAGTAGTTCCAGGCTGGCAGTAATTTGGTTCGAAGCAACACAAGAGTTAGGTTCCATAAACGCGAAGGCCGCACCTAGGTATCCAGGTTTCTAATTGCATAGCTACTGTTGTTCTGCTATGTAAGCTTGCTGTTAATGTGCGCTGGTGTTCATTAAATCTCAAATGAAGTTTATATAATCTGCCGTAGAAGAGTATTAATAAAATTCAAGATTGTTATGTTTTGACATATATATATATATATATGTAGTCTACAGCGCAAAGCATATTAGCAGGAACAAAAATTTCATGGAATAAAATAAAAACCTAAGCACAGCAGGAAATCACTCTGTTCGTCGGATACGAATGCCACCATGCCACCCAATCCACCCCTTCTCAGCTGGGCCACGAAGAAGACAAATAATTAGCGCCGCCCCAATAAATGCCAAATTAACACTGCCCGACAGAATCCAGCCCCCTTCACTGTAAAGACGATTCCCAACAGAGGTACCCATAAGCTGACCACAGAACACGCCAATCATGTATCCGGTGTTAATCCGATTCCGCGCCTTGGGCGCAACACTGTATATTGAAACGCGATTGGCAATTTGACTCATCTGCAGACCGAAATCCTGTAGCGCAGCCTGGAGAATTGGGCCTGCGACAGTAAAAGTGCCTGTATAGGTACCGATGCTGATACCTGTGATCATGATACCAAAATTAACGAGGATGGAGAACTGCGGTACAAATTTGTCGATCACGTAGCGTGAGAAGAGTGGGCCCAGGAACATGGGCGTAAGACCTGCCAGAGAGAATAGTCCAATGGTCAGGGTTGGGTAGTTGTATGGATCGCCGGATAGGAGGAATGTGAGTGTTGTCCAGAAACCGGTGAATGTGGCCGAGAGGAAGAATCCCATGAGAGTTGCCTGAACAAGCACCGGGGATTTCCAGTAGTATCCGATGATGGAATATAGTATCTTGAAGTAGGAGATATTGGTGTTTGTTGATGGGTAGTCCGGCATGAACAGCCATAGAAGGGCGAAAATGAGGAATTGGAGGGCTAGTGATAGCCAATAGATATTTCGCCAGTGTGAGTATTCTGCGACTATACCCGAGAGCAGGCGGGCAAAGAGAAGGCCTAGGACCAGTCCCGAAGACACGATTGATAGGGCTGTTGCACGACGAGCTGGGGGGACGAGATCTCCGACGAGAGGGAGCATGACTTGCTGTATAGACGGTAAGATTTGTGTTCTGCCCAGAGCATTGGATATGCTTGCTTGGAACCACTTACTGGAGTTACAGTCGTGACCGAAGACAGATAACTTAGAACAAGGAATACCTCGAATGACTTGGTGATACAGACACCAATCCACAATGCTGCAGTAACAAGCGTCAACAGCAAAACGAAGTGCCTTCTTCGAACCAAGTCCCCAAGAGGACAAAGAAGGATTAATCCCGTTGCATATCCAGCCTGGCTGCAGGTCGGGATTAATGATGCTCGCTCATGCGAGACGTCAAAGAATTGGGCAAGAACATCAAGAATGGGATGTGAATAGTACAGATTGGCAACCTGTACGACTAAATTAGCAGTGATTATGGCATATCTGGATACTTTTCTATGGCACACCGTGAAAGTTCCCGAGAATGCGAACAGGATATTCAAAGGCAAGCCGAATTTAGTCGGATTCTCTGTATTCCATCGACATCGCGGCGGTGTCCATGAAACGACACCGAGAAAGCGTCTCCAATACTTTTGTTTCCCCAATGACTCTTCTGTCGAGCTTTGAACATTGACATCATGGCCTTTTTCGTCTTCACCAAATCCCTGGATCGTGGGGGAATTAGAGCGTGCTGAGGTGATCGGCAATAGTTCTGCAGGACTTTCAATTTGAGAGCTGGAATGATTTTCCGCTCTTTGGGTGTCCCCTACAGTCATTTGCTAGGGTTTGAGATATTAAGTGACTGTATGCTCTTTTTTATCTCAATGACTCAATGACATCAACGAAGGCCGAAAGACATGGGCATTAGGGTTAGGGGATTTATGCGAAATAGGGCCGAAACAGCTTGAAGAAGATTATTCCGTCGACCTGTAGACTAGGAATATCTGAGCTAGTAATAATCCATAGCCGTAAGGCTTAGTTATATATTGCGTGAGATATTGATTAGCAAGAATCGCCATTCCACCCCCATTTCCGCATGCATTTCCGCATTACCCCCACATTCCTGTGGGCAGATCCGCTATTAACCCTCCGTACTTACCCCTCCCTATATATAAATGTTTACCCCGCTATTCCTCTATCATTAACTATAACCTTAGATCTCTATCAGAGCCCTAAAACCAATGAGGCCGTTTATCTTGATCACTATTTCGGATCACTGCTCGGCAGTCTTATATAACACTCATTCGGAGGCTTGAAGGAGAGAGTCTTGAAAGATTATATACGCACAGGAGGTATGAGAAATAAGTGCTGAATACCTAGGCGTCTGCATCTCTCGGAAGAAACCCAACTCTACAGCGAAATTCGTGCATCTATAAGGGTAAATATTTATATAACACATATTTCACGATCGTTTGAGGATATTCAGGGTCTGATATTTGCTTAACTTAGTGTAAATTATTCAGCATATATAAAGTCTTTGGAAATGAAATGAGGATTGAATTGAGGGGAGTGCAGAGTAGTAGGACTTTTCATTGCCTGCCTCATGATAAGGATTATTGTAGGAATCTACAGGACTTCTGGTATTGATTGTGCAAGCGCGATGACCACAATGAATAGAATAGGTAAGGTGGATTCCTCACAAGGGTTGCATCTTTCAAACCAATTAATTTTTTCGGGGGCCAGCGGTTAGGGTAGATAGAGCATGCATACAATTGCATGCGGTTTTAGAATTAGGGCGCATCACCTGGGGGTATTACCCACCTCCCAGCCTATAGGTATGATTTACAAACACACCTGTACAGGAGCTGAAAAAAAGGAAATGAGTAAGAATAAGCCTGGGCAATCCTGGTCCTATGAATAGTTAGCGCCGTATTTCCCGATTTAGTAATGATCACCGACACCTGGGCTATTCCAGGTGATCAGGCACATAAGTTGTATGTTGTATGTTGTATGTATTTAGTAAAGAGATTTCGCCATTTACTTTTCTTAAATCTGGACTATTAATTACTTGTCCTACAATTTTTTTTATTATTTTTTTTTATCTATTCAGATAAAAACCTTACGACAAATTCCTCGAGTCCTTATTTATCTTGACCATCCATCAATTTCCCTCAATACACCGCAGTTTATCTTGCTACTTGCACCGTGCAGTACGATAGCAAAATTCTCGAGATATCTGAAAGGCTTGATGACTGTAAATCATTCCCTGAGGTTCCCATCTCTCGCGGGATGAGCAATGGATCAGAGAATAAGTGTCACTTGACAAAGCTGACACGTAATGACTACGCTGTCGGATGGATCTGTGCATTGTTTGAAGAGCAGACTGCTGCGACTGCTATGTTAGATCAGGAGCATCCTGATCTCCCTACGCCGCCTGATGATCCGAATACGTACACACTTGGGTCCATCGGGGAGCACAATGTTGTCATAGCCTGTCTACCAGAAGGAAGAATGGGTAATAATGCAGCGGCCACTTGTGCGACCCAAATGGCGCGCACTTTTCCATCCATCAGAATCGGCCTGATGGTAGGCATTGGTGGTGGCATCCCTCCCAAAGTCAAACTCGGAGATGTTGTGATTAGCATTCCTGTGGACCAGTATCCAGGAGTTGTTCAATGGGATCTTGGCAAGGCAGAAGATGGCAGGAAATTCAGGCGTATAGGTGCTTTGAACAGCCCTCCAAGCACACTTCTGACAGCTGTGGCCAAATTGAGAAGCAGGAACAGGCTCAAGAAACATAGGCTTCTACCCCAATTTCTACAAGAGATGGGCAAAAGATGGCCAGATCTAGTGCCCCAGTACAGCGAACCACCTTCGGAGCTAGCCGATTCTCAGAACGAAGTGCGCATGTCACGATCCAACTTTTCTGTGATATGGGATATGATACTGGCTCTTTTTGGTTATCTCTTGGGATGGCAAATTCTAGCCCCTGCAGATCGTGGTGGCGAGCTCGTCCAGTTGAAGTCGACACCAAAGCAGCAGGGATTAATTGACGTGCACTACGGTCTGATAGCCTCCGGAAACCAAGTCATCAAAGATGCTGGGCTTCGTGACAGTGTCAATGAGAACCTCGGAGGAAAAGTCTTGTGTGTTGAAATGGAGGCAGCAGGGCTGATGAATGACTTCCCCTGCATTGTCATACGGGGGATTTGTGATTATGCCGATAAAAGAAAGAACGACGAATGGCAGCCATATGCTGCAGCTGTGGCTGCGGCATGTGCGAGGGCTCTTCTGGAATATGTGCAGCCAAGTCATGTCGC
Source organism: Penicillium hordei (assembly GCF_028827395.1). Lineage (NCBI taxonomy): Eukaryota > Fungi > Ascomycota > Eurotiomycetes > Eurotiales > Aspergillaceae > Penicillium > Penicillium hordei. The sequence goes on from NW_026623142.1 coordinate 8,202,111, forward strand.
CAGCGAGCGCCCGTTAAGAGATATTCTAAACCAAGGTTAGTTTAAGAACTTGAATATATTAGACATGCTCTGATAAGGATGTTAGTCAACCGTACTATTGGTAGAACAGAAGCTCAAGTTCAAATAATGAGCTCCAAATTTGAAAGAAAAGAAGACCTGGAACTTCTGGATTGACTTTCACCAATTAATTACGGTCATCAACAGAGCCAATTTCTGAAAATGCAACAACCAGGAACTTGCCATTGGTTCTTACAGTCGGGTCCGTACAAAAATTGGCGAAGCACTTCCAAGCAGACGCTATTTTGCCCAGGTATTCCCGGAGCAGGAAAAACAATCATGACCGCAATGGTTGTTGACGACCTTCGCCGAAGCTTTGCCGACCCCACCGTTGGAATAGCTTATATATATTGCAATTTCAATCGGCGACACGAGCAAGGTATCGACGACCTTGTCGCAAGTTTGACGATGCAATTAGTCCAGAGCCGGCCTTCTATACCAGAAAATGTTCACGGTCTTTATCACATGCATATGAGACAACGCACAAGACCGTCATTTGATGAACTTTCGAACGCTCTATCATCTGTGGCGGTGTTGTTTTCAAAAGTGTACATTATTGTGGACGCTTTGGATGAAGCCCAAGCACCAGATGGGCGCATTTCAAGATTCCTGTCTGAAGTGTTCAAACTGCAACACACAACATGCCTCAATTTCTTTGCTACATCAAGACCTATCCCATCGATTGAAAAAGAGTTCAAGGGATGCGGTTCACAGAGCATATCAGCATCACAAAATGATATAGGTGTTTATCTCGATCGTCACATTGATCGGCTGCCGGTGTTTGTGCATGAAAAACCAGAGTTGCAACTGGAAATAAAACGCCAGATTATAAACGCAGTTGATGGGATGTTAGGAGTCCCAATTCTTTATTTTCCGTGAATTATACTGATATTCTACGTTTACCAAGGTTCTTGCTTGCGAAACTTCATCTGGACTCTTTGGTTGGAATTAAATCCCGACGGCTGTCAGAATTGCTCTGCAAAAACTTCCCAAGGGGTCGGAGGCATACGACTTTGCATACCACGAGGCGATGAGAAGAATTAAAGGCCAAGTAATTCATTCTCAAGCATTAGCAGAACAGACTCTCATGTAGATTTCCCGTGCAAAGAGACAGCTTTCTATCCAAGAGCTCCAGCATGCGTTAGCGGTAAGACCGGAATTGGACGAATTTGATGAAGAAAATATTTCACAAATTACCGACATACTTTCCGTTTGTGCTGGATTGGTGACAGTGGACAATGAGAGCAACATCGTACGACTAGTCCACTACACAACACAAGAATATTTCGAACGAACGTGGAAAGATTGGTTCAAAGATGCAGAGGCAGAGATCGCAAAAACCTGTGTATCTTACCTCATGTTTCGTTCGTTTGAGGATGGGCCTTGCCAAAGCCGCTTACAGTTTGACAGTAGACTGAAGGTATATAAGCTCTATGACTATTGCGCAAAGAACTGGGGCCATCATGCCCGCGAAGCGTCGGCTGTGTGCCTAGAAGTCATGGACTTTGTAGCATGTGAGATGAAGTTTGATGCATCAAAACAGGCATTACTGAGAGCCAGAAAGTGGCGACATCAGGAACACTTCATGAATCTTACTCATGAGACCGAAAACAGAGTGACAAGCCTTCACATCGCATCGTACTTTGGTGTAACGGGACTTGTGAAGATGTTACTCGGAAAGAGTCTTGCGATCAACTCCCAGAATAGGTGTGGCCATGAACCAATTACCAGGCTACAACTTGACGACGGGATCGACATGGAAGCAAAAGACCACGAGGGGAGAACGGCCCTGGACATGGCCGCAGAGTCTGGCCGTGGGGAAGTAGTCAAACTGCTGATTGGCCACGGGGCCAATATAAACGCCCGAGACAATAATGGGAGAACTGCCCTTTCCATAGCAGCAGAGGCTGGACATGAGGCCGTAGTCAAATTGCTAATTGATCAGAGGGCTGGCATGGAGGCAAAAGCCAGTGGTTTTGACCAATCGCCACCGGCATGGGCAGCAAGAAATAGACATTGGACAGTGGTCAAATTACTCTTGATCCGGGGTCTTGATATAGAAGGAAAGGACGGATATGACAGAACAGCTCTATCCTGGGCCGCAACGCATGGAGCGGAGGCAATTATCAAGTTACTGCTCGACAAAGACGCCGATATTCACTCAAAAGACCGCTCAGGCTACACACCGCTGTCAAGAGCAGCAAGGTCAGGAGCAACGTCAATTATCACACTCCTGCTCAAGCACGGGGCAGAAATCGACTCTGCTACGATTGACGGATGGACACCCCTTCATTTCGCCTCAAAAAATGATAATCCCGAGGCTGTCAAACTTCTTAAGAAAGGGGCAAATATCAACATGACAACAGACAGCGGATCTTCAGCATTGAACATTGCCTTGCATATGGGTAATTCCGTGATGGCCATGCTACTCCTTGAGCAAGGTGCTGATATCGGAACGAGGAAAAGAGATCGGCAAACTACTATTAGATGGAGGCGCAAACATCAATTCCATAGCGCCAGATGGGAGGACGCCACTCCATTTTGCCTCTTTTCAGGGCCACGTTGAGATAACCAAATTATTGCTACAGCAAAAAGCAGACCCAAGATTAGCGGATCATGAGTTCCTCACGCCACTTTATCTAGCCTCGCGAGAAGGCCACCTTGAGGTAGTTAGACTTCTCTTGGAGAACGGTGCAGAATGCCAGCGCCAGGGACAATGATGGATGGACCCCAATGCATATGGCTTCATGTAACGGTTCTCTCGATTTAGTGAGTCTTCTTATCGAGAAAGGGGCGGCAATCAACGTTAGGAGCACCCGTGGACAGACACCAGTGAATTGGGCTTCGATGGGATATCAATCTGCCGTGGTGAGAACTCTCCTTGAGAATGGGGCCGACTTCACAATTGCAGACGACACCGGGACAACACCTCTTGACTCTGCATCTGAGGTTGGTGATCCACAAACAGTCAGAGCTCTCCTAGATTATGGGGCGGAGAGCATACTTGCAAATGAGCACGGTATTATACCACTTCATAGAGCTTCATCAGGCGGCCATCTCGAGGTAGTGCAGCTACTCCTTGAGTCTTCAGAAGCTAGCCTTGAAATTCGGGATAATTGCGGTCGCACACCTCTTTTCCATGCTGCTGCAAGGGGTCATATCCAGACTGTCCGGTTGCTGCTTTCATATTCCGCTCTTGCCAATGTGACTGACCGCTATAAAACAACTCCGCTTTGCGCCGCAGCACGGAACGGTCATGCCGAGGAGGTTAAACTGTTACTTCCGTTGACAGACATTGAGAACCACTTTGAGGATGGATTAGGTCAGAATCTAGCCTGGTGGGCGGCAAAGTCCGGGTGTGTCGAAATCATCAACCTTGTGCAGCAATGGGCTCAAAAAATGGGGTTCGAGATCGGTGAGAATGACTTCAGTCTTGGGTCCTCTCCAGTTCCCCCCGATGAATATCCCGAATACTGCGATGTGTGCACTCGCTACATTATGTATGGTGGCCCCTACTACCGTTGCGAAACTTGTTATTATGCTCTTACATGCGGGGAACGTGCTGAATTTGGGTTTCAATGCCTCGATGCCTCTCACAACTGCGATCTCTACAATCCTTGAAGCTTGCTTCTACTCCCACTTCCGATCCACTAGGCTCTAGGCGTCATTTTGTGTCTTAAAATTGCCTATCAAACACAAGCTTATAAGGGAGTTCGAGGATTTCAGGGAATAGCAACAACAAAGCTGTGGCCAAGTTGACACTAGCGGTTGAAGGTTTGCCCAACGGGTTCATATGGGTGTTTATTACTCGTTTCAGCCCCAAATCAGTCAGGTATATAGACACGCCGCGCGAGTCAGCACGATTGTTCCACCTCAAGCGGGTTCTATTTTCCTTGGAACAAGCTGTCGAGGCTGCCGAGCATTGTTCAATCTTAACTCATATCTTATCCATCTCTCGGGCATTTTACTTTTACTGGTTAGACCTGATTCAAGGAAGCCCTGAACGTAGAGAATTCCAGTGTCCAGCAAAGAAGTGAGAGTAAGAGGGGATCCACTACGTGTAGGCCTATACTTCATGTGTCGGGGTCTGAATCTACCTAGTTTCCCCTCCAATTCTGATCGCCAGGACGCTGGTCTACGATCAAACATAATAACTGGGAGATATACGGTTAGCCCGGTGTTTTTGGCCTTGATCTGGCCAGATATCACGCCTACGGCATAGTTTGGAGGAAGCACGGCCTTCTCCCTATGTATGTACAAGAATAGTCGGCCGCTTATGCGCCCTTATCACGTCTTTCTGAATGTCTTGTTGGCCTTTTTAGGTGTATACGAAGGCGGTGGAAAGAGCATTCTTCTATTTACTAACCTTTGATTCGCCCAAAGCCGCTTTGAATACAATGGCTGGTAAATTAACTTGATAGTCTTGGTTTTGAAGTTCTAATCCATATGATACACATTAAAAATGAAGGCTAGTTGTTCGCAACAGTCAGGAAAGCAGGTAGAAGCATAAACTGGTATCAGATGACAAGCCATTTTTCTGTAACAGCCTTCGCCGTCTCTGCATTGCCGCTGAGAACGTGAATACACTGCAGCGCATAAGCGGCCTCGCGGGAGAAATCCTCAACGCAAGGCTGGCCAGTGGGCGATGAAGTCCCCTGGGGTTTGCCGTCATCGCCCGTAACCAGACCAGCACCATCTGTTGTAGATGTGGGGTCTTGAAGAGACTTTTGCTTGGTCTGTTCTTGAATCTGCTCGCCGAGTTTCAACACCCGGTCGTACCCATCGATAGCAAGATGAGCCAGACCAAGCGAGTGCCAGACACGAGCGAAGTTGAATTCCATCTCCTGTTTTTCGGGTAGAAGAGTTCCCGGCTTCTCTCGAACCAGCCGGTATTCATGCATAAAGGATAGTCCTTGCATGATGAGGTAGTGACGATTCTCGGATTGTCGTTTGAGAGAGTGGTGGATGAATGAGAGGGCGATGGAGAGAAGAACGGCCGGATTTTGGTCGTCTAGGGCGTATGCTCGGAAGAAATAGTTCAGCGCGGGGTAGAAACTGTTTCCAGAGTACAGCATGTGGCCATAGAGCACGAGAAGAGCAATGTCTAACGATTTCGCGGTGATAGGCTCACCGGCTTCATCCCGTGTCGATAGAGTGGCGCGCTCTTTCCAGACAGAATGCCGAATGGGTCGAGGGGTATCTTGTGGCATCGTGAAGTCTATCGCCTTGATTTGGCGAAGCATGAATTTCATGTTTCCCGAGGAATGGAAAAGAGATCGGTGAGGGTCGCCACATAAGTGGCCCAGCATGGAGAAAAGTCGATAAGTGTCGGTGACAAACTGGTATTCTTTGATGAACCAGCGGGCTTCATTGGCCAGTGTCTCTTCATCTCGTGCGCGGAGAGCGCATGCTATAAAAGGTGTTAGTAGATAATTACTTGCTAGTGAAATAGACGAACTCACTAAACCAGCAAACATGGATTAATCGCGACTTGGGCTTAGAGTGCAACCAGATACTTGCAATCGCCGCAGAATCAAGGGTCTCGTAAGCTTCTTCTGGCTCGCCTTGTTCTGCTACGAGTAGAGCGTATTGCAGGAAGATGTCAAGCCATTCATCAAATGGTATTCCGTGGTAGTCAGTGGGAATGGCGCCTTGCAAGGGCTCCTCTGAGACATCTCCTAAATGTGACATTAGCATGGTGTATCTGGATGGATTGAGCAGGATGACATACCTAAGGTTTCTTGAAGACGGCCCGCCATTTCCTGCATTTCATCCATCATTGTGCCATTTTTGGTCTGGTTCTTGGATTTTGCACCAGTCGAATACCCCCTAAAGGCAATACTTCGGTCCATCGGATAGAACGCGCGATTGTTCCGGAAATCTCGCAATAGAGCATCGGCAATGTCCAGCCAATCCTCAATGGCTACAGGGACACCATCTTTGACTTGTGGATTCAACTCCAATAACTTCGCATACAAGAATTGAATATCATCAGTCCTAGTACCTTCGCCAGGTTGCGCCCGTCCTTTGCCGGGGGCCGAAGGAGCTGCGTTCATCAGTGTTGCTGTCTGTGCCGGTTTGGGTGCTATTGACCGGAGGGGTTCTGATCCAGCAGCCATCTTGAACTCTATGGCAAGCTGTTCAAGTCTGGTGTCCTTTCTTCTTCCCCGGCTGCGAGTTTCCTGCCGGCCAATCAGAACTGCCTCGCCGACATATTTCATAGCCTGCTCGCTCATCCCGAGGCTCTCATAGAGCTTAGCTAGTAGTACTCGTGACTCCATATGACTAGCATCGTGTTCAGCGACGAGTAGATAACAACTTTCAGCATCTTCCATCTTGCCCAGCTGCATACAGCAATCAGCCATGGCCATGAAGAAGCTGATATCGGCATGTTCAGCGGTCTGCTGGATGGGCGTATAGTATCGGAGTGCTTCTTCGAAGAGGCCGACTTGTTTTAAAGCATCTGCCACTTCCCTGAAAAGATCACCATAGTCGAAAATCCGGGCACCTTCGGAATCGTCTTCTGGGTTAAGCCATTCAAAGTGATGCTGGTTGTATCTGATTAGTATTTTTATTCAATCATTCGTTATCTGGCACCAAACTCACCAATGCCTCGCTGTGATGCTTGTCACCCAATTTAAGGCGGAAAACACCCATTTTTATCCGAAGCTCTAGGGGAAGGCCAAGCCCATACGACTCTCGAGGCCATTGACCGGGAATAAAACCATCGGTTTTGATGCGTCGAGGCGAATCATCGGCGTCCCATTCTCTGTCGTCATCTTCGTGGCCGTCCCACGCTGAGTCTTCTCCGCGACCTAGAAGCCAACGTGCAAGTATTTTTAAAGAGATGAGCCCTTCTTCGGGTTGTTTGAGATACCCAAAAAGTTCAACGTAGATATTGAGATCCGACCAAGTGAACTCGGAGTCCTCAGGGTTGAGAGACAGGTAGTGGTCAATGCTGTCCGCATAATAATCTGCTGCTTTTTGTACGTCATTGAGATCAATGTACGTCTCTGCAAGATGGCGCAGTGCTCTGGCACTGTGTGGGCAGTCCTTGAGTAGTCTCTCATACTCAGCTGCGGCTCGGCCATTGTGGCCTAGCTCACGATAGATAGCTGCTCTCTGGAACCGAATATTGGTGTTGCCGGGGCTGACCTCGAGGATACGGCTGTAACAATAAGCAACATCATGCAATGCGGATTGCCGATCTTCTCCAGCGCGATCCAAGATGAGCCGAGCAACTTTGACCCAGACACCTGGATCTTTCGGCCTTGTATGAGCTCCGTTGAACAGAGCTGCCAGGGCTTTATCGTTTTCTCCTTGTGCGAGGAAAATTTCTGAGAGCAAAGAATGAGCAGCGAACATCTCGGGATTAATCTGAATCGCCTGCATCACCAGCTCAATGGCCCGTTCGTAGTCTCCATCAATGAAGGCAGAGGTAGCCCCCGAATGAAGATGTTTGAATTCTGGACTGGGCTCTAGTGGTTTGCGGGGTCCTCTTTTGATGCCCTTTCCGCCGCGAGCGCCATACCTTCCGGAGAAGCGTCCACCTCCACGACGGCGGCGCCTGCTGGCGCCTGAATGATCGTCGTCATCATCCTCCGCTAGTTCATCCTCCTCAGACTCACTACTATTCTGTTAAATAAAGTCGGAGATGCGGTATCTCAGCATACATACCTCTCGCTTTCGTCTTCGGATAAGGCAAAGTCCTCGTCCGATATAGCTCCATCGCCAGGCACGGGAGGATACGATACTGGGGGATACCCACTGTCATATTCGTTTAAGTAGAAGCCATCAGCCCCTTGCTCTTCTTCGACTTCGCCTAGGCCTTCGGTGGGATCTTGAGGACATTGATTGATGCTTTGGGGTTGAGTTTGTGGGTTTTGGTCTCCAAACAAACGAGGATCAAGCACGGAGGAAAGCATATCCCCGACGTCAAAAGATTGCTCATTTTGCCATGGATAGTGAACAGTTTCATCGATATCCGGATATGTCGACTCTCCCTCCTGCATTTCCTCATCCAGAGGAATCCCGTCCGGGTAATGCTGGGAACTCATGGCCACTGATGATTCAAAGTTCAATAGAGAGTGTTTCCCACTGATGATAAAAGGTATAGCTTAAGATAATCATCAGCGATGTGGATCACCAAGGGAAGTTCATTATCAATCCAGTATAGTTGAAGTGCACTGGATTTACGAATGGATTCAGGTCTAGGCTTGGCAGATATTCATAGTATCTGTCTCCACCAGGGCTGAAGAAAATATTCAGATTTGACCAAGAGGAGAATTGCCAAGAAAGAAAATAAAATAGAAGATGTCCTTTGACTCAAAAAGCAGAGATACGGAGAAGTCAAGAAAGAATGTTGAGGTTCTCGGTGAACCCGTGATCCGCCTGAAACAGAAAAGCCTCTTCACCAAACTTCTTCAATCCCCGACTTTCCTCCTCTTCCTCTTCCTCTCTCTCTCTCACTCTCTCTCCACCTAACCTCTTCTCTTTCCCCCTTTTCCTTTCCTTTCCCTCCTTCTTTGGGACTCGGTGGCTTGACTGTGTTTGACACACTATTGCTTCAAGTCTCAATTTCCTTTCGTTCCAGGCCTTAATTTTTCGATCTCAAATTTCCGAGGTGCAGCCCACTGGACTGGTCTGTGCCATCGAACGAGAGAGATCTGGATCTTTTCAGCGTCATCTGATACCTTAGGATCTTAGCCTGGATCCTGGTTCAAGGATTTTTTGATTTTATTTGTTACGCAAACTCAGCAGGTCCTGCAGGTGTTTTGCAGTAATCATTTCCCCCCACTGTATTTACTAGTCCTCACAACACGTCGCCTTAAAAACCATGGCCAGTCATATCATTGGAAATCGCAACAGCACTCCTGAAGCATCAAATTCAACTCTCCGTCCTCCATCTTCATCGCGAAACCTCGGATCGCACCAGCTGCGGGCGTCGGCAGACATGTCCGGGTTTCCTTCGCCGCTGTCCGCCCGAAGCATCCGTCCATCATCGGAGGTCTTTTTCAACCAACAAACCCAAGGTCAGAACGCGACGGAAGATGCTTTGGACCGTGCCGCTCAACAATGGCTTGCGGACATTGATCAGTACGAAACTACATTGGAAGAAATGGCAGCTGCCACGCTTGATCAGGATTTTAAGGATGAACTCAGTGCTATCGAGCAATGGTTCCGTGTTCTGAGTGAAGCCGAGAGAACCGCGGCCCTATATGCTTTGCTGCAGCAGACCACTCAGGTGCAGATCCGGTTTTTCATCCAAGTCCTGCAGCAAATGTCTCAAGGTCACCCGATGTCCGGCCTGCTCTCTCCTGCCAATTTTGGCGAAAAGGGTATGACAAATTGTCCATTCGTCTTTTGGATGTAACTAACTTACTTTTCGTTTAGATGCCATGTCCAGCCGTCTGAGCGATGCTATGTCGAAGCTTAATATGGACACCTCTTCCCGGAACTCCCTCGGACGACCCCCGCCATCCCCCGGCGCGAAGCGCAACTCTGTCCTTGACCCTTCCACCATCAATGCGATGTTCCCGGATGCTGCCGCGGCCATTGCGAAGAAGAAGGCCGAATTTACCCAGCAAACCGGCAACGCACCCCCTTCCAACCGCAATAGCGCAGTCTTTGATCGTGCCTCTTTCGTGGCGCCCACCATCTCGGCGCCCGACAACAACTCGGACGGTCTGGGCCAGCAACCTGGCTCTCCGTGGGCTCAGCGTGGTGTTTCAGACACGCAGCCTCCGATCGCTAGGCCCAAGTCATCCTCCGGACACCAGCCTATGGGCCAGTTCAGCCAGCCCTCTGGCATGCGCTCGCCTCTCCCCCAGACTGCCAACATTCCCGCTCCCGATATCGAGCCCCCCCTGCTTTCGCCATACAACGTCGGCAACCACAGCTGGGCGTCAATGACCAACACTCCGATGACTGCGACTTTCGGTCAGCAATCGCACCAGAACCCCAACACCCAAGCGGATATGGTGGCCAATGCCACGGCAATGAAGCTGGCAGCTTTGTCGACGGTGAACAACCGCATTGCTCTGGATGATGCGCGCAAGTACCGCCGTGCTCGCTCCAATGATGGTCAGGGCAAGAACTCGCATGGAAACCCGATGCTCTCCCAGGGCTTGGCTAGCCCAGGCCTGGGTGGACAGCACTTGGTCGCCGGTCAGCTCCTCAACTCTCAGCAGCTGGCAGCTCTGCAGGCTCAGCAACAGGCGGCTATGGCCGGTGGACGGTCTCGCCCAACATCGCCCGGAATTGCTATGCACGGTGGTGGTTTGACTCCCATGGGCTTTACCTCACCGCAGAACAATGGGTTCCTGGCGGCGTATGATCCCAACAACCCTCTTATGGGCAATGGATTGGGCTCTTTGAACATTGGGCAGTTTGGTCTGGGTAGTGAAGGCTACCTGTCAGACCACTCGGAGGTTACACGAGGCCGCTCTCCGCGGGGTCGCCGTGGTAGCTCGAAGCCGCCCGAGGACCCCACAGACCCGGCTCTTCTGAAGGATATCCCCAGCTGGCTGCGATCCCTCAGGCTGCACAAGTATACCGACAACTTGAAGGATCTCCAGTGGACGGAACTGGTCGACTTGGATGACAAGGCCCTGGAAGATCGCGGTGTCAACGCTTTGGGTGCACGCAACAAAATGCTAAAGGTAAGCATTGCTTGATATTTGATTCTGATCATCCACTAACATTTCCATCAGGTCTTTGAGCAGGTCAAGGAGGCCCGTGTTGATGGTAAATTCGAAAATCTGGTTTAATGTGAAATTTGAATTTAAAGTCAGCGACATCATGGTACTCGCATTTTCTTTCTGCTATGTTTCGCAGCATAATCGAGGACAAATGTATCAAATGGTGTGATGTGAACAGATTCATGAGAAAGGCTCAGGATTATTGAACATTGGATTCGGGTTAATAGTAGATATGAACATGAATTATTTGATTTACGTTAAATACTCTTCTAAATTGGGTTTGCGCTCTTGAATGTGGTGTAGTGTAAGGTAGTATACTAAGTCGGAATATCACTTTGGGAACCAGGTGGAAGTGGCCCGTGCACTTCTAGAAACTCGCTGCCACCTCCGACCTTCATCTGTTCAAGCCGAAAGCTGCTGTGTCCACTCCTCCACGAGAATATCTCTTGGTGCAACGATTTCACCGTCATCGAAGAGCAACACCCCTGTGATCTTGGTCAAGCTCAACAAACCTCCGCTCAAGGCGTGATCAGTACCCGCCACGAACACCGAGAGCCATAGCTCGACCTCTCAAACCAAACATCAACTACAACAAATCGGGAAATAAAAAGACACCAAGCCAGCCAAAATGGCACCCACAAAGCAGGAACTCTCCCTGCTAATCACCCCTCTCGTACCCGAGGCCGTCCAACACAACAACCGCGTATGACATTCCCACATCCCACATCCCATCCAACCACCCCTATCCCACATCCATATTCCCTACACCAATACCAGATCCGGATCCACATCCTCCATTCTAATCGCACACAAACTAATACGAAAAATAGGTCCTCTCCTCCCTCCACAGCCTAACCTCCTTCCTCCTCGGCCTATCCGCCGGAATCCTAGCCCTGCAATCCGGCTACGGCTTCGCCTTCTACTTCCTCGGCACAATCCTAGTATCAGGGCTCTTCCATGCGGTTCTGCTCCACCGCTCCAGTGGCGCAGGTGCCGGCTCGTTCTTTCCTGGTAGTAACACTGGTGAGATCGAGGGTGTTATTGAGATGGATGAGAAGAGTAAGGCTGTGCGCATGCAGCTTGGTGGGAAGGCTGGTCCCAGGAAGATTCTTCGTAAGGGTGCTTGGAGGGATGTTTGGTTTGGTGGTGGTGTTATGAGCGAGGCGCTTAGTGGGTTTGTGCTTGGGTGGGCTGGTGTTGGGGGTGTTTTGAGGTGAAAAGAAAAGAAGTATCGGCTGGTAGGATCTTGGATTCTATTTAAAAGCTTGATGGATTTGTTGGGGATGTTTAGGGGTTGTATATGCTCTGTAAAAATTGAATTGTTGCATTTTAATTGATACTCAGGGACTATTTTTTCTGAGATGGTGGTTTTCCTATCTTGGTATATCCTAAAGCATGTCTGCAGGTTGGAAGCTCATTTTGAGTATTACGTTGCTGGGCAGATATCAAAGGTCAAGACTATGGCCCAAGGCCTTCAGCATATATATAGATTGTCTTGAAAAGCAACTAAAGATCCAAAAAATACACCAGATGCTGGTTCATTCCTCCTTCTCACCCGCAACCTCATCAACAACCTTCTCGAACTCTTCCAAAACCTCCTTAGAAACCGGATAAGTATACTCAACCGAAGGAAATGCTCTACTCTTAACCTCGTCCCTATAAGCCTCAACCCCCCTCCTCGCCTCCCCCCAAACATCCGCATAAGTCTTAACGAACTTAGGCAAAAACCTTCCCTCCGGGAAATTCCCAAGCATATCAACCTGCACAAGCACCTGCCCCGAACACCCATTCCCAGACCCAATCCCAATAGTCGGCACGCTCAGCCGCCGCGTAACAATCTCTGCAATCCCAGGCGGCACAGCCTCAATAAGTACCATACAAGCACCAGCCTTCTGCACGGCCAATGCATCCCGCAGAAGTTTCACTGCGCCCGCGGCTGACTTGCCCTGCACACGGAACCCGCCTAGCGAGTGCTGTCGCTGCGGTGTTAGTCCGATGTGTGCCATGACGGGGATCCCGGCTTGTGAGATCTTGCGGATTGTTGATGCCATTTCCGCTCCGCCTTCGAGTTTCACGCCTTTCATTCCGCCTTCTTTTACCATTCGGATTGCGGAGGTTAAAGCTTTTTCTGGGGTTGTTTCGTATGAGCCCATTGGTAGGTCTGCGATCTATAGGGGTTATGAGATGTTGATGCTCGGTGCGTTTTGGTGGGGTGGGGTGGCGTGTAGTATGTATTCGGGATGGGTTATGCGTATACTTACTGTAAAGGCACTCTTGACGGCGCGGTTTACGCTGCGACAGTGGAGGAGCATCTCGTCCATTGTTACTTCATTTGTATCTTCCATTCCCATTGCGACCATTGCGAGGCTGTCGCCTACGAGCACGATTTCCATTCCGGCTGTGTCGGCGACATGGCCGCTTGGGAAATCGGACGCTGTGAGGACTGTGATGGGTTCGTTCTTTTTGTAAAGGCTTTGAATTGTCTGGATTGTTACTTTTTTGCGTGTGCTGGTGGTTGTTGAGCCCATTGGTGAATGGGAGCTATATTGTGCGATGCATGATTTGATTGCTGATTGACGTGAAGGACTGGCCAAGCTTCTGAAGTACAGTGCTGGACGTCTAAGGCAATTGACTGCTTTTAAAGTCATTTTGAATTGAATATGTTTTAATAGATGCCTGTACAAAAGGAACGAGAGGTGAATATAAGAAAAATATCTCAAGTTGACGTTCTGGTGGATGCGGCGTAGTTCGCAGTACTTGGAACTATGGGGCACAGTTGAACCTCGGCCATCTATATGCCTCGCTTGTTGACTCCTCTTTTGTCTCTTTGTCTATTTCTCTATTTGTCCATTTATTTATCCATTTAAATTCTATTAATTTACAGGTGGGACATCCTAACATCATACGATATCCATAACCCCAGGCATACCCACCCTAGAGCTTCTTGAGCAGCTTCATATCAGTCTTCAGCCGAATAGAAAGCCCAATAATAGAAGCAACAAGAGCCATTGCACCAGCATAGAAAATAGCCGGACGGTACCCTGTAATACCCTTATTCTCCCCGCCAGCAGCATCGAGGATAAACCCGGCAATGGGGGCGCCCTGTATGCATAGTTAGTACTGCAAGCTCATATATCAAACTACATCCACAACCACAGCCAATCAACTTACAAGCAAATACCCCCCAGCCCAACCCGTCACAACCATCCCCATAACAACAGACACCCTCGCCGAGCCAAATGTATTTCCAACAACGGTAGGCATAGTTGAAAAGAAGCCTCCATTCGCCATACCGTTGACAATAACAAAGACGACCAACGGCCCCAGTGAAACCGATATAGGCCAGATAATCAGCATACTCAGCGCGCTTAGCAGGAGAGAAATGAATAGCGTATTCAGCGGTCCGACGAAATCACTGCACAGTCCGCAAAGTAATCTACCCAGTGCAGAGGAAAAATTGAATGCTGCGACGATGCCTGCTCCAGTGCCGGATGACATCCCCAGTGAAGCTGTGAAGAGCGGTAGGAAGAAGGGTGGGACTAGGAGGGGGAATGTGGCGATTGCTCCCATTGCAAACAGGAGGACGAAGCGAATGTCACGGAATAGACGCCTGTAGAAGTCGTTAATTCTGGGGATCAACAAGGACAGTATAGCAAAGCGAAAAGCAATGCAGAAATTTAGCAATGTAGGTAGTAGAACGCACCAATCCACAACAGCCGAAGGCGGAATCGGAACTCGCTGCTTAATCAAATACGCAGCTGGCAAGCCCGTGGCCCAAGTAGCAAACCCGATAATCCGGAACGTCCACTGCACGCCCACGCGCTCGAGCAGCGCATTCATCACGAAGCTAATCACAGCACCGCCAAGTCCACCCGCTGCATAGACGATGCCATTCGCGATTCCGCGCTTGGCTCGGAAATACTGCGCCGGTGTGACGGAGACGACCATGAAGCAGAGACTAGTAACGCTGGTTAGTAACAATTTCCCAGGCATGGAGCTCTGGTATATATCCAGTGCCCACAGATACTTTATATACATGGACGCGAGTCCCAAACAGGATCAATTCTCACCTAATACCAGTCCCCATAACAATCCCAGCCGTAGCGAACAAGCCCCCAATATTCATCGCCGAGAACCCACTCAGCACCTCCCCAAGACCGAGAAAGAACACACCCGCAATGGCCGATCTGCGCGTCCCGAGTTTACGGATAATGCGCGCATTTAGAATACCCAGGAAAGAGATGCATGCCGTTGCGAGGGATCCGACAAATGCCAGCGTTGATGATGATGATACGCCTTCTTTGACAAGCGCAGCTTGAAGAATTCCCCAGCAGTAGGAGGTTCCGATGAACCACCATGTTACCACTGCGCATCCTGATATCACGACCCAGGCTTCGCCGCCGTCTGGGACTTGGGAGTCTGCTAGCAGGGATTGTTGCATTATGTCTGTTTCGGAGGGGGTAGTTGAGAGGTCATTTTGGGTTGTTCGTGCGGGTCTTTCTTCTAGGTTTGGTTTTAGGTCTTGGAGGGAGATTCCGGTGCTTGTTGATTGGGGATTTGCCATTTTGGTGCTGTGTAGCTCTCCTTTGGGGGATTGAGAAGGGAGAATGAGATGGGTGTGAAATATCTGTTTTATGGAATAAATACCATGGATCCACCTAGGGAACCCTTTTGCTGAAGAAAGTTAATTGGGAAAATTATATATGCCCGTGATATACATCATAGATGTTTTTGGAAGTCGCTAGTCCAAAATAGGAAACCATCTTGATTCTAGAGGTCATCATGTTAACTATCTTAACCTTTGCAGTCCTTAATTACATACATTGAAACTTGTTGAACTATCAAAGCTTTCGCTTAGCTCGAGTAGCACTTGGAAATATTTAGACAAAAAGACAAGGTAGAGCTGGAAATTTGCCGATATGTGGATCAATTTGGGGTTGCGCGGTTAGGCTCGGAAGAAGTGGAGATCACTAATCTGTAATAGGGCGTGGACGAGGATGACCGATTACGAATCAGATATTTGACACCTGGACACATCCGAAGGCTGGTTTACTAATGATGGGTTACATGGAGGTTTGTTAAGGAACTACGAAGTATGAAGGTCATGTTCAAATGATAAGGTGGAATAGATTCACCAATTGTCTATCAAAGATAGATATATGTAAGCAAAAGGGGTATGTATCTCCCTAGGAAGAAATCAAGGAGCCAAGTCCATTCCAAACAATCCGTTTCTTCCCAGATGCAAAAGAGTTAACAAGACTCAGACCAAATAAACCAACACACGCGAACCAAGGGAATAGTGCTGAAAGAATATATCACAACAACAGGATGTCCAGACAGTGCCATGGAATACATCCAACATCGACAGTGCTAAGTGACAAAACGTATAGAGGGGAGTGAAATGACAAGAGCGAACACGATATTAACAGGTCATAATCGGGGTATATCAGATCAGACTCCAAGCCAGGGAGGAACAACTGATCGATGCAGACACGTAGCAAGCAGGAGATGCAGTGTAAATCGAGGAAATGAAGCGCAAAAAAAAAAAACAAGAAAAGAAAAACAAGACGAATCACTCGATGTGGGGGATCACATCCGAGGAATTGGCAACGGCACTTTGAAGAGCGCTGGTCAAGTCGATGTGGAAGAAAGGCCGGTTCATGCCCTGCACGAGCGCAACCTTAGGACGACGCTGGTATGCCTTGCTGTCCGTGATATCGCGGTTGAACTTGTCCTCGCGGATGACCTCGGAGTTCTCGGACGCGGTCTCGATGCCGTCGGTCTCCAATGCGATGGTGTTGGATTCAGACTTGAGACCGGATTCGATATCCGTGTTCTTGTGGAGGGACTGTTCGCGTTGGTTGGCGACGATTTCGGCGTGGGCGGCGGCTGAGGCGTTGCCTTCAATCTCGGCCACGCTGAAAATGGGTTTCCACCGGTGGAAGCCGTCGCTAGCGACGGGTGTCGGGTAACCGAAGCCTGCGGCAGCCAGGCCGCGCTTTGTCCAGCGGTTGTTGATGTGTGCGAAGTGCCATTGAACGGTGCGGGGGGAGGCATACATATCCAGCTGGTTGCGGACGTCGATCAGGTTCTGAATTGAGGTTACGTCGACATTGTTCACGGATGAGAAGTCCAGAATGACGGCTTGGAGAAGGGGCAAGTGTGAGTCGTCGTCGCTGCCTTTCTTGCCGCGGCGGGGACCAGCGTCATTCCAGGGACGTTCACCACGGTTGCTGTAGGCGTGGGGGTTCGTTCGGCGGGTATTCTTGAAGATGTTTTGAACCAGGGAATCGGTGTAGTGGTTGGCGTTAGGGTAGTTGAAGCCTTCAGCAAAGCGGTAGATGAAGATGCCAGGAAGGGGCTGCTCCACTTCGATATCGGGGTTGGAGCCATCAGTGTGGTTGATGGGAAGGAAGATGGTTCGTTGGTGGTGATCCTCGTCGTCAGAGGGAGACTTGTTACTTCCGAACGATCCGTACTTTCCATCGCCATCCAACAGGTGGTCTCCGACAACGGAGTGGATAGTGACACGGCCCAGGAACTGACCGCGGGCCTTGGCCACTCGGAAAAGCAGGACTGCAACCGAAACACAAACTGTGCAGTAGATACCATTTTCAATGGAACTAAAGATAGTGACAATGACACCAATAAAGAAAATAATCGCATCAAGCGGAGATACGCGCCAGAACTGGTAAACAGTGTTCGGGGGAGTGATCAGATCGCCAACGGCGTGGATAATGACACCAGCCAAAGAAGCCTTGGGGATGTAGAAGAAGAGAGCGGGAAGGGCGTAGATAGCCAAAAGCACCACGATTGCGGTAATGACACCAGCAAGGGGTGTTCGCACTCCGGCTTTAGATTTGATAGCTGTCCGGGAGAAAGATCCAGTCGCGGGGTAGCCACCGAGGAAGGGCCCGAGAAGATTACTCACACCAATGGCCACAAACTCCTGAGAGGGATCGATAGTGTAGTTGTTGACACGACCGAAAGACTTGGAAATGGCAATGTGCTCAATCAGAAGAACAATGACCGCAGCCGGAAGCTCGCCAATGAAGTCCTTAATGATCTTACTATCCATAGTCGGCACGGCGGCTTGCTGGAATCCTCGAGGGACGTCCCCGAGGAGCTTAAATGCCGGGTGGTCCCTTCGGTGCAAGTTCGTGGCGGCACTAATCATAGTGTAGAACAAGATCACAAACACGGTCCGAAGAGTCGAGATGAAGAACCACATCTTGGCCCTAGCAGGCTGCTTCTTCGCGGCGTAAGTGCATGCGGACCGAATAATGTACAGCATTGCACAGGCAGTGACACCCATAGCGGCATCTAATGTCGAACTGGGGAGGTGTTTGAGGGTGTTGATAATGACCATGTAGGTGGCACCGCGCGTACTAAACTTGGCCGTCTCACCCAACATAGTTGGAACTTGTCCCGCGCAAATGCTGATAGCCGAGCCGGTCATGAAGGCCGAAATAGCGGGGAGAGAGATGAAATCGACAATGAATCCAAGTCGCAGGAGACCCATCACTAGAACAATACCACCGCAAATGATAGCAAGAGCGGATGCAATCAAATGGGCAGGGTAACCGGGGTTTTTATCCTGGACTTCAGCCACAATAGTTCCGGTAAGAGTTGACATAACGGCCACGGGCTATGAGATGAGGTCAGTAATGTTATTTTAGTTTTCAACCGGTCGCAGTCTCACTCACCCCAATGGTAATATCCTTTGACGTGGCAAAGAACCAATAGATCAAAACTCCCATGAACGAGGAGTATAGACCGTACTGTACCTCCAGTCCAGCCAGGTTAGCATAGGCCATACCCTGTGGCACAACGACCGCTCCCACGGTGATACCGGCAACCAAGTCACCGTACAGCCATGTTAGGTTGTAGTTGCCAATCCATGTGAGGAAAGGGAATAGACTGATCAGATATCTGCCGACTTGGGCCCCGGACGGGGTGATCTCGCGAATCCAATCGATACTTGTCGGCTCGGGCTCGTTGTATGAATATGTGTCGACGGTGCCCATGGAAAATGCCGATTCTCCTCTTGTAACGGTCTCACCGGTAGCACCCAGAGGATCTCTGTATGCGAGCTTGATACCGAGGACCTTGGCCAAGGAATGGCCAATATTGGAACTGGCCTCGCCCGATTTTCCGAACATGATGAATATGCTTGTACAGACCGGTATTGATAATATCAAAAGCCGGGATTGGACGAAGCTTCACCACAGAGGACGATGTGTGTTGACGGAAGTTTGGAAAGATGGAGTCTCCCAAAAATGTGGTAATGATCAGGGATATAAAAAGAATGTCAAATCAGACGATCACGCAGTTTGCATGGCGCGACAAAAGAGTTAAAAAAAAAAAATATTAAAAAAAGGCAAAGAATGTGCCTCGGGTTGGATGCGTGATTCGATCGCAAATGGCGCAATATCTAAGCTCCCCAGATTCAAATTAAGATTTGCCCCAGTGGAAATTTCCGCTTAGCTCGCTTGAATCAAAGTCGAATTCACGCAAGGGTTATACGAGAGCTGGACTTGCACAAACTCGTAAAATAGTCATAAGAAAAAAGCAAAAATTGGTTGAAAGCGAGCCCACGTTGTTAAAAACCAGGAGGGATTTCACGCTGCCGGGTCCACCGATGATCCGAGTTGATCAAAGTGAGTGTAAACCGACAGGTTACCAACAGGTTCCACACGGTCTGGAAGAATGACGACGGGTCGTGGAGTATATCCGTTTTTAACATGGGGCCCATGGTCGACATGAGACGGAATACTTGGCTTATTATGTGATAGTTGTTTCAAGCACTGTCACAGCTGTCACAGTTGTTAAACTATTGAACTATTCCTTGTTCTCATGACATTTAACTCACCTGATCATATAAATCGTTTAAATTTGATAAATATGAACGTCCTCGATGACTAAATTGGGGACCAAACTGCAGGAGCCGTCCGTAGTGCCAAGAAGGGTGGATGACGAATGACAACGCGCCTCAATGAGATTTGCCCCAAGAAGATCAACCAGTGGGGCTATCAGGCCAATCACGGACCTTCTAGAACGCGCAATCTGGAGTCGAGATGGTGAAAGGGAAAAATGAGGTTCCACGTTTTGAATGGTACGTTTGTGGTGGATTTTGGTGGATTTGGGTGGATTTTGGATTTGATTGTTTCAAGAATCTTCTTAGCTGATTAACTTTATTCCACCGCCTTTAGATATCATGTTACATAATTCTAAAGCTTCATTTGATTTTTGAAGCGAACCGTACTCTACAATATGCCCATAGCTCCCCACTCTGACCTCGGGATCTAAATCATATTGATCATCTGCCGCGTGGTCCCGTTACGGAATGGTCCATTCATATTTAAATTAAAGATAAACAGCTCGCGTGGGGTCTATTTGGGCTCGGGGCTACTCTATCTGTTAGGTGCATATGTAGGAGAAAACGCCTGTACGGAGTACCCATTTTCCTAATAGATACGGAGTACTCCGTAGACAGTTGCTTTTTTACATAGCCACATCTCTGAAGTGATCGACCTTAGTAGAACGTTGGCTACGCTCGCTAATATAACCCAGTACTCCGTACGGAGTAGAGGGAAACCAAGCCCGTAGGGTGTAGTTGCCTTTTTTTATTATAACGGCGAACGGCCAAGGGTTGAGGCATATACTTAACTTTGATATGGAGCTTCAAATATGCATGTCTTTCCCCTGTCTCCTGCATCCTTTTCATCCACTCTTCAAAGGTGCAATCAAGATCTAAATCACGCCATCGAGCTTTATCCTTAGCCCGCGTCTAGCGGAATATTCCAACAAAACCAAAGTACTAAAGCAAGTGTTACCTACCTACAGAGTACTCCATACATCCGTAGAGCTGCGCCCTTAACTTAAAATATGGTGCCACGAGGCTACCCATGCTACTCTTGGCCATTCCAACAAACGTATCAGCCATCTCTGTTTACATCTTCCACTTTGGTGGCTTGCCAGTCTTCCTAGTCCATTCCTCGGCACTTTCGACCATATCATCCAAGATATTCCTTCCGGTATTCAGGCTACATAGGTAAATACCCAAGACGACTGGATTCTCTTGGCTACCAGACTAGATGTTATAGCGGCATACGAGAGAAGAAATAGGCGACAGGAAGAAGCAAAAAGGAAATAATGTGGCGTTCGCGCCGTTCTTCTTAGGCAGCTGACCCTAAGACATGCTCGGATCTGCAGCTGGTTAGGGTTGCATAGCCGTACTCATGCGAACAAGCATCTACGTTACACAAATTACATCGTACACAGTCCTTCTCCTCGGAGATGCTCTTCAGTTTCAGCCTCGTCTTGCCTAGACGGGGTCGCATTTGCCTTGTTTTATACGAGAACCGTGTCTTCTATATTGACTAGTGATCCAGGTGGTTGAATTATTGGCCTTTTTGATTCTTTTCTCGCCCTTGCCGCTAATATAACATAGCGTCGTTAAGCTCGTTCGGGATTCCGCGTTCTTGGCTTCCGAGTCCCCTTTTCGCCTATTCTACATCTGCATACGGGTTCTTGTGTATGATTTGGAGATCTTTTTACTGGAGCACGCCATGGAACATCGTCTGTCCCATCCCCCGTGTCTGTGTGACTGATGACACGAGATGTTCTAGGTGCTCGCTGGTCCCCCTGTGCATGTGTGTACAACATATATGCAGGGGCACCTATGTGGGGAAACCTGAAGAGGCGGCCCGAATGTATTGTACGTAAGGAGTATCCCTGGACCTTGGTGGGCAGTTGTTCGCCTATCACGCCTAATCCTTGTCCTTAACGAAGAGCTAGCATGATCATGAAATGGGGTGCAAATTCCCTCAGAGAAAAAAAAAGCACTAGTTCCAGGATTTACCCCGAAGGTTCTCCGGCCCTTACGGAAAACTGTTGCACCTAAGACCTCAGCCATGTTACTAATTACATGAGACTAGCTTTGTTTTAGAACATATGGTCACTTCCCATTCCGATACCGGTGAGCTCGGGGCATTGGGACGTAACGCACAGATATATATGGCTTCACAGCTTAAGATCAGGGCACGGAGTACTTGGTCGTAGATGAGCAATACTGATATTTCGCAATCGACACAATCCCTAGTATATCGTGATCGGACCCTTCTTCTTATTAGCTTGAAGTCAATACAAAGTAGAGTTGAATGTCTAGTGCCGGCCTAAGTCCTTAGTACTATTGCGTGCTAACACAATCGCGTGATTTATCTCGTCATCCAGGAAAGTGCAGATACTTTAGCAATCAATAAATTTTATTTGCCCCATCTACTTGAACTATTGATATCAGGGCGTATGAGAGATCTGACCGCAAGAATTTTACCACTATCCGCTAGCCACATCATTTGTCCAGCTCTAAATATCAGTTCATCAAAGTTGCTCCACAGACTCATGATATTGATCTGATTCAGGCAGGTGAGCCGGCTAGATTACTGTCTTACCACTCTCCGGTTACCTCAGAATTTGCGTTGAGACAAAGATCCGACTCTATGCAAATTGGGACTTGGCCAAAAGTCATGATAAACACATACTGCTAAGCAAGACAGATACCTCATTGCGCACATACCTCTATTGACTACCTGCTGAGATAGATGTGGATTGCTTATGATTTCAGGACAGCAGCTGAGCTTAGAGCAGTGGGTTGATACCTGGCTATTTCCGCGAATCCTCTTCTCTCCAGACAATTGACTCTCCTCTCTCAGTTTTCTTCGTCCCCGCCGTCTCTCGCCTCCCCGAAAAAGTCAGATAACTTCGATATTTTGAGGCTTCTTGATATTCTGGCGTCCTAGCTCCTCTTGAGCCTATCCAATAGTTCAACCAATACAGCACGCGAGGTATCATTCCACTCTGTCTCCCTCACAACACCCTTTTTGGTTGTCTCGAATTTAAAATGCTGCTCGCCCTGGTTTGATTTCTCCTTCTTTGCCAGTAACCTTTGGAATTCGGCATCGAAATAGCTTGTCACATTTGGCATCTTGGTCCCTTTCCCTAGATTTTTGAAGGCGGTTTTCATATTCTCCGGGCGGCGGAAGAATGAGGGCTCGGGGGTGGGATTATTGACCAGAAGGTCACAAGAGAGGAGGAGACCCGCAAGACCTGAGGCGGCAGCTGTAGCGATGGAACTGCCGGATTCATGGGTGAAGGTGCCTTCCTGGTTCTCGAAAGGAATATCTTTACCGGGGAAGAGGAAGTCGACTAAGCCTTCGCGCACCCACGTGAGGGCGCGGCCGGAGGGGTCGGCACCCCCGATCTTGATACAGTTACCCGTGTACGCCGGGTAGCACTGTTCCTTTGACACGATTCCCTGATCGCTCGCCGAACAGATTATTAGGATATTTTTGGCGTGGGCTTGGTCAATTGCTTTGACAAGGTCTTTGATATCTTGGCTGTCCGGGTTACTAGATTCGATGGTCCAACTGATGGAGATAATGTCGACATTACAAGCGGCGGCCCAGGAAATGGCCTAATTCGAAAGGAATTAATGATCAGCATTGTGTTCGCCCCGCTGAGACTAAATTTATCAGACATACCTCTGCTGCCGACTTAGCGGTGATTTGTCTCTTCCCATCACCGAGTGGGTTGGAATGTTCATCTAAACGGGCAATGTACAGGCTAGGATTGGGACACAGCTTGCTGATTAGAGTTGCCATCCAGGTCCCGTGCATTCCTGAGGGTGCAAAATAGGCACTCATGAGATCTTTCGAGTTGGGATGTCGGCAGAAGGAATTCCCGCTAGTGATAATTTTCTCAAGGATGGGGAGAGAGGTATCGACCCCATCATCAATGATGGCGATCTTCACTCGCGGGCCGTCGTGCGACTTGAGCCTCGGCGAGTTGGCCAAAAATATTTTGAAGTCTTGCAAACAATCAATCCACGGGCTGTTTCCTTCGTTGAATCCTCGCATATTGGAGAAATCCGAGACGAAACTCACTGCCATATCGTCCTTGTAGGCATTTACCGTTAATGATTTTTCCTCCAATGCCTCCTTGAACGCATTAAGATTGGATTCAAGTCTCTCATCAGTTTCATTTTCCTATGTTGGGTTAGCTCCAGTTTGAAGAATTGTTTTGACTCTAGGGGAATGTACCCATCGTATGTACAGATTCACCGTTTCCAGCTATTAGATCATGTTAGACGACCCCTTTATGAAATTAGGTGAGTTAACAAGGGAACTCATGCGTTACCTCAGGAAATTTTTCGGCGTTCTTGAATCCCGCAGGACTAGCCCATCCCATTAAGACTGCATTGTTGCCCGAGGAATAGAGCGAAATCTCTTTCACAGACCTACTGGATTTTGAAATAGTGTCCGAACAGATGTCTACCTTCTTCCAATCCCAAACCTGCACGCCAAAGCCACTCAATGCCCCTTCAATGGCGGTGTCACTATGGTAAGGATGCTCATCATCAATGACTATCACCTTGATAATTTTCTGCACACCGTTATCTTGGAGCCAGCGGAAAACTTCTTGTAAATCAGTTCGGCCTTTCTGAGTGGGCAGGGCTTTTCTACATGAATGTGTCAGTGTGGGCGCCATCTTCACCGAGATCGGAAAATGGTCTACCAACCTTGTTGTGCGTTTCACCTCTTTAGGTGCCTCAAACGTAAGCCTAGGCAGAGCGACATACTTGAGAGTACTCTCAAATCGGATATGTCTGGCTAGTCCTTGCAGATAGGCTCTCGTGATGGCAAGGTTGGGTAGTCCGGCCAGGTCAAATTCGATGTGCCTTTCTGAGACTCAGAATGCCTATTAGGACGCACTATTCTATATGAACAGGATTTTGTGACGTCTCTTACCTTCGCCCGCCCGGTACAAACACTTCATGGTGGTTTGTCGCGAACTGTTCGACATACAATACTCTCGAATATAATTGGCGAGCTTGTCTTCCACGAATATTGCTCGGAAAGCGTGATCCCTCTTCTCAAACTCGACACGATCAAGGATCTCCACCACTTCCTCATCAGCGCTGAGAAAAGACTCGCGAAATTGGTAGGGAGTCCGCCCGTCCCTATCTGTGCATTTAAGGCTATCGTCTGCTGCTTCAACAAGCGGCCTGATGACCTCGTCGAGCCATTCTTGCGTTTCGTTCAGGTTCAGATCAGCCGATGCAATCGGCGGCTGCCTAGGCTGCGGACCGATGGGGGTCATCAACCCTGTGCTACGCTTGCTGAGGAGAGAAGGCAGATGAATTCCTTCTTTCGTATGCGCTGGGTTTCTCAAAAATCCTTTCTCCTCCAAAACTCGACCAATTTCATCTTGTTCTGGCTCAAATCTCAATGCTAAATGAAGTGGGGTGGATCCATCAAGACTCCCCTCCATGAAGAGCTTGGGGATACTTTTGCACCTCTCGATAAGGCCCTTCAGGTCGGAAAATCCATGTTCGATTGCAAGATGGAGGCAATTCTTCCTCTCCGGTGTGGATTTCCTCAGCACTTTGTCTAGGTTCTTTGCCTCGTCAAAGTTGAGAACTATTTCCACAAACTGGTGATTCTCAGTAGCAAGCGCCTTATGCAATGGTGAAATATTTTCTCCACCTTTCTCCAGCATCTCCGGGTAGTTCTCCAGGAGCCAGGTCAAGGAGTTCTTAAACCAGGAGTCATTGGTTTTTGTCTCGGCCATTTGGTAGAGGATTCTTTGCCCCTTCCCGTTAAGCTGTGCCTTAAGCTCTTTCGTTGCTTCGGCATCACTGAAGTTTACTTCTCCAAGACGCTTGAGGATGTCATGGGTGTCATCATTCACCACGTACTTTACCCGCCTTCTCCCTATACTCAAGTTTGTAGGCTTCTTTCTGTCTTCCTTTTTCGGATCCAGCTCCCTAATCGGCACTGTATTTCTGACCATATTGCGAGAGGATTGGATTTTCCGTGAAATAGGGGTGTTGAGGTTGGTGACTTGAAATTTACCTTGAAGGGAAATGACGGAAGAGCTATGCACGGCATCATATTTCAGTCAGATCAATATTCTGCACGATACCTAGCGTAAAGTCTTTTGCTTATGCGACGTAACATATGCAGCATGCAGGTATCCTTGCTATCCATCACATCTCACCGCATATAGCCCCTAGCCAGCTCACCGTCAAACGTCACTCACAAACAAGGTCTTATCGCAGTAAAATATCATCCGGCGACTATCATATGAGCTATGAATCCAATTGGATGTACGTTTATAGAGATTACAATGATGGAGGGGGCCTTCCCCAGCTACTCTGACCCCTCTAGGCTCAAGTGATACTTCTACGCTTAAAGTTCTTATGAAAGAGGGTGTGTAGCCTAATGCTACCGTAACTCACACTTTTTTTTGTTGTCTAGATGGTTATACACAGAACCACCTCGCTATAATTGTCTATAGAGTATTGCTTAATACATAGGTATCCTTCTGGTTTTAGCTTTCATTGGATGAAAGGGATGGGAGTGGCTAGGGAGAAAGGAGGGAGAAAGGTGGGAGAATGACGTGGTCCGAATAGCCAGGAAGGGGCGATGATGGGGGTCCCTGTAGCATCATCCTATAAAAGGTCCCGCCGCGAGCTTGCATATACCCTGATATTCGCCTTGTTATTACCTTTCTCCGACAAAAAAATCCCTACCATGGAAGACATCGACATATTGCTCTTGCCCCAAGGGGATGAGGGTTCAGGCTTTCGCACTCAAAATGTGGGCAATCAGAGGGCTCGCCGCGTTCTTGTCGACCGTGGTGACACATTGGTGGCCCGGTCGAGCATTGTCACTATCGATCATGGAACTTTGACACCTGACAATGAGGAGACAAACGAACTGGGAGAACCAGCTACGCTTCTGGTGTTCGAGTTTCGGTTCATTTGTCACAAACAAAGTCGCCGCTTCTGCAATGCGAAAATCACCCTCACCTTTGATGACGCTAGCGGAAATACCAGAAACCAGCCTGAGATTCATCGGATGTGGCCAGAAGGTGCATTCGCACTAAACAAGAAAACCACCACCCGGAACGTCAAACATACTGTCAGCGGGGGTCTGAGTGCTGGGAACAGCCCAATAACCGCAGGAAATCTCGGATATGAGTGGCAGATGGAGGCTCCGCAGGATCAGGTCCACTATACCAGTCTCAGAGGTATCAAGCGGATGTTCGATAAAAACATGGGCCGTGATAACGCGGTCATTTGGTCACTGGACGAAGATCAGCAAACAAATACGGGGATCCCTAGCTTTTTTCGTGCCGTCGTAATGTTGCGGCGGATTGACGATGTACCCTTTCAATTCACCATCAAAGTGCAGACAGAGGTCGACTTTGTGGGGTCTTTGCGGTCTTTACTGGGTCTCGAGCGTTCAGATCCCGTTGATCCTGTGGAGATAGGCACAAATACGGATTTGAAAGGGTTAAGTATCAACAGCCTAGGTCCGACAGTCAATCTGACACATCTTGACATACTCGATCTGAACAAACAGGCCGATGTAGTGCTCGCGACGGAGCTGAATATGCAAGGCTGAGCAACGGGCGGGGCATGTCCAACAACAACCCCTGTATGTTGTATCGCAATAATTGGCTTCTGGATTCTGCTGAGTTGTTTAATCTGTTATTATTGGGGCATTTCGGTTTCCACTACTTGTTGGATAAGCGCCCTACACCTGATTTTGGAAGACCGCATTGTACATGCATGCGTTCATGGATGTGACTATGTGCGATGGATGTTGGTATTTTAGTATCTAGCATTCTATACCGTGCAAAGACCTCCACCGTGATGCAGATTCTATCCGAACCAAGTTTAATATTACCTAGTCATCCCATGTAGCTAGTCACCCCCATCCCCCCAAACCCCCCTCACCATAAACAGAAACAGAGCCCACAATATTCATGACAAGTGATAATGGAAAAACTATTCCAGTAAGACACAATTCCGGACTGAAATGTTATTCCTGATTAGACATTGACCGATTCACAGTCTAGTTTGGATCCATGGCATCCCCCCACACGCTTCCAACAGCCAACGCACCCAATCCCTATCAAATCACTTCCCTCGGGCCACGATCAATCAATTTACCCTGCTAGGGGAATATACCGATGGGATATCACAGCCAGAGTTTCTCCAGCAGAGAGCACGGGATACATTGGAGAATATTCTGAGCGAAAGGCAAGATAATTCGGTCAGTTCCTTGTCCTGATATATTTTGCAACGTATTAGAACCTCACAAGACTTGGATAGGATCAACTTCCCATCGTTTTCATTGGACATCAGCTGGGTGGATTTCTCGTAAAGCAGGTAAACAATTATCCGATTGCATCGTTCGCCTCGTGAATTGAACACTAACCACCCCTGGTAGATCCTAGCCCTGGCTGGTCGAAGCCCACACTATGACAGTATCACTCTTCGAGTCGCCGGAATTGTATTTAGAGCTCTCCCTTCCAATCTGCCTTCCGGGGATATTTAATGGTCTGAATCAATTTGCTGACTCGGGTACAGCTTTACGTTGACTTTCCGAACCTTCCTCCGGATGCCGCACTCTGGCCCGGTCAGGTTATGGGCCTCCTAGCCAAGTATATCCCAAAGCAGATTGAAGGGCTACCAGACCTGTTGCGGACCCTTTTGGCCTCTTCCGCCACGGTCGAAACGGACTGTATTTTGATATCGCGGAAGGCCCAGATAATCACTGTTGTGAAACGGAAACACAACGGATTTCCCTCACCATCGGTATGACCCATTGTTCTTCTTCGTTAACCAGGTAGCTATTGTAAAACGCTTCGTTGGAACCCTAAATCTGTTGACACCCTTATTATCTAGGAAGTGACCCAGTTAGCTGGTGAGGTTGTGGAAATAAACCGTGATCTTGATGACATTTGTTGCACTGCAGGCGGCAACCGCGATGACGGTGATGACGATACAAAGATTGTCTACAACAAAATTAGAGAGTTGGGCGAATTCCATTCGCAGTGTGAGTCGAGCCATGCCCTTGTTTAAACGATATTGCAGTAATATCTGACCAAGGCCAATAGCACGGTATCTGGATCAAGTCGGACAGACTTTACAGGCATGGTCTCTCATAGATCCAGAAGCCCATCACGTGCGCTCCAACCATATCATCCCGGTATCTAACGTGCCATTGATCCCAGCTAGCAATGTATTTGTGGACCAGATGTGTAAGCCGAACGATGAGGTTCTCCAAATCAGAAGTCCTGAAGGATTTGGCTACATCACAGCTGCTTATCACATATCAAAACTTTCAGGAAAGCTCCGAGAGAGCGGGGCAGTTCTCAGTTATGCATTCAACCATCACCACACCGTGACCTGTACAGCACGAATGGTTTGGCTTTCACTTTGCCGACAGTTCCTCCTCCAACAACCTCTGTTATTCTCGCGCATATCTGGGATGGGCAGGGCAATAATCCGGTTGACATCGTTCTCCGAAGCGAATTTGAGAACCCTCTTTGTTAGTCTTTTGCAGCCCGCAGGGGAGCCTGTCTTTTGCGTGATTTATTCCTCGCAGATACACAGAAAGTCAGCCGAGGAATTCCTAAGGCAGCTCCAGAGTCTAGGGAGATCCCCGGCAACGCTGAGGATAATCCTTGTTCTTGAAGACGAGTCCCAAAAGGATGATACTGCATACAGCACCAATGCAGAAATCTCTTTCGTGAATAATGAAGATTGGTTTAGATCTTTCAGCGGCGAAATTAAAAAGCTTACTACCCGTCGTCTGATTGGAGAGAAACCTCATTGGTACATCCACGAATCTTCATTGATACAGACTCTGTCCGTGGTTCCAACTGCATATCTATTAGGGTTGGCTAAAATGGGCTGGGATGGATTACCTTCGTTACCGCGGATGAGGTCTACAATGGCAGACCTGATCCAATGCCTGCCAGCATCGCTGGAGGAGTGGTGTGAAGTGACACTCCAGATGATAGAAAAGCCCGAGAACCATTGGGCTCAGGCCGCCTTGCACTGGGTCTTACATGCGGTGAGACCATTATCGCCTCTAGAGCTTGCGGTTGCCGTGGCCTTCCGTAGGCCCGGGGAAACCAAGTCATGTTCAACGTTGAGAGATCACATTCCCTGCGATATCTTAGGGGATCTTGCAAAAGTCATCGGTCCGTTGATTCAATCTGCCGATAATCACATTTTCCTACATGACGCATGTCACTCTGTTCTTGTCCGACGATTTTGCCAAGTATTTAGCCACGAAGCCTTGCTTGAAAGTTGCCTTGACTATCTCGACCTTGTCCTCCCACAATTGAAAAAAGCGAGTTCGCACAACTCACTAGCCCCTGAGCTCGGCCTCCTCCGTTATGTCACGCTGTGTTGGCCTAGGCATTGCCAAGAAGACGAGTCCGACAAGTCTGTCATCCGCGCGTTTCAGTTCCTGTCCCGTGAGAAAGACTGTGGCGTTTGGATAATGTGGTATAACAAACTCGAGAGGAATGGGAATCCTATTCCCGAGGCAGAACAAACACCGCTTCAAATCGCCTGCCGCTTTGGACTGGTTGGGCTGGTGAAGCATTGTATCCCCATAACCAAGGTGGCAGAGAATGCACAGCCCATAATGGACGGAGCGATAGAGATTGCAGCGAGATATGGGTACGAAGAGATCATTAAGGTCCTTCTTTCCCATAGCGCTGTCGCATCCCCCATAGCCCTGAGCTTGGCCGTACGGACTGGATCAGAAAGCTGTGTAACCGAAATAATCAATGCAGGCGTCAACGTTGACCAGGAGGATAAAAAGAGCTACTCCCCCCTTCACTACTCTGTCTTGGCCGGCTTCCCTGGGATTACCGCCCTGCTATTGGCAAATGGCGCCACAATCGACAAGGCGGGTCCAGATGGGGCTACTGCCCTGCATCTCGCCGCAATGACCGGCCATAATGTGATGGTGGAAGGTCTCTTAAAGTCTAATGCAACAATTAACCTACCCGATGCCTCGGGATATGATGCCCTGAAAGCTGCTGCCCGTGCTGGATCAAGTGGGATTGTGAGATTGCTGATCGAAGCTGGCGCAAACCCGCACACTTTTGCAAATGACGGGAACAATGCCCTCCATGTGGCCTTGGAGGCCGGAGACCTGGCTGTTATCTCTATAATTCTTGATCGGACTCAAGATGTAACATCATGCAATCAAGCGGGGTACAGACCCCTAGATCTTGCCGCTCAACAAGGCAACCTCCATATTTTGCAAGAGCTGATTCAACGACTTGGAAATCCCAGTGTGGATAACATCATGCAATATGGTGATGAGTCTACGGAGGATACTTGGCGGTTCCCGGAAGACAGCAGACTGCCGCTGTTGGCAATTTCCGCTCGGCATGGCCACAGGGACATAATCAAATGGTTCCTTCAATCCTCTAATCGCATTGGAAGGGAGGCAGGTAGTTGGGCTATTTATGAGGCAGCAGCAGGGGGGCATGTCGAGGTCTTGGAGGAGCTTCTTCCGCGAGGAGAATCTGAGAAATGGCCTGTTGCTCTGGACCAAATGGGCCAGACCCCACTGCACATGGCAGCCAAGCGAGGGAATCGAGCAGCACTGGAAGGGCTTTTGGAATATCATCAATTCCATGTCGATATGACCGATGGCAGAAAATGGACTGCTCTTCACCAAGCAGCAGCGTCTGGTAATAACAGCATCATAGATCTTCTGATCGAGAATGGCGCTACCATAGCCTATGCAGATTGCGAGGAGAAAACCCCTTTGCATATCGCCGCCCAGCAGGGTCAACTTAAGGTACTGCAACAGCTCTTGACTGTTATGTCGGAAGTTGATGTGATGGATTCTAAGGGTGAAACTCCATTTTCTCTCGCTGTGGAACAAGGTCACACAGAGATCGTATCATATCTCTATGAGACTCATGACATCACCAAGGATCTAGGATATCACAAGCCTGTGCTCCACCGTGCAGCTCTGTATGGACATAACGACCTAGTACGGCTTTTCATAGACTATAAGTGGGACGTTAATTCCCGTGCAATATTTGGGCAAACGCCATTGCACTTTACGGCCCACAATGATCATTTGGAAGTCGCTAGTACGTTGATTGATGCAGGTGCAGATTTCAACACCGTTGATGAATTCGGGCGGACACCGCTATACCATGCGGCGTCACATAATTCTCCAAATGTCGCACAGCGGCTACTTAAAGCAGGGGCAAATCCCAACCCTCTGGACAACGAGGATGACACTCCACTGTATCAAGCAGCCTACAGGGGCAACCTGGAGGTAGTCAAGGTGCTTTTAAGTGAGTTGTTACACGAGGGGCTGAATCTCCAGTGTTCTGGAGGCTGGACTGCACTTCATGCGGCGTATGACTCTCCTGAAATTGTCAAGACTTTGTTGGCCGCGGGAGCCAATCCATTTATACTGGATAGTTATTCTAAGACATCACTTGCTTTAGCTTTCGAGAATAGCTATGAAGAAACATGCAACGAACTCATCTCAGCCATGGAAAAGCAAGCTCTACAGGATGTGAATTTACAAATGGCTGCCATCCATGAGATTGCGGCTGTGGGAAACATACAGGCTCTGGATAGGCTTTTTGTGAGCGGTGTGGATTTTGATATTCGAGGTGAAGATGGGGCAACTGCTCTTCATCATGCTTGTCGAAATGGACAAAAGGAGACGGTCGAGATGTTGATCCAGAGGGGTGCAGACATACAGAGAGTTAGCAGCCGCTGGGGAGCTCCTATCACCGCAGCGTCAGCGGGTGGCTCCGCTGAGATTGTGGAGCTGCTGTTAAGCAAGGGGGTTAAAATTAACAGTGTTAATGAAGAGGATGACACTGCCTTGACTCTTGCTTTGGCGATGGGGCATACTGAGATCGCCCGGTTGCTGCTCAAAAATGGGGCCAACCTGAATCACATGGGCAGGAAACATGGCTCAGCACTTAAAATTGCCATTGAACGGGAGAACTTGGACTTTGTGAAGTTGCTTCTTGAAAATGGAGCAAATTTTGCCATAGACACACCTGGATCCCCTCCATTACTTCATGTCGCTGCCCAAATCAATAACCGAGACATCATGGAGGCTCTCGTTGAGGCGGGGATGAATGACTTGGCTGTCCGTGATTCCGCCGGGCGCTCATTGCTTATTGTTGCAATTTTCAACAAAGCACAGCAAATCGTGGATTTCTTGCTCGAACACCGAGAACTCAATTTGGATGTGCAAGATGGAGCAGGGAGAACGGCCCTCATCATTGCAGCCGCTCAAGGGAGCCACGTCGTGACCGAATTGTTGCTTAGGAAAGCCAACCCAGACATTCCTGATATGGAAGGGAAAACAGCCCTAATTCATTCCATTCTGAGTGAAGACATCCAGACCATCCAGGAGCTTTTGCAGCATCAAGCCAGCCTGGCAGTATCAGACGTCCGGGGGCACAATCCGCTATATTGGGCATGTCTAACGGATAACACGGAAGTCTTTGAGGTCATCCTGCAGGCTGCTCAAGATTCAGAATCCCTCATTTCGCTGAGTGAATATGCCCTTCAAGCCGCTGTTGCTGTAAAGCGCTCCGACTTTGTGCAAAAGCTCCTGAGTAACCCCGATGTCAACCCCAATGCCCCGTCACCGGACGGATGGTCCCCTCTGTTTACAGCTCAACATCTCAAGCTACCAGAGATCGAGCGCCAACTGCTTGATGCAAACGCGGTTGAGGACGTTCCTACCTCCTCGGAGCCTTATCCTCGTCCATCTCGCTTCCATCCCCAAGATAGGCATGTGGCTTTACATGTCAGCGAAACTGGAAAGGAGGTGACCGTTGGTGGTATGTTGAGTTGGTTCCACCTTTCTTAATATACTAACTCAGTTACACAGCTTGTCCTATCGATCCCTATAATACCGATGAGCCTCACGGTGCCATCCGGTCTGATTATCCCATGAATGGCATCGGGTTCTTTTATTTCGAAGTAACCATCAAGAAAGGAGCGGCGGAAAAGTATGAATTCTCTACCAATTCCAAGTCCTGAAAGTCTACATTCAAGCTAATGTAAATGACAGCGTTATCGGGGTAGGATTTTGTGACGAGAAAGCGCCGCTTCATCACATGCTAGGTTGGGATGAAGGCTCCTGGGGGTATCATGGGGACGATGGAAAAACTTATGGACGCGGGTTTGGGATTGAATATGGGGACGTCTATTCCACGGGCGATACTATCGGCTGTTACGTCAATCCTAGTCGAGGAACTGCATTCTACACGATCAACGGCAAATCACTTCGTCAGTCTCCCTTTCTAGCCTTTTTGCCACCCTTGATTTATCCCCCTTTGATTATCCCAAATGCATTCGACTGACCAATGCAATATTTAAAACTACTATAGGCATCGCTTTTCATGGCTTGGAAGGGAAGCTTTATCCCGCCGTTTCTTTCGATACCAGAAGTCCCGGGTGTAGCGTCTCGGTAAATTTCGGAGATGATCAGACCCGACCATTTCAATTCCAAGGGCCATTTGACGATTTCGAGATCCCGAGACCCCCTTCCCCTCTTCCCGATGAACCAGCAGCAATAGACTCAATTACCAGAATGCAGCGAGCGTCACGACAGAGGAGGTTATTCAGTCAACTGCGTCCCATTTAATTGTATAGGGGCGCTGCTACGTCCATAATATGGGACAATCCCACAATAGAGAACACAAAAGTTCGAATTGAGGAAGGAACTGGCGAATCTTGCTTGGATTCTAATATACTGTAGTCATAGCACATGATTTACAATCTAGATAAAAGCAGGTTGCACAGCAGACCAGAATCTATGTTAGACCGGGAGAACGTTTCGAAGAGTTTATTAGACACCTATATATAGTACCCCCTCGCTCTAATAGCTCTAGATGTACAGTGGACTTATAGAATTTCACTTTCCCTCTATGAGAAGCTAATCCCTAAAGCAATATGCAAGCTACAACGGCTATATATCATGATAAACAAGTAAAGGTAGTCTCAATTGGGTGTTCTCTTGGCTTAATGGGCAGGATCGGCGAGATAGGGAGATGCTAGATAGCGAGAATGAAGAAATGTAATAGCTACCAACAACCTTGATAATATGCATTCGATGCCATTCTAGACACATTACCTCGTGTCATAGACGAGATAGTACGTAGGCAAGTCCCAGTGCACTCCGGGCAATTCTTCCCCTGTAGACATATCCTTCCAACCGCCATATGTAGAGAAGGCAAGATGGGAAAGAAATTATAGATTAAATTGAAGCTGTTGACTGGGGACAGAGGAAGGAAGATCAAGTACTCCGTAGATAAATGGAGGAGCGGCCTTAGGCAGTCAGGCTGTCTCAACACCATCTGGTGTTTAAATTGTCGTTGAATACCGAGTCTCATTAGTATTATTGCCGAGGTAAAGATGAATTGTCGTGTCAAACCACAAACCAAAAACCAAAAACCAAAAACTACAAACGTATATCTTCAGAATTTTGCCCCAATAGCCCACACCAACTCAACTACGAGTTAGCCATCCATGGGCGAACCACTCTTTCATGTACCCATTGTACATTGGTCAACATATCTACCATTGAATTTCACAGGGCGGCCTTGGAAGTCAGTCCCACAATAGCACAGAGGACCTTGAGGACTTCCAAGGAAGCTATCCCGTCGCATTCCCATCTCCTTTACTTCACACTTACAACTACACGTATGACTACCAACAACATCTCATATCAAACAAACCATCCATAGGATGAGCAAATGCATTGGAACGAAAACATACAATGTCTATTCAAAGGTCATCATCAGAGTGCAGGCTAACAAAAAAAAAGCACGAATCCATCATGATCACGCCGCGACCCTCGTCCCAAAGCTTCGTCCTAGGACAAAGTCAGCACGGGTAACATAGATCTTTTAGATCCGTTGGCAAGGGTCAGGCCCGCAATCGTGGTCTCGTCTCATCCATCTTTGATTCATAACTCTTTCCCATCGTCAGCGCAACTCCACCACACAAACCCCGGTTCCCATGGAAAACATAAAATGGGCGACAAAAGCGAAAAAGCAATGGAAAAGCAAGGATCAAGGACCCGAAACGTGTATGCAAAAGAAGAAGAGAATAAGAATTGGACAGGCGAGAAGGGATTCGAAAGAGGATTACAGGAGAAATTGGGAAATGGAACCCGAGAAGACAAAGAGAAAAAAGAGAAAATGATATCTTCCAGGTCTTCGGAGGAAACGCCATTGCAAAGCATAAAAGAAAACAAACAGGTTCCCCGCGTCAAATCGGGGTTAAGGAGAGGGCCTCCTTCACATGGTATCATAAGCGAAGTCTCCATCATTGGCCTAGCATCAACCCCATTTACGGCATGGAAATTGTCTCCGAAATCCTTTTACTGCGATGCGCACTGCACCCGCTCAGCACCGCCGGGCACGTCATCGTCCTCCTCGTCCATGCCGGCCGCGGCTGCGCCGTGTGCGCGGGCCTGGTCGTGCTCGTTCTCGGGGTCCTCAAGATCGAAATCCTCGACCATGGCGTCAGTCGGGGGAACGACCTTCTCGGAGCGAGGAGGAAGGACCTGCTCAAGGAGTTCCAGATTCTGGAGCTCCTCCTTCTTAGGGAACTGGACATCGAACTTGATGTACAGGTTGCCATGGTCGTGGTGGCGGAATGAGGGCATACCCTGGCCGTGGATAACCTTGATGGCATCTAGAAAGAATTGTTAGTAACAAATTTCACGAGGCTTGTGCGGGGAAAAAAAGGTAAGTCACATACCAGGAACGATAACTTCGCCAGGGGCGATGTTGATGGTCATCCACCGATCATCGAGGTGCTCAATGTGAACGGCACCGCCGGCAAGAGCGGTAAGCAGATCGATCTCGGCCTGGTAGAACAGGTCGTCACCCTTGCGCTGGAAGCGAGCGTGGGGCTTCTGCTCAATCTCGAACACGACATCACCGGGCATGACACCGGGCATCTGGTCACCCTCGCCACGGAACTCAATCTTGTGGCCGTCGCGCACACCTTTGTCGACGTGAACGTGAAGAACCTTGCGCTCAACGACGGTCTTCTTGCCGTTACACTTCTTGCAGCGATCCTTATCACGGACGATCTCTCCCTCACCGTTGCAGTCGGGGCAGACAGTCTGGAAGCGCTGGATCATGGGACCCATCTGGCGCATCATAGTCTTCATACCGCTACCGTTGCAGCCCGCGCACTCCTTAACAGCGCCCTCCTTTCCACCGCGGCCATCACAGCCACCGCAGATGACGGACTTCTGGAGAGCCAACTTGGATACCTTGCCCTTGTAGATATCCTCGAGGTTAACCTTGTGCACGTGGTGGATTGTGCGAGCCTTCTTGGGGCCTTGGTCACGCATGCCGCCGCCGAACATTCCGCCGAAGGGGCCGCCGCCGCCGCCGCCGAAGAATTGAGAGAACAAATCTTCGGCGTTCATGCCACCACCACCACCGCCGTGCTCCAGGCCTTCCTCACCGAGCTGATCATACAGCTGACGCTTCTCGGGGTCGGAAAGAGTCTCGTATGCGTGGGACAGTTCCTTGAACTTCTCTGCGGCATCGGGGTTGTTGGTGTTCTTGTCTGAATGTGACAAAGGGATGTCAGCTGATTGTTTCCATATATGCTATCCGGAGTCTCCGGGATTGTCACATACCAGGGTGGTACTTGAGAGCACCCTTCTTATAGGCAGTCTTGAGCTGAGCCTCGGTGGCAGTGGGAGCGACCTAAATGAAAGAAACACCAAGTCAGATTTCAAAGCACGAATGAAACTGGTCTTAGAACCAGCCAAGTATATTTTGAACATACCCCGAGGGTGTCGTAGAACTTCGTTTCCTTGACCATTGTGAAGTATGCGGGGAATCAAGAGGCGTGTAAAAGAATATCGATATCAGGTATTCCCGTGGAATCCAGATATGAAGCGGGAGAGAGGAGAGAGACAAAGGCGCCGAAAACTTTTAAGACGGCTTTTATTGAGAAATGCCAAATGGACAACGATTGCGGGTATTTGAAGTCCTGGCTGGAGTGATGAGAAAGTGGAGGAGGGGGAGAGAAAGGGCGAGATGGTTATCTGAACAATAATAATCGAAGCCAAAAAAAAAGGCTGAGTAACTTTTTTACCCAGGCACCTGTATGGGGCTCGTAAAGTTACCCAATAAATTACCAGGGCAACTAAGGATTGACGACTTTACACTAGTTTTCTTTGTCTCGCTTTGAAGCAGATTTTGCTATTTTTCAATCCAGAATCGACAAGTTGCTCGACAATACCGGCGATTTTTCACTTTCAACTCTTCTGGTGGCTTCTATGTATATCCTGAATTGGCCCGAGCGCTGATTCTACGGGATTCTGCGGCCTTCGATGGCCTTCGCAAGTTTTCTCCGCGCTTCCATGTTCGTTTTTATCACTGCTGACTAAGGTATATTTCGCCCATCAGGCGCCCAGCTGTATGTCTAGATATCGAGAATAAGATCCTTCTCTAAATGGCAGTTAATATAGTGATGTATTGGCTTAATAGACAATATCATACAAGGGTTGTATACGGGTTTTTGCATACTGTATCCTGCATACAATCCCTGTACACGTACCAGTAACTCACAATGCAGAAATTTTGAACCCTCGCCACTGACAGCCACCCCCAGCCACATATCTATCTCTCTTATCGATAAGCCAAGAGGCGAGGGGAAAAAAGCTCTTCGCGGTCCACTCGGTTCCATCGTCATAGAGGGGTTCGGAACTCTCCGATTACAACCTGGAGTTATATTTTCGTATTCCGTATCTTGTAGTTTTCTTATCTTGCCCCCTCTACTCCGTAGCCCACACTCAGCTCAACTACTACACTTTTCAAAAATGGAACAGGATCCCGGATTCATTGCCGCCGTCGAAGAGGCGAAGCAAGGCCTCTCTGAGGGAGGTGTGCCCATCGGTGCTGCCCTGGTCTCGAAGGATGGAAAGATCCTTGGCCGTGGTCACAACATGCGCGTACAGAAGGGAAGCGCTGTCTTGCATGTCAGTATAGCGTGATATACTCCAATTGATATCAATCGATCTATATCTATATCCGCAAGCATTCATAAACTACTGCTAACATACCTAAGGCCGAGATGTCCGCCCTCGAAAACTCCGGCCGTCTTCCTGCCTCCGCTTACGAAGGTGCTACTATGTACACCACCCTCTCGCCCTGTGATATGTGCACCGGTGCTTGTATCCTCTACAAGGTGAAGCGGGTTGTCATTGGTGAGAACAAGAACTTCCTGGGCGGCGAGGAGCTTCTACTCAACAAAGGCAAGGAGGTTGTTGTCTTGGATAATGCCGAGTGCAAGGAATTGATGACCAACTTCATCAAGGAGAAGCCTGAGCTATGGTATGTTGTGTTTGATGCTTGGCCTATCGCAATGCGTAAAGCGGCTCTCGTTCTGCTCGCAGTTGCATCGAGGATTGTTGGCTGTTTCATAATCATCAATACTAACTGTAGTGTCTGCTATACAGGAACGAGGATATCGCTGTCTAATTTCACAAGGCCTGCTTATATCATAGCCCTAAATACCCCGAGAATTGAAAATATTCACAACCAAAAGGTGTGCTTTTAGATCCAATGTAGTCTTTTGATATGAGTCGGGGAAGAAGCCGACTGCTTTTAAGGTTCAACACAATTATACGGTCAAACGGTGGATTTCTTCAAAGAAGAACTTGAGGTTCTCGGGGTCGACGAATGGAGTGACACCTGCGTTGAGAGACAATTAGTTAAATGATATGCAGCTCCAAATGGTAAGGTTCGACTAACCGTGGCCCAAGTTGCAAATCCATCCCTGCTTGCCCTTCTTGAACCCCTCAACCATAGGCTCAAGGGTGGCAGTGATGGCCGGGGGACCACCGTAGAGCATACCAGGATCCGCATTGCCCTGGATAGTCACACGGCCGTTGGCAATGCGCATGGCCTCGCCGGCATCGTGGAGCCAGTCCAAGCCGACAACATTGTATCCCGAATCGCAAAGGTCGTCCAGAGCGTACCAGGCGCCCTTGGCGAAGACGGTCATTGGAACAGGCTCCAGGCCCATCTCCTTCAGCCGCTTGGGCAGGTTGGCGGAGATGTGGCGCAGATAAGGAAGCGAGAATGACTTGAACGAGACGGGAGACAGCTCGCCGGCCCATGAGTCGAAGACCTGCACCAGCTGCGCTCCAGCAGCGACCTGGAGCGCGAGATATTCCACACAGATCTCAGCAATCTTCTGCAGAAGAGCCTGTGCCTCGGCAGGGTACTTGTAGACCCATTTCTTGGACTGCACGAAGAGCTTGCTACCACCGCCTTCGACCATGTAGCACAGCAGCGTCCATGGTGCACCACAGAAGCCGATCAAGGGCACCCGGCCCTTCAGCTTGAATCTTGTGAGAGTAATTGCCTTATAGACGTAGTCCAGCTCTGCTTTCACATCCACCTTCTTCGCCATCACCTTTTCGTACTGTCCGTCTGTTGGGGAGTCGAGCGGCTCTGGGAAATGAGGTCCCTTCTTGTCCAGCATCTCCACGACCATACCCATGGCCTGGGGAATGACTAGGATATCGGAGAAGATAATTGCGGCGTCGATGAGGCCTTCATAACGCTCAATGGGCTGGAGGGTCAAGGTTGATGCGATTTCGGGTGTGCGGCAGCATTCGAAGAAGTCATGGCCGGCCTTCGCCTCGTGGTATTCGGGGAGGTATCGGCCAGCTATTGAATAAAGAAAAAAAAATTGTTAATTAATTATTCTTGGGAGAGTGGTGCACGAATAATTCTTAACTCACCTTGTCGCATAACCCATATCGGTGGACGTTCCACCTTCTCACCTGCGATTGTCAGCTCCGTTTAAAACTTCAAACACGGAGTAAACATACCCCGTGCAGCCCTCAGCAGCAAGTCGTTCTTCAAAGGCTCAAATTGTTCCTGCATTGTGTTGGTGGAATATGTAGGTTGGATGGAGGGGAAGAAGTGGGATTATAACAAGGTCGGGTGCCGCGGCCCGTGATTATCGGAAAACCAGTGGCACCTTTACGTACATACGTAAACCTGCCTTTTCTTCCTGATTCTTTTTTTTTTTTTTTTTTGTTATTACTTTTTGGCGATAATTAGGTAGTTTTGTGTCAATTAGAATATAGCTGTAATTTGAGTGTCAAATCCGTAACATGTGTGTGTGTGTTTAGCTATGGACATCACCGGCACACATTGTCTCTCCCCTTAAACAACTTGTTCTACTAGACGTTGACCTATCTGCCCTTTTATCTTTACTAGGGTTTCCCCCCGAGGAATCTTACTATCGGTCAAAAACAACACGTTGTTATGATATGTAGCCCTACCCGGGTAGAGATACCCCGTAAATCAAACGCCGAGTCACCGAGAGCTTAAAGATGCTCTAGTCTGCGTCTAACCACCGTAAGTCTAACTGAGAACTAGTTATGAATTGGGTCCGATTGGATGGGATCATTCCCCGAAGATCCTCAGCACATCTTTGCTGCCGTGATGAATTAATAATGCCTCAGCCCGTCAGGGCCCTCCCTTGGTGCTCCGAAGATGAAGCAACGATTATATCCCTGGTTCCGGTATCCATTTCGAAAAGTTCCTGAGGGCCGTTCTTC
Organism: Penicillium hordei; assembly: GCF_028827395.1. Lineage (NCBI taxonomy): Eukaryota > Fungi > Ascomycota > Eurotiomycetes > Eurotiales > Aspergillaceae > Penicillium > Penicillium hordei. Next base: position 8,243,371 of record NW_026623142.1, read on the forward strand.
TATTCCTCAACTCGGGTCTGTTTGACATTTGATCTCTTTTCTTTCGTAGTAGGGGTCAAAGGAGACGAAGTGGCGGTTAAATAGCATGGAGTGAGAAGATTTTCGGAGATATATATTTTGATCGGGGTGATACAAATTTTACAGCTAGCTATTTTTTTTTGCTTTGAACGAATTATAATGGAGACTGCTGCATTATATATGGATTTGAAATTCTAATTGATCATTTGCTGTACATTCATTAAAAGCACGCTTTTATTCGTCGGAGTCACCTCTCTTGCGCAGGTTGCCCAAATTGTACATTGAGTCATTGAGCTCTTTCTGCTGTTTCTCCTCTATTGTCGTAGGGAGGTTTGAAGTGCCTTCGGAGTTGATTTTGATGACCATGGAGTCCTCTTCTACAGGAGCCCACTTCCCAGAACTGAGGCGGAAGGCTTCAAGAGGAGGCTGGGAAGACGATTTCCAGGCGCTTGTCGAATCGGACTGCCGCAAAGTATCAACGGCAACAAGAATAGAGCCTCTTGAATCAAGGCCAACGAGTTCAAGAACGTTTCCTGACAGCTGGAGGGTATCTTGGTGAGTTATCGTGTTGTCGCTTTCGAGAGTGTAATAAAGAAGTTGTGAAGACCTGCTCTCAATGTCAGGGGAATTATAGATATCATCAATGGTTGTTGGAACGTACCCTTCAAGTGCAACAAAGATAGCCTTCACAGGATCGGCATTGTCTGTGGTAGGTTCAAGGGAAACATCCCAAATTCCGCGCACTGTAGTCTCTCCTTCCGCCCCAGGAAGCTGAACTTTCTGTAATATCTGATTCTCGAGCCAGTCCCACACAAGCAGGTAGTTGTCACCACCACCCGAGACGAGAACCTTGGATTCGAAAGAAGGGACGCACAGACTGCTAACAAATGAAGTGTGGCCAAAGCAAAACTGTTCAATTACATGCGCTTGGGGAACACCACGAGAGACACGGATGTGCTCATCACGATCCGCAGTCAGGATGTAATTCCGCTTGCCAACGGTCGAGTCCGCAGGCCGGGTAACGGAGATCAATTCTGTCAACAACGAAACGTGACCGATAATGACTTGGTGCTCAAAGTTCAGCACAACTCGTTCTGCTTGGTTGGTCTTCGAGAGAGCGGCCTGTCGCATTTGTTGCTCCAATGATTCAAGGTTGCGTTTTGTGTGCACTGTGAGGTTTGTGGCAGATGGTTCGTATGGTTTCGCTGGGGCCTGGACCTTCACGTATTCTCCGCTCGGAATTAGTGGGAAAGTGTACACATCTCCAAATTTGTCACCCGTCAAGATGTTGTTCTCATCGGGAGTCAGAGTAAGCGCAGAGAGTTTTTTGGGCATTGTACTATAAATGATGAGTTTGGCGAGCTTGCATATAGAAAACAAAAATAGTCACTCACCGAGCATTCAATTGCTGGAGTTTGCCTTCGTTGTCCAAACTCAGGACTCGAACACATTTGTCCTCGGAGGTCATGATTACTACATATTTGCCGTGGGCAACAGTCACGAGAGGAATGTTGGTCCAGGAGTTGGAAGCTTCTTTGTTCGAACCCTTAGGATTTGCCTCAGATTTGGCATCCTTTTGTTCCTCAGATGGCGAAGACAGCTTCCTTCGCTTTTCTGGCGGGCCTTGGCTTTCAGATGCGGGAGCTGCGTCAGAGCTTTTATCCTCCGCATTATCCTCCACATTGGCGTCTACGGGTTGAGGCCACACATCGAGGCGCTGACCACTGGACGCATCGTAAGAGTAAAGATTGCGACCAGCAGTGGCAATAAGGATATCCGATTGGCCCGCTGACTGCCTGTTGACATATCGCAGACACTGGAACGGGTGTTGGAGACCAGTCATGATGAAGTGCTTTGCTCCACAGAATGGGAATGATTAATGAGTTCACAAATATGCCAATTGGGTACTAATTGTAGCCAATAAGACAACAAATAACAGAAGTAGGAGCTCCCGAGATCCCTCTGATCGAATTCCGGCCATCTCTGTCCATCTTGGGCGGGTCTACTTTTTACGTCACGTGACCCACTAGCGAGCGCACCACCAAAATTGATTTTCCCGAAATCGGCAAGCTCTTCTTTTCTTCTCTTCCATTCACCACCACAACAACAGACTTTCCCTTAAACAACCTATCTTCACTGAAATCAAGAAGAAATGGGGGGCAAGTCCGCAACCAAGACCGCTTACTTCGAGAAGCTGCGTGCTCTGTTAGTTTCCCCTCAATGGCGCCTCGCAATTGACATGATTCCAAATTTCTAACAATTTTTTTTTTCTATATTACAGTCTCAATGAGTACAGCACCATCTTCATCGTTGGAGTTGACAATGTCAGCTCTCAGCAGATGCACGAGATCCGTATCTCCCTCCGTGGAGAGGCCGTCGTCCTGATGGGTAAGAACACCATGGTTCGTCGTGCCCTTAAGGGTTTCGTCGCTGAGAACCCCGAGTGGGAGCGTCTCCTTCCCCACGTTCGTGGCAACGTTGGTTTCATCTTCACCAACGGTGACCTCAAGGCCACCAAGGAGAAGATCCTTGCCAACCGTGTCGCTGCTCCCGCTCGTGCCGGTGCCATCGCCCCCGATGATGTCTGGATCCCCGGTGGTAACACTGGTATGGAGCCCGGTAAGACCGCCTTCTTCCAGGCTCTCGGTGTCCCCACCAAGATTGCTCGTGGTACCATTGAGATTGTTTCCGACCTCAAGCTCATTGAGGCTGGCAACAAGGTCGGTGCCTCCGAGGCTACCCTCCTTAACCTGCTGAACATCTCTCCGTTCACTTACGGTATGGCCATCACCCAGGTCTACGAGAACGGTCAGTGCTTCGGCGCCGATGTTCTCGACATCACCGATGAGCAGCTCTTGGCCGCCTTCTCCCAGGCTATCTCCACCATCACCGCTGTCTCCCTGGCCACCAACTACCCCACCCTTCCCTCCGTTATCCACTCCGTCATCAACGGATACAAGAAGGTCCTCGCTGCTGCCATCAGCACCGACTACAGCTGGCCTGAGATTGATGATCTCAAGGACCGCATCGCTAACCCCGATGCGTACGCCTCTGCTGCCCCTGTTGCCGCCGCTGCCACTTCCGGCGGTGACGCCGCTGCCGCCCCAGCTCCCGCTGAGGATGAGGAGGAGTCCGATGAGGACATGGGCTTCGGTCTCTTCGACTAAGCGCTTCCTCGACGGGATGCGAATGCCATGTATTAGATTTACTTGAACCGGCGCTTGAAATAGCGACCGGGAATGAAACAACATGTCTTGGCAATGGATTTCCCTCGGAAACCTAGGACTCGTATAATGGACGTAGCTACGCCCATTGTTCGTTTCCACAGAATTGGTGAGTTTGCAATTATCTCTTGTCTCTACCCCTTACCCACACCACCTCACATCACCCTGGCGGATGATTATAAATTTTTAACCCCGAGCATTTACGCCCCCCTCCGGGGCGCTCTGAAGATTAAAATAATGCAACAACAACACTCTAATTTTTTGATGACGCCATGCCTTTACTCTCACATCATTTTGACTTGAACTTTTGACTCCTCAATTTTCAAAACAATTGCTAACATGTGACAAGATTACAGATGCCCTTCATATGACCTGCGGTAGTAGTGCCAATATGTTGTCGCCGTAGCCATTTTTGTAGTTGGAGGCTGTCGGAAATCCTGTTCGCTATCTCTATTTGTGCAACTGCCGTAATAGATGGTTGCTCAATGAAAACATCGTTCTCCAAAATTTTGTTCTTGTTTGTAGCGCTCATGTAGTACCAAGTACTCGTGGCAAGCCCAACACCTACCTGTGGACCCGGCAGAGAGCAAATTGTAGTGTTAGGTATCTTTTGTATAGCAACTCCACACAAAAGGTACATAAACCCTTGTTTAGACGAGGGTTCTCAGCACCTACCTACGACATCCACTGTCCTATCCGACTCCTTATAACCGACTCCCTCGACCCTCTGGAGTTAAGCATTATGACCATAAGAGCCGTCGGTTGTCCCTCGTTGTTGATTCTAGCTTTGGCAAGTGCCATCTTAATACCGTTAAGCTCGGCAGCGTACACTGTGGACTTGGAGTCTGTTCCAAGATAACGTTATGAGGATACCCTGATCCAGACGGCGGATTTCCGCCTTTCAGAAGGAAAATGAAGGTGTCAAATTTCTTAGTCGCGTAACTTAGGTTCTATAACTCAATTACACCATGCATCTCGATGTCCACCACGCAGACTCTCCTGACAGAAGTATAAGAGGACGAGAACACGAAATGAATCCAACCGTGGCGATGATTGATGTTCGGAAAGATACACGACCAAGACAAGAAAGTTGATACCTGCATAATAGTCCCATGCATCCTGAGTACTTGGGAACTGGTCCAAAATCAACGGCAGATACGGTTGCGACCATTCTGATTTCCACTAGGCCGTATATCGGGCTTTGCGAGCCTCCCAGTATGCAGGTAGCCACCCCAGACTGCTCCCAGTCAATTATGCGACAAATATGATGAGTGGGTGTTATGATACTATTGCTATGATGCAAATCACCGTGGGTGAAGACAATGTCGCTATTGTCAGATAACTCGGACCGTAATAGCCCTAGAGGTACCGAATGTAGATCTAGCATTTTCCATCAAAAGAGAAATGTAAACCAACGATTGACTTCCCGAACAGAAGGAAAGGGACATGCTTCTGATAGGTAACTCGGATGGAATACTCTATCGTAAAGCGGGTAAGTCTGTGAGATCGTACTGAGAGTATGCCGGGTAAGGTATTGAGCTTCGGCGTTGGCGCGAACCTCGTCTGGAGAAGGGAGCTGACCCCTTTCCTCGAATAGGGAGGCTGGGATAACGAAATCTAGGGACACTGGTATGGAACGCATTGCCGTATGGGGATCGAGAAGTGATCATTTTCTCTGACAGCCAAGCTGCCATCCAGGCAGTCCAAAACCCACAACGACCATCTGGTCAGTATGTGCTAGCACTGATATACGGTCACGTACGGGCTATCCGGTCGAAAAACCAACCCAATATCACCATCAGGTAGATCCCTGCACACGTTGGGCCTAAATCCATGGGCTTTGCGGAAGTCTACCACTGATAAGGTTGTACTAGTCCTATTCTGACAACTCCAGCTACATAGGTCATCCAGGCAGCTCCTTCCTTCTCTTCCTTTCTCTCACTTTCTCCCCACGATAACCCCCCTCCCGCTGCTGGATCTTCTCTTTCTTTCTTTCTTCCTCTTAATAGTAGTCTTCATCAATTTGCAACTCAAAGGGAGGTGGGTACTTTGAATCGTGTACAGTCCCTCCAGTCCGGGATCGCGATTCTCATACAGGGGATCGTTCGCCTACTGGGTGCTTGGCAAAGGCTGGCCACCCATGAATCGTGGAAATCCTTGGTAGCCAAGCCAGAGCTCACCAGTTCCTGGTGGGCCACCGACAATTTCCTTTTTACGAGCCTTGAGCTCATCAACGTCCCACGAAGCGAAGACGATCTTGTTTTTAAGAAATTCTGCCTCGGGAGAGACAATCCAGACAAGGAAATCGGCGGGAAGAGAGACTGCGAAAGAATAATCGTTAGTTACTTAGATATAAAGACTGATTAGCCGCGAAGGACAAGATTAGTTTATACTCACTGTCATCAAAGGCAAATGGCAATTTGATCGACTCTGACAGCTTAGCAGACATGGCCGTTTGGAGGAAACCGGGATGCACATGGTGAAGATGCACTTGCGGGTTCTCAACGGCGAAGGACTGTAAGACCTTCACGGCAGCCATCTTACTGCTCACGTAGGCACCCATACCGGTGAACGGGGGGAATATGATGCCGGCCGTGGTCAAATTGATTAAGGTGACTGGCTTGTCCTCGTTAGGGCTGACTGTTTTGTTTGCTAGGACGACAGCCTGTGCTGTCACTAGCGAACCGACAACTGTAGTCTTGTAGCCGTCCAGAAAAGTAGCTGGATCGGCTTCTAGAAGCGGAACAACGGGGGCTAGGACGCCGGCACAGTGGATGAGGATGTCGATGCCACCAAACTCGGCAGCCACCTTATTCATGGCATTGCGGACGCTTGAAGCATCGCACAGATCAGCCTCGTGAGTTTGGATTGTCACCTCCGTGTGGCTGGCGCGGACAGTAGCGGCCGTTTCTGCCAGGGCGTCGGCGCGTCGACCGAGAAGGATGAGGGCTCGGGGACCCGATGCAGCAAAGGATGAGGCTGTGGCTCGGCCAATACCGCCAGATGCACCTGTAATCAACACAACCTTGCCCATAGTAGAGAGCCCCGGCTGAGTTGGATTGATGCCAGCATATGTGGTGGAGTGAATGACCTTGGTGTACGAGGGTGATGGTGGTGCCATTGTTTCAAATGTTCGGCACTCTTTGTGGTTTGTTTTGTAGTGTGTGTCGTGGAAAGGAAGCGTGTAAATAGTCCAACTCTGGCGTAAAAGTGGAATGGCTTAGATGTTGAAAGATAAAAGTAAATACGCAAGATTGGGCAAAAACCGTGAAAACAGAGGTGAAGGCGAGGAGTATGGCTGGTCAAAAAGTGGCGGAGGAAGGATTATATAGGCAGGCCGGTCACGACCAAGGGGGGGAGGCCACCTGGGTCGAATCCATTCATCTTGGTCACTATTCATTCCATGAATAGTATTCTACTTGTCTGCAGACGGCAAGTTGGAACCTCAAAGCCCCGAAATGGAAATGATTGGATCTCAACCTGTTCCCCACAAGGCTTAACCACAAGCAGAACCCTCGGAAGATTAAAGATGATCCACTTACTCTAAAGGGACATGAAAACCCCCCGAAAGACCAATAATAATGGTACAACTGACCCCACAATCGTGCCAATCGGATATCCGCAGGTTCGTAGTTGTGGATACCCGAGCGCCACATTAGGCCAACATGAACAAATAAGGGGCACGCAAATCACCGACTACAAAGTATAGCTTGTAACCACAAGGGGACAAAGAAAGTCTGCAATGGAATAGAACTGACTTGGATGCGAGTCCATCGACAATACAATAGGTACAACAGATCTTGTAGTCGTCCTCCACCTAGATATGGTGCTTTATATCTTTTAAGTTCCCCTAGAGTCTCTTACTGCAACGACCTAAGATATACTATAGGTATATATAATACCTCGGCAACAATTATACAATAATCTAAATCTTTAAGGTGTGATGTGGACCATCACAGGCTAGGCGATAGCCTCGCGTATGTGATCAAATTAGGTAAGGTGTATATGCACAATATATAGCCAAAAGCATGGGCTCCAATAAATAAGGTCCTATAGCAAAAGTAGGACATCAAGGATCAAAGAACTAATGCATTGACATGGTCACACAAGAAAGAGCCTCAACGCCCCAAATGCAACTAGCAAGCATGACAAGCCCACCACCTGATCCACTTTGTTAGCATTTCGAGGTTATATAGCGAGCAGCTTGCTGCTCTTTGCAATACACACTTATTTTAAGCTCTGCATAGCAAGATCCTGGTATTAGTTTATGCCAGTTCCACCTTGTCCGATATATCCTATCTTCTACCTGGTATATCCTATGGAACACAGTCTGCGGCTTTTCTCACACCAGGGGCTTCTCCTAGCTGGACGGATTCTGAGTGGCCTGGGGGGGGGGGCAGTGTAGAGTATGCGATCTTAACCCCGGTTCTGACAGACTATTGGCGTGTAGGGTAGCGCGGCCATTCTTTTCCAATCGCAACTTTCGTGCCCCTTGTTAGGTCCGGTTATTTCACTTTGGCATTCATTATGATTGGTTTTGGTGTGCCAGCACCTTTTCTTATATTGACATATGGTGCTAGGCTCAGAGACAAGGGGAAGCAGAGGGCAAAGGGGAAAGTGTCTCAAAATGTGATTATGCAAATACACGGTATTTCACAAAAAGACATGTGATCATACATTAGTTGATCATACATTAGTCTGATAAAATGTTCCAACGTGCAAATGTCCCAGTTAGCAGGGTAAATCAGTATACGTTCTTAACATTTCCTAGGAGAGAAACTAAAAGATAAGTCGATACGCAACATGCGTGCAAGCTCGTAGTAGAAGATGAAGCGGATAACCTCGCGTATGCGAAGGGGCAGAGCGGCCAAAGGTCAAATGCCTGATTTTGTAGGAATGATGCCTTGATATGCCTGAATTATAGACTACTTTCGACACCGCTCTATACCATATACTGTAAATTGAAGCTATTCCTAGTTATACACACCATATATAAGAATAGTTGGTTGGTTATACGGCCTTGTCATGTCTTTTTAGGTGATTTGTTTAGATATACTTTTTGCTAGTCTTTTTAGATGTTCTTTTTAGATATTCTCTTTAGATATCTCTTTAGATGTCTTTTTAGGTATATATAAAGGCGGTAAAAAAAGCAAACGTATAAGAGACTTTGAAATCTTTATATTACTCAAAATTGAAGCTATTCCTACCCCACAAATCATCAGTTTCTTCCAATCCCCAACATCGAAAACGTCCCAAACCGCGTAAAATGCCTCCTTATATTAATCTCTCGAGATTTGGTCGGTCGAAATAGCTCCAACGCCTAGAAATAGGCGCATACTGTGATTTATATGGTAGGAATAGCTTCATTCTTATGAACTACTAGGCCTACGGGTGATCTGTTATAATTGAGTTAACTATTTTGATTTCTGTCAGTCTATGTAAAACAAGGCATAATTCAGGCATATTCAAGTACCAAGCCTACAAAATCAGGCATTTGACCTTTGGCCGCTCTGCCCCTTCGCACGCGTACATACTCGGTAGGTAGGGGTTAGCCTAACTCGAAGTTCCATAAAATATTTAAATTTCAAATCTCGTGAATTTTACCTTAATCTTCCAAATGCTTGATAGGGATGCGATTTCTAATCAGAATCAGGGTTGCATTCAAATGTTGGCTAGCGCCGTTTGATTTAAATAAGCGGTCGCATGACTCGCCAACATTCCCTTTCCCTCTCATATCTACGACTACTCAGTATGCTTGAAGAGACCTCTCTACTGCTTGGTGGACAGCAGAAAATCACGAGATGGTCCTCAATCTACTGGTTGTCCGCTGTCGTCTTCTGTCTGTCCGCTTCGGGGGCTTTGCTCAATGTACCCCTAACACAACTCATCGAGGACAACATCTGCAGCCGATATGCTCAAGGCGCTCCAACCGAAGAGCTCTGCAAGTCTGATAAAATACAGTCCAAATTGGCTTATCTCAATGGCTGTCTTCCCCTGGTGGAGGCCGTAGTTGGTACGTACTATGAGCAATTGTTTACCAAGCTGTCCGGCACTGACCGGTTACTCTAGGTCTTATTGTGGCATTTCCATTTGGAGTTCTAGCTGACAGGTGAGGGCCTTTTCTGAATTGGTTTGAAAAGAATGAATACTCATTTGTCTGTAGAGTCGGTCGGAAACCCATTATTGTTCTCTCAATGATTGGAACCTCCCTCACCTTGGCCTGGGAATTAGCTGTAATTGCTTTGCCTAGCATCATTCCAGTTCAGTTCATCCTGGCTGGTCCATTGTTTGCAGTCATTGGTGGTGGAAATACTGTGCTCATCGCTAATCTGTATTCGATCGCATCGGATTTGGTGGTTCAATCAGACCGGTATGCTTTAACAGACACCCGTGGACTCATCTCGATAAACCATGATATCTAACATATAAAAAGAGCATCCGCATTCTTCCTCATGGCATTCGCCAGTCTAGTTGGTGCCTCTGTTGGACCAGCTATTTCATCCATTTTTATGGAAACTTTTTCACCCTGGATTTCAACCTTAATCGCCTTCTTCACCAATCTGGCCGCTCTATTCCCCCTTTTCTTCGTGCCCGAGACGTTGTCACCATCAAAGCTAGACTCCAACTCCGAGCAAGATGCAGAGTCAGAAAGAGGGCCCTATAGCTTCCGATCACGCCCATCTCAGTCCCTTCAACTCGGTGCTTCCATCGCACCGCTGATGTCTCCTTCCTTGATTCTCGTCTTGGCAACTTTTCTCACAGCCGCACCCGAGGTCCTGGGTACTTCCCAGTTTTTGGCACAGTACATTAGCAAGCGGTTTGGCTGGCCTCTCTCCAAAACGGGCTATCTCTTGACCCTCCGTGGGGTCATCCATTTGGGAATCTTGCTCTTTACACTTCCTCTACTCTCCAACATACTTTTGCGATACTACCGTGCACCTGTCAAGGACTTGATTCTTGCCCGTGCCTCGGTTGCAATTGCCGCTGTCGGAGCACTCTTCATGGCTGGATCACAGATAGGGTTGGTGATCACTGGGCTAGCGGTTCATAGCCTGGGATCAGGTCTGGCCCCGCTTTGTCGCTCACTAGCAACCAGCTATGTGGCACCACAGGACACATCCAAATTGAATACGGCCATCGGTATAGTTATGACGACAGGGTCTTTGTTCGCTGGGCCTGCTCTCGCGTGGTTGTTTGAAATTGGAATGAAACTGGGAGGCACGGCGCTTGGACTACCATATTATGGTCTAGCAGGATCGTTCGTATTGTGTCTGCTGGGCCTGATATTTGTTCATCCCCCTGCCCAGGAAGAGGGGACCGATGAATCTTAGCTGTACTGTTATCCACTTTGGGAAAGCAGGATCAGCTTGAGACTACAAGCGATTTTCGCCTATGGGTAAGGCCAACATGAAGCATTGAGCACATACGTTGGGCAACTCTAAATAAACCAAATAGCTATAGAGCCAGACTTGACTAGCTACCCGCAACTACCTGACAATGTTTAAGCTTCTCAGCCTCAATCTCATCATAATTACGTCATATATTACGGAAGATACATAAACAACCCCAGAGCTTTAGATGCACCACAATCAATAAATATGTATCATTCGCCGAACGCAGAAAATACAGAATGCAACAAGAGAGGTCTCAGGATACTCATCCACACCAGCGCTTCGTGCATGTCCAATTACCTGCACCTCCCTTGTCATCCCATATTCACCATACGAGCAAGGAGAATGACAGTGAGACAAAAGATTTTGAGATCCCTCACAGCCTCGATAGACTAATAAATATCGTGTCTGGGTGGGGAAGGTTGACACCTGAAAGTGAGGGTCCTCATTTGAGGACAAACTTGTCAGGTCATGGTTCTCCAGGATTTGCGACCGCTTCTCATCCACAAGAGACGGCTTCGGATCAGACGCAAATAATTACAGAGACCAACAACAAAACGGAGGGAGAATCGCAGGCATCGTTTGCAGAGGATTATGGGAAATTTAACAAAGTCCTACATTACGAGGGATCCTATACTGTTGAATTATACGAAAAGAAAGTACCGGCTGTTGATCAAACCACATCGCCAGCAAAATTCCCGCAAAGCCACATTCTGGAGAGAATGAGGCGAATTTCTATATCCGATACAATTAAGGAACTCTATGCAATCAAAGTGTATCGCCACGCCAAAACTGCGCTATCTCCGCCAGCCAGACCTCTTAGTCGGACTGTCTCCCTATGTCACCCTAATATTGTCCCAATCATCGACATTATCTATAATAAGCAAAGGAATCTCTGCCTTGTTATGCCGTACTACGCTGGCGGCACCTTATACTCTCTTCTTTCCCAAGATAGGAAACCAAGCGAGAAACTGTCCACCGAGGAGTTGAACTGTTTAACTATACAAATCCTGCGGGCAGTGGCCTTTCTACATGAAAATGACATTACCCATGGCGACCTGAGGCCAGAACATATACTCCTAACAGCCCAGGGCGCAGTGAAAGTGGGTGGTTTTGGTAAAGACGAAGATGCAGTTCGAGAACTAGTCGAACTATCACATAGTGGTAATCTCACATCCGCTTCGGCACCAAACCCTAAGTCAGCTCGGAAGTCTGAAGATAAGCCAACCCTGTGCATTCGGAGAGGGGTCTCGGAGTCCAGTGTTCCTTATCTTCCCCCGGAGAGGTTTCCCGGTCGCCGTGGCTCTCGTCCTCAAAGCTATACCTATGAATATGTCTCTGACCTCAAACCGGGAGATATATGGGCATGCGGCATAATCTGCATGCTACTTCGATCCGGTCAATTCCTGTGGCGCAGCGCCCAGAGAGTTAATCCTGACAAATCCTTTTCCGATTACCTCCACTGCCGTCTAGAGGAAGACGGGTATGGTCCCATACAAGTTCTTGAAAATGTAAGTTCTATATATCGTCTCTTTCTAGTGAGGTTGGGTATGAGGAAAAGTATCTAATCTCGGAATTCAAAAAGCATTACCGAAACGTGATTTACGCGATGTTACATCCCGATTTGGGACCGAGGATTACTGCAGCAGAGGTCTTGAGATCTGAATGGGCCCTCGGAGTTGCAGTTTGTGAGATTGGGGAAATGGGGTCTTGATCAAAATGAAATTTTGAACGACTTCCATATGCATGCCATTGACGGGAAATGTAAAGGTTCCATGTACATTGAGTCTACACTCACTATTGAAGACTAAGATTGGAATCTGGATGCGACAGATCTCTCTGAAGTGTCTCTTCGGCTTATTAAGATCTGAAAGACTCAGTAAAACCGGATCTACGTGCAGTCTTTTGTCTGTCTATATTCAATATTTATTAGAAATCTATTTTAGCCCGGAGCTTTGTCTATTATACTCCCTATTTATCCAGGCTTCGAGTCAACGACTGACTACTCTCGCCATCAATCTCCAAATAATTTCTGGACGATAACTTTGAACCGATAACAGACCCTCTCTTACTGTGACGAGTCCCTTGAAGTTCGAATTCAGGCCCGTTTGCAGATCTCTTTTGAAGTCCCTGGCACGACGGCCCACTTGATACGGCTTCTGATGCGGCGTGCTTGGACCTTTGTCTCTGACCCTTTAGGAGTCCATACAGGACGGGAGCGTTGGCTACGATAGCGGCGGCGAGTAACTCAATAGATGCCCAAGTAGTTCTGTTTACTTGCGCAGTGGGATTTCGGGCATTTTGAGGTAGTCTAGCGATGGTGATCGCGACGATGAAGAGGCCGACGGCGAAGAGGATTGCCAGCTGGATTTTCCTAGAACGAAGGTGTCAATGAGATCTATATGGTGATACATCTAGGTAGGTCGGGCCAAGCTTACTCCATAGTGGATCGTTTAACCATAACCAGGATTGGAATCGGCAAGGCGATAAGCATAATATCGGTGATGACATTGAGGACACCTGGGGAAAAAAAAAGTTAGAGGTATTACATTGAGACAGGTTACAAGAAGGCATACCGAGGATGATCAATTGGAGCTGTGCCTGACAGCATACGCCTGCATTGTATTAGACGGTTCAACGAAGACGAAAGATAAGGGAAGGGAATACCGGGATCCGGCAATACGATCCAGTAATGATTGAATGGATCGCACTCGGTGAAAGTCACAATCTGTACGACAGCGTACGTCGCAGCGAATATACCGATATACGACATCATCGTGACCTTCTCCCAGCGAAGGTGGGTGAGTAGTCTGCGGTAGGTATCGAGTAGAACCGACTTTTGCAGCCAGAGACTAAAAGAATTATGAGAAAAGAAAATAACCTTAACTGTAAACTCCATTGTTCAGGACGTACTAGGAATTATAGAACACTCGATTGGCGAGCACAAGTTTGCTCGCGATCTCTCTGCGACGGATCTCCTCGGGAGTGAAATCATGCGTATGCCTCATCTTCGTTGACATATTGTTGGTTCCCCAGATGAGAATAACGTGGACCAAGCCAAGGCGCACGAGAGCACAGAGAATTGCGCCCATTGCGAAATAATCGCCCAGGACGAACTGGAATCCTTTCAACTTCCGTACCATCAGCCGAAGGACAATCAAAATGATTGTCACCCAGGTGAACACCCAAAGAATGATGAGGGTGTAATCCATGGCTTTTGGATCTAAAAAAAAAAAAAAAAAAAAAGGGAAAGGAAAGAAATAGAAAAAGAATAGAAAAAGAAAAAGAAAAAAGAAAAAGACAGAAACAAGAGACGGGATGAACTATGTTGTATATCTAAGGCTAATGGGACATTCCAATCAATTTTCTCGTATTTGATAATATAATTTTAAAGATCTAATTTACCTTTTAGAGGATCCAGGAAAAGAAGAGTCCAGACGACTTTGGAAGTTCGCTTAGCAAAGTATATCGGTAATTTCTCCGTTTGCGTTCCAGTAGACTTCCAGTAGACTTCCATTAGACTTCCAGCAGACTTCCAGTAGACTACCAGATCTCGTATCGAGATGGGAACCCCCCCACTACGGAGAAGCCTCGGCAAAATCTGCTTAGCATCCAGGACATAAATTGAACCCCTGATAAACCTTATTCCTATTTCATTGACCCCCTATCCTTTCAAGATGCATCTCAAGACAGGATTATTCTTGATCTGGGCAATTGTTGCGGCTTCAGGCTGGTGCGGGGAGGTGCCAGCCCAGCGATCGTACATGTATGTTGGAGGACATTATATTCTGAATAGTGCTGGTCAACATGTCTTTGCCGATCAGATGTACGTGGAAAAGCTTACTCCAGCCGCGGGGGTGACCAAGCCATATCCAATTGTCTTCATCCATGGACAAGCTCAAACAGGCACCGTACGTATCATTGAAAAGAAAACCCCTTCTCCCCTTTACCAGAGGTTAACCGTAAGTCTGGCAGAATTGGCTCAACAAGCCCGACGGAGGAGAAGGCTGGGCCTCTTACTTTCTCTCTGAAGGATATGCATGCTACATTATCGATCAAACCTTCCGTGGCCGCAGTGCCTGGTTCCCTGGCAATGGGACGATGAGCACCTACAGTGCCGAGATATTACAGCAGCGCTTCACCGCACCAAAGCTATACAACCTCTGGCCGCAGGCGTCCCTTCACACCCAATGGAACGGGACTGGCATCATGGGCGACCGAAACTTCGACACATACTATTCCTCGACAGTCGAGTTCCTCAGTTCGGCAACCTACCAGCAGTCAACCGTCCAGGCCGCCGGCGCCGCTCTGCTCGACACCATCGGATCCCCCGTCATCCTCCTCTCCCACTCCCAGGGCGGAGTCATGCCCTGGCTCATTGCGGATGTGCGACCGAAACTCGTCCACTCCATCGTCTCGATCGAACCTACCGGCCCTCCCTTCCAGGAGGCCGTCTTCAGCAACACTACCACGCGCGCCTACGGGCTTACCGATATCCCTCTAACCTACTCGCCCGCCGTGGCCGATCCGGTCGAGCTCGTGAAACACGTCATTCCTTCCAACTCGTCGCTGTACTCCGACTGCGTAATCCAGGCTGATTCCCCCGCACCGAGACAGCTTGTCAATCTCGCCCAGGTGCCCGTTCTGGTCCTGACGACTGAATCCTCCTACCACGCGCCGTATGACTGGTGCACGGTCCGGTTCCTGCGACAGGCAGGCGTCCCCGCGCAACATCTCCAGCTGGCGGATATTGGTATCCATGGAAATGGACATATGGTGTTCATGGAGAAGAATAGTTTGCAAGTTGCTGCTGTTCTGCAGCGGTGGATGGAGAAGAAGTAATTTGTACGATATGACACTTTGTTTGGACAAAGCGGAATTCTTGCAATCATTTTCCTTCGCTACACTGCCTAGTCTCGATCAAAGCATGTAGTTCTTCTGGAACGTGCTCAAAGTTTGAGGCAAGGGCTTGTGCTTCCACTTCATATTCAAGATTCTGAAGTGCTCTTACTACGTCTTCTGTGGCGTCTCTTCGGCCCTTTGCTCTAGGCTACCTCGGTTAGGTTGGGCGGGCAATTTTTGAGGCTGCTGTAGGTCCCTTGTTGGAAACTTGCCGTACTTCCCCAGTATTTGGGAGCTTTTCACTTGATCCAAATGGTGCCATTATTCACTGTCAAGGCTCTTCTCAGGCTTATGGATACTTTTTGATTCCTTTTGCTATCCATCCACTTGGACATGTTATATATAGAATTCGTTTAGTTCTTAAACATGAACCAGTGCTACTATCAATACAAAGAGAATCCCTGCTTCCCAACCATTGAATGCCATCTTACCAATGAATGATAGAAGAACCGAGCACACGATGATTGCAGCCATAACCCTAAAAGTCTTCTTCTCCTCTTTTACGTAAATGGCTATAAGTTGCCAATAGCCAAAGCCACGGTAGAATCTTGTCGGCTTAAGACATTTGTTGGGTAACTTAGTACAGTACAAAAGGCAGGACAGTAAGACCCACTCGTAGAGGTAGAAATACGGGCTATGTGGGCTCGAATCCATAGCTCGCCTGAGTATATCCTGACCCGCGGCGGGTTGAGGATGTGAGAAGAGCCTTACTAATATCTTTAGTTAACCTTCTTTTATTTGATGTAAGCAGACAGACGGTTAGGGAGACGGTGAGCATCCTGTCCAGAAATGTGACATTGGGGCTCTGCGGTCCTGCGCTCGGACGGCCATTATAGTCAATAACGGCCTATTCCGGAGGGGTGGTGGGTACTTAGGTAAATAGCTATTTTGGCTTTATGATCAAGCCGATGACAGTGAGGTGTTATTGGGAAGGATTCTGAAATGCAAGACCTGGCTAGAAGCACACATTTCAACATTGAAGATAATATGTCTTAGGGATCAGAACCTCAATCAGATGCCATTACCTTAGCCACTAGTAATCTCCTTATTCTTTAAAATTAATACTCTATACGATCGCTCGCTGGATCTCCCAAGGCCACCATGCAGGATTTGTCGTATGGAGGGTCAGGCAGGAGGGCTTCCCCTAATTTCACTGGATTAGATATGCAAAAGAGAAGAGAAAACCCAAAAAAATCAAAACAATCAAAGGAACTAATAATATCACCCTCAGTCCCGGTCCCGCTTAGTCAGCTGCAGTAACTCCTTCCAAGGTTCATCTGCTTCGTCTTAGGCCCCATGAGCGTCCCAGCTGTCTTGTTGGTACCCACAACTTCCGGAATATCCGGGTACTGGTCGGGCTCCTGAGGGAGGTACGCATTCAAGGCGGACTTCCGGACGTCGTCAGTTTCAGTCTGCTTGAAAGTTAAAGACGCCTCACGGCCCACATCGTCTTTTCTCACTCTCTTCGTCGCTTGTCTTCGTAGCTGGTCTTGGCGAGGAAGGTTCGGCGGTACCAGAAATGAAATGCGGTCTGTCAAAAGAGGCGGGAGAAGTCTTTTTAGTATCTTTTTCATTGTCTTTTTCAGTCAGTTTTTCAGCCAGTTTTTCAGTCTCTTTTTAGCTATCTTTTTAGGTATTCTTTTTAGATGTTCTTTTTAGGTATATATAAAAGCGGTAAAAAAGCACACTTTGTGTAAGAGACTGAAATCTCTATATTCCTCAAAAATGAAACTATTCCTACTCCACAAATCATCAGTTTCTTCGAATCCCTAACATCGAAAACCGTCCCAAACGGTGTAAACTGCCTCCTTATATTAATCTTAAGAGATTTAGCTAGTCGTAATAGCTTTAAGGCCTAGAAATAGGCGTATACGGTGATTTATATAGTAGGAATTAGACCTCCGCAGAGCCCATAAAGCCCAGAGCCCCTAAAGCCCAAAGCCCAGCCCAACCCAACCCGCAAATAAGTTGGGTTTTGGGCCCGGTCCTTAGGCCTATCGATGGGCTATGGGCTTATACCTCGAGCCCACTGTGGGTTAATAGGGGCCCAAATTGGCCCCATACAATATAAATATGCCGAGAATTTCGATACTAAGATAAATTGAAACCCCCTTTTAGGATTAATTAAATTACCTCTATTTTACGTCCGTTTCTTACCCTAATCCCTAAGGTAATAGACATGTGCATATAGACCCACCTTCCCTTTTCGGAAACATGTATCCCCCTCACAAAACCAACTCCCAACACTCCCCAAAATGCCCCTCACCAAAAACGCCATAATCCTCAGAGCTAACATGCTGATAGCCCTCCTTCGCATACAGCCTCCTAGCCGAAACAAGCACATTCTGCGTCCAAAGCCGAATCCGCGTATACCCCGTCTCGCGCGCAAACCGTGTGCACTGCTCGATCAAAGCACGACCGAGCCCAAGGCCCCGCGCGCTGGGCTCAACAAGGAGGAGACGTAACTTGGCCGTGTTGACGAGCTCACTGTCTCGGACCAGAACTATACAGCCGAGGGACTCGTCGTTCCGCTCGGCGATCCAGCACCGGTCTGTGGATGCGTCGTAGTTGTCGAGGAATTCTGCGCCGACTTTGCATACTAGCGCTTCCATTTTTGTACCCCAGCCGTATTCTTGTTCGTAGAGTGTTGCGTGGCGGTGGATTATCCATCCTATATCACCGGGTCGGTGGGTGCGGAGGGTATATCCCGGGGATTGGGGTTCTTGGGGGGTTTCAGGATTCATAGGTTTGAATGGGTTGGGGTTGTCTTAGAATAGGGAAAGGAGGTGATTTTGGGTGACGGGAGAACGCCGATATAGATGTATTGTGTACACCCATGGATGTACATAGACTCCTTCCTTATCGCGACATGTCATTGGAAGGGCGTGGACTAAAAAGAGAATATTTTCGAAGAAAATTGACCCACACCAGACAATAGATTTGGGTTTTGGTATGTGCAATAGAAAAATATAGACGAATTAGATCCAAGATAACACGGATGTCGCATTCAATGCATTCAATCCAAGTGGTATACAACTGCAAAACATGAGGTCAAGACTCAATGTCCCGAGCATACATAAACTAGACCTTTGGGTATGCAATGACCCGAACAAATAAGCCGAAACGGCAAAGGATATTTCTACAACGGTGTATCCACGCTCGAGTCGAGATATAACCAGAAACAGATGAGACAGAATGAAAATAGGTGGGGAGGAGCTACGCCCCATCCTCAGTACTCCGTCCGAACCGGCCTCCAAAACCGCCGAGGTCGCGGCGGAAGAACTTGCCAATGTTCTTCAGGTTCTCATTGAGATTTCCTGTGGCGCTTTCTGTGGGAGTGTTTATGGGATTAGATTGCAGGGTGGAGCTAGCCAGGGAAGGGGACAAGGCGCCTGATGGGCTGGTCACGCCAGATACAGATGTAGCTGTCCCAGTAGCGCCAGCCACACCAGCACCCGGCGTGCTCAGACTGGGGTTTCCGAAGCGATCAACGCTGTCCTTGGCAGCGGACATGATGGCAGAGCCGAGCATAGAGGCATCAAAACGGGAAGGCATAGCTGCGGCGGCGCTGCCTAGACCCAGACCTTGGGATACTGAGCCCGTGGCGGTGGCGGACGGCCCTTGGAGAGAGGCGAGGATTGGGTTGCTCGGCTGCAGGCTGGATGCATAGCGGTCTGATGCACGGTGAAGTTGAAATAACTCCACAAGGTGATTTTGATCTTGGCGGCTGCGGATGCCTTTGAGATCGAGGACTTTGCGGAAGTTGTTATTGTTGCGGTCGGCAATGTGGATGAGGTATGCTTGCACAAGAGCTTCCGGTGGTGACGGCCGGACCTGGAGGGTTTTGAGGAGAGTTTCGATTTTGAAGAAGCTGCTGTTCACACGCTTGACAAAGCCGGCGGGTGCTGGAGCAGGTAGCAGGGATGAAAGGCCGCTCTTGAGAGTGTAGGAATCGAGAAGCATCTATGAACGGAGTTAGTAAGATATACAAGTACATTTTCAGAAGGGGGGGGGGGGCATCATACCTGTTCCGCACCGGTTTCCGAGAGTGGCCTGCATTGGAACACGTTGCTAATGAACTGGCTTGAGATGAGCTCCACCAAATGATCGGAGAAGGCACGCGCATATTGCTGCTTATGCAACAACTGTAAAATCCCAGTTGCCTTCTCCTTTGTCCGGGAGAGCATCTCGCTAACGTACGAGCTCTGATCACTGACAGCCTCAATCTTAGCCCAAGGTGTATTGCGCATTTCGCGCCAGGAAGGCTCGAGATCGATTTCGACTTGGCGCACAAGACCTCGTACAGAAGCAGATGCAATACCCATGAAAGAGTCTGCCTGACTTTGCAGATCAACTGATTGCTTCAGGTTCTCATCCAACCTACCCCTGATCTTCTCTTCCAATTGGGAACAAGTCGTGTAGCAGTAATCAGCAGTGTTCAAAACTGAGACGTAATCTTCCACCGAGGGCACCCTAGACGGCGTGTGAAGTGTTGGTCGTTCACTAATATAATTGAGAAGGACTTGCTGTGCATATTGATCCAGGTATTTGGCGAACACCTTGGCCAGCTCCGCCAGACTGCCACCAGTTGAAAGCTTTGCACATTGTTGCAAAGCATGACGATAGAAAGTGAAAAGCTCAGTAGAGGATGAAATCACGATATGAGAGTTGAATTCCTCGTCCGGTACTTTGAGCGGCTGTTGGCGGTATTTCGGCAGCAGCGCTGCGAGTTGCTTGTCTTGTGCCTCGACCCAGACACTAAGGTATGGCTCGAAGGCCTCGGAAATTGATTGACTGAATACAGGTGGTTCGGCGGAGGCGAATGTGTCGACAGATGCACGCGATGAAGGGGCGAAGCGACGCTCAAGAGAATGCTCGAAATCAAGCGTCTCTTGCAGGCACGAAAGGAGCAAATTGACATCGATAGTCTGTCCGCTTCGTACAGACCGGGATAAAATACCCTTGAAATCCTCTCGCGTACCCTCACAGAAAACATTTGACAACACCTCATTTACTCTCCACGAAGCCGGGAAGATGGCCGCGTTCTCTTCGTCGTATATCTTCAATATGCGCCGGAACCATGAATATCGGCGGGAGATGTTGTCCAATGATCCGGCTTCCTCGTTGTTCCGGAAGACCTGCCGGTACTCACGAAGCTGTGTATTGCAATACCAAGTCACCAGTCGGGACCGTGCGTGTTCACCTAGAGCGTCTGCGACTTGACACGACTCCGCGAGCATCGCGCGCTTCGAGCCTACCTCACCCTTGGCAAAGGCCAGCTCGAAGTCCTCGCACACCTGCTCTTGCAAATCTCGTTGTATGTCCGCGACATTCCGACTGAGCATTGCAATTTGGTCAATCGATCGGTATGACTTGAAATGGGCCATGAGCTGAATGACAGCTTGGAGTAGCTGTGCACATTCTCCATATTGCCGCGTCCGACTGAGAGCTTGGAGCTGGTCGTATGCCGTAGTTAACATCTGCAGGCGCTTGAGCGCCGTCATCGATAATGTGAGGTTCTTCTTTGCGTTGTCCAATTGCTTGATGTCGGCTGTCATATCGGTAATTGCCTGCTCCGTCTTCAATGCCCGCTCCCGCACGTCATCGATTTTCTTAAACAGCTCCGAGAGGTCGGCCTTGGCCGCCTGAATTCGTTCCACGCTATCGGCATTGGAGGTGACCTGCTCCTCCACTAGCATGCCGATGTCATCGTCCAGCTCATCTTCGCATTCGTTCAGGGCGTCGGCGATCTGAGAAACGGAGGAGAGGGTGGATGGATGGGAGAAAACGGCATTCAAGTGTTCAATCGGATCGTAGTCCACTAGATGTACCTCGTATGTTAGCATAATCAGCAATGAGCACGCGAGGTTAATTGTTCCGCACCCGCATCCAAGGCGTCGAGGCTTGGTTCCTCGTTTGGCGACATATGGCCGGTGGTTGAGGCAGTGGTCGTCATCCCATCAGCTCACCATAATCATCCTGCCCTTGGTCTCAACTTGCTTTTTGTGAGGCCAATGCAGAATTCGTGGGAGGGAGAAGTTGAATGGGGGATGTTGATCGTGGCCCGCATGGCCTCTAGCGCGCCAGCTTGGCATCTTCCGCAACTGCCGCCATCCTCACAGGGCTGTTTCTTAGGCACTTACAGAGACAACCCTTGAGATTCACAAGTCTACGCTTTGTTACTTATATTCTGAGTGAAAAATTGGGATAGAGTATTCATTTGATTCATTCATTTGATTGTTTTTAGGGAGATTTTGTATTTTTTTTACATAAGGTTCCTAGCCCAGTGGCCCATGTCCATATTTCGAAATAATCAAACCATTGCCGTTCGCCCAAGCCATGCAAGTAAAAAAAGGTACTGTCACATCAGATGCATTAGGCTTTCACGAAACCACTCCCGAGGACTAGCTAACAACAATGGAAACGGGAGTGGACGTGGAAGGTTTCAACAGAACCAGCGAACAGCCGAAGAGCAAGTGCTCAAAAGAAAGCGGTCGGAGGAAGTGCATTGGTAGCCTGTTGTAGAGTGTCGTTAGTATGATTCCATGCCAAATGAAGGGACTATCCTTGAAATTAGCTTACCTTAAGCTGTTCGAAGTTCTTCCAGGCAAGCTCGACATTCCAGTCATTTCCCGCGAGGGCCATCTCTGAGTATTCGAAAGTCATACCCGACTTGCCACTCATTTCAGCGACCATCTGCTCCTGCCGAAGCTGGGTGTCGGACTTTCCAGGTCGAGGCAAAGCGTATCCTTCAGCAACATTGCCCATCGGGGCAGCTGCGGGGACTGCGGGGACTGCGGGGAGAGAGGAGGGTGCAGGAGCCGCAGTGGGAACAGGACCGGGAGCGGGAACCTGGGGGACCTGGGAAAGTGCCTGGATCTCAGGGGACCATGCCTCATGTCCACCGAAAGCGCGCAGGCAGAAAATCTCGCTGACAACTCGGATGCCACCGGGGGTGTTACCGGGGCCAATAATAAAAGTTCGATCGAAGCTGCGGATCTCAACCTTACCACCAACGCTCTCCTCAAGCTGTCCGTGCACCATAAGGGAGATGCCACCAACGCCAGTGGGGCTCTGTCCAGTAGGGTCGGGGAGATGGGGAACCGGGTGGCATTCAAAGAGCCATTGCTCTGCCTTAGCAACAAGGTCTGGGTGGCGAGTGGGCGGGAGCGCATTGAAGACTTCGCGGATTTGCGCGACGCCCTTGAAGGAGCGGGACATGCGTGCTGAAAGGTGACTGATCTTGTCGAGATTTCGGCTCTTTCTGATGTATTCACCCCAACCTCCTGTCTCGGTTTGACCGGCCCGGGGAGCTGTGGTGTTTACATTCAGCGAAAAAGTGGATTGATCATCGTAGACAGTGCTGACGAGGCCGTTGCGATCGTTGTCATAGCCAGTGAAGAAAGCACGGACGAAGTTCTCGCCGACTTGAGACTCGTCAATGAAGTGAGGTGGCAAGACCGGGATCGGGGTCTTCTTCTGAGCTGCGACCTCTTCCGGGGTTCGAACTTGGACGTTGTTCAAAGTTTGCAGCTTGGGATACCACTTGAGCATGGTATCTTTGAAATTTGGATCGGAACTAATCTCGTTCTCAGTCAAGTCGAGGAAGATGAGGTTGCGGAATTTCCAGCGCCATCCAATCATCGCCTGCGAATTCTTGATGTCGTTCTTAGAGAGGTCCAGGTATTGGATATCGGGGAAAGATTGTGCGAGGGTCGTCACGGAGGCAATGTTGCTGAGCTTGTTTTCCGCCAGACTGACAAGTTCGACCGCCTCGCGTCGCTCAGCTACAGTCTTGAAGCCCAATTCCCAAACCTTCATGAGAGCAGGGAAGAATTTGGACTTAGTAGAGACAGTGTCGAAGATCCCCATCTCATTTAGATCGGGGTCGTCCGCCAGCTTCGACAAGTCAAGTAGCTTGGTGGCGGGGAAGAAGCGTTTGCCGAGGATAGTAGTCATTTTAACCTTTGTATCGGCGGTCGAGCCAGGAACGGGGTCCACTGCGGCCAGTTCGTGATCGAGTGCGGTAGCGGCAGTGTATTCTTCAACGGTAACATGAGCTCCGGCGAAAACATTGTTGTTGATACGAAGCATGTGACCCGCTAGATCTGGCCGAACGAATGCCACAAGAGTGTCACCTTCAGTGCGTGACTAATTTGAATGTTAGAAAGGTGCCAGGGGACCTTGAAAACCACGGTCACCCAAAGGGGAGGACGCCAAAAAGCCTAAAATGTGTCGATCGTCGTTTTGTAGGAGGGCCGTCCTCGAAAACGAGAGGACAGTGAAGCGAGGAACGTCGAGGACCGATGTTGGTGACCGCCATTGTGAACGAGAGACATACCTTTGTAATCTTTGCGCGGGGTCCGGATTTGATGAATGAGTTCATGCGTCGCTCGAGGAATGCGATGAGGCTCTCGATGCCGCCATCACGGTTGCTTGCCGCCTTACTTGATTTCCATCCTCGGACACTGAACTGTTCCAGGTCGCCGCCGGTTTTTTTCTTGTTGCGTTGGATGTTTGCTTGGCTGTCGGCGCTGTAAATGGCTCTTTGGATCAGATCCGAATCCCGGGGCTTGTTGCGAGCCTGGGCCCGGTTGCCAGCTCCTACAGCTCGGCCACCTGCGCCTGTGCCAGCGGCGCGGCCACCCAAGGCAGACTTGTCGGCACGGTTTCTCTTTGCACGAGCACCGCCCGCATCCATGTCCATATCGCCATCTCGGTCGGTGCGAGTAGGGCCCCGCTTGCGGATTCCCCCGCGGTCATTGCCGCCGCGGCGAGACTTCATGCTCTTCATGGCGGTTGAAGGAGAGAGTTGAGAGGTTGGTGGGATATCGGAGGTTCTTGTAAGGGGGGTTAAGCTGAAAGAAATCTGAAACTGCTAGGTTGAAGCGAGCAGCGCGCTTTGCGCCTCAGATCAGGCAGAAAGAAGTTGTTGGCATATGCGGAAAGCGCAGAAAGGTGACTCGGGAAAGTGGGAGGTAAAGAAAGAGCAAACTGAAAAGACTGGAGAAGAGGGGGGAGCTGCAGATTATGTAGTGCAGCTAGACAATAATAAAGTGACAGTGAATGACCAAAGAACAATAGAGCCGTGAATAACTAAAGTGAGTTCAAAGAAAAAGTGACGATTGGCACGTGATGAGGCGGCGTCCGCTGCTACTAATCCCGATTAGGAATCATTGACTCCCCACTAGTCCTGATTAGGTGATGACTCATTTCTTTGTTTCAGGTGGGCCAATCACATGCTGTCGTCTGTCCTCACGAGTGCTCCTCATACATTGAGCCTGCAAGTATGCCTGGCCACTTGGAGGCTTCAAATTGGCCTTGCTCTTGTCTCTATTGTCAGTCGCATTGAGTTTGAATTGACTCACTCGTACTCTATTGTTGGTATGGTTGCCTTCCCCGTCTTGTTTACTCCATTTACTTTGTTTGGTCTGTTTATTTGAATGGGATCTCCCTCATTCAATGGAGCTTGCGCGTCCAATGACCACGTAGCTGACCTATTCGTGTTCTTTTTGTCTTACAGGCATTTAATTCTCCGCCGCTGTCCACGATCCCTCGCTTGGCCTTTGCGCTTCACCCTATGGTCGTCAATTGACTGGCGAGATGTCCGCAAAGTCGCGATTCACGAGGCTAGACGCCTTCGCCAAGACCGTTGAAGATGCTCGCATTCGCACGAACTCCGGAGGTGTCATTACAATTGCTTCGTTGTTGATTGTTATGTGGCTGGTATGGGGTGAATGGGCCGACTACCGACGAGTTGTGGTGCTGCCGGAGCTTGTCGTCGATAAATCGCGAGGTATGAATAGAGTTTGGACTCAATTGGACCCACGATGGACCTGCAGAAGATAC
Source organism: Penicillium hordei (assembly GCF_028827395.1). Lineage (NCBI taxonomy): Eukaryota > Fungi > Ascomycota > Eurotiomycetes > Eurotiales > Aspergillaceae > Penicillium > Penicillium hordei. The sequence goes on from NW_026623142.1 coordinate 8,268,755, forward strand.
AATGTATAGGGCAAGGTCGCTAACGGCTCAATTTTGCTGTGCAGGAGAGCGGATGGAGATTCATTTGAACATGACCTTCCCTCGGCTGCCATGCGAGCTCTTGACCTTGGATGTGATGGATGTCTCTGGTGAGCAGCAGGTCGGCGTTGCCCATGGCGTGAACAAAGTCCGCCTGAGCCCATACAATGAAGGCGGCAAGGTGATTGATGTCCAGGCTTTGGACCTGTAAGTGCCAGTCCTTCCACCCGAAATCTTTCCTATCGTGATCACAACCTTATTATCGTCCTTTCCCAGACACTCTCCATCAGAAGCTGCGAAGCACTTGGCTCCCGACTACTGCGGTGAATGTGGTGGAGCTACGCCTCCCCCCAATGTTATCAAACCAGGATGCTGTACTACTTGTGAGGAAGTCCGCGAAGCATACGCCGAGAAGCAATGGGCCTTCGGTGACGGCAGCAACATCGAGCAGTGTAAGCGTGAAGGATATGCCGAGAAACTCGCCGAGCAGCGCCGTGAAGGATGTCGGATCGAGGGTGTGCTGAAGGTCAACAAGGTGGTTGGCAACTTCCACATTGCACCGGGCCGCAGCTTCACCTCTGGCAACATGCATGTCCACGATCTAGACGCCTATGTAGTCCCTAACGCAGGCCCATCGGAGCAGCACACGATGTCCCACTTGGTCCACGAGCTTCGCTTCGGACCCCAGCTCCCCACCGAGCTTGCCGGCCGCTGGGGTTGGACCGACCACCACCACACCAACCCGCTCGACGATACCAAGCAGGAGACTGACGAGCCCGCCTACAACTTCATGTACTTTGTCAAGGTTGTCTCGACATCGTACTTGCCTCTAGGCTGGGATCCACAGTTCTCGACCTCCATCCACAACGCCTACGACAACGCGCCTCTTGGCTCCCACGGCCTCGCCTACGGTTCTCAGGGTAGTATCGAGGCTCACCAGTACTCGGTCACCTCTCACAAGCGTCCTCTTTCCGGTGGAAATGATGCTGCGGAGGGCCACAAGGAACGCGTACATGCCGGCGGCGGTATTCCAGGTGTCTTCTTCAACTACGATATCTCCCCTATGAAGGTTGTCAACCGTGAGGCTCGCCCGAAGACTTTCACTAACTTCCTCACTGGTATCTGTGCTATCATCGGTGGTACTCTGACTGTCGCTGCTGCTTTGGACCGCGGTCTGTATGAAGGTGCCATACGTGTCAAGAAGTTGCATTCGAGCTAGATGTTGATATCTAGTCGGAGATAAGATAAGATTCAGTATTTACAAAACATCTCTTTGCATGGGATGATCTACTCTAGCATGAGGTAGGTGCTTTTTCGGCGTGGAGAGGTGAGCTGAAGCATCGTGGAAGCGAGGGAAGTTGGCACTTGTGGCGTTCTTGGGATACCTTAATAAATGTTTTGCCATTGCGCTATTTTGAGCTAAGATGTAGCTATTCATCTATCGATACCATCGAATCTTTGTGACTGAAAAGTAAATTTGCAGTTGTTGCAGCTGATTGCATTCGAGTTGTTTGTCAGGAGTATATCGTCACGTGATGTATACCCACTTTCCCCTTTCGGAAGTATATAGTTCCCCGGGTTCCGATAACGAACTTTTTGACGGCACGTCTAGACTGAAGTATAAGGGTAATACTCTAAAAACAATTATCACATACAAGCGAAGAGAGAATATAATCCATCAACCCCAAACACAACAACTACCCCACAACCGAAGCTCTCGCCCGACTATTCCTCCTACTCTCAGTATGCCTCTCCCGATCAGCAGCCAGCTGCTGCGCGAATTTACTCTTCGCCCTAATTTCTGGTCCCTTCCAGTAGAACACATAAATCGGAATCATAACCAAGAACCCCACACAGCCGAGCAGCGTACTCGCCCACTGGAGATGATACTTGCTCCCCATATTCTGGTACATGGGGGTTGAGTACATGGTCGCGACACCAGCGAGGAAGTCTCTCGAAAAGCCATTACCTCCCGTTGCAGATGCAGAGTACGGCCCATACGCTGCAACCATATAGTCTATCGTCGCCATGTAGATTGCGTAGTTTGCCATTGCGATTAGACAGGCAAAGATGCATGGCGCGATCCATGGGATTGGCGGGCCCATTGATGTCCACGCGAAGCCGAGGAGACCGATTGGTTCGAGGGGTGCGATGAAGAGGAGGAGGAGGAGACGGCGTTCGGCCAGACGACTTGCGGGGCCGCTTTGGCGGCGTATTTGGATTTGGCGGTGGATGTCGGGTAGGAAGATTATATATGCTATTACGTAGCCGATGAGAATTGAGGCGAATGTTAGGCCGACGGCTAGCACGCTGAAGGACCACTGTTCAAAGACTAGAGTGAAGGACTCGGTGAAGACGAAGATCAGGGCATCCGAGAAACCGGAGAGGAGAGAGAGGAATAGGACGATTGGTTCGCGGAGGAACATCTCGAATGGCCGGATCCAGATTCGTAGGACGTCGTGGAAGTCTAGACGTGGGGTTTTGAGTTCGTTCGGACCCCAGATGTCTTCTCCGTTCTTGCGGCGGCGCTTCGCTTCGCGGTCGACCAGGATCGTCGTGCGGGTTTCTGGCACGATGAAGAAGTGCAGGATCTGCGTTACGGCTCCGACAATCAATTGGATCCAGAATACCCATCGCCAGGTGAGCCATTCGCCAATCATACCGCCGAAGAAGGGTCCGACGGTTGATCCGCCCACTGACGAGAGAACCACAAAGGCTACCGCATAGCCTTGGTCGTCGGCTTCCCACATATCTGCTGTCATACCGAGGGTGACTGAGCCTCCGGCGGAACTGAGACCGCCGAGAACACGACATACGACGATTGTGCCGTAGTTGGGTGCGAGGGCGCATGGGATTTGCCAGATGTTCACAAGGAATAAGGAGAGCTGCATGATGGGCCAGCGGCCGAATTCCTCGCTCCATGGTGCCCAGAGCTCACATCCGAATGCATACGCCACTAAGAACACACACTGTCCGACTCGCGCGGCTTGTTCGCTGATGTGGAATTTTTCGGTCAGACCGGCGACAGCGTTGGCATAGACGCCTGTGTTGAAGTTCATAGACATCTGGACTACGAAGATGACGGAGAGAATTGTCCATTTCTTCCATGTTGGGAAGCAGAAGCCGAGCTTTTCGTAGCAGTCGTCTTCTGTGAGCTCGGGTTTGCCGCCGGTACGCAGCTTGGGTTTATCGTCGTGGCTTGCTGTGTCGGAGCTGGAGGCGTGTTCGGCGTGGGTGTCGACGCCCCTTTCTGTTTCGATCTTATTTGCTTGTGGGTTGGCTTCATCTTTGAAGCTTGATGTCCTTGGCTTCTCGGGGTCTAGGGAGTCCAGGGCAGCCATCTGGCAGGTTGTGTTGATTGAGATCTATTGTATAGATATGCTCGGTTCACAATGGTACATTGGAAATTGGAGGATCATAAACAGAGAATAAACATATGGTTTGTTCTATGCATGAAGATTGCACAGAAGATATCAGGCTAGTTATTAACGTATCGAGAAGCAGCGCACTGGCCCGATATGCCAGAATAGCGGCCATGGTCATTCGACACTATCACTAGATTTATGTACATAGTACTTTTGTTCAATGGGATATCCAATGATATCCACTCAAAACTTGAGAAAACCTGTTCCCCAGCATTGGGATTCTCCGCCCTACGAGCCGGAGCGTCGGCAACCCTCCACTACGTCATTCCAGCCCCAGGCTACGTCAAATGTCGAGGATTTTATCTACTCCCCGCAGCCTCTATGTTCAATCATATCTTTCTCAAATGTTTTAGTTTATAAATTAGAGGAATTAGGTGGGGAAATGCTGTCATAGAATATTGTCTTTGTTGGTCCCATTGGCCCAAGGATTCTTTCTATATCGTACATAACATCCATAACCACCGAAGTAACACCAATGTAGATTGTTGTCATACGATGACAGTTATTGTACCATACAAATATAGTCCTAAATATAGTCCTATGGCGCCCTAGTGTGGTGTGACGTAACACCCTATGTAGTCTATATTTCTCTTGAATAATTTTGCATAAGACTTAGGTATTAAGCTTTGGCATAAGAAATAAATGAGTCATGTAGATATTTCTACTTGATCTTAATTGGCACTAAGACTCCCTTGGTAATGGCCGGATTTTGTGCTCATCTTCCATATGAACTATATAATATATGGGTGTATGGTGTATTTTTGAGCCTTATGGCAAGCATAAAAAGGTGTGGAACATGCCGTCGCTTATATATCTTGCTAACTACTACTTCATGTATATTGTAGCTTATTCTGGATTGGTCCATAGCGAAGTCTTAGAAGATACATGACTCCGCTACCAGATCTTCCGATTATACGTATCGCCACTCTTGAACCCGAATATTAGCTTTATAACGTACCATGTCGTATACATTGGAGCTTTCTGATCTTCCGATTTTTTTTTCTAAAAGCCATCTTTTACATCACCAAATTGCATTCCATATTTTCTTTGAGAGTAACTAGCTGCCTATTATGTCCACGGGTACATACTCTCTTTATTACTACAAAGTGCTTTTTCAGGAAAAGTACCACAGAAAAAATAATGTAGGAAATACCTACGAAGATGAATGGTGGGAAGTAAATCTACCAGGGAGAATTGCGGACTTTTGTACCCCGCGTGATTGCGCTTCGGGCATCTGACTCTCAAGGTTATACATACAAGTTACATAAGTCTTACAGGGTATACCTAGGACATTGAATACTATATAAAATAAGGATATACTATACAGATAGAGATCTGTATCTACAACACTCTTAACTAGAAACCCTTTACCCTCAGCCTCCCCATCCCTCACAACCCTCACAAACCGCGTAACCACTCTCGGGACATCTTAATAAGCGTTGACATGGCTACTAGGAGCAAAAGAGGGGAGAAAGAAAGATTGATTTCTGCTACCAAACATAGAGCTGCTTAACTAGTTATACTTAACTATGTCTGGATGAAGCCTGGGAAACAAGGCATCCAAGAGACATCTAAAGTATTCATCCCAACCAGTGTCTCAACAAATTTAGTCGGTAACACTATTTCCTCTTCGGGTTTGCGTTTTCGTATTCTAGATATACGAAGGCAGCAATAAGAGTCCTGTCTCAGAAGATAGGGGTATAGAGCCAAGTTGTGCTCCGCATAATAAGCAGTGGAGTGGAGACTGGGTGCCCCTTTAGGTATAGATTGAGCGGTACCTGAAGGCTTGATATATTGCGCATTCCTCCGACTCTTCCGCGATGTACACGATACTCGGCCGCGTATGCCTTGCCTTGCGAGGTCTTTTTCAGAAGTCCTTTTGGATATCTTTCTAGATATCCTTTTAGATCTCTTCTTTTCGTAGATATTTTCCCAGATATTTTGGCAACCTTCCACAGTTTCATAGATCGGCGGAAAAAAAAGCGGGAAAAGGCTTAATTTGTGAAGCTGGGTCCACGTACATGTCTACATATCTGTTCTCTCCTACACATGGCTTTCGGAGTTGACAGTTCTAAGACATATACTCCGTATTTGTTATAGCTATTAATTCATCCGAAAATTCACCGGCTTCACACGTTAAACCAGGCCCATATTAGTTTAGCCATCGGCTCGCACAACCTCGTTCAAATCCACTACATGGTGGATCCCCACTTAGAACTCTCAACGTCTTTATTCGAAACAACCACCCAAAGCCCCAAATGAGCTTGACTTATTCTACCACCCCTTGGCCGGATACGTGTTCCATGTCCATGGCCGGTTTGAATCTGAAACGGGGGCCCGCAGCACGGATAACTTCCAAGGTCCAGCATCACATTGGAGGAAAATTCATGCTCCCAAAGAATTCGGCCCAAGGAATATTCGGGTTCTTCACGTTTTAATTTGGTTCTAGCTCTGGATTCTAGTTCGTTTCAGAATGACCCGTAGAAGTATATAAGACTCTCCTTGTCTGCTCTTTTGAAGAATCACAAAAAAAACATCACGCTCTTTCTAAACTTCACATTCATTTCTATTCATACTTTCTTTATCATGGCTTCCAGCTTCAAACTTGGCTTGATTGCCCTGCTCGGTGCTGCTGCTGTCAATGCAGCTCCCGCCGCAGAGGCTAACGTTCTTGGAACCTCTCTCCTTGCCCCTCGTGCTTCTTGTACCTTCTCCGGCACCACCGGTGCTGCAGCTGCCATCAAGAGCAAGACTTCTTGCTCAACCATTACCCTGAGCAACGTCGTTGTCCCAGCCGGAACTACTCTGGACCTGACAGGACTGAAGACGGGCACCACCGTAAGCTCGTCACAATCTCCAACCTGAATCTCTATACTAACCACACCGCATAGGTCATCTTCGAAGGAACCACCACCTTCGACTACAAGGAATGGGAAGGTCCCCTGATCTCTGTTTCCGGAACATCCATCACCGTCCAGGGAGCCGCAGGCGCGCAGCTCAACGGAGATGGTGCCCGCTGGTGGGACGGCAAGGGAGGCAACGGCGGCAAGAAGAAGCCCAAGTTCTTCAACGCCCACAGTCTGACCAACTCCAAGATTGAGAACATCTACATCAAGAACTCCCCCGTGCAAGTCTTCAGCATCAACGGCGCCAAGGAGTTGACTCTCAGTGGAATCACCATCGACAACGCCGATGGAGACAGCCAGGGCGGCCACAACACCGACGCTTTCGACGTCGGCTCCAGCGACGGTGTCTACATCACCAGCCCTATCGTCCACAACCAGGATGACTGTCTGGCTGTCAACTCCGGCACTGTATGTATATAGCCAAAACATACCCAAGCCGAGCTTATCTTATTTGGACCCATGAGCTAACTAATATTTCCAGAACGTCCACTTCACCGGCGCTCAGTGCACCGGCGGCCACGGTATCTCCATCGGCTCCGTCGGCGGACGCTCTGACAACGTCGTTAACGGTGTCACCGTCGAGAACTGCACCATCAAGAACTCCCAGAACGGTACGCGAAGATGTTCACCCAGTTTCAGTTGCATTAAAATTCTTTATCGATGTTAGTATTCTAATACTCCAGTTCTACAGGTGTTCGCATCAAGACCGTCTACGGCGCCACCGGCTCCGTCAAGGGCGTCACCTACAAGGACATCACTCTCTCCGGAATCACCAAGTACGGTATCGTTATCGAGCAGGACTACAAGAACGGCAGCCCTACCGGTACCCCCACCAACGGCGTCCCCATCACCGGTCTGACTATCGACAACGTCCACGGATCTGTCTCCAGCAGCGCTACCGATACCTACATCCTCTGTGCCTCTGGTGCTTGCTCCAACTGGTCTTGGAGTGGCGTTGCCATCACCGGTGGTGAGACTAGCAAGAAGTGCACTGGTATTCCCAGCGGTGCTAGCTGCTAAATGCCACTTGGGATTTTGAGTCGGACTGTGTAGACCTTTGGACTCTTTTTTGATTGGGTTTTGTTGGCTGTTTTGGGCTACTTGCTCACCTCGTGTATACTATTTTGCCTCTAGAGGAGGCACCTGAATCGAATTGCAAATTTGTCATTTGATCAAAATATTTCTTACTATAATAGCTCTTTTTAAATCTCGTATGCCAGGGCAGAATGAAATTCAGAACGAGGAAATCCACTTGCATTATGTTATGGTCTGCTTATTATCTCTTTAGCATTTGCTAGCAGAACCAGTGGCATGGCTATGGATAGGTCCTGGATTCTGACAGATGTGTCATCGTGCGCAGACTGCTTCCACAAGCCGCGGAGACCTTGATAAAGTTCTTCCTGTATGTGCGGCAGTCTTTTTTGATGTAATATTTATCGATTCAAATGCCAGACGCTGCACATTGTTTAGATCATCCTTCCCAAAGAAAGATTCGTGAAGAATCCGCAGATCTACCGCCTGGTAAGGTAATTCAAAAGCAAATGACGTAGAGCCTGTGGGTGCAACTAACTGTGATGTAAATTTACTACTACAAAATATATTACTCGAAAGAAGGAATGTGAAAAAGAAAAGGAGTAATCGCCTGGTGTGATATCCATGGTCAATCTATACCGCGTACATACAGGCCGCATATTTCCACGAGTCTGATCTACATGTTAAACAAACATGTGAATAAAAAGAGGAGAGTAAAGGCAAGGACCCCGATATAATGATAAGCAAGTGGCTCGCATGAAAAAATCAGGGACGGACGATCCCACCACGCCCATCTGGAACTCCGGTTGGATGCGTGATGCAAAGAAGCAAAGAAGCAAGGAAGCAATGAAGCAATGAGAGACAAAGAGATGATAATGAGTGATGTTTTAGAGTGTAAGGAAAAGGAATGCGTGTAGGAGAAACGAGTTGGAAGCCAAGTGCAAAGGTTTGATAGGTATGCAGGAATGGTGAGTTGAACATAAAAAAAGAATGACGCTGCTAATGATGTGTAGGGAATGAGGACTGAAAGGAAAGTTGAGGTTGTGATAAAAACAATGGATGGGTGACAGAAACAGTCAGACCCGAGGGGAGGAACCGGTTTATTTCGCGTGGGTATAGTACCTCGGTTCTTGGCTATAGGGCTGGCTTTGTTGATAGCTAGGCAGTGTTTGAGCTTGCGCAAGCTGTCCGTACCAGGATGATCGACGGGGTTCGTCGGGGCGGGCTGTCTGGTTTAGGGCATCCCATGTGTGGCTGGCAGCCGGCATGTTGTACATGGACTCGTGGCGACCATGTTGAGATTGATACACAGAACCAGCCTGTTGGGGCTGCATATGCTGAGGTGCGAACGACGGCGCGAACTGCTGAGGCGCATACTGTTGCAGATTCATCAGGTGTTGCTGACGGTGGGCAATGGCCTGTTGAACCGCCTGATTCGACATTCCCTCCCGCATTTCACGCTTCTCGCGCTCCCGAGCATCGATATGTGAGACAAGGCCCATAGGGTTCACCGGCGCCTGTGGTTTCCGGTTGTCATTTGACATATTGAAGAATGAAGAACCAGTCATGCGGGCAACATGCTCCTGTTCACGAGCGGAAAGATTGGTTGAGGCCTCGTTGTAGTTAAGCATACCCTGGGCACCACGAGACGAAGGTCGATAGTTGGGATCTCGCTGAGGGGCCATGGGCGAATTGGGATGGGCATACTGTGTCCAGTCGCCAGATACTGGACGGTGTACCGACATAGGATTGGAAGGGGTGCGATTGTGGAGATGCACCGGAGGACTGGGGGCGGCCCGTTGCTGCACGAACTGTTCCGGTGTAAGACCTCCACCTGGGGTAACAGGGCGACCGGAAGCCATTCCAGGCTGCCATAGCATACTCCGTCGAAATTCCTCCCCGGTGGAAGGCCGGGCATTCGCTTGATCGATTGCTTGAGTAGGAATGGAAAATTTGGTTCCCGATGAATCATTGCGTTGGTGCATTGGTTTTCTCAGGGTGTCTGATGTGGTTGGCCGCCCAGTAGTAGGCATATAGGTCATAGTTGGGCCGAAGTCAACAGTGGGAATATCCGGGTTCGAGGTTGGGGGCTTGTCCATAGTATAATGAGTATCGCCAATGACATAATCTTTGACAGCTGGGACTCCCACAGTCTTCATGACACCCATTCTGGGTTTGGTGGACGCAATAGATTTCTTGCTGTAGACAGAACCGTGGGTGCTAGCATAGTCAGGCGAAACCGTCGATGCATCATCATAAATGCTCTCGTCCTCATTCCCGTTTCTTTTCCCAGTAGATGAGATTGGGGATGGAAGATGAGGGGCAATTTTATTCAACGCATCTTCATCAAGGGTATGGCGAAGATCCTCGAAACTCGGTTCGCTTGGTGACTGTGGCTCTGTCACGAAAAGGGTTTTCTGGGGGAGTGGCTTGCGTCGCACGGATTTGTTGGAGTCAATCTGCATCCGTTGAGGGGAATATCTCTGGGGGGAAACCCGCTGTGGACTGCCAGTAGTACTGGGTGTGTTCGGGCGATGCTCCGGAACTGAGGGAGGTTGAACAGGGAATGCAAGGCCTAAGCCCTCGTCACTTGATGAAGCTACAAGAGAGTTTGTGGACACAACGGGGCCAGGAGTATAGACCCTGTCGAAGCCCCTGTCCTGGGGCTGTTGGTTGTTCGTAGTCTGTGCCTGGTGGCTTTTCCATGCAGCACCGGCGGCTGCCGCGCTCAGTCCCATCGTTCCGACTGATGTGAGTTGCGAAAGTGTTGCGTGAGACATCCGGTTGTTTGCCAACCTCTGCTCCGAAGAAGCCTCTGGTCGGTTAATGGGCATCTCTTTGGGTCCATGCGAAAATGCGGGTGGATTTTCAACAGGAGCCGGTGGGGTGCGTGGAGGGAGCTGTTCTTCGACTGGCGGGCCACGGGGACGGTCGAGATTTGGGTCGCTCCCGGAGCTGGTACTCTCAGCGATAGGCGCGACCGCTGGAACGCCACGGTGCATCAGATCTTGAGAAGATGAGTCAGGTGAGCTCTCAGGTAAAGACCCCCGGCCTGGCCGAGAGCCAGTGTTAAAGCCCGTGGTATCAGAAACCACGCGGTTGTGATACACAACGGGTGAGCCCTCGTTTTGGGGGACTTCATGAATAATAGCCTCAGTAGAATTGTTGAATTCAGGCTTGTTCTCGAGACCCGCAAACTGGCGGCGAGTAGAGTCCATAGGGATATCACTGGTTCGGCCAGACATTGAGCGATAACGAGGTCTCGTGCTGTTGACACTGTTGGTTCGGCTCCTGCCAGATGAAATTCGGCGCTGTGTTGCCTCTTTGAGCTGTTTCCTCCACTGAGCTTCGCTCCATTCTTGGCTTCCCGGGGTTTGAAGAAGACTGGCAATGTCAAGCACATCAAGATAACCGTAGCGTCGCTCCTTGGGGAAGGCAAACATGATACTCTTAATGTGATTAGTGTCTGCCACTAGGCGAGTAGGACGGCCATAGAGATTGAAAGTATCGAATGTCGGGAAAAGGAAGCGCAGCATCATCTCCAATCCAGAAACCGCGGCATGTGGCTCAGGCATGACAAAAACAAGACCCTCTGAGGAAGAATCCGGCGAATGCGTGGTAATCCATCCTTCCAACTTCACCAGGGTGGATGCATCAATTAGTGCCTTGGATTGTGGATAAATCGCATGTGCCGAGTAAACCTGGGTAACCGTTGCAATGGGAATCACCTTTTTCGTCTTCTTCGTCTCGTAAAACTTGATGTTTCCGGTAACAGGCATTGTCAATCGATCATATGCCGATTTCTTCATGACTTTCCGCGCCTTTTGGAGCTCCTTTTCGTCTGGTGGGCTGATCACAAACCAGCACCGTCTCCACGGGGTTCCTGCTCCAAATCGTACACGCGCCCAATCCTCGTACTTGAATTTGGTGGGCGCCATGATAGAGTTGATTCCATTGAGAGTTCTTCCTCTCGCTGCAATCAAAGAACCGGTGTAAGCTTCGTACAAAGAAGTGTGTTCGAACATCGCCAGACGAATCGCCGCAGTCCATTGGGTTAGTGAGTTGAAAGAATTGAAATGCAAGAGGTATCGATTTTTGCCAGCGGAAGAAAGGCTGAGTACGTTCTTCAATGGTTGTACGGCTCCATTTTGGATCGGAAGAGTCTCAATCTGCGAGTAACTGGTGAGTTCAGGTCTGACAATTCTGGGAAGCTAAAAGCGCACCATCTTAATAGACGCATCGGCCAAGTTAATGAAGGTCGCCGGGACCTCTTCTCCACCTGCTGCGTCCAGCGCAGCGCCATCCCACAGTGAAAGAACAGTTCCGACCAGCTGTGCGTAGCATTCCACCCATTGCCGATCACCAGAATTTCGTCCGTCTGCCACGTGTTAGCCCACTTTTCCCGCAAGGTGCCGGGGGGGTGGAAGTTCACTTACGAGAATCCTGATCATTCAGTTTTAAAAAGTATCCTTCATGGTAGACCTTGTTTGTGTGGATATTGAGGAACGAAAAGATTGGCGATAACTCCGGTGGTGTATCGCCCGCCTGCTGCATAAGAGGTGGGTTGCGTGAGAAGATCATGGATGCCGGTCGCGAGCCATTTCCGACTCTTGGTCCAGAGCTCGCAGGGGACGATGATTCGGTCGGAGGAGACGGTGTATCGGGAGGGGTTTGCCACTGGGGTGGTGTGTCGGACGGAGTCACGTTGGCCACTGGCGTAACGTTCTTCGCCAACTTTTTGCTTTCTTTAGCAGAATCATTGTGCTTCGATCCCCCCAAGCTGGATATAAACGAGCGAACTAGTAAAACGCAAGGGAGAGTCAATAACGGGCTCTAGTGCACTTCCCGGCATACCCGGGAAGGATCGACTTACCACGCGAACGGCCCATGACGTCGGAATGTGATGTGCGGACAAGAACCTCAGTAGACTCTTTGAGAATTACCCCTCACTGAGTTCGACTGTGAAACGTGTTGAAAGTAAAGAGAGGGACTGGAGCGTAGTGGGATTTAAAAGGAAACTGTCCGAGGTAGGTCGAATTGCGCTGAACGAGAGACTGTCAAATAGCGACTGCGCCTTGACCGAATATGAGAGCAATCAATCCATAGAGTCCACACAAGGTGAAGGAAGAATAAGAATGAATGAGAACGAGTGGTTGGGTCGGAGTTTAGGAGTGTAGGGAAATCGAGCTCTGCCAAGGAAGATGACGTTACAAGCTGGGTACGTCTTCGCTAATCACCGGGATTAACGATCCTTGTTTTTTATTTTTAATTTTTTCAGAGACAAAGGAGAGAGAAAGAGAAGAGGATTGGGATAATTAGAAGAATAGGAGGATTAAAGAGAGAAGGAGAGGAGCCAAAGACGAACCAAAACTACCGGTCATTTGGTCATTTGGGCAAGTCCCGAGAGAAGACTAAACATTCCACGCTACACCAGTAATATACTTATAACTACGGAGTATGTACGTATGTTGTAGTCCATAGTTAGAGAGTACTCCGTATTATTATATTATTATCTCGGGTGACACTTAAAAAACCGAAGCCAAGCCAATTTCTACTTTGTTTTTTTCCCCCCTCTAAGACCTTCAACAAAGGTTTTTGATTGGTGTCATCCGGGACCCTCTTGGATTATCGGTGGAGAGACAACGAGACTATAAGTAGACTAGTAGTATGCATGGTGGATAAATATAGCTATAGATGTCTTATGTTCGAACACAACGGGAGTATAAGGTATGTTATGACTCCCCTGAGTTATACTCCATACGGAGGGAGTACCTACTCCGTACTCTCGGTTTCCTCTTCTAATTTCCCCCTTAAATTCTGCAACAATCCCCATTTGTGGCCAAGGCTCTAGTTCCCGCCACTGGATGTAAAAAGATGTAAAAAGGACAGCCGGATGTGAACGTGGGCTTGGCAAGTTCTGCAGTTTCATTGCCACTTCGGACTCTCACTCTCTCACATGACTCTTACACGTTGCCTTTCTTACCTACAACATACTCCACACATCATCTGCACACCTGGTCCGCTTGACCACGCGTATATCCTTTCAGCGCTGGAGAGCCTATTATTTAATAGATTCCATTCTAATCTTACTCTACAACATACATAATACAATTCAGGTACTCAGGTACTAATTTTGTTCCCTGTTTTCTATTTACCCCGCCGGGACCCGGATGTAGTTCATGGGCTTTTCACACACGGGCCTTTTCACTCCTGCATTAGGGCACTCCAGCCACAATATTTGCTCAGGTAACCTAGGAACGACGCAATTGTATTAGGTATGGCGCACATCTGGATATGAACATGGTGTGGAGCACGGAGTAATCCCAGGTAGCTCCGTGCAATGCCCAGGTATTATATGGACGGTCGCAGTCTTGGCATTGGATGAAATGAATTAATGATTTTCTCACCTGCATAGGATCAGCATGGCCTCATGGAGATCTGACCTAACGCGTCATCGGTACGTTAAAAATTTTAAAAATGTAGATCATCCATGTGGAATTTGGAGGCGACTTTCTTCCCAGGCTTTTTTTTTTTTTTTTTCTTTTTTTTTTATCTTTCCAACTTTGAACGTGGCTGTGCGGGTTCCACGGTTAATATCACCCTGTTGAGGAAATAAAGTTATTCCAAGGTTTGTATCAACATGCATCGTATCAATCTACTCATATAGAAAGCTCCACCTTCCTCTATCTCTTTAGACTGGACTAGACCTAACTTTATCAGATGAGGTCATTTTCCAAGATGATATGTTGAAGATATGTTGAAGATACAAGCAGATGAACCGACGTTGAGCTTCGAGCAGATTGCGTGTGTCGAAATAGAGCTTCTCGCTGAGATGACATTAATAGGCAAACATCGCTGCAGCTAAGGTCTGCATAGCCGGACAGAGACATGTCTGGGCAGGCGTATGGCTATCTTATGTCGCCGACGCAAAGTAGCCTTGAAAGCAGTGCTTGGGGTGGACTAGAACGTCTCGACCCCAGAGGTACAAATGATACCGCTCGGGCCGTAACGAACCCTAAGAAGTAATGACTCAACCGGACCTCAACCGGACCTCAACACCGGGCGTCGGTCTGAATAACGTGCAATCCCGCCCGTTATAAACATTTGTGTTACAACCCCTAAACCTTCCAGAGCTTTTAACTCTGATCATGGCGATACATATACATATAACTCCACTCAAGTCTTGGGCTGGCTTCACTTTTGCTTTAGTTTCCTCCTATACACACCATCCCGTCTAATCGGTGCAGCTGAACCTCTTTCCTCTGCAGAAATGACATCAGTAAACCGAGCAGCCTGGATCCCCGGGAAAAAGGTCCTATCATACAAAGACGGCGACTCCCGCCATAGCTCTGGCCAGGTCGTAATCAAAAACACTGCCGTGGCCATCAAGCCTTTCGACTGGGTGTTACAGTACGCCAGCCCAGCACTTGCCGGTTATATCAAGAATTCATTCATCTTCAGCGCCGATGTTGCCGGTGAAGTCGTCGAGGTCGGCCCCGACGTGGAGCGTTTCCGAGTAGGCGACCAAGTCTGCGGTAGTACTGCAGCCATTGCAAAAAGAGGTCAACCGTCCGGCCGAGGGAGCTTTCCAGCTCTATACGGTAATGAGACAGAACATTTTGACGCCGATGAACAGGCCAGTATATTGGGACTGGGTCTTGGAACTGCCGCATACAGCCTCTTCCACCCGGATTATCTGGGTCTCGACATGCCTCAGATCCCAGCACCTACTAAAGCTGTAGAGAAGTCAGGCTTGTCACGCACTGTTATCATCACTGGTCCCATGTCCAGGCGCGAATGCGGAATTCCTTTATTATCTTTTCGCATCGGTAAACTTGATATAGTGCATTGAAAAAAGTGACAGAAGAAAATATTAAATGTTGTATAAACTGTCCGGGCAAGGTTCCTCAAAAGAAATTCAATTCTAATTTCCCCCAAAAAGACAGTGAAATAACCCGTTGACTACCGTGTCGGTAGATATGCAACCATATAAAGAATGACGAATAGTCTTCCAAGGTTCCCCACTCCATTGCCGACCAACGACCCTACTTCTCGCCAGCCACAGCCAAATCTTCATCACCCCCATCAGGAGACTTATCAGTAATGGCCTGAAGCTTGGCCTTCCGGATATCCTTCCATCCAAGTCCCGGAGAAAACACTAAAACGGCGATGCTAACAGCAATACCGAGATACATAACTTTGTCGATGCTTTTAGCGTATGCTTCGAGCACAGCGGTTAGCTCAGAGCCAGACATCATTTCACGGATGGAGCGGACTCCAGCATTGATAATAGCGTCTGGGGAAACGCTAATTTGTGTAGCGCGTTTTTGAAGCTCGGAACGAAGGCTATTGCTAAAGATAGCGTTTGCAGCGATCAGAGAAGTGGCAGCACCTATATTTTGTGCAAAGATGACAATAGCCATGGCAATGGGAATCTGCTCTGGAGCCACGAGACCTTGGATGGCTATATATGGCTAAATGGAAGATGCAGATTAGCACGAGGTCTATTATTTGACAACTTTAGAAACATTGAACTTACGGCTGCAGTCGTACAACCGCTTCCAACGCCGTAGAGAACTTGGTACCCAATCCATTTTGCAACCGAGGTAGTAGTATCCAATGTGGACATGAGTCCGTAGCCAATAGATGATACCACACCCCCCATAAGAAGGAATGGGAGATAGTAGCCCAAAACGGAAACTTTCTAGTATTAGCGGCGGGTAGTGTACAAAATCACGACTGGAAACACTTACTCAGGGTTCCCGAGATCATAGTAAATAGAACGATACCGAGGGTGATTGGGAGCATATGAACACCGCTCATTAAGGGTGTGTCATCGTGGATTGCCTGGAAGTAAATCGCAATGTAGAAATCAGCGACAAGAATACTAGACAAGCTGAAGAACATTGTCATTGCAGCCGACCAGATAACTCGGTGTTTAAGCATAGTAAGTGGCACCATAGCATTATCCCCTTGTCTCCATTCCCAGATCAGGAAGACAACAAATGTAGCACCAGCGCCGACTAGCAAGCCTATCACGACTGAGCTATCCCAGGCGTATTGGTTGCCGCCGAACTGGAGCCCTAGGAGGAACATGACGACCGCCGGGCAAATGAGCATGAATCCGGGAAGATCGAGAGATTTGATGGCAGAGCTGAGAATCTGCAGTGGCGGATCCTTGGGTTTCGGCTCAGGGATTGTGTTGAAGAGGAGGAATCCGCCGACGACAACGCCCAAAGGGAGGTTAATGTAGAAACCTAACGTAAGAATAGTCAGCGTTTTAGGGATCTCAGTAAGAAATAGAGCAACATACACCACCGCCAGGACAAATTCGTCGTAAATGCGCCTCCAATAATCGGCCCCGTCGCAAGGCCCACCTGGCCTATACCCATATTGAGTCCCATGAAAAGGGCCTGTTTCTGTGTTGAGAGGACGGCGGAGATGGTTGTTACTGCACCGTTGGCCACCCCAGCAGACCCAATACCCGCGATAACACGACCGATGATGAACATAGCTGACGAATGCGCAGCTCCGCATATAGCAGAGCCAACTTCGAAGATAACGAAGAAGACAAGAAAGGTCCACTATACAATGATCTTGTTAGAATTTGCCTTCGTGTTCACGATCCGTGCGTCGTGAATTAACGTGAACTAAGACATACCTTGATAGAAAACTGGCTGTAGATCTTACCGCTTAAAGGCTGAAATGCTGCACTTCCAAGCTGGTAGGCACCGCCATACCTAGATGAGATGAATTAGTATCTCGCAAAAAGATAAAACGACGAACAGTCGTGGCCCAGACAAGTAAATGAGTATTTACTTACCAACCAACATCCACCAACGAGTCAAACTGGGTGGTAATGGCCGGAGTGGCCGTGGAAATGACAGCAAGGTCCAGGAAGAATAGGAAATAGGCCAGAGTAACTGATGTCAGGATAAGAGTGACCGCCAGGCCCGAAGGATATTCGCGCTTGAGCTCTGTATTATCGCTGGATGCACTGAGCTTGACACCATCTTGTTTTTCTACCAAGTTGGACGAGTCTATAGGTGGCCCATCCGGAGTGGAATATCTTGTCTCGGCCATTGCAAGACAAGAGGTCTAGTCAAGTGACGTGGGGGAAGAATTTGTGTTGGTATGATGCTGTGATTACTGCAGGATCTTGATGATAGTATAGTACAGTTATATACTTTTTATTCGACTGTTGATTATAAATGGAGTACACTGGAGTACACGAATATCTGGGTGTAGAATGAAGCGGACTTTTCCTCCGAAGTCCGTAATTGATCAGGGGCTTCTTTCACCTGCGCGGATTTGGGCCGGAATATTGGGCGAGTCGGATTCTACTTTCAAAATCCGAAATTTATCTTCGTCAAACCCCGAGAGTTAAGCTTACAAGGGTTTCTACCTCCCTACGTAGATTCCTCGCGTTCGGTACAAATTTATAGATGGAAAGAAAGCTATACCTAAAGCGGATTAAAGGTGGGTCTCTAGTTCGGGAGCTAAGGAAATGAACCTTGGCACCGGTATGCATCTCAGTATGCATCTCAGTGTACATTCATCTCAATGTGCATCTGCTTCAGTCTTGTATTGGAATATTTCTTTTTTTAGGTGTTCCTCTTTTTGTTTAAATATCACACATTCAAGAGTAATATAGGCGTTCTTTCTGATAACATGGACATGGACATGAACATAAACATAGAGAATTTTGGTGCGTCGAGCTAATGCGAACGCGTATCGGTAATCAGCAACCAGCGCCTGGAAAGTGTAGTGCGTAGTTCACCTGTGATTTCCTCATCACTTACCTTTGCTCATCATCCTTTTCCCATACCATCACAAACCCTTGTCTCACTCTTCCAATGAGACCATTTCAACTTTATGCTTCACCGATCACCCAACATCTTAATCGTTCTTTCCCATTTTCCGATTTGAATTCGAAGTGAAAGTCGGACAAGCACACAGTATGTCTTCTCTCCCAGTCTCACCTATACTAGAATATTATGGTAGACTCGAGAAACATGAGACTACAGATATAAACCTGAGATGCTTCATTGTCTCTACTTTCTTCTCGCCTCGTCCCCTTCTGGTTTCCCGCCGGTTGGCCGTAGCCATTGGGATGTGGTTCAACTGGGATTGACTTCCCACGCGCTTACTTCTCTCTACATTGTCAATCACTACAATTACTCTGTCTGACTCTCGAATAGTTTTCTAGTACACAACCCAGGAGCAGAAGCATTGAGATCTTTACATGCCTTCCAGCCCGCGAGCATTGATTAAGATGCGCAGATACACAGTTCCACAACAGGAAGTCCAAGTTAAAGATGATGAAAACTTCCCACATCTTCTCGATGCATTGGATCTCCATCAGATCTATGAACCGATATCACCTCCTACAATCATTTACGAGTCCCCTGTACTTTCATCCGAAGGGCACATGCCACGACTGCTGCATTGGAGAGCTGAGCAGAGTGGTAATCTCGATTTTTTGCGAGAAGAAGTCTCATACTTCGTCATCGGCTTCAAGCTAGATGATTTACCAGATATGATAACTTCCTATCTTCCTGGTTTGAGAACAGACACTCTCCCCGGATCCTTTGCCCATCTTCTTTTCTCGCTGTTTGGCCCATTCGAGGAAGTTGCTGAGCTCCAGCGATCTCTGAGCAATATCCCGGACTATTTTAATGACTACAGACACCGAGCAATGTTTGCGAACAGAATTCGAAACATCAATCGCGAGCCAAAGGATTTCAAGTGTGGTGCTACCTTCGCGCCTCAGCTCCCGCCGTCCTGGAATGGTGAATGGTGCAGGAAATCCGACGAATCTTTATTCTCTCGTGAGCTGCGAATGCTCAGGGACTTGGTGGAACCTCTACGTGATACATCCAAGCCTATTTACTGGATCACGGACCGACTTGAGACTGCTGTGGAGATGGACACTGGATTCCTGGCGTCTAAAGAATTGATCGCAGATTTCAAGAAGGAGCTCTATGAGACCGCGTGGAATCGCCGCAAGAACTGTCTGCAAATACTCCATACATTTTCTCCAAATGAACTGACTTTCTAAACATCTTTAGACACAATCTATGACCCCCGTCCTACCTGGGACAAACAACAGAAAGCAACAAAGCAGCTCAGAGAATACCGCCTGCAAGCCTGTAAAGGGGCGCTGTACTGAGACCGCTGGCCTCCAGTGGAGGAGCAGTACGACAAGAGAGTCCTGGCCGCAAAGCAATCCGCCATTGACAACAATCCCAAAGCCGCTCAAGCCCTCGGATTCCTGTCACCAGAGAACCCTCAACCACCAACAGTCCTAGTCTCAAGCCAACCAGGCATTGAACTCGCACGCATCACCGACCTTGACCACTACGACGACCAAATCATGATCATACTGATTCGGATCAGCCAATGGTTAGCTCTCGCCCGCGGCTTCCCAGCAGTCCATCTGTTCTGCGACATCGTCCACTCTTCACCATCTACGGCGTCGACGTAGCAAACGCCGTTCAAGTGGAGTTCTGCAAGCATCTAACCAGCTTGTCATTATTCGGTTGGGACCATGTCGAATTGTCACCGTTGTTTCCCTATCTGGAAAGCGAGATCGAGGCACACGAGCTCTGTCCCGAAGAAATCCGGAATCAGAATGCACGGAACAACTGGGCCGAGAAGCAGTTGATGATTCACTCCTCGCTTTGGTGTAAGGATGATAACGCTATTGCCTGGGACTACCCCCTGCAGACCCTTGTATGGGAGAAGGAGGATGGCCCGGTGCTTAGGCTTAGGTCTCCTCCTTTCCAGGATCACGCTAGACACATTCCCTGGGGTTTGGTTGATATGATGAAGGAAGGGCTATGGGTTGGGGATTATGAGGATCAATGGCTGGCGCAGTTCGTGGGGTTCAACAGTGAGTACTCCGGTGGCCACTCTTTCCGCGGTGAAGAATGAGAGACAGAAATGAGGCAAAGGCAAAGGATGAAAAAAAGATACCGAGAAGAAAAAAAAGATGGCTGAATACATATGGATGGAAGTGCGATACCGTATCTATTCATACCCAGTTATATCAAGAGCTAGAAAGAAGCCTGACTTATCTGAGATGCACCAATTCCACAACATGTAGTATTTGGCAGCTCTATGTATCACATGCCATTGACAAGCATGTTGTTTCACGGGGGTAATATAGAAATAGGAATAAACCAGTTATTATAAGACGAGGGCGTCCTCGTCTGTGGACCTGAAAGTACGGTCTTTAAAACTTAGGTATGGGATTAGGATCAAGTTTGAATTCAAATAGAAGCTGGTCCACCGTGTATTGGATTTTTCGGGTTGAAGACGGATGAAGTCAACATCCTGTCGAGAAATAGGGACTTTCTTTAAAGAAAAGTCCACTGGTACGCACCAAGAACGCTAGATATATAATCATAACATCGTAGAAATGCCCTTCATAATTGTTCCATCGCATAGTAAGCATTGACAGGGCCAACTAGCGCCGTCTAGTTACGGCTGGGTATCATAGAATCAATATCGGGTATTAAAGAATCAAATGCTGTCAACTGCTCTCATTGGGAGATCGTCTTGCATCAAATAATCAGAATCCAACCCCGGCTGACTAGGGAGATAAGACGAATCGTTGGATTGTGAGCCGAAAGCAACATCTGAGGAATGATCTCCTGCCGTATATGATTGGGATTGTTGGTAGTAAGACCGACCATCCTGATCATATCCAAGACCATAGATTCCGAGCGAGTTGACTCCAAGACTGGATTCATCGGTAAGCAATGCGCGCTGCATGAAGAGATTCTGGACCTCGTCTTCCGTGCAGTAGTGTTTGGTCGTCATGTGTACCCACAGATCGTAATTGCGATGGAAACGATGTGGGCACGTCTCGGGGTAAAAGCAAGCGATCTGTCGTCCTGTTTCCTCGGCATAGCCTTGACCCGTGAGAGCGGAAAGAGTGGAAACGGAATTCTGCGTCGACTTTTTGTTCGTCTTTGCCTGACGTCGTTTCCTGGCATTCGGGAGACCCAGGTGTGTAACGCGGATGTGGTCTTCAAGTGTCAGTTTGTTGCCGTAGCGCTTGCCGCAACCGACGTGATCCCATCCATCCAGCTTGGTGGATTTTGAGAGATCTGTTTCGCCGCAGACGAACCGTTTCTCGCCTTGGTGGACTGTGCGGATGTGGACGGTCAAGTTGCCTTGCTTGGTGAAGCTCTGCCCGCAGCCAGGAACAGTGCAGGGGAAGATCTTTCGTTCTTCGAGGGTGACGTTGCCATGGGCTATCTCGAGGTGGCGCCGCAGTCCCCGTGCTGTGGAACATACCAATGGACACTCGGGACATGAGGGGGGGTGCACAATTTGGATGTGGTTTTGTAGACTGGCATATGTGGGGAATGACACATCCTGTTTTGCACTGTCGTCGGCCATTTCGGATGATTGTGCTTCCATATTTTCGGCACATTCTGTACAAGTGAATCGCTTCTCAGAATGGACTCTGCTCTGGTGAGTCCGTAGATTACCAGCCTTGTCAAAAGCCATATCACATTTCTCGTTTGTGATTGGGTCGACATGATTACATGGGAATGGCTTCTGGTTCAAGTGCACAACTGTGACATGTTTCTGTAGCGTCGAGTGCTTCCGGAATGTCTCGTTGCAAGGTGGGTACTCGGTACAGCGGTACTTATCATGTCCATCGTGCGTAGCAACGTGTCGGCGAAGCCGTGACCCGTTCACAAAGCTCTTTCCACAACCCGGGTAGTCGCAAACGTAATCTCGAACATTTGTATGTGCACTCTTGACATGATGTTGAAGATGGGTAATGCGTAAGAATGTTTTGTCGCAGTCTTCAACGTCACACTTGAAGATTCTTTCGTTGTTGTGTGATCGGATATGCTCCTGTAGTCGAGCCGGACGATTGAAGGCCTTATCGCACCCTTCGAATGGGCAAGGTAGGGTTTTGAACTCGGATGGGTATCGGTCACGTCGGGAAGAGGTAGCCGAGAATGGGGTCGCCGGAGAATCGTCCATGTCTTCGCTCATTAAGCTTGGAGTTCCAGGAGCTGAGTACTCGGCATCGGAGTGAGTTTCCTCATAGATCATGTCTAGGCAATCGTCAGCAATTGGATCATTTTATTGAATATTATCTAAAGACGTAAACTTACCCGAATTGTCCAGGACAGTCTGCTTCTGGCGTCGTTTGGGGGTTGTGACCCCCTCCGATGATACCTTCCGTTTCAAGGCCATCATGAGAAGTCCTAAAAAGGACGATTGAGAAAGAGAAAGTATCTCAGGGCATGAGGAAGTTCGGACATGAATGTCGAACTAATAATTTTATTTTTGCCAGAAAGGCGGTGACGGTCAACAGAGAGGAAGTTTTTCCGCTCCCAGGATTTTTAGCATCAAATCCCACCTCGACCCCCCGACTTGTCTCATACCTCTGGGTCTTTCATCGCTCGCTTCGGCCTACGAATACTTCGCTCCTTTACAGGTTTAATTGTCATTATGTCTGACTACGGCAACGACGACGATGTCGAAGAGACGTAAGCTATCTCCCTTCACCAGATTTCCCGGGGACCAGGCGCAAGGAGCTTTGCTTCCATTTTGCCTCCGGACAGCTTCACAATGTGTTCGCACATACTTGTAGAACCCCGTTTTCTGACAATTTGGTGTGCGCAGCTTCGACTACGAGCCCGGCGAGGATGTGTTTGACGAGGAGCCGGAGGAACAAGATGGCCTCGAGGGCGAAGACGGGGTTGAGGGAGAAGATTACCCCACCACAAACGGCGAAAATGTTGTTGTCTCCGGCGATCCCAATGCCGGATACGCAGGAAAAGTGATGGAGCAGTCGCGCGAGAAGAAAGTACCCAATGATCAGCGCACTACCACTCCGTACTTGACCAAGTACGAGCGCGCGCGTGTTCTCGGTACCCGTGCCCTGCAGATCAGGTACGTTTCTTGTTGTGCAGACACTTGCGCATATATTTCGTTAGATTGGGCTTGCTGACGTTTGGCTTAGTATGAACGCTCCTGTTCTTGTCGACCTCGAGGGTGAGACCGATCCCCTGCAGATCGCCATGAAGGAATTGAACCAGAAGAAGATTCCCCTGATCATTCGCCGATACCTTCCCGATGGATGGTAAGAAATGCCCTGTCAAAAACCAGCCGCGGCCCAGATCTAACAATGTTTGACTTTAGGTATGAGGATTGGACATGCGAGGAGCTGTTGTAGTGGTCAAAACCGTACCGTTCTACACGGAGGCTGTTTTCCATCTTTTGCTTTTCTTTGGGTTTCAGCATAGCGTTTGGAGTTCTGGGATTCGAAGAACCCGTCGAAAAAAAAGAGACTTGAATGTCCTTGATGAAACATGGGACATCAATGAGACTTTGTACATGAATCTAGAACGGAAAAAAAAACATATCCAAAAATAGTTTGACCTGTTTATCTTCTTGCATATACTCCCTACATGCTTTGACTTTATAGAAGAAGCAATTATAGCGCATATAACCCACGTGAAAAATGTTGGGATTTCAATGGCCTAAAGAATTTTGATATCTTTCCAAGTATAAATCAACTCACTGGGATAGGATACAGGCATTGAGTTGATAACATATTTGGAGTACACAAGTCATATCCACACCTCCATCCTTACAGGCATATACTAATTCCTGTGCTAGGATCATCCTCTCGCTTGACGGAAATTCACGGTAAAAAGCAGATTTGGCTATTCCCAATGTTGCATCCCACTCAGCTTATGGATCTCACTAGTAATTAGGCCAGTTTCGGTACCAGGGCAACCGATTTGCCGTCAATCAGCATTTCAGCATTGAGATTTTTATAACGAGGGAAAAGTATGTTATTTCAGTACATTTAGGTGAATATAACATGCTCAAGTCAAATTTTATATCCTATTCTAAAAAGACTCCCCCCTGTTATTTGTGCCATCAACCTACTTTATATCTCGAATGGCCGAATGGCCGACCTCGGCAGGTCCCAGCTAAACCCCGCTAACTTGTGGGTTTATAAGCCACTGAAAATTTGATAGTTATCTATTGCTATTTCGTCTTGACTTTATAATATTACACGAACTAATACCCTCACGCTCTCACCCGTGGGGGGCATCTATTTGACCGATATATGAGACATGGGGTCAACTAACTTGGATATAGAGCAAAAAATCCTTGCTGATTCTTCAGCCACTCAGGAAAATGCCAACTCCAATATATCACAGTCAACAGACAAAGAGCCCGAATTAACATTCGATACTGGGCTACAGACATGGCTCCAAGTTTTGGGCTCATTCTTTCTCTTTTTCAATTCATGGTAAGAATAAATTCTTTGATATGAAGATTCTATTGCTAACGACTTAAAATAGGGGCATTATCAATACATGGGGTGCATATCAAACCTATTATGAGCGAGAGTTGCTCGCCGGTACTTCATCATCAACCATTGCCTGGATTGGATCATTGCAGTCTTTCCTTCTGATGATGGTTGGGGTCATTACAGGTCCCCTGTTTGACGCTGGCTACTTTCGAACCCTCATCATCTTCGCCGCATTCCTACTACCCTTTGGCTTGATGATGACCAGTCTTGCCACAAAATACTGGCAGCTGATTCTTTCCCAGGGCATTTGCGTCGGACTCGCAGCAGGCTGTCTTTTCGTGCCCTCCGTCGCCATCCTGCCACAGTACTTCCGCCGCAAGAGAGGCCTGGCTAATGGCTTGGCTGCTAGTGGCAGCAGTATCGGTGGTGTGATCTACCCAATCATGTTCGATCAGTTGCAGAAGAAGGTCGGTGTTGCCTGGGCTACTCGAGCACTTGGGTTCGTCTGCTTCGGCACAATTTGCATTTCGATTAGCATCATGCGCTCGCGGATCCAGCCGAAGGAGAAGCGCAAGCTCTACCAGTTGTCTGCTCTAAAGGAACCGGCTTTTACTATCTTCGCCATTGCCATGTTCATGGGCTTCTTGGGTTTCTACAACTTCCTTTTCTATGTGCAGTCATACGCCATAGAAACAGGGATTGTAGACGCTAACCTGGGATTCTACCTACTCTCCATGTTAAACGCAGCCTCGACTTTCGGTCGTATTGCGCCCAACTTCCTCGCTGACCACGTCGGCCCTTTGAATATGCTCACACCCGCCGTGACCATCACTGCTACCTTGGCGTTCGTCTGGATCGGTGTTCACACCGTACCCGGCATCATCATCCTTGCCGTCTTCTATGGATTCTTCTCGGGTGGATTTGTGTCCCTACCGCCTGTGGTCATGGCGAGCATGACTCCGGACGTGCGTAACCTGGGAACACGCTTGGGCATGGTCTTTGCTATCACTTCCATAGGCCTGTTGATCGGTACCCCCATCGGTGGTGCTATCCTGGCCGATACAAACAAATTCCTCGGTGTTCAGCTTTTCACCGCTTGCTGTCTCACTACCTCTGCGGTTCTTATGACCTGTGTCAGATTTCTACGCTCGGGTCTTAAGTTCCATGTCAAGGCTTGAGTCTCGGCTGCTACCTGCTGGAATGTCTTATAAAATATACCCATCGCCTCACAGACGTTTCAGGTTTTAGCCTTGTTCGATTTATTTCTTGGTATAAAAATGTTGGGACAACGATAGATACCGTTGTCTTCATAATTCGGCCATCATTTTGCATATTGCATTACCTCCCGACAACTCGTGTTGCTTCGATCCAGTCTGTGGGAGGCACGGCGCACTTCATGATGTACTTAGACAGAAGAGACAAACAAGAATCATAATCATATGTCTGATTCTATATGAGGAAATATAATAAAACACCCAGCCCTGCATAAGCCCTCCATGCCATGAGAAGCCCTTGAAGAAAAAGGCAAGAGAGATAGAAAAGAATGCCGTCCATGGCTGCTGCAATAAATACCAAACGAAGAATGGTTTACATCACATCCTCCGGCCCAACCGGGAAATTCTCACCATTTTCTCGTACATGCTCGAGCTTTTTATCTCGACTGCATGGCTTGCGCATATCAAACGCATCTTCCCCAGTCTCCGACATCCCCGATGGATCATCGCTATAATAATTAACCACCCGCCGGAAGACGGAGTATCTGTAAATACGTATGTCAGCACTCAATTTAGCATTCACGTATCTATATCGCTTCACTTACCCCATTCCTTTGTACATGTCATATGCAACTTTATTTCCGGCGCGGACGTAGAGATCCACAAACCAGGCGTCGTTACTGTCAGATCCTCGCTCGAGCTGCTCGGTCAATCTGCGGGCGAATCCGAGACGGCGCCAGGCTGGGGCGACGGTCAAGACTGTGATGTGTCCGTGCCATGGTGTGTAGTGCTCGGAGTGGCGCATTGCAGGGTGTTGCTCTTCAAGCTTGCCCATAACTATATGAAAATGTCAGGCATATTGCATAAGATTTGAGAAGAACTTGCCCGAGTTAGAGCTTGAATTGAACATACTATAACCTACGATGCCGGCATCATGGTCCTTGACGGTGCTGAACAATGAGGGCCATTTGTTCAGGTAGTTCAAGTAGAAGCCGAGATCATAATTCTCAGTGAGGGGGTCGAGGTTTGTGAGATTAAGGTCTAGCAAGTCCAATGGGGACATGCGCTCAATCGAACTCATCTTGATATCGTCAACGTGAGAATCATAATGTGGGGTTTGATGCTCTCTTGTTCTTTTTTTGCCGGGCGGTAACAAGTAGAAGTCGGCGGTGAGGGTTGAAGTTGAGTTGTTGGTATGTTGTACCCCTCCTGTATCCTGGTGATGCATTCACTCTTTTGTTGAGAAGTCGGTCCTTTTCACGTTTGCTTTATATCAATTGACCTTGGCTTGGTCTTTGTTCCATTGCTACCGCGCTATACTACGACATTGACTCCGATCCGGAGCTATCGGAACATTCAATTGGGCATCATAACCAAAAACTATTCCTCTGCAGCTGGACTACAATCGCTTGTTCCTTTTCTCTGGCTATATTGCCCTAATTTAGCCCTTTCAGCTCCCAAATAAAGCTTCCACCAATCCAGGAGGTCCCGTGTGATACCTCCAAACGACCCAATGCCCCTCCCTCCATCTCCCCTGAAACTCTCACACCGCTATCCATCGGCCACAGACGACTCACCCATCTCTCCCGGCACAACTGGGGATACTTTTGCACTTGCAAGCCCCCGATCACCGCGGACACCCCGATTATCTGCACCACCGTCTCCCATCGCGTCGCGTCATAACTCAAACGCCATGAGTGGATCCCACCGAGAATCCGGAGATTTCTCTGGAGCCGCTGATGCAGGCGGCGGAGGACTTGGAAACCTAGCTGATGAGCTAGCTGATGCTTGGGGAGAAGAGGAAGATGGATATGGATATGCGTCAGGCCAGGAAGCCAGTCGTGCGGGGTCACAGCAGATGGGTCACAGTGATGGGGAAGACATGTATATGCAATCAGCGCACAGCGTGCGCTCCCGGTCACCTTCCATCTCATCAGAAAGAGATTCGCTCCACCCCCCAAGGAACAAAAACCGTGCAAATCATTTGCGGCAGCACCGCCGGCAGGAGTCGCAATATGATGGCTCGGACTATGGCCCCGACTCCGACTTAGAGGAGGCGGATATCTCCCCCGCCTTGGAGAGCCAAATGGCTGAGATTGAGAGTCTCGTTCGGCGGGGTATAGAGAATAACGGAAGTGAAAATGACCGTGTCATTCAGCGGACGGTTGAATCTTTGAAAGATCTTGGTGGACAGAGTGGAATTGAAAACAGCGCCATGAGGTAAGTTCATGTTCACCATCTTGAAAGTATATCACAATCCCACCAATCGCGATAGCTAATCGCTAATCGCAGACTTATCACCGCTCATTCCTCAATCACATCACATCTCACCCACCAAACACGCGCCCTCCAATCCCTCGTCCACCCACTCCTTTTCTCTCCATTCCCTCTCCTCTCCGAAGACGCAATCGACTCGCTTATGCCCTTTATCGACGAAGGCTTATTGCCAAATCTCCCATACCCCTTCCCAGAACACCAAGACTCCCAATCAACCACCGCTCAGTCCTCCGCGCAAAACCCCCTGGCCTCTCTCCAAGCCCTCATCTCGCAAACAGCAGATATCACACATACCCTTCGTGGCTTAAGCGATACCCTCTACGAATCGAGACAGTTAACTTCAACCGCTTCCCGTCGGTTACGCTCTGCGCGCGAACTCGTCGCTGATATCCGACGGGAAGAAGAAAGTCGCGAAGAGGGATCCCGGTGGATCGAGCGCGGTGAGTGGGATCGTCGGATCAAAGATCGAGAGGCAGGCAAGGTCTGCGGCGATGTAGTCAGTGGCTTTGAAGCTGTGTGTGGAGAATGGAGGGAGAAGCTGTTTGGGACTAATGCCGAAGTGGCTGCTGCATAAGTTTGGTATTGATGTTCATGACTTGATCATTTTTGCGATTCTGTTTCTGTTTCCTCAGGTCAGGACATAGACTGCTGTCTTTTATTTTATATTCTTTTGTCGGATATCCATATTGATGTTTACTGGGCCATCTTTCATTATGTTTTCGTCCTATCTGTTCATAGAAAGCTTCCTAGGTTACATACTTAAGAAGCTTGAAATTGTGATACCATTCAGTTCAATTCGATTAGTAGGTTCATTCTTTCTCTTCTATTCTCAAGCTTAAATTCATTAAAAAGGTACCTGCGTTCGACATGCATGCTTGTATGCAACCTGTACCTGTGTGGAGCCGGTGCTGTCGAAGGTTGGGATCAGCTGAACTCCTCCGCTGTCAATAGATAGGAATAAAAAAGACTTAAAACATCTACACCACCAAATTGTACCAAAATTTAAAAAAATAAAACTAGGAAAAGATTATATCATATTCCAAGCGAGCTGAAAGGCAGAACTGGGGGCCCCCATTAACAAGTTACGGGGTGAACATGGGTGAATGATACACGAAATATGCAGAAGGGTCATGAGAATAGCGCCAAAAAGAAAAGAGCTTGGATACACTTTTTAACTGGAAAGTCGTAGCTCGGTCGTTTACTGCTGCTGCTTCCACTTAGGGACCCACTTGCCACCGGCGGGCTTGGATTCCGAAGCGGGAGCAGGAGACTGAGAGGAAGATTCGCGAGGTTGACGGGGCGCCCAGCGCTCGGTGGGAGCATCACGGGGCAGAGCCTCGCGGGGTTCGCGGGGAGCAGGGGGAGGGGGGGCGGATCCAGCGCTGGCGGGGGCACCAGTGCGCAGGTGAGGAGGAATGTATCCACCCTTGCGGAGAGGGGCGGGCTCTTCGCGGACGGGGGCGCGGACGGGCTCACGAGTGGACTCGGCGGGGGCACCACCGGCTTCCTTGAGGGCTTCACGTTCTCTCCAGGTGAGGGAAGCTCCTCCGGTACGTGGGGCGACATTGAGACGGGGCGCGGTTCGTGCGACTGGCTCTTCGAATCCACTCTTGCGAGCTGCGCGGCGGGCTTCGGCTTCGGCCTCTCTTTGTTGCTGCTTGATAGCGATCTCGTCCATTTTGCTGTGTGCCAAGTTAGTATCAAGATTTGAAGTGGAACTAAAATTAGGGAATACTAACGATCGCTCTTCATCGCGCTTGGCCTTCTCCTCGGCCATAACACGACGGCGCTCCTCCTCGCGAGCGGTGCGTTCCTGCTCCTCGCGCTCGGCACGCTCCTGCTCCTCTTGGCGACGAGCCTCCTCTTCCTCGCGCTCCTGCTTCTCGCGGCGGCGGCGCTCCTGGACCTCCTTGACACGCTGCTTCTTCTTAGCCTCGAATTCGCGCTCGGCGGCCTTGCGACGCTTCTCGAACTCCTCGTGGCGCTTCTCGGAAACCTCTCTGCGGAAGTTGCTGAACTGGGGAACGAGACGGCCCAGACGGTGCTTGAGGGCAACGGCCTCGGCGTGCTTCTCCTTGGACTCGCGCAGTTCCTCGGCCACGTGCTTCTCGTAAAGCTCAGTGTCGAGCTTCTTCTGGGCGTCGTAATCGGCGGCAATGTGCTTCAGCTCCTCGCGGCGGAAGGCACGCTCCAAGTGGTCGATACGCTTAGCGGTGGTGCGGATACGGTCGTTCAGCTCGTTCTTCTCCTTCTCAAGCTGAGCCAGCTTCATGGCGCGCAGGCGGTTGGCATCAAGATCCTCCAGGTCGATCTCGCTGACGTCAATACCCTTAACACCAGTCTTGAGCTCCTCGAGCTGCTTCTTGAGCTCCTCCTGGCGGATGCGGTCCTGCTCATCCTTGATGCGCTTGAGCTCACGGTCACGCTGTTCATCGGCCAGACGCTGCTTCTCGGCATCCTGGAGTTGCTGGGCACGGACACGCTTGCGGGTCTCCTCCTCGCGCTGCTTGCGCTGCAAAGCATCGGTAGCGGCTTCCTTCTTCTTGTCGATAAGAACGCGACGGGCGAGGGTCTCCTCGTGCTCCTGGGTGACACCAGCAATGGCGCGGGCCTGGGCAGTCTGCTTGGCCTGAAGACGAGCTTGGCTGTAGGAGGGATCGACGTACATGCAGGTGACGTGGAGAGTCTTGGCGAGACGGGCGACCTGGAAACGGGCGATTTCGGCGGGGGTGTGCTGCAGACGCTGAATGGAGCCAACCTCACTCTCGGCGGAGCCAGCGCCGCTGCCGGCGTGGGTAGCCTTGGAGGAAGAGAAGACATCGGAGTCGAAAGTTAGGACGCCAGAGATGTGATCAACGCGAATAGCAAGGTCACCCTTCTTGCAACCGTTCATGATGAACTTCTCGATCATGGCGGGGGTGATCTGGAAAGGAGCGGGGAACTGGGCAAGCTCGTAGACAAACTTGAGCTCAACGGACTCATAAACCTGGGACAGCTGCTGGAAGAGACGGGTGAGAATGACCTGCTGCAAAGGCACAACGTACTTCTCCATCTCGGGATCGTCGCCAATCTGCTTCAGGATGGGGGTAATCTTCTTGCAGATAGACAGAGGGTGGAAGTCAACCTCGAGGATGTTGTACAGCTCGCGGATCTCGGGGCGCACACGGCGCAGCAGACCCTTGTTCAGCGCATCGCGGAAGAGCACATCACGGGTAGGCGAGGTAGCCATACCGAGGAGGTTAGTGAGACGGGTGTTCTTGTTCTTGCGAGCCTCGTCCACATCGACCAGAGCGCCGCGGGAACGGGAAGTGCTGATAACGGGGATGGACAGAGCGGAGAGAAGAACGAAGGAGGCGGCCTTGGTCATCTCGGCCTCGGTGACGGACGGGTTCTCCTTCTTGGAGCTCTGGCCGCTGGCCAGGGCCACGGAAGAAAGTCGGAGAAGGTTGTAGTAGCGGTTGTAAGCGGCGGCGTGGAAGAGGTAGTTCTCGCTAACAAGGAAAATGCGGGCGAGCTTCTCGTAGTAGTTGGCCATCATAATGTTCTTGGCGGGGCGCTTGCTGAGGTTCAACAGGGTGTGGATATCCTCAATGCTGCGGAAAGCCTCCTGCCACAGCTCCAACTCAACGGCAACGTTCAACTGCTGGAAGCGAGTGTCGAGGTGGCGCTGCAGGGTGTCGGCGTCGCTCAGGTTGATAGCGTGCATCTGGGAAGAGTACTTGGCGGCATTCTGGACGTGGTTGCGCAGAAGCTCGCAGAGGCGACGGAACTCAGTCTTGCGGGCGTACTTCTGGCAGAACTTGAAGGCCTGGAGGGCAGTCGACTGGTACATGATCTCGAGACGGGCATTGTTCTTCAGAATCTCGAGGACGGTGCGGTAGGTCTCCCACAGGAACTTGAGCCAAGGGGTGACAACGGCGCGGTCGGTACGATCGCGAGACTGCTCACCGGAGACAGTAGCAAGGAGGATGGTCTCGGGGGTCTCGATGGCCTCCAAATCCTCAACGTTGGAGGAAGGAGCGGCGGACTCAAGGGTCGACTGGATCTCATCGGCCTTGGCCTGAGCCTCGGTGACCTTCTGTTCGGCGAGCTCGATGAACTTCTTGAGAACAATCTGCAGAGATGAGATAAATCCTAGATTAGTGACAAGTCATATAAAATTTAAATTTTTTTTTGGGGGCGATCATCAACAAACCTCGATAGTGCCGACATTGGTGTTCTGAGCGATGTTCTTGTACTGGTAAAGACCATCCTTGGCGGCCTTGCCCTTGCGAAGGTCGACGGACAGCTCAACGAACAGGAGCATCACCGGCTCGAGGGAGGCGATGGGGCTGCTACGGGTGCGCTTGGAGGTGACATGTTCGTGGAGGACAGTCAAGGCGGCGGGAGCCTGACCGACGGCGATGAGTTCCTGTGCCCTCTGTGATAGATAGGGTCATTAGTAGCCGATCTATCTTATTTTTTCGCGACGACAGCGACGGCGACGCTTACCTTGAGGACATTCTCAGGCTTAATATGCGGAGGGGGCGGCATGATGGGTGGATGCCCCTTGGGAAAGGATCAAAGGTAACTGATAAGAAATTAAAAATTGGAAAAAAAAAAGGTCTAGGTGAAGCCAGCGACACACACGGGCAGCTGGGAAGAATGCGATTAGCCTGCCACGCGAATACCCGATAACGAGGGGAAGATTCACAATGTGCGTGTTGAGGCCAGAGCAAAAATTGGATCCCGCCAATGGTTCCCACTTCGCGTTAAGCGATGGCGATCACGTGTTGTGGCCTGAGGCATGAATTCAAAAGTACATTGACACCTAGTTATAGGTGTCGATGAGGATGTGTCATATTTGATGACTATACATTGTGATTATGATGTATTATTGGCTGACTGAAATATCTCGAGTCATCTTCTAATATTGTAATTCGAACTACCTCATTCCGACTCCGATAATAGAAATAATTTAACTAGTTAGCTACTTTATAATAGTTATAAATCCAAAATTCAAATAGGAAGTACTGGGTACATGTTGTGTATTGTCCCCACCCTATAAAACAATAGGTACCGGGTACTTCCCCCCCGAAGAAATTCCCTCCCCAGTATAACATGTACCAACGTAACGTGTAAGGAAAAAAAAGGGAAAACCCACGGACCTGCCCCCGGGGATCTTCTCAAATCCCCTCTAAACCAGATTCATTTGTCCATTCTCTCTCTTATAACACTCGACATCCGAATCCTTCACCTTCTTTTTTTTCCTTTTCTTCTTTGTCCGGCGTCTTGGCCCCTGATTACCCGGCCCCCCCTTAACCTAATTCTTACGCCCTTGAGACACCTGCCGATCCAAACCCCCTCTTCCCCCTTTCTCCATTTCGCGCTTCTTTCACAGCTCAACCCGTCACGATGGCTCCCTACGAACTTCGATCCGGGGGTGATGTCAAGAATAAGAAGCAGAGTGTCGCCGACTTGAAATATCGTCGGTTGACTGAGCTCAATGGTCGTCTAAAGGAGGATCTGGACCGTCCACGGGTCAAGGTCTCCGAGGCAGCTCTCTCGTCCGTTTCCAACCCTTTTCTTTGTTGAAAAAAACAACAAACTAACGCCTTCAACAGTCTCATCAGTTACTGTAACAACACTCGCGATTTTATGGTTCCATCCGTATGGGGACAGGTATGCGACCGGCCTTGTTTTCTATCGTCTCATCGCGTGCGCCCATATCCAAAACTAACTCCCATTTTCTTAGGTCGACAAGCGCGAGGATCCTTATGCACCCCAGCAACAGGGAGGTTGCTGCACCGTCATGTAATGCACTCACGACGGGGATTTTTCGTCATGACATTTCACTCTCCTTTCTTTTTCTCTTCTACTTAATTCCGGACCCATTCACGACCACCCCCTTGGACCCGAACAAAGCACTGCGATTGCTCGCGCGGACAAAGATGTCGGCCTGAAAGAATCGTCTGCTGGTCTTGCACGAAACCTTCCACGCCTCCGGGGATTATATGACTCCCGTTGTGTTTTGTCGCCCTTTCCGCTACCCCGGTCTCCCTTCGTCCTCGGACTCTGCAGACAGTGCACTTGACGATGCACCTGTTGCGCTTTACTTCTTCTTCACTGAATTGCACCATTCCCCCTTATCGCTCTGTTTGCTTGGAATCGGCCTTTTCTTTTCTTTTTTTTTTTCTTTTTTTCTCTTTCTCTTATGTATCCTTTTCTTTACGGGTTCTCAAATCTTCAAAAAGCCTCTTATGTCAGTCAGGGCGTGAGAGTTGCCATTCATGTATCATAGATTCGCATGACCAATACCATACCGATCTAATCGAATTTACGCAAAGCGCATTTTGTAATTCGGCCCCAAATCCCGACACGTCTTGCGATTTGCTTGGGATGACCCGAGAGTCCGGTTCAGCCGTTGTTTCGGCTCGCATGGCCTAAATTGGCAATTGGGTAGATCTTGCTGAAGTAGACTTTTGCATATGAATAAATATAGCAGATTTCTTATTCCAATCTGTAATATAAAAATTGTGAAGAAAGTCCTTGATATACAGTCCATCCCCGCTGACATCATCCAAATTCCCATCGATGGATCCCACTAAGCTCTGGACATCTGAACATACAACTTACAACGTACCTCCTATCTAACCAGAAAGACGGCCCCCCCAATCCATCCGCCTGCATACTACACCCCCCTCATCCGAAACACTCCACCCACTACACACAACTCCCTCATTGCAGTCGCATCGGCATCAAACCACCATCCATCATGGCTGAATCTACATCGACATCGAAACCATTAGACTCAAACAACGATAATGGCGACAAAATCGCACCAGTAAACGTCCATCTCCCCCGCATCTCAATCCAGTTCTGCACACAGTGTCGGTGGATGCTACGCGCCGCATACGTACGTGGTTATTCTTCTGTCTTTTCTGACCTATCATGTTCAAAGTTTTTTTGGTTGAATCCTTTCTAAGCGGGGTTGTTTTATATTGGTTTTCTTGATACTTCATATATTGTCACTGTCAACATGATCATGAATGAACATAATATACAGATCTCACCGATATAACATTTGAATGCAAATGCTAACAAAAACAACAGTTTGCCCAGGAACTCCTCTCAACATTTGGCACAGACCTTGGTGAAGTAGCCCTCGTCCCGAAAACCGGCGGAGTCTTCAGGGTGACAATATGGCATGGTACGATGATTGATGGGGTGATCACGACGCAGGAGAGTATTCTCTGGGATCGGAAGAGAGATGGGGGATTCCCTGGTACGTTTTCATGTTTCCTTTCCTTTGTTTTGATTTTCTGGTTTATTTATTGGGGTTGGGTTTCTATGCATTCAATATATACTGCATGGAGACTTGTCTAGTTATGCCACTCGATGCTTGGTCTAACCATTTCTTTCTCCATTCAGAAGTCAAGGCGCTCAAGTCTCTCGTGCGGAATGTTATTGCTCCTAATAGGGATCTAGGACATACGGATCGGGCGTTGAAGAAGGAACACGGTGAGCAGAAGGAGGTAAAGAAAGAGGAGAAGGAGGAGAGTAAGGATAAGGCGGCCTGTGAGGATTGTCAGTAGGAGGATGTATTGGGTCATCTTCCTACTTAGTATCTACATCTACCTTCAGTTGCTTTATGTATAAAATCCAATTTTTAGGTCGTGCTGGTAAATGCTGGGATTACATACCACTAGAGACATCCTTGAATACACACCTGTTACAATTACAAACCTGAGAACAAGAATCGAAAGTCTCACTGTACACATCACATTCATTATCGCGCAGAGCGGAAGAGTCTAACAAGAGTCCATGTAAAAAAGAGAGAGAGAGAGAGAACTAGACACAAGACACAAGAGGATCAGGTACAGGGGAGAAAGGGGAAAAGCCCACTCCTGTAAGAGATAGAACGCCGGCCTATTACCGAACTCTAGGGCAAGAGGACACCCGCCCCAAAAACATGTGACAAGGGCGGAGCAGAAAGACGAAAAAAAGGAGATGAAGGAAGGCGTGGGGTAAGGATAAAAGAAGACAAATATTCGTGGTCATCACACAGAAGTAGGTGGGCGAGCCCGGTGCAAATAATCAGATGACAGATGTAGCGGGAACACCGATGCCAGTATCCATTGAGAGGAATACATGATAAAGCGGGACTCTCAATCTCAAAAGGAGAGAGGATAGAGTAAAACATGCAACTCATCTTGTCTTGACAATATAAATGCTCAGACAAGCTTTGCATTTGCTTTCGTGCCCGAGACAAACTCAGACATTTCAGCAGAAGGTAAGAAGGTATCGTTATCGACTTCGTAGAGTCGTGACCAGGAGAGCCAATGCGGTGGGGAAAAGAAAGTCCAGAGTCAGGGTTCTTCGACTGGTCGAGTCGTGAATTCATCGAACACCAGTGTGGTCTCAAGCCTCATTGCAAAATGAAATGTTCGTAAGACCATGGCAGCATTATACACAGCTGGAGATGCTTCAAAAACGCAAAAGCATCAACCAGGATGGAAACAATCAGGTCTCACCGCGGACCTCGTGCGAATGGTTGCGGCGCTTCCAAAACGCAAGTCGAAGCCGACTCCTCCGTTTAGGAAGTCTACGGGTACCATTAGAGTCATCCACTTGCGGGGTCTCATTTTTGGTGCTCTCGCCAGTAGTCGTCGACTGGGTCGTGCTGCGGGTTCCGTGAGCTCCCAATCTGGAAAAGTCTTTGCTGGCACCGTCTTCGGACCGAGTTTGGCCACGAGCGATGTTAGAATTACGACCGGGGCTGTAACCGCCTGCGGGCTCTGATACATTTGAAGGATACGCGTCCGCTGTGCTGGGACGTGTGCTGTTATCGTCAGGTCCTCCAAGGTCACTTTGCGTGACACTTTCCCCGGAGACACGCTTTTCGTCGCCGCTATCCACAGCCAAAAAGCTTGAGGCATTAGTTGCGGGAGAGATTGGTGTCATGGTGTTGCTGTAGGTGCTTTGTGTCCGTGTGCAACTATTGCGATTTGAGCCCGTGCGAGCAGACGAGCTGTTGTGTGCATGGTGACGTTGGGAGCCGCGTTGAGAACCATGTGGAAGACCTTGGCGGGAGCTGCTTGGTCTCTCGGTAGACCCAGACCCATGGTCACGCCCCACTGGTCCTGATGAAGTACCGCCACCGAAGGCCGAGTTGGCATACAAGACGGCAGCTAGAACAGCCGGATCATCGGTAACAGGACTTGTTTGCGTGGCAGGGCTGTGTAGCTGTGTCGAAATAGACCCGCGGGCAGACTCCGGAGCTCCTGGGATGGAGAAACCAGAAAGGCCCGGCATGGCACTAGAAGACTTCCGAGATGCAGTCGTCGGCACCAGGGGACTTCCCGTGATCTCAATCTGGGGACCTGTGGTATCAGGCGACACAACCGGTTCAATGTTGTTTTCGTTGTATCCACCAGAGCTTGAACTCGTGGGAGATCCGACTTCGTCCGCTGCGCCATCTCCTGAATCAACGTGCAGCTTGTCAGGAAATTCAGGGCTATGGGAGCGAGGCGAAACAGTAATCTCGGCCCTTTTCTCAATCGGAAGACCTTGCTTCTTCAGCTCCTCATTAGAAAGTTCTTGCCACTGTGCCTGATTGCGAAGGATATGGTCGGTAGTGAACTGCAACTGCGGCAGAAGGTCGGAAATGCCTTCGAAGAGCGGCAGGGCGAATATTGACATGAATCCAATTTGACCAGTAGCCAATTTGTAGATATTCCCTAATTCGGGTGGCCCGCCAAACAGTGCAGTTTCCATTCCGACCTCCCTTTCCATCTCGCCCTGGTTGGCGAACTCCTCTTGCAGAATTTGCGTCCACTTCTTGGCAACTTTCCACGGTCGAGCCACATTACTGATGTCGGCACATTTGATCAATAATCCACAAACGAGAGTCTTGTACATGTCGACATCTTGCGGCTTCCAGCCATCAACAGATCTGTTGTTTTCATAGAATTTTTCTTGGAATGAGCCCATACGCTGCATGAACTTCTGGTGTACGCCCATATCTGTGGCCAGGATAGAGCTGATAAGGAGCTTTCGCAGCTGATTGTCCTTGAATGCGGCAGGCCAGTGCCGACGCAGAATTTGGGAAAAGGCGGCGCAGTGGAACGCCTCCAAGACGGAATTGTCATTGTAGAGTTGAGCCAGAGGTGCGTTCAATTTGACGAGGAAAAAATTATTGACACCCGGGTGACCAACGTCATGACCAATGGCTGAGATAAGGAGAGTAAGGGCATCGAATGGCGTGAGAAGGGAGGTGATGGGAGTGTCGGGGACGGGAGAGTCCCCAACTGATTCATATGGAGGCAAAGCCCCAATGTTTAGCAGGAAGCAAAAGACCGATTGCAGCACATCAATCGCATGGCGGAAGTTGTGATAGAGCACGAAGGAGTTATAGGCGGCACGGCAGGCGAGGAGGAAAGTTTGCAATTCATCGGGGGTCAACCGTAAATTGTCCAGTCCCGGCATGGTGAAAGCATGCTGTATCATCTCACAAGCACCAAATACCAGTTCGTCCTCGGTAAACTCATGAGCGCAGAACCTCCAACTGCCTACCTGCTCTTTGATAAAAGGGATACGTGCGGGATCAATGTTGAGATCCTGTTCCTGGAATTCATCATGTATGACTTCTTCTGGGTTGCAAATTCCTTTCATCAACTTTGAGACCATGGCTTCTCTCAAATAAGAATATGGTTGTTCATCATGCACACCAACCCAAGAAAGCTTTCGTTGCTTTCTCCGTGCAAGAAATCGGGACATCTCTCTTTGGGCCGCTTTACGGGTGCGGTAGGCATGAACCACGAGCCCTTGAATCCGCGACCGATCTAGCGGAGTGGTCAAGACATCCATAGCACCGGCATCAAGACAGCGGGCAATCTGCTTGTGCTCCGCCGTGATAGGTCCTTGAGAAACTGGTTGACTGGTAGGGCCGGTAGCCGCATTGTCGCTGGGCGCATCGGGAGGAAGACGCAAAATCGCAATGGGAATGACCAGATTTGGCCCCTCTTGGGCTTGGATATCGTTCGAAACACCTGATAGAAGGGACAGGCCCCGTGCTTCGTCAGACTGCGTTGAAAATGTGAAAGTACGGTGGATGGAGCCCGGTGACGGGGGAGCGTTGTCTGCCCACGAGGCGCGACTGGCTTTTCGACGAGCCAAATTTGACTCTTCGCCGCTAAAATCCACCTCGAAGAATGCGAAAATCGGGTTACACTCGCTGCCCGACCGGTCGCTGAGCTCGGCCAGCTTGGTGGCAAAGGAGGAACCGTTGTGGCAGAGATAGACTGCAAGAACGGGGGTAATTAGTAAATCATCAAACACAACGCAGTCTGCAGAACCTACCTTGTTTGCACACTAACAGCAACTGCTCCACATCCGCCTGCAGGGCCTCTGGTTCTTCAGAGGTTGCAAAGGAACCTGTGGACGATATCGTTGAAGCATCGATGGAATTTTTGCGCACCCATCTTTCCGACCGCACTCGGTCATCAATGTAGAGACCCGCGCAATCCACGCGGTCAAACATGATGTTAGAAGGTATAGAACGACTGCCGATTAGGCTGTGTCGCTGGAATCACAAGACCGACAAGAACTCAATCGGAGTGAAGAAAAGGGAATGGGTTGGTCGGAGCGGTCCTGATTCGCATATGGCTCAGATGACGAAGACCGAGGCGTTCGGCTGGGGGTGTGATGGAAGGTACGAGTGACGAGGGCGGTTTTTGGGAAGGTGAGAAGGGAAAAAAACGAGCGGCGAGGTTGAGGGTGAAATGGAAGATCGGAGGAGGTCCGAGTAAATCGGCACAAAGAAAGTCGGGAGAAGGAATGGCAGTCGGGAAGCAATCTCTCAGTTCACCGAATCGAACAATGCAGTTGTTTCCTGCAGCGAGGCAGTCCGAGTCGCGTTGTGGACTGGAGGTTCCGAGACAACCCCCCAGAGCCTAGACTTCTAAACTTGTCGCACTAGACAGATCGAGCGCGCAACCCACTTTTTCCACCCCGGGATCGGAAGAGTGATGGGATGAAAGCGACACGTGAGTTGTCGAGGACGAAGGGGGTTCAATTGGAGATGAAAGAAGAGAAAGGGAGCGGGAAAGGACGTCAGTTCGACATTGTGTGTGTGTAGCGTGTAGCGTGTAAGCGGTGAGAAATCAACAAAGAAAAGAGGAAGTAAAGAGGAAGAGAAAAAGGGAAATCAAGAAGTTGGAAAAGAGCAAAAACAGCCCAAAGCTGAGGACAGTGGAGGGGCGAACACGGGGAAGGGGCTTCTTTCCTCCTTCCAGAAGGCCTTGGGGCGGGACGGGATGATCCTCAGGTAATCTTAGTTACAGTCACAGTTACAAGTTACTAGTAAGGTATTGCTTTTTGGTTAACAGGGTATTTCCTACTTGGTCTTCGTCTAT
This sequence comes from Penicillium hordei, assembly GCF_028827395.1. Classification (NCBI taxonomy): domain Eukaryota; kingdom Fungi; phylum Ascomycota; class Eurotiomycetes; order Eurotiales; family Aspergillaceae; genus Penicillium; species Penicillium hordei. Next base: position 8,309,330 of record NW_026623142.1, read on the forward strand.
CTATGCTATTACAAGATTATATAGGTAAATCATCATCTATATACTATCTCTCTTTATATTTCTCTATGGTATCTCTTCTCCGGCAGAGCCTCCGATCGTAACCAGTGGACCCAATGACGCCTCTCTCTCTCTTTTTTTTTCTTTCTAGAAGGTTAGCGGGTTAGTAAGCGCAGATTCTGTAACACAATACACCTGGGTAGTGCTGGGGTGGCTATGCAGTCTAGATAACATAGGAAGCTCTGGTATTTTGTTTAGTTTTACCCCGGACATATCTATAGTTGTAGTGATATATACTAACGTAAAGATAGTTATAATATTACTATCAAGATATTTAAGTATATTATAAGGACTATATTGTAAACCTACGAGGTATATATATCCACCGTCACACTCTGCAGAATCGAAAAAAAAAAAAAAAAAAAAAAAGAAAAAGAGAAAAAAGAGAAAAAAGCAAAAATCAAGAGTGGATAGGGCGTTTGGGCCCATTTGGGGCCAAATCTGACGGAATACCAAATAATCCGAGGTGATCTCATTGACTGCTGATTAGTCCACTCTCCCGTCTCCACTTCCAGAAATGGATCACCTGCAGCTACAATTGTATGCATTCAGTGTCTCTAACCTGACACAATAGTTCTTGATTCATCTACATCAAGTTTATTAAATATATGTAGAAATTATAGAAATCAAAATGGCATAAGATATAAGTATAATAATGTCTGATATGACTGATATGACTGATAGAGGTGGTGATCTTACCCTAATTTCCCTATCACCTACGGTTCAGTTGCTGATCGGCTCCATGTGATTCAGACCCTGGCCAATCACACGAGACAGGGATAGCTGCATGAGGCGGGTACTTTCCAACTTTCAACCCCTACAAGGTCTACATACATACATGGTATGTGTGTATATACCAGATACTTACGATATATTCTCGGGTGCTTTATGAGGGCGCTCACGGTGGTCGGGATTTTACACAGATTACTTACCATGCATTCGGGCATAGTTATTCCCACTTGAGGTGAAGCGCAAACCTAAAACTAATGGCCAGTCATAGAGGCCGCAATGAATCAATGGGAAATAGACGGTCTATGGGCACGCTATGGCTGCCAATTAGGTGCGATTGTAGTCGTCCGACATAGATGAATCACGTTCGTTTAATCTTAAATTTCTAGAGTGTCTATTTGACCGCCCAAAATATATTAAGATCTACCGTCATTTACAAGACCAAACCAAGCACTCTTCTTCCGCTAAGGATAAGGTCTCCACAATTATGGCACTGGCATCCCAGTCCGATAGCGACATTCTTCAGCCCAAGAAAAACAACATTCCATCTAGCTAGCATATAATAGGAACCGTGAAGACGGGCAGAGTGTCAGTGATGCCGATATCGATATTCACTTCCGTGTCTTTAGGGCGAAACCCCACGTGTGGTTGACATGTGTGGTGCCAGTTCTGATTAACAATCATATGTAGGCCACTACTTATATGACTGGGGCAACATGTGTAGATGTCTTGATTCGCGAATATAAATTACATATATAACGGAACTGACCTTTCACATCGCAATGACTTCCTATCGATTCCCAGCTACGGTTCCTGCCCTGCAACAGGCAAGAATCATGATTCCCAATGTGGTATCCCGTAGGATCCAACTTGGGCTTTCTTTTCTTACGTCAGACTTAGCCTAGGCCAACTGAAAATGAGACCTTTGTAGTGTATATGTTGAACCTGACGTGTTATGAGGTGTCGAATACTTGAAATGTGACGTCAGGTCCTATGTATACATGGAATACCCATAAACGGGTTTATACTAAATTGCTATATAAGGACCAGTGACTTCTGAGGTATGACTCCTAGCCAAGTCAACCACACAAAATTCTCCGTGTTTTACAAGAATCACTCAAGGAATAATCCCATTTCCAACGCTCCAATACCATTATATATTTTTCTGCATAATGGCAGAGATGCATAGCAATAGCGGAACTATGCGGTCCGTCATTTTCGATGGCCATCCGTTCAAGATTCACGTCCGCGATATCCCCAAAGCAGAAGTCGTCAAGCGAACGGATGCGGTGGTTCGGGTCACTACAGCAGCTATCTGCGGCTCCGACCTGCATAACTATCACGGCGTCTTTGGCAGCACCAAGGTCCCTTATCCTATGGGACATGAGGCCATGGGTATCGTCGAGGAAATCGGAGCAGATGTTGATTCCGTGAAGGTTGGGGATCGGGTCATTATCCCTGACATTCCTAATGGCGTGGGGCTGGATCTAGAACCAACAATTACCCCTATAGTTCCATTGTACGGAGAAGGATCCGAATTTGGCAATTTGGGAGGCTGTCAAGGTACGGCTGAGCCCCGCAGAACCCCCTTTTATTTATTGCATTGCAAGGGAAGAGGACCTGTGTCTAACTGGCCCGCGCCATTTCTCAACAGCCGAATTTGTCCGCGTTCCACTTGCGGATAAATCCTTGATCATCCTCGATAAGGAATTCGATGAGATCAAGGATGAGGATCTAGTTGTTCTTTCTGATATCTTCCCTACTGCCTGGACGGGGGTCAGTTGGTCTGGCTTCGAGGCCGGAGATAAGGTCGCGATTTTTGGCGCAGGTCCAGTGGGACTTCTTGCTGCGTATTCGGCAATTATCCGTGGTGCCTCTCGCGTGTATTCCATTGACTGTGTCGAAGACCGACTCGAACTCGCTGCTTCCATTGGAGCCATCCCGATCAACTTCACAAAGGGCGAACCGTCGGCGCAGATTCTGGCCCGGGAACCAGGTGGCGTTCGACGCACTGTAGATTGTGTTGGGGAGGAATGCGTCAACGAAGAATTGAAGCCCGATCAGTCCTTCGTTATCACACAGGCGGCGAAGTGCACTAGCGTGAATGGTGGGTTAGGGGTTATTGGGGTACACTTTGCTGCACCGAATTCCGAGGGAGTTCAACGGGGAGATACCATCTCACCGTATATGATGTTTCCTATTACTCTCTTCTGGGAAAAGAACTTGACCATTCGTGGTGGTGTGGTGGACAGCAAATTATTTGTTGAGCCACTGCTGGAACTTGTGAAAAATGGCGTGGCTAATCCGGGCTTCGTCTTCTCTAGCACCATCGATATCGAAGAGGCACCGAAGGCATACCAACGATTCTCTGACCACCTGGAGACGAAAGTCATGATCAAATTCTGTTAGGATACAAGTCAGGAGCATGCTCGGTTTTACTGAAACAGCGGCAAGGGGTGAGCACTAAAACGGAAAGGGAAGCCATCCCGGCCTGAAATTCCGGTGTATATATACACATGTAGTTAGGTTGCAATACTTAGGCCCTATTCTGTATTCTGCAAATGGCAAGAGTGGAGTTCTCTACATTGTCGATCTCTTGACTACAACCTATCAGATTATGTGCATATAATACATACAAAGTTATACATGAATATCCTCATATCATGATCTGTATTAACTATTTAACTATTCCATGCTACTGAATCTACTCCAAACTAACAATAATCTTCCCCTTAGTAGTGTTACTCTCAAGCAACCTATGCGCCTCCTCAATCCCCTCAAAAGTAAAAACCTTCTCAACAAAAACCTTGAACGTCCCATCACAGAACCGAGGCAACGCATGCTCAACGAGCGTATCCCTCAATTTCCGCTGGTACTCCAGATCCCGACTGCGCAGCGTACTCCCCTCAATTCGCACACGCTTGAACAGTAACGGCGCAATATTAACCCCCTCGGGTAACTTGCCGCCACCCATAAGACCCAGCAGCACGATGCGACTGTCGCGTGCCGCTACGTCGAGATTTCCCTGGAAATACGTCGCGCCAATGAAGTCGACAGTTAGATCGACGCCGGCGCCAGATGTCGCGGTTTGGATCTCAGTCGCCCAGTCCTGGGTTTTGTAGTTGAAGGCTTTTGTTACGCCGAGTTCTTTTTCCAGGAAGTCGATTTTCTCTTGCGAGCCGGCAGTTGCGTAGATGGCTTTCGCGCCTGCGTCTTTTGCTAGTTGGATTCCCGAGATTGAGACCGAGGAGGCGCCCGCGTGCCAGAGGACGCTTTGACCCGATTGGAATTCGCCGATTAGGAACAGGGCTTGAGAGGCTGTGATCCAGGTCTGTGGGGGGTTTGGTTAGTGAAGATCGGTGAGGTTCTGGGAAAGAAGATAATGTGCGCACCTCTGGGACTCCGGCTGCCTCTTCCCAGGATAGCTGTTTAGGCTTGTGCACTAGCATATGACTCGAGACAGCGATGTACTCTGCGTACGCGCCGCCGTATGCAAGGCCAAATACTTCATCTCCGACCTTGAAGTCTTCGTGTCCGTCTGATCCGAAGCTCTCGATCACGCCGGAGAACTCTACGCCCATGGTTGGTGGTGCTTGGGGTGGGAGGGGGTATAGGCCCTCGCGCTGGAGCAGATCCATGCGGTTTAGTCCGAAGGCTCGGATCTTGATGATCGCTTCGCCTTCTGCGGCGGTGGGCTTGGCGATCTGGTCGATGAAGAGGTTTGTTGCGGGGCCTTTGCCGCCTTTGATGCCTGGGGGTTGTTAGTTTAGGGCTCACATTGTATAGAGTGTGTTGAGGTGTGAGTATAGAGCAAAGGGAGTGAGTGCAGTGAATTGAAGGGCAGATGGGTTGATATGGTTCATGTATGATCCTCAATGTGGCTGATATCAAGTGGGGGGATATTCTTCAACCCCGCGTTAACTTACCGATAGCTCGCATGGTGTCGCCCATATTGAGTGATATGTACAGTGTTCAGTGTCCAATTGGTATTCTCTATGCAAATATTGGGAGAAGATATCTCTTATATCCCCAGCAGCTAACAGTGATCCGGCTGTGACGACCTGACCTCATCCGTTTTGATCGGCATTTGTCAGCATCGCCAGCTTCCGAGATCCACCGTACCGTTGAGAGGGTTTTATGATCCATGCCCAGGTGCCGAATAACCGAGTGGATAATGTAGTGTTGAAGAATCTGAAATTTAGATCGTAGCAATGCTAATCAATTCATCTAGCTGGAAATAATGGGTAATGGTAATATCAATCATAAAGTGGCCCAGTCCTACTCCATGCAATCCATGATTTTCGACGATATCAAGCCCTCCAACCACTCCATAACAGACTCCACGGACTTTTCCAAGGGTGCCGTAATTCAAGACGCCGGGGAACAAAAAACAAACACATAAGAAAAGAAGAAACCATGCAGCACAAAAGATGGTGACCGACAGGATCAACCGAGAAAAAACCCGGGATCTCCGTGGCTGGAAGGGAAAGAGAGAAAAAAAGGGAAAAGGGGAAAAACAAAGTGAAAACGAAGCCCAGCCCTAGACACACTTTTGTTCATGGGATGCCGTGGCATGCATATGCAGTAGCAGTAAAAGCAAATAGGAAAGGATATAGGTCACTATCATACAACTCGATTATGAGCACTCGTGTAGGATATCGTTATGAGAGAAGGTTCTTCAGCGATGGACTTGCGCTCGCTCCGGTCCCAGCTGCTGTACCATTGACCCCAGAGTGTCGACTGCTCGGTGGCCCGCCCATCAGAGAAGGTGGTGTGTCTTCCGGTCGAGTAGGAGGGGTGGCAGTGGGCCCCCGCGGGCCAATACGTGCCTGCGTCACTGGTGGTGAGTGAGAGGGAGCTGCTACCACACGCTCGACAGAGTACATGCGAGGCGGCGGACCGCCATTGAGAGCGCTCAGCGAGGTCTGAGGTGATCGGTTGATCGTTGTCGCTTGCACGATTGGAGGGGACGCGGACGCTGCGTATGATCGCGGCGGTGGCTGCGAAAGATGTGGCGAGCGGGCTTGCACAGGGCCATACGGGCTCTGATGGGTGGGATACGGCGGCGGTGGTCCCGAAGGCCCAGCGCTGGTATAGTGTTGAGGTGGTGGGCCTGCGGGGTGCGGTGGCGGATAGTTACTCATGTGGTGCGGAGGTGGCTGTGCTGGGGGATAAGGAGACGGCGATATGCCGTTGCGAAGACCGATGTCGGGCGTGTGGCGTTGCTCGTATGGTCCAGTGTATCCAGGTCCGGGAAGTCCATTGGGTGGGTGAGCGGGAGGCATCGGCCGCCCAAGCACACTGCCAGGGGGAGGAGGGGGATGCGGGTGTTGGTGGGGATGTGGGTGGGGCAAAAATGTATGTCCTGCATGGCTTGCATGACCTGCATGAGCGGGCATTCGTGAAGTGGGTATCATAGGACGTTGAGCAGAGTAAGGCGAAGGCCGTTGGTCGGGCATAGGCTCTGGTACAGGCGGAGGTGGAGGAGGCGCCGGGTTCTTCAAGTGACATTTATGGCATTCGTACGCCAATTCGGAATGGGGGAAGGCACCTTGAGGCGAATGATGAGGGTGTCCTGAGCCATTAGCCATGGGAGGTCGTCGCCCAATGGCCCACCACCTGGGACTAAAGCCGGTGGCACATCGGACGCATTTGTGATTAGTCTCCACACCAGGAGCAGCCGGTCGCGGTGCAACATGGTTGTCGGTATCGATGTCCATGGGATCTTCAGTCACTTGCTCCAGAGCGGGTTGAACTTTGTGGGTTTCCTTGGAAGCAGGCATAGCAGTCGTCGAAGCCCGACGGTTCGCATTGGTGGAAGGATGCGGGGGAGCTCCAACAGATTGATGCATGTACGCCGCTTTGCGAACGGTTCCAGTAAGGGTAAGATCGGCCTGTTTGTAGGTCTGGGCGAACAACTGGAGGGCGTTCAGATGGTCCTGGTTTGTCTGCTCGCCAATTGCGTGCAGAACAGTCGGCACGTTGTGATTAGGACAGTAAACAGCAGGTGTCGCTGCTCCAATATCTTCGCCCAGACGGATAGCTCGCATGCTGTCGCGACGCGAGCTCTTAACGGGTGTGATATCAAAGCCGAACCGGTAGTGTGCTTGGAAAGCACAGCCAACGTGGAAGTGAGCATTGCAGCCAGCAAAGCTGCATGACACACATGCGCCCTTACTTGATTTGCAGACCTTGCACGTCTCGCGCCACCGCTCCTTGGGAATAGATCCGAATCCTTCCGCAGGTTCAAGCTCCTCTGCATCGCCGTACTTCAACTCCGGGGTCCACAAGGTGCAAAGCACGTGGGCCCAGTTGTTGCCTGCAGTACGCTTCAGTGGTTCCCGAGGACCCACAGGCTTGCCGACGGCCTCCTGCCGCTGGCGATAAAGCTTGATCGCCTCAGCAACCATCTCCTTCTCCATGCGCTCCTTTTCCTTGTCACGCTCGGTCTTTTTCCGGGAGTTGTTCTTGGGCGTCTCCATGAGGTCGTGCTCGGTCCATGAGACTGGGCAAAGAACGCATGTGTAGTTTGTAGAAATCGAGGGAGTTCGGTCATTGGAGCACATATCACACAACCATTTGTTACTAGGGCGCGAATCCCGCACACCGTAGCAATTGCGATGGACTGTAAGGCGGCAATCCCGACATGAAAGATGCTCTTCACCCGAAGGTTCGACTTGGTTGCAGATTGAACACGGGAGAGTCTTGGCCTTTGGCGGGTCGGGAACAATCGGAGGAGCTTCCACCACTTTCTCGGGGACTGTCTTTTTCTTCGGCATAGGCTCGACAGATGTCGTGGCTGAAGGTGCGGGGGTTTCCTTGGCCTTCTTTTTCGTCGGATCCACCTTACCTTCCACCTTGGCCTCCGCCTTTCCTTCCAACAAGAGTCGAGGGTTTGTATCAAGCGGAATTCCCATCGTGGTAGCCGTAGTTGCCGTAGCAGGGGTGATCATGAACGGGGTTTCGGTAGCTACAATCAGTTGCGCGAGCATTTCCTCGTCGATGCGGCGTCGCCATGACTTGTTACCACTGCTTGCAATCCTCTTTGCAACCTCGTCAACATCCTCATATTGAATCCCGTACTTTCGCCATAACAGAGCGCAGCGAAGACAGAGTGCAACGGTGAGCATAGGGCCCTTGTCTTTCTTGTTTGAGGGCTCAGACGGAACAACGGTGCCGGGCGGAACCAAGGGCGCACGGCGCCATTGGCGCGAATGGCGGGTAGTGCAGAACTTGCAATGGAATCCACGCTTCTGGACAATGGCTTTCTCGGAGTCAAAGGCGGAATCATCATGGTCATCGGCCACGTCGTCGAGAAGTTTAGATGAAACTACGCTGTGGCGGCGTACCTCCTTCTTGCCACGTCTGCCTTCATAGCTCCCCCAGATCTTCCGACCGCTGGGTGTTTTCTTCCACATGTAGTAGAAACGAACGATCTGATAGATATGGACAGTCTTAACGTGCTTCATGATATTGCGCCATTCGGATCCATACTTGGCGACACCCTGTTCGAATAGCTTGAGCTCCTCCGGTCGAATGTGAGGCTCCTTGAGATCCTTGTACTTGTTGGTTTTCTTCAGCTTAGCCAGAGCAGCCTGAACGTCGAAGCTCTCAGAGTAAAGAAGTGCAAGGGCTCTGTCGAGGAAATTCGTGGAGTATTTCTCAACTCCGATACCAGGGGCTAGTTCCTTGGCTTGGCGCATGTAGTCGTCGATGAATTTTTCTCGATCCGCATCGCTTAAATGAGAGCCAGGTGCATCATCTTCGCCACGGGCGGGGATCTGATCAGAAGTGGGCATTTTGAATTGAAGTTCGGCTGTGCGCGCCTGTTTTCCGTTGATTGCGACCGGTTCATCCAGACCACGATGCACGTAGCCTGTTGGCTCATCTTGAACCCACTTTGGTCGGTTTGCCCTCTCGTGCTTTGCAGCCTCCAATGCTGCCTGCGCATCCTTGGAGAGCTTGCCATCCTTTTTGCCACCAGGAACCTTTGATTTTTTCTTCGCGTCAAGAGGCTTCACGTATTCAACCGCGCGTCCTGGCCAAGCGGGAACCATTGCCTGGTGTCGAGTACCTAGACGTGAGCTAGCTCGGGGGTAAATTCGATCATCGTAGTCCAGAGCATCCTCCACGCGGCAGTGAATACCCAGGTATCGATAAGGCCACATTTTAGCCTGTGCAATTTGTTCCACGGTTGCAGGCTGAGGCATGAAATCTTCCTCGGCTCCGGGAGTGCTAGCGGAAGTGCCATTTTCTATGCCATTCGCATGGTTATGAGGATCCTCTTCCTCCTCTTCTTCCATGATCACATCTTCGCCATCTGTTCGGATGCTGCCAGTTAACGGTGTGTTGCGTGCCTCCAGTTTGCGCTCTTGGGCGCGACTGCAAGCGGCACAAGCCCACGCAAAGCCTCGAGCGGGTTTCTTGGTCAAGGCGGGTCGTACACATTGCATGTGATATGTTGAATGACAAACTGCGCAGTCCACGGATTCGGAGTTTGCAGCGTATAAACGGCATCGCTTGCAAGTCTTGACGGCACCCGTCAATTCTTTTCCCTTGCCGATTTCGACAAGAATGAATTTCCAGCGTTCGTCGAGAACCTTTTTGACGTTTCCCGGAACATTAATGATATCTTTAGTCGGAATAACATCGTAAAGACGATGGATATATCGGTCGAACATTTTATCGTACCAGAAACTGTTCCTTGTCTTCTTGTAACAACTAAGGTCCTCGATCTCTGACACGTGTCGAATATCACACTTGCCCCGCAATGAAGAAAGGGGGCAGGTGTCGGAGTGCATTGAAGCAAAAACGAACCGTGTGTCTGGAGAATGGCGCTGGATATCCCGTGGACGATAATACCAGTTGACTCTCATCGCCTCAATGAAGCCACCCGGCTTGGTTTTGGATGGAAGAAATTCCATGATGCGGGCTAAATAATATGGCTCACCCGGAGGTTCGCAAATTAAATAAACATGGTCTATAAAGAAAATATTAGTTTCGTAATAATTACTTTGAAGGAAGTGGAGACTAACCATTGAGGGCAAAAGTGGTGCCATCATCGGCTATTAATTGGCCATCCTGAAGATAGGGCCCTGAGTTTTCAAAACTCATCATATTGGTGAAATAACCCCCCTCGGCATCGCCTGGAGGGGTGGTGAATATCTTCTTCACCGCGCCACCCGAGTTCGGAGTTGAATTTGGCGTGCTGGCGGGTTGTTTGCGTTTTCTCAAATTAGATCCATTCACGTCTTCCGGTCTGGCAGAAAATGAAGAGGTCCCCGGAATGGCATCTTTTGCCGAACCATTTGCGTTCTGGCCATTAGTCAGGCTCTTTCGTGGTTGCGCCGACGAGGTCTTCTCGTCGATATTGGCGCCGTTGACAATGTTGTTGAGTGCCACGCCGCTATTTCTTTTGGCAGACTTTGAGTTTGGCGCCGAGAGATCAATGTCCGCGTCCAGATCACGGTCCTCGGCGTAATTTGGCCGAGGGGCATTACGACCTCTCGATCGCGTGCCATACGCGGTGGCGGAGCCGTTGGCCGCATCGGCCACTGCCTCCGGAGAGTTGGGAGTGGTCATTGAGGGAGTCCCTTAGTCATCCACGGGCAAATGAAGAGTGATGGAAGATGAGAGAAGGGGAGATATAAAAGATAGGGAGCTGTGGCGGGTGATTAGTGGGAACCCGTAATCTTGGAGAACTTTAAAGAGAAAGACTTGGAAAGTGGACGAAAATCTCAAAATACGGGTGGGCAGATATAATTCACCACACGCGAAGAACAGGGAGTTGCGAAGGGGGAAACCGAAAAATAAAAGTGGGAAAGACAAAGAGTGGACCGCGCCAGATCTTATTCTCTGCAGGGGTGAAGGGCGTTTCCCGATATCAAGAACAATCATAGAGAACAATTGATAGGGGACTTTGCCTAGAACACAATAGCAATATTGGGGGAGGAATAGAGGAATGATAGATGAGACGGAGAATAGTAACTTACATGAATGAATAGAAATAAAAAGGAAAGGGATTGAAATCAACAATAAGGGGAGAAATAGAAGAATAGAAGAATAGAGAGGAAGAGTAAAGAGAAGAGAGACAAGAGACAAGAGTAGATAGAGTGGAGGGAGGGATGGGTCGGGAGAAGCGGGTCAAAAGTGATTTAGCGGGAAAAAAAGACGATATAGCCCAACGGGGAATGGGGAAGGGGAAAAGAAAAGAAAAAGGGAAAAAAGAGAAGAGAAAAAGAAAAGAGCGTCGAGGATCCCGACCTGGCCCCTAGTCCCAATATGTTAATATGACGGATCCCCAAGGACATGGGAACCAGAACCTCTTTTGGACCTCCCTTGCTCGATCTACTTAATATGTTGGATGTCAAAGTACGGACACTGGGAATGCTGGTATGCGGTATCATCAGAACTTCATAAAGGGGATCCATTATATGGCATGAGGTCTAGTTTGAAGCTATCGAAAGAACATCAGTTTGGTGGACTGATATTGGAAAAAAAAAAAAAAAAAATACCAGATACCTGGCCAGATACCTGGCCAGTACTATGGATACTATTTGCTATTTTATGCTATTTTGATGGGGTTTCCCCGTTCGTCTGATCCTGTGCGACCAAACACGGATTGACGAATCTCGGGAGAGGCAAAAGGGGGGAGGGGGGGAATCATCTATAAACTCGTGTACAATAGAATACTTGTGGGTCCATAGACGCGATTATGATGATATGGAGAGTCTATGAAATACATATACAAAAGCAACCGCACGGTGAGTATTAGAGTATCAGAGTGTCCAAGGGTAATCATAATATATGTAGGTAATTTAAACTACTCGCTCCAATGACGATCGATGCCGCCGAGAACTGGCCGACAAGGTCTGAACTTTTTGGGTATAACGTGCCGGACTACTCCGTTAGGAAATCCACCCATGGGACCGGGTAATTTCATGGAACATTAAATATAATTTGAATATCATCAGGAATAATCTGTGTGCACCTATGAATTCCAAGATTGACCTAGGGTTGAAGTAAGGTCAGGTTCATGTGGGAGATATATAACGGCGATCAGACCTCCGAGGGAACAACAGGTCCAACCCATTTCGCCTGACAAACAATTACAATTCTCATCTCTACCATTGGCTTGAAAGATGTTCCCTGTGTCTCCTCTCTGTATCAAGACGCGACTTTGAAACGTTCCCTTGCAAGCTTCTTCTAGAGGAGATAGCGAAATAAGAATACTTATTGGGATATATATCACATTCCACGATGCATGACTGAATTCCATATTATCGCCATACAATACTGAAACCTCACAATCTTGCTAACATTGGATTACTGCTAATCCTGCCAATCCTAATGCATAGGTGGTACGCGCAACTCATGATACAGTTGTTATGACGCCTCCACCCCGATCGGGTCTCACTGGTCTCGGGATGGGCACCTAAATTTGGAACCTCGTCTATTTTTTTTTTTCCCTCAGCCAATTTGCTCTTCTATTTCTCCCAGCAAGTATAGCCAATGTAAGTTCACATGTACGTGGATGTTATACGTTGTAAGTTCCGAGGATGCTTTCCGAGGATGCTTTCCGAGGATGCCACGATGTCTTCCAGCCGCGTGCAAATCCACCGCTAGCCCCAGATCGTCAGCCGACCTTCTCGGCTCCGACGACACGGGTTGGATGAAATCGCACTCATTGCTCCTAGGCATCCGTTGACACGCATGGGGCTACGAATATCGGTATTTTGCTCATTGTGCGCTTCTACCCGCCCGTAGGGAATAATCAGGGTAGGGCTTAGAAGAACGGCATCCACATAAGCCTCCACCCAAGTACGATCTTGTACAAGGTTGGTGTAGTCCCCGAGCAAGGGACTCCAGGTTTGCCACATCGGAATTACAGTTCAATCATGCAAAGAATGGGGGCATGGGGGCATGGGGGCATGCAATAAGAGTAATAATCCCGCAATACGCACATTATTGAAAACACAACGATCGTCGATGTCTCTCAGGCACATCGAGTTTAGACCCAGCCACAGTCCCGGGGAGCATAAGAGTGGATGACATAATTGCTGATATAATCTATTATGCCTCAGGCATCAACGAAGACTAAGCCGCGTAGAATAAAACAAAAACATGGGGAAACAACATCAAAATATTATATGCAAACATCAAACATTCAAAATTTAGACATCTAGAGAGATGGCCAATTTTGATTAAATCAAACTTGGTTTTATCCCCCAGACGAATGGGCTAGTGTTGCAGGCATGTCGACATCGGGTCAAGTCCAGTCTCGCTTCCAGACATCCATTGATATCGTCCGTCGACAAGCGTATCACATAGCGCCCGTGGCAGGACAGAAGCGACCACCAACAGAACCCAGAGAGCCCACAGAGCAAGTCCCCAATATCCCACCTCTTGGTCCAGTCGTAAAACAAGCTACTTTCCCTCGCCAAAATGTCAATCCAGACACCATATTGGAATCAGCTCCGTTGCAGTCTACCCGAGACCTGCTAACCGCCCCCCTCCATCGTTTTACTGCCAGCAATATTAATCCTGGTGCAGGCGTGGGCGCGGAGCCACCCCCAGATGATCATCAAAAGGCTGTGGCTGCGACTGCCCCGCCTTCCAGTCAGAATCCACTGCTATCCCTGTCTAATCCAAAGTATGGTCTGCCGCCTGCTCTCACGGCTAATTTTGCCGCACTCGGCGTTAGAAATATCTACCCGTGGCAGGCATCGTGCCTGCTGGCTAGGGGTTTGCTCTCTGGTGAACGTCATTTGGTTTACACGGCTCCGACGGGCGGTGGCAAATCCCTGGTTGCGGATGTGTTGCTGTTGAAACGCATTATCGAAAACCCGGGGCGTAAAGCGCTGTTGGTTTTACCTTATGTTGCTTTGGTTCAGGAGAAGCTCAAGTGGATGCGTCGCATTGTGCAAGATGTGGATAGGAATATCCCGGACGATGGTGACGACAAATTCCCTCGCAGGCAATGGAATAAACTACATAAGAATATCAGGGTGACGGGCTTCTTTGGTGGAAGTCGGACGACGGCTACTTGGGCTGATACTGATATCGCCGTTTGTACGATAGAGAAGGTGTGCACGATTGCCGTTTAGTGTTACTTGCAGAGTTCTGATATTCCTTTTCCTAGGCCAATTCGTTGATAAACAGCGCGATCGAAGAATGTAGCATTGGAGACTTGGGAGTCGTGGTTCTCGACGAATTACACATGCTCGACGACGAACACCGGGGTTATCTCTTGGAATTGATGGTCACGAAGTTGCTGTTATTACAGAAGGACATCCAGATTGTTGGAATGAGTGCCACGCTTTCCGTGAGTCTATGGTTGCAATCATTCGATGAAATGCTCTAACAGGTCTACAGAACACCGAGATGCTGGCACAATGGATGAACGCCAAGTTCTACATCTCCACATACAGACCAATCCCCATCGACGAATACTTGGTATACGAGAATGGAATCTACCCTGCTGCAACCTCGAGGCAACTGTTCCAAACGGCATCCAAGCTGACTGCTGCTGCGTCCTTACACGATACCATACCCCCGCACCGAATTATTGAACCTTCTACCTTCAAGCAGCTCAGCAACTCCGCCACAAATGCCATGGTAGCGTTAGCAGTGGAAACTGCAGCTGCTGGGTTTGGATCATTGGTGTTTTGTGGTAGTCGTAATGCATGCCAGATTCATGCCGCGACTATCGGTGAAGCGATGCCGCCAGCAGAGGCGGAAGAGTTGAACAAGCGACTCGATCTTATCGCAGAGCTGCGTAGTCTCGCTTGTGGGTTGGATCCGGCTTTGGAGACGACAATCATCAAAGGGACAGGGTTTCACAGTTAGTATTCTGACATCCATGATAGAGCTTTTAGTTTTACTAATGACTACTTAGATGCTGGCATGACCACCGAAGAGCGGGAGCTAATTGCACAGGCCTATGACCAGGGCGTGATCAAAGTCCTCGTGGCCACATGCAGTCTTGCCGCTGGTGTAAACCTCCCAGCGAGACGAGTCATCATAAACGGTGCGCGTATGGGCCGCGAACTAGTAGGTCCGGCCATGCTGTAGGGTGCCTCCTTCCTGGAGTTGGGGGTATGAGCTGACAAAAAACAGTCGTCAAATGTGCGGTCGTGCTGGCCGCAAGGGCAAGGATGATGCCGGCGAAACCTATCTCATCTGCGTGAAAGCTGATATGCAAGCTGTCTGCGATCTGCTGGACGCTGATATGCCAGCCATCGAGAGCTGCCTCGCACCGGAGAAAAGAGGCCTCAAGCGGTATGCATTTCCCGTCTCACTCTATTTTGTTGTTCCTAGAGCATTCGCTCACACCCCAAAGGGCTTTACTAGAAGCCGTGGCAACGGGATTGGTATCCGGCTGCGAGGCGATCAAAGAATATGTTCGATGCACGCTTCTTTACCGCACATTGGACAAGAAACTCGCCTACACCATCATGAGATCGGCTCTTCAGGAACTAGTCGACGAAGAACTTCTTATTTTCGGAGATGACGAATTCTACGAAGCCACGCCATTAGGACAGGCAGTCGTGGCCTCGGCATTCTCACCTGAAGACGGCCTGTTCGTTCACGAAGAGTTGAAACGAGCATTACAGGCTTTCGTCATGGACGGTGACATGCACATCTTCTACATGTTCACCCCGCTCCAAGCAGCCATGGACACTCCCATCGACTGGCAAATCTTCCGCGATCAACTAGACCGGCTAGACGAGAGCGGTCTCCGAGCTCTACAATTTGTCGGAGTGCAACCGGGTTTCGTCAACACAATGTACGTCTCCTTCCTACACATATCCACACACACCTCCCAACTCAGCCCATTCTAATCCTAAACTCCAACACCAGGGTTCAATCAGGTGCCTCGCTAAAAGAAACAAACCCAACCCAAATAAAACAAGCTCGAATCTACCGCCGCGCCTACACAGCCTTCCAACTCCGCGATCTCAGCAACGAAATCCCCCTCTCAACAATAGCCCAACGCTACCAAATCCCCCGCGGCACAGTCCAAACCCTAGCACAGCAATGCCACGGCTTCGCCGCCGGCATCGTCAAATTCTGCCAGCGCATGAACTGGGGCATGATGGCGGCCGTTTTGGATCATATGCGTGATAGACTTGAAGCTGGCGCGCGCGCGGATCTGCTCGAGATGGCGCAGGTTACTTTTGTTAAGAGTTGGACCGCGCGGTTGCTTATGGAGAATGGGTTCAGGAATTTGAGGGCTTTGGCTGAGGCGGAGCCCAAGGATTTGGTTCCTGTTCTTATGATGGTGGGTTCTTTTCGGACTTTTTTGCATGCCTTGTTAGAGAAAGTGTGTGTGATAATCTACTAACATGTCTCTGGTGTGTTTAGGCCAATCCCCGCAAAGCGCAGAAAAGTCAGCTTTATCCGACAGAGGCGGAGAGGTACACTGCGAAGGTGATGGCTAAGGCTGAGACGATCATTGCCCATGCGATTAAGATCTGGGGTATGTACTTCGTGATGAACACAGAATTTGTTTCGGATATACTGACGTGCATTGTTCACTAGAGCGAGAGATGCAAATCGAGATCGAGGAATGAATATTACAGTTTCATATACCCCAGTTCAATATTCCCTTAACGTCTATACCACATCCTCGTCACCTGCGTTCTCCGCATCTTCTTCTGCAGAAGAAAAATTCCCTGCAAAAGCGCCTCCGCAGTCGGTGGACATCCAGGCACATAAATATCCACAGGCACGATGCGGTCCACACCACGCACAACATTGTAACTGTAGTGGTAATATCCTCCACCGTTTGCACAACTGCCCATGCTAATTACCCATCGAGGCTCGGGCATTTGATCATATAGTTGTCTCACTGCCGGAGCCATCTTGTTGACTACCGTACCGGCTACAATCATCACATCTGCTTGTCGTGGTGAGGCGCGGAAAATAATGCCTAGTCGATCTTGATCGTAGCGTGGCATTGAGGTGTGCATCATTTCGATTCCGCAGCAGGCAAGTCCGAATGATAAGGGCCATAGGGAGCCTTGTCTTCCCCAGTTTACGAGTTCGTCGGCTTTTGCACTGGGTAGTAGAAAATGTTAGGACTAGATCAGTAGGGTTGTGAGTTGACGTAGTATTGAACATACAGAAGATACCCAGACGCTCCATCTTTCTGCCTTTCAAATGGTATGGGTGTAGATGTAGAGCTGCTAGGTTCTGAAGATGTGCGTAGGTATCGCGTTGTTGCGATGGTGGGTAAGAGACACTGTGACCATTGCTTTGGATTGGAGTGACGGAGTATGCTTCGAGAGGGTGAATTCAAAAGCATTATCACCAGCTAAACCTGAGGATTTTGCTATCTTGAGAATTCAAGTGTAAAAGATAGAATCAGCTCACTTCTCCCTCCTTGGAGAAGTTTTATAGTTATTTCGACGCAGCTGGTGTTGAGCATCCAATGAGAAGGCAGATACCAAGACGCCAACCAATCAGGCACGCAAAAATTCGGCGACTTGGTGGGTCCAAGCTCACCAAATTCGCCGAAATCAAGACGCCGAACTTACTACAATCAGACAACTGCCTTTCACAACTATTGAATGCCGCGCAGCAGTCCAGTCAAAGTCGCGTGTCGTGTATGCCATGACCGACGAGTAAGATGCGATCGTAGTGAAGGTGCCGCGTGTTCCAACTGCCAAACTGCCCGGCGCCAATGTGAGCTGATTATATCTCGGCGTGGACGGTAGGGCTGCAAATACCAAGCCATCATATTACGACTAATTCAGATGTAGGAAACGAAAGCTTCCTCTCCTACCCATTGAGGCAGGCACTAGCAAGGGCCTTCCACAGACCTCTTGTAATGTGTCGTATGAAGGAGTGACGAGTCCAAACCCACCTCTGGCCACCCATGCTCAAGACAATGAAGATAAACTACAACAAGAGCCATGTTTCCCAGCTCTTGGACCAAGCGGAAAAACGCCGTATGTTGGAGACACTTCTAATCTCAACTACTTGGTCCAACAATTTGGAAATCCTTTCGGGGGTACGACGGATGTTCGTCCACTTCAAGACCATCTCCATGGGGCAATGCTGGCTCGGTTGGGCAGACCGACGACGCAGGAAATTGAAAGGCTCCGCATATCTACTAGTGAAAGTCTTAACAGCCAAGGCGCATTTGATCTCCCGTCACAAGAGACCAGTCAGGCCCTTCTCGACGCTTACTTCCATTTTTCACTTGCTGCACTGCCTATTCTTGACTGGTCGAGCTTTCTCGTCTCTCTCTCGGAAGGCAAATTTTCGCACTTGCTCTTGAATGCGATTTACATCGCTGCTACTGTGTATTGTTCGGATTCAGTCATTGCTGATGCTGGATTTGTGTCCCGGTATGCTGCAAGTCTCACTTTTTACCGGAGGGCTAAATCTCTTTATGATGCTGGATATGAAACAGATGCCATCGTGACCATTCAAGCTACATTTCTTATGTGCTATTGGTGGCATGGACTCCTAGAGCATAAAGACCCTTGGTACTGGGTTGGTATCTCTGTGGGAATGGCCCAGGCTTTAGGATTGCATCAAGCGTGAGCCTACTCATCCCTCCATCGCGGACTAAGGGTAACCAACCAATATTCTAGAAAGTCATACATCCGTCTCGGAGACAAAGATCGAAAATTATGGCGAAGACTCTGGTGGATGATATATGTCAGTTATTGTTCACGAACCCCCAGGTCTATTGCTGGTCTGACTTTCTGTACCAGGCTATGGACATAAATCTCTCTATGTTTCTCGATCGTCCTCCACACGTACAAGGAAGACTTTGCAATGTTCCTCCTCTATCGGAAGCAGATTTTGAACAAGTCGGGTCTCAAGAGACAGAACCTTCCCGAGAAAGCTTCAATGAGGCAAATACCTTCGCGATAAATGCGGTGCAACTAGCTCGGACAGGTTCGACATCCCATCATCCTGTTTCGAAATGTACTTCCCTGCTAAGGAATATTACAGTGGATCGCTACTTCACTCTCAAATTCGAAGAAGATACCGGCCACTCACAAGATATCTGCTTAGAGCAAATTTCCTTGTGGGCTTCATCCCTTCCCCCGGAATCCAAGTCTTTGTCAACAAATAGTAGCAAATGGGCTATATTGACTCAGATATCATACCAGTAAGTTAACCTTCGAATGGACTCTTCAGAAGCCATTTATTCTGAGCATTGAATCCACAGGGGATGCCGACTAGTTCTACACCGAAGCAACCCAAGATTCTCTCTTAATACCGGACTAGACACCCCAACATTCGAGATATGCACAGAGGTCTCCCGTATGCTCGAAATACTCATGGCAAAGGATCTTCTATATGCAGCCGCAGCTACCATGTACGTTCCGTTCCCCCAATCCCCCCTGATGGGTTTGCTAAAGTCTTTCCAGAATTGCCCCCGTGCTGTCCGTGCTCTCAATCTATATAGTCAACATCCACAGAGGAGATACCGGTATCCAAATGATCTCACAGCATCGTGCGCAGTTCTGCATGCTGATACTTGAAAAGTTGCAAGACCGGTTCCCGGTCATTGCGGCCTTCTATCCGATCTTTGAATCACTGCTTAGGCGATTCTCTGCTGGTGCGCAGACACATGATGGAGCAGGGGTACCAGAGCGTCCGGTAACAGGATCTTCGATGCAAAATGGTCGTCAACTTGACGAAAGTGATATTGGTAGTATGAACACTACTGGGGGCTTGTTTGATCAAGCTCCACAAGATGGTATGGGCATGGCGTTTCCTTTCTCGTTTCCGTTTGGCAATCTTTTTGAAGATGTCTTTCTGAACTCGCATTCTCAGTCTACACCTTATTGTGAAGACGATATGTCTTATCCTGAATAATATTGCTGAATATCCATGGATAATCCATGGATTGATGTACAACATCTACGAAACAAAAAGCAAAGAAACCCCCAAAAAATAGACATCGAGTGCCATTCTCATATTTGCAATAGCATGGATGCAGTTTGTACATGATTTACAATCCCTAACGCCCCAGCCCAAGCGCCACGTAGATACAAACATAAGAGCCCGCCCACGAGCAGCGGAGAAAGTGGTCAACCCCAAAGACAGAAGAAGAAGAGAAGGATTCCGTTCTTCTTTTCCAAACAAAGAGTTCTACAATTCACCATGCCCACCATGGCGATGCTCACCCTCCGATCCTGGCGCAGCCATAAACCCGCCAGCGCGCACGCGCAGCGCGAAGTTAATTAAAATGATTACGACGAGTCCGACACTGACAACCGTCGGACCCCAGCGCTCGTAGTAGACGCGCTTGACGTCGCGACGCTTGCGGATCTTGTCGACGCGCCAGATGTACAAAAAGAGACTGTAAACGAGAGCGCCGGCGGCGAGGATGGTGAAGGCCCAGGAGGAGATGAGGGTGGCATTGTCGAAGCCGAAGTTTAGGAGGGTTGCGGCGATTCCGCCGAGGATGATGGAGAATTCTAACCAGGAGAGGAAGGTTCGCTCGGCAGCGAAGTAGACTTTTGGTTCCACGCGGATGGGAACGAAGATGCCTAGTTTTTGGTTAGTTTGGGTGAGGTGATTGATGCACGGAATGGTATGGATATGACGTACGTTTGCCGGGGGGAGCCTGGAAGCGCTGTAGGGTGCGTCGGTGGTTACTCAAAACAGCGATCCCACGCTGTTCGGGGGGAGGTAGGGATGTTGGCCGGGGGCGGGGGATTATCGCCATGAGACCCTGTGCGACAGCGTGACCAGTTTGAGTGAGGTAGTGTTTGGCTAATTGCTGCGCGTAGTACGCACCCCCTATGCGACGGGCTTCTTCGAGTTCGTCGGAATAGACCGATTCGTCGTCTGAGTCGTACAAGGGGTAGTCTTCGTCGCCAGGCAGAGGCTGGGCGGCGATGCGTTCTTCGATATCCAGTTCGTTGCCATTGGTCTCAAACAACCCATTTTGGTGCTCGGTGACGTCTCTGTTAGGTGTTTCTTGCGAATCAGGGGTTTCATCATCATCCGAATCTTCATCATTGGCGGATATTGAGGTACTCGCCAGCGGTCTGTGGATACCGAATTCACGACTAGCGGGTTTGCGGATGTCTACACCCATCTGTGGGAACCAGAATGGGAGCAAGTTGATGCGAGTAGGGAACATGGTGGCTGTTCCGTGGATGAACTTGCTGAATTTCGGGACTGCCTCAACCAAGTGACTGGCAGTCAAATCCCGAATCCACTGGGGAGGTTCTTGGCCCGCCTGGGTCTGCAGCTTCACCTCCAGTACGGCATAGGGGAATCGGTCGATATCCTCCGGGGGCAGCTGGGAGAATGGGAAGTCGACTCCGATATCCATACGACGCCAGTTCTTCCCAGACCGTTGGCGGCCGTCCAGGTTATCCTCTCGGATCATGGTCAATTCCGTATCAAGAGAGATTCGAACACGAGCATCACCTGGCAGCTGGAATGCAGTGCGGTGGTAGAATGTACGGGTGACAGGCACCAAGCGGCGAGTAAGGACGCGGTACTGAATCTCGCGAGCCAATTGCTCTAAATCATCAATCTCCGACGGGCTTTTCTTACCCTCCTTGCGCATCTTGTCGAAGATCTGCTCAACTGTCATGCGGCCATCGAGATAGGCATTGACGTTCTTCTCCTTGAGCACGAAACGCGCCTTGACGGACTTTTCTCCCGTCCAGTCCTCGCGGTGGGTTTTCCGCTCCACGAAGATCTGGTCACTCTCCATTCCACCGTACCAACGCAGTCGAATTGCCTCGGCGCCTTCTGTTTTCTTCAAGCGACCCTGATACAGTTCCCAAGTATCCGTGTTGTCATAGTAGATAGAGGAGATAGCCGTATCCTTCTCCTCGAACTCCTTGCTGGCATTGAAGACCAACACAGGCAAGTGCTTCAAGATCACCAGCTTCAACTCCGTAATATTATCCCGATGCACCCAATATTTTGTGGTCTGACGCACAAAATTTTGTTGGGTACCACCGGCAGACGCGTCACCTTTAACCGGGTTACCCTTGGTCCGGACCAGGTCATAGAGCTTGGATAGTTTAATCACGAAAGCGTCGTAGTTATCCTTGAAGAACGGCTTTGCCTTCAGACGTGTCGCGAAAACAGGCTTGAGGTACCATTCAGTTTCTTTCTGTGCGATTGTTAGCGAATTCGGGGGGGGGCCGAGTTGAAAATTGGAAGGAGCACATACGTCATGCTTCTTGATGATCTTCTGGAACCCGGTGTAGTTCAATTGAGTGAATTTGGCCAAGTCATGAACATCGGCAATAATGTCACTGAGTACCTGCTCAAGCAGCAAGAAATCCGCATCGGTGGGCGCGGGGCGAGAAGCTCGAATACTCTGGCGACGGGAATCGGTCGAGCTGTCCAGACGGGAGACGACATCGTTTACCTCGAGCTCGCTTTCTTGGATGCGGGCGACGATCTCCTCGCTTTTGCGCTTCTGGAAAAGGAACACCTTCTCTAGCTCACTCTCGAGCAAGGAGACGAAGTGCGTCTCATCGTCCTCGGTCCATTCTTTGCGGGCGGGCTTGGTGTTATCGGGGGTTGGCTCGTCCACGAAATCTGTCTTGAGAGCTTCCTTGAGATCATCGTAGGCAATGTAGTAAGGATAGAATTCCTTAATCATGGAAGAACGGAGATATTCACCGAACCTGTGAAACAATCGAGTCAGTACGTTCGAGGCGCGGGGAGTGGAATGGCTGAAAGATAACGAGATTGGGATTGCGAGTTACATACCTCATGGTGGCGGCTGGGAGAAATGTGAAGAGGAGTTTGTGTTGATCCCAAGCTCATGACGGGAAAGAGAAGAAAAAAAAAAAAAATAACCCGGCGAGGGGAGCAGGGAGGCCAAATTCGGAGGGTTCTAGCTCTCCGAAGGCAGGTCAAAGAGGTTATAATGGGGCCCCCGAACTCGGCTAGTCCGATGACTAGCGGATGACGGCCCCATCTTCTTTCTCATCGAGGTGTGCTAAGAGTTAAGGCGATACAATCTGATCTAGTTTATTTGAATTAGAGGTGGTTGACTTGGTAGGTAGCTGAGGAATGCCATTGGAATGTGCTATTTAGGTATAATAAGGTCAACCCTCCTTTCAATGGCTATATATTGGTGAAAAGGAGAATGATGCTGGCGATCTAGATGTACATCTGGTAATTTTGGTAATTTTGGTATGGTAACTTTGTCTCCCCCATACCTCCACCCCTTTGGTGACGTTAACAATCTGACCAGTCATCAGCGCACGTGGGCACCTTTGTCTCGCTCTCTCTCTCTCTAGATTGTGTCAGGTCTTCTCTGTGTCTACCTCATTTTATATTCCAATGCTCATTAATTTATTCTATATCAATGGATTATATGAAGAAGTACAATCTACAGAACCAAAGACTATTACACTTTCCAATCTTAAACATTCCTTCCAATCTCTTATTCGATGCTTGTTGCAGGACAGGGATATGAGTCGCCATATGCAACACGATCAAGCCCCACTCGGGGCATTGTGCTTGTTAGGTCTAGATGCATGTGAGTTAGTACTTTTTCATCTAACTATGTCTTAGTCTAACAAAGCCAGCAATTTTGCGGAATCCATGAAATTGGAAAATATTAGGATCAATCTACAACGTACAACAATTCTGAGACCGAATCCCATAGCATTATACATAAAAACACCAACGCCAGAACACCCTCAGTCAGAGATGACATGCAGCCTAATCTATCATCACATCATGGTATCATCGCAGCCACCTAGGACATGCTCATGGCCGCCCGGCGGATACTGCGACGAGCACCCTCACCGAAGACATTCACTGAGCCCTCCGTCTCCAACGAGCGCACCGCATCACCGAACTGGTTGTGGTCGAGTTTGTTGTCGCTCTGCTCGCTCACATCGCGATACAGGTCAGTCCAGCGGACTGCACCGCCACTCACTCCGCCACGTTCATCAAGGCGGGACAGCACTGCCTTCTTCAAGTCGTCGCGGAGACGACGGTCAGCGGCACTGCTACCTTCGGTCAGAAGGCCCATATCGATGAGACCGGTTCGGGCATCGGTGGCTGCCGCCTTGATGGCGGAGCGGATGAGACGCACGGCTTCCTCAACATCGCCTACGGTGACTTCGGTGGACAGACGCATGCGAGCGTGCGCCTCGGAAAGTCGGATCATCGATTCCAGCTGTCGAGTGGTGGCAGTGATACGGCGCTCTTGGGCGCGGATGTCATCGCCTAGCTGGCGCATAGCCACGTAGGCATCGGTGAGTGCAGCACCGGCAGCTGGGGTGATCACAGGGTGGCAGTTGGTCTTGGCGTATGTAATGTAGGCTGTAAGGAATTCGATGGGCTAGGTAGAACTGTTAGAAATCTCGCCAATTGATCGCACCGAAAAGGTCACTTACCAGAATCTCCTGTGAGCTGGCATTCTCAGGGTTATCCTCCAGATACATGCCAACCAAGTGCTTGGCCAAGCGACGATCTTCCGTCTCGTCGACATGGTCAAGAACCAAGTACACCAGGTCGAAACGAGAGAGCAGAGTAGGCGGTAAATCAATGTTCTGTGGAACAGCCAGTCTAGGGTTGTACCTACTGCCGATGGGGTTGGCAGAGGCCAGGATGGATGTTCGGGCGTTCAGGGTAGTAATAATACCGGCCTTAGCGATAGACACGGTCTGCTGTTCCATGACTTCGTGAAGGACGGAGCGCGTGGAGTCGTTCATCTTGTCGAACTCATCAATACAGCAAACACCACCATCGGACAGAACTAAGGCACCGGATTCGAGAACCATTTGGCGAGTCTCCGGGTCACGGGTCACGTAGGCAGTCAAACCAACAGCCGATGAACCCTTACCACTGGTGTAGACACCGCGTGGGGCGATCTTGTGAACATAGCGCAGTAGTTGGGACTTGGAGGTTGAGGGGTCACCACACAGAAGAACGTTGATATCACCACGGTAACGCGGGTTGCCTCCCTTTTGGAAGGTCTTGTTGGTACCTCCAAACAGCTGTAGCAAGATACCCTTCTTCACGTCGTCCATCTCGTAGATGCTGGGAGCGAGGGAACGAGACAGCAGGTCGTAGATGTCGGGACGAGAGGCAGTCCGCTTAATCTTTTCTTCTTCTTCAGCCGAGACTTTGCGCGCCTGATCTGCCTCCGCCGCTTGCTCAGACATTTCTTGCTCGACTGTGGACATGTCAATGCCCATCTTCTTACGGTCAAACTTCTGCACATGAAGAACATCGATATACGTCTTGAAGAGGGACTTCTGCGAGCGCTGACGAGCACTGACACGCATGGGGTTGCACCGGAAGATACCAGTCACCTCTACACGGTCACCGGCCTTGCAAACATCGACTAGCTCATCGTAGACACACAGAGACACCGAGTGAGGAGTCTGGCCATCAGGAATGTTGTCCGGGGTTTCCTGGAGCTTGATAACTTGCTTGTCAGAGAAGGAGCAACGGTTGTGAAGGAGCTGCATTGAGTTCTTCTCTTTGCAAGAGTCTCGAGGGCAGACGGTTGGCTCGGCAATTCTGCCACGATCAATGTCGACCTGCACACCATAGCTGCAGGCGCTGCACCGGAAGAAAGCTTCCTTCATATCGGGGATGATGGGAGTAGCACGAATGACCAAACCCTTGATGCTGACCAGCTTGTCCATATCGGCTGGGTCGAGATCACGCATGTTCACAGTTCGATCCAGACCGAAGGGGAGTACCTTGAATGTCATAGCCTCCACTTCACCAACCAGATCCGGCACATCGACAGTAGGAAGCACATTGTCTGAGGTAAGGATGGGCTGACCACGTCGATCACGAGGCTGAGCAGCGCGTTGGCTTTCTGACCGAAGAACGTCCATTTCCTTGAGGGCTAGATCGACCATCACATCTTTCAAAGCTTGATCCATCAGAGGGATAATTTCTTGCGGGTATGCGGAAAGTTGGTGCCACAGTTTGCGGGTCAATGGGTATGACTTCAGGTTAGCAGCATCGAGATTGAACGTGGTCACACCGAGTCGGCGCATGTTGTTACACATGGTAATGCACTCATGTCTCTCTGCTAGTTCTCCCATAAGTCTGGTTTCGTCCTCGGAGGCACCGTCAGCCCAGAGGCGGTATTTTGTGGCGAAATTATACAGGAAGTTCTTGAATGCCGACATTGAATCCTGGATCGAGATGTTGGTACCCCAGATCACACGAGTCGAGTTTCCGGCCATGGCATCAGCCTCAGAGGTGCCGGGGTTGATATTCGAGAAAGTGGCATCGGAGCGAGGCAAGGTATCACCTGTGGGCATCCCATTGGCATCAATGAACACACGGTTACGGCGACTGGGAGTAGACCCAAAGCCACCGGAGTGCAAATCGCTGCGACGAGGACCTCCCCGTCGGCCCTGGCCTCCCGGTGACACAAATAATCCGCTGCTGGCGGTACTCAATGCATCGGAGCGGATGTCGGAACGGATATCAGACCGACCCAAGCCTCGAGTTGGGCTAGAACTGGGAATATAATGAATAGGAGAAGAGTCTGGTTGGCGGTTAGGGATCTATATTGAAGAAGAAAAAATTTGCTGTTCTGCTAAAATAAAATTCATACCTCTCACACCGGGGTTGCCTCGCGGGGTTCTGTCGCCATCGTCTACCGTTGAGCTGGCATCGGCCATGCGTTCGTCCGGAGTCTCAGCATTGTTGCCTCCCTTGGTCGGGGATGATTGGAAAAAAATGGGGGATGAAGAGGGTGCGACTCCCTCGCCCATTAGACGTCTCGAGGCACGAGGGGTGGCTTGAAAAGTCGGACTGCTAGGGGGCTCCTGTCGAGACGATGAACTGGGCGATGCAGTTGAATTTTTGGAGGAACGACCCCTCCGTCTTTGTGTTGGTGACGACATGGTGGATATGAATTAATGTGTTGATACCAGACGATGGTCAGGTGGATTGGTGGTGGTATGGGATACAAGTGAAGAAAGGGAGAGCAAAAAGCTGTGGGCGGAACACGGTTTCTGCCACCCTGGACGCGACTTGGCGCGTTAAGTGGTTTCCCCTTTGGGACGACGTGTTTTAACTTCCGCCACATGCAGTGCCTGATCCTGTGGCTGGTGCTTGGGTGGAGTTTTGAGCAATTACATAATGCACAGCCACATCTTTAACCCACGAACCAATCACCGCTCTTTCCCTTTTTTTCCCTCCCCACCAAACCCTTCAAGAGGCTTCAATACTACCTACCGTTGTAGGCATTCACATCCATAATGTATCAACGTGTCATAGATGAGAGGAAAGAAAAGGTACTGTTCCTTGTTATAAATTTAGAATATGAAACGCTGAGGCGCTAGGCTACACAAAGCAATATTATTTGTTCTCCTTTTAGAGTCTGTCTAAAGCCGCCATGACTTAGTTGGCTGTTTCACCTAGCGCCTGATGTCATGGTATCCTCGATCGGCGCTCCCACGATCGCTCCAATCATCCCTGTTCGTCAACGTCTCAATTTCTTGATCAGATCGCTAGCTCAATCCTCGCGCCACTCACCTCATCAACCAAGATATTACTGAAAGACCAAATTGGACATTATTGGCTCTCTCCTCCCCCACAGGTGATCAGGTTGCCGCCCTGTCTGCTCAAGTGGGTTTCTCTTTGTGATTTTTTTTCCCTCTTATCACTGAGCTCCTTCTTATTCAACCCCTCAGTCTACAGGAGATTACTTTCAATATCCATCCGTGCCTATAAGAGATCTCGTGATGCTTCTTGCGGTGACAGCTGCTTTGATACCCCTTTCAACGTCTTAATTTCACCATTCCCCACGGTTGGGTTTCCCTCGGCAATAGCCGAGCCGATCGCCATGCCTTCAGGCTTGGAGGAGGCGCTGGAACACACCGGTGGCCACGGCCGAACCGCTGAGGGTGTCTCAATCTCGACTTTCCTGGCGTCGCTGGCGACAGCCATCGTCGTCTTTGTCGTTGAATTTCTTCTCTTTCTGTTACTTAAGGGTAAACTCAGTCGTATATAGTAAGTCCCCTGAAGCCCTACCGGGAAGGAGAGCGCAGACATTGGACTGACCAAAATCGATATCTAGTCAACCACGAACCTATTTGGTACCAGATAGAGAACGCACAAACCCATCACCGCCAGGTCTCTTCCGTTGGATTGTCCCAGTCTTTCGTACCTCCAGCTCGGAATTTATCCAGAAATGTGGGCTAGATGCATACTTCTTCCTGCGCTATCTGCGTATGCTTCTGAAGATCTTCCTTCCTATGGGCCTCGTGATTTTACCCGTTCTACTCCCAGTCAACCGTATTGGTGGCAAGGGCCAGACATACGAACATGGTAACTCGGGCACGAAGTATTCTGTCACTGGGTTGGATCAGTTAGCTTGGGGTAACGTAACACCCGATCACACCAGTCGGTACTGGGCTCACTTGGTAATGGCTGTGGTTGCCATTGTCTATGTTTGTGCTGTATTTTTTGACGAACTTCGGAATTATATTCGCCTGCGACAGGCCTATTTGACATCTCCCCAGCATCGACTCCGTGCTTCTGCTACCACCGTGCTCGTGACTTCTATTCCACCTGATTGGCTCGACACGGATTCCCTCGATAGGCTTTTCGACGTTTTCCCTGGAGGCGTGCGAAACATCTGGCTCAACCGCAACTTCGACGACTTGAACGAGAAAGTTAAAGCACGAAATGATCTTGCTCTCAAGCTTGAGAGTGCTGAGACGGATCTGATTGCAAAATGCAAGAAGGCACAGCTCAAAAAGGCCAAGGCGGAGGCAAAGAAGGCCGGCAAGAGTCAATCAAGCGCAGAGAAAAAAGAGCAAAAGGCGGCCGACAAACGGGCCTCCCAAATGGCTATGGGTCCTGGTGTCAGCTCTGGTAATCCTCACCAGGCCCACACGGTACGAGAAATGCTCTATGGACAACCAGAAGGTCCCCAGGAGAAACGGTCCGAGGACGGACCTCGCCGAGTGTTTGACCCTGCCTTTGCCGCCGCTGGGGCAGTTGGCCAAGGAGTGGGAAAACTAAGCAAGACAGTGCTCGGAGGCTTCAAGAAGGTTGAGCAAGGCTTTGAGAAGCCCTTGTCTCGAACAGGGGGCTTCGTTGCCAATACCGACAACATCCTCCCGCCTCGTTCTCGTTCAAATAGCCCACCGGGCCAGGATAATTCCGCAACTACAGATCCCCTCCCGCCTCGTCCAAACACTCCTCCAGTCCCCGATCCTCTTACCTCTGACAGCCAGTCTGCTCCAAAGTCTGCCAGACCCGTAGGGTTGCGGCGAAGTCAGCACTTAAGTTTCAATTTAGATCAGGTCATAGGATCGGAATCAGGACAGGATGCAGGCCCGGATAACACCATGGGTTCTGACGTAACGACTCCGCCGAAGCCACCATTTTGGAGACGAAAATCGTCTCATCCAAAATCGCAGGGTGTGCGTGAGATTGACGAATATCCGCTGACTGCACCTGAAACGCCTGTCACTGATGCACCCCGTCGTGACTTCAAAAAGCCCGACAAAACAGACAAAACCGAACATGGTCGAAAGGAGGGGGACAAAATGGAAGGGGAAGAATATCCCATCGCCTACAATGAGAACTTCGAAAATGAAGACTATGGAGAACCGCTGTGGAAAGAATACATCCGGCCCAAGGACCGAGATACCATGCGTCTACCCATATTTGGTTGGAGTTGGATGCCTTCGATTTGGCTTTTGGGCCAAAAGGTTGATACAATCGATTACTGTCGAAAGGAGCTCGCTCGTCTGAATCTGGAGATCGAAATCGACCAACAGCACCCCGAGAAGTTCCCTCTGATGAACTCGGCCTTCATCCAGTTCAATCACCAAGTCGCCGCCCACATGGCCTGCCAAGCTGTCAGCCACCACCTTCCCAAGCAGATGGCACCCCGAGTCGTGGAAATCTCTCCTGACGATGTCATTTGGGATAATATGTCGATCAAATGGTGGGAACGATATCTGCGTTCTTTCGGCATCATCACACTGGTTTGTGCAATGGTCGTCGGATGGGCGTTCCCCGTCGCGTTCACTGGACTATTGTCGCAATTGGCATATCTAGAGGGTGCATTCCCATGGCTTGCCTGGCTTGGCAAGCTACCAGACTGGTTCATTTCAGCCATTCAGGGTATTCTTCCTGCGCTGTGTTTGGCTATCCTGATGGCACTGCTCCCTCTCATCCTTCGCTTCTTGAGCCGCACACAAGGCCTCTTCACTGGCATGTCCATCGAGCTCACCGTCCAGAACTATTACTTCGCATTCCTCTTTGTACAGCTGTTCCTGGTCGTCACTATCGCTTCCAGTTTCTCGACAATCATTGAGAACGTCACTAATGTGACCAGCTGGCCTCAAATGCTCGCAGTGAACATTCCGAAGTCTAGTAACTACTTCTTCTCTTACATGATTCTACAAGCCATGTCTGTGAGCGCCGGTGCTCTTGTACAAATCTTTGGCCTGGTGAGCTGGTTCATCTTAGCTCCAATTCTGGACTCAACTGCCCGGAAGAAGTGGGCAAGAACAACAAACCTCAATCAGATGCAATGGGGCACATTCTTCCCTGTCTACACCACCCTAGCCTCTATCGGTAAGTCGTCTCGTCTTTTTGACTGAATTCATTGTCTGACATTCTCCAAGGTTTGATCTACTCTGTGATCGCACCTCTGATTTTGATTTTCAACATCATCACCTTCGGCCTGTTCTGGTTCGTATATCGCTATAATACACTCTATGTCACCAAGTTTCGCTTTGACACCGGTGGCCTTCTTTTCCCTCGAGCTATCAATCAGCTATTCACTGGAATTTACGTCATGGAAGTCTGCCTAATCGGCTTGTTCTTCTTGGTTCGGAACACGGATGACGAAGTCGCCTGCAAGGGGCAGGCTATTTGCATGATCGTGGTTCTTATCTTGACGGCCGGTTATCAAATTCTTCTCAACGAAGCGTTCAGTCCACTGATCCGATATCTGCCCATCACCTTGGAAGATGAAGCTATTCGGCGCGATGATGAGTTCCGCCGTGCTCAGCACGCTCGCCTCGGTCTCGCTCTTGACGATGACGATGACGAGGATGGTGATATTGAACACACCCTCGCTAAACGTGAACACGAAGAGCGCGACCACGGAAAGGAGATAAGAGACAACATCGAGCTGAAACCTCTGGAGACCAATTTCTCAGACCAGAAGCGACAGAATTCAGATCTCTTGTCAACTCCGAAATTTGGACACAAAAGTCCATCATGGGCCTCCAACTCATCAAACCGAAAATCTAAATATTTCGGTCAGAAGCCAACTTCCTCCACCCCGACACTACGGAACATGCGGGAAAAGATGGCCCAAGACACCGAGGCCCAGGGACCAGCTCCCAACACAGTTGGCCAAGCCCTCTTTGCTGGTATCCACGATGAATTAGAGGATCTTACGCCCGATGAGCGTGACCAGCTGGTGCAACGTGCCTTCCAACACGAGGCCCTTCGCGCCAAGCGCCCTGTTATCTGGATTCCGCGTGACGATCTGGGCGTAAGTGATGACGAAGTGTACCGAACACAACGATTTAGCAAACATGTCTGGATCAGCAATGAGTACCAGGCGCTAGACGGCAAGTGTCGGACAATCTTCAGTCGCAGTCCTCCAGATTTCTCCGAGGTGGATTTGATTCAGCTGTGATACCATTTGTACATTGTTCCTTTTAGCCTTCTATAGCATTTTCGAGCGTCGCATTCAGTCATAGACATCCAATGTCCTTTTTTCTTGAATCCCATTTCCATGAAATCATCCAATATGTCCTTTAATCCATGAACTTGCATAGAGGCAATCTGTAATCATCCACAACCCAATAAGCCCGACGCACACCTTCCCATTCACCATCCAACTTCGGCACGGCAATCTCCTCCCACTGAACGTCAAACCCAGCCTCGAAGAGATCCATCTCCGCAACCTTCTGGTAGACGTCATATGAGATCTGACGATCAGCACCCATCCCATTAAAGAATCCCCACCGACCCTCCTGCTCCAACAACCCAATAACTTGCTCAGAGAAGAAGTCCCGGAAATCACCATACGACTCCGCAAACGTATCGTAGTAGATAGCATCGAACGTCTCCCCAGCCGCCACAAGACCAGGAAGAATATCCTGCCAACGACCCTGGTGGATAACAACACCGGGTTTAGTATCCCACCCGCGTCGCTTCATCTCCGTAACGACCTCCTCGTGCGCTTCGACAATGTGGTGCACAGCCGGTCCCTGTTCCTGGAAGAATCCGTCCACAATCCCCATCCCGTGACCGATGTTCAGAACCTTCAGTCCGGGTGTCGGGAGCAGCGCTGTCGCGGACTTGCGCATGATATCGCTTTCCCAGGCCATCATCACGCCGTTCTGGTCTGCGTCCAGGATCCGGTCGTTCGAGATGTTCAAACGCGACTCCAGATACTGCGAGTTGGACACTTCGGGGTTGGCAGGGGTGGCTGTGGTTGTGGTCGTGGTTTCTGTCGTGGGTTCGGCGGAGGCATCAACGAGTTCAGGTGCTGTCTCGGTCTCAGCCTCAGCCCCAGCCTCAGCTTTCTCCTCTTCGTCGTCGTCATCGGATAGCTCTTCGTATGCGTCAAGGCGGTTCAGCAGCAATTCTGCGCGAACACCTGCGTCGACGATCAACTCGTATAGCTCGAGAGCGCCGATGCGACGCGCGATACAACCGGGTGTCTCGTTGTTTGCGTCGAGATCGTTCCAGATAGCGCCTTCCTGCAGGAGGAACTTGACCGTCTCCACTGCTGATTTCACAGTCTCGGCGTCCAGACTGGGGTTCGAGTCTGAGGTGGTTGCGCCATTGGTGCTGACGGTCTCTGTGTCGGGCTCGCAGGCGGCGATTGCGGCGTGCAGAGGTGAGAAGCCTGTCTCGGTGTCTTTCACGTTTGCGGCATCTGGTAGCATGGACTGGGTGCGGAGGAGCTGGCGCAGCTTGGACTGGTCATGCTGTGATGCAGCGAGGAGGATTTCTTGCACGTCAAGGTCGATGTCGACCTCAGTGAGGTGCACTGCGGTATCGTCGATGACTTCGGGCATGATCTAGGTGCTGTTAATGGGAGTTCGCAAAGATTTATTTCCAAAAAAAAAAAAAAAAAAAGGGAATTTGGCTGATTTTTTTTAACTGGTACTCACGAATTAAATGTGATACTTGCTAGTCAATGCTAGTCAAGTGTGTTAACTGTTATCAACGAAAGTGGTACCCCTCCGAGTCAGAAAAATCGTCTCGCCGCCTTCGTCCCCGCATGGAGAAAATATATATCAGCCTTGGGGATCTACAGCTACTACTTACATACAAAAAATTTACTATGTTTGAAGAAACCTTGGAAAATAATAGAGAAGAGACCACATTCAGATGCTTGGTAATCCAGCTATTTGTACAATAATTCACATCCCTCCAGCAGCGCCATTAAGTATCAAGCGGAATGAATTTATTTGCCCTCCTCGCTGTGGGCGTTGACGTTCAGGCCTAATCCTTGGCTGTCCAGGTAGAGCTTGTTCTTGCCACCACTCTCGTGTAGGACTTGAGCAATGTGACGGGCATTTTCAATCTTCCGGAGCTCAATGTAACTCTTGCTCTTCTTGATGGCGTCACCAATAAGCTCGGCGGAGCGGGCCTCACCTTGTGCGCGGACAATGAAGGCCTGCTTCTCTTGGCGGGCCTTGTCCACCATGAATGCAGCACGTTGAGCGTCTTGCTGTGCGACCTGCTTGGCCTCAACGGCGGCCGTGAACTCGGGGGAGAAGGTCAAGTGCTGTGTGGAGATACCGTGTTAGGAGCAGTTTCGGCTAGAAGTGGGGAAGAGGGTACGTACTGTCAAGGAAACATCGTCCAGAGCAATGTTGAAACGGGCAGCCCGGCGAGCCAAGTTGTCCCGCACTAGACGGGCAACGTTCTCACGCTGTGTGATCAACTGGCTGGCGTTGAACTGAGCAACAACGCTCTTCAGCACCTCGTTGACGATGGACGGCAGAACACGCTCATCGAAGTCTTGGCCAAGAGTTCGGTAGATCTGGGGGAGAGCATCCACACGGGGTCTGGATAGGACACGGCAGGTAATGTTCACCATTTGCAAGTCCTTGGTGCCGGTAAGAGAAGGGATGCTGCGAGGCTTTGCGCGGACATCGTAGATGATGGGAGTTTCGAACCAAGGGATTTGGAAGTGAGTTCCTAAAGTCATTCCAATGTCAGAGAGAGCTCTTTGCTTCAGCTAGTGAGTTTTCATACCTTCGTTGTAGATCTCCTTCTGGACACCACCCAATCGCGAGTATTTGATGGCACGGTGACCACCGTCCACTAAAAACTAGTTAGAAGCTTGATTCCTTGGGTAGATGAGTGTAACGTACCGTTAAACAGAGCATTAGACGCGACGTAGGTGCCAATACCGGCCAGAACAAGAGTTCCGACAAGTCCCATGCCTCCTCGGCCACCACCGGATGGGAATCCGCCACCGAAGCCGGCCTTGCGCTTCGACAGCATAACTTGCAGGCGCTCCCAAGCCTCCCTTTGATTTTGAGACATGATGTGTGGAAGTGCGCGGAGAGTATTGGAGATGGATAGAGACTAACTTGGTATGATGCTCGAGCGGATGAGGTGAGGTCGCGGGCGGTAAGAGAAAGTCGGGCAGAATCAGCGTTTCTTTGCTTGCCTCGACTTCTTGCCTCTCTCTCACTCGCATTTCATTCCCTATTGCAATCATGGCGCCCGACCGGACTGGGAAGAGTGTATTCCTGGGGAATATCCCCTACAGTATGTCGATACAGCTCTCTGTCTAACCTATGCGATTCTAATCTTTCTCTAGACCTCACCGAGGAACAAGTCAAAGATATCCTCAGCACGGCCGGTACCGTTACCAAGTTTCGATTGATGATGAACCCCGAGACTGGCAAGCCCAAGGGCTATGGATTTGCAGACTTTGCGGACGCCGATGCCGCCGCCTCGGCGGTGCGCAACCTCAACGATCACGAAGTCATGGGCCGCAAGATCCGTGTTGACTGGCCTCACAACAACGAGAAGGACTCCGTACCTCCAGATTACTCGCAGCAATCGCAACCAATGATGAACCAAGATCCCATACAGCAGCAACCGATTCAAGGTTCCGCACCGCTGCCTCCTCTCCCCCAGGCGTGGAACTCCCGCCCCAAATCGACTGCCCCAACGCCATCTCCCACACTCTCGCATCCCTCCCACCAAACCAACTGCTCGATGTTCTGACACAAATGAAATCTCTTGCGGTTGCCGACCCGGCGCGCGCCACTGAGCTGCTGCGCCAAGCGCCTCAGCTCGCCTATGCCGTCTTCCAGGCGTTACTCCTCATGAACCTGGTCGAATACCAGCTGCTTGGTTCCATCGTCGAACAGGCCGCCCAGCCTCCCCAAGTTCCTCAACAGCCAACTCCTCAACAATTTCAACAGTACGGTGTTCCTGGCCAGATCTCTACACCGCCTGTCACCGGAACTCCTTTCGCCCCTCCCCCGGTTCAGCCTGCCGCCCCGATGCACGGCCAGGAGGAGCTCCTCCAGCAAGTCCTCAGCATGCCCCAGGCTACTATTGATGCTTTGCCTCCTATGGAAAGAAGCCAGATCATGCTGCTACGCCAGCAATTGATGCAGGGCGGCATGCGGTAGGGTATTGTCCTCTTGATACTGCATATGGATTCGGATATTTTGTGGCTTTGCTCGTCAAGAGCAAGCCTGGCATGGCCAATAGTTTATTTTTCTCCTTTTATTATGCCACTGTACTAGGCGAATGGGTGGCGCAAAGGGGTTCCCAATTTTCTTTTTTTTTTCCCATTGATTTGCATACCAGTCAATCTCAAGCTCTACCTTCAGAATAGTAACAGAATGATATCTTGATTCTCTCGGCCCTTTTATTTCTCTAATAAATATTTATCTTGCCGCCCCTTCGGGGACTTTATCTAAAAGGCAACATGCTTCAACCCGTGGACGTCTTAGGCGCGTTTGTCAGTTCCGGAGAAACCTAAGGTTGTTTCACTTTGTGACCTTCACAAAGCTAGCTGCATTGGCAAGATTCAGATTTGGTACTCTAGGTACTCTCTTGCCATGGCTGGCAAACTTCTTACAATGATGTTTCCGCATATCCTACATATGATTTTCCATGTTCGGTGAGTAACTGCCAACCCATTAATTAGCCGGCACCAATCACGTCAAAGACCGTCATAATTCATAGTCTTGAGTGCAATATATAAGGCTGCAGAGAAGACGCAAACATCAATATATTATTTTAATAGAGGCGCGTAAGTTCATTTGTTACTTGAAGCTATTGTCTATCAATCCATATTGGTTATATCTTCCACTGAAAGATTTACTGGGATCTGCTTAAAAGAACCCATAATGTCCGTTAATAGTCCGTTTACCGCCGTTCTAGTTATGTTGCCACGAGAAGCATGTTGTTGCTAGAAGGGATATTGGACTACTTTGGCTCCAGTGTTTGATTGGGCCTGGGGTCCATTGCAAAGAGATCACGCTAGTATTGATATCGGAGTCCTGGAATCGGTGTACTCGTCGGCGTGGGCAGTCTGTCATCACAGGAATACCACCAATACATGGGTAGTCAAGCATCGCCGGAGTATCCAAACCTGGCTGTCGTCGCGCAGCAGTATATGTCAGCGCAGGTATGTGTACGTCTCAGCGCAGGTCATCGTCACATGCTGTCACGCCAAATGGGGCGAGAGCTACCCGGGTTTCGCGCGTGAGAATAGATCACTGTCGCATGAGGTGCCTACCTGTTCTGATGAGAACAAGATCGTTGCCTGGGCGTCACGCATATATGAGTGTCTCCTATTTCTTCTCTTCTTCTTCTTCTTTCCTTTCACCTTTCCAAACAATCACCGGCCCATCATTGATTTGCATGTTTGAAGCTTTGCTTCGTGCCCTGAGCCGGTGACCAAGGTCATCACACTGTTTATACCTCGGTTTCCGAGGTTTTTTCGGCGTGTTTCTTCTTGACTGGCTTGCCAGTATCATCTAAATTCGACTACCTCAACTTCTCACTCCCTCCACCAACGCAGGTCATGGCGTCAAAGGGGGTTCCTCAGCAGCAGTCGGCGGTGGGTTTGGTAACGGGTGATCAGGAGCCTAGGGGCCGGGCCGATGAGATTCCTGAGCTGCGGCGGGGATACACGATCCCTCGGGGTCGGTATCTAGCCAGTGACCTTCCGCCTCTGCATACGCTGACAGAAATTTTCGCTGACATGGCATCGAACGCCCTGAAAATGGGATTCGAGCATGTCCTCAGTCGGCTCGGCAGTCGACCACTTCGGGTGGCGACAATGTGTTCAGGAACGGAAGCCCCGCTTCTAGCCCTGGAATTGATCCAGACGGGTAAGTGCAGTGTCTTGCTCTTTTTTTTAAAAAAACTCCTTTTCTCCAGTTGTTTATTTGCTGCTTCGATGTTTATGTTGAGGTTCATGTTGCTTGTGGGTGGTTCCATGGTCGATGTTCCTCACCTTGTCCCGCATCCAAGTCACATGTTTCCTCCCTTGCCCTAACTTTACATTGACTTTGCCCTGACTTCCATGTCATGATGGCTTCAGCTTGGTATTGATACATCATTTGCTTTGCATTCATCTCATTCTCACCTTTCTGTCTGATATCTCTCACTTTTTGCTTGCTTCCTCCTGGAATATGATCATGGAACAATTGCTAATATACCTTGACAGGTTTGCCAGAGGCCCAGCAACTACGGATCTCGCACGCTTTCAGCTGCGAGATTGTTCCGTTCAAGCAATCATACATTGAACGGAACTTCCGCCCCCCTATCCTCTTTCGGGACATCACCGAACTTGGAGGGGACGTGGCGTAAGTACTCATTCATTTCCCTCTGACTCTCATACTGACTTTGATTTTGCAGGCGGACCGCCTACGGGTCATCGGAAGTGATTCCCGGTGACCTTGACATCTTAGTTGCTGGAACTGCCTGTGTCGATTTCTCTCCGTTGAACAACCGCAAGAAGACGCTGCAGCAAGGCGGCGAGTCGGGAGCGACGTTCGACGGTCTCTTGCGGTACGCGGAGAGATATCGACCCCGCATGATCGTCCAGGAGAATGTCCGGAATGCTCCCTGGGATCAGATGAAGGGAAAGTGGGAAGAGCTTGGATACATGTCGGTTTGTGTCAATGTCGACACAAAACATTACTACATCCCGCAGACACGCGAGCGCGGGTACATGGTGGTCATTGACAAGCGCCGCTTGGAAGCAGCGGGCCTGCTTGGAAGCCCCATGGACCAGAGTGGCATTGACAGTGTCACTCAACGCGTTCGTGAGCTCGCTGGTCAGTTCAAACGGCCAGCGAGTGCGCCGGTGGGGTTGTTCTTGCTGAGTGACGACGACCGCCGACTCGAGCTCATCGAGATGAGAGCCCGCCTTGAGTCCAGAAGCGAAACGAGCTGGGACCAGTACCAGATTCGCCACGAGCGGCACCGTGGCGAACTGGAACTAGGCATCGAGAGGCCAATCACTCGATCCCTGCCCGGAATCAATGACCTGAAGGCACCGGACTTCTATTGGCATCGTTTCTGGAAGACACAGCCGGAGAGAGTGTGGGAGACCGTGGATATGAATTTCTTGAAGAAGATGCTTCAAGATTATGACATGAACTTCAAGGAGTAAGTTTTTTCAATCTTCTCTCACTTTCACTTCACATTCACTTCAGGAATATTTTACTAACAATTCACTTTCACAGGCGTTGGATCGACTTGTCTCAGGGAGTCGATCGAGGGAATGACAGTCTTGCCGGGTCCGGGATCGCGGGGTGCCTGACGCCAAAGGGCATCCCATTTGTGACCACCCGCGGGGGGCCCGTATCTGGCACGGAAGCCCTTTCGTTGCAAGGTCTGCCTCTCGATCGAATGCTACTCACGAGAGAAACCCAAGCCGATTTGATGGACATGGCAGGAAATGCAATGACGAGTACGGTCGTGTGTGCAATCATGCTGGCTGGTCTGATAGCCGTGCATGAGATTCTTGACGATGATGAGGAGGGTTCAACCAACCCCGGCGACGCGGAGGCCAAGTCCCTTCTCGTTCTCAGCGAGGTCCACAGCCTCGTGAGAAGCAACCTCCAAATTGCCGCAGCTCCCCTCATCGACCATTCTGTTCTCAAAGCCAAGGCAGCGAGCAGCGTTCTGTGTTGCTCCTGCGAGAGACAGACTGGGGTTCAAGATTCAATTTACAGTTGCACACTGTGCGGACATACCGCTTGCAAATCCTGCCGTGGAAATCCCACGCATTCGTATCTACATGTTTCCCTACTTTCTCGACAAAAGCCGTCTGAGTTTATAGCGAATTTGAAGGGACTTATTCCCATGAAGCTTATGCTGTCTGGTTTGTCCGTCTTGGACTTCGAGACGTTTAGAACCCTTTACCCTATCGACAACCTCCCCCGGTTTTGGCCCGACTTTATTCTGCGCGTGAAGGCAGCTATGCACGACGTTTTCCGGTTTTATGAGATCAAGCGCGGAAGAAAATGGCGAGTCGTTTATGATGGCACGTACTCCAGCTTGTTCCTTGATATCGGCCCGGACTCCATCCAATGGCTTTTGTACGCAAAGCCCCCCAAGTCCGCGAGCACGAGAAGCGTCATCCGAGAAGTGCTAGCCAAGCCAATCGCCAGAATGAGTCCCACCTCTGGGTCGTTTGTCGAGGGTACATGGGAAGTTTGTTCACCTGTTAGTACCCCATTCTCACTGCAGATTTCGGGCCGAGGAAGCCAACTCCGATCATTCCAATCGGAGTGCGGTCTCAAAGCCGCCAAATTTGTTGATGCAAAAGTTTGGGACAGTATTCTCGTTGAAGGATCCAGTCAAGATGTCGCAGTTCTTGATCACGACGTCCGAGGAACCTACCAATTCCTCCCTGACTGTGGAACAGCGCTTGGTGCATTGTACAGAAAAGAAGCCACCACCCATGCGCCTTCAATGTTCTTATTTCTTGACCCAATGAAGACTGGACCCCCTGATGAAGATGCCTGTGTGTTCGCTCTTGACCACAGCCGCCTTTCTGGATATGAGATGAGAATGACGATCGCCGAGTTATCACCAACTTGGAGATCATTGGATGTCACCCCGGATTCGAAAGATGTGACAGCGTTCTGTCGTCGATGGGCCAAGGCCCCCGAAGCGCAGTTGAACCATTGTCCTGCCGAGCAGATCACCCTTCGCACATTGCAACAAGGAATCCAAGTCTCGATTGAAAACCATCACTGTCTTAATGCTTGTATTACCCTCACCTCGCTGTCAGCAACAGCAGCGATTCTCAACCTGCCCGACGCAAATTCCGATTGGCAAGCCTGGAATCCCGATGTCTCTATGAGGGAATTGAAAGGTCTCGCCTGGTTGTTCCCAAAGATTGCCGCCTGGTCCGACTTTGAAGACTGGAACGAAATCATCCGTCTAGACTATTTAGACCTCAATCATCATTCAAATGGCAATTGCAACACCTGCAACCCACCCACCCCAAATATCCTTTGGGGCCGCGACAACAAAGACCGAATCATCCCCTACGAGAATCCCCAGGACGCTGCTGTCTACGAACGTGCCATCAAAAACCGACCCTCGCCATTTTTGGTCTTCAGACGAATCAGTGAACATGGAGACGCCGAATTGCGTTTCACCCTCAATGTTCAAGCTCTGACGCACCAGGCACAGGGAAAATTGGTTGGCACCGCAAGCCGCGAGACAGTCACATCTCGCTGGCGACTTCTTCCTCATGCGTACGACATGGCTCAAAAAACTCCTGATATGAGCCAAGCCACCCCTGACAGGTTTACTTTGAAGAATAATGACAACGACAGTCCTTCGCCACAACCTCCTAGCTTCAAATTCCGATTGCGTGATGAACAGCTTCGATCATTGAGCTGGATGATTTCACAAGAAGCAGAAAACATGGAACCATTCATGGAGGAGGAAGTTGAAGAATCCACCCTCCCCTTGATGCCCTGGCGCGCCGAAGTCAAAGCGACAATGCCAAATGTTGTTCGCGGTGGCGTGCTAGCTGACGAGGTTGGATATGGCAAGACAGCTGTCATTCTTGGTCTCATCGACGTGCAGTATGGAAGCGACACCAAACCCCCTGAGGCCGACGGGTTAATCCCAACAAAAGCAACCCTGATCATCGTACCCTGCAACGTTTTCAAGCAGTGGGTCTCGGAGACCAAGAAGTTCCTCGAAGGAAAATACAAAGTTTTGGTGATAACGTCAATCAACAAGATCACCATCCGGGAAGTCGAAGATGCAGATATCGTGATTTTGTCATGGGGTACCCTGGCCAACGATGCATACTACAGCCGACTTCAACAATTTACCGGAACACCCCGGGCTCCCGCAAAATCGAGCGGAGGAACAGGTCGAAATTTCGATAGCTGGTTCCACGACGCTCGTGCTTCCTTGCGGGAGTCCGTTAACATATTGAAAACAGAAGGGCCTGAGGCGATGCTCCAGAAATTGGAGGCCAGACGTCGCCGAGTCCAAGAGACACAGGCCGACTTCACATACATACCCTCTCGACGCCTCCGTGGCCAGGCATTCGCTGATGCTAATGATGGTCCTGACGAGTCTGATGCAGAAGCAGAAGAGGATTTGGACTCTGAGAATGACCCCGGGTTTAATGAATTTGGTGCATCTGGTGTGAGACACTCGACCGGAACAGCGAGTTCTGTGGGCCAGCGGAAGCGGGGGCACAGTAGGAAGTCAGTGGAAGGTTCAGACGGAAAGCGACAAAAACGCCAATCGACGGACCCGGCAGAAGTGACCGACGACAAAAATAAAAGCGAAGTCAAATCAAAAGCCGTGAAGGATGACCGCAAGGAGTTTAATATCAAAAAGAACTCCAAGCAACAATGGCGCGATATCACAGCCGTATTCATTCACGCTTTCAACTTCAACCGGTTGGTTATCGACGAATACACATATGCCGGAGAAGAAAGACAGGCATCCCTGCTCTCATTGCAGGCACGCTCCAAATGGATCCTTTCTGGAACGCCAGGTCTTGATGAATTTGCCGACATAAAGAGTATTGCGCGTTACCTTGGTTTACATCTTGGTGTGGATGACGATGGCGATTGCGACAAGCCGTCGCAGAACCTCAGACTACGAAACATCCGGAAGAACCACACAGCAGTTGAGGCATTCCAATATTACCAGGCACCCCACAGCAACGCCTGGTACCGAAACCGCCGAGAACATGCTCAAAGAT
Source organism: Penicillium hordei (assembly GCF_028827395.1). Taxonomy (NCBI): domain Eukaryota; kingdom Fungi; phylum Ascomycota; class Eurotiomycetes; order Eurotiales; family Aspergillaceae; genus Penicillium; species Penicillium hordei. Next base: position 8,351,313 of record NW_026623142.1, read on the forward strand.
TCCTAGACCGGTTTGCGCGTCAGAACATCGCACGCATCACACACATTCCATTGATACCGCACCTTGCCATTACCGAGCAGTCGGCCGTGGAAAAGACAGCGTACGATACGTTATTCCGAGCCGTCAAAGAAAACAAGAGACGAATCCCTGGCCCCCTGAGCGCGATTTTATCCAAAAGCCAGTTTCCCCAGGAGACTCTCATCATGTCCTGCGTCACATGTCAAATTGGACAGCCTCCATGGAATCTCGAGAAATGCCGCAAAGGCTCGGTGAACGACAAAAAGAAATCTACCGAGATGTGGGCTAAAGTGGACTCGATCACTCGACAGGCAGCGACTGTTTGGTATCGCGAAATGAACAATATCAATCTTGAAGACTGGCAGAACGCCCTGAATGGCGTCGCCAAGGTTAATTTCGGGGACCCCGAACTCAACCAAAGATTCAACGATCTCTTGAAGGGAATCATCCACACATACAGCGAGTGGAAACTCGTCCAAGAACACCGCCCAACCGAAGGTTTGCTCCAGGCGCGATTCCAAAAGATCCAGAACGCGAAGACTGGCAACACAGCCACTGGAAGATCGGTTTGGACTGCTGTCGAAAAAGCATTGTCAGCTGATGCCACATCTCTCTTAAAGCAAATCCTTGATATTGACCGGGAATACCGATTCTACGAACATCTGGTGAGGATCCAAACCATTGGAATCCCACCATGTCAAAATTGCAAGAGGGATTTGCAAGAAAAGGAAGATGTCAACATTCTCAAAACATGCGGTCACGCCCTCTGCAAAGGTTGTCTTCACACCGCGAGCAACAGACCACGCAAACCCTGCCCCATCCTTGGATGCAGCGCCCACATTGCCCAATCCAAGATCGTGCCCGGTGAAATCCTCGTCAGCGAAGACCAAGCAACCCAGAGTACCAAGCTCAACGAGCTTGTTGAGATCATCCGCAGTGTCCCAGAGGACGAACTTGTTATAATCTTCGTGCAAATCAGCCATCTGTTGCCCGTTGCATCGAATGCCCTTAAAGCAGCAAACATCGAACACCGCATGGTCACACAGACCAACTTGAAGGGAATCGGCGAGTTCACTGACCCGCCTAAACCAAAGAAGGGTGAGACCGAATCACCTTCCAGACCCAAGGCCTTGATCTTAAATCTTGGAAATTCCATGGCAGCTGGACTGTAAGTTATCTCTCTCTACTGTTATCTATTCTTCTTTGTTTGAAACATTACTAATCTGATCTGATATACAGGAACCTCCAATGCGCAAACCATGTCATCTTCCTGTCACCCTATTTCGCCTCTTCTGACCATGACTACGATGCGGGCATGACCCAGGCAATTGGACGTGCTCGGCGATTTGGGCAAAAGCGCGAAGTCCATACCTATCATTTGCTGGTGAAAAACACTTACGAAGTCAACATCTTCCAAAAAGCTCAGTCAAGCAAACTCGTTGAGCGTCAAGGTGTTCCAGTGTTGGTTCCAGAAGGACAAGTATCACCAGACGACGTGACATATGAAGGGGAGGAATTACCAGAGTAGGGCCGCGCGCAGGTGTCATTTGTGCAGTTCGGCTTTATGCTCGATCACATGACAATCACCTGACAGTTACTTTTTTTTTTGCGTTGAATTGAATTTACACTCGCCGGTCGACATGATGGACACGGAAGAATAGATTCATGTATGTGATAGATTAATGTATGTTGTATGTGATACCTACAATGCATCTTATACTTAGTACACCGATGACACCCGGGTAATCTTCCCGTGTTTTCTCTTCTGCCGAGTGGTCCACTGCAAAACACATAATAAATGCGAAATGCGATGAATTACAACTTCTTATCCCAGCAAAGATAGTCTATAGTTACTCCTCTTTTTTCCAATCCCCATGATCCGCCCCCGGTATGCTTTTACCTCGAAGGCTGGTTTCCCTGTTTTTTATGCTTTTTTTAGACCTCTGCACCTGTTATTAGCCCTTTTCTTATCACTGTTTTGATGGCCACGTTTATTAGCATTACTATATATTCTGCTTATGCCATTATTTACCTACTCGAGTCTCGTATTCATGTTCTCCATACATATAGTTGACGGAAATATCTAACCATCAATTTTGGGTTCTGTAATATCTAGAAATATCTTAGAAAAGCTTACGGAAGAGTTAAATAATTTATAGGTCATAAGACCCCAACCTAGGCAGGCAATAAGATTCAGGATTGATAGCTCATTTGATGTAGGGTTTTCCACGGGAAAGCAAGTTCGAAGTAGAAAGGGTCTCAAATTTTGATCTCCACGGGACGAACAGGCTAAAGACACTAAATCTTAGATTAAGTGTTTCAGACCAGCACACCCGAACCAATTCTATTTTGGTCAATTTAGTGGTTCAGATGAAGTGCCAATCTATGTTGTAGAAAAATGCTGTCTCTGAATAACTTGTATAAGAGATCTCAGAGGTTGAAAGTTTTTCTAATACCGGCAGGCATCTCACGTCCTGTGCAGATCAACTATGTAGTTCCTTATCTCACAGTTGTAAACGAATATTGTCACCGCTTAGTATAGGAGACTAGGAACGGTTCATTCTAATCTAGGGCTGGCTGCCATAGCGTGAGATCCTCATCCGTGGGGTGGTGGAGTAGGGTTCTTGAGACAGGGGAGTCTTGGCTGTTATTTTGTGGGTTTCAGCGAAAAGGATGCAACGCGGCTGATGTAGGATGACTACAGAATACAAAAGCGAAACTACACCACAAGACTATAGCTATCTGCTTTGATTTCTTGTATGAGCCACACTGTTCGTGCCAGAAGTGCCCAAGAAGTGTTCTATATACAACACAAGTCCTTGGTAGTAGGCACGACTAAATCATGGGGTTAGAGCCTTCTTCCGACATCTATTGCCATGATCAGCACTCTGACGTGAAACATGGGGCGAAAATATACAGACAGATTAACGAAACATAATGAAACGGCTAGAGATATATGTCTGTGGCCGGTTTAAGTTTCTATACTCTATAAAAGATGGGTGACCCTGTTGATAGCCTTCTCCTTAATAAACATCTTCCTTTCTACTTCTATACACTCGTTATAAGTAAGCCCTGGTGGCCGTCAATCATTACTTCTTGGTCAATCGTTTGCCATAGTTATACTTTTGTTTCCATTACCAAATCTCTTTCATTCTAGTCATCAAAATGCGCTTCTTCCAAACCCTTGTCGCTGTCCCTCTTATCGCAGGTGCTGTCGCCAGCCCTCTTGAGACACGCGCTACCCTTGAGAACTGCTCTGATGAGAGAGCGCAAATGATCGACAACGCACTCGCTCGCGCCGCAAAGATGGCCAAAGCCGGTGCCAACCTCATCCGCAGCGAATCGGACTACTCCAAGAACCTCTTCCAGAGCTTCTTCAAGACCAACGACGCCCAGTCTCGCAACCGTGTTGTGGGTGTCTTGGACAAGATTGCCACGGAGGCCACGGACGGGAACCAGGGTGTCGTGAGCTACTACTGCACTCCGGCTGGCATCAACTGCATTGATAACCACTCTTTCACCATGACTGCCTACGGTGAGACCGATGGGACCTACGGAAGAATCCGGACTTGCCCTGCGTACTTCACCAAGTTCCCTGCCTCGTCGAACATCTGCAGTGTTCTGGACCAGGCTACTTCTACCCTGCACGAGATGGCCCATACCAAGGGCATCTTTGGTCCTGAGACGTATGGGTATGATCAAGTGCATGGTTTGAGTTCTTCTGCCGCTCTTGAGAATGCTGAGAGCTATGCGTTCTTTTCCAAGTGTAAGTTTCCCCATTGTTTACTCGTAAATAGCATATCACTAACGTTGTTGCTAAGCTGCTTTCCTCAACTGCGATGTCACCAACTAAGCGGATGCCTTTGAGGACGACCGTTGTGTCATAGAGCGCTTATTACCGGGGTCAAGACCAACTCAGGAGTAGAGTCGAGATTGCATTTGATTATCCTTAGTGGCTAGCTTTCATTCATTTCGTCACAGTTTAAAGGATTTAGTGATCACGTTTCAGCTCAATCTTTCTTTCTATAAGTACCGCGCACACACTTTTTATATCGTAACATATACACTAGGTGTTTCATGATTGCCGAAAGGAGTGAACCAGACCTTGGCATGGTATATAAGGACTCTTGGCGCTGCTTTTTTCTTTTTTCTCGTGTTGGAGATCGTGCTTATACGCAATGGAGTAGTAGGGTGAGGTAGCATATATTGGTACTTACCTATTCCCTCTATTGGAAACTTTGAAACAACGCTTATATGCAGAGGAAAGAATAGATAAAGGCAGAACTTTGGCTTGTACTCGGCTATGTTGAAACTTGGGACCAGTTTTGACTCAGTGGGGGAGGTTGAGATCCGTATGTGGTCCCTAGAGAACCTTAGGGCCTAACATACACATACCGCTGCGACGATAATCGGATTGCTTTAACTTGGTTCATCTACTTGTCAGTCTTCTAAGATCCCTATATATATCTACGCGAGGTATTCTGTTGAATAGTACTGTTCTCACTGTACTGCATGTAACAAAATAAAGGGATCTTCTGCAAAGTGATACTATGGTATAGTACCAGAAATGAAATTGTATCCCACCGTACTATGTCCAGGTGGTGAATACCTGGTTGAATATATAATTTACCCGGAAAAACACGAGATCTCCAAACTGGCGACCCCACACTACTGCAGTACATAGGTTGCAGTGGCGCACTGGAACCTATGTACTGAATGGAGCACCTGCTGTGAAGCATTTGCATGGACTAGCTAGGGGGCTAAGTGAACACGAATAGCGCAGAGCCTAAGCAGATGGCCCTAACTCAGACAGCCAACAAAGAATGTCGAAGTGGATACCTCAATATGATACCATGCAATGCAATAGGTTTTCTCCATACAACCAGCAGAAAGAACTACTATCCTGCACAGTGTACTCAGGTATCTACAAGCTCAACACCCAGTATAAGAAAAGGAAATGGAAAAAAATTCTGCGATTGGTCCTGCCGATATCCCACAGCGACTGGGCCAGATCTGCATCCGGGCTCCGATCACACCAAGTAAGAGCTAGGAACAAACGTACTGTACATGGTATGTTGTAGACAGACAAAAAAAATAGGACGCCTCAAGAGTGGTTATCATTCAAGGCGCCTTAGGGCGAGAGGCGCGGTGACCTCTAATCATTCCCCGGCTTGACCGCAGTGCCCCAAGGCGGCTTTTGCTCGTCCATTCGAAAAAAAAAACACAACCATTATAATATCCTCCCCATCCGGAATTGACCCACGGCAATGAAGAGCTGTTTTTTTAATAATCTTTCTTTCTCTTTGCTCTTCTATTGCTTGGGCGCGGCGTCCAATGCATTGTCCTGGCGCATCATAGTCTCCGGGTTCCACACTACCTCAGTCAGGTTGGTCAGGCCGGCGCTGTTCTCACAGGTATCGCGCCCGCTCAGCGGGCCGGGGGCGGGAATCTTGGTGCCGGCGCCGGCACCGGTAGCGGTGGCAGAGTCCTTGAGGGCAGTCAGGATGGTCTTGATGGACTCCGGGGTCAGGTCCTCGTAGTAGTCATCGTTAATCTGGACCATGGGGGCGTTGACACAAGCGCCCAGGCATTCGACTTCGATGTATGTGAAGAGGCCATCCTCGGTGGTGTGGCCGGGGGTGATTCCGAGGTGTTCGGTAATGGCCTTGACAATGGCGGTACTACCGCAGCCGCCGAGCTGGCATGGGGTCTGGATGATTCCGAATTAGGAAGAGTGGGAGATAGGTTTGACTTCAGGTGCTTACCGTGGTGCAGATCTGCACGAAGTACTTGCCAACCGGCTCGCGGTTGTACATGGTGTAGAAGGTCGCGACCTCGTAAACGCGCATTGGGGGCATCTCGAGCATGCGAGCGACCTCGTTCATGACGCTGATGCTGGTGAAGCCATGCTGGCGCTGACCGAGATCAAGCAGAGGCATGACGGCAGCCTTCTTGTACTGGGGAGGGTAGCGCTTGAGGATCTCATCGGCGAGTGTGAGGTTCTGCTCGGAAAACTTGAACGGGAGGGTCGGGTTGTTGTTGGGCTTGTTGCGGTGCTATTGTAGACAATCACAGTCAGTATATGAGTCTTTGATTCTCCAATCCTGAGTCGTAATTGGCGCCTAAAGCACAGGAGGGGTCGAAAGGAATACTCACCACCGAAAGGGAGTCACTGAACCGTTGCGAACTGGCGGAGAAGGCTCTGTATTGGGGTTTGGGGAGCTGGTGAACCAATTGGCGGCCGACCCGCGGGACTGAGAAGAGTTTAGAGGCCATCGCGGGCAATGAGTGAGGGTCAATTCGGGAGAGATGAGGTTGGAGGTTGGAGGAGAAGTCAAGTTGACGAGGCGTTTTACTTGGGGCGGGCCCTGGGCAAATCAGCGTCCAGGGATTACTACCGCCTTACCAATCCGCTGCCATACAGTTGCCCTTCAATGAAATCAACACAGTACTCATTTTTGGAGACAATCATCCTTTCAATTTGTTTTTATCGAGACTGGAAATTCGTCAAAATGTAGATTGGAAAACTGACAAATGCAGAAAAAGATGACTACCGTCCCAATCGCATAACCTTATTGTGCCGCATCCTGTCAACCACATGTTCAGTCGACCAACTAAACGTTCTCCATCTTATAAACCTCATAAGCAACCTCTTCATACGGATGCGCGGAGATCAAAGCATCGACTGCATTCAGCATAATACCCCGGCCAAGGCACATAATCTCAACCCTGACCTCCTCGCACCGTTCCAAAGCTCCGACAGCTCCGACCACCGGGTCTGCGCCCTCGTTGGGCAGAAATTGGCCCGTGCCAACAGTCTGGAAACAACATTTGGTATATTTACCACCTGGGAATGACCCTGCGCCTGTGGCGAAGATGGCTTCTTTACAGGGCTCCACGTTGGCGGTCGGGACGAAGAAGATGAGCTTGTAGCGCTCTGGAGTGGAGTTGGACATTTTGTGCTTTGAGTAGATGTAGCTCTGTCTGTGACTTCGTTCAGAGAGATTAAGTAGTCTTGCGCCTTGCTGGGGGTTTATTCTTGGGTTGATTGCTGCGAAGCTCGATGCCAGACGTAGGGTATAGGGTTTCTGGGACCGTAGTCGGGGCGGCAAAGTCGACCTCGTAAGGCTCCAGGTACCACAAAGGATGTTTCGGGGCATCAAATACTGTGTCGTGCAGCAGGGCTGACTGTCAGACAATAAGGGCACAAAGTGAGGAGTCGTCTAGGCATTGGTCCTATGAGGCCTGATTTACAAGGCACCAGTGATATCAACTAGTTATGCTAATCCCACGTCAAAGATTTGTTGATACGCCTTGGTGGAAAGCCCTCAAAAAGGATGACCGGGAGCTACCTGAAAGATTATCTTGTGTCCAGAAGATGGCCCTGGAATATTATTTATACCGAAATTGTTTACGTGAAAATCCCTCGGTCAAATAGTTGCGCCTGGCTTCTAGCCACCTGGGTAGTCGATCGTGATAGAGGCAACGATCTTAGTGAGGTAACACAAGAATAATATCCCCCTAGGGGGTCGCATGCACATTAAAGAAAGCTACAAAAACCAGAGCCCGTCCGTACTCTTCAACGCCATACAAGTTGATATTTGTCGCCTGACCCACAGTAGAGTTTCCAACGAATCCAAATTTTAGACCAGATCGGACAAGATATCTTTGCAGTGGGGATATACAGAGACCAATCACTTTTTGAACAACGGAGCTCGAATTAGTTGGCGTAGGCTAGCTACCATGGCTTTGGATGCCGTATTAGGCGGCGGCTGGAAGCAGATACATGTTATTCTGCTAGTTAAACCTCCCAATCCCTGATTTTTTTTCTCCTCAAGAAATCTCCATCTCCTCCCTGATACAAAACTTTCACTATACAATACTATTTTAATCATCTCTGAAAATGTCCGAACTATTGTTTGAAAGCCAAGAATCGAAGACAGGCCCCGACTGCGACGACTGCCCTTCACAATACGACTCATGCCAGCCAAGCCAAGATATACTCACGTCTGTTATTGAGAACGAGCGTACTCGCCGGATATTACTCCAAGGACTAGACAATCTGGGGCCGGAGCTCCTTAACTTACCAGAGAAAAAGCCCACCGACACTGATTACCTTCTACTTGAGGAGTTGTTTCAAGAGATGGGTCGGTTATTTACAGAGGCGGCCCAGATGGCTACAGAGTTGGCAGATATTTACAAGGAACGTATCGTTGGAAACACCGAACTCTATACCGCTATGTTGAGGCTTACTGTTAGTGAGTTCGACCAGATCTATGCTTCTTTAAGGCGGGATCCAAACCGGCAGATGCGACACGAGGGATACAATTCTCAACGCTCTTTGGGGACCAAGCAGATAGAGAGAGCTGAATATCCGTGCTCTTGTGACCAGTTCTTCGAGCTCTCGGCAGAGGAGGATAAGATCAATGATCAACTTGGCCAAAGCCTTCAATCCCATGATATGGCCAATGTTTCAAAGACGACTCATGATGCTCCTTCAAATCTACACAGGAGCCTTTGGAAGAGAGCTTTGAGGCATTTAGCTCGACCTTAATGGTGAAGTAGAACGAGGGTCTCTAGAGTGATCAAATTATGACAAAAATGCAGAATATTGGTGGTGTGCAGGTTATTTTTGAGGGCTTACTTTGAGATTCCAATAACCTCTTTCTTAAACAATTTGCTTATCCTGTGAGACAGAAGATTTTATATCGGTCTAAATGTCCAATGCTTAATACTTCTTCAAACATTCTTTTTCAAACCCACCATGATAGTAGATCAATGAGGATTTACTACAGGATCCAACTACAGTGGGCAAAGAGTCTACAGTGAAGAGTATGTCCAGGAGAATCAAGGTGCCCCAAGGCGCCGACAGTATACATTCAGACATAGTCACCCCCGAAGAGGGCCAGTCGACCAAAAGTAAAGAGAGACAGAAACAAAAGCAAAGTAAGACGAAGCAAAAGTAAAGATATCCAAAAGCAAAAGTAAAGACAGACAAGAACAAGAACAAGAACAAGAACAAGAACAAGAACAAGAACAAGAACAAGAACAAGAACAAGAACAAGAACAAGAACAAGAACAAGAACAAGAACAAGAACAAGAACAAGAACAAGAACAAGAACAAAAACAAAAACAAAACAACCTCTCTCTCACCTCCACCTCACACCTTCACCCAGTTTTCTTCCTTCATCTCACCTCGCTGAGGTTCTCGGAGAGAAGCAAAAACGGTCAAAAAGCCCCAGAGGAACGCCCCAAAAAAATCCACTCTTCGTCCCCTTCATATGCCGTTTTCATTCAGCTCACCTCGCTAAGGTTCTCGGAGCGAAGAAAACGGCCAAAACAACCGAGGAACGCCAAAAAAACCATCTCCTCCTCGTCCCCTATATGTGTGGTACTTCCGTTTTCATTCAAGCTCACCTCGCTAAGGTTCTCGGAGTGAAGAAAACGGACAAAACAACCGAGGAACGCCGTCAACTCAACATCCCTTTCCCTTCATGCAACCGGGGCAACCGCCGCCGTACTCCCCTCGTCGAGGACCTTCTTGAAACCATGGCTGACATTGCGCACAGTTGTGGTGGTGGCGGAGAGCGCAGGAGGGTCTCGCTTCTTGGGGCGGGGGAGAGGAGACGCCGCAGACACGACCACAGACGCGGGCGGGGCGGTGGGAGCAGGGGGAGGAGGGAGAAGCCTGTATCCCGGGGGAACCGGGATGAACTTCACCTTGTCACCAGTCAGGCTAGCCGGGTCGGGCGGGGTCACATTGGGGCCAGTGGCCTCTATTATGACGGGGAGAGGGCGGTCTTGAACATGATCCACTATTGTCAGCATTTACTACTAGGGCATAGGGACAATGATGAGGCTCTTGAGTTGTAACTTACCATCTCCCCGCAGCCACCTGCTGCTTAGGGCTGTCTGGGGGGTCAGAGCAGCCGCGGCCAAGGTATCGAGGCTGTGCCACGAGATGTCAGCCAAATGTGCATAAAGACCCTCCAGAATACCCCCAAAAGAGTTTCTACGGGGATTATGGTCTATAACTTACGGGATCCCCTCGGTCTTCTTGGGCTCCTCGCCCTCCTCCTCCTCCTTCTTCTTGGTCGCTTTGGTGTAAGCGAACCAAACTATGCCGCCCACGAGGACGGCTGCCACGAGAATAATCAAGGCCCAAAGGCCTCCTGGCAGCTTATTCAGGTCCTCGATGGCCGTGGAGGACTTGGAGGGCATGGAGGGAGTGGCGGAGGGAGCGGGTGGGTGGGTCGCAGAGGGGTGCACAACGAGGGTGCGGAAAATGGTAGTACTCATGGTGGTGTTGGTGTACTCCATATTGAGAATGTTTTGGAGACGAAAAACATCTGGGGCCAGGGGAAACCCGATATACCCTCTACCTAGCAGGTTCGTGCCTGCCGAATCTGTACTATTTACGTTGTAACTACGTCTGTAGCTTCCTATTCTATGAAGATAGCCCGACCTGGTCTTGCCTAAATGGTATCCTAGGGTGAAGGATAACCAAGGTACAAGTGAAGTGAGGGCTTGTCAGATTTCTGTCTCTGTAACTTAGCTTCTTTAGCTTAGCTCTCTACTCAATATCTCACATCGTACCATGCTCTTTTCAGCGTAGCCCTCTTGACATCAATAATCATAAATTGAGACTGTCTTGACCAACATTTTGCTTTTGTCTCTCTTTACTTTCAGTTTCGTCTCACTTTACATCATGGTTCATATTAGCAAACGATGGTATGGTTTAGCAAATCAGACTCATGAGAGCATACGAAGCCACAATGCCTGCTAGTCAGCTTCCATATTGACTAATGTGAGAGGAACAGACTTCCTGCTTATAGGGTTTAACACCATGTTCTTGATTGACGTGATACCTACAGTGTGAATATTCAATTTCAAATCTCTCAATAAGATGTATCTTCAAGCCCTGAATACACTGACATGTCTATAGACCGTTCATGCCCACTTTGAGATAGTAAACTTGCCCATAAGTAAGTCTCTATATAAAGCCCTAGATAAAGAATACCATTGTTAACTAGACAGATGTACTCTTAATTCTGTAACCCTATCACTTTAAGGCAAAGCATCTCTCAACACTATCAGCGTTGTTACCCCACCAATGCACCATCTTGGCACCGGTTGTCCCCAAAAAGATAAAGATAAACAATAGATTCGCGTTGAACCCAGTGTCCAATGCTGCACCACTGATATAGGCCCACTTATTCCAGAAAACCCTCCTATAACGATAGAGAAAGAAGTTGGTAAAAGTGCCGACGAGAAAGGTTGTGAACGGCCCAGTACTGAGGTTACCATAGAAAACTGCTGCCGATGCGAAGAATATAGTCGTATTCCACAGATCGAAACGAGCACGAGGGAACTTTTTGTGCAGTAGCCATATTACAAAGGGAGCAAGTGCACCTGCAAGGAAACCCCAGAGGATGGGTCTGAAGAAGTCCGAAGCGAAGAGCTTACGAGGGCCAACGAGAGCATACTGGATGCCGGCTGTGTTGTATGACTGGAAATCTTGACCGGTCCACTGACCGAGGGGGTCTTTCTTTTTGCCGCTGACGTAGTCGAATTTGGTGGCTATGACCCAGCGCATCACGCCATAGTTTATGGGAAGTGCAAGCATGTTGGCAATAACTTGGATTCCAATGACTTGTCGTGGAGGTAAGTGAAGGTAATGCCCAATCTGGAATCAATAATAATCAGTCTTCTATCACTAATGAATGGCATGGTGAACGATCAAACCTTTTGATCTTCTAGAACTATACGAGCATCGTACCATACATTTCCAGAGATAATTCGATAAGCAAGTTGGCCCAAAGGATGACGTGATGAACCCTTCACATCAATCATATCTGTAGAGGTGAACCAGTCAGTTGGAAGTAGCTATAGGACTTAGGCTCACGTCAACTTACATCCATAAATAAGCTCGTTGAAGTAGCCGACCTTTATGGAGAAGCCCGATATGGCATATACGAAGCTCATCGGTAACATTGATACTGCACCGAAACCTAATGCCACGAAGTACGTCCAGATCGGCATGTAGATTGTCTTGGAAACAACGACACCAAGAAGCATTAGGGTTGGTACCAGAGTAAGTGCAACCCATTCCCTGTCATTCCTTTTAGTTAAAACCGTAACAAAGAATGGGAGGATCTTACCACTTCGTGATACTGGGGTACCGGTGGATGATACGGCTAAAAGTCGTCAATTACAGAATTCCGATAAATTGGAACCATGCATAAATACCTCAATCTATCCTGATAATAGGCTCCTGATTGCTTTCTGGCTTTCCACATTCGGTATATCTTCGGGCCTAGAAACAGACCGCACCAAGCGAAAGACGACATATACGAGGCCACCCACTGCGAGAAATTTAGTAAAGAAGGAATGTAGTAAAGCGAAAGTTGTTTACCATAAACATCTGCCACGTATACTGAGCCCCCGAGTAGGCAAGGCCCACTTCATCGTATTTTGTCTCGTTAAAGTGTTGCATGCCGTTAGAATCAAGGTAGACTTGAAGATCATCAGTATACATCCTATAATTTCATAGTGAGATACCCACTCAGATCATTGAACGGATATACTGTTCCATTCTTCATGAATACCCCGTTGGACATAATGTTATAAGTCGGTGACCCCCAAAGGTTCCCGAAATACGCAATAGGAATCAAGATCCAACACTGGAAGAGATCAGAAGATAGCCTTTCGATACAGGATATTGTCTCAACTTACCGTCAAAACAAATGTCAAGAAGATAATCACTTGTACACTGTAGGGATATGTGATAACCACCGAAGTGATGTTGGACCAATCAAGAGTTATGTTTAGCAATCCCATGCCACCGCGCCCAGCTCCGATAAAGTTGACAGTATGATTGCGACTAGCAAACCAACAAAGAGGAGCCAGAGATGCTACAAAGGGAAAGATGTATTCCGGCAGGAATTGCCAAACAAATGTAGCCAGGAGTAGTATCCAAAATACCTAATGACAATATTCAATTAGCCGGTTCAAAGGAAATGTGATCATGGCTGAGAGAAATACGTACCTTAACCTGCTCCCGCGCTCTTGTCTGGTCAGGTCTATTCTTGGCATCCATGCTTCGGTATAAGGTCACTTGTTGTAAGGACAGAGGAAATATGAATTCAGGATCATCAATTAGGACTCCGCGAACTAGATAGGTCAATTTCCATTCAGTACCAGATACCATGAAAAGGACCTACCCATTGCAGCAAATGCAAATCCAAGCAAAGAACAACCCTGGTCTTGAATTAGTATGTCCTTTCAGTCTGTTGAGGTTCGAGCCTACCCATCCAAAAAATAAAGCAACTGCCGGGTTCATAGTGATATTGTAGTATAATGCAGCATTTGTAGGCAAAAAGGCTTTTGAGATTAGCAATGCTGGCATGTCAAGAGAGATCTAGATTTCTTACTAGCCCATTGACCCTGACTTCCAGCATTGGCGGCAATGCCAACAATTGCGTGCTCCTTGGTCGACCAAGGGCCCGGATTTAAAGAGAACGAAAATCTTCCCAATGGCACCCTATAGGCAGGCAGGACACGTGCCATGAATCGACCGAGGGGGTCAGACGCTAAAATCACAAAGAATACTGGAAACGGAGCGTATGTTGTTCGAAAGCTAGTAGGTTGTAAGCTGAGAGTTTGCTGCCAATTTTCCGCCCGCGAAACTCACTAGGATAATTGAGAAACAATACTACCAATTGTGCAAAATAGTGCTGATAGAAGAATCGAGCGGAAGGTCAAGACTGGAAGTGATGGGTCGTCCTCAAAGCCAACGACCGTCCGCACCAGCTCAGGTATGTCCTTGAATTCAGCGGAATCGAAGTCATACTGCGACTCGTCGAAAGAGTCAACTTCCTTTTTATCAATTGAGGCGAGATTTTTGACATCGAGGCGCTGAACGCTCTCAGGAAGCTCCTGTGGTTCTTGTCCTTGTGACATGTTGGTGTGAGGTTTACTGTCTGAAAGGATGCAGCTGCTGAGGTCAATCGTTTCCTACTTAAGTTGTGCTCAAACGGGTATTTCCCGGGACTTCTGTGGTGATAGATAGGAATCGTGCAATGCTTGGCCCAGATGATAACAGCACTGCGTGGAAGAGGGTCCTAGATAGGAAACCCTCCGCTCGGGATATAACAAAGTCTTCTTACTAGGTGAAGCCCATCCACCTTTTCCCGGGGTTACTTGAACAGGAAAGGTGTGCCACAAAGGACATTTTTAAACCATCCGCAATGATTGAGGAGCACTTTGTAAGCTAGGGACAAATGCAGGCAATATTTTGACTATGCTAGATGGGGTTCGGGATTTCACAACGGCAAATGGATATGTAGGGCGAAAAATGACAGACCCCGACATTGGTTCGATAACTTTTAATCTAAGTTTTGAGAGTTTGATGCTTCCCTTGCCCTGGACATTTCCGTCCATCGGTCTTTACCTATCGCTGTCGTTCTTGTTGTGGATGGTGGGTATGGTACAAGAATAGGGTGGAAGGTGCAATGAGGGGAAGCCGAGTTCGGCCTCGAGAGAGCTTGTCAAAGGTAAATACTAGCTTCACTCTCCACTGATTATCTCAGGCCTTAATTATAACGGCATAGGATTCATGAGTTGCCAGATTGCCTAACTTTAAGCCGGTTCCTATTCTATATCTTTCCTGCTCCACAAGATAAGGTCCCATTTTTCTTCAAATATGTTAGAACAAGGTGTTCTGTTCGAACGAGAAAGAAACGCCAAGATGTCAAAGCGAAGAATAGTTGAGATGAAATATGACGCCATGGCTGGGGGATATTAGTTGCTACCTATATACTTAGTACTTCAAGTGAGAATAGGATTGTCTTGGAATCGTAACCAAACTTAGCATGAAATGCATGCATGTCGTAAACTCTTGGTGGTATTCCATCATCAAGTCTTAGTAAACTACATTGTAAATATTCGATTGTCTTAGTGTCTTACTGGTTGCCCATTATCATTTCCCAGGGTCTCTCCCCTTTAAAAGTGCGGTTTTCGTTAAAACCTTTTTATTCTCTCTTCGTTTCCCATTATCTATCAATTTATATTGTGGAAGTGGGTTGACTTCCGAAACTTAACTTAGAAACATGGCGTCTCTACGCTTAATGGTCCTGGCAAATGGCATTGTTGGTGCTTCGGCTTTCGTGCTGCCCTTTCTTGGTCAGACTCCGATGACAGTTGGAAATCCGGGTTCTGATTTCATATGTGATCTACCTCCTATTCTTGATCCTGCCAATGATGGGTTACCCTCGGCAGTGAGCTTGTTTTCGTCAGATGAGGCGTTGGAACGGCAGGTAAAACGTCATCAGGCCATTGTGAAGGTTCCGTCAGTCTCCTACGACGATTTAGGCGAAATCGGCGAGGATGAGCGATGGCTTCCGTTTTACAAGCTTTTTCCAGTTCTCCAAAAGTTGTATCCCACAGTGTAAGCTAAAAGCCCACCGTGAAAATCGTCTTCGCAGCTGATCACTCCAAGTCACAAGCGTGCAAAGCTAGAGAAAATCAATACCTTCGGGCTGCTTTACACATTTGAAGGCTCAGATCGAACGCTGAAGCCAACCCTCCTTACCGCCCATCAGGACGTGGTCCCCGTTGCTGATGCATCCACGTGGACTTATCCACCTTTCGAAGCTCATTTCGATGGCGAATTTATCTGGGGCCGGGGTGCATCCGATGATAAGAACAGTCTTTCAGCCATCCTCTCTGCCGTAGAAGGTCTCCTGTCCGAGTCTGATTGGAAACCTAGACGAACCCTCATCCTAGCATTCGGATTTGATGAGGAAGTTGGTCTCAACCAAGGTGCTGGACAGATCAGCAAGATACTTAAGAAGAGATATGGTGACGATAGTTTTGCTATCATCCTTGACGAGGGTGGTTTTGGCTCAGAGCCTCTTGATGACAATACCATATATGTCCACCCTGCAATCACCGAGAAGGGCCATTCCAATCTCTTCTTCGAGCTTCATACCAAGGGTGGCCACAGTTCTGTTCCACTACCACATACGGGAATCGGCATCATTTCCGAGATTGTTGTTGCGCTCGAGGCCGATCCGTACCAGCCTAAAATTATCAAGAACAGTCCCATTCACAAACGTCTGATTTGTCAAGCGCGATACTCTCCTAACACCCAGCCCAAGATCGAAGAGCTATTGCGGAATGATGATTTTGATGCACTAGCCACTGAATTCGCCAGCACTAGCTCATTGAATCGGTTCGTTGTTCAAACCTCACAGGCTATTGATCTAATCAACGGTGGGGTAAAAATCAATGCCATGCCAGAGGTCGTTACCCTGGCTGCCAACTACCGTGTTGCACACCATGAAAGGCCGGTACAGGTTCAACACAAGGCTATTCAAGTGATTGCAAACGTAGTTGAGAAGTATGGTCTTCAGGTGGATGCATTCAAAGGCGACAAAGAATATCAGGATTATGTCGCAGAGCTTTATCCTAGCGATATACCACATCACAGCGATCTAAAGCGCCATGATGAAGTTGACTACAACGGCACTCTTGTCATCAGAGCCACAAAAGCCGGAGCCGCACCGGTGTCTCCCGTTAGTGGTCCTATTTGGGAAGTTTTTTCGGGGACAATTCAACACGCTTTTGCGAGAGACAATAAAACTGTCGTGCCAGTAGGAGACGTCATGACCGGTAATACCGACACTCGGCATTACCTCAGTAAGTCTCACTCTGGTTCAGCGCATATATCACATACTGATTGTATTACCAGGCCTTTCCCGCAGTGTATTTAGGTGGACCCCATCGATCAGCCGGGGACTGGACAATATTCACACTGTCGATGAGCGTGTCAGTATCCTTGACCACTTGAGCGCCGTTAGATTCTACTATGACTTCATTCGCAACTTCGATACTGCGGATGTATAAGAATATGTCAACGTTGGGATATAAGTAGAAGGAAGCGAGTTTATCCACATAAAATTCAAGTTACTCAATAAGCAGCAGGATTGCCGAGAACCGGAGGGTGCAATGGCACCGGAACAGAGGGAAGATGAAGCATCCTGTGGGCACTCAACTAGGCTACGTACGACAAAAATATAAGGACACTCATTCATGTACTTAGCCTAGTTCTGCATCTTCAATCATACACTGTTACTTTACTTGTATTTACACTTCCGAACTTCGGAGAGACTTTACTTGATTATAACTTGACAACACTCATGAGTAGCCCGATACCCAGATATAGAAGCATTCAGTGCTCTATTTGTGTTCTGTTCCTCGATACCTCAATAGGACTCATCCCGCAGTAAGGCCAATTAAGCAACGGCCCAGTTGAGAATAGATATTGTTGGTGTTAGAAGGTTGAGAAGCGTAAGGCAAATATAACCCTCAACCCTTCTAACTTGACTGTGACCGGTTGATCGTGCGTAACATGTCCCCATTCTACAAGGTTGTTCCAAATGTACGATCAATTACTGCCGTTTCTAAGAGATAAAAGATGGTTAGGTAGGTTATCGGATTTTATAGAAAAACATGGTGATAGTATCAACATTAAGTTACCCAAATGCCATGTGACAGCAAGCGCAAACTACAAAAGCCCGTATAATGCCAAGATATGATTTTCTTCATGTGCAGGATCCTTAGCTATTTGATCGGTAGTATGCCTTCCTAAAATATCATCACTATCCCAATTCCCGCATTCATCAACGTTGTATAGGGCGTGCCGATGGATCGTGCCGAGCTAGATCGATCAATAAAAGTAGTAGACTCACAAATTTGTTCTGATTCGCGCCCCCAATTCGTTACATTCTATAAAAAGTCTCTTGCCATGGTGTCTACTTGATCCGATTCATCACATACGCCTTCTTCATTCTTCAGCTAAGCCTATGCTGTTCAACTAAGCCGATGCATTTAGGATCCATCCAATGATCTGTGCCGCTATGTAGATCGTATATGACGTGTAGCAAATATCTGCGCATTCTTTTCAGAATAGAATATTCTAGTTACCTGCCAATTAGATGACCAGACCCCTGAAGATTCAATAAATTTGACAAATAAATGAGCAAACACCACGGCGCTACCGAATAGTTTCATTTCACACGGTAATTTTTAGCATGAATTAAAGCTCTTATTACATGCAATTTAACACCCAATATCCCTAAACACAGCATTGTAATATTTTGTTCTTGATCTGCACCAGGCCCATATAACAACGCTCCAGATCATCTCATGTATGGGTCTGCATCAATATACACCTGCAATCTGTCTAAAACCAGCTTCCAAAATCGAAAAATTCATCTATGTCTCCAAGTTTGAATTCCCCAGCATTGAATATATCTGTCAACGATTCGCCGCTGATTTCCAAGTGCTCGGTGTTGCCTATACCAAGACCATTGCCCACGGTCACAGCAGAACCATCTTGGTGAGAGCCAAAGGGTTGAGCTTGCCAATGTTGGTCAGAGGGCCCTGGGGCAGTCGCATTTGGCATAGGTGGGGACTGAATATCTTCTGTAACAGCCTGGATCTGTAAATGGGGAGTTTGGCCGGGCGATTGGGGACGTTGGCTTCCAGGAGCGTTGGTTTCTATAGTTTGTATCTTCGGTTGGATTGTAGCCCACTCAATCGTTTCATTCATTGAGGAAGATAGCGCCTGACCTATCTGGGGATACTGATGCTTTTCTCTCCTGAGGCCCGAATTATGAATGCCTTCGTCGGATTGCTGAATCAAACCAGCAGCCAATGGAAGAAGACTGGGCCTTCTTAAGTGAGAATCGGGCCTCTCTGAAAATACCATTCCCGCGAGCGAAGCAGTATATGAGTCATTGGGAAGACCGCAATTGTGTTCGGGTGTTTCCATTAAACGCACATTCGGCATCTCGGAGTCAAAGTCAAGCAACCTGTCGCGAACCATTTGCAGATTTTCCGGAAGGGTCGTGGTCATGGTCTTCGGTAAGTGTGTCAGACAAGCATAGATATGTAAGGCACGGAAGTAGGGTTGGCACTCACCACTAGTATGAATTTGAACCGACTAGCAGGGTAGCTTTGCTTCGCTAGTTTGTCTAATAACTTCCTTCCAGTTGCCAAGCTTTTGAACAATGACTCTGGTTGGAATGAGCCTCGGGAAGCAAGTATAGTGTAGAAGAGCGTTACGACGGAGCTGCATAGCATGCGCATAGCTGGCCAGTTGCCTCCACACAGAAGGTCTCGCTTACACATGTCTTCACACAGTAATACGATATTTTGGCTAGCCTGGATGCATGCGATGGCATAACAAGACGACTCTTCACCGTAATAAGGACTTTGCTCGGAATTCCTGAACATATATTGTAGAAAGGGCCGATAGAGATAGAGACGAACGTAAGCATAAGAAATACAGAGTACATACTGAGCCCTATAAAAGGTCAGTGATGAGCAAGAAGGTAGCGAGAAGTACGTTTACCTTAGGAGTCTCGGTTCTCTGCAACATGTTCCTAGCAGGTACCCCCGAGGTATGGTATCAGCCCATTCTTTAAGGTCATCTTTGATTCTGCGTAATTTCTCGAAATTTGCAGCATATGGTGTCGAAGCATGCAACTGATCATAGCCCAAGTCTTCAGCAGAATACATTTGCCTTGTGACCTTATCCCGAATCATTTGAAGTCGATAGGAGGCATTTGCACCGGAAATATGGCAGATCTCATTTTGTGGCTGTGTCGATATATATCTGCTTGTGATGTAAGCATCGTTGACCTCTCTTGGAAATTCCTGGTCTATATCGTTATTACTTAAAGGCCTTGGCAATCCGCAACAAGAGGCGACATTATCGACAAGAAGCCACAAGGCCCAAAATAACCTCTTGCCGATTTCTTGAGAGATCAGGTCATGGTTAGTGTTAAGAGACCGATGGAGGCCCATTCGAACCGCAATTGACAATGAAGCACAAAGATATGTATAACAGGTCGAGATTCGGTTTGTGGTGAGAAGGAACAGATTCATGAAGACGATGGCTTGAAGAGAGACAAGATCTCGACAATTCGCGATATCCTGCAGTTGCCTGCTTGTGGAAAAATATTCTGAACTATCGGAACGTAAGTGGCGGGTTAAAGGCATCGTGGCACACTGATAAAAAATACCCCTTTGCGATCATTTCGTGGCTGTCTTGATTTTCCAAATCTGGTTCCATGAACAAACAGCCATAGGCAAGGACTGCGTAAAGAAGTGGCAAGAATAGCACCTCCCTTGTCCCATATTCCAATCTGTCAAGGGAATAAATCAAATTGAAGGAAATATTAAAGCTTGGTCGGTGTATAATAGGCTGCAGTATCTGTGCATCCAAAGCTGCATCCACCAGTTTCCTTGCTAGTTCTTTCGTGGGTAAGTTGACTTGATCTGATGTTTGCCTATTGGACTCAAAGAGTCCTGGTAAGGACCTGTCTGGAGGGAGTTGACTGCACGTTATTTCACCACCATCCCAATCGCACAGCTTTGTCTTGAGGTCTTGAATGAACGTTCGATCTCCAGATCGGCCCTGGAACTCGATTTCACCTTGCTCGATGATATGGTATGCTGTTCCATACTTTCTATCTTCTGGTGGGTTGACATTGCTATTGTTATGTGGTTTGGGGGTAGCGGGGTATTGCCCGTGATTCGCATTGTGAGAACTGATGGACGCTGTTACTGTCGGGACTGCGACTGTTGAAGACTTTGCCGGTGCTAGCGGCATAAGTGACTCCATGGCCCTCAACCTGCTTTCGAGGAAGACTATTCGATCGGAAGAAATCCCTGACTTTTTTCGCCTTGGAAGAGGCTGAACGTAGACGCAATCTTAGGAAATCAGTTTCATATAATGCACGCAACTTATAAAACTCCTAGCATACCATAGAATGATGACGTGCATTGGCTGCATGGATTTCGTCTGTCACATTTGATTTTGCGCTGGCGACAAGATTCGCAGGATCTCCTTTTTCGGTCATTGTCGCCTTTTGCCGTTTGGGCTTCAGAGGTGGTGGTTTGACCGCTGGTCACCGAAATTTGGGAACAACGATATTGACTGTTAGAATAACTGGAAACTGTAGTTTTTGAATTCCTTTCAAGCGCCATAATTAAGATCTGGTCCTCGCCGACTTGAAGGGCAACTGCCTTGTACAGAACAAGGAAAGTGGTAAAATGGCTGTATTTCGTTTCACAACGACAGTTCTTGTTCCCGTTAAATCCGACCTACCTAAAACCTAACCTAGTCCGGTTTAGCTTCGGGTTAGTTAGGCCTTGCCGAAGTCTAGAAAACAACGTGGACCGCCTAGTTTCTATACAAGGACGGTGATTATGGATTGCTCTGTCTGTATAGGCCATCCAAGATTTACCAACTTACTGTACCTTGTCGGTATCCAAGTTCATTCCAATTTTCATCCAACGCAGTTTTCTTTTCTCCATATCAGGCGTCTGGTCCTAAAGATGTCATGTAACCAACCTAGCTTTGCCTATCATTCCAGTAAAGAATTAATAATGTTCTAGCAAAGACATCAATAAAATACAAGATCAGTGGACCTGACTGATTAGGTGCTCGTAGATAGTATAATCAAATAAAGTGCTTCGTTATTTGCCTTTAGGTATCTGCCAAAAATTCAAATCCCACATCTACAACATGGCTCCCTTCATCTCTCCACAGAGGCTTAAGCTTTTTTTAAAAGAGTTTAGTGGAAGAGAAACCTTACTTTCCACGTGGTCAATTTCTAAGAACATAGAACATTTTGAAATCACTGGCTGATGGACCGAGATGATCGCTACCTTCTATCAACTTAGCAGTTTTATAGAGCGAATCAACATATCTTGTTATTCAACTGATAGGGACTCAACAGAAATAGGGCTCGATGGGCGTGCGTGCTGAATACAAAGTGCCTTATAGCCATCGCTCGAAAAAGGCGGCCACCTGCTTATATCTGCGCACTGTCAGAAATGAAAATGCAATTTGCCATGCGAAATCACTTACCCTCTAGTAAACTCCAGAAGATTGTTCTCGTCCTCAAGGTTTGCTCGTGCTCCCATCCAGCCATGGAACATCGTACCGTATAGCTCAAATTCGGAGTGGTCCGGCAAAGCTTCCTTGTACGGCTGTAAGATGTCTGCAGGTTCATCAGGGGATACCAGGCAAATGTGCGGTATAGACATGCGTTTAGCATCTGCAATGTTCAAAAGCCTAAGCATGCAGTCAGCAATAGGTGGACCTCTCAATCAGGACAAAGGCATGTCACTCACGCAGGATGGGTTTGACCAGAAGCCACAAATGGCGTCTGATCAGCGGAAGCCAATGCAGCGAGCTAGGCAGGAGGTTAGTAAATTTCAATCCCCGAGACCTTTCTCGGTTTGTGGGAATAGAAATTCGTACCTTTCCACCCCAGCATAATCCTAACACAGCCCATTTTTCAACCGTGGTATAAAGACTCTTAGCTTCGTTTGCTACGGAATAGAGGGTTGCTAGGTTCTTTTCAGGGCTTGCCTTTCTCGCAAAGAACCCCATCATGCTGTCTCTTTTTTCGGCAGTATCCATCCCCACCCATTCAATATTAGCTGCTTCCCCATTGAAGAAGTCTGGGATAATAACCAGACAGTTCAATTCTTTTGCAAGGAGCGCGGCTCCTTGCTTGGTCTGTTGGTAGAGCCCAAAGATATCATACACAAGCACCACGCCTCGTTTGGCGCTCCGATTACCGAACACGTCTGCATGTAGAAACGTTAATCAATAATGAGATATGTGTATTCAAGAAATTGTACGAACACAGGTTAATTCCTGCCGCTTGGTCGATTTGATCCTCCGAGACAACAGCTGGCTCTCCTTTGGGGGGTTTGTTGCAGCATGCTTGGCTTGCCATCGTGTCAGGTAGAGATAAGAACTAATATATTTGGAGGGTACAGAATATGTGAACGTAGAATATTCCTCTGTTACACATTACTGAGCAATACTAGAGTATATTTACTACTCGGATCTACAGTATAAGCATACTATGTTCGGGAATTAGACCAATCTGGAGATAAGGGTAAACTCCGTCTGGTCCCTTATTGGCCTTTTTTGTCCGCAATTCAGGTTAGACTCGGATTTTTTTTCGCATTTTTTGACTATT
Source organism: Penicillium hordei (assembly GCF_028827395.1). Taxonomy (NCBI): domain Eukaryota; kingdom Fungi; phylum Ascomycota; class Eurotiomycetes; order Eurotiales; family Aspergillaceae; genus Penicillium; species Penicillium hordei. The sequence goes on from NW_026623142.1 coordinate 8,374,406, forward strand.
TCGAGATGGCGCTAACCCCAAGTGCGCAATTTGCTGGCACCGAGGTTCTACGTAGTTCTTTTAATGTATCTACTACCACGAGAAGAAAAAGAAAAGGCATTATGGCAGCCATTATGAAGGTCATTGATCATCACCATTTACTTCGATTGGACAGTTAATTGTTTGTTTTCCTTCATCTCCTTTATCTCATCATCTTTGCTTCTCGAGTGACTATTTTGACCGCGGTGCCATCAATCCTGCGATCTGATAATGGTAGAGCAAGATGAAGAAAGGGCAGAGGTTGTGAGTGAACTACCCGGTTTTAGGAGGTAGCTGTATGCTAACAAGATGTCCAGGAGTCACCCATCGGAACCCCTAATACATATCCTATTACAGACCTTGACCAAGGCATTGTGGGATGGAAGGGTCAAAATGACCCGTTGAATCCAAAGTGAGTGGGTATGGATGCTTGGGCCACTGAACTGCTTCTGATCTGATCATTGCATTAGAAGTTACCCTGTAGCTAGGAAATGGTTTCTTCCTGTCCTCGTCAGCATGATCACTTTCATCAGGTAGGTGCACGCATATTCTTCCAACATAAAGACAAGGCCAGAATCTGAGCATGATACAAGTCCATTTACATCCTCATTATTTGCCCCTGGTGTGGTAGATGGGGATCGCGGGTTCGGTAACAAATCGTCTATTCTGGGTTCGCTGGGTGTGACATCCTATCTGTTTGGCTACGGTGTGAGGAAAATCCCATACCTATTCCCAGTAACCCATTCTCTAATACAGTTTCCAAGGCCTGTCCATTATTCCTGTCGCCATTGAGCGAGATATATGGGCGGAGAATCTTTCTCAACATCTCAACCTCATTTTTCGTGCTCTTCCAGATTGGGTGTGTACTTGCACCAAATCTCTCCGCATTGATATGTTTTAGGCTTCTTACAGGAATAGGAGGCTCTGCATGCTTGACTATCGGCGGTGAGGTTGTATCAGACTTGTTCGAACCAGAACAGCGCGGTATGACCATGTCAATATTCAGCGCTAGGCCTTATAATAAATACCCGGGATAATGATTGTTCCTTATCTCTGTTCGCTCGTTGTACTCTATCGCATTTATTATGCTTTTAGAGGTGGAAATTATGGCTATCATCATCAGATATTAGTGGATCATTTACCCATGCCAGCTCCAAATATCTTCCAAGGTACTTCGCCGATAAGAGAATGCGAACCAATATTTAACTTGTTATGTTCCTGGTATATACTTTAGTTGAAAAATAGTATACAAAAAATGTTGAAACACAGGGTATCAGATGCACCGCTCACGCCCACCACAGCCAACTCCAACAATCAGAATTTACACAGCAATTGTGTGCATGCGTGTATACTTGTTGACATGCTCCTCAATACTCGCAAGCATCTCAGCCTTGCGCGAATCATCTACCCAGCTCTCCTGCACACTATTCTCCGCAATGATCCTCCACTCGAACACATTCAGGTTAAAAGCCTCCTGCACAGCGCAGTAGTTATCAAGGATATAACCACCGAAATAAGCAGGATCATCACTGTTAATCGAGAACTTGACTCCAGCCTCCAAGAACCGCCGAATAGGCACCTCCTTCACAGAGGTAACACAACGCAGCCGCACATTCGACAACGGACACACGGTAAGCAGGATACTCTCACGCGCAACACGCTTCATCAACTCCTCATCTTCAACTAGCCGAATACCATGGTCGATACGCCGGGCACCAAGCTCAAGCGCAGTGCTAATATAAGTCGGATCACCTTCCTCGCCGGCATGCGCCGTGAGTGGGATATTCTTCTGCGCGGCTGACGCATAGATCTCACGGAACATGTCCTTCGGCGGGCCGACTTCTGAAGAAGACCAGCCGAGTCCGTGCACAACGCCAGACTCGAAGTGCTTGTGGGCCACGAACTCGTCGTAGACTTCCTTGGCCGATGCGACGGGGAGATGCCGCACGAAACACAGGATTAGTCGTGTGCTCAGGCCGAGCTCGGTCTCGGCGCGCTTGCAACCCTTCGAGAAGCCTGTGACGATCGTGTCGTATGGTACACCGCGGCTTTCGTGGACTTGCGGGTCGAAGAAGACTTCTGCGTGATGGACACCGTCCGCGTGCGCCTTTTGGAAGTATGCCCAGGCTAGGTCGGCGAAGTCTTCTTCTTTGCGGAGAACGGCCATGCCTTCGAAGTAGAAGTGTAGGAAGTCATCCAGGTTGCTGAAATGCTCATATCGTTTCTTGAGTGTTTCGACTGAGGTATAGACTGGGTCAGTCGGCAAGGTGATACCATTGCGCGCCGCGAGCTCGAAGATGAGTTCTGGCTCAAGGGTGCCCTCGAGATGAACGTGGTGTTCGCATTTAGGGAGGCCCTCGAGGAACTCGTGTAGAGGGGATTGACACATTGTTGCGAGTTGTAGTGAGGAACTTTTTTTGATGTGAGGATTTTCAATGTTCTATATCAATGCGGGATAAGCGCCGGGCGAGTTTCTTTTTTCCCCCGCCGGTGTCTCGGGGTTATCGTGACTCTTCTTTTCGTGACACAGTCTTTTATCGCCTTTTTAATCCCAAAATTAGACTCATCTATAAGCTTTTCTCCCCGGAGGTCTCCGAATTCCGTGTCGAATGATGATCAATAGGATTTACTAAACGGGTAAGTCCAAGAGACTCCAATCATACCTCCTCTATCAACTCCGTGCACATAAAATGTCGATCATACACAATATTGTATATGTTGTATGTTAAAATATGTTTTAATCTAATATTGACACTTTTAAACGTCTATCCAAAACCCGCGAACCCCCGACTTGGAATAAAAGAGAATATATATACGTAATCATACCCCATTTTCAAGGTTAAACCCGCATTTCAGCACCAGCTGCCTTTCGTAGCCGGTTCATGACAGCCGCAGCCAGGTCACCCTCGTGATCCGACACACCTTCCACATAGATAACATCGACATCTAGCTCATCTAGCCCACGTAGGGCGGCAAAGAGACCATGCGCGATAGAAACTGCATCTGAACCAAGATGATAATCATATGCCATCTTTGTGCGGCTACTGGCGTTTCCACTCTCCACCACAGGGATCGGGAAACCGACAATATTCTCAATGGGAGAAGACACAGGGCTCATGGTATCGGCGATTTGGTCTTCCGAAGCGAGCTCCAGGCCACGCTTCCAGTTCCGCGTGCGAATAATGCCAACTCTGTGTGCGCCAATGGCTGTGTCATTCAAGTCCTTCTGGACATGTTTCCTCACTCCAGCCGGGTTCGATGTCGACTCGAAGAGAACAACCCGTGCTTTTGGCGAATAGTGACGGTACTTCATTCCTGGTGCTCGTGGAACCTCCTTCACATCTAGCGTGCCGTCTTTGTAGCCGACTGCGACATTTTCCCACCCTTCGCATTTCCGGATTTCGTCGATGCCGATGCCACCGGGGCGTAGAATTGCTGGTGGGTCGCATAATCCGTCCACCACGGTGCTTTCGACCCCAACGCCGGATGCGCCGCCGTCGAGAATCATCTCGATGCGGTCTTTGAGATCGTGGTATACGTGCTGCGCGGTTGTGGGGGATGGTTTGGTGGATGCGTTTGCCGATGGCGCGGCGAGGGGACGGTCTGTTGCGTGGATGAGTAGACGTGCAAGTGGAGAAGAGGGCATGCGGACGCCGAATGTGGTCAGACTGGAGGTGACCTCTGGCGCCAGTATGGATCCGGATGGGTTAGGTAGAATGATTGTCAGTGCGCCGGGCCAGAATTTGTCGATGAGAGGCTTGTAGATCGAGGGGAGGGCGATTTGCGGCGTTTTGGTTGAGTTAGAGCTGCCTTGGGAGGTGGGATTAAGGAGACGCTCAAGCATGTCGAGTGAGTCGACATGAACGATCAAGGGGTTGTCTGAGGGCCGCTGTTTGGCATGGTAGATTCCTTGGACAGAAGCACTGCGCGTGGCATCGGCGCCCAGGCCATATACTGTCTCGGTAGGGAAGGCGACGGGGATGTCACTGGAGCGGAGGAGTCTGGCGGCTTCTTCGATGGCTTGGGACTCGGGTGTTTTTTGGTTGCGCTCCTTCTCCCACCATTCTGCCAGAGATAAATGGCCGGGCCCTTGGCTGAGCCGTTGAACGGGGACAACTCGCGTTCGTGTAGGCATCATGTTCAAGAATCTGGCACAACTGCGCTGACAGTGGCCGGCAAAAGCGCGAGTGAAAAGCAACGTGATGTTTGAGAAGACCTCAATGACGCACTATTCGGGCGCACACGTTATCAGATGAGGGGCGAAATGATGCCCGAGGGGGCCGGGTGCTGGTTGCGCGGGGCAAAGTCTCTTTTCTCTTGGCTGTAGAATCGGAGGTCGTTCTAGCATACACGGTCGGCTATCATTCTGCACAATGCCGTCAGAAGCAATTAGAGGCCTTATATGGGAAGACCGCGAGAAAATCGGTTCGGGTCATGACGTCGGATGACTCAGCGCATCAGGAACCCGTCATATCGTCAACGACGTTGTTGGCAATAGAATTGGAAAAATTGAAGCTATTCATAATTGTATGAGGTTGAAATAGGTGTAGATAAACTAGTTGAAGCGGGGTTGTGGCTGATCAGCTGGCATAGAGACCAGGCTTGGTATACATCGGTTTCACACCAATGATAATATCTTGTATAACCTGGTTGAATCGAATCGGCCGGATTGAATTCAAAGCTCTAATCTATGTACTCTCTATGTATATGCAAGACTCGATCATTTCTTCTTACTCTTACCACCTCCTCTGCCGCCTCCACCACCACCCTTTCCACCTTTGCCCTTGCCCTTATCACCACCACCGCCGCTTCCAGCTCCTGCAGTCATGATGCGCACCTTGCCCACAACCATAGTGTTGATAATCTCTGTATCTTTCCATCCCTTGATGAGCTCTCCCTCTCGTTCCCGGAGACGCTCAGCATCGACACGAGAGATCCCAACATCTTCGGCGTGCTCCTTTTTAACCTTCCCGGTGGTGGTTTCAGACACCCATCGACCGATGATCTCCTTGACGGCCTTGCCCTTTTTTACGGAGCCTGGCTGCAGCTTGACTTTGTATTTGTATCGTCCAAGGGCAGCCCATGGGGCGCAGACTGGAATAGCAGCAATAATTTCATCATCCGTAGTTGGTGTACCCACCAAAGCTGGGATCCAAGTAAGATCCGCAGCTTCGGCGGCAACTGTCTCTTCGTTGTAATCATCCGTTCCATTCTCCGTGAATTGGGCCTGGCGTTTGCGCTCGGCTTCAGCAGCACGCTCATGCTGGGCCCGTCGTCGTTGCCTTTGCGCCTCGGCCTCTCGTTCACGTTGTTCCTTGGCTTCGGCTGCCTTAGCCGCCTTTGCGGCTTTGCCCTTGTTGGCGCCCACCAACCGAAGAGCAAGTTCCCGCTCATCCTCGTCTTGGTGAGCGTACTTGGCAGCAGCGCGCTTGTCCTTCGCCCGCTTGCCACGAGTGGGGGCGATGCGGGGTGCAGCTGGCTCTGCCTCGCCGGGACGATCGAGAGGCTTGCCTTGTCGCAAGGTACGTCGCTCTCGGGCGTTCAAGTTCGATTCTCCATTTTGCTCAGGTACAGAGTTTTGACCTGCTATTGATGTAGCTTCTTCTCCCTCCGGCTGATCTTCTGCACCTTCTTGCTCCAGCTCATCTTTGGGCTCCTCTTCCGGCTCAGACTCAGAGTTTGATTCTTGAGTTAGCTGAGAGGCCAGAGGGTCGGAATTGCCTCGCTGGAGAGGGTTCCTCGTGGCGGCTTTCTCGTCTTCATCCTCCTCTTCAGATCCCGCATCTTCCTTCTCTGCGTTTTCGGTGGCATCTGTGGTGGTTTCTTCGGTGGCCTGTGTCTGCTCCGAGGCTACTGGCTCCACAGAATCCTTTAGCTCAGAAGCCTCAGTCTCATCTGCAGGAGTTATAGCAGCTTGCGGAACGTCAGATGTGTCGAATCGCTGCTTGTGGTTCCGAACGCTTTCCTGGCTGACTTGGAACATAATACCAAATCCAAGCACCAGTTGCGATGGGGCCAAGAAGTTCTTCTCTCCCTTGATTTGGAAAACACCCGTAGGCATGATTCCGCTGCCGTTTTCTGCCGTTTTCGATACCTGATGAGCATGTGCCCACCAAGCAGACATGACAGCCTTAGATTCCCAAGCAGTTGAAGTCGCGACGCAAAGGTTCCCGGCTTGAGACAGTGTGCTTGGAGAAATTGGTGCGTCTGCACTGCCGGCTCGGTTCTTCACCACGATTGGCGTCGCACCTTCGAGGTCAGCATGCACAAAAATATCGCCCTTGGATAAATAACGCCGGTAGAGTAACTCGCTCTGCATGGCGTCCCGTGCACTGCTAGGATTAGTAAATGTCATAAAACAGTGTTGAATGGAGCCACGTACCCTATGACTAAGTAACCCTCTGAAGAAATGAAAAATATAAATTTCTCGAACCAGAATGGTGTTCGAGCCTGTCGAAGCACTTGCTTCTCTTTCTTCAACCCTCGCTTGAGGTCAGTCGTCACCTTCTTCTCGTGACTCTTCAATGCCTTCGTAGACGACTGGGTTGTTCTTTGTTCCTTCTCCGAGGCTTGCTTCTTCTGGTCATAGTATTGCGATGCGTTCGCCCATGGGCTCAGACCAAGGTCAATGTCAATGGTCAATAGCTTAGACTCACGTTCCGCGCGGCCTGTCTCTTGCTCTGCTTCGTTCTCCGAGTCAGAGTCTGATTCGTCGCTGCTAGAGAACTCCTCTTCATCCTCGTCGTCGCCAGCCTCTCCAAGAAGTAGGGTGACCGTGTTTTCGTACAGTTTCAAGGGCAGCTTGATGGTCTGCGCCACTGGATTGCCGCGATCCTGTTCCATTTCAATCAGGCGTGCAATCTCACCCCAGTCCATCCCCTGGGCCACCAGTCCATTGACAGCATCCATTGCCTCCTGGACTCGGTAAACATTGTCCTGAATAGCATCCGCTTTACGGATGTGAAGCTCTTGTACATTCTTGAGCTCATCAATCCGCTTTTTGTGCTCCGATCGCACGGATTCGAGCTTTTTCTTGGCTGCCTCCTCGCGCTCTGTCAATCGCGACTCGAGTCGCTGAGATTCAAGAGATGAGAAGTACTCGTCGACCGTAGCATTGAAGCGCTCGAACTCTAGAATCTTTATTCCTGGTTTATTTTCGAACTGTCGAGGCTTGAAAGGGTGGAAGTCTTCATACAGCAGACCCGGGGCCTTTGACGAAGTCTCTCCTTCCGGGATGGGTCGCGTGTCTTCTTTCGCAACAATGTAGCCCGGATGGCTGTCGCCAGAGTCAAAGGTGTTGGAAATTCGTTGTGACTCTTCTAGCACCTCCTTCACGGCCTGCAACAGATCTTGACTCCCCAAGACTTGATCCAGTGGCGTTGTAGTATCAAATTCCTTGATCGCAAAGACGTGGTCTAGGAGCAAGGGAGGATATTCAGGAAAGCCTTGTGACAATGCCTTTCGCAAAACATCCGTTCCCTTCTTCTTAAACTTTTTGGGCGCATTTCCCTCTTGGGCAAGAGCCCCCTGCGCCTTTTCCAGTGTTTGCAAAACCCGATCCGCTGTAATGTCCGGAACCCCATCATAGTTCTGTTTATTAGACACAGTGTACTTGAGTCCGGCCTTGATCTCTTCCTGGCCTACACCGGCGGCAACTTGGCGGAAGAAAGCAAGAATGTTGTATTCGCGGTCCGTCAAGATAATGTTACCACCGGCGAAGAATTCGAGGAAGATATGGTATGCGCCATCGCTGAAAGAGAAGTCGATGATGCGATCGGTTCCGATTTGGGAGATGCCTGTGATCCGACGAGACTTCAGGTACTTTCGGAGACGGGTCACAAAGGGCGACGGTGTGGTTGCGGCGGTTCGCGAATATTGGGTGACATGGGTGCGAAAACCGGAGTCAATAATGAGTTGGCGTCGATGGTCCGGCTTAGCGAGTTTGAAAAGGAATATACGCTAATAGGGATATTGAATCAGTTCGGTATCCTTCGATGGCAATAGAGAAAAGGATTGAGCGTACCGAGGACAGGTCGTAGATGTTGGACACTCGCAGGTTGACACACTCTGACGCCAATTCCTGCGTGATGACCTGGAGTTGTTAGCATATATCTTCTTCGCGGTAGATTTGAAGGTACCTTGACGTCCAAAGATGAGAATCTCTGCTTCATAGCTGTGTTTGTGAAGAGAAAAGGGATTTTCGAGGGTGACGTATGCGGGGCTGGAACTAGCTGTACAAAGAAATCGACCATGCGAGTTAATACTGCCTGGCAGAAAACTAGTTACTTACCCCACTCACCTATAGTATATAGACTCTGAAAACCGCATGAATGTGTAAATTGGTAGGGCTCTATAAAGTAAACTGGGATTTTCCCGTGTATAGATCTAAGGAAGAAATGACGTATAATAAGAAAAAAGGAAATTTTATTAGACATCTTTACATATTGCATCAAGGCGAAACAAAGGGCGGTGCACTGCGCAAGCCCAACCAATCAAAGTTATCGAGGGATTTTCTCTCGGGGTCCTAATTCGGAATAGCGACAATAGCGGCCATCGGGCATTATTTATATACTTCGTCTCTTTATAACCAGTATGCACTGTCTTCAATGGGCTATACTTGCAAGAGATCTTATGAACATACTTATCTATGGAAGATTCTTTGCGCCGGGTTCTATAGAGGTCCACGCCTCTTTTGCCCTATGTACGTAGGAAGAAAAAAACGGAAAGATTCCAGGCATAATTATATCCAAGGCTCTCGCACCCTCGCCTCTTACCCCTAGCCGCCTTGACTATGTTTATGTTGTCTATCTACATTTATGTGACCTTATTCCTTCTTGTGTCGTCTACCTTGACTACGAAGAGTTCACCCAGTTCATCATCTTTCACGTTGCAATACTTTACTTTACTTCATCTTCATTTTCTTCCATTTCTGATTCGTCACGTTTGAAATCGCATGACTACCCTCTCGTGAAGATCCTACTTAATCCTTCTGCCAAGGAGTACACGGTCTCAAGAGCCGGTCTCGTGGATTGGTCTTCTTATCTTGTCAAATGTTTGGCCGCGGCTTTGCAGAAGCGAAAGAGCAATCTGCAATAATGGAAGAGATTGACGGTGTTATTTCTATTCGAACCTTTGAAGTCCTCCTGACTTTACAGTACACTGGCGGGATCAATGTTGGGATCCAAGAACCAAACCCCAAGACCTTGCTGCATCTTCAATGACGCCTGCCTTGACGCTGTCATGCTGTCCACTTCACCATCTCTAACATTACCAGCTTTCACTTCGTAGTTTTTCATTTCTCCTTCCTCCATTCTCTTTTCTCGGATCACTTTTCAGACCATCCTTTATATCAACAACTTGGAGTCAACCCCATGGCATATGACCTAGGTGCCAGCCCGTGGAGTTTCTGGGGCTGGAAGTGGGCATACTGTCTCATTCTCATTCATATCAATATTGACCAAAATGCTTGTCTCTGGTGGCCTGCCTAGTCTTTATAGCTCTTTGATTAAGATCCGACTTGTCCACACCGGTGCCGAGTACACCCTATCGAAAGAAGACTATGAATTCGCCTAGGTAGCTCAGGAAGTTCCTGTGTTTAGGGCTGATCTTCTCGTTAAAGTCCAAGCCACACTCAGAGGAATCCAATACGATCGCTCTTGGGGGTCATACATAATGGACCCCATTACCAATAGGCCACTGCACCTGACTAAATTGTGATTTCTTTATAAGGATGGATGTTCCCAAGTTGTTCTTGAACGCGTAGCACCAGTGGGCCGCTCCTTTCATTCGGTTTCTTGCCATGGGTATCTCTAGCCAACAAAACAGCATTATTGAGAAATACTAACCAAATAATCTTAAAGTACAATGTAGGCTTCAATACCAAATCTAGTAGTGGAGCTGGTTATAGCCCCGTTCCGAGCAACAACGCAACATACGTACATATGGAGTTACATGGGAGCTTTATATTCAATAGTACTGCCGCAAATAAATTGGCTGATATCTTGGCGAATCAAAGTGATGACTTATTGAAATTTCTCGTGGTTGTAAAGCTATCACTGAGTGGCCAGCAAAGAGTGCCCGAGGAGTCACATCACAAAATTCAATATTTGCCTAGGACCTTTAATATAGTCAAAATAATGTTTCATTATCTCTAAGCAATGGTTAGACGTGGTATTCAATATATTATCCAACGTTGTAGCCTTGATATTTCCGAAAACTTGGGTGGTCACATTCCAACGATATCTCATTCCACAGATCACCCAGACACCGGGTTGTTGATTATGAGATACCGATATGGTAAAGAATGCATTGTCTCTCCTAGTGCTCCGCAAATATATTGACTATTGATAAAACCAGCAAGGGCGCTGTGTTCATCAATTCCTCCACTTTCATACTCCAAGACTCTTATCACCATACCACTACTAAGCCCACGTTCAACATCAGCCCAAAATGAAGCTCACTATCTTCTTCCCGCTGGCTGCTTTCCTGTCATTGACCATCGCTGGTCCTTCGGATGATGCCAGTCCCTGCCTTGTACGTTGTCCCTATCTGCGTGTATGATTTGGACTCAGAAGACTAACCACCTTTCCGTACTGTGAACAGAATCGCTGCCTCAGCGAAGCCTCTGTTGTGGCAGGATGTGTCTCCTCTGTTGATTACGAGTGCACTTGCCCAAGCGAAGCGTTCAAGGACGCACTCGGTACCTGTTTGAAGGATTCTTGTACCTCGGATGACTTGACAGGTATACCCTCCTCGCCAATTCCGATTCCGAATCAATCACACACGAGATTCGAATTGTTTGTAAGACTTGGGCTAATTATTTCCCTTTAGCTGCCGGAGAATTGCACAAGGAACGTTGTGGTGGGGACCCACCCCAGTAAGGAGGATATGTATACTTTGATGTCCATGTGGTCTTGTTTCTCGAAATCACGGATATAGTGGGATGAATAAAAGGATCAGGATTGATCTTGAATCGTATTCCTGCTAGTAAACATAAATATGATCTGGTCCTAGTACTAATTTTGATGGCAGATGTAGGATGTGTGACATTATATATATTGAAGACCTACGATTAACGTTGGGTTAGTCTGATTTTTCTTGCAATCGAATTACACCTAGCTCCTTGAATTATGCACCTGGATATAAATGTTTAAAACTCGAGGGGAACAAGCAATACAGTCCTAAGGAGAATAGCATGCGATGGATGGGTGATTTTGCAGTCTTCGTGATGTGATGTGACATATTCTAGCTCTATTCCATCTGTGCTCTGAACAAAGCCCAATATGGACTTGGGTCTAGACTTCTGCTAGTAGATATATATCATCGACATTTAGCAATTGCACTTCGCATGATACGTGCATGGTCGGAAAAGCTCAAGTATTACCTACTCCTGGGTCGGAACGACGGGATTACATAGTTTACGGGTGTTCACTTTAGCTAGGAGATGAACAATCTACAAGTGCAATATAAGCGAGCAAATGAAAAGACCCCTGGAAGAACTCCATCATTGCGATTGCACGAAATATCAAGATGAATGGGACAAGGTAAAGACAATAGAACATTCAAGTATTTTTCGTTCTGAACTTCATATTCTGATCAACCCATCAACATTTATGCGACGTTCTCGTAGGCAACAGGGAAGCGCTTCATGTTCTTCTCAACGGAACCGTGGCCACGGAGGAACTGAACGTAAGCACCGTCCTGGAGGAGCTTGCCCTCCTGGCGGAGCTGGACGTACTCCTCGCGGCGGACGGGGGTGAAGCCCCAGTTCTTGGAGACAATGATCTTTTGGCGACCGGGGAACTTGTACTGAGAGCGGCGGAGGGCCTCGAGAGCGGTAGCACGGTGGGCGTCACGGGTGCGGACGGACAGAATGATCTGGCCAATGTTCACACGGGCGACGAGACCCTGGGGCTTACCGAAGGCACCACGCATACCGGTCTGCAGACGATCGGCACCAGCGCAAGACAACATCTTGTTGATACGGACGACGTGGAAGGGGTGCACACGGACGCGCAGGTGGAAACCTTCCTTACCGGCGATCTTGACAAGGTACCTATTGAAAGTTATGAGATTGTGTCCATGGATGTCAGGCGAGAGAGGTGGGAGTAGATCGGGTAACGTACTTGTTGGCGCAAATACGGGCGGCCTCGAGAGCCTCGGAGGACAGCTGCTCGTACTCGTTGGAAACCAAGTGGATGCACATGGGGAAGTCATCCACGTTGGCCTTCTTACGACCAAGATCGAAGATACGAATCTTAGGGTCGGGAACACCACGGTTGAACCGGGACTTGGGGTAAGGCTGGAAGTTGAACACTGATGTCAGCGAAACCGCCCATCTTAAAAAAAAAAAAAATCCAAAAGATGCACAAGCACAAGGCTACGAGGATCGCTCCCCATAGCAAAGGTGATATTCCGGTCATGGCGAGGTGGTCGTTGACGATGTATTGATGCACACTCCCCACCACAAAAGATAACCCGCACAAATCTTCAAAAGCTCGCGAAATCGAAATCGGAACGCACCTTGTTCTTGCAGTAGCGGTAGCATCTCGCGGGACGACGGGCCATTTTGAGTGCTGGAAGGGTGGTGATGGCACTTCCTGCGAACTGGGTATAGGTTGTCGGTGGTTGTCGAGGGTTCGGAAGGAGAAAGAGAAAAGAGGGTCGATTTCGCTGTGGTCACGGGTCTTGATTTCCAAGCAGCACTGTGGCAAAAGGGTTTAACCCTATCAATGCCTGAGCGCTCAGGCCCCCACACAAGGCTTCCTACGCATAGAGTCTCTTTCTGATTGGCTGAAAGCTTTCTCCACTAATCCCGTTTTGGCCCACTCTTATCGTGCTGATAAATGGAGCACTCCCTCTCTTCGATGCACTTCCAAGATTGAAAGCCCTGGAGGATTCCTCGTCCCGGTATTCAATAACCCGGGTAATTGAAAGTTTGCTTGTAATAAGAGCCATACCCTCCTTCATCAATCTATGCTATTTGATGAATTATTTAAAAGCCTGCCTCGACCTCTATACTATAGGAACAAGATGGAGAGAGTAGACACCCCCGAAGGGAATATCAACCAACTACAGAGTGCAAGAATCCAAGTTGATCACTTTCAGATGCTTTCAATCGCATTAAAATGGATGTTGTTTTATCCCGGGAGCAACTGGTGAGCTGACAAATGTTGCAGCCAGATCAGATGTCATAAGCCCCCTCGACATCATCTCCACGTTCTCAACGAGGTGTTTATGATTCGTTTTTCCTGCTTGTGTGAACGGAATCCTTGCCACAGGCATCCATTTGTCTGGTATTGCATAGCCTCTTGGAAGGTTTAGTCTTGAGGGAGATGATTATCGTAGTGGCCGGCAGCAATCGAGATGGGTTTCTGGGCACCTGCATGGGGTCTCTTTCGTCTTCATTTTTGCATTTTATTGAGACCCGGCTTGGTCAACGATTCTCAGTGCTTGATTCTCAAAGATTATATGTCGCCATGTTGATGTTATGGGATCGATGACCTCGAACCTGGACCGACTCAGCAGCAGATGACTAACAATCCCGAGGTCTGAACCTAAGTCCGATATCTCGGAGTTAAAACCCTAACTCTACCTGAGAAAGCAAAAAGAATGAAGCGAAAAAGGCTTTATCCATATGTATTATAGTTCATATGTATTAGTTGTATCCATAATTTATTTACAAAAAAAGGATTTAGGGCTTAATGAATCGGGGAGATGCATGTCCTGCCTGTACATGACATGTTGATCACACTGTTAGCTACATATATATAAATGTACAAACAGGTATCACCTTTAGACACCTTGAAACTCATTCCTATCCATGGATATTACCTCGAAGAAATTTACGATACACAATACCCATATATACGTATATTTGCAATGGTCAGAATGACAAAAAAAAAGAGCAATCTACACATTTTGCCGCTATTGTGAATGCTATAGACTACGGAAAGCTAGGGAGAGCAAACCCCCATTCGAGCTACTGGACATCATAGTGAAAAACTTTGCCACTGTCGTTCGTCCAACATGCGCTCGATACTTGGTTATCCTGCTAATGCCATGGATCACCGTGGAGACTCGCTGAGGATCGCTGAGGCTGAACTCCGGATACCCCGAACTCCGGCGTCTATTCCGAGACCCTGGAATTCGGATGATCTTGAATCTCCATCGAGATCAATTCTGTCCTTGTTGACAATCATATCCATCTCCATGATGAATGCCACGTGGACAGAAAGCATCTCTCAAATTTTAGGCTGGGCCTATTTCTTCCTGTGGTCGCTGTCATTCTACCCCCAGGTCCTGCACAACCACCGCCGCCGCTCGACAGACGGCTTCTCCATTGACTTCACTCTGCTTAATTTGCTTGGATTGTCGGCATACACCATTTCCAACGCCTGCTTCCTCTTTTCGCCGGTCGTGCGCGCCCAGTATGCCCAGCGACATCCGCAAAGCCCTGAACCGACTGTCCAATGGAACGATTTCGTCTATGCCCTGCACGGAGCACTGATATGTTGCTGGATCTGTAGCCACTTCCTCTGTGTGCGGTTCTGGAACTTTGATTCTAAGCTGCAGCGACCGAGTACCTTGGCTCTCGTAGTTTTTTGGGGCTGCCTGGGGATGGTCCCCCTAGCTATTCTTTGCGTTTTGGTGTTGGCATCATGGGAATGGATTGATGTGGTAAGAGGGAAACACAACGGATGAACTCATTTACTAGTCAACATATACTGACTGAAATATTCGCGTAAGGTCTATGTGGTAGGCATGATCAAGGTGTTCCTGACAGCCGTCAAATACACACCCCAGGCGGTAATGAATTATCAGCGGCAGTCAACAGCGGGGTTTTCCATCGTGGCGATCCTGCTAGATCTGTCCGGTGCGATTCTGTCACTGATGCAGCTGGTGCTGGACTCTGCGATGCAAGGAGATTGGTCGGGCGCCGTCGGCAACATCACCAAACTACTGCTGGGCAACATCACCGTCCTATTCGATGTCATCTTTATCTTTCAGCACTTTGCTCTGTATCAGGAGCGATTTGCAGAGAATCAGCCAGGGTCGTCAGAGCGCGATCCTCTCCTTGATAGCAGGATTGAGGCATAGACATGTATATTTATGTGAACAGGAATCTTTGCGTAGATTTGCAACATAGATACGAAGATGCTTTTGATTCCGAGAAGTACCCCTCCTCCCTGATATATTAAATATGACGAGAACAGATTAAACCACCCTAATGAGGTCTAATCCTAAATACAGATAGATGTAGCAGATATCACATGGGAATAGTGCTCAGCTATGGAACTGGAAGTCCAATCGCTTGTTTCCTTCATCGGTAGTAGTGCTCAGATAAGTTGCCTTTTCCTCTGGGGTGAATTTTTCCCATTGAGCCTTCTTCCATTGGTTCCTGCGCGTGTAGTATAGCTTTGCTAGAACATAGGCAACCATAGTAGCGACGTTGACAGCGATGAGTTGCCCGTTTCCACGACGGTAGTTTGGTTTATCATCTGCGCGGTAGATGTTTGAGGATGCAATTCCGGAAAGTTGGATGGTCACATTGAAAAGCGCCGCACTGATACTTCGAGTTCGCACGGTATTACTGATGCGTGAGCACCAGCCAACATGTGTTGCTTGAGGGTTTGGCCAGCCCACCAGGATGAAGGAAACGGCATACATGCTCCAGTGTGACAGGGATCCAACTGATGTGTAAAGGACGATGAGAAGTGGGAAGGTCCAAATCTGAGCGAGAAGACCGACGAAAGAGACTTGTTGCAAACGCTCAGACAACTCGGTTATAAGAAGCAAATTAATGGAGGCGAAAACAGTGACAGGAATTGTCAACAAAGTAGTCTCGAAGGTGCTAAATCCAATCCCTTTGAGTGAAAGTGTCAGATAGCTCTTCGGTGGCGAACTTGGTATTTCGAAAATCATTCCAATGATATAGATCGGCCACAGGTCATAGTCCATCAAACTTTGCCAGAACATTTTTAGAGAAAGGGCCTGGCGATTGTGCATGTCGCCCTTGGACGGATCATCTCGCAACACCTTATTCACAATGATCTTCTCTTCTTTTTCGGTGAAGTATCCCTTAGGGTTCCACCAAGTCTTTGTCTGGGTTGGACCCGGCACCAAGAATAAGAAACTGAGGAATCCTATCATGAGACTAATGAGTGCCTCGATGAGGAACAGCCATCGCCAACCTTCGCGGCCATCCACACCGCGCATGTGCAGAACACCATAAGCGATAAATGAGGCAACCACACCTGACATGGAATCAGTGAACCAAAACAATGCAAGACGGAATGGCATTTCGGTCTTGGTGTAGAAGTACGAAAGGTACAAGATTGAATCTGGGATGAAGCCACCCATGAACAGGCCAATCAAGAATCGGCAAGCGAAGAAGCTCGAGCGACCCTGCATAAAGAACTGGCCACCGGATGCTAGACTCCACAAGATGATCTGAAAGGGAATCCAACGATCTGGTCCCAATCTCTTTCCAAGCATCTGAGATGGGATCTCAGCAATAAGGAAGCCGATACGATACATGTTTTGCGCATTGTTGTAGTCGTTAGTGGTGATCTTTAGATCGTCGAGCAGGTTATCAGCCGCGGCACTTCCCAGATTTCCTCGATCGAGATTGAGACCAAAGAACATGATAAGGATCCACAAGAGAATCTTCCAATCAGTTTTGCGGCGCACCGAGACCTCCTCACGGTGAGTCCATCTTTCGTCTGGATCGAATCTGTGCAGATTCTCGTATTCCGCACAAGGTTGGTAAAATTGCGCCAACTGGGGATCATCAAACACACTTCGGACTGTCGCAATAGAGTCCGGGTCGACCTTTCGTTTCCGAGAGAAAAGCGCACCAAACAGCGACAGGGATTCCCGTTGTTCCTCTGGCTCGGCAAGAGTTGTCACCACAGAACCATCTTTGTATTGATGACTGTTGTTTTGAGGCTCAGAATCCGATCCAAGCTCTTTGGCAAGTGTCGATGCCATGGCTATCCTGGGTGTACGGGTCCAAAATCAAGGACAAGACAAGCAGGGATGCGAAACTGCAACTTCGGCACCGGGTTGAATACTATCCATTGTTATTGAGATCGAACACTTTATATATCAAATGAACTAAGTAACGGTATAAGCTAGACCCCCCGTGAAAGTCGCACACAATTCGTGCTCAAGTATCTGCATGATGCCATCGACGCCAGCGAACGGATTGACCCCTAATAAAGAGATGGCGAAATCATCCTAGTATTTGGAAAGAACGCTATAGCGGTCTAAAGAACGCCTGGCTGATAAGTTCCAAGCAAATATTTAACGGCGTGAGTCAAAGATAAGATGTCTGGTGAATGAAAACAAGCCTTGCCAATTAGCCGATGTTTGCGCCATGCTCGCGCCTGATTGCATCAGTCTTTACCCAATCAACTTAATGAGCGATGACCATTTTGGATTGTATCTTCTTCGATTGGTGGAAGATCTTGTCTTACAATAATATATCTAACTTCTTGGTTTCTATGAGAATTGAGGGTCCTAATGCCACCGTCAATATCGGCGCTCCCAAGTCTCGTTCACCGGACTTTCACTTCACCGGTTAATTTACCACATGGCACAAGCGCTGGCGTTAAAGTTTTGCTCTACTGACACCGTTTGAAGGGTCTTGGCTTTAGCAAGCTTCGCTGTATCGTAGAAAGCCTAGAAATACGTGGTTGGAGAGCTGGGGATGACGCCGTTTCTTGACCTATGTACAACATAGATATTGGGTTCTATGGTTACCAAACAGGGTAGAAAATAAAAATAAACAATAAGCAATATCGTAAGGTCTTGGAATAATATTTTCTTTTTGGCACGGATAATTGCAAAATCAGATTCTCTCTTGTACATGCATTCGACTAAATCTAACCCCTGCAATATCCAACTTCTACCAACCACCTCGCGTACACCAAACATCCCTGCGACGCCAGAGAATGTCCTCTCAATAAGCGTATCATAAACTTCCCCAATGGTAATCTGTCATTTAGAAGCTTCCCCAGTAATGCAAATCATAATCTACACCACCTGGGCGCCACAGAGGAGCTGGACTGTAGACCGGAATGGGGGATGCCGCTGTAGAAAAAAATTAGTTATGCGATAGGAAAAGAAAAAGAAAAAGAAAAGAACAGGGCAAAGAGCTTACTTCCATAACCTGTACTAGGCACAGCCCAAGTAGGAGTCGCGGGGGCTTTCCAGCCAGTTGGGGATGCTGTAATGGTGTAGGTGCTAGAATAAGGCGAAGGGGATTCTCCCGCGCCGAGAGACTTGATACCATTGCTTGACCCGTAACTGTCATCTCCAGTGCCAAAGATATTGCTGATCTTGTTTACAACATTAGTACCTGATTCTGTCCACACTGAGAAATCCTCCACAGTGACATTGGTAGCAAATGTGAGGTCATTCGCAATGAGGTAAAGTGGAGGGCGCTTGACTCCATCGGCAACAGAGCCTGATAAATTTTGTTAGAATATTGTCAGATAAAAACCTTGACAATGACCTACCAGAGAAGTTTCGGAAAACCAAGTTGCTCAAGGCAACAGCACCAGTATCGGGTTCAAAGGTATTCTGCCAGTATTGGTTGATATCCAAGCCATAGAGACTTCCCAAGGAGCGGAAATTCGTAAAAGTAATGTTTGTAACATAGCCGGATCCACCAGGGTATGTCTTGATGAAAGCAATGTTGTTACCTTGGATAATACTGATGTTGCGTGCTTCCTACTGCAATGTTAGTCACTTGATGGGATATCCACATGTGGTTGAAACTGACAATGTTTGATATTTCGGCAGACGAATTCAGACTGCCAATGGATATACCAGAGCCTGCTTGATTGCACACCAGGTTCTCAACCAAGGCATGGTGAGAAGGACTCTTCACCGAAACACACTCGTCACGATTGGTAACCTACACTATGCGTTAGTTTGGGCGAAACATGAAAAATCGCATGAAATGCGTACCTCATTGTCGTGGATCCAATAGTTGGTTCCAATGGCATCAATGCCATCGTAACTACCCAGGTTTGCTCCCCGGATGGTCAAATGGTAGGCTTCAACATTAATGGCAAAGTCCAAGATAATGTGGAACTTGGGGCTGTCGACTAGAATCAAGTCATGGACGGAGGCGTTGGTCGGAGAGATCAAACGCACTAGGCGCGGGCGATCTGTGCTAGAATTCAATGTGTTAGCTTCACAAGATCTCATAGAAATGATTAAACGGGTCTATAACTTACTTTCCAAGGTTCCGGTAGATATAACCTTGTCCTTGGAAGGCACCTTTGCCATTGGAAGAATAGAACTCGAAATCCACAGCTGTTTTGTCAATTTTAAGATCCAAAAAGGGTATATAGACATGTGAACTCACCATTGACAATGACGAGCACATCTAATAAGAATTTATTATCACCCTCCCCGTTGATAGTGGCATTGATGATCTCTGTGCCTGCGAACCCCTGGAGTAGCAACTCACGCGCAATATTCCAATCACCGCCATATGCAGCTGTGATCAGCCCATCCAATTGGAATGCCCAATTGGTGCCATTTATGAGAGTCACACCTCGCTCGATGAGATACTCTCCTTCGGGAACAATGAGTCGGCTCCCCGGATGTTTGCGAACACAGTCTGAGAAAGTCGTCTCCAATGCAGTGGAGATGTCAGTCTTGTTATCAGCTACAGCACCATAATCAAGAATGTTGCACTCGAATGTTTTATCTTGAAGGTCGGTTGTTGGACCAACAGGGCCAATAAGTTGGCCCGCAGTGATACGCAACAAGGGAAGTAAGAGAAAACTGGTGAACTTCATCGTGAAGTGACGAGAAGGTACAATTCAATTTCCCTTCACTCTTGGTTCTATCTTGTTGTATTTCTAGTTAGGGAGCTAGTTATAATAGCTATACTGTTTCTGATACAATTAGGTTGTATAAGGTCTTCAATCCCTTTGATCAATATCTTTAATAAAAGACGCCATAATTCCTCCATCCAGTAGTATCGCGATTGGCGATTAACAAGTGAGACAAATCCACTATAATTATTCAGTCCATATCCGATAACAGTGGCTTATGCGGGATTTATCCCCAAGGTGTCGTAGGATAGTATATCTCTGTGAAGAATTTGGGTTGTTCATGGGACCTCGGTAGGATTGCCAAAGATTTCTGCAGATGGCAACATTTTTAATTAATATTTAATCAAAGATTTCCAGGGACTAAGCATTAGTGGCGTTGTAGTTGAGAATTCACAAGCAAGCACATCATCTTGCTGTCAGATGGCGCTGTCAGCAAGCCTAAGAGGAGCTAGTTCCAAATGGCGTAAATCCACCAATGACACTAGACATACAATAAGAACATGTCTTCTCAATCGGCGGGTTTTCCTTCTTCAAGTCCTCACAAGAACCCTGCTCTGAAAATCTTTGCTCGAATCTACCGAGACATCATGTCGAGCAGAAAGAATGTGCTCTTGATGGTCGCCGATGATCTCGGTAAGCAACTTGGTTGTTACGGGGCATCGACTATCAAGACACCTAATCTCGACAATCTCGCCGCAGAAGGTACTAAATTTGATTATGCCTTTGCAAGCACCGCGTCCTGCAGCGGCAGCCGCTCCGTGATCTATACAGGTCTGCACACCCATCAGAACGGCCAGTATGGACTTGCCAGTCACCGCCATCATTTTGTCACCTTTGATCATGTGGAAACTGCACCACAGCTGCTGAATCAAAGCGGATATCGGACTGGTATTCTGGGGAAGATCCATGTCGGACCCGCGCCAGTCTATCCCTGGGAGGTCGCCAAGGAGAGTGAAACGAGGGATGTGGCTGTGATCGCTGATCAAGCCAATGACTTTTTCCAAGAGGCTCTGGCTGATGAAAGGCCTTTCTTCTTGACTATTGGTTTCCATGATCCGCATCGCGATCGTACACGTGGTGGATTTGGCAACGACCAAGAATACGACCCCCGTATCACGAAGGGCACCTACACCACTGATGCTGTCGAGATTCCTGCCTTTATTAATGACTCACCAGGTGCCCGATTCGAGTTGGCTGAATACTACAACTCAATTCATCGCCTGGACCAGGGTATCGGTTTTGTTTTGAAGGCCCTGGAAGAGGCTGGCTTGGCTGAATCAACTCTCGTGATCTTCATCAGCGATAACGGCCCACCTTTTATCAACTCTAAAACAACTCTTTTCGATGCAGGAGTGCGACTGCCTCTTATCATCAAACATCCAAAGGTTCAGCCCGCGGTCAACTCTGACATGGTCTCATACGTCGATATCCTCCCTACTCTGCTTGACTACGTTGGACATCCGGGCGTAGTAGACCCGGCGAAGAAGCGCCTTGGAAGCTCGCTGCTTCCTATACTTGGAACCAACGCCAAACCATCAGAGTGGAACCAAGTATTCGGCTCGCACACTTTCCACGAAGTCACGAACTACTGGCCAACGAGGTTCATTCGGGATCGACGATACAAATACCACCGAAATCTCGCATGGCGCCTGGATTTCCCATTTGCCGCTGACATCTATGGGTCCCTTTCTTGGGAGGATATTCGGAACTCATCAGATAGCGAAATTATGATCGGCGAGAGAAAGCTCAAGGATTACTTTTTCCGTGCACCAGAAGAGCTGTATGATTTGGAGAACGATCCAAATGAAGTGAACAACCTTGTCAAAGACCCGGAACATGCTGCTGTGCTCGAGGATCTGAGGACGAAACTGGAAACATGGCAGCGACGGACAGAGGACCCTTGGCTGTACCGGGACGGGGTGTCGACATGGTTTGTGAGATACCATTTCCCCGCTGGGTTAAAGATCCCTGACCGTTTGGATTTTGATGCCGAGAAACCGGGCAATCAGAACCAGAAGGCGTTCGTGGGGAATGTGCCATGGGGTGCGGATGTTGATGGAGTCAAAAAGGATACTGTTGCTTAGGAATTCATTCGACTTTCTACTTGTTAGACCTTTGGCTTTCTCCAAACACAAAAATCAAGACGGTGACCTCAGGTCTAAAGCGGG
This sequence comes from Penicillium hordei, assembly GCF_028827395.1. NCBI lineage: Eukaryota > Fungi > Ascomycota > Eurotiomycetes > Eurotiales > Aspergillaceae > Penicillium > Penicillium hordei. The sequence goes on from NW_026623142.1 coordinate 8,396,451, forward strand.
CCTGCATATCGGGAACAGTCTGACCTGGACCTGGAATATGGTCACGTGACCACCATAACCGGGGTTCCAATATTTAGTGCCTCATTTTTCATTACTCCGTAGAACCAGTGCTTTTAGGAATTAGTAGCCAGTAGTGCGGTTACCGTCGGTACCTATAAAAGAACACCGGCAAGATGAGGTTGAATGCAGGTTATTATGTTCTATCCTTGGAATCCTGGAAGAGTTCATTGCGTACACCCATACCTGTTTTCCATGTTAAATCTTAAAGATACATAAAAATTGTATTATATCCATGGATTTGATCACTCCCGACAACCTCTAGGGGCCGATAGGTTTAAGAGGTGGATGGGTCATGTCGTTCAGTTCATTTTTATGACCAGCTGCTCTATCGAGAAGTACATACGTACACGTGAGATCAATTCGTGGTTCTAATCGAGAAAGACTCAATCAGATCCTGTCTACGCAGAGCTCGATCCATCGTTGTCATCACTGCTCTCCCCTTAGTCCACTTGAACTGTGCCAGAGGATGACCAAGTCACCAGAATTCGATTGCTGGTGGCGTAAATGGTACCCAACTTGATGTGTTGTTATCCATTGTCGCTATTAGTCCACGTTGTTCCGACTTTGGCGCGATACCAAAGAAGGTGATTCATGTGGTTGCCCGAGAGATGATGCGCTAGGGTCTTGGCGAGCACTGCATCCGTACATGTACGGAGTACTTGAGCTGGGACTGTTAGCAGCGACAACACCCAACTTGGTCTTGAGCGAGTGCACAGTTTTCATAATAGGTGTAGTACCGAGATGGTATTCATGGACTTTATCGCTAGGCTGAGCCTTTGTAATTGACCTGGTATCACTCACCTGTTGGGCCGCCATGCCTGATTATGGAGATGTAATGTCGGGATATGTGCGTATTGGAGGCCCAATTTAGTATTCAAGTTATCGAGGACTCTCAAAAGTATACCCCGTAAAGTACAACTGTAATGTAAGTACTTTGTAAGCTGGATTGAAGTGGATGCAGAGCGCACGGAGTACAGTATGTATGGAGATCTCAATTAAGCATGGAGAAGGAAGTACATTATTCCGGTTTAATGCCTGAGGTATCAAGCTCCTTTTGGGAAACGGCTAAATGCGCTTGTATTGGCTCTTTCATGGGCTCATGCCATATCAACAGGCTACCCCCTTATAGATGAACGGTAGAATAATAAATTCAAATCTCATAACCTCCTTATTTCAGCAACTCCCTTGTTTTGCTCTTTTCCTGTTCTAGAAAGTCCTTACTCTCTCGTATTGCTCCAGCCCCCCAAAGCCGTTGCGTATTTTTAGATACAGTAAGGGGATCCGCATTCCCTAACAAGACAACTTTGATTTAAGGTCTGCAACCATCACTTTTCTCAATTTCTTTCTCATTCCGACTTTGATGCTATTGTTTCCGATGAATCTTCAACTCCGATCAACCATGTGGCACGCAATCAACCTGTGACAGCTTTCAACCACATTCCTGACCTTCGGTCTTCCCATACAAGCGCTCTCCACAAGGTGTCCACTCAGTTTTGACCGCTCTTAATTACACTTGCAACCCTGGAATCTTCTTTTCCCTTCCTCAATTGAAGTACAATAGGGGGTTATATACGTTTTATTTTTCTTATACCCTCGCCAGCGTTGGACTCGGCGCCTTTCACTATGTCAGCAACGCCTCGAAAGCCTGGAACTCCCGGCAGTTCCAGCAAATCATCAACCGCAGATCCGCACTCCAACAACGGGTCCACACGAGGGCATGCACGCTCGCCCAGCGCAACCAACGGTCTCAACCGTTCCCCCTCCTTAAGAGGTTCAACTCCTGTTTCCGCGCGCGCAGCTGCAAGAAAGCCTGGCCGTTCCAACCTCAGCATGTCAAACGTTCCACGAGTTTCCAACGACCCCTCCGAAGAAGAGGCGCGGGCTCAGAATGCCGCCCTCATCGAGGAACTGCGGGCACAACTCCAGAAGGCCGAAAATGCCTCCGAACAATACCAAAAACAGCTCGGCGTTCTGCAAATGCGCCTCGATGAAGCGATCAGTGAACAAACCAAGTTAGAGGATCAAGCGCATGAGCGAGACAGTCGGATCGAGGCCCTCAACAGTGACATTCGCGACCAGGGTCGTCAGATCCGGGATCTAGAACAGAACCATGAGTCGGAGCGGAATGCTATGCTCCAAGAGAAAGAACAACAGACTAGTCGGGAGGAAGAAATGCAGGCGACTATTCAACGCTTGAAGGACTCGGTGGCACAGAAGGAGCGCATGAACGCAGAAGGGGATCGCACTCAGGTCTCCCGATCTTGTAAGACACCTATACTCCTACAAACGTCGCTGATTAGATTCAAAGGCTAACCTCCGGTATAGCGAGCTTCCGCAATCGATCTTCGCCGGATGTGGATGGTCAATTTGCGCCCTCCTCCCACATCGAGCGCAGCCCGTCCCGCAACAACTCTACACTTCTCCTCCAGAAAGACAAACTCATTGAGTCATTACGCCTCGAACTGGCCGAATCACAGATCAAACTCGTTGAGATGGAGAACGCCGGTGGTGGCCGTCAGCGAGAACTAGAGAAAGACTTACTCGAGGCCCGCGTGGCCAACGCTCGCTTGATGGAAGACAATGAAAGTTATCAACTTCTTCTTAGCGAGAAAACCCTGACCGGAGACTTTGCCAAGGGCGAGTTCATGCGAGATGCCAACCCCACAAAGGAGTCAGCAGGTGGTTTGGGGTCCTTGGCTGACGAGCTTGAATCTGTGGATGAGTCGCCCGAAACCGATGCTGCTCAACCGGACGGAGAGGTGAAGGCTCTCAAAGATCAGAACAAAGCCTTGACTCTCTATATAGAGCGTATTATCAGCAGACTGCTCATGCACGACGGATTTGAGCACATTCTGGACTCGAATGATGAGACCTCTACCACGAAGACCGCGGGCAGTGAAAAGGAGCTCCCCCCGACTCCCCCGGAGAAAGATGACGGTTCGTCACAAAGTCTCCTACAACGAGCGAAGTCGGTTGTGGGTGCTCCAACTTCCCGCCCTTCAACTCAACCTCGGTCGCGCCCAACCAGCATGCTGCCTCCACCGCAACCATCTGGGAACAACCCCAACGAGAACCCCAACACTGCGCCAAGCATTCCCTTCCGTACACAGTCTGTGAGAGCCAGCCATCGTCGCAGCCGCTCGGAACAAGTCGACCCAAGTGCCGCGAGTGTTGTCGGTCACATGTACCGTGGCGGACGCAACTCGGGCGGACCCATCAGCCCGACTGCAATGGGTCCTGGATCCCGCCAGAGCATGTTCTCTGGAGCCGCTAGCTATATATCCAGTATGAGCCGCGCACCCTCCATGTCCAGCCAACCAGAGCGGTTTGGTCGCAGCAGCTCCCCTAGTGTCACAAGTGATCCCCACGGAGATACAGCCTCTACCGGGGCTACCTCCAGCCCCCCTCGATCCAGTAGCGGCATGAACAACTACACTGGAGCGGTGATGCAGCAGGACAAATTGCGCCCTCTACGCCTTGTCAGCGAAACCACTAGAATCAAGGAGGAGGAGGAAGCAGCACGCAAGAAGGCGAACCGCGCGAGCTGGATTCCGTGGTTGAATCGCGCCAGCACCGATGAACCTGCGCCGCCGCAGTAAGCCTTGTTCCCCGGGCAGTATGATTTGATGTGATCTTAAACTGGTCTTCGACCATATTTTTAACATACCCGTACCCCCCTATGATGCACATAATGCAATCTCATGTCTCGAAATGTTCACCTGTATTTCAAGGTCCCCGATTTCTCATGCTTCCTTTGATGCGATCTGATCACGATGTTTCTCCATGCGATGTGGTTTGAAGGGAGTCTGATACATCGTGGTTTATTTGTTTATCTTGATATATATTATTCCCCATGTCTCCTTCACGATGATGTCTTTCCACTCATTCTATGTTATATCCCCAAATCTCGAGGTGTATATCTTATTCCAGTATTGTAGTATTTCAATTGAGGACAAAAGCCAACGGATGCCTGGTTATATCTCCATATCTGGGAATTCGCCACTAGGACACCGAGGATACCACAAACGACTAGAGCACAAATGAACCGAAGCTGACTGAGTACTAGCGTCAAGTTAGAGAAATTTTTCCAAGTATGAATTCATTCCCAATTACGTACACTGTGGTCTCTAGTTTACCCGTACAGTATATGGAGCTTGGACGGAACAACATTAGTGCGTCTCCGCCTCTGGCCAGATTGGCGGTTGAGAGCATCAACAATCACAAGGACAGTATTTCCCTAATTGCTCCTCACCACAACAATAATCACCATGACCGGCTCTCTCTCCCTCTTCTCCATCAATGCGGTCCTTGTAATGTCCGCCGACGATGGCTCCCGCATCTACGCAAAGTACTTCTCGGCACCTCACCCCCCCGCCGGCGCTGCACCGAACTCAACTGACTACCCCGGTGCCAACCCCTACCCCACCGTGAAGGAGCAGCGTGCCTTCGAGAAGGGCCTCCTTGAGAAGACAAACAAGTCCGCAAGTGATGTCATCCTTTACGATAACCGCATCGTGGTCTTCAAGATGGAGAGCGACGTCATGATTTACGTTGTTGGAAGCGCCGACGAGAACGAGGTTCTGCTGTATAATGTTGTGCTGTCACTACGGGACGCTCTGGGAATCTTATTCAAGTATGTTATGTTTTGATCCTATTGGGGAAGTTTGTGGACCGGTGCTAACAATATCGTTCATTAGGGGTGCAACCGACAAGCGCACTATCGTCGAGAACTACGACCTCGTCTCCCTGACCATTGACGAGACCATTGACGACGGAATCATCCTCGAGACAGACCCCGTTATGATTGCTTCGCGTGTCAGCCGCGCACCGGCTGCAGATGCACCCAACATGAAGAATATCGATCTCACGGAACAGGGTCTAATGAACGCCTGGGAGTTCGGCAAGCGGCGTCTTGCAGAGGGATTGCGACAGATGTAAATGGGACATCAAATTTTGTCTTGCGTTGGAGGGTTATGAATGTGTTTACGCCCTCATTGGAGCATTTCTTGACTTTTTTCCCCACCTGCTTTTCTTCCTGGCTGGTCCTGGCGCTTCATGGCTTTTCCTTTTTTTTTGTCTGCACGACTTGGTTGTTTCCAGCCATCGATGACATAGACCTGTTTCTTTTCATTCTAGCATCTTACAAAAGGTCTTGGCTACATCATTGTGTTATTGTTCGATAATGACAATGTTGGGCCGGGACATCGCATAATTCATGATACTATGTTCGAGAGACTAATATGTGCAATGAGAAAACCACTAACTTTGTCATTTCTAAAAAAAGGTTCCTTATGCCTGAAACCTGCCGGGGGGGCTGGTGTGTATTCTTGTCTCTTTTCAAATTGCGACTCAAGCTTAGACAGCTTTGCATCACAAGTTCTCAGGATCCAATTCCAAATAGTTGATCACAGGATCGGATCCATTCTTAGGCGGAGTTAACATCAAGTGCTTTTTTCAACGAACTGAAAAACCGGGAATCCAGCTTAGAAATAAGTTTTTCATCCAGGTTTTCCAAACCAACATCTCCGGGAGTCCAAGTCTATTCATCACAAGCACTGGGGTCAACCTTTCTGCGCGGAAGGATTGCTTCTACAGCAGAGTGAGCGTCTATACTACCTAGGTGCAAAGGGCGAGCAGAAAAATTACGCTCGACATATGGCATTTCGATATAGAGGATTCTAACGTCCAACACAGGGAGCTCCTTGAGTTGAATTCGAAGTAGTCACAAGCAAGCACTATTATATCAACTCAGTCATCATTGTCGGGGGATGAAACAGGTTGCTGGGGGACTCTGGAACATCATGTCATTGATATTTGCGCACTTTGGGATGATCTTAACCATTGCCTTGTTTCCTATGCCTGTAGATTATAAGGATACAGTGGATGGAGTGAAAATTCTCGTTCCGTTGATGTAGAGGTTACGAATGAAATGAAATCTAAATAAAAGACGCACCGGGCTTTTGCGTTTTAGCGGACGGGAAAATTGGTTGTTGATATCTTCGACAGTGAGGTTGAGGCTCAAGGGGGACCATATATCGAATGAGTTGAGTAAGAAGCTGTGTATACCTTGGGGAGGCAGAATGATAGAATGGTATCATATATCTAGAAGCATACTACAAAATTGTGGAAGTGGAACAACTCTGTATAACTATTCTGGAGCTTCGTCTTTGGAATGACTTTTCCAATATCAATTGCAGCTCTTTTCTGAGATTTAAGGGGTCTGCTTTCAATATTCCGGGCACAAGATAAGGATTGGAGTGTTGACCTAATCACCTCTAATGAGCTTAATGTGTCAGTCATAGCCGAACCTTTCTTCGGATGAGGAGAAAGCTACGAGACTAGAGTAATTGTTGAGATTGCTTGCCAGCAGTGCATTGCAGAGGATGTAGCTACATATTGCTTGTTGTACGTTCTCAGTTTTTATTCCCCAGTGCTAGACAGCTAATACAGTCTCTCATTACTCACTTTACTCCCACCTCTTAGAAAATAAGACTTGAGGTCGCAACTTGCGTAGAGAATGGATAAAAGTACTCATACTTCAAACCATCTACTCAATTGATCTCTTTCTTATTGCTTACCAGGTGAGCCTCTTGCCCTTCTCTTACTTTCTGCTCAATTGATCCCTTGCTTTTACTACCTACCAGGTGTTTATTTTACCTTTCTTCACCTCTACTCGATTACTTCTTTACTCTTCTTCTCCTGTCTATCCACTCGATCGGTCTACACTATCCATCTGGATCACACCACCTATCAAAGTTCTGGCCCTGCTTCATGGCTTTACATCCGCTCATCACTTTACTAAGCTTACAAGGCTAACACTAGCGCTTTACCATAGCAAAATGCCTCGCATTATACCTCTCTCGGCCCGAGATGTGCTCCGTACGCCCCTCCCAATCCTCTCAGTAGGCTCCTTCCATACAACTAGTGGTGCTCTGCACCAGGTGGAATTCACAGGCCGATTGAGGGCATGGCAAAACTTCGAGCACGATGTAATTGCCCTTCTGTCCTCAAACCTACGTTGGAGCCGTCGTATAATCGATGTGGCTATGATTGGCCACGGTGTAGAGAACTCGGTGTCGCGAGAGTAGCTGGTAGTCGGTGATGAGAACGGCGTTTAGGGGCGTTTGAATGAACGCCTTTGTCAGGCAGTAACCTCCTGCCTCCAAGCCCAGGGCCACAACCTACGATCTGGAGGCTTCAAGGCGGGAAATTCAACTGCACAAACTGCAACCGCAACCACAAGGGTTCCAGACGCAGTCATGCTGAACGCCAATGCCGTCATTAAGGTCGTCGGTGAAGTGAAGACACCATGGCCTCGGGACCACGTCGAAATGCTCAGCTTTGGGGTGGATCTGCTTGAGAGCGGGGATGACGGCAGGCTTCGCCACATCCTCGGTATGTAAGATATGGTATACAATATTCTCAAAATTTACCAATGTACTAATATATCTTACAGGACAAGTCTCCCGCTATATGCGGGACCAGAATGTCACTCATGCCTTTCTGTCAACATACGAGGAAACGTTTTTTTCTGCGAAAGGTTGACGACCAAGGTGTTTGGACTCTCGAGTACTCCCCAGTGGTCATGTACGACGACGAGTATGACCCTCAAAGGGGGACGATTACCACACGACAAGGGCTATATTATTTAGCCCTTCAAGCAGAATCTGGATCCGCATTTGCTACAAATGCCCTGAGCAATCAGAAGTGGACGACTTAACCATTCTCCCTAGACCGGGAATTATATATAAATTACCTCTACTAGGTAATAAAACGACTATAGAAAGTAGGCCTCTACGCTAAGTCTAGTAAGTTGCCATAATCCTTTGGGTAACGTTTAACTAGTACTTCTATGGGCCACAGCCCAATTTCCACGTACCCACGCCCGAGTTGGCAGCTATTCCAGAGATAGGCCGGATCCAGAAAGAGTTGTCGGGCTTTGCTATCGCAACACCGATTAATAAAAGACCCATTGATGCATCAATGATGATCTGTGGGCCGGGATGCCTTTTTCCATCGATATATCTGATCACGCCCGGGCGATTCGGATGTGACCGTAGTGGATTCATTTTCTTACCCATCATGCCCATATGATATCACAAGTTCCACGCAGTGCCTCTTATCCATCGGATTAATGGGATTCATTCTTGCACTACTGTCTGCACTTCCATGGTCCGTTTATCGACGGACCTAAGTACTGCAAACAAATGGATACATTACGTCGGAATGGACCCGAAGCCGCCGAATGTATGACGTGTAGACAGTGGCAGCGTACAAGGCTGGAGCTACGATCACATTCCTATATAAGAAACGAGAATGACAGTTTACAAAAATAGTCTTGCCATTATTCCTGATCTTGTTTTATCTAATTTCATTACATAAAGGCGTCAGATTCAGTGACAGCATGCCTCCAAAGGGAAACCCTCGAGCCTCGGTGGCTAGGAATTCCGGCCCCAAATTGCAGGAAACCTATGATTTTATAATAATCGGGGGTTCGTATAACTCTGCAAAACTTGAGTATTTCGCATCTGACACGAATTGTAGGAGGAACGGCTGGGTTGGTGGCTGCTGAAAGATTGACCCAGTCTGGGAACCACAGCGTGCTTGTGCTCGAAGCTGGCCCGGACCCAACTATCGCTCAGATGTACCAATGTCCTGGAGAGGTTGGACATCTTCAGGGCACAGCATTGGAGTGGAATTTCTTGACTGAACCTATCCCCGGCTTAGGTGGACGACAGATTCCCTATCGTCGTAAGTATTTCCAATTCTCACCAACATTACAAGGATGGGAAAGTAACTTGAATATCGTACAGGTGGAAAGGGCCTCGGTGGTTGCAGCAACATCAATGGCTGTTTCTACGGCCGTGGCTCTAAGGCTGTTTATGACCACTGGGAGGAACTGGGTAACCCCGGATGGGGCTGGAAGGATGTCTATCCCGAATTCAAGAGAGTATGCTTCCTTCGTCATTACTCTGAGCGAGTAAAGGCATTAACGTGTCAACAGATAACACGGTTTAATCCCCCCCTCAAAGATCAGTACAACAAAGATTTCCAGACTTGGGATCCAGACGCATATGGAGACGGTGTCCTGAATGTCGGCTACCAGGGCTACGTCGTGAAATCAAACCCTGCATTCATTCAAGCGTGTACATCCGTTGGTATCCCAATTGTCAAAGACCTCAATACCGGCAATGGCGTTGGCGTGAAGCAGGGAACTGCCGCGATTGCGCCCCAGTATCGCCGCTGTTCCGGCTACGACTTCTATGACCATGCGAGAGACCGACCGAATCTGAAAGTCATGCATAATTCGCCTGCTCAGGCCCTTCTCTTCGATAGAAGCAGTGGAAAGCCCCGTGCCACAGGCGTCATATTTGCGGACAATATTGAAGGCGTGTTCCGGAGGGCGTCGGCCAAGAACGAGATTATCCTGTCCCTCGGTGCCATCCAGTCACCGCAGCTTCTGATGGTTTCGGTATGTCATTTCGTAGGTCAATATGTTGCTATGAAAGTGTTCACAAGTATATGACTAGGGTATTGGGCCGCGTGGAACCCTCGAGTCAAAGGGAATTACCCCGGTAGTCGCCAACGAAAATGTTGGAAAGCATTTCATGGATCACCATGTCTTCAGTATCATGGCCAAGACTACTCCTGAAGGCTCGATGCATCGCGAGTTTATCAACCTTCCCGATATCCAAGCCTCTGAGGAAGAGTATTATTCCAAGGGTTCTGGTGTGTACACTGGTATTGGAGGCGCTACGAATGCATTCCAGGAGTACTCGGAGGAGAAGCTCCATTCTCTGAACGCCGACGATGTTATCAAAGCTGGCTATTCCAACCGTGCCACGGTCGAGTTCTTGTTTGAAGCCATGTTCTACCCGTTCGCCCCGACAGCAGAGCATATCCCGGCCCTTGACGGGTGTTATTTCTCGATCACGGCATCGAGTCAAGTCCCGTTGTCGGAGGGCTATGTGTCAATCCGCTCTGCTGCGATGTCCGATTTGCCAGTCATCAATCCTAACGTATGTGAGCGTTGACATCGAGTTTCAATGCTACTCAACTAACAAAATTGATGCAGTACTACGCTCATCCAACGGAACGCACCATAGCTATCAATGCTTTCCGCGATGCCCGCAAGATTCTCGCTAGCCAGTTCCTAGCCCCATACACTATTGGTCCGAACCATGGTGAGATTTCACCAGGCACGGCCGTGGATACTGATGATGACGATGCCATCTTCGAATACATCAAATCCGGTACCATGTCCAACCTGCATGCCTCGGGAACGTGTGCCATGCTTCCGCAGAACAAGGGCGGCGTTGTCGACCCAAAGTTGAAGGTGTACGGCGTTGACGGTCTGCGCGTTGCAGATGTTAGTATTTTGCCGACTTTGCCTGATACTCATCTCTCTGGACCGGCTTATATGATTGGAGGTCGCATTGCCAGTTTCCTGCAAGAACAGTACGGGGCTTAAGTTGGGGAGTTCACCCCCGTGTCTTCCTGTGATCATATAATTGGCCCCTGTAGTTATCAGATTTGAAGTCATTTTCACCCTTGTAATTGCATTTTGCCTTCTTTCCTCCCACTATTTCCAGCCACAACAGACTTAATTTGTAGCGATAAGTTATGTAGAAGAACAAACGTGCGGCTCAGCCATTATTGGACTACCCCTGTTGATCACAGTTACTTCAGATCCTCTTTATGAGAGGATAAAAATGGAAGCGACAGGGCGATTTGCCCGAAAGGGGCCTAGTGCTCTGGTAGGTAATATGAAGCGAGAAAACATAGCTCAAAACCAGGTTTCTATCTTCACCTGCCACCCACCTGGCCTCTTTATCAATTTTGACGGGATTTGGTAGCGAATCAGCTTCGCTTGGCAAGATATCCTCCCGGCGCTCGTTAGTCGCGTGGAGAAGAAATGGCGTTGGTCTTGCCCCGAAGCTGTATGAATACGAGAACAATTGCAAGGCATACCAGGCACCGAAGACGTTGATTCTGTCACAGTGCCGATAATGTTTGTCTAGGGCAGGCAGATCCAAGTAACGGTCATTTATACCATACATTGTTCGTACACCAGCTTTCCGTCAGTTTCGGCTATCGGCGATCGACCGATCCACTTTCCCTCACTGACTCCCATGTACAACACTTCCCTTGTTCAACCACCACAAGATGGCAGATTCAACCCAAAAAAAGTATGCACGAGCCTATTGCTCACACCCACTCCTTTAACGGGTATGCCACAGTACGTTTGGGCACCTCAGTAATAATAATTCATTTTTAACCGGCAATACAGTGTCGAAGTCGACATGTCAAATGAGACGAAGGACGCCCAGAATGTTCAATGTGTCAATATTTTGGGCTGTCCTGCGGGGGGTACAAGAACGCTATCTTCTTCCACTTCGAGGGCTAGTCCCGCAGTCATGGGGTCCGGTTTCGTCGACCATTGTTTTCACTCAAAGAAAGAGAACGCATGAGCCAATGGCTTGTCTCAAGTGCTCCTCCAAAGATGACTCTCGAGATTATTTCCAGAATTGACGAAGAATGCGAAGACGCGATAATTGTGGACGAGATTGAGATCCACCAAGGTCCGTTCGGGGCGTTCAGATTGAACCAAGATCAAGACACCTTGCCTTGCCTTGCGAACCAACTGTGAACAACCATGAAGAGACGCATTCAAGCTCTCCGGAAGATCCAGCAATTCCTACTTGCCTCCATCCGAGTTGCATCTCTCGCCTTGGTCCCAAGCCTTGATGTAGTTCGGATTTGATCAAGCAGAGAATGTTCCAAGTCCGCCTTTCCCGGGATATCTAGACGCTATGGTAGATCAAGATTTCGTGGAAGATGATCCATTACCCCATGAATATCCACCCACATTATGTTTTCCGGACCAATCTTAAATTCAGCCCATATCACCCACCTCATTCACCTCCTCTATAGATACCACAAAGACCGTGCCACAAGATGCAGTGTTCCTTCTCAAGCACTATGTCTCGGCTGTAATTAGCCTGATAACTCCCCTCCAACACTCCAAAACGCCTTGGCACGTCCTTCTTTTACCCCACACCAAGAGCTGCCTCGCCGGCTTGGCTCTCGGCGATGATCTGGGTGATGCCAGTTGTGTGCATTCTATGGAACATTAGCCATAAGTGAATTTAGTCTTGGGGGTGTCTCTCGATCTCGAACATGGAGCGAAAAAGCCATAATCTACAAACAGAAAGCTCAACAACATGCGAAAGTGATGCTCATAACGTCCTACGATGTCCCGAAAGTAGCGAAGTACAAGTCAATCTTGATTTCATTGCTCACTATGGTCCAGGTGACAATTTTCTCGGGGAACCGAATGCAATTGGAATATTATTTTGTCGAAGCGGAAAGGTTCATTCGTTTAAGAGGACTACCACGCGAAAAGTCCCGAAAAGTTCGATTACTGGATCACTGCTATGTATTTGAGCGTATCATCCACGAGAGTGTCTTCATTTGTGGAGCGAACTCAAGAAAACGTCATGGCGTACGCGCAGCGATTGAAACCAGCGGACTGGGAAACCACAGCCTTGACAGTCTGTCATTTCGACTATGGGATTGGAAGAATTTAGACCAAGAAATGATGAGAGTGCGCGGACAAGAGGATGGCGAGAATGATCTGCATCTCGAAAGACCTGGCTTCCGGTCTGACACCCTCTATCCAGAGATTTTTGGTATCCGTGAACCTTGGGTTCTTCTTTTATCTCGAGTTGCTATATTAGGCAAAGAAAAGGATGCGGCAGAAGGGGACGATGCATCCAACTGTATTAGCTTGAAAGAATTCATTGGCCGCGCGAAGACTCTAGAGGACTACATCAACAACCTGCCACTACCCAGCCTGGAGAACATTCAATCCGAACTCGATCATGAAGTCATAGAAAATATGCTTAATGCCATGCAGAATGCACTGGCAGTATACTTCTACCGTCGAATCCACGACGTGGATGCTTCCTTGCTACAGCAAAGGGTCTTGGAAGTCTTGGATCGTCTACGGCGCTGCGAGCACAGAGACTCCATTGTGGTATATAGCTCAGCGGGATTCATTTGGCCTGCATTTATTGCGGCCTGTGAAGCCAAGGATCCATTGGTTCACGCATCATTTTCCAACTGGTTTGTGAATTCGGCACGTCGCAGTGGCTTGTCTTGCTTCACTGAGACATTGGCCAATATTCAGCAAATATGGCAGGAGAAAACTTGTTCTAATGAGAAGAGTATAACGTGGTTGGATCTGATGAAAAGCACCGTGCCATTACAGCAGATATTTTGATTTCTGATATGATCGTTTGCCCAAGAAATGAGCCTACAACACTGTTGTTGATGATTCACCATAAATTGTAAACGTGGATATCTATATTCGTGTACATAGAGTATGATACATCTCCTCTTTTATATTCTGATCCCAAACGAACTGTTAGCACTTCCGCAATCTGCCTGTGCCATGCTGTCCCAAATCCAAGGCTGCAATCATCTGCAACAACCCCGCACTAAGTATCTGCGTTATTGGCAGTACGTATCAGTCTAGTATGGAATCTATAAAGATTCGAAAGTATGCACGAGGTGTGTTGTCATACGTGGGTTGCGCGGCTATCACTAGATGCAAGTTAGGCAAGTTTCCGCAACAACCCCACATTTATCCAAGGAGCAAGTATATCTCTTGTTTGGAGAGAGATACCGAGCTATTATTGTTATTATCCGGGTCATTTTGTGGAAGCCTATATACATTGTCACTCCTCGATCGCTTTCTTCTTTTCAGCTAAAAATCACTCTTGTTGCGCGCATCAACAGACCGACCAACTCCCCCAACTCTCCCCTCATACATCATGTACCTCAAATGGGCGTCTCTGGAATTGCCCTTATCACACACAGGTGGCGCCTCGGGAATTGGCCGCGCCTGCGCAAAGACATTCGCCCGAGATGGCGCCTCCGGAATCGCTCTGCTCGACATCAGCCCCGAAGCCCTAAAGCCGTCAAAGCCGAGATCGAAGAGCAACAGTGCAAAGCAGGAGCGACACCATGCCGAGTCCTGACCTACCCCATCAATATCACAGATGAGAACCGTGTCAATGAAGTCGTCGAAGAAGTCGCGACGACATTTGGCCGACTCGACTACGTCATCAACGCAGCTGGAATAGCAATGAAGCACACAGGCGGAGCTGCATTCTGCGAAACATCCGACTGGGAGCGCATTTTGAACGTGAACCTCACAGGCGCATTCTTCGTTTTGCGCGCTGCTGCCAGGATCATGTTGAAGCAGGAGCCTATCAAGTCCTCGATTGATGGCAGGCCACTACAGCGTAGCTCAATTGTCAACTTCCCGTCTATTCAGGGTGTTGCTGGAATTGCGTTGTCGACCGCGTACACTGCCACAAACCATGCGGTTATTGGGTTGACGAGAACTGCCTCTGAGGATTATGCTAAAGATGGTTCAATGCTATCTGTCCTGGGTATACTGAGACCCCTTTGGCAACCAAGTCGCCTCAGATCCTGGCCGCTATGAAGGAGAAGGTTGCCAATGCTGTTATAATGGCACGTGTGGGTCAGCTGGGGGATATTGCGGATGGTGTTGTTTATTTGAGTGGTGGACGCGCTTCTTTTGTTACTGGAACGGCTTTGTTTGTGGATGGCGGGTACACCCAGCGATAAGTTAGCATGCATTTATAGATATGATTCAGCTCATACGATCATTAAGTTGCTGATTTTCTCTTTTTAACGTTATCGGAATATGATGCGCCAATCACTATACGCGGCAATCTTTTCCCTCAGCCAGTTCCAGCGGGTGTGACATCACCACCTACAAATGTAGCATCGACCTATTTAGTCTTAGAATATTAATTTGGCCAATCACTTCTTCCTTATTATAATCAATTGATATAATCAGACTAGCCGAGCCCTCTATAAGACAGCAGTTCCCTCCGATTAAGGACGCTAGCAGCTAAAGTATGACTAAGTCCAGGTCCCTGGTCAGCTCGTATATTTTAAACACTATTCCCTCATTCTCATTTTGTGCTGTTGGTCATACAAATACCCTTCGAGCTGCTGCAATAAGTATTATCAAAAAGCAACGGCATTACACCAACCAGCCAACCTTCACCTTTACATTCCGCAACCAACGCGTATCTACCGGTCGCATTCACGAGTTATATCAAAAAGCAGATATGAGCACCCATCGTGTCCCAATAGCACCTCAGCGTGTGGACGCCCCTCTCACACAATCAGCTACATTCCTTGTTCTCTCTGTGACCAACAAGCCGGATGCCATTGAAACCGTGCGCTCTACACTAGCAGGGATCGACAGCCTAGCCAAAAATGTATCCATCCGCGATCTCAGCGCTCAATTTGCGTGCACCGTCGGCATAGGAAGTAATATTTGGGATCGCCTCACGGGTCTTCCCCGGCCTTCAGAATTGCATCCTTTCCGTAAGATCAAAGGCCAAAAACACACTGCGGTCTCGACCGCCGGTGATCTGCTTTTCCACATTCGCTCCGAGCGCAGAGATATCTGCTTTGAATTTGAGCGTCAGCTGATGGATCAACTCGGTGACTCGGTCTCTGTCGTCGATGAGACGGTTGGCTTTCGGTACTTTGATGTGCGGGATCTCCTTGGTTTTGTGGATGGGACGGCTAATCCCGTTGGATTGGCGGTGCCGGGTTCCGTTTTGGTTGCAGAGGAAGATGCCTCTGCGTCTGGTGGTAGCTATATCGTTGTACAAAAGTACACCCATGATCTACCCGGGTGGAAAGATCTGTCCACGGAACAGCAGGAGAGGATTATCGGTCGCACCAAGATAGATAATGTTGAACTGGATGATGCGACATCTGGACAGCGCTCTCACAAGACCCTCAATACGATTGAAGATGAGGATGGGAACGAGCATGATATTCTTCGCGATAATATGCCATTTGGATCTCCTGGTGCTGGCGAGTTTGGGACGTACTTTATCGGCTATACTCGCCGTCTCTGGGTTATTGAAAGAATGTTGGAGCGTATGTTTATTGGGGATCCGCCTGGACTGCATGATCGCATCCTTGATTTCTCCAAGCCACTTACTGGGACGACATTCTTTGCTCCGTCTGCTAGTTTACTGGCTAGTTTGGGGTCTGACTGAGGTTGATCCTTTGTGATTTTGATTTCATATCTGACAGTTTATGTACCAGATGGGAGACAGTACGTTTGAATCGTAGTAATTCATAGACATTCATCCACATCAAAACTTGGAGTTCGAGAGTTGGGCAAATACCAAACCTTTCCAACCAGCGGCTTTACACTCGGTGCATCTCCGGCGGTATTCTATCGCACTGCCAGTGTACCTCGCAACACTCCGAACAGTCTTGCCCTTCACATTCGTATTAACCCCGGTCATCCAGCTATCGATTTCGTTTGACAGAACACCTTTGCTGCTTTCAACGTGTTCAGTCCATGCATCGACAGCTTCTCCCATCGGCTCTACATAGCCGACTTCGTCACGAAAAAGCCAAGTATTGTTCCTATACTCCCAAAGAGCCTTCTTAACTCGAGTATTGAGTTGGAAGAAATAGCTGATCGCCTAGTCCCAATCATGCAATAAGAATTTAAGCAATAACATCGCACCGACTAATCGGAATACACTGGAAGTTCAGCCAGAGAGCCAGGAGGTACTGCAAGTCTACACTAGCACTACTCTACATCAAATTATACGACACACAGTTACTTCAATGTATATATATGTGTTTTTGGGTACATCAGAATCCAGAATGTACAGCCTTCAAAGGCTGGTGACTGCGTCATCTCTGGCAGAAAGGGTGAAGTAGATGATATCTACTTACACAGCGCTGCTGACTACAATCATGCATTCACAGAATTCGCTTCTGACCTTCGCCGAATCAGCAGATGCTCCTGGGGCCCCCGCAGGGTCAATTCTGTGAACTGCCCGGCAGTACTGGTGGGGGGCGGGATGATCTGGATCTCATACTTGGTAAACATGTGGGCAAACAACAGCTTCAGCTCATCCGTTACGAAGAAGCGGCCCGGGCAAGCGCGCTTTCCTAGTCCAAAAGAGAGAAAGCTCTCAGAGGCACGGGACATGGGAAGATGCGACGATGGTACCTTCGCGGTTGTCTGGTCGGTTGGAGCCTGGGGACTCTCATAGCGGGCAGGATTATAGGTGGTGGCATCTGGCCAGACATTATCGTCGCGGTGGATGGCATAAGCGGCAACGCTGATGCGCGCGCCGCACGGCAGATGGAGGCCATCCTCCAAGGTCGCTCCTGTAGGACTGGTGACCTGCCGAATGAGACCGGGGAAGACTACCGCTAACCGCAAACTTTCCTTGAGCGCATTTTCGATATGCACCAGCTTCTCAATATCTTTCTTCACCGGCAGGTTCTGGCAGTCGCACAGCACCTTCTGCGCTTCTGCTGTAACCAACGCCCGGTATCCTTGAGCCTCGCCTAGCGTGGTAATGTCCGCCAAACATTTGCTCATCGTGTTGGTAGTCGTTTCGATAGAAGCTAGATTGGCCATGCCCACCCGGGCAATCACGCGCTGTTCGATATCGGCCGGGGACTCACCCCGACGGACAGCACGTTGCACTATCCAGGTCAAGAAGTCGTTCGGGAGGGAGGATGGCTTTTGTTCTGGATTCTCCTCGCTCTCTTCTCCCTTCTTCTCCACCGTCTCTTCCATCTGTCGTACGGCTTGCACTCGTTCTCGCACTATCGGCTGCAGGTGTCGGTTGAATCCGGCCATATAGTAATGATTTATCCACTTCACAACCAACGAGAGAGGCCCCTTCAGTGGCCGAGGAACCAGGTCCTGGAACACGGTCTCTGGCATTACCGCCATACCCAACGCGACAGCGTCACGGATATAATCTTCGTTTCGACCTGGTCCACACAGGTGCTGTTAGTCCCAATACTGATGCCTCCTGGGGAGTGGACGTGTTTCTTACATATTTCTTTACCCACGAATAGTCGGTTAGTGATGCGGGCGACGATCGTGCGCGTACTGTCCTTGAGGGGAATCATCTTCCACTCAGGCGAATTCCCCCAAATAGCATTTAACGCATCCACAATCTCATCATTGATGTCCGCCGTCATTCGGCCAAGGTTTTGGGTTAATTCCTTGCGCAGAACTTCCTGCACTGTGTGGTCGCCCACTAACCCGTCCTGCACAAAGGCGTGGAATTCGTTGTGAATGGGGTCCATGCTGAGCACCGATTCTGGTTGGTCGATTATCCATCGAATGTATTTGGGGGGAAGAATGATCTGCGGTCGACCGAATGCAATGGCAAGGGCGGCGGCTCGACCCTTTTTATTGCACTGATAGGGAGGTTAAATGATAGACTGCCCTTTGGGAGAACAAGAAATAACGTACTTCGAGATAGGCCTGCATGATGTTCTCCTTCATGACGAAAAACGACCGCGCCTTAGCACGAAGGTAGCCAAAGCGCTCTTGGGGTCGGTCAATCCATTGCACTTCTTTGGGAACGATGTATTCCCAGGTGGTCAATCGGTTAGTCAGTACCAAAAACAGAAGAACAGCAATCACCGCGATGATGCCTTGTTGCAGCGAGGTGAGATCCAATAGAAGTTCGATCATTTTGAAGGGCAGATATTGACACAGACGGAGAAGTTCCAATTTGAAAGAAGAAAAGAAAGAAAGAGAAAATAGTGGTCAATTTTGACTCTAGATTTCATTTCCCAGCTGATCTGAATCAACGCCAAGAATCAGCAGCGAGTAAATAGTAGCGGTAGGGGCCAGGCTATAAGGTGCAATCCATTCAAGGGGCCCGCAGGTCGCCATATGTCAAGAAGCATCTGCGTACCGTACCATCCGGGTCACGGGAAAGGACTAGGGTATACTCAACATGCTTATCCAGTAGACTATTACGTGGAACCTTGGAAGCCCATGGATACAGTACACTAAGCTACGTAGAAGGCAATGTATGGTATCCAACAAATGTATATATATTTAATGTCGGGTCATCCCAAGGGCCAGTTGTATATATTTTGACCTTCAATTCGCTGTGTCTTGATCACGGAGTATAAAACTTGCTCTCAATATACAAAGGCAACAATGCCCATCAAATCTCTTGATTTTCTTCAATATTGCAGCGACGATATAAAAGAGCGACAAAAGTTTTGTGATGAATTATGCGAAACCCTCTCCGTCTATGGATTTGCCAAGATTCACAACTCTTCTCTCTCAAAGGAGACGATTGACCAGCTGTTCAGGTTTGTGAGTACTTGATTGAAGACAAAGAAATCGGGGAAGTGACTCTGATTAAAGGTAAACAGAACAAGCTGTTCTTCGATCTCCCCAATCACCTGAAAGCAGAGGCGGCACACCCAGAAGCCCCAAACCCGCATCGAGGATGGAGTGCAATTGGCCAGGAAAGTGTGTGGCAGATTTCCAAGTTTGAGCAAGGGAAGCAGCAGAATGACCGTTACCAAGAGTATCGCGTAGGTTTCCGAGCAGAATTAACATAGATGGAGTGATCCTACTGACAGGCAACCAGGAATCATTTGATCAAGGGGCAGCCAACGACGAGCTTTTCCCAAACCGATGGGTAGATGAAACTTATTTGCCAGGTTTCCGTCAATTCATGGAGGGCATCTATGACCAATTCCACGCGCTCCACGCGAACCTCTTGCGCGCTATCACGGCCGGATTAAGCCTCCCCGAGGATCATCTTATCTCCAAGCATCAGAGCAACACCAGCGAGCTGCGATTGCTGCACTATCCTTCTATTCCATGCCGCTCGATGGAGACTGTCAAGCGGATTGGCGAGCATTCTGACTTTGGCACACTCACCCTGCTCTTGCAAGACTCTGTGGGTGGTCTGCAGGTCGAAGATCAGCAGCAGCTGGGTAACTTTATTCCAGTGGAATCTGAAGATGTATACGAGGTGATCATCAATGTTGGCGACTGCCTTCAGAGATGGACTAACAAGAATCTGCGGTCAGCTAATCATCGTGTGAGTTTGCCTGAAGGAAAGGATGCTCACACTGATGAAATGCTGGCAACCCGGTACTCGGTGGCATACTTTGGCAAGCCGGACCGGGATGTCCTCGTTGATACACTGGCTGAGTTTGTGCGTCCGGGCATCAAGTCTGAGTACAATGATGGCTTAACCGCATTTGAATATAATCAGTTGAAGCTGGTTCGTACTTATGGCTAATATCTTGTTCGGGCAGGTGGAGATGAGATGGGGGAAAGGCTTGAAACAATATTGTTAAATAGTTGTGTGTTTTGTTTTGTCTTTGTTGTGTTATCAATTTATTCCTGTTCATCTTAGATTGTGGCCTCTCTATGCTTCCGATGGCAAAATAATGTTCTGAATGATACACGAGATAATTTCTTTCCCAAAGTACTGAGAGAATGGTTTCGGGAAAAATAAAATCAGTTGAATCATGTTTATTGTCTTTGGAAACAGAAAATATTCACCTAATAGTGTGGTGGTGTTCATAGCAATTCTCGATCTTCCAAGTCCACCGCAGGAGCATTATACTTCATCAGGCAATGAAATAATTGTGACCGCAGCCATTTCCAAGTTTGGTGGCAACGCAAAGTTCTCTAGCTTGTTCTTCTGATCAGAACTCGGCCAAGGCTCACCTGTGAGTGACACATAATCTTTCTGTACAACCAATGCATTAGTACAGTCGAAGTCGGGCGAGTCCTATCGCCAGGAGACTGATAACTTTACCTGAATACTAGACAGGAGTGTACTATAGATAGCCTCATCCTTGCTTATACCGACCCCAATGCCCCAGACGGGTTTAACGCCATCTCCGAGTGACCATTGTGCGAATGTGACAGACAGGTCTTGTTTCTGCCGACCAGGAAGGGGATGGCATGTCGCCATAATGCACCGAATGGGGAACTGCAACGTCTGGCTCATCAAGGCGGCTATCAGATTTGCCTGATCTGTCATCACCTCCAGATCGTGTGGGAGGGCAGGTTGCTGAAAAAAGTTGCTTGTGCGCTGTTGTCCAAGTACCAGCGAGTGATAATAAGTGCTGTGATCGTAACATTCCAAGAAAAGGGCACAAATTTCCTCAGCAGCCAATCCTCTTTCCCAGGCCATCGATTTCTCTTTTACAATACCGCTGAAAGCAGCGGCCAACTCATTGGGAAGACTCAAGCCGAGCCCTTGCTGGATAAGCCAGGCCACTCCCCCTTTCCCGCTCTGGCTGTTAACCCCAATTACGTTATCAAAGGAGATTCCCAAATCGGCAGGATCGAGGGGCAAGTACGGCACCCGCCATACACTATTCGACAGGCTAATGGCTCGTTTGTTCAATCCCTTCCAAATCGCATCTTGATGGGCCCCGGAGAAGGCACGGAAGTAATAGTCGCCTGAGTACGGCGTTCTTGGATGCACAGGGAGTTGAGTGATCTTCTCGTATACGTGCCGGATGGCCGGCAAGTTTGAGAGATTTAACCCGGTCTCAATACCTTGCGTGAAATAATTCATGGCGGCCGTGACAAGATCTAGGTTCCCCGCTCGCTCGCCGTTGCCAAACAGACATCCTTCAATGCGATCCCCGCCGGCCAAGCACGCGAGCTCCGCGGCGGCCACGGCGCCGCCACGGTCATTATGGGTATGAATAGAGATGCAGACCGTGTCGCGGTTACGCAGATTCCGAGCAAAGTATTCTACCTGGTCCGCGAACACGTTGACGGTGGTGGCCTCGACGCTGGATGCGAGTCCTAAGATGACCGGCTGTTCACGGGTGGGTTTCCACGCAGCCTGGATGGCTGCCGCCAGGCGCAAGACAGCCTCTGGACGGGCATTAGCAAAGTCCTCGAAGCCGAATCCTAGCGTCCACTCGGTGGTCCGCGCCTCCGCATCTTCTTTGGTGATGGAGCGAGCATATTCGATACAGTCAGTGACGCGCGCCAACCACTCTGACTCTGATGGTTGTTGCAGAATGGTCTCGCGGTAGTTGTCGCTGGTTGCGAGGTAGGTAAAGAGAATGGCCTTCTTTGCCCCCTTGAGGCTCTCGACTGCGCGCTTCAGCGTCTCTTTCCGGCAGGGGGTCATCACCTCCAGACTGATGTCCGGTGGGACGGCCCCAGGTGTGCTCACGAGCTCCCGTGTGAAGTTGAATTCGATATCTGAGGCACAGGGGAACGAGACCTCAATCTCCTTGAACCCAATACCCACCAGCAGGCGAAACATCTGCCATTTTTGGGATATTGTCTGCATCGTATTAATAACCACATTAGGTCGTCTTCTTCTCCAGGGTGGGTAGTTCCATACGTACCATAGGATTGGGGAGAGCTTGGTTGCCATCCCGTAGATCAGTCGACAGCCAAGTGGGGGACTTCGTCAACTTCTTCGATGGCCATTGTCGGTCTGGCAGATGGATATTGGGAGGAGCCCGACCGCCATATTTGCTCTGCAGGCTTTGGCCACCTGCACATGTTGTTGGCATTTGTCTTATTTCCTTTTTTTTTCTTTGCCTTGTATGCCAAACAATTTGAAGAAGAGGGGTTCTTACTAGTGGGGAGCGTGGTTCTTTTCTTTCTACATACCCTAAGAGCTACACAATGCAAAGGCCCAGACCTTGACACATCGAGTAATCCATTGAAGAGGGGTAGAAGGTAGAAGGAGAGTTATCGTGCTTAGCTCAATCCCTGTGCTCTTTGAACGCTGTTCTTTGTAAGCTAAGCCGGACAGGGAGACCGAGCAATCCCGGGGTTCGTGCATTATGGATGAACTAGATGTACAAGAGCCATAAGGAGTCCTTTACTAGACAGCGCACTTATGCACAGTAATCAGTCCTCTAGTTATAAATCTATCATGCGTTTGTACGGTGTCTCAGCCCCGCCACCAGCTCGGATGCTTAGTCAGGACAGCTTCTTCGCCTGTAGGCTACACCACTCGCCATCCAGCCCTTAATAAGCTCATAAATATAATCCCATGCCTCTCACTTATATAGATATAATGAAGTAACTGTTTTTTATAATGTAAGTTTGCATCTTGGCGAGGAGTAGATTAAGGTAACTAATATAGGGTGTAGATGATACCCCATAGGTGGTTGTAGCTATTTAATAAAGAAAATGAGCTAGAGGACAAGAAAGGACAAAGGATTCCACCTATTGAGGAGTTCCATAAGTGCGGGTATTCTATGAAATTCTCCGTAACGCAGTGCGAACTGTAATCATTTATATTGCTTCCGATTGCCTTCTTTTCTCCATGTTTGATACCATCGTTTCCTCAGAAGCAATACAAACTTACTTATTGGCACTATGATTAAGACACATGATATTGTGGTGTTCCCAGGCGACTATGGAGGCCCCGAGGTGATGGTCGAAGGCCTGAAGGTAGCCTTACCAGCGGCCAACTGCAAATCAATACGACTAAAAACTAATTAGGTGCTACACGAGATTCAAAGACAGTATCAAACTGATGCCACGCTAAACCTCAAATACCATCTCATTGGTGGAGTATGTACTCTCCAATTCCACCCCTACGTGCCGCCTGTCAAGACGGCTAACGATCGCGGTGATTGAACAGGCCGCATTCGATGCCCATGGCACCCCTGTGACTGAGGAAGCCCTTTCTGATGCTAAAAAAGCATCAGCTGTACTTCTTGGCGCTGTTGGTGGTCCGGTACGTGAGAAGATATCAGCTTCAAGGATGAAATGAATAGCTCATGGGACTGACGGAAAGGTCTTCACAGGCTTGGCAGGGAAGCCCAATCCCCGTCGAATTGGGGTTGGGGAGACTGCGCAAGGCCATGGACGCATTTGGAAACATTCGACCGATTAACTTCATTGCTCCCGTGTTGATCGAGTCATCCAGCCTAAAAGAGCGGGTGTGCTCCGGAACAGATATCCTCATTGTGCGTGAGCTCAGCAGTGGCATATATTATGGAGAACGTCAGGAACATGACGGGACATTCAACACTGCCTCAGATCTCGACCAATATGACGGGAGCACAATCCAGCGCATTACGCGGTTAGCGGCCTGGCTTGCCAGGTCGAAGAATCCTCCTTTACCGATCACTAGCTTAGACAAAGCCAATCTGCTGGCGGCCTGTGGCCGGCTCTGGCGTGGTGTGGTGAAGGAAACTATTGCCTCGGAGTTTCCAGATCTGACACTTCAGCATATGCTAATCGATACGGCGGCCATGACCCTAGCTCTTCGACCGACGACACTCAATGGAATTGTCTTGACCAGCAACATGTTTGGCGACATTATCAGCGACGAGGCCAGTGCCATTCCTGGCAGTCTTGGTTTACTGCCTAGCGCGAGTCTCTGTGCGATACCTGACAATGCTGATGGGACCGTAGTTCGTGGTATCTACGAGCCTGTGCATGGTAAGTGACGTGCCTTTTGTTCTGTCTGTGTTCATATGACGGCTTCGTCCCGCTGTATGAAGGGACCGCATCGTTAATACGTTTGTGCTTAGGATCCGCACCCGACATTGCCGGGAAGGGTATTATCAACCCGACTGGGATGATTCTATCCATTGCTATGATGCTCCGTTATTCACTTGAGATGCCTGCCGCTGCAATTGCTGTCGAAACCGCCGTTAGGGAGGTCATTGAGGGGGGTTGCCGGACGAGAGATATCGGTGGAACGGCTTCCTCCACGGAGTTCGGTGACGCAGTCGTAACTTATTTAAAGGATAATGCGTGAGGGGAATGACCATTCCTTTCACCTGCGAATATTAGTATTGTAGGAAATCCATTAGTTATTAACCGTATAAAAGGATAACTACAAAGAACGTGTGCTATTTGGGGATGAGAGTATGAGCACAGTCAGCGGCCCGATGTGAGGAGAGAAAAAGGGCGAGATTCCTATATGCCATAGGGGTAATAAGCATATCTTTATTGGCTGAAGGTATAAAAGGCATAATGGTCTGTACTAGTCTGTACTACTGTGATACAATGAAAAATGGCAGTGATAAATGCAGTTGATTCCACCGAAGATCTAGGCTGATCGTAAGCATGTGGATAGTCCTCAACACGGACGCCTATCTCCTCGCGCATATAAATAGTCAAACCCCACCTTATGACACTACAAACTTCCTCTAAACATTTGACCAACAAAATGCCAAGTGAATCAATTGTGTATATCTTTGGGCGCAGTCTCCCCGGGGATGCGAGGGCCTTCGTTCACGCAGTGGTGAAGATCCTAGAAGACACCCGTGGGATTCGATTGGGGGAATGCAGCATTGAAGACATCAATCCAACCCAGACCCTCCTATACCTAACTAAAGAATCCCATATCAGCCCTCCAAGCCCCGGTTGCTCAATAGTGACCAATACCGAGGCATTTATCACCCATCTCAGCAACGAACTAGAGGCCGGTGGCCGTCCAGCAGATGCATCTACACTACGATATGTCCTCGACCTGTGTCACAGGGAGACAGAGCGCGGTGGTTTGGGATTATCAGAGGCACTATGCATCGACTGGTCGCTCAGTCAGATGCAACTTCAAGACCTGCAGGATCTCCTTGAGGCATGGCTGGAGTCTCTGAACTCCGCTGAATCAGGTAGATGCCTCCCCGCACCGCTGTCCGTTAAGACTTCTGTCACGCGGCCCATGACATTGGCCGAGAAGATTCTTGCTCATCATGCATTTTCACTGCCATCTTCGCTGCCATCTGCACATGGTCTTAAAAGTGGTGACTTTGTTCGAACCTCAGTTGACTGGATTATTGCCAGTGAGTTATCTTGGGTGGTAGGTCATTTTTTTATCCCCCTCTCAGTTGATGAAGCCTTCCAGAGTGAAACTTGCGCATCTTAGAAACTATCCGGCAAATTTAATTATTCTATAGGGCATGAAGCACAGTATGACCAGCATAGGGGAGGAGCCTACGGTCTGGAGAAATGACCGGTTTTGGCTGGCGGGAGATCACACGGTTGATCCCCGTACATATCACCAACCGCGGGTTCGGGAGCTTATTGACGGCATGGAAGATGCAAAGACAAAATTCAAGATGACTGAAAACCAAGGCTCAAATGTCAGCTCCTGCCATATCCCATTCTTGGACTTTCACTGGGAGTCGTTGCTGATGATCAAACTCATTCCCCAGTATACCATCCTCCACACCGAATTCGTGCGGGAGCGAGCCGAACCGGGCATGCTCATTCTAGGCTCGGATTCCCACACCTGTTCGGCAGGTGCCGTCAGTTCGCTCGCTATTGGCCTCGGGGCGGCCGATGTGATGGCGGCTCTGGCCACCGGTGAGACATGGATCAAAACCCCTGAGTCAATCCGGGTGGAGTTCACGGGCGAGCCTGCGTGGTACATCCGGGGCAAAGATGTGATCCTTTACATTCTAAAATTGCTCAAGCGCAACACGCATGCTGCTGATCGAATTATAGAGTTCGGAGGACCAGGCACGCGCTACCTTTCGTGCGATGCCCGGTTCGCAATCTGTAATATGTGCACGGTACGCGACTTTGTTTCTGATCTAGCCCTAGCCCCGACCAGTGACTGATGCAAAGGAAGGACAATAGGAATTGGGCGCCATTACAGGTATTTTCGTCCCAGACCAGATCACTAGCCAATTCATCTCGGATCGCCCTCAAAGCCGCTACAAGTCACAATCTCTGTATTTTCAACCGGATGCAGATGCCACGTACGCCGCGACCTTTCAGATCAATCTTGATGAGGTCAAGTCCTTTATTGCGCTCTATCCGTCCCCTGACAACGTAGTGGAAGTGACTGATAAACTGAACATGGCTTTTGAGGGTTGCTTCATCGGTGCTTGTACCACCACCGAAGAAGATCTGATCTTAGGCGCCTTAGTCCTGGAGGCGGGTCTTCAGATCGGGCTACCGCTGGCTACAGGGAAGCGGATGGTTGTCCCTGGAAGCTTACCAATTGTCAAGAATTTGCGCGACTTGGGTTTGTTAGATATCTATTCCCAGGCCGGGTTTCAACAGCCAGCTGTGAGCTGCAGCCTGTGCCTGGGGATGGGAGCCGACCGCGCAGGGGCTGGCGAGAATTGGCTTTCATCACAGAACCGCAACTTCAAGAACCGAATGGGTCCAGGTTGGCCTCCTTCCCTAGATAATTGACCTACGTCAAACAACGACTGGCTGACCTTGTCTCCCCGCAGGATCCATCGCACATATTTGCTCCGCCGCTGTAGTCGCTGCCTCATCTTTTAGTATGCAACTCACCGACCCTCGCGATCTTCTTAGCCAAGTGTCGGTTGAGAGATATTGCACTTTACTTGAAATTTGCCGGCGATGGAAGGCTGAGCCGCGTCAGAAGTCCGGAGATGGTTCCAAAGGGGGTGCCGTACAGAGTGCAGCGTCGATCCCGTCAGCTATGCCTCCAGCGCCCGAGCCTTACTTGTCCGTTCGCGAAGTTGCAGCCGCTGAGACGAAGAAACCGAGACAGGAGCAGTTGAATGAGGAAATCAGTAGTGCCGTAGAGGAGATTATTTGTAGCAAGGTCTCTGCTTTAGGTGATTTTGTGGACACCGACGCGGTGAGTTCCCCGGACTTTCTTTCAATTTCTTTGACCGCGGCATTAGCGATGGCTAACCACGTATGATCCAGATTATTCCAGCTGCGTTCATTATGGAGAGCCCAACCGACGTCCTGCTCGGCAGTCACTGCCTGGAGTTAACCCACCCCGAGTTTCGCGACCAGGTTCGGGCTGGTTTGGACGTGGTCGTCGCTGGCAAAGCCTTCGGCTGTGGTTCATCGCGTGAAGAAGCGCCACGTGCTTTGAAAGGTAAGTGACCACCACTTGTGGCCGAATATCCAAAAAAGGATTTTGCTCTAAACAGGTATGAACCGTAGGTCTCGGCGTGAAATGTGTGATTGCACGTTCTTTCTCCTTCATCTATGGGCGTAATCAGCCCACTATCGGTCTCTTGGGCCTCACCATCACCGATGACAACTTCTATGCATCGGTCCAAACTGGCGTTGATATTGAGATCAACCTTCCCCGTCGACTAGTTACCGTGGGCGGGCAGTCGTACCCGTTCGTGCTTGATGAGATGGAGTTGGCCTTAATCGAGCAACAGGGACTTGCGGCGGCGTACAAGAAGTTTGGCAAGGCCGTGTTCCAGTCGCTCTGTGACGATCAATTGTTGGAGACAGTGTCGGCATCAGAGCTGGCCGAGATGCATCTAGGCGGGCGTCAGAAAAACCTGGGAAATCGGGACGTGCTCGCATGGTGAATTGTGTTTGCGTTTGGCTCTGTCTTGAGTCAATTTCCTGTGCCTGCGAAATAGACCTGCAATTGCAAAATTATATGTAGGCTTCCACATAACCGAAAGCTGAGGGGCCAACTGTCGAATACAATGGTAGTATTACAGGGTTGAAACCCAGTACAATACTCGGTATATCACCTGATCACTACAGTTAGACTACGGCAGATCCTTTACAATTGATATCCACAATTTGCGGAGAGGATATACCGATATTTTAGATTTAGATTTATGTTGTAGATTCACAGTTCATGGCTTTCAACCTACTATAGGGACTACTACTTACAAAACATGGTATTAAGTGGTGTCGAAGGCGATCCAAAATTAGTGAGAACTAGTACTAATTAGGCCATTAAACCATTAAAATCAGGCATTCGGCTGCACCTTCGTAGAGGTTGAAATAAATCTATATCCTCCGTTCGGGTGGCGGACCCTCGCAAGCGGTCTGTAATTTTGGTAAAAGAATTTCAAGGGCTGGTTAGAGGCTAAAAATAACCCGTGCGGCCCAACTCCCACCGGGAGTGGGCCATGTATTGGGCGGAGTATGTATTCTTACCATAAATGTCTTGAAAGCTTAAGAAATAACTCTTTATTCTGGAAGAATAGACTGAGCTTTTAGTTAATTATCTATTGAAATATCAATTTAAGGATGATGTAGGTAGTGTTTTGGTGTTTTTTGGGAAGATTGTTTTCTGAGTTTGTAGAAATATATATTTTCTCTACACTACCTGGGTGCTCGACATTCAGCGTACCTTTATACACCAAATAAAATATCTGAGCATTTAGGCATAACTAGTTAGCAGTGGAGTCAAACAATCAACGTTTTACTTTTCACTATTTGTTTATTTCCGTTTCTATAAATTCTAACCGATTGCTTGAATTCGTTGATCCTCAATATTCAGGCAAAAAAAGTATCAGGCTGGCGGACCCCTGGGGCTCTCGGGTCTTGACGCAGATGTAATGTTTTTGTAGCCTTGGAAGTCTAGATGTTTTGATTTCTCATTCCTTTTTGCTTTGTCGAGCTTAGCACGCACCGGATATTTCATTCCTTTACAACAATAGTCCAATCACTTGTAGAGTGACGTGGTTATAGATTGTAGATCTTTGATCTCCGATTCACTTAATTTCCTCGGCTGAGCTAACCGTTCCCTAATTTTTCGGTAGCGTACGGGCCGCTCTGTGGCACTCTCCACCGTAGCTTTTTTTAGTTCTAGTTCGAAGCTACCAGCGGTCCGTTACGCATCAACCGAAGGCCCAGGCGTAGGTGGTATGACAACAGTCCCCCAATACATGTTTGGTAAAAACCCACTTGAATCTCCACCTATATTCTGCCACATAATCACCGTCCTTCCCTTGATAGCTTATTGCATATCCATATCTTCTTATGATAATAGTGGTTATGAAAGGAAAGCGTTGATATAGGCGGCCACTGAGTGGCGAAGTCGGTATTTACAAAACATGCATTTGGGGGAGGGGCGCGCGCTGTAGTGGATTTTGGGCCTTTGAAAGAGTGACTGGGATTCTGAATCTATCTTTGGTTTCACCCGATATACTTTCGTTTGGAACCTGGCAAGCCCCTATCTCATTACATCTATACTCCTTCACTCTACGGGAGAATGTATATATGTATATAAATATCTTCCTAATCCCCTCCCTTTTCCCTTTAGAGTTCTCTCATTTTTCTTTACTTTTATACCTTCTTTTTTGGAATACCTTTATATTGTTTCCCCTCGGACCAGTTTAACGCTCCTACCTTTGGTTGACTCCATCGATCCACATCGCTCAACATGTCGATCATCACTAGAGCCTTCGAATGCACTCTCAAGACCTGTACTCTGGATTATGCTATGATCCACTACATTCCCACACTGGCCGGGAACGCTCTATTTCTCGCACTCTTCTCTATCGCGATGGTACTTCATCTGGTCCTAGGTGTGTGGTACCGTACCTACTCATACTTGATTGCCCTGGGCTGTGGCCTGCTCCTGGAGATTATAGGTTACGCCGGGCGAATCAACCTTCACTATGACCCATTTTCTTTCAACGCCTTCCTGCAGTACCTGATTTGCCTCACCATTGCCCCCGCCTTCATCTGTGCTGGGATCTACTTTTGTTTTAGTCGGGTGGTGATTGAGTACAATGGGCGCATTGGTGCCTCGCGTGGAGGACGGACCTCGCTGTCCCGACTGCAGCCCCGCACATACTCGAAGATCTTTATTTCCTGCGATGTCGTCTGTTTGATCTTGCAGTCCGCGGGTGGTGCGATCACGTCCACTGCCGGGACGTCTAACACCAGCCTAAGCGACCTTGGGATCAACATTATGATTGCTGGCTTGGCGTGCCAGGTGGTCTCGCTGGCAGGATTTGTCGGCCTCGCAGTAGACTTCGCGATTCGAGTGCGACGTCAACAGGCGCGCGGGCCGGCGTCGCTTCTACCCACGAAGTGGGAAACTGGGTGGAAATGGACGGGGTTTTTGGCCTGTAAGCGATGTCCTTGTTTCCCTCCTTCTCTTCCTCTCTCATTGACTTGGATTGGTATGTTTTTCGACTCCTGCTTACCCAAATGATTCCCCAAGGCTTGGTGGTCGCCACTATCACCATTTTCATTCGTTCGTGTTTCCGAGTCGCAGAGCTCAAGGGTGGATTTACAAGTGAACTAGCAAATGATCAGGTCACTTTCATGATCCTCGAAGGGACTATGATGATCATCGCATGTGGTGCCTTGACAACCATCCATCCTGGGCTGGTGTTCCCGCGGGAGCGCTGGAGTGCACCCGACCAGTCGGGTTTGACTCGCGTGTCGAGTCAGTCGAGTCAGATAGAGATGCGTCAAGGCCTGGGTATATAGTTCGCCTTTCGTGGTGCTGCTCTGGGGTGAGGCATATAAATAATAGATTTTTGTACTACTTGACTAGTCCCATAGTTGGCCGATTACCGCATATGCTGCTGCTGTTATCCGCTGCGCGGGGGGATGATAAACTCTGTCACAACTACCCACCACGCTTCAACAGAGGGTGGTAGGCGCTCGGAGACAATAAGCTATTTTCCATTTATGGGTCTGGGATTTCCGGTTCGATATCGCTCCCTGCTACCTGGGCCACCGACTGAAGCTTAGCTTCATCATCACCTAAAGTCATCCCTTCCTGTACCCCTGGGAGCTGTACTCGAGATATGCGTCCCCCGGAATAGGAAAATAGAATCCCGCCACCCGTCAATTCCGTCGATGCACAAGCAGACACAGACTGGCATTGGGCCGAGCTGTCCCAACCTGCACTTCCTTCTGCACGACGTGTTTGAGCGGGTCTACCTCATAATGCTGCACGAGATACGCCAGCATCAACTTCATCGTCTGGGCCGCGAAGAATCGACCAGGGCAGGCATGTCGCCCATGCCCAAAGACGAGGAAAGTGTCGGTCGCAGTCGCGATGGAAGAGGCTTTCCGACCAGCAGCTACTTGGGCAGTATCACTGAACCGGAAGGGATTGAAGGTGAGTGGATCTAAGTAGTAGTCTGGGTCGCGGTGGATGGCATGGGCTGGCACGCACACTCGCACTCCCCGCGGTATATGGAGCAATCCTCCTACGTGACGGAAGTCGAGGCCTGAGGGATGCGCCACTATGCGTGGAACAGCAATATACGACAGATCGGACACTCGCATGGACTCCCGGATGGTCGAATCAACTCGTACCAGCCGATCCAGTCTAGCTTTGGTCCATTGCCCTGCCTGTGGCTGCGGCTGCTGTTGCGATTCCTCGTGCCATACGCGATCAAGTTCCTCTCGGAGCCCGACGACAAAGCTAGCGCAACCGGGCGCAGAGTATAGATCGACTACCGTATGGGTGATAGACATAGCCATCGTTTCTATCGCAACAAAATTGAGCATTAATAGTCGCTGGACGATCAAACTTGGATGGATTTCGCGTGCGTCGTCGCACTTCACACAATCGTCCAGGAGCCATTGAAGTCCGTCGACCTACGAAATAAGAGTAAGATTTTCTGGCGCCATGTTTGATGATTGGAAACAAATTGGGATGAAGAGAATGCAGGTAAAGAAAGAGGAGGGTGTTTACGGACCGGAGCCTTCCATGTGGGGTCTCCCATAAGGGTCTTCTGCAGCCGGTCGTTGACAACGGGAAGAGCAATGTCCAGGCAGACCTGGTAGTTCTTGCGATTTGGATATGTTATAAGCGGGGCGAGAAGCCAACGCAGCCATCGCGGTAGCAAGCGGATGATGATTCCCGCGCGCGCGACGCCTTCCGAGTAGCGGCGCGAATGGAGGAGGAAATCCTCATTCTGACAGATATCTGGACCGGCAAAGACGCGATTGGCGACACGCGTCACAATTTGTGTGCAAGTTTCGAAGACATTGACCTCCGTAGCCGTCTGCTGGGTGCCCCAGTACTGCCGAAAGCTGCAGTCGACCTCCTCCGCCATGATCGCGATCACCAGAGGAAGTTGTCGTGACAGCTGGCGGCGTACCAGATCGAACTGGATAGGCACTTGCACCGCATGCCACCCGAGAGGCCCCTGAGTATAGTAGTGCTGCAGCTGCTCTGCGTGGATTTTGTCCGGATCCAGCTCAGCGTCTGACTTGCAGAGCAGCTCACGCATGCTACTGGGTGGCAACACCACCCAGGGAGCTTCGGCAATGGTGGGCAGGATGAAAGCCTTGCCATTTTTGGAATACTGTCCGATTCAATCCTCTTTTGATTAGTGGAACAGATTCACAAGAACAGGCTTGTCACCGGAAGTATAAGGGGATGCCCATGAACCAACCTTCTCATAGCCCTCATCCAGCATCTGGCGGATACCGCTGATAGTTCGCAGTGAGGCTCTGAATTTGGGAAACCATTCCGCGCGAAGGCCTACCCAGACCTGTTTCTTCCAGAACTGTTTATACTCGTGCGAATCCGACAATACAAGCTGGTGAAACATTAAGCAGATAATGATCCCAATGGCGCCTTGCAGCAGCAGCACTTTCGGTACTCCCCGGAGGAGTAGTTCATGCAGCATCTCCATGGCATGCAAAGAGAAGCCTGTGTTGGTCGGTGTGTGAGATGATAATCGACCTTCCTGACCTTTGTTGTAACAAACACTTCAGATCGATTCAAGAGAGGAGGGAGTGAGCTCCCACGTAAGGCATTGCTAGTGCCGGCCACGACCAGTGCTGGCCGCTATGACGATAAATAAGAGCAAACTTGTACCACAACTTGGGAAATAATTAACCTGGCTAGGATGTATGCCTAGTGTGACCGCTCTTCAAGGTTCTGGGCGTTGATTCTATCCAACCTCGGAAGGTTCCGAAGTCAGTCTCCAGGTAAGGTATAATACTTAACGGAGTATCACATGCATTTCGTTTGAATTTTAGTATGTATCTCGAAATTACATATATTCATGATGCACATATGAGCCAGAAGCCCTATCCATCATTGATAACCTAAGGATATTATTAATATAGTAATAAAATGTTATGTAGAGCCCTTTCTACAGTTGGATTATAAGAGTGCCTCGATTGCGTGGCACACTCGTTTGTGGTAAGTGTGGGAAAGATACAGCCTATTTTACCACTAGACCATAACAAAAAACCTCGGTTCCTGTTTAGAGCCTAGGGGGGCCATATCCCAGTCTGACAGTAAGAATGATGACCTCAGCCATAAACCCAACACCGTAGCCTACACCCGAGCGGGTCCGGTGACTAAGGGAGCAGGGCATCGCATCCACTGCCGACTCTAGTAATAACAATGCACTAAAGAATTGTGCTGAGAAATTCATGGGGAAAGGTCAGAAGAAATGGAGAACCTCAGATGATGCACCATGCTAACTGGGGTTGATCGTCTTCCCACTGAGTTTGCGGGTAACCTACGGGTACCCGAAAATGCAATATGCGGAGGTCTACATGGACCCTAACCCTCAACCGTTTCTGGAGCAGGGCTGCGGCAATGGTACGTCAGGACTAGGATTTGGCCCTGAGATATGGCAAGCTATGGCAATCAGTGAGAAACATAATAGCAGTCAATACCCATGATTGGATCAAAGATTTCTAACCCCAATCGCCCAGCATACCCTGTCCCTTATCCAAGTTGTTTTCATCAGAGCTAGCAAGCCTGACATAGGGTGTGTACAGTCATCAGAAATACAAAGATTCCATTGTATTACCTTTCTGACTTATTGAAACGCAGGAAGCTTCAAGTTACCAGTAACTATGTATTATTCTAGTTCATCTACAAACACCATGACCCCATCGGACAGTGCCTCAAATTCTCCAAAGAGCGATAGTGAGACGAACACCTTCTTTGACGGAGAAATGGCAACAAACAATGAACAACAGTTCTTCCAAATTTGTGCTGAGGTACTTAAAATCCCGGTCGAAAAGCTGGATAAGTCTCAGTCCTTCATCGGACTGGGTGGAGACTCCATTGCGGCAATTGGCCTAATTGCGCGATGCGAGGACAGAGGAATCGAAGTAAAGACGGGCGATATCATCAACTTAAACAGCATTGCAGAGCTCTTCTCGACAACCAAATTGCGATCGTCTCGAGAAAATGATAGTCCAGCCTACTCAACAGTCGAGGGGACCTCCGGACACAAGGAAGGCGAATCCGAACGTTTCAGTATCTGGCAGGATTACAGCCGGGCTACACCTGAAGAGAGAATACGACTGCTTCAGCAGGTTGCACTGGAGTGTGGGCTTGAAGCAGACTCGATCGAAGATGTGTACCCATGCACTCCGTTGCAAGAAGGTTTGATGGCCATCTCTGCCCGCAAACCAGCGGCCTACGTCGACCGCCGAGCATTTGCCCTGGGACCAAACATCGATCTCCATCGTTTCCAAGCAGCATGGGATATTTTGATAGAGCGGACCGCCATTCTTCGCACTCGAATTATCATAGGACCCAGTGGTCGATCTTTGCAGGTGGTGACCCGCAACCGCATTCTTTGGCG
Organism: Penicillium hordei; assembly: GCF_028827395.1. Taxonomy (NCBI): domain Eukaryota; kingdom Fungi; phylum Ascomycota; class Eurotiomycetes; order Eurotiales; family Aspergillaceae; genus Penicillium; species Penicillium hordei. Next base: position 8,431,644 of record NW_026623142.1, read on the forward strand.
ACACAGTTCCACCCTTAAGAGTTATCTGGCGGAGGATCGAAAAGAAGGTATGCAGCTTGGTCAGCCTTTAGCCCGCTGCGGACTCGTTCCGAAATTAGTCGATGGAGAGGGAGCGACGTTTATGTGGACGGCTCACCATAGTATCTACGATGGATGGAGTGCGCAGCTCCTCTACCGCCGCTTAGCCGCAGTTTACTTCCAACAGCAGCTGCCGCAATCTATCCCATATACCCGATTCGTGCGATACATGGAAGGAAAAGACCCGGTTATTGCTGCAAACTACTGGCGCCACCAACTTCAGCGCGAGAATGTTAATTCCGTGGCGCATTGGCCAGCATTACTCCACCCCAACTATCAGCCTAGTCCCCGGGCCCAATTCAAAGGCGAAATCCCAATTCTCGAAGGCGCCGAACAAGGACTCGTCATGATGTCACATGTCTTGCGCGCCGCTTGGGCGCTAGTCATATCCCAGTACACTGGGCAGGACGATATCATTTTTGCTGCTACGGTATCGGGCCGCAATGCCCCTGTCTCGCAGATCGCCGAGATTGCAGCCCCATTGATCACTACAGTTCCCGTGCGTATCGGCATTGACCCGACTCAGACAGTTGGCAAATTCCTACAGGCAGTGCAGCGCCAAGCGACTGACATGATTGACCATGAGCACACTGGTTTGCAGATGATAAAAACCATGCTACCGGACCTGCATGATGTTTTGGAACTCCAGAACCTGTTGATTATCCAGCCAGCATCGGAACAAGATGTCTACAAAGCCTTCCCTGGACTCAGTCCGATCTCCCTACCAATGGAGGACTTCGACAGCTACGCTGTAAACGTGGAGTGTACCCTGGGGAGTGAAGCTGTGAAGATAGAGGTTATGTATGACGAAGATATGATTGCTGCAGCGGACTTGACTAAGGTTATGGAACAATTCATCTTCTTGGCGCAGGGATTGTGCCACCCGTTGGCCCGGGATCGACCGTTGCAAGAGGCGATGGGAATTTCCCCGAGTGACCGGCAGCTGATTTTAGATTGGAACACCGCCGTTCCCAAGCCAGTGAGCCGGTGTATTCACGATCTGGTGACTGACCAGGTGATGAGCCGGTCCACGGCCATCGCAGTCGATGCATGGGATGGTGAGTTACAGTACGCCGAGTTAGCGAGCTACAGTAATTCACTGGCCCATTTCCTCGTCAGCTTGGGAGTAGGACCCGAAAATACCGTTGGACTGTGTATGGACAAGTCTAAATGGGCTGTGGTAGCCATGTTGGCCACTCTGTATGCTGGCGCCGCAGTATTGCCATTGTCGGGAAGTAGTCCACTGCCACGTCTTCAGAATATTCTTCAGGACGCCGGAACCAAAGTGATTCTTGTTGATCAGGACCAGAAGAGTCGACTGGAATGCCTAGACGCGAATACGGTGGTCGTCGATACCACCTTGATGGCGAATATACCTACAACTATGGAACCGCCACAAGCTAGCATCACGCCGCGGAATATCGCATGGGTTGTGTACACCTCAGGAAGTACTGGTAGCCCTAAAGGTGTCGCTTTGGAGCACCAGTCGCTGTGTACCAGTCTCACAGCCCACGCGGCCGCCATGGGAATTAATCAGTATACCAGGACACTTCAATTCGCTGCCTACACCTTTGATGTGAGCCTGTGCGATATATTCAGCACCTTACAGGCCGGCGGTTGTGTTTGCGTGCCGTCCGAAGAGCAGCGCATGAACGCCTTAGAAGCGACGGCCGCGCGAATGGAGATCAGCTATGCGGAACTGACATCTACGGTCGCGGCTACCCTCTCCCCGGCGGAGCTGCCTTCGTTGTCCACGTTAGCACTCAGTGGTGAGCCGCTAAATCCTGTGGTTCTGTCTACCTGGGCACACCGCACAAGAGTGTTCAATTCTTACGGCCCGTCTGAATGCTCCATCGTGTCCTCAAATAGCCAGCGGCTATTCCATATTTACGAGGCCCGGAACATCGGACGGCCCATGAAGTCCAACTTCTGGGTGGTGCAGGCAACGGACTACCAAACTCTGTGTCCCATCGGAGCTCCTGGTGAGCTACTGATTGAAGGCCCTCTGCTTGCTCGCGGCTATCTTCATGACGTGGCCAAGACCAAAGCCAGCTTTATCCTGGACCCGAAGTTTGTGACCCAGCTAGGCCTGCCTTCAGGACGTCGCATGTACCGTACCGGTGACGTAGTGAGCCAAAATCCGGATGGGTCGCTACTCTATCTCGGCCGCTGTAACAGTGAACAAGTCAAAATCCGCGGTCAGCGAGTGAACGTCAGTGAGATTGAGTATCATATCACGCAGAAACTGTCTGGCATTGGAACCGTTGCCGTGGAGTTGGTAGAACGGGGAGCTCATATTAATTTAGTGGCCTTGATGAATTTCGCCCCGAACAGCCCATACATGCCCACCGTACCCGTGCCAGTGACGACAGGGGCGATCGCTGGGAGTGCTACGGTTGCGATTGGAACGCTCGCTTCAACCTTCCAGGAATTGCGGATGAATCTCCTACGCTCCCTCCCCACGTATATGGTGCCTACACTGTATATACCGATGGATGATATGCCCATAAATGCGTCTGGGAAGTTGGACCGGCTAGCCATTCGAGCATATCTGAACACGGTCTCCATATCAGATCTTCAACAGTTTATGCCCAATGCAGGACCCAAGGAGGCGCCAACTACCGAGATGGAGAGGAGATTGCAGGCCCTATGGGCAGAGACGCTGCAAATTGATACTGAAGACATTGGTTGTGACGATGACTTTTTCCAGATCGGTGGTGATTCTGTTGCCGCAATGCGCATGGTGGCTCTCCAAGCGGCGCGTAAACTCCAACTCACCGTTGCTACCATCTTCCAACATTCAAAGCTATCGGATCTCGCTCTGTTTCTCGACGAACAGAGCACGGAAGACCAGCCTGAGGAGCCAGATCCAGAGCCCTTTACTCTGTGGCGAGAGCTAGAACATGCCGATTCAGTCACCCAGGCCCAACGGCTCGAGTGGATTGCGAGAAGATGTGACGTCTCTGTGGAGGAAATCGAGGACGTCTACCCTTGCACCCCCACTCAGGAAGGTCTTATCGCTATTACAGCCCATCAGCACAGCGCATACGTGAGTCGACAGGTGTACAGACTATCCAGTTCAATTCGATTGGACCGCTTCCAGGCGGCATGGGAAACTTTGGCCACAGTGACACCGATTCTGCGAACCCGGATTTTGGTTGACCAAGAGGCCAATGAAAGTAGATTGGTGCAGGTTGTGATTGGGCGCCAACTAAGCTGGCAGCACAGTTCTGATCTTGACAAGTACGTGGCTAGTGATCAGAACAAAGAGATGCAACTGGGCCAGCCCCTCGTGCGTTTGGCCATAGTACAGCATCCGACAGAGCGCTTCCTAGTCTGGACCGCACATCATAGTGTCTACGATGGCTGGAGTGCCGGGCTCATGTATCAGCATCTGGCGGACATCTATCTACATGACCGCGTCCCTTCCGCTGTCCCATACACACGTTTCATCCGGCATCTGTTGCGACGGGACCATGCCGCCGATATCAAATATTGGTGTACCCAGCTACAGGGGGATTTGATAGTGAGTTGGCCGCCGCTGCCGCGCGAAGACTATCAGCCCAAGCCTATGCACCGCGACATCTACAAGATGCTTCTACCGCCATCAAAAATTCACAACCGCCCCGCATCCGTACTACCCGCTATTCTCCGGGCAGCATGGGCCCTGGTCATGGTTAAATATGCGGGCCAGGGGCACAGCGTAGTATTTGCCATGGCGTTAGCAGGCCGAAATCTTCCAGTACGTCAGTTGACAAAGCTTGCGGCTCCCACTATCACTACAGTGCCTGTTCGGATTGATGTCGATCAAAAACAATGCGTCCGCGACTTCTTGCAAATGATTCAGCAGCAAGCAACGGAAATGATGGCCTTCGAGAATACGGGCTTGCAAGGGATCCGAAAGCTGGCCCCCGAGCTTCGACCTGTTCTCGAAGTGCGGAATCTGTTGGCGATCCAGCCCGCCTGGGAAGCTGAGGATACTGTATTCCCCGAAATGGACGCTTTGCCGGTCAATCTACAGGGATTCGATATCTACCCACTGACTGTACAGTGCTCGCTAGGCTTAGACGCGATCACTGTGGAAACACGTTATGATGAGAATGTGATTGCTGGGGCGCAAGTGAAGAGGATGGTGAGGTGCTTGGAACATGTGGTGAAACAGCTCTATAGCATCCACACAGACACATACAAAGTCCGCGATATTTCGCTGGTCAGTACCGCTGACCAAGCTACCATCATCCGGTGGAATGGTACCGCTCCTGCACGAGTTGAACAATGCGTACATCACTTGGTGGCGGATCAAATCAATCAACGGCCAGATACCACCGCTATATGTGCGTGGGATGGAAATCTGACCTACAAGGAACTTGCCAACTATGCCAACCAGCTGGCATGGTATCTTGAGGGTTTGCAGGTCGGCGCTGAAAACATGGTTGGGGTGTGCATGGACAAGTCCAAATGGGCCGGCGTTGCGATGCTAGCGATTTTGCAAGCTGGAGGAGTCGTCGTTCCGCTTGGAGTGGCCCATCCTAAGGCACGTCTTACAGGAATACTAGAGGATACTAGGACCAAAATTGTCCTAGTGGATGCTAAACAGCGAGGCCGACTCTCAACTCTTCCCGATGTCCAGCTGGTGGTTGTAGATGAGAGTCTCTTACAGAGATTTCCAGCCAGAGAGGACGAACTTCATGCAACGGTCGGTCCAGATAACGCTGCATGGGTGGTTTATACCTCCGGAAGCACGGGGAAGCCCAAAGGAGTTGTCCTGCAGCACCGGGCCCTGTGCAGCAGTATCCAGGCCCACGGAGCTCGCTTCGGAATGAATTCTCAAACACGCATGTTGCAATTTGCAGCCCACACTTTTGATGCCTGCATCCAAGATTATTTCACGACCCTCTCCTGGGGTGGTGTGGTATGTGTGCCAAATGAGGAAGAGCGAATGAGTAACTTGACGACGGCGATGCGCAGGATGGAAGTGGTCTTTGCAACTTTGACATCTACTGTAGCGCGACTGATCCATCCTCCCGACGTGCCTTCAATGCAAAAATTAGCATTGGTTGGCGAGCCAGTCAAAGCGGACGTAGTCAAGCAGTGGTTGCCCTATGTCACCGTTCTCAATGCCTACGGCCCGTCCGAATGCTCGATTCACTCAAGCTGTAGTGAACCCTTGACTGATCCCAAACAAGCGTCGATTATTGGTACAGCGATGGGGACTCGACTGTGGGTAGTTGATGTCGCTGAATACAACCAACTGTGTCCCATCGGGGCGCCAGGAGAGCTCCTAATCGAAGGACCCCTGTTGGCACGCGAGTACCTGAATGACGAGGTACAGACCAGAGCGGCATTTGTCATCGAACCATCCTTTATCCAGCAGCTCAACATACAATCGGATCATGGATACATGAGGCGGATGTATCGCACTGGTGACATGGTGCGGCAGAACGAGGATGGGTCAATTACCCATCTAGGTCGACGTGATACACAGGTGAAGATTCGCGGCCAGCGCGTAGAGGTAGGTGAAATCGAGTATCAAATAACACAACAGCTTCAAGGGGCACGATCTGTGGCGGTTCAATTGTTGCAAGAGAGTGCAACTGAACAGATCAGTTTGACCGCCGTGGTCGATTTTCAAGAAGGGTGTGAACATCGCGATAGGCCCGTCATGTTGCATGGTATGCTTCAGCCAACGCCTGCCTTAAACTCAGCCCTGCGAAGGTTACGGGGCACGCTGTTCCAGTTGCTCCCCACATACATGGTGCCTGCCGTTTTTCTGCCAATTCTGGAGATGCCCTTGAATGTATCCGGAAAGCTCGACCGACGCGCGATTGGGGAGCTTTTGAAGGCGATTGGACCGGAGTATCGACAAAAATACCTGGCTGCCGGCGAGCTCTCCGGCGAGCCTGCAACACCGATCCAACGCAAGCTTCAAGACCTCTGGGCCTACGTACTGCATGTGCCTGTTTCCCAGATCAATATTTACGACAACTTCTTTCAGATTGGAGGAGATTCGGTGGTCGCTATGAGACTGGTTGCGACTGCTGCGGGGCGCGAATTGCGAGTAACCGTGGCCGATATCTTCAGGCAGCCACAGCTGGTGGATTTGGCGGAGCACCTGAGCACCAGGTTGTTACCAAGGGAAGAACTGAACAATGATTCCCAGCCGTTTTCTTTGTGGCTTGGCGAAAGTCCAGTCACGCAACAACAGCATGATCAGTTGCAAGAGATTGCGAATCAATGCGGCACTGTGCTGGAGAATATCCAGGACGTCTACCCCTGCACACCCTTACAGCAAGACCTGATAGCCACTACTGCTGAGCAATCATCCGCATATGTGAACCGACTGATCTTCAAACTCGATCCGAATCTGGATCTCGATCGTTTCCAGGAGTCCTGGAAAGCTCTGAGTGCCACCACTCCCATACTCCGTACGCGCATTGTAGCCAGCAGCAAACCATCGAAGCCACTTCTACAAGTTGTCCTAGACGAGGAAATCTCTTGGAACTTCAGCACCAGTCTCGACGAATATCTGGTATCCGACCAACAGGATGAGATGGGACCTGGAACACGGCTGGTTCGATATGGGCTGGTCCGCGGCCATAATTCAGAAGAGCGCTTCTTCGTATGGACTGCCCATCACAGTTTGTACGATGGATGGAGCTCAGGTCTCCTCTACAAAAATTTCACTGAGATCTTCCAGTCTGGATATTCCCAGTCTACCGTCCCGTTTACACGATTCATTCGGTTTTTGCGCAATCAAGAGGAAGATGAAAATAAAAAAATGGATCGTGCAGAGTACTGGTCCAATCAGCTTCAAGGCGATGTGATGAACAACTGGCCTTCTCTTCCACATGTTCGCTATCGACCACAACCAGGACTAGAGCTGACCGAGGTGGTATCTCTTGCTGCACACAGGTCAGGCAGCACAGTGACCGCATCCAATGTGCTCCGGGCAGCCTGGGCCTTGGTAATGGCACAATACTCAGGTCACAATGACGTCGTGTTTGCTGCCACTGTATCTGGTCGGAACGCTCCGGTATTGGGGATAGAGAGCATGGTCGGGCCGACCATTACCACCGTCCCTGTGCGCGTTCACGTTGACTGGAACCAAGATGTGACATCGTTCCTGAACTCGGTGCAAGAACAAGCAGTGCAGATGATTGACTATGAGCACACCGGTCTACGGACAATCAAGGCCCTCATCTCCTCGGAGTCGCGTCCGGCACTTGAACTTCGGAACATCTTGGTGGTGCAAACCGCTGAAGAAGGCAATGCAAACAAGCAATTCCCTGGTGTGCAGCAGCTGGTAGGTGGCGAAGTGACACAGTTTGACAGTCACGCCCTGACCGTGGACTGCACTTTGAGTCCTTTGGAACTCCGGGTAGCCATCCGGTACGATGAACACGTTATGCCCACGGCACAGGTGCAACGAATCCTGTCACATCTCACACACCTAGTGCGGCAGCTATACAACCCGGCATTGATCAAATCGCGTAATCTTGGCGAACTGGACCTAATCACCGCCGCGGATAAACGGCTCATATTCGAGCACAATGCTCTTGTCGATGTCTCCCGTGTTGATCAATGCATCCATACGATGGTCTATAAGCAAGTTTTAGCACGACCTAACTCGCCAGCCGTCTGTGCCTGGGATGGAAATCTCACGTACTGTGAAATGTTTAGTCAAGCTGTGCAGCTGGCCCACTTCCTAGTTGATGCCGGCGTCAGTTCTGAAACGAAAATTGGCCTGTGCATGGATAAATCCAAGTGGGCGATCGTAGCCATGCTCGGCACACTTTTTGCTGGTGGCGTAATTGTTCCTCTCAGTATAACTCACCCTCTTTCGCGGCTAAAGGTTATTATTGAAGATACTGCGGCGAAGCTGATTCTCGTCGATGCAAAACATCAATTGCGACTTGGAAGCCTGGATCTCAACGTGAATCTAATCATCGTCGACACAGAACTGCTGGATGGGCTACCTTCGGAGACTCATGCCCCAGCGACTACCGTTACACCCGATAACGCAGCCTGGATCATTTACACATCCGGGAGTACGGGAACGCCAAAAGGCCTTGTAATTGAACACGGTGGATTGTGTACCAGTATGAGGATGCAGGCCAACAAGATGAATATTTCCAGCGAGACCCGAGCTCTTCAGTTCTCTCCATTTACCTTTGACGTCAGTATTTCCGATGTCTCAGCAACTCTCATTTATGGCGGCTGTATCTGTATGCCATCAGAGGATGACAGGTTCAACAATATCGCAGAAACTATGCGCATCATGATGGTCAACTTTGCCAGTTTGACTCCAACCGTGGCACATTTAATTTCTCCTTCTGACATACCGTCGCTACACACGCTTGCATTGACTGGAGAAGCACTGACGCCCGAGGTGATAGAATTATGGAATCAGCCCGGGGTAAGCATCTACAACACCTATGGCCCATCCGAGGGATCCGTGTGTACTGCGAATGGACCATTATCAAACCCCGAGGAGGCACTCAAGATTGGCAGGCCCATGGCCACACGCCACTGGGTGACCAATCCTCATAGCAATAACCAGCTGTGCCCCATCGGTGCCCCAGGAGAATTGTTGATTGAGGGACCTCTGGTGGCTCGGGGCTATCTAAACAATCCCGAGAAGACAGCTCTCTCTTTTATAGTCAACCCAGATTTCCTGTCCACCCCATCGGGATGTCGCATTTATAGGACTGGTGATCTCGTTTATGAGCAAGCCGATGGGTCATTCACATATATCGGGCGGCATGACACTCAAGTCAAAATTCGCGGCCAACGGGTGGAAATTGGCGAGATTGAACACCAGATCGCGCAAAGGCTTCCTCAGGCTCAGTACGCAGTGGTTCACCTGCGGGAGCTCGATACCAAGATGGTTCTGGTTGCGGCGGTTGAATTCAGAAAGGATGGCGAGCAGACTGCGGCTGAAGCAAAATCTCTGGAACCTCTGGTTCCAACGTCAAGCCTGCGATTAGCATTCGCTACGTTACGCCATGAGTTGCTTGAAGTTCTACCGACTTACATGGTACCCCTGTTCTATGTTCCAGTTGCTCACATCCCTCTAAATACATCAGGCAAACTGGATCGCCGGGCTGTGGAGGTATTCTTGCGTGAAATTCCTTCAAGCAGTTTGGCAGGATATATCGCAGATGAGACCGAGCTCAAGACAGCGCCATCCACTCCGATGGAGACATTTATCCAACGAATATGGGCGCAGGCGTTACGAGTTCCTATTGAGGAGGTTGGTGCTCACGACCATTTCTTTCACTTGGGTGGTGACTCTGTCACCGCCATGCGGATAGTCATAGCTACCAACCAAGAGAGCAAGGAGTTGAAGATGGTTGTTACCGACATATTCCAAAATCCCCGACTGTCGGACCTTGCACGTGTAATGGAGGAGAAATCCGTGGAGAGTGAGATGGTAAGCGCATTGGAGCGAGACCCCGCCCCATTTGACTTGTGGGAAGAGACCGTGAAACCAGATGTGGATAACCGAACAGCACGCCTGGCGCTCATTGCCGAGCAATGTGGTGTTTCTGTGGAACAAATTGAGGATGTATATCCGTGCACGCCATTACAGGAGGGTCTTCTTGCAAGCACTGCACGTCAACCCTCGACATATGTGAGCCGTCAAATGTATGCGTTGTCCGACAAGATCGATATAGCTCGGTTTCAGGCGGCCTGGCAGACCCTGGCTTCAAGCATGCCCATCCTGCGTACAAGAGCAATCATTGACGTACATAAATCCTGGCAGGTGGTTGTGCGGGGGGATATTACCTGGAACCAGCACTCCAGTTTGAAAGACTACATCGCACAGGATGAGGAGGCAGGCATCCAGCTCGGACAACCACTGGCTCGATATGGTCTGATCTATCCACCGTCTAGCGACCCAGTATTTGTCTGGACCGCCCATCATAGTATATACGACGGCTTCTCGATTCGTCTCTTGTGCCAGGAGCTCATTCACATCTACAACCAGGCTGACTACATACCCCGATCCATTCCATTCTCTCGCTTTATCCGATATCTGACGAAGATCGATACGACGGACAGTCTCGAGTACTGGGACAAGCAGCTTGAAGGAGATGTGATGGCCGACTGGCCTCCTCTGCCCAACGCAGGATATGAGCCACGAGCGAGGGTCTCCATTTCCAAGGAAGTAACAAGTGCACCACATATGGGACAGGGAATTTTGATGGCCAACGTGCTGCGAGCCGCTTGGGGTTTGACCATGGTGCAATTTTCTGGCCACAGAGACGTTGTATATGCAGCCAATGTCTCCGGTCGCAACGCCCCGGTCCGCGAAGTGAGCGAGATAATCGCTCCTACCATCACCACGGTGCCCCTACGTATCCAAGTCAACACTGATAACCCTCAGTCTGTGGGAGATTTCCTTCGTGGGGTGCAGGATCAAGCCATCAAGATGATCAATTATGAGCATACCGGGCTACAAGGAATCCTCAGCCATCCTGTGTTGCAGCTACGCAATATGCTCGTCATTCAAACCGCAGCAGACAGCGATACGACTCTCGATTTCCCCGGCATCGAAGCCCTTCCACTAGCAGTGGAGGACTTTGACAGCTACGGAGTCAATGTTCAGTGTACTCTAGGACAAGCGATCGTGGTAGAAGCTCGATTCGACTCCAATATTGTGTCAGCCACCTTTATGACCCGAGTGCTGGACCAGTTCACTCACATCTTGGAGCAGCTATGCGACCCAAACCTCCAAAGTCACCCCCTGCTGGAGTTGGACTTTCTGAGTAGTGCCGATCAACGCCAAATTGCAGCATGGAATTCAACTGTTCCGAGAAGAGTAGACAAATGTGTCCATGAACTTGTTCGGGAGCAAGCACACGCATGTCCGACATCTCAAGCGATATGGGCATGGGATGGAAACCTGAGCTACGGGGAACTGATTAAAGTGGCTGATCTCCTGGCAATCGAACTTACGGCACTGGGAGTCGAACTAGAACAAATGGTTGGTGTGTCCATGTCCAAGTCAAAATGGGTGGCGGTGGCCCTGCTCGCCACTCTGCAGGCTGGAGGTGTGGTTGTGCCCCTGAGCGTGACCCATCCAACCCGTAGAATTGAGACCATCGTGAACGACACCAAGGCGACCGTGATCTTGGTAGATGCCCCAGAATACCGTCGCCTAAATGGCAACGTCAATTGTCAACTCCTTGTAGTTGACTCACAGCTCCTCGAGAGGCTCTCTATTACACCTGCCACCGATCTCCGGTCGTGTCCCTTGGTCACTTCAGACCACGCTGCCTGGGTAATTTACACTTCTGGTACAACCGGTACACCCAAAGGAGCTGTTCTCGAGCACGGCACTTTGTGTACAAGTATTAAGTGCCACGGAGCGCGATATGGATTCGGCACCCACACCCGCAAGTTGCAGTACGCAGCTCATACATTTGACGGGACTATTGAGGACTATTTTACCACACTGGCGTGGGGCGGCCTATGCTGTGTACCGTGCGAAGATGATCGTCTCGATATTCGAAAGCTCACTGCTTTCATGACTAGGGCAGAAGTGAACGCGCTTGCGACGACATATACTGTGGCTGGATTGTTCTCGCCCGAAGAGGCACCCACACTGCGTGTCCTCGTTTTGGGGGAGAGCCCGCCACAGTCGAGGTAACTAACCTCTGGAGGACCAAGGTGGACTTGTTCAACTGCTACGGCCCGTCCGAGTGCTCAATTTTCTCCTCCGCAGCAGGACCGGTTCAAAATGTCGACGAGATACACAACATTGGACAACCGATTGGCACACGTCTGTGGGTTGTGGATCCACAGAACTACAACTTCCTATGCCCTGTGGGAGCGCCAGGAGAACTTCTTATCGAGGGACCCCAACTCGCTCGCGGCTATTTGAACAACGAAACGAAAACAAACGAGCACTTCATCTTGGACCCGCATTTCATGTCGAAACTCGGCCTCAAAACAGGGCGTCGTGTTTACCGAAGTGGTGACATTGTCCGCCAGAAGGACGATGGGTCTTTTGTTTATGTTGCGCGACGCGATACCCAGGTGAAGATTCGCGGCCAGCGGGTCGAGATTGGTGAGATTGAATATCAGATCGCCCGGCACCTCCCAGAGACCCGAGCCGTGGCAGTGGAACTGCTAAAGCGAGGGGGAAATTCAGAGCCTGTTTTAGTCGGCGCAATCGAATTTGCTCCTGACAGCAGATACCAGACGGGTGATATTCAAGCCCCTTCCCTGAAATTGAGAATTCTGCCACCAACAGTGTTCATGACCGAGGCCTTCCAAAAGCTCTACAGTGCCCTTATGCAGGTTTTACCAACACATATGGTTCCAGCATCATATCTTCCCGTTGCCCAGATGCCTCGCAACCTCTCAGGTAAACTGGATCGGGCAACCTTGCGGGAGCAATTGGCATTAATCTCCGCTGAATCCATGCTGCAGCATCTTGAGGAAGGAGAGAAAATTCCTCCTTCAACCGAGATGGAATGCAAACTACATGTTCTATGGCTTGAAGCTTTGGGAATTGAGCAGTCGGATAGAGTGGGGGTGAGCGACAACTTTTTCCAGCTTGGAGGTGACTCGGTGGCTGCCATGCGCCTTGCAGCAATGACGTGGCAGCGACACAACTTGCAATTGTCTGTGGCCGATATCTTCCACCATCCTCACCTTTGTGACCTCGCGCAGAGCATGACTGAGCGCAGCTTTGAACTTGTTCCAGAAGAAGAGGACCCAGAACCCTTCACTTTGTGGGTCAATGCCTCGCCTGAAGCTATGCACGATATTGCGACCCGCTGTTATGTGGACGTGAGTCAGATTGAAGATATATACCCGTGTACACCACTGCAAGAAGGGTTTATGGCAACTACCACTCGGCAGTCTGCTGCCTACATCAGCCGTCAAGTCTATTTATTGTCCGCCAAAGAAATCGATCTAGACCGGTTTAAGTCAGCCTGGGAGACTTTAAGCAGCACAACTCCCATCCTCCGCACTCGGGTTATGATGGGCCCTAACAAGGAAGCCATACAAGTTGTGGTACAAAGCCCTATCGTATGGAGATGCAACGGTGACCTCACTTCATATATCGCCGAGGATTGCGAAAAAGGCATGATGTTGGATCAACCCCTCGTGAGATACGGGCTGGTAACGGAATCGGCGGACAAATCCTACTTTATCTGGACCGCTCATCACAGTGTCTATGACGGATGGACAATGCGCGAGATTGTGCAGAGGTTTGCAGAGATCTACAATAGTAATAATCACACCTCGGCATACTCTATCATTCCATATTCCAGATTCATCCGGTACTTGATGCGGCAGGATCCTGTTGAGACGACCAATTATTGGCAAAATGAATTAACCGGGGAGGTGGTGGCAGACTGGCCACCACTTCCCCAAATTGGTTACCACCCTCGCCCCCAATCGCGTATTCGGAAAGCTATCGTTGTTCCCAAGGGGTCGAACGAAGGCGTTTTGGTTTCAACCACCCTGCGAGCGGCCTGGGCTGTTGTTATGGTACAATACAGTGGGAGTAACGACATCGCCTTCGCTGCCAGCGTCTCAGGACGCCATGCCGCCGTTAGGCAAATCAAGGAAATCGCTGGCCCCACGTTGGCCACTGTTCCTGTTCGCGTATCAATCGACAAATCTATGACTGTGATTCAACTTTTGCGAAAAATCCAGCAACAATCCACGGAAATGATTCCTTACGAGCAAACTGGACTGCAAAAGATCAAAGAGCTGCTGCCAGAAATGAGTGGCTCCGCTTTGGCTCTCCGCAACCTTCTTGTGATCCAGCCCGCGGCAGAGACTGACAATAACTCTATCGCTCTTTCCGGCCTGGAGTCCCTTCCAGTACCATTTGAAGACTTTGGCAGTTTTGGGCTTCAAGTGGAGTGTACGTTGGGATCCAATGAAATTGAAGTCGATGTACAATATGACGAGCACGTGATTGCATCGCCAAATGTCCTGAAAGTGGTCGACTACTTCGTGCATATTGTCAAGGAACTCTCAAATCCCAACCGGTTTGAGCAACCGTTGCACATGTTACATGTCAGTCCACAAGATGAAGACCAGATATTGGCCTGGAACCGTGTAGGTCCAACTGGCAGCGATCAATGTATCCATGACCTCGTTTTTGATCGCGTCTTACGACAGCCCACTGCTTCCGCTATCTGTGCCTGGGATGGCGACTTTACCTACGCCGAGCTTTCTTGTCATGCAGCTAGGCTCGCTGATCATCTCATTCTTGAAATAGGTGTCAAGCAAGAGAAGACTGTGGGACTTTGTATGGACAAGTCCAAATGGGCGGCTGTTGCCATGCTCGCAATTTTGTACGCGGGTGGTGTTGCTGTACCATTGGGAGTTACTCACCCTCTTACTCGGGTTCAGGTAATCACACAGGACGCTGCGGTGGATACTGTGCTCGTGGATAGTGAACAGCATCAGAGGCTGGCACCACTCGGCCTAAGATTATTTTCTGTGGATGTTGAATCTATCGAGAAACTTACACCACTCAATCTCGCGCAGACCACCGCACCTATCCGGGAGACTGAGGTGGCTCCGCATAATACGGCCTGGATAATCTACACGTCCGGGAGTACGGGCACGCCGAAGGGAGTCATTCTGGAGCATCGTGCTCTTAGTACAAGTATCATGGCCCATGGTGCGGAATTCAAGATGGATCATACTACTAGAACCCTACAATTTGCCGCTCATACATTTGACGCAATAATTCAGGATTTATTCACAACTCTCTGGGTGGGAGGATGCGTCTGCATTCCATCAGAACATGATCGCGTCAACAGACTCACCACATCGATGATCTCCATGAGTGTCAATTTTGCGACATTAACCTCTACCGTGGCCTCGATGCTCGTCCCACAGCAGATCCCCTCTATAAGGACGATGATTCTTGTTGGTGAACCTGTGACAGCTGCTGTTGTTGCCTTGTGGTCTCCTCACGCGACCGTTCTGAATGCGTATGGCCCCTCAGAATGCTCGATCCATTCATCTTGCAGTCGGCCAATTCATGACACCGCACTTGCGTCCAACATTGGTTTCCCACTTGCCTGCTCCTGGTGGGTGGTGCAGGCTGAAAATCACCACGCTCTGTGTCCCATTGGTGCCCCGGGTGAATTAATGATTGAGGGCCCCATTCAAGCCCGTGGATATCTCAATGACGAGGAAAAGACTCGCGCTGCCTTTGTCACAGACCCTGATTTTATGCAGCAGCTGGGCCTCTCGGATCGACGGTTATATCGAACTGGAGATCTTGTCAAGCAAAATCCAGATGGGTCTTTGACCCACCTCGGCCGCAGAGACTTCCAGGTGAAGATCCGAGGTCAGCGTATTGAGGTAGGTGAGATCGAATACCAGATCCAACAACACCTTGAGGGTGCGCGTACCGTCGCGGTGGAGCGCATCCAGCACGGGGCCGATGGCAAACAAGTCAGCCTCGTTGCTGTACTGGACATGATGAGCGAGAGCAACGAAACGGCTTCGAGGGATGGTCCCCAACCCCTCGCTCCCAGTGATCACCTGCGTGCTATATTCAACAATCTTCGCCACACGCTCTTCCGCGTCTTACCAGGATACATGGTCCCCGCCGCATACCTTCCTGTGGACCACATGCCATCAAATCCCAACAACAAGTTAGACAGACGTGCTATTCGGGACCTTTTGGCGCAACACTCTCTCCCAAGGCTTCAGCAATATATCCAACATGAAGGTGGGGAGATTAAGGCACTCCCCATGACAGGATTGGAAGAGCAGGTGCATGCGCTCTGGCTTGAGGTTTTCGACATCTCAGCTGATGCGGTGGGCATGAACGACAATTTCTTTCACCTGGGTGGTGACTCGGTGACTGCAATGCGGTTGGTGGTAGTAGCAGCGTCCCAAGGGCTTCAACTGAGTGTGGAAGATATTTTCAAGTGGCCCCAGTTGCTTGACTTGACCTCGCACCTCGCCAAACGGCCCTCAGAAGATGTATCTGCCCATGAAACAAAGGATCCTGCGCCATTTTCGATGTGGAAAGACTTCTGTAACTGTTCCACCGATGAAAGAGAGGACCTTTTATCAAGTGTCGCGATGAGCATTGGGGTGAAAAAAGATCAGATTGAAGATATTTACCCCTGTACGCCTCTGCAGGAGGGCCTCATGGCAGTTACTGCCAGACAGCCGGCGGCTTATGTGAGCCGCCAGGTGTATTTGATGGGCAACTCAACGAATCGCGAGCAGTTCAAGGCTGCGTGGGAGACCCTATCGGCGGAGGTCAACATCCTGCGTTCCCGGATCGTAATGGAAGTAAGCGCAGTACAAGTTGTGGTCTGCGGCACCATCTTCTGGCAATATGGCACAGACCTGCAGCAGTATCTGCAAATTGACCGAGATAAGGGAATGTCTCTGGGCCAACCTTTAGTACGATATGGCTTTGTTGAAGAGCCGAGTGGAGAGTGCTACTTTATCTGGACCGCCCACCATGCCCTGTATGATGGCTGGACCGTGAATACACTCAGCAAACGTCTGGGTGAGATATATCACTCGAATCAGTCCCGATCATCTGTCCCCTTCACTCGCTTTATCCAGTATTTGGAAAACGGCCGCCCTGATACAGTCTCCAGTACTGACTACTGGCGCAATCAACTGGAGGGCGACGTCATGGCCAGCTGGCCTCGACGACCAACGGATATCCAGCCGCTCCCGCAAGAAGACCTCCAACGGATAATTTCACTCCCGGCCACTCAGAGGCAATGCAAGGTGACAATGTCTACTATCCTGCGTGCCGCATGGTCACTTGTCGTAGCACAGTACTCTGGCCATGATGATATAGCCTTTGCAGCGACTTTATCTGGCCGTAATGCTAGGGTTCGGGGGATCTCTGACATTGCGGGTCCAACCATCACTACGGTGCCCATTCGGGTGAATGTGGAAAAAACGCAAACTGTGGCCCGGTACCTCGAGGCTATCCAGCTGCAAGCAACAAACATGATTTACCACGAGCATACCGGTCTCCAGAGTATCAAAGCGTTGGTTCCCGAGCTTTCGCCCACGCTTGACATGGGCAGCTTACTCGTCATTCAACCTGCTGATGAGAGCGGTTCTGATGAACAGCTAGCGTTCCCGGGCATGGAAAGCATCCCTATGCCGATTGAACCCTTCAATGCCCATGCCATCACTCTCGAATGCAAGCTCGGACAACAGCAAGTTATTGTCGACGTGCACTACGACAAGAATATCATCCCGTCTTCCCAAATGAAACATGTGATGGACTATTTTTCCTCGATGATCCACCGATTGTGCGAGACAGTGGCCCAATCAGAATCACTAGCCGGTATATTGACGGTTGACCAGGCGAGCCAAGAACAGATATTACAATGGAACACAGAGGTACCTGTACGACTGGAAAAATGTATCCATGAGATGGTTCAAGAACAGGTGGATCGCTCGCCCTCAGCGACCGCTATCAATGCGTGGGATGGAGATTTCACATACAGTGAATTTTCCTCTGCAGCCGCACGTCTGGCCCACCACCTCGTGTCTCTCCACGTCGGTCCTGAAATCATCGTTGGGTTCTGTATGGAGAAATCGAAATGGGGATCAGTGGCAATGCTCGCTATCATGCAAGCAGGAGGTGTCAATATGCCTTTGGGGATAACGCAACCTTTGGCCCGCATCAAAACCATCATCGAAGCCTCCCAGACACGCGTTATTGTTGTTAGCCCAGAGCAAGGGGAACGGCTGCGCGGGCTGAGCTCCATTAGTCAAGTCAAACTCGTCGTCCTCAATCAGGAGGCTTTCGATGGTCTTCCATATTACACTCAACCCCCGAATACAGGAGTGACACCTTCAAACGCATCCTGGGCAATTTTCACTTCTGGTAGCTCTGGAATACCTAAGGGCGTTGTCATCGAACACGGGGCCATGTCGACAAGTCTAGATGAGCAGGGACACTGGTTGGAACTCACACCGGGTACTCGATTTTTGCAGTTTGCATCATACACATTCGATAATATCATCACTGACACCTTCGCCACAACAGCATTTGGAGGTGTAGTATGTGTACCCCTCGAGGAGGACCGCATGAACCGGCTCACTGAGGTCATGGCAGACATGAACGTCAACACAGCGATGCTTACATCCACCGTGGCCCAGCAGATCACTCCGACAAGCGTCCCCACCATGCGCAAACTGATTTTGACTGGTGAATCAGTCCGTGCAGATGTTGTTAGGATTTGGTTGGATCATGTTGAAGTCTACAACGCTTATGGGCCTACGGAAGGCTCGATGAGCACTTGTACCCGCCCTTATACCAGCGCCCACGAAGCCAGCAACATCGGATTTCCACTGGCGACAAGCTTATGGGTCACACAACCCAACAATGACAATCATCTTAGCCCTATCGGAGCCCCAGGTGAGCTCTGGATTGAAGGTCCCTTCCTGGCACGGGGCTATCTTGGTGATCCGGCTAGAACGGATGCATCATTCATCGTCGATCCGGAGTTTACGGGGCGCCTTAACTTGCGTGGACGACGACTCTATCGCACTGGCGATCTCGTCCGGCAGAACGAGGACGGCACATTGGTCCACCTCGGCCGAATGGACTCCCAGATCAAAATCCGGGGCCAAAGAGTCGAACTGGGCGAGATCGAACATCAAATCTTGCACCATCTACCCGGGGTCAGCACTGTAGCAGTGGAGCCACTCACGGCAGACCAGGGTCAAAGGATCACCCTGGTGGCAGTTGTCGAGTTTGCTACAGACAGTGCGCATCGCCCTGTGCCGACAACACCGTCCGGAATTCTGCCGCTGTCAACAGAGCTGCAAACGGCATTTGCGACGCTGTACCAGATATTATTGCGCACATTACCCCTTTATATGGTTCCGCCTGTTTTCCTTCCGATTGCTGAAATGAGTCGCAACTTATCAGGGAAGCTGGATCGCAAGTCCTTACGTGCGCTACTGGTAAACATCGAAGACGACAATATTCATGAGTATCGAGTCAGCGTTGGAACTAAAGTGGCGCCGTCCACCAACATGGAGCGAGACCTGCAGGCATTGTGGGCTAAAGGACTTAATCTCAAGCTCGAAAACATCGGAGCCAATGATAATTTCTTCCACATTGGTGGAGACTCCCTCGCGGCAATGCGCATTGTTGCAGCTTCACACTCTCGGAGCTACACTTTGACTGTAGCCGACATCTTCAAGTACTCCTGCCTCTCAGACCTGGCTCTGATTTTGAGCGCTCGAGCAGAGAATGAAACCCCAGTCGTTTCAGGTGATGAGTTAGCTCCATTCTCGTTAATCGGTTCTGACAACCCCGAAGAATTTATCCAAAATGTATTATACCCGGTCTGTGATTGCAGCACGCGGGATGTTATTGACATCTTACCGACCACCGACTTCCAAGCCATGACGGTTGCTGGTATTCTCGCTGGCCCCAGGGCTGGAAACTGTGCGCACTTTCTCCTCGATGGTAATAGCACCTATGACATCGAGCGATTGAGAAAGAGCTGTTTAGATCTGATCAAAACCATTCCTGTATTACGCACGGCCTACGTGTTCGACCAGGGCCGACTTCTTCAGGTGATCAAGAGTGTCCATGAGCCCGAAATCCGTATCTTCCGCACCGATCGCTCCATCGAGGTAATGACGTCCGAGATCATTAACCAACTACTGCTTCCACCTCCCCGCCTAGGCGAGCCTTTCACCCAGATTGCCATTATTGAGGAATCTAGAAGTTCCCGACACCGAGTTCTCTTGCGAATGACACATGCCGAGTATGATGCGGTCTCTATGAATACAGTCTGGGAAATCCTTAAGTGCATCATCGAAGGAACAGTCCCTCACCCACAACCGCTTTTCTCGGCTTTCCTCTACCACCAGCAGCAGAGCATTGCACCGAATACCTACAGATACTGGACTAATCTTCTTTCTGGCTCGTCTATGACGAACCTGGGTAGCTCTCACACGACAATTGGTCAATATCCGTCCCAGGTCGCACACCTAGCCCCTCAAACTATTCGGTGCGTCAACCCTCAATCTGAAGGCATAACTATCGCGATCCTGGTGAAGGCGGCGTGGGCAGTCACTATCAGCCGCTTTTCCAATACCCAGGATGTTGTGTTCGGTGACACGGTGTCAACGCGTGGCACCGTCAAGGCCTCTCTAATGAACGCCATGGGGTGTTGTGTCACACTCCTCCCGGTCCGTTTACAGCTCTCCAACGAAGCCACTGTTCGAGAGCTCCTTCACAAGACCCGGGATCAACAGATTCAAAGTCTCGATCACGGTCAACTCGGATTCCGGGAAATTCTACATGGATGTACCGACTGGGTGACCTCGACGCGCTTTACCTCTACTTTCAATAGCATATCGGAGCAGACCCGTACCCTCGATTTGGGCAGTAAGGAATACGCTATCTCAACCTTGGAGACACCTGATGCGACGTGGACGGTCGATGTGGGCGTCACTGCGGTCTCTCGGGACGGTGAGCTGGACCTCCGAATTTCCTACCGGCCAGGAAGCATATCCAAGGAGACGGCATTGGAATACTTGCGCATCCTAGGCAATACCGTTCGGACCTTCTTGAGCGACTCATCCCAAACATTGAAGGAGACTATGTCACCGTTCGAAACGCCAATCATCTCCCGAATGACAAAGCCCATCTCGGAAGAAGACGGCATGACCTTCTCTAAACTAAAACAGACACCGGAGTGGGAAGCTGTACTCCAGCATCGTCGGGGAGTGGAAGGTGGAAAGACCCGCATGCTTTCGTTTGCACAGAGAGGCGGCGATCTCTTGGATGCGGTCTACTTATCATCTCTTTTGGGTGATGGAGATCAGTCAATCTCGGCCCTGGATATTTTAACGGAATCACAGGAAGACGGGGATCGCCTCGTGGACGCTCCGCCATCGGAGCAGAATAGGCGCGCGTCCTCAAAATGGTGTGATCCAGTTTGAAGAAAGCATATGCCTGGGATTCATTCGAGGAGATACGAAACCGTTACTTTATGTACGCATGTTGCTATTTACTTTGTACTATGACTTCAATAAATTGTATGCGATGTTTGCATTATTACTCGCTTCTAAATCTTGTGTCTGTGACAACCTATTTATTTCATTCCGATACGCAGTACAGCGACGGCTTCCGAGGTTTGTGTCTGGTTTGATCCAAATACCTTGGGTGAACTACATAGGGGTTATTAAGTCTTTACCCACTCGCCATTTCCGCACCAAAACTGACCGACTTTGAACCATGTTCTTTTAATAAATTTATACCGTAGCATATTTTTAACTATTTTTATATTCATTATCATTTCAAATATAGGGTAAAATATACGTATATTATCTAACAAAGTATTTTAGATAAAGAGTGGTCGATTTTCAAAGCTTGACAAATGATTCTAATCGTGAGTTTAGTATGGGAGCCGCTATATATAATAGAGATTCACCTTATGTATATTTCAATCAGTTACCACTTCACAGCCACATATGTCAGATCATCCAGTAAGAAATATTTTATTAAAAATTATCTAAAGAATTTATTAAGAGAATAGGTTTCAAAGTCAGTCAGTTTTGGTGCGGAAATAGCGAGTGGGTAAAGACCGTGAGACAGGGTCTGCATCTTCACACTGGCGGAACAGGCCACCCGAAATATCGGCCTAGCAACAAGTAGACTATAGAAGGAGCCCTGTGCACCTCCTCTAGGGCTTGTCCCTGGAAATAATAATCCCAATTCTCGCCCCCAGTCTTGACATCTACCAATTACCCTTTACCATCATGCCTCGAGTCTCGTACAAAGGACTTCTCAATGCTACTGAGCAAGACATACAGTCATTGACCAAAGCCGCTCTCGTGGATGGGTGCTTTGATCTGGATCTTGACTGTCCTGAGGCTGTGATCCTGCGCCAAGATGTTCGTTATCTCGAGTCTTTCTCGAAAAAGATTTTTGATATTCCCACGCCACTGAAGGAGCGCTACGACTTTAAGACGCTGGGGCGATTTCGAACCATGGGGTGAGCGGCGACCGAATTCACAATGCTATCCCTAATTTTATAACGTGGGACTAACCGGAGTTCCTTGTGGCTCTTTAGATTCAAGCCCCTGGGTGTCGAAGAGGGCGCGCATGCCGGCCAGCCCGACGGATTTGAGATGTTCATGGTACCTACATCTTGGAGCTGGTGACAGTCACCCTGTTCGACTAACCTATAAATGTCCACAGTTGCCCCAAAATGAGCTTCTGTTGCCTAGCTACCAGCCCGCACTACAGTCTCCAGACCTAGTCTTTTCCCACCGGGAAACCCTCACGCGCTGCATGAAGCGGTACGAGAAGGCCGCCCAGCTGATCCTCCGCCGTGTGGGCGAGGTTTTGGGGCTGGGAGATGCGCTTTTGGCCGCCCATCAGCCCAACGAGCCCTCGGTCACCAATCTAGGCTTCCTCAAGTATCCGCCACAACCCACCGGATCCAGCAACTTTGGACACATCGCGCACACTGACGTGGGTAGCCTGACTATTCTCTCCGCCACAGCTCGGGGGCTGCAGATCATGGAGGCTGAAAGGCAAAACTGGATCTTCGTGGAGCAAAATCCACAGCAACTCTTCGTGCAGTTCGGCGACTGTCTGAAGTTCCTTTCCCAAGGACGCTGCGTCCCTTCTATCCACCGCGTCGTTCCCTGTGACATCGAGCACCCCACCAAATACACCCTAGCGTATTTCGTCCGACCAAATGAGAAGGCTGTTATTACCAGTGATGATGGGACGGTTTGGGCGTATGAGGATTATCACTGTCGGAAGTTTGACGCCTTTGCGCGCCCACTCACGCATGTCCGGCCTGAGGGCGAGAAGGAGATGATTTCCACTCGTCAGCTCAACGTGACTACTCCTGTGGGAGCTACGTGATTATATTCATTTATTCCACTTTCCTTATGTTCCTGTTTATATAGCAAGTGGCTAAATAAAGTTTTTACTCGAATAACTGTCAGGAACCCCCGGGCCGGGATGGATAGGGCATTGGGTATATTTTGCAGTTGAGTTTCTCTCTGTTTTTAAATACTTTCCAATTATCCTGAAGTCAAAACCTACATCCGTACATGCATGGTGTATTGAGGAGATATTTGAGATATAATTGCCAAGCGGTGAAAAGCACCCATCTTGGGGCGGCGATATGCCTGTCTTATCTAGATCTATAATCCACCAAGCAATGAAAATCTTCCTCTGGGAGGGATCGCACATCGCTGTGGTCATTTGGAACCATCTTTTGCCCTATGATTCCCGCCACTTTGAATCCGAGGTTTTCCTGTAGTGACTTACCGAGTTATTGGAGGAACTTCGCCTTCACCCACGTAGTACGCGCTAGGTCGGCTTGAAACAAATCAGTATTGAGGCTCCAACACTCCAAAGCAGCGCTGATCATGGCTCTATCAATCTTGGTCAGCGAACATGTATATTGGAATAGATGTAAGAACGGAAAGGCTGTTGTAATTATGTACAAGACTTGCATAGCGTCTTCATAGTGCTGCAGCCTGATAAGATGGACAGCGCACTTATGTCACAAATCTTCCGCCCCCTTCGGGCCCCTTTCCCGACCAATTGGGATGCGTCAACCGTTTAAACCAGCTCTTTCAGCTGAAACTTTAGAGCCTTGCCGCTGTGGCTTTTGGGGATCGCCTCCAGGAACCGGATATTCTCCCGGAGCCAGAATGGCTCACTGAGGGTATTTTGAATGTGTGCGGCGAGGGCCTCTCGGAGTGTCTGCTCGTCCATCACGGTGTCCACTTGACGCGAGCGTACCACGAAAGCGAATGGGCGTTCACCGGCTTCGTCGTGCTGCACGCCAATTACTGCGGCCTCGTCCACTGCTGGGTGGTTCAAGAGCTGGGCTTCGATCTCAACCGGCGCCACCTGGATGCCCTGTGGCGCTTGTTATTAGGCATGCCACACCACGGACTAGGAAGTGATAGAGATACCTTGACCTTCATGATATCCTTCTTCCGATCCACGATGAACAGATGTTCCTCGCCGTCGTCCTGGCGCCTAACGCACGCTACATCGCCCGTCACCAGCCACCCGTCCTGGTCGAATGCGTAGGCATCCGCCTCGTTTTCCCCAAGGTAGCCCTTCATAACACTGGGTGATCGCACATACAGTTCGCCGGCCACGTCGTAATCCTGGATCTCGGCTCCATCGGCATCGAGCAGCCGTACCTGCACGTGCGATAACAAGCTTCCCACAGAGCCCGGGAAGATGCTGTGTTGGCTGGTAAATGAAACAAATACCGCCGCTTCGGTCAATCCTATAGTCGTTTACTCCTGGTTAGCCCGAGTCCCGAGTTCAGAGAGTAGACTCTGTCTCCATACCGTAACCAGGGAGTAAATCCCAATCGGGGCGAATTTGTTTCATGGCGCGCATCATGTCGGCACTCAAGGGCGCAGACCCACATACCACCGTATGCACAGACGACAGATCGACCATCTCGAATAAGATCGGGTTGTTGACCAAGGCCACCAAGATCGCGGGAACCTAAACAAAAAGGGACCCTTGTCAGCACACATTCGTCCTTCACTAAAAACAAGCCTCGCTTACTAGGTATAATCGCTCGATCCGATACTGTTGGATAGTCCGCAGCGCAGCCTGCATGTCGAAGCTTGCGTGCAGAATCGTTGTATCGCGACGGCATATCAACGTGTGTAGCAAGATTAAGCCATATGCGTGGCTCAAGGGGAGGACCCCCAGGGCGACTTGGTTCTTGGGCCCGTTAGCATAAGCGTCCTGTGTGATGGCCTGGAGGGCATTGACAATCACGCTCGCATGGGTGATTTGCGCCAACTTCTGTCAAAAGGGTCAGCGTGTCTGTCCTCGCTGTTGTGAAACCCAATTTTAGTTGTTCAACATGCCTGGAACCCGGAGGTGCCGCTCGTCGGGCAGAGATATGCGACACGATCTTGGGTCTCCCCAGCCTGGAGGGCGACAGCCTCCAATGCCGGCAGGCGCCCTCCATCCGCAATCAACTGGGAGACGGTCTTCAGGGCTGCCGGTGTGGCATCGTCGTCAGCCAATTCGAGCAGAAACAGTCGCGCCGGATCGTCGTTTAAAGCAGTAAACACCGCTTCGCAGACAGACTGTAGTTGGCGGCAAGTGAAGAGTGCGTGGCAGTTGGCTTTGCGCATCAAGGTCTGAATCTCGATAGCCGAGGACGTGGGGTGCAGGACGAGACATGTGCCGCCGATGCGGTGAATCGCCCATGACAAAGGTACATAATCCATCTAGAAGCCTCCGTTATGCCATTGCTCTTACATTTTGGGATTTGGTCAGCTTACCGCGTTCACGGCCAAGATTCCTACGACCTTATTCTCTGGAGAACCCTCATTAGGGTTCCATCCCATCACTTGTGCTAGGCTTCGTGCCAACATGGTGACGCGATACTCGAGATCCTGGATGGTATATGATTTCCCAGTCTGAGCACAAACTAGCATAGGCTTACCCTCGAACTTTTCGCCAACACCTTCAAGCACGAAGTCGCCTACCAGCTGCCTCTCGGGGAAGGAGGAGACAAGGTCGCGGCACCATGGTGCAGAAGTAAAGACCATGTTGTGTGTGTGATTCGAATATAGAGAAACAACAAGATGGGATATTACAAACCCTTGACGAAACGTTGGAAACACTGCTCTTTTTTCATGTCGCGGCGATTCGATGTACTTATATGTATACGTATATAAATGTACACTAAGTTCTCAACCACCGAAGAGGAGGCATAGTTCCAAGATTGCCCCTCATCTGCGTGATGTTCATGCCTCATTGCATCGGGATGAAAACTCGAGTATTCCTTCACATTGCTACTTCACGGTTGGACTGTTCGAGAACAAGCCTACTTCTGTTGGCTCAACATGCATAAGGGATCTTAGTAACCTAGCATACAATAGGTATTTATACAGAATTCCGGGACGCAGTTTGAATCCGTTAGCGACGCCAATGTCGCCCGTTATATGGCTCCCCAACGCGCTGTGACCCAAGTTCATCATTTTGATATATATTATCGTCCCAACACGACCTCAGTCTAGTAAAAAACTGTAATTTGAGGCACTAGCCCATTACTACAACCATATTTCACCCTTAATTTGCGGAATCATCCTCAGGCTCGATCACTATTGAGCACTGGAAATCATGATCCTGATGCTAAATCGTTGTTTCCATGCGATCAAAGGATCTGATGAGCGAGAACAGAGCACACCTTTCGAAAATAATCCACGGAGCCGCGTGTACAACAGGCTACCCTGACAGAAAGCTGGTGTACGAACAATGTGTGGTATAGATGACCAATGTTGACAACTCTAACTAAATTGACAAAACCCGCTATTTCAACAATCTGTGCGGACCATGATGACTAACTGTAATATATACTTTTGTATGGTAATGCCTGGTACTAAGTGTCACATGATGTTTCCGGTATAATACCTGGTTTCTACCATGTACTCGGTCGGACTTAGTATTCGACATATCCTAGTAGGATCCACCCACCACTCTAAAAGGGGTTAACATGTTAATCAGTCGCGGCTTTGTGTATTTGACTTGTGAGATATCACCGATCCATTTCTCCATAGCTTATATTTTATGATCCTGCCATAAATGTGAAATTTTGCACGAAATATACTAGTATTCTAACACGATCTCACATACCAAGCGTATCATAGAGTAATCTATGGTTTATATAGTCTAATTGGGATAATCTTTCATCATCGGAGTGTTATCATTTATTTGTATGCAGTTGAAACAACGTGCATAAATTACGGGCAGAAATCTTGACGCTAGTCGATCCACGGTGGAGATGGGTGAATCCTACTAGCCTTTAGCAAATGGGTTGTCAACACGAATAGGCCCCGCTACCGGATCTGCATAGCCGCTTCTAAAAGTTGGGGTGCTTTCTCCTCTTCCCCGGGATGGTGGATGACTCTGCCACAAAGTCGATCTCGTGTGCGCCGGGCACTAGGAACGTGCTGTTGATTAAAGTCATTTTTGGCGAACTGCCATCAGACCAGCACTCCCCGAATCAAGCGCCATGTTTTGGTGTCCGGTCCGCACAACGATCAAAAATCCCCGAAGGTGGAGGTGTAGGTGTGGGGTAGGAAATCCCTAGAGAAGTGGACACTCACCTACAACAAGAATAGGGGTACCTCGTGCGAGAGTGGCCTTAAAGCAAAACTCTCTGCTAAGGTGCTAAGGCTATAGTCGCACTCGAATTCTGGCCGCCAACAGTACGGGTTGTAACGGTCGATGCCATGTACGAGAAAAATGTTCCTCCACCTTCATGTATCAAGCACAGCGAGGGCTGCTACCCTGTTCTGTCTTGAACAGTTGTTTGAGTACGAACAGGATTTCATCTAGAGCCGATGTAGTAGTACCAGCAGAGCGAGGGGCGTGAGAAATTCACGTTCCCACACCGGATCCGTTTCGCCTACCTGGGAGTATAAAGGAGCATCAGGAAATAAAGAGAAAGGAGGAAATTCTTGTCTGTCTCCTCTTTACCTCCGTTTGACCGAAAAACACGTAGAGCTTTCGCAGACCCGTTGTAGGCTATCGAGATGAAATCATCGCTGATTCAGCATGTCAAGTTGAACTAGCTCATGGCACCTGCAGAGAATACGTGTCAATTGGGGGCCAAATTGGATACCCCACTTGGCACGCAGGATTGACGGCGCTCAAGATCTGATTTGCTAGCGGGAAATACATATTGGAGTGGGGGAAATCGTTCTCACCACGTATTAGCTTTGTTAGTTCTTTCATTACTTCTGCAGTTTTGTTTGTAAGCATGGATGCGCAAAAGGTTACAAGTAACAGATAGTTACAGATTGGCAATACACACTCCTACACATCTCTGAGTTCTCTTCTTGGATGATCTTCCTGGATCCCTTTTGTATGCCTTGGTTGGCATGAAGCTGATTGCGAGTGCTGGATCGATCTGTATGCCAAAGAGGATACAGCCCTGGTCGTTCCCTTCTTCAATATCCATAAGGAGTAGTGTCTTCCTAGTCTGGAATCCAGGTAGTATCGCCTCCCACGCGCAGTATTATCATACGATAGTAATCACATTGGGACTAGTGACTCTCGATAGGGAAACAGGACCGGTTACAAAGCATTCCAGACCGGACGCCTTATAGAATAGGTAGCTCCGCGTTGCAATCTCTCGGCGGTCAGAGCCCTAAAGACCCCTGTTTCTCTGTCGAGAGTGGCTGGTCATCAAAGTGATTACTATCATTTGATTCGCTATGCAGTCCGATTTTAGTGTCGCTTAGTACAGGGGCCGTCGCAGAATCACTTCCCCAGTATCGAACGCGAACACCATGGGTCTTACTGCGGACCTACAGGAGGCCAGGGATTATGCGACCAGAGTCGCGATTGAAGGGCAAGTATGGCGATAGGACAATGGGACAGAGGAATTCGCTGATATTGCTTTCATTAGTCCACGCTCGGCCGGGCTGGCCGTGAGAATCACTCTTGGAGTTGGAATTCTTCTCTCGGCTTGAGGCAGTTGTAGCACGTTACGATTGCATCCGTTCTCGTCTTGGTCTGTCACTACTGACCGCAAATTATACAATCGGACACACACAAGGTCGGCCCCACTACCACGATAATGGACCTAGTACAGGATTTGTATGTGACCCCAGAAGCCCCCTGGCTACAGCAGTCAAAGGGAGGCAAGGGGGATTGCCGTGATCTCGTCTTCATGGACTGGCTGTGTGTAGACTTCCGTGAGAGACTTCTGGATGCACTCGCCAAATCTCGTTCTAGTACTTTCATTAAAGCGAAGCATCTAGCAAAAGAAAACATACTCGACATTCTCCACTGTATCAGCTCCCTATCTGTCTCGGAGAGTGAGAAAGGGACAGAGACAGCAGAAGATTGTTCAGATCCACCCGGAAGCAGTCTCGACACCATCCCAGCTGATAGTCCACCCGAATACTTGGGGATCCATCGGGATTCACCGCCGGCGGAATCCTTTCAACACCTTGACGACATCCACCTCGGGTCTCTTGGCCTGTCGCTCTCCACAACACCCAGAGAATCTGGCGTGGCAGGTGAGTGGCCAAACCTGTTACCTAGAGACTTAATACCCGGTGACCTGGCGGTGGAGAGCAGCGACTTTGATCAATGTGACAGAATGGACATTGCAGGGAGCGATGAGATGCAGTGGTGGTCCTCGCAGGGGGGCCTTGATGATACCCCTCCCCGAATGAGTCCAAAGACACCGAGCAATGTGCCTTTCTGGCTGGGAGGTCAGAGTCAAGATCTAACTCAAGTGCCCACTCCTGCGGTTTTAGACTTCATGGATTTGGATCTACTGGCGGAACCGGGAGAAATGGGTTTCCTAACGCAATCTTATAATGGTCCCACCATCCAATCCAACCTGAAAGGGAGTGCAACGCTACCCGTATCTGCGACACAGATGGGGAATAATGGTATACAACTAGAAAAGGCCCGAGAGGGCCGTGTCGCCCAACAGATCCGGTCACCGGCGCCAGATCAAGGCCTTGGAAGTATCCTAAATCCGCAACGACGGAGTACACACTCTCCAGCGCTAAATAGAACTGGTGGACGTATTATAAGTCCGCAACGAAAGGGGACACTCTCCCCAGCTCCCAGTTCTCCGGCCATATCCACACAGCAGCCTACTCCCTCGGCATCCCGATCCCAAATCTCAGCTGCCTGGGATTCCCGCGTAAGCCGTGCGGTTTCCCACGGTCTTCTGGCTTGGGCCCCTGCTAGCGTTGGTGGCACACAGGTCGTCCAAGCGCAGTCCACGCATGAAATGCCTAGGAATGAGTCTGAGGGTGGCGAGGAGACTCTACTGGGGGCACCGCCCTGCAATGATGTACAGGAAGGGGGTACCCAGATTATAGGTCCCTACGCAACTGAGATCTCATCGGTGGTGCTGTTGGATTGCACTCCGGTTCATTTGCCGTCGGCTAATCAGGTGTTTGCGGCGTTTAGCCACCAGCTCCCTGAGAACAAGCGGTCTGTCGCGCAGCTCTTGACGTGTCTCTTTTACGCGATTGGGAGTCCGGACGCTTTGAGCCAATTACGTCATGCACTCCAATTCGCACGGAAGAACTCCATGATTCCGGTGGTGCAATCCGGCCTTCAGAACGACCTTGCAACCACTGTGCAAGCCCTTGACCGACTTGACTCCATCACTGCCCTCTCACACATCCTCCGGCGATATTACCTTGTACGTCTCTCAGCCCATCGTACCCGACTGGAACAAGATCATATTGCCACCAAACTTGCCGGGCGAGGATCCAAGCCCATGCTGAAATATGACTGCGCTCGCCTGCAGCTGATCCGCGACAGCGGAAATGATGGAGGTCGATCAGCCGATACGAGTGATCGACATGTACGCAAGGATCGACCCAAGAACCGGTCCAAGACGCAGGCTCTAACGGATCTAATGCAAATGCTATACCCGGGTCTCACTCCGCTTCCCGTAGGGGAGAGTCGTCAGACCAACGACTGCATGTATGCTAGAAAGTTAACCCAACTGCGTAACCGCTTATCATGCGCGCGCAACTGGTATACCTTTGAACATACCTTTCCCGGAGCAATTCTGGCCCTGATACCTTGCGCTGGGCAATACTCCATCAGTATAGATCAGTAAGTCTGACTTTCACAGCCAAATGCAACACACGGACTGACTGAATCTCTCTCGCATCTAGGGTGGAGAAGTTACCAAGTGATACCATCCGGATCTTCTTGACATACCTACAAGAACATCGGGGTACGTACTTGCGGAGCTTGAGCCAGGCTCTACCCAAAGGGGTATTTGACGTGCTAGGCGGATTAGATCTCTCGCAAAACTTTGGGTTTGAGACGGTCGACATAGCCTCCCTCAGCGAATACGTATACGACACAGAACATTTGCTTCAACTATGCAAGGCGGTGGTATAACCCACTTATTGCACTCTTTGCGGCTCCGGTCTACAACACCCTGGGTCCCAGGCTCCGGCCAAAACAAAGTCGCCAAAAGAAAAGACACGGTTATCCAGCCCACGCATCGCCCGTTTGTGTTGCGTATACAGCAACTATGCCTTTCCAAATAAAGTCTTTCTGCGTCTACTGATGATTATTCCTTTCCACTAATTTGTTTTCTTTTCTCAATATGGCTTTGAAACATACTGTTTGTATAGATGAGGCCTTGGAATTTAGCTTCTTCCCTCACAGTCGAATGAGATGATGCGGCAAGCGAACTCTGTTTTATGTAGGTAAAGAAAGTACCACGTCGTTTGATACTTGATCAGGAGCACAGGGTAACTGTCAGCGAAAAATATAATAGGATTATATACCGCTAGATTAAGAGACGTTGCACCTCGTCCCTGGTATGGCCTGCAGTTCCCCCATGACTAACGCTTTTGTCCTCCTTGTCGGTCTAATAAACGATATTCGTCCGCAACTGCTGATACGCCAAGGCCGTCATATCCTCATAGTGGGGAGGACAGAGATCCGACACAAAGGGTGGTAGCGGTCCAACGGACATATCCCGGTGAGCCTTAAGGAAAAAGGCAATGGACCGCCGCGCCGGCAACATCTCATCGTTGCCGCTGGAAACTGCGTCGCGTCGCGGAGTTGTGACCCTGTGCAAGCCCGCCTTGAGGACGCCGTTCGTCCACCTTTCGAGGGTGTCGCCGATGTTCACCACAAATTCAGACGAATCCTCGCGCGACACGGGGATAAAGTCGTCCGGGGCCTCCTTGTTTTGCACCTCAAGGCCGCCACGGTCATCCTGCGCCAGCAGCGTGATGATGCCAAAGTCAGTATGCGGCCAGATACGGCTTGTCCTACCGTCCCTGAGCGTGCGGAGGGCAATGGATGGGTAGTGGTTCAGGCGTAGCTCGCTGGCGTGACCCTGGCATAAGCCAACGAAGCTACCCTGAGGAATCCCCAGACCCAGCTCCAGCGCTGCCATCAGCTCCAGTGTGATGGCCTGGCTACGGTAAAAGTATGACTCCAGCCATGGTCGAAACCCAGGCAGGCGATCCGGAGAGGGCCATTTGTTCTGATACTGCATGTCTTCAACTGGGCCCGTATCGAAGTGCTCCTGGGGACGAACAAAAAAGAACACGTCAACATATGTTCACTCCGGCCTAATGTTTGGCATCCGCACGGGAGGCCTTTAGTATATTCTCACCTTGGCATCTTGGAGGTCGTGTTGATCGGTTTTAGCGAGATTAGTCTTGCCGCCTGGGTTCAGTAGGCCCGTCTTTTCGGCTCCAACGTGACTCCATCCTCGTTGTGGCTTGGGACCTTCATCATTCTGGATGCTAGCCTTGTATGAATTAGGTAAATTGAAGAAATCTTTGTTCTATTTTAACCCTTCTGGTAAGTTCAGGAACCAAATAAAGCGGAGTCGGCTGTTAAGAGAGAACCCGTACCAATTGGAACAAATCAGAAATTTCATCCTTAGAGAAGCCATGGTTGATCAGCTTGACAAAACCGAGACGCCTGAATCCGTCCGTTAGAGCAGAGGCGAATTCACGACGTTCTGCGTCAGAGCCGCCGTGGAACTTAGCGAAATCAAGCGTTGCAATAGCCATCATGTCGAAGACTTAAAGTCAATGTAGAATTCCAAGCAATGTATTTTGGCACCGGGGTGCGACTTGATGAGATTTAGTGGGATTTATATATATTGTCAGAAAAGCTGTTTCTGCGTAGCGGTAGGGATAGTAAAACCCCTGATAGAATGGCCTTTCACCGAGTCTCATGTGGATAATCGTATCTTACATCATCCCACAACGCCCAGAAAGTGAGGTTCTTCTAACCCTGCATCTATCAAATATGATCTGTGGAATCGGATTATACCCCCAGTGGCTTACGGCGGTTATTCAGAAGCTCGGTATAAAGAGAGCGCTGGAGGCGCACCCCGAGGTCCGCATCTTCTTACACCGCTCGCTAACCCGCGACATCTTCATATCTCTAACCCCCTTTTCCCATGAAGATATCGACACAATTTT
This sequence comes from Penicillium hordei, assembly GCF_028827395.1. Taxonomy (NCBI): domain Eukaryota; kingdom Fungi; phylum Ascomycota; class Eurotiomycetes; order Eurotiales; family Aspergillaceae; genus Penicillium; species Penicillium hordei. Next base: position 8,464,716 of record NW_026623142.1, read on the forward strand.
AATGACAGCGAATCTTGGATCAGGAAGACGCCATGGAACAATGTCGGATTCAAGTGGAGGACGTATTTGGTCCGCAGGTGTCCGATTGCTACGATAATTTCGATTTCACCCTGCTATTCGAAGAAAGCGTGCTTTACCTACCTGCCCTCTTGATCGCAAGCGTCATGGGATGTTGGCGTCTGTGGAAACTCCGATCTGCAAAGAAAGTTCTCAGTTATCGAGGGGTTCTGTGGTATGTCAAGCAAGTAAGTGCCTCCTTCTTTGATAACAGAGATGAACCCCCCCTCTCAAAAACCTCCTCCGATATAGTTTTTGCATACGAGAGACCATCTAACTAGATTAAAACCCTCCATTGAAGGTATATTGGTTCATATTTATCTTGCTGGGAGTTGCACATTTGGTGCTCTCGTTGGTGCTCAAGACATCTACCACCAGATTATCCAATGCAGCCATCGCAATTGGGTTCGCAGTTTCACCGATGTTCGCTTTCCTATCGCACCAGGAACACAATAGATCACAGCGACCGTCCATTATCTTAAATGTATATTTACTAGGATCTATTCCTATGGACGCGGCACGAGCGCGCACCATGTTCTACATGCCTAGAAATGAAGCCATCGCGATTGTATTCACCACGCTCGTGGTGTGTAAATCGATACTCCTTGCTCTGGAAGCAACAGAGAAGAGAAGCCTTATGGCCCGATCCTTGCCTCCCGAGCAGACAGCGGGCATACTAAACCTAAGTGCCTTCTGGTGGTTCAATCCGCAGCTGCGGGCGGGCTACAAACGATCCCTGGAATTCGATGATCTGTTACAAGTTGATGAGGATATCAGTTTGGAAGGATCAAAAGACGAGATCCGGCAGAAGTGGAAACATGGTAATGAGACCCTATCACATCCTAATAATGAAGTGGTTCAACTAATCTCTCCATTTCTCCTTAGCTGCAAAAGAGCAATCTAGGAGCCTCCTTAACGTCCTACTAGCACTATACAAGTGGCCGCTTCTAGCCGGTGTTCTGCCACGTCTGTGCCTAACAGGCGTCAACTATGCCCAGCCCTTCCTAGTCAACCGTGTGACGGGCATTTTAGGGCAATCCAGTAGCTCCACGAGCAACGAAATAGCGTACGGCTTGATTGCAGCCTACGGTGTCGTCTACGTTGGCATTGCCGTAAGTTGCGCATGTAACCTGGCTTCTGGCCCCGAGATCGACATGATTGCTCATTTAGAGAACCCTCATAGTGGATGACAGCGATGTTTCATCATCGGTCTTATCGTACAGTCGTGATGGTGCGCGGCGCCTTAATCCTCTTGGTTTACGACCATATCCTGAACTTGAATATATCCGCCCCCTCCAAAAGCGATGCGTTGACTTTGATTAATGCTGACATCGAACGGATAGGATTGGGGCTCCGCAGCTTTCATGAGACTTGGGCCAGCGTGCTCGAAATCGGTCTATCTCTATGGTTACTTGATATTAAGATCGGAGTATCGACCGTTGCAGCTGCCGCGGTGGTCATAGGTAACATATGCCAAATACCCTCTCCCTTTTTGCTTCCTCTCTCGTTTCATTGAATTCATTCATTCTAGAGATTAGAGTAACTAACTCATGGTAACTATCGAGCAGCTTGTATTATCATCAGTGGCAAAGTAAGCAGATATATGGGCATTCGCCAGAAGATATGGCTTGAGGCGATGCAAACTCGGATCGCAACAACCGTGGCAGCAATTGGCACCATGAAGGGAGTCAAAGCAACCGGTTCAACGGATATTCTAAAATCAGTTATCACAAAGCTGAGAACATATGAAATCCAAAAGTCCATTAAATTTCGAGAAGTGCTGGTCATGCTTGTGACGTTATGTAGGTTGTGAACCTCCCGCTGTCGCCTCTGGGTCCGTTCTGAGCTCCTTAACTTCATTTAGCATATCTGGCAACCACAATGGCACCGCCCTTTGCCTTTGGCACATATAGTATTCTCGCCATGATCCGAAATACGACCCCACTGACTGCAGCTACTGCTTACACGTCCTTGACAATTATATCACTTCTCTGCCAGGCCGCAGGAAGAGTTATTGACGCTATAATGGGATGGGTTCAAGCACTAACCAGCCTGGAACGTATTCGGAAATATCTTGCGCTGGAGGGTGGAATTCCGCTTCCAGGTGATACTTGCAGTACGACCGATTTAAATTTCAGTGCCTGGCTCAAGAAATCCGCACGTTCTAACGATAAGGATGGCGAAAAGGACGAAGAGAAGAACTTATTAAGGCCCAATGTGTCGGGAGATATAGATTCCAGGACCGTGATTTTATTGCGCAACTGTTCTGCGGGCTGGGAGAGATCATCAAAGCCTGTGATCAATCACGTGGACGCAAATGTCCAACAGGGATCATTTGTGACAGTTATCGGGCCTGTTGGATCGGGAAAGTCAAGCCTCCTGCACACTATTCTGGGCGAGATACCCCATACAATGGGAACGGTCATCGTACAGGATGTGGAAGCAGCGTTCTGCAGCCAGACTCCATGGTTGATCAATGCGACCCTCAAAGACAATATTCTAGGACATTCCGAATTCAACAGTCAGTGGTACAACACTGTCGTCAGGAGCTGTGCCTTAGATCGGGACTTCGCTCAGCTTCCCGGGAGAGAGGATGCCATGATTGGAAGCAAGGGTATAATGTTAAGTGGTGGCCAGAAAGGCCGTCTGGTAATTAAACGCTTCTATTTACTTGTTTTCATCTCTTTTCCCATTTTTCTTTCCGTTTTTCTCAAATTTTGAGCTGACCTTGAATCAGGCGTTGGCACGAGCACTGTATGCGAGGAAACCATTGGTTGTTTTAGATGATGTGTTCGCCGGTCTGGACACAGAAACAGAACAAGATGTCTTTGCTGCGCTTTTCGGACCCGGCGGTCTGTTGAGGCAGGAGGGCACGACAACTGTTCTTGCCACAAACTCCAGTAGGTCGCGATAAGTATGGGGTCTATAAGTTCTCCCACTGACTGTGGAGGAACCTCTCTTCTAGTTCGCAATATTTCCCTGTCGGATTACATCATTGTCTTAGGACCAGGTGGCACAATAGTCGAACAAGGCATCCATTCGGAATTGATCAGTCAAGGAGGTTACCTGGCAAGCCTTGACCCTAAAGGTGACAGAATCGAACAGACAGATCACCAGGGCGACGACAAACATGCTGCACTAGATGACTCTGCCCTACAAAATCCCAATCTGAATGCTGAAAATCGGCCAACCAGTGACCTGACTATCTACAAATTTTACGTGGACAAGACGGGGCGCGTGTCATTTTTTGTCTTCTCTGTGCTTTGTTCTGGCTTCGTCTTTGGCTTGTTGTTCTCCCGTAAGTCGACGTATACCCTTCCTCCTTTCTGACTTGTTTATACTCATGGCGAGACTAACGTCCTCAGAAATCTGGATTAAGTTCTGGGTAGAGGCTAATGCCAGAAAGGCAAATGATCGACTGGCATACTATCTTTCGCTATACGTGCTTTGGTCTGCCTTGGCTATCCTTTTATTCCTGGGTGCATGTTTGTAGGTTCTTTGCAAACCTGACTTCAAGTTTCAAATAGTCGATGTTGACAAACCGACTGCAGGCAACTAATGATAGTTATGGTCCCGAGAACCGCCAGAGAATTCCACGAACTGCTGCTTAAGACAGTTTTAAGGTTGGATTCGATTTTCAGCCAGCCCAGGGAACAATATGGCTGATGTTTACAATTAGAGCCCCGTTGGTGTTTTTCTCCGGTACTGACAGCGGAGAGATCGCCAACCGTTTCAGTCAAGATCTTGAATTGGTTGACATGGAACTCCCTCGGTCACTCATCGGCACTATGATGGCTTTCCTATTATGTATCGGCGAGTTGGTTGTTATCTTGTGGAGCTCCAAATACGTCGCCGCGGCTGTGCCGGCCCTGATCGGCCTTCTGTACCTGGTACAAAAGTATTATCTCAAAACCTCACGACAACTTCGCATCCTTGAAATCCAAGCTCGGGCGCCTCTTTTGACCCATTTTATGGAAACACTACAAGGGTTGAGCAGTGTTCGCGCATTTGGCTGGATGCGATCATACGCCATCCAAAATGATCGTCTGCTAGGGACGGCCCAACAATCTCTATATCTGTTATATTGTGCCCAACTATGGCTCACCCTCACATTGGATATGATCGTCGCATTCTTGGCCATTACCTTGGTCAGTGTTGCGGTTACGACTAGGAGTTCGACGGGTGCATCAATTGGTCTTGCACTGGTCAATGTTATCGCGTTTGGCGCTAACCTGAAGGGCCTCGTGTACAATTGGACCGCTTTGGAGATCGCAATGGGTGCAATTGCCCGTATCCAAGATTTCACGTCGAATACTCCGCGCGAGGATCAACCGGAGGCAAGAGAGCCTCCACCCCTGAACTGGCCTGATCAGGGCCTAATCCGCTTCCATGATGTCTCGGCAGCCTACAGGTGAGTCAACAGCTAAAGGTTTGAATGACAGAAAAGGAATACCAGGAACTGAAGGCCGATATTTTCTTGGCAGCTGCGAGTCCTCACTAGTGCTCAAGAACGTCTCTCTAGAAGTCCAGCCGGGACAAAAGCTGGCGGTTTGCGGCAGAACTGGCAGGTAAGAATACTTCTCTGGGCCCAAGGTCTGGTGTAACTAAGGCCTCTCCATTAATAATATATCAGTGGTAAGAGTTCCCTCGTGGGATCGCTGTTGCGAATGTTGGAACTTCGTAGCGGCTCCATCGAAATCGATGGTTTGGACATTTCTACTATGGCGCCGCAGGAGGTTCGGTCCAGGCTCATCACTCTGCCCCAGGAGTCATTCTTTTACTATGGTACGGTCCGCGAGAACTTGGACATCCAAGGGCAACACTCGGACGAGGAAATGTGTGAAATTCTGACCAGGCTTGGACTGCATGAGCTCATAATAAAGAAAGGCGGCTTGGATGTCCCGATGACAGATGACCTGCTGTCCCATGGCCAACGGCAACTTTTTTGTGTCGCTCGTGCAGTCTTGGGGGCGTCAAGAATTCTCATACTAGATGAGGTTACAAGCAGGTGGGGCCTTGCACCAATCTTTATTTAAGTTATCCTCTGCTGCCAAACTAACCCCTCGTTCTCGATAACAGTGTTGATCAGGAGACCGAGACCATCATTCTTGATGTGCTTCGCGAACAGTTTCCCGAGCATACAGTGGTGTGCATCGCGCACAGACTCGAAACGATCTTGGATTACAATCAAGTCATAGTGCTTGATGAAGGAAGTATCGTGGAATGTGGAAACCCAGTCACTCTGGCTTCGCAACCCTCCAGATTCGCCGATCTTCTTCGCGCAACAGGTCATCATTCCCTTACTTTATAAACTCATAAAAAGGCATCTTTGTTCATCATTGCTCAATGGAGTAAACTAGTACATTAGACTTATATTTCAACATTCCCTCGCTCGTACATGCATCTCCTTGGGCCCACCTATCGGACGTCGACGATACCAAGGATTAAAGTGCGGTTAGGTGGGTGTTCCCGTACCCAGCTATACATTTTCACAGCGTTATGCCACTTATTTTGAGCTTCGTAAAGAACGACAACATAGTTGACCATTCTAAGGGTGAACGTGTGTTCCGATCCCTACACTTTCTCATACCCAGCCATCACCCGTACATACATACACTCGGTACCGTTCAATCTTTGATTGACAATATAAACTCTGCCAAGGTGTTTGATAATATTGAGGGTTTTGGGATCGTCTGGTCCATCTAATTCCTCGTACCGGACTTGTACAAATGACAAAACCCGCTATTTCACAGTCTGTGCGGACATTGATGACTAACTGTGATATACACTTTTGCATGGCATGCCTAGTACCCAATGTCACATCGTTTTCAATGGTATAATACCCGGTTTCTACCATGTATTCAGACTTGGTACTGGACAGAAAAGACAAAGTCAAGGTCATGAAGAGACGTGGGCAACGAGGATAGGGGAATAGGAGGTCTAAGGACACGGGAAGGGAGAGAAGGCGAGGTATTTAATAGGCACTTAAATAGACTGGATGAACAAGGAGGGGACTTGGATTGAGCTAAAGGGGAGCCATTTTCGGCGTCAATGCCATAGGTGCTCGCTCATATTCTAGTTCTAAAATCTGAATACGCGTATAGATCGTCTCCACTTTGCCCCTAGCACACCAATAGTGGCTCCATAATACTCTATTCTGAACATTAACTCCATGGCGATCTTACAGATATTCACGGTACTATATACTTTGTGCTAGGCACCCCAACCATACGAACAAGCTAACCCGTTCCTTACTACAGAATACAGCCGCGCAAGTGACATATATACCTTAGCACGTATGTCTACCCACTCCCCAAACAAATCAAAAGTCATGACATCAAATCATCGAATTATCAGGTGGAACACACGAGAAAAATGTGCTAGTTATCAAATGAGAACGGTAGCTTAATCAAGGTTGGTATAGGAAATCGGATGGGTACGCGGAAAACATAATTAGATACGGATACGCAGGTACCGATCTCCAGAATGGAGCATGAAATACCTTTTATCTGGGGCGAGTACTACAACATACGTATTGATGAACATGCTTAGTTGAATTTGCAAGGTTTCAAGGGCCCCATATTACTAAAATCGTTGATATATAAACCTCTTCGCTTGCCCCTGGAGAACTTTAATTAAACACAATCAAGATGGTTCAACTTTCAGCTACATTAGTTGCTGTGGGTGCGGTAGCCACGCAAGCCGCAACAGTCTCTAGATGCTCGCCGTCCCATCTCCCCAAACCCGAGCTACTTGGAGCTTCTATCCTCGGTGTTCAAGCTGACGAAGTCCACAACTATTCAGCTGTCAGTCTTGGCCCGGGTTCCAATGAGGGAAAGAAGTACACCATCAGCTTTTGCAACGTCACAGTTACATACACTCATCCTGGTTGGAATGATACAATCAACACTCAGATCTGGCTACCACTCGAGGACTGGAATGGCAAGTTCCAAGCTTTGGGTGGTGGAGGTTACAGCACTGGCTTCGGCCCTACCTACCTCACATACGCCGTCGCCCAAGGTTTCGCATCTACCTCCACCGATGGAGGTCATGAGGTGGGAGGCCAAGCTGTTCCAACCGATCTCACGTGGTCTCTGAAGAGCAAAAATAACCTCGATTGGTATCTATTCGAAGACTATGCATCCAAGGCCACCAATGACATGGGAGTGATTGGAAAGCAGATCACCAAGTCGTTTTACAAGAAAGCTGCCAAATATTCCTATTTTGCCGGGTGCTCTGGCGGTGGAAGACAAGGCCTAATGATGGCGCAAGACTATCCGGATGTCTTCGACGGCATCTTGGCTATCGCTCCCGCTATCAACCTGGAAACCTTCATTCCTGCAGGCTACTGGCCCGCGCATGTCATGAACAAGCACCATATTTACCCATCTCCTTGTGAGGTTCAGGCTTTCACCAAAGCAGCAATCAAAGCCTGTGATAGGTTGGATGGAGTGGAAGATGGCATTATCAGCTTGCCAAATTATTGCAATGTCAGGGCCCACGACTTCGTCGGACAGGACTACACATGCAAAGGAGTACAGCATACTCTGAGCGCGTCAGGTGCAAAGGTTGTTCAAGCTGCCTGGTCTGGGTCTGGGGAGGCTGGTTGGACTGGCGTCAACAAAGACGCAGCAATCGACCGCTACTATGTCCCAACCACCTGTACCGGCAATGGCACATGCACCACTGGGGATAGTTCCTTATTCGGCAACTGGTTCAAATACGCCGTTGCCAAAGATGCTAGCTTCTCACTTCAGAACATGACTGATTCTATGTTTTTTGATATGTTGCATGCCTCAACCCGCCAGTATGAATCAATGGTCGGAAACAACAACCCTGATTTGTCCAAGTTTAAGGCACATGGTGGAAAGATAATTGCGTGGCATGGACTTGCAGACGAAACAATCCCACCAAATGGAACAGTCAGCTACTACGAGGAAGTGTTGAAGCAGGATCCCAAAGCTCACGACTTCTACCGCTTCTTCGAAGCGCCTGGCGTTGGCCACTGTTATGGTGGAATGGGCCCAATTCCCAATGGTGCCATGTCGCAATTGATGGAATGGGTCGAAAAAGACCATGCTCCTGTCACTCTCCACGCTACCAAAGGCAGCAACAACACTGCACGAGACTTGTGCCCGTATCCCCTCCGCCAGAAGTTCATTGGCGGTGATTCCAGGAACGCCACATCTTTCACCTGCGCTAAATAGATCGTGACATCATCGCCGTGGAATCAAATGCGCATCCGCAGAAAGATTTCATAGGAAAATGTCCACAATTGGCAAATGCGCCTGTCATATAATGCATAGATTACCGTGCTAATTTCGAAACAATTGTGGTGTGGACCTGTTAATAGGGGCCTCTAGCTATTATCAGCGTCTTTTCCTATGTTCTGTATTTTACCCTTCTTTTGTATCATCTTTATTTTCTTTCATTATCATCCACTGTGTTCTTATATCTCTTTGTACTGGCAATTTATCAGATTGAAACATTCTCTGATGGATGTTTGTTCAGAAGCCATTTCTGCCTTGGGCAGAAAGGATCTTCACTATTTTTCTCTCCTTCTCTAACAACTCAATACAACCTACAATTTCGTTCCCATCCTGCCTCTGGTATTAATTTCTCCCAAGTTCCGTGACATCTAAATAATGGCTTGATTAAAACCAATATCGGACCCGGATATACATATACATATAGCACGAAACAGTTCGCAGGCATGAAAACCCACTCCTCTATATGAATGCGACACACTTTTCGTACTAAAAATCCAAAATTAATTTTATGGAACAATTGGGGGCGTCTTAAAGGCTTTGAACTTAAACAAAATCCTCGGCCAGTCAAGTATAATTTCTTCCAAAGGCGAACAAATTTTGACAACTGAAAAAAGAGATGAACCCACCGGCGAGCTATGCGCGTACTCGTATAGAGATCTTATAGTAGTAGCCCCACTGTCCGTGCATACAAAGGTGCACTGCGCTGATTGGCTGTTCGTTTAGGCACAGTAACCCAAATTTACAATCCGAGGGATAGGGATCCACTCGATCCAGGGATTTCTCGCGTTCCATGCAGCAAACAGTATCCGAATACGTACGGGGTTCTGAGTTTGTTACAAAAATTACAGTACTTTTACAAATACGCAGTTTAAAATACAATGCTTGCTAGTTGTGTATAATAATATCCATGCATCTCCCTAATCAGATTGAGAGATCGTATAAGCTCGTATAGCAGTGGCAATGATAGAGGCAACAGCGTTTTTACCATATCGGCTACCATAGAACAAGCTTGCACGTCATCAGTCCACTTCCAATTGAGATCGGATTATTAAGTGAATGTAGCTTACTGCTATCCTAACTTTACCACTAACTACCTTTCTGTTGTACAGCTTCGTCCGCTGCACAAACTTGAAATTGATTAAGGTGAGTGATAGTGACACTGGCATATTTTGCGGATATTTTCAAACAACACAAACTTGGAGGTTATGGTACGACTTTCTAAACTGACTCTTGCTAATCTCTCGTTTCCCTTTACAGACGTCCCGTTCCTCAAATGACCCGGTGTTACTTGTGGCATTGCAATCTGCTTCCTCCTTGCGAGTTGTGCTTGGCTCCAGCCCATTCGCTAACTAAGTGGTGCATGGGCTCATGAAGTGCGGCCAACGACATGAATCATCTCCGTCTGCGCGTCGATGGACGAACATTTCGAGATCCCCTGAATCGAGAAATCATTTTGCGTGGAATAAATGTGGCAGGTGATGCTAAATATCCGAAGACCCCAGATCTCAGATCGCATAATCTCCAGGAGTTCTTCGAGGAGGACGTATCGTTCGTGGGAAGGCCGTTCTCCCTGGAAGATGCCGACATACATTTCCAACGTCTTCGAAAATGGGGATACAACACCATTCGATATATCTTCACTTGGGAGGCAATTGAACATGCCGGACCTAGGATTTACGATGAGCATTGGATCGATTTCACCATTGGGATTCTTCGTATCGCCAAGCAATACAATTTCTACATTTTCATGGATCCGCATCAAGATGTAGTAAGTCTGGTCTTGAGTGACCCTTATCGTCCATGAGGTCTAAGCTTACTATTCCAAGTGGTCTCGGTTATCAGGAGGATCGGGAGCACCTTCATGGACGCTCTATGCTGCAGGACTAAATCCAAAGAGTTTCAAAGATACACAGGCAGCCCTCGTTCACAACACATGGGACAATCCGGCAGATTTCCCCAAAATGCTTTGGTGTACAAACTACACTAGGTTAGCCTGCCAGACGATGTTTACTCTGTTTTGGGCAGGTCGAGATTTCGCACCAAAGGCGATCATTGATGGTGTGAATATTCAGGATTATTTACAAAGCCACTTTATCGCGGCATGCGAATACCTTGCACAGAGAATCCAAAATGCCAGTGATCTCGAAGGAGAGGTAGTAATTGGGTGGGAAAGCATAAACGAACCCAATAAAGGCCTGATCGGGACTCAAGATATTTCCTCAATACCATCAGAGCAGCATCTCCAGCTCGGTACATCTCCAACGGCATTTCAGGGTATGCTCATTGGTTCCGGATGGCCATGCAAGGTAAAAACCTGGTCTTTCGGGAAATTCGGCCCATACCAATCAGGTACGGAGGTTATAGATCCAAAGGGTGAACAGGCATGGCTGTCTACCGAATACGACGACTCTCAATATGGCTGGCACCGCGATCCGGGCTGGAAGCTCGGTGAATGCCTCTGGGGGCAACATGGAGTCTGGGATTCATCCGAAAGGAAGCCGACCCTGCTACAAAAGGACTACTTTTCAAGAAACCCACAGACTGGCGAGACTCTTGACTACGAACGCTTTACAAACACATATTTTCTGAATCACTATCGAGCATACAAGGACGCCCTTCGCAATGTGTGTGGAACTACTATTATGTTTTGCCAGCCACCAGTCATGGAGTTACCACCGACTCTCAAGGGTACAGTGGATGATGACCCGAACATGGTTCACGCTGCTCACTTTTATGATGGTCTGACTCTTTTAACGAAGCATTGGTTAGTACAAAAGCCTCGCCTGTCATTCATGATATTAATCCTAATAGGAATCGGCTCTACAACTTGGATATTGTCGGGTTGCTTCGAGGCAAGTATCTTGCGCCAGCCTTCGCTATCAAATTCGGCGAGAAATCAATTCGAAAGATCCTACGTCGTCAACTCAAGTTTCTACGTGACGAAAGTCTACAAAATATGGGTGATCATCCCTTACTCTTCAGCGAGATTGGCATTCCATATGATATGGATGATAAACACGCATATAAGAGTGGAGACTACCGCAGCCAGGTCAAAGCAATGGATGCAAATCATTTTGCGTTAGAAGGGAGCAAGGCCAACGGCTTTGCTTTGTGGGCCTATGTGGCAGAGGTATGTATACGAGTCTGATTTTGACAGAGACAAGCTGGACTAACTCTCGCCAGAACGACCATGAATGGGGCGATCAGTGGAATGGGGAGGATCTTTCTATATACTCACCGAATGACTTGGAATCGCCTATCCCAACCTCATCTCATTCAACCAGGTCCGATTCCACAGTCTGCTCTAAAGATCATCTTATCAACGTTAAAGAGGAGAAAGCTAGCTTGTGCAAGGCTTCGACACCCAATTGCACCTCAAGTAATTTGTCCCAGACTACCCTGTGGCCGCAACAGAGCTACAGGGCAGTGGAAGCATTTCTCCGACCCACTCCTATCTACACGAATGGGCAATTAGAAAGTCACGCATTCGATTTGAAGAAGTGTACTTTCACCATGAGGTTGATTGCAAATCAGGTCGCGCCCGAAACACCGAGTGAAATATACCTCCCTGACTTCCATTTTCCAATGGGAAATACTTCGGTTGAGGTCAGTGGAGGGAAATGGGAAATCTGCCATCAGGAATTCCATACGGTCAAGCTTCAATATCTACGATGGTGGCATGGTGAGGGAACAGTGGATATCGAGATCCGGAGAACCAAATGCAAGCACACATCACGGGAATATGCCACTCTGCAAAAACTCCACAAGACTCGATGCATGATGATGTGAGGTCAAGTTCTGCGCCATGTACAGTATTCTAAGCCTCTTCTACCTTTCTTTTAGTTGTATTTCAGTGACTCTTCAATTGGATTCCCCCGGTGTTAACCCCAGGAGAGAGAATACATAGACGAGTAACGTATTAGTCTAGTCCGTGCTATAGCATCCATGGAGTATATTCATACATAACTCGCTCAACAAGGTAGGCTTGAATTGTATTAAGAACCGCGATATGAGTTGGAAGTATCAAACTAGCGGCGAATATTATTGAGTGGCAAATTGCCATTCACAAATATAGGGTGCCTAGAATAGCCGATTGTAGAGCTATCCAGGTTACACCATCCTTTTTTCCAGTGTTCTGTTTCAAGAAATTGATACGCATACGGTACGTTCAGGGTAACGCTGGAACCTTGAAAATTACCGAAAGTTTAAAAGCCCTCAGCTCCACTGTATCCACTTTGATGACCCAAGGATTGCAGCGTTACTTAGAATAACCTTAGATTACTTAGTCCATTTTTGAGCCACATAAGACCCGTTTTCCCACAAGCCCCTAGATAATTTCAAGATCTCAATTATTGCGGTTGTTCTACAAGTTGTAATATCAGATTTCTACGAAACATCACCACTTGCACCATCCTCCACAAATCAGACGGCGCTTCGAAACATTCAACTGACGAATTATGGCTATGGACCAGACCATAACCGAAGGGCAATCGGCCCAGCCAGAAACTGAACAGCTCCTCATCCCGAATACCACAATACCATCCTTCCGGGCAACAGGACGGACACTACGCTCAGCCTCGGTTAGCACTGTCACGAGACTACTTGACTACAATCCCTCCGGTGGAATGTGGCAGGCGACCGGGACAGCTATCGCGCACGCCCCGAATGTGACGGACCTGAGATCACCCGACGATGTTTTCTTCGATGTACACGGTCGAGGCGTAAGACGAGTCAGCACTCAAGATTCAGTCGGTGGAGCGGTAATTCGGAGAGCAACGGCACCTACGATAGAACTTGGAGCCTTCCAGGAAGAGAAGAACAAAGCTGGACCGGTCGAAAGCCTGCCTGAATCTCAACTTGAACCCAACAAGAACAATGAAGACATCATTGCTCCCAAGGTGCCTTGGGGGACCGCCTTTAAAAAGGCTGCCCTCGCAGCATGGAGATTCATTCTTACACCTACGGGCCTTTTCATTCTGATTTATGGTCTCAACGTTATCGCCTGGGGTGCCATGCTGTTTTTCCTGTTACTCGGCGTCGGCTCCATGAGCAAGGAGCGCAAAGAAATATGGATCGAAATTGATTCCCAAATTCTCAATGGGTTATTCTGTCTAACTTCTTGGGGACTGGCGCCGTGGCGGATTCGCGACACATATTGGCTGCTGATGTGGCACTTCGGTTCGGCGAACACATCCAAGAAATCGATAATGCATCTGGCAAAGCGGAATTCGAGCTGGTATAGGATGCAGGATTCCGAGGAGTCAAATTGTGACGAAATGGTGGTCCGGGAGACCCTGACTGGCAAGGTTGCTCCACCTACAAAAACATGGAAAATGGACTTTGTCGTGATAAATATGTTGTTGAACAGTTTGTTCCAAATTGGAATGGCGACGTTTATGTGGGAGTATGACCGCCATACCCGCCCGTCCTTCGGAGTTGGCCTTTTCATTGGTCTAGGCTGTTTCAGTTCGCTTCTAGCAGGTTTAACGTCATGGTGGGAGGGCCGAAAGGTCAAACGCATTGAGGGTGCTTTCTTTGAAGAGATACAGGAGAATGAGAAGCAGAAACCCATAGAGATAATAGTCTAATGCATAGTATTGGAGTAGCCGAAAGGTCTCGGCATATATCTATCTATACGAAAGTGATTTAATATGAGTAACAGTTAAGATAGTCTTTAACCATAAGACCTCACAAGTTTTTAAGAACCATCTTAATATTCCATATATTGAGATGGACGCTGGCGAGTATGTCTATTATGCAAACACTCCTTACTTTAAGAGGGCAAAGCCAGAAGCAGGTATGCAGTTCCTTCATCGTATCAGTTGGACTACATGTAATCACTCTCATCATCGACCTCACTTTTGGTCATGGCCATGAACCTTTCGATGACCTTCTGATCGTCAAACCCTCTCACTCTCTGTTGCCGAACCGCATCTTCTCCCTCGAGGTGAAGAGCCGCCAAAATGAGGTTGCGTGTGCTCTTATGAAACGCCGAATAAATGGACTGTTTGATGCCTTGGCTGGGATAGGCAACAAGGCCAACGGAGCCTTTAGTTGGTAAGAAGTCAGCGAAAATGAAATAACAGAATACAAAAGTTGGTTTAAAAGGGAAAGTGCATTCTTACCATGTACCATTTTGCCCAACACCCCGAATGTGCCTTTGAACAAGCCGCCCGCAAAGCCTGCGACGCCTCCGTCTCTAGCACCTTTATATGGCTGATAGATCACATCCGTCACAGCTCCTCCCATGCCAATGCCAAAGCTTTTGACACCTGCGACTGCGCCAGACTTCCAATCTTTTACATTTCCGTATTGGGGAACTTTGTCTCCATATAGACCAGGGAGTACACGAAAGCCTTCAGCCGCAGCCAAAGGAATATCGACCATGAATCCAGACGCGATCTTTCCTAGGAACTTCCCAGAAGCATGAGTCGATGCTGCAGCCATCGCAGCACCTCTGCCTTTTTTTTTAGGCTCAATTTCCCTACTTGCTGTCAAATCATTCATCGATCGGGATTTGGGAATTGATGATCCATTGTCTCCTTGTGACAGTAGTTGGGGGGCAGTATTTTCGGAACCGGTTGGTGATGGAAGGGGTACGGTGCGACCATCCTGGTATACCTTGTATGGCTTATAAAAGATATCTCCACCTGCTTTGAGCATGTCAAATGTGACTCCCATTCCCGCAGATGAGATACCAGTAACAGGGTCCCATCGTGTGTTCTCGATGATAATGGGGTTTGGTTGGTACCTTGCATTGAAAAGAGGTTAGCCAAAGTTTTGCCTAACGCCGAGCTTGGAACGCATGCTTGATGGGTTTAGAGTGGGAAGATTCAAACTTACGGTTTCAGCCTTTTGACATCCAACAAATTCCTCTCAACAAGGATCTCTGCAGCAACTTTCGACAGGCGAAATCTTTTCTTGCCGCGACGATATCTCCAGACGGCTGGGAATTCCTGTAGTAGATCACATTCAACTAGACCTTTGGGTAAATTCCGATGGAACGATTCCACGGCTGTTTTCACTCCTTTTTCCTTCTCCATTTCGGTGGCAATACGCCGTGCGGAGCGCACTGCCTCCGGTGTCAAACAAAACCGTACTGCGTGCGCTAATGCGTTGACGTTCAGTTGTTTGTATGGAATAGGGTCTGGTCCTGCACCGGCCGTGGCAACCATATCTCCCCAAAATGGTTGGCTATAAATAGATCAGAAAAGATTAGAAAAATGCTATAGGGTAATTCAAGTGAGAAGGAAGGAGCAGTGTGTCACTTACTCTCCGAAGAAGGGCACAATGATAGTAGGCTTTCCATTGCGTAGCCCGCATGCCGTTGTACCGGCACCTCCATGATGAACAACTGCACTGACACGTTCAAATAGCCATTCGTGCGGGCAATCGCCTATGAATAGAACATCACTCCTGTTCAATTCTCCCGAGTCCACGCCTCCTAGCTTGCTCCAACCGCGTGAGATGATTGCCCGAACCCCGGTTTCCTGAACCGTCTGAAGAATCGTTTTCGTTATCTCTACCGGGTCTTCGAGCACAATGCTACCGAATCCGAAATAGACTGGAGGAGGTCCGGCGTTGAGAAATTCCGCAATCTCGGCAGGGGGTTGATAATTTGGTGGATCCCGGAAGAAGAACCCGCACACGTCTATTCATGGGAGTTAGTCCTACTTCAACTACTTCAGCAAACGTGATCATTTCTCACCAAAATTATGAGGCCAGTCATTGGGTTTGGGAACTAGGCCTGGGGACCAGCAATATGTATAGGGAACATTTAGTTTGGTTAAAATGAAAGGGCCATCTGAAAGAGAGATAGGCTCGAGCTCGAGCTCGTGTTTCCGCCAATCGTTGATCACGCCGCCTAGGCTGTTTCAAATAGAAGATAGGTAAGCTATTCGCACAGCACACACGTTGTAAAGGAATCATCGTTACGTACCCCTGCCATGATAGCCAGTCCACCACACCATATGAAACGCGATTGAGCCATGCTTGGTTAGCGGGAATATTTTTCAAATTAGCTAACGGGTGCGGGAAAGCCGTCGTTGGGCTCCACGGCATTGTAAACATCAAGTGAAGTGGAATTCCTAGGGCTTGGGCACAGTGGACGTGCGCAAAGCTCGGAGGATTGGCAATGATCGCATTGGCCACGAAGGGGGCATTTGTGATAGGGTCGGGCATCAGGCATGATTGCCAGCAACCATGGAGAATTTCCGCCATCATTAGTTGTTTCTTTTGAATATCTCCCTCGCGAACACTGTCTAAGCTGGGGATCAACCCGGGATTCTTGACCATATATGACATCAGATCGGCCGGATCACCGCCGATAGGGTAAAACTCCAAGCCTGCTTCGAGAATGAACTGCTCAAAGACATTATGTGTTGCAATACGCACGCGGTGACCCATATTTTGTAGCTCCGCGCCAAGTGCAACAAATGGTTGGACGTCTCCTCTACTCCCCACGATTTGAATCACAATATTCAGAGGCAACTTGAATGTCGGTACCCCTTCCGAATAGCTTGGTGGAGATACACTCTGACGGACAGCATTAGGGAGTAGTTTAGAAAGAGATCTGCAGAGCCGAGAACTAGCATCCACGACAACACGGCCGTCATCTATAACAAGTCAGATTTGCTTTGCCGAGGTAGAGCCGTGTGATAAGTTGGGGTAACGCACCGTTGACAGAGATACCTTGAGCTTCACTCAAATTTTGCGGAATTGCCTCGTATGGGGGTGGAGGGTGCTCGTCGGGCTGGTCGTGAGACGCCGTTTCAGCATCTTTCGAATACATTTTAGAATGTTCCATTGTTCAAATAGAATTTATGAATATGTCAAGAAAATGAAAACCAAGACGATAGTAAAGGTTGCAGGGATACTGTTGAAAGGGACAACACGAGCTAGGATTCTTAAACAAGAGAGAACTTCGCATCAACTCTGTACATTGGGAAAAAGCCTTATATCAAGATCCGCCGAATTGAGCCCCGATGCTCCACCCAGCCCTCAAGGTTAAATTTGGAATACGAGTACGGCGGACGTATAGAACATGCATGTATTCAAAGTTACCCCGGTATGTATTGATGTATGTCGGGGTAAACTTGCCACTCATTTAGAAACTCCACGAAAGGTTCAATGTACTACATAGATAATTGGAAGTGAATACCTTCAATTCCTTTATTTTCCTTAATGCAAATGTTCCGAACTAAAACCAACGAGTCTTCCTGCTGTAAATTACGCATAATCGTGCCGTTAGAAGGATGTAATGAAGAATTGCAATTCCGACGATCACATAAATTAGAGCCAATGGCATTCAAGTGGGTCCAATCTATACGCGTATACAAGTTTGGCCCTTGATCTCCAGGGCTGAGCAGCCTATGTTGTAGTCTCATGTTTTACTCTGTTCCACTCCACCACATTGCATGAAAATGTGGTTGGGAGTATCCCTGGAAGAAGCGACATGGTTGTGGCCAGGGGCTTTTAATAATAGATACTAGCTAAGGACCTAGATATACCATCCCTAGAAACCCACGTAGGAATCTAGCTCATCCATGGGCGCCCTATTTTCATCAACTCGTGTCTTATGTTCTTTGATCGTCGGCTATTGCCTTAACGTAAAAAAAAAGCAGATCTAACGTTAAAGGTCTGACATTTGGCTCCACAATGGGTCATCGCCATCCGCAACACTAGTTTTCCTGCCCTACATCCCTAATTTCATAGTAAATTATTTTAGACACCAGCTGATTGCAACATAAGACGCTTAGACGAAAAATTCAAAATATATGGTACTTGATAGTTATGTGAATTTTGATAATTAATAATTATTATTTTACATCAAAACTGTTCTTCATCAATAGCATCCAGCACCAAGCACTTATAAAGTAGTAGTGTATATATATATCCGCTTCGGCTTTCCACCTTCTCTCCACTTCACCACTGTTCATCCATTTACCCAAATATTTAAGAAACAGATATTGTACAGTCTATCGTGAAATCTATATAAATATGACGCGATACTATAGTGGACCCAAAAAGGGAGAAGTACTCAGAACTCAGCTTCTACGCGAGATCCGGCCGATATCCGCGCAACAGCTCATCCCCACACTCTAGCAAGAAAGAAGCCGACATCCGGCTATAAAAAGCCGAGCTAAATAATAATATCGTAGGGATCCCAGTGGCAAGTTAAAAAGAAAAAAAAGCGCCTTCCGAATCTCAATTGCGGTAGAAACTTCGTTGATTTCTCATCGCAATGGCTAAACGCAACATCCTGATGATTGCCGACGATCTAGGCAAACAACTAGGCTGCTACGGAAACACAAAGATCCAAACCCCAAACCTGGACCAGCTCGCCTCCAAGGGGATGAAATTCGAGCAAGCATTTACGTCGACTGCTTCTTGCAGTGCTAGTCGCTCTGTCATCTATACCGGTCTGCACACTCACCAAAATGGCCAATACGGGCTGCATAATAATCGGCACCACTTTACAACTTTCGACCATGTCAAGACTGCACCTTTTTTTTTTTCTCTAAATACGGTTACTCGACTGGCTTGATCGGAAAGGTCCATGTCGGACCATCGGGCGTTTACCCATGGGATATGCGCGCGGAGAGCGATAGTCGCGACGTGGCAGCTGTTGCTGATCAGGCTTCGGCGTTCTTTGAGAAGTCAAGTACAGACGAGAAGCCTTTCTTCTTGACAATTGCCTTAATTGATCCACATCGGGACTGGACTCAATCCGGGTTTGGGAATGACGGCGAATATGACCCCCGGGTGAAGAAGATTGAGTACTCGCCCGAGGACGTCGAAATTCCGCCCTTCGTCAACGATCTACCCGGCGTGCGCTATGAATTCGCCGAATATTATAAGTCTATCTCCCGACTCGATCAAGGCGTTGGTATGGTGTTGAACGGATTGAAGAGATCTGGTCTGGCAGATGATACACTGATTATCTTCCTAAGTAATAATAGGTCACCGTTCATTAATTCCAAGACAACACTATACGACGCCGGTGTCAGTCTGCCATTGATCATGAAATACCCCGGATCACCTCCCGGAATTGTCAACCCGAATACCGTGTCGTACACCGACATTCTGCCACTCTTCTCGATTATGCGAACCATCCTAGCCCCGAGCATCCAGATCGTATCGGTCGTTCGATACTCCCCATCCTCGCTGAAACATCTCCTCTTGAGGACTGGGGCCAGGTCTTCGGTTCACACACATTCCATGAGATCACCAACTACTAGCTAACGTGCATGATGCGTAACCGTCGATCTAAGTACCACTGCAATATTGCGTGGAGACTTGATTTCCCGTTCGCGGCTGATATATATGGGTCATTGACATGGGAGGAGATCCGGAATGCCGGTACTAGCACGAAGATGATTGGGTCTAGACCTTTGAAGGATTATTTCTTCCGTCCGGCTGAAGAGCTGTATGATATCCAAGCTGATCCGAATGAGATTCGCAATCTTGCCAATGATGCTGAGTATCGGTCCGTTCTGGAAGATATGAGGGCCACGCTGGAGAAGTGGCAGCGCAGGACGGAAGATGCTTGGTTGTTCCGCGATGGTGTTTCCTTGCTCTTGGTCAGACATCATCTCGAGGCTGGGTTCGAGGTGCCAGATCGTATTGATTTTGATGTCGATGCGCCCGAAAGTAAGGGACAGCCTATCTTTAATAGAGATCTGCCCTGGGGTGCTGCGGTAAAGTGATCTGTTTGGTTAAATGGGAATTCTGGATTTTGTAGTGGAAGGTTGATCCGCAAGAACCACGATCTCCCAAGTTTGGATGACATCTATGCTATGGTTGAGCATATCAGGTGAACGACGGCTGGTGTTTATATTTACGCAGAGTGCGGTTCTACGAGTGCGGAAACTAGGTAACGATGGAGAGTCAGGTAGCTTGTAGTACCGACTGCTCAAGCCTGACTTGTTTATCCCACCACTAGACCTTTTAGCCGAAATGTATAGGTAATGACGAGACCGTATGCCGTATGTTCGAGTTTCAATATATGAAGAGAAGAGATCGAGAATAACAAACCCTCCCACCATAATCAACAGGTATAAACAAAAAAGCTATGAAACCAAAAATTGCTAGTTCGTTGAATGATCATGAAACAGTATGCAGCCCATATATAACAAGCGATGCGCCGAAATAACATTGCCACTTACCGACTCCAATGAATGCATCATGTGCTCAGCAAGTATGCGAATGTTCACACCTCACCCCAAGTGCCGAGCCCCGCTCCAACACCAATGGCACTGTTGGTTTCACTGCCGCCAATATCCCAGTAGTTCCGGCTAGAACTTGTCATCGTCCGCCGACTGGAAATAACCGAGAGCTTGGCGCTTTGGCTGGCGCAACTGGAGCCAGGTCGTCGGGGATGCGGTCGTAGGAGTGGCGAGGAGACACCCGCTGGGTTTGATACACCGGAGAATTGTGACACGCGACGGGTCTGGGTTTGGGAGCGGGAGTGGGCTCGCGCTACGAGAGGGTGATGTTGCCGGATGATGGCTGCCCGGCGAGATGCATCTTGCCGCGGGCGGGGTGGGGTCGGTGTGTACGTTTCGTTGGTCATGTAACCTCGGCGGCTGAAACGGTTGCGGAGGTAGCGGAAGACCATCATTACATCAAGTCCACTTTCCCAGTACTCGGATTCGCGTTGGAGCTTTGTTGATTCGGGGAGTTGGTCAGATCGTTTTGGATCTTCATCTTCAATACCCCATTGTGCTTCATGCTCTCGATTTGCGTCTCGCAGTGTGGGGATGAAGTGCGGGGATGGCATGGAATCGCCAGTTGTATCGGCAGTAATTGATGTGGTGGACTCGGCGGGTTTCTGGGAGATGCCGCTTTCCGTTAGGCGGTTGAGAGACATGCCCGCATATTCGGCGGATATATCTTTAGTCATTTGGTAATATGTGGTAAATGCACCGGGGTGTTCGCAAAGTTGATGGACAAGGATCCCGAGCTCATGGGCGATCGTCTGAAGTACCTTTGTCTGCCACATCGGCGAGTCGCTAAACTCTGGCTCCGGTTCACGAGCTAGTGCTGTTTCTATGTCTAGAGGATCTTCCTGGGTATGAGGTTGCGCGTCCAGCGGCAATGACTCACCGAAGATCACGGAGAGCAAGGAATCATCAATCCCGATCAGGTCACGGATCACCGTTCGTGTGATACGGCGCCAGAAAGAGTCTTCGTCCTCTGAAACATCTCTCGACAACGATATATTCCGTGATAGAACCTCAGGCACGCGAGCTTGAGGGCTGCGATCAACAGAATGATGAAGGCTCGATCGGCTGGCGAGACTAGACCGCCGCTGTCGGGTTTCCCGTTCGATCTCCTGTAACAGAGCCCGGCTTTGGTCCATGCGCCATTCTTCGATTCGCTGCCACCGTTCTCGCTCGACATCTGCCTCGCCCTCCTCCATACTGTCCAAATGCCTCTGCACACTTGAGTTACGGCGATGTTGGAGATGGCCATATGAGGGTCGTTGGGGGTTGTATTGCTCGTGCTGCCACAGCTGTTCCTGGACTGCCTGACTCGAGGCCTGGAAACTGCCCAACCCGTCATGGGCGGGGAGCATCGCAGGCGGGCCCTGATCAAACCGTATTGGGGAAGTCGGGGCCATCTCTGGTGCTCGAAAGGCGTGCAGTCCATCGTCTAGGCTGTCCAGCTCGGTTCCATCTTCGTCCAGTTGGTCGTCGAGGGCATTTTCGTCATCAGCTTCACCCTCAACGCCAGATACGGACTGGGTTGCAGCAAAGGAGCCGAAGTCACTCAGTCGAGAGGGAGCTACAGTCTGCGTGCGATCGGTTGAAGTCGTGTGCGTCCGAGCGGTCGGGGAGAATAGGACCCATTGTGCGGTGTCGTCATCGCGCTGTTCCGGCGAGGAGGGGATGTTGAGGGTCGGTGGTTGAGGGTGAGGGGTGGAATAGGAAGTTCTCCGGCGAGGGACGTGTGTTGGGACCTGGAAGGCCATGTTGTTGATGTGGTTATAGCTGAAGCCGATAGGTGATAGGATAGGTACGATAAGCGTTCACAGGTGTTTGATGGTGGATCCAGAGACCAGTAGGGTTAAGGCTGTTCAAGTGGGGAATAGTGGCATTAGAGGATATAAGGGGGATCGGTGTAAGTATTAGAAGTAATACCGGGAATAGTAGAAAGTGTGCCCATAAATAAAGAAAAGGACAAGAGTAATGGATTGCCCAGGTGGTGATGTCGATGGGGAGATTAGCTGATAAGATGGGCCCGAAAGGGGATCGCCCAAATGATCCTCCAATGATGCAACCGGTATCGGAATGGTGAGACCACCTTTCAAAGTTGATCCGTTGCTTTTTTTTTACTTTTATTGGTTTCAAGAGGGCTATCTCCCTATTGTAGGTATGGCTTGAAGTCATAATCTTGGATCCCTCATCAGCTGACAGACGGTCACCGGGATCGACACAGTGACGTGTGAACTTACCACCAGTCACATTTTGCTATTAACAGCTAACAAGATCTGTCTTTCGCAAAAAAGCTACTACACCGTACTTTGATATCAGCCTTGCAAGCATGCTATTGCTAGGAAGACCACCATATTATCATGCTTTCGCTTGCACACTAAATAATACCCCTCACCTGGGCAGTTGCTCCTGTACTTGAGACAGATAGCAACCCGCCAACATAGGGGACATTTTCGGATTAATCTCCGGTCCGAATCACTAAAAAGGTCGGCTGTTGACGATCCCCCAGGACAGGATAAGTCGAATATCGAAGATTAACAGATCGAAGAAAACCCTCAGGTTGGGCTTCGCAGATATAAGGAGCTGGGAAACGCGATGATTGGTTGATTGCTACATGGACTCTCATATAGGTCCCTGGCTCGAAATCCTGTTCAACCGTTGCCTTTTCTGAAGCAAATTGGCTGCTTGTTTGTCATGTTCGATGCTTAAGTAGAGCAATTTCCAGCGTGATTGCAGATCTGTAGATCAACTGGAAGGTAAACTCGACGCGACTAGAAACAACATTGGGATGATGGAAGCCACATCGATTAACCTGGTATTTCTCAAACCTATACGAGTAGCTAACGACGGCTCTTTCGTTTTCTTAACAACCGACCTCTTCTCCCCGCATTCTCGATAACGCTTGGCCCCCAAATGTCGGAGACTGGTGTCGTGCAACCATTTTGGATTTCTACCGAGAGAGAGAGAAAGGAAGACAGACAGAGAGAAAGAGAAAAAAGTAAGAGATGCCAATTTACCTGGTATCATCGCTCATGGGGTATATATTAGTCTACTTTAATATAGCATCTCGACCCGACGATCAATCCTTCCCAGCCAAAGCTTCTCCCACCCAATCCATCTGCACAGCACTAACGCCACGCGCGTAACTGCGGTTGGTGAACACAAATTCGTTGTACATAATCGCCTCGAGCTTCTTGCCGTAAAGCACACTCGACGGGTGAATAGCCACGGTTTGGTTTCCAACGATCGTACGATAGCTGCCATCGGGCACGAGACGAGCCGTATTGGTCGCAAATCCGGCTAGGAAACTCTGGAGAATGAGGATAGGCGAGGGATCGTGTAATGAGGTATTGTTCAAGGCTTCGTTGGTGAGTAGCTTGGCTTGTCGACATTGGGTGCGGAGTTGTTTGCGGACGTCCTAATGATTTTTGTTAGTTTTAGATGATTGGCGTTCGGGAATTATCTGCTACTGACCATGACAGATTGCATCGCCCGGTGGGATACCAGGTGTCGCTCTGCCCATGCCTTACGATCGGCCTGTTCAGAGGCATAGACGCGTACGGTCATCAGCATTGTGAGGTGGTCACCCTCGCGCCGGTATAAATCGCGACGGGCAGCCTCTGCTGCTTCCTTCTTCTCTTCTGAGGTGGTGTTCAGGAAAATGTTCTCCACGCTCAGGCATGAGATAATGTCAATGACGTCTAATAAACATTCATGCCCGTTCTCGGCAGCTGCTAACAGCACACGCCCAAGTGTTGGAGTTAAAGGCAGCTTGGCAATGTGTAGGCCGACGGCGCTGATTTTGCCATCATCCTCAAGGGCATTAATGTTCAATAGCTGCAGAAGAGCCTTCTCAAGTGCTTCCCGTGGTGGGCGGGTCAGGAATGGGAATCTAATAATGTCATCAACGCCACGCGCCTTCATGTTCAGCAGGGCCTGGCTCAGATCACAGCGCAGAATCTCGGGCGTGTTTGTCTCATCCAAGGCTAGATAGTCTTTCTCTGTGTATAGCCGGAAACATTGACCAGGAGCCTCACGGCCAGCTCGACCCTTTCGCTGGATCGCAGCTGACTTGGATATAGGCTTCACTAGGAGTGAGTCTAGACCAAGGCGAGTGCGGAATTGTTTGACCTTTGCCTTGCCGCAGTCAATCACGTGTCGTACACCAGACACAGTGACGGAAGTCTCAGCAATATTAGTGGACAGAACAACCTTGCGAGTTCGTGGTGGAGCCGGGGCGAAGACACGTTGCTGGGCAGCCTGTGGCAGAGCGGCGAACAGGGGTAGAACGAGAATTTTAGGAAGCGATGGGTCCATGCTCATGGCATACTCATTCACCAGGTGTTCCAAGGCCTCGACGGTTTCCTGACCAGTGAGGAAGACCAGGATATCACCCGGCATTGGTTCCTTCTGGTGAATCTGGAAGATAATTTTGAGCGCTGCGTCCACAAAGTCATGTACTGGCGCGGGCGAGTATATAGTTTTGACCGCGAATTGGCGACCCTTAATGTGACAGACAGAGATATCCTTTGGAGTCGAAATATCCATTCTATCAGCTTCAGTCTCGGATCCTTCGATGACCTTCTGCTGTGGCTCCGATCGTTTGAATCCTTGGTGGAAGAAATCCGTTAGACTCTCCATATCAGCAGTAGCACTCATGACAACCACCTTGAGCGGCACGCCACCCCGGCCCTCCTTCTTGCCCGATACAAGGTTACGCAGGAATCCAAGTGTCAGATCCACATTGATGCCCCGTTCGTGGACCTCATCAACAACAATAGCGCTGTACTTAGTCAAGTTTGGGTCATGCAACATCTCTTGAAGCAGCATTCCCTCAGTCAGGAACTTGACCCGCGTACTGGGAGACGTAGAGGTATCAAATCGTACCGAGTAGCCGACCTTGCTAGCAGGCGAATGCGATCCAAGCGGCGTACCCATCTCCTCAGCTACACGGCGGGCCAGCGAAATAGCAGCGACTCGACGCGGCTGCGTGATAGCGATGCATCCTCCAACCATTTTCTTCTCCGTCTTTCCATCCCGTGTGATTTGCGTAGGTACAGGCCGACACCAGAATTCGTCTACCAGGAACTGCGGGATCTGCGTACTCTTTCCGCTACCCGTCTCACCGACCAAAAGCATCACATCTTGTTCGCGTAGCAGATCGCGGATCAAATCGGCATTTTCGAATACAGGGAGCTTTCGCCGCGTCTCGAGGAGGGCCTTGGCTTTTTCTCGTAAGGGTGTGAAGTTGGTTTTGGTATCGGTGAAGGGTCTCGACTTTGATTTCGGGTACGATTTTGGTGCTGGTGGGCCATTGCTTTGAGATACGG
The DNA here is from genome assembly GCF_028827395.1 of Penicillium hordei. Taxonomy (NCBI): domain Eukaryota; kingdom Fungi; phylum Ascomycota; class Eurotiomycetes; order Eurotiales; family Aspergillaceae; genus Penicillium; species Penicillium hordei. Next base: position 8,490,591 of record NW_026623142.1, read on the forward strand.
TCTCGAGTTCCTTTTTTGGCACACGGGCTGCTCGTTCTATCTGCTTGGCAGGTGCAGGGATTGCCCTCGGTTCATCTTGATGGGCGGGTTTGGAGGCTGCGGGTTCATCGAGCTTGCGCTTCTTGTTTCTCTTTTTCTTGCGCTCTGGTTCTTCTGTGGGTTGGGAGGAGACTTTGCGCTTCACAATATTTTCATCGTCCGAGTCCGCAAACACGGTACGGACCTTTTCCGGCATTTTGAGATGTGGCACGAAAGAATGGTGAGCAGGGACGAAGCTCAAATCTGAAAAATTTTGCCTTATCGATAAGCAGATAAGAACATCCTTATCAACATCAACAACAGAGGTAATTGGAACGAGGCCTCAGGAATAGCCCCTCAGAATATATTTCGTTCGTTCTTTTTTTTTGGTAACATGATTTTGGCACTGGTCGAGGAGATGGGCCATGAGTATAATCCTTGGGCTTTATGCAGTCGGCCCGATCATGTCACCACGCCTTCTCGGACTTTTTCAGACTTCTTTCTAAAACACTTAAGGCACGGTCATCTATTTTCGTCCCTGGGGTCGGAGATGCTGCCTCCGGAGATGAGCTGATAAGTAGGTTTTGCCTTTTGTATAATATTCGGCCAATAGCAGCATTCGGATTGTATCACAGTCACTCTATAAGATCAGGTGCTAAGGGAGGCTGTGCACCCTACACATAAGTATATTTGTTGTAGTTAGTTAGAAGCTCCTCTATACGGTTTGTGTTTTTTCTGCTTTCTACTGTGTGTATAAACCGACCTATCCTTTCCTATCATTTTTGCCATCTACAGAATAGTTTAAAAGGAGATCTAAAAAGAACACCCAAAAACAGTTCGGGCTGTTATCTTCAACTATAACGTGTCTTATACCATCTTGAGCCAGGTAAATTATCAAACTCTTACAAATAATTGCCCCGTCGTGGCCTTGTAACTGCATTCGCATTAGAGTATATATTATATGACTCCAGACGACGTACACAAGGGGTCAGTTGCTCACCCTCGCCCCGGTTCTCATTAACCTGAGGTTGCAGCTTACAGGTCACTTGAGTCCCACAAATATTGCCAAGGATCTAAAAGTGAAGTCGTGAGAGCCATCGCAACTGAAGGATTATTGTTTTTTTCCTGAAGAGCACTGCTACCTGCCTCTTGCATGCAACGCGTTCCAGTTCATCGGGTTCCAAATAAAATGATTCCCACCCACGTCCACGGAGCTCGGCCCAGTGATCTCGGGATATCCCCACGGTCCCAAATTAGTAGGCACCGGCCCCCCAGCACCATTAGCCATCCACGGCACATTGAAATCCATCTCTATAGGCATATATGGGTTGTCTGCGTTGACATCTGAGGTACCACTAGTGTGCATAGTGTCTGCATCCTGTCCAAAATTCCACATCATCTCCGTCACTTTGTTCCGGATATCTGAAACGATCCGCGGTGGCACTAGGAGCGTCTGTTGCTGTCTGGCTACCTGTTCACGCGCGTCCCAAGCCTGGAAGACAATCCGAGAGAAGACGATGAAAAAGGGACGTTCGTCATCCTTCACATCCATCATGCGGACCTCGTAATTGTTGCTCATGACCTCCCACGTGTGGTCTGCATTTTTCTCGGTGGGCCTCTTCTTTAAATTCTGGAGTAGATGAATGTATGCGGGGAAGGGGAATTGTAAGTGAAGAAGCCACAGGTATCCCTTGATTAGAGGTGATGTCATAAGGTTGGTGTCGCACTCCAGCATGCGAAGCGCGTGGGATATGCCGACATAACGCTGTAACTCCGTCTGCTGCACAGAGGTGGCCGAGTATTGGGAGTAGTATTGCAAAAGACGATTCTTGGCTAGATAGCCTCGCATTGTCCAGATCGTCATGAAGTGCAGTGGGTTCTCTAGATTGCAGGATGCCAAGTATTTCTCCTCTATCGTCTTCTCCAGAGCCACAAACCGCTCCGCCTCGTCCATGGTGGCAGATCGAGGGTCCATCGTGTTCAAAAAGGGATTGGTAAAATCGAGGTGGAAGGCGCTGTGACGAACGAAGTCGGCGAGCTCACTACGCACAACAGCGAAGAGCATCTCTGTTGGTCTGTTGTTTGCTGAGGGTGGGATTTCAATATCTGGCTGAAGCTCGAAGTCACTAACGTTGAGTGGAACGCGGCAGTCCCAAGTAGGAGCCAGCGATGCCGTCTTATAGTCGGACAGTTCGCAGATGCGATTATCGAAGATGATGAGCGACCACCAGAGTCTTCGACGCATCTCAGCTTCTAGAGCGGAACATTTACCATACATTGACTCATTGTGAATGCCTATGCGCTGACCGATTCGTATAGCAACGCCAAGCATTGATGAGAGAGATGCAGGGTCTGTATCAGGTCGGATCGACACCTACAAAAATTAGTAAGTGTGGATGAAACGATTCGAGACACCTACTAGGTACAGATACAACGCGGTCAAGGACTCCCGGTCACTGGAGCGTAGAATAGAACAACCTCGCAACGCTTGTTGGCATGCAAACTGATACGCTGTCAAGAGATCCTTTTTGGGGGATCCGAACAAGGCGCTGCATTGATCTTCTGTGAGACTTAGGATGGAGACGCAGTAGATACTGAACATCAATGCCTCCAATGTGGGATTAACGTTGGCGATATCACTAGCAGCATCGATGATACGTGTTTGAAGGGTGGGTGTATGCGTTACTTTGAGAAGCGGGTTGACGTTATCCAAGTAGATCTGCCAGAGCCTGAAGATCTGTACCTGGGTCGGATGGAAAGCATAAAGGTCATCGACGCTCTCTACCGGTGAACTGAATAAGAGACGGTCGTTATTTTTACCTTGGAACATATGGTTCCATGCCTTCTTGATCACGGCATGGCGCAGATCATCATTGTCGTGCAGGAACCCGTTGTCGATTTCGTCGTTTTCACCGTCAGTTCCGTCATCGCCCTTGGAATCTATGGTCTTTCCCAGCTGTCAGCCAGTACCACAATCACTTGTATAGTCCATCATACCTTTTGACTCATGGCATGCCAGATATTCCTACTACATGATTAGTCATCCCGGGGTATCCCCTGGCTTGTTCACCAAATGAACAGAACAGAATCTCATACAATGATTTAGGCTTGTTTGTCTTCTTTTCTCTTAACAAGCGAGTATTCGTATCAGGGACATTGCTTTCCAACAGGTCCTTTTCCGGAATTTCATCTGGCTCATCCTGGCTGGGGGACCTGCGGTCTCTGGTAGGCGTGTGGAGGGGATCGAATTTGATGTTATGTTGGCGCAGCAGGCTCTCATAGTGTTGCAGGCGCGCCAACAGATCTCTCTCAGCAAACCTCCGGCGTCGCTGGCGGATTGCTTGCTCGCAATGTTCTCCAGCACGTACACAGTTGACGCAAGGAAATCTACGATCACACTTGATCTTGCGTTGCTGACACAACACGCAGGCGAGCACGCGCCGGGACTTGATGGTGGCTGTCTGTTTGGATGGAGTTATTGGTGTCGTCATGGCATGGGACTAACGATGCTGTTCCGCGTTATTACTAGAACCCGGACTCCAAAGCCCGCGTTGGTTGGGGGTAGAAGGCAATTCATGGGTCTCGGGGGAAGTCGGCCATTATAAGGTCCAAAACCGTAACGCCGCTTGCTAACCCTCGCGCTTTCTAATCCCCGACCATCGTGGTGATCATCATGCAAAACACGAAATCACCGACCATATTTTTACCCTTGTGCCTCTTTAAATATGGAAGATTTCCTCAATATTCATTTTGGTCTGGACTATTACCACTCTAACATTGGCAACTGATCGATCGTGTCTTGGTTAGTGGATCTATGAATACCGCAATCGCCATGCCTGCATCACGGACTCCAACCCCTGAGACCACACAATCAGCTGCGGTAGACGCTGCCCAGTTGATAGAGGAATATAGTAAGTCGGCTACCGATGCATCTGTCAAAGACGAAGGACCATCCAAAGCTGGATCCCCTCCAGGTCCTCTGGGCCCGCCCGAGAATCAGCCTACCCTTAGGGTTGTCTGTCTGATTGTATCAGCCTTCGTCGCCATGTTCTTGGTCGCGCTAGACAGAACAATTATCTCGACGGTATGTGTATAATATACATTGAATCCAGTCCCACTCCAGCGCTAATTTATAGGGAATTGATAGGCCATACCCAAGATCACTGATGAATTCGACTCCTTCGATGACGTTGGCTGGTACGGAAGTGCCTACTTGTTGACATGCTGTGCATTCCAACTATTGTTCGGGAAGCTCTACAAGATTTTCTCTGTCAGAATTGTCTTCCTTGCTAGCATTCTAGTTTTTGAGGTTGCCTCTGCTATCTGTGGAGCGGCTCCGAATTCAATTACCTTTATAATCGGAAGAGCGATCTGTGGAGTCGGCGCTGCTGGTATCCTCGCTGGCACTGTAATTTGACTCCATGACCCTGGATTTTGTCCTGATTGCTGACAGGCGGACTCAGATAATGTGCATCATTCATTCCGTGCCTCTCCAGAAACGTCCAAAAATCCAGGGACTTTTTGGCGCCCTTTTCGGCATTGCCTCTGTCGTAGGTCCCCTGATTGGCGGCGCTTTTGTGTCGAACGTGACATGGAGATGGTGCTTTTATGTAAATCTGCCAATTGGTGGCGCCGCCATGGTTTTCATTGCTTTCTGCCTCAAGATTCCCAAGCAAGATACAGCAAACGTCTCCTGGAGGGAGAAGCTGCTACAGCTGGATTTCTTCGGCACTATACTTCTGGTGGCTGGTGTGCTTTGTCTCATATTGGCACTTCAGTGGGGAGGACAAGCATATGCTGTAAGGCATGTGGCCCTTTGCTTTCGACCACAACTGACATTTTGCAGTGGAGCAGCGGTCGCGTCGTGGCTTGCCTCGTCCTGATGGCCGTCTTACTTCTTTCTTTTGTCGCCGTTCAGGTCTTCCTTCCAAAGACAGCGACTCTGCCGCTGCGCATCTTTTCGCAGCGCAGCGTCATTTCAGGTTTCTGGCAGACACTCTGTGTCGGCTCTGGAAATTATATCTTTGGTATAAAAGCATCGCACACACCATCAGGCATTATCTTCTTTACTGACGTCAATAACAGTGTACTTCCTCCCAATCTGGTTCCAATCCATCAAAGGCAGTTCCGCCGTGGAATCCGGCATCCGCCTGCTACCGATGATGATATCGATGGTTTTCGGCTCAATCGGTGGTGGAATCACAAACTCGAAGATCGGATACTACACCCCACTAGCGATTATCGGATCCTGCATCATGTCCGTCGGAGCTGGTCTTATCACCACATTCCAAGTGGAAACCGGCGAGGGAAATTGGATAGGGTATCAGATCGTCTATGGGATTGGCCTGGGCCTGTGTTTCCAAGTCCCCAATCTTGCTGCGCAGACCGTTCTTCCGAAGCCCGACGTGCCATCCGGACTAGCACTTATGCTTTTCGGGCAGATGATTGGGGCAGCCATCTTTGTGTCAGTTGGGGAGAATATTCTGGCTAATCAGCTCGTGAAAAGTCTTTCCGGGCTGCCGGGCTTCAACTCCAATCTTGTCACCTCTGGGGGTGTCACGGAGCTGCTGGATAAAATGCCGGTGGATCTGTACGACACGGTCCTTCGTTCTTACAATAATTCCCTGCGGAAGGTGTTTCAGGTCGGTATGATTATTTCCTGTCTGACAGTACTAGGTGCGGCTACACTCGAGTGGAAGAGTATCAAGAAGGCACAGCCAAAGTCCGATTCCGAGAATAAGCAACAGGGTGGAGGAAGGAGTACATAAAAGGCGGGACAAATAGTCTAGGGCAGGGGAACTTTTGTGTTCTTTGACCGCTTCACTTTAGATTGACATAGGCGAGTTCATTTTGTTAGTTTTATACATTGCCAATTTAAGTCCAAAAGGATTATCATTTACATACATGACCTCTCGGTAGTTGAACGATTTGTAGTTGTTACCTCGGGGTCGTGCTGGAACAATAACTTGGAAAATCTGACCTTGACCTTCTCAGAGCCATTCTTCAAGACCTCATATACGTCTACTGCACCCAAGTTCTCCGAATTACTAAACCACATCTTGTGCACATACATGATCCGTTTTTATCAGAGCGGATCATAGATATGGGCTTCTAGAGTTGCACTCGCTGGCACCTCCCCAGAGGACGCGAGTTACAAGCAGGCCGTCAGGATCACGACATCTTTGATGGCCAGTACTCCGGCGCTTATACGGTCACTTATTCTGCTGGTAGCCTTTTTGATATAAAACTTTAGATGAAATTTTATGGATATTTCGTCCTTTGTTATTGTTGTAGCTAGAATACAGGCGCTTAAAATGTGCAGAACGACTGTTCCCTGTATGACCTTTGATATATTCATACGCGCGTCATTGAACAGGGGCAGGTCTGAAAATGGGGCCAGTTCAAATTCGGCTCGGGTCGCACAATGTCCGAGTAAGCCAGCTCAGGAATAGCAGGTTACCTAAATATGGATGTAGTTATTGAGAGCTCGGGGGTTAGGATGTCCGCCAACCTTCCAGTGGGGCGATCCTTCCTGTTGAGATTGACCTGGTTGGCTGCAATGTTCAAAAGGTGGCGGCGCCACAGATCCGCCGCGGATCCACCCGTACCGCATCATGAAAAAGTCAATTGCTGTATACCTACTGCGTGCTCAGTACAACACTACATCTTCGAACCTTGCTGCCTGCGAACACTCTCTATAAAAGGCAGATAACCAGAATTATTCTATATTCTCATCACTCACAAAAACAACAATCAATCTTACTATATTAACTCACTCCAACCAAACTTGTATTTCAACTTGAAACATGTCCATCAGAGCTCTCAACCAGAACTTCCGCTCCTCGGGCTTTGCCGCCAACACGGATGAGCAGGGCCCACCCCACCCTTTCCTCCTCCCTGGTGGTGAAGGTGACCATCCTTATCCCAACGCGTGGTCCTTTCAGTCTGGCAACGGTCCAGTGCGCCGCCCAGGCCACCCCTACCGATCTCCATGGGCTCAGGTCGGTGACGAAGATCAGGGCAACGAAGGCAATCATGAGTCCAGTTATGACCCCGCTTTCCGCAAGCCATACCATTTCCTAGGCTACACTGAGCAGCCGCGCACCTACCGTGACCCTCTTCCACGGCACCAGTCCCACGTCTATCCTGGCCCTACAGAGAATAGAAAGCCATACCCTTCCCCCTGGGATGACGACAATGTCGAGCGCTGCTCTCGCAAACCCTACCCTTACCCTGGACCAGCCGATGGCCACAAACCACATCCCTATCCGGGTGCGGTCCCGTGGAGACAGCCATATCCATTTCCATGGGAGGAGCACGACAAGGACAAGCCCTCCTTTCCTCGTCAACCGTATCAGCTCCCGGGTAAATCGCATACCGCGTGTCCATTCCCCCAACAACCGTACAAATACCCGGGTAACCCTCAAGGCCTCAATTCCTTCCATCAGCAACCGTACCCGTTCCACAGTGGCCAACATGAAGAACATGGGAATGGAGGATGGTGTGGCCACGGCTCCTTCGGCCAGCCACATTTCGATGACCCTTCATTTGGCGGCGTCGGACGAGAGGAATTCGAAGGCCACCATCCCTCTCATGGTCCCTGGGCATTCAGTCAACGGGCACCCTACAAATTTCCGGCCACTGGATCCGAAAAATACAAGCCTGAGGTGGATGTGTTCGACACTCCTGAGACATTTGTGATTCATGTGCCGCTTCCCGGCGCCAAAAAGGAAGATGTCGAACTCAACTGGGATCCGAAGGCGGTCGAAATCATTATCACCGGGGTGATCAACCGACCTGGCTCTGAGAACCTGGTCAAGGCGATTGCGCTAGATGAGCGGAAGGTTGGGCCGTTTAGGCGCAACGTGCGGTTGGGGAGTCGGGCGAATCCGCCCAAGGTAGATGGTGATTCGATTTCAGCTAAATTGGAGGATGGAGTTCTTGTTATTGAGGTGCCGAAAACGGAGCCAGATGATATTGAGGTGAAGAAGGTTGAGGTTGAGTGATTGCAAGTTTGAGGTCGCGTAAGGGTAAGAGGTAGTTAGGTAGATAGGATAACTAGTAAATGTACAATATTGTAAGTCTTTTTGTGTCTACGCAGGATGCCTTGCCATTGAAATATAAGGTATCCCCAACTGTCTCTTGAGTCCTGCTGATCATACAGTCAAACTGCCTTAACCCTCTTACAGCTTGATATATATCTACCATTTACGATCGATGTTGGTTACGAAAATGTTGTGCATGACTGGGTAGGGCTTGGGGAGATTGAAGATCAGGTAAGATGAAACAGAGTCCAACCAGGTGAGCATGTAGCTGTGTCTCGGCGACTGCCAAGATACTAGAGCCAAGACATTAGAATTGGGAAAAGAAGGCCTTATCATAGCCGATGTACCTCCTTATACTTCGAACTAATACCGAGAAGCGAGAGAGACTGTTGGGAGATATTGAATGGAAAGAATGTCTCCCGAAAGGAACATGGATTTAACAGCCCGATCTTGTTGAATTGAATGCCTTACGTATGTACTAGCAACTCTTGACAAGTTGGTGTCTCGAAATACCCACCTCACAGTCAACGCCAGACACAGAAGCAGAGAGGAAATCTAAAATCTAACTATAATACTCTTCCAACCATGACCTCAAAGAACCGACTGTGGGATACTCCAAGAAGAAACTTCCCGCAACAACAATACCCAGTTCCTCACGGAACTTCTCTGCAATCACCAGACTCATCAGACTATCTACTCCAATACCCGCAAATGCAGCATCGTCAACGAGGTCAGATAGATCAAGGCCGGCTTCTCTAGCAATTAAGACCAAGGCCTTGCTTGATGTGCTGTCCGAGTCAATTGCAGCAGGGGCAGTTGGTATAGGTGCATTCGTCGGTACAGGGACAGGGATAGGGCGTGGTGCTAAAGGTTTAGCGATGTCGTACACTGTAGGCTTAGGCTGAGATACAGCTGGAGCAGGGGCCGGTGCCGGCACAGCAGGACTAGAAAAGCTGGCGGCAGTATAAGACATAGCAACCGAGGAGTCTGGTGCAGCAAAGAAACGGTTCATCAGAATGCGTAGGTAGCGGCGGAACTGCATGCCTCCAACTATTTCCATAATCACACCGTCCTGGAAGACATATACATCACCAGGGTACACAGATGGGTCGGCCTCTGTCGGGATCATCTTGACATAGGACCTGTACTTTTGGCTCGCGACCAGAGACCGAGCGAAGCGCATACTATCCCATCCAGGGGTTACACAAAATGTTTTCGCGGTGTCACTTGCATCGGACACGTTCATGATAAAACCGGCCAGATGAATGACGCTATCGATGAAATAGGGGGGTACTATGTAATAACCTCCACCCTGGACGTCTTTGAGGGTGATGCCGGCGAAGGCTTCAAACTCGTTCATCACGACGGCTTGCATACCACGGTATTTGTCAGCGTAGTCCACGAGGCTGCTACTAAAGAGAGTATACGCTATTTTGTGCGAGAAGCGGTTGGCAATTCCTTCGGCCGCGAACGCTCCAGGGTCTCCACACTGGCATAGTGATCATACCGGCGGGGTACCCGACCACCTTAGGATGCCGATGGCATCGACAAATGCTCGCCAAAGCACGGACATCTCGTCTCTCCTATCCCATAAACTGCACCTTGAGGATTCCCCAACAATACTCCCACTTCGTCTCCACCTAAGCTCTTCTTTTTTCTTCCTTCTCTAGTCTTACTCCCCTATTCCACTTATACTAGTATTGATTGACCTCCATAGCGAGCGTGCATAGTCCAGCAAATGTATACCTAGGGCTTCTTTGGCTAATTGAGGGCTATGCATCCGTACAGCCCGCAGGTTGCGACACAAATCCCAGACATGTAATTGCGACCGTAGCGATAAAGACGTGCCCAATGTCGCAACAGATTCGCGGCATCCGTGTTTCGAGGAAGACACGGATCAAAACACCCGAGAGGCAGACCATAGCACGTTGAGCTGTAAGTGTCAATCTTCATCGGGGTTCTTCATTGCTTGTCCGTGAGAAATGAGCCTGCCACCACGGCCCTTGCCTTGGCCCGAATGTTGGAAGGGGACATCTTTGCAGTGTACTTGTGTTCTTTTTTTTGTTTAACTTTCTCACCATTCTGGCAGCCATTGCAGGTCTAGAATAGTAAGAAAATCGCCGACGGCGTGGTGTCACCATATAGGAATATACCGAGCATCCCGGGAAAAGTGGCGTATTGTGAATATCCTGACCCTCGATGGCGTGAAAAATTGCTTAATCTCCGTATGAAATATTATCACTCCTTTTAGCTATTCGCTAATTGGGGGCTCACTAGAAAAAAAATGAAGTTAAGATGAAGTACAAAGTACTTTGTGATACCTCCGTGGTGATCTACACGCCCGGCCTTTAGAGGAAAGAAAATACAAAGAGCCCTGTCAACCAACGAATAGGGAATGACAAACCGTAGCCTATTTGCGAGCAATCCAAGTGATCTATCACATTTCCAGGCAACTCCAGTAGCATTTCTTTGAACTTAGAGTTCAATAGGGGCTATCTGCTGCACGATGGCATCATTAGTCAACGATCTACTCTGATCTCGTGGGGTTCACTGGCTCATCGATCGATCTGCCTCGTGTGTCGTTATGATCTCCCATATTACATTTGTACTTTGTCGTACACTTTTCATTGTGTCTGTTGTATGCCCTATGCCTCTTACTGACAGCACTCTGGGGCAATCAAATGATGTATCACTCTAGAGGGATCTCGGTAGGAAAGGATTTCCAACTATTAAAGACAAGGCTTGCTTCCACGTTGTGATACAGGAGTTTCTATCGTTTTTTTTGCTCAAACTATGTCGCAGACAGGTTTCCATGGCCTCCAGGGGTTTGACGGGCACGATGGACTCCATGATGGGCTCAGATCGTCACATGCAGAGTCATTGCGTCCATTCACTGAGACAATCCAAGACGAATACCATGAATGGGTTAGCGAGTCTGGTCAATCTTCGCTGTAGGTCGAACTCGAGGTGATGGACTCAATCGAATGCGCTAACGAAACAGAACTGATCAATTACTCCACAACTTCCCCCAACCTCCGAGGAAGGAAAGTTTAGATGCCATTGAGGAAGAGATGGAAGTGTATCCCACACCAAAACCTTCTATCAAGAGCCTGCGTCGGCATGCTACGCCCAATGAACTCCCTCTTCTACAACAGATTAATCCAAATGAGGGGGCGCCAGAGTTTAACCCTGTCAGCGAAGAGAACGGCTCATATGACCTCATTGCGCCATACGATGGCTGTGATCTACCACTTTACAAGCTGGAACGAATTGCAAATATCATGTTCTCATCCGAGCATATGCTCACAATCCTAAACAATCCCCGATATCTAGCCCGATTCCGGGACTTTCTTCTCGAAGAACGACCGCGATCGATGTCTACCCTCACATACTATTTAAATGCCTCAAAGGCGCTCAAGGCAATCCATTATGCTAATTCACTCGTGCGTCTCTCGGTAGATGTCCCTCCTCCAGTAGTCCAGACTGACGGGGAAGCTGCCGGGGTTACTGTGAACCGAGTTTTGGAGCAGCGTGTTATAGACGGGCTGTTGGCTCTTACTGCCGAGGAACTCCCTGCATTCATCACATCAAGATCTATCGCAATCACAAGCAAGATAGTCGAGGAACGAGTCCGAGGGACGTTGCCAATGAAGTTCCGCGGGACTTCAAATGCACTGGCGGAAGTATTTTGCTTGACGGACCCATCGCGACCTGACAATCCCATTATTTTCGCCTCAGAGGGTACGTTTTTATATCCTACTGTTTGGATTGGACTAACTAAATTAGAGTTCCACAGAACAACACAGTACGGCATGGACTACGTGCTTGGGAGAAATTGTCGCTTCCTACAAGGCCCGAAGACAAATGCAAACAGTGTTCGCCGTCTACGCGAAGCTATCCATGCAGGCCGGCATCACTCGGAGATGTTTCTCAACTAGTATGTTCTACACTAAGTATTTTTCCAATTCAGTCATCAAATCGCTAACATAACCAGTCGTCGCGACGGCTCACCATTTATGAACCTACTCCAATGCGCGCCCTTATGCGACAGCCACGGCCGTGTCAAATACTTTGTGGGCGCACAGATCGACGTCTCGGGACTCGCAATAGAAGGAGCCTCGATGGAATCCTTGATGGAACTACAGAATAAATACCGAGATCCCGATGAAGAGAGCATCGGAGAGCCACCAGAACTAGACCAAAAGGATGAGTTCCAGGAACTAACTGAATTGTTTAGTCCGCGGGAACTCTCCGCTGTTCGGCGGTATGGTGGACATCTGTTCCAACCTACCAAAAGCCTCGCGTCTCCGCATCACCCGCAATCGTGGTTGCAGCCTGACATATCGCTTGAAAGGGACACTGAGGCGATTCGTCTGCGTGATATGAAATCGCCCCTTTTACGGATGTCATTTGCGGGCGTGTATGAAAATGTAAGTCGCTGGATGCTTATTTCCATATTTCGTTACATTATTGCCGATACTAACATGATACAGTACCTCCTCGTTCGACCATACCCTTCCCTCCGGATTCTGTTCACATCGCCCGCCCTCCAGATCCCAGGGATGTTACAATCACCATTCCTATCACGCATCGGCAGTTCTTCGGCAGTCAAAGACGACCTGCTAAAAGCTATGAAGGTTGGTCGGAGTGTGACCTCCCGTATCAAGTGGACGACACGATCCAATCCAGACGGCCGCAATCGCTGGGTCCATTGCACGCCTCTACTCGCGAGCAATGGTCAAGTCGGTGTGTGGATGGTTGTAGTTGTGGATGATAGATGATGAGAGATGTTGCTGAATTGGTGCGGTGTACATAGTTTAATAGTCCAGACCGTTCCCATGTATATATTCTGTTGTTATTGTGAATAAATACATCCAAAGTATGCTCTTCAGCTGTCTGCGCACGGAGTATGGACTATCCGTATCACCACTTTCCATATTTCAAGATCGATCCTATCCTTGTGGTTCTTTTGCCTTTTGCGCTTCGGCTCACAAGAGTCCTCTGCGGCGTCCACAAGCATCTATTCGGAGTTCTTCGGGGACTTTTTGTTGCTCCCCACATGCCCCTTCCTTGGAATTGGAAAGGCCTTCTCCGGCGTCCACGGCGGTCTAGTCAATCTTCCAGAGGTAGGTTTTCCGCAGTCCCGGATGGCAGAGGCTACAGAGACTCGCCGAAGGTCAAAGTATCACTCGAGGCATCTCGACTAATTCCATGAGGTTTTCAAAGGTTATGATAGGAGATGAAACCAGTAGAGGATATGTGGTAGCACTTATGGAGTTCCCAGGAGTGATATGAAGATGCTAAAATGTTCAGGCCTCCTACTTGACGCAGTGATTACTATGACCTAGGCTTGAATGCACATCCTATGGGATGCATATGATACTGTTTTGTTTTCAAACCCAGCCACTTAGCTGGACTTTTATAAGGGAATAAATCACGATTCCAAATACTGATAGACCGAAACCTGGCCCGCCTCATTTCTTTATGTACGTAACAAATCTTTCATGTAAAAGTCATCAATCATATGTCAGTCCAAGCCCCAGCCACGTACGCGGCGGAACACAAATGCTCGGTCATTACGAAGGCCAAACTCTCCCCAGTCATCCGTCAATCTGTTGTAACTCCAGAAGCCCTTCCAGGCTAGTTTAGTGTTTTTCGATGGGTTTGGAGGAGCTGGCCCAAGTTGAGCGGATTTCGGTACAGTCGAGGAACGTAGCGATAGATGCATCGTGTAAACGTACTTGGGATCTACACCCTCTGTTTCAATGATGAGATCCCGCTCGTCCGAAAGAAGCGATTTCTGATCCGATGCTACGTCAGGCTTCCAGGCCGCCGCGGGGGTCTCGGAAGTTTCAGATGTGTCAACGGGCGAGGCCAAATGCCACCGGCCTCGAAGGCCGTACCTCAGTGTATTCATGGCGACGGGTGGTACGGCATCAGTGGCCCCAGAGATGGTATGGCCCGCATCAGAGGGACGTCGTTGATGCTTTCGGTGTGCTGGGGTGCGCGCCGACATCACATTCTCTGTGCTGATGTGGGGGACCACATCCACTGGCTCCGTTGAAGTGAGCAGTGAGATTACCGAGCCATCGGGATAGAACCGCAGATAGCGATAGTAAGTCACGATATGGATGGGACTGTTCCACGACAGATTCGAGTACGCAGATGCCGCACCAGGCCGAGTGTAGTTGACTGTGCTGATGTAGATGCCCGTAAACCGAATTCGAGGGAGGGACTGGAACACTTGACTCCATGAAGACAGCGGGGAGGGAATTTCGACAGGCCCATCCTTGGGAAATGGAGTGTATCGCGGAGCAAGGGTGTAAATCGGTTCCCCATACAGGTCGCATGCAAAGTTATAATGCATTCCCTCGAAGCCGAATTCCCGCCCTTGACAGATTCGTCTCCAGATATGCTGCTCATGGGCGAAATGGTATGCCATCCGTTTGCAGACCAGTGCCATCCGACCGAAGGCCGATGGGTCATCCATCGCCACATGTCGCAGGATCTCCACTAGAACTTCGGACGGTACGGTGGCAATTGGGCAAGGCGGCGGCGGTGTGTTTTCGACGATAGGATCTAGCTGTGAGATCGGCAGGTGTGCAAACGACGCGATGAGCTCAGGTGTCGGGAGGATCGGTACATCTGCGGGCTGCTGGGTCACAGCGACAGGGGCAGTGGGCGCGGACAGATTCGGCTTCTTCCATACATGGGCGTAGTGCTTATTCCGGTAGGACTTATCGACCGAGGAATCTAGCTGAACAGAGATAAGTATTTGGATCGTGACTACCATTTGTAGCGATGAAAACTCACCCGGTATGCCTTTCGGTAATGCGACAGACTATCTCCCAGGTTTCCTTCGGCCTCCTTCTCGACCGCTCGTTCAAAGTGCTCCAGTGCAGACGTTGGTTCTGCTACCTCTCGACGTGCGAAGTCATCTTCGGATGATTCCACGCGCAGCTCCCCAACTTGCTGGGCCAGCTCATCGGGGTCGAAGGAAGCTAGCGGGGGACCCTCCTCCTCAATTTCTTTCCGGTGAGACGCCTCATGGCGTGTGGGCGGAAGACGAGCCGGAGGCGGGGCAGTCGGAGTCGGAGGAGCAGGAGCAGGAGGGGCAGCTCTGGGTCGTGATCGACGAGTGACCTCCTCGCGCCATTGTTGACGGAACGACTGGAGCTCATCGTTATCGTCCATGGCGTGGTGGTCGGAGCACGTTCTCGCCCCAATGCTTGGATGTCCACGGGTGTTTCCAAGATGACACACGTCGATCTCAGGCTTGGCATCCCCAGGGCCCACTTTCTCTCTTTCTTTTTCTCCCCGTCTTTAGTTGAAGGGGCTGCTTTGCAATGACAACCAGGCTAAAGTTGGAATTTTTACTAAAATGCAAGAGTGAATTTGTTCATTGGTTCATTGATTCGTTGGTTCATTGATTCGTTGGTTCATTGATTCGTTGGTTCATTGATTCGTTGGTTAATTGGTTAATTGGCAAGTTTTCCATCCATATATCCGTGAATCCACCGTTAGTCTCATTTTGTTCACTTGCTTGCCCTCGAGAAAGCGCGTAAATATGAGTTCCATCCTTCGCCATGCACGAATCCAATCATTGGGCCATCTTCTGCTCCTCAGCAGCGATATCCTCGTCGATGTAATGCAGTCGCATCCGTAGCTGTTCTAGCATAAACTCATTCTGGTAGATGGCCTGTAGGGTAGTAGCACGCCGTTTGTCGAGAAACTTCAGATACAATTGAGCTCGTTCCTTTTCTCGCGAACCGGAAGCTGGTAGCGAGGTTTGATTCCGGGGAGTTGTCAGGGTTTGCCTCCTCGGCTTTTCGCTTGTCTATATATCGGTTGGTACCCATCAGGCTGATCCATAGACACTACGCTGTCGCACTTTCGCTCAAGTCTTTCTCTTGGCCGTGAGCGGTGCCAGCTGGGTTACAGGTTTGGGTCCCTGCACGGCGACGTCTCCAAGAGAACAGATGCATGGCTCGTGGGAAACCTGCTTCTTGAGAGGACAATGAATGTATTTGTTGTGTATGTCGCAAGACCTGCAGTCGCTTCTTGCGGGGTCGGGGTAGTTTAATTCCAGAAGATGAAGTGGAGTGAGAATGAGCAACTGATACTAGCACTTCGACATAGAGATAAAACATTTGTAGTGATACATATCCCGTCACTAATTACAAACAATTGAATAATCCCTCCAATTTCACCTAACTTAAATCACGATAGACGGCTTTGTGGTATATACTCTTACTGCACACCGGGTGACTGGAAATGTCCAAATGATATTCTCATTTTTCCTTCCTCGCCGCCCCATGTGCTCCTGTCTAGAGCTCCTCTGCTCCAATTGACTCGGTTTCGCTACCTAGCAACCTCGTCTTTTCTTATCCACCTCTGGTATTGGCTTTCCCATGCTCTCTAGTCTCGGGTTCATCCGTATGGCCCCATCTCCGTATGCTTGGGAACTCGGCACTAACTTTAAAATTTCTTAGTCGCGAGAGCGTGCCGTATCGCCTTTCCCTTGACCAGCCATTAACCCTTGAATATGTCTCGTCTGGCACTAACTAAAATTAATCTGTCCGTTGAGCTCAACATGTTAAGAAACTAAATTACACGGTTGCCAAACCGGTCGAAAAAAATGCGATGTGGGAATTGATATTCGAAACAATCAACCTTTTACTCCGGTGATGGCAACGTGATATTTGAGAATTTACTATCAAGGTGGAATCGGCCCTGGGGTACATGCCCGTGCTGCGAATGGGCCCTAGACCCCTTCCCGCATTGTTTACGGTTTCAGACTGCCGGCACATGGCAGCATGTACAAACTGCCCAGGCCCACATTATTGCACTACACCATCAACTTGCCGAGCTGCAAAAACTTCAAGAAATGGTGGTGAATATGGTCAATAATCAAGAGGTGGAAACTATCAAGCGCCAGCTTCAAGCTCGCGACCCTCGTCAGGGTCGCAGATTCTGTACAGAGTGTTTGAGAGGTTCCAAGAGCAAAATTGGTGAACTAGTCTTCATTGGATTGTTTCTCTACAATTATCTCCTATCCATTAGTGTGGAAATAATCTATGGACGGTCCCTGGGAAGACCCATGGATCATGGGTATCATGGGTCTACTCTAAGGCTGCTCCACCACTGGTTTAACGCCTGTGCATGACCGGTGCAGCATTTCTGTTGCACCCGAGAGGCTCCCGGGTCCAGGGTTGTATGTGAGGCAGAGGCCGGAAGTTAACATAGCCAGGGCAGTATCGCTAAACGCATATAGCTCAGTCAGTAGGTATAGCTGTAATATGAATAACATCGAATGACTTCCTATGCATACATTATGAACTCAGAGATCTCACTGACTGTCATCCAACGAAGAATTATCAGGTTACAGGATCCAAAACATATCACCTAGTGAAGCCATGATGTGGGGCTCCTTTCTGGAGCTATACGGACTGAAGAACAGGAGAGCTGTGTAGATATAGTATAGCTATGTTTATTAAACAATTACGAATTCATAGGTATTATTTTTATTATTATAAGTTGTTGTTATACATTCAGTGAATTCGGTACATGGTTCGGAGATATATATCTGAGGTACGTATCTACACATGCGTATTCTGTTAGAACCTTAAATTACTAGATAGTACACTTCCTCACAGTATAGACATTCTATTATTTGTTTACTCAGTTATACAAGGGCGATATACGACACATTAGCAAAAATTACACCATGCACCTCGATATCCCCGTGGACCAACCTTCTGATACAATCCTACTAAAAAACAATACAATTTAAATGTCTACGACACCCTAGAAATATGCAAATACACTTGGCTTTTGTGATTGCTCTCAAAGGAATGAGATTTGGTCGCCAAACCTCATTCCTTTTGATTTTCCCAATGCTGTTACATTTAAGTATAGTTGTTGTCTTGGCAAAATTGTATAGCTTTGTTGTTTCATTTCTCCGGAGAATGAAGGCGCTACTGGGACAGTTTCATTTACATTCCACAATCAGCCCCCCTAGTTTAGTTTGTTTTCTCGGTCCAACACGCCAAATGTATGGCTTCTCCTTTGCTGGTATTGAAATTCCTCGACGGTACCCTAGGATAAGATCTTCCAGGGGGTTAGAATGTACATTATTTCTCTGAAAATAACATTGCACGATTGGTGAGGGGGTATTGTTCCGCTATTATAAGGTATAAATATTACTACAATTGTTGTAAACTAACACTTTTCTTGCCACCATTCTCCAACCAAAGCTTCATCGTCATCATCACCATGAAAGCTACAACGGCGGCATCGGTTTTAGCCTTGATCTGGGAGGGAGCCACAGCTCAAGACTACAACGCTCCACCCCCAGACCTCGCGACTCTCCCCGCACTCTCTTTGTTCGAGACTTGGAGGCCGCATACCCATGTGCTCCCACCCAACGGCCAGATTGGTGACCCATGTGCACACTACACTGATCCCGAGACAGGGTCCTTCCATGTCGGGTTTCTCCACAATGGTACGGGAATTGCCGCTGTCCTGACAGATGATCTTGTCCACTATTACGATGTGAGACCTAATGGCAACTACTCCATCGTGGCTGGCGGTCCCAACGACCCACTTGCCGTTTTCGATGGCTCTGTCATCCCTAGTGGAGTCGACGGCAAACCGACACTTTTGTACACATCTGTCTCGGCATTGCCAATCCACTGGACGCTTCCTTACACCCGAGGAAGTGAATCACAATCCCTGGCGGTCACCTACGACGGTGGAAAGAACTTCACCAAGCTAGATATCCCGCCTGTGATTCCCGAGCCACCAGCAAACGTGGACGTGACGGGTTTCCGTGACCCCTTCGTTTTCCAAAATGCAGAACTCGATCAAACCCTTGGCAATGCGGAGAATACGTGGTATACCATCATTTCAGGCGGTGTCCGTGACGTCGGCCCTGGCTTGTTCCTCTACCAGAACACCAGCCCCGACTTCGAGCAGTGGGAGTATCTCGGTGAATGGTACCATGAGCCTGCCAACTCAACATGGGGAAATGGCGACTGGTCCAAGACCTTTGGCTACAACTTCGAGACTAGCAACGTCTTCGGTCTCACCAGAGAGGGATACAGCTATAACGGCAGTCCTTTCCTGACCATTGCCGTGGAGAGCTCATACGAGCCCATTCAGGAGTCGGTCTCCTCACTCCATGCCCAGATCTGGGCAGCAGGCTCAATCGAAATCCCTGAGGGCGAAAATGTGACATTCAGCCCTGATATGGTTGGTGTCTACGATTGGGGCTTGGCTTCCTACGCGGCCGCCGGCAAAGTTGTACCCGCATCTTCCCAAGCCTCTACTGCCAGCGGCGCACCTGATCGCTTCATCAGCTACGTCTGGTTGACTGGAGATGTTTTCGGAGGAGTTGTTGGCTTCCCAGCTGAGCAGCAAGGATGGCAAAACACACTGTTGACGGCTCGCGAGTTGTACATCAAGGCCATTCCCAACGTGGTCAACAACGATCTCGTTAAGGAGACTGCATCGTGGCGTGTGGCTGCTGACTCCGACTCAGCGGGCGAGTGTGTTGAGCTCGAAACACTCGGAATCGATATTGCCCGGGAGACGTACGACGCTATGACTGCTGCCCCTAGCTTCACCGAACCGGACCAGACAACCACCAGTGCAGGTGTTACTCCCTTCACCCGCTCCCCGGAAACTAAATTCTTTATTCTCGAGGCTGAGATTAGCTTCAACACCCGTACTTCTGACCTGCAAGCCGGTTTCCAGATCTTGGCCAATGAGTTTGAGTCCACCACCATCTATTATCAATTCTCTAACGAGTCCGTCATGATCGATCGCTCCCAAACGAGTGCCGCTGCAGACACGACTAGCGGTATCGATACGTCACCGGAAGCTGGTCGCCTTCGTCTGTTTGACATCAACGACAGCTGTGGCAACAATGGCGGCAACGGGGGCCCTGGCAGCCCTGGTGGTCCCGGCGGCTCCGGTGGTAATGGCGGCTCTGGTGGTCACGGCGGCTCTGGTGACCATGGCGGCGCTGGTGGCCATGGCGGCTCTGGTGGTTCCGGTGGCTCTGGTGGCCATGGCGGCTCTGGTGGTCACGGCGGGCCTGGTGGTAACGGCGGCCAGGGAGGCTACGCCGGAAAAGGGAACCACACTTCTCACGCCACTCAAGTCGGGGAGCACATTGAAACCCTGAGCCTGACAGTTGTTGTTGACAACTCTGTCCTGGAGGTTTACGCCAACTCTCGCTTCGTGTTGTCTACCTGGGTCCGGTATGTTTCCCTTACCCTTTTGCCTTCGATTTTCACAGAACGTAAACTAACTATATGATAGTCCTTGGTACGAAAACTCCACTGAGATTCGCTTCTTCCAGAACGGAGAGGGTGAAGTGTCTTACAGCAACATTCACGTTGCCGATGGGTTGTACGACGCTTACCCAGACAGAGATCAGTGAATTATGCAGCATGGCTTGGTATTTGAGTAGGAGATTTGGGTTCTATAACTTTCATAATCTTCTAGGCTGGATGAAACACAGGAAAAGAGTTATTGATTGATAGGGACAAGCTCTTATAAGCAGTTATGGATAATGTATGGTCAATTAATGATGAGATAGTTGGTTAATTGAATGAACACTTTGACGGAGGAAGATATTTACCATGTGCTACGGCATCATCCTTCAGCTTAATCCCTAATTACCGTATAACACATTTAGCAATATCTATCATCAAACCCAAACTTAGCTCTTGAAGGCTTCCTTCGTTATACCTAGGTGCTCTTCAAAGCAAAGAGTATATTTTCATGAGGCTTATGGAAACAGCCAATTAGATACCGACATTCCCTTGATCGACCCCACTCCCAGCAACTGCCCTTTTCGGATGTCAGTATTGCCACAACAGCCCTGAAGGCGCACATTGTAAAAACATTATATCCACTATTTCCCGCCTTAGGAACTTGAAGGGAGAGGGTCTAAGGGGTTGTTATAATCCACCAAATCACTCTCTTACTTTATATAGTAGTAGTCCGATGAAAAGTTTATCACAATTAATTCGCCTTCCGATCTAGTATATTAGGTTAACCTCCGCGCTATTTTGGACTTATCCCTCTTATATTGTTCCAAAGCCTGCTCGACTACGCTATTGTCTTACACCTAGTTCACAACAATTAGGCACATCTTCAGCACCTTTACTTTCATTCGCAGTCATGAGCGGGACGCAAGTCGCACAAAAGCTGTTGCAGGCTGCGCATGTAGCTCCAGAAATCTTCCAACTCCGTCCGGATTACCGTGCCCTCTTGATGGTGGTAGAGGGTATTCCTCCCGGCCCAAGCGATGATTTCAGCGAGGCCCTTTTGAAAGAGGCCGAAAACTCCATCAAAGACAAATTGTCCAATTGTCCTGTTACCGAACTCCCACACATCGCTGCATGGCGCGAGGCCTACAAAGGCTTCGGGGCAAAGCCCCAAAAAACGCGAAACAGCCTCGAGGCTCTGACTCGGCGCGCGCAGGATGGCTTGCCACGGGTCAACCGCCTGACCGACATCTACAATGCCATCTCTGTCAAGTACCAGATCCCATTCGGAGGTGAGGATCTTGACAAATACGATGGATCGCCCTTCCTAGTCCGCGCTACGGGTAAAGAGGAGTTCCAAACTTTTTCTGGAGGGAAACCTCAAACGGAACTTGCAGCACCGGGGGAGCCGGTTTGGTGTGATGACAGTGGCATTACTTGCCGTCGATGGAATTGGCGACAGGGTCCACGGACAGCCTTGACGGATGATACTTCGCGGGTTTTGTTCATTCTGGATGCACTAGAGCCGCTGACGGACAGTATTTTGGCCCAAGCTGCCGATGAGCTTGCTTCGGCTTTGAAACGCCTATCCCCGGAGGTTCAAACAGTGCGCCGGATTATTGGCCCTTCGATTTAACTACTGCTTGATGGCTGTTCAAATGGTGTGGGATCTCTCTCAATGAAAGAATATGGGCCCTGTATAAATTGTGAGAAACATTAGGATTGATATAAGAACCATGTGGTGGAGTATGGTGTCGGATGTATTATATTCATAAATGTTACTGCTAGTCGACCTTGTTCCAGGTCTCAAAATCATAAATCATTGAAAGCAATTCGCACATTATTTAATCCCCCGATATGAAGGACAGATTGAAAGATTCAAGTAAAATTGTAGCATGCATGGATGAGGCGACATACTAGCAACACCAAGACGAGCAGTGTTGGGTTTAAACTTTGGCCATGGCGATCACACCTTGGCCTAGACATCCACTTCATCAAGAGTATCCCAGAGGTAGGAAAATTCTCCTGCTATCTACGACCACATTACCGTACCCGATAACTTTATCTTACTCCCGACAACCTCATCTACATATATATGGGTATATTCTGCTCTTTATTCGCAGCTTCCACTCCCTAAAACAATCAGTTGGTTGTAGACTGCCGCTCATATCCCTTTACATTTCAACATTTTCAGACACCAAGAGTTGAAAGGGATTTTCCGCCCCGTCCCGTCCCGTCCCGTCTTATGGGCGGGGAATGTCTTTTTTTAGCGGCCAAACTAACCCCTGGCCCCTGGTGACCCCGAGGCTAAGTTAGCATAATTAAAGACGGCGTGGGTAGGAAACTACCACCCTAGTTAGTTTGCAGGGATCTTTAGGCCGTTAGCAGATAACACCAATGATTGGTTCATCCTTAAACCCTTGAATGGAAGATAACGGCCAGATTTGTGATTGGATTGACACGATATTTATCCAAATGGCTTATTAGCTAGTCAGGATCTCGGTTAGCGTGTTCAAAACACGTGAACCTCAAATTAAATGGTTACCATTCACCCCCTTTTGCCCAACCTGGCTTGTTAATAGTTTCAGAGGACAGAATGGCTACAATGGAGACCTTCACTTTCCTGAATGATAGTGATTGTCTATCGGCGGATGACCAGTTTGGACCTCGTGTCAAGGCTCAGTGCCGCAACTTTGACTTTACCGTCGAATTCGAACAAAGCATTTTCTCCATTCTACCATCATCGTTATTCATTTTATGTGCTGCTGCTCGCATTGTTCATCTTTATCATGCAAGGTATCGAGTCTCAGCGACGTCGCTTCGCTGGGTCAAGCAGGTAAGTCTCTTGCCCAGCATCGGACAATGAAATTGCGCATGTTAAAATCCAGCTAGTCACTCGGGGCGATTCTGGGCATCTTGCAGCTGTGTTTGCTTGTGTTATCAATTAGACTGGGAAGTAACAGCCGGCCGAGTTCAATTGCCTCTTTATCCCTTTCTGTAGCAGATGTACTTTTGATCTGCGTGCTCTCTCACCTGGAGCACACCAAAACCATTCGTCCATCTAGTCTCCTGCTCACCTACCTTTCTACGTCAGTCCTGCTTGATGCAACATCTCTTCGGACCCTCTGGCTACTCAAGTCTGAAAAGCTTGTACTTAAAATTGTTTCGTCGTCGAGTCTTGCCGTAAAGCTGGCTTTGTTGACTGTCGAATCTTCAAGGAAGGCAAAATACTTCATCAACAAGGAGGATAAAACTCGGTCGCCGGAAGAAACTGGTGGGATATTCAGCAATGGTCTCTTTTCTTGGCTTCTTCCTTTCCTTTGGACCGGCTTCAAGAATGTCCTCACACTGAGTGATCTTAACCAGTTGCCGAAAAGCTGTACTGTTACGAACATGGAGTCACAATTCACACAGATCTTCGAAAAAGAGAAAGCACACCGACACAGTCTTGTGAGGACAATCCTTAAATCCTTCTGGCACAGGCTGGTGTGTCCGGTTATTCCGCGATTGTGTGTTTTGACATTCACCTTACTTCAACCAATACTAATGCTCAAACTTCTTCGGTGGCTGGAAGACACATCAGCAGAAGATCTCGGCTATGGTATATTGGGTGGATACGGCATTATTTACATCGGTCTAGCAATTGCAACTGGCGCCTACTGGCGCTTTCAGCTGCAATTCATCACCCTGCTTCGTGGTGTCCTCCTCTCTGCTGTCTTCCAGAAAACCCTTTCAATCCATCCGATGGATGCGAAAAAGACACCCGTATCACTTGTCAGCACAGATATTGAAATGGCATGTACGGGGCTGGATCAGCTGCACGAACTGTATTCAAGTTTGCTTCAAATTGGGATCGGGACCTGGCTCTTGGAGCAGCAGGTAGGGGTAGCTTGTATAGCTCCTATGATTGTCGCGGCTGTTTGTGCGGTGGCCACCTATAAGATATCCCAGCGCGTTGGGATATGCCAGAAGGGATGGCTAGAAAGTGTCCAGACACGTCTAAGTAAGTCATGATCAAGGTGGTTAATCTCCATCTGGCATCTCTGATCTCGTCTTGCGTATCGCCATAGATGCTACCACGTCAATGTTATCGAACATGAAGATCATTCAGATGTCCGGATTAGGTAGACCTATCTTCGATATGATCTTCAAATTTCGAGATGCCGAGCTGGATTCTGCCAAGAGTTATCGAGGCTTACTTGTGTGGGTCATGGGTTTAGGTGAGCATGAGCTCCACCCTGGGCAAATTCACAGAGTACTGATTTGACGATTTGCATAAGCATATGCTCCATCCGCGATATCTCCCGTTATTACCCTGGTGATCTATGCCGCCACTCAACATAATACTTGGGACAGTTCCAGTACTGCCAGAATATTCACAGCTATGTCGTTAATTGGCCTTGTCACATCGCCTCTTGCGGCTGTTTTTCAACAAATACCTGCTATCATCGCAGCTTTTAGCTGTCTAAATCGGGTGGAGAATTTCCTCAAACAGCCAAATATGATGGACCGGAAAGTCATCGTGGACAGAGAATCTGAGACACAGCTCACAATGGGCCCAGAAAAACAACCAATTGCTTTGAGTATTCCCTTGGTGGAATACCAAAGCAATCCAAAGCCTCCCTTTGCATTCACATCTCACAACGCAACCTTTTCTTACCCAGGTTCTTCTTTCCCTGCCCTCCAGAACTTGACTATCAATATCCCGTGGTCAAAGGTGACTTTGGTAATGGGGCCGACCGGTAGTGGAAAGTCGGCTTTAGTGAAGGCAATACTTGGTGAATTAAATATTTCTCAAGGGGTCTCCACCAGAGGCTTCGATTGCTGTGCTTACTGTGATCAAACGCCGTGGATCGGGAATCAATCTATCCGAGCTAATATTGCCGGCCACCTCGAAGATTATCAAAGGAGATTATACGATGAAACGGTTTGGGCTTGTGAATTGGAACGTGACCTCGAGTCTATGCTGGAGCATGATCTTACCAATGTTGGAAGTAGTGGCGCTACACTGAGTGGAGGACAGAAACAGAGGATCGTATGTGCAATTATTGACAACATGGCTCTACTAAGAATGCAGGACTCACATTTTCGATGCAAATAGTCTCTAGCAAGGGCCGCATATTCTCAGCAAAAGGTTATCATGCTGGATGATAGTTTCTGTGCCCTTGATTCTCGAACCGAGCAAACCGTCGTTCGACGTCTCCTGGGCCCAAATGGTTTGATGAGAAATAATAACCAGACTGTGGTTATTACTTCAAACACAGGTACGTGCAGTCATGGTGCTATGGTCACTTGATTAACAATATGTGAACTATAGACCGCTTGGTGCCTTATGCCGACTTTTTAATCATTCTCGATGATAATGGAGCCTTAAAGGCGCATGGACCAATGCGACAAATGTCACATCTGTTTCCTGATAGTCTCAGCGCTGTCGAAGAAGAGAAATTTGAACCTACATTAGAAGGCACCTCTCCATTGGAGCCTGTCGCATCGAAAGAGCTATCGACGCAATCCAAGAGCAACGACTTTGAAATCTCTTCAGCGAAAGGATCACCTTATAGATCGTATTTCAAATCAATGGGTCTCTGCAAGGGATTGAGTTTGGGTGCACTACTCACTCTTCAGACCTTCTTCTCCAAATTTCCGAGTCCGTTGGGTCCTATTCCCCAAACATGAGACAGAATAACTTACAAAGATATAGCTGTGTGGCTCCAGTGGTGGCTCGATGGTAACTCGCAGGAGATGGGACGGCTATATGCAAGGTATATCGGGATATACAGTGTCTTCCAAGCTCTGGGTTTAAGTTTTACGTTGGTTGCTGCGTTGTGAGTAGATTTAACAACGGGATACTGAGGATCATGTCTAACAAAACATTTAGCCACCAGTTTCGAGTTACTATGCCCCACGCGAGCCGCTATTTCCATACGCGTCTCCTGAGCGCGGTGATGTCGTAAGGATCTGTACTCCACATCATTTTCAAAATTCGAGCTAATGGCAACATTTGAACAGTCTCCCCTTTCCCTGTTTCAGCATAATGAGCACAGGGTCTATTGCAAACCGGTAAGATCTGTTTATTTGTGTCTCCTTCCTCTCCTTGACTATATGGTTGGGGATAAGGGACAGATGGATTCCCTTCGCTACCGCTCATCCACTGGCTTAATCAAAACTAACATCCAGAGTAGTTTCAGCCAAGATTTACAGTTGGTTGACTGGACACTGCCTTTGACATTTCTCAACGCGTCCGAGGGTAAGTTATTGAATGCTTGCTCCAGATGTGCAGCAAATAACTGACCAATCCAGGTGCATTGGGGACACTAGCACAAGTATTAATCATTTCCAGGTACGGGCTGTGACTTGCGCTATGAGAGTATCAACATCCACTAACCTTCTCTAGTGCTTCCCCTTATCTCCTCATAGCGTTCCCGTTCATATTCGCCACCGTCATTGCTATCCAGCGGTTCTATCTTCGCACATCACGGCAACTACGTTCTATGGATATTGAGGCTAAATCTCCCCTCCTGTATGCCTCAGCCCTTTCACAACGTTCTAACCCAATCCACATCTAACTGAGTGCAGAAACCACTTTTTAGAAACTATTGACGGCCTTCAGACGATTCGTGCATTTGGCTGGCAGCATCGGACACAAGCAGCATACCAAAGCCACCTCAGCGCATCACAGCGACCATACTACCAGCGCTTTATGCTGCAACGCTGGCTTACGCTAGTACTGGACATGATTGCTGCTGGATTGGCGGTCCTCGTTGTGGGCACTGCGATCGCCCTACGCACGCGCTCAGCATTGATCGGCCTTGCCCTTGTAAATGTGATTTCGTTAAGTGAGAGTCTACAGCTCCTGGTACTTCAATGGGCAGTCATGGAAATATCTCTAGGATCTGTGAGTCGGCTAGAGGCTTTTAACCATCATGCTATGGCTGCACAGTCAGAGGCTTCTTCCAAGGACGCCCTTACTACGCTGCCCCAGACTCAATCGTTCTGGCCCACACAGGGACACATCGAGATCACGCATTTGACCGCTAGATATACGGCCGATGGCCCTGCAGCTCTGCAAGACATTTCTCTTACAATCCCGCCTGGCACAAAACTTGGCATTTGCGGCCGCACGGGTAGTGGGAAGAGCACACTCTTGGCGACGCTATTCGGCATGGTGTGCGTCACAGACGGCACCGTGACAATCGATGGGCTGAATCTTGCTCATCTGCATCCAGATACCCTACGCGCTGCGCTCATTGGTATTGCCCAGGAAAGCTATACTGTCCCCGGGCTGACTGTGCGTGAAAACCTTCTGCTGGGGTGTCAGCGGCAGCAGCAGGATCTGTGCGACGATGATGTCCAGCTCATTGATGCTCTGCAGACTGTACAGCTGTGGGACGCGATCGATGAACGTGGAGGGCTATCCGCCGTGCTTGACGACCAAAGCCAGAGCTTATCCGCAGGGCAGAGTCAGCTATTTGCATGCGCGCGTGCCCTCCTTCGTACGGGCTCTGTTGTTGTCCTAGATGAGCCGACGAGCCATCTCACGGTGGAAACGACGAAGGTGATCCGACGGGTCATTACGGACAATTTTCGGGAACGGACGGTGATAGTTGTGATGCATGATATCCAATCCATTTTGGACTTGGATCTTGTTGTGGTACTGGAGGAAGGCCGGGTCGTGCAGGTGGGCACACCAGAAGAGTTACGTGAGCAAGACGGCATATTTCGGACAATGCTGGATTCTACGTGAGGGTATCGGATGGAAATCCTAGTCTCGCTTTTGTCGTGTACTGGAAGAAATATAAGATGAAGGAAATATGTTTCTGGCTGGTTTTACATGATAACTTGTATGCGTGCTTTTGACGCATGGCGCATGTTTCTACAAGCTCCGGCGGCATGTCAGGGCTTCAGTTTTGTTCATGACTCGTCGCAACAGCATCAAATAGCCCATAATGGCAGGTTGTCCATACCTAGTGAGCTTGAATATATACATGTACATCCATGGTATGGCCAGTAAATAAACTTCCACGGGTCCACGGTTCGATGGGTGGCATCTGGGCAGCTGGTCTCGAGTATTGGATAATAATGACGGGATCTACTCCGTATGTGGTTTAGTTCTCAGTCATACCCCGTACCTTGCCAAAGTTGCATTGTTTAGTAAATATAGCAACATTAGAATGTTCATTCTTTAACCATCCATCCATCAAGCCCAACCCCTTCTATACTCATCAAGATGACTTCACATCCACTAATTGCAGACCTCTGCAACCCGGTAGAGTCACTCCGAACCTCCGAGTCCGATACGATCAAGGTGTTGAAGAAAAGAAAAGTCAATGTCGAGCGCGACATTCTTTTTGCCCGCAAAGAATGGAAGCCTTCAGGTCTGTTTGACCAGAACTACTGGTCTCAAGCTGCAAAGATCGAGAGGTTGTCAGTACAACGAGAGATTATAGACCGCAAGATCTCGCAAGGCAGCTTCTCTGGTAAAGAGATCGACTGGGAGGCGACTGAGGAGGCGAAAAGAATCCTTGAGAGGATAAATGCGCATAAACAGACGGAGAGAATATGCAAGACCCGGGCCGCAGAACTTCGCGAAGAGGGGACGCAGAGGACTCTAAGAGCCTCATTTATGCGGTTATTCACAACCTCGAAGATGGGCATAAATATCTCGTGGACAGGCGCTGGCAAACGCAAGCGAGATACCCAGAGTGACTGGAAGCAAGATATGGTTGAGGCATATAATGCCAAGCACCCCGATCAAACTTGGCTTTGGTGCCCAATAACACACCAATGGCGACCGTCCGAAATGGTTGTTGCTGCACATTTGTTCGGCTATATGCATGGACAAGGAACAATGGATGCTATTTTTGGAAAAGGGGGTGACATCTTTTCCTCCAGGAATGGACTCCTGGTCAGTCTAGAGTTTGAACGCTACTTCGATAGTGGGAAAATGGCCATTGTACCAGACGTTGGAGAAAACGCCGGGGTTTCGGAGATGCTGTATTGGCTGAGTTCCAAACCACGAGAATTCAAGGTCAAGATATTGGACCAGGATTGGAAAAAGCTCGACGACATGGTCGACGATAAGTCAGGTTTGACCTATAGAAAGCTTGAGGATCGCCGTCTGAATTTCAGATCAAACTTTCGACCCGCCGCAAGATATCTTTATTTTCACTACTGTGTGCAAGTTCTGAGAAGGGCTTGGCAATATACCAAAGACACTGACAAGACCGAGGCCGCCAAGGACCATGTGGCTAACGTTTTATATGACACGAATGGCAAGTTGTTTTGGGGGACCCCTGGCCGCTATCTTCCCCGGAATATGCTGCTAGCTTTGGTGGAAGAACTGGGTCACGAGTACAAGCCGCTTTTGAATGGTGCGGCGTCAAGCACGTCTGCTGATTCAGATATGTTGCTGGAATTAGCTGCAAACCAAACGAAGGCGCGGCGAAAGTCACTATCAGATGACCTTTTCAGCTTCGAGTATTCAGACACTGATGATGACTAGTTGGGTTGCTCTTGGGGGGGGGGATTTTTTTTTGTTGACGGTTTAGGAGTAATTTCATCTCGCCGTCTCTGTTTCTGTGTCGGAGAACGTAAGCAGCTATGGGATGACTTAGTTGATGTATTCTTAGATAGTTAGACAACACAGCTGACTTCTTGCGGATGCTGTTAAGGCTAGTGTTATTCCTAAGAATTTGACAGCTTACAGCAAGTTTGCTAAGCCTGTCTTTTGGTCGAGTCAAAAGAGTTGTTTACTGGGCTATATACTGTTAGCCGTTTGAAATAGTAGATTATGAAATCGCCCAGAATGGAATAATTGGGGGCTCGAATGAAAATATGCTTCTGGTAAACAGCAGGATAGAGAACACCAGTTGGCCGAGAAACGGGACACGGAATGCCCATACATCTAAGCCAAGGAAAGACAAACGAGGATACGGAGTAGAGCATGTTCTATAGAATAATGGAAGCCGAATGTATCCTTAGGGTTCAATGCTAGTAGTATATGGGGTTATAGTCGGCTATGCGCGGGCTCGGTTTTTATACTTCAATTTTGAGACTCAACATACACGCCTATTTACACCTATTCGCACCTATTAATCCATGAAAGAACGATACTCCAACCATTTAAAATCTGCAGAACCCCCACTGCACAAGGTCCACCATCGATCTTCCCTTTGGTCGAGCCGAAGTAGCCTGTTTTGCCTCATGTCCGACCTCGGAGATCAGATCAGATTGATAAGCCCGTGTGGAAAAAGGGCCTAAAAAAGAAATAGCCAGATCTAGTTGTCATAGAAAGAAACTCATTAAAGATGAATAATACTGAAAGTTGCTAAAATCACGTCCCTCAAGTGCCTTCAGCCCCTCCAAATCTCCCCAAATCATCAAAATCTCCCCCAAAAGGCTTATCTCCGCCCACCGCCACCCGCGAAACCCCGAAAAACTTCCTTTTTCCGGTGACGCATCCTTTTTTCTTTCAACACAGGCGCGGAGAACTTTGAACTGTTTTTACATCGAATTGATTGAATGCCGAACGTGGAATTTGCTTCAGGCGACGCCACTGGCAATCAGTTCGGCACAGACTCAAACGCCTCTCTAGGGACGTCATGGGCGGCACAGTTTGAAGATTCAACAATGGCCACTACATCGGCGATGGACTCTCCTCCCGCGCCCAAGAGCCCTATCCCAACAGATAATATTACTCCTGGGCAGCGGATGGTGTCTGCGACCGCCGGCAATGTCTTAACAGGTCTTCTAGGTGAGTCGGAACGGCTCCCGATCCTTGGAATCCCAGCACTAACAGTTCGCAGTGACACCCTTGGATGTCGTACGAGTCCGTTTACAGTCACAATCCCAGGTCCACAACACATCACCCTTTACCTCCCACACCACCCAAACCTTGAAAAACCTCCCTCCAAACCTCGGTATCACATCCTGTTGTCGCGAAGTATTCTGGGTCGGAAACGATGCCCAGATGTGCATGCTAGGACCTCAGGCGACCGTGGTCGGAACCCATCCACACCCGGTAATTGATTGCGCGGTCGAAGAAACACAGCGGCGAACATTCACATCCACCCTCGACGGACTACGGAAAATCGCGCGCAATGAAGGAACTTTGACACTGTGGCGAGGGTTGAGCCCGACCCTGATGATGGGAATCCCGGCCAATGTCATCTACTTTGCTGGTTATGACTGGTTGCGCACAGATGAGCGAAGTCCCATCAAGCAGCGCGTGTCTGAGGGATATGCGCCCTTGATAGCTGGATCCTTCGCTCGCGTCGCGGCTGCAGCTGCGACCAGTCCATTGGAGATGTTCCGGACGCGTCTCCAGGCAACTCCGGGGACGGGCGCGGGCCATTTCAAAGCCACTGTGAAGGATTTGTACCATATGACACAGGCAAAGGGATATAGCTCACTCTGGCGAGGGTTCACTCTTACCATGTGGCGCGATGTTCCGTTCTCCGGACTCTACTGGTGGGGATACGAGGAGGTGAGAAAGGCGCTGATCGCGGCGCGCCAGAAAACCCCTCATCTTTCGGGCTTGGACCACGAGGCCGAAGAATCAAGTCTCCAAGCTTTCCTTGATAGCTTCATCTCTGGAGGTGTTTCGGGGTCCTTAGCAGCACTTGTTACAACTCCGTTCGATGTTGGTAAGACGCGACAGCAAGTTTTCCGACATTTGGACGATGTCCCTCTCACTGGCGCCGCCCCCCGCACGGCATTACCCCCCGGCATCTTGGCGCCAGAACAATTATCCTTACCAAAATTCCTCATGCACATCTTCCGTGAAGAAGGCACCGCTGGCTTATTCCGTGGTTGGACGGCACGATGTTTAAAAGTTGCCCCGGCCTGCGCCATCATGATCTCGACCTATGAGCTTGGAAAGCGCATGGCCCGAGAGGTCAACGAACGGCGACACTCGGACGCATAATCTCCCTTGTACAATTATAATGCATATGCGCGGTCTCTCTCCACTTTTATTTTTGTTATGGCGTTTCTGATGATACCGCATGAGCCGAGTTATAGAGTGGTTGCATTTGCATTTGGAATTTGGGTGTTTCTATGTATATAAATTAATGGAAATCTCTCTCTCTGAACATATAATAATATTTAGTATACATAACATATATAATACATATGTATAGCCCATATGGCAAGACATTTGACTCACAACACAGCCCGTGGGCAGACTATCAGCGGGCAAACTAGGGTGTCGGGGCGCGATCATCCGGACCCCAACATGAGGCTGAAGTCTGCCCCCTAATTTGTGAGATTTAAGAATGGTCAGATCGCCTCGCGACTTGGTCTCCGCTATTTTCTTCGAGTCTCTAATTGTCCTATCTTCAACTGGAGTCGCCAATATGACTTCGCGGCCACCCGTGACCGGCCACAGTCACTCATGGTTCGAGCATATTGCTGTCGCAACAGATACTAATGTTGAGTAAGTGCATCTTCCATATAATCTTATGCAGATACTAACTTATTTCTCAGTATTGTCGCCGTCCCGCCTATCGGTGCCCATCATAGAAAGACATGGATAGCGCATGGGGCGACATCATCCTGGCTTGATACTGAACTACTACAGCATTTGCCTCGCGCACGAGTCCTGCTGTACAACTATGGAGACCTGCGTGACGATACAATCGACACCTTAGGTAAACGACTGTTGAACCAACTACGTAGTGAGCGGAAACATGAGGTATGTTATCGTCTTGTTTCTTCGTACATAATCATGATGAAGTTACTAAAATATCATCAGCCAAGTCGACGTCCTATCTTTCTCATCTGCCACAGCACCGGCGGTCTTGTCGTTAAAGCAGCTCTAGCCTTGGCATCACGAGAGCCAAGCCAGTCGATCTTAACCAGCTGTCATGGCATCGCGTTCTTTGCAACTCCCCACCAAGGCTCGACCTATCTCTCCGCCGATGAGTATGCTGCCAGTATTCGCCATCTCCTCCATCTAGAGCATGAGACTCCCGTAGCGCTCAGGAAGCAATTGCGTCCACGCCAAGAGCGGCTATGGCACCTGTCAAACCAGTTCAAGACCCTTTCGGCCGATATGAAGGTCTGGTCTTTTCTTGAAACTGTGGATTCAACTATGCATGTAGCCGACGCTGAGACGAATCACATACTCGAGTTCCATGTTCCCATTACTTCGATTCGGTCGGGTTTGTTGGATATTGAGCATGAAAAAGAACTGCCTATGGCGACAGATCATACAGGAACAGCAACTTTCCACGGCCAGGAGTCCACACGAGATAGATTTCTGCAAGAGCTTGGTGATGCCGTTGACACTGCCGTTGAAATCTCAAAGCGCGAGGATACACCCTTGGGCGTAGAACAGAAAGTCATAGTTCAAATTAATGGCTTCTTTGAGGATACTGCACTGGGCGTCAGTGACGAAACTCCCCTCAAGCTGTGGTCAACCACGGTGTCCCTGGAAGACTACCTCTCTCGGGGTCCATCAGTTTGCCTTCGGGAAAGACTTGGCCGAGTCCAGCCCAGTGGCTTGGACGATTCGTCAATCAGCAGTTTTGATAGTCCTCGCTCATCCTACATTGCCCCTGGCTCGGATCCACATGACCATCATCATGACCACCCTGATGAGAAGCCAAGGCCTCTACGGCCTCCTCTACCCTATAGGCAAAGCTTTGATGATCCATCCGGTCCATCTCCAAAGATCCACATCACCGAAGCAGAGAGGGAGGGCTACTTAAATGACTCGCGGGGTGAAAGTCCTCCGCCGCCCGAGGAGCAGAAACGAAAGAGCTCACTCACCAAGGCGCTGGGGCTAATTCCGCTCAAACGATCTCATCGTCGGAGTGCTTCTGATAGCAGCTCCCAGGGAAGTATCGAACGCCCACCTTCGTAAGAAAATCACATTCCGAAACTTGAGCCGAAACCCTAAACTAATAGATAATAGGAGCTCTTCTACATCGCAACCAGTACAATCGCCGTTCCTGGCAATACCCAAGTCTACTCGCGATCGTATTAACCAAAATGCCGACAGACCGGATATACCCCGAGCGGTTCCACGTTTCGATCGACCTGAGGCTGATACTGAGAAACTAATGTGGATCCACGTGCCGTATACGCATACTGGTTGGGTATCCCAAGTCATCCGACGAGCATGTCAGGATAGACAAGAGCCTAATTTGTAGGGCACATTAACTCCTCGAGATACCTTTCCATGGTGCTGACTATCTTTGCAGTGTTCGGAAATTTATCAATGACGAAAATTGGTATCTCCGGCTTAATAGAGCTCGTCATCTCGAGCCTCATGCACGTTTCGTCAAGCCCGCATGTATCCACTCAAGACAAATGGACATTCCACAGAGCCCTTCTGATGCTTCAGAGGATCCTCAACTCGCTCTATATGTACGTTTCAAACCATCCATATCAATATCAACGCTGACACCTATTCCTCTCAGACTCCCTACGTTAGTATTTCTCATGAAACAAGTATCCCTTTTCCATACTGTGCTAACACATCCCAGCTCCATTGGGATACATACCGCAATCTAATCCAACGACGAAAAGTAGTCGAAGACCGACTCAACCAAGGCCGATCCAGGCCCGTCCCAGGCCGAATCTCAAAAGCAAGCCTAGAAGCCCAACTCATCTGGACCTATCTCGGCTGCGAGCCTCCAGTTCATTTCCGCCGAACACTGGATCAATACGGGTATCCCAATCTGCGGTCGACTATCGCTCGTGACGACGACCAGATGCTCTGGAAACGTACGCGCAGACCGGCGCGCATTGACGAGCAGCTAAAAGAGTATTTACAGTCGGCACAGGATGATCCCGATAACGAGGAAAATGCTGGCGAGTTTATGGATGGCAATGTGCTGATGGTTGATCAGCTCTGGCTTTGGATTCTGGATCAGAAGACTGTTGTTACTTTCTTTCCGAATCAGGAGGCTACGACCTCTGAGGGGAAGCTTTTTGAACAGTCGAACTTGCATAGTAGCATCTATAATGAGTTAAACGGGGATCTCTCGCGGCGGTTTGAGACGGCTGGGGATCTTGCTGCTCTCATTATGCTCCATGCTGTCACTGTTCTCCTAGATAAGACTCTACATCATGATCTACAGGTATTGCGAATATTTGAGGAGTCTATCAGCATATTGGTAAGAGTGGCCCTTTTTATTCCCCTCTCGGCGCGCTGTTTTTAACAAAATCAGAGCGAATCCGTCACCAAATCCTTCAAGCGCTTCCGAAATAGAGGCTTCACCAACCGCCCAGCCGATCATGACCGTACCTCAGACGGCAAGATCATGACAGCCGCCCAGCAAGACTACAAAGAATTACAAGTTGCTCGACGAAACCGGGAAGACCTCTCTGTTCTACTTGAGCTGCGCGACATCGAAGATGAGCTATCCACCATTCTAAAGCTGCTTGAGCAACAAGACACCGTCATCAATAGTATGGTCAAATACTTCGATAACAGGGGTGATGGTAAATCATTCCTCGATATAGCACAACAGCGGATCGATGAGTATCGTTCGCAAATCAACGATATGAAAGAAAACAGCCATTTAACACAGAAAGCAGTGAGTTTTATATACCCTGCTTGCTATTTTCAACTACTAACAAGCCAGGTCGAAACCCTCCTTGATCTCAAGCAGAAACAGGCAAATGTCGACGAAGCCAAAATGACTCGCTGGCAAGCTGAAGTCGCTCAGACGCAGTCGCGAGCAGTAATGGTCTTCACCATATTCAGTGTTGTGTAAGTCCACATGCTCTCTCCATAAAAGTCTCGATAGCCTTTCTCTGACAGTCCAAGATTCCTCCCTCTATCATTCTTCACCTCCTTATTTGGCATCAACGCTCGAGAATGGAGCGGCGAACAGACAAACCCAACCCTAGGAGAAATGTTCGAGATAGCAGGTTTGTTTCGTCCCAAACACTATATCAATACAACAACTAAATTCTCCAGCCCCGGCATCCTTTGCAATCATCTTTCTCTCTCTCTTCATAGCCTTCAGTGATACACTACGCGATATCGTATCGAAAACGCACAAGATCGGGGCCGGCTTACTGAAAGAATTCGTCTTGCATCCGGTTAAATCATTTTTGTGGGATTCTGCTACGAGTAGAATGCATGTTCATGTTGTGCCTGAGGACTCTGAGCTTAGGAAACGATTTGACGAGTATCTAGGTTATGGGAGGAGGAATATGCAGCGTGATGAGGATATCTGGCAGCGGTGGCAGGGGGGCCCGATTTCAGGCGGGAAGGGGGTTAAGAAGGAGAAAAATCAGGTGAATTCTGGATTGAATCGGAGAGGTCGTGGAGAAGTTTAGTTTATAGGTACATATGTTCTTGCTTTTGGTTTGGTTTTGTGTTTTTGGTGGCTGTTTGATACCCTCGAATCTTGCATTTTGTATATTGGTTTATTTTCTTTTTTATAGTATAGTAACGAATGTATCTATTGATTTTGAGCATAGTTGCCGAGCTTGTGCCTTGTCCCGTAACCTCAGGCTCTTAGGGGTCTAACGTAAATCCCGGAAGAGGTAGAGGCTATATATATCTCGTCTCAGGGGACAAAAGGTCCTGAAAATAATATGGTTCTAAATTCTCAACACATATATGTTCGTGTACTGAAGGATATAAGTAACCATGAAAATAACAGAAACGCACATCCACCATAAACAATAGACATTGTCCAAATTTAGTTCATCTCGCGTGCCAAGAAGCCAAACACAAACACCGTAAGTAAAAGAAAAGAATTTGATCCTTGGAAAAGAAAATCGTTAACTGACTGCTCGACATGGGGTATTTCAAAGACGTATAAATTCAAAAGCAAAATGTTGGGGTTCGTAATCAACCTATAGGCGTATGCAGGTTGCGAGAATAAGGGGACGGGGGATTTCTTTGGGGATGGATCGTTGGGTCATTAGTAATCTTGGGGTGTAAGGAATGAGGCTCCGAGCTCGTTCGAAGGAAATAGACTCGACTGGATAGCCATCAAAGGCTTATACACAGTAAATAAGTGTTGGACGAAAATTCAGAGGCAGAGTCAATGGTGGGATAACTGGTAAGGAACCGGTTTCTCCATATTTCCATCCAATGTACCAGAATGTTCTTCATCCCTCAATAGCAGGCAGCGAGGCAAGATTCATAGCCGAACACTTCAGGATAGTCTGCATCATGCGACTAGAGTCCAACGGCTTAGACAAGTAATCGTCCATGCCGGCCTGTATGCACTTGTCTCGATCCCCAAGCATAGCATGCGCAGTGAGAGCAATAATAGGCGTACGAGGAAGTCCATTCATCTTCTCGTACTGTCTGATATTCCCTGTAGCCTCAAAGCCACCCATAACGGGCATCTGTACATCCATAAGGACCACATCGTAGCGGTGGTGTTTAACCTCTTTCACGGCTTGTAGGCCGTTTTCCACGACCGTGACGTTGTGGTTGAATTTTTCAAGTATTCGGACAGCGACTTTTTGGTTCACGTCATTGTCCTCTGCTAGAAGAATTGCTAGAGACCGCGTGTAGCCTGATGGGGTGCGGGTTACGCGGTTGCCGAGGGCGGGAAGAATGCCGTTCCATAGATCGATGGGTCGGCAGGGTACGGTGATGTAGGATGCTATGCCGAGTTCACCGGCTGCTCTGAGAGCCAGCGATACGGTGTGTGCTGTGATGACCAGTGGAATTGGTTGGAGGTCTGGGCAGGCTCGGAGTTTTGCGGCGATCTCCAAGTTTTCGATGAGGATTGCATCGAAGGTACAGCCCCAGTCTGTTTTGAACTGGCCACATTCTAACTGCTCCTCTTTTACAATAACTGGCTCTAATCCGAGCTCAATGAGCACCGAGGCTATTGGGAAGTCGCGCGCAAGACCGTGGTCAAAGAAGAGAACGCGCCGGCCGCGGTGGGGGGCAAGCTGCTCTGCAAAGCTCGATGGTGGCTGAGCTAGCTTCACTCGACATGTAAAGGAGAATGTGCTGCCTTCTCCCATGCTCGACGTCACCCAGATATCACCGCCCATGAGAGAAACGAGCCTTTTCGAGATTGCAAGGCCTAAACCCGTCCCGCCAAAGCGACGAGTCATTGATCCATCAGCTTGTTGGAACTTGTCGAAGATCAATCCAAGTTTGCTTTCATCAATTCCAATTCCAGGATCGGAGACAGAGAATTGGAACGCTGTTTCGTCAGAAGCGCACTTGTCGTCCTGTGCATGCTTTACTGTGACCCTGATATCGCCGTGGTCTGTGAACTTGATGGCATTGCCAACTAGGTTCAACATGACCTGCCGTAGTCGATATGCGTCTCCTATCAGATAGTCTGGTACTTCTCCATCTACTGTATAGACTAAACCTAGTGCCTTCTCATTGGTTTCCACAGATAGGGCTTTTAGCACACTGAACACCGTTGCACCAAGACTGAATGGCGTCTTCTCAATTATCATATGATTAGCCTCGATCTTGGAGATATCAAGGATGTCGTCAATGATCGTCAAGAGAGAAATGGCAAGATTGTGTACCATCTTCAGAGTCTCTCTAACAGGAGCCTGGAGTTCGTCAGTGTCGAGTGCCAGGCTCGAGAGCCCAATTATCCCATTCATCGGGGTTCTGATCTCATGGCTATACTGAGTTAGCACAAAGCAAAAAGATAAAAGTAAATCCTGCGAAACCGGGGAAACGGATTAACATACCTCATATTAGCCAAAAATTCAGATTTACTCCGATTTGCCAACTCCGCTGCTTCACGAGCAGCCGTATTGCGCTGAATGCTGTCGCGCAGACTCGAGATCATTTTATTGATTTTTTGTTTCAAATCATCCATTTCTCCAGAGGCAGACACCGTAATCAATTTTGTAAAATCTCCACTCATCGCCGCCTCGGTGATCTCACCAAAGGCACGAACTTGAGAGGTCAGATTGTCCGCCATCGTGTTGACATCTTCACTGATCGATCTCCAAATTCCATGAGATCCGGCAACGTTGGCTTGGCCACCGAGTTTACCCCGGACACCCACGTCCCTCGCCACACCCTTAACCTCCCCTGCAAATTCCCCCAACCCGTCCATCATGCTATTGATTGTTTCTTTGAGAGTCAAGATCTCACCCTGGGCATGAACCTCAATTTTGGTACTAAGATCGCCCCGCGCAATGGCCTGGGTCACGTTGGAGATTTGCCTGACTTGCAGAGTTAGGTTTTGGGCCATGGTATTGACGTTATCCGTTAAATCACGCCAGCGACCTTCGACATTTTCAACTTGCGCTTGTCCACCTAGCGTGCCGTCTGTTCCCACTTCCCGTGCAACTCGGCTAACCTCGAACGCAAACTGATTGAGCCGGTCAACCATAGCGTTGATGGTAAGCTTCAGATCCAAAATCTCGCCCTTCACGTCCGCAGTCACCTTCTTTGTCAGATCACCACGTGCAACGGCCGTCGTCACATCGGCAATTTCGCGGACCTGCTGCGTAAGATTCGATGCCATGCGGTTGACGTTGTCCGTAAGATTCTTCCAGGTGCCCTCGACGCCATGCACAACAGCCTGGCCACCGAGTACACCGTCCGACCCAACCTCGCGGGCAACACGGCTAACCTCAAATGCAAATTCCCGTAGCTGATCGACCATCGAGTTGATGATATTCTTCAACAACAAGATCTCACCCTTACAATCCGCCTGCACCTTGCGCTGCAAATCGCCCTTGGCAACCGCAGTCGTTACGGTGGTGATATCACGGACTTGCGTGGTCAGATTGTTGGCCATGGCATTCACATTAACGGTCAATTCATGCCAAATGCCCTGAATGCCCTCGATCTTCGCCTGCCCACCTAACACACCCTCTGTACCAACCTCCCTGGCCACCTTGGACACCTCTTGACTGAAAACCTGCAACTGATCCATCATGGTATTGATCGTCTGCTTGAAGGTAGCGATGTCAGGTGACATCTCGAGGGGGTGCATGCGGGCCCGCTGTGAAAGATCGCCATGGGCGACCTGGGTAATGATCTCGCCGATCTCCCGCAGTTCTTTCTGAAATGCCTCATTGATGTGGATGTGTTTGAGAAGTTCCTTCCGAAGGTTTGAGCGTTCGTGTTCGATTTCCGCGATGAAAGAATGCGACTCGCGGCGGTAGATCAGTTCGTCGACGATGAGAGAGATAAATTCACGGGGAACGGAGACTTCTGGACTCTGCTGGTGCTGGAGAGCTGCTCGTGCTTGCATGAGATCTGCATCGCTCACCAGGGCTGGCCGAACGGTATCCACCATAGCAGCCATTGGGCGACAATCACGGTCAATTTTCGATTGAAATCAGCTCAAGGCTTTCTAGGTCGTGCAGTGACTCTAGAGGCAAGTTAGCAACAGACTGGGGTATCAGAGAGATTGTCATGAGCGTACGTATGGTGACCGGCGACCGAAGTGCCAACACGATGTGTTCCCCGCAAGCACCGTATGCATTCCCGATAGCCAAGTATTCCACGACGATAGCGAAATTCAGAAAGCGAATCCAAGTCAGGTGCAAAGATGCAAGGAAATGCAGGACCGGAATGCCGGAATGATCTGGTGACACGGGAGGGAAACTAGAAATAAGCGGAGTAGAGAGCCGTAGAGAGAGAGAGAGAGAGAGAGAGAGAGAAGTGAAGCGAAGAAAAGTAAGGTTCCAATGTTATTTGCTGTTCCCACCGCCTATATATTAGGCTTGGGCTAGATGTAATTTACTGCATATGTATATATTATTTATCCCTGTTAATGTCCATATGGTTGCATATATCATTCTCCAGTGCGCATCCAAAGTTGTGTTCCTTTCAGTCTAGACCCTCTATAGCTTAACCTGCACAAATAGCCGAGCCGAGTGGCCAATCGGTTTGGTTATAACTTTATATGTGCGCATATGGAATGTTTGTACGGAGTACTCGTATGGAGTACCCTTGACCGATATTAGAGTACATTGGAACTCTATAAAGAGGGGACATCGTTGATCCACAATCTAAGGTTGATAGCCCCGCGGGGGACCCTTGGAAACTAACCACAATCTAAAAAATTAAAACATAATTCAGTAGGCTGTATCAGATAGGACTTCATTGGAATACATGATATAGTACATTGGAACCGTTGTTTTTTTTTGTCAAGTCCCAGGTAGAGAGGAGAGGAGAGGAGAGAGAGAGAGATCAGAACAAGTCCAAAAGAATACAGGTATGGAAAGAAACATGGAAGCAAAAGATGAACACCAAATAGGGACACAAAGAAAAAACATTACACAAATATCCGAGTATCAGAACAGGCTACGATGCAAAGAGGAGCGCTCGAGGTAATTCTTCAAGGTGAGGGGGTCAAAGGCTTTAGAACATGCCACCGCCCATGCCACCCATACCGCCCATACCACCCATACCACCAGCGGGAGGAGCAGGGCCCTTCTCCTCGGGAGCATCGACAATGGCGACCTCGGTAGTACCGAGGAGGGAGGCGACACCGCTGGCGTCAACCAGAGCAGTGCGGACAACCTTGAGGGGGTCGACGATACCGGCGGCGATCATGTCGACGTACTGGCTGGTAGCACTGTCGTATCCGCGGTTGAAGTCCTTGGCGTACTCGTCGGTCAGCTTGCCGACAATGACAGAGCCCTCGAGACCGGCGTTCTCAACGATGGTGCGGGCAGGGCGGCAGATGGCGCTCTTGATGATGCTGACACCGAGCTGTTGATCGAAGTTGGCGGGCTTGACGCCACCAAGGCCGTTGGCAGAGGCCTTGAGCAGAGCGGTACCACCACCGGGGAGGATACCCTCCTCAACGGCAGCGCGGGTGGCGTTGAGGGCGTCCACAACACGGTCCTTCTTCTCACCGACCTCAACCTCGGAGGAACCACCGACCTTGATGACGGCGACACCACCGGAGAGCTTGGCGAGACGCTCCTGCAGCTTCTCCTTCTCGTACTCGGAGGTAGTGGGGTCAGCCATGACACCGCGGATCTGCTCGCAGCGCTGGGTGATGTTGTCCTTGCTACCCTCGCCGTTGAGGATAATGGTGTCCTCCTTGGTGATGGTGATGGCACCGGTGGAGCCGAGCATCTCGGGGCTGAGCTTCTCGAGCTTGATGTCGAGTTCATCGGTGAAGACAGTACCGTTGGTGAGAACTGCGAGATCACCCAGGATGCTCTTGCGGTTGTCACCGAAGCCGGGGGCCTTGACGGCAGCGACCTGGAGTTGACCACGGAGCTTGTTCAGAATGCAGACGGCGAGAGCCTCACCCTCAATGTCCTCGGCAATGATAACCAGAGGGCGGCGGAGAGTGGTGGAGGCCTCGAGGGCGGGGAGAATGTCCTGGACAGCGGAGATCTTCTTCTCGGAGAGCAGGATCAGGGGCTTCTCGAACTCGACCTTCTGGGACTTGGGGTCGGTGATGAAGTAGGGGGAAGTGTAGCCACGGTCGAAGCGCATACCCTCGGTGACCTCGAGCTCATCCTCCAGGGTCTTGCCCTCCTTGACAGTAATGACACCCTCCTTGCCAACACGCTCCATGGCGGTGGAGATGAGCTTGCCGACGTGGGTGTCGCCGTTGGC
Organism: Penicillium hordei; assembly: GCF_028827395.1. Lineage (NCBI taxonomy): Eukaryota > Fungi > Ascomycota > Eurotiomycetes > Eurotiales > Aspergillaceae > Penicillium > Penicillium hordei. The sequence goes on from NW_026623142.1 coordinate 8,533,445, forward strand.
GGAGATAGTGGCGACCTGGGCGATCTCCTCGCCGGTGGTGATGGGGCGGGAGTTGGCCTGGAGGTATTCCACAGCAGCCTCAACGGCAGCCTGGATACCGCGGCGCAGATCCATGGGGTTGCAGCCGGCGGCAACGTTCTTGACGGTCTCGGAGAAGATGGCGCGGGAGAGGACAGTGGCGGTAGTGGTACCGTCACCAGCAACCTCGTTGGTCTTGGAGGCAACATCTTGGATGAGGCGGGCACCGAGGTTCTCGAACTTGTCCTGAAGCTGGATGGCCCGGGCGACACTTACACCGTCTGAAGAATGATTAGTCTTTTCCGAATCACCATGTGTTTGTCTTGGTGGCAATCTTACCCTTGGTGATCTTGGGGGAGCCGTAGGGGGAGTCGATCAGGACATTGCGACCCTTGGGACCGAGTGTGGAAGTGACAGCCTTAGCAAGAGTGTCAACACCCTTAAGAAGACTGGCACGGGCCTCGACGCCAAACTTGATCTCCTAGTTGCTGTTAGCATGGGGAATGATTGAACGCCTCGGAATGGGCGGAGCACGGGGGCAATGGAAGAGCAAGATGATGATGATGCAGGTAATTGCCAACCCAACGTACCTTGTGAGCAAAGCGCTGCTGCTGGAGGTTCAAAGTCGAGCGACAGAAAGGGGCACGCTTGGAAGCGGCCGAGAGGACGGAGGTCCGGGTAGAGAGAGCGCGCTGCATGGCTAGGAACAATGAGATTAAAAGAATTAAAAGAAGAGAAAAATACAACAACCCAGGAGAAATAAAGGGTTTGGAGGGGGGAAAAGAAAGAGATGGAGAAAGCTGGGGGAGAGATGAAGCCAAAGTCTCGAAAATTTTCCAAGCGCTTCCTTCATCCCCAGAGCTTGGCGGCAGAAACAGCTAGAACCGTCACGTGAGCCGGAAGAGCGGAGTTAAATCGGTTGTCGAAATATTGTAGATCTTAGTATTCCAAGGTTATTATATAGTATTATACAGTATTGTTAGGGTATTCTTTTCTGCAATATATTCTGGTTGAGAAGGTAAAACAACCTGCATTTTGATTGAAAAAAAAATATATATGATACATCTTGTCTGGCTTAGTGCTAGGTATGATGCTTGGTATGCCGCCGGGTATAGTGCCTCGGTTAGTGCCTGTTTAGTGCCGGCGTATAGTGCTGGGTATGGTACCTAAGTGCTACTTCATGAAATAAGGTGCCAGTATAGACAAAATAAATGCAAGAATACCAAACAAAACCGCAACCCATATAGTACAGTGCACCTAGAGCATTGTAATATTATCAATGTCCGAGTTGTTTCCTTCACGCCGTGCCCTTAGTTATGTACACACCCGCCACCATTGGCTAGCCCGATAACATAAACCTGTCGCAGTGAACCTAAGCCTGATCGCATAAAAGCGGCAAATTAGATAGGAAAGCCCTGCCTGCCGGGGGGAATCCGGTACATATAGATTCAAGCCGATAGATGTATTTATATGTCGGGAAGCTTCATATACCCGGATTCGGCTTTCGGCAAAACCCTATACATTGGCAAATTATTTCACTATTATTATCCTTTGCTTGTTTTTTCTACGTAGAGAGTTATCTACTTTGAATTGTATCTATATCGTCACCCTATCATAAATTCAATCCTACCCCCTTATATCAATGATTTGCTACTCAAATATTGTGGCAAAAGAGATACGCAAGTCCACATACGGTAATGGTCATAATGTGCGCTCCCTCTAAGCACTCTTACAATCAAATATCAATCCAGGGATATTGCAATAGTTCCCAAGTCACTATGGTCTGATCTCCCTATTGAATCACAATAAATTAGTGAGGATTCTCCCAGTGACCTAAAGAAAACATCCGAAAGGAATATTTTGCGATATGCTCTTATTAAAGTAACTAACTACTGAGCCCCCCTTAGAGGGCCAACGAGCAACGCATGAAAGAGGCGCTGGGGTGTCCGGATAAGACGTGACTCCATATCACGCAAGATCAATTATCCGGAGGTCCACCCGTTGACCAGGGGAGATGCTCACCCATCTCCCCCGATCAACCAGCAGGAAAAGCAAAAAACGAAGAAAATCATTAGGAAGCACCGGGGAAAATCATGGAACAGTATTAGCAGAACCAGGGATCATGACGAACGAGCCAGTAAATTAAAATTCCTTGACGTCCTCACCCTCATACCCAAGATACCGTGGTGGCTCGACTTCCGGAAGCTTATCAAACAATTCACTGTCGGATAGGAACTGGTTCTCAAACCCACTGGTCTCCAGGTAGCCGGTGATAGGGAAAGTGCCTTGACCGCTATACTGGTCCGCATATTGCATTTCGGGGGCCATGTCAAACCGCGAATAAGCCGCAGTCGCGTTTATTTCATCCAAAGCAGACACTCCAGCCGAGACAGGGCTTAGAGTAGCACCGAGAACAGCCTCGGAAGTTGCAGGGGAAAACCGGTTGACGTAGTCAAATGGACTTGGCCCATTCGAAGGGAATTGGATTGAAGCTCCACAGGTTGAGAATGGAGTAGGTGTCTGAGGAGAGAAAGCGGCACCAGAGTTGGCAGGCATATAAGGGTAGTAAGATGAACGAATGGGTACCATGTTGGTCACAACGCGCGGTGGGTTGGTTGGAGTGACAGGCTCGCGGGAAGTTGCAGAGTCACGAAGTTTGGCGTCAAGAATAGCCATGCGCACTGGATCCACCTGGAGCTTCACCATCTTTGACTTCTTGTTGGTTTGAGACTTCTTGGCAGCTTGGGTAGTAGACTCGCTGCTTTCAGTTGAGTTCTCGCTCTCAGAAGTAGTCGATTCGTCGTCATTCGCACGGTCATCGCCTTCGGTGAAGTCACGGAGCCACTCTGCTCCGACACAGACCAGCTTCTGAGAATCATCGCTGTCGGTTTCTTCGCGCTTGGTACGCAGCTTGGGGGCAACGAAGACCTTGTCCTTCTTCTTGTTCTTCTTGAACTGCTTCTTCTTGAGAGTGTACACGCTGTCTTCGGAATCCTCATCGGACGGATTACGGCGACAGCGCTTTCCATTGCGAGTGCTTGGCGCAGCGTCATCCTTTGCAGAAGGCATCACTTCCTTCTTGCCGTTTGTGTCGTTCTTGTGATAACCATTTCCTGCACGCTTCAGTGGAGGCGGGTTGGGCTTATCCTGCTCCTCCCGTTTGGTGCGCAGCTTCGACAAATGCTGGACGATTGCACCCTCCGTGAACTTCGTTCCCATGGCTTCTGCGACATCCTTCCAAGGAATCTTGAATCCGAGCTTATTGCATGCATACTGGATGGCCAGTAGAAGTCTAATATCGGTGTCCACTGTTCCAGTCAATTGTCAGCATAATTCAATGGCAAGTTTTCCACGTGAATGCAAGTCAGTATTCCAACAGTCTATATATCCATGGGTATTCGTGGATTTGACAACACCTCCATGAACTCCCAAATCAAAAGGAAAAAGAAATATGAAACAAGGTTGGGAATAAAAGGGAAACAGAAAAGAGAAAAGATCACATACCATCCCAACGAACAAGTGTACGTTGGCGCCGACTGCTGACTTGGCGCTTGCCCTGGCTCTCTTCCTCCTTGCGGGCGGCTTCTTCCTCCTTGCGAGCCTCCTCCTTGCGAGCTTCTTCAGCCTTGCGAGCCTCTTCCACCTTGTCCCGTTCGGCGATTTGCTTCCGGAGCTCTTCAAGCTCAGCAAGGTCTGCCTGGTGGTCGCGCTTGCGGCCGCTTGCTTTCTTCTTTGTCGGCATGTTGGAGGGATGTTCCCTTTATATCATCTGTACGACAATATCATTAGCAATTGTGTTCAAAGCAAACAAATTGAACCCAGGATGTTTGGATGGATAGTGCGTGAGACGGGTGGTTGGACATGATCAATGTGTCACGCATTGCTGCAAAACTCTGAAACAGAAATGAGAAAAGGTATTCGCGAATGCCTTTTTCTTCAGATTGGAAATAAATCGCAACAAACGACCGTAATGGACCAGGCCCAAGAAGCACACAATGTTCGCAATGTGGAATCGCTTTGAAGTATGCAGTTGGCTGGAGTTTCGCACCGGTCGCTGGCCAAACCAGGTATGTCTAGACAAAATGCAGAGAGCAACAAGGCTAACCATGAGTACAGTCTCTTAGGGCATTGCCCAAGGAAGCTGTTGAGATTGCCCATGTCCAGAACAATTGGTGTCCATGCTCCAATAATGTATGGTGCAATGTCAACATCCAGTGCCTTGAAAGGTATCAGACCAATGATAATCTGATGTAAGGGCCCCGCATCGCAATTTTCTCATCATTATGGACTTGTGCCACAGTTGCCAACAGGCCGTACAATTGGTATGAGCCTGGCAGATGTTGGACGTTGATGTGCAAACCCAATCCTCGGCAAGGTTCACTAGGTGCCACAGCAACCCAGATACCCCAAGCATTGGATGGAAGTGCGGGGACCCAACAGTCAACAGTGTGCCACAGGACCTTGTGCTGGTGATGCAGGTATGCAGGAGCTTCATGGTGGGAAGTGGGGATATGTCAGGGGAACCTATGAACCATCACCAGCGCAGAGCTGGGTCACTCACTTGGTGGATATGATAGAAAGGCACTATGGCTCCGAGATGCTTTGGTATTTAAGCACAGAAAGATGTTGAATGGTGTGGATGATGAAAGATGGATAGAGGTTGATGAGGCTGAAAGGTAAGTAAGAGAAGTGGTGACCGAAGGACGTGGTGGGGGATGGCAAATCTCCTTGAGCAACGGACTGCCTTCCATGCTTTTCCCGATCTGCCTTGGAGTGCTTGTTTGATACTTGCTTTCGAGGTCGACCTCACCTATTGTATGCGGGTGGTTGACGCAGATCGGAGCAACGTATAACCCGCACTACAAACAGGCAGATTCGATCTTGCCTTATACACAGCAAACCCTGCTGGTTGGAGCCTACGTTTCAGTGTACATGTGCTGACAACGCATCTGATCTAGCAATCGAGGCAGCTGGGGACGCATTGGGGATGCGAAACTTGTATCTGATACGGCGAGGATACGCGTTATTCTGCTCTTGTGACGAACGATCTATATAACTTCGCCGCAACGCTCCTACGCTCCACCAGCCTCGGAAAAAAGAAATTAAAATCACGGAGTGCAATTATTGACATGCCAATGGCACATACTAATTGCAATTTCACGAATTCAACCTGTGGGGCTGCAGAGCGTAGGGTGTCGCATTATGTGGTGTTCCTTGTATAAGGGATCTTGTCAAACGTAACGAACGACCTATATAACTTCGTTACAACGCTTCTACCCCCACGAGCCTCGAAAATACGAATGAAACGCCCTGAATGCAGTTACGGATGACCCAATGGCACATAGCAGTTAAAACCTGTTGAATTAAAGGTCGTGGATATGGAGAGCATAGTATGTCGCGTCGTATAGTGTTCTTCGCGCAAGAGATGTGGTCAAAATAGACGCCGGTCACGCAAACGCAAACGCGATATGCTTATCAATCTATACCGGATTAACATTTACCCACGGCCAAACCTTGTTCCATGATCACGTGCTTCTCAAGCACCAAACGTTCTAACCAAGCAAATCCACACCGCTGTGATAGTCACCGCCTTCCCAATATAGATTCCTTTACACGTGATCCTGACATCCCGATCCTCCGAAGTCGAACGCTTCCAAACTCACCCGAACCGTTTTCACCCCTTCAATCGAACCATACCTCCCACATTCTCTTCAAAATGACTGCTGCCTGGAAAGCCGCCGGTTTGACGTACGAATTCACGAATTGTCTTTAAAGCCAATGCTAACCCCGACCCCAGCTACAACCGTTACCTGGCCATCGCCGCCCGCACGGTGCGCCGTTCCTTGAAGGATGGCCCTCGCCTCGCCTCTGAGCGCCGCGGCCAGATGGACCTCCGTTTTGCCAAGTGGGAGGTTAGTGAACTTCCCGAGCTCTATGCTACATAATTTTGACTGATAACAATGTTCCGACAAACAGAACGGCAAGCAGGGTGATGTCAAGTCCCTTGCCCAGGCCAACAACGAGGCCCTTGCCAAGGCTGCTGAGAAATAAGCCTTCTTCGCCCATCACCTGAGAGAATCGAGCTTGGAGATATGCAGGGCCCGATTGTGACGGACTGGAGCGATTTTTTGGTCCGGGGGGGGAGGCATTGAAATGTACATGTGTAGCAATACCGGCCTGTCTGGTTGGGCAGAGCTTAGAAATCGCACTCGTCTTTGTTTTCACACCATGCTTAAGCTGTTAATTAAAACTGCCGTAAGAATTCTTATACTGCCCGGGCTTGGCCGGTCAGATGTTGCACGTCACCTCTAGGTCCCGGTTGCCAACTTCCCGACTCGCTTTTTCCTCCGCTCACATCCCCGCCTCCCCCTCGATTCGTCGATTTCTCAAAACACGTCCGACGGCACGATACTTGTTTGAGCACCTGTAACACAAACAGTACTGTGGGAACAACTTGTGATTCTTCGTGATGCTGCCGAATAATGAAGTTCGCGTTCCCCGTCCGCGGTTTGCGCAATCCGCACCCCGCGACATTACCGCTGAATTTACAATGGCCGCTTCCAGTAAGCGTATTGCCCCAGCAGCTTCGATCAAGCGTCTAACTATTTTCCCTTGTAGAACTAAACACAGGGCAGCTCGTGAAAGATGAGACGTTCACCCTGTTCGAGGCTGTGGGCGCATTGGAGGTGCGTCAGCTTCCTCACCCGATGTGAAACGTGCAACGAGAATTGCAGCTGACGACGATCAAACCCGCACAGATTATGGACTCGAAGATGGATAGCGGCTACATAGCCCCCGGAGAAAATCTTGCGCAGGCGCTAGAAGACGACTACGACGTACGGCGGCCGTTGACACCAGAGGAAGTCGTTGGCTTGATGGACCAGTTGCTGTGCCACGAGGTGGGAGATAATATCACATATATGGAGACACGCAGGTTGCTGATTTACTCGCAGGCGGCGTGGCATAAGGGACATCCTCTATCGCAGACCCTCTTCACGTCAATCTATCTCGATAAATTATTGTGGCCGGTGCCGAGGACCATGGACGATGCTCGATTTGACCGTGTACCAAGTGATGCTGTACCAAGTGATGCTCCATTGGTTAACCTCGTCTTAAGAGCTTATTGCCTTGCATTGGTCAAAGCTTGTGATTTTGTGCATCTCCGAGTGGCCACTGAATATTATTATGAGGTTAGAGGGCGGGCCCCCGAACTATTTCTTTGACTGACGCTAATACCATTTGCCAACTAGGAAGAGGATTTTGTCAGTCAATTATACAACCGCAATCTTCTGTCTGCCTTCGATATATCCCACTTCCACCGTCTGCTGGACCAGGCGGTTTCTTGGGTTGCGGAGCAGACTGATATTGACCAGAAGCTGAAAGATGCCATCCATTGCAGACTAGTGTTTCGGCATGAGTTTTTGTCCGCACTACAACAGGACGTTGAAGTTCTTGAAACCAGATCTACGGAAAACTTCGCCTCGTGTATAGCTCAACTTCAACCTCTGACGGAGACAGTCGCACTTGGAAAGCCCGTGCCAGATGCCTTCAGTTTGAAGATTCAGCGTAAGCTGGCTAGCACAGTACCGCCTCGTCCGATGGTTAATATTACCTCCGATGATGCGCTAGCACATCTGAAACGACTGTGCCAGGATGCGATAGACATGCAGCAGATGCTTGATTACACTGGTCCCAGCAATTTCAAGGTATGTACTCTTGAACTCGAGTCTAGTTTTGGTTCTGACTCGTAGTACAGACTGCTGTATGGACGTTGCTTTCTCGAAAACCACAACCGTCAATTTATATTCGTTGCCTACTCCAAGCATTGATTGTCAGCAACATGACGATCCTCGGCGCCGTACCAGTCAAGGAGTTTTTATACGATGAACTCGCGGAACTCGTCTTACCTGCCAATATTTTGCTGGAGTCTAACACTGATGAAGTAGAAGTGCCGTCCGATCCTCGGTTCCAGATTGCCCAAAAAATGGATGGTTTCATGAAGCGATTCGCCCAGGTTAGTGAAACTATAGATCATGACGCGACCCAATTGCTAACTTCCGCAGCCGTTTGTTGACACAGTGCGATGCGCTTGTCTGAACAGGTGTCGGATGCGCCGAACACTCTGCCATACCCTCGTCGATTGGGACAATCTGCAGATGGAGGTCAGTCTTGCCCTGTCCGTATTTGCTATGTGAGTGTTTATGCTGATCCAATGCAGGCAGAAGAAATTGATCTCGAGCTCCGCACTTTGAGTGCGGAACCGCCTCTGCAATTCCAAGGCGGCGAACCGACCTGGTCCTTCCCACTTAGTAGCTGGGCCTATCACCAGAAGCTCGTCCAGTTCCGACTCATTCTCCAGATGGGCTTTGAGTTGTCGATTTACTCCCCGGAAGAATTACCAGGAATGTACTGGTATTTATCTCATATTTGCTCTACACATCTCGGCCACATTGATCGCATTCGTACATTTACCGTGGCTGCACGAAAACGCGACTTGATGTCTACTGGCGACCGCTCTGGAAGCTCCTCTCAAAAGGCATCTGCGTTCCACCGATCATTCCACGCTCTGGAGAGGTTGACCACACATATCATTGCGGTGGATGCCTTTGCGATCGCTCTACATGCGTTGTACGTTGTACTGGCCCGGCACAAGGTGCTCCCGTCTGCCTCGTCTCCCCAGGCATATTCTACTGATCGACTCCGCTACGAAATTCGCATGAAACCGTTTATCCCCATCACATTGCCGGAGTTGGTCCCATACGATGAATACCAGCGCGAGGCAGGTCTCGAAGGTGATTCCGACGCCACCATTTTAGAGCGTGCCTCGAAGGCCATTACAGAAGCGCGCAAGGCATGGGAGGCAACCCTTGCCAATGGAGCATTCATTGAGGACCCGTCCACACCAAACCAACCGCCGCCTTCGGCCATTGAAGAGGATTGGAAGCGTGACGTGAAAAACACCATGCGTGCCTGCATTGGAACCAGCCTTGCTGTTGAGGCGGTCAAGAAAGCTCTCTCTGGTGCATCTTCTACTGAGGACAACCCTCTTAACTTGGAGGTGATTGTTCCTGAGGCTGGATCTAAGTCTCGTTGGCATGACTGGTGGGTAGTACCGCAGGTGTCCGAGAAGAAGTCCAAGGTGTGAAAGTTACGATATTTTCTGACACAGAGGTATACGTGTGTCTGGATTCCTTCAGCAACTACTGATGTATGAGTGATACCTTGTATGCGATAGAAATGATCATGAGTTTATATGACCCAGCGACCCTCTTGTGTAGAATATATAATGCCAATTAGTGCTCTATGCTTTTATATACATAGCGGAATACGTAGAGTAGATAATAAAATATGTATATATCTACTTATCTATTAATCCTCAAATAAGTCAATAACAAGTATTTAAAAAACAAAAGGTCGATCAAATCCACCAAATCAGGAATCAGGAATGAGCGCGTCTGTCACATAGGCGAACGGGAACATCCGTTATGAAATCATCTGCCACCTGGGCAACTTCACAATTTACACTCTTCTTCCACTTCAACCTTCCAAAGGTTGTGCTAATTAGTACCGATACCTTGGCATCCTATTCGAGACAGAAGCCTAGGCCTTTTCAGACTCGTCACATCTCATCACCAACCTTCCCCCTCGGCTCTTCCCAAAGTTTCTCTGTTTATTCGCAGGACAATCCGGGGCAGCTCACGGACCTCCGATGATAGGCACTGTTGGACGCATCAATCGCTTTCAGGGCTAGGCTTTTGTACTGATTCCTTATTGGTGTTATTCCAACTGGTCAGCACCAGTGAGAGCTGTCCATTTTCAGCCTTGGAACTCGATCTACGTCTTCCTATGCCGCTCCCTCTTATTGCCCGGTCGCCGCAGGCAGCCTCCCCCATCATTTCTCTGCTGTCGATCACAGGGATCCAGCTGTGAAGAAAAGAGTGTGTGAGAGAGAGAGAGTAAAAAAATTTCACATTATGCCAACTTACCCTATCCGTCGCCGCCCGCGCGAATGCAAAACCTGTCTACCTTGTCGAGCGAGCAAAGTCCGTTGCGATCGCAACGTCCCCTGCGGCAATTGCACTAAACGAAACTTCACTTGCTCCTACGGTCGTCCATCTTCTGTGAAACAACCCATTCCTACTACAGTCGCCACTGCCTCCTCCACCCCATTACAGCAACCCACCTTTGCCTCTCCCACGATCCTTCCATGTACCAGCTCAGCTCCTACAATCGATGGCTCATATGCAGCCGATCATCCATCGAGCGCCAGCGCCGATCCGGATTTACCGGATATAATTGATATCTCCCAGGCAGAATGGGATGAAATCAATACCAAGATGGTCGCAATGGAACAGATCCTCAGCAGTCTGCACTCGCTCTTCCAAACACACTCGACTCACAAGCCGCCAGAACCAGAACCCGTTGAACGAAAAGCTTCCACACGGTCGGAAGGTGTCTACGGGTCGAATGTCTTGAAGACGGGCGCGGTCCATCTCGGGGGGCGGTCAGCCCTGGTTGATATCCTGGATAAATCGAAGAGGTCGGAGGACACAGCGCAGGCGCTGCCTCAGGATGATCTTCTTGCTGAACTTGCTTTGGGGAATGAGTCGGCTGCATATCCCTTTGTGGATTTGTGGTCCTCTGACCCGTTCACATTCAATATTGCGGGTGTTTGTGCGGTTCTTCCAGAAGACGGACGGTGTTTGGAGTAAGTTGGAGATTCGCGGTGTTCTGTGATTGAAATCTAATTCCAATTGTCAGGTTCCTGGCGTTTTATCAAGATATAGGATCAGTTTTATACCCAGTCATTTCGGACATGCCACAATTAGAACGACAAACCAAACGACTTCTCGATAATCGACGACGAGCAGGAGGTCTCTATAAAGCCGACACTAACGGATTAGTGAAGCCGTTTGGCATGCCGTTGGCTTTTCTCAGTCTGCTTTTTGCGGTTCTTGCGTCGGGTTGTCAGTTGTCTGACATCCCGGAAACCGACCGTGAATTGACCTCGTGGGTATACAGTGCGTCGCATTCTAGAAATCTCGGGAGTGATGTACTGACTTTCTCCAGTTTCCTGTGCGTATCAATGTCTTCGGATGTTGAATTATGTATCGCAACCCACTGTAGAAGTAATTCAGATTCTTCTCATCATTAGCAATGTACTGTCATACAATATGAATGCAGGCGCCTCATATACTTTGCTTGGTGCGTATTGAGTGTGTCCAATGAGATGGTCGAGCTAACCGATATCAGGTATGACGGAGCGAATGTGTCTTGTTCTCGGGCTCCATGTTGAGTCGTCCGGGTTCTCACTTGCAGAACAGGAAGTGCGAAGGCGTGTCTGGTAGGTACCCCCCCCCCCTCTCTTTTGGTTGATCTCAAGCTCACATTTTTCAGGTGGACAATGGCCTTCCAGAACAGCCATTTCTCACTTGCCTATGACCGACCATCCATCACCATGGTCAGCCAACCCGAAATTCCATTCGACCCCAAATCAATGCCGGGCCATCGCTCATACTTTGAGACTCTCTGTCGCATTGTATCCTTGGCATTAGAAGTTTTGCGGTCGCGCATGTATCCCGGATCGTCCCAGGCACATATCCACGAGATCCGTGAGTATAAACAACAGATCCACCGCATTCTCGCTGAAGCGACTCCTCATCTACGGTATCGAGACAACTGTCGATCCCTGGCCGAGCATATTGAGCGTACCGAACTGCGCCTGCACTCCTCATATCTTCTCTCTGTGTTATGTCGTGTCTCGCTCGACCCACATTCCCATCTGGAGCCAGCCCGTCGCGCAATGATCCGCGAAGACTGTATCGGCAGCTTGATCAACACAATCGATGCGTTTGTCGAATTGCACGAGATCAATTCCCACTGCTCACGGTCCTGGATCAGCCTGCAGCGAACCATTGCCTCGGCTTTTTTGCTTGTCGCAAATGACGACAGTTCCCAGACCTGGCAGCTGATCGATAGGCTGGAGATGGTTCTGGCGGACCATGTCTATGCAGACGGTGACCTGGACCATAACAACCGCACCGACTCCGCCAAACATCTGTCTTCGTCCCTCCGTGCTCTGCGTGAAATTCGCGAGGCCTTCAGCGCTCGCACGGGTAGTTCAGCAGGACACCCGTCGAGCACAACGTATTCCCCCCTTGTGTTGCCTTCTCCTCCCTCTCTTGAACCTAGCCCCAACATGCCATCTACCACCAATGCAGGTCTGCAGCCGATGGAAGGTCTGAGCATGCGGAATATCCTCGGTCGTGTTTCGGATGTGATGTTGTTCCCCAGCATGAGTGGGGACCACCCAGCAGTGTAACCCTTCCACCTACTCTCGTTTTGTTTCCCAGTGCTGGCGTTTGAGGAACATGGAAGATCGAGAATATACAATCCCTTGGTGTTTCCTATAAGGTTAGCATCTTCTCCGCCATATACATACCCCTTCCCCATCCCGTGTGGAAGAATGATATTGCCATATATGAATACCTCCAAAATGTAAAGGAGGTGGACATTTGCACTGAGTCTTGTTAGGAGTAAAAAGTAGAAAGGAGAAGGTAGAAAGTAGAAAGTGAAAAGTGAAAAGTGAAAAATGGAAAGTCGAAACTTGATAGAATTCGGTAGATCTTAGATGGCCCCTAGTCCGAATGCCGGCAGTTTCACGTTTCAAGTGATTCGGCCGACCGATCAGATTTGGTAAGTACAAGTACTTAGTGTGTCTCCAATCAAAGCCAGATCTGATCCCTCAGCTTCTAACTCATCTTCAGAAGAAAAGGGTAAAAGGGAGGTGGAGTCCAAATGGCTGGCTGAGATTTGGAGATTCTGAGATTCTTGAGATTCGGCCGGCCGAGTTATCCCCGGCTGTTTAGTCTTTTTCTCTTTTTCTATTCGATTTATTGGTTTTACGGAACAGTCTATTTATTATTTATTCCCTATTTACAACACATTTGTACGGAGTAAGTATATTAGTTTTTACTGCGCTGCGATTTGTCACTGTATAGAGTATCGTCTGATGGTACTTATGGTTGATCCACTTAGAACCGTTTCGGAGCGAGAGCCTTGTCCAAAACCACGAGGTAAATGGGGACTATGGGGTGATGTGGAGGATCTAGGCTTACCAGGGCTGACTGCCTCGTATGACATTTGGATCCTTTTGATCCTTCTTATCTAGTGTCTCGGGTAATGGCGTGTTGTTTGACGGTAGCATGGCTCTTATTATCGGTCTGGGTTTAGATTTAGATTTAGATTCAGATTCAGATTCAGATTCAGTATCAAATCCAATGTGCGGTGTACATCGTAAAGTTCACTAATTAGTTATATATGTATGTAGTTACGGAGTACATATAGATTCCTTGTGGGTCATTTCAATATAGCATATCCATTTCTAGTCATCCGGGATTGCCGACATATATATTATATCTTTCGGATCCGTCCTCGGATATCTCGGCCTGAACCATTAGCATTACTTTCCAAGATCTTGATAATATATGAATGGTCGACTCTGTAATTAGTTCCTAGCAATCTAGAGTTACATATAATATATAATACACTCAAACACTGTATGATAGTTGTTTAGAACCCTTATTTTACTAGAAGCCCCCTGAGAGAACTGTAGATCATAGCTTAGGGAGGTCCCAACGGTGACTATTTCACCTTCAGAAAGTACTTAGTGATAGGAATCTTCGATATCTAAGTGGGTAAAGAGTACTCCACAGGTATGTTGATATATGTAAACTAAATGTGCTGCATATGAGTTCAACTGGCTTATGATAAACACATCGGCTTTCCTGGGTGAATAAGAACCAATATTGATTTTTGAGACCCCGATGAGCTAACGTACTAATAATGATGACATATGTGGCCATCTTGGGAAATCTGAAGGGTTTAATCAGTAATATCAGCAATTGAGTAAATCATGAAAGGAACCCTTGGGAGCTACTTTGATGCCCAACGCTTTACGAAGTACCAGCTCCCTTCTGGACTCGAGTTTGGAGAATCAGTCAAATGCCTAAAATGGATTATTATTCCAATCAATCCTTTTACTATCTAATAATCAAGAAAATGCGTACCGAAACACTTCTTTCCCAATTAACGTAATATATATCATTGTGGTTGCTCGCTCGTGTCACTTGCTATATACAATATAGTACTTTTTATCCAACGCTGTGACCCAATTTTGACTCAGTTGACCTGCATTAGCCTGGTCAGCACGAATACGATCATATCTCGAAGCACGACTTGGCCATTATCACAATGTTACATAGTTACGGGCCTGTATATTAATCAAACAAATGAGGCGAGGTAGAGACAAGTGCTGCATAGTGATGCGATCAACAGCTTTTGATTGGAATTAAAACCCGAGGCTCTGCAGATTTACCCAAAAAGAGATGTCTTGTTTTAATCTAGACAATAGGTCCTTGCGCAAATGCACCCATCTGCGTGGAGGTATGTGCGAGCATACCCTTTTTTACTCACCGCTACAGTGTACATTGTAGAAAGACCCGAGCAGTTTATCTTGTGATTCTCCCTTATTCTTCAGATCCATCATAATCCGAGACGACTTAATCTATGAAATATCTCGCTTGGAAGAAAATACGGAATAACAACTCCAATGCCATCATCAGAGGTCCCCTGCGCCGCATGCAAATGGGCCCCAGATCAGCAAAGATGCTGCGCCTACGAAAGTAGCGTGCGCCTCTTCCACGGAGCCCAAGGCTCGAAGCTACTGATCCCTCGGCTCAAAATTTCTTCTCAAAGAACGCGGGAAACATCCCCCTAGCCATGAGGTCATCAACACCCACTTCATCAAAGAGAATACCACCATCCCTGTCCCGACAACCGTGCAGGAGTGGACCGAGGGCGAAAAGTATTTCCAGGTCGTCGAGTGGGTGCCTGGGGTACCGTTAGAGGAGATCTGGTCGTCAATCCCCCAACCCGACCGGGAAAGACTCGCTCGTCAGACTGCGGAGTATCTGGGGCAGCTCCGCTCGTTCCTCTCTGCTAAGATCCAAAGTCTCCATAGCCAACCGGTTTGGTGTCCTCATCTCTTTCACAATGATGAATGTGGGGTTACACATGGGCCATTGAGCACGGCTGACGAGCTCTGGGATGTTTTGGCGAATTATCTAAGCGACAAAGTACCGGAAGTTGTAAGCTTGCTGCCCCGTTACCGCATCCCTTCTCCTCACCCGTGGACTTTTACCGACTTGACTAACTGCAATATTATCGTGGATCCAGCCAACTTTGAATTGAGAGCTGTGATTGATTGGGAGGGCTCGGGGTATTTACCTGTGTGGTGGGAGTTTCTGGGGGCTACCTTCGGGTTCGGTAAGGGTGACCTAGAATGGAAACGTCTGCTGGGAAACATGACCAATCAGAAAGAGGCTTGTACATGGTTTCTGGAATATAGGTCGTTTGAATCACGTTCGAATGATTTCGAAACGCGATTAAGGGTGCTAAAGGAATATGGCATTGAGGAAGATATAGAGATCTAGGTAGTACGGAGTATACAGTAAGAATAACCAAAGTCCAGGTACGGAATAGTTTAACAGATATCTGGAATGGAAAAAAAAGGAAGCAAATAGTAAACAGGGAATAAAAGATGACCACTCAAGCTTTCCAAGTCCAGACAATTGGCGATCTCAACTTCTTTCGTCTGGTCAAAGAGCCCTGGACAAAGTACGAGTTGCTGATTGTTTTTGTTTATACGATGTATACGTGAGATCTACTTAATTCTCATGAAAAACCTCCCACTGCTTGATAATTTCAAAATGTACACCAATTTAAACAAAACCAGAATCGAGAATAGGATATTCAAGTCTGATGTATGGGAATTGCGAAGCTTTTGGTGGAGATGATGAGCAGCGACACATGTCGTTCTTTTCCTCTTCGAGCATCAAGTCCGAACCTCCCCTCATTTTTCTTCCAATTTCTTCTCAATTTTTATTCTCAATTGATTCTTCTCCTATTTTGGATCAACCCCATCTAGCTTTATGCTTTATTATTGGCTTTGTTCCCTCATCTTGGCTAATTTGTGGGGAAGTTATACTGAATCCCCCGCTTTTGCCTTGGCCTTTCCCCCAGAAATCCCGCATCCGTCCGCAATACGCCACTTATACGCAGAAGCTTTATGGCTTTTCCTTAATAGATGCCCAGCCTTCCAGGAACGCTACCACATGTGCCTAGATGAACCTCGGGAGCGGAAATTTATTACTTTTACCCTGTTAAGTCGCGCTGATCCCTACCTGCTCCCCAGCGCGGCCCCCAGACGCGGCCGACGGCGAGCTGCTAGACTCTGCTATCGAGTGGAGTTGTTATGATAATTGCCCATCACTGCCCATCACATGGGAGGCTATCACTAGTCTACCTCGGTGTCGATCCCTATTTCCTCGGGGATGATGGAGCTACCTCGTACTCCGGACGGCGTACGGACTACGCCAAAAAGAAGTAAGTGCAATTGCGGCTAGCTAGGACCCTGTCTGCTGCACGACGATCAATGCCATCACAATGGAAATAAAGAGCAGGTTCCGTCCGGGGTTGAGTTTTTGAACCCTCCGAAGGCTCTTCCTGCTCAGCAACAAACCTTTGAACGACAGGTTTGGGGAATCGACGCCAATTCGACTGGCTAGACAAGAAATCAAATATAGAAACGATAGCCAGACCGGCCCATTCGACAACATGCGTCTTTTGCCAACGCTCACTACCGCGCTTTTGTTCGCAGTCAACGTGACAGGAAGTCCGGCCGTTGCTTCAGCCTCGGCGGAATCCGTCACCCCTGCCGCGAATATTGTAGAGGAGACCACCCCGGTAGCCTCAGCCACTCAAGCAAACAATGTCAACCAGGCCAATGCCGCCGCGGCTGCGAGTACTCCTGCCGCCAACACAGTCGAAGCCGTCAACACGCCTACTACTGCTGCTGCTGCCGTGGCTGCGAAGGATGAAGAGACTACTGCGGCTGCAGATACCGTTGACCCAACTACGGCTGACCCGAGTACGGCTAACCCCGTGGAATCAGCGGTCGGCGGCATAAAGACTGCTCTTGGCGCCAGTACGAAAGAATCAACCGAGTCCGCCGCTGAAACCGCTCCAACTGAAACTGCTGCTAAGTCGGCTGCTGAGACTAGCTCCGCTGCCGAGACTACTTCCTCCGCTGCCTCTGCTACAGGCACCTCGAGCACCAAGTCTAGCAGCTCCAGTAGCAGCTCTGATAGCAGCCCTGATATCGCGGCAGAAATGAAATCGGCATTATCGGGCCTGCTCGGTGGTAGTGGCAGTGGCGGCATTGGGGACCTTATCAGTGGCCTTGAAAGTTTGCTGAGCCCCAGCTTCTTGGGTAACTTCGCCGACACCTTCGAATATCTCTCCACCGGTCTAGCACCCCCGGTCGACAACCAGATCCGAACCTTGGTGGGCAATGCCAACGACCTCCTGACATCAAGCTTCATCAAGAAGACTGGCAGTCTCATTGACAATGCCAACAGCCTCTTGACCGAGGAGAACACCAAGGAGATTGGCACTCTCCTCCAAGTGGCCAACAAGCTGTTGTCCAGTCAATTTATCGACAAGGTGGATAGCCTCATCGACAACGCCAATAACCTTCTCACTGCCGGTTTCGTCAAGAAGACCAACAACATCATTGACAAGGCCAGCCCTCTTATCGACAAGGCTGGCCCTCTCATTGAGGATGCGGGCGGCCTACTTACCGAGAAGAATGTTCACGCGATTGAGTCACTCCTGACAAACGCCAACACGCTGCTCACCGCCACATTTATCAAGGAGACCGGCAACCTCATCGGCAAGGCCAGCCCTCTTATCGACGACGTCAGTGGTCTACTCACCGAGGGCAATGTCAAGGCGATCGAGTCACTCTTGGCTAATGCCAACAAGCTGCTCACGCCCAGCTTTATCTCGACTACCGGCAAGCTCATCCAGCAAGCCGGTCCTCTTATCAACCAGGCTAGCGGTCTTCTTACCGCGGGTAATGTTAAGGAGATTGAATCACTCCTGAACAATGCCAACACGCTGCTCACGCCCACCTTTATCTCGACTACGGGCAAACTTATCAAGCAGGCCGGTCCCCTTATTAGCCAGGCTAGCGGTCTCCTCACCGAGGACAATGTCAAGGAGATCGAGTCGCTCTTGGGCAATGCCAACAAGCTGCTCACGCCCAGCTTTATTTCGACTACTGGAACTCTCATCAAGCAGGCCGGTCCTCTCATCAAGCAGGCCGGTCCTCTCATCAAGCAGGCCGGTCCCCTCATTGACCAGGCTAGCGGTCTTCTCTCCGCGGGCAATGTCAAGGAGATCGAGACTCTCATCGGCAATGCCAACAGCCTGCTGACTACCAGCTTCGTCAACCAGACCACTAGCCTGATCGATGAAGCTAGTGAGCTCTTGAGTTCGGATACCATTGACAGCCTGAAGTCCCTCCTCGTTCAGCTCGCTCCTATCATTCCCGAGCTGAAGGGTCTGCTCAAGCCAGCCACTATTAAGGCAATCGAGAACGTGCTTAGCAACGCCAACAAGCTGCTCACGGACTCTTTCGTCAAGGACACCAACACCTTGGTCACCGAGGCTGTCGCCCTTCTCACTCCCGACTTGGTCAAGGCTCTGAAGTCGCTCCTCAGCGATCTCACTCCACTGATCCCCGAGTTGAAGTCACTGCTGACCAAGGACATGATCAATTCAATCGAGACTCTTCTAAACAACGCCGGAGACCTGCTCACGTCAGAATTGGTCAAGGACACCAAGAGCCTGGTCGGCGAGGCCGGCGACCTTCTTACTCCGGAGGTGGCCAATGGACTGAAGTCGATCCTAAAGGACGTCATTCCTCTGCTGCCAGAGCTCAAGTCCCTTCTGAACAAGAGCACCATCACCGCCATTGGTTCTCTCTTGTCCAACGCCAACACCCTATTGACTCCCAAGTTCGTCAACGAGACCATTGGTCTGGTCGACAGCGCCGACGACCTCCTGACTCCAACAATCGTCTCTGGACTGAAGGATCTGCTCGGCGATGTCGTCCCCCTGCTCCCCGATCTCAGAACGTCTCTGCTGAACACAACAATTATCACCGACCTGGGATACATCGTGACAAACGCTACCACTTTGCTCACGCCCGCCTTCGTCGGGGATACCACCGACCTCGTCGAGAACGCCGATGGCCTCCTCACCCCCAAGGTGGTCACCACTCTCAAGGAGATTCTTGGCTACGTGCCCGACTTGTTGCCCGAGGTGAAGAAGTTGCTCAAGCCTTCTGTTATTTCGGATGTTGGCGCACTCTTGGAGAACGCTCATGATCTCCTTACTCCTAAGTTCGTTAATGAGACGACGCTACTGATAGATGATGTTACAAGCTTCTTGCCTTTGGTTCAGGAATTGCTCAAGGCGCTGTGAGAAGTCTATGTTTTATGATTTTCTTATATTGATTGCAACGGACGCAATTATGATCTTTAATGTTCTCTAATGATAATTAACGTTGTCTTATATTTCCTCCATGGTAGTTGGTAGGGTGTTCATATAAGTTGGGATGTTATATGTATTGAACACTCCGATGTGTTTTTGGATGTACACGAAAGCGATGAAAGGCATGAACCGTACACAGGAGTTTTCTAAGTGACAATTACAGAAGTAAATCCACGAAGCACCTTCTATGAGAATACTCTTCAGCACAATCAATGGGCAGACAGTTCCCCCAGGAGGGTCTAAATTTGGTGTGTGCCGATCAGGCCCCCATCTTGGAAGCCTGCATTTGCCAAATCGATCAAGTCCTGAGATGATCATCTATCAAGCTGACAAGATCACGCGCAGGGAAACTCCAGAGCGAGGGATTAATTGATTAATAGGGACCCCGAATATACCCTGAATAACCCCACTTGTATGTTGTATTTAGTGGTGTCACAACAATCACAGAGTTTGTAACTCATCACCCTCAGAACGCCTATCTAACGTCAGCCTGATTTCCCAAACGGGAAATCCGCTAGTTTCACTATCGGGACTATCATGCATAACATCACCCTAGGTATGTATGTACTTGAACTAGATTTGAGTGGCCTAGAGAATATAGCAGGTATTATTTGTATTGAATGAAATCCATCTTTTCCCCACTAAGCATTCACCTCTCCCCAACCCAACTCAATCCCACTTACATCTACTATCCCTTTCCAACTCGCCATCATGGGTATACTATCCAAGTTCGTCACCTTCACCACCCTATTCGCCCTAGCAAACGCTTGGCTCCCGGAAGAGAACAAACCCGTGACCTCAAAAGATGGTACAAACCTCTTCAAATCCTCTAACGGAAAAATCCGCGGCGTAAATCTCGGCTCCCAATTCATTTTCGAACCTTGGATTGCCCATAATGCATGGAATGATATGGGCTGCAAGGGGCAGAAATCGGAATTCGATTGCGTTTCCTCATTGGGTCAAGACGCCGCGAACGCCGCTTTCGCCAAACACTGGGCGTCGTGGACTACGCAGGATGATATCGACGAGATCGTGAGCTATGGATTGAACACTATCCGCGTGCCGGTTGGGTATTGGTTGCGAGAGGACCTGGTTGATGTCGACAGCGAGCACTTTCCGCAGGGTGGACTTGAGTATGTGAAGAAATTGTGTGGGTGGGCTAGTGACAAGGGGTTGTATATTATTATGGATTTGCATGGTGCTCCTGGTGCGCAGACGGCGAAGAATTCGTTTACCGGTCAGTATGCTGCTAAGGCTGGGTTTTATACCGACGAGAACTATGAGCGGGCGCTTAAGTGGCTGGAGTGGATGGTTGAGCTCGTCTATCAGACTGATGAGATGAGGAATGTGGGGATGTTGGAGATTGTTAATGAGCCTGCTCGGAATGAGGAGATGGGTTCGTCTATGCGGTCGAAGTATTACCCAAAGGCTGTCGAGGTGAGGAATCCTTTTTGGTTTTGCTGAGTGGTTGTGGACTAATGGGTGAATATACAGCGTATCCGTGCCGCTGAGAAAAAGCTCTCCATCGATGCGAATGACTACCTCCATATTCAGGCAATGGATAAGTCCTGGGGCTCGGGCGATCCTAATGAGTATTTGGACGACTTGACTTACATGGCCTATGATGATCACCGCTATCTGAAATGGGATACTAGTGTTGAGCCCTCGCATGATAACTACATCAGCACATCCTGCACCGATAAGCGTGATAGTAACTCCCCTAACATCATTGGCGAATGGAGTCTCGCTGTGGCGGATGATGTCGCAAAGTCGTCGGATTGGGATCCCAGTTCGAATACCGAATTTTACGGGAGGTGGTTTGCCGCACAGGTTCATTCTTATGAACAGCAACAGGGGTGGGTCTTTTGGACTTGGAAAGCTCAGCTGAATGATTACCGGTGGTCTTACCAGGGTGAGTCCCTTTTGGGCCCTAGACAGTTGGAGGATGGTAGCTGACTTCTTGCAGATGCTGTTAAGGCTGGAGTTATCCCCAAGGATTTGAACAGCTTGCAGAATGTTTGCTGAGCTTGTCTCTCAAGTCAGCAGAGCTGTTAGTCAGTCTGTATATTATTAGCTGGGTTGAGATAACAGTATGAAATAAATCGCCCTGAATGGAATAATGCACAAATATGAATAAATCGGCTTGTTGATAGTGAGCGTCAGCGCTTGGATACATACACATGCTAGTGATAAGCGTATGGATAAGGAGAAGGATACCTTTAAAACCTAGGAAGTAGCTTCAGGAGTTGGGGTTGGCCACCATACCATGGCCCAAAGAGATACCCCTGGCCCGCTAGACTGAAGGCTTGCATCAGCAGCCACCTTGCCCTTCCCGAGCCGAATCTCTTCGACTTCCTCGAATCCCATCGATAGGTAGAGAGCCCGCGAGCCTGTAGTTGTTGCTTCGAGCCAGATTGGGAGATTCGCGGCTTGGGCGGTCTGCTGGTGATCCTGCATGATGGCTTTGGCGAGGCCTGGACATGTATTATTAGTAAGAGATGAAGTATCGTGGAGCCACGAATGGGGATGTCTGACCTTTTCCACGATGTTCGTGCTCGGTTCCGAGACTGAAGAGGTAGTAGTATCGGCTCTGTCCACGTAGACCCTTCCTCTTCGCGTTGTCAATCATGCCGGAGAATTCGAACCAAAGGCGCTAGGTAATTCGTTAGTTAGCAGTGTTCTGTGGGAGAATGTTGGGTTTCCGTATACCTTAACGCCTGCGAGTCCCATTTTCCATAGAACGCCCAGAAATCCAGCCCACAGAAGAGTCCAGACATTGTCAATGTATCCACCCGGTTGAATCACGACAGATGCAGATTTCCAGCCATCGGCTTCGGTGATCACTGCGCGATTAAGCAAGGCTGATTTGATGAGCGTTGCCCAGTATGTCGGCAGATAAGCCAACTTTTGTTGCTGAGACATGCCTAGAAGCATGTACGCGATGACGGGGTCCGTGTCAAAGACGCGACCGTTCAGTGCTGCAACCGATCCCAGCATATCTGTGATCATGTCAGTATCAATGTGATCATACTTGAGCTAGAAGATACTTACTGTGACGGCCATGTGTTATTGGGACTGATGCCACATCCATAGTGTTTGGTTTAGGTTAGAAGAAGGTTGCATGTGTACTGGATTGACACGTAATTGGCCAATTCAGGCGGTATTGAAGGCAGCCATAGGAAGAAGTCGCAGAGGTGCGCGACGAGCTTCGTCTTATAGTTTTGACATTGACGTCATGGGATGCTTATATAAGGAAGTCACGGGCTGGGGTTCCCCCGAGGACAAGTCCCAAGGCCGAGCAACTGACTTAGATTCACACACAGGTGACAACTATCATCATTAATTAATGTTCTCCTCTCAGTCAAGCTCGTCGTCATCTGCTTCCCTTGAGTCTGAATCGTTCAGCTCCGCTGTGGATACGTGTGGAGCATCTACGAATTTCAGGGATGCACTCGGCCCGCGACCGCTGTCAGAATTCGGGCCCGACATCATGATTCCTCGGGATATTGAAATTATTGGATTGCAGCTTCAAAGAAAGGCCTCGCAAGTTTATAGATGAATATGAACGACTGCGACCGGCATGCAAGACCGAGATGACTGCACATCCGCTGGCTGAGCTGGAACAACTGCTCCATTGGATGATTCAAATTCCTCCTCCTGGCGTATATTGTGACACCAGCAGATTCAGATTCTTGTTTATTGATGGCGCAGCAACATTTTAATTCACCAGAATCAGAACCATCATGTCAAGCGTACGATAAACCGAATGCTGGCAACCCGCAAGAGTCGCCGGAGTCGGAAGATTTCGGCGAATCAGATGCCTCAGAAGTGGTGTGCAGCCGTTCGAGGATGATCGTTCATTACTACGTTTATGAACTCGCTGGATTCACTGGATGCCAAAGACCTCAAAGACTCTCAAGACTTTGGAGGATCGACAGCCACCGAACATTACTCAACACCCCCAAAGCACCTTACTTGGACTTGAAAACCCACCACTCATTTAAGAACAACCGTCACTACAGACACTCATTGATAGAGCTTCCATTGAAGCAGGGTTTTTCGGCAATGCTGCCTCAAAATTTAAATTTCTTGTATAAACCAGCTTTTGCGTCATTTCAGTTCTCCGATGTGCCTCTCGACTTCATTCTTGGTCATCAGTTACAACCGGGAAAATTCTCCAGAGAAAAAAACGAAGCTAGAAGAAAACTTCAACAATCTGTGGATCATATCACCATGGAAACCAGCCGGCCTGAAGTGGAATAGCATCCACTTTATACCCAAATTGACAGTTTCGTGCTAAAGAACAAGCTCGACTAGCCATACAGAATTCAGCGATCCAATGTGAACCAGATTTTTGTTGAGCTAACGGGGTGGAGGCTTGGGCAATGTTTACAACCCCAGGACTAACTGCCAGTGTTGAAATCCTTTTTTTTTTTGCTTCTTTTTGAAGTCAGAGCCTCAATGTCACTCTTTGTCTTGGAATCCTCTGTGCCTGTCTTTCAATCCTGCGTCTGAATTTCTATGCCCTGGTAGCGTCATCGGACAAGGTATGCTCGTTGTTGTTGGGGCGCCTCCATCTCATACAATTGCTTCCGAAGTTGCCACAAACATCGCTGGTGCATACTTGCGAAAGAAATCTGGTATTATGGCTGGCCAAACAGCTCTCTCGGTTGCGG
Organism: Penicillium hordei; assembly: GCF_028827395.1. Classification (NCBI taxonomy): domain Eukaryota; kingdom Fungi; phylum Ascomycota; class Eurotiomycetes; order Eurotiales; family Aspergillaceae; genus Penicillium; species Penicillium hordei. Next base: position 8,557,600 of record NW_026623142.1, read on the forward strand.
ATGAGAATGCGGTTGTTGAGCGGGTGGAACGTTGGCTCAAACATGGGTTTTTCCCTTATCCCACATTGCCAAAGGATGTAGCCAATGCATATCTTCATAATAACCAGAACTACAACCAGAACAAACCAAACTTGAACGTCGGTTGGCAGAGGGGCTTCTTGGATCGGAATCAAGAACTTTCCGATGACTTAGCCGAAGAACGCGATACAATAAGGCTAAGAGGTATGCACGAAGACCGCAGGGCTTGGAAATTCTTCCACGCGTTCAAAGATGTCAAGCAGAAGTTTTCGGTTACCGACGACAACATCTACGCAATGGAAGATGCTGCATTCGTCACCACCATGTATCGAAAGTCGCCCGCTATGTTCGTTCGACCACTGAACCAATATCACAAGAGAGAAGAACGGGCATTCTCGTCTGTGATCCACTGTTGTTCAACGCGAGGGAAGCACCTGTCCCCATACATAGTCTGCAGGAGCCAGGATCCACCACAGACCAAAAACTTTGGTCAAATCAAAGTTTCCTCTACCCAATCAGGCTGGGCAGAGGCGACTCATGCACTTGACTGGGTGAAGACCGTTTTTGAGCCAGAGACTCGACCTCGAGGTCGGCGTCAAACATGGAGAATCCTGATGATTTCCCAACGATGTCGGATAGTCTACCCCGATTTCGAAAGTTTCTGCTGGGACCACAATATCGCCTGTATTGCTTTCCCCAAGAACGAGCAGAAGTTCTTCAACCCAATGGAAAACATCGCCTTTGGGCCTATGCAAAAAAGCTATACCGACTACATGAGAAAGAGATTTTCGGATAACAATGAAAATGCTACTACCCTGAATATGGCTGAGTTTGCAAGCTGGATCCATGGCGAGGTAGCTTCGTCTACACGAGTGAAAGAAGCAGCCGATGTTTGGCGTCAAAGCTGCCTTGTGCCTCTAGATGAAAATCGCCTTCGGAACTGCCTCCAAGGGAACCGAGCTACCGCCGCCCCAGAGGATAGAAGCTCCAATTTTGATAGCCGCTTCGATTCGGATGATAACGGCAGGAGAATGACAAGCCGACAGTCGCCACTTCGAACAAGCGTTCCTTTACCCGTCATCCCATCAACGGAGGCATTAAGCCGACACTCCACTCCCGAATATTCACCTCCTTCACCACGGCCATCACAAACCAGCCCAGAGAGCCAGGAGACCCAACAGAGTGACGATAGCTCCCAATCGGAGGAAGATGAATCAGACGGCGAGAATGAGACGTTCACCAATCATCATCCTATCACGCCATGCAGGACCCCTAGACTACCCAAGACTGCTCGGGCCAAAACTCCAGAGAGGAAACCATCTGATTCAGTGATGTCGTCTAAGAAACACCGGGACGTCTTGGATAAATGCATAGAAGGATCGCCTAAAACACAGAAGAGGTATCGCGATGATTTAATTCTCGATCGTGGGGATCTAGAGAAGGAGAATGCTCGCCTGAAAGAAAGGGTCGAGCTTTTGGAACAGTTTGCGCTTAAGAGACCGAGACTCGACTGATATGGCTTCATTTCCTTTCTATTGTTTCTTTCTCTACCATGTATTTAAAACACTCTCAGCGATTACGCTTACCTTTTTCTTTCGTATAAAATAGTTTCAGTTTCCTCAATTTCATATGTCCATGCCGGTACCGGGATCCAGAATACCGGAACCGCAACTACTTCGTTTGATATCAACTTTCTCTTTCCTTAAAATCTCTCCCTCTTTAACCCAAACCCATCCTTATTCAATCTCTGATTCTCCGAGCTCTCCAGTTCCACCACATATCCTCAACTACCCGAAAAGATGGCAACCGTTCTCCTCATCCTCGATGTCCAAAATGGGGTAATCGACCGCCTCGAGAACACCGAGCCCTACCTCGAACGCCTGGCATCAGCCGTTACTTCTGCCCGCAAGGCAAACGTGAAAATCGTCCACGTTGTCACTGCGTTCCGCCAAGGCTACCCAGAAAATAACGCAAAGAACTCATCTGTTCCTTCTGTCGTCGCACGCGGTGAATATCTCGAAGGCCACTCGTCTGTGCGAGTCCACTCAACCATCGCACCTGCATCTGGAGAAGTGGTCCTCACTAAGCGCCGTGTTTCAGCGTTCTTCGCCACGGAACTCGATATGCTTTTGCGCTGCGCAAATGCCGAGTCTATCGTTGTCGCGGGCTTGATCACCAGTGGAGCTGTGCTGTCTACTGTTCGTCAGGCAATGGATATGGACTACCGCATTACGGTCTTGGAGGATTGCTGCATGGATCGTGATGAGGGGCTGCACCGAATGTTGATGGAGAAGGTCTTCGCGCGCAAGACAGATGTTGTTTCGGCGAAGGAGTGGACCGAGAAGGTTTCCATCGTGGCAGAGCGCTAGATATGTCGTTCATTTTACGTCTACTGGCAGGTGCGATGTAACTTACTTTCAGTATGGGGACTAGTGGATCGACTTACTCGTTACGGACCGGTCCGATGGTGCCCATCGATCCAAGCACTCGATTTTAGCTACACTGTGGGAAACTCACTGTCTTAAATTATCATCGACACATTCAGCAGAAATACTACACATCGCCTGCGGGATGAGTGCGTAGGCATATATTGAATACTCAGTTCACCGCATCATGTCAAGGCGTATAATTAACCTTTCGAATAACTATAAAGAGGAAGAATAGCCCACACGATCCCAGCTTCGTAAAGCAAAATGGAACAACTGCATTTCCAGGTGACCAGGTCAAAGCTCATCAACATCGAAGCCAAGCCACGATGATGCACCAATCCCATGTCACCACGACGCCCTGCTTAGCGGCTGAGGGCTGTGCATAACAGGGATCAGACTATATTATCTTATCCTAAGGTGTATCACCATATTCTGGAAATTATTCTCATTCTCTTCTCTGCATCGTCTCAAGTATCTAAGATGACTTCTAATAACGAAATCTTTGCAAACGGTTATCCCTTTTACATCACCCCAGATCCATCGTCTGCGCAGAGGGCCGATGATCAACCCACTAATTGGTCAGTAGACTCAGCATTGGATCTGGTAGATTCGAGACCGGGTGTAATTGATCTCGATGGTATTATGACACGCTGTATACCAGACGATTCCTTCGCCCAGCATCTGGACCTCGGTTGGATTGTCGATGATTTAACTGAGATAGAGCAACTCGCAGACGCAGCTTCAAACCGAATCTCTTCATTGAACCACGCTCAACTATTGAAGGTCAAGTCCCAGCTTGAAGATGTCCAGAAAAAGGTGGATATGCGACTTCAAGAGACATTCCCACCGATCCATAAACTACAACCCACGCCCATGGCTTCAGTTGACCCTACACCTGCTGCCTTGGATGGATTTTGCTGTCCTATATGCGGGATAAATGTGAAGTCCAAGAAACTCTCTACCTTCGAACGACATCTCACCTCAGAGCATAGTGTTAAAAGGTGGGAATATCGTTGTCCTGAGCCCAATTGCACTGCGACTGCACCAGAACATGGTGAAATGAAAAATCATCTGCGCAATGTACACGAGCAAAGTCCTATCTCGCATCAGGTAGTGGATTACGGAGTCCAATTCGCATGCCCACCCTTTTGCAATATATGCTCCCAGGCCACTCCCAGATGGGTCGACTTTTGGAAGCATGCGAAGAACCACTATTGGATGCCGCTTACAAAAAACCATTTTTCGGATGAAGATAAAACGGTATCCACGACTCGCTCCGGAGTACAATATGGACAGAAGCGCAAACATGAAGATGAAAATACCCACACTTTACGTGAAGAGAAACATTCCAGGATGGACACAGCAAATGCTATATTGTTACATGGTGTTGATACGGCGCTGGATCAACCCTTCACTCCCAGTGAAACAAGACCACATGACCCCATGGTGCACCAACCAAAACAATTGTCGCTGTCTCAAGGCTCTGTATCCTCGGTTGAACACTCAATTGCAACAAATATCACAGCCCCCGAGTCCGAAGAAGACTCAATAGATGCAGGTCTAGCTGAGACAAAGAATATGGACCACATCTTGGACGCAGCTCGTTATTTCAGTGAACTGGACGAGCTAGAACTTCAAACCGCTCAGATGATGGATATGAAAAATGGCCCATCTATCAAGCTTGAATCGCTGCATGACTGTATTGAGTGCCTTGAGAATTGGCAAGCCGCGCTTGGATACCTACAGTCTGAAGGATTTTGTGGAACATCCATCAGCATTTTGATCGAAGACCAAGACCGGGATGGCGTTGCCAGTGCTGTCCATATATCACTGAGCCATGTTAGCGCTTTGTTTCGGACCATACTACTACCGTCCAACGAGGACGCATCGAAAGGCCTGATAGAGAACTGGATGCAAACTTTGCTCAATGTTGATGAGAACGCCCTCTCCGATTTTGATTCGGTGCAAATGCTTAGGTTCCTGTGTACAATTCTATCAACTGGGATTGTTTCATTCTCTGGGTCACACGTGTGTCGGTTTGATATTAATCTATGGGATAAAGAGATGGAAGAGATCCCCATCGGCTTTGAAGGATATGTATTCAAGCCACGAAAGCTGGCTTGCTTGGAAGACTTTATCGGTGGTCCTGCATGGGTTCTAGGGAAAGCCTCGGTTCCATCTGAGGCACTGAAGATGTCGCTTACTGTCCAGGATCTTCAAGAACTATGGGGACCAGTCTCGCTGGTGCAAGGTACTGCAAATGCCGCGCCAGTCATTCAAACCGAACGAGGGTTCATCATCCCACTTCTACGAGAGGCACAGTCTTCCTTATACTCAGGCTCATGTTCTGATGAGATTGAATGCCACTGAATGGAAGAAATCCCAGAGTACCTGTTCAATGAGATGCCCTACGAGGCAATTCTCGTTTCCAGTACATCGAGGATATTAATCGGCACAAGCACTGACGTTGGGGCTGGGCTGGTTATCAACGGAAAGTGCAAGTCGTCAATCTCGCTTATTGGACAACAGATCGCCTCTCGGCTCCAGTATCCCGGAACAAGCAGATCAAGATACGTAAGCGATGGGTACGATGTTCAGCTCGTCGGCGGGCAATACGTTACAGCCGGACTCATGAAGAAGTATAAGCGGATCCCAAAGCGCACACTCAAAGCAATGCTCATTGCAGACTCCACAAAGCCTGACACAAGGCTCGTGCCACTTCTAAATCTCCGCGTTGGATTGGAAGTAAGTGCATGTACCGGAAATGCCCAGCGTGTCACACTCTGGGACGCTCTCCGCTTCTCGCAAACAACAACCCACTCCACAGATGACACAATTTATTGTGCCCACAAGGTCGGCGACAAGGATTGTATCAGTTTATGCTGGAGCCGCTGGCAGTCATTGGACGAGATAGATTCTCTGGACCATATGCCCGGGCAAAACAAGCTTCTCACCGGGGCCGAAGCCCGCCGTGTGATCATAAACTCGATTCTCGCTCTCGAGCACTCGGGTGTCGACAGCGCAGGGAACCTTCAAGTATCCTGGCCCTTTAACAATAGCCCCCTCAATCTTTCTGTATCGCCATCTACACCGAAAGAGTCGCATAACTGGCTTCGGGTCGTCAAGGATACGCGGGACACGTCGAGCTTTGCGGTCTTCAGCCAAAGGTGTCTGGAGTTCCCCGAGAAAGGAATCATGCGGTCGTGCTCTGCGCCATGCAAGGAAGGGCATTCCAAGCCACTACAAACTACTCTCTTGACGCGTATTCTGACAACTACCGAACAAGGGTCGGTGTCTGGACTGCTGGTGGGGACCAAATTTCTAGTAGGAGAAGCACATTTGACGGTCACGAAGGCAGTACAGGACCAGTTGGCTATTATTGCTGCTGTCAGCATGAATCCTTTGAGTCCTCTGCGCTATCGACTCCGCGAGATTTTGCCAGATGGACGAGCCTTCGACTTTAAAGAGCACATCTGGCCTGATATCACAGGAGGCCTCTCAGTTCCGGTGTTCGTCTGCTGATCAAACTCGGGAAAATTCTGCCTTTTTCACGAGGTCCATAGCAAAAACTAAAAAGGCAGATAGTTCCTGGAAGCTCTTCACTGGTTATACAGAGTTCAAAAAACCTATCTTATTAGAGCTCTTGAAAGCTTTTAAATGACAGTCTCAGTTAGGAAGGTAGTGGATCTCCCTTGGTATTTCTCGGTATTTACTTAACACTTGTTGTGGGAAAAATACAGCCTATTTTACCACTAGACCATAACAAAAACCTCGGTTCCTGTTTAGGGCCTAGGGGGGCCATATCCCAGTCTGACACTTGTCAATATTGCGCAAGATAATTACCATACACGGGGGCCGTGAATGATAACGGGACAATGCAACACAAAACGTCTATTAAGAATTCGGGAGAAAATCCGGTCATTATTAAAACAGAACTCGGTGACTTGTACGAAAAGGGGGCGTACTAGCCAAAAAAAGGCATGGCTAAAATTGGAATTACCAATGACTCCGTCCTGTCCCCATTGTGGGGAGATATAGTCCTGGGTGGACGACTGTGAATACCAGACAGGCCAAAGCAACCATCCTGTAGTTGTCAGCAGTGCATAGGAGAGAGGGTTTCGTGTTCAACATACATTCCATCAAGAACCAAAAAATCCATTTCGCTCTGCATCAATTCGTTCCCCCATCCGCCCGCCATCTCAGGAAGGCTAGATCGAGTTAGTCATCACTTCATGTATTATATCGAACTGGAATAGCTTACCGATAAATGCATCGAATGAGAACTGTGATATAGGCGGCGAGCTCTGCAGCAAGTACTAAACAGACTTTTCGTTGAGGCTTTTCAGTCACAGCCTCTCCCTGCAAATCTTCGCGCAGATGCTTCCTAGATGCAATGAAGAAGTCTAACGCTAGGAACATCAGACCCGATGAATATCCAGGTGAAAAGCTTCGGGTTCATGCGCGAGTATTGGGTTCCAATATGGATGATTATGTGCTTAATGGTAAGATATATACCGGCGGCAATAAAGGTTGGAGCCAGAATCAGGCAGAAGATCTGTAGTCGAAACCCAGATGTTGACCATGGATTGTCATGCATCAGGATTCGTCCCATGTATCCCGCGGCTTCCATGAATGTCCCGATACCGAGGACTGCGAGGAAAGTCTATGTTCGTAAATATATCCCAAGACCTAGTTGACACACTCCAAGCAGGCCGAAATAAACTGTGAAAAAGATGTTGCCGCCGAGACTGGGATAGTAGCCGTATGTGGTTGCTTCGACGGGGCATTAGGCGGTAATTTCTGTGCAAATAGCCGACATTTCGAAGGGAACTGAGTATCCAAAATAAAAATTAGAAGAAGGTTCGCTCCCAAGAGTCCTCTAGGGGTGATATATGTCACAGTTGTTTTATTGATTTTGGCCTGTCTCGTTCCTCGTACTTCGTTCCTCGTTTATCGTTTATCGCTTACCGTTCACCGTTCACCGTTCCTCGTTCCCCACTCCCCATCTCTGCCAACCCCCGTATTGTCCCAACGCCCTCCAAATCTATGAGATCTAATCATGCCTCGTCGATTTCACAAGAAATCTAGATATGGGTGCAATCAATGCAAGGAGCGGCGTGTCAAGGTGGATCCATATCTGTCCGATGTCACCCGCCAGATGCTGACAACACACTAGTGTGACGAGACACGGCCCCTATGCAGTATATGTACTACTCGGGAACTACCCTGCATCTATAGTACACCATATCCTCAAAGACATTCCACAAATGTGGCCTCTTCGAAACCAGAACCGAAATCATCTGCCAAGTCGGTCTTTGGATCACCAAAATATGATGCCCGATATCTGCTGTTAATGCACAAATTCTCAACCGAAACATATAAAAGCATCTGCGGTGACCAATCCGACATGGAGGATTGGCAAATCCTCATTCCCAAGCTTGCCTTCGAGCATGAATTTCTATTGCATGGCATCTTTTCACTCGCCGCGCTCCACATGGTAACCACCACCACAGACCCAGAACAAGTTCTATCTTACCTAGACACCGCACTGGAGTGCAGTGAACTTGCATTTGCCCCTTTTAGGGGAGCCTTGGCCCACTTGGCTCCCCTCAACTGCGACGCTGTCTTTGCCCAATCCGCGATCGTTACTATCATTGGCATAGCACTCCCTCGGCTGAACGCTCAGCATCGCGGGGAACCCTTCAGCATGATCGAAACTATGATTACGGTTTTTGAGCTTCTCCAAGGGGCAAGTAAGATCTCACAAATTAGCAAACCATGGCGACAGGCAAGCATCTTTTTCAAATACGAGTGGAGGGGTAATCCTATGCTAGATCCTGAAATGGCTAATGCTATCGCGCAATTGCGAGCGCTGAATGGCTCAATCGAAAACACAGACTCGGTTCAACATATCATGAACGAAGAAGCTATCGACTCCTTAGAAGACTCCTTTGCCAAATTCACTCATGCGCCGCACCCTGCACCTATCTTGGCTTGGATCGCCTATGTCAAGAGGGAATTTGTGGATGGGCTGCGCGCACGTCAGCCACTCCAGTTGTTGATCCTCATGAATTGGGCAGTTCTATTAAATGAATTAGGGGCTCATTTCTGGTGGGCTAAGGGCTGCAGTGAGGAACTAGTCGCTGAGTTATTAAGTGAGCTGAAGGACCAGAATGAGAAGTGGAAATTGGCATTGCAGTGGCCGCAGCAAAAGGTCGGAATATGATAAATAGTAAACCAAATTGGCAAAGTCCCTATATCTACACCATACACTTCACTATGTCTCAACAAAATGTCGATTTCGAGACCTTCGATGGTCTTACTCTGCGAAGTCGAAGTCACATCGCGTCTAGTTGAGGACCGGGGTAAGCGTGACACAACCCCATGTGGCAGTTTTAGCTAATGTCCTGTAATTCAATGGCGTGAAAGATAATGTAGAGTCCAGCTCCGATTTACAGGTATCTGGCTGTGTCGGTGATGTTTGCGGTCCCGGGGTTGGATCAGCTTATCCCTGTTGTAGGACAACAGGAGATATTCCACAAGCTATCAGGCACTATGAACCAAATCCAGGTGGAATAAGGAATAGGCCATATGGATGTTCTTGAGGGAGAGCAGCAGAAGTTGGCGTTCATTCAGGGGGTTGTCCACGGGATTAATGAAAGTGGAGATCGAGGTTGAAGGGAAACTAATTTGATTGGTCCATGTGACTTTGGCTACCCATGGATATCCGAACGATAAACGATAAACGATAAACGATAAACGAGAGTATCCTGAGTGACAGGGACATTCTTCATTATTTTCACAATATTCTGCTATTTTTCCCCATTGCCTCTCACTCGGTAATTGTTCTAATTGCCTCAAAATCCTCTTGAAGGTCATTCTGAGGTCATGTGACTTTACCGTTTGCTCCCAGTACTTAAGTCCCTTGTACTGTAGATGGTTTCTTTCTTCTCCACGCAGCTTGGGATTTCTAGGGCATACTACGTTTCATTCTATATCTCCAGCTTTATCTCTAATAATCTTCATGGAAATGGACTCAGTCACGTCTCAGCAAGAGTCAAGCCCGAGCTCCCCAAACCCGATATCAAATACAACCTTGAATCGATCATTTTTGCAAACATTCACTATTCTTACTGCCCTATGTGCAGCAGTATTTCTAGCTGCTCTTGATGTCACTATTATTACAACAGCCTTGCCATCAATCACCGCATATTTTCAGTCTAGTTCCGCCTACACATGGATCGGCAGCTCCTACATCTTGGCTAATACGGCCACCGTTCCCGTCTGGGGTAAATTGTCAGATATCTGGGGCCGAAAGCCGTTGCTTCTAGCTGCGACGGTTATTTTTTTCGGCGGAAGTTTGATCTGTGCAGTCGGAGATACCATCGCACTATTCCTGTTTGGTCGGGCCGTGCAAGGGCTGGGAGCTGCTGGCTTGATCACACTCGTGAACATTTGTGTCAGTGATTTGTTTTCGCTCAGAGATCGCGGACTGTATTTTGGCCTCCTTTCTGTTGTATGGGCTCTCGCCAGTGGAGTAGGTCCAGTCCTCGGTGGGGTGTTCACTGAAAAGGCAAGGTGTGTATGCGCAATGCTTTCCTATCCCTGCCAATTCACAGCTCCAAAATACATAATTTACGTTCCATTGTTATTTTCTTGCTAAAGAAAAGGGGAGCCGACGGCATTTCCACTGTATCCACTTATCTCTTACATGTTATGTTGCATATCGCTGATTTCTTCTAGTTGGCGTTGGTGTTTTTGGATCAATCTCCCAATCACTGGACTAGTGTTCTTGTTCTTATGGTTTACTCTCAAGCTTGAGACACCTAATACTCCAATATGGAAAGGTCTGAAGGCTGTCGATTGGACGGGATGCTTATTCGTGATCGGTAGCACAATCATGCTCTTGTTGGGTCTCGACTTTGGGGGTGTCACGCGTCCTTGGGACTCTGCCACAGTGATATGTCTCCTCATCTTTGCCGGTGTGCTTCTGGGTTTGTTCGTTGTCAACGAATGGAAACTGGTCAAGTACCCCGTCATTCCTCTCGTCCTTTTTCATCATCGTTCCGGGATCGCTTCCTTCCTGGTCTGCTTTTGCCATGGGTACATCTTTATGGGCGAAGCCTATTATCTCCCCCTATACTTCCAGGCGGTCCTCGGCTCTAGCCCTATTATGTCCGGGGTTTACATTCTTCCGTTCGTCTTAGCTATCACCATCTCAGCTGCATTGAGTGGACTTTTTATCCAAAAGACAGGACTCTATATTCCAGCGATGTGGTTGGGGCTAACCACTATGACATTGGGGGTTGGTTTGCTGATCAACCTAGAGGTTACCGCCAACTGGGGGAAAATCATGGGGTTTCAGGTCATTGCCGGCAGCGGCATCGGTTTGAATTTTGAAGGGCCGTTGTTGGCTGTCCAAACAATTGTGGGGGCGGAGAATGCAGCCACTACTACTGCTACCATTGGATTCGTAAGGACCCTGTCCACCGCGATCTCGGTAGTTATTGGAACAGTCGTGTTCCAAAATCAGATGGCAAGAAAAGGAGCCCAATTGGTTTCATCCCTGGGAGGGCAACTGGCCAGTCAGATATCAGGAGGAGCAATGGCTAATATCGAGATCATTGATGCACTCCCCCTTGATCAAAAGCTCGTGGCACGACAGGCCATTTACGAGTCGTTACGAACGGTCTGGATTATGGTAAGCCTCACTTCATATCAGAAGGAACCTAATGCTGACTAGTATGTGCAGTATGTTGCATTTGCAGCCGTGGGTCTGGTAGCAGGGATATTCGTTGAGGGTCATCATCTTGATACGGAGCATAAGGCACCAGTGCTCGGTTTGCGAGATAACGACGAAAATTAACCCGTCCCAGAGGTTCCACAAACACCATCCAAGGACTTCGGATATATTAGGAGTGTTGCTTTAAGCAAACCGTAAATATTACGCCTTCGTCTTCGGAACGAGGTTTTAAATTGGTTGCTGGATTTCGATTTCTTATAAGGGCTAAACGGTATTTTGTTCTACTCATTATGATATCTCCAAGATCTGCTGCTTGCTGTATAGACGTTTGGAGGAGCAGTGACACTTTCCAAGAATGTACATTCAAATGAAATAACTTCGTTATATTTGGTTCTAAGCCAGACCATTTATTTACAGATTTTGGCCTCTACATCTCATTTCACATATAATATCTACAACTTCACCTGCACTTTCTCCTTAGGACCCGCACAACAAGCCGGCTCAGGGTGCAAAGTCGACTGGTTGAAAGACTGGCTCGAAGCCGGCACATCTAGTGCAGGGTTCTTAGTGAAGAATCCATCCGGCTTGAGCATCACGCTGACACGCTCCATGGGCATAACAGGGAAGTCCTCAATGCGAGGGTTATGAGTGAGGCCGAATGCTAAGAAAAGTTAGGTACTATTTCAGGAGGGTTTAGATGGGATAACATACTGTGCCAGAGAACAACGTCTTCGTTTTCGACTGCGTCGTGGCGTGCAGCCCACACTTCCACGCCTTCTGATTTCTTGCTCTGGTTTGTGAACTCGCCGGCGGCGAACAGCTCGTCATCTTGGTATTTAGTAACCCAGATAGGACGAGTCGCGAAGCGGGCGCGCTTCGAGCCGAATGAGTTCGGGTGTGCGAGGAGCATCTGACTTGGCATGGTTTGCAGCTTATAGGCGATGGGGTGGTGCGTGATAGGGTTGACGATAGAGTCGTTCCGGATCTTGAAGACGCGGTGACGGTCGACGCTGGTTGTTGCACTGCCACTGGACTTGATAATGTTTTTCTCTGTGGTGTACCCAACAAGCCATGGGTTGCTGGCATCCTCGGGCATGGGCACGCTGTCTTCGTAGTACACTGTGTTTTTGTAGCCGTCGATGGCAGGGTCGATACGGAGGGAGAACATGTGCTGGTGGAATGGGGCCATGACACCTGGTCCGACGTTCGTGCCCCATGGAACAGTTTCACCATTCTGGTTTTCGAATGGCACAGTTGATAGGATACCAGTTGCCCGGACCTCGAGCTCAATATTGGCTGCTTGGTCAAGGATAAAAGCGAAGATATATTCGTAGTTTGCAACTGTGCAGATCATCTGGACCACGAGCTGGCGGTTACGGACGACAGTCGCCGCACCCGTGCGGTAATTGGTGTGCTTGTGTTGTAAGCCATTATCCTGCTCGTGCATGCAGATGACATTCTTTAGTTGAATTGGTTCTCCCTGTGCATCCGTGCGATAACCATCGAAGTACTTGATGTGACCGAGACAGTCGCAGCCGAGACTCAGTTGGTTAGCTGTGATACCGAAGCCCACGTCACCAACGTCAAAGGCCTGTTTGCGGTGGTAGGGAGCACGGGGATCTAGAACAGATTAGATGTGTTGCCAAAAGGGAAGGTGTAGATCATACCGGCGTAGGGGACTGTCATCTCAGAGAACGACAGACGGTAGAAGGTGTTACGACCATCGTATGTCACATTGTGCAGCACCAAGCCCTCTCGATTGTTGAAGCCAACTCTGAAACGCCACTTCTGCCATGACACGGCATTGCCGATGACATTAAATGATGCTCCCTCTGGTTGCTGGACAATGTAAGGCTTAAGATCAGTGCGCAGAGGCTCATCCAGCAAATCATGTGCGTATTGCACAGTAGGCACCGGCTTCCAGGGCTGCGTCTCAGTGCTTTGACTATCGGCTCCGCCAGGCAGATAATCCATGCGGACTAGTTGGCGAGTGATACCATCAAACACCGGGGAGAATTTGCAAGGCAGGGAATACTGGTTGTTCTGGGGGTGGTCGGTGGCCACGATGTACATGTAGCACTGGAACAAACGCCGAGTTTCCTTGGCGTCCTCGGTGCCGTAGATCCACGGATCCAAGCAGACGGTGTGGCCAGCCGGAAGCTTCAACTTTTCAATTTCGGCCTTTACGGTTGGGTGGCTAAGACAGAGCTCCTCGATTTCCATCATCTCATCGACGTCTAGTGGACCCTGGACGTCCTTGGGCAGCTCTTTCGCTGATACGATGGACTTGGTTTCTGCGTTGATCAGAGCCTTGAAGAAAGACCCATTGTCCAATCGGTGGAAGAGCGCCATCAGCAAACGTGCCGGTTTAAGCGGGCGCACTTCACCTCGGCGTTCTGCCTCGAGAAATGGGACAACCTCATGCTTGGCGGGTTCCTGGAGATCGATGCGCTTGTAACGCAGCTTGGCACCGGGGAAAGCGGATTCCAGAACAGAGACCGCCAATTGGATCTCCCTAGGTGTGATAGGGTCAAAAGGGTGAAGGCTCGCCATTATGGATAATGTTTGGGGGGAGGATTATTTCTGCGAAGATGGGTAGGCGCCTTTATATTCGCACAAACCCTGGTTACAACATAGATATCCCCTTCCTTTCCCTTTTGAGTGAATCTTTCGCGCTGCTGTGGCGATCTAATTGGTCAGTTGCTCACGGCGCATCTTTTTCTAGAAATGGTTTAGCGCGCATGGATCCTTGATAAGCCGGACGTAATGTCCTTTATTGGCCATTGCGAGGGGCATTTGGAGAAGTTGAGTGTCTCCAACTTTGATGTGAATTACTGTACTCCGTACCGGGTTAGAGATGTGGGCTAATCAGGTGCACAATCAATTTTGTGGTGTTTAAATATTGATCTCTTTTTGACTTTGGCCTGATTTGTGCCTGATTTTTGCCTGATTCGCAGGGGCACATTGACCGCCCTTTATACCGCCTTTATGCAGTCTTGTACCCGAAGCTGTAACTATACACCCGGACGTTGTACAGTCTCAGGATAATACAGTAAGCTAAGGTCTCACTTTGCAGATACCCGCTTAAATGACCAACGAAATATACCATGCGGCTTGTTACATCCGTAAAATTTGAATATTTACTATCATCCCAGTGGTTCATAGCAAACGCTCTATTACGGGGCTTCTTGTTCAATGCTAGGGCTTCGATCGCCCGGTCAAACCATAGAATGGCTTCAAGTTAAATAAATGTCAAAATCTATAGGTAATCGTTCGCTACTGCCATTTTTCCTATAGAATTTGAGCCTTTGGGCACATTGATCCAGCCTGCTATCTACTATGACATTCAAAATGGGAATAAGCGCTTGACTGGGTGAATTTTAACTTAATTCATTTATCACTCTATATTGATAATTCTAGTATTTTAATCTTTCTGCTAGCTTAAAAATCGGGCCAAAAATGCTGAATCAGGCATCTACCTCGGGGCATCGTATACCGTATAAAGGGGAAATGCACAATTTACAGTCTTAAAATTTCTTTAACTGGCTTCTTGTCTAGTGATATCTAGGTGCTCAAATTCAAGATACCAGCCCCCACTCTTAACGTCGATACGATCGGACCTACGAATTACTATATCGGGCTAGCTTTACCACGTTCGGCCTAGATCCTAATATACTAGAGGCAACCTAACCTCCTAATCAGTCTCCTTTTAAGTTCCTTTCTACATTCTAAATTCCTTTCCTCATTCTAAAAAACACCCTAATTCACTAAGACTTCTCTAACTTCTCTAGTCTAGTAAGTCCCTAGGGCTTAGAATAGACCCCAAAAACCCCTCCGATCACTCCGTGGTATCGGCCCAGAAAGCACCAAACGTCAATCGTCGTGATTTACCGACTCTGGAGCGCTTTTTCGTTAAGATTGGCTTTTATGACGAAGCGGTCCTTAGGCTGCAAGATTTCTACACAACCCTCATATACTGGATTGCCTACTTATCTTATACATCTAGGTATATGATCACTCTCATTTCATCACCATATCTATTCGAATATCTGATATGCCATCTGTTTATGAAATGCGGTAACGATACTTGCCGGTCGTACCGTAGCACAGCGTCAAAGTGTATAGATATGATTTTAGTCCTGTACTTTGCCCGGCTATTTTATTTGGGCTGGGCGCGTAAGAGGCAACTAGCAGCTAAGGATAAAAGTGCTACTTCAAGCTAGAGGATGTCAGAGGCTAGGATCGAACAAAAAGGACCTGTTTATATGGACTAGATCGGACCAATTATGGGCAAAATTCCAATCCCACAATCACCAAAAGACAGGTTCGGGATATGGCTATTATGCTCAGTCACATCGATTCATGTTCATTCGGCCTTTTGAAATGCCTAGGTGCACTAGAGATCGAGTCAATGGCTCCTACAGAAAGCAGGCAATATGAGTATATCCTGGAGATACCAGAGGGACTCGAAAGACCCAGAACACTGAGACAAATCCTTTCCACAACCCCTAGTATCTCCTTAACCAAACGGTTAAAGCTCGCGAAGCAACTTACGAAATCAGTCATGTTTGTGCATACAATGGGGTTTGTCCATAAAGGGATTCAGCCTGAAACAGTTGTTGTTTTCGAGAAGGATCAAGAAAATGGAGATACTAGCATAGGCCCATCATTCCTGATTGGATTTGAAGGCCTTCGATATTAGATGGGATAGACTGATAAAGTGGGAGACTTGGAATGGCAAAAGAACCTTTACCGACACACTTGATTCCGTTATCGGAGAGACATACGCTGAGATTGTTCTTAAGTGTTTGCGTTGTCTTGATGAAGTGGATGGACGAGGTATTTTTGAGAAGTCTCAAGGTGATGACGAAATTCAAGACAACAATGGCATTGTGGTCGGTGTGCGGTACATCGAAAATGTGAGAGCCTTCAAAAGCCAAATACCAGATATTCCTGCCAGAGATGCTTACCGACTGTCACAGGTTCTCAAAATTGAAGAGCTCTCTTTTTAGATTGGGGATGGATACGCGGACCATCAAAGATTAGCCCTATGGGACGGAAAGTTCGAAAGGATAGTTAGTCACTACAGTGACGTGGAAATACATCATCTCCAGACCTGAGCTCCTAGGAACACCAGTAGGCAGTGCGGTTACCATCGGAGCAGGCGAAAGCTGGAAAGCAAGACGAGAGGTGAAGGGGCTGATCAGGGTTTAGCAACGGGGTGAGCGATCAGGTTGCTCACTGAGACCCCGTTGCTCACTGAGCAGCTCAGGGTGGCAGGGTGACTAACTCACGCTGGGATCCGGGAGCCGATCGCAACCCGAAGCGACAATGATTATTACAGCCACCAAATTAGCTCAAAGATATTTCAGCCATGCGAATTGGGCGGGTTAAGTTTGTTATAGTGTGGTAGAACGTATCGCTTGGAGAATTCATGAAAGATGAGCTTTTGGCACAGGGCCCCGGTGACCTGTGCTCTCTTCTTGTGGCTGCTGATGTTGTAGCGCAAGTCAGCACAGGCAATCGCCTATCTTCTTGATTTCAAACTTTCCAAAGCTCACATTTCTCAGGTAGCGAGTGAACTTTTCTCAGCAATAGAAAAGTTCTTGTTCGTTGTCGACCAGGATCGCGCGTTGCAAAAATCGTTACAGATGATATCAAGACTTCGAGATAATTTTCTGCTCGCATCAAGGTACGCGGTAATTGGCGCATTATGGTGGAGCTTGTTAGATACGTAGGTGATGAGACATCATTATAGTCGATTTCGCTATCTTCTTGTTTCCTTCGACCTTCGATAGGGAATTTAATGATATGTTGAACTCTATTCACTTGTGTTGTGCCAAGGCGGACCATGATGCCGTTGCAGTTCATGCGAAGGAAGCCGAAGATATCACAGATCGCATCAAGGCGTCAAAAGATATTCTACTGGCATTTATAATTGTTGGACGTCGTTCCCCAAAACCGAGTTGGAATGATTGGTACCCCCAACTTTCGACCCAGGAAACCTTGTCTTGTAGTTACAGAGAGAAGTTATATATAGCGCACTGGGTGGCGACTTGAGAGGCCAATCCGGAAACAGCAAAAATATAAAGGTAAATGAGGGTCACTGAGACACGCAACTCAGACCCCATTGCGCCCGGGGAGATATTGCCAAATTGTAGATATGAAGTGCTCACAGTTCTGAGACACAATCAGGTCGACGATACGAGGTAACAAAAATCCGGGGGTGGGGGATCGGCAAGTTCCGCAGTCACAGGGTCTCTGGGACCGAGATATCCGATTTATATTAATATCGATGATGCATTGATTGTGTACTATAGCTGTGTTAAGAATATCCCAGAATAACTCTAGGTAAATTATGTATACCCTAGGCAATAAGCATTAAGTATCCATGAGTGCATTCGACAAAATCACTCATATGCCTGCCGTAAACACAATGTGCAAGATAACTCCTAACGTGTGCACCATGGCATCAAATGCACCATAATGCCTTTACGAAATAGAATTTTGGACCTTGGGTCATCCAAAACATATGATCTAAGTCTTCTCATTCATTCCAAGGTTCTCTCCGTTTACCCTAGTGGCTATGCTCTAGGTAGTAAACATCCCAACGCCACTATCCGATCAACCATGGAAAAGAATATCTCGTCTAAGATTAGAAACTAATGTTGTGGTCATACAGTCTTGTCTCATAGGTATAGGAAATATAGAGAAAAAGGTATATAAAGCCCCTCGGTATCTCATTGATTATTTGTATCGATACAACAAACACAACCTTCTACTACAATCTCAACAATCTTGAATCTTCCAATTATCCTTCATCTGAAAATGAGGTCATCTACCATTTTCGGTCTCTTTTTTGCCTATGCAGCTACTGCTAGTGCAGTTCCTGTGAAACAAAGGAACCAGGAAGTTGAGATCACCTTCGTTGGCGCCGCCGACGCTCAGTTCACTCAAAGCATCCCTACTGACGGGTCCGTTGTCTCCATTGGTACGTTTCTTGGTATATTATGCATCTGGACTGAACCTATTCTAACATTCTTTAGAAAACCCATTGAGTATCTCGCATATCTCGTCCCACACTGCCGGGGTTCAGTGTACCTTCAACGGCATTGATCACAGCGTGACAGTCGTCAATGGAGTCCAATGGGTAGATGTTGGCCCTCCTCAGACCCAGGTGACTGGATCTTGCCAGGTCCAGGGATCGGATTCATCCCCTGCACCCCCTGCACCTGGTGGCACCAATCCTGATCCTACTGGGGATCAAGTGCATGTCACCTTCATTGGAGCTGCCGACGCTCAGTTTACCCAGAGTTTCCCGTCCAGTGGTGAATGGGTTCAAATTAGTATGTCCATCTATAAATTCCGCAATGTGCAAACGAAGACACTAATTTGTATAGCGAACCCTCTGAGCGTCTCCCACATTCAAACCGGCACTGAGGGTGTTACTTGCATTTTCAACGGCGTTGACAACAGTGTCACCACTGTCATTGGTACCCAATTGGTCGATGTCGGACCCCCACAGACCCAGGTCTCGGGTTCCTGTACATGACGGTCTCTCCGGAAGGGCGACAGGAAGTGGGATTGTAAGTCTTGTGTTGAAAGGAAAACAAAGAAACTAGAAAGATAAGTGCTCGATAGTATGTTCTGGTCTGTTTATTATCCCTGGGGGGGGGGTTGTTATTTTTATTGGAGGACTAGCCCATAATACTTTGTTGATATACAATCCTTTGTAGCATTTCTCCCCCATACACTCATTGAAATATATGTTGTCGATTTAATCCCTTCACTGATACAACCGCAATTCCAACATTGACCAAGCCACTTAAACAAAATAATCTATATCATATTGCAATAACCTTGGATCCTGTTTCACTCGGGGGAAATAAAAGGGACGGACGTGATTGAGGGCCGGAATGCGACGCGAGGGGCTACATCGGCCAGATCTACCAACGTAGACGCACTGAACATTATTTCCCTGAGTGGTACTCTTATTTTCTTTGTTTTCTTCGGATTTTCTAGCGGATATCTAGTTCTTCATACATGCTACATTGGTTTGTATTTAATTGCCCAAAAATGTAGGCTGATTCAAAGCCTTCCAAGGGACGGCCAAGGAACCCCGGAATTCAGGGCTGCTACTGTCCCCTTCGAGCCCTTCAATGGCCAAGCGCGCGATGGCATTCCAGATAAACAGTACAGACCTTTTCCTTTCTCAAAGGGCCGTATAAAACCAAGTCCCCTCCCCAGATTGCGCGTGTACTTGACAACTACGACAACCGCCAACACCGCGCCATCGACATGGGTTCGATCAACTGAGGGCGTCTTTTAATTTTAATTTTTTTTTTTGGAATATAAACCTATTGACGCCTTAATCAATCGAGTTAATTATCGACTTAATATACTACGGAGCTATTGCCGATCACAACTTTCTGTATTTTGCAATGGGGCGCATGTTTATATCCGTCCTTGTCGCGGGCTTGGTTGGGTATGCCTTTGCTGGCATGCACCATCCTGCCCATGGACATCGCCATCGCCACTTGATGCCACGTATCGAAGACTTGGAGCTGCGAAACCTGGCCTGGGATAACGTGAATAACACCCCAGATGATTTTGTGGTGGAAGTCATTACCCTCACGACCACCACAACCGTTCTTGGAAACTGCGCGCCAACCAATCCCATTCACTCTACCCTTACGCTTGTCAGACATAGGCCTGAGCCTACGCCGTGCGCACACGACCATGCCGTGCACAGCCTCGCGCGTCCCGAGGCATACGAGGAGCACTGGCATCAACGGGAACAACGGCCTGAGCGTATTGTCCCTGCGCCGACAAACACAAGGCCCGATCAGCCTCAATTCACTCAACCCAATCCCTCAGCCCCCAGTCCAACGCAGCCAGAGGCAATTACCACTATGTTCGTGACACAAACAATCATTAAAACCGCAATGAATACAGTAAAGATCACCGTCTACCCAGGGGCCAGCCCTGTGCCACTTGCAAACTCATACACCGGGATTCCCTCAAAGGCCGAAAAAACCGCGGCTGCAGATACACTTCCAAAGGGCTCTTTGGAAGAAGAGAACGCCGTCCCAGCAAAGCGCCCATCTCCACCGCCTCACAACAAAAGCAACGGCGGACCCATCAACTCCGTACTCGATTCGCCGAGCGAAGTCCTCCCTGATCTCCCAGTAGTCGACCAGATCCTCCCAGGCCCAAAGTCAGACGCCCCCACCTCAGTAGACTGGACCGCAACACCACCGAAAGGCCAGTTCTCAACAAACAAATTCGGAGGACGTACTCAGCCGAAAGGCAAAGGTACGGAGATCCAGTACCAGGGAAATGTCGGCAATCCTTGGGGAAGCAATATCATCAATGTCAGTCCGACCGAGGCACACACCTACAAATATGTGGCGCAGTTCACTGGTTCAAATGATAAGCCCTGGACGGTGGTTGTGTGGAACAAAATCGGGCCCGACGGAAAATTGACCGGATGGTATGGCAACTCTGCTCTGACGTTCACTCTTGCACCTGGTGAGACTCGCTATGTTGCTTTTGATGAGGACTCCGAGGGCGCTTGGGGGGCTGCACCTGGTGATCACTTGCCTAAGGATCAATGGGGTGGATACTCGTGCACATGGGGCGAGTTTGGGTTCGGTGATGGTGAGAATAATGGCTGGTCGGGATGGGATGTTTCGGCTATTCAGGCGCAGATTGCCAATCAACCTGTTCAGGGAATGTCTATCTGTCAGGCTGATGGGAAGGGATGCTCTATCATCACACCTGATGCTAAAAAGGTGGTTGATGCCTATGTCAAGTCAAAGAAACACCTGGATGGTATTGGTGGTGCGGCGTCTCCTGGTCCTGTGCGGTTGAAAGTGGTGCTTGATTATCGGGGGTGAGGATGAACTTTGTATATACAAGTGAATTTTGCCATTATAAAAACAATTAATTCGTTCAACAATTGACGAGGTTTCCCAGCTACCCTACATACTTTGTAGGAAAAAGGTATATCAGCACATCATACACACACTTCAACCCTCCATGCTCCCAACCTCATTTAATGCATTGAAGGAATGTCAATCTCCTTGATAGTCCACACCTTTCCACCCTCGCTAGAAGTAACCTCGGTATAAGTAGCCCCACCGGCGCTAGAAATAGTCGAACCAAAGGTGGTATCAGCCGACGCGAGAGTGATAACAGTGTTCAAGTATTTCTGCGCAGCGATAGTTCCTGAGCAGTTGTCATTACACTCAGTTCCGGTACCGTAGCTAACCAAAGTCAGTATAGTCCTTAATAAATACAGTTCTGGCCCTTGACTTACCCTCGCATATAGGGTCCAGATTCGTGGGAGTAAGTTGAAAGCACGGCACCAGTCTCGCCATTTGTGACAGTCCTGCAAATGTTAGTTGGGATGTATTTCTCCATCTTGGATCTATACGTACTGGGTCCAGGTCTGGCCATCGGACTCAAGGTCGTACTCAATTCGCACTTCGTCGGTTCCGCTCACGGGTGATCCAGTGCCATCCAGCTGGCCGAAGCTGCCGAAGACACTGGCACGCACACACCACTGTCCAGTGGTTGCTCCACACCACGCGTTGCTAGACCAGCTCTCAAGAGTGGTCTGGACCAGGTCGCCGGTTCCGTTGGACATCTAAGGTTGTTAGTGACTAGAAGACCCGTCAGAAGAATCGAGGACTTACCCCAGGCCAGAGGAACAGCACGCCGTTCTGAGTCGCTGGGGCAGGTCCGGGGATCAAAGTCGTGACGGCATTGATAATGGTCGACTTGGAGGGACCAAGCGAGACACTCCCACCCCAGTAGTCATCTCTCTTGACAACAGTCTCTAGAAGGCCTGCGCTGGCAAGGCCAGCGGCAGCGAGGAAAGGTACGATGAAGCGCATCGTGATAATGATGAGGTAGAAGAGTTGGCCAGTTTGAATTCACATCGACATTAACAGCCCTTACATTTATAGTTCCCCCCGGCAAGATTTCGGCCATGCCTGCCAGTGGAGTGGTGGAACTGACCAAAAGCGGAGCACCTCCCGAAACTCCTCAGGGCTGGATGTTTCACATTAAAACAAGCCCAACACTAGGCTAACAAGTAAAAGTGGACAACCGCAATGCATAAGACCTTGTCATTGACGCATTAATTTTTGTCAGATAGTCAAGTCCGAAGCCCCACATAGGGACTTTTTATTCACCTGACAGGCAGTGACGCTAGCCAGTATTCGAGTTAAACTACAACAAGTAATGCAATATGAGAAGGCGAATACGCATACTCCGTATGGCTGTTTTGTGTTTCAATTCACGTACAAATATTTGCCCGAAATGCCGATATATTGAAGCTAGACCCTGTGGATATCTCATTCCAAATATTCACCCTTACTCTCGGCGTGGATCACATCAAACAGGGGCTTCGCGCTAAACCAGCCAGCCATTGGAGTTCCCACTGTTTTGTAAGTGAATGCCGCATCGGCTTCTTCAATTTTCACTGTTTGGCCGCCTCGTCCGGTGGCTGCGGCGTCCGCTAGGAGTTGAGCGTAGCAGCATTTTTCCAGACTCACGAACCAGAACACTGTTTCTTCAATTGTGTTACCGACCGTCAAGAGGCCGTGGTTTTGCAACAGGGCAGCCTTTTTGTTACCCAGAGCTTTGGCAATGTTCTGGCCTTCTTCTTCCGCTAGCACGACGCCTTTGAATGATGAATAGAGAGCCAAGTCCTGATCCTGTTAGGAGGAGGCCCGCACGTAGAAGTATTAAAAGAGTCTAGGGGGGCGTACATTGTGGAAAGCACAGGCATCTTGCGAGATGATATCGAGCGGTCGGCCCAGCGAGCAAAACGCCCGTCCATGGAGACTATGACTGTGCGCAGCGCAGTTCACTTCGGGTCGTGCTTCATGGATGGCGGAATGAATCATAAATGCAGCGGCATTCAGCAATCGATTCTCTCCACCTGCAATGACATTTCCATGGTGATCGACTTGGATCAAGTCTGATGCCTTCATCAGCTTGAATGCTGTGCCGAATGGGTTCACCCAGAACGTTGTCGGATCCACCGGATCGCGTAGGGTGATGTGCCCAGCGACACCTAATGAAAATGTTAGTTGTTAACCACAGTGTTTCGCTGTTGGACATGCATAGGACCATGCATACCCTCGTCGTATCCTTTATCACCAAATATTCTGAATGCTGCTGCTAGGCGGCCCTTCAAATACTCTCGCTCCTTCATTTTATCCTCGAATGCTGGCATGCTAGGCAGCGGCATTTTGACCTTGGCCTTTTCGGCACCCTCCGCTTGGGAAGACTGTGGTGCTTGCATGCTGATGGCATTGGCGAGGGTCTCGGTGGCAGTTGGAGGAGCCATGTTAAGTTGTTGTGTGTATTGAGGATTGTCGAGACACACAGGAATTATATATGATCTTCGAAAGACATATAAAGCGGAGAAAAGTCCGAAGCGGGGGCGTTGATTATCAACAAGGTTGGACTGGCCGACGAGCCGAGGTTGGTTCTCCGCAAACGGATATCGCATGAAATCGCCTCTCGAGGGGTGATAAGGTGACACTTGAGGGTGGTTGAGGTTGAACAGCACACGTTGAATAGTATTGAAACAGAAATAGCTAATGTAAAACCGAAAGCACCCAAATCGAATCGCTGAACACAAGTATAACACTTTCAATCATCAATGCATCAAGTCGTGATAGTTACCTCCAGGGCTGGAAAGACCCTTTCGTTACGTGTTCCTCCAATCATAATATCTAGTTTGGGGATCTTTATAGCGGAAATGGAGGTGCCCGCTGAACCTCCGCCATCAATGCCTCGAACAGTTTACGGTCAGATGGGTTGAAGTTTTGGCTGATTGTCGCATGGTGGTGCGGAGATCCAACCAATGGCTTCAAATCGGCTTGGCAAAGAGTTCCTACCACTGGTAATGTGCCAGTTTGGAAGTAATGGCGAATGGCCTTCGCCACGCATATGGATGGGGCTGTGAGTGTGGTGTGCTAGATGAAATATGTCAGGGATAAAGCGCTGGAGAGATTACCGCGAGTAACTCACTCCTTCTGATTCTTGCTGGAGCAAACCAGATCCTGGGAAGATCTCGGACATGTGTTGGGCACTGGGGTGGTTAGCATGGGCAGCCATTAGCGAAACCTGAATACACACCTGTGCAGAGGAGTCACTGGATCCAGAGTGTTTGATACAAATAGCATAGGGTGAGCGGTAGTAGCGCCCCACGGCCCTGAGATAGGTCAGTTTCGAACGCATAGAGGTCAAAATAGAACATACCTGCGAATGGGTACTTGGCCTTGGCTTTCCATCCAACACAGCTCAATTGCAATTGCGCCCAATAATCACCCAGAGATGCACTGTCGGCTAGAAGGCTAGACCATTCTGCCTGGAACTGCTTAATATCCGGAGTCGTCAAATATTCGGCATCCGAGCACATAATAGCAGCCATGGCATAGAGCATGTTATCCTGTGATGTAGCACATTCTGGCGACCAAGGTCCAGCAAGACTGCATTTGTTGGACGGACATGCACCGAAGTGGCTACCATGCTTGAAGTCAGCCATGGGAACAGCATTCCCCTTGCCCAGCTCGGTCATTCTGTTTGCTAAGACGGGGAATGCGAGGAGGGGCTGGTAGATGGCAACACGTTGAATGTCTTTGATGTCGGTCCAAGTTACAACTTCTGGTCCCCGTTCCATAGATGCCATGACAGGGATTGAGCTGTTGAGAATCTGCTGCTCAAGCTTCCAGTAGGCTGCCCTGATGGCGTCTGGACCGCCCTCCACATAAAAGGGACATCCCACGGGTCCAGCCTCATTACAGTACTGGCCAAATCGATCAAAGATGGCATCTGCGTCAGCAACAACGTTCGGTCCTGTTCCTTGGTAGTACTTAACCATATCGACTACACCATCGAGAACAACTCGTGTGACTCGCTCCGGGAAGAGAGAGGCAAAGGTGGTGCCCAGCAGGGTACCGTATGAGCGACCCCAATATAGAAGTGGCTCCTTCCCGCGGTGCCATTTAGTCCGCTTCAAGATTGCGTTTGCTTCATCCAGTCCCCGACACTTGTTGTGAGCTACCTGGGCTCTTTGGCCCTCCTTCTCGCGCCACTCTCCATGGCGTTCGATAATGGCCAGCATGTCCTGTGCGACGAGTGGTGTATTGACATAGGACATCATTGGCTCATCGGCTCCGAGACTCGACATATCGAATACTGAACAGCCTAGGTTCAGCGCTTGGGTCCGCTGCCAGTTTCTCTGCAGGGAATCCGGTCCACTTCCTAGCATGCCTTCCGCGGAGACTTGCAACTCCCAATTCCTTTGGGATACGGGGTCAGGAAAACACATCACGGGAGGCGTTGTAGATCCTACCCCACGGGGATCAAATCCGATAATATCAAAATATTTGCTGACAGACTCTTCTCCAGTCTCTTTTGGGTCAGCCTCCGCATCGATGATCAACTGGAGATCACGACCCGCCACGAACGCTTGCATTGTTCCCGGTCCACCAGGTCCACCTGTGATATGAGCTTAGATCATCATATCAGGTGCAGATCCACTCACCCGGATTGATCAGAACCGCGCCTCCATATCGCGGGTCTGTGACTGGGACCTTGGCTGGCAGTCGGACAACAGCGAGGGCAAATGTGCGACCTTTTCCGTCCGTCCGTTGGTAGTCCATAGGCACTTCCAGTCTTGCGCATTGGAACTCATCCCCACAATTGTGATACTTCAGCTCCTGGGAAGGAACGATTTTGTCCCAGGTGACTGGAGTGTCCAAAGGCTCGACCACCTTCCATGGAGGTAATGGAATAGGCCAGACTAAGAGAATCAACACGGCAGCAGCCAAGGGCAATCCCCAACGAACGTATCGATGGGGTGCCTGGCGTACCTGGCGTACCTGGCGTACCTGGCAAGGCGGTAACGGCGCGGATTTTACCATCTCGCGTCCAAAACAAAACAGAGACAGCCCAAATCCGACACAGGGCAATTTTTCAAAAACGTCTGAATCCCAAATGGCCAGAGGCCCAGAATATAAAAAGGAGAGAAAGTCAGGAATTTGACAAGTCAATGGGTCCAATACCGTCGGACCCGCCAAGTGGGGGGTTTCCCCTTTAGACCTATAAACATCCCGATCATCGATATCATCGATATACCTTGCATCCTACTGGGTGTTGATCTATCTCGAACTGAATACAATGTGATTCGTTCAGATATATATATATATATATATATAAAAAGAAAAAGAAAAAAAGATAAGTGCTGAGCAATAGGAGAACGCTGACGGGTCAGTGCACCTGCATATCTCCAGGGTCCAGTAGCCAAATATCTTTCTGGTGCAAGAGGTAAGTCCTCCAATCAGATTGCAAAGCAACCTGGCACGAATATTGGAAATTAAACTACCACAGGGAATCATGCAGATCGGATTCTGAAGCTGCCAAAAGGTTGCATGTACACTATTCACATTATCACAGTATCGCAAGGCAGATATGCGGAGAACCTTAGTCCGTGAGGGAATACAGAACACCAGGCAACTGCCGCAGTTGACATAGCCACTTAGGTTCAATCCCCAACTGCAGCAAACAGATTTAATGCGATGGGAGTACAGAGTACATGGCTCCACAAAATGACAAACAAACAAGAGCCTCATCTACATAAAAGGGAGAAAAGACCTCTTCTCCCCGGGCATCTTGGAAATTATACACCATGGCTTCCAAACTGCAAGACCACATCGATGCCCTGCACACCCTTCCACTGGCCGAGGCTATTCCAGCAATCGCCGACCTGACACCAGGCCTCACAAGCGTTGTCCCTCAGGAATACGGCTACTTTGTCCAACACCCCGACTACGAAGGGATCGGCAATCTCAACAACGTCGGCGGCCTGTGGCTGAAACTCGGATCGCAATGTTACGACGACCATGCCTCCCTCGAAGTGCGCCTTGTCCACACTTCCCTGGACGATCTGATATACGACGTTTATTGCACGAGCTATGATATGTTGAGTAAAGGGCTCGCTGATGGGACCGTGGCACCTCCCGCCCCCAATGAGAATCCCGGTTACTGCGCCTGCTGTAGCGGTGAGCCCGACGCCACCATCTTGGCTTGTTTTCATGAGCGGCAGGCGTTGTGGTTTACCAAGGAGGAATACAGTGCGCTCTGGGGGGATGAACCGAATTCGGGGGAGAGGTTTGGTAATGGAAATGGCTGGGTGAAGCATAGTATCAATGCGAGCAAGGAGCAGCTTGAGGAGGCTCTGGCCAGGAACCCGGCTGTTGGTATTCCAAGTTTGCTTTAGCAGATCTAGTGTTAAAAACTACACATGGAGGAAAGATCGCAGCTGATCACGGTGGATATCGGAGAGATGGTTCATTAATGAAAAATGAAGAAAATCATTACGAATGCCTTGTTGTAAATATTTCGTAACGCCTTGGTATGTACACGGAAAAGTCAAGAAGATTGACTGCACGGAGTATTCCTCCATTGAATAGCAAGAAACCCACCTCCCTTCGATCTATCCCCGTGTGCAGATGTAAATAAAGATGTCAGTTTCATCGGAGCTTCGCCTCGAAGCGGAGCTCTCTCAACTAAGTCGAACTGTTTTAGTCGCTGCGAGGTCGCTTTCGAGGGTTGATAACCCGGCGACCCAGAGACTCGGCGCGGCTGCCGATGGAATCCTCGACCCGTTGGAGATATTCGACAAACTCATAATAGTTATCGAAGTCAAGATGGGTCTTATCGGCCTCGTTGCGAACCCTGTTCATCAGATGCTCAAAGAGATGGCGCATGCGATCACGCTCGGAGTCATTATTCGGGAAATGCGGCACCCACTGCTGCATCCAATTGGAGAAATCAGTCACGGACTGGGCCGGTCGCTGATAACTATCCATATAGCGCGACCTGGCAACATCCGGGTAGACTCCGTTCTGGAGCTGGTGAATAAGGAAAGTACAGAAACTGGCGTAGGTGACCTTGTCGGCGGGTAGGTGACGTATGTGTCGCTTCCACTCATCCTCGATATTAAGGGCAACGTGCTTAAGCGCCCGCGTGACCTTGCGCTCGTCGATATTGTACCACTCCGGATATTTATCGAAGTGTCGCTCTAGACTCATAGAGAAGTTCTTGAACTCTCCCAGAGCCCGTCCGTTGTATACCGGCACATTGGGCACCGGTGGGGCATGGACAGATGTTTCGGGATGAAAGGATCGGGCGGAAGGTTGCAGACTGGATCGGGATTCAGTCTTGACAACTGTTTGTGCGGCGGGGGACCTGGTAGCTGCTGCAAGGGCTCGCAATTGCTCGAGGTTCAAACCGGACACGAGGTTGTTTGCGGGTTTAGGGGAAGGCTTAGGTTCGGTTGGCTTGGCCTCGGACGGGCGACGAGCAGCAGCTTTGGTCAGAGGTGCTGGGGTAGTAATCTGCTCAGATCGGGCAGCAACGGGATCCTTTTGGGCTCCATCAATACCAGCCTTGCTATTCTGCTTCGTCTCGCCTCTGGATGGAGTGGAAGCGGGGGTGGCAGGGGGAAGCTCCAGGGAAGTCGCGGCCAGAAGTCGACTGCGAGCCAGTTCCAATTCTCTCTCCTCCTCTGCAACCTTTTGTTTGATGTCAATGAGCTCACGCTGCTTCTTCAGTCGGGACAATTGAGCCTGTGCTTGACGAATTTCCGCCTCCAGATCTTCGGCAGAGCCGACAGGCTCTGTAGGCTCGGGGTCGGTGTTTTGAAACATCTCATTCAGACTGTCCCATCGCTCTTGAATTCGATGAATGTTGGATTCAGAGCCAGGTTTGTTGTCTGGCTCTGGCATGGTAGTTTTTTTAATCCTTGCGCGTTGTAGATAAGATAATGTACGGAGAAAGGAAGTTCCGATTCCGTGAAGAAAGTCCTCGTGCCTAAGGCAGAAACTGGTTTCAAAGATGAACTATGTCAAGAGTGATGATTGGCAGTTTCAGAGGTTCAGAGGTTTCTTGGGGATTTTGGTTAATGGATTCTCGAGAGTGTTCGGAGTGGTGGTCAAGATGAGTTGGGCCCAAACGTCTACTTGCTCTCACTGTCTCACCTCCTAGGTAAGTGCTTCCCAATCTGTTACAGGCAAACATAGGATACGCGATCTATCACTTTGACATTAAAGTCAGAATATTCCCAAATTTAAAGGGTACGTAGCTAATAAATATATCATGGACTTCGCCTAGGCAAATTAATAGTGCAGCTTAAGCGAACAGAGTGTCGAGGTTCATCAACCAGGACATCT
Source organism: Penicillium hordei (assembly GCF_028827395.1). Classification (NCBI taxonomy): domain Eukaryota; kingdom Fungi; phylum Ascomycota; class Eurotiomycetes; order Eurotiales; family Aspergillaceae; genus Penicillium; species Penicillium hordei. The sequence goes on from NW_026623142.1 coordinate 8,587,050, forward strand.
CGAGTATTGATATCAAAAGTTCAGTTAGGATGAACAAAGAGCATTAGTTTAGATCATTATTACTCCTCTTCTCCTTTCTAGATAATTCGAAAAAAAAGTGTTGCCAATCCCTCTATGGGCACGCGACTGACCTTTTGCATGGTAGATATTTCGTTTATCAGATTTATGGTTGATTTTTTTATATTTTTTATAATGCTATGCTCGCACGAGCCATTGGAGCAGTATTCGCAATTTGATCCATAAAGAAAAACCGAGTCCCTCAAGACACTACAATTTAACTTAATTCATACAGCCTATACGGAATACTATGTGAGATATAGAAGCCACGAGGAAGCTAAAGCAAACACGGCGAATGACAGGATAAGATATCATCCATTCAAAGATTAGTCATTATGTACAGCAAAATTAATGGGTTAGGGCGACCTTGAGCTCTTTATTTACCTGGTGACCCAAGCAAACACACGAACTTCTTCTCAGGGGTCGCGGTCAACACGTTCCTGACCAAGTGCCAGACGTTCAAATCATAGGCCTCGCCAATGTGGCCAACGGGATCCAGCGGGCAAGTGTCCTGAATCCAGCGATTCGTCACGCCCTCCTCGTGGACGAACGATGTCGACGGGGGAGTAACCAGCTCATCGTACTTGGACGCAATGATAGTAATACTGTTGCCAGGCTGCGCAATGGGAGTACCGTCATTCAAACGCTTGATGGCTGGGCCATCGGGACCGAGATCGTTGCAAGCAGGACAACCGAGGGTATCGAGCACTTCGCCCACGGCTGCGCGCGACTCGTTGCCGAACTTGTATGCGAGATTGTAGAGGCCGGCGAATGTAGTGGCATGGGTAGGCGGGGCGATGGATGCGATCTTGTCGATCAGGTGGGAGACGCCCTCGAACTTGGGCACGTAGAGAGATTGGAAAGCACCCTCGGAGTGGCCGACGAGGTCGACTTTGCTCTTGCCGGTCTTTTCCACGATTTCTTTGATGTATGCGGCAATCTCGGGGGCGCTCTCGTTGATCGCTTTCAAGCCGCCAAGCAATGGGAAGCCATCGTATGCACCATAGGTCCTGGCATATGTGCAGAAGCCTTGGGCTTGCAGCCAGTACTGCATGTAGTTCAAGTCCTCATAAAAAGTCGCGCCAAGACCATGCAGGAGGACAACGGGGTTGTAGGAGCTCTTGCAGGAGAAATCGTTGATTCCTGTTGCGACGGCTGTGGTAGCCGCGAAGGCAGAGAGCGCCCACTTGATGAATGAAGGCATTTTGTATGATGAATGTGTTATTCGTAACATGGGGCCCCATGCTGTTTATGAAGGAATCTGCAGGTACCCACATCTCCTATTTTTTTCTATCTCCATTGAACTATCGATTGTTGATCGATCAGATCGGTCTGTGAGTGGTCGATAGTGTCGATCTCTGGCGGAGCTAAATCGAATGCGATCTAGTTTCACCGGGAACATCCAATTAGAGCTGAAATAATAAATTAACTTGAGACTCATCATTTCAGCTTGCATTCATAATATTGTTGTGGTTTGCTTGGATTCCGGGGCATTCGTTTACTTTGGGCAATATAGCCTGGGCAATATAGCGGGAAAGCCGCGGAGCATAGCCCCTGTACTATGAGGAGCTGAACAACGATGCCATTATTAGAACTTCCTGAACAATGTCAATATATGCCCATGTGAGCATTGGGATTCATTTAACCGACAGCTGCGCGTCAGCACAACACCTATCGTGTCCGAATAGCTGGATCACAAAACCCAATAATTAAAATCGTCCGCGAGGAACATCACGTCTATATGGAATACTTGCGTCCATACTACGAACTACCCGTGTTCAATGGCGAGGATTCCCTTGTAGATAACTCCGGCATGGAGCTGCCCCAAAGTCCAAGAGCATGCCGCTTCTCAACTAGTTGAAACACCTCAACCATAAAGCGGCGCTCTGGGCCTCCGTCTGGGAATGCTTCCCATGCTACTCGAGTGGGGAATGCAAGACGATTGATCATGTTGCCCGGCGCGGTGAGGATATAAAATTCCAGCGAGCGGCAGATCCCGCAACCCAAGTCGTATTGTTCCATGGGCGAGACGCGATCATCTGGCCGAGTGTCGACCGAGGACAGAACCAATCGCACGGCATAGTAGACACACATGGTTTGTGCGAGTAGCAGGTTTGGATATGTGAATCTGGTTGGGGTAAAAGTAGCCCCGGTGCGGAGGTCGCGGCGTTGGAAAATTGGGAACCCCTGGTCGCCGTATTGTTCGGCTTCTTGCGGTGGCCCATCAGGGTATGCGACAACCCAGTCTTCGTACCATTTATAGAAACTGGCTGTAAGCTCGCGTATTCCGTTCCAAAGCGTAGACTGTTTGACAGCCATCTCTTGTGCGCCCATGACAGATGTAATTTGTGCTTCTTTGAAGGCATCGGATGCCGCCAGGAAACCTGGTACCGAGGTTGCTAGGTCAAGAAGATGGTGTAGAATGTCTTTTTGAGTCGTTCCTGCTGACCACGGAATGGTCTTCCAGTCTTCACGGGCCAGGAATGAGGGTTTTCGAGCTGCCAGAGCGGCGCCAATCTAAGCCGTTAGAGTGAGAGGATAAAATTACGGAAGGCCTGTTATCTTACCCAATATGGACGGAGTTCTGTAAATAAAAGATGTTCAACCCCATACATGTGATTTTCTGGCCCACGATGTTCGATCAGGCGCACTGCTCCTCGGACGTGAGCCGAGACACCACTCTGTGTAGTGCGTTCAACGCTCTGCTGGGGTTAGTATTGGCTGGAAAGAACATGTGTTCTGTGAAACGAACCTCGAAGGCTAGCAAGAGAGTCACGGTCACCAGTGTGGATTCTGCTTTGCTTTTTTCAGGATCCACCAGCGCGTCCTGCAATGCACGCAGCACGCGGGGATAAAGTCGGAAACCGGATGCTTCGATCTGCTTGTTCTGCACAGAACGACCAAAGAATGCCACCGAGACGGCCTCGAACGCGTCTGTGATGAGCGGTGAGAACATTCGAATCCCGGCAGCAGCTCGCAATGCACCTGCTTTGCCCGATTTCATATCCACTTCGGGGCTAAATGCATCCACAAATCTCTCGACAAACACATCTACCGCGGGTCTTTGCATGCTCATAACCGAGATCGTGCCAGACGAGTCGGACCCACTGCTCAGCGACATGCGCTCAAAGTCACTGTCATCATCATCCTCACCTTGCAAATTATTGAAGTCTTCAACCGGGGAATTGATTAAGAGGCGATTCCGGACCGGCAGAGTTGACGAAGAGGGCGAAGGATAATCGTAGGATTCATATGCTGGGACTGTCAGAATGGGTAACCCTTTATGCAATGGCTATACCACCTACCTTCGGTGCCTTCCCATGGTCCAACAGGGACCAAATCCTTCCTAAGGCCGACATGGGCGGTCCGAATATCGCGAACGAGGTCATCGACTAATGGGCTTGGTGCAGAGCGAATGGACTCAAATAAGCTCTCGAGCCGGTCTAGGCGCTGGAGATCCTGGACCCCAGATCCTGCACGGACATCAGCAATTGTTCCACATCCACAAGAGTTTGGCACACGCCACAGAAAAGAGTGGGCGGGGCCCCCAAACATACCATCTTGTTTATCGTCTATTCTTCCCCGAAGGTCTCGGATCTCCGCCCGTAGGTTCCGAATCTCCTCCGCCTGGCTGATGGGGTGGGCTTCTTCGTCGGGGACGTGCTCATACACGCATTTGGAGGGGTAGCCATGAGCACAGCAGGCGTGGCAGGGCTTGACTCGATCACACTGACAGCGGGATCCACGTTAGCCTTGCGGGTGATGCGTTACGACCAGTGGGACGCATCAGATGGGTACGGGAGCGTTCCGACCCCCAAGCGCGATCTGAGCACGATGACGGGGATGACGGACCTTGACTTTCCGGAGCCGGCAGACTTTACAGGACCGCGACTGACGGTTCGGGGCCTTCCTGACTCGAGAGTCGGGGACAAATTGTTGCGTACCACCGACCATGGTGGCAAAGGTAGCTCAAAGGGGGGGGGAAGAAGGGAAGGGTGCCTCATCCCGAGCCAACGACACGGCAGGATTTAGGCGAGCCAGATTTCCGATGTGGGAGTCCGAGATCTGCCTACTTCAGGGGTGGGCCGTCTTGCTCTCAGATAACCTTGGCACTGGTTAGTTCGATATTAGTCGACGCCTCGGGATGGTGTGATAGGTTCATGGATGTTAGTAGGTGGAGTGACTCCGCCACTCTGACTAGGCCTGGATTAAGTGGTTTTGATTGGATATGTTGAGATTGCTCTGCAGGACAGGACACTGCCATGGATTGAACAAGTCGGGATGAGGTTAGTCGAAATGGATAACTGAACAGCTCAATATTATAAATTGTTGGGTGTACGGAGTATAAAAATTCTCAGTAGATGCAAAGTGGTATAGAATTCACAACCTTGACCACTTGGATTGGATGGGTGTCACGTGTATCGGCCTCTGCATTTCGTATCTCCCAACTCCTTCCGACCTTCTACATTCCATACTCTTTCACTAGCATCTCAATAGATGCTGCTTATTGTTGAATATGTCTATCACTATATTAAACGACTCACTAAATGCACACTTCTTTGCCTCTCTGTAGGCTAATTATCGAGGAGGTATTTTCGGTGTACTCAGCGAACATCCTGAATGATGTCAAAAAAGACATCCCGGAAGAGATGAATACTATACTCCTGTCAATTGGACTTTGTCCAGTATTTCAAGGTTCAATCTCCAGTCACGCTCTCAATATATCCAAATCGGGGACAAATTAATACTTAGATACTACACGGAGAAAAAGAAAATCAGGAATGAAAGCCGCCATATACTATAGGTATAGGTGCTCCACGTGGAGATACAAATCCTGCAGTCTCCAAGCCAGGCAAGGAGTATTAGATGCCTGCAAAATGACACATATAGCACTCATTATGCTCCTCACCATCCCAGATGAAGCTTGCCTTGGCTTGATTGTGGGCGCCCTTCGCACACCACTTCCAGTCCCGAATGCACAACAAACAGATGTGAAGTCCTGCCATGGGCCATGGGCGCAGCTTCTCACAATGCAGACAGCCAAAGAATTCAGGGAGCTGGTTCGTGCCTGCGCCGATTTCGCTTTGCTGCTCGGATTCGGGTCCACTCGAAAGTGACTCTAGGTCTTCATCTTTGACCTGCTGGATGCCATCTTGTGCAGACTTTGCGTCTTCCGCTGGTCTGTTTAAGGTCTCCGTCACATTCTTAGAGACAGTGGTGGTTGAGATGGTGATGACAGTGGTAGTTGTTGTGCTTTGCGCAGAACTTTCGACAACGGGCGGTGCAACTGTGACTCGACTGTGGTGGCCAGAATCTGCGTGCATACAGTTCGGTTGCTCAGGCATGGGGGTAGTTTGTGCGGCACTGGTGGCTTCCGAGGTAACTCGCGTCTCTGAGTTGGTGAGGTCGATGCTAGTTTGGGGTGCTGGCTCGGAAAGATAATACGGCCAAGCTCGTCCCCTGTTTGCGTGCGCCCTTTTAACTCGCGATCTCTGTGTCCTTTTAGTCTGGACCCGATACGTGAGCGTACTCTTTTGCCCATCTGGACAAGTGGTATACGCACATTTCGGTACTTTGTGCGGCAAGGCTCACACATTTTGTAAAAGTCCTTCCCTGCACCTTCAGGCGCCCGAAACGCATCGTTCGGCTTCTCTTTCCTACAGATTCGACACCACCTAGTTTCTTCAGCCATGATTGGATTCTGCGGTAATGTGTCAGAGTAAAGAAATCATAGGCTTGTGGGGGGAGGGAAAGGAAGGTGGTGTTGAGCCACAGATAGGTAAGTTCTGAAGCAGGATTGAGAGTAAACAGAGGTGGTTCAAGCAAAGAGAGGGGCCGTTAGCAAAGAACAACTGGTCTTGTAATTGAACTGGTAGATGTAGATATATATATATAGGTACGGAATTCGTCCGTTATGTGTTGCACACAGATTGAGAAGCATAGACAAGGAAAATGGTAATATTGTGTCGCTATATGCCCGCAGCACAGGAACCTGCCATTCAGGCGCTGCCTTAGCTTAACATATGTGTACTGTTCAAAAGTAGCGTCGAAGTAACGCCTAAGTACATTCAAGTACATCTAAATATCGTCAAAATCACGCTTAAGTGTCTACGTCGCACCTTATTAAGTCCAAACAGCCATCCAAATAATTAAACGTTGATGGAATAAATTCGATCCTCAACGTTCACATGTCATTAATCAACTGAAAACAAACACTTTTTGCAACATTTCCTTTCTTACTAGCGCGTTCCATCTCACAAAGCGCTTGGTCGAGAGATTCCATATCCCACTCATTCGGATTCGATGTTTGATTTGCGGTGATTTCTTCATGCTCCCATGGCTCATCGGCGCCCGGTAGGATCGGTAGTCTGGGTAATTTTGCGGTTTCGATCATGTCGACTCTCTGGAGAAGATCATCATGCACCACACTGGAAACCACTTTTTGCATTGTGATGCCGGCAATGACATGGCGTAGATCGGGCTCGGCTGCGTGGGCCTCTTTTCGGATCTTCTTTAGTGAGAGTTCGTAGAGTCGATATGGTAGAACTTCGGAGTCAATGGTAGGATTGTGACTTGGGGCTGGAGTGCCAACGAGTGTGACGCGAGAACTTTGTAGTTGGCGTTGTCGCCTCACTTGAGGGATGTTTCTGGTGAACAGTCTGGTACATTGTGCTGCGGACATTCTTGAAGATGGAGATCTCAATTGATGTAGATCTTGAATTCTGGGGGGAGGGGTTTGTTTGTGGAGAGAAATAGGATAGATATATGCTAGCTACTGAAGAACTATGATTCACAAATGAAATGAACTACAACGTCACCTGGTTTGTTAATCATGCCACTCTGAAGGGAAGAGGGAATCGGGATGTTTGGCGGCACGGGATATTGTTGGGGTTGGGTGGCGAGGTTATCATGCCACTGATCTGCATCTCACTCAACATATCTGACCCTGGACCGTGGTGTTTGTTAAATAGAGACCAATTGCTAGATTTGCAATTGAAGAAAATTAAGATATGGTATGAGTTTTCTATGGAGAAAGGTATAAGCCAATATACATATCGGGTAGTGACACCGCAGACACCAATTGCGTATCTATACATAGACTACGACAAGGAAGAACGTTGAAATATACGAACCTATATTAACATAATCTGAAAGTGACTCATTTCTCTACATATAAATTACTGATAGAAACTCACCTATATTCGTTAATGCTAAGTCAATGCCATCCATGTGATCTCGGAAAGGAAGCCGATGGTGGGAATATCGCAAAGAAGTCCTGGAATTAAGGATAAGCAATATTAATTAGACCCATTGAAGCCACTGGAGATGTGAGATACCCAATTCTCCAATTAACAACGAATTGAAATATCTATCCTGTGGTTCGCGGCCACAGCTTTCCCCATGTTAAAACGTCGGAAGGCGATGCCGATGTATACAACCTACTTGGAATGTTCTACCCCACCATGAAATCATGGAGACTAATGCAAGCCCTTATCGTAATGAGTCACCTCCACATTGAATTCTGGAGATTCTGTTGATTCTGTAAAATTGAAAGAGATTGCTTTTTGATTTTCGCTCCCATTGCAGATTTCAACTCTCATCTCAGTATAGATGATATAGAGACTCAAGAATACCATTATGCAAAAGACGACCATCCAAGAACCAGTGCAAGAGCCATGGCAATCAACCTCGACCAGTGTGGCTGAATATCTCACTAGTTATCCCACTGGTCACAACTCAAACTTCGACGAAGAAGCTCCCCAATCGGCTTTTTCCGTCGTCGAACCACCAGCCGAGCTATCCACACTCACAACTCATCTGACTGGTCATAGCACTGAGGACACATTCCCAGATGGAGGCCTGCAAGCATGGTGTGTTGTGGCGGGTTCATTCTGTCTCTTGATGGGTACATTCGGTATGATGAACACGACAGGAATTCTGCAGAATTACTTCGCTACTCATCAGCTGGCCAGTTATTCGCCTAGTGCGGTCGGCTGGATCCCGGGCCTGTTCACCTTCTTTGGTCTGAGTATTTCCGTCCAGGTCGGGCCGATGTTTGATCGATATGGTCCCAGGGGCATCCTTATAGCTGGCACTATATGCTATGTAACTGGCTTTATTCTACTCGCCGAAAGCCATCTTTACTGGCACTTTGTTCTTACACTTGGTGTTCTTTCTGGAACTGGCGCTGCGCTCTTGAGCACAGTTGCGTTGGCCAGTGTGCCTCAATGGTTCGATCGAAAGGCAGCCCTTGCAATTGGGATTTCGATGTCGGGTGCGGGACTTGGCGGAGTGATATTTCCGTTTGTGCTCAGAGCTGGATTCACTAACCTTGGATATAAATGGACAATTCGATTGATGGCATTGCTGGTGTTGCTATTGGGTGTGCTTGGAACAGTTCTGGTGAAGGCACGCCTTCCGAAGGGCAGAAGCAAATCAACTATCAACTTGCGTTCCTTGCAAGATGCGAGGTTCACCTGGCTGACATTTGGCATATTTGGTGAGCTGATCTCGGTCGAGAATCCAGATGGTAAAAGAAAAGAAAAGCTGACTTGGGACAGCCCTTGAGCTCGAGGTTTTTGCCGGTCTAGGTCTGTATCCAACCTACGTGATCATGCAAGGTTTTTCTACCAACACTAGCGTTGTTCTGCTTGCGGTTCAGAACGTGTAAGTGGTATTTTGATGATATCCCAGGCCAAGCACTGACTAGTCTGGCATAGAGCCTCCACGATAGGCCGGCTGGTGGCTGGAGGCGTTGCCGATCGGTTTGGCCGAATAAACACCCAAACCGGACTCATTGCACTGGGTGCGTTCGCGGTGTTTGTAATTTGGCTGCCGTTTGGTAACTCACTGGCGGGGCTTTATGTGTTCTCGGTCATCTTTGGGTTGGCTTCAGGATCATTCCTGAGTCTTGCGCCAGCCTGCATCGGGCAGATCTCCCGGGCGAGCGAGGTTGGTGGAAGATTCGGCCTGACATATTCCATTGTCAGCTTCGCGTAAGACATTCAAATCCAGTTTGGTAGTTCATCACTAATGTAAACTTAAGTACACTGATCTGCATCCCCATTGGCGGTGAGATGCTCGACAAAGTCGGGAAGAGAGCCATGGTGGCATATTTGGGAAGCGTTCTGATAGTATCACTTGGTTTGTTCGTGATGGCCCGATGGGCCTGTTTGAGCTACCGGTGGAGGTGGCAGGCAAAGATTTAGAAGAGACCAGAGGAGAATCCTGTGGTTAAAAGTCGATGTTGCATTCCAACTCATAATAATGCTATGACAGAATATTGCGTACACATATTGGTAAAGTCTCGTGATACCTTTGTTAGTTGAAAGTCGAGTTGATTGTAATGCGTATGTCGATACCTCGGGTGAACTCGAGTCTATGACCATCAACGCCATTCAGGAGATGCTTGCAACGAAGTCACCCAACTAATTTTGTTCGCCCCCCTGAGACCTGGTATACTCATCGCTGTAATCCGTCAGTGTTGGCTTCATGGGGAAGATCCAGGATCCCTACAGGTGCTTGTCGAGTTCATTCATATGCTTGCGCTGCTCCTTGAGCTTGTGTTTGAGACGCTCAAGCCTGCCACCGGGTAAGTTTATATCTTGAAATTCAGTCGATGCAGTTGAACTCACTTCTCCATTTCTATTTGTCGAATGTACATGCCTTCGTGTGCTGCCTCGCGTTTGGCGAAAGAGTCCTTCCTGCCGATGGTCAGGTATGACGTCATCCATTTTGGAGTGTGCCACCTACTCGGCCATGAAGCCCGACTTTGTCGAACCTATATCACCTGCACCCATGATCCTTGGGGTGGTAGATAGAGATCGCAGAATAGTTGGATTGGTGGTGATACGGAGAATTGGTCGTGAAGTTGCTGATTGCATAGTGTGGGAGTTGGTGAGTTTATGCTGATCGAATAGGGATGTTGATCTTGAGCTGTCTGTCGATCACACTGTGTACGGTACTTTACTTGGAGTCAGGTTCAAATAGTGGATTGGGAGTAATTTTAGAGATTAATAGGAGAGTAGGTGATGCAGTTCAAATTATTTAAATGTCAATGACTTCAGAGGCATGTCAGGTGACACACCATATGGGTTAATGCGGTAATCCATGATTGGACAATATCATCAGTTTATGTACATGATATGTAGGTATGATAGGAAGTCCTACCACTCGGACTCCATTCCCCCTTGCCATGTCCTGATCGAGGTTGCTACACCTGGTCATAATGGGCTTTTGTCCCATAGTTGGTACTACCCTATTCCAATATATATACCAGGCGAAAACCTCTCGAATTAAGGAACAGAGCTATCAGATCAAATAGATGAAATTTGCTAGAATCCTTCTACAATACATAACGGAATCCCTTCTGCAGCCGTCTAGCAGCCGCAATATCAATCCCTTCAATATTAGCTGTAGCCTGTAGCCGGCGAATATCCTTTTCAGAAAGCTGCACTTCCTCATTCTCCATACGCTCCTGGCGTTTGTTGAGCATGCGCAAGTTGAAGTATAAAAAGAGGGCGGAAAGACCACCAACTAGTTGTAGTGCAATGCAAACACCCATAGCCGTGGGGTAGTGAGGTTTCTCTGTTTCGAAATACGTGTAGGGGGTCCAGATCGAAGCGCTGTTTCCAATAGAGTTGAAAAATGCAAAGGCTGTTTTGATTAGCTTGGTGGCCGATGGAAGAAACATAAGGGAATATGACTTACCGACAGCACGCTTGGCAGGTGGGCGAGGAATCGAGCTCGCGAGCCAGGAATACAGAGTTCCATTCTGGGCGAAGACAAAGACCATCAAGAAGAACGAGAAGTATCGTGCTCCAAAAGAGTCGGTTTTCATAAAGATCACAAATCCAATAATGGTGATCGGGATCGGGTAGATGAAGAACCAGAATCTCTTCTCCAATCTATCAGAAGCCATAGAGTGGCAAAGAGAATATACAACCATAAACAGATATGGGGGTGCCACCAGCACTAGCGTGATGGTTTCGGACAAGTTGAGAGTCTTTACCAATGTCGGGAAGAAGTTCTGGAAACCCGCCGCTCCGGTGATGCACATGTATGCCAAGGCGAATACATAGGTTTTGACGTCGGTCATGGCGAGCTTGAATCCCTCTAACTGGCTTCTGCCACCTCCTTCATCCACATCAGCTTGACCGGCCTCAATGGCAAGACGTCGCTGGGCAACTTTGCGCATCTCCGGGGATAACATCTTCCATGTTTCTGGGAAGTCGGGTAGAATGAAGCAAATGGCCAGTCCGATGGCACAGGTGATGGAACCTTCAATAATATAAAGCCATTGCCATGCCGATAGTCCTCGGTGGCCTTTCAGACCGTTGAGAATACCCGCGGCGATGAGGTTTCCGAAAGCACCACTCAGCAGGGAGCCGGAGTAGAAAATACTCATTCGGAAAGCCAATTCCTGCTTTGTGTACCATTTCGACAGATAGAAGAGAATGGCGCAGAAGAAGGGTGCTTCGACCAAACCAAGAATGAATCGGCAGGCCACAATACCTCCATAGGATGTGACTTGACTTGTCACTGCCGATACCAACCCCCAAGCGCAGACGAAGAACCCAATGTACCAGGATGGTCGACCCATGTAGTTCAGAAGCATGTTGGAAGGGACCTGCATGAGAATGTATCCAACGAAGAGAATGGAGAGACCGGTTTGGTATTTTGTATCATCGAGGTTGAGATCCTCTTCGAGACCTTGGAGCTTCGCTGCGGCATAATTGTTGCTGGTTCCATTAGCATTAAGCGACTGTTATGGATGGGGCAAACGTACCGATCGATATAATTCATTAGGTAGACCAGAATCGCCAGTGGCATAATCAGGGCATCGATGCGTTTACGCAATTTCTTCTCGATAAGCTTCTCTTCCTCGGTCAACTCTGCCATATGGACAACCTCCTCATGGCTCAAGTCTATCTTCATTCCCAACTCCGCCTCGGTGATGGCATTTTCGGTTCCGACCATGGTTGCTCACTTGATCAGATGGAAAATAGTGAAAACAGGGACAATGTCCCGGGACCGACACTGATTTATGTGCGGGGAGCGGCATGGACCATGTCATGTTACTTTCTGAAGATCGCATTTACCCCGTGAATCTTGAATTCTGGAGAAACGTGGGGGAGGGTCCAATCATTTTGCGGGGAAATTCAAATGCGGAAATTGTACAAGCAGATCCGGTAGTATGACGGCGTTGACGATGTTTTGATAGGCGGTGACCCCCACGGTGGAGACACAGCCTGATCATCAGCAGAGAGGAGGAATAGCGGGAATATCCTCAGAAAGTCCCTACCCCAACCTTTTTCGCCAAGACGGGCTCTCAGGGCTCCCCATCTTTGACCTGTTCTTCTCGGGTCGGACAAAGTCCGACAAAGTCTGTGACGTGAGCTGCATCAACGTCAACATTATTCCTTGAATTTATCCTGGAGACTTGTGATAGGTGGCTCGGCCCTGGAAATCCAGTTTAGGCAATTCCGTAGGACATATCATCGTCTATCGGAGACAATCCGCGTCACGTGGTAAGGAGAGTATCTCAACCCCCCCCCCCCCCCCCCCCCAAAAGCCAATCCCCGGATCCACCAGCCTTTGTCATTTTTCTTTTCTTTCAAGAATAATTCCACACAGCTCGCACTTTCTCCGTGTGGCTGGAGCTTGGCCGGTGTAACTCCTATATGACAATATTGGTACGGCTTTCCCGGTCGGCATGCCAGTGTTTTCCCTTAACCATCTATAAACCAAGGCAATAATATCAATTAATATATATTCAATCTATATGAGTAGAGATGTACATATTCTATAGCAATCTCCAGAGAAGAGAAGAGACCTGTACTCACACCTCTAGGTGATGGTATAGGGGGAAAAAAAAGCAAGTCTAGAGATTAACTTTTGCAACGTCGATAGCCCACACCACTGGACGTCCAAACTCCAATCACTGGGCCGTCTTGGATGCCTTGGTTCTCAATTTCATGAGAGCAAACACCAGCCCATACGAGCTGATCACAAACAGAGCCACAATACCGGTGTCTCTCCAACCGTAGTAGTAGTCCATCAGGTTGATACCGACAAGGTAATCGGATCCACGGGTGTATTGACACACGCGACATCCTTCGGTGGCCTCGGGATTGATGAGGTTCATACGGGTGCCGATGGTCTGCATGAACTCGCTGAGGTATTCACCGCAGGTGGATCCATTTGGTGCATCGAACTTGGCGAATTCTTGCTCTTTGCAATTGACTTCGCGATCGAACAGTCCAAAGACCAACAAGCTGCCCATTAGGTAGTTGAATGGGTTGAGCCAGTACATCCAGTATCGCCAGAAACTGACGATTTGGGCATAGGGGACCAAGACACCGCAGAAAGAGATCATGGTCTGAGAAACACGGTGTTAGCTGAGATGGTAAGAAAACCGAGACATGAAGAAAACTTACGCCGAGAATTAGAGGGTTGATCATGGCAGCCATCTGGGCGTTCGGGGCATACGCAGCGACAAATTGACCTAGGTTCATTTGTTAGTGGGGTCAATATGAAAATGGATGGTCAGCTTACCGATTCCAGTGTAGAGGAACTCGTAGAGGAAAAACACGAAGAACATGCTACCGCTCTTACTGGAATCAACCGCCATACCGGCCGTCCAATACCAGCAGTTGAAGAAGAGAGCGGCACACACAACCAGATACGGGAACTCCGAGACAATCAACGCGAAAGTGAACGCTTTCCAAGAGTACATCTTGGCCTTCTTCTCTCGTGCCTCGAATAGATCGCGACGTTCAAGGAAGGTCGGTTGCAATTGATTGATCACACCGGGAGCGACAAAGATGGCGTTGAAGACGAAGAATAATACACTCTGAAGATCCGAGACGGCGTCACCGATCTTCCAGAAACTGAATCCCACGAAGATTCCTGATGAGATGTGGAGGGCAAATTTGTTGTTAATGTAGTCAGAGTTTCGGTACAAGGCTGTTGAGGTACGTTTCAAAACCAGACTCGTCTGCTCCCAGAGGCTGGTAGCAAACTCCCGACCATCATCGGTGGTAGCTTGCGGCTTCGATGCAGCAGTCTCAATGATCTCGTCGAGTTCCTTGAGCATGGCAGTGTGTTCGGGTGACTCCAGCCAGACCTTGTTCCAATCCTTACCCTGACTCAGTTGACCAGAAACAACGTCGATCATGTGCTCAGCAGGGTTAGTCTCGGGCGGGCATGGCGCTCCGTAGCGGGAGAAATAGCCCTTAATACCCTGTGAATTTTCTCCAATGGGACCGAAGAAAACAGTCTTGCCTCCTTTGGCCAATAGAAGAAGCTGATCAAACTCAGCGAAAAGCTGTGCAGATGGTTGATGAACGGTGACTAGTACAGCCTGGCCAGCATCGGCAAGTCTGCGGAGGAACCTCACGGTGTTATACGCACTCTGGCCATCAAGACCGCTAGTGGGCTCGTCGAGGAAGATTAGAATGCTAGGCTTGGAAACGAGTTCAACTCCGATAGTGACACGCTTGCGTTGCTCGACACTCAATCCAGCTCCCACACTACCGATCATAGTATCAGCAAGATCATGTAGCTCGAGCAAGTCAATAATAACATCCACGTAAGCAAGTTTCTCTTCTCGTGGGATAGTAGCAGGTTGGCGCAATAGGGCAGAGAACTCCAAGGATTCCCGGACTGTTGCCATACGTTCGTGGATATCCAACTGCTCAACATAGCCGGCTGAGCGTTGGAACGAGACAGGCAATGGACGACCGTCAACCATAATAGAACCATTGATAGTTCCTTCGGTTTTGCGCTGAGCTAGAACATCAAGTAGAGTCGTCTTGCCAGCACCAGAGGAGCCCATCAAAGCACCAAGCATACCAGGTTTCACCCATCCGTGGACGTTATCGAGGAGCACGCGGTCACCGCTAGGTGTCTGAACCGTGTATGAAAGATTCTTCCATGTGAAGACGGACGTGTTACGGACCAACTGGTTGTCAAGCTTTGGCGCCTCGTCTTTAGTCTGGGAAACGTGCTTCTCTGAACTCTGGCCCTCTTCATCCTTTTGCTGATTTTGGACGTGCTTGTGCAAGTATTCACGAGGGATGACCAGCGTGCTACCCGCCTCAGAGGGTGTCTTCCACTTCGAAGTTGCAATAATCGTGACAAAAACGAGTAAAACCCACCAGGCCCAGTTGATACCGAAGTTGCGCCAAACATGCGAGTGGCTGTACGATAGTGACGCTAGATAGTTGTCGCCAACCACGAAGTTCTGGCCTGGGATCGCGCCAGCCACACCGGCACAAGCTTGATGCGCCTGGACATCCTCATATCCGGGGCCGTTGGGGATCAGATTCGTTCCGACGCATGGGATGACGGTCTTATCATGGAATTCAATACTTAGCAAAGCCTCAAACCCATAAGCAAGGGGGTCGATCCAGAAGATCCAGCCGAACCACGGGTGCATTGCAGGCTTTGGGATCATGTAACCGGTGTACAGAACGGTGAACATGATTAGCGAACCAGAGACTTTAGAGGCTCCATCGAACGTAGAGAATAGAGCTCCTACGGCCCGGAAAAGAGCAGTCATAGTCTATATAGTGATTAGTTAACAACCAAGTGAGAAATTTGGGAGGCACTGACCATTGTCGTTGTGAAAACAATAATCCAGTAGGAGAAAAAAGCTCCAGCAGACATAGAGAGTCCAACCATGAAGTAAAGAACGAGACCAAACATGGAGACCTGGAAAAGCAATACAGGTATGTCTGCAGCAATTTGGGCAAGACAGAAAGCGGCCGGGTGGAAGTAAGCGAAGCCCTTGTGCTTGATCAACACAGGTCTTCCAGAGAAGGACTCGTTCACTTCACTCATGGCGAGCAAGCTGTTGTAAAGAAGGGAGAAGAAGAGGGCACCAGATTTGATGAAAAGTCCACCAGAGTTATCGGGAGCATCATAGAACAAGGAGCCGGCAATCAAGGCCTGGCACAGTGTTGCCACCTGCTTGATGATGAACGTAGCTTTGTCACCCCAAAGAATCTGGTACTGGCGCTGCACACAGATCTTAACCTGGTCAAGGAAGCCAACGGTGAATGGGCTGTTATTAGGCAGGCTTTTGGAGGTTTCAAAAGCCACTCCTTGCTTAAATTCTTCAGTCCGCTCGCGGGCGAGATCGGAGTCTGGGTAAGAGTAATCCGCTACCATCTCAGTGTAGATAGGTGATTTTTCATACTCAGCTCTCAACGCCTCCGCGTTACGCGGGAAGCGACTTTCGAAGCCATCCCGAATTCTACGCTCGGTAGGCACGGTGACACCGGTAAGGAAGTCGGCGACGTTAGACCCTTCGCGGCAGATGAATCCGGCTTCCTCCATGAATGGCCTAGCTTGCTCTCTAGTACCGTAGAAGATTTGCTCTCCTTCATCAAGCACGAGAACTTTGTCGAACAAATCGTAAATGCCGTTACCAGCCTGGTAGAGAGTAACCACGGTAGACAGGTTGAGGGTGTCAGTCATAGCTCGGATAGCCTTCGTCCATTCGAGGGCAGTAGAGGCATCAAGGCCACGAGTCGATTGATCCCAGCAGAAGACAGATCCTCGGGTGGCCATACATTCGATGATGGAAACTCGCTTGCGCTCACCACCACTAACTCCACGAACGTATTCATTACCGACCTTGGTGTCCTCGGTATGAGAGATTCCGACGGATTCGAGGAGGAACTTTTTCGATGCCTGTTGGTATTCCAAGGCAGTCATACCGTCTGGCAGATGGAAGGGCACCTTAAGTCGCGTGGCGAAGTCCATAGTTTGACCCACTGTTAGTGCTGGGAAGAAGATCTCTTCTTCGGTGTTCATCACAATCTGGCCTCGGAACGTTTCAGCCTCCTTAGGGTTCATGGATCCAAAGCGAACATCGCCTTCCACTGATTTGTACCCTCCCCGTCGGTTGGCAAGCATTTTCAACAATGTCGTGCAGCCAGAGCCGGGGCGACCTAACACAAGCAACATTTCACCGGGCTTGACGCAGCCATGACTCTTGTTGAGGATTGTCCGTAGAGGAAGCTTTCGCCGACCCTCTTTGATTTTGGTGGGAATATTGAACTGGGAGAGAACAGTCTCATTCACAGCGGCCTCTGAACTTGTTACCTGTACGGAGAGATCCTGCCATGTGACACCAAGTTCCTGTTTCTTGAATCCAGCAGCCAGGTTGCGATCGTTCTCCTCCTGGAGCTTGGTCATCATACTCCAGTCATTTCCCTTTAGTTTGGGGCTCTCCTTGCGGGGAGTTTCGTCGCCTGTGATCGTCATGGCGCTTTCGGTATCGAATTGGATATCATCAGAGCTTGCGCCCAGTCCTTTTTCTGACCCCTCCATTATGACGGGGAAGGGGGAAGGAATGGGAAAGGCGTTGAAAAAGGTCGATTAGTAGACGCAGATACCAACTTGGGGGACTCCATCCTTATATGAGAAAGTTTTAAGGGTCCACTACAACGGCCCCGAATGGCCGAGGCCGAAGCAAACATTGCTTTGTTATTGGCAGCATCAAAATTTTGATGCGGAGCCCCAAGTGATAAAACACATGTTTTGCTCTCGAACCCCTGTTAAGAGTCATAAATTGATAACCCAAAATGGGTTCGGAGGGACTTTGCTGCCACCGAGCCGCTGACTAATCGGCTTCTTCGCTTACCCAGAGTTCCGATTGGAATCTTGGCATCTCTCGGTCTCCGTCCGCGTATGAAAGGAACTGAATGGGGATAAAGGCCGATGACCGAAGAGGATGCTCATTGGATGAGAAAAGTTGCTTATGGTAAGAATATCCACGGATGACACTATCATAGATGGATAACTATCCCGTCTTATTGACAAAAGCCGAGAGCAAGATTAATAATCGACAACATACCTAACTATGTGGGTGAATCTGAGGTGATTAATATAATTGGCCGATGATAACAAGATCTGATACCCAAATGCATGTATATACAACTTTCTGATCTCTTGACCGACTTTCGATTCCTCATATAGTTGCTAACAAAGTAAAGATTCGAAATAACAAAGTGAAACAGACTGTTTGACCCCACCTCCTATATTTCGTCGGAAAACTATGAGGCTGAATGAAATTATAACAGCTATGATCAATCTTGCACGTTCAATACTACAAAGGTCCTGAGCACGGCCTGATAACATCATTAAATGCTGCCTAAAATCATGTTGTGGTCTAAGCCTAGAGGCTACTCTTAACTAGTTAAGACCCGATTATAGATAGTTAGCCGGAAACCTCGTGTTCGGCTTTTGGGCTTATGTAACCCAATTATCCCCGTGGATTTTCGATCTGCACATGTGTCTTGCATAGGAACGTAAGAAATTTAGCCGAATCACAGTTTTATAGATCCACAATCCTTCGAACGTTCCAACTGGCACCAAGCTTGCGCCAAAGACGCGATTTACAGTAGCGTTTCATGAGTATTTGCACCCCAATACTTCTACCGTTGACCGCCCTGCCTATACCGCCTGCTTATTACTACTGGTATGAACCCCACATGCGCAGCAGCAGCGTTACAAGTGAGTGGATTAAAAGTTCTTCCGGCAGAAAATAAGTGGCTTCCGGAATACTAGGGTGCAAATACTCATGAAACATGACTATAGTTATATTAAAAGAGTAAATGCATAAACCATTTGACTCGGTGACTGAACTTTTGTCTACTTAAAAAACAGAAACAGTGATCACTTTCCTAAAACAAAAACTGTCACATCCCTCGGACTCTAGCCCTCGTCGAGGAACACCCGAGATTGCACACTTCAAGATGATGATCATGTTTGGCTTGACATATCGTTCGTTTTCAATGCATGAGGTTCATGAATGGAACGTGATATTCAAACGTTACGTATGGAAAAGTTCTTTTGCACCCTTTACACCCAGCCACGGGTATTTTGTTAAGTGCTATGTAGGCAAGGCGTCTTGTCCTTCTACATATAAGAGGAAAGACACCAGCAGAGACATCGGAAAATGGGTGAGCCAGGATACTAGGCCAA
Organism: Penicillium hordei; assembly: GCF_028827395.1. Classification (NCBI taxonomy): domain Eukaryota; kingdom Fungi; phylum Ascomycota; class Eurotiomycetes; order Eurotiales; family Aspergillaceae; genus Penicillium; species Penicillium hordei. The sequence goes on from NW_026623142.1 coordinate 8,606,106, forward strand.
CAGGGTGATGGCATGCAAATGGTCTACGGCTTACAGCCCCACCAAAGCCCCAAAAGCCTGGTTTATCAGCTCCGCCGCTCCCAAAAACCTCGAAGGGAGGCTGATCCTGCGTCCCCAGTAAAGCAACGTGAGATAAGGGTCGTCGATAGCAAAGGCTTCAGTCAGAAAGTGCCCAGAATTCCTATCAACGCCAAAACTGACGGCCCACGCAGGAGGCATGAAATGAAGCACCCTTGTCTCTGGCGATTAGTGCCAGGAAAAGCGTAATGCACGAACTGCCACTGGCAAGACAAAGAAACACGATGGAAGTTTGTACGGAATGTCCAGAGCAACCGGATGGGCTATTAGGGCCTTCAAAAAGGAGGACAACAAGTCGAAAGCGCCCTCAAATGCTTCAAACGCACAGACAAGGCGAGGACGAAAATCATCAATATGGGCCAGTGGTTCCCTGGAAGAATATATTCATAAAAATTAAAGAACATGGGTTTGTGCTACCATCGCTGAACTTCACTCCAGTTATATTTAATACTGGGAGTGTATGTCGCTATTAGCTTCGAATGTAATCGTTTAGATCTTAGGGAAGAATCATAGAGTTGTCTAACCAAAGAGTAAATGCTATTGAATAAGGTGTCAAATCGAATTTCTGGGCTATTGGGTCTGCTCGTCTGGACAAGAATGGAATGATGGATCCAAAGGAGCAAGATAGAATGAAAATAAAAGTAACGAGACTATAGGAAGCGCCATGTATATGAAGTCATCATATACTCATGCCTGTATAGGCAATCAGTGGCAATGTGGGATGGAGGAATGAGCATATCCCAGTTCGGATGAGTTTAGAAAGCTTTCGATTATAGACCCTCGCGCGTGAGGCCTTCAATCGCTATTTCTTCCTTCCCTCCAACCCTCCTCTGCTTTTTATGCCTTCTCGTTCTCACCACTTCATCATCCATCCATCCATCCATCCATCCATCCATCCATCCATCCATCCATCCATCCATCCATCCATCCATCCATCCATCCATCCATCCATCCATCCATCCATCCATCCAATCCATTGATTTGATCACATTTCCATCCCATCCATTAAGCATGACGTTATCGGGGTAAGGCTGATCTCCTTAGGCGTCATTGTGGGGGGATACACTAACATTTATAGTCGATGTCTTGCACTTTCTCACCTGCCTAATGCCACGAGCCTCCCAGCCCCCCACACCGGGCCCGACGAGCACCCTCCAGGAGAGTGGGCCTCCCATATCCAGGTACTTCCTTACGATTGCGTACGAGATGGATGGGACATCTTGCCTCCTTTCCTGCGTTTCCTCGTCACCCTCCCACCTCGCCGAGAACCCATGTTGCGGAAAGGCATTTCCTGGGATGCTTTTTACCTAAACGAAGAGATCGGCAAGCTTTCTGAGCATGTAGAAGCGGCATACATGTTCATGGTCGGGCGTCGTGTTGAGTTGGAATGTGTGTTGTGCCAACTCGGAGGAGGCGCTTTCCCCTACTGCGTAGTCATCGACTACGAAGATGGTCAATCTGAGTGCTGTAATTGCCTCTGGGAATGCACCACCGACGGCTGTTGGCTCCTTGGAAAACGCGGCCAATTTTTCACTCAATGCTCGCTCTATGAGCAATCCCCCTAGTCGACATGAGCCATTGTCATACTATGACCTGGTTGGAAATTGGGATTTGTGCAAACTTCAAAGGCTTCTCAAATAAGGATATTCACAAAGTTGTATTTGTTCTATTACAGGACCTAGGACACTAATGCAACTGTAACAAACTACCAATTAAGGTGCCATATTTCGGGGGTGAGGTAGATACAATTATCCTCCGAGGTCTCTTTCTCTCCTAGGCCGTCTCTCCAGAAAGCCTCGAAGAGCCTACGTTAGTTTTTGCTGTCCCGAGTACAGCTCCGCCTGCAACTGTCCGGCCAATCCTCCCGCCACGAACGTCCCCGACGATATGGCCGTTGCTACCGCCTTCATGGGAACCGCACAGTCACCCGCTGCAAATACTCCTGGGACGGAGGTGCTGTAGAACGGCTCCGTCGTCTTGATATTGCCATCGGAAGTGAGGTGCAATCCTAGTTGATTGGCGAACGGGCCATTGATTTGGGTTTTAGGCTTGTGGGCCTGCAGGTGGTCAGGATCTGCCACCATCGATTGCAGTTGGGTCTCGAGGGATACACACGAGGAATCCCTCCGTTCTATGGGTACCATCCTTGAATTCAACGTCCACATCTGATGGGCCCGGTCCCTTGACCAGCCGTGTGATAGGTCTACTATCGACCTTAATGCCCGTATGGTAGCTTGCTTTCTCGAGTGCCTGGGTGACTTCTTGCGCGCCGTGCGTAAGATAGTGACGGTCGTAGCAAACCGTCGGGCCATGCGTGCAACGTGCATCGCCGCCATTGTGTTGGCCATATCCCCAATGGCGAGCACTCCGGCGGCTTTGCAGCCTTGTTCTTCAAAGCCGCGACAGAAGAGACAGTGGAATCTGCCCGATTTGGTAGCTATTTGTATGGCATTGCACCATGTCGAAGACATCGTTTTGGCCACCAAACGGCTCGCCGAAAGACTGCAACCGGGTGGTGTGCTTCTGATTATCGACTGGGCGGCGCGTGGTTTGTCGAATGAGACTAAGCAGCAAGCTAGCATGGAATAACCCCGTCCTCGTCGGAGGACCATCACAATCACCATCACCATCACCACCATCACCACGTGCATGAGGGAATAAATCCAAAACACCCTGCAGCCCATACCATCTCCTAAGGTAACTTTTCACAGGACCAGATATTCTCCCCCTCGAACAAGCAGGTTGTGGAGAGTCGCAGTTTGTGCTGGCAGATCGACTATCGCCCATTCCCGGCTCTCGGAGTGGGCAGATGCAACTGTTTTTGGCTCGTTCAACTAAGATGTAATCTCTATCGGTTACAGTCTTCCTTAATTACTTCATGCATACCTAAGAGCATTGCTTCATGATCTTATCTACTAGGCAGTGGTGAACCGTAAGGAAGAATGGCACTCGGGATAGTGTGACAGAAGAAGGGGGATGGTGCCCAGCAGGAGTGAACTCCCAGATCCATTGTACTCCCTTTGAGTGATCGCGAGCGGCAGCCGACGGATAATATGCGCCAAAGTGGGAGTGGGCATAAAGTGTACTCATACCGGAATTGGTGTTACGGGCGAGAGCAGGGACAGATAACGTTCATTTTCTTTGAGATGTAGTTTGCTTGTATTTTATGTTTGCATACGAAATCCTGTACAATGATTATATATCTTGGAAAATGTACCGAGGAATCTTATACACGTCCTAGTTATTCTCCGTGAATCGAGAGAATGAAGATGTTCTTCATCGATGTCTGCTGCACTGGGCGGGAAGCGCAGCGAGAATCTCCTTAGTACGATATCCCATCTCCTGGTACCACTGGGTGTGTATCTTATTTGATGGTCTTCTTGGTTGAAACCCCCCGTCGCGAGGCCCACTACGTGGATCCGCAGCCTTTTTTTGTTGTTGCAGAATTTCTTGACTACAGTACTGAATGGTATCAACGCACCGTCGCAAATCACGCCGTATCATTGCAGCCCGGAAGATCTCTTGTTCCTCTGGATCGAATTCAAGACATCCAAACTGGAAAAGCGGGGGCTCTGAACCGCCACTGATGACCGATCTAGGACTCGATTCACTACTTGGTGTCTCACACTTCTCGGTCGGCTGCTGAAACAGACTGTTTCGCCTAGACGGATTATTCTCATCGCCTAAGGGCACGGAGTCTTCTTCGCCCTTAGGGCGCTGGGTCGAGAGGATCACAACCTCATACAGCCCTACGACCAGATCCATGATGGTCGCTACCAAGAGCGGACAACTATGGCACCGTTGAAATTCGTCGGTCTTGCTTATCTCCCGTACCCTGGCCATGGCTTGCCGGTTCAACTGCATCGCTTGATCGATCGGGACCTGGGGGGTCTGGAGCTGCTCTTCCAAGCACTCGATGGTCATCATTAAGGCGGCGGCTTGTGGGTAAGCCGACATCACCGACTTATCGCGATAACTAAGGGGGATTGGTGCTCTCGCGTCGGTTTGTTGTGCCAATCGGGACCGCACCGAATCCGCCGTCCGCTCCTGGGTGGTGAACCCCAGAGGGTGCTTATTGGACACGCCATCGGAAGTGGAAATCCCCGGGATGTCTGGACATAGATCAGGGAACAAGTTCTCCGTTCCCTGCCAGAAAGGATCGGTCATACCGGGTGAAACCGGCGGCAGATCCGGGTAGTTGCTTGACAGGTCCTGTAGATAACTGTTGATCTCTGCGCCGGCAGAGACGGCGGTAAACTCCTTATTTGTGAAAATGGGATCATCCCCTATTATATTATTCACTGCAGTGGGTCGATGGCTTGCCATGGATATGCTAACTAGCGGTTGCTGGGAAGACACGCTTTCTGGACCTGATAGAGGGAAAGTCGGGCTAGGCGGAACTCGTGATTCTTGTGGATGGGGAATCCAGCCACTCGCCTTCTTCCGTTGTTTCTTTGGCGCACGGCCTACCATTGAAATCTGGTATTCGCAGGAAAGGCCATTCCGGCGACAGCGGTCACAGCCATACTTCTCGCCGCTGCAGCGGACCTGGAGATGTTCATCACGGTCAGGGTGTTTGCGTATGGATATCTATCGCTCTACTTGCAAATAGACATACCTTAGCAGCGTAGCACTCTGTACAGGCAGATCGTAGGCGCAAAGGTTGTCGAGTACCCAACATGGTAATCCCAACGGCTATGATATAACGGGGGTGAGAGCACTCCAAGGGACATATGTCAAATGGTCAACCGTTATCTCATTGAATCTGGCAGTTTTATGGTAGATAGTACGACGATCATGTTGGAGAAAGAGAAGTAAGGAAGAAAGAATCCCAGCGCTGGAGGTGTCGGAGACTTATTGATATTCCGGAGACTTTCAAATCACGCTAACCCGCATGTGGTTTAGCGTACTGGTTGTACACTGGGAAGGTCATTGATTCCCCAACCCTTTCTACATATTGGAGACAGGCTCTCCACTACACATTGCCCTCGCCTCTTCTTATTTTTCTATGTTTGTTATGTAAGGTTTGGGTTATGAGGTTACAAGTAGCAGATAGACATAGATTGAGAATACACACTCCTACACCTCTCTGAATCCACTTCCTGGGCAGCGTACCTGGGTTACTTTGTATGCAAGGTTGGGTATGAAGCTGAACCACGTGTGCTGAATTGACCCGTATGTCTTAGAGCATACTGCCTTGAGCGTTCCCCTCTTTAATATGTACTCTCCATTGTCAAATTACGGCTAGGGTGCATGGCTGTAGAGAGAGTACCATCAATCTGTTTATCTATCAATAAGAATCCACTAAATTATATAGCTATATAGCATGTGTAGCTGATATATTCGCATAGTGCCGGTCTTTTTTTCCCAGTATATTCTGCACTTTCCCATCGCCAAATTAGATCAGTAACTCACTCAGACTTGTTCTCCAGTCTTTGGCTGGCAATTTTATGAGACAACCCCAATATAGACTTTGCTAGAATTTCCAAAATAGGGATAGTGCAATCCATAGATCTTGATATCCAGTTGCGCAGCTCCACGGCCACATAGGAGTCAACTCCATACTCGGAGACTGGATTAGAAGGATTGATATTTTCAACGGGGATAGAGAGGTGTGAGGCAATCTTTCTGCTGATAGCGTCGCAGATTACAACCGTAGCTTGATCCACCGTTTGTGCAGCACCAAGTTCAGCCTTCAATCCTTCCATCGTGTCACCGAGACCGGCAGATTTGCCACGAGCCTGGAACTTGTACCTGAAATGGGCAAACAAGGGCGCGTCAAAATTCCCAAGTGATTCCATTTCTTTCCATTGGCCGAGACCAGTTACAAGTTGTGCTTCACCGCTCGTCGGCTGAGAGATTGCGACTTGTATGATGGATAAAAGAGTTGGTGTATCGGTGCCCTGGAATCCTTGTCGTTCCATTTTAGCCGCTAGATCACTGTTTTCGGCTAAATAACCAACGTCTGTGATTGTCCCGAGATCCAAAGATACTGCTGGAAGACCCAAGCTTCTTCGATATGCAGCGAACGCATCCATGAAAGTGCAGCCAGCAGCATAGGCAGCCTGTGTAGCATTCCCAACAACACCGCTGATAGACGATAACATCAGGAAGAAGTCAAGATTCGTGGGGAGATGTCGGTGCAAATTCCAGGTGCCATAATACTTCGGTCCCATAACATCCCGATACTCATCCAACCTCATATTTTCAATATGGACATCCTTGAGAACCATGGCCGCCTGGATCAGCCCCCGTATTGGAGGCGCACAATAAGAGAGATTATGAAGCATTCGTTGGACTTCAGTCTCGTCGGAGATGTCACAAGCTCGGGTAGTCACTTGGATACCTTTTTCCACCAGACTCTTCACTGTCACCTGCGACTGATACTTTGAAAGGCCGCTTCGGTTGACGAAAATAAGGCTCTTAGCTCCGTTTTGCGCCATCCAAAAAGCGACCTCCCTCCCAATTCCACCAAGCCCACCAACTAGTATGTATGACGCATTTGCACCGAACAATGACTGTGTGGACTTAGGGAGCGTGGCCTAGATCTCATTAGCCGAATGCAAGTAGATGTCCTCTGGGGGATGGATAAGCTGTACCTTCACAAGATCATTCTCTTCTGCGTGAACCACGACATGTTGTCGGCTTTTAGTCGCTGTTATTGCCTCTTGAATATGTGAAACATGATATGCATCGGTAAATCCAGGACCTTTGAGTCGTCCGTTGCGGAACAAGCTAAAGACCTTCGGCCATATCTGGTTGGCAAGGTCTGCCCTCTCCTTTTGCAACTCAAATATATTGACAGTGGACAGGGACATGTTCTGCGGGCATGATAACTGTCGGGTCTTCAGGTTGTTTGTCCGAAGTTGAATAAATCGACCAAATGACGCAGTGCAAGTCTGTAGGATTTTGTCCTCTGGGGTTTCGAATGTGACTACTACGTTTGCTTTCTTGCCATTGGTCAAGCGTAACACACTCTTGACTACATCATTCTTCCCACTTATGAAAACATGCTCCTCGGGTATCCCGAACCTCGAGCGCAGAAAGTCCTTTTCGTCGGGGCTCTGCACTGTCGCAAATATCCGAGCGTCTCTCAACAAGTACACTTCCAGAAGTGCTTGGCCGAAATGACTTGCGGCATCGTGGATGAGAACGGCATCATCAGACTCAACCAGTGACAGATAGTTCACAACATAATAGGCAATAGTATATGCCAGAGGCAAAGCCGAAGCTACCTGGAATGACATTTTGTCATCGATCCTCTGGAAAGCTGATGCGAGATCGCGATAAAAGCTTCTCGCGGTGCCAGCTCCGAGACATGCAACCCTGTCGCCCACAGTGATGCCGTGGGCCCCAGCACCGACCTTGGATACAATGCCACTACACTCCAGCCCGAGAGTGTCGTCTGTTTCCCAATCAAGATGATCTGGCTCAATATCCCATTTATACAAGCCAAATGAGTGTACTTGAATTTTGACGTAGCCAACAGGGAGTTCTGCCATCTGCGAATCACCGACAAAACCCGTATTGTTAAGTTTCCTGGAAAGCCGGAGGGGCTGCTGACGTTGATGGAAGCGCTGCTCGGATACAGCCTCAATATCATGAATGCTGTTCATGGTGATGTTTGCCTTCAAATTCTCTAGTACTCGTGGAATCAGGATCTGTCCATTTCTCTCCGCATATTCCGTGTCTTTGTCTGGGTTTTCACGAAGAAATCGGGCAACCAGAACATTTGCAATCATCTCGGCGGCTTGCAATTCCGAGAGAGGATTTTGAGCATCCAGATCAAGGGTGACGATCGGGTTGACACCCGATTCGGCACGTGCTGTCCTTGCAAATCCAACAGCCAAGGCCACGTTTGGGTTGACGGGCTCAATTGACCCTCCTTTTGTGATCCAGAGTACTCCCCCACTATGTGTAAACATTGCTTTTATCTTGCTGAATGTAACTTCATTGGTAGTGGCCAACAGGGAAGAGTTTGAGGTGTCAAGGACTAAACAAGTATGATCCTTGAAATCCGCATTATCGACGTGTGTGACATTCACCTCACATGAGGCCTTCTCGAGATTAGTGACTAGTTGTCTGACAGTCTCGGCTTTTTCCTCGCAAATGATGGAAACCTTTCTAGAGGACTTGTGGCATTTTCGCTTCTTGGCCACGATGAACTGATGGCTCTTGTCAGAGTCTTCCTTTGCAAATGCATCAACCTCAGTGAAATGCGCATCTTGCAATATCTCGTCCCATTGGCTCTCCGTCCAAGCACCCTGGCCTAGACAGAACTCGTCTGCAGACAAGCAGTGCAATGCACTGAACAAGAGATTTTTCATCACATTCTTCTTTGGGTCGAAGGGGTTGACTGCAATCAAATAGCCTGATGGCCTCAAAAGATCATGGAGTTTGCTAAGTGCACTTTGTTCACAGCGTGCAGTACACAATCCATGAGGCAGTATTATAATGTCAAAGGAATTTTTTTCAAACCCTTGTTTGGGGAATTCTTTGCCAAGATCCATGGGCTTGCATTCAACCCATTCTGACCACGCCTCCAGCCGCTTTGAGGCATGTTCAAGCACAGAAGCACTTTCGTGGGCAAATGTATATTTTCCACAATGAGGTGTCTTGTTACGTGTCACAAGATTGTTCAGGAATATTTTTGCTATCTGGCCTGTGCCAACGCCAAATTCAAAGATTGAGATATCTGGTTTACCGTGGCCAATCAAACTGACATATTTTGCAGCTGCTTGGTACGAGTCGTCCGCTGAGAATATATCCCAGAACTCATCCATGAGGCGATCATCTTCAATGACCGTAGAAAAATCAACTTGGTCTCGAATAATAGCCACAAGGTTCTGGCCAATGGCCGGCAGGAGCTTTCCCATCGGGATGGAATGGATATTTTCCAAGCATATTGAGGGTTTATCATCATGTCTTTCGAGGACATCTTCCAGGTAACAGCGGAATCTGCGGTGAGAAGAATCGAGTCCCATTGCCTCTGTTGTGCTGACTTCCTCTAGCGCAGCTCTGATGAAGCCGGCTGCACTCTCTTCGTACTCTGTTTGAAGTGCGGGCTCTTGGACAGCACACTCGTTGGCAAATAGAAATGACGCATTATTGCGGGAAAGAAAGCTTGGATCGGGTTTCCAGTCAATCTGATAAATCAAGCGACTCTCATTTTTCTGTGATGCCGGTTCATTGCGCGCCAGCCGCGCACACCGTAGGCCACGAAGTGAAATAGTCGGCTCGGTTTCGAATTGTCTCTCGTTACAACTCACCGCGACTATGCATGCCGTTACGTGCTTGTTTGGCATTGGGCGCACATGAGTACAGATGCTCATGAGCTCTCCTGCCGAACAACTGAGACTGGACGATACAATCATTTCTTCAATGGAGACAGGGACTGCAGGTCCTTCCTCAATCCCCATACCTGAGGGTAATGCCGCGAAAATTGTGTGAAACATACTATCCAGGGTGCACGGATGAACCAAAAGCGCATGCTGGAATGATGCAGGCATCACGGATACTGTATCTGGTACAGTGACTTCTGCAAAGCACGCCCCATCTTGGGTAACACGTGCTTTGGTGATATTCGCAAAGGATGGCCCGTATTCTAAACCGGAATTTTGAAGCTTCTCATAAAAGTCACGGACGTCAATCACTGATATTCCATGAACTTCAGTCCCCAATGGAACCGTTGCATAACCATCAGTTTCCTCGACTCCATCGCCTGAAACGCCAATGCTTTTCTGTGTCCCGATAAAGCCAGTGCAATGCTCAATCCATCTATTCTCCTCTGAGATGGAATATATATGGAAATCGTACAAATTTTCTTGGTCTTGTGTCGACTTCTGAAGAGATACCATGATCTCGACAGGAGAAGTTTCATTGAGTACCAGAGCCGATTGTATTGCCACATCTCGCAGGATGTATCTAGAAATACTTTCTTCATCTTTGTTCAACTGTATTGATGCCTCGATAGCCATGGCCAGATACCCTGCGGCAGGGAAAACAATGTTCCCTTGGATCTTGTGATCGAGAAGCCAAGGGAGCTCTGAGACTCGAAGATAATTTCTCCAGCGAGGTTCGAATGGACATGCCGAGTTGTCTGGCGCACCAAGTAAATCCATCCGCGGCGTCCTTCGGTTCCGATACATCTTGCTCAGTCGTGGCTCTGCCCAATATGACCTAGTGTGATTCCAGGCATACGTTGGAAGATTACCTAGTAGCTGCGGCTTGCTACCTTCCTTGGTCCCCATAGGGCGGTTGATTGCACTAAAAACAATAGGGTAGTTGAGTGATGCTAGTGTGGCGACTGCGCCAAGAGCTGTGGTGACTGCGTTGGCCTTACGCGTCAGAATGCTAATATAGGTTATATCGGCAGCATTGAGTTTTGCATCGGCCTGTAGAACTTGCTTGATCGGCCCAGAAAGTGCCGCATGGGGACCAATCTCGATGAGACAATCCACAGAAGGCTTTTGGGATGCTCCTGCCCTTCTTATTCTGGGAACCCCTGTATTCCCAGCACGCTGGGCATTTGTCTCAAAACACAAAGTCCTTAGGGACTTGGCAAATTTCACTTGCCCGACCAAATTTGACACCCAGTACTGAGCATTCAATTCTTCCAAAGGAACGCTCGTTCCAGTGACCGAGGAAAAAAATGATACCGACCTTTCTTTCATGTCACCTGTTACTTGGTCCAGTCCTCGGGGCTGAATATGTTCTATAAAGCTGTGATACTTCTCGGCGACCTGTTCGATATGAGGAGAGTGGTAAGCGACGCCCACTTCAAGGCGTCGACTGAAGACTTGGTTTTCTTTCAATGTTCGGGCGAGTGCATCAATCGCAAGTATATCGCCTGATATAGTCACACTCGATGGACTGTTGACACACGCTACCACTAGCTGTCTGGACTGGAATTCGTATAGGTAGGGCTGAACCTCTTCGGCAGACATTCCAACTGCCATCATGGCACCTCTGTTTGGTTGGTCATGCAGAAGCTGACTTGCCACAACACCTCGGTAGTATGCCACTGACATTGCATCATTCATACTGAGTGCGCCAGTAGCATATGCAGCCGCAATTTCCCCGCTAGAATGACCCGTTACAGAGTCTGTATGAATACCCCACGATTTTAGCAAGTCGACTAACGCAATCTGTAACGCGGTGCACACTGTCTGGCTGAGACTTGGGTGATTCAAATCGGATTCCTCGGGGCAGTCTGTGATCTCCTCTGTATCCACCATGTCAGTACACGGAACCTTTGAAAGTGTGGTGTCTTTGTACCTTCCACCGTAAAAGGAGCTCCAATATCATTCAGAAATCTGTCGATGCCCAAAATTGATGTTCTGAAGACAGGATAGGCCTGAAGCAGCTCCTTTCCCATCCCGGCCCACTGTGCGCCTTGCCCAGTAAAGACAAACCCAAGGGTTGGTTTACGAACAGCGCTCCTAGCTTTGAGATTCTGAGTGAGCGAGGTGGCCAGCCCTGCCAGGGTATCTCGGGCAACGGCTGCCTTCCATGGAAAGACAGACCGACGCTCGTTGACTGTGTATGCAAGATCATCCAGGAATTTCTCATGGTCAACTGCATCTGCACTATCGACGATGTGCTTGCTTAGAACCTGTATTTGTTGTACACAGGTCCTTTCATCGAAACCAGAGAGCATAAATAGGCGGGGCAAACCAAGCAGTGAACTAGAGACTAACTCATCATGGCATTTGGCTGTGGTCAACAGAGCTCTGTCGTCTCTCTCAAGTCCCCAGCTAGAGAGGTATCCCTGAACATCTTCGACAATGACATGGGCATTGCTTCCGCCGTATCCGAAGCTATTCACAGAAACACGACGAGGCCCTGTGGTATCCCAAGTCTCAGGCTGCAATTGGACCTACTAACGTTAGTCGCCAATTTTATACTTGCCTGAGTATCCAAACCTTGAGTTTCCAGTCGTCAAGTGGGATGCGCGAGTTAATCTTTTCAAAATTCCTATTTGGCAAGAACATGCGATTTTCCAACATCAACACTGCCTTGATCACACCTGCTATTCCGCTTGCCCCTTCCAAGTGGCCGACGTTGGTTTTGATGGAGCCAATCCGCACAGGATTTTTAGGCGGACGACCAGATCCAAAGACACGAGCGATTGCCCCTGTCTCAACTGGGTCTCCCGCTTGGGTACCTGTCCCGTGAGCCTCCACAAAATCTGTTTCCGAGGGATCCAGACCAGCCCGTGCATAGACGCTCCGAATCAGGCTTTCTTGGGCTGCCCCATTTGGCAGTGTTATCCCTGCAGTGCGCCCGTCTTGATTGGAACCGGTGCCTCTTATTATGGCCCTGATCTTGTCCTGGTCGTGTAACGCCTTGGCTAAGGGTTTAAGGATGAGACAGCCAGCTGCCTCGCCTCGCGCGTACCCATTAGCCTTTTCATCAAAGGTATGGCATCTTCCATCTGAGGAAAGAAACCTAAGCCTAAATCAGTCTAATATTTCCAGTCACGGGTAATGTATGTCTGACATACTTCATCATGGTCATGGTTGACATAAACTCATGACTCAAAATCAAATTGACCCCCGCTGCAATCGCTGCCGACGAGTCCCCTGTCCAGAGACTTTGGCATGCCAAATGAAGTGCAACAAGGCTTCCTGAACAAGCTGTATCTACCGTGACACTGGGTCCTTTCAAATCGAAAAAATAAGACAGCCTGTTTGCTGTCATTGCACGTGATTGTCCGGCGTTTGTGCACTGATACATGGGCACACACTCAGGATCCCGAAGTAGGAGATCTGTATAATCTGCTGAGAAGGACCCTACGAAACAGGATGTCTTTGTGCCCATAATTTTGGCCAGAGGAATGCCAGCTATCTATCATTAGCCTTGGAAGCGTGATTTGGAGCAATGACCTACCATTCTCAAGACCTTCATATGTCACCTCCAAGAGCAATCTCTGCTGAGGGTCCATAACCTGGTTTTTATGGTTAGTTGAGCTCAACAACATTTGAATATTTACTCACCGCTGCCTCATCGCTTGTCATGTTAAAAAAAGGCGCGTCAAACACAGATATATCTTCTTCCAAAAAGTGGCCACCTTCCACATTAATCTACTCCCACATTATTGATTATTCCTACTCGTTCCACGTATCACTTACCGTCCCGTGGCGAGCATGATCTGGATGATGGAATGCTGCGCTGTTCCACCTCTTAGCTGGAATTGGGCTCCATGCCTCTCTACCCGTTAGGATCATTTCCCACAGCTTCTCGACACTTTTGGCATCCCCTGGTCCCCGAAAGCCTATTCCCACAATTGCTATCGGTGCACAGGAATCTGTAGCCATATTTTCTAGCTCATCCTCCGAAGTAGTCGCTTTTAGGGAGTTGACGCTAACTTGTGGCGACATTGTTGCTTTCGGTTTGCTAGACGCCAGGCGATAACCATATATCTCATGAGAGCAGTGGGCTTTCCTGTATCAAAGTGATCAGTTTACATCGGGATATATGGGAAGGTTTCACCTCAATTCGCAGCGAGGTAAGTAGGTAAGTATCCGGGTGCAACCCTCAACGGCAAAACAAAACTCAAAGCCCGTGAACGTCTCGATCTGAAACAAAATTTCTTCCTTCGAAGAATCTGCAATATACCATTACAACATCTTACACGCTATGTTCCACAACCGAAGCCATACTACTCCCCTCTTCCAACAGACTTTTCCTCACTCAACATTTGCCCCTGTCGCACAGCCGAAGCGAAGACCCTTAGTTCGGTATCTGGTCTCACAAGATTTGACTAGACAGTTTTCGAATTGCACTAGCAATTATGGCGACATTCTTTCCATCACTGGGGACATCATGACCTTTTCCATGTACGGCAAATGTCGAACATCTCGCCGCACAGAGTCGATACAGGGTCATTGAGTATTCAAAGAGTGGGTCTTTGGCGCCAGCAATATGCACGCATGGGATGGAGATAACCCCCTCTAATCCTTCATCTACGACAGGACGCTTCCCAGGTTCCATACGGAAGGGTGGGAGGGAATTAATGAAGATTGCACATCGAAATAGCGCAGGCTCCTTTGGATTCATCTTGGCATGGTGGATCATGAATCCCGCAGCCAATGTACCGCCATGGGAGAAGCCTAGAACCCCATCGAACGGACCTTCCAAGGCAACTGTTTCACTGAGTTGCTCGTACGCCTCCAAGATATCTGACTCATCACTGTCCTCGTGGGAAAAGGTGCGTGGGAAACGATAGTAGCTGTAGTACGGACCATCATAGTAACCGGCGATTCCAGGCCCGGGAGCTGAATCGACGTCACCTTCAAGAAAGGAGAAGGTCGCGGTGTTGTCGCGTTGGAGCTCATGCATGAGCCCACCTATTTGATTAGAGTTTGTGTTTCGTCACCTGAGCAGGAGATTGCATACTCAGTTGCGACTGTAGAATCTATTGGTTTATTAGGACACCATCACCCCCCTATTAGCACATTTCGTACATATGTAGCTTACCTTCTGATTCGTCCCCCAGCCATGGAGACACAACAATCTTAGTGGCATTCTGTTGGGTAGCGGTAGACAGATTAAGCAGAGCAAAAGTCGCCGTTGTCATCAAGAATCACTGCAACTTGCCATGATGAGGGTCATGTCTGCCTGCGACACTTTATATTTTCCTTTGTGGCAAACAATAAACCACGGCAGAAAAGGGATTCAACTTGTTCGGCTTCATTTCGGCGATATGCACGAACGACCAGGGACCCTGAAACTCTCTGCAAGAAGACAGATCCACTTTGACCTAAACTTGGCGAGGCTATCAGTTACACAGACACGTCGATCCGAGTCGACATACTCCACGTAGTCCACGTAGTCCATGCAGCGTTGTACTCACTCCAATTCATACGAAATTCACGGCGGTTGTAGATTCACCATTGATATTTTCAGGTTTTTAAACGTGTGTGCCAATCCAGGTCCTATTGGCTTCCGTTCAGCAAAGATTTCCCACCTACATGGTTTTTTAGGCAGACTATGGCGTGATAATCAACTCATAAGCACTTCCTAGGTGAAGTAGGCTTTTGGGATGTGCATAGCAAGATTCCGAGATGCCTACACCCAATACCTTAACTGCCCCAATCAGGCTTAGTCGCAGATCAATGACTCTCGAATGTCGGCGTTGCTTAGTATTAAGATAACCTTCCTTTGGCGCGATATTTACCAGCATCTATGCAACATTCATGATTTACCAAACAGAACACTCAATATATTGCTCGAATCCTCATGCTCTTCGTATCCCACGTACTGCGCTTTCACGGACCCCATCAACCAAAATTTCCGGATGAGGAAGGCACGATGATGATTTTCTCCTCAAGTAAGTGGGCTTCCGAGGTCGTATGGCTTGTCGGATCCCTCCTTGAACTCTATGAATCATTGCTCTCATTCCACCGATGAGTTGGTTGTTCCCGATAACGCTACTACACTGACTGCACCCTCCCTCGAGGAGCTGTAGGAAACCCTTAAAAAATCAAACAATAGCTGACAGCCACTCGACGGTCCTGCTCCCGGTTTCTCCTCGTTTATGACATCGACCATGCCCTGCTGACGAGACTCGAACAGGAAGATATCTTCCGAGGTGATAGGGCCACGATTACCTGCCAGGATACCCAGCCAACCGGTTATTTGCAAACAACTTTCTCGCGATAGGAAGCTCTTTGGATTTAGATGTCAGACAATACTGCTGAAACAAGGTAGGACATCCCTAGGTAAGATCTTACGCACGACTTAGGCCGCTTCGTCTGGTCTATTAACTGATTCTTTGCTGAAAGTCATAATTATGCCGACAGCTCAGCTAGTATACTCGCCAAAACAAGCATGCCGCCACTCAACTTAGGGAGGATTGAAGATTGATTTTTCCCCAGACGATGAGGATGGTTAACAATGGTATCGCTGCGACCTGATTTGGGAACTTAACCTTCAACATTCTCCCCACCAAGTTGATTGGGTCGGTATCGACTGCTTCCGAATCGTAATACGTGATGTTGAGATCCTATTCCGTCCGAGTGTCTTCAAAATTAAGTTTGCGTTCACGCATGACCCTAGGGATTTGCTGGATAACGGAAATTTTTGGCCTTGGCCTTGGATGAGTATGCTTATGAACATCTTCATACTCTTGAGTACACGTAGTACGTGGCGAATTTCCTCCAAGAATGATAACCTTGCGAAGGTGACTAGTCTCAGAATTCGTTACTAAAATTACACGATCCCGCAAACGTCCCTACATAAAGAAGTACCTTTTACTAGTAATATCATACAAAAGGTACATATGGAAATGGGAAGGTCTGTAATTTTGGTAATTTATATGTGGGCAGCGTAAGGATTGAAATCTCTCTCTAGGGCTGGAGATCATCTTCAGATCATCTCACTCTGAACTAGAACTTTATATCCCATCACTCTCAGTTCCTGTTCTTTTTTCTTATACAATTATCCTCATACTCTAATCTTTCGCTCTCGTTCAGCTATCTTTGCCTCCTTTTGGCAGTGGCAACCCCTATCACCGCAGGATCCATTGTGGCTCTGACCAATGGTAAACTTGTGGATTGATGGTTGACTTGCGAATACGAACACAACTTGCCATTATTGATCAAACAGAACTGAGATACCTATAACAAGTTTCACCACCATATTCCCCACTAGGGCGTCTCTTTGCGCCTGGACTCTCATTATAGGTGGGATACCCTGCCACGACAATTACTTCGCAATCATATCTCTATCGCTGATAGGGATGCCCACTCCACCAAATACTCTGCACTATGCAGTTAAGCTTTGACTGCCTCTAGATTTGCTTTTTTTGTTTTTGTTTTTGTTTTTGTTTTTTACTTGGACTAGGCCTGTTCAATTGGTGGACAGCAGCCCGTGAGCAGCCCGGACCACATTCTTTGTGCCTCGTCCCTTGGGCTGCGTGGCGTCCATGCGCGGCATACTTCAACATGAGGGTTTCCAAGGTTTGTGAATGGATCGTTTCCAATCTGCAGCGGTCAGACCTCGACAGTAGTCCGATAAGAAGGAAACAAGAGTTGAAAACAGAGCTACTGCATATGTTGTACAAGGTAGCATGTATGATAGAGGATCAAGAAGATAGAGGGGTCTCGACCCCTAGATTAAATGGAATCATGTGCAACTGCACAGATTTACGCCATTTTCCGTTGGGACTCCACCGGGTGGCGTGGGCCATGAGCTCTCGGCGATTCGTAATGTTCTACGTGAATCCCGAGGGTCTTTTAAGTGGGTCCCTACTTCTATCTATAAGTTTGTTGTCTGTTCGCCAACCCTTTTCTCTTTCCTTTTGATATCACAGTGGATCATGGCATCAGATTTGCAAAGGGACTATCCTTTCCACTCCACTCTATCTCAGGAGGTGGCTGCGAAATCACGAATGCCCAAGGCGTGGGTCAGGATCGACGTTTTAGGCAGAACCAAAACGCGGCCTAAGGGGTTATTTTGTGTGCCAGAGATAAGGGAGAGGAAAATAAGAGGAAAATAAAACAAAACCATATAAAAAAAAGGGAAGTTATAAACTATACGCACTATAACTATGCACTATATCTAGTCGGTATAAGAATGGAGTTTCCAAGGAAGCACGACCCACCTATTTTATAGCGGATGGCTCGGTGCCAACCACTTACTGGACAAAACAAGATCGCCACAATACTGACCCACAGCACCTCACTGATGCCACTGATGTGCCGGTAGTACGTACTCTAGAAACTCTAGAATGAATTCTATTCGAATGATAGAAGGGGATATGTGAGTGTGTGCATGTATCCATGGATGTTCCATCGGAGGTTAATAGCTAATAAGGTTAGGCATATAAAGTGAAGTATCTGGCATATAAAGTCCTAGATGATTTATGATTTCATTAAAAAAGATCTAGAAGATCTAGACTCTCATTTTTAGTCCTTTTCCTTTTCAATGCTCTTTATCTATTATTTTTAAACTATTTTAACTATCCCAAAGACCCTAACTGAATCCGTGAGGGAATTCTGTGCAATTCCTTGGTTTTGCCATTGAATCCTGTTCTAGCCTTTCTAGCTTTTCTAGCCTTTCTAGCTTTTCTCTTTTCTTTTTATTCTACTCTTTACTCTTTTATCCTTTTTCAAACCTGTTCATCTTCTATTTTATTTTTTTTACTGTGACTTCCTATTGTTCGTGCTTTGTGCCTTGCATAAACGGCTTGCAGCTCTCGGTTAATCTCCAACCGAGCCACTGGGCTCACTCAAATTCCCTTCATGTCGGGCATCATCAACCCACATCCCAGCCCAAATGAAGAATACGCAGAATACCCTCTTCCAATCATTGACATTCCCGGTGATCGCCATAGCCTCGAGCGCGAGGCCACCGTCGATGCCACCCAATATGATGTCGGGCTTGAGCCACGCATGCGCCCTCGCAGTCGATCCCATCATAGGGTTCGTTTTCGCTCAATGAGTCTGCGCCGAAATGAAGAAGATGGTTTACATCCCTCGTCGCGACCGTTACTGCCGCCCGCAGACATGAACGACATCCCGCTATCCGGAACCATCACCCCGCCAGCCCCCGCACATTCCCGCAATGGCTCCGGCCTCGCCAACGTCCGCACCCCAGACCAGTTCGGCGAGTCAGAGAAACATGATTTCGGTAAAATGGACCGGACCACCTCGGCTCGCGACCGATTCAGAGCTACCGGGCACAACTTGCGACAAAAAACTCACCGTTTCACCGAACGCCTCGGTCGCCCCACGGATGAGGGCGAGCCGCTCAACGCATCTTACATTCCAGACGATTTTGACGGCGGTATCCCCCTCGAGGAGCTGCAGGCCCGACGCGCGCGCCATGATGCCGACCGAGCGCACGCATTGGAGACTGGTGAGAATATTATCGAGCCGCCCCCGAGCGCCGAGGCTCATCGCTTGGTTCGCAGTATGACCGTGGTTCAGGATCAGCTACGGAAACGGAAACCTCAAAGCGCATATCAGCGGTCGGGACAAACAACTCCCGAGGGCTTGTTCAGCGCCTTTACGCAGCGCAGACGATCCAGTGGGGTCAACGGCGGCAGCGGCATTTTGTCGCAGCTGCTGAAGCTCCAGGCCGCCCAGGGTGGCTATTCTCGCGCGGAAAGTGTCATCACGGATGACTCCGACAGTGACACGCAGGTGTCTTCTGGTATCTCCACCCCGAAGAAGGGTTCCCTCTCACCCCCTATCCCTGCGTCTTTGCCAACCTCTGGCGCCGCTACCCCACGCAAAGAGAAGCTCAAATGGTACAAGAAATCGGCCCATCGGTCCACCTCCTCGCTGGTCAATGCTTCCATGAACCTCAGCACAGCCAGTCTGCCGGCTGCGGCGGAGGCTGCTCCCGGTGTGCAGAAGAGACGGAAGAAGAGCAAGCGCAAGACCCGTCTGGAGGATGAGATCCGTGTCACCGTCCATATCGCAGAGATCATTGCTCGTCAACGGTACATCATGCAGTTGTGCCGCGCGCTAATGCGATATGGTGCTCCCACTCATCGTCTGGAGGAATACATGCAAATGACCGCTCGGGTCCTGGAAGTTTCGGGCCAATTCTTATACCTGCCCGGTTGCATGATTATGTCCTTTGACGATCCTACCACTCGCACAGCTGAAGTCAAGCTCGTGCGAATGGTGCAAGGAGTCGACCTTGGTCGCCTAGCTGATACGCACAATGTTTACAAGAATGTTGTTCACGATCTTATCGGTGTTGAAGAAGCAACTCAAGAACTGGACGAAATTATGCAGCGCAAGCCGCGATTCAACAAATGGATCTTGGTCTTGGTGTACGGTCTTGCTAGTGCGACTGTCGGCCCGTTCGCTTTCAAGGCGCGACCGATCGATATGCCCATCATCTTCTGTCTCGGTTGCATTGTTGGGCTAATGCAACACGTTCTCGCGCCACGGTCGACCCTCTACTCCAACGTCTTCGAGGTTACTGCTGCTATCGTGACTTCCTTCCTCGCTCGCGCGTTTGGTAGCATTATGGTTACCCGCAATGGTGTATCTGAACCACTTTTCTGCTTCTCCGCCATGGCACAGTCATCTATCGCTCTGATTCTCCCTGGATTTATGGTCCTTTGTAGCAGTCTGGAACTGCAATCTCACCAAATCATCGCTGGTTCGATCCGAATGGTGTATGCGATTATCTACTCCCTCTTCTTGGGCTATGGTATCACAGTGGGGACTACGATCTACGGGCTGATGGATGGCAATGCAACATCTGCATCCACGTGTTCAGGGCTAGACGTCTACGGGTCGGTTTATGCACGCACATTCCCGTTCGTGGCTGTCTACGCTGTTTTCCTGGCCATTGTGAACCACGGAAAATTGAAGCAGATGCCCGTTATGGTCTTCATCGCCTTGTCCGGGTACGTCGCCAACTATTTCAGTACCACCAGGCTCGGCACCCAATCAGAAGTTGCCAACACCGTCGGCGCATTCACCATTGGTGTCCTAGGCAATCTGTACAGTCGGTTATGGCATGGCCATGCCGCCACCGCCATTCTTCCTGGTATATTTGTGCTGGTCCCCTCTGGCCTTGCCTCTAGTGGGTCTTTGATCGCTGGCATCAAATACGCCGACGAGGTTCGTCAGAACCTCGCAAACAATGGGACCAGTACAAGTACTGGCGCTCTCTCCGAAACTTCAGTTGCCAGTCTTGGATTCGGCATGATCCAAGTCGCGATCGGTATCACAGTCGGATTGTTTATCGCGGCTTTGGTTGTCTACCCCTACGGCAAGAAGCGCACTGGTCTGTTCAGCTTCTAGTCATTTATTTGCATTTTTGAACATATTCCTGCTACTCATGTGTCATTTGTCAGCCTTTCTTTCTTTCTACATTTCGGATTATCAGCGTCATTCAGCGTTTGGGATTTACACTTGCATTTCATACACTTAGACGGCGGCGTCGTTAAGCGATATCATTTTTAGACATGATCAACAACAATACACAATCTACGTGATCTATTTAGACAAGATACCAACAACCGTTCGTATCTTTCAGGCTTTGTTCCGATAGACAAAAAGTAGTGGATTCTTCTCACCTCGTGTCGAAACTCAACGACACATCGCCACGGGCGTCTCCGAATACCCCCAAAAAACCCTCAAAAAGTCACAAAATGCCACAACAGAAGATAACAGAAGACACGATCCAAAATATGAAGAATCATCTCAACCGACTTCATCGCCTCAGACCGCGGCGGCGTCGTGGAAAATAGGCACAGCGTCCATGCAGCCATCACCGACGGTACAGGCAACCTTCTCTATGCAGTCGGCGACCCATATCGAATGACACTCGCCTGCTCAGCAGCCAAACCCGCACAGGCACTAGCAATCCTCGAAACGGGCGCAGTGGAAAACTTTAACCTCCACGACGCCGATCTGGCCTTCATGTGCGCCTCGAATAGCAGCAAGGAGCGCCATATCGCTCGTACCCGGAGTATGTTACTGAAAGTCTCGACTCCCGAGGATGATCTCCGCTGCGGTGGACATCCTCCTCTCTCGGAGATTGTGCAGCGCGCTTAGATTTAGAGTGGATTCACCACGACGCCGGGAGAATCGGTTCTGTACAATTCTCATAAGTTCATTCCAAGGCCTGCTGATTGGGAAGCTCGGAGCGGATGGCTGCTATGGACTTGCCATTCGGGGGTGTGAGCAAACAAGATGTCTTAGAGCGGAGGGTGCAAGGGATTTCAGTGAAGATCAAAGATGGCAATATTGGTGTCCTTTACTTGGCTATGGGTGAGATTCTAGGACGACAGCTTAAAGATTAGAGAGCCTGAAATACGTCTAGCACTTTCTGCCTTCCACCACCAAAGGATCTTCAACACGGTCAATGTTCAGACTGGCAAGTTCTCGCCTTGTTTTCAAGTGCGGCAGCATGATATAATTAAGCAGAGTCTGGATATTACATTAGATGGGCTATTATAGGGCTTAGACTAATATACACCCACATTCAAAGCTACTTGACAGAGACATTGTGCCATAGTCTTCCATCTATCAGTTATACAGAGTGGAATCCCGGACTAGCAATGTTATTCTTTAAAGGTTCTAGTTAAACGATATCGCGGCCTTTCGGCCGTGGCCTCATTAGCTACCCTCGACCAGCTGTTCTTACCTAAAGATTCTGTTCATTGTTAATTTAGTAAGTCTCTCACTTATCTATCAGTTGTTCTTCATTTTTCTATTATGTGCCTCTCGATCTTGTTTAATTCAAATTGGATGGGTTGTTTTTCATATCAGGCACACAATATCCCTTTTCAATAGAGTCGTTATTCAGTTTTTTGTTTTATACAATCTCTTATTGTCATTTGAATCCTCATTGTCCTTCTTATCAATCAAACAAAGTGTCCTTGTTCACTCAATAACATCCTAAGTTCTTTACCTATATAATATGCACAATGGCTATTTAAATATCCAAGTGTAGTCAGTGCCTGCGGTATCACGGTATAAAACTATCCCAGATTGCCATATCGCCTCTAGTTTACGTTCTACTATGTTCACATATCTCTTTGCATCCCCACACAAAACAACATGGATGCCAGCGGGAGTGAGTATGAACAACCCCCACTGGTGAGTCTCCATCCTAGTTTCCACTAATATATGTGCACAAACTGACTTAGGACAGCCTTCAAGCGTGCGGAAGAGAAAGCGCTCAATCGAGCATGGATCCTCGCAGGTGAGGCCTAGCCTTCCCTTAAATTACACTATATTCTATTCAGCAACTGACATGTCTCTCCCATCAAGGCTAGGAAGAAGCGCAAGCCAGCACTCGATGACCTCCGCAAGCTGCTGGTTACCTACCGTGGCCTACAGCAGATGCAACGGGAGCTGAACGAGCAACTCGCCCTGTGCGAACACCAAATTGCCAAACACAAGTTTGGCAGTTTCTCTGGAAAGTCTCGCCGTCACCCCGGCCGCAGCCATCCATACGTCTTCCAGCGCGTACGGTCCCCACTGCGTGAATTAGTCAGAGTAGAGGAAGATTTACCCACGTTCTGGGGGCGCGTGGGACAATGGTTGTGGAGGCGGTGGTAAAGAAGGGGGGGGGGTGAAAGATGGATAACTTTGGAGATTGGGTGGTTCTTGCTGGCGAGACCCCCAGCAGTGGATGAGTATACGGTATCGTGAAGGGCCACCATGTTGGAGATGACTAAGAAGTTATGTCTTTCCTACACAAACACCAAGGCGACCAGAAGCCCCTTTTTGTCTCCATGTCAATTTCTACCATTATCTGCGTGATTAGTAGTTGGCCCGTACTCGTGGTAGCTTCTGTTCTTATCACAGAGCCTATGTGTGTGTCTATTAACCGCCACGCGAACCTTTTAAGATTTTGTATTTTTTAATATCTCAGATATATCGCTCGGGAGATATCTAAAACAAAATCTACTAAAAAGACTACCAGAAAGAGACATGACTAGGTTGGATAGGATGTCGATCATTCGAGATACATGCGTAATATATATTTTTCGGCCACTTTGCTGCATTGTTATAATTCGCCACCCACCAACCTTAAAAATCACACAAAAAGAGTACCAATGCCAAAATAATAGGATAAAGTTGAGTCATAGAATAAATGTCATATGTGCAAGGGAATTGGAGATGTTAGATATAAAAATATCTAACAAAAAAATAGTTTCCCTGGGAATCGAACCCAGAACCTTTCCGGAACACTTGCAGAAGAGCAATTGTTAACGGAAAATCATAACCGCTAGACCAGGAAACTGTTCGATGGAAGATGAGGCGGTTTAATGCCTCATGAACAGAAAAGATAAATAGTGGACGATGCCAACTCTCCTGGTTATGTGTCTTGCGAGAGAAAAAAAAAAAAAAAAAAGGGCCTAAGAAGAAACAAGAAGCGTAGGCAAACAAGAACCATAGGAGATTAACGTCAACACCAAGCAATCCGCCAGCCGTGCTTTGAGCGATATTTCAGATGTACCTAGTACAGCGATGAGGAGTGTTGGAAATACTCCTATCGCAACATCCACGCTGGTATTGAAATCTCGACACCGGGGTTACGTGTAGACCTCCGCAGAGCCTATAAAGCCCAAAGCCCAGCCCAACCCAACCCGCAAATAGGTTGGGTTTGGGCCCGGTCCTTAGGCCTATCGATGGGCTATAGGCTTATACCTCGAGCCTACTATAGGTTAATAGGGGCCCAAATAGGCCCTAAACAATATATACCGAGAATTTAGATACTAAGGTAAGTTGAACCCCCCTTTATTTTACGTCCGTTTCTTACCCTAATCCCTAAGGTAATATTTTATTAAATTTAATAATTAATAATTAATTACTAGTATTCTCTCTATATCACGTAAAAAGATACGAGAAAACGCGTTAATTAAGAAATTTTTAAAATTATAGAGGTTTACTAGAAAGTAGTAGTGCTTCCATATAAAACCTAGATATATATATCTAATATCAAAATATCAACATTTACCTTTTCGGTTATATCTCGACCTTTACCGATCGGATTTTGTTTAAAATTAAGATACATACTTATACTATTCCCTTTATTCTAAATTTAAAATTTGAACTTTATACGATTGGTAGAAGGTCGTAATATAACGATTATAGAGTCCGCTTTGTTAGCGTCTATATAGGTTTTTATAGGGGCCTACGGCCTAGGGTCCGGGCCCATTTATGGGCTTTGCGGAGGTCTAGCTGGGTGTTATTAAACTTGGCGCGTCCTAATTAAGCAATTTATGTAGAGAAGGTGGCTTCATAGAGCCATAAATGTACCCCGCAATATGTGGATTCGTCTCGACCAATTTGTCCGTTTGTGAGATATATCACTAGCTTCGGCGATGCGCAATTTGGAAAGGAGAGTATACACATCGCATATATGAAGCCGGGCTGCATTTCCTGTCACAATTGCCCTTTCGCTTACATCGTTATATTTAAAATTCCGATGATGTCATAGTCTATATCAGACATCGTGTCTGTGATGAAATCTACAAGAAGTTGGAAGGACGTCTTTTCCATCCCTCAGAGGTCTTTTCTTGTGCCAGCCTCACTTTAACTCAGTTGGTCAGTTTTTACAATTCGGAATAAGGTAGATCCGAATGTCGTTGAGCCCAGTGGGGCTTTAACCTTTGAAACAGGAAAACCACAGTAGGTTCATGGCTTCTGGGGCTACAAGGGCCAAGGACCTGGGCAAAGAAATTGAGAAGAAAAGTGTGAAACCATCCAACGGAGACTCTTCCTTATACCAAGGGTGGGAGACATGGAAGGATGAGTTGGTGAAACAAGGCCTCGAATTCAACATCTGAATATGGTCTAAAGGCCACGATAGACTGACAACGATATGGCGTGGGGTATTAGAAGTTACATAGTTATAGCTAATAAATGTCTTTGCATAGGCAACCAATCCTTTGCTTTATGGCTTGAACAGCGTGTTCGTATCTTGAGAAAAGAGTCCACATGGAGATCACCGATCCACATTATTCTAAATATATTCCGTACGGAGTAGTTTAGAACAATATCCTTCAATCATTTTCACTGTAACCTGATAGTGGAGCAGCTTTGGCGTTGCTTACAAAGGTACTAGTGCTGGTACTAGTGCTGACGCACAGCTGGGATTCGACAAGCTGAAACCTGTGAATTCGTCCTCATTCTCAGTTGACAACTCGACTTCCTGGTTCCTGTCTATGCCTCATTCTTTTTAATCAAACCTCAAAAGGTCACAATGGTGGGAAAGGTAGAAGATAAGTATGTTCAAACGGTGGCTGCCTGATACCCGGTTCTTTGTTATTCCCCGCTGACAGTTTTTCTTTTTTCCGCCCAGATTTGTTGGCCTCACATTGGCAATACTATCCGCGACAGTAATTGGTTGTGTCACCTTTTCCTTTTCAAGACGCTTTATAGACATACTGACTATCGCAATGAGCAGGTTCAAGCTATGTCGTCACTAAGAAGGTTCGGCGCCTGGTCAACATCCTGGGCTTCTTCAATCGCAGCGCATCCCTGAATCTGATATGGAAATTACCAGGGTCTTATACAAGCAGCCGAGAAATATGGGTTCACTGGAGATGGATTTGAATACATACGAAGTCCGGTGTGGTGGTGTGGAACAACCATGCGTATGCTCTCGGACAGGACGGACATCGCTAGGGGCTAATAGACCATCATTGTAGTGGTGACCGGAGAATTGATGAATACCGCGGCCTATGCATTCGCTCCCGCCGTGCTGGTAACGCCGCTTGGGGCGTTGAGCGTGCTCATTGGGTGAGTCAGCCGACTAATGATGGATTCCACCAGTGGACTGTCGCTAATCACTTCTAGTGCTTTGATGGGCTCGTATTTCCTTAGGGAAGAGATCAATGTTCTTGGGAAACTCGGATGTGCCGCCTGCCTTCTAGGCTCAGTGCTGTTGGTGCTCCATGCGCCGGGGGACAAGGAAATTGAGACTGTCGATGAGATCCTGCATCTGGCAATTCAACCATGTCAACGACCCTTCCCAGACTTGGATTGTGAGCTACTGACACATCTTTAGTCTTTCTTCTCTATTGCGCTTGCGTTGCAATAATCGCCATTTACATCATCTGGAAAGTCGCACCGGTGCAGGGGCGAACAAATCCGTTGGTTTATATCTCAATTTGCTCCTCGGTCGGATCCATATCCGTCATGTCAGTGAAGGCGTTTGGGATTGCAGTCAAGCTCACTGCGGGCGGCGACAACCAATTTACCCATGCCTCGACCTATGTCTTCGCGTTGGCTCTGGTAGTGACCACCCTGACCCAGATGAACTACTTAAATAAGGCGATGGGCCAATTTCCTGCATCACTGTAAGTTTTCTTGTCTATCTCCGATAAGCCAAAGACAATATACTCAACTCTTGACAGAGTAAACGCGATGTACTATGTTGGTTTTACAACATGTACTCTCTCCGCCTCCATTATCTTTTACCAAGGACTGAACACTAGCAACTGGACGAGTATCATCTCAATGATATGTGGATTTCTACTCAATTTCACGGGTATATCCCTCTTGACATTGTCCAAAACTGCGTCTTCCAGTGAAAAGCGCATGGACTCAGTGCAAGGGATGAACACACGGTCACTAGAGCTCTCCCACGGACGATACTCGCACGTACGAACAAGCAGCGTGGATATCGAACAAACCCTTGGAAGACGGTCTTCCGGAGTCCAACCGGAATGGAGATCATAACAGTGAGTTGCAAGTTCGGATTTGATTTCTTTGTACCATGTATTTTCAGCTTCCTGCTAGGGTCACCGGATAAATTAGAGTGGAGGCACCGTCTTACTGGAATAAGTAGACCACAAGGCATCTTTAGCGTGTGCCAGCTTCACTAGGGGCATCTAGAAGTCTTTTTATATGGGATGCCTGTTTAAATGTATGTGAAGGCGATTTAACGTAGTACTTTCGGTAGAGAACCGTTCTATATACATACGTGTGTGTAGATAATCAAACATCCAGGCATTAATAATGCCGGAAAAGGGGCTTTTTTTTTCGCATGGCACTTGTATCGCTGCGTAGGCTATCCGAGCTTTTCAATGAGGATATTATATCCCTTGCTGTACACTTCTATTTCAATAGTAGAAACTTCGCACTGGATCCCGCTATGGTTATTTCCATATTCACTACGTCCAGGCGTTGATATTTTTGACCTAATCTGTCGTGTCGGGCGGCGTTCCTTTCCGATAAAATCGGCTCTTGGTGCATCGGATGAGTCCGTATAGGAAGTAGTTATGATCAACCCCCCGCTTTGTAGTTCGTCGAATAGAGATAGGAGTTTGAACTCACATATATGCCTAGAGATAATTAGTTTGTCATGATCCGCATTGAAGAACTCGCGTAGACATACCTTTGACCACTGGACTTGTCATAGATGATCTTCGATGTACCACCCATAGATAGCATGTACCCGACGCCCTCAAGGAACCCTCTGAAAGTGACTGGGGTGACTTGTGGATACTTTTTGTTGTCCAGATACTTTTTCAAGTAGGTTTGACCGTTGATGCAGTAGAATTGGTAGAACCTTTGGGGGTTGTTAGCTGATGTGAAAAAAACATGGGCTTATATACTAGGGCGATACCAACATGGCAAGGTAAGCAAAGATGTTGGTTGGATCTTTGTTGAACACGGCTTGCATGGTATTGAAAAGGTCCTGCTTCGATCCAAGGGCTCAACCTTAGGTTCCAGGCCATACACCTGAGAGAATTCCTTGGCAATCTCCTTGATTGATTTGCGGTTACTGAGGACTGTCACGAGAGGGTTTAACTAGTACGGCACTAGCATTCAGAAGACATCAGGAAACCAATCCCCTCGAGGTAAACTCACAGTGCTGCATTTCAACTGCATTCCTGTCCAGTGCAACGACAGTGACATACTCAGCTGCAGTTTCGTAGGTGATAGATTCCCAAATTTCATCTCCATCCCCGTAGAACGAGAACTTGATCTCCTTGGGATCTGGGGGTCCAAGGTATCCACTCCAGAGCGTCTTCATGAATGCTCCGAGCATAACGTGCACATTCTGCATTCTTCTTCCCATCCAAGTATGCCTTTACGTGCTTCATGGGATCCTTAGCGGGGTGCTGTCCAAGTGCCAGCTTGGTGAAGTCCAGGCAGTAGTCACTGGCGACGTATCGGCCAATGTTTTCCAGCTCGCATGCATCTACCAGTAACCTTTGGCCCTCGACCATGAAGTTGTTGTCCCCCAGGTAGCAGCAGATGATAACGTCGCACCCACCGACAAAAGAACGAAGTGTCTCTAGATCGCTCGACTCGCCTTGAACGATAGTCACGCGGGGTGACTCACGAAAATGCTGAGGGAGCTTGGAGGCGTTCTGGCACAAACTGCAAATTTGCACAGGTGGTTCCCGACAAGACGAGCGAACTTGCCCGTGGTAACCGCGATGCCGACGGTGATAGACATGGTAAATGAACTGGTAATCGGGTAAAATAATGGAAAAATAGTTAAGAGCAATTAAAGAATTGAAATCTTTATGTTAGGAGGATATAGGAGGTGCTGTTCAGTTGGATATATAAATGTACACTGCTAGTACTATACTGCTATAGACAGTTCCTGGTAGCCAATCAAATTCGCGGTTGACACTGCTACCCGCGTCGTCGCTATTTCCGAACCCTCTCAACCTTGACATATCCACCTTTTGATCTGTAATCAGAAACGGACTAGTTAATGTGTCCCGGATTTCTCAGCAAAATCCAATCGTTTCTAGTCATGTGAGGGCGCTGCCTCTACTTGTGGGCAAAGCCCTACTCCTTCTAGGGGGAGATGGCCACAACCCGTAGAGGTATAAAACCGTATTACTTTCACCGTAGGGCAGGGTCTTTCTCTTGGCTAATCAATCTGATTTCACTCCGACTGTAGTACTGACTCTCGGATAATTTGTGCCCCGACAAAAGCTCAAAGGATGTCAAAGCTATTTCCGCCTCTCAGGGTCGGAGGCATGACGCTCAACTAGCGCATCGCCATGGCCCCAATGAGTCGGCTTCGCGCCGATATTTCCCACCTTCCCTTGTCTTCGGTGAAAGTATACTACCATCAGCGTGCTAGCGTACCGGGACCTCTCATCCTACCAGGTCGAGGCTTTGTACTTTTCAAACTATGAGAGGATTATAACTGCAATTACGGCGCCAGGAATCGCAACGAGGGTGATAGGAAGCATTTGAACGCCTGCTCGGGCTGGCGAAGACCCCAAAATGGTCTAGAAATAAACCCGCATGAAGAACAGCACCCAGTAGAGAAGGACTGTGAACAAGAATGTGTTGAAGACCACGAGTGAGGTTCGATTCTTGAATAGTGGGGTGGTACCACGGGCTCGTAACAGAACTTGGAAAAGCATTCAAAGATGTATCAGGAAGAGGCTGATCGATATTGACGGTATATATAAATAATTGAATTATTCCAACTTGAACATACTAATGCATTAAATAGTAATCAGAAACGGCAAAGGTACAAGAAATACACATTACTTTTGATTATCAAGGTCAGGGAGTGCAATTTCTACAGAACGAATTCCGGCGAAGTGAGCCTGCGACATGGAACTGATCAATAAATATGTGATCTATTGGGAGAAGGACATCAAGATATCAAAATCTCATTCGCGTCTGGTGGCTCAGTCAAACCCAACAGGGCAAAATACAATCGACGAGACAATGCAACAGCTGTACAGATCTATAGAGAATTGTTCTGTTCCAAAATCTGCTGGATGTTTTTCATGTTCTCTCTGAGCGAGGAAATATACCCAACAGCCATCCCATCACTCTCCTCGCCATCTGTTTGACTCATGACCATCCGAAACAGCGGGGTAAGCTCCGAACTGCTGAAAAGACCATCGTTGGTGCCCCTTGAAGTGTCAAGACGGAACTCCGCGGATGTTCCCATCAAGCGCTCGATGTGAGTTAGAAGATGCATAATCACCTGAACGAGAATCTTGATCTGCAGATTCCCATACTGCACAGGAAATCCTCCAAGCTGGAGGCCCGGTACGGATTGGAGTGATGAGATGGACTGGTGCGACATTTCAGACAGAGACTCGTAAACGCGCGAGAAGAGGATATCATAGATTTGGATAATCTGAATATAGCAGGTAAGGATCACAAGAGCGGCTGGGGTATCCGGTTTAAAATGGTCGGAGGGTGGGGGGTTCATGGATTCAGAGGTGCACATTTGGACAAAGGGCGAAGAGCTGATATGAAGCGGCTGCACGGCGTTGTTCAGATTTGCAGTCAAGCGAGAGCAGTGTATGTCAACCGCCGATGATGATAGCGTGGCGGGATCTGAGTATTGTGACTGAAATCTAGAGCCCGATTGGTCTGTAGGGGAAGTTTTGAGAGCGATGGTTTGGAGGACATGTACAAACTCGGAGGTGGTTTGAAGGACCTCTCCAAGCGGGTTGGAATTAGCGGCCTCCTGGCTCTGGTTAACACACACAATATTGACCAGAGTGACACTCCAAGGTGCGGTATTTAGTCGGTCTAGTTGTTTGCCCATTGACGCAATCAGAACAGACAACCTCTGGGTGGTATCAGCGCTGCTCATTGTCTTCCGTGGCTGCTTGGCAGGATCCGCAGCTCCCGGGGAGTCGGGATCTAGTCTGTGGCTGGGTTCGTCCCTGAAATACTGCCTTTGAGCACTGGATCTATTGCTGGTATCGGCATATCCACTCTCCACATCGCCCGGTCTGAGGAAATGCGTGTCATTCAGCGAGGGAACCCCAAAGGGGCTTTGGCCATTCGACAGCCCAGCCCCCAGAAAATCATCGCTCACCCCCGACAGGCCCAAGAGAATTTCCGGATCAAGGCCAAAAAGGCCGGGGCCATTTGCGTCGAAGACCCCTGGATCCTGTGAAGGGAGATCGGGTCTCCTAGTCCCGGGACGTTTCTCAGTGGCGCCAAACAGATTGACGGGATTTTGGGCGGGATCTGTATCAAATAAAAAGTTGTTTTCATCGTCAGCAGTACCGCTTTGGCCTCTCAGAGCCTTCCGTGGGCGTCCTTCCCGTCCATGGCTCTTTTTCGTGGTGGTCTTCCGCGCAGGCCGTCCAAGAGGCCGCAGATTGCTTGTCACACACGGGGCACCGGCGCGGAGGCACCGCGCACAGGTCTGGCCTGTCTGGCCCTCACGAGGACATCGGAGCTTATGCTCTCTGCATCTATCACAGGCGAATCTTTTCGGGAATTGCGCGTGAGTTTCTCGTGACAACATTGACATTGTGCGGGGTGGTTAGGGTGACATGGACCTTCAAAGGGGTTATAGAGACAGATATGGAATCAAAATATCAGCGGCTTTGAATATCTGGTGAGCACCACGATTACTAGGGCACATCAAGCACCGAAATGTTGCCAGTTGGAGCTAGATTGGAGTTGGCAGACCCCAGGTCGCAGGATGACGCCGGGGGGCGAAAGAAAAGAGAAAACAGAACAGAAAAGCAGGGGTCGTGATTGGCGCATTTAATCAGGTTGCGCCTACCACATTCAATCTCAAAGACCAAAGACCATTCTTCTACTTTCCTCTGATTTACATGTAGTCATCGGATTAAATTAAACGTCTCAGTGGACATGAATTTGTCATCATATTAAAGGTGTCACCAGCCTCAATTGACTCAATTATCCGCGCCTTACTCTGCTATTTCAACGCTGAAACACTGCACTTATGAAATAGAGGGGTTCACCTAAAATATTAAGTCTGACAATTTTCAATTTGTCTCAGCTAACAATGTGGAGTTCCTCTTAATATCAGTAATATATAACCATATGGATTTTCCATGTGCCCACTCCCGGACTCAGACTTCTGGGTTAACCTCATTGAAATATGTCGAATACCAAGTCAGAATACATGGCAGAAACCAGGTATTATACCGGAAACATCATGTGACATTGGGTACCTGACATACCATACAAAAGTGCATATTACAGTTAGTCATCAATGTCCGCACAGTTTGTTGAAATAGCCGGTTTTGTCATTTTAGAGTCTTCAACATTGGTCATCTATACCATACATTGTTCGTACACCAGCTTTCTGTCAAAATAGCCTAGCATCTTACTTACCCCCTTTTAGGTTCATATGTACGTGTACTCTTTTATTCCAAAATTAAAAATTAAAACACGGTCAAGGGCCTACTCCTAGGGCCATTAAAGAAGTTAACGGATCCCGGGCCAATATCACCCCCGGTTATTATATTTGACTTTCGGAATTTTCCGAACCTTACCCTAGCTCGGGGATTTTATGATGCGAGGGATACGTAGTATCGTACTGATATATTGATACTTATCTTCCTACAAGCCTTGCGAACTCACAGTTCACAGGGGGCCAATACAATCGACATGCAAATAAATATATTACTGGCAACGAAAGGCCACTGTCTATGGGAGTCATAAATCAAATCCAGGGATATGACAGAGTCCGAATCGGAGAGATGAACCATAAAGCTCCGAAAAGGTCGGCCACATTGTCTCTTCGTCGTCGGAGGGGCCCCATTTTCTTCAAAACAATCGTTGTCTCTTTGTACTCCAATCTTGTCTATCATTCTGCATATTAAACATATGAACTGAAAGGCCTAAAGGTACCGAAATAGTCAAATATTCTCGACAAGCAGCCATATAAGGTGGTGAGTGACTAAAGCTCTGTACAGAGGCCAGTGAGTGCTAATACCTTTTCTCTCCTTTTCTTCTCTTTAGAGATAAGATAGCTCTGCTCTTACAACTTCTCCCAACCATGACAGTGGATATGGAGCCCCAACTGCGAGAGGAAACTGGCCGA
Source organism: Penicillium hordei (assembly GCF_028827395.1). NCBI lineage: Eukaryota > Fungi > Ascomycota > Eurotiomycetes > Eurotiales > Aspergillaceae > Penicillium > Penicillium hordei. The sequence goes on from NW_026623142.1 coordinate 8,639,442, forward strand.
CGAGAGGAAGATGGCAGTGGAGAAGCCACCGCCAAACCTCTGCCAATGAGAAGAGGCTTCAAGTTCTGGACCATCATCTTTGCGCTCTGTGTGACTGGTCTCCTGGGGGCACTTGAGAATACAGTGGTTTCGACTTCAATGCCAACAATCGTGGAGGACCTGAACATTGGCGAAAACTATATCTGGATCACGAATGCTTTTTTCCTAACCAGGTAATGTTATCTCCCATCGCCAGTCATAGTGACCCGAGTCTGAAACTGACACTTTCTGGGGATTTTCCAGTGCAGCGGTTCAGCCCCTATTTGGCCAGCTGGCGAATGTCTTTGGTCGTCGATGGTTAACAATGTTTATCGTCGCCGTCTTCACCCTGGGAAGCGGCATCTGTGGTGGCGCAAATAGCGCGAACATGCTCATCATTGGACGCGCCGTTCAAGGGATTGGAAGTGGTGGCATCAACATGATCGTCGATGTCATCGTATCGGATCTTGTTCCATTACGTGAGCGCGGAAACTTCATCGCCATCGTGCTCACCGTGTATTCTATTGGCAGCTCTATGGGCCCGTTTGTAGGTGGAATAATTGTCCAACGAACCACTTGGAGATGGGTCTTTTATATCAACCTGCCTGTTGGCGGGTTTTCGCTGGTGCTTCTGTTCCTGTTTCTACACACTCACTATCAGCGCGATACCACCTTTTCCCAGAAAATTAAGCGCATCGACTATATCGGCAATGTCCTCATCATGGGGGCTACAGCAGCGGTGCTCTGCGCATTGACATACGGGGGCTCACGCTATGCATGGAGCTCGTGGCGGATTATCGTGCCGTTGGTGCTGGGACTTGCAGGGCTAGTTTTGTTTATGGTCTTCGAACAATCCAAGTTCTGTTACGAGCCCGTGGTACCACCCCGCCTATTCAAGAATCGAACCTCACTCGTGGTCTTCATCAACACATTCTTGTTCACAGTTCTTCTCTACTGGGTGCTGTTCTTCATTCCGGTTTATTTCCAGGCCATTTTGGGGTCTTCGCCAGCCCGAGCAGGCGTTCAAATGCTTCCTATCACCCTCGTTGCGATTCCTGGCGCCATAATTGCAGTTATAATCCTCTCAAAGTTTGGAAAGTACAAAGCCCTCCACCTGGCTGGTTTTGTCATCCTCACACTGGGTATGGGCCTGTTTGCCCACCTCGACCGCTTTTCCTCCGATGCGGAATGGATCGTTTTTCAAATCATCGCCGCGCTGGGATCTGGAATGATCCTGAACACCTTGCTTCCTGCCTTCCAGGCCCCTCTTGCTGAGTCGGACCAGGCGGCAGCCACGGCAAGCTGGGCATTTATGCGGAGCTTTGGCAATATATGGGGCGTGGCTATTCCCGCTAGCATATTCAACAATCAGTTTGACAAATATGCATCTCGTATTTCAGATGCTACTGTGCGACAAATACTCTCCAACGGTCACGCCTACCAGCACGCGTCCAATACATTCATTGACAGCCTAAGTGACTCGGTGAAGGACGAAGTTATCGGGGTATTTTCTGACTCCCTCAAGCTTGTCTGGGAGATATCGATTGCTTTCTGTGGTCTTGCTTGTATATTGGTGTTTCTTGAAAAAGAGGTGCCTTTGCGAAAAGAGCTTGAGACAGATTATGGCATGACAGAAAAGGACAATATTCAGGCAAAGCAGGGAGATATTCCCGATGCTGAAAAGGCAGGCTCAGAGAAATCACACACTTAAGCTTAATGTCAAGCTAAGATCGAGTTGAAAGCTAGCATCGGGTCTTTCACCTTGAAGCCGAAGTGGCTGAGGCTATTCAGTGGAGGGGGAGAAGCAGAGATTGTATATACAACCACGCGCAGGTACAATCAAAGACAGGGTTAAGCTGAAAGTGTCACAATTGAATCAACTCTTCATCCAATATCCAACATGGTGTAAGCATAGATGACGGTGGAATAACCACGACATGGCGTAGACTGAAATCTACAAATCTTGATGTTTTCGCATAGGCTTTATACCCAAGTGAGTACGGCGCTAGTATCGACACCGTAGCGATTGAGGAGTTAGTGATTCAACGCTTTCTAGCTTCTGAAGGGATTACCCCTCCATGATGATTGATTTATTTCTTCATTGACTGTATATTTTTCTGCTATGAGCTCCTGTACATGTAACGCACATCGAAAGCTCCTCTTCTCACAACTCGTCACTTTCTTAGTCCAATGACTGCCAAATTACGCGGACTCTTACTGTAATCAAACACTGGTTGAACCCAGCAGTCTTTGACCGAGTCCTGTTCACGAAGGAATTGCCACCGATCCACAACAATGACAGCCTCGATGAGTTGAGCACTGAACGCCATTAAGCTCCACACAACACTCATATGTTTCCTTGCGTGGAGGTACTGAGTCTCATAGCGGTGAATCTCGTCATCGGTGAGAGTAGCAATATGCTCCTGGACCTGCGAACCATATATCGGGTCTCGACTCATTTTGATCGTCGCAGCACGAATATATGCAGTAAAGGACTTAAAGGCAGCTTTAGGCAATGATCCTATGATAATAGAGTTGGTTCTAGCTTCTGGGGAAGTTCCGTCGGAGAGGACGTCTTCCGGCACAGACGGCTTAGGAAGAATATTTCGATCAACGAGGATACGCTGCAGAAGAGCACGGAAGAAGTGGCGGGTAAAGGACAGTTCACTGTCACTGAAGCCCCAATTGTATGGAGCTTGCACGGCCAGTGCACGAGCTGTAATGTTAAGCTTCACACCGGTCGTTGCTCCAGGGCTTCGGTAATTCTCGTAGTATTTAGACATAGGGAACCCATGTGGATCGTATGATGTTCCTGTCTCTTCAAGTCGAGGGTGGAGGGATTGAAGGATAGGGAGGTCATGTGTGGTTGGACCGAGGCGTTCTGTCAACAGGTTGTAGCAACAACCGATCATAGCGACAGCCACAATCGAAGGATTTAGAATCAGGGATCGTAGACCATGGTGAACAAGGTTCCCGCAAGAGTGAAGGGAAACGACCATCAATCTAGCATCGCTCTCCTCTTTCCCTTTCCCATCAGCAACTCTAGGAGGGGATGGATGGATGATGTGGTCGATAATGGGCTCTAAGTGGCCATCTTGGATTTCATGCTCGATATAGCTGAGAGTGCCGCGGGTATGGAGCTCTGGCGTGGGTAGCTTTTCTCGTAATGGGCTTGTGGTAGGGGACCCGAGTAGCTCGTCAGATTGAAGGCTAATCTCGCCCAGAATCTGGCAAAAAGCAAGATCTGAGACATGCGAGGCCTCTATCGTTGGTTGAGGGGTACCCGTCGTTTCAGAAATAGTCACTTTCGTAGTTCCGTTGCAGCCATCGGACGAACTTTTGTTCTTGTGGAAATATTGAGCATTCGGGTTCTTTGCTAACTTGGCTCGGATATCCATGCTCTTAGCACCGCTGATGTACTGATGCTTGCGCTCAATTGCAATGATATGCTTGTGATAAGGCGAGCTAGCCAGTGTGCGTCCAAGATAGTTCTGTCCAGACCCAAAATCCACAATGTGAGTGACTGGTTCACCTCGGCGCTTATTGACAGTGTCTGACAGAGATGAGACATGTTGAGAAAAGCATTCGACCTCGTGTACTTTTTTTCGGTTCATGTGCATAGCAACTTGCTTTGGTAATTCGATCTTCTCCGAAGACGAGATACACATTTCTCGCTGGAGTGTCAGTAGACGGATATTGAAAATGTAGTCCAAGAGGCTCTGGGGAGGGAATGCTCCTCCATTCCAAGCACGGCTGCTTTGATCTACAGAAGGCTCGCCGGTGCTTCGTAAGTGGTCAATGTCCTCTCGTAGGAGTAGACGGATGATGTCTTGGATATCATGCTGTTCGAAGAAAGATATCCAATCTTCTGGCAAGATTGTTGTATAGAGGTCGGGCTCCCGGGTCAGAAAGTCGACCATATGCACACCACCGCACAGATTCATAAAGAGCACCGACGTAGTGGTGAAGGAGAGGAGGGCTTCCACGTAGGCATCAGGGTCCTTCCACGCCACAGAGATGGGTAGGGGGCTATTGAAAGCCATGCAAATAGTGATGGTCAATTGTCTCACCAAAATCCTTATCAGGATCCTTCATGGGAGCTTTTTTTATTATTTTTTATCGCGAGCCCTGGTGGGTCTGAAAGCTGGAGGTAGTGCATTATCCCGATTAGGAAGGCGGTACTTGAATTTCAGGCAGAGGAACTGACAGAAAGCTGGTGTACGAACAATGTATGTGATAGACAGATCTAGTACTAATATGAGAATTGTAGTGCACTGGAAAATGTCATGTTGCGTTAGGAAAGGAAGAGAACTAGCTACTGAGACTAATTGTACTGGGAGCAAGCAAGCGAGGTCACGTGACCTCTAACAGTATGGGGATGACCGATGTTGACAGGGTCTGGATTGGCTCTCCTTGTCATTAAATCTTACTGTACCCGGTTGATAGGTCTTGTACTTATAAAATACAACCTATCACATTCTGAGTGGGTCCTAAGCTGAACCCCGTTTTGGGAAATATGTCAGACTGGGATATGCCCCCCCCCCCCCCCCCCCCCCAAAAAGGCCCTAAATAGGGACCGAGGTTTTTGTTATGGTCTAGTGGTAAAATAGGCTGTGTTTTTCCCACAAAATATTACTTTGCGTCTTTCGCTCCACAGCTATGACCACGCAAAAGACGCGTTTTACTTGTGAGAATGTGGGTATTCAACTTATAAAAAATTCACGAGGATTGGCAAATTCAAAGGGCTGGCCTGGGCCGTAGAGGGCCATAAAAACGGGGATTGTGCCACAAGTGGCTTCACTGCTTCGAGTTACGTTTGACGATATTCTCTTGACGCCAGCGGTGTTACGAAACAGCTATTTGGGCAGGGGGACTGAGGAAGATCCATACATCTGCGGGTTTATACCTAACGATCCGTGAAATCCGTTGGAATGGTCGACCTTTCGAAAATAGGTGGTGGCTATTGGCGCCTCGATTGCAACTTTCGTCGTCACTTGCGAATATTCGCGAGAGGCCTCTGAGACTCTAGCCAAAATGATGGGGAAGCCAAGCAAGTAATGACCAGCCTAATACAGTCTACGGGGTATATAATACATACAGAATAGTTAGAGGAAGCGGTGCTTATACGCAACAAACCAATAACAACTTTAACGAAGGCTAGGTTGCCAGTCAACCCTCAATCCTCGGTCTGTGGTTCTGGCCTGGTGCCCTCGGGCATTCCTATTCCTATTGATCACTGATTTTGCCTTTGTAAAACAAATCTCAATTCCAAGCATCATCGATTGGGGCAGGATTCTACAGCAAGCCAGAGTAGCAAGAAGATAAGTTAAGTTACATGTAGTTCAATAATGACAGCCAAGTGAATTTATTGGCCCAGTTTCAAGGTCAAGGAAAGTTCCACCGAAGATGCTTCTGCGACACGGAGACAAATGTCCCAGGATCGTCTGGATCTGTGTGTGACTTGTACAGCCCCACTCCTAACTCTCCACCAGCTTTAAATATTGAGTGCAAGCTATGCGAAGCGTAGACTCCGCTGCGGATGCAATCGCTAACGCCCACGCCATCGTAGCTACTTCCTGCAAGAATAAGCCTGCCCGTATACTTGTCCTGCAAAGCGTGGCGGAGGGTCCGCATACGGCTAAGATGATGCGTCCCATATTGCGGTATGCAATTTCTGCGCATTGTTGCGCATGTCGCCATGGGCTCTGCGGTGATTCCCAGGTGGCGGGCCAGCAGGCTTCTAGCTTTCGAGATACCATCCAACGCTGATGGTAGATGCTTTTCAGGCCACTTGTCCCAGTAATAGCCCCCAAGCATGACAGTGAGCTTGGTGCCCTGCATTGTATCTTGACCCTGCAAAGCGTCAGAGTCAAAGATAACGCCCAGGCCGCATTCCGGATTTTGACCGGCCGGTGTGTCTTTGGGAATAAGGTACCCAAATCCTTTGACTGATAGAAGGTGTAATTCGGCGAACCATAAGTTGACCACCATAACATTAACAGTTCTATTAAGCTGCAATATCTTCTTGATTTCGCGACTTGCTTCGTCCATGTCGATGTCGATGTGGTTGGAGCACAGTAGTTCTCCTAAATTTGTGCTTGGAATTGTTGAAATCACATGAGTAAAACGGCGCTCTGTCTCTCCGTTCGCACCAGTTTTCACTAAGAGACCACCACAGCCATGGGTTCCATCCACGTGTATCGAAGATACCGAACAACCTGTTTCGATGCTGACCTGCGGGTCTCTCCGTAGCACTTCCTCCATCTTGTCTGGTAATTGCTGAATACCTTTCTTGAAGCTGTAAATGCTAGAGCGCTTCGCTGCCTGCAAAGCTGCTGTTCTCTCCTCCATACGATGTCCTTTGATTCTCTGATCTCGCCGAGCCTCCCAGTCGCGCGTTATCTGCTGCATCGTCAAAACGTCATGCAACGGTAGCACGGCCTCATCATACCAAGCTCTCCTCATGCTATACAACATTCCTCGCACTATACCACCGTGCTGTTTCATGTAATAGTCAAGCTGAGGAAAAATTGCATTGAAACCTAGCGTCTGAACATTGCCTGCGTAGATGCCATGAAGAACCGCCGAAACTAAATTGACGAGATTCGGGTGCAAACGATCAGAGATGACATCCGCCACCGAAGCATCGCTTCCTTTGACAGCCGATTTATAGGGGTTGAGGGCGTCGTTCAGAATTCCGGGAATGATGCCTTTGGCCAAAGGCTCCCAGAGCAAGAATTTGGGAAGTTCCGCAAGTGAGCTCGGTACCCGGATCAAACGGTCGGGGTAATAGACATATCGATTCGTGGCCGCCGCTGAATCCCTGCTGCAAGTCAACAACTCTTCTTCCAAGCCAAGGTAATGGATCATGGCAAGAGTAACGAGTCCACTTGCTCCTGCGGGCCTGAGGGTGCGGCAGCCTTTTTCGAAAAGCACTTTACCACCAGGAACATCGACAAACTCGGAGGTAATCCAACCTCCGAGTCTGGCTTGACTCTCCAGAATGGTAATGCGGCAAGGCTCCCCTTTGGACAGTATATCCGTTGCTGCTGAAAGTCCAGTTATACCACCGCCGAGAATCGCAACGTGGTGTTTCTCCTTTTGCGGCGCGGTCGCAAAATCGCGACGCCGTTGAGCCCACGGACGCTGCAGGCCGCCAAAATTTCGGGTCAACAAGCGTATTCGCGCGCAGTCCACGTGAAAAGACATATTTGTGGACCGTTCGCATAAATCAAGAAATTTTTGAGATCAAATTGAGATAACTATTTGTTGCACCGTCACCGTCCCACATGTCCATTGCATTGGATTGGGCACAGGTACGAGGGGGTATACCGGCCACCCCTGCCAGACACCACTACAGTAAAACAGGGTTATAACGAATTAAATGAAACACGGTAAAATATTCGTTGAAACCAGGTATTCGTTAAAACCGGGTTCGTTATAACCCGGTTTTACTGTATATGCCAATGCCACTGCTATCTATATGTAATCAAAATGCATAAATAATGCAGGTCACGAGGTCAAGGAATTCTGCTTAGTAAAATTGCCCGTGGGCGTATAGGGTGGTGCCCGTCCATGGGCAATGTCGCAGTCTAGTCTCAAGGCGTCTGTTGATTGTACGAGGGCTAATATTAAGGCTGTGCATACTGCGAAGAGAGTCACATATAGCTTTTAAAGAGGCACCTGTTTGAGAGAGAGAGATAATTTCATCTCTATATGGCCCAATATCGACGGCTGGTGGCATGCTTGCATCAGAAATAGAAAGAAATGTGGGTTTAGATTAGGCGGAATATATTATGTTGTACGGTACAAAAGGCGGAAACTCTAGCGGTGAATCTTATATATGTATTAATAAGCATTGTCAAATTTGGCCCAAATACAGCGGGAAGCTGGAGCGGGAGCTAAACCAAGATGGGAATATCCACTCTTTAAGCTCCGATCGATCGCGTCTCCCTCTTCAAGTGCATCTTTCTCTCTGACAATATCTGCTGCCGAATGATTCGCTAACAATATGGAGAAAGTTGATGCGTACCAGCCCGTCGGTCCCAAGGATAAGACAGTTTTGATATTACGAGCATTCTACGCCTACCTCCCGGAAAATGGGAGGGTCAATTTCCTCCACCATCTCCAGTCAATTCAGACCAACCAACAACTGCATGATCATGCTCAGTCATTAATCGACGGCCTAGTGGCACCATTAAGATCGCTGCGCTCGACCCCAAGTATTTCCCCGCGTCTCGGAATGGAGGACTCCATTGACAATATCGCTTCCGAGTCGGCCTGGCCTATGCGAAGAGAAGCTCGCCTCAAGACAGAGTGCCTTGCCCGTGATGGCAGCAGATGTGTTGTGACTGGACTTTTCGATGAAGATTCTCTTGATGCAAGCAACACCAGCCCCTCAACATACACAGACTGCGTGCACATCATCCCGTTTTCCCTTGCATCGTGGAGCACGGAGTCTGAAGGCTATGCAGAAGACATCATCTGGACAAACCTTATCCGCCATTTTCCAACTATCCAGGCGATAAAATTCAACCGGGAGAACATCAATGATACTACCAATGCGATGACCATGTCGAGTGAGCTGCATCGGTCCTTTGGCCGGTTTGATTTTTCGTTCGAAGAGACCTCCCAGCCCCACAAATACCGCATTCAAAACTACCGCCCACGACTACGACTACACCTCCCTCGAACTGTTGCATTCAATTGGTATGACCAAAGATACGATCTTCCGCGCCCCGAGCTTCTCAAGGTTCATGCAATTATCGCGCGTATCTTTCATGCATCTGGCGCAGCGGAGCAGATCGACAAGGCCCTCCATAATCTAGGAGAGCACTGTGAACTAGCAAAGGATGGTAACACTGATATTTCTTCTATGTTGGCCGTAACAACACTAGGTGTCCTCGGTTCCCGCGCTGGCAACGTCCAGCAGACCCGGGCAGCGTTCCCAGATTCTAAAAACAAGTGCCCAGAGCGTTCAAAAGAATGTTACAAATGTGGATAGGCGGTTGGGCGAAGAACAGGCTACCTACGAGGAATATCCACTACGCTACTAGACGCGTCTTTAGTTTTCTTCAATACAACTAATCCAATAACGATCACTCCTAGTGAGACCCAATTTCTCCTGACCATTAAAGCCGAGCTAAAATTTTCCAAAATTTCTTCCAAAAACTCCGAGGCGGCTTTACGGGAGCACTATCACTCGCTTTCCGAACACTAGCCGCTATATTATAGGATAGAGGGCTTTAGCTATGTTTGTTATTTATATTATCTACCTTTAAGGATTTAAGTAACCACCTAGAAGAGTAAAAGTAGTTATCGCGATCCTAAGAGTTCTAGGCTAGCTCCCTTCGTATCTAGCGGTTAGGAGTCTACTTTAAAGAAGTATAAGCTCGGTTAAACTTACTATTAGATAGAGCTTGACAAGTCCCGCAGCACTAAGGCAATTTTAGTGCTATTGTATGGTGCTGCGGCACCAAGTGCTACAGTACTACCGCAGTACTAGTTTTAGTACTACACTAGTATAATTATGTTAAGGATTACCCAAAATAGATAGATAAAATGCTAACTTATTTTCACTTTCAATATTATAATAATGCACCTCTTCGATTTTCTTAAGATTGATATATGTGGGAAAAATACAGCCTATTTTACCACTAGACCATAACAAAAACCTCGGTTCCTGTTTAGGGCCTAGGGGGGCCATATCCTAGTCTGACAATATATAGTATTTAAAATTCTTATCGATAGCTATCGATATGAAACGAAATCAAACAAAAAAGGACCCGACCTAAACCCGGGTTGGGTCCGGGTCCGGTTGGGTTCTGCGATGGACTAGGCCTATAGGTAGGCATAAGCATCCCGGAATAGTTTAGGGCGAGGAAAAGGCTGTCTTATCTCGGGCGCTATCGTCGGAGCTAAGGAAGGTAGGCAGTATAGATAGTAGTGGCGGGCTTGCAGAAGAGCTGATGAGTCACACGGGGAAAGGGGTGGCAGAGCTTAGGAGCTCGGTGATCCAGATCAATAACAAAAATGGCTCACCTACAGAGCACGGACAAAGACGAGAAGAAAGGAAAAGCGGGCGGGCAAAACACAGCGAGAAGTCGAGGGGGTGATAGGAGGGATTATATAGAACCACGCACGGGTACGCAAAAGGACAAAGAGCGCTAAACCGCAACTAGTCAAATTAAACTACAAAGAATTTAAACACACGGAAAGAAGAGACCTCTATTTTAAGAGCTGAAGTCAAAAGAAACAACGATCACCAGTGACCCTCCAAAATAAAAATTACAGCTTCACATCGAGGCCTTCCATCCACATCCCCAGAGTCCATACCTTGCAAGGCCCCGGTCTTTCAAGCTAGAAGAACGTACTATCCTGAGGTCGATTAAATTTCTAGACATCGAAGCCACCATATATTCTTCTAGGTCAATGCTCGCAAGCAATAAATTATCTTCCCACGGCTAAACAAGTTCGACCAACACAAACAGCCTTCAAAGACGATTTTCTCAGGCCCAGCTAAACTCTCCCAGAGGATTCTATCTTGCTTTCCAGCTTATTGATCCATTTTGATAATATGTGAAGCTGTTGTAGGCTAGTATGAGCTATTACCAGTCATCGTGACATTAGAATTCGCGAAACTACCTAGGTACAACATACCTCAATTACATGGTATATGACAAGCATAGATAGTAGAATGAAGGTCACCGGCTCCAGAATTTGCCAGATATCTATTTTGACAGAGTTAAAATTGAATGTGTATAAAATTCTAAGCTTGAAGAGATATCTGGCGAGCTATAGAAGGTAGAAGGATGTAGTTATTGATATAAAATTCACCTTTTGAGAATAAGAGATGAAGTGATCAGAGAGAGGATATTCTTACAGTTGAAATTTCAATGTGAGCGGTACTGACCCAAGTCTATTTATAGAAGGATGACTAGAGAGCGGCATCACTATTATGGATCGGACCTGGTAGCCAAAGCGTCATACTATATGCAACACTAGTATATGGAAAACGAAAGCGCTAAACTAAAAGGGTCGAGACTAAACCTAACAGAGTAATTCGCAGTCCCCCTCCGATATGGTGTAGTGGCTAACATCGCCGTCTCTCACACGGCAGCCGGGGGTTCGATTCCCCCTATCGGAGTTTCTTTTTCCTTTCATTTTTCATTTTTATTTCCATTGCACACGGACCAAAAATCTTCCAAGTTTTCCTAGTTTTATCACAAAAAACACACCCGGGCAGGTAATTTTTTAGGTCCAATGATGTACCGCCTTCCTAATTAGATTTAATATGTTCGTCGCCAGCCTCAATGATATATATCCTTTGCTCCCTCCACACAACCTTAGAACGCCCAACCATCTCGTCGCGGGGTCGATTCACTCTCATATTCGCATTCGAGATTAGTAGCCCACTGCTAAGCGGCCGTGCAGGCGCGCTACGCTCATTCCGATAGTCTAAACAGTGGAGATGACGTCCCCACATCCCCAGGACATCGGCCTATGGTCCCCGCGCGAAAGGTCGGAGAGTGTTGCGTCACCAAAAATGATATATCCCTCAGAGACAGGGCAAGGACAGCCAGTGTCCAGAGATCATTCACAGTCGACCGCAAAGGTTCAGCCGCCACCAGGCACTGGTTTTGACCCCGCCGACCGTGTTTTCCCTATTAGGTCGGTTGTTTCAGTCGATCCCACCGTTACCCCCCAGTATTCGGCTTCAGTGCACTCCCGGAACACAATATCGCCAACCCGAGAAGGGGCACGACAGTATCCATTCATCGATGAACGGACGTGGAACCAATTGCACTCGCAGCTTGCTTCCGACCACTTTCACCACCCCGACCCCGAGCATGCCGAACCTACCATCCCCACCAACATCCCACGCCATGAGACACATGCTATAGATGACGAAACCGAACTTGCAACGCATTCTTTGGTATCGGAGGTTGTTCAACACCCCGAAATTTACGCTAAACCTGGCCCAAGCGAGAACCACTCCGGAAGCGGCTCCACCGCACCTCTAACTAGGAATGCTGAAGATGATGCCCATGTCACTGCCCGGTTCAAACATATTATGACGGAAAGTGGTCATGCTGTCATCACAGGACGAGACGGAGAAGCATTTCAATACTGCGAGGACGAGCCCATTCGCATCCCCGGGGCGATTCAAAGTTTTGGCTTAATGATCGCCCTTCGTGAAGAATTGCCAAATCAGCTTGTGGTTCGCATTGTGAGCGAGAACTCGGCGGACTTCTTAGGTTATTCGCCCAAGCAACTGTTCGAGTTACAAAACTTCTGTGATATTTTGAGTGAGGACCAGGCGGACACACTGCTGGATCACGTTGACTTTGTTCGTGACGATGCACACGACCCATCGGTCAACGGACCGGAGGTTTTCAACATGTCCATTCGCACAGCTGATGGGACGCCGTGCAAATTCTGGTGCGCCACCCATGTCTCTCAGACACAAAAGGATTTGATTATCTGCGAGTTCGAGCTTGAGGATGACAGAGTGAACCCATTGAATGTTGAGGGCCTTGCCACTCCGGCAGTTCCAACAGACACCCTAGGCATTGTTCCAACACCAGATCAGCTCGCTGCGAGCACGATCAACATCAGCCAGCCTCTCCGCGTTCTTAGGAGTGCCCGCCGTAGGAAGGGCGAGGCATCGTCGATGGAAGTTTTTAGTATCTTAACGCAGATGCAGGAGCAGTTGGGGCGGACGAATAATCTAGATCAGCTGCTCAACACAACTGCGGGATTGGTCAAGGAACTGACTGGCTTTCACCGGGTCTTGATCTATCAGTTCGATAGTAGCTGGAACGGCATGGTTGTTGCCGAGTTAGTCGATCCTAACACCACTATTGATCTCTACAAGGGTCTCCATTTCCCTGCATCCGATATCCCCGCGCAAGCCCGAGAACTATATAAAATAAACAAGGTCCGGCTCCTATACGATCGCGACCAAGTGACTTCTCGACTTGTCTGTCGGACCTTGGAGGATCTGGAATCTCCGTTGGACATGACTCACGCCTATCTTCGTGCGATGTCCCCAATTCACGTGAAATATTTGGCACACATGAAAGTCCGGTCCTCAATGTCAATAAGCGTCAACGCTTTCAATGATCTATGGGGATTGATCTCCTGCCATAGCTACGGAAATGTCGGTATGCGCGTGTCATTCCCAATACGCAAAATGTGCCGGCTCCTCGGCGACACTGTATCTCGAAACATAGAGCGGCTTTCATATGCCTCTCGCCTTCAGGCCCGAAAACTAATTAATACCGTCCCAACCGAGGCCAACCCATCAGGGTATATTATTGCATCCTCGGATGATCTGTTACAACTATTCGATGCAGATTACGGCGTGTTATCGATTCGCGATGAAACAAAAATACTTGGCGATAACAATAACTCCCAAGAGGTTCTTGCATTGCTAGAGTTCCTTCGCGTACGGCATTTGGATTCAGTGCTTGCCTCGCACGATATCGTCAAGGATTTCCCTGATTTGCATTACGCCCCGGGATTGAAGGCAATCTCGGGCCTACTATATGTCCCGCTTTCCACGAGAGGTAGTGACTTTATCGCATTCTTCCGCCGTGGACAGCTCACAGAGATTAAATGGGCCGGTAATCCTTACGAAATTGAAAAGCGAAAGCAGACTGCGGGATATCTAGAACCCCGCGAAAGTTTCACAGCGTGGCGGGAGACAGTTCTATCGCAAAGTAGAGAGTGGACGGAGACGGACGTGGAGATGGCGGCGGTCTTGTGCTGTAAGCTATCTTCTTGGGACACCCTGAATAAGTTGCCTCAATTGTTTCAAAGCTGACATACCTCAACAGTGGTTTACGGTAAATTTATCAAAGTTTGGAGGCAGAAGGAGGCCGCTATGCAAACCTCGCAACTCACTCAACTACTTTTGGCAAACTCTGCACATGAAGTTAGGACCCCTTTGAATGCCATAGTTAACTATCTGGAGATCGCACTTGAGGGTGCTCTGGACGATGAAACCAGAGAGAGTTTGACCAAATCCCATTCAGCTTCCAAGTCACTCATTTACGTGATTAACGATCTCCTTGACTTGACAAATACCGAAAAAGGACAGGACCTCATTAAAGATGAGACCTTCAACCTTGAGTCAACTTTTAGAGAAGCAGCTGACATGCTGTCTGGCGATGCCAGGCGGAAGAACATATCATACACTGTTTCAGTACATCCTGGTATTCCTGAATCAGTTCTCGGCGACCAACGTCGTGTGCGGCAAGTCTTTTCGAACTTAATCTCAAATGCCATTCAGCATACCAAGTCCGGCGCGGTTACGGCAGAAATGTGGCGCTCTACCAATCAGGCGATTCCAGGCCACGTTGGCGTGGAGATGGTGGTTGTTGATACGGGGATGGGCATGTCGCACAACAAATTGGAGAAGCTCTTTCACGAGCTCGAACAAGTGTCGACCGATGATACTTACTACCCCGAGGAAGAAGAAGAGCACACGTGGAACCCACCGCAAAAACGTGTATTGGGTCTTGGCCTTGCTCTTGCAGCAAGGATCGTCCATAACATGCATGGTCAGCTCGGTGTCAGATCAGAAGAAGGGAAAGGCAGTCATTTCAAGATTATAGTGCATTTCCGATTGCCGGAGGGGACAACCGTGGACGGAGATGCAGATGGAATTCCTCCTCCGAGCCTTGTCGTTCCTGCGACGCCTATGCTTTCAGACAAGGAGTTTACACTAGTTCCTGCAGCACATGAATCTCGTGATTCCAGACGACCAAGTTCTGAAAGCCTTCGCAGTGGTACCAGTTTCCGCAGCGGACATAGTGAGCGCAGTGGGAGAAGTCACGCCGATCGACTGATCAGTGCCATGCAAGAACACACCCGCAAGAGAAGCACTAGCCAAGATTCGGATCTGGGACGGTTGAACCTTTCTTCGAGTCCTGCCAACGCCAGCAGCATTTATGCGCATCCTCCCCTTGCATCACCATCTACTCTAAAGCGATCATTGGCCACACAGGATCTCACGTCAACTCTATCTACCATCACCCATACCGCGCCGCTCACCTCACGGCCACTTGTGACTCCCCCTTCCCAAGGCCTGGAGAATATTACTGACTCGGGAGTCCCGATGGGTGCTCTACGAATGTCACAACATTGCACCAGTCTCATATCACCACAAATCGAGGCTACCAAGGAAGATCACTCATACTTCCCACGAGTTTCATCAATCGCAGAAATATCACAAGCTCCCTCCTCTGGGCCAGCATCCTCTGCCCCGCCAATCACTGTAGCTTCAACAACAGACTACGACCCACTCAATGTTCTTGTCGCCGAGGACGACCCAATCAATAGCAAGATTATACAAAAGCGGTTGAGCAGACTTGGTCACACCGTTGAGTTGACTAGCAATGGTGAAGCCTGCACAATTTCTTTTGCCTCTGCTACCAACTCTTTTGATGTGGTGTTGATGGATATTCAGGTATTTTGAAAACGCTTTCTCCATCCTCTTCGCCTCCATTAACGTCTCCCAGATGCCGATCCTCGATGGAATGGCAGCCACTCGGGCGATTCGCGAATTTGAATCTAAGAAACCCAAGGAAGCGCTCTCTGACAAAGCTATACACAATGACCGAGTGCCTATCTTTGCCGTCTCTGCATCATTAGTTGAAAAAGACCACGAAAGCTACGTCGATACTGGATTTGATGGTTGGGTCATGAAACCTATCAATTTTGCTCGTTTGAACGTTCTATTGAGCGGTCTCTGCGATCCGTCCGCCCGACAAGCAGCCACATACACACCTAATGGGGAATGGGAAAACGGTGGATGGTTCGACACTAAGTAACGAATCTTTGACCGTTGACAACCCAACACGGCCATCCTTGCCTGCCCGGGTTTTCTGTCTCCATTCTCATATTCCATACCATGCGTTTGCATTCTACCTACTCTCCCCCCTTTTGATTACACTTGACCTATGCTCATTCTTAAGGGAATATCTACACGCAAAACTCTATCATGGCAATCCCTCTTTCTTGCATTCTGTCACGGCTGGACCTTTTTATCCCGAAAATACACCTCTTGGATGATTGTGATGCATTTGATGATGTTCTTCTGTCTACATGACATGTGTTCATGTATCTGCATATACGAAATGGGCTTGTCGAACTTTCTTTCGGCGTTCCTTGTGAATTCTATCAAGAAAATATTTAGTACCCTATATATTTCACAGTCATGTTTGTTTATTTTAATGTTTTCATTCCTTTCATTCCCTTCATTTCCCTTTCCTTTCTACATACTGTTCATCTCAATGTCTTGACCGCATTCATCACAGAGCCGGCTCGCCGTGGGGGTCAATGGCTGTCGCCAAGCGCAACAGCGGGTCTAACTGTGACACAGCGCGAGTTGCATTGACCGCCGTCAAGTCCATCAGAAGCATCATTGTTACTGTGTCATAGATGACCGCTGAAAAAAAGCCGCAGAGTACTCACCCGACACCCAAATTGCTCGGGGCCAAAAGCAGTGCGCACTTTCTGCGCAGCCGTGTCAACGTCGTGACGAATTCGCGTTGGGTCCGATTACTGCCCTTCTGAATCATTGTTTACTCCTAGTTATCTTTGTCCTTATCGTGTCGCAATGCGTCCTTGAACGCATGAATGATGCGACATACGCGTATTACTATACCAGCGGCACTACGGCACTTAGAAGGCCCATCCCCGCGGTGTACCGCAAGGCTGAGGCCTAATTGGGTGGAGGTAGCTGTCACGAATAAGTCCAGTGAAATCTTGGTGGCTTGGTGCAGATCCCATATACCGTGGACTTTGGCGACTAATCCATCGCGCCCGCCCTCCAGCGATATTTTGTCGAATGAGATGTCTTGATTTCATACGGCACGATGGACAATACTTTCCATTGGCCTAATGGCGGATTCTTGCCCAGTGGCGTGCAGGGCCTGCTGATGGCTACAGAGCTCACAGGCTTGTGGGAAGAGGTATACCCGGCGCTTAGCCAATACCCCAACGAGCGCCTGAGCCTCTGGTGCCCTAACACCATGATGGGATTATACTAATATCTCTCGAGCACCTCGGCCGCACATATACTGTACGAGAGACCGTCCCAAACCCACAGAGCCCACCAATGAAAGGCGACTGTCGGTGCTGCCGGTACCACCGCATGAGTGCGTGGCGTTTCTGAAAACTCACTACCAGCTTGCTGATATGCGTTCCCTTGAAGAAGCTGACAAGCGTATGGTGTAGCTGAGGGATTCTCGACACAGTGACCGGGCGGATGGGGCTAATCTAACTAGCACGGTAGCCAACATCCACAGTTTGCATAAGCTGCAAGCCTAGTTTTGCATCATGCTCGTCCACAAGGGCTAGATCGAAGGATGAGAAGCTGGCACTCTCCTGGAAAGTCCGAGGCCGATGATTAAGCGTTGTTGATGTTAAGGTGACCGATGTCTATCGAATGGCCAAACTCACCAGCGCCTTTTGCGCGAGCGCGATAGGCACCCCAGTGTAATTGCCAAATGAACCTTAGGCGAGGCCATAAACCAAGTCACCCACAGCAGTGGGGGTACTTCGCCCATTAAGTTTCTCAAAACAGACTGGAACCTGCTGCCGTAATGTGGGCCGATTGCTATAAATGGTTTGTCTAGGATCTCTCTCGGCATTAGACGAAGCCCGAGATCCGAAGCGTAGTTTAGAGAACATTTCAAATAATCGAGAATTAGATCTATGCTGTGCTTATGGGGTGTATTGCAAAATAAACCTTTCCCGAATTATTAAATGACGAAAAGCTTGAGGTTATTTAACATTCCCTCCTAACCCCTCACATTATCATTCGAATGCATGGTGCCTAATCGAAACGCTCCCTCATTTCCTTACATCTCAAAAGGAGATCATATACAACGCTTATGCAGAAGGCTGGTCGGCTTTTGACGGCTTTTGACGGATTCTGTCTGACCATGGAATTTAACGGGTATAAACACCCTACGTATGTACTTTATTGTCCCACTCCCTACAAGGCCGATTTTCGCTTGAGGACGGCTACTAAGTGGCCAATGCTGGACCTGGCAATACGATTGACATACCAAAATAAGGACATCGATGTGGGAAACACCTTCTAGAGTGCCCCCTAATCTAGAATGTATGACAGGGTCCGCCAACGAAAATCCCTCAATTCTTTATACGACATTGGTGCCCGCACAGGTCGGCGTCAATGCAATCATTCTAAAAGCATCAATTTATCCTGCAGCTGCACAATATCGGAGAAGTAGTAGTATGTAGGCGCTCATCTCCAATGCCGATCACCTTCCTCGGTGATTCTTGGAACAAGCCCCGAATGCCCGTCCGCGCTGCGATATTTGTCGGCCCTCGGACAACAAAAGCACCGGGCTGATTTGACTGTGGGTTTAACAAGGTAGGCCAAGTCCAGTGATTGTATTGCTGAATATAAATACCATGTTAATCTGGCAATGTGAAGAGACAGACTCATGTGGAATATTCAACAAATCACAACTATGGAGTCTGTCAGCCATCTTCCCGCAATTTTAGCCTCCATTCTTGGAGTACTGTGTCTTGTATGATTTCTCCTTACCGGAGAATTTTCGGGCTATTCAGGCTGACTTAGGTGTAGCACTTCGTCTATAACCGTCTGTCCAGTCCACTCGCGCGGATCCCAGGTCCGGCTATCTCTAAATGGACCGATCTTGTTTACATACATTATTGGTTCGCCGGGAAGGCCCCAAACTATGTTCATAAGCTGCATGAGATCTATGGTAATAACTTACAACGGCCTTTAATCCTTTCTAAGGTTGGGAATATCGAGTATTGACATGTGAAATATCAAGGTCCAATCGTTCGAACTGGCCCTAACAGAGTCGATATCTGCAGTGTCGATGCTGTGAAAGAAATACATAAGACTAACTCACGCTTCCTCAAGTCCCCTTGGTATCGCACGCTCGTACCAAACAACATAGAAACCGTCTTCTCGACTACCGATCCGTATTTCCATTCTGCCCGCCGCCGTCTACTAGCATCACCAATCTCCGACACCTCACTGCATCAGCATGAAGAGTTAATTACAGGTCGGGTAAAAATGACGATCGGCAAAATGGCAGAAGAGACACAGACCAGTGGTGCCACCGACATATTCAAGTGGTGGCTGTTCATGGCCACCGACATTATTGGCGAACTTAGCTTTGGAGAATCTTTCCGGATGCTAGAAGCTGGCGAGGCAAGTAATACGTGTATTCAAAAGTGCCAAACTTCAAAATCAGTTCTAATACCAAAACAGAAATCTCAATACACTTTAGATCTGGAAGGAGTTTCAGCATTCCAACCGATTCGAACAACATTCCCCAACCTGGTTCTCTTCGGCAAATATCTGCCTTTGCCAGTTCTTAAGCGCACTGTAGCAATTGGGAAGCGAATGCGCATATATGCAACACAGTCCATCGAGCGATACAAGAAAATACTCACGGAAAATCCCTCCAACCCGAAGAAGACACTGTTTACCAAGCTATTCGACACCGAGAAAGGCGGCCTTACTGATGACGAAATCCAGAAAGAGGCTCAGGGGTACATAGTTGCAGGAAGTGATACCACTGCTGTTACTTTGACCTACCTTACCTACGCTGTCTGTGGAAACAGACGAATTCGAGACAAGCTGGTCGCCGAGGTGTCAGCATTATCTGAGCCGATTCATGACAATGATATTCGGAATCTGCCGTATCTAAACATGGTCACCAGTGAGGCCCTTCGGATTCACACGGCTGTTCCTTTTGGTCTTCCTCGTTCTGTGCCTTCGGAAGGGGCTAGTTTCAATGGATACTTCCTTCCGAGTGGAGCGACGGTGTCGACGCAGTCTTATAGTCTACATAGGGATCCTACAATCTTCCCCGACCCATACACGTAAGAAGCATTCCCCACACAAAAGAGGCACATTAACAGAATGCAGGTTCAACCCCGAGAGATGGGAGAACCCGACCAAGGAAATGAAGGATATCTCCATTCCATTTGGTGGTGGATCACGCAGTAGGTCAAAAATAACCTGGATTACCTTGGGAATCACATCGGCTTACACCATATACGTGTAGTCTGTATCGGAATGCACCTGGCCCGTATGGAGCTTCGCTTAGGATCAGTCCTGTTTTTCCGAGAATTCCCAAATGCTCAACGATCCGACAAAGAGGGGATGAGCGCAAAGGACATGGAAATGCAATCCTTCTTCTTGATGGCACCAAAGGGGCATCGCTGTCTGATTGAAACGAAGTGAGAGATTGAAACGAAGTGAGATGTTCCTATCAAGTTGCCCAACGATCCTGTTCAGTGACCACTATCTGTCGATCGACCGAGAACGAGGTTGATGATATCCCACAGCTTCCCATCATACAAGTAATTACTTGAATCCTCCTAGTGGTTTTCCATCTTGACCTTATACACATGCATGGTTTTATTCCATGGGATGTCAGCCAGAAAGATCTTTTCAAATTCGTCTAAGAAATACTTGATTGAGACTAAGATAAAATATGTTTACTTTTCCCCTCTATTGCACTGTGTATATAATTCACCGAGGTCCATTATCAGCAATAATGTGCAGGGATTCGTATCTCGCAATATTATCCTCCGACCCCACCCCTGGCACTGTCTTCTCACTGTCATGAAAGGTGCTTCTTTCACGCCTGAGAGCCAAACGAGTATCAAAAAAAGTTGAAACCAGACTTTTGCATATCTGGCCCAGTTTGCTAAGCCGCGCAAGTTGTCGGCCGTGATTAATACCGATTACAAATTCATCTCATTGAGTTCATGAAATGTATAGGAATTAATTTCTAAATATGTGCAGACCAAGTTATATACAAGCAAATAGAATTATACGCCTAGGACGCCGGCGTCCTATACTAGTAGGCAATCATGCCGATCATGGCCCTCGTTTTCATCCTTGTGCGACACTAATTGATAGAGGCCACTAGAGCCGAGTCCTTGGCGAAGTCGACGGTGAATAGCAAAACGCACGCCGCAAATAAGGCAACCAAGCACCACAAGCACAATGGCCGCCAAGGCCCATGGGTTGGCATGAAAGAGCCTTCCGACGATGATGCTGGTAGTCGTTGGAGTAGTTGCGTTACACCGAGACTCTCTCCGTTGGACTTGATTGCACGCAGGCGGAATAATGAATCAATATTGGAGGTGAGTGGGATTTCAGTTTCAAACCCTTCGCGAGGGACCTGGTCCACAGCCGTGAAGGTCATGTTTCTGAGGTCTTCACCGTCCCATGCCTCAACTCGCCATTCCGCTACCTCGGTGGCACCGTTCCAACTAACAAAGACACTCTCTGGTGTCACGGCAGTGTCGGGGATTGTCAGAGGATTACCAACCCAGTCAAATTTGAACACTCGGTAGGAGACGACACGACCAAATGTGAAGAAAGCAGAGGCTCCAAAGTGCACGTCGCATACAACATCGCCCTCTGGGGAGAACTCGGTGAAGGCTGCAGAGTGACCCCAGCCCACGAGAACGTTCCCTGTGCCGAGTACTTGCACGTTCCCTTGCGAAACGGCCATTATGTCGTGCGGATGGTGGAAGGATTGCAGTAATGTTGCTTGCTGTTCTTCCGTATCCAGATCAACGATCATCCCACGGCTCACCGCGGAGAGGTTCTCGTTATTGTAGGCTGCATTGTCGAATAAGCTGAGGCGGTTGGGTCCTTGCCAGCGAGCGTCATGCTGCCATGAGAACTCGGTGGCAGCT
The DNA here is from genome assembly GCF_028827395.1 of Penicillium hordei. Classification (NCBI taxonomy): domain Eukaryota; kingdom Fungi; phylum Ascomycota; class Eurotiomycetes; order Eurotiales; family Aspergillaceae; genus Penicillium; species Penicillium hordei. The sequence continues at coordinate 8,661,201 of NW_026623142.1, forward strand.
CCATCCGAAGCATCGGCAAAGGTGTTCCGTTTCCCTCCCAGTGACCAGAGGACATCACCAGTGGTGCCATCTATACATGCAACAGTATGGAGGTGGCGCATTGAAACCAGGTACCGGCCCTGATCATCCTTGTCCACACTGTTGATATGCGAGTGGTCATACCCGGAGGTGCGTCCCTGACCGGCATCTCCAATCGGATAATAACTATCACCTGGGTCGTAAAAATTGGATACGCGCCATTGGAATAGCAGTTCTCCGGTTTCGAAATTGATTTCCTGGAACATTCCATCATACATCCATCCCAGCTCTGGTCCGCCGATAGAGCTCAAATCCATCGGGATAGGGTCGTAAATTAGCAAAATTGCGGTATCATTGGGAGTGATTTGGAAGTCATGGAGATCGCCATCATATATGCCGATTGGAGACACAACGTACTTCTGTGTATAGGTTGAATCGAGCTGTGATCGGGCAAGGTAATTAGTGAACCATAATCATGGTAAGCTAGCTCAATATATAACCTTACCATGTACCATGACCCTCGTCCATAACCGTCAGCTGTGTCTCCTTGCCAATAAGTGAGGTAGTCTTCACCCTTGTATCGCTGCATTTTGAAGTCTTGTGTCGTCCCCCCGTTCCATTTTGTCCACACAAGCTCCCCAGCGGGATTTAGGATCATCGGACCGGGATGGGCAATTGAATCGCCCCGAGGCGCAAGGAATGTGTACCGGTCATCGCATTTTGCATCAGGCGGGGTGACTTCAACAATGGGGGATTCTTGATGGAAGGAGATGAAACTTCGGTCTGGACCAAACCCTTGAGCTCCTAGATCATACCAGCTTAAGTCGGCACGGAACCGGAATCTGAGAAGTTGAGGGACGGCAAACACATAGAATACAATGAGGCCCCCAATCACAGCGAGGATCAAGGCAATCCATTGGAGGGGAAAGCGGATATGCAGACGATCATTGCGAAGCCAGGAGCTCAGGCGAAGCACGCCAGAAGAAGTCCGCAAGAACATTGGCGCATCGTGGACAAAACAAAGACTTCGAGCAAGAAGACAGTAGGAGTCTTTTCTGTCGGCGACGGCCGCGGCACCATGGATTTATTTTACATCCTGCTTTGACGTCGATTCCCCGTCTAGCTGGTAGACTTCTTGGTGGAAGGAACCACTCGGTCTTGGCGACAGGAACAGTGGAACTTTGTACGCGTATGGTGATTCGGTAGCCGACGGATTTCTATAGAAATATCGTGGTCTGCAAGCTCCCCGTGGGTCAAAATCCCTTCAACTGCGCGTCTGCGCCAACCAACGACGAAAGTATCTGCCGAGATGGGTACTCTGTAAACCGACGGTGGTTATCTAGTGGCTGGAAATTACGCATCCACCATCGAGTGTACAAAGTAGTTTGTACGTATGAACATACAGAGTAACGGAGTACCTTCAAGATCTGGAAGCGAACTACAACGCCACCAGCCCCAGGCGTCGTCATCCCAAGTATTTCGTACTCGGGTTGGTGTGGCGTGTGTGGTCCCACTTGATCTCGGAATCAGATAAAGACAATTCAATGTTTCCTAGAATATACTACTTTGTAAATACATATAATAATGTTATACTATGTATAGGGAAAGGATTCATCAGCAATATACATGTAGTTTGTACCTTCACTTTTTCTCGATCTTTGCCCTCTTTTTTAAGAAATCTCCGAAGGTCGCTCTTAAAGGTCTTGATTCGATTTAGTCGCAAGATAAAGAGATATTAAACCAGTGAAATATTCATTCAAAAGGAGAGCAGAATATATAACGTACGTAAGGTTAAAAAGCAAATGACACGCAATGCATTTAATTCTCCGTGTTTTGACGCTAAGACGTGTGGAGCGTTCGTCATTTACTCCATGGTCCACGTGTGTCCACGTGTGTTCCACGCGCGAGTATTTATTTTGGCAGAAGTTGGACAAGCTTGGCACGATAACATATTGGGGGGGTTTATCTTCAAAGCTTCTAAGGTGGAATAAGAACGGCTTTAATTAAGTCCCAGTAAATGTGGGACTAATATCTATCACTTCTCAGTAGTAAAGACCTGACAGCTAGTACAAAATATCATATTCCGAGATAGATATGTGGCCCTCATCTCCTGATTGCATCTTCCGGTAAGAGCGTAATGTCGGTAACTTGCTTGGACTTGAACCGTATTAGCCGTGAGAATATATTACGCGAGAATATATTATTATTATTTAGCGCTGCTGCCGACTGATTCTAACGAAAGACAACATAAATTCTGGTATTCGCAACCTTGGAATGTGATTACGGAGTACTTAGCCACACAATCTACAGCACGCCCATAAAATATATAACCATGGACTGGAATAACGCTTCGCTATAATGTACACTCTTCGAATCATATCCAACTCTATATGAAAGCTTATAAGGCTATCAGCGTGGGAGCCTGAAGAAGTTGAGGAATGTTGGCATATCAAACATGTCTAACTGAAACATATCTCCCCCGGAAAACCCGGTAAATATGAATATATTTTGAGGTAAAACATATGTACAAAGTAGTTCATAGGTGCTATTATTTTATGTGCTAATTCCACCTGAACAGCATATCGACTAGTTAAACTATTAGCGATTCTATCAAATATGTACGGAGCAATGATATATAGAATATTGTAGTGTCTCCGTAGAATTCATAAATTTGAGACATTCGACGGGCTGAAGAAACCTGTGAAGTTAAATGGGGAGCGTCGAATCAGGTTCGAGTATACACCTTTAGTCCAAATTTTTTTAATTTTCCCTCCATCTCCTTCAGTCCATTCACTCCATTCTACTGTGAGAACCAAGATGTTCATATTTATAATTTTAGAAATGCTGTTCTACGTTATATATGTTGGTTAACTATTTAACTACATGGTTGTGTACATGGTTATGTAACCATTTTTGTGCATTTCTTCAAGTACTCCGACCTGCAGCGCAAATAAACTTTGGCTCCACTTTCGGGCTTTTCTTCCCCCCCCCCCCTTGACCTTGGGGCCCCTTGGCCTTGAGTCGGATGTTCTGATCCCTTTTTTTCTTTTTTCCCTCACTCACCATGAAGAGAGCACTGGACAAGAATATGGTGTCCCAGGATGTCGCCATCGATGCGACTGACCAGGATGATTGGGACATGCAGCGCCTAGGAAAGACCCAACAGTTCAAGGTGAGTTGTACATTGCACATCCCCCGGAAACAATACTCAATGCTGATCAACAATAGAGAAACTTCCGTTTCTACTCTATCTTAGGTTTCACCACGACGTTGATGGCCACATGGGAGTCGATTCTGCTGTGAGTTTGGACGCGCGATATTACGAGAGGACACCGGGAATAATGGAGAATGGCGCAGCACGAGTACCTACGGCCTGACTGATGGCGGACGAGCTGGCATGGTCTATGTGTATATTGGATCGTTTGTGGGATTCTTCGCCGCCGTGGTCTCCATGGCCGAGATCGCCTCTATGTAAGTTCAATCCCACTTGCCTGTCGCGCGTGGAGATTGACCTAGCTAGCTCCCCAACATCCGGTGGACAGTACCACTGGGTCAGTGAATTCGCCTGGCCGAGATGTCAACGATTCTTGAGTTATCTAACCGGTTAGCAACCCTCCCCGCCTCGAATTGCAATCCGACGATCTCTAGCGCTAATCCCGGTGTCTAGGTTGGCTTTCGGTGCTAGGCTGGCAGGCTGCTTTTGCAAGTATTTGCTACCTCTGTGGTACTCTGATTCAAGGACTGCTGGTCTTCAACTACTCAGATCCCTCCGGTTGGGTGTATGGCTTCGAGCGCTGGCATGGGACACTACTCACCATCGCCATCGCCGCGGTCGGAACTGTGGTGAATACCTGGGGCTACAAGATCCTCCCTCCCATGGAGGGCCTCATCCTCGCCATTCACCTCTTCGGCTTTGTTGTCGTGGTCGTCCTGATGTGGGCCATGGCTCCAGGACAGGCCACTGGGGAGTCTGTCTGGAAGGAGTTCACAAACTCGGGCGGATGGCCGAGCATGGGCCTCGCGTGTCTGGTGGGCCAGCTGACTCCGATCTTCTCCTGGACAGGCCCGGATGCTGCTACCCATATGGGTAAGTCAAAGGACATATCTCTTCTAATACGCGATCATGGCTAACATCTATTAGCCGAGGAGGTCCAGAATGCTGCCTTGGTGGTCCCCTGGTGTATGGTTTCGACCGCTTTGATTAACGGCGGTCTCGGTTTCGTTATGCTAATTACCTTGCTGTATAAGATGGGAGACTTACAGGATGTGCTTGCCCCGGCGAGTGGGTTCTCCTTTCTCCCAGCAGTTAATCATGCCACCGGCTCCGTGGCTGCCACCAATGCTGTGGCTGCTATCATTCTTGTCATGGAAGTCTGCAGTGCAATTGGTATTCTTGCGACAGTCTCTCGCCAGACCTTTGCTTTCGCCCGCGATGATGCCTTGCCGTTCTCTAAACATCTGGCTCACGTTAACCGACGCACCCAAATTCCCATCTGCTCTGTGTTGGTGTCGACCGTTATTACCGTGCTGCTGAGTTTGATCAACATTGGATCTACTGCGGCTTTCAATGCTGTCGCATCTGTGATGATCGCTGCGCTTTTCACCACTTACATCTTGCCGATTGCTGCCGTCATTCGGGTCCGTTTCCAACCGGGTGGTATTCCCCCTTCGCGCTTTTCGCTCGGTATCTTCGGATTGGCGATCAATGTCTTCTCTCTGGCTTGGCTTTGCTTTGCCATCATTTTCACCTTCTTCCCAACCGCCAACAACCCCACCCCGGTGGATATGAATTGGTCGATCCTTGTTTTCGGAGCGGTGGTCATTTTTGCAATTGGTTTGTACATTGTGCATGGCCGCCGAGTATATCGTTCACCGGTGAGCCAGGTGCGCAAAGTTGAATAAAGGCATTGGTCTTATTGGATCAACCTTGCAGCCTGCTTTGGGTCCAAGGTTTGCGCCCAAACGCAGTATCTATTTTGGCACCAAGCGCTGGCCCATTTTTTGTTGCGTACGTATATGGCATTTAATAGATATGTGGACATATTTACTATATATAATTTGATACCCAAAGTAATATGAATCTATCTGAGCAGCGTTGAGTCCGAGATTACACCATTGAGCTCCAAGCATGAAAACCGAGTGCACAAAGTACCTTTGCTGATTGCGACACGAAAGAATATTATACCGCTTCACTTCTCTAGAGCACTTTCGGTGAATTCCGGGATTCATGTTAGCCTTAGAGGAACGCACCTGGTAATATCTTATCGGACAGAATTGATTCGACCATGCCCAGGTGATTATGACCTATTAGAGAGCGCAGAATACCCTACATCCGTGCAGTTCTTGGAGGGTCTTTGGAAACGCATCGATCTTCCAACAGAAAAAAACGGCAACGATCTACCTGTCACCTCTGACCAAATGACAGGATTCCCTATCTGAATCTCCCTTTTAATAGCGTACCAATCCGGGTGCAATCCCCGACGCCATTCTTATCACCCCTGCCGAGCCACCCCCAGCCCAGGATGCACGTACAATATACATTGTACGATGTGACAAGTTTCTGTGACACGAGTGGCCTATAAGTGTTGTCATACTTCACCGTTTATACATACACAAAGTTCCTGGACTGTTAAGAGATATGGCATCTCAAACTCGATATGTCGATCGAGTCATTCCATGTATCTCCATGCACGATTTCGAAGATCGCATCGATGAAATCACACATCAACTGATCCAAGCCGCTGAGCATGTCGGATTTTTCACCTTGATCGGTCATGGAATCCCCAAAGAACACATTGACTCCATGTTTGCGATATCAAAAAGTTTCTTCGACCTACCAGACGACGTCAAAGCAACTGTACCGTGGAATCCAAACAATGTCGGATGGGAAAAGAACTCACAAATTCGACCGTCTACTGGAAAGCCCGACAGTAAAGAGTCCTACCAGTTGCAGTTCGGCGAGAATATGAATGACCTCTGGATTAAGTACGGCGACCTACCTGGTTTCCGGACCGGCTCACTCGATTTTATGAATCGCGTGCAACAAGTATCGGAATGTTTGATGCGATGCTTTGCGCGGGGCCTGGGGTTCCCGGAGAGATTCTTCATCGAATGTCATGGCATCTCACGGCCGAACTCGCAAACCACTATGCGTCTACTCCATTACTTTGCATTGCCGGAAGTTTCCGACGGCAAGGTGTATCATCGCGCAGGGGCACATGCCGATTGGGACTTTTTGACTTTACTTTTCCAGAGGGACGGCCAGGAGGGGCTGGAAATCTGTCCCGGTCGCGAGGTAGTGACAGAGTTCGGTATTGGGGACAAATGGACCAAGGTGAAGGCCAGGACCGGCGAGATAGTGTGCAACATTGGCGATTTACTCATGTCCTGGTCGGATGACCGGTTCAAGTCAACTTTTCATCGCGTCAAGGCCCCGTGTGAGCCCGGTGACTATTTTGGCGACCGATACAGCATTGCTTATTTCAACCAGCCTTGTAAGGATTCTTTGATCCAGGGGCCCTCGAAGAAGTATCCGATGGTGACCGGGGCTCAGTTTACCGACACCGCTATGAAACGGAACTTTGCAGCTTTGCAGGAGAAGTTGAAAACGGTCGCAGCAGCCTAAATTGACCGGGAACGCGTGGGCATCAAGTTTTCACCTGGGGTTTGTTAGGAGTGTTTCCGCACAGGGATATTTTCGCATAGGGGCTGGCTCTGGGCAAAGGATAAGCGCAGGGGATTGAGACGAGAGTTACGGCCTGAGTAAGACAGTAACGCCGTAGTAGAAGTCAATGAACATATTACTCCTATAAGTTTCCAAAGTCCCACCAAGTTGAAAATCCGTCAATGTTTCCGAGCGTGGATTCGGATTCCGGATATCCCACATTGTTCTCCATATCAACAAATTGCGAGGGGTCCGTCCATAGCCAGGGGGTATTGGTCATTAAACTGTCGGCTGGTGCAACGAGCTTCTCGCCCAGCTCGAGGGCAGGAGAAGCTGGCGTGGAGGATATGTGCGGCATGGTTGGTGGAATGTGGGCAGCTTGACCACCATCCGCAGTGTTAACTGTGACATTCGGAGACATTGCAACAATAACCTCCAGAGTGGAGGCTAGGCCGTCCTCCGCCTCTTCTGTAGAGACGGTTGGGGTCAATGATGGATGTAGCAAGCCACCGGTGGACACTTCGTGTGGCTTGGGTTTACAGTTGACTTGAAGAAGATCCCACATTAAAGGTATACTGAGATGAATCTTCTCAGGCTCCCAATCATGATCGATGTTCTCCGAACCGGAAGCAATTCGAGTCATCTTGTCCAGCGTTTGATCCTGTGTGTTTGTTAGCATTGGTAGCTGCATATTGGCTTCATGAAACCCACCAAGATTCCACAAGCAGGCGAAAAGGACACAAAGCTCTTCAGGAACCTTCGGCATTTTGTAAAATCAACCTTGGATTTGTACTTTAGTCGGGGATCCGCAGCACAACAGTAGTACAGATGCACCGTAGCTGCGATGGCGGCAGCGTGTCCGAAGAACGGATCAATCAGTCGCATCTTCTTCTCCGATACCATGTCTATCATGCGGACAAGCCAGGTAGCGTGTAACAAGACCAATTCGGATGACCGTCTCCAGAAAGCGTTTGGGATTGCCAGATTGTCGTTGTATTGTGATGCCACAATGTAAAGGAAGGGGTGGTTCAGAACAGTCAAAATGCAATGGTAAGTGAACTGTAGCTTCAGCCATGGGGTCCAGTAGTTTCGGTTTGATCTCAACTCCTCTGCTGTTCGCTCGTAAAATTTGACCGAGTCATAACGATGGCACTGGGAAAGCTTGTTCTCGATTTCCGTAAGGTCGGAGAGCACCATGGCGTACATGGAATCGTGTCGCCAGGGTTCTTTGAGCCTATTTCGAGCACAATCGGAGACATATGTTCGCACTCTGCTCCAGACCCAACCAAAATGGGCTGCTAAGCTCCAAATCCCTACATCGGATAATTTCGAACAACCAAGATCGTCTATCGGAGGCGGTGGAGGTTTCGGCTCCGTCCCATCTTGCTTTGCGCGGTCGCTACTGGAGGCAATATAGAAGGTGCGCATGACCTCTGATGGAATGCAGAGAAAGCCATTTTGCTGCCCGTAAGACTGCTCCAGACATTGGAGACTCCAGAATAGACGCCTCTTTCGCTCGGTCATGGGACCTTCGCCGGCATGACTCGATTCAAGATCCAGCGTGGCTGACCGGCAAAGATGTAGAGCAAGACCGAGATAGAAGCGACCAAGGTGTATATCCCCATCTACAATAAAATCAGCATTTGAAATGTGTTTCACTTGGTAAGAATCATACCTAGAAACGAGGAATAAGAGAGCAGACAGAGACTCTCAATGGTTTCAAGCTCCACTGTGCCGTTGGCCATACGAAGCATGACCAGGCTTCTTGCACTATCCCCATAATGTTGCAAATGGTCACGATCTCTTGAGAATCGTGAGGTCAAGGCAAGCAGGCAACAAACGAGCTCCTCTGACAGACAACTTGGGTCTGAGACGTCTTCACGGTCAAAACACCAAATTGGTTGTCGATGGCAGTATTCAAAGTAAAGATCAATAGCTTTAGCGATCGCAGATGATGATGGCTGAGAGCTTGAGTCCTCGTAGCCAAACCCGAGGAAGAATGGGTCACTGACTGTGCTCGGTTCAATGGATGGTGGACGTGTTGTGAGAGGATAGCATGTTTCTGAGGTCCCTTTTCCTGTCTCTTGCTGCTTCTCTGACGGAATTGTTTGAGTTGTTCTGCCACTTAGGATGAGGTTTACCTTCTCTTCAAGGAATGCTAGCCTATCGTCCTGTAGAAAAGGAAAAAAGAAAAAAAGTCAATGATTGGCCACTGACAGCCACAAGCCAGCACATACAGACTGCCCTCCCCGAGACCCTCTAGGTATTGTGGTATAAAGGCATGCTTGATTTAGACGGACACAGCTTGAGCAGGACGGTTTCTCGGCCGGACATCGAGTCTTCTTTCGTCTGTGTGGAGATTAGTTCCATCCACAGATAAAGATATGTATTACGATACCTGCAGTTGAGACAGGCCTCGTGGGAACGCAGCCTTCCACGAGCGCTCTCTCGTGGCATCATTGTAAAGGAAAATAAAAAAGGGAGATGGAATTTAGCGGGGGTATAGCGGCTAGTTAGATAGTCGAGATAATCGAGATATGAGATATGAGATACGAGATATGGGATATGAGATACGAGATAGATAGTCAAGTCCCGAGGTCACCGGATTGAAAGAGGGGGAAATATTTAGGGGAGATAATGAAATAAAAGAAGATAAAAGAAGATAAAATGAGATAAAAATGAAATAATACATCAAAATGCCTCTGGAGACCTTGGGGTAAATCGGAGAAAGGGAGCAAAGACCGTCTTCCCCTCTCATAGATCCACCCGACCTAATCTAGAATCCGATGTGCATGGATGTACTTTTGTATGATACCTGAGAAGTTTATACTGAAACAGGTTAAACGATCCCCTTCTCCATTTATCTAGTTGTACTTTTCCTAATATTGGGGTTCTGTATGAAGCCCGTTATAAACTACATAGGTACTTCTAAATGTGGCCTGGCTAATCATCCAGAAAAGTATAATACTCAAGCTTGCTATATAACTGGTCAATTTCGTTTTGTAGTAACGTTTGAATCCTGTAGAAATCAAAGTGTTCATATGACCTTTGATGCTTATACCCGTCTCGTGATCAAAGACTGGTATGCATCCATGGATGGTTGCATGTTAACATGTCATCATGATAAAATAAAACCAAAAGCTAATAGAACCAACAAAATCGCTATGCAAATCATTAAACCACCATAGTCTCAGGTGCCGTTGCTGCTATGGTGGGAGGTCCACCCCCACATCCTCCTCCACAACAACCTCCCGCAGTCAAAGCTGATGCGTCATTGCTTGTAAGCTTGGAGCAAAAGTCCATATCCTCTTTGCTCACTGCCTCCTCTTTGGGTAGTCTTTGTCGTGCGGGCCAAATTTGCTCCCCTGCATCCTCTTCCCGCTTATGGTGCTCTGCGAGTAGCCCACGAACGACAGTCGGGAAGTCGACCGGCCCCTCTTCCGTCGGGTGGAGTTGGCCATTTGCAGAGACCCCTGTGTTGAGATTCTTTTGTGTTTCGACACAGCGATCTTTGTTTTCGGACATCATACTCTTATATATTTGGCTGATAGTTTCAAACTCGTCATCGCTGGAATTCTTGTTGCGGTAGACTTCATAGCGCATCGAGCATGTGGTGGGGCTCATAGGCACGAGTCGCTGCATAAAGAAGAGGTGCGGCCTGCGTACCCAATTAGCGTCAATCGGATTACATTCGAAGACAATTTCACTTACAAGACGGTCATAGCAGCATTGGGGAAATAGTAAGTGCTAGAAGTCTTCAGCCCATTTGCAACCTCCTCAGGTGTCGATTTTCCATCCTTGGTATCCACGGTGTATGAGCCCGGATTGGAAGTCGAGGGAGTGTAGAATTTGTTGTAGTTGTCTGCCAGGATCTTCCAGTTATAATCTCCACTCATCTCCCAGGCGTGGTCGAAGTTATAGTCCTCGAAATTAAACTCTTTGAAACGTGGCTGTAAGTCGACTCCTTGAAAGGCATCTTCCCACGAAATCTCGGGGCTCTCGCCGGCATCTAAATTGAGCCAGACAAACCCGTTGACATCAATATGAACGTGGATCGGAAGAAGACCATTTTTGCTCTTGTCGAACCCTTCCAGCTCTTGATACCCGGGTGCTTTGGCAAGTTTACCATTAAGGCCGTAGGACCATCCGTGATATTGACAAGAGAAAATCCGGGAAGTGCCGCCCTCTTCGGTAACCACGGGAAATGCACGGTGTCGACAGACGTTGTGGAAAGCATTGACATTGCCCTCGCGATCTTTTACCAAGATAAAAGCGTACCCGGCGATCTCGTATCGGAGCCAGTCGCCTGTTTTGGGGAAACGCAACTTGTGTGTAGTCAGAAGCCATTTACGACTGAATATGGCGCGTCGCTCAAGTTCATGTATATCCTGCGAAGAATACCACGAGGCAGGGAGAGGGTGAAGTGGGGGATTCTCGTTGGCGGGGGTGGGACCTCCCTCCGTTTCCCCAGGCCCGAAGTAATTCTTAAGCGTCGACATCGTGAAGGTCAAAGGACAAAGTTATGGGAAAGACGAATCAATATTTATTGTCTTGAAGCTCTGTCAATTCTATCATCTAGGGCGGAATGTGAGGTCCTTAATATAGGCATAGAGGATCTGGATCCCAGTGGCAGCTACCATGATCATGAGTCCATACTTCCCCATGAGGATATGCAATCTACAGCTTTCGACCGATCACAGGATCGGAGCGGAGAGTAAGCCGTGCATCGCCCGACCTGTTTTAAACACCTGATAGACTGTGCTGGGCCATGAAGATCAGAGAGGAATCGGTGGACGGGCGTAATTACCGCGCTGGGTGAACGCCACTCGGGTGGTCGGGCTTCCTACCGGGCTTGTGAAATCAAGATGTTCGGAGAGTATGAAGATAAAGGCTACTATGTACCTCGTGGTGTATCACTGTTACGAGGTTTCCACTCAAACTCCACAATTGGATATTCATATTTACCTAACTTGGTCAAAAAGGACGAATAGGCTGAAGGGTAATACCGTGTTCACTGTCTCCAACATATAAAACTTCCCCGCATAAGATTCCAGCCGATCACATGACCGGCTCATGAGTTTTTAAAGGAATATGCTCTCTTTTTCTCTGCAGATGCAACCTGGAAAGGTTCTTTTAGGAAATAACATTCCGAATGACGCTGTAGGAACTGAGTATTGAATAACAGAATTAAAGAATGTAGATTGTAGAGTTGATATGGGACAGTGAAAGATCCGGATTTTTGCCGAGTTGGTTCCAGGTAGAAGAACCCCGCACAGGACCACTTGGCCAACATCTTCTGCCGATCGGCGAGAAAGAGATAAGACTTTGTTTTTTTTGTTAAGGCAAATTGACCTATGATGAACTCAATGGGCGATAACTACACCATACACAAAGTTTCTTTAAAGCGCACCCGGCAAGCTTGTGGTCCTTGTCGGTAGGTGCCAAGCCCGATAAAGAAAAAATCCCGAGATCGCCAGGGTGTGTATGTACCGGTTTCTAATATGTGATCTGGATAGTCGGAAGAAGGCGCGATGCCCAGGCGAGAAGCCGACATGCTCGCTGTGTCACAGGCTAGGGCAAAGCTGCTCATACGGACCACAAGCATCCCATGTAAGGAGCCACTCAGTTTCGGCTCATGTGCAGAGCCAGGAGACGCAACACAGCACCAATGAGGTATTCATGCTTTCTATCCTAGTTGGGTCATTGGATTGGGTGTGAAATTTTGGGCTATGCTGAGTTTATCAGACCCAAGGGGATATCTCGAGCTCCGGGAGGCTGCAGCGTATCGAAGAAAGACTGGATATGATGGCACTTTTACTTCAGTATGCAGTAGACTTTATATCTATGCCCCAGAAGCCGCTAACCAAGAACTATTTCAAATCAGGGAGGGCTTACCAAGGTCTAATTCATTACGAGAATTATCAAGTAGTAACCACCTCAGTGATGATCGCGAGCTGCAAGAGGCTTCTTATGACGACTTCGAAATAATGGATTGCCCAGAGAATCATTTGCTGGACTCCCAAGAGTAGGTTTGAATTTTTCCTTCATTGGGAATCACAAAGATGCTAATGAAAAAACGAAACAGAAGTGGTCTTCCAGTTGCATTTATCGAGCAGGAAGTACAGACTTACCTTACCTACTTTCATGACCAGCCATATTGTCCTTTTTCAAAAAAGTGGTTATTGAGACAGACCAGCTCATTGCCACCGGAGGTCGCATTCCCATTACTGGCCCTCACTTCCCGTCTGCCTCGACGATCTCGCGGTCCTTTACACGAGAATATACCCGACGTGAAAGCATTCGCAGAGAAAGCTTGGGACCTCTTGTCGAATCAATACAAAGACGGCAATATGGGTCTTTCGTTTCTCCAGGGCACATTTCTCATGGCTCAGCTAGATTTTGCCGACGGAAAAGCGCATCGAGGGTATGCGTCTGTTTCCCTTGGATTGCGTGCGGTTCAATCCGTAGGGTTGAACAAAGAAATGAACTCGCATCTCTCGAATGACCCGGAGATTGAAACTAGAAAGCGCATTACTTGGGCCTTTTTTATGCTCGATCGCACTTATAGTGCTTCCCGAAATTATTCGCTGTCCCTCTCAGACAAGCAGTTCACACTTCCATTTCCTGCCCGCGAGACGGATGCACTTTCCGGTGATAATGGGTCACTAGCCCATGGGTCTTTGCATGATGGTCCTGGAAAACAAGGGCAGAAAGTTGATCATGGCATTCTCGTATGTCTCCTGAGGCTGTATTCTTTATGGGGAAAATCTACGGAGTATGTCTTTGAGTCCTTTACCGATAGCTCGCTACCTCCCTGGCAAACCGGATCAGCTCTCGCGATCCTCGAGTCAGAATGGTTGCAATTTGAAACCCATTTTGCAGATGCCCATCGATATATAAACGTGGATTTCAAAAGCCGCGCCCGGGAAACCCCACAGCCACGTACATACCTCTCGACTTGGATGTGTGTTCAATTCCTTTTTCATTCAATCCAGGGCCTGCTGCACCACCCATTTGTGATCATGACCAAGCTTCGCAACTTTAACGGAAATCTGTCTGCAACATTTCTGCAAAAGTCGTTTGAGACATCACTCCTCCACTCCCGATGGATAGTTCGATTTATAAAGGAAATGTCAGAGGTCAACTTTGAGACTTGTGATCCGTTTTTGGGATATTTGGCTGCGATCGCAGCAACAATTCAGCTCGAGCACACTGGTAGCAAAAATCCGCAAATTGCTCTTCTGCTCAATAAAGAATTTCGAATCCTTGTTGACTTTATGACGGAGCTGTCTGTGTATTGGGAAAGCATGAGCGTTCTGGTAGGTGTGCTAGCAAAATATGGAATTAAAGTGCTGATGATTTCTCTGTCAAGGTTAACAAAGTCAATGAACTTGCCGCTCGTCATCAGAATTATGGGTCACTCTATTATAACCAAGAGGGTTTCTCGGGCGCTTTATCCAAAATGCCAACCCCTTCGAATATGCCTAGAATGTCCGCAGAAGATGAGGGTCTCATGTGGGAAATCCTCGATTTTGGCTGCTCATCAGGAGGAGATGTGGCAAGGAGCTTCGGGAATCTAGCTATCCCCCAAGGCAGCCAAATCCAAGCAAATGAAGGGCCTCTCGCACAAAGCAGAATGTCGTCAAGGCCACAACGGGTAGGTCAGCAAAACAAGAATGATCAGAAAGGGCGCATGACATCAACCCTTCCAAACCTTGACGGAATATCTGAGTCTATGCACAAAGGTCCTTTGCCTGAGTGGCCATTTCAAACGAGAGGTGGCGGTGATATGATTGGGGCAGCATTGCCGGACATTCCAGACTGGATGATCTTGGGAGATTATATGGCAGAGCATTTGTGAGGTAATTTAAGGCAAGGGGTACGAGGGCTTCATAAGTTATTAACGTGGCCTTGGTTGTTCAAAAGTACACAGTGACTACTCCGAAGTGTCCCTGTCTATAACATGGTATTGCTTTGATAGTGCCCGTCACAACTTCAAATCTTGCTTGACCGGGACGAAGCAGCTTCTAATGCCGTGTCAAATGTGTCGAGCTCTTGAGCGGTCAACTCCCTACGCTCTGGTCCTCCTCGACTTCCATCTCCTGTGAATACCTCTCCCTGGAAGCGCTCACGGAATTGGGTAGGGAACTTCCATTTGTCAAGCAACTCCCGCGAAAGCTTGCGTTGGCTTCCTACAATGTATCTGCCGATGAGAGGCAGGTACTTGAAACCACTGGAGACAAGAATGTTAGTTTGGATGCGCTAGAAAGGTCCTTTGCCTGGCTCACTTACTGGCCGCTTCCTCCAGTAGCAATGAACAAGTTCTTATGCTCTGGGTGGAAATCAAAGATGAAATCACCGGTCGGAGTGTCGTTGTATGTAATTAGCCCGTGAAGCAACTGCTAAGCTGGGCGGCGCAGATGTGACCGAGGGGCCCGGGCGAGTATAACCGAACCTATGACAGGCGACTTTCAGATAGCCAGTTGGCTCATGCGGAGGGAAGGCAAAGAAGCCAGTGGAAAAGTTGAAGTAGATAGGGAGATCCCTGAGCTGGCTGATTTCGTCTGGGGTGAGTCGCAGATATCCCACAACCTGTCCCGCGGCGAGCATCGAGTTCCAAGCTGGAATGAGACTCGAAATCCATGCGCCAGTGGCGACGATGAATCGGTCGCCCTCAGCCCGTCCGTTTTTGGTACACACAGATTTGATTGTTCCGTCCGGTTGCTTTTCAAATTCTTCGAGCTGGCGGACCTGCGATGAAAGAAACGCCCACTGAAGCACAACTGGACACGAGACGAGCGCAAGCGAGACCTGCATCTGCTCATCCGGCGGATTTGTTGTAGAAACCGTCAAACCCAGGAGTGGCTAGCCGGCCAGTCAATTCGGGGAAATGCTGTTTCGCCTCTTCCACGCTCCCGACTGAAACCCATTCTTGGCCCATCTCAGTCAAGGCCCGCTTTGTCTTACAGCTATACTCCTGTGCTCGAGGCTGCACAAGCTGTTCTGGGGTGCCATCTTGACAAACCAATAGGCAGGGGGTTTGATGGAAGGCTTCTTGATAATACGGGGTCTTCCATAGATCAAACGCCTCTTTCGCAATCTTAGCGTAGATGGCATCTCCATAATCGAGTCGAATAATGTGAGAGATATCATTGCTAGATCCGTCTGGAACCGGAGGCACTAATCGGTCCAGGATGGTGACTGACTTGTAGCCTTCTTCCTTTAGTCTCAGCACAGTGCCGAGACCGAAGGCTCCAGCCCCAATAATGACGATTCATTAGTCTTTGTCCATTATAACTATCAAAGCTGAAATAGTAAGGTGTTATATGGTCATTGTAAAAGCAACTTTATTATATAGTCGACAGGGGGAACTCATGATCCGTCCCTCACGGTCCGTGAAGATATAGACCGGAGATCAAAATTCTGGAGCCTTTGATAGGAAAATAATTTCCTTGCTCGGAAATAGTAGACATCTACATGGATATTATGGATAATCCTAATGTGTGCTGTACATTCCAATGTTGTACATCGAGATGAGGGGAAGGACGGCCGGGTACGGTCCGGGTACGGTAGTCCACAAAGACCAAATGCGCGACTTTGTATCTGCTGACTCATCAGACGCTCTGCCTGCCCATCCACAGGTAGTCCACAGGTTGTCTATCCCATCTCAGATACCTTCAATGTTTACGGTACTATCATCCCATGTGTCACCATACCAACCTCACTTATATGTGGCTAGTAGTTTGAGTTCCACCCAGGTGAGATATGGGTGAGAATCACCCCTCAGCTGTCTTCCCCCTGAAACACGAGGTCTCTTGGCATCAGCACATACTCGGCCCAACGCACGGCCCAACTCCCGTTGGAAACAAGCCTTACTACATTCTCACGATGTCGCCTTGTTGCTAGTACTACTAAAAATATTAACAGGCAGCCTAAATAGGGGACAGGAACGGCACGTAATCTTGGCTAGCCGATGCCCTGTGCCAAATAGGTGGACTGGGATTCCCTTATCACTCCAGTCCATGTTGATGTTAGGCCGCTTTCACTATGGATCCCCTCAGCATCAACGGCAGCGTTATCGCTCTCCTCATTTCAACGATAGCCTCGGCATCAGCTGAAATACGCTACCTCACGGTTGAGATCAGTACCACTCGCGCTCTTCTTTCAAGCATCTCCAATATTGCCGGTGCAGATGAAACATGGAACAAGAGTTGGAATTGATGGCAACGGATGGTCCCATGCAAATGTTAGGTACACTTTTGTCAAAGTTGGAGCGCCGTTTGGACCTGGAAGTCAGAATAAAGGGTGAGCTAGGGCCGCTGAGGAAAAGGTTAACTTGGCCCTGGCGAGCCGATGACACACGGGAAATGGTGAGGATCGCAAGGGAGGCTAGAGGGTTGCTCGCTGGAGCTCTAGCCGTGGATCATTTGTGAGTACTTTTTCTTGTTACATACCTAGATATCCTCCAGTCGTTTTATTCCCGACCACAACCGCACAATCTCAATCAACACTTAGTCGTACTTGATCTTTTCTTTCAATGTTTCTAAAACATCTATAATTAGGACCATTTCGAAGGAAATTCGACAAGAGCCCAAACAGATCCATGAAGATTCTCAGAAAACATTGTTCAGACAAGATGGTTGGTCAATTGTTGACTGTACATGTTCGATAATCTTCCGAGGCTAACCTAACCCAACTAGTAAGCGAGCAACGGATGGTGTTCGAATGGCTATCAACCATCGATGCTGCTGCCCGTGCCAAACATGAGCGGGGCACTGGCGACTGGCTGCTTGGCTCAGAAGACTTTGATCTTTGGTTGACTGGTACGAGGGAGGTGATTTGGTTGCATGGGATTCCAGGCTCAGGGAAGACAGGTATGTCAGTTCAACTGCGACAAATAATCCTAGATCGGGCGTTGACGCTTCCAGTACATTGTTCAACAATTATTGATCATGTCCAAAGGATCTGCAAAAATAGCGAGAAGCCAGTGTCTTTCTGTATCTATTATTACCTTGACTTCAAAGATCGAAGACGGCAAACCTTCGATGGCTTTATCAGGTCAGCCCTTGCTCAGGTTTGCCAACAAAGCACGATCTTCCCACACGAGGTGATGAATCTATACGCAGAAAAAGTAAAAAGGGCCAGGATCCAAACACGGCGACTCTTGTTGAGACCCTCCTGATCCTTTTGAAACAAGTCGGAAAGACATATATTATCCTGACGCTTTGGACGAATGTCTAGCGCAGAAAGAGGTATTCGACCTAATTTTGAGAATCAAGGAGGGCCCCGAATAGTCGGCGAATATTATGGTTGCTAGCCGCATAGAGCAACAGATCCACACTGAGCTGCAGTATAGGGTTACTCAGGCGATTTCTCTTCATGGGCCACAAATGGATCATGATATCCAGACGTTGGTCCGCCATGTTCTCGCATCGGATCCCTTGTTAAGCAACCACCCAATCCACATAAAGAAAGAGATCGAACACGCCACTGTGAATGGAGCCCATGGAATGTACATCCTACAGACCTGATGTGAACTTCTTATCATTTCTGATCACGGTTAATGCAGGTTCCGACTGGCAGCATGCCAACTCGATGCCTTGCGTTCCTGTCTGTCCCCATCGGCCATGCAAAAAACGCTACGGTCCCTTCCTCAAACACTAGACAAGATATACGAGCGCGTTCTTTGCGAGATAGATGAAGAGGCCCGCTCTATCGCTTTCACAGCGTTGCAGTTTGTAGCAATATCATCGCACCCTGTTAACTTAGATTAGCTATCTGAGATGGTGGCTATCAAGCCTGGAGTCAGTGTTTACGTCGAAATTGATAGGCTCTTTGATCCTACAGATCTTTTGGCTGTATGTTTAAGTCTCGTTACCACTTCCCCGGCATTTTCTGTTCAATTGTCACACTACTCCGTCCGGGAATTCTTGATATTAGAGCGGATCTGCAGAGGACCAGCCAGTTACTTTGCTATAAAAGAGCCTGAAGCACACCTAGCAATCGCACGATGTTGTCTGACATACCTGCTGTCGTTTGATCGGCCAGTTATATCAGACAACTTTCACCCATCCACATATTCCTCCACCTCATTGGATGATTCCCTCGACCCGAGCTATCCGTTACTAGAGTACGCCGCGTTCGAATGGCATACCCATGTACAGCTCCTTCCTTCCGAATACCAGAGTCAAACTGAACCAATGATTCTTCGTCTTTTGGATCAAGATAATCTCGCCTTTCACCATTGGCTACCTATCTATCGCTCAGGCGAAGATGAAAATAGCTTTGGGAGTCCATTATGTCATGCCACGGAGTTGGGGTTATCCTCCATGGTTCGCATGTTTCTGGACACAGATGCCGATGTTAACTCTGGCGGTGGCATGTTTGGATCAGCGTTTGCAGGTGCCACCCTAGAGGGTCATACAGAGGTTGTTCGCATCTTGTTAGAGCATGGTGCAGATGTCAATATTCGGGGTGGCCTCTTCCATACGCCTCTACAGGCTGCTTGTGTGAAAAAAAGACTTGATGTGTTCAACCTGCTGCTTGGTCACGGCGCAGATATTAATATCACAGGGGGATACTATGGCTGTGCTCCCCAAGCAGCTGCCGCGAGAGGGTGGCCCGCAGCTGCCCTCCACCTTATCAAATCTGGCGCAGACGTCACTATAATGGCAGGTCAATTTGGTACAGGCTTGCAGGCTGCATCGCGGTATGGCCATGAAGAACTTGTCATGGGGCTTTTGGTAAGGGGCGCGAATCCGAATGCCGCTGGTGGCTACTATAACGCTGCCCTTCAAACAGCTGCGCGAGGTGGACATACTGGAATTATTCACATGTTGTTGGAACACGGAGCAAACGTGCACATGGAGAGGGGATTCTGCGGCAGTGCCCTACAGGCTGCCCAATCTCGGCAAAACCACGCCGCCATTGACATTCTTGAAGACCAACTCCGATTGAGTGGTGCAGATCAATCTCTTGTGCAAAGGTTCAAGAGACCACCTGAGGAAACTGGAGAGGATCGTGACAAGAGAGCAAAAATGAGAGAAGAAAGATGGATTTCTCTACAACAAACAGAAGCTAGCTAAATGCTATGTGTGGGCCTTCTATCACTTAAGCGCAACTACGAATGGATGCCGAGTTAATCTAAATCTCGAGTTTAAGAAGCCTAGGGTTTGTTTATCTATATATCCACGAACCGTCCGCAGGTATCCCATCGCTACCTCAAACCTTTGCCTGCTATTAAGTGTCGCTATTTTATATATGTTTTCTGTCTTCGTTCCTCTGAAACTCGATTGAATTTTCATCAAGGCCCGAAGGCCCGGATTGTCTTAATCTGATACCGGCCAAGACTTCACCTCACCTCTCGCTCTGGAGGCGGAGTTTAATTAACTCCGTTCACTCGGGCTGCTCGGCTTTGATAGAACGCCGACCATTTTATATATATACATGCGTGGATATGAAGATTTGGTGATTGGATTTAAACAGCTGTTCTTACAATATCATTCCTTCTACTCGTTAAATTCCATCTCCAAACAGAATGACCGAGTCTTCCAAGATTCTTCTACAGGGCGGTACTCTTTTACTACACGAAGCCAATGAGAGGGTGGTTTCGCGTCGGCTCGATCTCTTAATCGATGAAAACTCCATTCTCAAAATTGAGGAAAATATCGATGTGGATGAACAAAACGTCAAAATCATCGCCTGTGATGGTAAATTAGTGTCACCCGGCTTCGTCAATACCCACCATCACCTATGGCAAACCCAGTTAAAAGGCCAACACGGTAACCATACTCTGCTGGAATACCTACCATCTGGAAATTACATTGGATCGCTCTATTCACCCGAGGATGCCTTTTGGGGTGAGTTGAGTGGAGCAATGGAAGCTGTCGATGCTGGCACAACATCAGTGGTCGATCATTCAAGCCTTAATCTTGGCATCGAGTACCGTAAGAAGTCCATACCCTTTGCTTTTATCTTAAGTGATACTGAATTTCGCAGCCCCGACTTTGATCAATGCCTTGGCAACCTCTGGTCTGCGAGCTGTGTACTGTCAATGTGTCCCGAGGACGATAATAGAAGAAGATATTCTGAATGTTACAGATGACCATGCCCCCGAATCTGCACTCCGCGCCTGGAAAGAACTTGCAGCCATTGCTCCCTTTGCTGACGGTAGAGTTCATCTTGGCTTTGCTGTAGATAATCTCCATTTGCCTACCGGTCAATTACAGGAACTCTACACCGAGCTTCGATCAATGGGCGCAAAGATCATCACATCACACGGTGCTGCGGGAAAGGCCTTTGGTGATGCTCCTTCTGCCGTGCAACTTCTCAACAACGCTGGTTTACTTGGTTCAGATATTCTTATCTCGCATGCCAATTTTCCGAAGGATGGTGATGCTGGACTCTTGGCCACGCACGGCGCCTCTGTTTCTTCAACGCCAAACACAGAGCTCCAAATGGGATATCCACCTGTGGCGTTGATGCCTGAATTCCGACCACTTGCGAGCCTGGGAGTGGATTGTCATAGTTGGGGTTCCGGCTTTATGCCTGGCCAAATGCGTCTCTTACTTCAGCATGCCAGAACCGAGCGCTCACACAGCCTGGAGAAGGAAGGAAAGTGGAGCCGACATGTTGGACCTCTAGTGGAGGATGTTTTCAATCTGGGTACGATTGGTGGCGCTCGGTCAATGGGAATGGCTGGCCAAATTGGCCAGATAAAGGTTGGAGCCAAAGCAGACTTGATTATCTTTGATACAAAGAGTCCGTCAATGCTGGCGGTGGCCCAGGAGGACCCAGTTTCAGCTATTGTACTGCATTCCAGTGAGAGAGACGTCGAAACCGTTATCGTGGACGGTATCGTGAGAAAGGAAGGAGGTAAATTGCTGCCTGTTTCAATTGCCGACGTTCCTGCTTCTCCTCCACGCTCTATCCTGACCCATCCGCAGCTTACATGGGTTGACGTTATGAACGGGGTGTTGGATAGCCGGAGAAGGATCAAAGACAAAGCGCAAGGAATGGATTTCAAAGTGGCAGAAGAAAGGGTCATCGATGCGTTTTACATGAATCGAAGTACCATGCATGAGATGATCTAATGGAAAAACAATTGGGGTTTCTTAGGGTATTGTAGATAGGAATATCAATTAAGGCTTAGTTTTGCATTTCCCATAACAATGGCCGTCCAAGTGAGTCCAAGTGTCTTAGCAACATTAATCATAGGGTATCATATTATGTATATTCCATTACAAGTTATGTCTAATTCCAAAATAGTGTTCTAACATCTCCAATCGGTTTAATAGAAGGAATTGTCATTTGTTGTGGTAAGCCCACAGGAACAATATCAAGATCCTCGCATCTCGGAGCTATTCCATTGCATTGTTGCCTTTTTCATTGTACACTTGGGAATTAAAAACTCCGTCCCCTCCCCCCTCTCTTGTTTTTCCTTTCCCTCTTTAATTATTTTAGCCATGGAACGAGTCGTGATCGTCGGAGCAGGTTGGTAGCAGTTGATCAAATTGGACATTGGCTGACTTATTTAGGTCTTTACGGCCTCATCGCAGCCAAGACGTATCGACAACTTGTGGCATCTGACGAAAACATCAAAAGCACCGACACCGATGAAATCACTGAAATCCCTACCTGTTTTACTGAGAGCATCGATGGTTCCCCAGCGGCCTCCTCTGAAAGTCGCCTTCTTGTGATCGACTCTACCTCGGATATTGGGGGCACCTGGGCTGAGGAGCGCCTTTACCCAAATTTGTTGAGTCAGAACTCGTATGGACTTTATGAATTCAGTGACCTGCCTCTTTCGGACGTAGTTCCAGAGGAACATACCGACGATACACATAATCAGTTCATTGCAGGTTGGAAGATAAACCGATATCTCCGTGCATGGGTTGAGAAATGGCAGCTTGAAAAATACATACGATTGAACTGGACGGTAAGATACTCCCACTCTGTTCTATAAATGTAAACTCTCTGAATGATATCTAGGTCGACGACATAAGCCGCCTCGAAACCAAAGAGTGGAAGCTCAACATCAGCGTCTCCTCAACCCCGGGTCGACGCATCACCATTATCTGCGACAAGTTGGTCCTGGCTACAGGACTGACCTCGGTACCAAATATGCCAGACACAACGGGGCTATCAATGGCCTCCAATAACCCTGCTCCAGTTATTCATGCTAAGGATGTTGGAGGTTGGGCTCGAGAACACCTGGGATATCAGCCACTGAAAGCACCCGAGCCCGAGACTGTTAGCATTCCAGTCAAAAATTCCCCTTACCGACAACTACGATCGGTTGCTATTTATGGTGGTGCAAAATCATCCTTTGATCTAGTGCACTTCTTTGCGACTCTACATCGCAACGACTCAAAGCTGCACCTCAAGTCTACACAGAAAGATCTTGTCCAAGTAAATTGGATCATCCGTGACCAAGGTGTGGGGCCAGCGTGGATGGTGCCGCCGATGTCTCTCCTCCCAAATGGTGACACCGTTGCAAGTGACAAGGCTGCCAGCAGCCGACTAATCGCCCATCTCACCCCGTGCTGCTACGAGACTCCAAAACGTCTGTCTCTTGGATCCTCCGGGGGTCTTCACTGGGAGGGCTCATGGCTAGCGCGGTTATTCCATGGCAACCCAATAGGCCGATGGTGGATTCGTTGGCTCTGGCGATCGATTGATAAAGGCTTAGAGGACACAGCGCAATATGATTGGGATTCGAAGATGGAAAAGCTTCGCCCAGAGAACAGGTAAGTCCGATGAGATGTTATTTGGAATACTCAGTGGTTGATGAATTCCAGTGTTGTCTCGTGCGCATCCGGTATTGGTATCGCAAACCAAGAAGACCTCTGGGAAACAATTAGATCGCCCCAAGTCAACGTGTACCGATCAGCCATCACCGATATCGTCGCTACCAGGCCGGAGAAATCCACGGATTCATCCACAAAAGCTTCGGTGCACTTGGCAGACAGCAATTGTATTGAAGAAGTTGATCTGGTTATCCACGCGACCGGATATAAGCCAATAGTCCCGATTCGGTTTGAGCCTCCAAGTCTCCGTCTCGAACTGGGGCTGTCGGCCCTGGTGAACTTACGGGACGAGGATATTCGTGAGAATCGCGAAATCCCAGCGGAAACACCTGAAATAATCAATAGACCACTGGAAGCAACTGTAAATGGCCGCATCCAACACTGGGAAAATCTAGATCGACAGTCTGAGGTCATGGTCAAGAAGACTTTGAATGCGACGAGATGTGCTCTCGCAAATCGGAGTCCTCCCTCATGGGCTGAATCTCACAAGCTGATACCATATCGCCTGTTCCGCCGTATGGTTGCACCCGAATTAGTCGCACGAGGCGACCGTTCCTTTGCAACGCTCGGTGTTATTTTATCATCAACTATTGCTGTTGTTGCAGAGGTTCAAGCTCTTTGGGTGGCGGCATTTTTGATAGGAGGGCTCGACTCCCCAGTGGGCATCAATCCCACCCCGAACCAGGCTCTTTCGCTTGGAAATCTTTCGCTGGAGGCTATGGAGAATGTTATCTCCGAGGACGTGGCCCTGAGCTCATTGACGGGAACTAGCCTTGAAGTTGAGGCCATTCAGGTATGTTTGTTGCGTGAAACCACGAGGATGGTAATTGAACTAATGAATTAGTACAATGATATGCTCCTGCGCGATTTGGGACTGAATCCCCACCGACTCGGGGGTGGGCTCTACACCGAGCTGACTGGGGTGTACAGTCCTTCGGTGTATGCTGGAATTGTGGACGAGTGGAAGAGGGGTCGAGGGTTCGCAGAGAAGAAACCGTAGTTGCGCCGATTGTTAATTATTCAGCCTATTAATTTCCTGTTGCAAGTTGACTTATTATTAATAGCCAGTTTTGACTGCTCCTACATAAACAGTTCCTGTATGACCTCGTGACGGACGGGTGCATAAACAAGATGACAAAGCAGGTCAAGTGATCCATAGTCAGGTGACGGTGCTTGCGCTTTCCTAATTTGGATGCTTGGCACCTTCCCCATTGGAAACCAGCGAGCTCCTCTCGATGTCTCTCACAACCCTGCAGTCTTCTAATATGCTTCGATGAACCGACAAAAACAAACTCGGCTGACCCGATGTCGCACTGGGTGCATGCGATGTCGGGTTCGTCGGCGAAAATGTATGTTTTTCTGGATCTGTGGAACGTTCAAGCCTAATGGGCATTCAGGCGATGAAGGTAAACCGCGATGTCGGAACTGCATTGACCGGAACTTTCAATGCCAATACGGTCCGCGATTGACGTTTTTGGCGAAGAATGCACACACTGTTCAGGCGTCAGAGGTGGAAACACAATCTGCCGGCTATGATGCGATTCAAGTAGGTTTTCCGGTGACGATTGCAAGGCAGAGACCTGATCCATATATTTGTATATATATGTATAGTTCGTCACTGAAGAGACCCCAAAAGACTGCGATCAAACTGAAGATCATACGCTGGACGAAACATCGTCTCACATTGATACGACTCCACAACCACAGCAAACTGACACTAGCACACCTAGCGACGCTAGGCACGAAGACATGCCATTCTGGCCGGAGCCTACCCCCCATACCGCAGACGATGAGAATTATAGAATCCTCAATGACAAGGATGAATCGGCGGTTGCGGGGTTGTTAGCGCTTGGTATGAATGAACCCGATCTGGGGCCATCACCAACGAGAGTCGTCTTAAAGACTCCAATGATAACATCAAATCTGTTGTATCAGTCACCCTTGACTTTGCAAAGTATCCAACAACCACCAGGATCAAATCTCGAGACACCTTCACCCACCGAAATACAAGGTCTGCTACGACATTATCGTTATAAGGTAGCCTGCTGGGTGAGCTTTTCGAAACTACCGAGGGATGCACCATGCTGACTGCAGTAGTTGGACATATGTGATCCTGGTCAATCATTTGGAATCCAAGGTCTTCAGGTTGCGCTGGGCTCATCGCCTATCTGGAACTCCATTCTTGACCTGTCCGAAACTTCTTTCCGCCAGTTTCATCCACAAAAGCCACCCGGGGAGAAGCGAAATACACGCACTCGGCAGTCCGACTTAAATATGGAGACTGACATCACACACGTCGCACTGCTAAGCGTTATAGATCAAGTGAAACGTTGTATCTCGAATATCTCTGCTACGTGGAACACCGAAAGAGAGTGCGACCATAACCTCATGAGCGCTTTAACTTCCCACGCTGTGGGCAGAGATATTAATTCCGCGATTTTTTGGCTCTTTGTCAGGCTTGGTATGAGATCCAAAACAAAAGATATCTTTTTTCGATCACTATTGCTGACTTGTTCGCGCACCACAGATCTTGCGACAGCGTTGGCGACCGATAGCGACATGCGCGTGTCGCTTCCCCCGTCGTTCCCATACTTTACAGAAGTAGATATTGTGGCTGATCCATTTGAGATGGTCTTCTTCTACGCATACCGTCCTCTATGGCTCTGTGCTAGAGCGATCCAATTTGTACACAACGGAGATGTTTCTCCTCAGCTACCCCCCCTCCATACATGGACTCAACTGGTGGAAGAACTGCAACAATGGTATCGTGAGCGACCACAGGAATTTCAACCCATGCTGGAATTAGAGATGGATGATCAGTTAGCTGGGCCAGAAAGAAGTTTCCCGGTTGTTCTGTTTGCCAATGGAGCAGGCTTGTTTGGCAACCAGCTATACCATACGGCCATGTTGATCCTACTACACAATCGGCCACGCACTGCGCGCATCACCAGCTTCCATTCGGTGGCCATGTCGCCGTTGTGGCATGCGCAGCGGATATGCAGTATTGCTCTCCATAATGATAGTCGGGAATGCTGGGATCCATGTCTCCTGGCATCCTTTCTGCTGGCAGCTCGCCGGATGACACATGAATCGCAACAAGATGAAGTTGTACGTGGATTTGACCGCATACGTAGGGTGACAGGGTGGGACGCAAACAACAGCTTGCAGAGCCTGCGAGCCGAATGGTGTCTTCTTGATGGGACATAGTAAATTATGTCTTTGGTGCGATCATTTGAGTGGATACCGATACTCACTCTGTTACGGGAGACCATTCTCCATCAATATTCCAGTCAGAACGCGAGACCCGATATCCCCAGGCGAGTTCCAGGTCACGGATGCGCCAGCAGGCACCCCATCCAGTCTCGGCTTCGATATGCCGAATCAGGTCGATTACAATGGCGTGTTCCGATACATGGCTGAACAGCCGACCCGCAATCCATAGCGGCTGGATGGCGTTGTTTAGACATCCGTGGTGCGGATTGGCGAGCGAAATTCCGCAAATGCGCCTCGCGTGCCACAGCGCAGACATTGCAGGTGTTGGCTGCAGCTTGATAAATTTGGGCATCAAGTTTAGCAGCAAAATGCATGCCGTGTGGTATAGCTGGTTCGAGGATATAGCAGCCCATTGCAGAAAAAGGATATGGGGGAATGGTTTGGTCGTTGTTGTGTGGATTGGTAACAACTCCGGTGGTCGGTTTTCAAGCCAGTGCTGTAAATCGTTCCAGAGTCGCAGCCAGCGGAAATTGAAGGCCTCTCCGGTGCAGTCATTCTGAACGGCCAGCTCCAGAAACTGAGTACGATCAGCGACCAGTTCGCACGACTTTGCGCAGAGGTATACGGCATAATTGGCGTGCATGTCCGGAGACTGCGCAGCTTCGAAGAGCTGTGCAGCATCATCTTCGTGACATCCAGGGGCGAGCCATTTGCTAGGTCGAAGGAGAGTGCTCTGCGTCCCATCAGAGATCAAAGCACCACATAGATCTAGTTATTTTGAATCAGTGATACCCTTCGTAATTTTACCATGACTCTTACCCATGCGTGCGTAGCACCAAAACACAGCTTGTAGAAGGCCGCTGCTGAACCCATTCATTTCGAAGGAGTCAAAAAGTGCCGCACACCCCTCCAAATGACGGTGCCAATCCTGTGCGCGCGCAGACATCATCTCAAGACAGCAGAGTAAAACGCAGGCAGCGACAACTTTAGAATCGTGCATTTGCAACAATGGGCTCAGCAGACGAATCGCTTCCTGGTAAAGCTCCAGGCTGTCAAACGAGTCTTGAATCCCCTCTTTTCTTTCCATTTGTCGGGCGGATATCGCGAGGATCGCATTCAGTAAGGCGGGGAATGATCGGGCCAGTGCAGGAATCTGTACTCGGAAGGTACATTGCGAATCGAACATATCGAGCTGCGGTCGGGGATTAGCGATTGTTGAGAACATCACAGGCAATGTCACTTACCCATGGCGCCACCTGTCCAACATAGTTCTTCAAGTACTCAATGCGACGAATATTGGATAGCACTGGACGCGTTGATATTTTCTCCCTGTCGCGCAAGCGTGTGGTATCTTGTTCCTGGGTATCTGGACTCGGAGCCCGGGTCGGAACTGCAGACTGTGCGATATTGAAAAGCATGCATCGTAGCTCCTCCTGTGAGGCTAAGAAGCCTGGATCATGGGAGAATTCATCGCCCCAGCTGGTAGCACCCAATGGAGAAGTAAATGCAGGATCGTTGGAATTGGATGGAGTCGCGTCGGGTTGCGAGAAGTCGTTCATGTCGTAATGCGAGACATGCGATGGCTCTCCCAGTTCATAAGGAGTAAAATTGAGTTATCAAGTCATCAAGTCATCAAGTCCAGATTGTGAATACAAGAGTAATTGAGAAAATGCAAAGGGAAAAGGTCTTGAAGTTGAAGGTGAAGTGGGGAGAGATTGGGGTAATCGGGAGGAGACGTCGGCGACTTCCACTTCTCCTTGGATCCTAAAACACTTCAGGTGTCTTAGGATGTTTTTGACAAGCATTCCTTTATTCAACTCATGTTATTTGCAATATTCGCTCTAACTTCTCTAAATATCTATACAATTCAGGATCTCTTAGGATTCAAGAGTACTCATTAATCGACACTGCACCTCGACATGGGCACTCCATACAGCTTAAATCAACAGTCACATTCTCCAGGGCTTATCCTCGCTATGGAGTACTGCATACCCCGTACTCTGTATTCTGTACAGGGGAAATCTCTGCAAAGAAAGGGATATAAGCTTACAACGCAGTTGGCCATAACCCCTGGCACTTGCAGGGAAAACAGATGCAAGGGATAGAATCGGAGGGAAAAGACAGATAGCATCTCCTCGCAGGAAAGACTCATCGACCTTCCGTGTTAGACTTCCAGGCACTGCTAAGTATCTTATACCCTCGGGTCTAGTATTATTGGATCTCTACTTGTCATCTGCGTCATGTACGGTCTCAAACAGCTTTCCCTTCT
This sequence comes from Penicillium hordei, assembly GCF_028827395.1. Lineage (NCBI taxonomy): Eukaryota > Fungi > Ascomycota > Eurotiomycetes > Eurotiales > Aspergillaceae > Penicillium > Penicillium hordei. Next base: position 8,690,173 of record NW_026623142.1, read on the forward strand.
AAGCTTGATGTTTCTCTCGGTATCGGCAGGGAAGAACCCTAAAAGAACCATTGTACGCATGTTCTTCCTTAGGTCTACGCTGGATTGCTAACAAGACCGTGCAGGTGGGCATTGAAACAGCCGACAAGAGCCGTGGTATTGATGTGCCATTGAATGATTGCCATGCGATCGAGGAAGAGTGAGACCTATTTCCAGCTACCATGCTTCTGCTCAGACTGACGAGTCACAGAGACGTTCTTACTGTGTCTTTGAAAAAGCCATGTCGTCTCTTCACGTAAGTTTGGTGACAATTAAGCAAGTCGACTCTCACTAACTGTAGTATAGCGGTCCTGACTGCACCGGGCACAACACATTCTTGAGCCCTGGCGAGCACTCTTCCAAGGACCCAATTCCTGTCATCGAGTCCATATTTTGCCAGCCATCATTTTGAGGAAATACAATGGTAAAGATAGAGGTTCGAACTCGGTGCCAGCATTGTGTTTGGTTGGAATTGGAATATAGTATCAAATCAAGCCTTGTATCGTTGAATATTATTTGCTTCGGTTTGCTATTCTCCTCCCTTAGATGGCACTAAACACGATTGTCGCAATGGAGTACCAAGTCCAGCAGCGCCCAGGTTCGGAATGACCGAAAGCAGCTTTCACATCTATAACGAAGCCTCCTGCTCATCGACCACCAACACCTTGATACTACCGTTTCGAGTGTCAGCGCAAAGCTGGAGCGCGTCATGAGCCTGTTCAAGAGGGAAGACATGCGAGACAAGCTTCTTCAGATCCAAGATGCCACCACTTATGCAGGCAATTGCTGGTGGCCAGGTGTCACGGTAGCGGTTGATGAACCGGAGATCAATCTAGGAGAATCAGCAACGAATAATCACACTGACAGGACACCAGTACAACTAACCTCCGCGAGAGAAATATGCATAAACGGTAGGTTGTTCATGATCGCTTTTCCTACCCCGATAACCATGACGGTGCCTCCCCGCCGTACAGTGTATGTCGCAGTGCACACACTGCTTTCCACGCCGGTACACTCGAGTATGGTTTCCGGGGCAACATGTTCGCCTCGGCCGAAGAGAGTACGAATGGCCTCTGCGTTTCCCTTTGAGTCCTTTGCACGGTCTACCTCATAGGTAATGCATGAGGGGACAAAATCCTTTGCAAAAGCCAGTCGAGAGGGCTCTAGATCTGTCACCACGATAGGGTGTGCCCCCGAGGCACGTGCTGCAGCTAAGGCTATCAGGCCAATGGGGCCTGCGCCGCATACCACTACACCACGGCCCAACGAAAGACTAGCTGACTTGACCCCGTGCATCACCACCGACAGTGGCTCGAGAAGTGCGCCTTCCGCAAAAGTGATGTTGTCCGGCAGCTTGTGGAGCCACTTCGCAGGGTGGTTCTTGTAACGCTGGATGGTACCTTCGTAAGGATAAACGCCGGCAAACTGGACATCCTCGCACAGGTTATAACGTCCCTCATCACAGAGGAAACAGCGTTCGCAGGGAACACCAGGTTCGACAGCAACTCGGTCGCCTAAGAAATTATCAGCTCGAAAAGTCTTCAAATGGAAATAAAGCTTGTCTACCTGGCTTCAAATTGTTGACCTCCTCGCCACATTGCAAAACGATGCCCGATGCTTCATGGCCAATGATGCAGTCGCCTTCAAATACCAACGATCCAATGCGCCCAGTCTTCCAGAAGTGAATATCCGACCCGCAAATTCCAGTTGCTTTGATATGAACTAATGCCTCGCCTGGTTTGGGGGCATAAACAGGCGTGTCGACCGATTTGAGCTGGTGGTCTGCGGTCACCTGCAATGATGGATTGGGATAGGAGACTTTGAGGGGAACGCGATCTCCCACTAACGTTCTCACGACCTGCCGGCCGTTTAGCTGATCTAGAAGTACCGGAGTCATTATGTGTTTTCTGTGCAACTTCATAAAAGTGGGCGATTTCCATTCTTTAAAGACGCCGCATGAGCCCTAAGAGTACTTGATCTAGTAAGTTGTGGCTCGAGATACCTGTTTTGGTGTGGATGGAGCTGTGAGCTTACCGCTGGAGGGTGGGGTCCTGGGGTATCTCCCGATTAGGAAATATTAAGCATCACCACTCGCAATATTTCAACGAGCTTTCCCTCCAGCTTTGAACATTTGGATTCCCTATTGCTCAGCTCTGTACGATTTTTATGATGGCTGTCGAATTTCAATGCAGCGGTGTCAATGATGCCCACAGCTCTGCAATGCCTATAGTCCACAAGCTGTCAAAGGACCATGACTTGGTATTGAAGACCTTTCGACTGTTGATTGCAGACCTCTGCCAGCAATTCAATGGCGGACATCCAGGGTATAGCCATCACGACATTATCTTTGTTTTGGTAAAAGCTGATTTGTGTGATTGTGTGCCAGTGGTGCTATCGGTATGGCTGCTATCGGTGTCGCGTTATGGAGATACGTTATGCATTACGCACCCCACACTCCAGGATTCTTCAACCGGGACCGCTTTGTCTTGTCAAATGGTTAGTTCTGCACATATCCTTCTAGTTTGATATGACTCTAGGAATGATGTATACTAAAAGAACCTCCTATAGGCCACACTTGTCTCTTCCAATACTCTTTCCTGCATCTTACAGGCTATAAGGCCATGACCTTTGAACAGCTCAGATCATACCATTCAGGTAACATAGATGCCCTATGCCCGGGGCATCCGGAGATTGAACATGAAGGAATTGAAGTGACAACTGGGCCATTGGGTCAGGGTATTGCGAATGCTGTTGGCCTGGCCATGGCGACGAAGAATCTCGCTGCCACCTACAACCGCCCCGGTTTCGATGTAGTAAGTAACCACACTTGGTGTATGATTGGCGATGCTTGCTTGCAGGAGGGTGTTGGTCTCGAGGCAATTTCACTGGCCGGACATTTTCGTCTAAACAATCTCACCGTCATCTACGATAATAACCAGATTACCTGTGATGGATCTGTCGACCTCACCAATACCGAGGATGTGAATACAAAGATGCGCGCTTGTGGCTGGGATGTGATTGAGGTCGCAGATGGCTGCTTCGATATCGAGGCCATTGTTCATGCATTGGAGCAAGCTCGCTCATCGAAGCAAAAGCCCACCTTCATTAATATCAAGACAGTCATCGGTGTGGACAGCAGCGTTGCTGGAACTGCAGTGGCTCACGGTGCTGCTTTTGGTGCCGAGAGTATCCGTAATATGAAGGTTTCCTACGGCTTCAACCCGGAGAAGCACTTTGTGGTTGGCGAATCCGTGCGCCAGTTCTTCCAGGGTATTCCTGAGCGTGGAGAGCAGTGGGTTCAAGAATGGGATCAGCTAGTAAAGAAATATACTGTCCAGCATCCTGATTTAGCGGCCGAGTTTATGGCTCGCGTGCGTGGCGAGCTTCCGGCTAACTGGCAAGAGTATATCCCAACCAGCTTCCCTGATGGACTCGCTGCCACCCGGACGGCATCTGGTTTAGTATTCAACCCGATTGCCAAAGAGGTCAACTCTTTCATGGTCGGTACCGCGGATCTCTCGCCATCCGTAAACATGATCTGGCCTGGCAAAGTCGACTTCCAGCACGTGAGTGAAAACAACAGACATCAGCATAACCCGGAGCAATTGCTAACCGCATCATTAGCCCGAACTCCGCACGGCCTGCGGCATCAATGGCACTTATTCTGGCCGCTACATTCATTATGGTGTTCGTGAGCACGCGATGGCTGCTATCTCTAACGGGCTAGCAGCGTACTCCCCAAATACCATCATCCCGGTCACATCGACGTTCTTCATGTTTTATCTGTATGCTGCACCTGCGGTCCGCATGGGTGCGTTGCAGCACCTCCAAATAATCCACGTCGCCACCCACGACTCCATTGGCATGGGCGAGGATGGACCGACCCACCAGCCTATTGAGTTGGCCAACCTGTATCGCGCGATGCCAAACCTCTTATACATCCGTCCTGGTGATAGCGAGGAGACGGCTGGTGCGTGGATTGCTGCTATTGGCGCCAAGCAGACCCCAAGTATCATTTCTACCTCTCGTCAAACCTTACCCCAACTCCCTCAGACGCGTCGTGATGGCGTAGCCCTCGGTGCATACGTCCTATCTGAATCTGAATCGGCTACTGTCACTTTGATCGGGGTTGGAGCTGAACTTTCGTTCGCGGTGGAGGTTGCTGAGCAACTAAAGGTGCAGAATGGTATTACCGCGCGCGTTATTAGCTTCCCTTGTCAGCGCCTTTTTGAGAAACAGTCGGTCGATTACAAGCGTAACACACTTCAACGACACCGGGGCATACCAGCTGTGGTGATTGAGCCCTATGCGCCAAATGGGTGGGAACGTTACGCAGATGCGGGCATCTGCATGACACGCTTTGGTCATAGTCTGCCAGGCAAGGCGGCATACAAGTTTTTCGGGTATGAGATTTCTATATTGACAACGAAGGTCGTCAGGTACTTGGAACGGCTCCGGGAAGATGAGCTGCTTCGGGGCGAGTATGTAGACCTGTGAACATGATATGTGATGTTTCGTGTCATTTTTCCCCGTAAAAAAGTCTTGTTATTTCATGAACTTTCAGAATTAGTTAAGAGTTGCATAAATTCTCCAATATTTCTTGTTCTAATTCTCAATCCGATTGTATATATAATCCACTTGCAGAGCAAACTAATTAGGAGATAGATAAGTATAATCAAGGTTGGGAGTCAACACTCTTCAGTGCTATACTTTTTATTTCTTTTTTTATTTCTGTTTTTCTTTTTCTCGTTCCTGTCGTTCAAGTTTTGTTGATCTGTTGTCCTTTATCCATCCATCCGTAAATTTTACCAGGTGACCCCGACCCAACTACCCTGCGACCGTCTGAAATTCGTACTTAGCTATTGACTTCCTGCTGACTTTACCCCTCAGCTTAGCTCATGTCAAGATGGGAGAGATGATCTAGAGAAGATCCAGAGACGTGACCTTTTCCGTGGGGAGCAAGGGAACAACCGTGCAGTCCGACTGATCACGCAACGCGCTAGGAGTATTCAAAACGAAGTATCACAGTCATGAGATATAGTCTGATCAGCAAACCAACGATTCAATAATATATAATTATGGATAAAATTATAAAAGGACGTCTGTAGGATTTCAAATAACCTTCAAGGCGAAGAAAAGGGGTTAATTCCAAGAGAAATCCTAGACCGATCTAAGGCATCCGATATATGAAGCATCCATGCTTGTAAAGATCCTGATAATGAGGTGTGGAACAGCGGGATATACTTCACTTGTGAAACAAATTATAACAAGTTATAATATTGCCAATTATCATTTTAATTGTGTTACTGAAGATAAATTATATCAGATGTCCCCAAAATGAGGGACTATCCCTTTTACGAAAATTAGGCCTGACCAATGACGGTGAGCTCGTGGCCCATGCCCCGACGCGGGGGATTCAGGGCGGGTTGATCGACAAGAAAATAGTGTGAGTGACCTCGCAGAATTGTGATATGCGGGCACATGCGATGAAAGGGGTTTCTAACAGGTTGTTGAAAGAAAAAGAGAAAAATTAGAGGAGAAAAAAAAAATATAAAAAAAACGAATGAAAGACTTATAAGCTCGTCAACTCGTCAAGTCAAGAGGTTGGGTTTGTTTTTATTTTCATCTCAAAACATGGCGCGAGCTCTACTCTTTGTTGCCCTAACTCTGGGTGCCACTGCGATGCCTGCTTCGTCGGGTATGAGCAACATTAAAAATATTGTGGTCTTGGTGCAGGAAAATTTGTCCTTTGACCACTTTGCTGGCGGTCTTGACTATGATTCCAGCATTGATGGCCCACAAAATCCTCAATTTTGCAATCCTGCCAATGTTTCCTCCCCAACCAACCAGGTTTGCGCCAACCCTAATGCGAAGAATATCGCATCGGACGACCCCAATCACAGTATTGCGGGTGGTAACATGCAGGTGTTTGGCACCTACCACCCCCTTGCAGGAGCCAAATCCTCCATGGATGGGTTCATCAGTGAGCAACGTGCCTCCTACCCAGAGGATGACCTAAACCGGGCAGCCGAGGCGATCAATTACTTCAGCCCAGACCATATCCCCGTCTTCAATACCATCGCTCAGAACTTTGTCTTGTTTGATCGCTGGTTTGCTGCAGTCCCGGGTCCTACAAACCCCAACCGTGCCTACTTGACCTCTGGCACTTCCCATGGCCATGGCCACAATGACGACGACTTTCTCAACTCTGCGCTGCCACAAAAGTCCATTTTTGAGCAGCTATCGGAAAAAGGAATCACTTGGAAAAATTACGAGAACTCGACACAGTCCAAACCCGCATTTTTGCCCGACGCTATGTTCTATGATTGGACCGCGAAGAATGGCAAAGACAACGTCGTTCCGATTTCCCAGTTTTATAGTGATGCTAAAGCTGGGGCACTACCACAATTTACTTGGATCAACCCCGAGTGCTGCTCCTATATGTCAATGCATCCTCCGTCCCCAATCAATATGGGCGAGAACTTCGTCAAGAGCATCTACGAGGCCGTACGCAATTCGCCGCAGTGGAATGAGACCCTCTTTATTTTGACCTGGGATGAACATGGTGGTTTTGCTGATCATGTTTCGCCTCCCGCTGACGTTCCCGCTGGCGACAGTCTGACCTATACGGAGACTGCTCGGGATGGTGAACAATACACTTTCCACTTTGATCGCCTCGGGATTCGGGTTCCTACTGTTTTGATCTCCCCGTGGGTTTCCAAGGGCCTGGTCCAACATAAACCCAGTGAGGGGAACGAGTTTACGCATACTTCTATCCTCAAATTTGTCTCTGAGCTTTGGGGACTAGATAGTCTATCCCCGCGCGTGGACTGGTCGCCTTCCTTTGGGAACCTGATCACGAACAGGTTCCGAAGTGATACACCCGAGAAGTTGCCAGGTGCTGCAGACTTCTAGGTATTAACTCTCTTGTGTCAATGGTCGCAGTCTGGAACTCCTAGCTCACTTCAATTCAATTCAATGATAATGATGATAATGAACACATAATACATACGCCTATGAATAATACATTGCTGAAATAAAGGATTTCCCCCTTTTGAGCTAGCCACAACTTATGAAGAAACAAGTTTAGAAACCCATTGAGAGATATATATATAATACCGTATACATTTTGGCTTAGGCACTTGTACCAGGATGCCCTCCCCGGGCTACCCGTCCTCACCAGATTACGTAAACCAACCTCAGACCCTGGACCCCGGGCCTGACCATTCACACCTAGGCAGGTGGATAACCTCCTTCTCTAATCCTCCATGAAAGGTGAATCTCATCAGTAATAGACATGACAAGGGAGATTGTACAGAGACCGTATGCGGCTGTGACACAAATGTTCGAACCGTTTTCCCGAATCCACAAAATTGACACTCAATGCATGACTGTAACCGCAGGTTATGATAAAGACCCGGTTTACGAAGAATTGATGGGCATAAATGTCTTCGACTATGATAAGAGTGGAATCCCTAAGACATAATGCTTGGAGATCACGCCGTCTGGCTCGATGGATAAACTTGTGTTAGCTTTGTTGGCTGGAATGTTGCTCAACGTCTCCTCACAGTTTGAAGAGGTGTGACGTTTCATATTGTCTATTATCACGTTGTCTAGCTAACAATTTCATATTAGAGACATGATATTGGAATAGTTGTCTCATTTGGTAGTATCGAGTGGACTCAACGTATGCAAAGAGTCTTAAAATTGCGTCCGTACATGACATTGTTTAGAGGTGGGAGAGCATCTACACTAATTGGATCTACCAAGCCACGAAGCTTCATCCATCAGGGTGAGAGGTGACTCTCATTCGGTTCTTATCTCTGCCAATGACAGCCTTTCGGATACCTGTTATCAACATGGAATTCTCCGAGCCCACCAGCTCTGCTATGCAGTGAGCCTTGATCAACATTCCATTTCCCAGTTGATCGGCTGAGCGGGGCGGTTCGTGCACCCACACAGTGAGCCAACCCTAGAGGAGACCGTTGTCATTTCTGTTGAATTATTTTTGAAGCAAATCCCGCTTCCGATCGACACGGCCTCGAATTGCAGCTAAGTGCAAAACCCTGCCTAATACCACGGCGGTCAGTGAAGAACGACAGGCAGGAAACCGTTCATCGAGTAGATGTCTAATATCATTAATTGAAGACATAGTAAATCGATGAATTAGTACGGCACGATGTGCTTGGACGCTTGACTTGTGAAACCGACCATATCGGTACATCTAGGGGTTCAGCATCACATTGCTGGGACCCCGTGTCTACCTGGATTCCAGGTATGTGCTCTTGCGCTACCTTTTTCGCACGCCAATTGGATGGATCATTGTCAAGGAGATTAATTTCGTCTTGCAGCTAGCTTCCATTAGCTTATTTCTTGTTCCGAGGCCGATTTTCACTTTCTTTTCGACCGGCCGCATTGAATATAAACTCTTTTCAAAGGACGGTCTCCCCGTGGCTCTTACACACAATCCCGTTGTACCTTCAGATCCATATCACGCCTGTAGCTACAGCGTCGTGGGATATTTTACATCATGGAGCCTAAGGAATATCCTCCCAGTTTCACTAGCCGGAGTACATCCTTCATACCCTCTGACCAACAGTCAGACAGCAGAATCATTCTAGACGATGAGAAGTTGCCTCCAGTTGATGGGGGAGTTCAAGCATGGCTGTTCCTTATGGCTTCTGCGATGCTTGAATCTCTAGTTTGGGGTATGTGATCATCCGTCAAGGATAAATTGTTGTTGAAACTGACACGCGAGTAGGTTATGCATTCGCCTTTGGTATATTTCAAGACTACTATAGTACACACGAGCCATTCGAAGGATCTGGAAACATCGCAATTATCGGTACTTGTGCCATGGTTAGTTGCCAAGATACTCAAGGTCCCCTTTCTCTCGCTAACCCAACATCCAGGGTATCGCATACTTGATTGCCCCGTTGGTAATCATCTTGATGATTTTGGTGCCTAAGATTGCTCGCTGGGTGTCGACTATAGGAGTTGTTATCATGTGTTTGTCTCTGGCACTGAGTTCATTTTCTACCACCGTCATGCATCTTATTTTGTCACAAGGACTTGGCTTTGGAATTGGTGGCTGTTTTGCTTATACTCCCACCATATTATTCATGTCGGAGTGGTTCGATAAACGAAAAGGGCTCGCCTTTGGTATTGTCTGGGTGAGTTATAAAGAATACTCTGCACCCCGAGCTCCTTATACCAAGTGGAACTGATACAGATATATATATCATTAGGGCGGGTCTGGCTTGTCTGGGATAGTCTTCCCACTTGTTATCCAGTGGCTTTTGAACCAGTATGGGATTGAAGCCACACTTCAAATATCATCAGTGGCATTGTTCATTCTTGCTGTGCCTTTTCTCTACTTTCATCGACCGAGGCTGCGTACGACAGAAATTGCGTATCACCGTCTGAATTTTCACTTCCTGTACAACAAAGTCTTCGTGATTTATCAGCTTGGCAATACTTTGGAAGCAATCGGATTCTTCCTTCCGACCATCTACCTTCCGACATATGCGCGCAGTCTAGGTGCGAGTGATTACATGGCGTCTCTCACAGTCGTCCTCGTCAATTTGTTCACGGTGTTTGGCTGTGTCATCATGGGATTCCTTTCAGACCGATATCACATCACTACCTGCATCTTGATGTCAACTGTCGGTACTGTTATCGCGGTCTTCTTTATTTGGGGGTTTGCCGCCACTATCCCCCCTTTATACCTCTTTTGTATTGCCTATGGTCTCCTCGCTGGCGGCTTTTCCTCCACATGGGCCGGGGTCTCCCACGAGGTGCAGAAGGCCAATCCATCAGCAGACGCGACTGTCATCTTCCCATTCATGGAAACAGGGCGTGGGATTGGCAATGTGGCAAGTGGCCCCCTAAGTGAGGCTCTGCTCAAGGCAGACAACTGGCGAGGACATGCGTTGGGTGCATATGGAACTGGTTACGGGGCGCTCGTCGTTTGCACCGGCGCAACTGCATTGATGGGTGGTTTTTCTGTGGTGGCCCGGCAGTTAAAGTGGATATAAAAACTGCAGCAACATACTGTTTCGCGAGCCGATCATGTTGTGATCAAGGGATATTCCATAAAATCTTCGACCAGGTGTCCTCTTAAATCATCACCCGTACGAGCAAAAGAATAATAAATATACGATTCCGAGAATGGCTTGTTAATATCTGAAAAAGAAAATATATATAATGTTTCATAAGGGTCTTATAAATATGCCAGCAACCATGCGCAGGTACCTTGCGCTAAACTAATCACATATAGAAGGTATCAGATGTTGATAACCGTGCTGTATTACTTCGTCACCCACCCCCAGACCTTCCAGTACCACGGCTTGGGAGGATCAACTTCCTTTTCGTAGTGCAAGCGACCAGTGTCAATATCGGCATCGGCTGCACGGACAAATGACGGACGGAAGATCACCTTGTGCCCGACATAGAGCACCACGAAAACGATGGGGCAGATATAGGCAACGAAGAAGTCCGTCACTCGGAAATGTGGGATGAAAGAAGTGAACCCCTGGGTGAGGGCGATAAGAATATTGAAGAAGAGACCATACCAAGCGAGATATGGTTGCAAGATGGCCTTGTACGGAAGTGTATCACGAGAAATCCCGCGGTTTGCCAATACTCGCATGAACGCAATATGACACGCATTGATCGAGGCCCAGGTGACAAAGCCCGCAACGCTAGAAAGGTTCACAAGCCAAGTGAAGACTTGACCAGCGTCATTGGAAACGTTCATGAAACCCAACAAACCAAACAAAGCGGTGAACGTCACACTGATATAGGGAACACCATGCTTAGTCACCCAGCCGAAACAGGCGGGAGCAAATCCTTCATGTGCCAATCCAGTCAGGACTCGACTGCCACTGTAAACATTGGAGTTTGCGGCTGATAAAACCACAGACAAGAGCACAGCATTGATTAAGCTCGGAAGAACCTTGACTCCGGCCAAATCAGCCGCGATAACCATAGGTGAGGAGGATGCGTTGGTTGTTGCGGTGGTGAGTCGGCCGTTGTTATAGGGGACCACGAGCCCAATGAAGAAGATGGTCAAGACGAAGAAGAGAAGAATTCGAACAAACGTCTTGCGGATAGCCGACGGAACTGTTTTTTGTGGGTTTTCGGTTTCTCCAGCTGCCACACCGACAAGCTCCGTGCCTTGGTAGGAGAATCCGGCTTGGATAAGCACCGCCCAGAAGCCAACGAACTTGCCTACAGATACTGGTAAATCAGGACTGTACGTGGCAAAAGCACCCGGTGTGCTCCAGTAGCGAAAGCCTAGATAGCCCTGTTCCCCAACTCCGACATCGATGCAAATGGCAAAAATGATGAAGCCGATGACAGTGGCCACTTTGATAGTTGAGAACCAGAACTCCACTTCACCATAGAAATTGACTGGGAGAAAGTTCATGGCCGTAATGAATACCCAGAACACCCCGATGAAAATGGCAATGTTCAGACTGGGATCCCAATATTGGATGATGGTACCGGTGGCGGTCAGTTCGACAGCAAATGTAGAGGCCCAGTTGAACCAATAAATCCAGCCCATGGAAAATCCGAGGCTTGGGTCGATCAGCCGGGCTGCATAGGACGTGAAGGCACCGGGGATTGGAATATAGGTCGCAACTTCGCCCAACGAGCTCATGACAGAATAGACGATGGAGCCGACAAATATATAGGCGATCAACGCGCCAGCTGGACCCGATTCTGCAATGGCAGTGCCGCTGGAAATAAAGAGTCCTAGAGATGTTAGATTTCGTGATTTTTCAAGCCGAAGACGTAAGGGCAATGGGGTATACCTGTGCCGATAGTTCCACCTGTCACAGAAGTAAGTTAGCATCCCCTGTAACCCATTTTGATTCAGAAAGCCAAGACATACCAATCGCAATCATCTGTAGATGCCTGCTTTTCAGCTTGCGCTTTAGTTCCCCAGAGGTAGAGGTGTCGGCGTGATTTTGCTCGGCATCGGCCTCCTTGGTGTCTTGAAAAGCATTATCCGACTCTGCAGAGATCGCATTGACAGAGGTTTTAGTATCATCGTGTACTGCGGAGGCATCGTGGGAGACCATATCGGACATGGCAGGGCCACCACGGGGTGGTGTATCCAATTGAAATGAAATTTGGATAAGACGAGCTTAGTGTGACAGCAAACAGCTGTATGTTTCAAGATTGTCAAAAGTTCAGAGAATTTTCTGCAGAGGCTTCCAAGAACGGGCTCGGTGGGGTTCCGAGAAGAGATCCATGGGTGGAGTCAAGAATCTTTAAATGTTTTAGGTAAGTGGCGTCAAACCTACCCGGAAAGGAAGACATTTGAAAGGTTGTATAATAGTACATTGGGAGAAGTATCGACGATCTTTAGGTACTTAATTAAATATATGGCTACCGGTCAAATCTAGGTATGGGTTTCTATGAGTTACTTAGAATGAAGTACATAGTGAAGATTTTCAAAATCGACTTCGAGACTATATAAATACATGTACACCTTGCCTAAAGATGGAAATGTAGTATCAAATATGTACATGTAGTATGTGCCGTGAATCAATTTTTCTTTTTTTTTTTTTTTGCGAGCAGTTTCGGGGATTAGGTCACTACTTCAACATTGTCGTACGACTCGCATCTCGGGAAAACCTTGGGAGGCGTGGAATTTGCGGCCTGGGAAGTTAGGCAGCAACATTATAACTCACGTGACTCTGTAGCCCGAAATCGCAGATTAAGAACGAGTTGATAACTAACTAGTTATCCATGTGCGCAATATGACACAACCAATCTTCCGAAACTGCCCCATCTCACACCCTCGTGCTACAAATGTACTTCACTTCGACTTGCCTATGTAGGTGATGTTGATGCGGATTCGGCCGTACTTCTGTTAGAATGGCCTGGTCCTAGCCCCAAGTACCTGTTTCAGGGGTCAGATCAAATTTTGGCTTTTGAACGCTCAACATGTTCCATCTCCTTTTTCTTTGGGCCAGAAAATCCAAAAATGTACGCCCCAATCTTGCGCATCTGAATCTCCTCTGCGCCTTCTGTGATTCGATAGCGACGGAAATGACGATATATGTGTTCAAAAGGGTAGTGACGAGAGTATCCATCACCCCCATGAATCTGATCGGTCAGTCATGTCTCCATAATCAGCAGGTGTGGACCAACCTGAATCGCTCGGTCGGCAGCTTGACAGCATAATCGATTTGCCCAGAAGTTACACAGGGCCACCTGACCGGAGAGTCGGCGCTCAATTCCCACCCATGGCGGGCGCTGGGCTTCCGATGACTGGCACACCGCCACAATACGATCCATCTCCCAGCTTGTCTTCAATATGAACAGTCGCAGCATCTCCACTTGCGTCATTAACTCAACGACCAGGAACTGAATAGCCTGGTTATCAGCCAGGGTTTGCCCTTCACCCCATATCTTCCGTGTCCGCGCGCGCTCGATGCTTCGGTCCAGGAAGTACTGTGCGGCCCCACAGGAGCTGGTTGCTTGACGAATTCTATTCTCGTGCACAAATGTTTGGGCGATGGCTAGTCCCTGGTTGACCGATCCGAAAACCGCCGATCCAGGCACCCATACACTATTCAGTTCCACCGTTGCGTGGTCGGTGGGCATGTTCAATGTCCACTCGTAACTAAGGATACGAACCCTCTTGTGTTACGAGGAACTAACAATGCCGTAGTGCCTTCTGCCGATCCTGTTTGGCCAGAAGTTCGTGCAAAGATCAGAAAATGGGTACAGTGACGCGCCCCTATCTGCCACTTTTTTGCCCCCGTAATCTCAAACCTTCCCGAATCGACGGGCTGTAGTAGACATGAACGTTGCCTCACTTCCGTGGTCGGGTTCAGTAAGTCCGAATGTTGTTCGGAACTTCCCCTGCAGGCGGGAATCAAGGTATCTCTTTGTCGTTGATTGCCAAAATGGTGGAGCGTCCCAAACCATCGCCGTACGTAGCATTCGAGGACAAGTGATAGCGAATGGCGGACATCCATAAGTTCACCTCTGGATGTGACTTCCCACCACAGACCCCGGGGAGGGCGAATCGATCAAAACCCGAGGAATCAGCTAGAGTACGCGCCTTCCTTACCGATTTATCAGCCTCGATTCGATTTATCAGCCTCGGTTGTCTTTGGGTTTCGTCCAAGTTTTGTCCAACTGACCTAATAGCTCTTCCCATTCCTTCCGTGGATTCCCATTGTTTTCCCAGTCAGTCCGTGCATACTCACCTCACGGTGATGATCAAAGAAGCGGTTATTGTTGTCGGAATGCTGCAACGGAAGAATAGTTGAATGAATAAATGAATCTATAGATTCTAAATGAGCTTGGAGATCTGCTGGCAAGTCGAAATTCATTTTGATGTTGTTATCGATGATCGAAGGCTATATGCATAGTATAAGCTGTAAATACATATAACCTTCTCAGTTCCCGCATTCGGACCTCGGCGACCACGCATCTTAGTTTGGTACCCGAGTATGTATCATTTTAGTTTGCACAGAAAGTTTCGATGTTTTTATTCTTAAGAGGAGAAAAAGCCGGGGGAATAACCGCCTAATCATGGACAAACCCAGCGAAAGCGCGGGAGCACAGTTGGTTTTATTCCAGTCCCTCCCTTGTAGGATGAGTGATGGGCTCTAAAAATGCAAAATTCAGGATGTGCAGCACGTTGAAGTATGTGGGATTGGCAGAAGCAAACCTATCTTACAAATGCAGATGGGTGGTGTAATATGACAATATAAATGACTACGACCTAAGAAGGATTCGTGTGTCCTTGGGAGAAGGGCAACTCCGCACACCCTGCTCTTTGAATTTCTTACTTACACAACGCGTAACTCTTATTTGCTGTAACTGTACTGTATGTGTCTGAAGGGGTTATCATCAACGTTCCGCTACTCGGTACAACGTCTTGATCTCGAGGTTGGGTGAGAACCATCCTCAATGATATCCCCCTATTATGTCTCGTATTTCACAGACTTTTGACGCACAATAGCGTTGTCTGTGGGGGCTTTTTCCTTGGAAATTTCCACTATTCCCAAATGGGAACCGTCCTAACTTCATGAAGAACGTGCACACATCCATCTCTATCACATCCGTCTGAAGACACAAAAAAAGTGGAATATAAACGGAAAAAGAAGCAAAAACATCTCTTTTCCCATAGAAGATCGTTATGTTAATTATTCTCCAAGATTTTTGATTCTTTAGCTGTCGGCAGTGTCAACGCTTTGTCCCTCTGGAATTCTGAAGGTTCCACCCAGGCCCCGTGCCCTTGAACGGGGCTTGGAAGTCGCCAATCCGAACCTCTTATAATAAGTGAAATAGATGATCCTAAGCCATAGGCACATTCTTTAGACCCACGACCGAACTAGTGTCCGTATGGTCAGCCATTTCTGTTGGCACGGATGTGCCGCGATAGGTTGGAGAATATTCCCACTACACGGGGCCCTTCCCCATTCACATAGGCACGACCCTCGAGGGTACCGGCAGTATGGATTCCAATCACCATTCTGGTTTCATTCGGCCTAGTGACGGATTGTTCTTGGCAGTTGTGGAACAGCTTTCAAGAAGATCAAAAAGGACCAAAGGACCTACGGAGAATTGGAAGATTAGCATTTACATCTTCCCTCTACAACGTGTTTTTCACTCTCTCTTCAAATCCACCCACCATGGATTGGTGGAAAGCCGTTATCGCACAGCCCATTGTGGCCATTGGCGTGCTCGGACTGACGTATGGGGTGTGGTTGGCAACATATCGGCTATGGTTGTCACCACTGGCCCATTTCCCAGGACCAAAACTGGCTGCTGTGACAATGTGGTACGAGTTCTATTACGATTCATTCCTCGAAGGCCAGTACACTTTTCGAATCGCCGAGATGCATCGCAAATACGGCCCGATTGTGAGAATCAGTCCCTTTGAACTACACATCGATGATCCAGAGTACTATGAGATCTTATACTCTCGCGACAAACCGAGAAACAAGTCATTACATTTGACTGGCATGTTTGGGGCACCTGCATCCGCTTTTGGCTCCGTTGATCACCGCTGTCATCGGATACGCCGACAACCTATGAACCCGTTCTTTTCTCATCAGCGAATTCGACAGTTGGAACCCATGCTCCGGAGAATGATTGATAAGTTGCGCAAAGGAATGCGGGCATGGAAGGAGAGGGATACACCGCTGCATATTTATCATGCGTTTAATGCCTACACGACAGACGTGGTCGTGGAGTATTCTATGGGTGAATCGTTCCATTATTTGGATGACCCTGATTTCACACCGCAGTGGTCAAAGACAATTGAGGCAATTGTACAAGTCGGAGTTCAATTCAAACAATTTCGCTGGGTCTTCAGATTGTTTGAGCTACTTCCACGGTGGCTAGTTGTGAGTATCAACCCTCACATTGGGCCGGTAATTGATCAAAAAATGGAAAGCTTGCGACTAGCGAAATCGATCATTGATAGCCAAGCCGCTGGCAGGAACTTGGCAGATGACAAGGTTAGTGTTCCGAAAGGCACATTATTTCATGCGCTGCTAGACAGCAAGCTTCCCCCAGAGGAGAAAGCACCTGGGCGCTTGAGTCAGGAGGTTTTCACTGTCATCTCGGCTGGAGGAGAAACGACTGCGAAGAATTTGACAACACTTACCTTCCATCTACTCAACAACCCAGAAAAGCTACAAAGGCTACGGGGCGAGCTCAACCGACTTGACCCCGATGGAACAGCAACTTTGGCGGAATACGAAACAATGCCGTATCTCGTAAGTTATCCAATTCACAATCTCGAGTCTATGGAATGCCGAAATATCTGACAACACAGTAGACATCTGTTATGCTGGAGGGCCTCAGGTATGTCAAGACTTTGTCTTCCAACCCCCGCCGGACACAGGCTTTTCCATTTGCTTATTTGACCCGCATGAAGAATCACCAACGCTGTGGCAACAAGACTTCAGCGCAGCTCTCCAGATCAAGTTATGACTTACAATGACTGGATCATCCCTCCCGGGGTACGAAATCTTCATTTTCAATCTTTTTGTGGTTGCCCCGAGCTTCTTCTGACGATATACACTAGACACCTGTGGGGATGACCAGCATATTTATGCACCACAATGAAGCTATTTTCCCGAACTCGCAAAACTTCATCCCAGAGCGATGGATGGACCTAGAGCAGAGGAAAAGCCTCGAGAAGTATCTGGTTGCTTTTAGCAAGGGATCAAGACAGTGTATTGGAATTCCGTAGGTGGATGTCTTTTGATTGCTGCACTTTAATCGTATACTAACATCTGCTGACTAGTCTCGCGCGGGCGGAGATTCTTCTAGCAATCGCCACCATTTTTCGCGAATTTGAGATGGAGCTCTATGAGACTACAGTAGATGATGTTCGAATCGTACGAGACATGTTCAATGGGCACCCGCGAAAAGGAAGCCAGGGCGTTCGCGTGATGATAAAAGGCTGGAATGGACACTCTGGGCCGAGTGGAAACTCCCTATGAAGGCTCTTTGACTTTGTCCTTTATTATTTGTTTGATTCCAAATGAGTTCCACGAAGATGTGACTCTCTGCTGAAGACTGGCTCATTACAACTACAGAAGTTACGCGGAAATTCCCAAACTTTCAAATGGACCTTTCTTCGGGTTTGGTTAGGCGGATAGATTAGGCGCAAATCCGGGATATAAGCGGCTGCTAGCTTTGATGTAAATAATACATATCATCAGCTTTTTGAACTCACAGGTAAGCGCACTGGGGGTCTACACGATGCAGATGTATGTCCTTGAATCATACATGGTATACCTTTGCACCTTATCGATATTTCAAGTGTTTAAAAGCCAGCGGCGCTCTGGCCAGGGATCCAGTCATGCTTTCAACCCCTTACTTTGGATTCTCCGCCCCTCGACAGTTGGTACTAGAATACTCCGTAATCGGTAGATTTCAGGATGTGGACGAAAAATATGAAATCCAGCAGGGCAGGAAAAAAAAGGAAAATACCAGGGCCCCAGAACCGTCAAGCCGGAAGATTCTCAGCTCGGCCCTAGGATGGCTTAATTCTCCAAACTTCGATGTGGCTTCGGGCTCAACGTAGACTGCAATCTTCGAAATCGGATTGGGTACTTCTTATGGTAGTCTACACCTGATTTCGTAGTGTTTAGGTTACAAGTTTAACTTAGTGGCGTCAAGTT
This sequence comes from Penicillium hordei, assembly GCF_028827395.1. Taxonomy (NCBI): domain Eukaryota; kingdom Fungi; phylum Ascomycota; class Eurotiomycetes; order Eurotiales; family Aspergillaceae; genus Penicillium; species Penicillium hordei. Next base: position 8,708,367 of record NW_026623142.1, read on the forward strand.
CGCCTCTCACGTAGGTACTATAGCGTAATATCTCTAACCAACTGGGTGTCTTTAAGCACTGTCGGGGGGATGACCTGTGTCTTTGAGACTAGGTTCCGTATTATTCTCTGTTTAATTTCTTCGCCATTTCCTACGACGTCTTTAATTTAGGCCAAGGACTGTTGAAGCCGTCTCAACCTATTGTCCATTCTTCGTGAAAGGGGATTCACGTTTCAGGTGCGGCGCTAGGTGAGACAATATTCACCTCCATTGTATCACAGCAGATATGCTCCTTCATAAATCGCTCCCATTTGGGCGTAGTGTAACATCTTCCATGGATCCTGACGCACCTCGTACCAGGACTCTGGGGCTCAGCCTTCAGTTCATGGATGCGATGAGAATACCCTTAAACCTTTTTCTGCATGTCCGCATGTCTATACACATGTTGTGAGCTGTCTGAGTTATTATGAGTTGAGAACTTGTCACACTTGAGAACTGGGCGTGCAAGAATTGGGAGCATTCAACAAATCATCATGTAGCGTTCTCGAGAATGTTGTGGATCATGTTCCAAGGGAGAGGTATACAGACGCGGTGATACCAACCCACGCGCTTACTCTAATTTCGAATAGAACTATCTTTCCTCGAGCGTGAAGTCTGCTTAGATGTGTCGATGGGAATGACCCAACCTAATTGGAGGATTCCTGTATTGCATTCAGAGTACATATTTGCGCTCGGTAACTTCCCCTCAATGGTCTATCTCTGCAATTGTCGGCCGCCATAGCGAATGTTACTTCTTGTTTCTTTTTTTTATCCGTACAATGCATCCAAACCACAATTATCGGCACTCTCGACGGTCCGCTTGTGATCGTTGTCGCGGACAAAAGTTGCGATGCGAGCGCGATCATATGAATGGCATGTCTTGTGAGCGATGTCTTAAGGCCCAAGAGATATGTATCACAAGTATGAACCAACCTGCGCAAGTCATTTTACCCTCAAACCATGGACAGAATCTAGTTGCCCGAGATGACCGTGAGCACCAAAGGTTCAATCCAAGACATAAATCAATCTCTGTGCTTCATAAATCATCTGGCTCCAGAGTGAAGAAGTTGGTGCACTCTCCCTCTCCAATTCCAAGGAGACACAGTATGAAAGAACACCATTACTGGGGAGGAGTACAGCCAATGCCCGTTTTTCCCACAGCGAGCTTTTGCTCACCCTCAGCGGACTTTGGGTTTAATATGCCCCTAGAGCTTGGAAACATGATGGTCCCTGTTGAGCAATGGAGTGATCCTCTTTCAAAGTGGTCGACAGATGCTTATAACCTAGTAAGTTAGACATCGAGGGGAGATATACCAGACACCTACTGACTAGTAATCCCTATAGCCTTCTGATTGGATGCCATCTGATCAACTATATCCTTGCGAAGCAAATTCTTGTTTTCCTTCAGCTTTTACCAATGATGCCCTACCAGGCGCGAGGCAAGCCACTGAAATGGCAATTTCCGATCCTTTTCAAATTACGCGTCTCAAGTATGGCGAGAATGAATCGCCATTTGGCATAAAGGAGCTTCCAGATTCTGCGTGGGTAAATCAGCCAGACCCCACAACTATAACCAAGCCTCCCCCAACGACAACAAGCCAAGCAGTTCTCTCCTCTCTGAAAGACATTCGCAAGAGTCTCTTGAGATTGAAAATAGGACTCCTTGAAGATCTGGAGCTATTCGAAAATGGATCGACACTCCTACAGTCGTCATCCCTTTTCTATGAAGATTCTAATCTGTCAATTGAGACGCTCGACCTTCCAATATATCGTCTAGTCGAGCACAGTTCTTGGCTTTTGGCAATTATTCGATCTTCGTGTGGCATGGCGGAAGAAAGCTTGGATGCTACATTTGCTACTCAACGATTTGAACCTGAGAATAGCAGATATGAAGACTCTTTGTTTATCCTTCCGGATGCTGGCGACAGTGGCGGGGATGAAGGTGGCACCACCATATCCCCACATGATTCCGGTTATCATACCACGGTGACATCTCCGGATCGAACGACGAGTTCTACAATCCCGAGATGTGATATCGCCCTGTGGCTTGGAATATTGGAGGCGCATTGCTCACTTGTTCGAATATATCGTGCTATTTTCATGCGGTTGTACCAGCTGTTTCTCATCATCCCTCCAACTGATGCAGCTACGATTCTGCTTTTACCGAAGGTACGATTTGGACAGTTTCATTTGGATGGAAACCTCATTGTCCAAATTCAATTATTGGTTGATTTCAGCTCTACAATGATGAGTAAGCTTGACCAAGCCCTTAAATTGCGGTCGAGCTCGGCGCAACACCAAGAGGATCAAGACTTTGATCCATCCCAAACACTCCGCCAGAAGGGTTGGCCAACATCAATCCGCGACATTGTCCTAGCACAAGAACAAGATCCCTGTGAAATGTCGTTGATGGAAATAATGGACTGCTTGCGGCAACTTGTTAAAGACACAGTGGTTATTTAATAGGATGGCCTTTCATGATCCTCGTATATATTTGAAAAAAGTCTATTTGGGCCTTGTGTTGGCTTACAGAACTTGGTACCGTAGAGTAATTCAACTGTAAACCGATGAGAAATAGGAGCAGAACGGCATTTAGAGATCGGATAAACGAAGGTTCACACAGAGTGGGTGAATGTATCCTCGCGCTCATGATTATCGCAAACCGGGCGAACAAGGCGTGATGTAGGGATACTCAGTGAGCAGCCAGACATACTGATTTTGTTCTATTTATTTCAATGAAACACCATGGTATTGATGGGCGCCGCAGGCATTGCAATGGCCTGTGCATGGATGGACTGCCGCCCTAGATATCCCCTGCATGTTCGGACACCGAGTCCGAGTCCGATCTTGATTTAGAATCCACATAGGGGTCCCTGGAGTACGGAGTAAAGGAGACTGAACTCTACCGTTAAAAAGGAACGATCTCCTCATTACCACACAGATATACCTTCCAAACAGAAGAACAGACGTCTTCTCCAATCATTAGCCAAATCCCAACCCCGAGGATGGCTGTACCTAGTTTCCAAGATGTTCCTGATCTTACTGGAACCTGGGTATTGGTATGCTTTCACTAGTTTACTACTTACCTAACGCATGGGCTAATATGATGATTAGAACCGAAAGCTGTCAACCGATCCAGATGACGTTTTCGTCTTGGTAAGAGCGAACATTAATCGAGGTGTTGGTTTTGCTTTACTGAGAAACATTAGCAAGGCGTACCTTGGGTTGTCCGAAAGGTCTTGCGACATGCCCGGCTTTCGTTACAAATCAGCCAGACCACTTCTCTATCCGCTAAAGATGGCCCATGCATAGAGGGAGACTCCAATGAAGGTTCTGATCTGGCCACCGATGTGAAACCAGTCACAAGCCTACGTATGATACAAACTGTCAATCCAGGGGGATTTGACAGCGAAGGGAGTTATTCAGTCGATGGAACCCCACAGGATGTCTCGCTGCCTATTTTCGGAGATATTGAGATGCAGCTTCAATTTGTGAACATATCTGCTATACTGGAAGACACCATCCGTCAGGTTCTAGAAGTGGCTAGCCTGAGTGGCAAGGTGATTCAAGAATTAGCCCAGAATCCATCAAAGGGATGGGAAGCGGAAGTGATTTGGGGATTTGAAGAGCTCGATGGAAAGAGATATTTGACGCGAAATATTAGCACGACAAAGGAGGAGAAGAAGGTTATCGCTAAGATGGTTTACGATGGTCCAAATTAGATGCTACCCACATACTATTACTTATCTTAATGATAGGTTGTTTTCGATGCAAATCGAAATTTTGAATGCACCGCATAAAACCACCACACACCGCAGTCTTGACAAGCTAAACCCCTAAACCCTAAACCCTGTTTCTATTTTATTACTTGGTTAAGTCATCTTCGGTTCTAATGGGATGGTACTTCTCATCTGAAGTTAGCAGATATCGTAGCGAGGTCTCTGCGTATGGAATCTATCCACTAGCTAACAACCATAAACTACAAGGAACGGCGAAGAGCCAAGTCTCGGGTGTACAAAGCGTTATGTAATTCCAATGGCTGAGCAACCCATATTCAATTTCCACAAGTAATTGGGGATTTGGCTAGTCTTCTTTCAAGTCTCCAACTCAATGCAAACTTTCATTTCGTAGCCATAGGGACGACCAGCTTCTTTCCGGAAACCTTTCCATTTCGTAGCATGTCCAACCCCTCCAAGATCCCTTCAAATTTGCCCGGAATGGTTTGAAATGGACACATTTTAAGCTTCCCATTGTCTATCAGTTTCTGGAGTTCTGCATACCATGACCGAGCCCAGACCCCAATCTCAGGTCGTGGTAGAATGCCGTATGGGTCTGGGAGCTCAACACCTCGCCCAGAGATGGCACCTCCCATGACTAGTTCGTGCTTGATTGTCTTTCGCGAGCAAAGACTTTCTTGATACTGCTCAAGTGCACAGTACCTTCCTCCAGTACGACCAATGGCTGCGTAGCACATCCGCAGAGTTTTGGCTTCCGCAAAAGGATCAAGCGCGTAGCGCAAAGTGTTTTTTGTGGCCGCTCGAATATCTTCGGCACAAGTTGGAGAGTTGTAATCAAAGACGAGATCAGCCCCGTATGATTTCACCAAGTCGTAGTTGTGAGGAGAGCATGTGGTGATTACCCGGTGGCCACAGCTAAGCAAGATAGATCAGTGATTTGAATATAATAAAAGCCACAAGAAGGAAATGGAATGCTTACAGCTTCACCATCTGGATTGCAAGTAGCCCTATAGTGCTACTTCCACCGTATACCAGAACGTCTTCGTGTTTGAATGCTGGTGTGTGTAATTCTCCGGGTAATTGAAGCGACCAAAACAGAGCAACCCCAAGAGTCGCAATTGCGGTCCCTGAAAGGGAGGGTGCATTGAAAATATCCATTCCCTTAGGAACATGGAAAGTGAGCTCCGGTTCGGTTCGAATGTACTCGCAATAGGCTCCAGACATTGGATCCGACATATTCGAGCCTTGAACAGCACCAAAAGCCTGATCTCCGAGACGGAATCGTCCCTGTGCAGCAGCCTCGCTTCCTAGAGCAACCACTGTACCTGAAAAGTCACACCCGTCCCAGAGTCCTGGGGTCGGGAATCTCAATGGCATTTTATAATCACAGGGGTTAAGGGCAACTGCAGCAGTCTTCACCAACATTTGATGGGGCTCGAGTTCTGGGATAGGGAGGCCATGAGTGATTTGAAGAATGCCGCCTTCATGTTGAATGATGCCGGTCTGATTTGAGGGTAATTCATCCCGGGCTGCCATCTTGTGAATGTTAAAAAAAAAGCTGGTGGAATTTTAACCGCTTGTGAATTTAGGAGACCCATTTATATAAAATTTAATTCGTCTTACTGTACGACACAGAATAAAACAGTAATAAAGAAAAGACCATGAAACAAAAGAAAAAAGAAACTAGCCCAAATTGTGAGGTTTCTGGCCATGAAATGCTGGGTTTAAAATCGGCGATTCTGGTCAAAGTTCTAACTCCTGCCTTTTTAGACATATAACCGGGAATAATACCTGGGCATCACGGTCCCTGCGAGAACGTAGAGATAATTATTGGTTGGGAATTCTCGTTTATTCTCAGCAGTTAACATGATGATACTTAGGGTCATTTCAACGCTAGCCAAGAATGGCAACACCCCCTGATGCAACATTAGCGCTCGCGATGCAATTTGACATTGCTTACGCCTTTCTCCGCATACAATGTGTCTTCTGTTGTATTGCAGGAATGTAGTCCAATTTAAGCTGCATTAAGTCATTGTCAACCGATGGGCTCAGATGGGTCTGTGATTCTACCTGTTTCCATTATAATGTGGGTGCGAGGTTATCTGCAGGTGGAAAAGAAGTCTACAGATATACCTTCATATCTCAAGGTTGAAGAGATTAGATATCCTTACTATTTACCTATTTATACAAGTATCCTTTCAAAAAATCTCACACTTCATACATGCAGTACACTGTACTAATACAATATTGTTCATATCGATATATAGAGGTAAGTATCAAAGTGGAGAAAATTTGCTGTCAGGGCTCTCTCGAGTATACCTAGACTACCCCCTTGCATTGATATGATGAATCAACAAGTTACATAGATACGGTGGCATAAAGGGAAAAGGTTGCCTCTTGAATTTTGGAAGAGCAGAAAATGGGGACGTACAATATACCACTGAAATATACCATAAATCTGACCTGATCATTGAAATTACAAGACAAAACAACAAGGTCGTCGAATTCAAAAGGTACGCATCATCGAAGACTAGGAGAGCAATCGCTCTTGGGCTTCGTCAGTGGGTTAAATCAAAATATCATTCATTCAAATGTCTAACACTGACTGCATAGTCGGGTCTGGATCGTGAGATTAGGGGAAAGTAAAAGGAAAAAGAGATCAAGACTACTCTTAGCTCCTGGTGTTGACCTACTAGTATACATTATTCGGCCTAGTTAATTTCCATCCACAGGTATTCACGTTGATAGCCGAACATCAATCAAGTGAGTTATTCCACCCCATCTCAATCTCACATAGGAGACGGATCAATACTGAAAATCGAGAGAAACCTTAGCTTTTGCTCTAAAATTCGAGTGGCCTATGTCATCTGACGGACATATTCCGCTCAAATAACGGCCGGAGAATACTGGGATATGAACCTGTAGAGCTAGCAAGTGTATTCGACTAAGGACAGATTTCTTCACAAGAGTAAAAAAAGCACAAGTTGCGTAAGACTGCGGATAACAATAACAAGTAATGATTTCGGTCGATGGTAACTGATTGTGGCTCTAACTTTCTATTCCCGTACATGCTCATTCATCCTCGGAAAATCCAGCTTTAATTAATCTAGGGAGGAGAACTTGACCATCAGAGGCCCTGCGCAAGTACTCTCCCAGCAACACACTCATTCCAGCTTGTTCGGCAGCATTCACCCACTCGTCGAGAGAAACGACCTGAAACTGTTGGCCCGAGCCCGATTGCATCAAGGGTATAATCTCATCACGCCCTATCTTCATCTCGCCAGATTCATAGAGGTAGGTCACAGACCCAATAGCTGGTTCAGTGATGCTGGATTGGTGAACGCCTTCGAGTAGTTGGCAGGCGGCTGACTGTACAGAAATGAGATCAAAGACCCCTGACCATGAGCTCGAGTCTGGCACTTTCTGGGTTGCTTTGGTGAACCGCATGACATTGTCCATGAGGTCAAGTTCTGGTGCATTGGTACCGGTGATGCTCGATGGACGGTGGATCCATACGGGGAGACCAAATTGGCGGTTGATGCGTTCCAGATAGACTTCGCTCACCCACTTGGCAGCGATGTACCCATCTGTTGGTCGAGACGGAGGAGGATACGACGAGACAGACGTCTCCCCAAAACTATCTTGGGCGGCAAGGCGTGCAACACCAGCCGACGAGACAAAATGGAATGGAATACGCCGGGGCAATGCAAGTTTGACGAGTTCCTTTGTCGATGCCACATTGATCAGCTTGAGGGTCCGATATGTTTTCATGAACGATACATCCGCGCCATTGTGAATAACAATGTCTGCACAGGAGAATATCGATCTGGTGTCAGATTCCGAGAGCCCTAATTGAGGAGACCCTAGATCACCATAATGCAAATGAACTTTCGGATGAGCAAATAGCTCAGGTACATCTAAGGATCGTTTTCTGACAGCAAGACAATGAATAGATGAGACCTTTTCATCTTTTATGAGTCTGCGGAGTATTTCCTTACCAAGGAAACCAGTTGCCCCGGTAAGCACAACGGTGTTGATCCCGGAGGTGATAATGTGAGTATCACTGTAATTCAGAGATGAAGTGAGGTCGGATGCGACTTCAACTTCTGTGTCCCAATCAACATCTAGCTCAAGTACGGGGCGAGATATGTCTTGAATCTTTGCCGCCATTCCACGTAGAGTGCTGGCTTCAAAAAGTTGATACAATGCCATAGACGCACCGAGGTTTTCCTTGATCAGAGCTTGCAGGTTCACCAGACCGAGTGAACTTCCACCAACGTGGAAAAAGTCGGATAGGGAATTAATTGAGTGAAAGCTACTCAGTTCCCGTGGAAGTGCCTGTTGCCAGAGCTGACGCAATGACTGTTCAATTGCCGTGAGAGTGCTGTCGTCTGGTAGCTTAGATGAAATCAACGGAATGGGAAGTGCGCTGACTGCGGCACGATCAGTCTTCCCCGAGATATTTTGGGGAATATTTTCAACTGGAATGATAGCAGCAGGTCGCATATGAGGTGGTAATGGCAGTCCTTGGGAAAGGTGCCTGAGAAACTGAAGCACATTTTCAGAGTCATGCGAGGGAGCCATTATAGTAAAGGCAACTAGAAATTGTTCACTCCCAGATTGAGTTGCATCTGAACGAACAGATACAACAGCTTGCGTGATAGCTCCAGCAGAAGAACTGACGATCGCGGTCTCGATTTCTTCAATATTGATGCGAATTCCTCTCAATTTGATTTGGTTATCTCCGTCCATGCGCCCCAGAAGAATAAGACCACCATCGCGATTTAGTTTTCCGCGATCTCCAGTGCGGTGGATTTTTGCCCAGTTCCTCTCCTGGAAAAACTTGCTTGCGTACCGATCATTCGAAAAGCGTTCAGTTGTTTTGGTGCCGTCAAGATAGCCTTGGGCAACTCCTGCGCCACCAACAACCACTTCACCAGGAACTCCGATGGGTACAGGGTTTAAATTTTCGTCGACAATGTAAACAGAATAGTTTGGTAAAGTGTACAGCGCTGGTGCAAGGTGTGTTGATGTCAAATCCAGCAGGTTGTAAGGGACTTCACTGCCCGAGCATGCAACACTGATCTCCGCCGGCCCATAAGCATTTATCAGTTTGAGATCCGGCCGATGGAGATTCTTAATCTCTTTAATCAAGCCACTTGACATGAATTCACCACCACATACTGCAGTCGACAAGCGAGAGTTACTAAGGTGAGAGCTACCATGACGCACCCAAGCGAGATATTCCGTGGGCGTCGCAAGGGTGCATGTCACATTCTCTGATGCGATAAGTTGTGTGATAGCAACGGGATCGCCTCTTGTGAGATCAGATGCAATCACAAGGGTCGCACCCGAGCATAGGGAGACCATGATCTGCCACAAAGATGCATCCCATGCATAAGATGATTGATGCAGGATGATCTCGCTTCCCTGTTTAAGTTTCCAGACGTCACTGCATGACTGAACGTGGTGTACATATGCTGAATGAGTAATCATGATTCCCTTTGAGGTACCAGTTGATCCACTGGTATACATGATCACTGCTGTCTGGCTTGGGATTGCCATATTTCGGACGGCACGTGCAGTAGGGCCGTTTAGGCTACATACGTCGATGGGTTTTGCCGTGGTGCGCAAAAGCGCATAATCGGAGATGGAGTTTGTATCAACCAATACTATCAGTGCTTGTGTTTCTTCCATGATCATCGCGAGTCTGTTCATCCCCACCTTTTTGTCCAATGGAATGTAGGCACCACCGACACGCAAGATGGCCATGAGAGAACATATCCAGTCTGCCCTTGGTGACTGGAAAACCCCAACACGGGTACCCTTGCCAACTCCATTGCGTAAGAGCTCGTTGGCGATAACATCGATGCGACACTGGACTTCAGCATAAGTCAAGGGGCTCCCACCGTGGGGTTTCAATGCGACATGGTTCGGATAGTGCAAGGCGACTTCATCTAGTCGGTGGACGATAGTCGTAGCATACTCGTCTCGGAGCTCCGGCCCTATATAACATATTTAGCAAAATACTTACAACTAGCCGGTAGTAATTAATTGACTTGCCTCGGCCCGCCGTCACTGCCTCCTGGAGGTCTTCCTTGGAATGTAATTCTGGCCATGTAACCCGAGTGGCTGGGTTCTGAAGAAATGACCGGAGGAGGTTGACATAGGAGCTGAGAATGATTTCGGCATGTTCCATTCCATATAAGCTCCTCTGGGCCGAGAGGTGAATTAGTGTCTCGCCAGCACCGACGTTGCCAACATCCAGACCGAGGTCAAAAGAAGTTTCGCCGCCGCCCAGAAGTGCGCCATCTGCCAAACAACCGCAGAAGCTTCTTGATTGCTCGACCTTGGGTCGATAGTTGAAGAGGGTCTGGCATAGGGGATTGTGTGATGCGGATCGCGGAACGTTGAGTTCTGTTAAGATCACATCAAATGGCACACGCGAGTGGGAAAATGCAACCTGAGTGATGTTTCGGACCTCCTTGAGAGATTCCCCAAAAGATTGGCCTGGCTGCTGGGAGAACCTCACAGGGAGAAGGTTCAAGAAAAGTCCCATGCTCCGCAGGACATCGGCGTCTGTGCGGTTCCCATCTCCGAGGCCGATGCAAACATCCTTCATATCAAAGAACCGTAGAAGAAGTGTCTTCCAGACTGCCAAATGAAAATGGAAGGGTGTTGATTTGAACATCCGGCAACACCGGTCAATTGAATCCGACAAACTAACATCGAGACGAATCTGGGCAGTATGAGACCCGAATTGAGCAACCTTGGGCCGCATTGGCTGTAGGGCAAATGGAAGAAGGGGAATTGTGGGTGGAATCTCTGTATATTGTGCTCGCCAGTAAGTCAGATCCCCACCCCAGGCGCCCTCTTCGTATTCACGAAGCTGCCGCATAGTAAAGTCTGGATATTGAAGTCCATCTTCGGAAAGGGGTTGGCCTTGATACGCCTTTTCCACATCTGACCAAAATACTTCGAAGCTAATCCCATCCATGTTTATGTGATGGAAGCCGAAGATTATCCAGTGCTTTTCTGGGTTGAGCGAAAGCAGCCGAACACGCATGATTTCGCCATCAGAAATTTTGAACACATATGCCTCCATCTGCTTTGTGGCCTCTTCGACTTCTGTCTCATCCGAGATTGCAACGTGCTCCAACTGCAAGGTAGATTTCGTCCAAATGCCTTGCATATGATTTCGCTCATTGTCAGTGAAAAAGAAAGTACGCAAAGCTTCGTGATGTTGTGCTGCGGTTTGTACAGCATTCCCAAATTCTTCAATTCTTAAGCGACCAGACAATTCAAACGTCGGTGTAATGTTAAATGCGGTCTTGTCCTCGACCAGATGCTCTAGAAACCAGAAGCGCGACTGCCCGTAGGACATCGGCACAGTCCTTTGGATTTCACGTTTTGCGGAGCCCATTTCGCTGTCGTCAGTAAAAAGGGATGAGGAAGTGTCGTCATTATTCTCAGAGTTTGAGTCACCGGTGATTAAAGACGTCGCAGAGCTGCCACTGTACGCGTTTGTTGCGTCTGGGAGTGCAAACTTCAATTCCATAGAGCTGGCTCTGCTCTCTGGAACAATTATATTGACAGGCAGATCTGCACGGGAAGCGGCTGTCGCAGCCACCGAGGGATTTGGTTGGTGTGCCGGTGGCTTCACTGCTTGATCACCAGGAATCAAATTGGGAACCAAGGACTCTGGTAGAACTTCAGCAGCAGTGACCAAAAGCTCACGAATCGACGCCGCGTTAAATATTTTCAACACCGGCATGTCGACGCCCAACTCCTTGAGGAACCATGACCGAAGGTCAACGGCGACTAACGAATCCACACCAAGCTCATCCGGACTCATGTCCAGCATAGGCTTGTTGGGGTCAGCCTGAAGAGCCGACTGGAGCTTCAACACAAATCCATCTAAACAAAATCATTTAGTTTCAACTGCGTATTAGAATTCCCGATAAACGTACCCTGCAAGATCTCGATAACTTCCTGGTTTGAAGTTGCCTCGAACAAGCGTGTTTTTATCAACACGCCATATTTCCCCTTTTTGTCTGCCACCGTAAGGTTGCTAGACTTGTGGACCAGGTGCTGGAACATTGGGTTAGAAACCCAACTCTTTGACTCATCGTCGTCAATTCTGAGTCCACAGCATAGCTCAGCACTTCCTACGCGGTCGAAGCAGGACAGGACACCTTCGGCAAACACCTCATGGAAGTCTTGCTCAGACATCCATGAATGGCCGACTCGGTATAGATATGATTGTTGACCCATGTTAAGTTCTCGCGTCACATAGCCGTTACCGACGATGGCGCCGATGTTAATCGCATGCGCTGCCAAGCCACGGTTTCGGCGCTGGGCTGCCAGGCTCGCCATAAACATATTCGCGGCATTATAGGCAACCTGGCCAGGGTTTCCTGTCATCGCAGCCATTGATGAAAAGAAAACCATAAATTCTAACGTGTCCTCTTGGAATAATTCGTCCAGTAGTATACTACCTTCAACTTTGGGACGGAGAACCTTCTCAAGGCGAGGCAGATCTAAATCAATGAACATTGTATCCTGGAGTACCATTGCACCTTGTGCGACACCAGCGATAGGGGGCATAGTTTCGCTGATGTTCCGATGGGTTGCTTGAACGGATTCCCGATTGGTTATGTCACTGGATGTATTAGCCCAAACAACTAAAGAAAATTGGAAGAGCTTACTTGGAAAAGACTCGAACCGTGCAGCCAATGGCAGCCATTCTCTGTAGCCATTGGCGATCAATATTTGGATTGCGACTGGATAGCGCGATGTATCGTGCCCCCTGTCCAACCATCCACCGACAAAGCGACAAGCCGAGCCCACCTGTCAGTCCAACCAGCCAGTAGGTTTTGTCTTTCGAAAATTTGACCTTTTGGGTAGCAGGGCGAACCTGGACAGCAAGCTGTGATTCACCCCATGCAACTAAAGACTGCTGCGGAAGCAGGGATTGGGCACGAATCAGGTCCTCGAGTCCTAAAGGAACAAACTTGTGCATATTGACTGGCATCAAGTCGTATTGTGCTCTCGTCCAGGAATTCTGGAGCTGCATAGCCAGTTGGCCTCTATCTGGTGTGTACTGAGAGTTGGTGCAATTTGCAGTTAAAGTGTTCTCACTCTCGAAATGACACTCTGTCGGCAAGCATGCCCTCAGAAGGTTAGCCATATCAGAGCTGCCACCCATATTGACAAATCGTGAAACATTGCCAGGTAACTTGCTCAGTATTTCACGCCGGGTGGAGTTTGGGTGGATTCGGATCCATGGCCACGAGCAGTGTCCTTCCTTTGTTGTCAAAAGTGCAAGTTGAACGCCCTTTTCATTTGCGTATTTCGTAAGGACGGGGGCAAAGGAGAAATCAGAGTCTAACACAGCCAGTGTCGTTCCCGATTGAAGCTGTTGCAGCATAGAGAAAGCAAGGAAATAGAAATAAAGGGTGAGCATTGATCGAATTCCTAGCTCTTCGGAATCTCCACATCGCACCGCCAAGCCATGCGGCACACGAACTTGAGAGTCCAGAGTATGCGATAAGGCAATCACCCGCTCGCCATTCCTCGCATTTTTCCCAACCACTAAGAAATAATTGTCCGATGGAGTAATGCGGACGGCACGTAGCAAAGAGTGAGTCACATCGATATTCACATCACCCGGGAAAGACGGCGAGATTCGAGGGTCCTTCTCTTCAACTTGATATCCAATTTCTGTTGGTTGGATGGTGACAACAGACCTGGCTCGTTCAACCTTGTTAATGATCAGACGCCTTGAGGAGTTGTATCGGTCATTTCGGCCAGAATTAAGGCGGAATCGAGGAACTTTGAGGTGCCCATTCTGCAGCACCAGTTCCCTCTCGTTGGACCACAATATCCCATCGAGCTGTCCGGCTTGGTCCCAAATTTCGGCAGCTTCCAGATGGAGGAGCTTCGTTGCGATAATATTGGCATCAGCATCATGCAGTGAATGGAGGTTGAGGAAATGGATATGGAGGTGAGTCATCTCCATGGCCAATGTGCGTTGAACTCCTGCAAACATGTTGCCATAGGGGTTCTCCCCTTGGGCACCGTGTCCCAGCCATAGAACATTCTTGCTTTGTTTGAAGAGCTCTTGGAATGACTTCAAATTCTCGGGGGACATGTGTTTCAGAACTGGCCCATCCAATTCAATCAAACTGATCACTGATCCCATTACCGGCAGGTTTGCTGAGACAAGGTCGCCCAAAGAACTAGCTGTGTATATATTGCCGTAGTGGGGACGAACGGCAGTGGTGATATCGGCCACCATATTAGCAGTCAAGGATGTTTTCCCTCCGATGATTGTCAATGAGTCCACACCCAGTGGAAGATGAGTAGCGGCCAAGGGGTCACGAAGGAAATTAACACGGTGATCAACAGCTTGAGTAACCATGACGGAAAATGGCACAGGCAAGGTTTTCGAAGACGAAACAAGGGCTTCGAAACCAGAAAATCCAGCCTTTTGCATCAGTTCTTCCCAATTCTCCTCCGATACACAAGGTGATAATGTTCTTCCCTCCTCGTAGCCTAACCACCAGCCTGGTAGGCCACCAAGAATGAGGCCGAAGCGCATCACATCAGGGTTAGTGAGTTCTAGCATGATCAGATAGCCACCAGGCTTAAGTAATCGACGAACGTTTGTCAGCGTCACTTCAAGCTTCATAGTGGCATACAGAGCTAGAGGAGCAATCACAAGGTCAAAACAACCCTCTTCATAGTCCTGTTCTCCAATGTCCTTCTCGATGTCCAACACCTTGAATGCCATTCTGGTTTGATAATCCGAAAATCTTTCACGGGCGTCATCGAACTGCGAGTCCAAAATATCGGTGTATGTATACGACGCAAACGAGGACCCCATTGCACGCAGTACTCGATCCGAAGTAGCGCCAGCGCCGGCCCCTATAATAAATTAGTATCGGACACAGTTTCGACAACATGCGAGGACTGACCAATCTCCAAAACGTTAACATGAGGGTATCTATGGCCGATCTGGCGAGCCGCCTGAGCAACAGCATCCAAGTATGCGTCTATTCCAAATGTTTTGGCGTAGAATTCCGCTAACATATTGTCATGCATCAAGATTTCAAGCAAATTCATATCTCCCCGAATGATAGCAGGAAGGTTTTCACCAACTGCAGAGAGCAGTTTGATGTCGATACTATCGGAATGGCTATGTGGATCAGTCAGTGTGGTTCAATTTCAGTTTGCCAGGCCAGCAAAAGAGTTCAAGTTCTCACCGATCTAAAATTGGAGCAATCTCCTCCATGGTGTCATTTGCCCATTCCGGCTTTGCGAATTTGTGTTTTCCATTCGCAACGGACGTTGTACAATACTCTGCATATGCGAGGAGATGTATATGGTTCAAAGTACTATTTGCGCGGTCAGAGTGCTCAGGGGAACTTTCAAGTTTTTTGAAGTGGAAATGGGCGACGCGTTCGAGATCCAAGGCTAGGGAGCGGTCTTGGGGAAGCATGTCTTCAAGTTTCTTTGATTGCCGCCCGGTAGGCCTATCGACATCCCAGATCACTTCTGTGAAAAAGGGAACATCGTTTGTGGATGTCAACGGAGTCAATGGTGTGGTATGAAGTCCTTCAAGTTGAATCAAAGTATGTCTCCCGTCTGCAGAAAATATATCAACATCACCAGAGAGCTCGGCAAACCGAGCATCTGTGACTGTAGAATAAAAGGGCAGATCTACACCGGGGGCACCATGAACAGCGCAGGCGGTCGGATTGAGGCGAAGCCTGTCAATTCGAGTGGGAAGGTAAAGGGTGCGTAGACGTCCATCACCTGGGAAGGAATAAGCAAGCATGATGGACTGAATAGCGCCATCAAGAGAGGCTGGGTGAATGATCAACGGTTTTTCGGTTTCAGAATCTACTGGGACAGCTATTAAACCCGATGCCTCGTCCATTCTTCTGCGCAAGGTGGAAAGGGCCTGGAAGGGGCCGGTGTAGCCAAACCCAAGTTCGGAAACTGAGTTGTAGAATCGGTCACCTTCCAGATCTAGGAATGAACCTTGCGGTTGGGTGTGTGATGGGAGAGTATCATGCTTCGGTTCCCCCAGAGTAATTTGCAAGGTGGCAGATGCGTGAAGGGACATGTTGGATGACCCCTTATTGGCGTCGGAGTGACAGGAAAAGGACGCAGACACGCAATTGGTCTGAACTTGATCGATCGAAAGTCTGAAAATAGTCTCCACTCCCCCGTTTTCTTCAAGCACCAATGCTTGCCCGATGACCACATCATGGAAGTCAATCAGTTGCACGGAACCCAAGCCATACTTTTGAATCACAGACTCAACCGCGGCCGATATATACCCAGCTGCAGGGAATACCATTTGACTTTGGACCTGATGATGTGCCAACCAAGGAACCTCCCTAGGATGAAGATAGTTGCGCCACCGTAGCTCATTGTCTGTGCCGTCGGGGCATTTGACGCCCAGTAGGGGATGAAATGGTTGCCTTTCAGTGCGTATTGCAGTAGATGATCGAGATTCGTGCCAATATACCCGATCATGATCCCACGAATATGATGGAAGGCCCTTGAGGAGCTGTGGAGTGCTTTTCTTTTTCATTGTCTTCATTTCAAACCCTGCGAAGTCCACCACACTCTCACCCAACGCAATCCACAGGGCACCCAGTGTGGATGAGAAAGCCTCGCTGTCATTTTTACCACGGTTCAATGTCCCAGTGTAAGGCAATGTCTGGCCAGACACTTCTTGGATTGTTTGCATTGCAGGTCCTTTCAATGCTGGATGAGGACCAATCTCCAAAGCCATGTCGAATGGGCCAGCTGCGCCAACTGCATAAGTGACGGCCTGGGAGAATAGTACGGGCTTGATCATGTTGTTGATCCAGTACGTGTCGGCGAGATTGTCGTTCACGTTATCAATCTTGTCACCATACACACTGGAAATCCAGGTAGCACTGCCACTCGGGGGGCGCTGAATGGCTACACCACACTTGCGGACTGCTGCGATATAAGGAGCTGCACAGGAAAGCATGTGATGTGAGTGATAGGCTTTGTCCACTTTCAACAAGCGAGCAAATTTCTTTTCGTCTTCAAGGATTTCCCTGGCCTCGTCGATCGCATCGGCGTCCCCGGAAATTGTGACGCTGGCAGAGGAGTTGCTAGCCGCCACGCAAATTCTGTTCTCGAGTGACGGCATCTCACAAAGCTCCTTTGCGTCTTCAAAGGATGTCCCCGCGGCCATCATTGCCCCTTTTTGTCCTTCCTGGCCTGTTGCATATTGCAGAGACCACCCACGGTAATAGGCAATGCGAATAGCATCCTCTTCATTGAGATATCCCGCGGCATACGCTGCCGCAATCTCCCCAGAGGAATGGCCAACGACAGCAGTGAGTTTCAGATTGGCCGCCCGGAGAAGCTGAACCAATGCAATCTGAATCGCGGTGCAAAGAGGTTGCGAAAACGCTGCCTCGCCAATACGAGATGAGTACTCGTCTTTAACAAACTCCTCCCTCAGCGACCAAACAGGGCGATGCTCAGTGGGTAGTTCCTGCAAAGACCGATCAAGGCGAGTGATGCAATCACTGACCATTGGTAGGTTTTCGAGCAATTCAGCTCCCATCCTTGCCCACTGTGCTCCTTGGCCTGTGAACACCCCGAGGAGTTTTGGTTCACGGATACTTCCCGTTTGCATGCTTGGTGTTATTGCCGAGGACACTAATGCTTCATTTAGGATTGTAGCAAGCTCTCCAGGGCTTGATGCAGATACCGACAACCGTACTGGGAGAGTAGAACGCCGAGAGTTCAATGTCCATGACAAGTTGCGGAGATTGATATCCGAATGCTCTTGCAAATATGCCGAATATGCTGCAATGGTGGTGCGAAGTGACCTTTCGGATGAGGCAGAAAAGTTGAATGGCGACACTGCTACAGAGCTGCCATCTGCGGTGTTGCGACCACGAGCAAGCAGGCGCGAATCAAAGGCTTCCAAAATTGCATGCGCGTTCGCACCACCAAAGCCAAAGCTATTGACACTAGCACGGCGGGGGGTGTTTTCTGGGAGTTCAGGCCATTCCTTGGCAACTTGAAGGATTTCAAGGTCGCGGTAGAAGGGAAGCACCGTGGAACTTAACTCGTTGAGAAGTAGGTTTGGCGGGATGACGGCATGTTGTAAAGCAAGCGAGGCTTTGAGGACCGCTGCCAATCCAGCCGTGCCTTCAGTGTGACCGATCACTGTTTTGATGGATCCGACATACAAGGGGTCCTCCTGGTTGCCATTGCGGTGATATTTGGCGGCTTTTCCAAAGAATGCAGTGCTGATGGCCTCCGCCTCGACTGGGTCACCTGCTGGAGTTCCTGATTTGGTCAGCAGGCTATCTCACCGTTAGACTAAGATTACGTACCGGTACCGTGGGCTTCGAAATATTGTGGTCGGTCGGTTGGTTTAGAAAGATCGAGTCCAGCTCGAGCGTATGTCGTGCGAATAAGGTCAGCTTGAGCCACGGGGTTGGGCATCGTAATTCCTTTGGTGCGACCATCTTGATTGGCACCTGTCTCCCGAACTATACACTCGATGTGATCTCCATTTGCCAAGGCGGCACTCAAAGGTTTGAGTATGACGGCAGCAATTCCATCACCACGTGCATATCCATCTGCGCCTTTATCCCACATGCGCGAGCGACCCGTCGGGGAGAGCATCTTCAGCTTGCTCTCTGCGATGTATTGCTCCGGTCCCAGCAGAAGGTTGGTTCCTGCTGCCACCGCAACATCAGTCTCACCACTTCGCAGGCTCTGTACGGCCTGGTGTAGGGCAATCAGACTAGACGAACACGCCGTGTCGATGGTCATCGAAGGTCCGCGCCAGTCGAAGAAGTAGGACACTCGATTGGATAGAATGCTTCGGGCAGTTCCCGATGCAAAATAAGTCGGAAAGTTCTGCACATCCCGACCTAACATATCGGCATAGTCGTTGGTCATTAGGCCAACATATACACCGGTGTTCGACCCTTGGAGCTTTTCCATGGGGATGCCAGATGTTTCCAGTCCCTCGTAAACAGTCTCCAGCAACAGCCTTTGTTGTGGATCAATCGAGTTTGCTTCCACTGGCTTGGTTCCAAAGAATTGGGCGTCAAACAATCGATGATCGTCGGACAACAAATAAGAATGCTGAACATTCGTAGTGCCATGGTGAAGGCCATCGGGATGGTAAAACGCTTTGGTGTTAAAGCGGCTTTCTGGGATTTGGTTAAGAACATCTCGAGGTGCTTTGAGAAGTTCCCACAGCTTCGAGGGCGTTGTTGCATCACCCGGAAAACGGCAAGCGCTTCCCACGATGGCAATCGGTTCTCCGGTATGAAGACCACCTGTCATTGTGTAGCTCAGGTTTCACTGACTCTGCACAGGCTGGTGCGACGAATGTGCGACTGTACGTATTGAAATGAAAGGTCTATAGGGTATCAATAATGAACAATCGGGAGAAGACTTTCTCCGCAACATTCACACTCTAGTTGCTAGCGACGGGGAGCGGTACATATCAGTGTGCCGAGGCTCGCTTTGGTTGTCAGATCAGCACAATTCGGACATCTAATCTCGCAACAGCTTGCCATTTTTTTCAGCTGGTTCCGACTCCGATGCCTGCCTCCGGGGTTGTGATATGAAACAACACAAATCACTATGAAGGTATAGGATCCACCTGTTTTTTGCCATGTGTGTAGAGCAACTTCCTGTATCCTCTCGCCTAGTCTAGAAATTTAGAAAACCCAAGGCCATAGGCTTCCAGGGGTTGCCAGTCCGGCTAGTTTGAAATTTGAAGACCGAGTCCGAGTCCGAAGGTCTTTTCCCTGTGCATTTGCATGTTCGAGATGTAATCAAGAGAATCAAACCATCCATGATGTGGCAGCATGCGGGTAGGGATCATAACCATGTGTTCTATGGCATGGCCCGTAGGGGGCATTACACAAGAAGACTCCAAGCAGAAAATGCGCCTCAATAACCATATTCCTACGGAGTCGGTAGTCGGTAGGTTCAGCACCACGGTTTAAGTCTGATATAAACTACAACTACATGCCTAGGTGGAGTTCAAATAGTAGAACCCATTTGTCCCTGATCATTCTCACGATTCAGTTCTCGACGAGATTTCGATGTTCCATGGATCCTGGTCGGTTTGAGCCCTAGCCTTAAAATAATTGAAGTTTCAACTGGTAATACCCGACCATAGCTGCATATCATAGTTTGAACGATCAAAACGTGGCAAATCAATGCGGTCTGAACAGTTTGTGTTGTTTGTTCCCCTATTCTTCTCTAGGCAGGAGGTGAAAATTCATTCCACCCTCTGTAAGCAATACGGCGGGGATCGAGACAGGCGTGAGGTAAAAATAGAGGACTTGCTGCGACCAACTCACACAGACAGGCCGGAGAACATAGGAAGAGAAGAGACGAAGAGACAGAAGATATAGAAATGTACACCCATAGATATCGGTCGTGTCACTCGTGTGTTTCTGACTCAGAGGCCTCTACTTCTTTATAGTAACCTTAGAAGAGGTACGAAGACGTATAGGGGCCTGAATACCTGAATTAGTACCGCTTTAACGTATTTCACAAGCGAGTGGGCCACCCAAAACACCATAGTAAATGCGATATTTTATAACCTTATATCTTAACAACCACGTTATGGTTTGATTTTAGTATCATTATACAGCTATTGATAAGGCTTACTAGTATTATATATCAATTTTAAAGAAAGCAGAGGGGTATAATATCATTATTTCAAAAATTACCGAAAATTACGTTGTAAAAAGCTAGAAACATATATATCTCAATCACTAAGTCGAATATATTCCTAAAATTCCGTAAAGAGGCTATATATCGCCAAAAAAAAATTTT
The DNA here is from genome assembly GCF_028827395.1 of Penicillium hordei. Lineage (NCBI taxonomy): Eukaryota > Fungi > Ascomycota > Eurotiomycetes > Eurotiales > Aspergillaceae > Penicillium > Penicillium hordei. The sequence goes on from NW_026623142.1 coordinate 8,729,006, forward strand.
AAGCTATTAAGAAATTTCTATATAAAGCACCGTTGTTGAGATATTAAGTTGTAATTTATCGCATTTACAATGGTGTTTTGGGGTGGCCCACTCGCTTGTGAAATACGTTATATGCCGCCTAATACAGAGTACTGTAGATTGCTAATACATCAACCTGCCTAGATGAAGCTTTTGGACTGCATACAATTCAAATATCTCCATCATTTCTGGCGGTTGCAAGTCCACACAATAAAGCTTTTGACCTCTATACAAATTCAAATATCCCCATTATTGCTGGTGGTTGCAAGTCTAAAAATTGAAGCTTTTGGATGCATACAAATTCAGGTATCTAGTTACCAACAGAATCTGTCGAATACCAAGTCCGAATACATGGTAGAAACTAGGTAATATACCGGAAACATCATGTGACATTGGGTACCAGGCATACCATACAAAAGTGCACATTACGTTAGTCATCATGGTCCGCACAGATTGTTGAAAAAGTGGGTTTTGTTAACTAGAGTCTTCAACATTGGTCATCTATACCTACATTGTTCGTACGCCAGCTTTCTGTCAGAATCACCTGGGCAAGGTACTTTGATTACTAAGGCATATGTAATAGTAATTCAGGTATTTTGATTTTCCTGCCGTTCTAAATTAAGGCATTCAGGCATAAAATCCCCCTAAAAGGGGTTTTGGACCCTGGCCCCTATGCATCTTCGTAGAAGAGGAGATCGAGACACTATACTCAATTACCGAAAATCTCAGTCAAATCACATAAATTGGACCGTGTATGGCGACTAGCTTTAATAGATATAAACAAATTCATCATTCTCCCGATCGGTCAGATCCTGAAACGCATTATCCCCAACTTGCACAGTCGCATGTCCAGTCTCCTCTAGATTTTCCTGCATATCGTGATAATCATTTTGCATCGAAAGGTCAACGATTTCAGCTCTCTTGCCGTTTTGTACACGGCGACGGGCTTGTTGTTTGTTGAGAAACCAGAGATTGGCCCACTGAATGAGAACAACAGCGGCCAAAGTGGTGAAAATTCCGAGACATGCGCGTAGGCCTGGGTGGTACGCTGGCTTGTCCTTCTCGTTGAAGAGCAACGGGCCAATGATATTTCCTGCCGAGCTTGCTGCATTGTACAAGCTCATGATGACAGATTTCTTAGTGGTGCCTGCCGTGTTGCCGATGATCCAGGTCACAATCAATGGATTGCCGCCAAATAAGAATGCCAGTAAATAGTAGCCAGCAAGTAACTGGCTCTGCACAGACTTAGTCCGAGCCACAGCATATAAAATTGCTAGACCAGCGATCACGGGCAGCACGAAAGCCGCGATGATAGCGCTCTTCACACGAGCAGTTTGGGCAAGATAACTTGCCAGCAGAATGACGATGAATTGCAATGCGCCAAATGGCATGGTCAACAGAGTTGTTCTGTATTTATCGTATCCAAGGCCGCTTAAAATCAGTGGACCGAAGATATTGGTCACGCTGGCGCCAATGTTGAGGAGCATTGCCATTCCAATCCACAGATATGTTTTGGGCTCTAAGCAGGCCTCGAGGACATGACTGAACTTGAACTCAGTATTCCCAGTTCCAGTCTGGTTGGCCCGAAGGCGCTCTATTCCTTGAGCTTTCTCCTCCTCGTTGAGGAAACGAGCAGTGGATATATCGTTGTCCAAGCGCCAGTAGACAAATGGAGAAGATGCGACAGTTATCAGGCCAACCACAAGAAATATGCTAAAAGCGAGTCAGAATATACCATTGTCAAGGGGGTGGGAAGGGTGTTTCCTACATTTGCCATGATTTGAGGACGTCGGACTCTATCTGTGCCAATCCATAGGATAAGGCAGCTGCGATGACGGTTGCTAGACCGTTTGTGCTATACCATGCAGCGATACGGATCGGTTGCTCTGCACGACGGTACCATTGACTCGTGATAACACCAAAGAGAGGGAGACAACCGGCCTCAAACAGCCCTAAAAAGAATCGAGCGGCCATCAAGGAGTTGAAGTTGTGGCATACAGCCATACATGTCTGGGCAATTCCCCACCCAAGGCATAGTACTGGCATCAGGATTTTGTGGGGAACCTTGACAATCAGGTATGAAGAAAAGGGCTGCCAGGCAAGTTGTGCAATTGGTCCGATGGAGCCGATGAGCGAATATTCATTGCCAGTGAGGCCCGTGTCTTTCTGCAACCCGAATGTTGCACCGTATCCTAGGACTGTCTTGTCGAGGATCTGCAAAAAGTAGACCCAGGCGAGCACAACAAGAATAGTTCGGTCGGTCTTGCGGCAGATGCGCTTGCTATCTTCTTCGGTCAAAGGGACGCGTACAATACCCCTATTATCGATGATTTTGTCCCCGCTCTGTGGCTCTGCCGCCTCATTGTGAACAACATCTGGTTTGGACATGGTGGGATCTTGCATTGTAGGAAAATATCTATACCTTCGTATTTCTTACCCACCAGGAAATATATATAGAGTCAGTTGCAGCACCCCACGTCATCGATATGAATTTTGGGTTTCCCCATGTTCCCCATGTTCCCCATGTTCCCTCGTGATCCCTCATGTTCCCCCACGTCTCCGCATCCCCCACGAAAGTAGTGATAGCCAAGATATTTAGCGAACAAGCCTTACCAAATATCGATTAGAGTTTTTCCTGTTATCCAATCGATTAGAGTATCCTTGTTTCTTTCTATAGACAATGCGGCCTCGAGCTTCGGAGTGGAGATCCCCATTCGGACACCTTATTACCGAGACCAACCGAAAACTCGGGGGTCGTGGGGGTGAACTCCTTAGCTACCTAGGTATGAGGCCGGTATTACCTCAGCGTCTTTTTATTTGACGGTCGGGTTTTGGGGTGAATTGTCGGCGTTTGAACTCCTTCGCCGTTGTAAATTGTCACTGGCAAGAGGCGAGATACCCTCCCAGGTCGGACGGGCCGAAAATATATATTGGAATACTTGGCATCCCAAGAAAACTAATGAGCACCAATTTTAAATTATTAACACAGAGCACTCTGTAATACGCTCAAAACATGTAGGATTCAGAAAACAAGGAGTGGTCAAGTTGGTCAAGTTTGGCTGAGGACAGTATTTGTGGACATCGGCATACCGGAGGATTTACATATTTTAGTTAACTAGTTTACGTATTTCACTACCGAGTGGCCACCCCAAAACACCATAGTAAATGCGATATTTTATAACCTTATATCTCAGCAACCACATTATTATTTGATTTCATTGTCATTCGATAGCTATTGATAAGAATTTTAAATATTTGAAATATTAAGAAAATCGAAGAGATACATTATTACGGTATTGAAAATTATGGTGGTGGACGCTAGAAATATATATCGCAATCATAAAGTCAAATATATTCCCCCGACCCCCTAGAGAGGCTAGATATTACATAAGAAGCATTAGGCTACAAGGAAATCTCTATATAGATTGCCGTTGTTAAGATATCAAGTTGTAATTTATCGCATTTACTATGTGTTTTGGGGTGGCCCACTTGCTTGTTTGGCCCACTCGCTTGTGAAAGTGACTACACACCAGGGTGGCCCCCCTGACCTCTCACTAGGGTTACTAGCCTTAGGCACCAACAAAAAAATTCATGTTTGCCTTACGCCTTTCATTACCTTACCACTTTCAGGCATTAACCCACTTCACCCTTACCACTCTCTTACTAGTATTTTACTACTATCATTTTACAACTATATAACTAGTTAACGTATTTCACCAGTGAGTAGGCCACCACTAGTGAGTGGGCCACCCATCCAAAATGCGTCAATTTAAATACATTTATCTTAACCATAACGCCATTAAATTAATTCAACTAACTAAGTGGTCTATCTGGACATGTTTCTCTTCTATGCCCTGGCAATCTGTATATTGTTACGCACTAGCTAACTGGTCACAGTTAGGTTAGATGGGGTCAGGGTATACTTGTCTTAATACTCCTCGAATGGTCCACTCGTCAATGATCGGGTCTCAACTGAGCTAATGCCGCGTAGGGCCTTATAGTAGCCTAAGTCCTTTTGAGCGATCAAGGAACTAATGCTAGGTAGAGCGCCGAGTAGATCGATACCGGGGTATTAGTCTGCTCGTGAGTATTATCAAGTTATAATCAAGTAAAGAGTCATAGTAATCCAAAAGGTAAACATAAGTAACAATATATAATTGAAGATAAAGAACTAAACTAGATATATAAATGAGTGTCCTTATATATCTCTAAGTTCTTTCTATATAGAATAGTAGATAGTAGAATAGTAGAATCGCCTTAGCGGATTCTACCGATCTACTTACTACCCTTCTACTACCTATATAATCACGTAGTGCTAACTAACCGTCTTCTACGTATAGCGGTTGTCTAGTACGTAGAGTAACCTATATATCGGAAATCCTCTATAGGGTAGATCCGCTTAGGGCGGATTATACTCTTACTTAGTAAGTTTATATATAATCTACTAATAGGTATCCTAGTTAGCTCTCGATAGCCTATTAGTATACCTAGTAGGTCACTACTAATTAGTAACGGATAGGTCCGTAATATTACCTCCCCTCTTCCTAGGAGTTTCGTCCCCGAGACTTATAAAGCTACGGTATCCCCCTTTAGGTAGGTAATAGATTTCTTTTTCCTTAAAATAATACTTCCTCGTTATACCTAAACGAAAGGCTAACTCTATTTCTTTACTTACTCCTAAACTTCCCTCCGATTCTTCTAATACTTATTATCGTTAGGCGACTTATATTAAAGATAATAGTTTTACTACCTCTATTTCTTATAATTATTATAAATCGGTAGGTATTACTTATCTAATAGACCGTTCTTATTAATATTCGAAATATACCTCGTATACTCGCGTAGGTCACTTATATAAGCGTAACTTTTATACTAGTCGGGAATAGGATTTATTATATTATACCGAAACTAAACTTTCTTCGGATCTTAAAACAAATAAAAGTAAACTCGATTTATTAGAACCTAAGTTAAGCGAACTATAAGCTTATCTTATAGAGCTATATTAAAAATTATTAAATAAATAAAAATAATACTAGGAAGTAATATCTAGGTAACGTTAGTTACGTAAATAAATATCCTTCTTAAAATAAAAGGGTTTTAAAATATCGGAATATAATACTAAACTCCTTTAAATTCTCGATAAAAAGTAAATATCCCTAAAGTAGGCTTCCCCTTCTACTCTCGACCTTAAGTAGCTTACTACTACTACCGATTATCCGAACTTTAATTAGATATTAGTAGAGATTACTAATCTCCCTATTTTCTTTTAGGATAAATCCGGTTTTATACCCTCCTCGCTTTCTATTATATAGGGGTCCTTTTCGCCTATTAGTAATACTATTAAATAAGCTAGTAGTAGCCCCTTAGGTTCTAGATAGGTTCCTATATATTTTCTAAAGTAGGGTACCCTTTCTACTAAACTAAGAGTTATTACTAACTATTATACTATCTATCCGATAGGATTCGTTCGACTTTATATTCGTCTTCGGTTTCCTCGATTTCTATATTAGTTATAATTTCGGCGTTATCTAGTACTAGTTCGAGTAACGAGATATAAAATACTATATAGAGTTTTTATATACTTTCGGGTAGCTTTAAACGATAATTTACTAGTCCTAATTTTTCCTTAATCTTAAACGGTCCTAGTCGTAGGTAGTTTAATTTATTATTAAGTCGCTTAGTTTTAATATTACGTTATAATAGGTAAACCTTTTCTCCTTCCTTAAGGTTAGGTCCCTCTTTATAGTAGTCGTTATAATATTTCTTTATATATAGATTAATAAAGTTAATATCTCTAGCTAGTTACGTATATAACTTTCTTAGTCTACTAGCCTTTAGTCTCGCTGATTCTACTATAGCTATCTTATTAATTAGTTCTCCGAATACTATTAGATTATATCTATAATTCGTAAAGAATAGTATTTCGTTAGTCGTAGAGTACGCTATATTATTATATACTAGCTATACTATTAGTAGTAGTCCTATCTAGTTATCTTACTAGTAATTTATATAGTATTATAGGTACTATTTTACTATCTAATTTACTCTTTCTATCTAACTATTAGTCTATAGGTAGTATATAGTAGAGAGTCTAAGCTTAATACCTATCTAGTCTATAAAAGACTTCTATATATTCGATATAAATAGCTTATCTTTATCCGATATAATCTTACTTAGTATCCTATAGTTTATAACTATATATCGAAGTATAATATTCGCTATTTAATTAGTATCGATAGTCTCTATAGTTAGAATTATATAGGCGTATTTAGTAAGCCTATCGACTATAACTATAATTATATCGTATCTATCTAAGATTAGTAACTTTATAATAAAGTCTATTATAATCTATTCCTACGGTTAGGTTAGTATCTTAGATAACTATAATTCTCTATAAGGTATATATCGTATAGGTTTGTTTTATTAGTACGTATCGTAAATATAGATATAGAATCGAACCTTCTACTATATATTTAGAAAATAATAATTTCGTATAATATATTCGATAGTTTTTTTTACTCCTATATATTTATATAAGATATTATCGTAGTATCGACGTATAACCTCTTCTCTTAGCTTACTTAGAATATATATTAATCTATATATATAGAGTAATCCTTAGTCGTTCTTAGTAAGTTTCCTACCCTTCTCGATAAGTTAATTAATCGTATCTTCCTCTAATATATCTTTGATTTTTTATAAGAAGTTATTATCCTTAACTTCTATCGTTATAGCTAGTAGCTACTTATTATACGAAATAGTACTATTAGAGTTTTATTTTAATATAGTAGGATTTACTACTTTAGTTCTTAGTTCGTAGTCTAGTTATCTACTTAAAGCGTCGGCTTATCCGTTTTCTATTCCTTTATAGTATTCGATTTTAAAATCGTATTATATAAGGGTTTCGGCCTATCGCGCTTATCGTCTCGTTAACTTCTTTATCGTAGTAAAGAATATAAGGTTCTTATAATCGGTTTTAACCGTTACTATATACTTTGCTCTTTCTAGATATACTCTTTAGACTTAGAACGCTAATACTATAGCTAATAGTTCTTTATCGTATATATCGTAGTTAAGTTCTACTAGAACTATTTTCCTTAACTAAAATATAACTAGTCGGTACTTATTATTAGTTCCCGGTTACGTTAGTCTTACTTTTAGAGTATAGTCTAATATATTAGATTTTATAATAATTAGTTAGTCGTAGCTAAATATAGCTATAATTATTTCTTTATTAAAAAGTTCCTTAAGGTTTTAGAACGATTTATCTACTACTTTATTCTATATAAATTTCTAATCTTTCTTAGTAAAATAGTAGAGTCCCGATACGACTCCGGTATATCTATCGATAATCTTTCGGTAATAATTAGCTAGACTAAGAAATTATTATATTTCCTTTATATTTTTAGGTATCGGCTATTCTATAATACTTTTAATCTTATCTTCTTCTATCTTTAGTTCTTTAGGGGTAATATAGTATCCGAGGAAAGTCGTTTTCTAAACGTAGAATTCGTATTTCTTTAGTTTAAGAGTAACTTCTACTTCTCTTAGCTTCTATAATATAAGTCTATTATATTTAATATAATCTTCGAGTATTTCTAAGAAGACTAAAATATTATCTAGATATATAATAACGAAGATATCTAAATATTCCTCGATCGCTTTAAAGATAAAGCGTTAGAATATTACTAGTACGTTTATAAGGCCGAAAGGTATAACCTTATATTTATAGTATCTAAACTTAATTCTAAATACCGTTTTCTATTTATAGCCTAGTTTAATCCTAATATAATAGTAGGTATTAGTAATATTATACTTCGAAAAGTACTTAGTATATCTAATCCGGTCTTATATCTTATTAATTAAAGGTAGTAGGTATCGATCTTTAATAGTAATCGAATTTAAATATCGGTAATCTATATAAAGTCGAAGACTCCTATCCTTTTTTAGTATAAAGATAATAAGGTATCTAGCCTTTAACTTCGAAACTTAGATATATCCCTTTAATAGATTCTCCCTAATATATTCCTTAAATATATCGGACTCCTTTTATAATAGCTAATAGATAGGTATAAAAGTTAGTTTAGTACTTTCTATCGTATTAATTTTATAATTAAAAGATCTATATTTCGGTAATACTCTATTAGCTAGTACTATAAAAATATCTATAAACTCCTAGTATTCTTTCGGAATCCTAGGTATATCGCTAGTTATATATAGCTTCTTATATTTAATTATTATATAGTCCTTTAACTCTTAGTCGGATATATCTAGTAATTATTCTATAGTATCTAGGGCGACGTCTATAACTAATACTTTAGTCCTTTTACTTTAGGACTACTTACTACGCTCGTTTCGTTAGGTAGACTTCTATCGATATATCTCGTACTCGTTATATTCTTATATATACTTATACTTATTAAAGATAATTTATCCCGATTACTAATTAATATTTGGGTTATACTTCCTAAGCTATAAAATACCTAAAATAATATCGTAGTCTCCTATTTCTAAGATATTAAACTATATTAACTCTAGGTATCTATAGATAGATATAGGTAATATAATAGTTTCCTCGCTAACTTCTCCTAAGAGTACTTCTCCGTTAAGTCCTACGACTAGTATTATATATAGTAGGGGTTTAGTTATAACTTATCGATCGTCTTTAAACCTTAGGTTTATAAAGTTATTAGTAGCTCCTAAGTCGATAAGAGTCTATACTATCCCTATTAGTAGGTTTATATATAGTTTAATATATATTCCTAATAGTATTACCGCTAGATATATTATTAGTCGATCCTTATAATCGTATATCTAACGTCTATTATACTAAATTCCCTAGTATTTTTTTATCTATTATAGCTTCTTTATCTACTATAGTAGTCTTAGTTCGATACTATAATCTAACTTTACTAACCTATAAGTAGTATATATTTTATTATAGTATATAATACTAGCTATCTTACTATATCCTAGGTATCGTATATATCCTCTATACGCGTAAGTAGAATTTTCGTAAGGGTATCCTACTAGGTCGTCGCCTTCTTTAATCGCGTTAATAAGGTATTAGTCTAATCTACTAGACTATATCTTTCCTTCGAGATATCCTATAAGCTTTTTAGCTTCTTTATTATTATAATAGTTTATAGGGCTTTCTATTAGTATCTCTAAGACGGTTTAATTTATTCTAGGAAGCGTATCTAGCGTTCCTAGATCGCTATTAGCTCTAGGGATTAGGTTCTATATCTCTATAGGCCCTATATCGTTAGTCGTAAGATACTTAGGGTCCTAGGACTTCTTTATTCTTATATCCGTAGTCTCTAGTCTTAGCGGGTCTTACGACTATTAACTAAGGTCCTCCCTAGCTATAAGTCCTATTAGGTCCTAGATTAGTACTTAGAGTACGTACTATATCTACCCTTAACTTTCTACTATATCCTAATCGATTTCTAGATAATCGAGTTCTAGCTTATCGGCTAACCCTTTAATATATAGATTGCCCGCTATTATCTCTTCTAGGCTTAGGTTAGTCTATTTTACTAAGAGATTTTCTAAAAGTTCGTCTCTTAGGTTTATAGCGACTCGCCTTTTCTATCTAAGGCTATCGATAAGGGTCCCGACCTACCCTCTTAGATCGCCTTATTACTTATTAAGGTATATCTCCTCCTAGTATTCTAAACTAGCGCTTATTCCTTCGGCGCTAGTACCTATACTAGTAGTAGCTTCTCCCTCTTAGGTCGCTCGTAGTACTTCGCGTATCGCCTATATATATTACCGTTTCTTATATAGTTTCTTCTATTTATACTCTTTTACGCGATATCTTAGTTTCCTATAGGTAAAATAAAGATTCTTCTATCGACGCTCGTCTTATTCTTTACGTATCGCGTCGAGGTCTATTAGTATTAGGCTATATAAGTCTATATATCTCGTCGGTTAGGGCGTAGACTACTTAGATCGCCTATTATTTTAGCGATACTAAATAGGTAGTCGCTATCCGCCTATTCTCTACTATCTTATTTCGTAATATTACATTTCGCGATTATAGATTCGATTATCGATTTTAACTATAATACCGATAATCTTATCTAGCGTATCTAGTTAATCGTTATATACTAGTTCGTCTTTAATATATTCCTTTAGTCTATCTTCGAAGACTAAAACGAAGTAGTCCTTATCCTAGCTTAAGTATAAGATAATTTATTAAAATTTAGCGGTATATACGCTAACCGAGGTAATCTATTATAAGCGTCGAAGGCGTCGTTTAGCCGTTCGTTTCGCGTCGATATTACCGAATATAAGTTTAATTCGTTCTTTAAACTTATCGTAGCTATTAAATACTTCCTAGATAAAGTCGCTCTAGATTTCTTAGTCGGTTTCTTCTTAAAACTCGCGTAGGAATAGTTCGAACTAATCGAAGGCTAGTCTTTAAAGGAAGGTCGATACGTAGATAACCTTATCGGCTTCTATAGGTAGCTTAGATCGGTTAACCTATTAGTTCGTATTTAGTTAAGTAAGGAACGATCGAAGCTTAGATTATATTCTATTAAAGAACTTAGGTTACGGAATTTTAACTATAAAGACTAGACGTTAGTTCTCTAGGGTTAAGATTTACTCCTATAGTTACTAGATTATCTTAGCTATTTACTAAGGGCTAGGCGCGTTATTTTGTATAGAAGTACCGCTACCGGTAGTCGAGTCGTTAACTATATTATCTTATTATAACTCGAAACTTAATTCGAGACGGTCTTTAATATATTACGTACTAGCTAACTAGTTATAGTTAGGTTAGATAGGGTTAGGGTATACTTATCTTAATACTCCTCGAATAGTCTACTCGTTAATAATCGGGTTGTTACGCACTAGCTAACTGGTCACAGTTAGGTTAGATGGGTTTAGGGTATACTTGCCTTAATACTCCTCGAATAGTCTAACGTTAATAATCGGATCGTAACTGAGCTATTGCCGCGTAGGGCCTTACTATAGCCTAAGTCCTTTTGAGCGATTAAGGAACCGATACTAGGTAGAGCGCCGAGTAGATCTATACTGGGGTATTAGTCTACTCGTGAGTATTATTAAGTTATAATCAAGTAAAGAGTCATAGTAGTCCAAAAGGTAAACATAAGTAACAATATATAATTAAAGACGAAGAACTAAACTAGATATATAAATAAGTGTCCTTATATATCCTTGAGTTCTTCCTATATAGAATGGTAGATAGTAGAATAGTAGAACCGTTCTACTATCCTACTGTCGACCGTTCTACTACCTATATGGTCACGTGCCTCTCCGATATGGTGTAGTGGTTATCTGGTACGTAGAGTAACCTATGTATCGGAAATCCTCTGCGGGGTGGATCCGCTTAGGGCGGATCATGCTCTTGCTCAGTGAGCTTGTACGTGATCTGCTGATAGGTATCCTGGTTAGCTCTTCGATGGCCCATTGGTGTGCCTGGTGGGTCACCACTGATTGGTGACGGATAGGTCCGTAACACGGGTCTTAATTAAGCTAATACCGTGTAGGGCCTTATAGTAGCCTAAGTCCTTTTAAGCGATTAAGGAACTAATACTAGGTAGAGCGCCGAGTAGATCGATACCGGGGTATTAGTCTACTCGTAAGTATTATTAAGTTATAATTAAGTAAAGAGTTATAGTAATCCAAAAGGTAAATATAAGTAATAATATATGATTAAAGATAAAGAACTAAACTAGATATATAAATAAGTGTCCTTATATATCTCTGAGTTCTTTCTATATAGAATAGTAGATAGTAGAATAGTAGAATCGCCTTAGCGGATTCTACCGATCTACTTACTACCCTTCTACTATCTATATGATCACGTGGTACTAACTAACCGTCTTCTGCGTATAGCGGTTGTCTGGTACGTAGAGTAACCTATATATCGGAAATCCTCTGCGGGGTAGATCCGCTTAGGGCGGATCATGCTCTTACTTAGTGAGTTTGTACGTAATCTACTGATAGGTATCCTAGTTGGCTCTCGATGGCCTATTGGTGTGCCTGGTAGGTCACTACTGATTGGTGACGGATAGGTCCGTAACACATATCCTATACCCCTGGGGGGGCCGCGTACGTGGCCGAATAGTTGATTCTCTAGGTATACCGGGGCCAGGGGGAGGTGCTTTAGTTGCTTCCTATTGCTATATAATTAATATAGAGGCTTCTTAAACTAAAAGGCCTTCTTCGGTAGGTATATACCTCCGAGATCTAGTACGCTTTTACTTCTACTTCTCGTTTGCGGTACGTAATTCCTTGTTTTCGTTAGCGAGTAAGATTGTACCTTATATTATAAGACGGAAGCCTTTTACAAGCTAGTTTAATATACGATCTAACGGGCTAGGTAGGCTTCGAGATCTTATACGAAGTAAAGCTTTAATTAATAAAGCCTATCGATATAGTTCTTTCTCCGTAAAGGGGGTTTTTAGTATAAAATTCCGGCTTAATTTACTACCCCGGCTAGCTAGAGGGGTTAGGGTTTAAAGCCGGATATTAAGCTTTAAAATCACTCTCTCCGGTTTAAAAGGGACTAAACTAGTAGCTCCGAAGCTATTTTTAATCGTCTCCGATTTAAAAGCTTTAATTTATACGAGGGGGTATACTTCGAGGAAGTTAAGTTTATCGATATAGTTAATCCTATTCTATATTTTTATCTTAACTATCCGACTATACGTATATTTTAATACCGTAAAATAACTAATATCTAAAGGTTATAAAAGATAAGATAAATACGCTAGTATATAGATTAGTATTACCTTATTTTACTTATAAATTTCGTTAAATTTAGGCGTTAAATAACTTCTGTAACCGTTAAGTATTAAAAGCCGATATCCCCCCTTTATATATAAAGAAGTAGTCGGAATAAAGAGCTTCTTAAACTAACGAAGTCTAATTTTATTAGAAGTCTAGCCGTTAGGACTAACCTTAAAGCGCTAATCCTCCGGAAGGCCGTCGAACTATAATTTAATAAAGACTTTACCTTTAAAAATTATATATAGAGGAAGGGCCTATCTAGAAGTATTTGTATATTTAACTACTATTACCTATTTACGATTTCTAGGTTATAAAACCGGCCTCCGACTATAGTATTTACTCTGCGTAATAACCTTCGTAGTTATAGTTAATCCTATTATAAAACCGGTCTTATTAAAGTTATAGATATTATCGAGGTCGATTCTATATTAAAGGATTGTCTTTTAAACTAGATTAAACTACTCTCCGATGATTTTAGGGTCTTCGTATTTCGTACGCTTATAGTTATATCGTTTCGAGAATCGGGAGGAGAGGAGAAAATATCGTTTTACGAATTTTATAACCTAATTTTAGCCGACCGAAAGAACCGGGGTAGTTCTACGCTTTCGAAGAAGAAGATCCGCTATTTCTCGTACTATAGAGGGCCGGGGGGCTACTCTACGAGAGTCTATAGAGAGAATCTATTTTTTAAGAGATTCCTCTTTAACTTCTACTAATTTATAGTTATTAGCGCGTGTTTTAGGACGAAAAGGATCACTAGTAAAGCGGCGTTACAAAGTTATATACGGTATATTAAAAAGACGCGCTATTTCACGAATTGAAGAGATTTCTTGATTCTTAAAAGCCTAGATAGCTAATAAGATCCTACCCTCTTGCTCTGTCGAATTTCTAGAGCTTCGGGATCGAATTGGTGGTATGGTAGATGGTTGAAGAAGAAGGGGTTAAATTAATTGACGTATTTTGGATGGGTGGCCCACTCACTAGTGGTAGCCCACTCACTAGTGAAATACGTTAACCACTACAATAGTGTACTCGGTATATGTTCGTCGTATCTATTAGAGGAGTAGGTTCGATGTCTCCCGTTCTCTATTTAAAAGATAAATAGTCAATTAGTAAATAACTAGTAAATAACTAGTAAATTTGAAGACATACCTCGTACTTATTACGCTCATATAGCATCTTATCATCAATTTCATTAAAGAGCTCAACATCTTCCTCTGGTATATCTTCAGCTTTAGGATTAGAAGCTATAAGCTCTCTAATCTAATGATTTCGGTATTTCTACCAGGTAGATTAGTAATTCGCCATAGTAGTAAGTAGATTAGAACGATAGTTAGTAAATAATTGTAGGTTTATATAATAGAGATATATATATATATATTATATAGAGTTGTTTATCAATAATAAACTAGTAAGAATGTATCCCTTGAATTCCCTATTATACTATATATTTCATTACCAAAACGAGATTATATAATTAATTATACCATACATTTCAAAACCAAACAGTGCCTTGGTATGCTAAAATGGGGGTAACCCCTCTGAGCATTGACCAGGTAACCCTGGTGAGAGGTCAGGGTGGCCCGCCTGGTCTGATTTCTGCTTGTGAAATACGTTAGTACTTTTATGCCTGAGGCGCTAAGGCCCACAAACACCAAAACAAGCAAAACAGTGACTATACACCAGGGTGGCCCCCCTGACCTCTCACTAGGGTTACTAGCCTTAGGCACCAACAAACAAATCATGTTTGCCTTACGCCTTTCATTACCTTACCACTTTCAGGCATTAACCCACTTCACCCTTACCACTCTCTTACTAGTATTTTACTACTATCATTTTACAACTATATAACTAGTTAACCACTATAATAGTGTACTCGGTATATGTTCGTCGTATCTATTAGAGGAGTAGGTTCGATGTCTCCCGTTCTCTATTTAAAAGATAAATAGCCAATTAGTAAATAACTAGTAAATAACTAGTAAATTTGAAGACATACCTCGTACTTATTACGCTTATATAGGATCTTATCATCAATTTCATTAAAGAGCTCAACATCTTCCTCTGGTATATTGTTATGATATAATCAGACGTAAGGCTATTCCTAGATTGGTGCCTTAGGCCTATAGGAGGTTTGACCTCTCCGGAGGGGGATCGCCTATATTTCCATATCCTTCCGAGAAGGGTTCCCCGCGGGAAACAGACCCCGCTCTACGTGTTATATTTCCTCCCGCTATTAATATAGGGAGACTATATATAAATTAGACTATATAGAGGAAGCCTAACGGCTCTTTAAGAAATAGTCTTTAACTTCTAGGAACTACCTATCTTATTACCTTCTCCTACCTAATTAATAGGTACCTACCCTAACTTATAGAGTATCTCTTAATAATTCTATTTCTTCTTCTTTAATTACCTAGGAGAATAGTACTAAGAACTCGCTCTACTCCCGCTACGGAGGAGATACTAAACCCTCCCCGAACTACTAGGGAAATACCCCCTACCGAAGCTATTTCCTAGGCTAACCCGGTCGAACTAATTACTAACCTTAATACGAATCTCGTAGCGACTTAAGCTACTATAGAGAAGCTATAGAGACTTAAGGACCTCTAGGATTAGGTTAAGACTCTTAGATCTTAGCTTATAGGCCGAACCCTAAATAAACCCCCGATAAACCCCTACTAAGATATTTACGATACCTCTAGTAAGGACTAAGAAATTAAACTTAAGAGTATATCTATATTTACCTTTAACTATATCCTATAATAACGCTAAGAATAGCTCTTAGACCTATAATAATAATTTAAGGGAGCGCTAAGGCGCTACTACGACGATCGGACCTAGATTCTTAGAATACTTAGTAATATAGATATAACTTATAGATAGAGATAGTATAGATACGTTAACGAAAAGATACTAGTTCTACTACGAAACCCTAAGGAAGACTAGCCCTATTTTAAGGACTAGACCTTAACCCTTATTAAGAACGCGGCTACCTTAGAATCTAAGATAATAGGCTAACTCGAGAAGGCCCGCTAATAGAGAGATAAGGACCCTCGAGAATTCTATACGCGTCTCGATACCCTAGAACGTTATTTCCTAAGGATAGTAGAGAAAGAGAGGGCTCTTTCCTTCTTTATAAAACTCTTATATAACCTTTAAAACGAAATCCGCCGCTATATTATTAAACTCTCTAAAATCTAGGAAGATATAATTAATATCGCGTATTACTTCTAGGATCTTAAGAAATCGGAGTCGAATCGTAAACGAAAACGTACCGATACTATCGAGAATACGCTATAAAAAAGAAACTCCGATCGAAATTCCTAAAAGCCCTAATTTATAGGAAAATTAAAATCTAAAGAAGATAAGGATATACTATCGGATAAGCGCCTAAACCTTATCGGGGATAATAGGAAACGTAACTAATACTTTAATTATAGGAGCGAAAAGTACTACTCTAATAAATACCTAAACCCTTCTAAGGGCTAAATAATTATAATAGTATAGTTAGCCCTATAGGGAAACGATAGCGAGACGGAGTAACTCCTATACCTCTATCTTTTCCTATAGTAGGAACTAGAACTCGGCTTTACCTTCCGATTACCGCTTAGAACGATCTCGAAACCTACGCGGATCTTAATAGTAGAGCTAAAGTTAATCTTATAAGCTTCTAATTCGTTAAGAGGTATAAACTTAACTAAGTAAAACTTACCGCGCCTCTCCTTTACGCTATTAACTAAAGGATAATACCGACTTATAGGGTATAGACTATCCTACTAAAAGCCACCGATTTAAGGGGTACTACCCGTTAATTTACCCGCGCCTATATAGTAATCGACCGAGACCCCTAACTCTCCGGAAGCCCTATCCTTCTCTCTATAATAATAATTTACGACCTTAATATCTATATTGTAGGACGAAGTAGCCTCTAGTAGTTTGGGATACCTTCTATCGAAATACTATCTCTAGCCCGCTTTACTAAGGAAATCCGTAACTTTATATACGTCTTCGCTATAATTAAACTACCCGAAGAAGTATAGCTACCTATTAACCGTAATACCGCCGAAGTATCGCTAGAATACTACTAATTATCTACCGAACTAGTATAGTTCCGAGACTTCTTCTTATCCTAAAACTCGAAAACCTTACCTTCCTCGAACGAGTACGACTATACTATCGACCTAACTCTAGGGGTAAAGGTCCTATTTAGTCCTATATACCCCCTATTATAAAAGGAGCTTATAGAGCTACGAAAATACCTCGACGAAAACCTCTAGAATAGTCGAATCCGCGAATCTAAGAGCCCTACCGGGGCCCTTATCTTATTTATACCGAAGTCCGATAGGAGCTTACGGCTCTATATCGACTACTAGGGACTTAATAAGGTTTCGGTAAAAAATCGGTACCCGTTACCTCTTATTTCGGAGATTTTAGACCGGCTTTCTAGCTCTAAGATCTTTAGTAAGATCGATATTTAAGACGCCTACTACCGAATCTATATTAAAGAGGGCGACGAGTAGAAAACCGTATTCCGAACCCGCTATAGATACTACGAATATATAGTTATACCCTTCGGTCTTATAAACGCTCCGGTAACCTTTTAAAACTATATTTATATAGCGCTTTATAATATTCTCGATACCTTTTCGGTAGCGTATCTCGATAATATCCTTATATTCTCCCTAGACCGGGAATTATATACGAATTACCTCTACTAGGTAATAAAACGACTATAGAAAGTAGGCCTCTATGTTAAAAGATACTCTATAAGTCAGGGTAGGTGCCTATTAATTAGGTAGGAGAAGGTAATAAGATAGGTGGTTCCTAGAAGTTAAAGACTGTTTCTTAAAGAGCCGTTAGGCTTCCTCTATATAGTCTAATTTATATATAGTCTCCCTATATTAATAGCGGGAGGAAAATGTGATACGTAGAGCGGGGTCTCGTTCCCGTAGGGAACCCTTCTCGGAAGGGTATAGAAATATAGGCGATCCCCCTCCGGAGAGGTCAAACCTCCTATAGGCCTAAGGTACTAATCTAGGAATAGCCTTACGTCTAATTATATTATAATAAATCATCCCTCCTTTAAGAATCGCGTACCCTTACGCGGGGTAATAGGTAATTAGGAGGAAGTATATAATAGGGTAAACGATATAAAATAGGTAGGAGCGTAAGGTAGGTAAATAAAGTAAGATCTCGCTTATAAGAATAGGGGACGCGTCCCTTTATTATAATCTTATAGCCTCTCTTTATTTTACTTCTACTCTTCGTATCTTACTTCCCTCCCTTTCTCTTTATTAGAATTATCGTTTCGTTAGCTCTTCTTCGGTTTTAGGGTACCGGAAATATTACAATACCTCGACGAAACCCTATATATAATACCCGCCCTCTTTTAGAGGCCCTAGTTCGTATTAGGATCCTCTAGTATATATACTACTTATATATTATAATTGCCGAGTAGAAGGAGGACTAGACTCGCCTTTTTAAGATTAACTACGTAATAGACGCTAAGGCTTCTATCGCGTATAAGTAGTATTCTAGCCGCGCTTCGATATATATTCCTATAGGTTTCGCTAAGTTTTATATATAGAGATAGCGGCTAATAATTCTTAGGCTATAACTATAGTACTCGGCGACTATTAGGATCTAAGTAATATACTAGCGTAGGCCTATAAGATATTCTAGCTAGACTAGGTTAATATTAATAGTACTAAGGAGGATAATAATAAGCTAGAATAGCCGTTTTCTACGGAGACCTATTAAGTAGTCGCCGAGAAGATAATAGAGCTCTATAAGTCCTTCGACGCCTTAGAGTAGGCTTACTATAAGGAGTATAGATTAACCGGTAATAAGGCCTAGATTAAGGTATATAATAAGGTGGTTTTAAGTAAGATTTTTAGCGTTCTCTAATTATAGTTTCGGTAGTAAACCTAAGCCGATTATAATATATTTCTAGTAGGCCGTCGATCCGCGCTCCCTCCTATCGCCGCTTCTAATTTCTTTAATACCTAGGAGTAGAGAGTAGCCTATTTTTTAAAGGGACTTATACGTCTTTTACTTAGAGATAAGGGATACGTTCTATAAACCCTAGCGAAGCGGGTATTTTACGAAGGTATTTCGGCGGAGGTTCGCGAGGCTTAAGATACTTTAGACTCTAATACGGATAATAATACTTCTATCGGGGGTAATAAGATAGAGGAGCGGACTATAATAGATTTCCCTATTCCTTTAGAGGAGATTTAAGAGTAGGCCCGGTTATATTTTTAGATACTTTTATTATACTACCGTTTTAGCGTCTTCTTTCCTACTTATTAGCTAGGTTTCCCTTATCTTTTAGGGTAGTTTCGCTATCCCTTTATAATAACTAAGGGTTTTTTCTCCTTTTTCCGCTTCTAGTAAGAGTATATTACTTTAGTTATATTTTCTATATCTCCCTAGGGAACCTATTAGTTATATTCCGAGGGCTATCTTTTCTATTTAATAAGGAAGTATTTTTTGTCCTTAATTTATTTTTTATTATATACTTCTTCGATCTTATATTCCTCTTCGTCTTCTAAGTTAGGTATTAGTAGGGATTCGCTACCCTTTTTAAGTAGTTTTCTCTATAGTTTAAGAAGAGTTATATAGAAGATATTATAGATTCGATTATATTACTAAAGTAAGCTTAGGTAGTAAGCTTATTTTCCGATAGCCTATAAGACGCGAAAAGGGCTAATAAAGCGGGGTACTAATTTTCTACTCTCTTTTAATCTAAGGTTTTTTATTAATAGGCTAATAAGATCTCCTTTTTTAAATTATATCGGAATATAGTTCTTATTATAATATTTTACTATAGTTTTATTTACCTTTCGCTAGTATTTTTATAGTTTCTAGTAGAGGTTTTCTAATTTTTTAACTCGCGCGGACGCCGCTAAGACCTCTCTATAAAGAGTTTCGCCCTCGAAACGTTACCGGAAGTCGGGTAAGTATCTTAGTAGGGCCTAAAATAGAGATATATTAGTTATTACGTTAATAGCGTTATTATATATAAATTCGGTAGATCTTAGTAAAGAAGCCTATAAGACTTACTTATCGTCTATAAAATACTAGAGGTAATATTTAAGGGTTTAGTTTATATATTCCGTTTATCTATCGGTTTATAGGTAAAATATTATTAAAAGTCTAAGGCGTATTTATAATAGGTAGTATAGTTTTAACTAGAACTTACTTATAAATAGTAATCTATAGTTAGATATAATATCCTTAGGGGGTCCGAAGCGTAGTTTAATATAGTTATAGAATAGTTCGGCGAGGTTTTTAGTAGTAATTGTTAATAAAACGGGGAGGAATAGCGACTATTTTATAAACCTATTAATAATAACGAGAATTATATCGACTAATCTATCCTCGAATATTACTAGTAGTAGGCCTATTATAAAATCTATCGAAATTTCTATAAAGGGTCGTAAGGGGATTAGTAATAGTTAGAGTTCCTTATATAGCTTATACGTTCTTACTATAACGCCTTAGTAGATCTAATAATTCCTTACGTATTCGGTAACGTCTAAGTAGAGGTTCGGCTAATAGTATTTCCTTTTTATTAGCTTAAGTATTCTTATATACCTAAAATAGCCGGCTAGGAGGTTATTATAGTAAATACTTAATAGTTTAGTTCTTAAATTACTCCCTATAGGGATATAAATATGTTTCTTAAATTATAAAAAGCCCTCGGGCCTAATACTCTAGCTCTTTAACCTTAGAGTCGACGACTTTACGGCGGTCTTTCGGCGCTAAGTCTCTAGGTCTTCGCCCTAAAGTTACCTAATAAGCTCTTTAAGGTCTATACCTACCTTAATAAGGTATACCTACTCGGAGGCGTAAGCTAGCCCGATCTATATATTAGAGAGACAACGCGTACGCTCGAGCTCCTCTTAATCGATTATACTAATCGATTTGTCCCTATCTTTATTCTCTTTAAAGTATAGGATATTTAAGGTAAGTATACTTATAGTTAGCGACTAGACTATAATAGAACGGTGATTAGTTATCTACGATTCGTTAGCTATTCGGCGGCTTAATAGCGAGATTAGGTTAATCTTATAGTTACTCGGTAGCTAGCGCTAAGAGGGTCTATCCGTAGGATTACTCTTCCTAGCGTAATATCTTATTATAAAATTAAATAGAGTAAGAGCTAAGTACTACTATATTTGCTTACTATTAAGCTTTAGCTATTTTATAAAAGCCTAAAGGTTCGAATAATCTAAAAATACTTTAATTAGGTAAGTACTCCCCTTAAGGTAGTATCGCTAGTATTTAAACGAGTATATAATAGCGAATAACTCCTAATCCGGTATTCTATAGAGGGTCTCCGCCCTACTAAACTTCCGCGACTAGAAAGCTACTAGGTACTATACCCTATTCTCGTTCGGTTAGGAGAGAATCCCAGCTATAGTATTATCCGACGTATCTATTTCTAGCCGAATCGGCCTCGATAGGTTAAAGTATCGGAGGAAAGGCGCTAATTAAAAGGCGGTAATTAGGCGGCGAAAGGCTACCTTCTCGCTAAGTATTAGGTTAACCTAGCCTAGCTTTCGCCTATTTTTACTATCTTTTAGTAAGGCCGTAAGCGGTAATATAATTCGGGAGTAATCCCTAATAAACCTATAATAGAAATTATAAAATCCTAGGAATACCTAGATATCCCGGTAGGACTTAGGAATCTCCTACGAAGCGATATCGGTAACCCGGCGAGGGTCTATCGAAACGCCCCTTAGGGATATAATAAACCCTAAGAAGTCGACTTAGTCTTAGTAGAAGGCGTACTTACTAGGCTTAGCGTAGAGGCCTACTTTCTATAGTCGTTTTATTACCTAGTAGAGGTGATTTATATATAATTCCTGGTCTAGGGAGAATATAAGGATATTATCGAGGTACGTGTTACGTACTAGCTAACTGGTCATAGTTAGGTTAGATAGGTTTAGGGTATACTTGCCTTAATACTCCTCGAATAGTCTAACGTTAATAATCGGGTCTTAACTAAGCTAATACCGCGTAGGGCCTTATAGTAGCCTAAGTCCTTTTAAGCGGTTAAGGAACTGATACTAGGTAGAGCGCCGAGTAGATCTATACCGGAGTATTAGTCTTACTCGTAAGTGTTATTAAGTTATAATTAAGTAAAGAGTTATAGTAATCTAAAAGGTAAATATAAGTAACAATATATAATTGAAGACGAAGAACTAAACTAA
Organism: Penicillium hordei; assembly: GCF_028827395.1. Taxonomy (NCBI): domain Eukaryota; kingdom Fungi; phylum Ascomycota; class Eurotiomycetes; order Eurotiales; family Aspergillaceae; genus Penicillium; species Penicillium hordei. The sequence goes on from NW_026623142.1 coordinate 8,751,010, forward strand.
GTATATAAGGGAGTGTCCTTATATATCCTTCGTTTCCTACTCCCTAAGTGACTCCCTTAGAGTTACTACTAGAGTCGTTAGTAACTCCCCGGATATACTCCCTAGGAGTAGGTCCTAGAGTTATAGTTATATATTCTAGGCGGTTATAGGTACTCGGTATTATTATAAGGTAGAATTGCTATTTACCCTATAAGGGCTAGTAATAGCTACTTTCTAGCTAAACCCTTTTTCTACTAGATATATCGTACGTAATCTCGATCTATTAGCTCTTAATAGCCTATTAGTATACCTATAGGTTACTACTAATTAGTAACGGATAGGTCCGTAATATTACCTCCCCTCTTTCTAGGAGTTTCGTCCCTAAGACTTATAAAGCTATAGTTCCCCCCTCTAGTAAGTAATACCGTTTTTTTTTTTTTTTTCGTATTACTTCTATATTATACCTATTTCTAACGAGGTACGTAAAAAGAATAGATTACGTTAATATAATACTATTCTCGCGGCCGGTTCCGTTATCGATACTCCTTATAAGTATTATTCTAATAATTTTATTAACTATATTATAGATTCTAAGAGTTAGAATTATACGGAGTATACTCGTCGTAGTCGTAAGTATATAAAGCGTTTTTATAATAATCGTAAATAGGAGTCGCTTAAGCGCGATCGCTAGAAAGTAGCGTTAGAATTAAAGTAGGCCTAAAAATAATAGCTTAAATATTCTTAATAAATAAATCAGGCGATATCGAAAATACTTCGCCTTTAGAAATAACAATAGTTTTTTAAAGATCGTAGTAGTTAGATATTAAATTATAACTCGGTAGTTATAGAGTAGTTAGATACTAAGGATCCTCCTAGTACTAAGGACCTCGCTAAGCTAGATCGTCTCGCCGATACTTAGGTTCTTACCGCTACGTTAGAGAATCCTACTCTAACTTAGATATTTAGTCCCTTATCCCCTTCCGTCTTAGAGGGGATAGACTTATCTTTCCTTATTAGCGATTCTTCTATACCTTCCGCTACGTAAGGGTCTTTTTCGCCTATTAGTAATACTACTAAACGAGCTAGTAGTAGCCCCTTAGGTTCTAGATAGGTTCCTATATATTTTCTAAGGTAGGATACCCTTTCTACTAAACTAAGAGTTATTACTAACTATCGTACTATCTATCCGATAGGATTCGTTCGACTTTATATTCGTCTTCGGTTTCCTCGATTTCTACGTTAGTTATAATTTCGGCGTTATCTAGTACTAGTTCGAGTAACGAGATATAAAATACTATATAGAGTTTTTATATACTTTCGGGTAGCTTTAAGCGATAATTTACTAGTCCTAATTTTTCCTTAATCTTAAACGGTCCTAGTTATAGGTAGTCTAATTTGTTACTAGGTCGCTTAGTTTTAATATTACGTTATAATAGGTAAACCTTTTCTCCCTCCTTAAGGTTAGGTCCCTCTCTATAGTAGTCGTCGTAATATTTCTTTATACGTAGATTGATAAAGTTAATATCTCTAGCTAGTTATATATATAACTTTCTTAGTCCGCTAGCCTTTAGTCTCGCTAACTCTACTATAGCTATCTTATTAATTAGTTCTCTAAATACTATTAGGTTATACCTATAATTTATAAAGAATAGTATTTCGTTAGTCGTAGAGTACGCTATATTATTATATACTAGCTATACTATTAGTAGTAGTCCTACCTAGTTATCTTACTAGTAGTTTACGTAGTATCGTAGGTACTATTTTATTATCTAATTTACTCTTTCCGTCTAACCGTTAGTTTATAGGTAGTATACGGTAGAGAGTCTAAGCTTAATATCTATCTAGTCTATAAAAGACTTCTATATATTCGATATAAATAGCTTATCTCTATCTAATATAATCTTACTCAGTATCCTATAGTTCGTAACTATATATCGAAGTATAATATTCGCTATTTAATTAGTATTAATAGTTTCTATAGTCGGAATTATATAGGCGTACTTAGTAAGCCTATCGACTATAACTATAATTATATCGTATCCGTCTAAGACTAGTAACTTCGTAATAAAGTCTATTATAATCTATTCCTATAGTTAGGTTAGCGTCTTAGATAACTATAATTCTCTATAAGGTATATATCGTATAGGTTTGTTCCGTTAGTACGTATTATAAATACGGATATAGAATCGAACCTTTCGCTATATATTTAGAAAATAATAATTTCGTATAATATATTCGATAGTTTTTTCTACTCCTATATATCTATATAAGATATTATTATAGTATCGGCGTATAATCTCTTCTCTTAACTTACTTAGAATATATATTAATCTATATATATAGAGTAGTCCTTAGTCGTTCTTAGTAAGTTTTCTACCCTTCTCGACGAGTTAATTAATTATATCTTCTTCTAATATATCTTTAATTTTCTATAAGAAGTCGTTATCCTTAACTTCTATCGTTACGGCTAGTAACTACTTATTATACGAAATAGTACTATTAGAGTTTTATCTTAATATAGTAGGATCCGCTACTTTAGTTCCTAATTCGTAGTCTAGTTATCTATTTAAAGCGTCGGCTTATCCGTTTTCTATCCCTTTATAGTATTCGATTTTAAAATCGTATTATATAAGGGTTTCGGCCTATCGCGCTTATCGTTTTATTAACTTCTTCGTTATAGTAAAGAATATAAGATTCTTATAATCAGTCTTAACTATTACTATATATTTTACTCCCTTTAGATATACTCTCTAGACTTAGAACGCTAATACTATAGCTAATAATTCCTTATCGTATATATCGTAGTTAAGTTCTACTAGAACTATTTTCCTCGACTAAAATATAACTAGTCGGTACTTACCGTTAGTTCCCGGCTACGTTAGTCTTACTCCTAGAGTATAGTCTAATATATCGGTTTCTATAATAATTAGTCGGTCGTAGCTAAACGTAGCTATAATTATTCCTTTATTAAAGAGTTTCTTAAGGTCCTAGAACGATTTATCTACTACCTTATCCTATATAAATTTCTAATCTTTTTTAGTAAGATAGTAGAGTCCTAATATAACTCTAGCGTATCTATCGATAATCTTCCGATAATAGTTAGCTAGACTAAGAAATTATTATACTTCTTTTATATTTTTAGATATCGGCTATTCTATAATACTTTTAACCTTATCTTCTTCTATCTCTAGTCCTTTAGGGGTAATACGATATCCGAGGAAAGTTATTTCCTAAACGTAGAATTCGTATTTCTTTAGTTTAAGAGTAACTTCTACTTCTCTTAGCTTTTATAATATAAGTCTATTATATTTAATATAATCTTTAAGTATCTCTAAGAAGACTAAGATATCGTCTAGATATACGATAATAAAGATATCTAAATATTCCTTAATCGCTTTAAAGATAAAGCGTTAGAATATCGCTAGTACGTTAGTAAGGCCGAAAGGTATAACCTTATATTTATAGTATCCGAACTTAGTTCTAAATACCGTTTTCTATTTATAGCCTAGCTTAATCCTAATACGATAGTAGGTATTAGTAATATTATACTTCGAAAAGTACTTAGTATATCTAATCCTATCTTATATCTCGTTAATTAAGGGTAGCGGGTATCGATCTTTAATAGTAATCGAATTTAAATATCGGTAATCTATATAAAGTCGAAGACTTCTATCCTTCTTTAGTACGAAGATAATAGGATATCTAGCTATTAACTTCGAGACTTAGATATATCCTTTTCGTAGGTTCTCCTAGATATATTCCTTAAGTACGTCGGACTCTTTCTATAATAGCTAATAGATAGGTATAAAAGTTAGTTTAGTACCTTCTATAGTATTAATCTTATAATTAAAAGGTCTATATTTTAGTAATACTCTATCGGCCGGTACTATAAAAATATCCGTAAACTCCTAGTATTCCTCCGGAATCCTAGGTTTATCGCTAGTTATATATAGCTTCTTATATTTAATTATTATATAGTCCTTTAACTCTTAGTCGGATATATCTAGTAATTATTCTATAGTATCTAGGGCGACGCCTATAACTAATACTCTAGTCCTCTTACTTCGGGACTATTTACTACGCTCGTTTCTTTAGGTAGACTTCTATCGACGTATCTTATATTCGTCGTATATCTCTATATATATATATCTATCGAATAAGATATATCCCGACTACTAATTAATACTCGGGTTATACTTCTTAAGCTATAGAATACCTAAAATAATATCGTAGTCTCCCGTTTCTAAGATATTAAACTATATTAATTCTAGGTATCTATAGATAGATATAGGTAATATAATAGTTTCTTCGCTAACTCCTCCTAAGAGTACTTCTCTATTGAGTCTTACGACTAGTATTACGTATAATAGGGGTTCGGTCGTAACTTATCGATCGTCTTTAAACCTTAAGTTTATAAAGTTATTAGTAGCTCCCGAGTCGATAAGAGTCTATACTATCCCTATTAGTAGGTTTATATATAGTTTAATATATATCCCTAATAGTATTACCGCTAGATATATTATTAGTCGATCCTTATAATCGTATATCTAGCGTCTATTATACTAAATTCCCTAGTATTTTTTCGTCTATTATAGCTTCTTTATCTACTATAGTAGTTTTAGTTCGATACTATAATCTAACTTTACTAACCTATAAGTAGTATACGTTTTATCGTAGTATATAATACTAGCTATCTTACTATATCCTAGGTATCGCGTATATCCTTTATACGCGTAAGTAGAATTTTCGTAAGGGTATCCTACTAGGTCGTCGCCTTCCTTAATTATATTAATAAGGTACTAGTCTAGTCTACTAGGCTATATCTTTCCTTCGAGATATCCTATAAACTCTTTAGCTTCTTTATTATCGTAATAGTTCGTAGGGCTTTCTATTAGTATCTCTAGGATAGTTTAATCTATTCCGGGAAGCGTATCTAGCGTTCCTAGATCGCTATTAGCTCTAGGGATCGGGTTCTATATCTCCGCGGGCCCTATATTATTAGTTATAAGATACTTAGGGTCCTAGGACTTCTTTATTCCTATATCTATAGTCTCTAGTCCTAGTAGGTCTTACGACCGCTAACTAAGGTCCTCCCTAGCCGTAAGTCCTATCGGGTCCTAGATTAGTGCCTAGGGTACGTACTATATCTACCCTTAACTTTCTACTATATCCTAATCGATTTCTAGATAATCAAGTTCTAGCTCGTCGGCTAACCCTTTAATATATAGGTTACCCGCTATTATCTCTTCTAGGCTTAGGTTAGTCTATCTTACTAAGAGATCTTCTAAGAGTTCGTCCCTTAGGTCTATAGCGACTCGCCTTTTCTATCTAAGGCTATCGATAAGGGTCCCGACCTACCCTCCTAGATCGCTTTATTACTTATTAGGGTATATTTCCTCCTAGTATTCCTAACTAGCGCTTATTCCTTCGGCGCTAGTACCTATACTAGTAGTAGCCTTTCCCTTTTAGGTCGCTCGTAGTACTTTACGTATCGCCTATATATATTACCGTTTCTCGTACGGTTTCTTCTATTTATATTCCTTTACGCGGTATCCTAGTTTCCTATAAGTAAAGTAAAGATTCTTCTATCGACGCTCGTCTTATTCTTTATGTATTACGTTAAGGTCTATCGGTATTAAGCTATATAGGTCTATATATCTCGCCGGTTATAGCGTAGACTATCTAGGTCGCCTATTATTCTAGCGATACTAAATAGGTAGTCGCTATCCGCCTATTCTCTACTATCTTATTTTACGACGTTATGTCTCGCGATTATAGATTCGATTGTCGATTTTAACTACGATACCGATAATCTTATCTAGCGTATCTAGTCGATTATCGCGTACTAGCTCGTCCTTAATGTATTCTTTTAGTCTATCTTCGAAGACTAAAACGAAGTAGTTCTCGTCCTAACTTAAGTATAAGATAATTTATTAAAACTTAGCGGCGTATACGCTAACCGAGGTAGTCTATTATAGGCGTCGAAGGCGTCGTTTAGCCGTTCGTTTCGCGTTAATATTACTAAATATAAGTTTAATTCGTTCCTTAAACTTATTATAGCTATTAAATACTTCCTAGGTAAAGTCGCTCTAGACTTCTTAGTCGGTTTCTTCTTAAAACTCGTATAGGAATAGTTCGAACTAATCGAAGGCTAGTCCTCGGAGGAAAGTCGATACGTAGATAACCTTATCGGCTTTTATAGGTAGCTTAGATCGGTTAACCTATTAATTCGTATCTAATTATATAAGGAACGATCGAAGCTTAGATCGTATTCTATTAAAGAACTTAGGTTACGGAATCTTAACTATAGAGACCGGACGTTAGCTTTCTAGGGTTAAGATTTACTCCTATAGTTATTAAATTATCTTAGCTATCTACTAAGAGCTAGGCGCGTTACTTCGTATAGAAGTACCGCTACTAGTAGTCGAATCGTTAACTATATTATCTTATCGTGACTCGAAACTTAATTCGAGACGGTCTTTAATATATTACGTACTAGCTAACTAGTTATAGTTAGGTTAGATAGGTTTAGGGTATACTTACCTTAATACTCCTCGAATAGTCTAACGTTAATAATCGGGTCTTAACTAAGCTAATACCGCGTAGGGCCTTATAGTAGCCTAAGTCCTTTTGAGCGGTTAAGGAACTAATACTAGGTAGAGCGCCGAGTAGATCTATACCGGAGTATTAGTCTTACTCGTAAGTATTATTAAGTTATAATTAAGTAAAGAGTTATAGTAATCCAAAAGGTAAATATAAGTAATAATGTATAATTAAAGACGAAGAACTAAACTAAGTATATAAGGGAGTGTCCTTATATATCCTTCGTTTCCTACTCCCTAAGTGACTCCCTTAGAGTTACTACTAGAGTCGCTAGTAACTCCCCGGATATACTCCCTAGGAGTAGGTCCTAGAGTCACGGTTACGTATTCTAGGCGGTCATAGGTACTCGGTATTGTTATGAGGTAGAATTGCTATTTGCCCTGTAAGGGCCGGTAATAGCTACCTTCTAGCCAAACCCTTTTTCTGCCAGATATATCGTACGTGATCTCGATCTGTTGGCTCTTGATGGCCTATTGGTATGCCTATGGGTCACCACTGATTGGTGACGGATAGGTCCGTAATAGTACGCTACCGAAAAGGTATTAAGAACGTTATAAAGCGTTATATAAATATAGTTTTAAAAGGTTACCGGAGCGTTTATAAGACCGAAGGGTATAACTATATATTCGTAGTATCTATAGTAGGTTCGGAATACGGTTTTCTACTTATCGCTTTCTTTAATATAGATTCGGTAGTAGGTATCTTAAATATCGATCTTACTAAAGACCTTAGAGCCGGAAAGCCGGTCTAAAATCTCCGAAATAAGAGGTAACGGGTACTAATTTTTTACCGAAACCTTATTAAGTCCCTAATAGTCGATATAGAGCTATAGGCTCCTATCGGACTTCGGTACGAATAAGATAGGGGCCCTAGTAGGGCTCTTAGATTCGCGGATTCGACTATTCTAGAGGTTTTCGTCGAGGTATTTTCGTAGCTCTATAAGCTCTTTTTATAATAGGGGGTATATAGGACCGAACGGAACCCTTACCCCTAGAGTTAGGTCGATAGTATAGTCGTACTTATTCGAGGAAGGTAAGGTTTTCGAGTTTTAGGATAAAAAGAAGTCTCGGAACTATACTAGTTCGGTAGGTAATTAGTAGTATTCCGGCAATACTTCGGCGGTATTATAGTTAATAGGTAGCTATACTTCTTCGGGTAGTTTAACTATAGCGAAGATATATATAAGGTTATAGATTTCCTTAGTAAAGCGGGCTAGAGGTAGTATTTCGATAGAAGGTATCCTAAACTACTAGAGGCTACTTCGTCTTACGATATAGATATTAAGGTCGTAAATTGTTATTATAGAGAGAAGGATAGGGCTTCCGGAGAGTTAGGGGTCTCGGTCGATTACTACGTAGGCGTAGGTAAATTGATAGGTAGTACCCTTTAAATTGGTGGCTTTTAGTAGGATAGTCTATACCCTATAAGTCGGTATTATCCTTTAGTTAATAGTATAAAAGAGAGACGTAGTAAGTTTCGCTTAGTTAAGTTTATACCTTTTAATAAATTAGAAGCTTATAAGGTTAACTTTAGCTCTACTATTAAGATCTATATAGGTTTCGAGGTCGTTCTAGGCGGTAATCGGAAGGTAAAGCCGAGTTCTAGTTCCTACTATAGGAAAAGACGGAGGTATAGGAGTTACTCTATCTCGCTATCGTTTCCCTATAGGGCTAACTATACTATTATAGTTATTTAGCCTTTAGAAGGGGTTAGGTATTTATTAGAGTAGTGCTTTTCGCTCCTATAATTAAAGTATTAGTTATATTTCCTATTATCCCCAATAGGGTTTAGGCGTCTATCTAATAGTATATCCTTATCTTCTTTAGATTTTAATTTTCCTATAAATCGGGGCTTCTAGGAATTTCGATCGGAGTTTCTTTTTTATAGCGTATTCTCGATAGTTTCGGTACGTTTTCGTTTACGATTCGACTCCGATTTTTTAAAGTCCTAGAAGTAATACGCGATATTAATTATATCTTCCTAGGTTTTAGGGAGTTTAATAATATAGCGGCGGATTTCGTCTTAGAGGTTATATAAGAGTTTTATAAAGAAGGAAAGAGCCCTCTCTTTTTCTACTATCTTTAGAAAATAACGTTCTAGGGTATCGAGACGTATATAGAATTCTCGAGGGTCCTCGTCTCTTTATTAGTAGGCCTTCTCGAGTTAGCCTATTATCTTAGATTCTAAGGTAGCCGCGTTCTTAATAAGGGTTAAGGTCTAGTCTTTAAAATAGGGCTAGTCTTCCTTAGGGTTTCGTAGTAGAACCGGTATCTTTTCGTTAATATATCTATACTATCTCTACCTATAAGTTATATCTATATTACTAAGTACTCTAAGAATCTAGGTCCGATCGTTATAGTAGTACCTTAGCGCTCCTTTAAATTATTATTATAGGTCTAAAAGCTATTCTTAATATTATTATAGGGTATAGTTAAGGGTAAATATAGATATACTTTTAAGTTTAATTTCTTAGTCCCTACTAAAGGTATCGTAGATATCTCGGTAGGGGCTTATTAGGGGTTCGTTTAGGGTTCGGTCTATAAGCTAAGATCTAAGAGTCTTAACCTAATCTTAGAGGTCCTTAAGTCTCTATAGCTTCTCTATAGTAGCTTAAGTCGCTACGAGATTCGTATTAAGATCGGTAATTAGTTCGATTAGGTTAGCCTAGAAAATAGCTTTAATAGGGGGTATTTCCCTAGTAGTTCGGGGAGGGTTTAGTATCTCCTCTATAATAGGAGTAGAGCGAGTTCTTAGTACTATTCTCCTAGGTAATTAAAGAAGAAGAAATAGAATTGTTAAAAGATACTCTATAAGTTAGGGTAGGTACCTATTAATTAGGTAGGAGAAGGTAATAAGATAGATAGTTCCTAGAAGTTAAAGACTATTTCTTAAAGAGCCGTTAGGCTTCCTCTATATAGTCTAATTTATATATAGTCTCCTTATATTAATAGCGGGAGGAAAATATAACACGTAGAGCGGGGTCTCGTTCCTATAGGGAACCCTTCTCGGAAGGGTATAGAAATATAGGCGATCCCCCTCCGGAGAGGTCAAACCTCCTATAGGCCTAAGGCACTAATCTAGGAATAGCCTTACGTCTGATTATATCATAATACTCTACGCTAAGCCTAGTAAGTACGCCTTCTACTAAGACTAAGTCGACTTCTTAGGGTTTATTATATCCCTAAGGGGCGTTTCGATAGACCCTCGCCGGGTTACTAATATCGCTTTGTAGGAGATTCCTAAGTCCTACCGGGATATCTAGGTATTCCTAGGATTTTATAATTTCTATTATAGGTTTATTAGGGATTACTCCCAAATTATATTACCGTTTATAGCCTTATTAAAAGGTAGTAAAAATAGGCGAAAGCTAGGCTAGGTTAACCTAATACTTAGTAAGAAGGTAGCCTTTCGCCGCCTAATCGCCGCCTTTTAGTTAGCGCCTCTCCTCTAATACTTCGACCTATTAGGGCCGATTCGGCTAGAAATAGATATATCGGATAGCGTTATAGCTAGGATTCTCTTCTAACCGAACGAGAATAGGGTATAGTACCTAGTAGCTTTTTAGTCGCGGAAGTTTAGTAGGGCGGAGACTCTTTATAGAATACTAGATTAGGAGTTATTCGCTATTATATACTCGTTTAAATACTAGCGATACTACCTCGAGGGGAGTACTTACCTAATTAAAGTATTTTCGGATTATTTAAACCTTTAGGCTTTTATAAAATAGCTAAAGCTTAATAGTAGATAAGTATAGTAGTATTTAGCCCTTACTCCGTTTGATTTTATAATAAGATATCGCGTTAGGAAGAGTAATCCTATAGATAGACCCTCTTAGCGCTAGCTACTAAGTAACTATAAGGTTAACCTAATCTCGCTATTAAGCCGCCGAATAGCTAGCGAATCGTAGACGACTAATTACCGTTCTATTATAGTCTAGTCGCTAATTATAAGTACGCTTATTTTAAATATCCTATATTTTAAAGAGAATAAAGATAGGGACGAATTAATTAGTATAATCGATTAGGGAGAGCTTAGATATACGCGTTATCTCTCTAATATATAGGTCGGGCTAGCTTACGCCTCCGAGTAGGTATACCTTACTAAGGTAGATATAGACTTTAAAAAGCTTATTAGGCAACTTTAGAGCGAAGACCTAGAGACTTAGCGCCGAAAGACCGCTGTAAAGTCGTCGACTCTAGGGTTAAAAGGCTAGAATATCGGGCCTAAGGGCCTTTTATAATTTAAGAAACGTATTTATATCCCTATAGAGAGTAATTTAAGAACTAAACTATTAAATATTTACTATAATAACCCCCTAGCCGGCTATTTTAGATATATAAGAATATTTAAGTTAATAAAAAGGAAATACTACTAGCCGAACCTCTATCTAGACGTTACCGAATATATAAGGAATTGTTAGATCTATTAAGGTATTATAGTAAGAACGTATAAGTTATATAGGGAGCTCTAACTATTACTAATCCCCTTACGACCCTTTATAGAAATTTCGATAGATTTTATAACTAGCCTACCGCTAGTAATATTCGAGGATAGATTAGTCGACGCGATTCTCGTAATTATTAATAGATTTATAAAATAGTCGCTATTCCTCCCTATTTTATTAACGATTACTACTAGAGACCTCGCCGAACTATTCTATAACTATATTAAACTACGCTTCGGACCCTCTAAGGATATTATATCCGACTATAGATTACTATTTATAAGTAAGTTCTAGTTAAAACTATACTACCTATTATAAATACGCCTTAGGCTTTCGACGGTATTTTACCTATAAACTAATAGGTAAACGGAACGTATAAACTAAACCTTTAAATATTACCTTCGGTACTTTATAGACGATAAGTAAGTCTTATAAGCTTCTTTACTAAGATCTACTAAATTTATATATAATAACGCTATTAACGTAATAACTAGTATATCTCTATTTTAGGCCCTATTAGGATATTTACCCGACTTTTAGTAACGTTTCGAGGGTAAAACTCCTTATAGAAAGGTCCTAGCGACGTCTACGCGAGTTAAGAAATTAGAAAATCTCTATTAGAAATTATAGGAATACTAGTAAAAAGTAAACGAAACTATAATAAAATATTATAATAAGGACTACGTTCCGATATAATTTAAAAAAGGAGATCTTATTAGCCTATTAATAAAAAACCTTAGATTAAAAGGGAGTAGAAAATTAGTACCCCGCTTTATCGGCCCTTTTCGCGTCTTATAGGCTATCGAAAAATAAGCTTACCGCCTAAGCTTACTTTAGTAATATAATTAAATCTATAATATCTTCTATATAACCCTCCTCGAACTATAGAGAAAACTATCTAGAAAAGGTAGCGAATCTCTACTAATACCCGACTTAGAAGATAAAGAGGAATATAAAGTCGAAGAAGTATATAATAAAAAATAAATTAAGAACGAAAAATACTTCTTTATTAAATAGAAAGGATAGCCCTCGGAATATAATTAATAGGTTCTTTAAGGAGATATAGAAAATATAACTAAAGTAATATACTTTTACTAGAAGCGGAAAAAGGAAAAAAAAAACCCTTAGTTACTATAAAGGGATAGCGAAACTACCCTAAAAGATAAGGGAAATCCGGCTAATAAGTAGGGAAGGGGACGCCGAAACGATAGTATAATAAAAGTATCTAAAAATATAACCGGGCCTACTCTTAAATCTCCTTTAAGGGAATAGGGAAATCTATTATAATCCGCTCCTCTATCTTATTACCCCCGATAGAAGTATTATTATCTATATTAGAGTCTAGGGTATCTTAAGCCTTACGAACCTCCGTCGAAATACCTTCGTAAAATACCCGCTTCGCTAAGGTCTATAGAATATATCCCTTATCTCTAGATAAAAGACGTATAAGTCCCTTCGAAAAACGGGCTACTCTTTACTCCTAGGTATTAAAGAAATTAGGGGCGGCGATAGGAGGGAGCGTAGATCGATAGCCTATAAGAAATATATTATAGTCGGCCCGGGTTTACTACCGAAACTATAATTAAAGAACGCCGAAAACCTTACTTAAAACCACTTTATTATATATCTTAACCTAGGTCTTATTACCGGTTAACCTATATTCCTTATAGTAAGCCTACTCCGAGGCGTCGAAGGACTTATAGAGCTCTATTATCTTCTCAGCGACTACTTAATAGGTCTCCGTAGAAAACGGCTATTCTAGCTCGTTACTATCCTCCTTAGTACTATTAATATTAACCTAGTCTAGCTAGAATATCTTATAGGCCTACGCTAGTACGTTACTTAGGTCCTAATAATCGCTAAGTACCGCGGTCGCGGCCTAAGAATTATTAGCCGCTACCTTTATATATAAAATTTAGCGAAACCTATAGGAATATATATCGAAGCGCGGCTAGAGTACTACTTATACGCGATAGAAGCCTTAGCGTCTATTACGTAGTTAATCTTAAAAGGGCGAGTCTAGTCCTCCTTCTACTTAGCGATTATAGTACGTAGGTAGTATATATACTAGAGGATCCTAATACGAACTAGGGCCTCTAAAAGAGGGCGGGTATTACGTACGGGGTTTCGTCGAGGTATCGTAATATTTCCGGTACCTCGAAACCGAAGAAGAGCTAACGAAACGATAATTCTAATAAAGGGAAAGATAGGGAAGTAAGATACGAAGAGTAGAAGTAAAACGAAGAGAGGCTATAGGATTATAATAAAGGGATACGTCCCCTATTCTTATAGACGAGATCTTACTTTATTTACCTACCTTACGCTCCTACCTATTTTATATCGTTTACCCTATTATATACTTCCTCCTAATTACCTATTACCCCGCGTAAGGGCACGCGATTCTTAAAGGAGGGATAATTTGTTATAATATAATTAGACGTAAGGCTATTCCTAGATTAGTGCCTTAGGCCTATAGGAGGTTTAACCTCTCCGGAGGGGGATCGCCTATATTTCTATATCCTTCCGAGAAGGGTTCCCCGCGGGAACGAGACCCCGCTCTACGTATCACATTTCCTCCCGCTATTAATATAGGGAGACTATATATAAATTGGACTATATAGAGGAAGCCTGACGGCTCTTTAAGAAACAGTCTTTGACTTCTAGGAACCACCTATCTTGTTACCTTCTCCTACCTGATTGATAGGCACCTACCCTGACTTATAGAGTATCTCTTAACATATATCTTTAGCTTTAGGATTAGAAGCTATAAGCTCTCTAATCTAATGATTTCGGTATTTCCACCAGGTAGATTAGTAATTCGCCATAGTAGTAAGTAGATTAGAACGATAGTTAGTAAATAATTGTAGGTTTATATAATAGAGATATATATATATATTATATAGAGTTGTTTATCAATAATAAACTAGTAAGAATGTATCCCTTGAATTCCCTATTATACCACATATTTCATTACCAAAACGAGATTATATAATTAATTATACCATACATTTCAAAACCAAACAGTGCCTTGGTATGCTAAACTGGGGGTAACCCCTCTGAGCATTGACCAGGTAACCCTAGTGAGAGGTCAGGGTGGCCCGCCTGGTCTGATTTCTGAGCAAAACAAGTCCGGGGACGCGTCTCCTTGTGTTGCAAACCCGGAGATTCAATCATTTGGTGTAAATTCCTGACGGCATGGCATTACTACTACCTTACCATATTACTTTACCCACCACAAAGAAAGTCTAGTCATTTCCACTCCCTAAAAAGAACCTGTAAAAAGTGTCGACCTTTCCACATTGATCCATGCGATATTACAAGAGCACGCACCCTACTCTTTGAGTGAATCATGGCCCCAGTTTTTGAGCGAGCGGTAACTCTTGCTACTCGTGTCATGCTTGTATCGCTCCTCTTGCGCTAAATGGCTCTTGCAGTAGGATACATGTGGTCAATGCCTTGATTGCTGTAGTCGGATGGGTTCTCGGTGGGATTGTGCTCGAGGATCCCCACAATCCTTCGGCCACTATCGCCGTCTTTAGCGCTCATTTCTGTTTTCTACTCGGCGGAATTCTGCGACCGAGGGCGACCGAGGAGATGATTACTAACTGACCTTTCACCGGTATGGGGTGCAGCGAGCCAGATAACCAGACCGGCGGCCATGACCCCCAGGTTATTGATTGCATCGCCGATAACGTGGATCATCACTCCCATTGATCAGTAGTCTCCCCGGAACCGCCCGCCCAACCCGATGTTAGTGATTGCTCTTGTTCAAGCCAAGCACGAAGCTCAGTCGCGGTCCTGTTCACAAGATTTTTGGAAAACGCTGGTCAGATTGTCAACCCTTTTTGTTTATTCAGCCTGTCAAGGGGAAAGTACTCAATCACGGTGTCTCTGTCCTTCATTGTTTCCACTGGGGAACTGTCCTGATGAGAACTGGTGAGCAGCATCGATTTGGCTAGTAAGAGTTTATCGTTTGGAAACTTCAATTTGACGTCACAGCGGCGGAAGCACATAGGGAAAGCCCTGGAAGCATTCTAAGGGTACTATGTCACGACGGCAAGGTCCCGAGTCATCTTCAATCAATCAATCAAAATTCAAGTAACCTGTTGCAGTCTAACTAGTTGCGTATGACTACACAGGCGCTTCATCCAACCGAAGCAAGAACTGGAAGCCAAACGCCGAGTTGGGACCCTATAGTGCTCTCTGGGAGCATACAGATGATGATCGCAAAGAGTGTGGAACCACCTATATCCCGTAAATTCCACAAACCCATACCTATACACAACAAAAATTAACATATAATGACTGCCCTGGAGTGCACCTTCCATCTTCCAACTCCCACACCTTTTCTCTCACCCTCTCTCCTCTTCTCCATATTGCCCCTGGCCTCTCCCTCAGTTTCACTTGATAATGAGTTTGTCTTGGCCAGTTGATTGGCATAGTTGTCGACATTAGCTAAGTTCCTCGTTTCATTTGTCATCATTGGCTAATACCCATCGTCTTCTACATCTACAGGTTCATGGCTGTAAGGCCTATCAGTTCTAATCGTCGTCTTCCTCCGTCCTCCACGAGTCCTACATATTAAAACTACCAAAGGAAAGCTGTTTGATGCATAAAGTTGACCACGTAGCGCGTGGCCTGTGGGTTTGATATGATTTTGTCATAGTCTATCTCAGTGATTCTGACTACCCAGAGCTGCTACCACAACCTCGTGCGCGGAATGATACACCGTGGGCACTACATAAGGATATCATTTGGTGTTTGTGAGCCCTCGTCACAACTGCACCGGTCTGTCTCGGCTGCCTTGATTTTGAACAAGAAGTGTCGAGGTCCGATCCTCATTATCCGCATCTGGATCAGAATTGGACATGAGCTCGTCTACCAGCCCGTAGAGTCTAACAGGCGGATTATTGGTTCACCCGTTCCGCCCCCGGTCGCAACTCCTATCCCCGCACCAAGATGGGCTGCGCTTTTCGCTTCATCGGCACATTCACTGCCGTCCCGAGGCCATCTTGGACGCCTTACATAACCTTGGAACGTGGCTACCTGGACAGGCGGGTTCCAGTGAACTGACACCCCCCTAGACAGGTCCCTCCTAAGGTCCCGAAATGGCGACCTACTATGCAATGTACAGTGTAACTAACTAAATACAAATTATGTAGTTAGCACATGTAGCATTTACCATTACCTACGTATCCAATATAAATATCGGTCCGCGGAGATGTAGGATCGACAAATCCTTATCTTGCCAAGACCCTTAATTCTGATAACTCATTCTCTCTTGACTCGGTAGATCTTTGCAGTGTGAACATGCGCGCTAGTCTGTCATCCTGTTAAGACGCTTACTTCTTATCTAAGGTTTAATGATCGTCATAACTTTGGATTTGAAGTAGCTAAGTGCGGGAGCTATTGGCATGTAACCATGCTAGGGGGATTTGCGCCGAGGTGCGAGAGATAAGCTATCCATTGCACCAGCAAGGGAACTCTAGAGACAAAAGGATATATTTCCCTGGCTCTCCCGAGTTGTATGCATCTCTTCCGCGGAAGGATTGCTACCAATTGAACCAATATCTCCAACTGATTGCGATTGTCTTCTAATCAAAATGACTTTCGATGCCTTCTCTCCTCACGAGGTGATTGAGGCCATCTCAAAATTAGGTGCACATAAGGGGAATATGCGGCTAGACAAGGTGCTTTTTAGTGCGGTGTCAGCTGGCTGTTTGCTTGCATTCGCTTGCGGGACTACTCTTAGTACCACTGCCGCACCCTGGTTTCAAGACAATGCCCCGGGTCTGATACGAACTATCGGTGCCTTGGTGTTTCCTTACGGTTTGTGTATGATCCTCCTAACAAGTGCAGACCTTTGCACCGGATCTTTTATGGTATGATTACCTACACAACAGATATGGTTACCTTGGTGCGAGCCGTCAAGTGACTAACGTGCATACTAGTTTACTACGGTGGCAGTCCTCCACCGGCGCTTGCCATGGTCAAAAATGTTGATTCACTGGGCTGTGACATTCATCGGCAACTTTGCTGGGTCGCTATTTGTTGTGGCTATCATCTTCGGTTGTATGGGAATTCTATTCTCCCCTATTGCTGTAAAACAATATGACTAATGTTGGACACAGATGGAAATGTTTTTTCCGCCGAGCCGTTTAGGTCCGTTGTTATTTCTTTTGCCACAAAAAAGCAGGTCACACCTGATTTCCACATGATACTCCTACGTGGTATTGGATGTAACTGGCTAGTATGTTTAGCTTGCTTTTTTGGTATCCAAGGGCGTGATCTGGCTTCCAAAGTGATAGGAATTTGGTTGCCCACGTTCGCTTTTGTTTCCCTGGGCTTCGATCATGTCGTTGCAAACATGACATTTATTCCATTGGGTATCTGGCTTGGAGCACCACAGATTACAATTGGCTTATATATATGGAAAGGTATCATCCCTACCTTGTTAGGGAATATCATCGGCGGAGGTATATTTTGTGGTCAGTACCGCCATCCATATTCGCACATAAAGCCTCTAAACTGATGAAAACCCTAGGGACTTACTATTGGTACATGTTACTTCTCGATCTCAACACCCTACCTTTGTATGGCAAGGAGAGAGCTCGGAGTAGCTCATTGAAGTCAGTGTCGTGCTCAGACCGAGCGAGCACTAAGCGACCGGACCTTGAGGCATCGGCTGGAGGTTTTGGTGACTCAAACCTACATATAAATGAGTAGAAGGGATATTCAAGTGAGATGGAATATAATAATGTATCTAATTAATTATGTAAATCGCAATCTCGATCGGAGTTTGAGAAATTTGTTTATTATAGCACGTGCGTCGGTGTACTACGTTCTAAATTCAGTGAGGACTGGGACAGCGCCGATCGATTTCTTTTTGCTCCCATTTCTCTGACTTGCTAAGACTTGCGATTGTATGGATGCATATTGCGTGATGCTAGCTGTGACATATATCCGGTTTATTAGCCGACAAGCCGTGACAGCAAACCGGGGGTTTCGAGTTGCTTACCTTATTAAATGCAGATAGGATTAGTTGTTGCTTGGAGTGTTACCACGGTATATGTATTCTCCATGTGGTTGAGAAATTCGAAGTAAACTTACAAGGTAAGGAAAGAGGTACAACCAGCAATGAAGCGAGAGGCCGAAACCGATCGGCACGACCACCCGACTACATCCCACTCGGGGACGCAAAGGGATAGCATATATATCAATCAGAACCTATTCCTGACGATAAGACAAACTCTTCATTTAGGAACTCTAGCAAATAGATTCCTACACTGAAGGTATCATTCGTTTATATAAATTCTCATTTAACCATGGCCCCCGGATTAGTGGAAGCTACTGGTTTACAGACTTTGTCGAGCCCCGTCAATCTATCTGTATTTCCAGATGGATTCAAAACATCCGGCCAACACCCGCCGATATATTCACTGGTTCGGCCATATGCCGATTTCCCCAAGACCCATACCGGGCCTACAGTGTGGAAAGCCGAGGACTATCGCGAGCATCCTGAGCTTTGGACGCATCGATTCACCGCAGAGGAAATTGCAGAGATCAGCGATGCTGCAGATCAGTTTACACAAACTGGAACAACTTTAACTGGAATATCAAAGGTATGGCTATGCACAAACATATGATGGACACGACGAGTAGGAACTAACTTGTCTACAGACGACCTTTCCTTTGCCCAATTTGTCCCAGCGGCTGGAAGAGCTTAAGCAAGATCTGATCAATGGGAAAGGATTCTTTCGTTTTAGAGGACTTCCTGTTCAGAAGTGGGATCTTCAGAAATGCGCAACAGCCTATATGGGCCTTGGCACATACTTAGGCTACTTCGTCAGTCAAAACGGCCGCGGTCATGTCCTTGGTCATGTCAAGGATTTAGGAGAAGATCCGACTAAAACCGACAGTGTTCGAATCTACCGAACGAATGCTCGGTATATAATTAATTCTACTTAAACTAACCAGTGGATCAAAGCTAACCTTTTCACTAGTCAATACTTCCACACGGATGGAGCCGATCTTGTTGGGCTCCTTTGTATCGCCAAATCTCTGTCTGGCGGGGAGTCTGACATTGCATCCACGCACCATGTATTCAATGTCTTACAGGGGAGAGATCCCGATGTGACACGAACACTATGCGAACCCAACTGGTACTTCGACCGGAAGGGTGAGACTTCCGACGGCGAAGAAGGCTGGATTCGAGGTAGCATCTTTTATCTCGAAAACGATAACGACATCTCTAGCCAACGAGTCTACGCAAGGTTCGACCCTATGAACGTGACATCGTTAGCACGTTTCAACTCGGGGCCTGATGCATGCATACCCCCTTTGTCAGACAGACAAAAGCACGCCCTGGAGGTATTCGAGAAGACCTGCGCTGAGGTATCGCTACATATGATTCTAGCTCCAGGTGATATTCAATTCCTGAGTAATACACATGTCTTCCATGCACGAACAGCCTACACGGATCATCCACCTGGGGCAGTTGATGAAGACGGCCGGCCTGCCCGACGACGACATTTGATGCGACTTTGGCTGTCGGCACCAGAATCAGAAGGAGGATGGAAGCTGCCGTACCACGATACTTTGGAGAAGAAACGAGGAGGTATACAGGTTAACGACACTCCTCCTGTCTGCCCCTTAGACGCGGAGTAAACATGTAGATCGCTGTATCAATTTTACTAAACGTTTTGACATATGTATCATTGCAAGGTATTAATGTTTTTCATTTCACAGAAGCAAATCCGGTGTTGCACTGATGATGATTAAAGTGTTTCTTTTAAACACCCGCTCCCCAAAAGGAGATCGTCACATGTGTACAATAAATATAAAAATCAAATATGACCCAAAGCTGTCAGTTTTGCTGGGGAAATGGAAACACAGGCAGCCAGGGTTGTGTATGAGTCACGGGATATCCACCTGCCCATGGCAATAGTCCAGCTCCCTCCGTTCCTGAGCCAACTGCCGTGTCTGCGGGCTGCCATGCCCATCCAAGATCTGACATAAATAAAGTTTGTAGCTCCTCAAGGCTCGGTTGGTCAACTTCTAACTCAGGGTGACCGTCCTCTGCGACAGAGTTGCCAACAACTTCGCAGGGAGAATGATCAACATCCCCTGCACTCTTAGCTTTAGGTATCGCCGTAGTGCCCGCCCTTTCGGGGGCATGTCGCTCCGGTATAGATTTGCGTGCCATTCGGAAAATTGTGAGCGGATTGAGTACGTAGTCCGGCGCACTTTGAGCTGGAGTTTCTCGGGAGTTGTTACTGTAATCCATGGTTAGCAAATAAAGACCATATCCAGCAAACAGCCACGATTACCTAGTCTCTTCCTCCTCATTTGACTGATACGGGTCATCGGGTATGATGTTTTGGGAGACCAACTCGGACTCGATACCAGAACGATCAAGCATTGTTTCCGCTGCGGAGGACTGGGATGTCCAAAAGATAGTTTAGCACAATTCAAATTGGGGACTGTGAACAGAGAATGGCCGACTAACAAGTGAGGTGGCGATTGCATTGAATGATCCCATTAACTTCAGTGCGTTGATGTTACTGCGAAGAAGGGGAATGGCAGCTAGTGCAAGAGCCTTTGCATTATCTGAATGTGGATCTAGGATTTGAGTCAAATGATACACCATGATCCGGCAGCTGTCATAGGCGATGGTGGGAATCCAGGAGTCTGCCAACATTTGAGGACCATGTGCAGCCACCTGACCAATAATAGTTGCCAAAGCCCGAGCTGCATCGAAGAGAACTTGCTGCAGATGTCTAAGGAAGTCCCCCTGTTCAGGAGGGAAGTCGAAAGCGGCCCGGAGTTTGTAAAGAGCTGGGGCGCCTAATCGATATAGGTCGCAGACGGTTTGATAGTGGGCGCAATGGAGTAAACACAGTGCGCCTAACTGCGAACTATCTTTGCGAATGTATATTGCATCGGGTGTAAATTGTAGACTTGCTGGTAGAGACTCATGCCATGCCCGGCAATCTGAATCTAAAAGCGCAAATTCCGATGCAGGGTCCCACGGAACCATAGCGTCTCCCAAGTGCTTGATGTATCTTGTTCAATGTCAGGTTTAGGGAAACGAAAAAGTATATTTGATGCTATAAATACCTTAGAACCCTTTTGCGGATTGAGATATGTCGAATAAAATACGCCATTATCCCCATGTTGGGCAAGAGAGTCTTTGTATCTAAATCTTCCGGCAGGATTTTGAGCCAACTTCCAGGATATAAAGTTTCTGTAAGGCAGGGGACTTTCTGAATGAAGTTGCGTTCGTTACAGGGAAGTTGAATCTTGATATCCCTTTCATCCATGAGTGTCAGCTGGTCTACGCCGCTGCCAACAAGTGCATCCATTATATAGCAGCTCCACATCAACCGCCGACGGGACTCTTTTGCTGTGACTGGAAGACCGTTATCGGTATCCTGGCACAGGATGTCAGTGTTGTATTCTAGATTGATCTGTAGCGCCTGAGTCATGCGTGTAGTGAGTCCACTCAGCATGAACGCGTTGGCAAAGTTCCCCAATCGAACCGCATAATCATGAAGTAGAACGGCCGCCTTGCTAGATCATCAGTTTCAGAATCAAAATAGGCTTAGTTCAGAGCGCACCATAAGACTTTCAATTGTCACACGATCTATTCTTTCAAGAATAAGACTTTGGGCAGTTTTAGCCCATTGGGTGCCTGCAAGAAGGACGAATTTGGGCTCAAGCGGAGCTGTTGTCTCGCTATATGACAGAGTGTAAAACCTTCAAGAGATAAGCTCAGTGAACTCTGCTTTCGAGTTGGCCGGGCTTACTGGGCTCCCAATGCACAAATAACGTGTAAAAGGGCATGATTGTGGTGGTTCGAAATTTCTCCATCCAATTGTTGTAGGAAAGAAGGTTTATGGATAAAGGCAAAGGCACGCAGAGGGTGGATGTTGATAAAATACTGTTCGACTAGCATCGCGATTCTTGATGGGTTGGGAAGGTGTTGGGTAGTCAGCCTGCAGCTAGTGAGCAGAGGTGTAATATATAGGAAAAGATTCGTAGCTCACCAGTCCAGTGGAGATGACGAACTCCCGGTTTCCACCAGGGGAAATTCCTGTGTCATAGACGACGTCTGCATTAAGCTAGATGGGCTGGATGGCGTCTGGTCAAAAGGCCGTTCAGGCATGGAGGGTAGGGATGGAGAGAAGTCCCCCTTGTCTGTTGGGGTCGCGTTGACTCTGCGCACCCAAGTGGGCTGTGTAGACTCGGCGTAAACACACTCGTTTGAACATTTCCAACGGCATCGTTGACATGGTTGCTCACCGGAGCATTTGGTCTTGGAGGCACGACATGCTGTGCAAGACCGATATGTCCTTTTCCCTCTCCCAGAATCTCCTTGGTCTGTTACACCTCCGGTTGTTTGAGACCTCAGCGGCGTTGCGTAGCCAGAACAGACCAGTCGCAATCGAGCACAGTTGCCGCATTCGTCAGGCTTTTCATCACATTTAACCTATAACATTGCCATTGCATGTGTTAGAATCCTAAGTCCTCGGGGGTAGAAAGATAACTTCTCACCTTTCGGGCACGACACGTACGACAGCCTACACATATTAGGAGGGTGACAAATCCATGGATCCTGCCGAGAAAATGACTCACCAAACCGTGATCGCGATGTTTTTTTATTCGAACCCATGCTAATGAGGGGGTTAACAATCTAGTAGTGTCATGAACATTCAGAGGGTTGGGATTATCGATCGGCTAATGTGATGGCGGGACATGCAAGTCGAATGACGAAATCCCCGAAGATGTGGGGAAGACCCATTTCTAGAAAGAGCTTAGCGTCTATGATATGATGTACATGTACACATCAATAACCATAAGATTAAGATCATCTTATACTTCTATTATGCACAAACTATGCCCTAGATCTGACTTCTGTTTTCGGGATTAGGGTCTGTGGATGTATCTTTCGACTTTTGTGCATGGTGTTTACCGGCCAGTTCTTTTCAAGTTCAAGCAAAACAATGCATTTCAACGAGAATACTAAGTATCAGGAGCAAAAAAAAAGAAAAGTTCTCATAAAACCCCAGATCGTCACGCATTAGGGCAAATTTTGGTCACAGCATAAGTAGACGGAAATGTTACCTTATAAGGAATACCAGAATGGCCTGGACAGAAGGTACTTACAAAAGGCGACAAAAAAGCCACATCATGAGTGAGAATAAGTATCCAATCGAAGTCGACGGCAATTCTAAATAATCTATTGGTATTGGTGCGGAAATGTACCGATGTGAAGTACATTTTGTATTCGTCTGTGGATTTTCCAAGGTTAGTCCACGGGCCGTCCCTGTGCATACCGAACTTGTGGATGGGGGTTTATACAGGTACCCATGGGCAACCTAGATGTGGGTACATAGGTAAAGAGCACGGATCAGCTGCCCTCCACAGTACTAAACTCCTCAAAAACATCTGGATATGAATTTCACAAGATTGAAGTCATATCAATTCCTCCCCAATATCACAGTGGTCAGGCAGTGGACAGAACAGAAATATCAAAATACGGCAAACATGGCAAACGCCACAAACACGACAAAGACGCCACCCGTACAAACATAGAAAACACCTCAAACCTGACAAACACAGCAAACATAATATCAGGCTCCAGGGGCCGCCCCCACGCAAACTATCCTTCCTCCCGAAATAATCCGTTTTGCACTGTCAATTATCACGAAGTCGGTTTTCTTCATGTCAACATGGGCTCCAAAACAGCGGAAAATGAGAGCCAAGGGGGTGGTAGTAAGTCTTATACCGATCGAACTCCATCGAAGTCGGCTGACATTTGGCAGATGCTCCTTCCAGCTCAACCAAGGCAAATGTCACTGGTGGAGAACCACGAGGCGCCCATTGGTCCCGGGATGGTGATGGCACACTTGGAGAAGGAGATGGAGATGACGATGCTGATGGGGACGATATCCCCTGCGCTCTTACCTTGCCGTTGAACTCGCAAACTGCACCCTCAACAATTTCGAAAAAGAAACGCAAGAGGCCCAAGAAGAAATCTTCCGTGTTGAAGCAATCTTCACCACCGCGAATTCCTCTAGCCGATCTCTTCCCTAATCGCCGGTATCCACATGGCGAGGCTCAACTTTATGAGCCTTTGGTTGAAATTACGACCCGTACCCCCGCCGAGGAAGTCCGATACCAGTCTCGTCATCACATTGAAGATGATACCTTTTTGAATGACTACCGGAAGGCTGCGGAGGTACACCGCCAAGTCCGACGTTGGACACAAGAGAGTGTTCATCCGGGCCAAACTCTGACGGAGATTGCAGTGGGAATCGAGGATGGCGTGAGAGCGTTGCTCGACAATGCAGGCCTTGATACTGGACAAGGTCTCACATCTGGACTAGGCTTCCCTACGGGCTTGTCACTCAACAATTGTGTTGCACACTACACGCCTAACCCGGGCCAAAAGGATGTGGTCCTTGACTCAAGTGATGTCATGAAGGTCGATTTTGGCGTTCACATAAATGGTTGGATTGTTGACAGTGCTTTCACAATGTCATTTGACCCAACCTATGATAATCTGCTTGCCGCTGTCAAGGACGCGACAAATACTGGCATCAAGGTAAACAATCCTTGGGGTTCAAGCTAGACTTAACGCTGACCACTTCTAGACTGCGGGAGTTGATGTCCGTATCAGCGATGTCAGCGCTGCCATACAGGAAGCCATGGAAAGCTACGAGGTTGATATCAATGGTCGGACTTTCCCTGTCAAGGCGGTGCGCAACATCACTGGGCACAATATCGAGCAATATCGCATTCACGCCGGGAAATCTATACCATTCGTTAAGAACAATGACAACACCAAGATGGAACCTGGGGAGATATTTGCCATTGAAACATTTGGAACGACTGGTCGTGGCTATCTCTTTGATGGAGTAGGTTTCATCCTCCTTGCCTGTAGTCATCACATACTCACGCAATTCTTTAGCCTGGGGTCTATGGTTACGGTAAAGACCCAACCGCACCAAAAAGAATCAAATCGCACCTTGCCAGTGCAAAATCTCTATATCAGAAAATCAACGAAAATTTTGGTTCCCTTGTCTTCTGTCGCCGCTACCTTGAACGGCTTGGCGTCGAACGTTATCTGGCTGGTGTGAGTCTTGATATCTCCTAAAAGATGACCAGGTGCTTACAGTGAACAGATGAACAACCTTGTTTCTAATGGGTATGTCGAGGTCTACCAACCTCTGATGGACGTCAAAGGATCGTATTCCGCTCAATTTGAACATGTGTGTGGGCCTTCTTTACAAACCAAACTGCGATGCTGAACCTTTCTAGACAATTCTGCTGCGAGAATCATCCAAAGAAGTGATCAGTCGTGGAGATGACTATTGAGGTCACTTCAGCGCATCACGGAAAGTGTAGCCTTCACAAATTTTTTTTTATAGTTTTCTACTTCAATCGCTATTCAACATAGCTTTCACTGCACACTCCTATACGATACTCATCTCTTGGTGTTCATTCAACATGGCATAATCGTATCTGGAGTCAAGTCGATTGCTTCGTTTCATAAATTGTTACCTACAAGCACTATTACTGGTCTGATTCACAATATTCCCCATCTACACAACTAATTATCTGTATGAGGGTAAAAAGCCTATTTACAAATTTGATTATATACGCACACGGGCTAAGGTAGGGTACTAACTGTTGTGGTACGCGGCCTTAGGCCTAACTCTATTACCGACCATATTGTTACGATATAACCAGACGTGGCTTAGGGCTTAGGGCTTAGGGGTTTTAGGGTTAGGGGTTTTAGGGTTAGGGGTTTTAGGGTTAGGGGTTTAGGGTTAGGGTTTAGGGT